>NC_069662.1:108645293-111045293 GCF_027244095.1 Hemicordylus capensis
TTAGAGACAAAATGTCAATATTTAAAGAACACTACATTCGTTTCAAATCAATAGAAACTGCAAGAGCTCAACACTTTTTGAAAACCAGACCAATTATTTAGTTCTCTAAATACAGATTTAGATTATAGCTAACTTTACATATACTGTTGAATGTTAAGTTGTGCCTTAGAGTCAGTTTTTGCTGGAACAATTATATTTGCTGTGTACACATCAGGGGCTTTAGAAAACCAAACTACTTAGTTCAACAATTTCCAAAGTGTCTGAGTCATTTGAGAGCCTAATTCATATCTTCAGAAGTGATTTACACACACAAATGTTGTTTTTTTAAAAGAACCCAACAATTTGTAACTTTTACCACCTTAGCTTGGCATCCTGCTTTACTTTCCTAAATTAACAGCCTTAAAATGCATTAAGGGAATAGCAGGGCCACAATGTTAATTTTCTGCAGGAGAAGGAAGAAAATTTTGGCTGAAGAAAAACCATCTACAGCTAAGTTCAAAAAACTGCTCGATCCTAGATCATCAGTCTCAGATCTATGTAAATTGGGCATGATTGAAAGCCCTACATTTCTGGGTTCTCACAAAACAAAATTAGGAGTGCACAAGCCACTAGATCCAGGATTCCCACTTTCCAACCAGCCCAGATCATTGTGAGAATGGGCCTGAGCAGAATGTTTATCTATGCTAGGGGTGTGCAATTCGGATTTTTGGGTGATTCGGCTCGGACCCGAGCCGAATCACCCCCGTTCTGTTTTGTGCCCGAATCTGGGTCACCCGAATCACCCTTGATTCGGTTCGGATTCGGATTTAACCCGAATCCGAATCGATTCGGGGGGGTAAAAAGGGGCCCAGGGGCAAAATTTTGGGGTGGGGTGGTAGTGCCCAATGGGTAGAGTCTACCACCCCAATTTCGGGGGGATTGGGCAAAGTCCTGATTTTTTGTGAATTTTTAAAGTTTTAGTGACTTTGGGGCAGTTCGGGGGCATAGCATGGGATCTGGGCAAAAGGAGTGGGGTGGGGTGGTAGCGCCTAATGAGTGCAGGCTACCACCCCAATTTCAGGGGGATTGGGCAAAGGGCTGATTTTTGGTAAATTTCTGAAAATTTCATGTCTTTGGGGCAGATTGGGGCATATTGGGGCAGAAAGTGGGGGCTGGGGCAGAATAGTGGGGTGGGGTGGTAGTGCCTAATGGGTGCAGGCTACCACCCCAATTTCAGGGGGTTTGGACAAAGGGGTGATTTTTTGAGAATTTTTGAAGTTTTGGTGACTTTGGGGCAGTTTGGGGGCAGAAAGTTGATCTGCCCCAAAAGAGTGGGGTGGGGTGGTAGTGCCTAATGGGTGGAGGCTACCACA
Source organism: Hemicordylus capensis (assembly GCF_027244095.1). Taxonomy (NCBI): domain Eukaryota; kingdom Metazoa; phylum Chordata; class Lepidosauria; order Squamata; family Cordylidae; genus Hemicordylus; species Hemicordylus capensis. The sequence goes on from NC_069662.1 coordinate 108,646,646, forward strand.
CCAATTTCAGGGGGATTGGGCAGAGGGCTGATTTTTTGAGAATTTTTGAAGTTTGGGTGTCTTTGGGGCAGATTGGGGGCAGAAAGTGGATCTGCCCCAAAGGAGTGGGGTGGGCTGGTAGATAGTGCCTGATGGCTGGAGGCTACCACCCATCCCCAATTTAAGAGTGATTGGGCAGAGGGGGGAATTTTGGTGAATTTATTTGTATGAGGTTTGTCTTCATAAGGTGAAGTGTGCTAAAGTGATTACTTCCTCATATTATTCATAGTAAAGGAAAGTGTGAAAAAGTGAAAGTGGGGTCATGAGAGTTGTTTAATTGAAAAAAATCTCATTTGCTATGATAGAATGAGAATTCACACCTCAGAAAAAACTTCTGAGGTGTGAATTCTCATTCTATCATAGCAAATGAGATTTTTTTCAATTAAACAACTCTCATGACCCAACTTTCACTTTTTCACACTTTCCTTTACTATGAATAATATGAGGAAGTAATCAATTTAGCACACTTCACCTTATGAAGACAAACCTCATAAAAATAAATTCACCAAAATTCACCCCCTGCCCAATCACTCTTAAATTGGGGATGGGTGGTAGCCTCCACCCATTAGACACTATCTAGCAGCCCACCCCACTCCTTTGGGGCAGATCCACTTTCTGCCCCCAATCTGCCCCAAAGACACCCAAACTTCAAAAATTCTCAAAAAATCAGCCCTCTGCCCAATCCCCCTGAAATTGGTGTGGTAGCCTCCACCCATTAGGCACTACCACCCCACCCCACTCTTTTGGGGCAGATCCACTTTCTGCCCCCAAACTGCCCCAAAGTCACTAAAACTTCAAAAATTCTCAAAAAATCACCCCTTTGTCCAAACCCCCTGAAATTGGGGTGGTAGCCTGCACCCATTAGGCACTACCAACCCACACCACTATTCTGCCCCAGCCCCCACTTTCTGCCCCAATATGCCCCAATCTGCCCCAAAGACATGAAATTTTCAGAAATTTACCAAAAATCAGCCCTTTGCCCAATCCCCCTGAAATTGGGGTGGTAGCCTGCACCCATTAGGCACTACCACCACACCCCACTCCTTTTGCCCAGATCCCATGATATGCCCCCGAACTGCCCCAAAGTCACTAAAACTTTAAAAAATCGCCAAAAATCAACCATGAACCGAATCACCCGAATTTTTTTTGCCCGAAATTCGGGTGATTCGGCTCGTGTCCGAAAAAATTCGGGGGACATCGGGGGTGATTCGGTTCGGCCCCGAATCACCCGAAATTGTTCGTTTCGGGCACAGATCGTTCTGTGCCCGAAATTTTTTGCACATCCCTAATCTATGCATTCAAACACTGTTGTGAAGTTTCAAAGCATGTCACTACAGAGTCAGGTTTACAGGAGCGCTCTCATGGATTGGACAGGAGTAGAGTTCACACAATTATCTAAACAAGACTTTTGAAAACAGAAGTACCCCTGCTAACCGGGCAAAGAGGCACCTTTTAATGTGGTGATTCTCTTTATTTAGCAGGGGGAGAGTAACTGGCCCTATCCAGCCCCAGCACAGTACTTCCAGTGACTGTTACTGGTGTCTGTCTTATGTTTATTTTTAGATTGTGAGCCCTTTGGGGACAGGGATCCATTTTGTTTATCTTATTTGTTATTTCTCTGTGTGAACCACCCTGAGCCATTTTTGGAAGGGCAGTATAGAAATCGAATGAATGAATGAATGAATGAATGAATGATTCATTTGAGCACACTGATCGAGGGCAGAAGGTTCATTCTGTAATGCCAAATACAGTTCAATTCACACAAATGATCTATGTTTAATGTGGCTTACCAACATTAGCATGATTGAGTGAACACACACCAAGGCAGGAATCTCATAAGAACATAAGAACAGCCCTGCTGGATCAGGCCCAAGGCCCATCTAGTCCGGCATCCTGTTTCACACAGTGGCCCACCAGATGCCTCTGGAATCCAGAGGCACGAGTTGAGGGCATGCACTCTCTCCTGCTGTTACTCCTCCGCAACTGGTACTCAGAAGCATCCTGTCTTTGAGGCTGGAGGTGGCCTGTAGCCCTCTGACTAGTAGCCATTGATAGACCTCTCCTCCATGAAGTCATCCAAACCCCTCTTAAAGCCATCCAGGTTGGTGGCTGTCACCACATTCTGTGGCAGAGAGTTCCACAAGTGGATCACGCATTGTATGAAACTATACTTCCGTTTGTTGGTCCTAGACCTCCCAGCAATCAATTTCATGGAGTGACCCCTGCTTCTAGTGTTGTGTGAGAGGGAAAAGAATCTCTCTCTCTCCACTTTCTCCACACCATGCATGATTTAATAGACCTCTATCATGTCTCCTCACAGTTGTCTTTTTTCTAAACTAAAAAGCCCCATGTGTTGTAGTCTTGCCTCATAAGAAAGGTGTTCTAGGCCCCTGATCATCTTGGTTGCCCTCTTCTGTACCTTTTCCAGTTCTACAATGTCCTTTTTAAGATGTGGTGACCAGAATTGTATGCAGTACTCCAAGTGTGGTCGCACCACAGTTTTGTATAAGGGCATTATAATATTAGCAGTCTTATTTTCAATCCCCTTCCTAATGATCCCTAGCATGGAATTGGCCTTTTTCACAGCTGCCGCACATCGAGTCGACACTTTCAATGAGCTGTCCACCACGACCCCAAGATCCCTCTCCTGGTCAGTCACTGGCAGCTCAAATCCCATCAGCATATGGGATCTGAGCTGATCTCATATTCATCTTGGGCCATAAAGCACCTGGATTCACACAATCACACTAATGCTTGTAATGAACATTAAACCTAGATTCAAAGTATTGGGTTAATCAGGCCATAGTTTGTCATTATATGTGAAATGAACCATGATTCAAGGATACGAGGAAGGAAATGTAATATGAGAAGCATCTCACATAGCCCAATTCTGAACACATTATGGTAAGTTATATTTAAATCCTAACTATAATCTATATATATAATTCAGTATCCAGATATATATAAGGTGTATCTGTGGCTAATCCCGTGTATGGCAGCTCTCGCAAGCGTTCACAAACAGAAGCACCATGGTGAATGAGCAGTGAAGATTCCATATGCAGATAGGGAGGAGGAACCTGTGAGAGCAGAAGCACCGTGGTGAATGAGCAGTGAAGATTCCATATGCAGATAGGGAGGAGGAGCCTGTGAGAGCAGAAGCACCATGGTGATTGGGCAGTGGGGATTCCATCTGCAGATATGGAGGAGGAGCCTGCGGCACCCCGTGATGTTTGGGCAGTGGGGATTCCATATGCAGATAGGGAGGAGGAGCCTGTGATGGTTAATGTCAGTTGGAATGCAACTGTTACAAGTCAGAAGATGTTCTTGATTGTAAGAATCTATATCTATCTACGGGCCTAGTAAACCATTGCTACTGTTTGGGGCTACCAAGGCCATTGACAGAGGCAGGCAGGCAGGCAAGGGACTGGCCCTGGCCTGTCAGCAGCCTGAGAGGAATGAGCGGCCATGGCAGTGATGGCACCAAGGAAAGGCCCAGTCAACCGCAGCTGCTCCTGTGAGGAGGAGCAGGAGTGGGGCTCGGGTGAGGAAGTCTCTGGGGATAGGAGGCTGCAACTTGGCCAATAGGTGCCAGCAATGTTGTAGCCACGACCAAGAGGGGTGAGGGGGATGGAAGCAACTGGATGGAAGAGCAGGAGCAGGAGTGCAGCTCAGCTGAGGGCGGAGAGATCTCTGAGGTGAGGGGGCTGTGGCAGGGGGTGAAGGGAGCAATCAAGTACTAGCATACAGATGCTCCGCGCGGGTTAAGCTAGTTATTAATTAATGTTCTATTGAGCTGAAGTATATACAGAATCACAGAACTAACCCTGAACAATGATGAAAGGTTTCTAAGTCATGTATGTATAAATACCTCTTCTCATAAATACTACTAACTGCTATTTTTTGGTTTTTGTATAGCAGTTTGAAACTATAAGGGATAAAAACATAATTCACATTCATAATTAATAGCTTTCAGATTATCAAAGTGTGACATACAATTAACATACGCACACTGGAGACCATTAAATGCAGTTTAGCCCACTTATACAAAGTGAAATTAGCTTTTATGAGCAAGATGTTTCTAAGACATCATGGCATTTAACACTTCTGTGAAAATGAGCTTCTTTCCACATGCTCCCATATGAAAATAAGAAGTATTCTGAAGTAAGCATTAACACCCGGGAAAAGGTACATTGTTGCTCTCCGTTTTCAGTATGGCCCCATAAGTTATTCCCTTTCTCCAGTGCCAGTATATATTTCAAGAAACAAATCCTGAATGCTTTTAATACCCAGAATAGATAGTTCTGTCTTTTAGTAAACAGGCATATCAGAATTGAACATCCATTGCAGCACATATTCCGATCAACCAGCATATCCTGCTTAACCTTGTTTCCATTCTTCATTCTATAAAGTACTTTTGGAATGATGTATGCATTACATGGCTGTTAAAATAATGAAATTCATTTATCTATAAATGTCACACCTGAAACACTTCCTAGGACCCCCCTTTATTATTAGTTCAAATTGAGAGAAAGATGCATAGCCACTGCCTATTTTGTAATGATTATCTGCTAAGCCATTACAGCAGTAAGTGTTAGATTCATGTACTTTATTCTGATGTGCTGACACGTTTGATTGAATTATGACACACTGATTAACTTCAAATTCCATTTGTAATAAAGTACTGCCTTTTACACAACTATATCTTTGTCAAAGCCTATGTAGCTTCTAGCATGCTAAGTCACCAGAACATATGAAATCACCTTATACCATATCAGCCAATCTCCGGCTCTAGCTCAGCATTGTCTATACAGTATTAATTAACAGGGACTCTCTGGAGTTTCAGACAAGAGCCTTTTACAACTTTACCTGGAAATAAAGTGTGCCATCGAGTCAGTGCCGACTCCTGGAGACCACAGAGCCCTGTGGTTGTCTTTGGTAGAATACAGGAGGGGTTTACCATTGCCATCTCCCCCTGTATTGCTGCTGCCAGATATAGGTGTTTCCCATAGTCTAGGAAACATACCAGCGGGGATTCAAACTGTCAACCTCTGGCTTGCTAGTTAATTTATTTCCTCGCTGTGCCATTAGGTGGAAATACCAGGGATTAAAACAGCTAATCTAACACTGAGTTTCAGGCCTATCCTCCACCTCCAACCTGACTGAACATGCCTATGTACACAGAAACACTGAAGACCTAAGACCACCATGTAAGGCTTGTCTATGGGCTTTTGCCCAGGAAGATATAGGGAAATGGAGGTGAGGGGCCCACAGTCAGAGTTCCTCCTCCGCCAGTTTCTATAATAAGTAAGGAATCGGACACGCTGATCATGTCCTGCTCTGAAGAAGTAGGGATTGATGGGTTTCTGTAGCCTTTTTCAGTTGTTTAAAGAAAGGGGGAATGTTGTATCAAGAGTATCATGTCCTGAGAGTACATCCTGAAACTCCGCCACCAACTGACATGCTCAGAAGTCCCACAATTGGAACGTTGGGGTGCCGTAGCATTTTGATCTCAGAAATGATGTGTACATGGTTACAGTGGTTGTCTCTTCAGACAAATGCCAAAGGTATGGACAGCGCAGGGGTGAGGCTTCTGAGGAGGAACGTCTACTCCATGTCTACTCCATGGTGGGGCTTGCAGGCACATTCTCGTGACACTGTATGTGAGTACAGCATTTGTTTCCCTCCCCCCCCCTTTTTAAACTGAAGAGTACTTCTGTTTCCATTCCATCCAAACTTCCTGTGGTTTCCTTTGATTTCCATCCCACCAATTTTCACTAAGAATCCCCAGCTTTTTTAAAGTGAAAATTACTAGAAAAATCAGTAGAAAACAAAAATATTTGCATATGTATTTCATCAAGTATTTCATGTGTTTCCTACCCAAGCAGCTGGTGTGATAATCTGTTGCAAACTATACATTTACTACTTGGTTTTTATGCAACCATATTGTCCTGGACCAATTCGAACTAGGTTTTGCCTTTCCTTCTTTCTACCATAGAAGATCTGGCCATCTTCCAAAACATTCTTGCCTGTAGGATGGTCACATTTTCCCTGTTCCTGCATCTGTACCTTTAACAGCAACTGACAGGAGGAAATTAAGCAGATAAAGCTTTTCTCATCACTTTATCTCCTTGCTAAGAAAAGCTTCAGCTGCTTAATTTCTTTGTGTCAAGCTGCTGTTAAAGGCATATATTTCTATTAAATTTAAGATAAATACGTTTTGCAGTAGAAAATAGCTTTTCTGAGGGGAAAGAAGCTCAGAAACAGGATCTCATCAGAGAGATACCCAATAATGCATTATACCTAAGCCATCTTTCCTTTTGAAATTTATTTTCCAAAATTAATACCTCCTACATCTCATTTTGGTAGAACAAAGCCACCATGTTGATGAACTTTGCGTACAAGAATATTAAATTTCAAGCACATCCATCTTATCTTGAGGTGATTCACCAGGGAATGTAATATTCTATTTGTTTTTCTATTGATCTGGCATCTAAATACAGCTTTCATCTTCTTAGAAAATGAGAACTCCAAAGACTCAGCAAATCTCACTGTTAAAATGCTTCTATTGAAGTGTAAAGATTAAGATACAGGGATAAATATGTTTCAAAAACTCCTACAATGTATGAATATGCCATATATTGGCCTGGACATGCCACTGGCTAATGATCCATCTTACTACCATTTTACTAGGTTGAGAATGCAACTAAATTGGCTCATGGGAAAAAGTCCTGTAGGCAATAAGCAAAAACCTGCCACCTAAGGTAAGTAGTAACTGATAAAAACTAAGAAACAACAGGAGATGGAAGGCAGCAAACATTTGCTGAGAATCTTCTGTCATAAAGGTGGGGAATAGCACATGAAGAGTTAAGATGGAAAGCAAATAAAATAGAAAGAGAGATATAATTGCAATTTAATTGGTTTGTCAAGTGATGGGACAAAACTAAGTTAAAATCTATTGTAGTTCTTTTCAGCTGAACAGAGCCACCGTGGCTTAGTAGTGCAAATCTAACACTGGCTCCCTTTAATCATGGATGGGAAATTGGGAGTGAACCTTAGGAACATGCATGCCTTTCTTCTAGACTTAGTAATATGCATCCCTCTGCACTCCAGAGACAATTTTTTAATTCATATCTTATCTATAGTTGATTAAAACATCAGCACTGATCTTAATCCAAATCAAACCAAGGTTAAAAAAGCAGCTTCAGATCTTAGTGAAATGGGAGCCAAATATAATATATGAATATTTTAATACAGTAGTGATAAAATTGTATGGTTTAAAAACACTACCCAACTATATAAAAGGTTATAAATATAAATCTCAATAACACCAATACAAAATGGTCATCGAGGTACTCTCCATAGTAAATCCAATAGTTCATATTCAAAATAGCTAAAATGGGAGAAGTGTACTTAATGTTCCCAGTATTGTGCTGTAGTTGGAGGATGAAACATCGTATCACGATCTTGCCAGCATCTGATCTCTCCTGTATTTTTGCCAGACGCATTTCAACTGTATTAAGTCTTCTTTAGTGGCAATTGTATACTATTGTTAGTCTCCACCCAACCTAAGGCTTGGACTTCTGTTAGCTTCTGCCTGTTAGCTGAAGGGAGAATACATCTGGCAACAATACAGGAGAGATCAGATGCTGGCATGATCACATTATGATGCTTCATCTTCCAACTAAAGCATAATACTGGGAACATTTATGCACACTTCTCCCATTTGATCGACAATTCTGAATATGAACTATTGTATTTAATGCGGAGAGTACCTCGATGATCATTTTGTATTGGTTTCATCGAGATGTATAGTTATATTTTTAATGATCCAGTTTTATAATCTTTTGTATAGTTGGACAGTGTTTTTAAATCATACAATTTTATCACTATTATCTTAAAATATTAATATATTATATTTGGATTCTTTTTTGATGCTCCTACATATCGCTGAATCCAAATAGAGTTTTGTTCCCTTAGTGAATACAATTTGTCACTTGTATTCCTAGCCTCTAACCACTATCCCACTGCATCTTGAGCATTGAAGAACTCTCCTTTTGTCCTTCATTTTTCTACCCATCTTTTCATTAGTGTTACATCCCAATGAGTTTAACTGTCAAATGCAAATGTAAAATTAAGCCAACAGAGTCAAAATCTAGTTGAGGGCAATAGGTCCCTAAGCCAGATCATCTCCCTCCTGCAGCCTTAGTATGGGGGGAGAAAACTGTGGTCTTGAGCTTGAGTTTAGTTATGTCAGGCAAGGACATTAGGAAAGATTCCCAATTATGCAGAGAGGATGTCCTCAAAATTTCAATGAATTTTTCCAGGTCTCCATTTGTTACAATAATGGTCCAAGAACCTGAAATAAAACTATGAACTTTATCCCAGAAATTGGCAAATATCAATGGCAGAATGCTCGCAAAGCCTATTAACCTACCTACAACTTACTGAAATTGGGATACATGTCTTTGAACAGTAAAGAGGCAAACAAGTGATAGAGGTTTCACTGAAATGCAAAGAAAGATGAATCCCCCCACCCCCAAAGAAGGCTGATAATAACCCGTGAAGAGCAGGTATTTTCTCCTACCAGCAAGTAGTTAGTCTGTTGTGGCTAGCACATCTTTAATCATAATAACAAGTTCTTTAGTAAGCATGATAAAATAGGTCATAACTGCTACTGGTTTCAATTGTCATTTAAATCTTTGCCTGAAAGATTGCTAGCATTCCTAGCACAGAAGTTTGCATTCCTAGTCTTGCTAGAACACATGATCTGAAACAGATACAGCTCTGATACATTTGTTTGCTAAAATAGAATGATATGCTTTAAATCTGTACATTCTTAAATACTCAATCTGTAGTACAGTCATAAACTGTCAGTATGTCTCACAGAATGCTAGATTCGGGTCTGAATCGAATCGTGCCTGATTTCACTTGGATCAATTCGAGATTCAGATTCCTCCTATTAATTCCCCCAGATTCCCAACTTTCTTTCTTTTTTTTAAGCTAAGCTCTAGCCCTTGTAGAAGTGTAGTTATGGAGCAAAATGTGTGGTCACTATTTTTCAAGTGTTTGGGTTCTTTGGTGTATTATAAATTTTCCTCAATGAATCCCTATGAGGATTCATTACACACCTTCATTTCTTCTATTCATTTTGAATGTCTTTGGACAGTGCCAACTGTCAACTGCCATGTGCCAACTACACCCCCCTTCCACCAACAAGGCAGTGGGGTACTACTCAGTTTATGTTCCAGATTTTTTTTCCAAGTGTTTAGACTCTTTGGTGTCTAATAACCTTTACTCATAATGAATCATTACACACCAAAGAGTCTAAACACCTCAAAAATTCCTAAAATATAAACTGAGTACCCAGTAGCTTGTGGTTTTGGGGGTAGTTGGCACATTGGATGCCACTAATTCCCCACCCCCACAAGCAAAGCAGTGGGGTAAAAATGAACAGAAAAATTTGGTGTGTAATAAAGACACAAAAGAATCCAAACACTTCGAAAATTCCTAAAAAATAAACTGAATACCCATGTGTGGGGAGTGGGGGTGGGTTTAGTTGACACACAGCAGTTGACAGTTGGCACTGTCCAGTGACAGTCAAAATGAACAAAAGAAATTAAGGTGTGCAATGAATTCTCATAGGGATTCATTATGAGGAATAGTTATTATACACCAAAGAATCCAAACACTTAAAAAATAGTGACTGCACATTTTGCTCCATAACTCCACTTCTACAAGGGCTAAAGCTTAGCTTTTTTTTTTTTTTTTAAAGAAAGCTGGGGATCCATGTTAGGGTTAGAATAGGGTGACTTCAAATCCCCATTATTTCTTTTGGCGGAAATATACAAAATCAATAATAATAATAATAATAATAATTATTATTATTATTATTATTATTACTATTTTTTCGATTTCTATACCGCCCTTCCAAAAATGGCTCAGGGCGGTTCACACAGAGAAATAATAAATAAATAAGATGGATCCCTTTCCCCAAAGGGCTCACAATCTAAAAGAAACATAAGATAGACACCAGCAACAGTCACTGGAAGTACTGTGCTGGGGGTGGATAGGGCCAGTTACTTTCCCCCTGCTAAATAAAGAGAATCACCACAGTAAAAGCCAGCATAGTGTAGTAGTTAGAGTGCTGGACTAGGTCCGGGGAGACCCAAGTTCAAATCCCCATTCAGCCATGATACTAGCTGGGTGACTCTGGGCCAGTCACTTCCCTCTCAGCCTAACCTACTTCACAGGGTTGTTGTGAGGAGAAATTCAAGTACGTAGTACACCGCTCTGGGCTCCTTGGAGGAAGAGTGGGATATAAATGTAATAATAATAATAATAATAATAATAATAATAATAATAATAATAAAAAAAAAATAATAATAATGGTGCCTCTTTGCCAAGTTAGCAGGGGGTAATAAAAACTAAGAAAAATAATTAAAAATCAACCAAGTGTACCACTGCCTTGAAATCTGGGTGGTAGGTGGTGCCTATGGGGACCTACCCACCACCACATTTGGTGCCCCTAGTACCTTTATAAGTTGTCCAAATTGATCTGAATCTGAATCAAATCCAAATAGAATCTGGGGTGATTCGGGGGACAGATTTGGACACAAACAAATCAGGAGTGCTTCTATTCAGGCACAAATTGAATAAAAAAAATCAGTTAGTGCACATCCCTAATATATAAACACATGAATGTAGAAAAATCCTTATTTATTCAGAAGTAAACCCCCACTGTATTAAATGGAATTTATTCCTAAGGAAGTATGTACAGGACTGCAACGTTAGGATATGTAATGTCACTGCAACATTTTTCTCATTTCCAACTTTAGTTCCTTGTGCAAAATTGCAGTCAAGCATATTCCTGACCCACTTACCTAGTTAGAGAAGATATAGTTCTAAAAGGTTCAGTAAGTTCTTATATTTGTCACATGCAACATCTTATACTACAGTGAAGCAGAATGTGGAAAAACACCATTTGAAGGGATGACAACCACCCACCCTAATACTAAAAGTACTCTTCCACTTAAGTCACAACAACAAAAGGGCATACCATTCTTTAAGGGAATATGACTAGAGGACAATGATGGTTATTAAAATGATTCCTCATCCTTTCCACTTTATTGAGGCAGCCTATCCTCTTAAGTATTTTCATCTCCTTCAGTGCAATAATGAGTTTACCCAAATATACGATGAAGATATTGATCACAACTCGACCTCAGAGGAGGCCTATTTGATAACAAATGGAATAAGTTATTACTCACGGAGGGTTGCCTTTATACCAAATTGATATCCATATTAAGATATATATTTTAGTTAACATATTCATGAGTAGATCTGCCTTCAAAATTCCAATGCCAAATAATGCACACTACACCTTCAGAACCATGCAGAGGCAGCTGCTTGACACACTGCTTATCTCCATGCAGTACTGCACACTTCCATGTATATGGCGGCCTCCTTTACAGGAAGCATGTGGGGACGCCCTTTACAGGGAGACAGGCACACTGTGAGCAGCCAGCTCCATGCAGTTCCAAAGGGTGGTATGCATTATTGGCTTTGAATGTTTCTAAGCATGGCCCTACGTGTGAGGTTATCATAACACAATAGGTCCAAAGCTTTAATGAAATCAAGAAATTCACTGCATTGCAAATAGAAGGTCTGACGTGAACTTTGTTTTAAGTAACTATATCTTTGACATTTTCATGTGGAAGACACTACTGTAGATAGAATGGGCCCCAACATGTTTCTAAAATGCTGTTACTGAATACTATTCAAACATCACTGAAATGCCATTAGGGATACTGTAAAATACTGAGCCAAATTTCTATTTGCATACTGATTTTGTTAAACCTTTAAAACATCAGTTTCAGTGTTCCCTGACAGAAGCAATGGTAAACAGGAGACCATATTTTCAGAGTGTGACTGTGTCAACTTCCCATTGACGTCAAAGGCCAGATCTTTTTCGGTGACTCTATAAACAACTGTGATTAGGAAGCTAGTATAGAAGTACACAGCCTGTAATGAGCAAAATTCTGCAACAGGAGGGAAGAAGTCCATCTCTGGGCACAAAATTTTGACAAGTTATAGTGTAAGTAAATATTTGCTAAAAAACATGAGTATCACATTGGTTTCAACCTTCTGATAAACAGAGACTTGCTGTTTCCCAGGAAGGAGATGAGAGTTTTGTAAAGCAGGAAAATTCTCAACTCAACCCTCAATACAATACCTTAAAAAATATCTTAATATGCAAACTAGGAGACAGCAAAGAAGAAAAATGCACAGCTACCAGACTGCATCCCTGGAGTCATCAATTTCGTTTTTTAACGAAAGGCAGTATAGAAATGTAAAAATAAATAAATAAATAAATAATAAAATTCAATTTTAAATGTACAATCAGTTAAAGTATTTGTCTATTTTCAAATCAGCATTTGTTTTGTGAAAGAGGGCCATTTAGAATAATACTCTGATCAGCTGTTTTTAAAGCTTGGGGAGACGCATGGGCACAAACGTCTTCCCGCACCTAGTTCTGCTCCTTAATCACAAAAGGGGCATGTTAGTATGAATTGCCCATCAATATGTGGTTTTAATACTACTTGAATGTAGTATTTATAAAAAGCACATTGAGAGATGGCTCAGATTAACACACACAATTAGACATTTGTGGGATGGTGTGTTGGATGACAGGCAGGTGTCACTTGTGCTCCTCTTCTGTGAGTTTAAAAAGGATGGACAAAGTATTGTTCAAATGGAACCAAAATATCATTGGTATCAAGAGCTAATCATGACAGTGAAAAGCACAAAGGAGTTAGATTTATAGACATATGTTGTTATAGATCCAGCTACCTTAAACTATAAATATGCATATAAGTGCTCATCATGCCTAGATGATTCCATCAAGCAACTTAGTGAAAGTTTTGTACAAATAATACAGAATTACTTGTTTGCACTAGAGTTGGCACTGAAATTTCATACAAAGTGAAATTTGGAATGAATTTCTAGGCTCTCCCAAGGCAAAGCATTTGAGAATTTTCAAGGGAAGTAAACCGTTTTCATGAAACAAATGCATTTGTCAGAGGGCTTCTGCACATCTCTAGCTTGTACATAGCTAGACAGGTCAAATATCTGACGTTTTAAAAGTTCAATCCACATAAAGTAAAGTTAAAGTTATTAATCAAGCCTTTTTGCCTCCAGCAAAAAGGACAACAGGAAATGTGTGAGCTATTAAAAGAATCCAAATGTGATGCAGGAAAAGAATAACCTTGTGTCCTTTTGGATCTAGATAATACATTTTTCTTCTCCATTATACAACTTCTTCACACTAAAGGATGCATCATTTAAAAGGTATCCACATACCCAAAGAGAGGCCCAGAGCTGAATACTAAGGGGAAGAAGGACAGAATTTGTTAACTTCCACATCTACAGCTATAAACTGAATCTGTCAGGCAAAGAAGTTTATTTCACCCTGAGGCAAGAATATTTTCGCTGCACCATTATGGATGACAAGCCTTACTCTGTAACCCATCACTGAAGTGTCACGGTTTTGTAAAAAAAATTGCCACAACATGCTTGGTTGTCCTGCCCTGAGGTGATGTAGGAGTAACTGTGCCTTCAATATGCTTAATGTCATCTCTGCCCTTTGTTTTTCCCTACCAGAGTTTATGGGCCTTTTTGTACATTACTGAATTCACGTAACTGAATAAATGGGCTTATTCCAGATAGCCAGAGGAGACAGAGAGAGACATGCCCGCTTTTCTTAGATACATGTTGACTAATACCATAGAAGAAGAGAAGTATTTCCAAAATAATAGATTGTTGCTCTAAATATATGATTTCGGATTTCTGTTAACCAGAGATATCTCTGGTTGTGGTTAGCTATAGAAAAATCACTTGAAGAAGAAGCTGATGTAAAAACTTGGATGCATGCATTGATCTGAACCTGTGGGTTTCAGCCAATTTGTGATTTCCATGTAATATACATCTTTTCAATGTTTAGAATAGTCACAAGCAAACCTTTTGTATAGATTTGTGTAAAAGTTGACTTACCTTTATTCCACAATAGGATCATAAATATGGGTACAAATTCGATGATGATGATGATGATAACGATGATACATGAAGATTTTATGTGGTGATTAATACTTTCCTGATGAATTCATGCACAAGATCCTAGATATAGTGTTGCCATGAAATAGATATAGTGTTGCCATCATGCATCTCAATGCACCCCCAGACCAGAATCTTGGTCATTTTAGCTTACAAGGAAGAGAAGTCCTAGACTGTTGCATTCCTGAGATTACGAGTTATCCTGATTAAGCATTTCCAGGTGTCCTCAGGTCATGAGCGTGGCTGCAATGGGACTGGGAGATGCCACTCTGATTGCATCTAGACATATACAGAGAGTGTGGGCAGACCAGCCTAAGAGACAAAGAGCAATGAAATGCAAGCTTCCTTCCCCCTTAATGAGCCTTTGCAGATAAGACAACATTCAAGGACATTTTCCGTCCTTTTGCTGTTGATTCAGTGAGTCAGGCTGGAGAAAGATTTCTTTTTAGAAACCTCCTATTCCTTTTTAATCTGCCTCTTTAGCAGAACACCTATTGAAAATTACTTTTGTTTAAGAGGAACATTTAAGTGAGAACCCACAGGATACATGCAAAATTGATACAGAATTACAATTTCCAAGTACCAAGTCTAGCCTCTGTGAGCAAAATCATGCCCTCAGGTTATGTTCAGGACTATAAGATCCTTTCCCCCATGAGGCTCGGTCATTTTGATGCACGGAAACCCACAAAGAGGGAGAGAAGGATCTCACCAGAAGAGCAGTAGCTATGAACATGTCTTTGCTCTATTTTTTTCTTTAAACTTTCACCTCAAACTGCTATCCCCTTTCCTTAGCGCTAACACATGGAAATGTGTTTTGGGGCAACCTAAGCAATCTCCAAAGAGTCTGCAAACCCAGAGCCATCCTTAAGGTGGGGCGACCAGGACAATTGCCCCAGGCCCGACAGCTGGTGGGGCCCTGTGGTGGCAGCCATGTTAGCAGCAAGCCTGCCCCTCATCTCGTGCCCATGCTCCCCACCAGCACCTATTCCGAGTCAGGCACAGCACTGCTACCTTGCACGGTGCTGTCATTTTGCCTCCCCTTGGCTGGGATTTGCCAATCAGGGAAGAAGGTGGGCTGGCACCAAGGCAGGCACAGTGCCGCCATTTTGCTTTCCCCTGCATGTGGCCGGGTTCGGCCAATCGGGGAGGGGGGCAGGGAGCAGGGCAAAGAGGGGCCATGGCAGCAGATACTTTTTAGTGGTAACTTTACTGTACTTAAGCTCTTTGGCATTGGAAACTCTGATAAAAATTACCCAAAGGTTCCTGGCAGATCCCCATCTACCTTCTGCCCACCTCTGCTGTTGTGTGTTATGGCTGTGGTGTGGGCTAGGCCGCACCTCGGGTCTTGGGAGTTTTGAATGTTGGAATGTTTCTGCTAGTGTGTATCTACTTAAGGAGGCATGCACATCTTTATAATCATGCTAATTCAGTTGCTTGAATATTGGATCCTATAGAGACAGATGAGGGAATGGGGAAAGAAACATGTGGGATGAGAATATTTTAAGTTTCATGTTGAAATGTTTCTGTTAATGCATATTTGCATAAATATACTTGTTTTCATATGCTTACATTCTTGTGAGTTCAGTTGCTGTTTGTGCCCTCAAGAATCCTCCTTCGCATGTGTGTTTTAAAGAAAAGAAAAAGAACTCGCAAAGGGAGGGAACTGGCCAAGGCACGATCTGCACAAAAAGCTATTTGTGTCTTTTAGTCTCTTTGGGTGCTCATCAACCGTCTCCCCTCTTGTCTTGATTGAAAATTATTTTTAGCATTCTGCTGAAATATTTGATAAGCCCAAATGGTTTTTGAGGCATGCTGAGGGAGTTCAAATATATCACATTTGGAGAAGAGCTGAATTTCCATGCTGTTCTGCACAAGAAATGTTCTTCATGATGTGGTTTTGGAGTTACTGATCTTATTACTGAGTGTTGAGAACAATAACAGTTAAAATCTGATAGTTACCATTATTTGTGGGGTTTTTAATATAGAGTACTGTACAAACAGTATGATATTTAAAACTTTTCCCCAGCATATGTGGGTTTAAAACTGGAAAAAGTAGTACATCCAACTAATTTCAGTAGCAGGGTTGTTCATGCACAATTTTGTATCTGTAGTTCATTAGAAAGTTAAGTACGACTTTATTTTGCAGAAACTTTACACACACACACACACACACACTCACTCTAAGGCATACCCATTGCTAATCCCATGAGTGGCAGCTTTCGCAAGAGTTCGCAAGCAGAAGCACCGTGAGGATTGGGCAGTGGAGCTTCCATATGCAGATAGGAAGGAGGAGCTTGTGAAAGCAGAAGCATCATGGTGATTGGGCAGTGGGGATCCCATATGCAGAGAGGGAGGAGGAGCCTGTTCCACCGTGGTGTTTGGGCAGTGGAGATTCCATATGCAGATAGGGAGATGGAATCTGTGATGGCTAAGGTCAGCTGGAATGCAACTGTTATTGGTCGGAAGATGTTCTTGATTGTAGAGGTATATATAAATATAAACATATATATTTTATTTATTCAATTTCTATACCACTTTTCCAAAAATGGCTCAGGGCGGTTTACACAGAGAAATAATAAATAAGCTGGATCCCTGTCCCCAAAGGGCTCACAATCTAAAAAGAAACATAAGATAGACACCAGCAACAGTCACTGGAGGTACTGTGCTGGGGGTGGAGAGGGCCAGTTACTCTCTTCCTGCTAAATTAAGAGAATCACCACGTTAAAAGGTGCCTCTTTGCCAAGTTAGCAGTGTGTGTGTGTGTGTGTGTGTGTGTGTGTGTGTGTGTATACACACACACACGCACACATGGATAGTGAGCAGGGGTCTGCAAAGAGAGGGGTCATGAGGGATGAAAGAGCCCGTTCAGGAGAAGGAGGCTGCCTGTGTGTGAATCAATGATGAACAATACATTAACTCAGGAACAGACAGTGGGGGAGGGGAAGAAAGACAGAGGAGAAGAACGAGTGGAGGTGAGAGAAAGAGAAAAAGAAGTGAGGGGGAGAGAGAAAGAAGGAAGGGCAAAGGACAGGTCCAAGTCTGTCAGCAGCCTGAGGGGAACAAGTGGCCATGGCAGCACCTGTTGGCAGCAAGGAAGGGCCCAGTCAACCACTGCTGCTGTTTGGGGCTACTGAGGCCATTGGAGGAGGCAGGCAGGCAGGCAGGCAAGGGACAGGCCTGTCAGTGGGCTGAGAGGAACGAGCTGCCATGGCAGTGGTGGCAGCAAGGAAGGAACCAGTCAACTTCTGCTGCTGCTGCTGGCTCCTGTGGGGAGAAGCACAAGCGGGGCTCAGGTGAGGGTGGGGAAGTATATGGGGATAGGGGGCTGCAGCTTGGCCAACAGGCACCAGCAATACTGCAGCCGCGACCAAGAAGGGTGAAAGGGATGGAATAAAGGGATGGAGAAGTGACCAAGTGGGGTGAGGGGGATGGAAGCAACCGGATGGAGGAGGAAGAGCAGGAGTGCGGCTCAGGTGAGGATGGAGAGATCTCTTAAGTGAATGGGGCTGTGGAAGGGGGTGAGGGGAGCAATCAAGTACTAGTGCACAGATGCTCTGCATGGGTTAAAGCTAGTATTATATATATATATATAACACTCTCTAAAACGTACATGTCGCTAATCCCACATGTGGCCGCCCTTGCAAGAGTTCGCAAACAAGCTGCCAGGAGAGGGAGAGGAAAGTGACGATGGACAGAGAAAATGGAGGCGGTGGGGGAAAGAAAATGGCAGCGGTGGGGGGGAGAAAATGGCGGTGGCAGTGTGGGACAGAAAACGGCGGCGGAGGGGGTGAGAACAGCGGCAAGGTGAAAACGGCAGTGGCAGGAGAGAAAGCGACAGCGGAATAGAAAGTAGCGGCGGTGTCCGGGTGGGCTGAGAACAGCAGGGAGAGCTGAGAGGGAGGGGGAAGGAGGGGGGAGAACTAGATGCTCTGAGCCCGGGCCAGCTAGTAGTAGATTATTTAACTATAACGATACTCTCGGTGGCCACCATCGAACTTTGAGTTAAGTGTTCCTAGATGCATTGTATGCAATCATGTATTGGATGACATTGTATTAGTGGAATACAATGAAATACCAACAGATTGTTTTTTTTCTCCCTTTAAAATGGAGGTCCAGTGGACATTCTGTCAATAATTTGGAAGGATGATACTTTCCATCAGACTGTAATTTTGTCTTAAAATCAGACTTTTCCTTTAAAATGATTAGAGATTATTGCAGGTTATTGTAAACTTGTTAATTTTTGAAATAATTCATTCAGAGTAAATCCTGAAAACTCTAGCCACCAAAGAACAGAGATTTTTTTAAAAACCAACATCTTGCTTAAGACTAACATAATGCTTATGTACAACTTAGTATGGTTAGTGTAAAAAAGTTCAGTCTAATTCCCTATAACTGATTCTAGTGAGAGTGAATTCATTTAAAACCAAGCGCTTCAAATTAAGAGAGGCATTTCAATGGTTTTTAACTGAAAAGAAAAACTGTAAAAATGGGAGGGGGACCCTTAAGTAGAAGGATTGTCACCCACTGAACAATGTTCAGTGCAAAATTGTCTTTCCCTTTAAAAAAACAGAGTTGTTTCCCCACCACCACCACATCCTTTAATGAGTGGGGAAGGGTTGCATTAATTTTGCCTCCATGCAAAAGTGTGGAGTGCCATGTTAAAATGATACTTGCCCCTTGCAATAAATGTACAGTCATGTCAGGAAACAAAATGTCTTCCTTAAATATAAGATTTTTACTGCAAGAGAATTCAATTTTGGAATGAAAATTATGCAAATGTTTTAAAATGTTTATGTTTGTGTCTGTGTTTTACATACAGTATAATGTATATTAGATTGAAATGTTAAGGGGGCCCTGAATACAGGTGAAACTCGGAAAATTAGAATATTGTGCAAAAGTCCATTAATTTCAGTAATGCAAATTAAAAGGTGAAACTGATATATGAGACAGACGCAGTACATGCAAAGCGAGATAAGTCAAGCCTTAATTTGTTATAATTGTGATGATCATGGCGTACAGCTCATGAAAACCCCAAATCCACAATCTCAGAAAATTAGAATATTACATGCAACCAAGAAGACAAGGATTGAAGAATAGAACAATATCGGACCTCTGAAAAGTATAAGCATGCATATGTATTCAGTACTTGGTTTGGGCCCCTTTTGCAGCAATTACTGCCTCAATGTGGCGTGGCATGGATGCTATCAGCCTGTGGCACTGATGAGGTATTATGGAAGACCAGGATGCTTCATTAGCGGCCTTCAGCAATTCTGCATTGTTTGGTCTCATGTCTCTCATCCCTCTCTCGGCAATGCCCCATAGATTCTCTATGGGGTCAGGTCAGGCAAGTTTGCTGGCCAGTCAAGCAGAGTACACTGTATACTTTTCAGAGGTCCGATACTGTTCTATTCTTCAATCCTTGTTTTCTTGGTTCCATGTAATATTCTAATTTTCTGGGATTGTGGATTTGGGGTTTTCATGAGCTGTACGCCATGATCATCACAATTATAACAAATTAAGGCTTGACTTATCTCGCTTTGCATGTAATGCGTCTGTCTCATATATCAGTTTCACCTTTTAATTTGCATTACTGAAATTAATGGACTTTTGCACGATATTCTAATTTTCCGAGTTTCACCTGTATGCTGATTCACCCCTAGCCCCATGCCCCACTAGGGATGGCCCTGATGGGAAGACCACTGTCAGCAACCCGCTGGATGCTAATCTTTGCTTAATCACCTTTTTTCTCATTCTGTACCCCTTTCTAGCCCTCAATAAAGCAACTCTGTTTTCAAGGCATATGTCTGTGCACTTTCACTCAAGCCTACTCTAAGACCCAGTGTATACAAATCACATTCAACCTTCTCACTACCTTAAACTTTGCTGTATGCACATCCGCACCAATAATAGCTAATTTCTCCCACTTCAAACAAAACATAGTCACAAAGATTACTACCACACATCAGAGCAAACCTGGGAACACTAGAGATGCATTCAGTTCAGGCAAATTACATGAAAGCCAAATCTCCACATAACATGTACACACTATCACTTTAAAAAACCAATCCTTGTGTACCAAATACTACAATATAAGCAACACTGACAGTAAAGC
Organism: Hemicordylus capensis; assembly: GCF_027244095.1. Classification (NCBI taxonomy): domain Eukaryota; kingdom Metazoa; phylum Chordata; class Lepidosauria; order Squamata; family Cordylidae; genus Hemicordylus; species Hemicordylus capensis. The sequence continues at coordinate 108,666,906 of NC_069662.1, forward strand.
TAAAGCATCTGTGTAATAGTTCAGTCCCTACTGGATGGCTATAAATCTCTGTCATCCTATGATGAAAATTCACTTTTTCAATCCAGATAAACATGCATGGAAGAATATCAAACATTGTATCATTCCACTGAGAGATTTTAAGTTCCCATGTCTCAGACCTTGTTAAGATGTACATATACTGCTTTCATCAATGCAAGGCTATTGATCATCATTAGGTTATACAATGAAAGCAGGATGAGGATTAAGTCTGCAAGACAAACTTAGTAGTTGAGCTACATTTTATAGAACTGTAGAAGCTATAAAAAGCTCATTTTATTGCTTATAAAGATCACTATCTTATGCATGTGGACTCAGTAGCTTTTATATACAGTTAAAAATACTTAGTAAATTACAAAAATAGATAGTCTTTATGCACACTTAAATGTTTATAGTCTTTTGTAACACCATAGGTAGGATGGTCGTAGGCTAGTGTTTCTTTTTTAATTACATTACAAGTAAACAATAATAGAACAGTATCAGGAATATGCAAAACCACACACACCAATTAATAGAAATTCTAATGCAAACTCTTACTAAACCACTTTCTCCTACCCTAAACTTCCGAAGGACCTAGCCTTGGCTTCCTTTTTCCTTGAAATCACCAAACTCTGGTTGAGAATCAAGCCCCTGCAGATCCATCTTCCAAAAGCGTAAGTCATCTTCCTGCAGCCAACTTCCATGGCCACATATCCTCCTATGCACTCCAAGCCTAGCTTCTCTCTAACAAAGACCTCTCTTCTTCCTGGCAACAGCTCTCTAGCTCCCACCCACCTGGTGTGCTGATTGGCTGAACCCTGGAGTTCACAAGCCTGTCAGTCAAGACAGGGTTCACTTCCAGTTAACTCTTTAGTGGGAGGGGAGTCTGATCACTACACATACAATGCAGTGCCCCAACAATACAAGAGTGGAGTAAGCATGTTCATCATGAAACTTTATATAATCAGTCAAAGTTATTTATTGGGGCTATTCTCATGACCAACAAAAATCGGGCTAGCAGAGGCTAGCCCGATTTTTGTTGGTCGTCAGAACCACTGGGCTCGCAGCTGAGCCTGGTGGTTCTGGAGCGGCTAACCCACTCGAGAACCCCTGGCAAAAATCAGGTTTGCGGAGCGAGCGCTCCTGCAAACCTGCTTTTTGCGATCGTGAGTAGCCCCCCGGCCGGGAGGCTTAAAAGCAGCCTCCCGGCTCGGGGGTCTCCCCAGTATGCCCTGCGCACTCACACAGGGCATACTGGGGCTTGCAGGGGCCATGTAGCCCCCGCTCCCCCCCACCCCCCACTGGCTGCATCTCGGGGCTGGCCATCGTGTGGGCGGCTGCCCAGAGCTCCCTGCCCACTCACTGGACAAAACTGGGTCTCAATGATCGTGAGACCCGGTCCAATGACTTCTCTGTCAAAGTTTCCAAACATAGACCAATTTGTTTCACATGCTGCAGAATCTAAATCAAGCAAGAAGCTTGAGAGAGTAGAGGCTAGCACACCTTTCCTTATATAAATATATTTTAACACATGGTCTTCAATATTTTATTCATAATTCCAAAATAAAATACTTCATAATCCAATTTTTAAAATTAAGTTCTTTGGAAAAATGGAAAAAAACTACCCCCCTGAAATTTTTTCTGATTTTCTCCCAGGCCTTCACATCTCTACTCAGTAGTAAATACCATATTTTGGGCCTTACTCCTAAATAAATGTGAATAGTATTTTATTTGTTTGTTTGTTTGTTACATTTATAAACCACCCAATCCAGAGGCTCTGGGTGGAGTACAACAACATTTCTAAAAGACATAAAACTTACAATTCAAACACAATGCTAAAAACAATATAAAAACAATTCAAAAATGATTAAAACTATTTAAAACCAATTAAAATACTTTAAAAAACAACAACACTTTACAAGCCTTGGAGGCCAGGCCAAATAAATAGGTTTTTAGGGCTCTCTTAGAGGCCGACAGCAAGCCTAAACTGCGGATATCTGCCGGGAGTACATTCCATAGACCAGGATCAGCTATAGAAAAGGCCCGGTTCTGAGTCACCACCAGACATTCTGGTGGCAACTGGAGACGGATCTCTCCAGATGACCTCAATGAGTGATGGGGATCATACTGAAGAAGGCATTCTCTAGGGTAACCCGGACCCAAGCCCTTCAGGGCTTTAAAGGTAATAACCAGCACTTTGTATTTCGCCTGGAAACATATCGGCAGCCAGTGCAGCTGTTTTAAGACAAGTATAATATGGTCTCTCCGGGTTACGCCAGAGACCAATCTGGCTGCCACATTTTGAACTAACTGAAGTTTCCGAACTATGTACAAAGGCAGCCCCACGTAGAGCACATTGCAGTTGTCGAGCCTGGAGGTTACCAGCTGATGCACTACTGTTTTGAGATCGTTCTTTTCAAGGAATGGATGCAGCTGTCGAATCCCGAAGATGATAGAAAGCGTTCCTGGCCATAGCCTCCACCTGAGATACCATGGTGAGGTCTGGATCCAAGAGCACTCCCAAGCTGTGTACCTGTTCCTTCTAGGGGAGTGTAACCCCATCCAGCACAGGAAGATCTAACTCATCTCTTAAATTCCGATCCCTCACAATGAGCACCTCTGTCTTCAATTTGTTCTTCAATTAGTTATCACTCATCCAGCCCATTACTGCCTGTAGGCAGGCATTGATGGAGTGAATGCTATTTCCTGATGATGAAGATGATGATAAGGAGAAATAGATTTGGGTGTCATCAGGATACTGATAACACCCTGCACCATATCTCCTGATGACTTCACCCAGCGGTTTCATGTAAATATTAAAAAGCATTGGTGACAAAATGGAGCCCTGAGGGACTCCATGTAATAGCTCCTGTTTGAAAGAGGAACTGTCAGCAAGCTACACCATCTGGAATCTGCCTGAGAGATAGGTGCGGAACCACTGCAAAGCAGTGCCTCCTATCCCCAATTCCCCCAGGTGATCCAGAAGGATACCATGGTTAATGGAATTGAACGCCGCCAAGAGTTCCAAAAGAACCAGCAGAGTCACACTCCCTCTGTCGATTCCCCGGTAAAGGTCATCCATCAGGCCGACCAAGGCAGACTCATCCCCATAGCCCGCTCTAAAACCAGTTTGAAATGGATCTAGATAATCAGTTTCCTTCAAAACCACCTGGAGCTGGTTAGCCACCACTCTCTCTATCACCTTACCCAACCATGGGAGATTGGAGACCAGCTTATAACTGTCCATCACTGAGGGATCAAGGGAAGGCTTCTTAAGAAGTGGTCTAACCATTGCCTCCTTCAAACAAGGAGGCATCCTACCCTCCCTCAGCGATAACTTAATGATATTAATTAAGCCATCCCCAACAATCTTCCTGCTAGATAAAAGCAGCCAAGTCAGACAAGGATCCAGAGAACAAGTGGTAGGCCGCACCACCCCAAGCAGCTTGTCCACAGCTTGTCAGGCATCACAGATTGAAACTGATCCAATCTAATATTGCAAGAGGGATTGCTGGACACCACCTCAATAGACTCTGAAATAGAATTTCAGTGACAGAAATATCTATATTCTTAACACACAAAAGCAACAAAGAGATATAGATATGCAATATAAGCAGTACTGCTACGTGTCCTATTTGTGTATTGAGCAAAAATGGTAGAGTTGCCGTTTTAGAAGTGGTTATTTTATTTTATTTTTTGAGCCAGAATAGTTCTGGTTCAAACTTGGGGAGAAAAGAATATAGTCTGGAAGCACTCTGTTAAAGCAGAAACACATCACTAAGGCTGTGCTTCTGGAGCATAGGGAGAGCACCAAATATAGTTGCACTCTGGTACCGAAGCATGGGGTTAGTGATATGTACATGCTGCTACTAGAAGCACACATACAGCATTAGTCAGGACACTAGCTGTTATTCAGTTGTAACAATGTGTATAATTTTCTTTTTCTTCATCCTTTGTTAATGAAAAAATTAAATAAGTCTTTTTTGACCTAACAATCAAAACTTCAGGGGGTTGGCAATATCTAACTGGGAGTGGGGGAAGCTAGTAGTACTTCCTAAGAGCCTTAGAAGGTTAAGAATGATATATAAACATAAATAAACTACTTTCTTATGAATCTAATACTAACAGTATTCATGTTGGAATGGAAATTAGGTGAAGAAGAGTTTGAAATACGAAGCAGTCAATAGTTATTATGCTACTGTAGAAAATAAATTTAAAATTATGCACACCCAACCCTTCAAAAACACATGGAGAGAGAGAGAAAAAGTACTGGTAATTAGGAATCTGCCCATCAGGAAACTATAGAGCTGGGGAGCACCCTGTAGCAGATCAGTGATTGATGTGGAAGTCCTAAAAGCAGACTAGTGATTGATGAGGTAGTCTCCATGCAGCACAGCAAGGATGGAGAGAAAGAACCCTGCAGCAAAAAAGGAATGAGGAGCCATGCCTTGAAGCACATCAATAACAGGGTGAACAGAAGGTTCCCCACTTGCTACAGATTTTTAAGACTTGCTGATAAATGCAATGGTCACAAGCCAGTTAGTCCCTCCTTTTGCAATCACAGGAGACCAAATTTAACCCCTGGGATATAATTAATTGTGCAGCCACTCATAGGGAAGATTTATAGTCATACAAAGTGAGAAACATCAATGTATGGAAAGAAGGAAGATGTACAATAAACCTCCTTTCTACTGGACCGCTCCAGCAGCCTGGACCTATAGAAACCTAGAAAGGACTGATGCTAATTGAGATTAACATTAAATTGACATAATTAGCAGCCAACAGAAATTGGTTGAGTATATTTCTGTGAAAATATAAGGGTTTACCATTTTTTAAAAAAGAATAATGGAAAAGAGTGGTATTTCTTTGTCATAGCTCCTACCAGAGCCATAGGAGGAAGGGGGAGTTTACTGGGGTGAATCCTTGACTGTAAGGGATTCAAAGTAGGCTGCCCCATCCATTTTAATTTTAAGTGGGACAACCCACTCCTTCCACATAAGATTATCGGGGGGGGGGGGTAAAGTGGCAAAACCCTCCCTAGAATGGCTGAGGAGTCCTATAAAAGGTGTGTGACTAAAGCAGACTCAAAATGAAGAGTGGCACACTTCAGCAACAAGGATTTATTATTAGATTAAAAGAAAAAGGTATGCAATAGGAACAACTGTCTTTTCATAAAGCAGGTTGCAGAGAGAGAGAGTTGTCATTAACCTGGCAACTCAGACTCAAGCAATACAATAAAGGAAAATAACTCCCCTCACGTGTCTAATTTATTATTCTTATTACCCTATCTTATTACTCACAGGGAGGGATCTTGGCCTCCCATTTCCCCAACAGCTTCTCAGCCAGCTGCTTCCTCAGGGCACTCCTGGGACAAAACAACTCAAGAAGGGTTTTTTTCTTCTTCTGTAGGTGGCTGTGAGTGCACCCAGTCCTCTGGACTGGTCATTCTGCTTTGATTTTCCTGGGCTTCCCCCTTCTTAGGAAAGGTCCACCCTCCCAGCAGTTGCTCTAAGCGAGGCCTAGTTCTCCCTCAAAGCCCTACCATCATTACACTCTTCCATAGTAGCTAAGGTCACAAAGTACACTTTTGAGCTTGCAATTTTAGTGTCACATTTGAATGCTATTAATGCAAGAGAAATTGAAGAATTTTTAAATCTTTATTTCAGCCAATACACTGACAAATAGAAAAAAAATCAACATAAATGTGTGAAACTAGCCTTCCTCTGTGCAAAGAAAATATGTCAATGCATCCATAAGAGACATTACCTTAATTGTACCAAGAATCTTCATCTTTTCTCAGAGTATGTCATGTGCAGATTCATTTCCAGTAACAATTTATTACCCATACGGCAATAACCTAACAATAGCTAGGTTAGTACTAAAGGTAAAGTGTGCCGTCAAGTCAATGTTGACTCCTGGCAACCATAGAGCCCAGTGGTTTTTCGTTGGTAGAATACAGGAGGGGTTTACCATTGCCATCTCCCACACAGTGTGAGATGATGTCTTTCAGCATCTTCCTATATCGCTGCTGCGGGGATTCAAACTGGCAACTGCTGGCTTGCTATTCAAGTCATTTTGCCACTGCACCATTAGGTGGCTATAGGTTGCTAGGTACTATGTTTAGTATAATTCTTTAAATGCTACAATAAATCAAGTAATAGGAAGGAAATATTCATAAAAGTGGCCCTCATTATTCACGTGGATTCTGTTTTTGGCTACAAGCACAGATAATGGAAGCATGAATAATGAGACCTTGAGGAAATAGGAAAGGCGGGGGGGATAATTAGATTCCTGGAAATGAAAAAAGGCTAAAAATGGCAGAAATAAGAGAAATAAAGTGCTTTACCATGCTCTGCAGGTTTCTAGCTGTCTAGTAATGCCCCCCAAACTCCCAATTTTGGCAATTTTCTATAAAAAATCACAGGAATTTTTTTAAACTGAAAAGTCACAAAATGGCTCCTTTCAGCAAAATGGTTACTAGAAATTATCTCAGAGGTCATTTCTGGCCACCTAGGAACTGCGGACAGACAAATTCCCACTATTTTTCGAAGCGTGTATACCGAGGTCGGGTCTCCATTGCCCAACTGCAGATATGCACAACCATGGGGGACTAGGGCGAGGGCCACCTATACAGAATATCAACAAAACAAGAAAACAAAACTTACACATTGAGCATTTAGAAGCATTGCAAATTATTACAAAGATCATGACACCAGAGAAATACCAAAAACTATGTAACTATGTAAGTTTGCTAAAATCTGAAGGCATCTCTGCATTCCTTATAAGGGAAGTTATAGAATGATCCACGAATAGTTTTCTTCCTCAAGGCACCTATGATTATTTCATCAAATGACAACTTTCATCAGACTGACAGAGTTTTGTGCACATCTGGGGGGAGGGGGTGTGTGGAAAGTGGGCACTTTAAAAGGAGGAAGGCAGGTCTTAGCTGTGCCTCCCTTGCTCCGTTGTCGCCATCCCCCGAGCGGTGTTGTTTATATTCAGCAGCAAGACTCTATTTGCCTGGCTGCATCTTGCTGCAACACTGAACACTCAGGATGGAGCCTACGCATGCTATTTCTTTCCTTACGCTGCTGAATTTATTTGTTATTTATTTATTTTATTTTACGTTTTATATCCCACTCTTCCTCCAAGGAGCCCAGAGAGGTGTACTACATACTTAGGTTTCTCTTTCACAACAACCCTGTGAAGGCTGAGAGAGAAGTGACTGGCCCAGAGTCACCCAGCTAGTATCATGGCTGAATGGGGATTTGAACTCGGGTCTCCCCGGTCCTAGTCCAGCACTCTAGCCACTACACCATGCTGGCTCTCCATCAGAACCAGGGAGTCAGAGACAGCCAGGCAAACAGAGTCTGGCTGCTGAATACAGCCACTCGGGGATGGCTGGGGGGTAGCGGAGGAGCAAGGGAGGGGCAGGTAAGGGGCAGGTTAAAGTGCCCACTCTCCGTCCACCCCACCCCGATGTGTATGTAATGCTTCATGCACATCCCTATATTTTACCTCACAAACTACATCCATGCAGCACATTTCTGGGCTAAGAGCAACTCTGGCTCTGAGGCCAAAGTCTTTTATACTCCCCTGTATAACAAATAGTAAATCTCTTTATTTCCATCAGCAACCAACATGAGATTAAAACAAATGTAGAAGAGAAGACAATCAAACTTCTACTACTGTAGAACAGTCAAACTCAGAAATATGATTGGAAGCCTATGATTGGAAATATGATTTCAGAAGCCTAATTTGACAGAGAAAGCTGCTCTTGAGAATCTGAAGAGCTCTAAAGAGCTCACTACATGTTCTTCTGGACTGGGTCACCTGCCAATTTTTATGAATGTGTAATGCAAATTATTATTATTATTATTATTATTATTACATTTATATCTCGCTCTTCCTCCAAGGAGCCCAGAGCGGTGTACTACATACTTGAGTTTCTCTTTCACAACAACCCTGTGAAGTAGGTTAGGCTGAGAGAGAAGTGACTGGCCCAGAGTCACCCAGCTAGTTTCATGGCTGAATGGGGATTCGAACTCAGGTCTCCCCGGTCCTAGTCCAGCACTCTAACCACTACACCACGCTGGCTGAAATGAACTCAATGGTTTAAACACACATAACTAAGTGTAGGTTTACAGCTTTTTTATATTAAAAAAAGTCAATGGGAGTTACACAAGTAACTATACAAGTAACGTAGCCTTGTTTTATTAAAATCACAGTTTAATTTGTTAGATGTCTTGTCCACTGATCCTAGTAGAAAAAGAAATTAATAGTAATAATCCAAAGGATTATGGAGCAGAGGTTAGTGCACAACCTTTTAATGAGCAGAATATTAAAGACTGATGACACAGTATATTTTCACTCTGCAGTAATTTAGTGTAGAAGTTCACATTGATTACTTAAAAGGCCATTCAATTTTATTTCCTATATGTAATTGTCCTCTCTGCTCAGTAAATGGTTGCCTGAACGAAGTACAAGATTATTTTATTAATTTTGCATCATTTAAAAACACTTCTGCCCTAACTCACTTGTTCATGTGCCCTCTGCATGCCCTTCAGGTTTTTAAAGCCATGCAGATTATACATTTCCCATTAACACAAAACCTGAAACCCTACAGTGCTCAATATCTTCCACCTGAACTTAACCCCTCCAGGTGCATGGAAGAAAAAGAGGCAGTCCTGCCATTCCCAGGGAGTAGACAAAAGGGGAAAACATAGGCTTATTAAAAAGAATGAATTCCCACCTAACAGCTTACTTTTTCTAAGGAAGTATGTTCACTAACTATATCATTTAGCCTACATTTCTTTAATAGCTGCCATAGGCTCTCAAAAGGTTTAGCCCTAAGCTGCTGTTCAAGCCTGAGTTTACTGTTAAGATATGATTATATCAATTTTAACTGGATCTACAATCAATCTATTCCTATTCAATGTGGGTGTGTTGGGTTTTTTCTTCTTCAAAATAAGGTACTTTAAAAGATAATAGTATTTTTCTTCCCACCCCTATTCCTTTCAAATTCAATAGCAATGGCATTTTTAAAAAATTTCTTTAGCCAAATTAGGTCAATATATTTCTCCACTAAACAGCAAATCAAAAAGCAAAAAACTTGCTGCCTCCTTTTTCAATGGTCTTCTTATATGCCACTTTTACTAGTAAACATCGTGGTTTCTTTCAACTCCACACTTTGAGCTAGGAGGTTCACCCGCATCTTTAAACTGTCCACATGCTTATCTGTGGCCTCATCTTCTACAAACTCAAGCCTGGTTAAGGCTGTGTGCAAAACACATTTTACATTCTATTCTGAGTTCCAATTGATTGATTAAGTGCTGTCAAGTCGGTGTTGACTCTCAGTGACCGCATAGATAGATTCTCTCCAGGATTATCTGTCTTCAACTTGGCCTTTAAGGTCTCTCAGTGCTGTCGTAATCGAGTCCCTCCACCTTGCTGCTGGTCGTCCTCTTCTTCTCTTTCCTTCAACATTTCCCAGCATTATGGACTTCTCAAGGGAGCTGGGTCATCACATAATGTGTTCAAAGTATGAGCCTGGTCATTTGTGCCTCGGGTGAAAATTCTAGATTGATTTGTTCTATGATCCATTTGTTTGTTTTCCTGTCCATGGTATCCTCAAAAGTCTTCTCCAACACCAAAGTTCAAGAGTGTCAAAGCTTTTTCTGTCTTGCTTCTTCATAGTCCAGCTTTTGCATCCATAGAATGTCACAGGGGAAAACATTGTCCAAACAATCCTAATCTTGGTAGATATAGACACATCACGGCATCTAAATATCCTTTCCAAGGCCTTCATTGCAACCTACCAAGTGCTAGTCTGCGGCATATTTCTTAACTGCTGGATCCTTTACTGTTGATTGATAGTCAATCCTAAAAGGCAGAAGCTATCCACCATTTCAATGTCTTCATTATCAATTCTGAGACTGGTTGCTGTATCCGTTGTCATTAGTTTAGTTTTCTTTACATTTAGTCGTAGTCCCATTTTTTCACTGTGCTCCTTGACTTTCATTACAAGAGCTTGCAGATCATCTGAATTCTCACCTATCAGAGTAATGTCATCAGCATAGCACAGGTTATTGATGTTTCTTCCTCCAACTTTAAAACCACGCTCATCCTCTTCCAATCTAGCTCCTCTCAGCATATAAGTTGAATATGCTAAATCATTGTAAACCGCTTAGAGAGCTTCGGCTATAGAGCGGTATATAAATGTAAGTGCTATTGCTAATAAAGAAGGAGAATTCCAAACAGAACACAAAGTAAGCAAAACACTCTGTCTGAACAACCGGTCGAGCTGTTTGTTCCAACAAAACTACCCCATTTTGCCGGGCTGTTCAAGCCGTCATTTAGGATTGCAAACCGGTGCTCTTCCTGGCCACCGCGCATGGCAGCCAGAAAGATCAGAACGTTCCAATCAGAACAGGGTAATTCCGTTGCAAGCTTGGAACAGACCTCCCCTTTTATGGATGTCCAGTTCCAAGTTTGGAACACTCGGAAAGATCTGCACATCTCTATATCTGAGTAGAAGCTTCCTGCACTCTCAAAAGGCCTAAATGCAACACTATCAGAAGTATAGGAAGTGACCTGGCAAAAAGCAGGAAGCGTTTGCCCCAGCACAACCCTATCTTTACTTCAAGAAATCTAACATGTTCAGTCTGTACTTGTCCACAGGTAATCCTGTAAAAAGAGTTCTCAAACTGGAGACCAGCATGGACCATATGTAATTGAACTTCAGGAATGGTTAAGTGCTGAAGGAGATGGAGCTGAACACTACACTTAGAGCTATCAGGCTTGTCTTACATTACACAGCAATCAAAGCAATCATTACACAGTAGTCAAAGCAGCTGAAAAAAACCAGTAAGTATGCAAGTATAATCTATCATCACTGGAGTACCCAGTGGTCTAGAAGTACCCCTTTTATATACATCAATTAGGAACATGGGAAAAGCTACTATGCCAAATCACAATATAGGAAAGGTTGTAACTGAATAAATTAACTAAAAACTAATAAGGAACTAAACATTTTCTATTCTTTCATGTTCACCATGGCTGACCTTCTAGTTTAGAGTCAGTAGGAGTGTTTCTCTGCATGCAGAACTTTACAAACGGTCTTCTGATCAAATCCTATTAGGAAGCTTAAATTAACATACAACATACCTGGGTAAGTAACCAAGTCAAATCATGAGAGATACAAATGACAAAATTATGACATGCCTAAATTGGTAGTAGACATGGCCTATGAAGAAACATAAACTTCCATGTTTTGTGAATTAATTCAAAGAATGAACTTTAGATACTTCACCAAAATTGTTTTTATTTATATTTCCTTTCAAACATCAGTTACCTTCATCTGGAATATTGCAAATAATTAAATACACTGGTAAATTAAAGGAGATAGAGCTGTAATGTATGCTTTGAAACGAGGAATATAGCATAGAGTGTCTGGACTATAAATATTGTTGTAATCACATAAGCTTCTATTGATTCAACTCCATGATAGAATAACTGTTGGCCTAATAAGATTTTCATCTGAATTATTTTTAAAGTTTCACAAATAGTTTACCTGGGACATTTACAAACAAATCAATTAATATTGACTGAACAATCAATCTTTACACAATATGAAAAGCAGTTTTGAGCTGTTTGATGGTCTCACAAAAAGGCTTCACCTCCTTTTGATAAATGTTAATTTACTTTAAAGTATTTCAGTGCACTCAAACTTTAATTAAAAAAGAAATTAGAGAGTCTATAAGGACTGTAGGGCATCAATAACCTAGAATGGGTATTTTGCACTTCAAATGCACTTCACACATGTGGTTCTTATTAAAATATTTGAAAAGTACTCCTGATCTATATCACCAACACTTACACTTCAAGAGCTAGAGCACATATTATTGTATGTCACTAATGGTAATAAAGGATCAATTAGTTCTTCATTACCTCTTTTTAAAATCATCAAATTATCCACTTCAAACACTAAAGCCTTATATATGGGATTTGGCAACATGAACATCAAAATCTTAACATCTTTAAGGCAAAGACACAGAAATTCTTAAGTGGGGCAGACTTGGTTTGAAAATGCATTCTCAGTCGGGAGTGGAGGGGGAGCTTTTAACTTGTAAATATGTTTTCAAAACGTCTCCATCATGCTTCAGAAGGTATTTACTTTACATTTCTAATTTTTTAAAAAAAATCACAATCTCCTATTATATGTAAAGTTTTATTGACTATTCTGAGTAACAGTCTCTATCTTTAAAAAAGCAAGGTTCTGATCCAGCTTGGGGAGCTACTGTAGAAGTATATAGCCTTTAGAACATATCAGGGCATTCTGCAGAATGGGAGACCTGTGACACCATGTCTCCATCGACTCTGCACCATCTTCTTGGTCAACCTTTACTTGACTGAGATGAATGAGCATATGGGAAGCACATACAAGCCTTACATTCCTAACAACATCCTGACACAGGGCATAAGCTCAGGCCCAGGGTGCTTGCTTATTTATTTATTTAGAATATTTCTATACCGTCCAAAACTTGCAGTTTACAATTAAAATCATTTAAAACATCAAATCAATTCACAATTAAAATCAAGTTGAAACAAGATTCCATTACATCCTATGGCCATTTCTGTACCTAAAAAGGAACAGACTGAATTTCAAATGTCTAGGCTTTTCTTCTGAATTTGTGAATATAATCCATATCAACTTCTGTGGTCACCAAAGCAACAACATGTATGCTGCAATGCTGCTGTGGTTGAAATCAGAAAGAACCCAGCTCATACATCTCCACACTCAAGGAAGGGTTCATATTACTTTCCTAAGAGAAGAAATCATGTAAATGAGATAAAAAGCGATAAGGCTGTGCACGAGGTTATCAACCAGGTTATGTGCTCATCGCCCAGGTTAGGGCAGCCTTACCTGAGTAGGGCTGCTCACGTGCACCACTGGGATCGAGGCCGCTGCTTTCACCACAAGCCCAAGTTTTTTACTCGAACTTTTACCTAGGTTAAAGTGCTCCTGCCCACACTCACCACCCTCTCATGGTCATGTGCACAGTCTTATAGTATTCTATTGTATATAAACTAGAGGTGTGCACAAAACCGGGTTGCCTAGCTCGGTTCGAGTCCGAACCGAACAGTGTTCATGCTGTAAGATGTGCAATGACATTTTGCATATGCTACACCATCAGTAGAGCTTTGAAATTTTCTGGATAAATGCCTTCTGTTCTCTTGGGAGCTTATTCCTAAGTCCTGAGATAGCTGATTCTGAGCACCTAGCTACAATCAACTCTGCTGTCATAGATCTGTTCCTTGCAGCCTCATACTACTACTTTCTACTGCTTGTTGCACGCTTCAGGTCTGTTCTTCACCTTACTAGGACTTTCTATTCTCTCAGCTTGTGCAGAACATAAAAATAGGAGCTGTGAACTAGAATACCTCCTTTATATTAGGGATGTGCGAGCAGGTTCGGAAACGAACCTGTTTTACATTGAACCAGTTCATTTTGATGGCTCGATATCAGACCAATTCCACCCACCCCGGTTCGGTTCAATATCGAGCCAAACCCACCTGCCCCGGCCTGTTTAGGGGGTTCACAAGTTTAAAATAAATTAAACATTTAAATTTAAAAATATACCCAGCCTTGCAGGGCCCCATTGGACATGAGCAATGGCCTCCAAAATGTCCACCAGCACAGTGGGGAGGCCAGGAACAGGCCAAAGACTGCCCGAACTGCACAATTTGGAAAATAATGGAGGCCAGTGGGGGGAAAGGAACTTCTGGATACACCTACCTGTGGCCTAAGAGAAGCCGCCGGAGCAGTGGCGGTGTGTCCTATTTCTGGGTTTTTTAAAAAAATAACTCACAAACAGGCTGAGGGGTTCGGCTCAATATTGAACCACACTGTACTTCCACAAATGAAAGGTGATTTTACAACAACTTTCCCCTTTAACTCTCTGTGCCCCCCCAAATTTGCTCCTGAGAGCCGGAGGACCCTTAGGGACAGACTTGGGAATAGGGATGCAGGAAACAGCTGAGAGAAAAGAGAATCAGAGAAAATCACTGTTCCCCCTTGTAGATGTTCACAGTCTGAATGCAACCCATTGCATTTAACATTTTAATCCATGGCATTTAACACGTTGCAAGTCACCTTTGCAGGCCTTGATGAATGTTGAGGAGAGCTGGTCTTGTAGTAGCAAGCATGAATTGTCCTCATTGCTAAGCAGGATCTGCCCTGGTCTGCATTTGAATTGGAGACTACATGTGTGAGCACTGTAAGATATTCCCCTTAGGGGAAAGGGCTACTCTGTGAAGAGCACTTGGATGCTTGCATGCAGAAGGTTCCAAGTTCCCTCCCTGGCATCTCCAAGATAGGACTGAGAGAGACTTCTGCATGTAACCTTGGAGAATCCGCTGCCAGTCTTTGTAGACAACACTGAGCTAGATGGACCAGTGGTCTGACTCGGTATAAGGCAGCTTCCTATGTTTCTATGATCTACAAGCCAGTCCAAAAACTAAGAGTCAGACAAAATTACTGGACAAAATTAATGGACTTGGTGACTGACACTGTAGATGTCAGTTTCTCTTTATCACTTTCTCTTTATCCCTTTACAAGCACCATACTTAAAGAAGTTCTGGGGCAAAAAAAGATTATATCTGAATATCCTAGTTTAGGCACCATAGCTAAATTTTTAGGAGCCATGGCTTCCTAGCATCTGGGATTTGTCAAGCCTTTGGAACTGCAGATTTAAATAAGGGGAAGAAATATTTAAAATAAAATAAAATAAAATAAAATAAAATAGCATCACTTTGAGAATTACAGACTAGATTTGCAGCCTGCCATTTGTTATTTCCAAACATCTCTGGGAGCTCTGACAAGACCCCAAGTTTTAATTATTAAAAATGCAAAGAGTTTTCACAGCATTGGTCGGCTCTATGGCCATTAAGAGGCTGCTAGTCTTGGAAATGTATCTGGCACACTGCCTGGCATATTTATTGCTACTTATAAATTAGACACTTGTGCAGGAATGCAATTTTTATGTAGGCTTTGTCTAAATGAGCCTAATAATAGATGACCAAATAGGGGTGTTATGGGCCTGCTAAATAATTGTACTGCACCAAGGCTGCTTGTGAAACTACCAATAAGGAAGAAAGCTGCCACAAATCATGCTAAAAAGAGCAGCTTGTCAAAACTTTCTACAAACAAAAGTATATTAAAATGACAAATATCAAAACATGACAACATAATTCATGACATACTAGCGGAAGACTAAAAATATCTTGAGTGACTGTTTTAGTGTTGTGTTATATTAATAGCTAATTTTTGTGTTGTGCGCACAACAAATAAATGATTCAAAGACAAACTGTAGTAGTCATTAAAGTTTTTTGCTTTCTTACTCAGAAATTGTTGATTGTGCCATATATAATGGAAATAGGGTTGTTCACTAAAGAAAAGATAGTTACATTCATTCCATGGGCTGCAATGTATATATATATATATATATATATATATAGAATTTCTTAATAAAATCTGAATGCCTAACTTCACTCTAATATTTTTATATTACCTTCAAAATGCCACATAGTAGAAAGCAAAAATAGCCATTCCAAATGCATTGTCCTACTTTATTATCCAAATTTGTTTTGCTTATTAATGACCACTCATAAAATGTACATTCAACAACCTGAATATCACATACATCAGAAGCATTATCAGATTATTTCCAGAAAAAGGCTCCAAGATTATTTAACTGATCTGCACTAGCAAGGTATCATTAAAAAGACCAAGGTAAACTTCAAGTTAAAGGGAATTAACTAATCTATGGCCCATGGAGCTTGTAATTCAAATTTTAAAATCTCTATTGGCCCCTGAGAATTCAATCAAGCCTTATTTATTTATTTATTTATTTATTTATTTATTTATTTAACCACCTGACTCCAAAGGCTCTAGTCAGTGTAATGTGAAATATGAATTACTCTAACATAATAGCCCCATTCAGACATTATGTTCTACAAGTGTACAGATATTTGTACACTTGTACATGCTTTTGTGTGAATGACTGTACCTGGGTTCATGTTAAAAGTGAATTTAACTTTTCAAATGCCCTTCAAACGCATGGGAAGTGTAGTTCTGTACCTGCATTTAACACAACATGTGAATGTCTGTACCTGTGTACAGATATGTACTGGTGTACACAATTATAAATCTTTAGAAGTAGTAATCCAAGTTTTCACAACAATCAATTCCACAAGTTTGAAAAGAATAAAATAATAATAAAAACATCCTAGACCTATTTATATGAACTAAGATTACCTGAACACGTACGCTGGGATCAATACAGCTTTATTAAAATGAAAGGGAATTTTTTACCATGACTCCAATGGAAAGTAGATTGCAGCCAGTGAATAATTCTGCTCAAATTTTCAACGAATTACCTTTGATTAATTCAACTTACTGTAACTGTGCACCAAAATAAACTGGTCCCAATTCTATTGACATTAATTCCTCCAAATATAGAATGCCATCTCAAATTACCTCAGCCACGAAACACTGTTTAATTTATAACCAATAATATGGTGTGTGAATTATTTTCTAAGTAGGTCTCTAGTTTCTTAATCTTCGTCTACCTCACCTGTGCTTACAGTATGCAACAGTTTCCTTGTGCCAGATGTTTCATTTTACTTTGCTTAAAGTGGACACCTAATATGTAGCTAGATGTTTTGCTGTTTCAGAAGAGGGGGACGAAAGTGACTTTTTCATTTGCCCTGAATTTGACTTCACTATGGTCCACATTAACAGGAACAGCAGCTAAAACTGCTTTGAAACTTTATTCACCGCAACTGGGGGGGGGGCAGACTCAGGCTGATGAAATTCTTTTAAACATGCTTTAATCTAGCTGGAATGCCAGAAATTGCTTCCAGATGTGCTCCATACAAAAGTCAATCATAGCTATTTATACTGACACTCTGCAGTCCAAACAATCCCAATTGAAATGCCATGTCTCCGCTACAATAAAGCTATAAATGTCAGTTTTGTTGAATTTGGAGAGGTGTTGAAGAGTTCATGCTAGTTGGTTTTCTGAGCTATTTGTTAGCCAGATTTTTTTTCCATAAAAAGGGCTGAGCTACCATTAAAATATAGATCCTATATTTGTTGTGCTATTCTTAAGGCACACCTGACACCTTCAGATCCCAAGTGCCACAGGTTACAAGTTGAAATTCATTTCATAAACTAGAAGAACGTATCACTTAGGCACAGAGCCAAGGAAAACCAAAGTGCTTGGCAGGACTCCTATGCCCTCTCCTACACTGAACACACACATAGTACACTTGGGACTAAAATTAACTTTAGTACAGTAAAGCAACAGATGCTCACCATATTAGTACCTTTACTCAAGAAGCTTCCAGAGTCCGGGGAAAAGAAACAACAACAAAACCCCAAAATCTTTTCACACAGTTGAACAAAGGATATCGGGAAACCACCATCCTATTAGTTTTGCCAACTATACAACGAAATATTGAGGTGGTTCCCACAATCAGTGGGAGCAGCCTGGGGAGGGTTTGCAGGGAGAGCGGGCTTAGCCCACTCTCCCCGCAGACGAGCAGACAGTCTGCTCTGGGTGGCTGCAGCAGATCTGTCCCGAAACTGCCAGCTCTGTCCCGAAGCTGGCGGGGGCTGGGGAGTTTGGGGGCCACGTGGCCCCCGGAAGCTCCAGCAAGCCCTGCGTGAGCACACAGGGCATGCTGGAGAGACCCCCGAGCAGGGAGGCTGCTTTTCAGGAGCAGAAAAACCGGGTTTGTGGAGCGCTCGCTCCACAAACCAGGTTTAAGGGGAGGGGTAATTTGGCGGGTTTGCCTGGAGGCCTCTCTTAACCTCATTTTGAAGGAGGCTGCTTAGGCGGGTTTGCCACCATGTAGCCGCTGGGATTGGGCCCGATCCCGGCGGTTCACACACGCATGCAAAACTGTGCAGGCACATGTGAATAGCCTCAGGGTGTCATAGGCAAATCCGAGCACAGTGGTATTCTGGAACCATAGGGTTTGGACTCTGTCCTGTCTTTCTTGGGAGTAGTGAGACCAGACTTGACCCAGGAGTCTTTTCCCAGCATCACATTAGAATACTGTTAGAAGCAGCCAGGAGGGTCCTTCCGTCAGGGTCACTTTATCTCTTCTGGTCTTCAGTAAAATGGCTTCTTGCTTCTTGCAGAACTGTTTTGCTCTAAAGTGAAACAGTTCTGCTTAAAGCAGCAGAATGACTGCTCCTAATTTTTAGGGGCAGAAGGGGTGGCCTGGCCACACATCCCCAAA
Organism: Hemicordylus capensis; assembly: GCF_027244095.1. NCBI lineage: Eukaryota > Metazoa > Chordata > Lepidosauria > Squamata > Cordylidae > Hemicordylus > Hemicordylus capensis. The sequence goes on from NC_069662.1 coordinate 108,685,233, forward strand.
CACTGGTTAAAAACAGAACCCAGATAAATATGAAGAAAGTTTCTTATCTTCTTGTAACGGGGGGTGGGGGTGGAGGCGTCCATTTGTGTTATGTGTTCAGTATGTTTTCAGATTATTGTTCTTTTAGAGTAGTTTCTTATCTTTTAGGTGCCCTGTGACCTCCCCTGCCCTGTGCCCTTTTGCCTATTTCTGGTTCTGTGCCTTTAAATGAGGAAAATCTAAAATGCTAGGCAACAAAGAGAGGGATGAGTTGCCAGGCAATAAAAGGTGGAGAATTCACTCCAAGACACAGCCAGTGAGAGAAGCAGGATGTCCAGAGCTGATACACTTCTAAGCCTCTTTCTCTATGGTTACAGGAGGAGCTTCAGCACTAACCCAAAGTCGCAGCAGGCATGGAATTTGAATGACATGATGAAGCCAGTGACCCTGTGGTTGGAGCAACCCAACCAACTTGAAACTGAGGGTTCAAATCAAGGTTTCAAGACACCAACGAAGCCATTATTGGGAATAAATCCTGCATTTGGATGGTAAGAAACGTCGACCTCGACCACATTTACCTGCAGTTTGGCATTGTGTCTGAATTCATCCTTAGAGAAACAACACAAACATCACACCATTTGGTGCCTACTATAGGAATGTGTGCACAATAAGGCTTCTCAGGAAAGGGATTCACAATTTGATGTAGACTAGGACAGAAATCTGCAGACCAGCACCACTCCATTCATTGTGCAGGAGGGGCACGGACCTCCCTTATGACCTGAAACTAGGCCCTTGAGGGCTGCGTAACCCTCAGGTACCCACTTCTAGGTCACAGGAAGATTTCTGGGGGGGGGGTCATTGTTGAAAATCCCCCCTCCCCCAGTGCAAATGTGCTACCTTCAACTGGAAAGCAGGAGCAGCATGCACCAAGTGCCAGGGCTTTATTAGAAGTGCTGGTGCTTTGTTAATATGGATATCAATCACCAGCTGTTATCATATGATAACCCTCTAAATTTGACTTAATAAGTTATTTACATATTCACCGGGGGGGGGTATCTTCAGAACAAAACAGCTTTACTGTGGGTCTTTGTACACTAATAATGCCCTCTTAAGACCATTTCTAGTTTCAAGATATCTGAGTAGATGCAATAATTTCAACTTTTTTTTATTGCAGGCCAAAGCCTGTCTTTTTTCAGACTTACACAGTTGGAGTAAACACTGCAGTGTGTTTTTCAAATAAAGTATCATTCAATATGTAAGAGAACAGAGAGGCTAAAATGAGAATACAATTTCCCATGAGACAGCTCTGTGTTCAAGTAATTTAACTTCAAAACCAGCTCAATATTTGAACAAGGCAGGCTTTTACTCTTGCTCAGTGCTTCAATGTGGCCTACTTGGAAATCAATCATAAATTCAAATGTCTTTTATTCTGAAACAATTTCAATATTTAAAAGAGTTTTAGAATTGTAGGTCATGGTTGAACAACTGCCTAGAGGTCTTCTAAAAGGGATGTTGTTTTACTGCCAACACACACAGGAGGTAATTCTAGGATCAAACACAAAGACCAGTTTGTGTTTTACTTCACATTTCTCAGAATGAGCCCTGGACAAAGGATGCTTCACAGGGAATGAAATCAGCCTAAGGGCTGTAATTTTTTCACAGTAACTGAAGCTCGCACCTACTCCATGGGATAGTGGAACTACCAGTAACTGTGTAAATCCACCTGGCTCCATCTCAGCTATGGGCTCACTGGATGATCCTGTTCAAACCAGAGTGAATCCAGGCAGCAGCTTTTCAGCTTTTAGCACTCTCCATTGTGATGCCTAGTCTACATACGCAGCAAAACAAAATGATAGAACCCTGATCTATAAAATAAAATAAGAACAGTAGAGTGAACTGCTGACTGTCACATGTAGTCAAACAAACAAACAAACTAAGCATCCCTGTAACATCAGGGGAAAAGGGTTCTGACGTAGTCTACATTCTGTTGTACTAGTTTCTCCTTGCAGGGAGTTTTTCACACGAGGAACATTCAAAAATGCAATCTCCATTTGCAGTCTGAAGCAGCACAATACATTCTATTACCTCAGAATTTTCCACCTCATTACCACCTCATTCTGCTGCATTTTCAGGCCAGGCCTGACACTCCTACAGCATGGAATGGGGCTATGGGTATGTATGGACTGCAGAGTTCAAAGAGCAGATCTGTTATCTTTCAAAACTGCAGTGTAAACTAATTTTTGGCTTCAGTACCTAACCTATAAATAAATAGGAAAATAAATTATGTGCCTCATAGAATTATTTTAAACAACAAGAAGAAAAGCATAGAAAACTTGGGCCATTAAGAATCAATGACCATTTATAATAACAAAAAATAAAAACAAGAGATGCACTAATACTCATACATTGATACTACCAAGGATTAAGCTCCTCAACAACATTACTTTGATTCACAACCTAACACTACCATGATCGCTAATACTCGAAACATTAACACCATCACCATCTGTCAGGGCTTAGAAGACTTGAGTTGAAACCCAATGGTGTATAACTGGACAACTTACAATTCAGGTTGTATCAAATAAAGAAATGTACATCAGACATAACCCAAAACAACAACAACAAAATCAACAAACACAAATCGAATCCCTAAATTAATGTAGTATATTATCTGCAAACCAGACACAGACCAGGCATCTATATACTTATTTCTTGTAGACGGGCCATGTGTGGCGACGTGGTAGGAAGGAGGCAATTGGCTGAGTTTGCAAGCAGAAACACCTGACTGGGCAGTGGGGATTCCATATGCAGATAGGGAGAAGGAGCCTGTGAGAGCAGAAGCACCATGGTGATTGGGCAGTGGAGACTCCCTATGCAGATAAGGAGGAGGAGCCTGTGATGGTTAAGGTCAGTTGGAATACAGCTGTTACTGGTCAGAAGATGTTCTTGATATAAAAGGATAGCAGGCAGGGGTCTGCAAAAAGACAGGTCGTGAGGGAGGAAAGAGCCCCTTCAGGAGAAGGAGGATGCCGTTATGTAAATGAACAAAATCTGTTAACTCAGGGAGGGAGGAAGAAAAAACATGAAGGGAGGGGGAAGAAAGAGTGGAGAAGAGCAAGTGGAGGAGAGAGAAAGAGAAAAAGAAGGGAGGGGGAAGAGAGACAGACGGAAGGGCAAGGGACGGGCCTGAGCCTGTCAGCAGCCTGAGAGGAATGAGCGGCCATGGTGGTGGCAGCAGAGATGAACGACCTGGGGGGGGGGGATAGCAAGCGTGCGAGCGAGCTGCGGGGGGAGCGCTGCGGGGGGAAGAGTGAGCAAGAGCACTGTGGGGGGAGAGCGAGCGAGCGAGAGCGCTGCGGCGGGAGAGCGAGCGAGCGAGAGTGCTGCGGCGGGAGAGAGAGAGAGCGAGAGCGCTGCGGTGGGAAAGCGAGCGAGCGAGAGCGCTGCAGGGGGAGAGCGAGCGAGAGCACTGCAGGGGGAGAGCGAGCGAGAGCGCTGCAGGGGGAGAGCGAGCAAGCTGCGGTGGGAGAGCGAGCAAGCGAGAGCGCTGTGGGGGGAGAGCGAGCGAACATGCTGCGGGGGGGATGCCACAGGCTCAGTACACAACTGCACAGATGCTCTGTGCGGGGTCAGCTAGTAGCATATTCTTCCAGTTGGTGATCCTACTACCTACACAAAGCTTTCTACTTATTCATTACATTATTATTTTGCTTCTCTTTCAAGGAGCTCAGGTTGACGCACATGGTTGTCTCCCATTTTTATCCTAACAATTAGCCCTGTAAAAGTTGCACTGATAGTTTGTCCTGAGGCCACGCAATAAAGCTGTTTTCATGAGCAGCCAAGACTAAGCTAAGGCAACCAAGTCCAGTCTTGGCTGATCGTGATAAGCAACTGGAGGAGAACAGCCGCTGGCAGTGCCTGGGCAGCAAACTAAATTAAAACAAAAAAACCCGCCTGCAGAGCCTGCCTCTTAATCAGGGTTAAGGGAGCAAGCACTCCCTTAGCCCGTTTCTGTAACTGACTGTCAGTGCCAGCTGCTTGAGCTGGCACTGAGAAACTGCAGGGCACCTGGCTGGCGCCGGGGGAATCCCAATGATGCACCATGCATTGTGGGATTTCCAGGGGCCAGGACAATGAGCCCAGCCCTCTGCACTGCCAGGGGCAGCCGGCAATCATCTGGGCAGATGATCCGCCCACCCAGGAAGGACAGAGGAATCGTCTGTGGGGAAGGTAGGTTTGAGCAGCCTTCCCTGCCTCCTGCCACCAAGCCCTTCTCACTGATCGTGAGAAAGGGCTCATTGAGTTTTGTGGCTAAGAATATTTACATCTAGTAATATCCCAGTAAGAGTCTCAGCTCTCTATACAATATACCACACTAGCTTTTCCTCATGAAAAACACAGGACATGCACTGTTTCACCATAGAATGCATCCATATAGAATCATCCTGTTACAAAAAACGCTATTCAGAACAAAGAGAAGGTTAAGCAATTACCTCATGGCCAAATCAGTAGCTGTCTGACATGTACCTACCAACTCCCCAACCTTCAAAGAAAGATGTGTCCATCAGTTGCTGGTTGTGACAATGGAAACTGCTACTCTTCCAATTTCTGGGATGGCCCTCAAGGTGGTCTTCCTACAAAGCACACTGCTTACCAGGGCCACAGAGCTTTCAGTGTATATTTTTATTCAGCTAGTACACTGAAAATGAGACAATACGTTAGGCTTTTTTGGCAACAAAAAGTTAGAAAAAAACATTTTTCCTGCCTGTAGTATCAATGCACTTGCATTTTTTGATGTGCGCTCAGTTAATTTTAGATCCTGCTCATGTTGAATCAGGGAGGCCCCATTCTGAACGCACATGCGCACATACTGTCTTGATATTGCCGCTCAAAACAAAATTCATTCCGTATGCAAATGGAAAAAAATTAGAAAAAACATTGTTGTCCATGTTTTCCGTTCTTTAAAAACATTAAGCAACAGACATTCGGGAACCTCCACTTTTGCCTATAATGAGCAATAATATTAATATGTAAGAATAACTGTAATAATTGTAGTTTGTTTTATAATAAACTTTCCTTCCATCTAGCAACAAGTTAATCCTATTTTTAAACGAAAAAATTGTATGCATCTTCTTTCGTTGCATGTGCTTGTAACAAAATATCAATTTACACACAGGAAGCTTTAATTCTGCATTTCATATATGGCACAGTTGTAGGTAGTTCAGTCCTGAAGAAAAACATTTGATGAATCAAGCAGATGAAACCAAGACATAGTTATTAGATGCATTACATCTTTAGCACATCATCTGTAAAAATGTCCTGGGTAAACTAACGCTCCAGGGGAAACCTGACCTTTAAGAGCCTTCCCTATACTACATCTAAATTAATGTCAGTGACAGCCACTTCAATCTAAACTAGCAGGGTTCTTTCATTCTATCTACAGAATCTATTCATCCATTTTACTTACGAGTATAAACATAACGCACGTGTAAATGAATGTGTGCCATTCCAGGCTATGGGGGTTAAGCAACAACAATGACTGGAAAAGAAGAACCGTTTGTGAGCTCAGATGCTTAGAGGAAATGCATTGTGAGTATAATTTTTGTCTCTTCAAGGAAGGAAAAATTAAGCTAGTATTTATTAGGAAAGTATTATTTGCAAATATTATTTATTGTTTTATTCAAAGTATGTTTGGACAGCATTTCCATTAATAATACCCAAAGTGGCTTACAATATTAAAAAATATAAAAATTCAATCAAACACTTAAGAACAATTAATTAATATACAGTAAGGAGAGAAGCAGCGAAGAAGCAAAAGCAGCAGCAGAAGCAGCAACTAAAAAAACCCTGTTGAGGCTCCAAGACTGTAATCAGGCCTGTCCTGGACGCTCAGAGCCCTCAGTAACTTTATACTGACAGCAGAGAACTTCTTTGACCTAGGATCAGAAGTGGACAGTTGCAAGGGAAGGGAAGGACCCACAATAGGGAACTGTGCAGGGAGGCATAGTCACCCTCAGCACTCTGCCTCAAGGTACAGCTGTGGAAACATGAGATCATGTCTGACTGTCTAGCCAGTACATTGTTTTGCAAGGCCAAGGTTCATTCTTGAGAGATGCCCCAACTTTCTCAAGAGACTGTGAGGGTTGCACAGACTTATTGAAGACAGAACAGGGTGGTGCTGAAGAGAAGGAGGATCCTCTCACCCCTCAGAACAGGAGATTGAAAACTGGGTGACTTTCAATCTCCTGATGGCCTTTTGCAGGGAAACACAGGGAAACCAGAAGAACAATGTTGTCTGGTTAACGGCATAGGCAGCCCCTGAACACACAACCCAATGAAAATAAATTGGTCCTTACCTGGAACCTACATGACTGCACTATCGGCACCAAGCAAACATCTCTGGGAACATAGGAAGTTGCCTTATACCGATCAGGGGCGTGGCTAGGGGAGAGGGGGCCCATGTTCACCCCTCTCTCTGGCAGCCCCTCTGAGTGAGAGAGATAATGAAAAAAATAACGAGAGGTGGAGTTGGGGGACCCAAGTTCTTTGAACCCATTTGCTCAATTATCACTACGCCCCTGATACAGAGTCAGATCATTGGTCCTTCTAGCTCAGTATTGTCTACACAGACTGGCAGCAGGTTCTCCAAGGTTGCAAGCAGGAGTCTCTCTCAGCCCTATCTTGGAGATGCCAGGGCAGGAACTTGGAACGTTCTGCATGCAGGCACTCTTCCCAGAGTGGCCCAATCCCCTACGGGAAATAAAGTATGTGTAGCCTACCATTCATATGCAAACCAGGGTGCACCCTGTTTAACAAAGGGGACAATTCATGCTTGTTACCATAAGACCAGCTCCTCCTTGAGGGAGGAGCAGGTTCCAAAGACACAGCATGAGTATAGAAAAGGTCTGGTCTCCAGTCACAACCTGGGCACCTAGAGTAGGGCATCTGGTGATGGAATGAATAGTCAAGTATGTGCAGGAGCAGGCAGTCTTTTAGGTATATTGTGCCCAGTCCAGAGAACTGGAAGTCAATGCAGATCTTTCAGTGTAGATCTTTCAACACAGGCTAGATAAATTTATGATGGCAAGTTCCTCTTAGAAGCCTAGTCACCACTTTAGCATTCAGAGTTTAGGCTGTATCTAAAAGCTCCCTAAGAGTGACAAACCTGGTCCTAGAACTCCATGCACCACAGGCTGAGTAACACTTCTTTGGTCAGTCCAAATTATCACTAACCTTACCAAGGCTCTGCTTCCCTGTATGTTAAAAAGTTCTGCTGGGACACTTAAAAGTGGCTTATACTAAATGGGTGTGGCTTCAGACAAGTTGATTGATTGAGTGTTAAATTTGTATACTGCCTTTCATTTTAAAAAAAATTCCAAGGCAGTTTACAGTATCTTTAAAATAAAATGCAGTATTACACACTTAATTGCAAAAATTAATATCAATATTAATCAATATTAAAGAATTAATGTAAATCTATTAAAAACATATACACAGTAAACAGTACTAGGGATGTGCTCTTTGTGAAGTTTATGCACTGGTTTGGCGCCACAGGGAGGCGAGCAGGGAGCGGGACATTTTTAAAAAGGAGAGCAAGCCCTTACCTGCTCTGCATGGCCACATGCACCTTCCTGTCCCAAGAACTCACGCACAAGTTTCCAAGTTCTTGTATTGTTGTGACCTGGGCACACAAAGAGCATGCACAGCGGCCTTCAAAATAGCCTCCGTGAGTCGGGAGAGGGCCAAAAAGGCCCCCAAACAGGCCAAACCAGCCTGGTTCGAGGCTGATGGGGGAGAGGGAAGCTTTAGAGAATCCTTCCTAGAGCTATAGCAGCACCCTCCAGAGGCAGCAGAGTTAACCCAACCCTGGCAGTGAATTAAATGATTCTTTAAAAAGATTTTGAACCTCGGACCAGCCCTAAATCGAGCCAAACCCGGGAGGTGGGTGGGTTCAGGAGTGCACAAAAGCAAACATGTCTGGTCCTGTTTGAGTCGGGTCTGGACTTGAACCAAATGGGGCAAACCAGTTTTGTGCACATCCCTGACTTCCACCTGCAAGCTTGGAGATGCCACTGCCAGTCTGTGTAAGCAATACTGATCTGGATGGAGCACTAGTCTCATCTGGTATGAGGCGACTTCCAAGGAGATGGCAGGGTCTGAACCTGGGATCTTCTGCATGCAAGCATAAAGATGCTCTTCCATTAAGCTATGGCCCGGTCCCCTAGGGCGATTATCTTATGGTGCTTACCCATGTAGTCTCTCATTCAAATACAAATTTGCTGAAATGGGGGAAGAATTGAGAACTGAAATTGGGGCGGGGGGGAGAGAACTGTCATGTATTACAGTAACTCATTACAAAGTTATTAAGGCAGTTTCTGCAAGACATTTTAGGGCACACAAAAAATTCAGTATGACTGCATACAGAAATTCTGAACAAGAACTACTTCAGGGCTTGAATCAGATGAATTCATTGGAAGAATCTATTTCTTATCAGTTAACTGGTTGCAAGAATAAGTGTTGTAATACGCAGATTTATTTCTTTTTCTGAAAGCTGTTCAGACACTTTGGAAAGCATGCCTCCTAGATTTTGGCAGACTGAATTTCCACAAAACTTGTGGGATCATATAATGTCAAAAAGAGGATAGGATGGTGAGCATTAGATAAGTCGCCCATAAAACATACTCCTTTCCCCCCCTTTTCCTTAAAAAAGAATAAACTTAATTAGACAATGTTTATGTTGCACACATCTGGTAGGTTTCCAGAGTGATCTTATGCATGTTTAATAAGAAGTAAGTTTCACTACATTAGTGGACCATACTCCTATGTAAGCGTGCATAGGATTGCAGGATCTTTCTTTTATATTTGGTTCTCTAGAGAATATTATCCTACAGTTATTTTGTTTTTTACTTTTTCTAGAGCGTCTGCAGAGGTAGGAAACCTTGACAGTTCATCTGTTGTTGAACTACATCTCCCATCACCCCCAGTCACAAATTTATTGTAGTTCAACAACAGCTGGATAGCCAAAGTTGCCTGAGTGCTATTTTAACCCCCCCACTCCACCCCCCAGTGCAGCCCTTTCTTGGGATCTCTTCTCTTGCATATTCTCTGTTTAATTCCATCACCTCTCCCCAACCTGACTAGGATCTTCCTGGGCAAAATGCTCTGTCAGATTCCAGTAGGGAGAAATTGGGGGGTAGGGGGAAGAGAAGTGACTGAAGAGGCTGTAAGTGGGGCTCTGGAAGGTGTGAGGAGTGAAGGCAAGGGGCCAGGCAGATCCACTTAAGGAAGCTGCTTCGTGGTCTCCCCCCACACCCCTGCCTCTTGTGGCCTCTCTGTTTCAATCCTTCACCCCTAACCTGACTTGGATCTTCCTGGTCAAAATACTGTCAGTTCCTAGGAGGGAAAAACTGGGGGGGGGGTAAGGAGGCTGTAAGCGGAGTGCTGGAAGATGGGGAAGAGAAGACTAGGGGTGACTCCCATGCCCTAAGGGATCTGTCTGGTGGTCTAACTCCCCCACAGCTCTCCCACACCTTTGGATCTTGCTTCTTGCAGCCTCTCCATTTTGTTCCTTCTGACCTCACAGCTTGGTCAGATACTAGAAAGGGGAGTGATGTAAAGAGGCTGTAAGTGGGTTCTGGAAAGCGTGGAAAGAAGGCAAGGGCCCTGAGATCTCCAAACATGCCCATTTAATCTGTGTAATTCAAACTAGCAGGCAGGTTGTTTTACAGCTGCTTCCCTCATACACACAAGGAAAGCTTATGTAGATTAACTAAAGGTTTATTCAGAAACAACTCCATTTTCTCCTCCTTTCCCTTTATGACTTAACCCCCCACAAGCTCTACAGGATCTCCACTGGAACAAACTACTTAACAACACACACATAAAAATATTACTAGATAGACTACAACACAGGCCAGCATGTCTCCTAGAAGACAAAGGTGCCAAAGCTCTCAGTTCTGTCTTGGAACAGAAATGCATCTCAACAGCTGATCACTGTGCATGACTCTATCATTTAATGACTTATATCTATCGGAAGGTGCTGTGTTTGAAGCAGGAAATACAACAAAGGAAGCCTGGGAACCATAGAGAGAGGGGAGTGATGGGCCTGTATCTATGAATGGAAGGTACAGTAGCATTCTAAACACGTGATTGGAAGAATACACTCTACTCACATTGGTCTGTTCATCTGAATCAGTTTTCCAAGTGGGTATAAAAAACCATAAATATACTGAACATGCATTGAAAGTATCATCTGAGCTGGCCCACTGCTTGTTAAAATTTTATTTCTCCTCACTTTGCCTAACCAACATTTTATTTTCCTGTACCCCATTGTCCCTAAATAAATCTGATTGTACCATATTTCTGTCTTCTCATTTTCCAGACCAAAACTTTGCACAAATGTATTATGTAATGAATTGTTCCATAAAGTCACGCTGATTCCCCATGTTAGTCCAAAAGCCCGATTTAAGTGTAGCCAGCACTCCAGAACAGTTTCATTAATGGGCAGGGGAAGGGGAGAAAGAGAGAGAGAGACTGAGAAGTGTTGGAACCTAAAGTGTAGCCATTTAAACATCTTCAAAATTATAAAGCAAACAAGCTACAATTTCAACTCAATTTCCAAAGCAAACTTTCGGAGATTGAAACATGAAATTAATCCCTCTTCCATGCTTATTATTTTCCACCATATCACCATCGCCTTCTGGCACTGCAGAATAATTTCCAATACACTGCTGCTAATGAAGCATTGTCTCTATTGTTTTGATGATAACTTAAGAAATGTAACAATACTTTTCTTTCACAAACTGACATATCTTCACTAACATTTTTTTCTGTTGGCCTCACTGGACCACATATTGGTTCAAAAATTAAAATCCAGGTATATAATTTTAAAGATCTGGCAGGAGCTTTCCCAGACAACAGACTACTGCAGCTTTACTGCAAGTTCCAATTTACCCAAAAAAACAAACACGAAAAGTAGATTTTTTTTTTTAAACCCTGGACATAAATCAGGCTAGGCTCTAATGTGCAATGAAAAACCTGACTCATGTGTGAAGTGCTCACCAATATCTTGCATGGACTTTGGTGCAAATCCAGCCGATATGTGAACGCACACCTTCCATTCAGGTGGAGAAGCAAGCTAAAAGTCCTGTCTGGGAATGTTCCAGTTTCTCTCTATTTGGCATTCATAAATATATGAATAGTGCAAAATGCGGCAGCTAGGGTTTTATCTGGAGCTGCCTGGTGGGAGCACATCACACCCATTTTGAAAGAGCTGCACTGGCTATGTTTGTTTCTGGGTCCAATCAAGGTGCTGGTTTTGACCTTTGAAGCCCTTAACGGTTTGGGCCCGGGATATCTGAGGGACCACCTGCTCCCAAAGGTTGCTGCCTGCTTGATGAGGTCATCTGAGGGGGCTCTGATCCGGGTTCCAACAATGAAGGAGGCTCAGTTGTCGTGCACGTGGGACAGGGCCTTCTCTGTTGCTGCCCCCATATTCTGGAATGCTCTCCCGGTGGCTATTCGCTCCTCGGTCTCCATCACAGCTTTTAGAAAGCGTGTTAAATTGTAGCTTTTTGCCCAGGCTTTTATTTGATAGTCTCTGCTGCTGCTCTTTGTACTCTGTATTGCTTTTATGCTTTTTAAATTTTTAATCAAATTTGTTTTATATTTTTAGCTTAATATTTTACAATCTTGTTTGTAAATCTTGCTGTAAACCGCCATGTGGTTGTTTTAATGAAAGGCGGTATATAAATTTAACAATCAATCAATCAATCAATAAGATCAAGATTGTGACACATTGTTTTTAATCAATAACTGTTCTTTATACGTGTGTACCATTTCAGTATTTCACCCAATTATCAAACTGCTGTTCACACAGTCATTTTTGTCAATTATGAACAGAATCAGCGAGGAGCTCCAAAATATTTAGAGACTCTTCTTTTCCTAACTTTCTAGTTTAGAGAACAGATTCTCAATCCACTTTTTGTACTTCAGTGCACATTTCTTTAAAAACAAAAACAAAAACAACCTCAGAAACAGCCCAATATTTGCTTACAACAATTCAATATTTTTGGTAGAATTCTCTTTCAATTCCACTTTGTTTACAATGCTCCAGCATCTGAAAACAGGGAACAGAGACTACTTACCACCACAGGCGAGAGACTCTAGAAGCTGACAAGATGAGCACTATCATATACTCACATTTACACAGAAGCATAAATGCCTGTTCCTTTGTGCATCATCATCATCACCTCTGATTATTTCCTTTGGCTTGACTTTTCAGTTGCTCCCCCCCACTCCAGCCCCCAACTGCTGTTATAGGTCACACTGCACAAATGATATAGTACGTACCACAGCGACAACAATATTCTGCACAGGAGTATTGCCTCTCATATTGAACAGATCACTCTGATTAATCAGAGTTCCCTTGGTGACTCAGACTGACTTGGTCAGGTCACAGGGCACATACTGCAATTTCCTTCAGCATTTTATAAGTATTAATCAGTGGGGTTTTAGATGGTACACCCTTCCATTTCCGTGTTAAGATTTCTTAACCAGCACTGCACTATCTGGTGGGTTTGGCTGGGGCTGTGATACAGCAGGCAAACCCGCCAAAGCCTGTCTCAGCTCTCGGTAATGAGCCACAACCAAAGATGCTTAGCCTCATAGCATCCTGCTTGTACTAAAAAGACAACTCCTATATCTGGAGCATGATTTTAGTATTCAAAGCCAGCTAAGTTATTAAAAAAACAAATGGGAGTCTTCAGGGCTTTTGTTTCTAACTAGGCCATTCTTAATTTTTTTTTTTAACGAAGTAAAAGAAAACTACAAAGAAGACAACAAATTAAACCTTCTAGCTTATCTACCTTTTATTCATTAATTTTATTAAAAATTAATAAAACCACATTAGAAATAAGAACTAAATTAGCTAGTGGTGTATGTGACCAGAGAATAGTTGACACACAACACTCTTTCATTCTGATGCCTTACTTCAATCTCACCAGACAGCAAACACTGAAGATAGCTTCAAAAATACAATATTCAAAATAGAATGGATAATAAATGCTGCATCTTTTTCACCCTCCAGGCCTTAAAGAAAGACTTGATTATTTATTTTTATAGCAGTAGTGCATGGGTGTGCACGACACAGTAAAGACAGTAGTCTCTTAAGATATCAGATATCTTTAGCTGAAAAAAATCAATATTAAATCCTGGCTTTATGGCAGTTTCTATTTAAGTGTTTCAAGAAAGTAGAAAATGGAGAACTTGCGTTTTGGGCAGTATAGAAATGTATAAAATAAAAATAAAATAAAATAAAATAAAATAAATACAATCCACTGGGAACATTCTACAAAACTTCCACTCAAATGAGAACAGACACTAGACACTTCCTGCTGGGAACATAGTCTGCACATGCCCCACTGAAGCACATAGAAGCTTCAGTCATTTGGGTTACACATAATATTAAACTCACTGACCCACATGTTGCATAGCCATCTGCGTGAGCAAGTGAGCTGCACCTTTATGCAATGAACATGCTCCAAGCTTGGTCAACTTCTTGTTCAGCTACAAATGCGCTAGAAGAACAATTTTTGCAAATCCCCCCTGCCTCCATTAGTGCTTTTCCCATCCAGAAATAAGTTCCTGATGATCACCCAGCTCTCAGGGACATCTCTGCTTGTCAAAGAACACTATCAGAGCTTGGGGTGGAGGTTCAGCAAAAATCACTCTACACTCATTCCACTTGCAGTGGCGGCACTAGAAAAAATGGGGGGGGGCAGTATCCCGCATGTTAGATTTCTGAAACACAAATCAGGGGTCAGGTGGGGGGCAAGCTCCTTGTCTAAAGGCATACTTCCCCCCCACCCCTGCTGGTGAGTCACCCTTGCCCACTTGATCTGTTGCTTGACAAGATGTCAACTGAGCTCAGAGGAGATGAGCTGCACAGCGACATAGCTCCCATATGTCAGCAGATAGCTGTGGAATATGCAGACCAGTGCATGGGAGATTGTAAAAAGCTGACAATTAGACCGTGTGATGGAAGTGTCATTATATCACTAAAAGTTCTCATATAGGACATAGAATGGAGAACATCACAGAGTGGGCAAGCAAGCCCTGAATTCTTCTTCTTCTCCCCGCTCCTTTGCACGGAGTTCATCATGAACTCTTCCCTTCCCACCTGGGGACTCCCCCACATTGGATTTCTCAAGGGTCCCACATGTCTGCTGCACATTGGGCCTTCAAGTTAGCACAGCAGAGGTGCAGGGGAGAGAAAGCTGGACGGGCTGCTGTTCCTGACTTTTGAAAGATATAAAGGTAGTTTTCAATAAAGAGTTCAGAAGCAAATGGTTTTGTCTTAATGGCTTAGCTCAGATGTAAGCCAAATCTGGTTTGGCACTATGTGATCGAGTCTGGAATGAAACTTTTACTTTTCTCCTCCTTCATCCTTTCTCAGTCTCTCCCTTCCTGGTTTGTGATAAAGCCTAAAAGTGTTCCCTACAAATCAGGATAAAACCATAGTTTGCAGGGCATGTTTTCTACAAACCACAGAGGGAGGGTGGGAAAGAAGGAATCACAATACACAAGGTAGAAAAGGAGATCATGCTAGCACACAGTAGCCTGAGGCTTACCACAGGAACACCTACCTAGCACCAAAACATGGTTTACTGTTATGTCTGAACTGAGCCATTAAATTCCACACTCCTAACAGATCTGATTACATGAAACTTATAACTAGGCAATGCTTTGCCCTGCTTCCTGACATGCCTGCTAACTACAACTTGTTGCCAGCTTATGGGGAGACAATTTTATCTTGTCTCGAATGGTTTTGGCTTGACAAGTTTTTGCCTTTTTCACACTTTCCCCCAATGAGAGTCAAAGAGGCCTTTCACACGACTGGGCGGGCAGCAGGCTAGGTCCAACTCACCTTCCCTCCAGACAGTGTAGTAAATGTTGCTGGGAGCGCACACCATGCTCCCAGGCGATCTGTGCTGTGCCAAGCAATGTGCATCTTCGGAGACCAGAATGATGCATCCCAGCCTACAGGAATCCCACAATGCACCACATGCCAAGCACAGTACATTGGAGGATTCCCCTGTCAGACAGGCACTCTAGGGCCTATTTTTGGTCTCCTCAGGCTGCGTGCACACAAACTCAGCAGCTGGGTTAAGGGTACACTTGCGCCTCTAACCTCAGCTAAGAGCCAAGTTAAGGAAGCGAGGTTACGCTGGGTGTGAGTGCCAGGATTCACAAGGATCCCAGCGCTCCACACAAGCAACCTAGCCCAGGCTAGGCTGCTTGTGAGAACAACCTCAAAGACTCATTGGAGCCGATAATAATGTACCTTTTTACAGATCTTTGGGTATAATAACTGGGTCTGGTGAGGGGACCCTATAGAGATATAGAGGAGAATCACTCAAACCCATGCTAGTCTGCCAAAATAGGAAAGAACTATTCTTATCTGTGTTATCAAAGTGGTTGGAATGTTTGGAAAAAGCAGCAGAACATCTAAAAATGGTACAGGTATTAATCAATAAGCTACAATAGTTTATCTTGAGTACTTTGATTTGAACACATTACAGAATATGGAATTAGACATTTGCAATTTAAGAAAAGAAGAAAAATTCTATTTAAATCAATATCTACTTATTTCTAAATGACATAAAGCTCCCATTGCTATGCCCTAGGTGTTCTTTACGTTTGTAATTGTGCATTTGCCCATTAACTTCAGAATAACTGCATACAACACTGCACAGAATGACTTTTCCTAAACTTTTACCTAAAGAATTCAATAATATCAGCAGAAATAAAATCGGTCCTGATCTAGCAAATACTCCTCCCAACATAATCAACAGAACATACCAAAGAAACATTTTCATCAGAACATACCAAAGAAACATTTTCACATTTGTGTGTGTTGTCTTCTCAAACTGAATAAGTGAATGTTCAAAACCACAAATGGACAGAATAACTTAATGCAACAAATTAGGACAGCAAAAATGTGTTGCTGTAGAGTAGCTATGTATTAAATATTTTTTGCATGTACCTACTACTACCACATATATGAGAAGCAAATATAATAACAGTTTAATATTATTATTCCCTGTCAGTCATTACTGTAGTTACGGCTAATATCAACTAAATGGGGGGGGTGTGTGTCCCAGTTCAAAATACATGCATCTTTATTCTATAGGCGTTCACATAATTAAAAAAAACCAGAAAACATAATGATTGAATGAGTCATATGTCCACATCTCTATATGATTTGGAAAATCTGTGCTTTCTCCCACAGGTGGTTCTCACATTTCTTTTTCTTCTTCTTTTCTTTATTAAAATTGATTAGATTTGAGAGACACTATCAAATTTCTATATATACTCTTTCTTCTTCTTCTTCTTCTTTTTAGTCTAACAGTGTTCTGGTGTTATAAAGCTAATAGATCTGTAAAGTTCAATTTTGCTGCAGCTTTTGCTGCCTTTATACAGTAGCACCAGGCACTAGCTTCATTGCGGTGACATATGTATTTCATTAATGCAACCACTATAGCTACTGCACCAGGCAAAGAAGCCATGCTAGAAAAACCGGCATGCCTTAAACTAAACAAGAACCTAACCCCCTGCCCACCCTCAACTGAACACTGGCAAAGTTTACTTTAAAAATGGGAAATCACAGTTTTATACATTTTGCAGTATTGTTCCATGCAATGACTTGTGTGTGGAAAAGCAAAGCAATTGTTTTATACAGGTGGCCTCATTATTCATGGGGGTTCCATTCCAGCCTACAACCGTGGATAACAAAACCGCGAATAACGAGACCTTGAGGCTATTCTCACAATGGGGGAAAACAGGACTAAAGAAGCCCAGCTTGGTTTTTCCCCATCGTGAGAACCAGCGGTGTTTTTCTGGTGGGTAGCCCGCCAAAGTAGCCCGCCCCTTAGCCCAGGATAGTGGAGCAAGTGCTCCGCTAACCCGGGTTTTCTGATTGTGTGCTGCCACGGTGCATTACTGGGGCTCAGGGGGGTGGGGCGCCGCACAGAGGCACTTTCCTTCACCCGGCCCCCAGAGCTGACAGGTGAGACAAAACGTCATGGAGCTGGTTGTGGTTGCAAGTATCGGGGGCCACCCAGCCACCATGTAATGACCTGCCTTGGCCAACTGCTCAGCAGCTGCGAAAATCACTCTTTTTCAGAGGGGAAGGGAGAGCCAACAGATAGGAACGGAGATGGAGAGTAGTCACAAACATTGCCAGGAATCAACACCGGGATTTCCACAGCATCAGGGGTAAACACGAATCGTGGTCAGTCTCAATAAACAGGTCCAGATTGCAAGGTCAAGGTTGCTCGTGGTAGGGCTGGTCACCACAGACGTTTCCAGCACAGACCCGGCTTTCAGGCTGCTCTAAATAGGCAGTGTGCTAAGAGTTCCCATCACTGCAACTGAGCCTTTTCGGGGAAATGCAGCTGGGTCAGAGCTGGAACACCTGTTCCTACTGGCCAGCCTCTCTGAACTATGGCGTTCCTCTCTCTGAGCCTCTATTCTGGCCAAATGTCACTGCTGGGGATCTGGGGTAGACACCTTTACTTCAACAGCCTTGGAGGCATCATCAGGAGGAGGGAGGGAACGAGGCAGAGGGACCTGCAAGCCTGTCAGCTCTGGCAATGCTGAGTCGACTGGAGTTTCAGCCTGCTCCCCCGGCTCTGGGTCTTCATCTGAGGAATCCTCCTCCATGATCCCCATGGGAGTCATCACACCCCAAAAGTCCCAGGATGCCTAGGATGCGCCTGGTCGGGGGTCTCCTCACGAGCCACCTAATGATCTAGAAAACCATGTTAACGGAGCACTCACTCCGTTAACCTGGTTTGTGGGGGGGGGAATTAGGCGGGCTAGCCACAGTAGAACCACCGGGCTTGTCTGCAAGCCCGATGGTTCTGACGCTCACTAGAAATTGGGCTGGTCTCCCTTAGCCTGGTTTCTAATTATCATCATTATCAACAGTTGTACATTTTAATTCTACAGCTTGGGTTCTTGCCTGTAATCCACTGCTATACTCATAATCCACAGCTGTCACTTCCTAGTGCTGCAAGGAAAGAAAGAGCTCGCCTGCCTTCCCCAGCAAATGAGTGGCTGCTTCTCCCTGCTGCACCACACGCCCACACGAGCTGTGGCGCAGCGATGGCAAGAACGGGGACTGCTCCCTCCCACATCCCAAGATGCCCCACACCATGAGCGCAGCAGCTTCTCTCAGAACAACCGGCACGCTCAGCACGGCCACATTTCCCCACCTGCGGAGGGATCTCCTGTGGAGTATCCAGGAGCCCTCTTCTCCCAATGACATGAGACATGTCATAAGAATAGCCTTTTTGACTAGGCCACTTTATATGTACAAGTGACTAAAGAGAGGTTCATTTACAAGAGACAATACTCTGTCTCTCAAAGAATCAGCTCCTTGTGATCTATTATTGTTGTTCAAGGCCAACTCTGCCAGTTGAGTGCTATTAAATGGCAGGACATTGTCAATTATTTAAATTTAGTTATGATGGTAGGGCACCATTTTGATGTTCCACTCAAACTATACAAATGTTTTGGACCATCCCTCTCAGTGAGGCTATTCACATAACCACTTGAAATCAGGCTAAGGTAAGCCTGCTTTCAAGCGGTCGTGAGAACCACCAGGCATGCGGGCAAGGCCGGTGCTTCAGCAGCAGCTAGCCCGCCTAAGTACCCCTCCCCTAAAATGAAGTTAGCGAAGCAAGCGCTCCAATAACCCCGTTTCGGTGATTGTGAGTCACCACAGCACAGTTCTGCACCAAAGTAACTCACGAGCAGACCCCTGACTGGGAGGCTACAACAAGCCTCCCAGCCTCAGGGGTTTCTAGAGAATGCTCCACACACTAGCACGGAGAATTCTGGGACTTCCGGGGGCCCTCAATCCCCGCCGCCCCTACCGGCTCTGTGGCAGAGCCAGTAATTATGTGGACAGCCGACTGCTTATGTGTGGGGAAAGCTGGCTTGATTTCTCTCCCCATCAAAACCCTCCTGGCTCTACAAACCGATCATGTGTAGAGCCTTCGTGTGTCTGCTAAAAAGCTCTGCATAAATCAAAACGTTAACCTATTCCTAAATCAAAATAAGTTAGTCTAATTCTAATTGTACTAGCACCCCAAATTTGTCTAAGAATCAGTTTCCAGGAGAATCTGAAGAGTGCATATACATGCTGAAAATTCCATAAATAAAATACAAAAGAAGATCTAACCTCCCTAATAAAGGTAAAACAACATTCATTAAACATAGCAGGCATATTGTTAGTTAGCTTTGAGAACAGCCCTGCTGGATCAGACCATAAGAGAGAGCCTGCAAGCAGGAGTTGAGGGCATGAGTAGATGCTGCTACTCTCCTGCAACTGGTATTCAGAGACATCCTGCCTTTGAGGCCAGAGGTAGCCAATAGCCCTCCAACTAGTAGCTGTTGATAGACCTCTTCTCCATGAAGTTATCCAAACCCCTCTTGAAGCTATCCAGATTGTTGGCTGTCATCACATCTTGTGGCAGACAATTCCACAAGTTGACTATGCATTGTGTGAAAAAGTACTTCCGTTTGTTGGTCCTGACGTTCGTGGCAATCAATTTCATGGGATCTAGTTCCTGGACCCTGGTTCTAGTATTATGTGAAAAAAATTCTCCCTATTTACTTTCTCCACACCATGCATGATTTTATAGACCTCTGTCTATCTATATCTTTGCCTCTACACCTCTATTTCATTCCACCTATTCTCTTTGCATTCCAATGATTGTTCTAGAAACTGGATTCAATTAGATTCCTGCTTTAGAATAAGCTATTTCATCCCAAATAAGAGTTGGTCTTTCCGCTTCATTCACCTTTCCCTTTAATTTCATTTATGCTGACTTTCATCTGGGGTATCTTAATTTGAGCCTTGGTAAAACTCCATCTACCTTGTTTACTGTTTCTTTGATTTCAACTATCTCCACCATTAAGTGGAGATATTCAAGGTGCTGCTTTTGACCTTTAAAGCACTTGAAGGTTTGGGCCCTGGACATCCGAGGGACTGCCTGCTCCCAAGGATTTCTGCCTGCTTGACAAGGTCTTTGGAGGGGGCTCTGTACTGCAAGCCAACAACGAAGGAGGCTTGGCTGTCGTGCACGTGGGACAGGGGCTTCTCAGGTTTTGCACCTAGATTATGGAATGCTCTCCCAGTGTGCATCCTCTCCTCAGTCTCCATCACAGTTTTGAGAAAGCAAGTGAATTCTTAGCTTTTTACCCAGGTTTTATATGAGTGTTTTTGTTGCTGCTGCTCTGTATTTTATGGTCTCATTGTGTATGTTTTTTAAACTTTTAATTAGATTTGTATTTTATTATTATTATTTCTTGTTTACACAGTCAGACAGGTGTTATTGACTGGTTTGTTTTATCCAGACATCGAGTCCTTCCCAAGGACCTGGGATGGCTGAATTTTATCATCAATACTGCTGGTTATTATTATAGATATCGTCGCAGAATATAGGCTGTTCCCACTAAAGTTGCTTTTTGTAATTGGCTGATGGTGATTTCTGTGGCCCCTATGGTGGTGGTGGTGGTGGTGATGTTAGTACATTTCTATCCCGCTCTTCCTCCAAGGAGCCCAGAGCAGTGTACTACATACTTGAGTTTCTCCTCACAACAAGCCTGTGAAGTAGATTAGGCTGAGAGAGAAGTGACTGGCCCAGAGTCACTCAGCTAGTCTCATGGCTGAATGGGGATTTGAACTCGTGTCTCCCCAGTCCTAGTCCAGCACTCTAACCACTACACCAATTTGATATTTTTATGTGTAACTGTTTATAGCTTTATATTGTTTAAATGTTTTGTAAACCACCCTGAGATGGTTTTAATGAAAGGCAGTATAAAAATCTAACAATAAATAAATAAGTATTTAAGTGACAGTTCAACAGTCATTTTTGGCTCCAGCTATTTATCAGAAGAGGTCATCAACTGACTAAGCATTTTATTTGTCTGAATAACATTCAAACTGGTTTCAAGGCATTATTTTTGTTCCTGTTCCCTTCCAGTCAAGCTGCAAAATAATAACAAACAGCCTAATTTATAAGGTGGGGTTTATTCTGTTCACATATTTGCTCAAGGAAACATCTTCAGATGCCCTTGAGTTCGGCTAAATTAAATTCATGGTACAGACAATTATTTCTGCACTGATCTAGCATCATATGTTTGGGTTTCCCAATGTGCTGTACAGATGATAATATATAGCATGAACTATATGAAGTATTGCTAGCCTATTTTATGAATGGGGAACCTGAAGACCAGCAAATTAAAGCTCTCAACTTTGTATTCACGATTGCTCTACACAAGTGGAAAAAAATGCATATTGGATTATGCATTAAATCACAAAGAAAAATCTTCAACCATATTTTATTTCAGTGGCAGAAATAAAATCCAGATTTTTATAAATCAAATTTTATTTTACAACTTAATGAAAACAATTGGACTTCTTTATACTTGCCCAAGAAATGGCATACAGAAAAAGCGGGACAAAGCCTAGTGAGTTTAAATAAATTGGCTGACATTGTGACTGAATTACTCAACATAAGTCCCACTGAAATTAACAGGCCAAGTTAGTCATGACTAGCTTGGCCTATTAATTTCAACAGGATTTCCACTGAGTAATTCAATCAGGATATCAGCCACTGTTTTTACTTAACATCCAAGTAACGTTACTTAATGGTAACTGCTTTATATAAACCCTTCAACCAGCAAGGGAGCAAGAGAATATTCTAATATTGATAGAGGGAAGGTCAGTTTACATTTAAAACCACAATGCAGAGGCAATTTTAAAATGTTCCTCATAGAAACTGTTATCAAACAGTAAGCCACTGATGCTGAGTAACTCACCATAAATTTGAGCAAGTTTTCTCTACCAAATGTGCAAAAGAAAAACAAATATTCTTGCTGACAAGGTTGAAACTACACTAAGACTGAAACAACCCAGACCATATGAATAAGTTACCAATGTGATGATCTCTGCAATTTGTTAATAGATCTGCTCCAGAGTGCTTAGCTAGGACACTCCAACTATACTTTTGGGTTAACATGAGGAATGGCATAGAGCTACCAATCACAAGCTTGAGTACCAGTATGGTAAATGTCTGTATAGATTCTAATTTCAATTCTGATCTTGAGGCCACGTGGCTGGGCCAGGAGTACTTGAACTCCAAAACACAGCCAGGGGCAATGCTTAAATCCCAATCCCTCCCAGAAGGAGCTGAAACTCAGGTAGAACAATGAAGTCCATGGAGTTGGTCAACTTGGGTGTAAACCTATTGAACAAAAGGCTGGAAATGGCTTGGGTGAAGTGTATGTGGAGGTCTGAATGGGTGACCTTTAAAAGCTTATCTGAGGACTGGGATGTTTCTCCAAGTGGAGAGATACAGGTGAAACTCGGAAAATTAGAATATCGTGCAAAAGTCCATTAATTTCAGTAATGCAAATTAAAAGGTGAAACTGATATATGAGACAGACGCATTACATGCAAAGCAAGATAAGTCAAGCCTTAATTTGTTATAATTGTGATGATCATGGCGTACAGCTCATGAAAACCCCAAATCCACAATCTCAGAAAATTAGAATATTACATGCAACCAAGAAGACAAGGATTGAAGAATAGAACAGTATCGGACCTCTGAAAAGTATAAGCATGCATATGTATTCAGTACTTGGTTTGGGCCCCTTTTGCAGCAATTACTGCCTCAATGCGGCGTGGCATGGATGCTATCAGCCTGTGGCACTGCTGAGGTATTATGGAAGACCAGGATGCTTCATTAGCAGCCTTCAGCTCTTCTGCATTGTTTGGTCTCATGTCTCTCATCCTTCTCTTGGCAATGCCCCATAGATTCTCTATGGGGTCAGGTCAGGCGAGTTTGCTGGCCAATCAAGCACAGTACACTGTATACACCTGCCAGGTCTAAGACCTTTGAGAAAACCACCATGGGAATGAGCAGCTGTCACATATTTAGATCTAAATACTCTACAAAGGCCTAAATCAGATACTTGGCCTTCAGGACTGTACCCATGAGTTTGGGAAGAAGAATTAGGCTTTGTGCTCACCTTATTCTACATACAATATACGTAACTTATTAAGGTAGATCACTAATTTCTTTGAATGAGCTCCAGACACGTTCATTAATATACTAATAATGGGTTGTTATAAAATATTATGGCAACTGGAAAAATAGAATAGAACAGATATGCAGATCATAGAACCAGCACTTTAAAAGACAACTATTTACAATAATAATTTACTACATGACCTCAAATTACATTAAATTGTTTTACAAAACCACTAGCCAACAACAATTTATAACTTACTTTGATGGTCAAGTCCCAATGATTCCACTTTAGCGAGTAAATAGCAAAGTAAATCTTGACTAAATACACATTTCTTTTCAGAATAATGTAAATAACAGTATTCCCTATATTATTTATTAGCACTTTAGCCACCATAGAGAACAGATCTTTTGCTGGTTCATTAGAGAAAATGCTGCTTGAGGGAAACTGATTTAAACTGATTTATGTGGTAGACACTGAGAGACAACCTTCTCAAATTGGACAATGTGGCAGATGGTAATGGATTTATGCATATTTATGTAGCATGTATTTACTTGTCACCTTTGTTATCCATCTTCCCCACCACCACCAAAAATAGATGGTAATTTACAATAACCATGATGTTGTGAGTAGCTGGCATTCCTTTCACATCTTTTTGTTTTGTCCATCAGAGAAAGCAATGTGCATTGTGAAGTTGTTTTAATGGCTTTACACTTTTATTACAAAACAATCTGACTGCTCTGCTGACTTCCTAAGGCTATAACAACATGCTATTTGCAATTGATCAGTGATTTTTCCTTGGGTTATCTAGAACTCTTTAACAGTTACAGTTAAGTGGGAACACTCACCAAAATGTTACCTTTGTCTTTAAAACTGCATTTCTCTCTAGTCATATTAATTACAAAGTTTCTGAAAAATCACAGTTCTGTTCAATGTACTTCAAAATTATTTTCTTTGGAATGATTTAGTAAAAGATGACTTTAAAAGTCTTGACTTTTAAGATGGCTCAAAAAGATGACTAAGGTGATAGATAACATGTGACATGATGATCTTAATAAATTGTGTTTTTTTAAAACTAAATTTAAAAAATTAAAAAATTTAAAAGTTCACATCAAAGAAACCCTGAACCCTCAATGGTCTCATTAACAAATAACAAAATCAAGTTTGTACAATCCACATTAGTTGCCTATTGACTTAACTTAGCTACCTACCTAGTTAAGTTCAAGTCAACTAGGGGTGTGCATGAGCTGACCTTTGCAGTTCTGTGAACCAGTTTGATAGAACCAGTCAGCCTGTCCATTCGACCGAACTGGTTCGAGGAGCTATGCTTGGAAAGGGGAATCCAGTGAGAATTCTCCTTTACAAGCAAATGGGTGGGGAAATCTTTGAAAAGTCTTCCAAAGTGTGCCCGGGGGGTGGGGGTGGGGACCTGTTTAAACTGGCATTTGGCCATGTTTGTTTTAATAATTTTTAATTTTGTGATTGTGGTTTTAATTTTATACACTGCCTGGAGACAACGTTTAAGGTTTACATATAAAGGTAAAAATAAATAAATGCTCCTTAAGCACATATATTTCACCTATGCCAAGCATGATTTTCGGGGGGGGGGAGAAATGATGGACGATAGAGAAGCTAGTGGCCATTGGTTCTTTCTCCTACTTCTAATTACGAGTACCCAAGTTCCAGATATTCTTTTTCCAAGAGCACTTAATTTAGCTGTACCACAGTTAGGTCTGCTTCTTCATGCTACTTTTATTTTCTACCTTTGGCAGAACCAGACATCATGAAGGAAATCTGGGGACCCCCATGTTTGTCTAATAATGCTAATGTGGACTTGTGCACTTATAGGAGTTGAGGGTGGATGCTTAACCCTTCACAGAAAATCATCTTCCCTGTTATTAAAACTTTTCTCCCCAGCTGAACGCCATGACCCATGCACGCCATGACTGCAGGGAAAACTGAACGCCATGACTGCAGGGAAAACTGAAGGAGGGGCAGTCATGGCGGGGGGTGGGTGGGTGGGTGGGAATTCTCAGCATATGTCAAAAGGACTAAGCATACTTCCACCCTCTGATTCTCTCCTGTAAGTGGCTCCCCACCCCAGTACCCTTTATTATCTCAGCAAACACAGGTTTCAGAGCTTGAGCTTGCTGCCATAATGTAGTCATGCCTTAGTAAGAAACGTAAAGCTTACTTAAGAAAGGCAGAGGAGGGAAAAGTTTGGTTTGTAAGCCTGTTTATTTAACACTGCTTTTCATTCATTCTAAGAAGTGACTGCAGAAAGGTATGTCATGATGGGGAAAATGGTTGTGTGAAATCATCCTTAATTACTACCTAGGGTCATGTTAACAGTTATTTTAACAAACATACTTTTGGTCCTTAACGCTCATTAACTCCTCTACCATTAACTCTAAGAGAGGAGTTAAAAGTGATGAAGCAAGACAGGTCAAACCATTAATTTCTTTTCCAAGTTTGACTGTGGTTCCAGTTGACCTGTTTTTCATTGCTTAGGTCAACAACAGTTTAGTAACTGGTTTGACACATATGAAGTTTAGAGTAGGTGGGAACAATTAAATACATTCTGTAATCTTCTGAACTTCCTGGTGATTTATCTCTAAGGAAACTCACAACATTTATAGGTGGCCATGGCAACCATTTAACTTGTGGTTGCTTACTGCAATGTGCATGGACACTTCTCATCAACAGTTTGACATCTGAATCAAGGCACTGCATCAAGTTTTCTCTGAACCTAAACACCTTGGCACATTATACTTCACATGGTTGCTTTTATAATTAAAATAATAATGGTTGCAAATCGCTTGTAAACTTCAGAAACGGCACACAGCATTAAATGGAGTAAATCAGCTGTATTCTTAGCCCTATCTCTTGCATTACTATCTTCAAAAGAAGTTCTTAGCCTTCAAGCATGTGCCCAGCTTGCACTCTCAAAGTCAGTAGAATTCCACAGCAATTCGGCCATGTTCCAGATCAATAAAGCCAGCACATCCATAACCAGGGTGCCTTGTGATCCACCATTAGGAGATGGATTTCCATCTTTGTCACACGCTGTGAGAATGTCTGATATTACTCACTGCAGGCTGGCAGACGTACAAATTACTTGTTTTCTAAAACAACATGAATATGCACTGCAGTATAACTAAGCTGATGCATTTACATGAGTGCCAGCTCTTCAGCAGATATGCTGCACTGAGTAAAGGAGTACATAAAACAACACTTTAGTGTTATTATAATTATACATTATATTAATATATTGTGACTGAACATGTATGTAGCACTTTATATATTACCAAGGCATCTCATAACAGTCCTGTTAAGGGAGCTATTAAGAGCTCCATTTTGCAGATGGTGCCTGAAGTTTGCCCATCTGCACAGTGGAGAACCAATATTTGAATCCTGACCTTTCAAAAATATTATCATTATCTGCTTATCAATGAAAGGTCTTTAAAGCAGTATGCAAAGAAAAAGAAGAAGATTGTTCTCTTACCCCAAAGGGCTCATAGTCTCAAGAAAAGAAACATTAGGTAGACACCAGCAAAAGCCACTGGAGGGATGCTGTTCCAGGGTTGCTCTCCCACTACTAAATATAGGGCTAGTTCAGACAAACAATGATCGCTACACATGAGGAGGACAGCACCCTGCCATCATTAAAGGGCATGCTGAAGCAGATTTCAGCACAATTAAACAGGGTTTCATGGTGCATGTAGACGAGCTATTCAGATGACGTGCAATTAAAGGATGAGCTGAGATTGCATTGGCATATCCTTTAATGATGCCAGGGTGCTGTGAATGGCACATTCACAGTGCAACCCTGCCCCCATCTATGGTGGCCATTGTGCATCTGAACCAGCCCATAAAGAAAATAACCATTTTGAAGGTGCCCAGTTCCTTTACCCAGTTAGGAGGGATTCAATCCAACATCAGACTCAAGTCTGTTGGAGGGCACTGGCTCTCTATTTTTCCACATTATGTGCAGGATACGTATTCTATCAACTGAAGTGAACTGATCCATTTACAATAGTGGTAAGTTGTCATTCATCTTGAGTTTAACTTCCAACTCCCCTAAATAAGATTACAAGGTGCTAGCATGCTCTTAATTAAAATAAATTTCTTAAGAATAGTGCTAGGATGACAAAAATACAGAGCCCATGGCCCTTACAGAAAATGCATTGCCCATAAAGGCACCAAACGTCCCATTACAGGTCAATATTCCTCAGAAATAAGCCCCAAGGTTTCTACTGCTCCAGCAGTTAATTCTATTGCTTTGGGAAATGTTAATCAGTGATCAAAATACATGAAAACTAACAGGAGAAAAGAAAAGATAAAACATATGTGCCTTCTCCACCTTTTTCTCATAAACTCCAGAAGGAAAGATCATTTCCAGTGAGAGAAGCCCTCTGCTGGTGAAGGATTTTTATAAGAAGATTTGGAGGGACTCAAGCGAAATCCAGATGTATTTGCTTTATCGGAACTAAATGGATTCTCTGAAAGGCTGAGAGTGGTTTCACATATTATGAAGCAGCATTGGAAAATGAAGAGTGGATTAATTCCTCTCTCTCTTATGAAAAGAATATTTATTTATTTATGTATTCAATTTCTATATCGCCCTTCCAAAAATGGCTCAGGGCGGTCTGTTTATTTATTTATTTATTGTTATTAATTTTACATATTTTATACCACCCAAAAGCTACATCTCTGGGCAGTTTACAAAATTACACAGAGACATAAAGAAACATAAGATAGGCACCAGCAACAGTCACTGGAGGTACTGTGCTGGGGTTGGATAGGGCCAGTTACTCTCCCCCTGCTAAATAAAGAGAATCACCACATTAAAAGGTGCCTCTTTGCCACGTTAGCAGGGGAGATGCTAATTATGGAGATGTTCTCCTACCTGAAGCTCACACATGTCATCCTTTGTAAGTCAGAAGTGCAAAACAAAAAGCACAACCCACTCTCATTTTACTTTTCCTGCCCCTGTTTGCTTGCAACATAGAAAGCCATTGTACATTTTGATATTTAATATTCTGAAAATATCCTAGCAAGCAACTACAGCTCATTAGTTGCTGCTGTCTGAAGAGATGGTCAGATAGCTTGGAGAGTCTTGACCAACCCTTGTGTGCTTGATTCCTCTTCATCCTGATCAATCATCACAGCTAGCTGGGAGAGATGGACCAGTCTAAAGTGATTAATGCTGCTCTTCATGATTTCTGCTCTTTAAAGAAGTTGCATTTTAAAAGTTTGTGCTCATTTCATTATTCCTCATTATATTTATTTTCAAATGCTACTGGACATGATCCAGGCAATATAAGAGCTTTTACAAAGTGCATTTCCCCCCAGAGTAAATCTTATTGAGACTTACTCAGTAAGTCTCCCTACACTACACGTCAAGGATTGCAACTTTAAGTTCTGCTAATCAATGTAACAGTTAAGAATCTAGTTAAATCTTTCTCAGTGGATCAGATCCTAATTTACTACTCATGGAAGGATGCCTTCTGTGAACACAGATCTCCTTCTCTGTAGAGATGTGCTCAAAACGCGATTCAGCGTCCGAATCACACTACAATCCCTTTTAAACCGAGGGCTTACACAGCTCCTTTAATACGGAGAGTAGGTCCATATCTGCTCCTCCACTCGCCGCCACTTCAGTAATCACAAGACTCCCCCTCCAGCTATGATTGCACAGCAGTGGGGTGTCTCCCAGCTGCCCCTGTGTGCAGCACAGCGGAGCAGCTGGAAGACACCCTACCAGCGCACAATCATAGCTGCGGGGAGCGCTGTGATTACCGAAGTGACGGAAAGTGGAGGAGCAGGTACAGACCTACTCTCCATGTTAAAGGGGCTGTGTAAGCCCTTGGTTTTAAAAAGATTGAGCTGCAATTTGGATGCTGGATTGTGTTTCGAGCACATCCCTACTTCTGTGCATGTAAGGGGCTTCCATTCATGAAGAGGAAAGTTATTATTCAATTCAACCCATCAGGAGTTTAAAATGCTTAACTTTGATTGGATTGTGCCACACACGCATGCAAAAACACAGCAATTTTTCAAGTATAATTTGCCCAAGTAATATTGAAAAGTGGATTGTGAACAGCATACTAATGTTGTACATGCAAAAAAAGAAGTTCTGCATCCACAAAAAGAGACATTTCCTGAGGTCTGAGGAACTTTTATCTAAATAATTTTAATAAATTATCATTTTAATAAATTAATAAATTATTTAAGCACTTTCAGGGGCAATGAGCCACAGCAGCCAGAAGAGAAGATTGGCTAAAATTGCCCCTCCTCCCTTATATGTTCAAAATATTCCTCTATGTGCACATTAGACATGGTGTTGTCCAGTCTCGTTTAATAAAATAAGACTGCATGTGTATACTGTATACATTTTAAGGGGGAGGTGGAGAGAGAGAACACTCCGCTGGTTAAAAAAACGGATTACTTTCTTCTGTATGTGGTGTATGCTAAAAATATAAATCTGTTTATTTTGCTTCTTCATTTTACTTCAAGATATGAGTTATACAACAGAGAATTATTGTTAGCTGGACACATTGCCTTGAACTCATTCTGGTTGACAAAAGAGGTAGTTATCATGAACTGTTATTTCTACTATTTCTGTCTAAATGACAGAAACTGCGATTCTGTCTAATGGATACCACTTCTGTTGACCGCATAAGGCACCTGGGTATTGTAGGTAAGAAACTGTACTGTAGAGGATGTATGAAAGAAGGATATGACAACAGTAAACTGAAAGGTCTAGTCACAGCAATTTTGCCATTAAAAAGTGAAGCAGCAGAAACAAGTGAACACCAACCCTTCCAGCAATGATTCCTGACACCAGAGTAACCTGAGAAATTATTGAACTTCATTTTAGAATGTAAAGTGTTGCAGTATGTGGGTGTATGAAGAAGAAAATAAATAAAGAGAAAACCAATGCAGTATCACTTAACTGAGTGCTTAGTGCTGAATAATGAAAAATATGTCTGGTTAATCAATCCTATGAAGCATCTGATTCATTGAAAGTAAATTTGTAGAATTCTCACTCTGACATGTCCTGCCCACTACTCCGTTAAGCCAAAGTGAAGGTATGTTGGCTTACATTCAAGTACACTCAAGTAAGTAATAGATTGGACATTAAGAAGCTTCAGATGGCCACTTATACACACCATTATTTCTGATAGTTAACTATAGCATACTAACCTTGCACATTTTCTGCAACATCAGTGAATAACTTTAAGACAAACATTTAGAAAAATACCACCACACAAATGTTGTTTGCTACTAACCTGAAATGCAAGACTGGTGGAAGGCAGCAACCTGAGACCATAACCCTCCTACTCTGAATCTGTCTAATTTAGATATCTATCCATCCTGGAATGTGGCTAGCATCATCATCATCATTACCACCACATAAGAACAGCCCTGCTGGATCAGGCCCAAAGCCCATCTAGTCCAGCATCTTGTTTCACACAGTGGCCCACCAGATGCCGCTGGAAGCCTACAGGCAAGAGTTGAGGACATGCCCTCTCTCCTGCTGTTACTCCTCTGCAACTGGTACTCAGAGGCATCCTGCCTTTGAGTCTGGAGGTGGGCTATAGCCCTCCAACTAGTAGCCGATAATAGACCTCTCCTCCATGAAGTTATCCAAACCCCTCTTAATAAGATCTTCATCATCTACCAACAACAACAACAACCACCCGCTTTTCAACAGAAGTTCTCAAAGCAGTTTACGTAGAAAAATAAATAAGATGGTTCCCTGTCCCAAAAGGGCTAAAAAGAAACATAAGGTAGATACCAGCAACTGCCACTGCAGGATGCTGTGCTGGGGGTGGATAGGAACACTTGCTCCCCCCCCCCTTAATATAAGAGTTCTAGCACTTTTAAAAGGTGCCTTTTTGCTCAGTTAGCAGGGGTAATAATAATAAAGGTAAAGTGTGCCATCAAGTCAGTGTCAACTCCTGGCAACCACAGAGCCCTGTGGTTGTCTTTGGTAGAATACAGGATGGGTTTACCGGAAACATACCAGCAGGGATTCAAACCGGCAACCTCTGGCTTGCTAGTCAAGTCATTTCCCCACTGCGCCATTAGGTGGTCTATGGTAATACTAATACTCTAGACTAATACTGTGCCGACATGCCAGCATTCTGCCTAACTGGCCTAAGCTTTATATCTTTATTTCAACAGCCATTACAGATGTGGTTAAGTAATCTGTTCTTTGAGAAAATTAGCCTATGATTCCTTTCGGTTTCTTTTCCCCCCCCTTTGCAGCCTGAAAGACATGGGTTGAATTTGCCATCAGAGCAAAATTCTTACGTCTGGTAATGTAGAAACATACTTGTTATGAGAATACTTGTTATGAGGATAGGTACAGAATAGGAACATAGGATGCTGCCATATACTGAGTCAGACCATTGGTCTATCTAGCTCAGTATTGTCTTCACAGACTGGCAGCGGCTTCTCCAAGCTTGCAGGCAGGAATCTCTCTCAGCCCTATCTTGGAGAAGCCAGGGAGGGAACTTGAAACCTCTGTTCTTCCCAGAGCAGCAGCTCCATCCCGAGGGGAATATCTTACAGAATAAGCCACCTAATGGCATAACAGGGAAGTAACTTGCCAGGGAGCAAGAGAGTGCTGGTTCGAATCCCCGCTGGTATGTTTCCTAGACTATGGGAAACACCTATATTGGGCAGCAGCGATATAGGAAGATGTTGAAAGGCATCATCTCATACTGTGTGGGAGATGGCAATGATAAACCCCTCCTGTATTCTACCAAAGAAAACCACAGGGCTCTGTGGGCACCAGGACTCGATGGCACAACTTTACCTTTATCTTACAGGAGGGCTTAGTCAGTCCAAAAGAAATCTTAACAGTTGCTAAGATGCTGATCAAAATCTCTTATTTGGAGCAGGAAGTTTATTTGAAGTAAACTGGAGTAAGAAGTTTAGGGGGTCAAGATGTCATACAACATTATAACAGTAAACAACAAGCTGGGGAACAATTTGCTATGTCTAATTTTCTGATAGAGAAAAATTTAGTCTTTATAGAAAAAGACTACCATCAAGGAAATATGTGTTCCAAGTTCTGGCAGTGGTTTAGTATGTAGATAATTCTGGATTCTATATACTTTTATTTGTATAATAACATTATCCCTCTGCAATGCAATAGTATAAATAATAAATAATACAAGGAAACTAAAGCATGTTATGCACTAAAGAATAGTTTTAATGTATTATACTACTGGCACTGGATGTACACTAGCATAAGTGCAGTGCTAAGAGAAAAGGTACAACCTTCTTTCTTTCATCACCTGGAAAGACCTTAATGAATCTTTAGTATTTCTATAAGCACAAATAACAATTCTCATACTGGCAGTTTGAAGTAGTCTGGCAAAATGTTTGAAGTGTCAGCACTTCTCCTACTTAGACAAATAAAGACAATGGGTAGCCATTAAAAGCTATTAACATCTGCTCAGAATCTGTACTTCTCCTTTTCCTCCTCCAGCACTTATTTGAGAGAGTGTTCATTTGTATAATTCCTTAAAGCACTAAGTGTTTAAGAGTATTCCATTTTATACAATATCTCATTTATATAATTAGTGCTAACATATGGTTCCTCATCAGTGTGGGAAATCTAGAATCATTTTTGGCAAGATGTCAGACCTAAAGGGATATAGTTTCAAAATGCCACAAAGGGAATTAACTAAGGAAACAGCAACACAAGAATGAAAATGCATCCCAAAGTTCTAGCTGTTTGTGACATGACTTGCAAGTAAAACATCACAATTTACACACACACACTAAAATGAATACATTATAGTTTTCCATGCATTTTAAAACAATATCCTAGAGAAATATACATATTGAAAGTGCCATAGAGGATGTGGGTCATGTTTTATTATACTGTAATTTTTATAGGGATCTGTGTGAATCCTTTATTTTACCCCTGACTAAGGACCTACCAGGCAGGGAAAATGAAGTATATATTTTATTTCTCTTATCAGACCATCAAGCCCATGTTACTCACAATGTGGCTAGGTTTTGTGTAATAGAAATGAATATATGATGGCATCTAATGAGTAATCTACTGGAGTAATCTACTATACTACTGTATATTTGTAAAGTTATTGTTGCTGTATTATTGTATGGAACTGATTTTGTGCTGCCCCCCACCCACCCACCTTGCTTCTGTACTGGTCAAAGACTCTAATAAATTTTATCTATCTATCTACATATTGAAAGAAGAGCAAATGTCCATAACAGGAAAACTCCATTTTCAGTCTAGTCAACATTACAAAAGTCTGTTCTATATCACATTTTTCCCATTCAAATTATAATCAGAGTAAATGCTTATAGACCAGATCCCAAAAAGACCTCTGTGTGTATGTGTGTGTGTGTGTGTGTGTGTGCGTGTGTGTGCGCGCACACACACCCAAGATTACTCTGGATTACTCTGGATACTGACCACTATCTTCAGCAACAGCTTACGGCATATCTCAAACATGCATAAAGCTATTTAAAAAACCACCTTACCTTCATAAAGCTATTAAAAAAAACTTCAGTAAGAAACTTTTGGCCCAGAACTGTGAGATAGATAGATAGATAGATAGATAGATAGATTAAAGCTATGCTTGGAATGCAATGAAAAAATTGGGAGTAGCTGCAAAGCTGGATTTGGATCAGTAATACAAAATGAATGTTAGCAAACAATTGTGCGCATCAGCCCCAATTCGGTTGTTTGTTGTGGTATTTTTAAATTCAGTATGTAAAACTTCTGTTCATCAGTCTGTTTCTATCAGTGGAGTATTCAAACTTTCTGTTTATCAGTCAAATGAAACAATGGTAAATAGTTATGTGAATCATTCATACAGTTCTTCGCTGTTCATTATCTTTGTTAGCAGCACTTATCTTTATAAACAAGTGGGAAACTGTTGGTTTAAAATATGTGAATAGTATAAAACATGATCTGAATCTTGTAGCTAACTCCAAATGAGCAACATGTGCCTACTGTAAGAATTTAATGAAGCTAGAAACCTGACATTTGTGAAAAGAAATTGAATGTGCTAGTTGGTATCAGGGAAAACTGTTACACAGTGTTATCTTTAAGCATATCACAGCCTCAGACATCAGAAAAAGGATAATTCAGAGAAAGGAGTGATATGAGTGAACTTGGCAGTGTGGTCAGAATATAATCTAGTATAGCTACCCTCAACAGTCTTGATCCACTGGGTTACAGTATACATACAAATCTCTGCAGAAAGAAAGGGCTGCTTTGTTATTTTTGATGTTCTTCACATTACATAAGCTGGAAACAAACCTATATGGAAACAGAATGGCTGTTGCTTCACATAGCATATAGTATATAGTAGGGATGTGCCAGAAATGTATTTGGTGCCAGTGGGGGGGGGGTACTTTAAGGGCGGGGGAGGGTGTACTCACTCCTCTCGCCACATTACCCCCACCGACGCTCCGTTATTTGTAAGCCCATCGGGGCGGTAGCATTCCTCCCTGCCGCCCTGTTTCCCTCATTGGCCGGAAGTAGCGACCGTGCGTGCACCCGTCGAGCATGTGCATGGCAGACTGGCGCATATAAAATGTATGCACGCGCGGTCGCTACTTCCAGTCACTTCTGAACACTCCCTACTATACATCCTCCCCGCCTTAAAGTACCACCTCCACAGGCGACGAACCACCTTCCCCAAGCCGAAGCATTTCAGAGGCCTTTATAATGGCCTCTGAAACGTTTCGGGGTCAAGCCTAGTATATAGATGGTCTGTGACCAGCATATTTCTGGAACTGTCTCCTACCATATGAACCTGCCCAAGAATTTCAGTCTACTTTGGAGGTCCTCTTCCATGTTCTCCTGCTCTCAGGAGCATGACAGGTGGACACAGGAAAGAGGGCCTTCTAACCAGTGGCACCCAGCTCTCATGGAGACAATGCTTGTCTTTCAACTGGCAATGAGAACAGTCCTATTAAAACATGCTTTTATGTAGCTAAGTCTTCCTGTTACATTAATTTTACATAGATGTGTCTATAGTTTTATTCGGAGGTCGTTCATATGACCAGGTTGTGAGGTTGTTCACACAACTAGGTGGACAGGGGAAAGGCTTCACCTTCCTCCCAGACGATTGTCCAACTGTTGGTGGGAGAGCTGTCCGCGCTCCTACACGATCCTGTTTCAGAGAGCCAGGACAACACATCGCTGCCTCTGGGAATTCTACAATGCACAGCGCACCAAGCACAGTGCATTGGGGGATGCCCCCAGGAGACGGGCATTCTAGGCGCCTGTCCCTGTGTGCAGCCAGGTGGGAAGCAGCCCTTGCTCGCACACGAACAGCAAGCCTGGGTTAAGGGAGCACTCACTTTCTTAACTTTGGCTAAGAGCTGGAATAAAAAGTCAGACTAAGTGGCACTGCCTCACTGGGATCAGTCTGATCCTGGCAGTTCTCAAGCACTAATTCAGGCTGGGCTTCCATAGCCTGGGTTAGGCTGAGTATAAGAACAGACTCATTATGTTCAACACACGTACAATCTGTGTAGAGTGCATATATGCATGTACGTTCAGGCACCAGGCTAAAGCTTTCCTGCTTAGCATTTCACTTGTAATTAAATGGCAGTAGCTGGAAGCACTTTTTATCACCTTTGGCTGCTACGTCCATTTCTTTGTCCATTTCTGGAGATGAATGACCTTAAACCAGTGCTGCATATGTTGATAACCTCTAGGCTTGACAGCTGTAATGCACTCTATGTGGGGCTGCCTTTTTATGTGGTCCAGAAGCTACAATTGGTACAGAATGTGGCAGCCAGACTGTTCCAAAGATAGCCTGTTTAGGGGTTCCCAGTAGTACCCCTGTACTTGAGTTGGGACTTCAGGCTTTTAGTTTCCATTTTGGGCGCTCTGATCTCACAGGATCATGGGCTCACCATTTGCTTACATGAGCTAACTCACAAGGGTATGTCGCTTAGTAGCCAGTATGGGGAAGGGAACTCCAGGTCAAGCCTAATCCGCGACTGAAAGAGGACAATCCTTTGTGCTCTTCTTTCTGATTCCAGAAAAGATGAGGAACACAAGTTAATTAAGAACTATTCTTCTAACAGAATGGCCAAAGGACTCCTCTCTGTGTTGGCACATCAGATTAAACATTGAGCTTATCAGCTTTGCAGGAAGGAGTAGACAAGGTATAACAAGCTCATCTGTCTAACAGAAGTGTTAATGGTTGGCTTGAGGCTCTGGAAGAGCTCTCGTTAAAACATTCCAATCACACCCAGATCTTCCTGGCTCAGGAAAATAAGCTTTAACACACCTATTCATGCCATCCCATACAGGTTTCTCAAACACATTCACTTCATTGTGTTTTTAGAGCACACCCACCAAAGACTGAACAGAACAAAATGTATTCTTTTGTACACCATGCATGTCACCCTTTTCAGCAGAAAGGTATGGTCAACATTCGGCCCCAGGGTAAGATGTTGCCTATTTCTGTCACCAAGACCACCAAGCAGTGTGTCTCTTCTCTGGATTCACCCGCTGTGTGTACTTGCATCTGGGCATCAGCTATACCATCTTGCTGTGTCTTGGCTCTCATGCCCATTCCACTCTCAGCATCCAGGTTGGCCCTGTCTTCAGGCCCAATCTGTGCAGCCCACTTGGCTCTAGCAAGGAACTGGTCTCTTGGGATCAGACCACTTTTTGACTTTTACTTGCTTCCTGATCTGTGAGTGGCACACAGGTCCCCACTCTTTTAGATTGTATTCCTGCTTGTTCCTGGAGAGTGAAGTCCCTCAGCAATGACTAAACAACAAGTGTTTGAACACACAATCGGAAGGAATTAGGCAGACTAATATCTGTTCTGAAATCTCTTGCTCCCCTCTCTTACTGCTCTCTTAAGAACATAAGAACCTAAGAACAGCCCTGCTGGATCAGGCACAAGGCCCATCTAATCCAGCATCCTGTTTTGCACAGTGGCCCACCAGATGCCGCCGGAAGCCACAGGCAGGAGTTGAGGGCATGCCCTCTCTCCTGCTGTTACTCCCCTGCAACTGGTACTCAGAGGCATCCTGCCTTTGAGGCTGGAGGTGGCCTTTAGCCCTCCTACTAGTAGCCGTTGATAGACTCTTCTCCATGGAGTTATCCAAACCCCTCTTAAAGCCATCTAGGTTGTTGGCTGTCACCACATCTCGTGGCAGAGAATTCCACAAGTTGATGATGTGTTTTGTGAAAAAGTACTTCCATTTGTTGGTCCTAGATTTCCTGGCAATTAATTTCATGGGATGACCTCTGGTTCTAGTGTTATGTGACAGGAAGAAGAACTTCTCTCTATCCAATTTCTCCACACCATGCATGATTTTATAAACCTCTATCACGTCTCCCTGCAGTCGTCTTTTTTCTAAACTAAAAAGCCCCAGGTGTTGTAGCCTTGCCTCATAAGAAAGGTGCTTTAGGCCCCTGATCATCTTGGTTGCCCTCTTCTTCACCTTTTCCAGTTCTACAATGTCCTTTTTTAGATGTGGTGACCAGAATTGTACGCAGTACTCCAGGTGTGGCTGCACCATAGTTTTGTATAAAGGCATTATAATATTAGCCGTTTTATTTTCAATCCCCTTCCGAATGATCCCTAGCATGGAATTGGCTCTTCAAAGTCAAAAGCTATTTTCTAAGACCATTTCTCTGGTCAGCATTGAGTAGACTTAATTCGGATCTCAAGCTAAAATGCCTCTTCATGAGCTTCAATCTAGTATCTATCTATCTATCTATCTTTCTCTAAGGTGTACCATCGCTAATCCCATGTGTAGCAGCTCTCGCGAGAGTTCGCAAGTGAGATGCCGACAGGGGGAGAGGGAAGCGGCAGCGGACAGGCTTGTGGGCAAGGGGGGAAAGAAAACGGTGGCGGTGGACAAGCGGGAAAAGAAAGCAGTGGTGGGCAGGGGGAAAGAAAACAGCAGCAGGCGGGGAGAAACAAAAATGGTGGCGGGCAGGTGGGGAAAAGAAAATGGCGGGGGGGGGGCTGAGAAGAGAGGGAAAACCGAGAGGGAGGGGGGAAGGAGGGGGGATAACTAGAGGCGTAGATGCTGTGTGCCCAGCCCAGCTAGTTATTGATATTATTAGCCTGGTTATTTTTGTTCATTAATATTGTGCTGCTTATTAACCAAGATTTCCTTTCTGTAACCCAAAAACCCAAAATAAACCTGACTATATGTGACCTCAGCTCTTTGTCAGTCATTTCCATGACCAAAGCTTTGCACAAATTTATTATGCAATGAGCAGCTCACTCTAGTTTTGCTGATTCCTCACACAAGCCCAAAGGTTAGTCATAAGAGCATAGCTGACACTCCAGAGCAGTTTCATTAACTAGACTGTCCTCTAGGACAACCCGAAGGGACCATATAACACCAATTTTAAAAGAACCACACTGACTGCTGCTATGTTTCCAAGCGAAATACAAAGTGCTGGTTATTACCTATAAAGCCCTCAATGGCTTGGGTCCAGGGTACTTAAGAGAGCCCCTTCTCTGTTGAGCCCTGATTAACCCAGTCACCTATTGAGATCATCTGGAGAGGTCCTGCTCACTTAGTGGCAACTTGGGACAAGGCCTTCTCTGTGGCTGCCCCAGGGCTTTGGAATATGCTCCCTGTTGAATTAAGAACATCATCTTCTCTGTTTGATTTTTAAAAGGCCCTCAAGACATATCTGTTTTCTCACGCTTTTAATGGAAATTTTTAAAACTATTTACTGTGCTTTTTATCTTGAGATATTGTTTTGTTTTGTGAACTTTAACTGTTTTATACTGTTTTAAATGTGTTATCTAATTTGCACACCACCTCGACATGTATATTTATTAATTATTTATTACATTTATATACTGCCCCATCCAAAGGGCTCTGGACAGTGCACAGCAGCAAAAGCAAAACCCGCAAATTGGTCATTTTAAAAACAATCAATGCAAAACAACTTTTAAAACAATTTAAAACCATTAACATTTAACACAGTTTAAAAACCCTGGAAGGCCAGGCCAAATAGATAGGTTTTGAGGGCTCTCTCTCCAACAATTAACTCAAGCCCAGGGGCAGCTACCGATAAGACCTGCCTCTGAGTCGCCACCAGAAATACCAGTGGTAACTAAAGGTGGACCCCCTCAGATGACCTTAATTTGCAGTGGGGATCATGCAGAAGAAGGCACTCTCTAAGGTAGCCCAGACCTAAGCCATTCAAGGCTTTAAAGGTAATAACCAGAACTTTGTATTTTGCTTGGAACCATATCAGCAGCCTATACAAAACAGGCACAATACGGTCTCTCAAGGTTACCCCAGAGACCAGTCTGGCTGCTGCATTTTGAACTATCTGAAGTTTCCGAACCACATACAAAGTCATGAATAGAGCACATTGCAATAGTCAGGCCTGGAGATTAGCAGCTGTCATGATCACAGATGTTGAATTAGCCAAAGCTGGTGGAAAGCATTCCTGGCCATAGCCTCCACCTGAGATACCAGGATGAGGCCTGGATCCAAGAGTACTCCCAAGCTGCATACCTGTTCCTTCTTGGGGGGGGGACCCCATCCAGCATAGGAAGATCTAACTCATTCCTCAGATTCTGAACCCCTACAAT
Organism: Hemicordylus capensis; assembly: GCF_027244095.1. NCBI lineage: Eukaryota > Metazoa > Chordata > Lepidosauria > Squamata > Cordylidae > Hemicordylus > Hemicordylus capensis. Next base: position 108,724,928 of record NC_069662.1, read on the forward strand.
GAGTACCTCCATCTTGCTTCAAGATTCATTTTCAATTTATCCCTCATCCAGGCCATTACTGCCTGTAGGCAGGCATTTAGGGAGTGGATGCCATTTCCTGATGGTGATGATGACAAGGAGAAATAGATTTGGGTGTCTTCAGCTTACTGATAACACCCTGCACCAAATCTCCTGATGACCTCACCCAGCAGTTTCATGTAAATATTAAAAAGAATTGGTGACAGAATGAAGCCCTGAAGGACTCCATATAACAGCTCCTGTCTTGAAGAGCAACTGTCGACAACTGGAATCTATCTGAGAGATAGGAGCAGAAACACTGCAAAGCAGTGCCCCCTATCCCTAGCTCCCCCAGGAAATTCAGCACAACAACAAGAGCTCCTCATGTATACCCGCCTGCCTCCTTAAGATGGTGCGTGCGGCTGGCGGGATGGCAACGTGTGCAGCCGCACAGTGGCACTGGCGGCGGTCCAAAGAAGAGGGCAGGCGGCAAGCGATCAAGACACACCCACCACTTCTTCACCTTTATTATTAACATACTTTATTATGCATGATTTGTTTCATTTCTATTAGGGATGAGCCCGAAGCATTTCGGCGCCTCTTTAGACAAACGTTGTTTTGTCTATCCTCAATCTACTTCACTGCATGACCCTAAGTCACTCATCTGCATTGGAAGACCCTAATTTCTAATATTATGTGAGATGGGGGGGGGGATGAAATTACTTTCTCCACACCATGAGAGGTGTATAAACCTCTATCATGTCCTTTAGTTATTTTTTCCTAAAATAAAAAGACCAAAACACTTTCCGCATATGAAAGATGTTCTGATCCTTCAATTGTTTTGATTGCCATTTTATGAAACCATTCACTTATTTGGTAGAAGGGGCACACTTCACAAAAAGCACTGGACTGCAGACTAAATTCACTGTTCACCCCTTGTAAGCCTGTTCTACTCTGCATTGTCCACTGCTATCATCTTTTACTTGTTCATTATAGTGTGTGTTTCATGTATGTTTTATGGATCTAGAGTTGGAGGTCATAGTAAAAAGCCTCAGCTAAAATGTAATGGAAGAAGCCTGAATAACATATACCCTAATTGGACACTATGTACAGATGTCTGTACATTCATACATGCTTTTGTGAGAATGACTGTATCTGCATTCATTTTAAAAGTGAACCTGTGTATAGAATCCTCAAATGTATGGTACAGACAGGAAGTGTGTTGCCATACCTATGTTCAATATAACATGTGAATAACTGTACCTGTGTATACTGTACACTTGTCATATGAGTGTTCACCATAAACTCTGAATAGTGCCATAGCTAGCCCTTGCTCACAATCACATGAGAGGACTTGAGGGTGGGCGGTGGGGAATGCAGCGAGGTGAGCGTAGCACAGAGGTGCGGGGGTCAGGATGTATAATCCCACAATGCACCGCATGAGCGTGCAGTGCATTGTGGGAATCTCCCCAGTGATGGGCAGGTGCCTGTTGGTGCTTCAACACCAGCAAAAAGCAGCTAGCGCATACACATGGTCAGGTAAACTGGGTTAATAGAGTGCTCAGTCAACCTCATTTAAAAGCCCAGCTTATTAGCCGAGCTTGCCACTGAGGCACCACAGGGAGCCGGTCGGCTCCCAGTGGTTCCCACAGGCAGCCAGTTCTCTTCTGAAAAGCTTTTCTTGCTCAGAGCAGACTATCCCGCCCCCCCATCAACATGGTTTCCAAACATTTAAAATCAAGCTCCACAAGAACATCTAAAGGTTAATGTAGCCTAATTCTAAAAGAAAACTAATTGTCTACAAATAGAAATGCATAAGAAAATAAGATATGCATAAGAAGAAATCCATGTTTAATTCATGGCACTGCATTCTGTAAAATGTGTTTCAACCCCCCCCCCCCCCGGCTTTTTGCAACACTTAGCATTAAGAGTCCAGTCTATGAAAACAACTTCAGCATCATCTACAGCATCACGTTCCTTTAGGACAATCTTTTAGTCTGTTATAGCATAAACAATAAAAAGTCTTGTAGCCCCTTTAAGACTTAAATCATTCACCCTGGCAAAACTTTGCAAGCTCAATTTTACTCTATGAGATTCAGCACTCTCCCTGTGTTCATAAAGACTTCAGAAGCCTACAATAGAAGACCAAGTTGCATTTACTCCACAACGGGTAAAAAAGCCTTACAAAAGCCCATTGTTCCATATATGAATTAAGTTCTAATCCATCAACAGTAGGCCTTTTTCTTTCTTTTTTTTTTACTCCTCCCATCTCGTCACAAGACAGAGTCAAAGGAGGAGATGCCCACATGCTCCAACTGGAACTCATTAAAAGCTCAGTCTAAACCTCAACCCAGTGCAAAGCACCGGATCAAGATTATTTTTAGTTAGATCCTCTGTTCTATCTGTTCCAGTATGGTACCCAAAGGACATGAAAAGCCAGCAATAGGTTATTTCCACCCAAATATAAACACAAAAATCCTTTCCAAATTTCAGCCGTTAAATGCACTAGATACAAGTTCATTTCCATCCATTTAGAACATTATTTAGTGCAGATTTCATTCTTTACTGAGAAACTGATTCATTGATTCAGAAAGATATATTATTGGTCCACTTCATTTAGAAACATTATCTCAGTGCTTTTTTCCACAGAATCTGCCTTCTTCCAACCCACTTTGCACTCATTTGTCATTGTTTATTTCAGCCATAGCATCTCCTTTCTCAAATAATCAAGCATATTTCCTCGGAATAAAGTCCTCTAGGAAGATACTGGAAAATAAAGGATATCAAATGGGCATTTCAATCTTATGGAAAATAACTTTAAAAGACAGAAAGAAAGAACTGATCTGCATAGACAGCCTGTGCAGCTGTGGGCTACAGAACTCACAGTAACATAATTTTGGGAAGCACAGGTGGCTTCAGAGTGAAGGCATGATAACAGAAAATTGCTATTTCCCTGTTGAATGACAGATAATAATGATCCATCAGCGCAACATTAGTCTCGATGACTAACACACACACACGCTATATATTATTTGATATAAACTTATTATTGGTTACAGTCATGGAATAAAACCAGGCATTCTCATCCCTTCAGCAGTGGCTTAGTCCTGAAATTATTATCTGTTTATAAACATAGACATATTCCACAAAAAAAGTTCTTAAGGTGTTTTACATAGCAAAAGGGGAAAAAATGTCTTTAGACTTCATAATCTAAAAAGAAACACCATTAACAGCTACTGGGAGGGATGATATGCTGGGTTGAATGGGGTCAGTTACTCTCCCCCTGAAAAGCCACTGCTTTATTATTTTAAAATTCTATGATATGCATCCTATAAACATTTGTTTTACAAACACTAGTAACTTCAATCCACAGAGGGAAAAGATGTTCAAAAGATGCTTCATATATGTTTCCTGAACCAACTGAAGTTATATTCAATATTATCAATGAGTATTATTATGATAACACTATGCTCAACATTATCAATGAGGGCATCAATCAGATGGTATTCACCACCACTTATCATCTGTTTGGAGGTGGTCCTTTGCTTCCCGTGCCTCCTAGATTAGACCCAGAGAAATGTCACAGCTTTAACCAGCCCCAACTGGCTTAGTAAGTCTTTACCAATAAAGCATACAGGCAGGATCAAGCTGATGATAACTTATTTATTTCAGTAAATTAGTCTTATTAATTTCAATAGTGCTGAGTTATGACTAATTTAATCTGGGTCTTGCCCTACATGTATCTTCTTCATTTTTCTTTTACATTGGTTTTTTAATTTACATTGGTTTTTAAATTACATTTAAAAACTGCACTAACACAGTTTCATTGAGATAATCTGTAAATTCACTTCAATCTCTTATTTTTAAGTGATTTGTTATACATCTGTGGCTCAAAGCAGCTGAAAACAAAGAATTCCAAACAATGTCCAATTCTCTTGATATCTCCCTTTCAAGTAATCATGTATTATTACTAGTGGAACTCAAAAACATAAAGAAAAAAAGTCAAGTGGCTGACTGAGCAAGGATATATAGCTACAGCACTCTGGAATTCCTTCATCAGATAGATAGGCAAGGATAGGCAAGGATATGCCTATCTATAAGCATATCCAGCCTCAGAGGCATGATGCCTCTCAGAACCAGTTACCAGGTAGCAACAGCAGGAGAGAGGGCCTGCCCTCACCTCTTGCCTGTGGGCTCCCCAGAGGCAGCTGGAGAGCCACTGTGTGAAACAGGATGCTGGACTAGATAGGCCTTGGGACTGATCTAGTAGGGCTTGTTCTTATATCATGGTAGATATAACCTTGGAAAAAGAAACCGGAGTAAGCACATTGTAAGCGCATTCTCTTGTAAGCTTAACACATCTGATTATACTTGAAGCAAGTTTAAAGAGTACTCTGGTCTAGAACAAAGAATAAAAACTTTGAAATGAATATTATTAGAATTTGAGAAGTTTAATAAGGAACATTTCATCACATTCATAACTGTTCTATCACACACCTGCACAGAAGATAGGGAGCACCACTTGTTTACAAAAAGTGCTATTTACAGCTTGAAGAGATCTTACGTTATTGTTAAAGAGAAAAATGGGGCACCCAACATGATGTATTAACAATCTACAGTATTACTGTATCAGTAGCTATCAAAGAGATAGACTCTTTGAACCTTCTGGGCAGAATTTTTTTCTTTACTATTATAATACTTCATGTGCATACTTCCAAGAAAGACTCATGAGCACGTAAGTTCATTAAGGGAGTGAGAGAATCAATTGTAAAATGGAAAAGGCCGAGTGAGGTCATATTTCAAAGAGATTAATATGGTACATTCCATTATGTTGTAATCAGTTTCTCTCTTTCATCCTCTGAGCTACAATAGCTTATTCTAATTTTGAAATGGATAATTTTGCCTCTTCCACTGCATCTCCTTCCTGTGTAAAGTGAGAAATTCGAATGTGCTGCAGGCGGTTTGCATTTAACTTGGCCTTTGGATCGTGATGCTGCTGATCATTTTTCTCCTTAATAAGAAAAACATTCAAATGCTACTAATACTGCTGCCGTGGCAAACTGCACTTAATAGATGGGACTTGCCCTGTATGTGACACATGGAACATTAATCAATAGAGAATTTTTATTTCAATTTATTATGTTGCAGTGAATGGGGGTGGGAGGGGAGCTTACACTGCTAAAGTTACTTGTGCTATAAATGCACAAATAAGACAATCATGGGTTTTTGGAGAAAAATCTCTCTTTGGATTAATCAGATTTCTAATTCACCACCTAAATATTTAAATTAATGTACCTTGGCCACGGTGATAAGAAACTGGAGTAACTGGTGCTTTGAGAGACTAATTAACATTCTTATATTTGAGAGCCTTTATCCTTATAAGTCAGATTTATTACACTTCCCTTTAAGAATTGTAGAGCTGATATGTATGTGAATAATTCATAATAAATTACTTTAATCTTTCTTTCATTTAGGACACATGTGCATCATTTTTTAAAGATGGTCATTTATCAGAGTCCCCTGACTCCTAACCTAAGCAATCATCAGGCAAAAACAGGCTCATCAAGCTGTCGTTTTACAGAAATTCCGTGGTAAAGACCCAGAGTATTAACCCACAGGAGATTTCACACCTTCTATGTCACCAGATAATGTGGATTTCTTTACCTTATGGTGTGTGGCTTGGCCTAGCCCTATTAAACAAAGACATTTACAGAAAGATGTTGTGAAGTCAAATCATTTCTAATTAAAGTTTATCTGAAATGACATATGCAAAAGAAGTGCTGCCATGCAATTATGTGTTGGGAAGCTCTTAAAAATTTAGATACATATGTAAATATGTATAATAAGATCTATTCACTTTGTTGTACACCTTTCTTGTATTTTCACTGTCTTCAATGCTTATTGCTAAGCTGTCTTTAAACAAAATATTTTTCCTTTGTCATCTGTTTCCTTTTTATGCTTGTTTTGTTCAAATCTCAGATTTGAGGTTTAAATGTACCACAATCTTTGAAGCAATTCTTACATGGTCATAAGATTACAAGATAAGAAAACCAGGAATGATAGTCATTTCTCCATTTATTATCAGATTCCACAGGATATCACTTACTTGTATACCAATAATACTGTATTTATAATATTGTGAACCCACTGACATCCAGATTAACGTACTCCTGAGTAGTCCTACTGAAATTAAGAAGTCCTTTAGGTACATAGGAAACTGTCTTATATTGAATCAGACCTCTGGTCCATCTAGCTAAGCTCAGTATTGTCTACATTGACTGGCAGAGGCTTTCCAATGTTTCAGAAGAAGTCTCTCCTAACTCTACCTAGAGATGCCAGGGAGTGAACCTAGGACCTTCTGCATACAAGAAGGGGAATATCTTACAGCAGACAGCACTCACATGTAGTCACCCATCCAAATGTAAACCAGGGCAGATCCTACTTAGCAAAGCAGACAAGTCATGCTTACTACCACGGTATCAGCTTTAGTCCCCAATACTACTGAGAAGTACTACTGAGCAACTCAGTATCTACAAGAACATATTAATTGTACAATTAGATCGTAACTCTACAATTACATAGAAAGAAATTAATTATTATTGTATTTATTTTATATACTGCATGACTCCAAAAGGCTCTAGGCAGTTCACAAAAATTAACACAACAAAAACAAAATAAAACAAACTGTTAAAACAATTGAAAACATTCAGAGATTTCTAAAAGCCTGGCTAAAAAAATATGTCAAGGGCTCTTTTACAGGCTGATAAAATATGTTAAAACCACAAACATCTATAGGGAGCATATTCCCATAGCCCAGGAGTGACTGTAGAGATGGCCCATTCCCGAGTCACCACCAGATGAACTGGCAGCATCCGGAGACGGATCTCTCTCAATGACTTTAATGTGCAGTGGGGATCATGCAAAAGAAGGTGTTCTCCCAGGTGACCCAGTCCTAAGCTGTTTAGGGCTTTAAAGGTAATTACCAGCACTTTGTATTTTGCCCGGAAACCTACTGGCAGTCAATGCAAGTGTTTTAGAACAGGCATAATATGGTCTCTCTGAGAAACCACATAGACCAATCTAGCCACTGCATTTTGGACCAACTGAAATTCCCTTACTACATACAAAGGCAGCCCCACGTAGAGCATATTGCAGTAGTCAAGCCTAGAGGTTACCAGAGAGTGCACCACAGATCATTATCTTCAAGGAATGGAATAGCTGTCATATCAACTGGAAAGCACTCCTGGACATAAAGCACTCCTGGACATAACTTCAACCTAGGGATGTGCATGGTCCGGAGCAGTCCGGACCAGCACCGAAGGGGGGCCTTTCTTTTAGGGCGGGGAGGGCTTGCTTACCCCTCCCACCTCTTTGCCCCCTCCAGCGCCCATATTCTACCTTGTAAATGGGGCGCTGGAAGCCAGCCACCCCCGCCCCCCCGCGAGCGGATTAGGGCCCAAAATTACTAGGGTACTGCCGCCGCCGTCCCCCCCCGCCCCCCCGAGTGCTCACCGCGTTATTTCCAAAAAAAGAGAGGAGCTCGCGAACAGAGCTCCTCTCTCGGCAAAGTCTGTAGCAAAACTGGGGCCTGGGGGGCGCGCGTGCGATAGACGTCGAAAGGAACTTCCGCCGGAGGCCCGGTCTACCCAGCAGAACGAGGCCGGGTAGACCGGGCCTCCGATCGCCGGAGGCCAGGTCTACCCGGCCTCGTTCCGCCGGGTAGACCAGGCCTCCGGCGGAAGTTCCTTTCGACGTCTATCGCGCGCGCGCCCCCCAGGCCCCAGTTTTGCTACAGACTTTGCCGAGAGAGGAGCTCTGTTCGCGAGCTCCTCTCTTTTTTTGGAAATAACGCAGTGAGCACTCGGGGGTGGGGGGACGGGGGGGGACGGCGGCGGCAGTACCCTACTAATTTTGGGCCCTAATCCGCTTGCGGGGGGCGGGGGGGCTGGTTTCCAGCACCCCATTTACAAGGTAGAATACGGGCACTGGAGGGGGCAAAGAGGCGGGAGGGGTTAGCAAGCCCTCCCGCCCTTAAAGTAAGACCCCCCCACCCAGACCCGGACCGGCCAGGTCCGAACCAGTCTGGCAGTTCGGAGGCCTTTAGAATGGCCTCCAGACCAGTTCGGACACACCCCTACTTCAACCTGAGAAATCAGAGACCCGGGTCCACAAGCACTCCCTACCTATTTAACTGTTCCATTGGGGGGAGTGCAACCCCATCCAGAACAGGAAGATTTATCACATCCCTCAAAGTATGACCCCTTACCATGAGTACCTCCGTCTTGCTTGGATTCAGCTTCAATTTATTATCCCTCATCCACTCCATTACTGCCCGTAGGCAGGCATTTAGGGCGGTTATGCCATTTCCTGATGATGATGTCATGGAGAAATAGATTTGGATGTCATCAGCGTATGGATAACACCCTGCTCCAAACCTCCTGATGATCTTACCCAGCAGTTTCATATAGATGTTAGGATGGAGCCCTGAGCCCTCATTTCAGAGAGCAACTATCTCCAAGCAACACCATCTGGAATCTACAAGAGAGATAGGAAAGAAGCCCCTGCAAAGCAGTATCATCTATTCCCAAATCCCTCAAATGATCCAGAAGGATATCATGGTTGATGGTATCAAAAGCTGCAGAGAGAGAGCCAAAAGAACCAACAGAGTCACACCCCCTCTGTCAATTCCCTGGTAAAGATCATCCATCACTTTCAAAGAGGTGTCAAAATGATTTGAGCACATCCCTATTGCCTATAAACAAATCAACAGAAGTTTGACACAAACAAATACTGTTTAGGTAGGTAGGTAGGAAGGAACTAAATCCTACATCTAAGTACGTCAAAATGTGCTTCAGCTAACTGCTACTCATTACAGAAAGAACTTTTGACCGCTACCTAGAACATTTATCAGGAGCTTGCTTTTGAAAGCAGCTAATCAAATCCCACTTCAGCTGATTATCCAGCTTTATTGTTCTATAGCTCTATGGTGACACTAATTTCATCAAAGAATTAAAGAAGGAAATCTGCACTGTTACTAAGAGGATATTGGCCTGGCTATTCTTCCTCAGATTGAATAAAGCTATTAAGAGATACAAGACTATCAACTACAAGGGGTGATGTATTTAAATACATTGTGGAGATTCACACAGGTTTTCTGAAAATCTGTATGATATGAACAATTCTGTAAGTATTTCACACTCCATAGCAACCTTTCCCCAATATTCCAGAAATAGAAATGATTTTAATTTAATTTCTTCCTTCACAAAACATATCTAAAGCTCATTATTAAACCAGTCTTAAAATTTAAACTGTTCATCGGTTTAAAAAGAAAGATGTATACATACTACCATCTATATCGGGCAGCAGCGATATAGGAAGATGCTGAAAAGCATCATCTCATACTGTGCGGAAGAAGACAATGGTAAACCCCTCCTGTATTCTACCAAAGAAAACCACATGGCTCTGTGGTTGCCAGGAGTCGACACCGACTTGACAGCACAATTTTAACACATACTTCAGACATGATCCAGACTAAATTAGTCATAACTAACTCCCACTGAAATTACTGAGACTTAAGTTAGTCATGACTAACTTGTCTAATTTATTTCAATGATGCTTAGTCATGACAAACTAGTCTGGATGTTGCCCATAAATTAAAAGTCAGCCATTTTTCACTGAACAATTATCCTCTGGATAAACTGAAATCTGGCCTACGTTGGTGAAAGCCCACAAAAACCCCACCCATTACCAGCTATTTCTATTTACAAACACGTTTTACTGTTTAAGGAATATATTTTTATTCCTACATAACTAATTAGAGACAACTCCAAGCAAATGTCTTCTCCAGTTGCAGCTCCCAGCACTTTTTCATTGTGCAAGCTGATAAACAGATAAATCAGAAGAGAGCAGATTGCTTTGTAAAAACTGTTTGTTGGTTTAGGAAGACTATGGAGTCTTCATCTACAAGATGATGGGAAAAGCCCCAAGTGCATATACAGATTGCTTGTGCATGCATCTCCTATACTTCAGAAGTGTAGCCCTTGTGTCTTTGTTGTAGTCATTATCATAATGTATTTCAAAACTATGCTCCTCTAATAGATATGAGAGTGTACAAAATCATCTGTCAATTTTCTGGAGTTTATATAGCTATTACTCCTTTTCAGATGGAAACTATTTGTACACTGCAACTCTCCACTACAGCATAGCACTCTTAAGATACTATGGGATGCTGGAAAGCAGAGGAGGATGGAATGTCATGTGGAGGCTTTCACTTTCCTCCAGTATGCTCCCTCTAGTGGCCTCAGAGTGACTGCAGGGATGTTTTTCCATATCCTTTTCCTTGTCTCCTCACAGGGCTCAGCATTAGCCTCCATGCTCTTCTGCTGGACTCTCAGGCCCACACCTCATGTCCCTAATCAGCTTCTTGCTCCATAAAAAGGGGCCAGCAATCCCTGAAGTCTTGTCAAGAAGATGGCGCCATCCTATGAAGTTTACTTTTAGTTATTTAATTAAAATTTTATATTATGCCTTCTTCCACAGATTAAAAGAATAAGACAATAAGAAAAACACAATAAAAGCAGAGCAGTGGAAGCAATCATTAAAATATTATACAAACAGTGGAAGACGCATAAAAAAGCAAAGGCGGAGAAACCAATAAAACTAGCATTCTGAGGGTATTGGGAAAAGCTTCATGAAACAGAATGGTCCTCAACTTCTTTTTAAAAATTTACAGGGAAGATCCCACCCAAAGATCATATGGCAGGGCATTCAAGACAGAGAGGCTACTACCAAGAAGACCTACTCACACATTTCTGCCAGTCAACCTTCAGAAAGTGGTGAGATGCACAAGAGCGCCTCTCCGAAAGACCTTATAAGGAAGGTGGATTCGAAGGACAGAATACAGCCCTTGGCCCTAAGCTGTAAAAGGTTTAAAGATTGAAATCAGCATCTTCTACAGGGTCCGAAAATACACTGATAGCCAGTGCAGGTAGTGCAATATGGTCAAAGCATCTTGTCCGTCAAGACTCTTGCTGCCACATTCTATACCAGCTGAAGTTTATGAAGGGTCTTTGAGAGCAGCCCACATAAAGTCCATTCTGGCAGTCAAGACAAGAGGTGACAATGGAGTAGACAATTGCAGCCAGGTCCATCCAAGACAGAAATGGATGGAGCTGGTGCATGAACTGAAACTGGGCAACTACACACCTGGCCAGATCCAGAAACATTCCTATGTGGAAAACCTCCTCTATTAAGGGGAAAGACAACCCCATCCAGAGCTGTTAAGGATTGGGCACAACAGTGCTCCTCAATACCTTCAGGGCAGGTGATTCATGCTCCTTACATTGGTATTATGATGCAGTGGGAAGGGGCATGGCATGGTGGGAAGTGCAGCGGGAATAAAAGGAAAAATGTTTCTTTTTGAGATTGTGGGCCCTTTGGGAACAGGGAGCCCAAAATTTATACCACATAAATATACCAAAATTTATACAGTACCACATAAATAAATCTATACATGTATGCAAGCATGCATGCATGTATGTAAAGCCCATAGATATAAATAAATATATTTATTTATATCGCTGTAAGCCGCTTTGGGAACTTTTGTTGAAAAGTGGTAAATAAATATTGGTTTTATTGATCGTATTCCTAATGCAGCAGGGGTGAGGGGGCAGCTTGGCAGATCCCTAGGCCATACAACTCAGGGCCATTTGTTCCCCAACACTCAACTGTCCCTACACATGTGACTGTTGCATTCATATGTAAATATAATGAATATTTAACTGGTTAAGATTTCTTTAATCAGGTGTCAGTTTGTTCTTATATATTCAGGTCACACCAAAGTACGGGCTCCTGGGGTGCAGCAGACAGCTGTGACTGGATCTGTCCCCTGAACTGCCATTGTGTGGTTGGTGGACCTAGGCTTACTTTCTCTTCCATTAATTTCTCTCCAGTTTTTCTCTCCACAAAGCAGCTGCTCTTGCTCCTCTCCTGTCCTGCAGCAAAATTCATGGGTTATGATGTTAAAATCCCTTATTCTATTAAAATTCGTACGTTACCATTTTGCATCAAGCTCTACCTCCCCAAGCTTGGCCTCATGGTGGCAACACACACCCACACACAAAAAAGTAGCCCTGGAAAGCCATGAATTTGCCCACCACTGCTTCAGAAGCATAATTCTGATATTTTATATAACCATGTATGAACTAGAGCTACTATTCAGTGGACACTTGAAAATCATTTCATCCAATATGAAAGATAAGCTAATAGAGTGGTCATTCACACAATTGAAAACTGTATTCTACCCAGAGTGGATTTGATTTAAATCACGATTTAAATCACTAGCAGGGTGGATAAAAATAAAAAAAAATCTGATTTAAATCAAAAAAATCTGATTTAAATCAAAAAAATCCATTTTTTTTAATTTAAATCGGATCTTTTTTATTTAAATTGGATTTTTTTTATTTTTATCCACCCTGCTAGTGATTTAAATCGTGATTTAAATCAGTTTGATTTAAATCAAATCCACCCTGATTCTACCCAGGTTTGGGAGCTATGTGTACTTCCAGTTTTCAGTTTAGCGGAAGCAAGGTAGGAGAAAAACCTGGATAGAAGTGATTGTGTGAGAACAAGGTGGGAGGATAACCTGGGTAGCTTTTCCTCCTACCTTGTTTTCACACAACTACTTCTACCCAGCTTTTCCTCTTACCTTGCTTCCACACAACCAAAAATTGGGATCACACACAGCTCCCAAACCTGGGTAGAACACAGTTTTTGCCTGTGTGAAGGACTTCAGAGAATGGTTATGCTTGGTCTAAGAAACAAATCAGTCATAACCAACTAGGGTAAGTAGTTACCAGCAGCCCAATCAACAAGCTTTTAAACCAAGACAGTTGCAGCATAAAGAAATCACACACATTCACAGCAAAGGAAGTAGTACACATGTCAGAACACCCACATCTTGGGCAGATGCTGCAAAGGGGGATCTGAGTTGGCAGATACTGAAAAGTTCAAAGAAAGCAACTATGGAGTGTTTGTTATTTACCCTTTTCCATGCTATCCTAAAGAACAGAAAAGTACCTACAGGAGAAAGGATCAGCCCAAGAAAAAGGAAACAAGATACAATACTGTCAGAGATGTGGTTTTCCAGAATTTCTGGAACGGAAAAATTTTCCATGCATACAAATTTTCCCTCATTTGCATAAAATCTGCATTTTCTCTCTCAAAAAAAGCCTCACTATACAAAATTGTCTGATGCTCTAGATTGTGATCTGATTTGGTATGTTATTTGATCTATTTATAAAGGGTTTTTTTAAAAAAACAAACTCCACCATATTAATATATCCTCATGGTGTCTCAAATGTTTTTCAAGTAGCCAAGTAGAAATTTTTTTCTTTTAGAAATTGAAAAATTTCCATGGAAAAATAAAGTATCGGGGGTGGGGGAGAGGGATTCTGGAAAATTTCCCACCCAACAATTCTAGATAGTACAACACTCGATGAAGGATTCAAGTCATCAAATCAGGAGGTCAGGGCACCATACAAGGTTGCCCGGTCCCAATTTTATCCTCAAAATAACCCTTTGAGGTAGGGTATACCAAGTAATAGTGACTGACCCAAGGCACCCAGTAAGCTTTCTGGCTGAGTGAACTTTTGAATCCAGGTCTTTCCATTCCTATATTAGCCAGCGCACTTCACTAACTCTATATAGCACAGGCTTCTAATACATACCCATCCCCTCAACCCCAGGCTACTTTCTCAACAAAGTCCATCTGCTGAAAAATACATGTTCTCAGGACATTTAGTCTGAAATGTTCTCCTTAAGACGATATGGGGAAGTTTTGGGAAGTTAAAATGGGGGGGGGGAAATCAGCTTACTCAGAAAATAACATTTTATTTCCATCTTTATTATCCTCCATGAATGTTGCCTTACTCTTAAATTTATTGTTAGTACGGGTTGCTAGCAGATGTCTGTAATATACTTTGAATACTTCTGTGAAAACTGCACACACTGATAAATAAAATGTTTCTGCTTTTTGCTCAGCATATGGCTTTATTCTTTGATATTTTCTATGAAAATGATTCCTTATCCAAAATGAAAATTCAGCAGAATCCCTAACCTTAGTCATATTTCAGTTGAATAGTTACTGTGCTATTAAACTAACACCTACATTTCCAATAACACCAGACTGCATGTATAACAAGAATTCAGTCCTTCAGAGTCTCCTTTGTAGTTACCAAATTGCTGGAGTTTTAATATCCACCTTGCTCTATGGACACAAAATGCATTTACATATACTGGCTTCAGGTTTTGTACTAATAAGTGGAAGCATTTAATAAGCCTACTTAGACTTTATGGACCCAACCATAGTCCTTCTACATTCAAATTCCACCAGTTACAACATTTTAAAAAAAATCATCAGAATCTTCAAAGTAGAAAAGGCGCCAGAGGGGCCAATACTTTGAACAATGAACCAAGGGACTGACAAGGGAGAGGAGAGCTGGTCTTGTGGTAGCAAGCATGACTTGTCCCCTTAGCTAAGCAGGGTCTGTCCTGGTTGCATATGAATGGGAGACTAGAAGTGTGAGCACTGTAAGATATTCCCCTCAGGGGATGGAACCGCTCTGGGAAGAGCAGAAGGTTTCAAGTTCCCTCCCTGGCTTCTCCAAGATATCTGAGAGAGATTCCTGCCTGCAAGCTTGGAGAAGCTGCTGCCAGTCCATGAAGACAATACTGAGCGAAATGGACCTATGGTCTGACTCAGTATATGGCAGCTTGCTATGTTCCTATGACATTGCCCCTGGTGGCGCAGGGGGACCCCTGGAGCCCCTGGTGGCGCAGTGGTAAAACTGCCGCCCTGTAACCAGAAGGTTACAAGTTCGATCCTGACCAAGGGCTCAAGGTTGACTCAGCTTTCCATCCTTCCGAGGTCGGTAAAATGAGTACCCAGAATGTTGGGGGGCAATATGCTAAAATCATTGTAAACTGCTTAGAGAGCTTCCAGCTATAGAGCGGTATATAAATGTAAGTGCTATTGCTATTGCTTTCCAGCTAAAGCAGCAACCTATCATGGTCCCACTGCAACGTCATACTAGCATCTTAAGACACAAAAGTGGCCAGACCGCAACTTGTTAAGATACCTTTGACTCTTAGAATTCTTTACTTACGCGGCTGAACCATCCATCCAGCTTTTTGCAGGGTTCCTGTCATTGCCCTGCCAGTTAAAACAAATGGGGTTTCTATCTTGCCCCACAGCAGACAAGAGATGGTGGGCAAGCAACTGGAATATGCAAAAAACCACAGCATATGCACAGAGTTTTCTGTTACAGTAAAATTAAAACTATACCAACAATTACTGGGTTGGTTCATAGAGTCATCTAGCTGAAGTTAAGCAAGTCTAGGTCTGTTCTGTTCCTGAATGAGTGACCACCTAGAACCTTATATCTTGAGTTCTATGATGGAACACAGGGACATATAGTGAGTTAAACCATTGGTCCATGTTGCTCAGCATTGTCTATACCAGGGCTGCTCAGTCTGCCCTCCTGCAGATGTTGGCCTACAACTTCCATAATCCCTGACTATTGGTCACTATGGCTGGGAATTATGGGAGTTATAGTCCAAAGACAGCTGGGGGGCGGGGGCAAAGTTGAGCACGCCTGGTCTACACTGACTGGCAGCAGCACTACATGGTTACAGGCAGGAGTCTCTCCCAGTCCTAGCTCAAGATGCAAGGGAATGAAACTGGGACCTTCTGCATGCAAGCATGCAGATGCTCATCCACTGAGATATGACCCCACCCCCTGTGGGAATATTTTACAGCCTTCACATGTAGTCTCCCATCCAAATGCAAACCAAGGCAGACCCTGCTTAACTAAGGAGACAATTCATGCTTGTGATCAGCTCTCCTCCCCTTACTCTGGGGGGAAAAAGCTGGATATAATTGTAATAAATAAAATAAGGTCAAGTGCTGAGCTGAATTGTTTTGAGCATTACAGTTCACACATGCCTCAGATCAAAGAAGCTCTTTGGCACACCTCTTTTTTTGTGTGAGGGAGGAGGGACACCAGTCTTGCAACTCTTAACCCACATAGGCTTCCGAGTGGACAACAGGGAGGCTATTCTCACATGGGGGGAAACCGAGCTAAAGGAGCCCGCTAAAGTAGCTCTCCCCTGAACCCAGGTTAGCGAAGCGAGTGTTCCGCTAACCCGGGTTTTCTGATTGTGTGCCAGCATGGCTCCACGCCATCGCAGCATACGAGGAGACCCCCACCAAGAGGCTCAAACAAACCTCCCAGTCCCTGGGGTCTCCCCAGGATGCCCCGTGCACTTGAGTGGGGCATCCTGTGACTTCCGGGGGCCAGGCGGCCCCCAATCCCCGCTGCCCCAACCGGCTCCACGACGGAGCCAGTAATCATGTGGGAGGCTGATCCAAGGGATGGCTCAGCGATCATCTGCATGGAGGGCGACGTTAACCCGCTCTCCCCTCAGACCCACCGTAAGCTCTTCTCATTGATCATGAGAAGAGCTTAAGGGAGTTTGAAACAACTCCCCATTTTTCTGCAAATGCAGAGGATCTTGAATGATACCTCCTCCTACATGGCAGAAGTCCCTAGTTTTCAGCCATCTACATTCACTAGGGATGTGCACGAACCGGTCCGGAAGCCATGTTGGAGGCCTCCGGACCGGTTCGGAGCCGGACCGGTCCGGCACCGAGGGGGGGTCTACCTTTAAGGGTGGGGGGGTAGAACTTACCCCTCCCGCCGCTCTTTCCCCTCTGGCGCTGCAGTTGAAAGCGAAGTTTTTGGGGCGGCAGCGTTCCTCGCTGCCGCCCCTGCCCCCATCGTCACCTGGAAGTCTCTGTAATAGCAGCACCATGCGCGCACGCCTGTTGCCGCCGTGCGCGCACCGCCTACGTCACACGCAGCGTGCGTGTGACGTAGGCAGCGCGCGCACAGCGGTGACAGACACGCACGCGCTGCCACACACACATGCGTGCTGCTATTACAGAGACTTCCAGGCGATAACGGGGGCAGGGGCGACAGCGAGGAACGCTGCCGCCCCAGAAACTTGGCTTTCAACTGCTGCGCCAGGGGGGAAGAGCGGCGTGAGGGGTAAGTTCTACCCCCCGCCCTTAAATGTAGACCCCCCCTCGGTGCCGGTCCGGACCATGCACATCCCTAACATTCACATAGGACCCTGAATGATTACAAATATCTATATAGATACATCTTAAATCAATATCAATATTACAATCAATACGGTTTATACTTGAAGAAGTTTAAGAATTCTAAATTTTCGGGGGGGAGGGGGAGGCTGCCACATTCAAACATCAAAAACATAAAATGATTTTCATTGTGCAATCTCAAATACCATTGTATTCATTAAGGATATTTTAAAGACAGCTTAATTTCACTTGGAAATATTTTGATATCAGAGAAAGTCTTATGAAGAGCACTAAGACAAATGAATTAAACATACAGGTTGCCAGTAAGGCTACATGACAGAATGACCAAGATTTGTCACAAAAGTGGGTGATAAACTGCTTTCTATGATGCAAGCTATAAAACAAAAACTTTAAAATATCAAAACAATTATAAAATTGACATTATAGACACAATGACAAATGGAGGCAGGTGAAATGTTAGAAAACCTAGTAGCATACACAAAAATCATTTACTTTTCTCTGATTACTACTTAGGTGATCGGAGTGTATTAGGTACTTGTTGTCTGCTTGCACTGTGTTTTATTAATGCTCCAGATCAGACACCCAATTTGGAAATCAATGCTTACTTCATCATTTTTCTCTGAAAGCTTCTATTATTCACAATTGATTTAACAGAAATGAAAGGCTTACCATTAACAAGAGCCAGCTGCTGACACTTCGAAGATGAATTATTGAACTTCTGAAAGTGTATTAACTGAACCATCATCAAGACCACTGTTTGATGTCTCTCCCACTGAAGCCAGCATATTTATAATTACAGAAGCTACACAACCGAAACTAGCATCTCGGTCACCTTCCTTAACTAAAAGTAAAGGACTTGCAAAAGATTAAAGCTGCAACATAAACCTCCACTGTTTTTATACATTCCTATCCATTCCCTTCCAAAATGCAGAGACAAGATTACTCGGGCATTTAAATATATACTTAATTCTGGATAAATGTGCACATTTTAAAAAAGTAAATATATTTATACTTCAAAATAAAGACAGAAATTCCAGATGTCAAAATACATTAAAACTGTCTGGCTCAATTAAAACATTATTATTAGAAACAACAGAAAAAGATAGCAGTCCTACATCGAGTCCTTCCCAAGGACCTAGGATGGCTGAATTTTATTGTCAATGTTGTTGTTGTTGTTATAGATATCGTCGCAGAATATAGGCTGTTCCCAGTAAAGCTGCTTTTTGTAATTGGCAGATGGTGATTTCCGTGGCCCCTATGGTGTTGAGGTGCTCTTCAAGGTCTTTTGGAACTGCACCCAGTGCGCCAATTACCACTGGGATTATTTTGGTCTTTTTCTGCCATAGCCTTTCAATTTCAATTTGTAGATCTTTGTATTTTGTTATTTTTTCTATTTCTTTTTCTTCTATTCTGCTATCCCCTGGTACTGCTATGTCGATTATTTTAACTTGTTTTTCTTTCTTCTCGACTACAGTTATATCTGGTGTATTGTGTGGCAGATGTTTGTCTGTTTGTAGTTGGAAGTCCCATAATATTTTTACATCTTCAGCAGGTGGAGGACGTGTTGAGAATCGAGGATGCCACTGTTGCTGAACTGTTTCAAAATCAAAACCAGACAACCGCCCCTTTGCCTTCACCTCAAAAACCCAAATGCCATTTAACAGAAAAGCAACAAGAACTAAAGCAAAAAATAACTGAGCACATGAACCAAACAACCACCAGGGTTCGACTTCAAGCTCTAAAAACAGTTGCCAAAAAACCACTTGCTCAGGCATTAAAAGATGTCAATGCTGCACTTGCAGAAATAATTTGCAAGAAACAAACCAACTAATGTGCAGTGCAGCAACAATAACAACACAAGAGCTCATTTGTAGTCAGTCTGTGCGATCTTTTTACAACAGCTGATTAGGTGGTCCACTGTTTCATCTGCTTCTTTACAAAGGCAGCACTTGCTGTTTGTGGTGGATTTTTCGACTTTTGCTCTTATTGCATTTGTTCTTAGTGCCTGTTCTTGTGCAGCCAGTATTAAACCCTTTGTTTCTTTCTTCAAGTTGCCATTCTTCAGCCATTGCCAGGTCTTGGTGATGTCTGATTTTCCACTTATATTGTGCAAATATTGACCATGCCGTGGCTTATTTTTCCATTTTTCTGCTCGGTTCTTGACTTGTTCTTTCTTATAGGCCTGCTTTGTTTCATTGGTGTTGAATAGTTTTGCATTATTGACCATTTTAAGTGCATCTTCATCACTGTCCTTGATATATTCTTCAAGGCCTCTTTTCTCCTCCTCTACTGTTTGATGGACTTCCTGACAAAATGGCAGCTGGAAGTAACCTCCATGGTGACTTCCAGCCCTCGAGGAATAGCAATACATGGGTTTTAACCCTTTCATATACATGGATAATGCAATCAGATTTCAATTAGACACTTGCGAATACACAGAACACAACTAGCGGTCCCGCAAGTAACGAGGTTTGCCTATATACCAGTTGTAAGCCAGAAGCTCAGGCACACAAAAATCCCAGTTTCAGTATAATCTCTTACCCTCTTTGACTAGACTTGCACCCCACCTCACTCCAAATAAATGTAATAAAGAATCAAAATTTGAAAATGCATATTGAATGGTCACTTTGTTCACACTGTGACTCAAGGTACCCTTTGCTATTTTCCAGATTATATTCAGAAGGGAACTTATGGGTGTGAAATTTACAGAAGGCGATTCTCACAAAAACAACTGGAACTGCTTAATGATGTTAGAGGTGCCATAGTGAATGTGAGTTCAAACGTTCGCTTTAGGTGATAGCCATCATAATGGCTGACATACACAATACGCTGGATAAGTACCTGGGAGCGATAGGAGGTAATTATCACTGATAACTCTTCACCAATGACTATTGACATCATTTCGCAGATTTAAGTTATGAAGTGATAGCACAGTTATTATGTGAATTATGTAATGTTTTAATTCACCATTAGCTAGTAGGGATGTGCGAACCAGTTCTATGTTTAATTAGTTCGACATAGAACCTGTTCAGTTCGACGGTTCTAGGCTGAAACACGCCCCCCCCCAGTTCGGTTCAGCCTAGAACCAAACCACCCCCCAATGGTTCAGGGAGGTCCGCGAAATTTTTAAAGTTAGAAACTTTTTTTACCTTAAAATTGTTCTTCGAGGTGGGAGGGGTCCATGGAGGTTCCCCCTCTTCCTGCCGGCCTTCAAAATGCCCCCCTTGGGCCTTTCAGCCCATTTTTCAGTCCGTTCGGGCCTTCATAAAACAGCACAGCAGCCAAAATGGCGGCCGCCGTGCATGCGCATATGGCCTCTGCGAGGCCTGGCATGGTCATTTGCGCATGCGCAGCAGCCTTTTTAAAAAAAATTCCATGTTTGGGATTCCAAGGAAGGTCACTTGGACCCTTGTACTTCTATTTTAGAAATTAAGCTCTAGACAACACGGTCACAATTCAAGTTGTGGAGAAACTCATTGCATGCATCTCTCAAGGCATCACTATCTGTGCAATTGTTGCTGGGGAGGCAGGCAGATGCCCCTTTCCTTGTGCAACAGGATTTTATCACACTGACAGTTGTATTTCTCACCTTAGTTACAGAGAACAACAAATGCTATTCTAATCTCTCAAATAACATGCCTTTATTGTTAATCCATAGCTAAGGGCTTTTCTTTGTTATTGAAAATATTAACATAAAGCTCTTGCTAAGAGCTAGAGTAAAATGGCTCTAATGAAAAAAAATACTCTAGCAGCTTTACATAAAACAGTATATTGGGCTAGTATAATGCTCCCAATCAGTTAAGCAGTTAAGTCAAGCAATGAGGGATTAACCACAACACTGCATGCTCTCTTCCCCAAGATCTCCCTTTTATAGCATGAATTTTTTCTCCTTGATATCAATACAACTTAAACATTGTCAAAGATAAACAGGTTCCCTCTTAAACAGAGCATGCTAACTAGCTTCGTATTCTGCTATATTCTTAAGATAGACCCTGGCTAACATATTTACAGGTAGGTGCTGTGATGTAACACTGGGAGCATGAGGAGAATTCATGCTCCACAAAGAATAACTGGGGAGTAAACACAGCATGAGGGGCTACTTCTGACTGCTGGATTATGGTTAAGCAACTGGGAGAGTTGCATGTGCACCAAGTTCCCTAATTTTATTTTATTTTTAATTTATGCCATAATAAATATTTTACTTACTTCTTATCATCACACCATTACATCTTGAAAACAGAAACAGAGCAGCTGGGAAGACATCACATTACATTCCACCTAGAAGATGGAGTGAAGGAGATGAAAAGAAATTAGCTAATAAGAAAATCAACATTCCAAATATTCAACTTCTGACTTCCAAAGTTACAAAGTACAGTAATAAAAATAAGAACAATGATAGCTTCCTGTTTCATACACATTAAGTGGCAAAAGAACATTTGATACAGGGAGATGCAATGAATGAAACCAGTCACTTGTTTCACTTCTTTATTATACAGCAAGGTAATTCCCACGACCAATACCAGGGCGGAGGGGAAGGCAGGGTTCATCCAACCTTCTCCACAGACAATCACTCTGCTTGTCTCCTGCATGTGAGCCATGCATCCACACAATCCACGCTGCTGTAAACAGTACAGATCTCCAGAGGCTGGAACGATGCGTCCCAGGCACCGGATATCCCACAATGCACCACACAATGAGCGTGGTGCATTGATACCCCCGTGACACAGGCACCCTAGGCGCACATCTCTGTGTATGCTTGGACTCCAAGCAGCCCGAGCACACACACAATCCCAGCGCCGGGGTTAAGGGCACACTCGGACCCTTAACCTCAGCTAAAGGCCAGACTTCAAAGTGGGGTTAAGCAAGCAGGCAGCACTGGGATCCACGCAGATCCCGGTACTGCACATGAGCATCTTAGCCCAGACTGGATTAGGCTGCTCGTGAGAACAGCCTTACTACCTTGGTAATAAAAGGACTTATATAGTACAAATTTCCTAAGAACTGGAGATAACTTTCAAGAGGGCAGATTTTAAACATTACAAATTGCTCCCTAGTTCAAGATTTGACAAAACCCAGGTGTCAGAGAGTCTCAGTACCTAAAAATTTAACTGTGGTTCCTAGACTAGGAAATCCAGAGGCAGAGTTACTTAATGAAATATTTATTTGTCCCAGGTAGCCTTATTAAATGGAAGACAGATAATCCCATTTATCCTCACAGGATTTTGGATTGCATGCAGAGGGATGATTCAGATCAATGCCCCTGTTTGAATAAGGAAGGCTCCAACAGTGTGTTGGGATGTCCTCTAGTGATGTCAGGGCAGGTACTCTCTCAGCACAAACATGTCCTGATTGCATATTGCAGCTGGCATCCATCTAAACCAGCCCTTTCTCAGCCTAACCTACCTTGTGATTTCTTGTGGGAATGAAATGAATGTTGGGGAAGAACGAAATATGCCACCCTGAGCTACTTGGAACTAAGGCAGAATCTAAATGTAGTTAAACAAGGATATTAATCCTGTGATAAAGTCAACAAGTACTGTAATAAATTTAGAAGAACTAAATTTATTACAGCTTTCTCCTCTCATGGCAAGAAATTTCTCAGCTTTCTCCTCTCATGGTGAGAAATTTCTGTAAACAAAAGGGGGGAGGGGGAAAGAAGAATGTGTAAGCATGTTCCAAGACAATCTGAATAAAGTCAGTATCTCCCCGCCAACAATGATCAGTTCAGAACATCTGATTAATGTGTAACAGCAAAGAGCATTAATGAAGTCTGGTAACACAACTCAATAGTGGATACTATCCACCTGGACATGGACTGGGCCGATTCCTGAAGACCCCTTTTGAGGCCCTTCATACAGGACAAACAAGGAGGGACACTTCCTCCATTCAGCAGATCTCTGCACGTAAAAGGACAGAGCCCTACGCACATCCAAACAGTGTAACCGTCTCTCCGCATCAGATGAAGGATTTGGAAAGAACACAGGTAACGTTAGCAGGGATGAACTGTGAAACATGGACACCACCTTAGGCAGGAACTTGACATTCGTCCTGAGTACAACTTTGTCCTTATGGAACTGCAGGTACAGTTGGTCAGCCTGCAGGGTCCACAACTCACCAACCCTCCTAACAGAGGTAACTGCCACCAAAAAGGTGACTTTCCAAGTCAGCAGGTGAGGGTCAATCGAAGCCAGAGGCTCAAAGGGCGGTCGGAGAAAACAGCCAGAATCACAGACAGATGCAGGCTGGGGCATGTGTCAGTACCTTCAGGAAACCTTTAACCACCGGCTCTTTGAACCAGGAGGCCCGGCCCGAGGGGGAGAGGGCCACAATGGTAGCCAAATAAACCTTAATGGAAGCAAGCTTCAACCCAGATTCTTTAAGAGATAGGAGGTAGTTACATATGTCTTGAACAGACAGATTGCCCACATCAAACCCCTGCAGGTCAGCAAAGGACCTGAACCGTGTCCAATTGTGGTTATAGAACTTTCTAGTGGACGGATTCCAAGCCATCACCAACATCTGTTGCTGTCTCAAAGGGAAGTTGGGAGGACCTGCTACACAGTCAAGTGGAGGGTCCGAACGTCTGGGTGCAACACCCTGCCCTGTTCCTGCGATAACAGGTCCGTCCAAACAGGGAGAGCTCTCCATTCCAGAGCCATGTGGGTCAAAGCCAGGAACCAGAGTCTCCTGGGCCACCACGGGGCAACCAGGATAGCCTTGGCCTGATCCATTCTCAACTTGTTCAAAACCCTGGAAATGAGATGGAATGGGGGAAACATATACAGGAGCAGGCCCATCCAGGACCGAATGAAAGGATCCCCCACAGACCCCTCTTCCAATCCCGCCCCCCAGGAGCAATACAGGAGGCACTGAGCATTGTCCTGCAAGGCAGACAAGTCCAGAGCTGGAACTCCTCAGTCTGCAAAGATGTCCCTCAAAATACCACGATGCAGCATCCACTCATGGGAGACCACGGTCAGTCTACTCAGAGCGTCGGCCTGGACATTAAGGACACCCTGAATATGCACCGCCTGTGGCGACACTCCATTGTCCAGACACCAGTACCACAGGTCCAGGGCCAGAGACAGAAGGTCCCTCAAGGAGGTACCGGCCTGGCGATTCAGGTAGGCTTTCGCTGTTGTATTGTCAGTCTGAATCAAAACCCACCTTCCTCACAACGGGGGCAGAAACCCTTTGACTGTGGTGAAAATCGCCAACACCTCCAGACAGCTGATATGATGGCTCCATTCTACTGGAGACCAGTGGCCACTCAGACAAAGATCGTCCAGGTGGGCACCCCAACCGATCTCTGACACGTTCATCATCACTACACAGGAGTGAGGGGGCACCTGGAAAGGGGCACCAATGCTTAGGTGCCAGATGCTCATCCACCACCGAGCTGTCTCCCTCACCGGGCGGAGGGGGGCGAACGCTGGAGATGACCTGGATCTCAAAGAGGATCAAACACATCTAAAAACCAGTGCTTAATGACTCACATCCAAAGATGTGCAAGAGGCAGTACATAGGAACATAGGCAACTGCCATATACTGAGTCAGACCATTGGTCTATCTAGCTCAGTATTGTCTTCACAGACTGGCAGCGGCTTCTCCAAGCTTGCAGGCAGGAATCTCTCTCAGCCCTATCTTGGAAAAGCCAGGGAGGGAACTTGAAACCTTCTGCTCTTCCCAGAGCGGCTTCATCCCCTGAGGGGAATATCTTGTAGTGCTCACATACATACACGCTGGACACCATGTGGCCCAACAGGTGCTGGACAGAGTGCATAGTTTGCAGGGCCTCGGGAAGGAAGACCTGTGTCAAAAAATCAGTCTGATGAACTGAATCCACCGGGTGGGTTCCAAATGGAACTTTTTGAAATTTATTTGGAACTCCAATCCCCGGAAGGTATCGACCATGAATCCCAGGGCGTTCCGAGTTGCCTGCGGAGTAACTGCCACGATCAACCAATCTTCAAAGGATGGCAGGACTTGCAGGCTGCGCTCTTGCAGGAATGCCACCACCGGAGCTAGGCACTTTGTGAATACATGAGGCATGGTGGTAAGGCCAAATGACAATGCCTTGAATTGATAGAAGATTCCACTCAACTGAAACCTCAGAAGGCGCCGAGGTTTAGGTCCAACAAGACCATCCACAGGTCACTGTGGAGGGTGGCCCGGCACAGCTTGCATAATCCGACACGCTGTCTGATCGGTATCGGTCGTACGAACCGGAATCTGAGTGCCAAGAGTTATACACATGCTCAGCATCCACCAAAGGGGAGCGATAGTCCAAAGTGTGGTATCGATCCCAACAACCCCAGGAAACATCCTGGCAGTATGACGAGGGGCGATCTTCTTGATATCGATGCGGAGGGGATCGACGGTGTGGCAGCCATGAAGAGTGTTCATCAAATGTAGGGGGAGAATATGCTCCTTCTCCCAAAGAATAGTCGAGATCCCCCGCTGTTGCCACAGTCAAGGCTTCCAACGGCTCAGGGGAAACAGGCTGTACTTGCCTCATAGGCTTTTGTGGCTGGTCCTGCTGGACAACCCGAGGCTTCTTATGGGCTTAACCGATCCGGCCAAAGCACCCGAAGCTTTCCTTTTCAGAGGAGGCAGCTGCTCTAGATCCAGCGACGAACACTTGCTCGCCTTAGACTGTTTCTTTTTTTTGCTTTCGGCTGTGGTTCCGATGAGATCGGTGAAGTCCAAGAAGTCACCTGCGGCTGATAAGAGTGGAGCTCCTCCGAGCGCGCCCTTTCCTCCAACGCCAGAGTCATGCGAGCGTCCAAGACCGCCGGTCCCGGTACCAGGATCGAAGGTTCGATTCCTCCAGCAGAGAAAGCCAGTCGGTGCACCAATACTAAGGCGGCCATTCCGAAGGACCATTTAAGTTGTAAGGCTTCCGAAGAATGGAGAGCTAAATCCCATAGGGCTCTGCGCAAGCAAGAGGCCCTATTACAACGAGCCTGCTTAGTAAACTTCTGGCAATGCAAGCAGGTCTCGACTACATGGGACTCCCCTAAGCACAGGAGGCACTCAGAGTGTGTGTCCTGGGAGAGAAGCTTAGTTCCACAAGTGATGCACTTCTTGAAATTCTTCGAGCCCAGCATGCATGCCAAAGGCCAGCTGGCCAACATGCTCTGTCCCAGCTGGGAATGGAGCTCAAGGGAAGAACCAAGGAAATAAAACGCAATGCAAGAAAAAATGCCACTGCACACAGTGAAAAATTAAAATAAAGGGAGAAAGAAAACAGGAGAAAAACAACCACGATAGGCCTAATCCAAAAGATTGTAGAGCTGAAAGACTCACGATGTTCGCTGAAGCACAGACGAAGAAAGACTGAGGGGACGAGGAGTGGTGCTGCCGTATATAGCAGCTGGGGGCAGGGTTACCGCCAAAAGCAGGAGAAATTGAGCTTGTTAGATTCCGACATGGTCTCTGCGCAAGCGCATAGCCCATTTGTATAGAAGACAGAGACCACGTTGAAGAATCAGTATTTATCGTTTCAGCTATGAAATATACCTGAATTAGTTATATTATTTTATTCTATAAGAACAGCTCTGTTAAATGAGGCCCAAGGCCTATCCAGTCCAGCATCCTGTTTCACACTGAGGCCTACCAGATGACTCTGAGAGGCCCACAGACAAGATCTGAGGCCATGCCCTCTCTCTTGCTGTTGCTCCCCTGCAACTGGTATTTAGAGGCATCTTGCTTCTGAGGCTGGAGATGGCCTATAGCCATCAGACTAGTAACGATTGATAGACCTGTCCTCCATTAATTTGTCTAAGCCCTTTTAAAGACAGCCAAGCTAGCAGCCATCACCAGTGCTGTGTGAAAAAGTACTTCCTTTTATCCTAAAATTCCTTGTCTTCAGTTTCATGGGATGGCCCCTGGTTCTAGGATTGGGGGGGGGGTAATCCCTTCCGTCTACTCTCTCTACTGCATGCATAATTTTATACACTTCAATCATATCTCCCTGTAGTCACCTCTTTTCCAAACTAAAATGCCCCAGATACTGTAGCCTTGCTTCATAAGGAAGGTGCTCCAGGCCTCTGATCATCTTGGTTGCCCTTTTCTGCACCTCATCCAGTTCTACAGTGCCGTGTTCGCTCTAACACAGATTCCCAGATGCTGTTGACCGCAACTCCCATAATCCCCAAACAAAGGCTATTGCAGCTGGAGATGCTACGAGTTGTATTATTATTATTATATTTATATTTATATCCCGCTTTTCCTCCAAGGAGCCCAGAGCAGTGTACTACATACTTAAGTTTCTCTTTCACAACAACCCTGTGAAGTAGGCTAGGCTGAGAGAGAAGTGACTGGCCCAGAGTCACCCAGCTAGTATCATGGCTGAATGGGGATTTGAACTCGGGTCTTCCTGGTTCTAGTCCAGCACTCTAGCCACTACACCACGCTGGCTCTTCAGATGTCAACATCATCTGGGAATCCCTGTTAGAGGGAACACTGCTACAGTGTCCTTCTTAAGACATGGTGACCAGAACTACACGTAGTACTCCAAATGCGGCAGCATCATAGATTTGTACAAAGGCTTTATAATTTTAGCATTTTTCTTTCCAATGCCCTTCCTAATGATCTCCAGCATGGATCATTTTTTTACAGCTCGTCAACACTTTAAACGAGCTGCCCACCATGACCCCAAGATTTCTCTCCTGGCCAATCACTGACAGCTCAGACTCCATCAGTGTATATGTGATGTTGTGGTTTTTGCCCCAATAAGCATCACTTTACACTTGCTAACACTGAACTGCATCTGCAATTTTGTCGCCCACTCACTCAGTTTGGAGTGATCCTTTTAGAGCTCCTCACAATATGTTTTAGATTTCACTACCAAATAGTTTAATGTCATCTGCAAATTGGGCCACCTCACTGCTTACCCCAACTTCTAGATCACTTATTAACAATTCAAAGAGTACTGGTCCCAGTACAGATCCTTGTGGGACCCCACTTCTTGCTTCCCTCCATTGTGAAAACTGTTCATTTATCCCTACCCTCTGTTTAGGGGTGTGAAAGCCAGCTTTGTTCAAGCTGGGTTCGACATCGAGCTGACTTGGCTCGACAGGTTTGGGGTCAAACTGGACGGGTCTCGACCAGTCCAAATTCTAACCGAACTGGTTCGGAGCTCTAGTAGTAAAGGGGTTTCTGGTGAACATTCCCCTACATCAATTTTTTTTAAAAAAAATTAAGAGGTTTTCTAATGTTTCATCCCTGTTTATTTTTGGTAGATTCTTTAGATACCAGTTTTTAGCTTTTAAAATAACTTTTAATTTGAAAAAAGTTGTGGTTAAATGTGGTTTGAGCCTGGTCTTTTAATTTGTTTGACTTAAATTTGGTTAACTTCATTAGTCTTATTTTACACTGTATCTTTTTTAAAATGTTGTGAGCGGCCTTGAGCAGTAGTATACCGGAGGGGCGGTGTATAAATATTCTAAATAAATAAATAATAAAATATGATTACCAGTAAAAGGGCAGGGGGGCTTCCTTGAACCTAGAGGGGGCAGGAGAGGGGTCAGTTAGTACTTACGAGTACTATGAGTGGTAGTGGCTGGGGGGGTGCTCTCCCCACCCCCGGTGGCCTCCCCCAGAGTAGACAAGGCTGATCGTAGCCTAGTTCAGCATGCATGGAGCCCCAAACCGGGCTGGAGAAGGCCCAAACCAGGCCGCCCCAGGCCTTGGCTACTCTGGGGGAGGCCTACAGGGTGGGGAGGAATCCGCCACCCTGCCCGCACTGATAGTACTTGTAAGTACTAACTGACTCCCCTCCCATCCCCTGTAGGCTTAGAGAAGCCCCACTTTCCCTTTATTGGTAAAGGGGACTCCTCACCAGATTCCATTTTACCAGTACAGCATCAAACCGGTTTGAACCAAAACCAGAACTGAAATGGGCCGGGTCAGTTCAAATCTGGTTCTGATTCAAACCGAACAGGCAAAACCAATTTTGTGCATATCTCTACCTCCGTTTCCTGTCCGTCAATCAGTTACCAATTGCACATTAATATATCCCCTTATCCCATGACTGCTAAGTTTACTCAAGAGCCTTTGGTGCGGAACTTTGCCAAAAGATTATCCGCGTGGCTGTAGACCAGTGTTCCCTCTCATTTTGAAACAGTTAGTGAGGGAAAGGTATGTCCTAGGTGGCAGCATTGAGGAAGTGTGAGCACATCACACACACACACACTACACTCATTCACTAACTCACACACACACTACACTCATGCACACTCACTCTCACACACAATTATTTTTATTTTTTGCACCACGTTTTGCACAGTGCACATTTTTTTCACCTTCCGCCCCATGGGGGGGAGCCACCACTGCCTCCCATCCACCTCCACCTCCTGCCCCCAGCTCTGCATGGAGACTTGAGAGGGAGCTGCCCAGGGGGGCGCCACCACCTCCCATCCTCCAGGATGCCACCACCTCCCCACAGGCCCCCAGCTCTGGCTTCTGTCTGGGCTGCCAGGGAGCCACTGGGGGGAATAGCTGCCACCACTGCCTGCCACTGTCCTCCTCCGCTGGCTGCAGATCTCGCGAGATCTGAAGCCGGAACTGAAGGAGAAAGAGGCTCAGCGGGGGGGGGGGGGAGGAGGTGGTGGCAGCAACCCAGCTGGGGAAAGCTCAGCAATCTTCCCAGCCAGGGAGTGGGAGAAACGGGCTGGCAGACGAAGCAGAGATTGTGTCCCCTCCAGAATCTTCTGTGCGGGGGCGGTGCTGCGATTTGGTGCCTGCACACACACACACACCTTAAAGGGAACAGTGCTGTTGACACTCTCAAAGAACTCCAAAAGTTTAGTGAGGCAAGACTTGCCATTGCAGAAGCCATGCTTGTTCTCCTTCAGCAGGGCCTGTTCTTCTACATGTTTAACAATTTTGTCTTTGTATAACAAGAAATCTAGCCCCAGCACAGCATCTCTCCAGTGGCTGCTGCTGGTGTCTACCTTATTTTCTATTTAGTCTGTGAGCCCTTTGGGGACAGGGATCCATCTTATTACTGTATTGTTTTCTCTGTGTAAACCACTTTGGAAACTTTTGTTGAAAAGCAGTATAGAAATATTAGTTGTTAGTTTGTTAACAAAGTATGCTTTCCATCAATTTACCCGGCACAGAAGTTAGCTGGTCTTGTGGTAGCAGACATGACTTGTCCCCTTAGCTAAGCAGGGTCCACCCTGGTTTCATGTGAAAGGGAGACTTGATGTGTGAGCACTATAAGATATTCCTCTGAGGGGATGGAGCTGCTCTGGGAAGAGCATCTAGGTTTCAAGTTCCCTCCCTGGCTTTTCCAAGATAGGGCTGAGAGAGATTCCTGCCTGCAAGCTCGGAGAAGCCGCTGCCAGTCCATGAAGACAATACTGAGCGAGATGGACCTATCATCTGACTCAGTATATGGCAGCTTCCTATGTTCCTAAGCTAAGTGGCCTGTAATTTTCCATATCCTGCTGCCTGGATCCCTTTTTGAAAATTAGATTTGCATTAGCTATTTTCCAGTACTCTGGTACAGAACCTGATTGAGAGTTCCTTCAGAACTCTTAGGTTGTATTGTAGACATTTATATCCCCACACTGGCTCTCTCCAGTGTCATTTTCAAGACACTTTAGAACATCCTCTCTCATCACCTCAAACTGGCAGAGTTTTTCAGCCTCCATGTCTGAGAAGCTCAGTTCTGGAGTGAGTATATGGTCAGTGTCCTCCACCGTGAAGACAGATGCAAAGAACTCATTCAGCTTCTCTGCAATCTCCTTATCCTCCTCAATAACCCATTTGACACCCTCATCATCTAACGGTCTAACCACATCCCTGGCAGGTTTTCTGCTTCCATTATATTTAAAAAAGTTTTTGTTATTACCCTTGACACTTCTAGCTATACACTCCTCAAACTCTTTTTGCATCCCTTCCTATATAGCACACTATATTCCTTATGGTGTGTGATTTAAAAAAACAGTTTCTTCACGTCACTTAACACCATTCACTATTAATATTACTAATATTTCTGGGATCAAAGATTCAAAGTGCCCTCTGTGGATTCAAATACACCCAATGGTGCATGATACTGTTCCCTGTGAATGTCACAATAGACCATAGTGAAAATATTTTTTATTATGGCATAGTTTCAAAATATTTGTCATCATAGGAGCAGTCTTCCAGACCTTCTCTATTCTTAAAAATAGAATTCTAACTTGCCTGTTTGTATTCTGTTCTGAATAAAACAAAGTGAGTGAACACAGAATTATTTCATCTGTACAACTCACAGATGTCTTGTCTTTTAAAAGAATCTTCTGACAAACTGAGATGATGGCTGAACAAACTGAACTAGTCAGCTAGCTGTTGTGATTGCCAAGATTACTTTGCTAGGACTTCTCTACTGTCAGACTGTAAAGCATGTCAGGTATTATGTAAAGTCTCCAGTATTCCATGTCTCTAAAATAGAAGGATCGGAAGAGCACTGAGCAAAGTAATAGGGCTGAAGGAGTAACAGAAAACAACAGACCTATAAAAAGATTTTTTTCTATCAGCATACTCTTATTTAAAAGCACCCAATGAAGAACACAAAACAAAAAGCAAACAAATACATGGGGCTTTTTTCTTCACTAGATAATGCAAGGCTATGACATGGTGTTCTGTTACAGCAGAGGGCAAACCATGAGACGTTTTTCCTGACAACACTGCCCTACATCAAGCAAGGTGAGAACGACACCTGCCTCCTTCATTCCTAGCCTTTCTAAAAAGTTGAACACTTCCCTTACAACTCTTCTTCAAAGCAAGTAGGTCAGTGCAAGACCTACAGAGTATAATCTGCTCTGTGGATTATACTCAAGGACCTCAAATTTACAACAGTGCAAATCAGGGACAAGCAATAAATTGTTACTATGATATTCTAATCAAATTTGCCAACTAATCTTACCATCATTTAATCCCATTACAATTACATACTACAACAGTAGCAGAAAATGATCTGAAAACAATACTGAATTACTAAAAACATGAATTACAGCTTAAGTATCCCTTATCCGGACATTCAAAATCCGTAATGCTCCAAAATCCAGACACCACACAATAACAAAAACAAAACGCCTCAGCTCACTCGCTCACAGATTCCCAATTTTGCTGCTTTCAAACATACAGTCAAAACTTACTTAGGCGAGTGGGGTTTGCGGGTAGGCCGGTCTCTCTGTTGTTGGCAGCTGGCGAGAGGTCGCTGGGGAAAGTGGAAGCGGGAGGCGCGCTTCCCTGCCTTCTCCACAAAAGGCCTGTGGCCTTTGCTGCTCCTCGACGCCACCGGACAGTTGATCAGCGGCATCCAGGTGCTCCGGAGGCTCCCTCTGGCCAGGGATAAAATGGTGCCGGTGAACACGGGCTCTGCGGCTGTGTTGCGGACGGCCCAGAGTGGGCCCACAGGGCAGGTGGCCGAGACCCCCTCAGCACTCGTATGTGAAGCACTCTGGAGGGTCTTGCCATGCAAATAAAAGGGCTGTAATGGAGGCAAGTAGGAGCGAGGAAGCAGGGTGGAGAAGAGAGACTTAGAGAGAGAAAATAAAAAAATTAAATACAGTAACCTGTACGTGTTTAGACCTGGATCCCATGCCCAAGATATCTCATTATGTAAATATTCCAAAATCTGGAAAAGTCAAAATCCGGAATACTTCCTGGTCCCAAGCAGTCCAGATAAGGGATACTCAACCTGTACTAAAACAGGAATAGGCCTGATCTGAATGGAAGACCACTGGATGTCCCATATAACAGCAGAATGGATGGATGGACAGACAGACACACATGTGTGTGTATGTTTAAACTCCAAATTTTTAATTCATTATAACATTTATTACAGAGGCCAGTAAGGTGGCTGCTTTCTTGATACTCCTAAGTGTCTAAAAGCAGGGTGGGACGCTTTGCCCAGTTTGATCATTTATCATGCTGTTGCCACAATCCCTCTCTGGCCAATCTTTTTACACTGAGAAAGAAAATTGAGCACTACTGCTAGGGCAACCCTGAAAATAAATTTATCAAATTTTATTAGTCTACAGAAAAAATAATAGCCTACCTACTGATACCACATTTTTCTGGTAAATTTACATTTGGGCAGGGGTGGGGGGAGCCCTCAAACCAATGCCTTAGAAAATGCCGATTTAAACTCCAGCTATCCTAGGACTGCAAATTTTAAAAGCAAACACAAAGAGGGGAAAAGGGGAATGTTGTTTTATCTTGATCTATCTTCAAAGGAACCTAGAAAAAATTATTATACCGGTGGACCTTGTTCTCCACAAATAACAAAGCCACAGATAACGAGGCACTGAGTCAATGACAATTGGGGGGGTTAGGTTCCTGCAGGGCAAAAAATGGTTGGGAAAGGGTAAATATAGCAGAAATCAGAGACATAAAGCGCCGAACCATGTTCCACAGGTGTCCAGCTGTCTAGCGACGCCCCCCAAACCCCCAATTTAAGGGATTTTATGTAAAAAATCACAGTAAAACATTTTTTTCCCCAGAGAGAGCCACAAACATTGGTAAGCAAAATGGTGGCCAGAAAGGACCTAATTTCCGGTCCACAGGAACATGGACAAGCATATTTTAACTCTTTGTTTAACCGCAAATACCGAGGTCAGGTGCACATGACACCCCCCCACCCCGCAGATACATGAAATTACAGGTGCCAGGGCCGTAGATGACAAGGTCCACCTGCATAATCTCACCCTCCTTCCAAGGAGCTCAGGATGGCACACAAACTTCTCTTCCCATCTCATTTCACATCAGCCCTGTTAGGTAAGCTCAGATGAAATAGTGATGCAACTCAGGCCACTCAATGAGCTTTGTCACTGAGTGAATACTTGAAATTTCCTCAATCCTAGTCCAATCCTAATCTAACCATTACACAATGCTGGCTTCCATCATCATGGCCACAGCTGCACATTTTTCTCATTTGCTCATTTTTCTACAAATATTCTACCCAAACAGAAAACAACACATTATTTTTGCCCAACTGGCACCTATTTATAACAAAAATGTACCAAACTCACAAAGTGAGCACCCATATCTCTTCTCTTTTCTTACCCACTTTCCACTGGCCTTTAGTTTGATCTAGAATTGCTAGCACCCAAGCCAAAATGTTGTTACTAAACAAGAACATGTGAAGTAATACATGGTGTCTGAGCTTTAGCAATGAACCTTTTTTCTTCACCGTAAGTAGTTTTGCACAACTCTCAAATGAACTTTCCAAACTATTTTCTCTTAAAGCAGCTGCAGCTTCTTCAGCAAATGCAAACAGCTGCTTATCATTCACTTCATACCTTTTCCTATAACTCAACCTCAGGGCAAGGAAAAATTAATATAAAGTGGTAGGAACTTGGTAGGTATGCTGGTAGTATGCTGGTAGAGGAGGGGATGTTCTTTAAACGCTGGTGTGGGGAAAGCTGGGCAGCTGCAAAGACTCTTGGGAGTTGTCATGGGATTTCAATTCTTCCGACTTGCACAGTCCTATTTATAATATACTGCTTTTCAACTTGCGACACCAGCAACTACCACTGGAGAGGATGCTATGCTGGGATGAGCAGGGACGTCTGCTCTCACCCTGCTAACAAAAACCACCATTTAGAAAGGTTCCTTTCCCCCCCCACTCAGCAGGGACAAACCACAGGCTCCGAGTCACTACCCAGGGGCTATTGCTTTCCAGGTAACCCAGGGGTCACCTGTGGGCTATTTCTATTATTTATTTTATATACCACCTATTCAAAAATGGCTCAGGGCAATTCAAAATAAAAGATAAAGCCATTTAATTTATTAATATAAAACCATTTAAAATATTAACATAATTAAAACCACTTAAATACTATCATAAGCCAAGTTAAAGAAGTGGGTCTTTATGGATGTCTTGAAGGCCTCCAAGGATGACAAGGCTCTCTCTAACTACCAAAGGTGAGTGAACTGGTGGCATATTAATAAGAGGTCTGCACTAGGGTACATTTAGCAGGGGTGTGTCCTACCAGCACTGGAGTACATGTCAATACTGCTGATATTCCAGCTAAATATCATATATGAAACCATCTTTCACTGAGTTAGACCATTGTCTGACATTGTCTACAGTGACGGGCACCAGCTGCCCAGGATTTAAGGCAGAACTAAACCTGGGACCTTCTGCATACAAAGCATGTGTTCTGAGTGACAGTCCCAGCCCTTCATGAGAGCCGGTGTGGTGTAGCAGTTAGAGTGCTGGACTAGGACCAGGAAGACCCAAGTTCAAATCCCCATTCAGCCATGAGACTTGCTGGGTTACTCTGGGCCAGTCACTTCTCTCTCAGCCTAACCTACTTCACAGGGTTGTTGGGAGGAGAAACTTAACTATGTACACCACTCTGGGCTCCATGGAGGAAGAGCGGCAGAATAGAAGAAAAAGAAATAGAAAAAAATCACCAAATACAAAGATCTACAAATTGAAATTGAAAGGCTGTGGCAGAAGAAGACCAAAATAATCCCAGTGGTAACTGGCGCCCTGGGTGCAGTTCCAAAAGACCTTGAAGAGCACCTCAACACCTTAGGGGCCACAGAAATCACCATCAGCCAATTACAAAAAGCAGCTTTACTGGGAACAGCCTATATTCTGCGACGATATCTATAACAATTGACAATAAAATTCTGGCATCCCAGATCCTTGGGAAGGACTCGATGTCTGGATAAAACAAACCAGTCAATAACACCTGTCTGACTGTGTAAACAAGAAATAATATACTACTAATAAAACAATAACAATAATAATATATTACCATCATGGCACCCCAATTTTCTGACATTGTGAACCACCAGGTCTTTCATATTTGTTTCCTTCATAGGATTTGGTGATGTCTCTCTTATGGTGATATCTCTCTTATGTCATGTAATGCTTTGTGCGCACGCATGTCAGTGACGTGAAGCGCACGCACAAAGCATTACTGGGAGCTTTGCAGAGCCGCAGCGGGGAAGGGGCGGCAGGAAGATATCCTGCCACCCCAATTACTCTACTAATTACGGCGCCACAGCAGAAAGGGGCAGGAGGGGTAAGTAAACCCTCCCGTCGCTCTTAAAGCGACCTCCCGCCCCAGTGTCGGACCGCAGTGTGGTGGTTCCGTGCACACCCCTAGATTTCAGTGGGTTCATGCTGAAGAAGGCATTCTCTTAAATACACAGGGCCCAAATTGTTCAGGGCTTTATAGGTTATAACCAGCACCTTGTATTTTGCCCAGAAACATATCGGCAGCCAGTGTAGCTCCTTCAATACAGGAGTAATATGGTCTCTCCTAGATGACCCAGAGACCAGCCTGGCTGCCGCATTCTGGACCAACTGTAGTTGTGAGATTCTTATTACAGAGATGATTTTATGTCTATAATGTCATAGAGATACTTTTAAAAAAATCACATACTGTTGTTTTCATAACTTCAGCAATCTATACAAAGTAATGCATAAGATTATTTTTCCAAGTGGAAGGAAATGCAACAGTATCTCTAGGAAAGCAACTACAATAACACACTAAACATCTTGTTCACATCTATTTCTGTGACCTTGTCGTTTGACAGTAATACTCTATAATCAATCAGCCGGGTACTATAAATCACTTTGCCTCTTGCTCTTTTTCAATTTATTTCTTATGAATGCTTGTTTTTCACCAATTTTTTTATTGTTTTTCAATTTTAAAAACAAACAAACACTAATTTTAAAATATGTTGGGCTATAAAAGGCAAAACCAGCATTCTCTGATGTACTTGGTTGGGGAATGCAAAAAGACACCTTATCATATATTGCTGCAGATCTTGAACCTTTACAGGTGTCTATTAAGCCACAGAAGCAAGACAGTAATCACATTACTGGTGGCACAGCCCCTGGTGGCGCAGTGGTAAAACTGCCGCCCTGTAACCAGAAGGTTACAAGTTCGATCCTGACCAGGGGCTCAAGGTTGACTCAGCCTTGCATCCTTCCAAGGTCGGTAACATGAGTACCCAGAATGTTGAGGGCAATGTGCTAA
Source organism: Hemicordylus capensis (assembly GCF_027244095.1). Taxonomy (NCBI): domain Eukaryota; kingdom Metazoa; phylum Chordata; class Lepidosauria; order Squamata; family Cordylidae; genus Hemicordylus; species Hemicordylus capensis. Next base: position 108,762,110 of record NC_069662.1, read on the forward strand.
ATCATTGTAAATCGCTTAGAGAGCTCCGGCTATAGAGCGGTATATAAATGTAAGTGCTATTGCTATTGCTATGTACTAGTAAGTATGCTTACTAATGTAGTTCAAAAACAAATACTCAGGGATACATTCTGTTTTTATGACAAGGCAGCTTAATTTCACAATCTGAAAATTTAAAAGAATGTAAAGGTAACTTTCCAAGAGAATTGGCAACCAACCAAGTGCCAGAATAAGTCATCAAGCCTTTCTGTGGCATCCAAAACCACTATGAGACTATTTCCTCATTAAAGAACTATCTTCATTTAATTCAAGGAAGGATGAGACCTGTATTGTTGCTTCTAAGACCAGACTGAAAGTTGGATGACCAGTTGATTAAGTCAAAATAGACAGGCAGACAAGACAAGATAACATTTTCCCCCAGTAGAGTTTGCCAATGGAATTTGACAATGGTAACAAAACAAATGACTTACAGATTCTTTTCTAAATCAGATCTTAAGAGATGGTTGAAGACTGACATACAGTATTCTCTAAACATACAATTCTCTGAGCTACAATATGAACAATACCTTTAATTAGCAAAAGGAATATTTATCTAAAAGAAAATAAATAGTCTCCCTGGGTAGCTATGTAACTTCCTGCATTTAACCCCAGTAAAAATAAAAGCCATATGATCTGTAGCTTCCTCTGAGTTTCCTTTGATCTTTTCTGGAAAACATGAAAACTCATTATACTTGTTTATGTCTGTTTTTCATATTAAATTAATAGCCTAATGGTCTCTAATGTCACAGCAAAGTACACTCCAGTTGTACTATATGAGCTTACTACAGATTTCTGGTAATCATTTGCCTAGAGATGTTATTAAAATCTGAACTAGTGCATTTACAGAAAAAGTTGTTCTAGTAAGAATTAATCTGCCTACTTTTCTTTCATTATCCTTACAACTGGATTAAATTTGGTCCAAATCGGTTAGGCAGTTCACAAGTTAGCCCACTTGTGGCTCAAACATTCATGTGTCAGCCATCTTGAATTGGGGTGGATGACATCATCAAAAACCAAGCCATTGAGGTGTCCCTGTGTGTCACTCATTACAACTGTATCAAATTTGGTTAAAATCGATTAGACAGTCCATGTTAGCCCTCTTGCAACTCAAAAATTCATGCATCCACCAACTTGAATTGGGGTGGATGACATCATCACAAACTACATCATTGAAACTTCCCTATGTGTCCCTACAGCCATATCAAACTGGGTTCAAATCAGTTAGGTGGCTCACAAGTTAGTCCACTTGCACCTCAAATGTTTACATGCCCCCCCCACCTTGAATTGGGGTGGATGACCTCATCACAAGCTATGCCATTGAGGTGTGCCTATATGTCCCTACAACTGTACCCAATTTGGTTCATGTTTTGGCCCAGGCATTGTAAAGTTGACAGGACACACACACAGAGAGGCAAACACTCACACTGAATGCCGGATGATCTCATAAGCCTACTGGAAAGTAGTCAAAAAAATAAAGAATCCATGCCATCCTGGTACTGATATCCTTTTTAATTAATAGTAAAGCACCTTAATGTCAAAGAAAGAGCATGGAGGCCTAGGAATTCACCAGTGGCAGCTTCCAAATAGTCTTCAATGGCAGCCCCATGTACAAAAGACTGTACTTGTCTATCATCTGAGTCACTAAGGAAGGACTGCCACAGTTTAGCCCGTGGAACTGGTGAAACGTACTCCCAGGCAGCCACTGCTAAAACTTTAGTTCAAAGTGCTCTGAGTGGGTCAAATAGGGCTATAAGACTGTATGGCTCCCGCTAATTGACGGTGAAACAGTCAATGGTGGCTCTCTTATATTTCTCAGGGAAAAGCAACACCATAGAATCCCTCCAAGTAGCTGTTGCTGGTATCTGCCAAGTATGGGTGTGCACAGAGAGTGTGTAGTGGTCTGGTCTGAATTCGGACCAAACTGCAACTCTGCAAACTGGTTCAGTCGGACTGACCAGCTGGGCCAGTCAAACCAACAGACTGGCTCAAACCGTTTCGGAGAGGTTCACGACCGAAATGTTTGAACTGCATGGCTCATAGTGGACGGGGTTGAGCATGAACCCGTCCGGCATAGCCCTACAGTCCTGTTTTTCTTTTTTGCACACAGAACTACTTTTTATTTATCTTGCTATGTCAACTACTTTGAGACTTTTTCCGTTGAAAAGTGATCTATAAATACTTGTGTTATTTATATTACAATTAAGTATTATAGATAGGAGCCAACATGCTGCACAGTGGTGTGCTGGCGTTACATCAGTTGCACAGTGCTTCTGATTTTCCCCAGTGGTAGTAGCAGTACATAACTACACAGACACTGTTTTTAGTCATTTCATACAGCCTTGTTGCACACCATTGCGGCTGTTTGCCATGTGCACAGCAGCCGCCCCGGCAGTGTAATGACCTGCACTGGCCAGCTGCCCAGCAGCTCTGAAATCACTCCTTCCAGAGGGGAAGAGAGAGCTGAGAGATGCAGTCAGACGGGAACAGAGATGCAGCATAGTCCAAACGTTGCACAAGGTCAGCACCAGTAATTCCACAGACGTCAGGATCGGGGGGGGGGAGTGGGGAGACACAAATCATAGAACAAAACAAGTTCAGATTCCAGGGTCAAGGCGGCTCAGGATAAAGGCTGGTCACAACGGACGTTGTTTCCAGCACAGATTTGGCTTTCAGGCTGCTCTAAATAGGCTGTGTGCTGGGAGCCCCACCCATCACAGCAGCTGTGCCTTGTCAGGGAGATGCAGCCGGGTCAGAGCTGGAACACCTGTTCCTTCAGGCCAATCTCTCCACCTGCGGCGTTCCTCCCTTTGAGCCTGTACTCTGGCCACATGTTGCTGAAGGGGATCTGGGAAAGGCACCTTGACTTCAGAGGCTTTATCAGGAGGAGGAAGGGAAGGAGAAGGAAGGGCCTGTAGGCCTGTTGGCTCCAGCTCTGCTGAGTCAACCAGAGTTTCAACCTGTTCCCCTGCTCTGGGTCTTCATCTGAAGAATCCTCCTCCACAACTCCTGTGAGGGTCATCACAGGCAGGCCCCTAACACCAGCATCCCGGTGAGGAATGCTGCCTATTATTTTATTTGTATTTGTATTTATTATTACTTACCACCACCAGATAACAAAGTCTGCTGATCATCATTACTCCAGGTTTTTTAAGACTGTAATTCCAATAAAGTTCCTCACATCCAACACTTGACAACAGAAAGAAACTGAATATATTAGGGCAGGAATCTCAGTTATGCAAACAGATTCTCAAACTGGGATGGGGGGTGGGTGGGGTGGCACTACAGCTCTCGACAAAAAGTTTGCAGTGCTTCGAGTTCTGCTCAGGAAGTTTTTATTCCTGAATCAAAATGATATCACCACAGAACAGTCTGGTGATTCACTAGTCTGACTGTTTTGGAATGCAATAAATTGTTGGAAAAGTGATATATAAATATGGTGTGTAAAGTAATAGACATTCTGTGTAACATTACAGGACAGTTTGTGAAAGTGTGGGAGCCAGAACAAAAGCAAGTGCACCATCTGACCTATAATTGATGACCCTGGTTGTTTTGGGAAGGACAACACTTTCCCTTAACCACCAAACATCCAGAGTAAAATCAGTGACTGATTTATTATCACTGGTTTATCAGCAGTGAAGCAGCAGATCAAGGATGTAATGTAACTCTATTGTGGAAACAGTAGAGTTCCTTTAAGATACCCTTTGGACCTCCCAAACTACTAAATTTGCTGCAAAAAAACCAACAACTGAGGGCCAACCTTCATGTCAGTCCAAAAATAAACTTGAAGGCTAGGACTAAATGTTAAAAAAAAGGAGATGAGAGGCAAAATGCATTGTCTCAGCCATTATCTTTAAAGAAAAATTGAACAAGAGAGGACAAGAAGAAATCCTGCGGAATCCCAAGGCAAAGATCTTGTAGAAGATAACAAGCCCATTCTCATGAAAGCAATCTCATGGTACATTTGTATCACCTGTACCTCACAATCACCTGTATCAAAAGCCTTACAAACAATGGCATGTCTCCAAATCCTGACAATAAATGGTAACACAGTCTATTAATTCCAGTGGGACTTAATCAGGGCTCACTTTCATTGTGTACAACTCAAACTAATAAAATCTGCTTGCTTTAATTTATCGCAATGTTTAGCAGCATAGCAAAGTGTACTCAAAAAAGTAAACCAACCAGTTATCTCACACATTTTTCCAAATACAGATAGCTGCAAATAGGCTACCAATGAACCAAGGAGCAAACGACATTAAAATTTGGAACTTTGCTATCTCAAGCAAGGTGCCCAATCCAGCAAGCAAACCAAGCCTCCACCTCTATGCAAAATGGGCAACTAATCTTTCACTCAATCTAAACTTAAAGCAACCATTCTACAGCAAGAACCACTGATTAACTGACAGACAGACAGGATAACCGGAGGATACAGATAAATAGGTTAGGATCAAGCTCTAACACACTGAACAGTATTCAATTTCCAACTTTAAAAAAAAAAAGCCAAAGTAAAGTAGCCAAAAGGGATTTCTGAATGGAAAGTGACAAATCAATTTCAACACATTGGTGGCTTAACTCCAAAAGAAATTAGCTTGGGTTCACCAGACCCTTCATTATCTAGAAAAGATATTTATTTCAGTCATCATCACCCCCTTCTGCTTCTTCCATCTCAGGACCCCCATAAACCAGGAGAATATATGCAATGGAAAAAGAGAAGATGTTAACAACTGCACTGATGGCAAAGGTCAAGTTTCTAATTCACAATGTGATGAGCAGTGACAAAGTAGCATCAAGCACAGTGGGCATACCCATAGAAGAGTTCCAGAATTAGAATGTCTCCATGAGACCCCAAGAGGCAAGCAGACTAGATGGTGTCTTCAACTCAATTGAAATGAAATTTGGTAAGGATCTGGCAGTGACAATTCCAATAGTCACACCTGACTGCTGGAAACATCATCATCAGATCCTTGACAAGACAGATATTTGCCATATCTTCTTCCTATTGGGTTGGAGACACAAAAGTTAAAACCTGCAGCGTGTACCCTATCTCATGCACTGGAACAATCACAACAGCTGAAAAGTTATCAGTCTGTGCAAACCCAGTCTTATTCATTCACACACTTAGTTGTACTACTTGCAAGAGACCCACGGTTGTCATGGAGGCAATTAAATCCCAGAGGGTCAAAGATCTTGTAGAAGGTCCTCCATTTTAGAGAGCAACTCAGTATCAGTACAACAAGCTGTCTCACTTCTAAGACACCTCTGCTAAGTATCAGGACCCTAAAGGTTTATGGCTTTTCCACGAAATTGGCGGAATGGCCAAGAAGTCATAAAAGGCTAGAGTACATATAGATTAGTAGAAGTCTGCCTGAACTCACTGAAGATGATGCTGTTTCACCCCAACCTTCTCAGGAGGTACAATTCAGAATTACATTTACTAGCTCTTCCCTCCTCTTACTTGTCAATCCTTCCCCTTATATCAGGGCTGCACAACTCTGGCCCTTCAGCCTACTGGACAAAAAGTGATTTCCAGCCTCTGCAACAAAATTGGGACTTGATCAGAATAATGTATAAGCATTCTTCCTAAAGAATAGTTCTGTGAAACTGGGAAGCTTACATCTTTTCATTGTCAGCAGGTGGTGTTCCAACTAAAAAAACCCAAAACCTACCAATATACCAACTTTAGATTTCAGAAAATGTTAAATTTTCAGGAGAGAAAGAATGTTTAAAAAAATGTTTTTAAACATCTTTCCAACTTACAGATAGACATGTTGCAATCACATTATAAGGAAGATAATAGAGTGAGAAAATTTTTATATAGTTATAAGATTTTTACTTTCCTTTTTTTTCTTTTTTCAGCACATTAAGTGTGCTGAAATGTGTATCCACTTTCATTAAATTTAATTAACTAAAAGCAGTCGGGAGTTTTAAAACCTTACTATTTTAATACCTCTCCAAAAACGTTAACTAAAGTAACATCCACAAGACCAATATCCAAAAGGCAGATAATGCTGTTAAGTAGAAGCTTTGGCGATAAAACTCAATTTTCCTTCACAATGTGAGTAGATAAAGGCCAGAAGGATGTGAAATTCCAGATTTCATTTCAATCGGAAGCTGATCAAAATTGGACACATAGCTGCTCCAGGGGAGATCAAATTTGCATTCTGGCTGAATTTCATTCCATAAGATGTTCAACCTAATCTAAAACGGGGCTTTTCGGCTGACTTTCCAAGCAAGTGCCTATTAGTCTTTGAACAAATCTGTGTGCATCAAAGGTTCTTTTATCCACAGAAATGGGGTTAGCATACAACTTAGCTATTCATTTATGCAAACGATGGTAAACAGAATTATAAAAGACAGATAATAAACAGCAAATGAGGTTATTTTGTTCCCTGCTTTATGTTGTCAGACTTCTGAGCATAGTTTAGTGTTTTCTATTCATGACTTTATATTATCAAATTACTCCCTGATGATGTCTCAGATGTGCTTTTGTCTGCAAATGAGAAGAAATAAAATACCAAGGCATTAACGTTAAATTACAATCGTTAATGGCGTAAATACGAAAATAATTACTGCACCGTATCATCAATTGTTATGTGTTCATTACTGAAGTCCTTGTAAAGCCTTCATTTTCTTGTTACAATTATCTTTACTTTGTTTTTGGCTGGCGACTTTATTGCCCCAACAGTACTTTAGCAGCGTTTCGCAGTTACACAAGCCATTTAATCCTGTTTAAAGCTTCATTTAAAACTTCCTTTCTGCTACTTCTTAACTGGATGGCCATGTTCTCAGTTCTGTCCCGATGCAAGGCATTTGTCACACGAGATTATATAAAATCAGAGAAGAGCTAAAAGAGGTTTCAAATCTGTCTCTAGCACTTTCCACAAGTTGTTCTGCTAAAACAATAGAACTAATTGCCATCCCCGCATATAGCTTTAATTCCAGTGCTCTTCCACAAGGCATGTTATCCTGATGCCTTTTTAATGCTTTTTGTTACCTCTGCCGCCCTCCAGCAGGAACTGCAACCTTCCTGCCAAAAGTGAGCTCATCCACACACATACATATACCCCCACACCACCACCACCCAACCCCTTGGTTTTGCTGATGACAGCTAAAAATGCCAATCACCACTGTTCTTCTGAGCCTGTGACCCTTTTCTCTCGGGTTAACTCTTTCATCATTTTGATGGATTCCGGCTGCTTCACTGCCCATTAAGCACCCAGGACGTTTGCAAACCTACTCTCTGGGTTTGCACCAAGATGCACCACTGGGAAAAGAAAAGGAAAAGTCTCTTCTTCTCCTTGGAGTCCCAGGGAAACCACGGGCGCTACCAAACTTTTCACAGCACCACTTCTGAACCTGTCCCAGTTGGAAGCATTTCACATGCAACGGCTGCTACAGAAGGGGGCCAAGAGACCCGAGAGACTTTGCACGTGACAGAACACTTCAGTGACTCAATCCTGCAGCACCTCTTCTGCTTCCCAAACATGCAACAGCAACAACAAAAATGCTGAAGAATATTATGATTCATTCATTTATAAACCGATGCCCTGCCGCGTGACGAAATGGCTACTCTGCTGCGGGAACTTCAAAGTGCCGCCTATAAAGGCGCGTTCACCTGTGCCCGTTGCAAACTTTATTCTCTCTGCACTGTTTCAACAGAACCCTTTGCTTACAACGGGGCAACGATATTCGTTACTTTTGCAAAGGTTAGAGGGGATTGCAAGAGTACCCCCTTCTCTCCTTCCCTCCCCCCACTCCGAGCTGTCTGCAGAAGAGAACGGAGCTCACAGACGGCGAGGCAACAGAGAAAGGTGCACCAACAAGAAGGGCGCGATCGTGGCAAAGCGACCCCCCCTCCGTCCTACTGCAAGCGAGCACTATCGTTCCGCACACGCTCTGCCTCTGGCCATGAATTTGCAGGAGAGGGGTTGCGCTGAGCGGCGAGTGTGAAGCAAGAGAACGAAGCATGCACCTGGCAGCAGCTTCCTCCGCCGGCTCCCAGCTTGCATCAAATGGCTCGCTTATCCGCACAGAACATGCCATGCAAGGGATACATGGGGGTACACAGAAGGCACAACACGAAGAGATATCGGCACGGCCTTTACCTTGGCACCGGGGGGTGTGAGAGTGTGTGGCGCGCGCGCGCTCCTGCTGCCGCCGCCTCCCGCCAAGAGGCGTTCGCCGCCGCTTCGAGTCCAAGAAACAGCAACAGCAGGGTACCCGCTGTCCGCGCTTGCCCACGTGCCGCTCCGCCACGCCCACCGGCGCGGTCCTCTTAGCACTCCGGGTTTGCCTCCGCCGTTTTGGTGCCCGCGTGCGCGCAGCTTGACGCGCTTCCCGACCCTTCTTCGTAGCAGTTTACGATGCGAAGAGTGCTGCAGTCTGTCAGGGCAATCCGAACCAGAGCGGTAACCTGTTTATATATAAGCTTGTATCATATCGTCTGGTTCTGGTCAGTGTTATAAATTGGGAGCAAGGAAAGGGAGGTCAGCATCATGGGGTGCAGTGAGGTGGCCACCGCACCGCCTCTTGGCCCGGCCGCCCAAGCCTAGACTGAGGATTTCTGGGCTCTCAAAAGCTGCATGGTAGTCAGTGCGCCAATGCCTGCGTGCGAGTCTGCCTTGAAGAACCCTTGCTCGTCTTAGAAACTCTCTGTAGATACTGAATGCAAGTACCTTCACTTTACTTTAGTACGGCTTTATATGATAGTGGCACACATTCTAAGGGGCTAAACTCTGGAAAATCCTGGTTCAGGTCAGAGGTGCACCTAGGTAATTTCGGAGCCTGGAGGTAAAGGCCTTTGGAAGCCTCGCTCCCCTGCAAATTAAGCATCGTTCTGCTCCATGGGTGATCGCACAGCCCAGGACAGACTAAAGAGGATGGGGGGGGGGACAGGGGCCCCCAGGGGCTGTGGAGGCCCTGGACATTGGCCCCAAAGTTGAACCCTGGTGTGTACAAAACTATTGGCAAGCTTCAAGGGTGTCACTGTAATTGAGCTATAATTGAGGGGTTCAAAGAACCCAGGGCCCCCAGCTGCACCATCCCTATTTTCTTCATGATCTCCCTCACTCCAAGTGGCTGCCGGAGAGAGGGGAGAACACGGGCCCCCTCTCCCCTAGCTACGCCCCTGGCAAGCTTAATGACTTCATGATGATGGCTGAATGGCTGCCTGCTGAATTTTCTATGGCAGGGGTCCCCAGCCACAGTGACCATTGGCCTTTGTGCCTGGGATGATGGGAGTTGTAGTCCAACCATATCTAAGGAGCCAAGGTTTGGAATCCCTGTTTTACGTTATGCAACTGCAAATGGCACATTTGCTTCTTAAGTGAATTTGTGCTTGTGGACTAAAGTGGGCCTCCCCTAAGACCCAGAGTGTATTTTCAGTCCTAAAACAACAACACCTTGCCTTATGAGGTAAACAAAAGTAACACGAACATGTTACAAAACATTTGTACAGTACTTTTCCCTCTAAGGCATGTGCAGATGCGTGTGCTAACATGTTTTCTGATGTCCGCTCAATTAATTTTGGATCCTGCTCAGGTTGAGTTAGGAAGGTGCCACTCTGAATGCAGGTGCGCACACAGTGTCTTGATTCTGCCACCCAGAACAAAACTCATCCTGCAGAGAGAGAGAGAGAGAGAGAGAGAAATTAGAGGGACCACTGGTGCAGTGTCCTTTCCCCCCACTGAGTAACCACAAGCAGATCTCACACAGTAGGAGCAATGTTTTCAACATAGCTTGAACCCCAAATACATCTTGCTCTAGAAAGTATAGACTGCAGCATTAATAATGCTAAATGGAAAGCTGTAGTATTGAGTGCAGCATGGCTGAACATTTATATTGTCTGAATGTTCAGAATGCTTCATTTTCAATATCTCAAAAATACAACCTTTATCTATATATTGCACATAAAAAGCTGAAGCAAAATTCATGAGCTGGGAATTTAAGTCACTAAAGTATGTTCCATTGTTAATCAAATGTGAAGAAAATAGGAATGGCTAGAAAGCCTTGAAAGAAGTCACTGTTGTTCATATTCTAATAAATAAATTGAGCCATATCATGGTCAAGTGGGCAGAATATCAGATTTGGCCCTGAGGAGCTTGGGCTCACATTGCAGCTCAGTCATGGGTGCCCTTTGGCAAGCCACTAGGATATCCAGCTAACAGTGCACTGACAGAACGGCATGTTCCGTTGTTTGAGGGATTTTCAGCTATTCTCCCTGCAGCCACTGGTGCCTCCCAAAAATATGCCCCTGAGTGTTGGCAGACCCTCAGGGACATATTTTTGGGAGCTATGGATGGCTTCAGAGGAAAGGAGAGATCACCAATATTGGCCCTTCTCTCTTGCATGACCAAAAATGCTCTTTCACCAGCACATCTTTTGTCTGGATGTGTGCCATTGTGCTCTTCAGCTTCTATTTCCTTATTTGTAAAAAGTAGTGTTTCTCTTTTTAGTGAAGAAAAAATGCAATCTCCATTTAACTCTTCTTGTGGCAAATAGGAGTTTCTGCCTGTTACGGATCTTTTTAATTGAAAAATATTTCATGGGAGCATGAATTTAGTGTGCTTAGATCTGCACCAACTTGATCTACTCTATTTATTCACAGTTGGAGGTAGAATTAGCAGGTCAGTCATGGACCATGTGGGGAGCCACCGAGTGGCCATCACTTAGTGGCAAATCCAGACCCACAGTGTTGTCTAAGATGGTATCACTCTGAATGTTCTAAGTAAGTAAAGTTGTGCCATTGAGTCAGTATTGACTCCTGGCGACCACAGAGCCATGTGGTTTTCTTTGGTATTTCTTTCAGAATACAAGAGGGGTTACCGTTGCCATCTCCCGTGCAGTATGAGATAATGCCTTTGTTCTAACAGGTTTTTACTGTGGGTTTTAACTGCTTTAATCTTTCATTTTAGAGGGGATTCTAATTTTTAAAATTGTATTGTATTGCTATTTTTATGATGGAATTTAATTGTAAGCTGGTTTGGGTAGGCAATTTAAAAATAAGGCAGAAATATAGTGTCTCCTTTGCTCACACATTTCTTCATTCACACATGTGCATGCATGATGCTGCAGAGTAGGGCAAGTGAAGAGCAGAGTGGTTGTTGGGCTTCAGTAACACTGTTCTTCCAGAATCTTAATTTTTTCTTGCATGACTAGACAGATCCACTCATAGCTACAGTTATCCCTTGATACTCTTTCCACTTCAGTGGTTTTTCCAACAATAGTAGAATGCCCTAATCTTGGCTACAGAAATCTTGACAATTCAGACTTTATGATGTTCTGAACACTCTGCCCAGTGTTTTTGCTTTCCCAAAAGCAAAACCCCCACTTTTATAACACATGATATAGAGATGATGGTGAAAATAGCCTCCTTGTGGCAAATGGTGAGTCAGTTCAGATAATACATAATAAGTATTATGTAATACACAACTATTATTTACATAATAGTTATGTGCATGAACTGTGTGCCCTCACTTTTCTCTTTTCTCACTTCCTTTCAAGCTGCATTATTTAATCTGGAACAAATAACATTTTCCCCTTTTTCTGTGCATCCAGGAAACTATTGCTTGTTCAAATCAGTTAGCAAACAAGGATGTTGAAGCAAGATGTATAAATGGTCTTTTATTTGAAAATGGAAGTTGGAGAAAGAAGAGAGAAGAGCATGTGAGTCTTGTGTGCATACTACTAAACCATGGTTTTGTGTTGTCTGAACTTAAAACATTAAGGCTATTCACAAACAAAGAAGTCCTAGGGCACCTAGAGCGCCCAACTTAGCGGGTATCCCCCAATGCACCATGCTTGTCACGTGGTGCGTTGTGGGATTCCTGGGCCCAGAACGAGTCCCAGCCTCCAGAGATCTATGCTTCTCTGTGCAGTGCAGATCATGTGGGCAAATGGTGTTGCACCAAGGGTGAAATCAACTATCCTTTCGTCTGGAAGGACGGCAGGTCCATCCCTGCCTGCTCCTTCACCAGGATCCTAATTGTGATTATAGCCTTAGTATGTAATATTTAGAAATACTTGGCTGTAACATTAAGAATCTCATCTTGTTTTGCAGCCACCAGGATCATGGAGCTGTGTAACTAACAAAAGGGGAGGAAATACAAAATCCTTCCTCTAGCTGTGAGGACTCCCGGGTAGGCTGCCACCATTCACTTTTTTATATGAGCAGATTCACTCTTCCAAGGGAATATTCTGGGAGCATAAAGTGGAAAACCCCTCCCTACAAGAAAGGCTTGAGCAGTCTTAGGCCGTCAGGAGCATATGGCTAGGGCAGTACCCAATAAGGAGTGACACTCTGTAACAGCAAGGATTTATTAATAATTGGGTGATAAGGGAAACCATAGAGGCATCAACAATCACTGCTTCCATTCAAGTAAAACTCTTCCCCAGGAACTACAAGAACCATGTGGTTGGATCCAAGCACTTAAACAAGAATAAATTCCCTGAGGCATCCAGCTAAACTGGTCCCTATCCTTCCTACTTACTTCCAGTTGATTTCCAGCCCAAGGCTGTAGACTCCCTTTCTTTACAGTAGTTGCTGATCAGACCTTACTCTGTGGCCTCATGGAAAGAACTGCTCTAACGCACCCCTCCCCTATTTCTCTAAAGGTTGTTGTCCAATAAACCTGGCCCTCACTCTGGATTGGGTCACTCGGATTTCATTTTCCTGGGCTTTCTTCCTTTTTGAAGAAGCCCACCCACCAACAGTTACTCTAATTGAGGCCTAGTCCTCGCTCAAACCTGACTATCACTACAAATTGGCATCATAGAGACTTGAAACATTTCCATACTCCACAAAGTGCTTCTGTACTGTAAGCCAGTGGGGCCCATTCAGCACAAGGAAACCAGCTGAGTTAGCTTTGCTACAATTGTAATATGACTCCTATACTCAGTCTGAGTTATACACTGTTTCTCTGTACCTGGTTCTATTCCCGCAAATTGCCACAGGTAATGAAACCATGGATAATGAGACATTGAGTCTATGGGATTGCAGGAGTTAGGTTCCCAAAATAGGCCAAATGAAAGTGCCCTACTGTGCTCTGTGGGCCTTCAAGAGTCCAGGGATGCCCCCTGCAAGTCCAAAGTCTCCAAAATTCAGAAATTTTTTTTTGCATGTTTTTGTTTAAACAAACTAGCCACAAAACAGTTCTTCTCCACAAAATGGTGGCCGGAAATGACCTCCAAGGTCATTTCCAGCCACTCCCCGACCCATGTAAGCCCAAATTTAACCGCTTATTTTCTGGTTTTTCTCCACGTATGCTGAGGTTGGGTGTCCATTACCCAACCTCTGATACGCAAAACCATGGATGGTGAGTCTGCAGATAGTGAGGTATGCCTGTACAGGTAATTCAGATAGGTAGCTTTGTCCTCAGCGGTAGTCAATCTCTTGCCTCTTCTTTCCCCCATCAGCCAACATGTGCATTGCTCTACCTTCTAGTTGCCCGACTAGTTTGGAAGAATTGTCCCAGAACATTAAAATGCAGAAGTTTTGCACAGAATTCAATTTGTCAGAAGAGGGGAAAATCTCCATGCACTGCTTTGTCCTATAATCCCACAAGTGCTACTTTCTTTCCCAGTAGCACTATGAACATCACCTAAAGAACGTGGCTGAAATGTAGGAAGGCATATCCTTAAGAGCTTCCAGTCATCAGAGAGTATTATTTGCACTGCTATACAGCCCTAACCAGCTGGGGAATATCTGGTATATGTTGTTTAATATTAAGTCTCCCAGTACTTACAGTAAGTTCATAGGGAATCAAGCTATCTCCTCAGCATAAAAAATCTTCCATCTTTTCTTTCTTGCAGTTTATTTTAGTTTAGAGGCTATAGAGACTTTAAAGATCATGGATGAAAAACAGATGGATCAGATTTTTTGACAGCCACAATGGGTTTGAGGAAGTATTATGTAAACTTTATTAAGTGTAATAAACACATGTCAGCATTAGGCCATGTTGTATAGATATGCCAGGAAGAGTCACAGCAAACTTTGCATTCATAATGTTTTAACTTTATTTAGCTAGTGTAATAGAAATTTAGTTCTGCTGCAGCCTTGACAGAAAATCTTTACACTGTAATAGATAGGCCAGGTTTGAAAGATTGCCATTGGGATACCATGAACTTTTCATTCATAGATGGCTGCTAAACATTTGTTGGACTAATGCCTCTTTCAACTTTTCCAATGTAATTACTAGTAAATGTTTTATCTTTAATAGTGGTTCTTTCTATAAATAAAAATATTTTGTTTCCAAACATAATCTAACAGGATAACACTGTATAAACAATATAACAATATAAATATATAACAAACAATATAAACAGTAAATATAAACACTGCATCTTAAGTGACGCAGTGGGGAAATGCGTGACTAAGAAGCAGAAGGTTGCCGGTTCTAATCCCTGCTGGTATGTTTCCCAGACTATGGGAAACACCTATACCGGGCAGCAGCAATATAGGAAAATGGTGAAAGGCATCATCTCATACTGCGCGGGAGGAGGCAATTGCAAACCCCTCCTGCATTCTACCAAAGAAAACCACAGGGCTCTGTGGGCACCGAAAGTGGAGTTGACTCTGTGGAGTCGAAATCGACTTGACGGCACACTTTACTTTATATAAACAATACAGGGTATGACACTTCGATATGGAAAAAGAAGAAACTTGAATTCTTATAGGACACGGAAGGGTGAATTGAAGGGAACAGTGTCCCATGATGTTCAAATAAAAAGTAGCCCTAGTCTGTGTTGCATAACAAAGATGTCATTAAAAGCAGTCCAGATATTAAGGTAAGTACAGGAGGCCCTCATTATTGTGTTTTCAACTGTGGTTTTGCATATCTGCAGATAGGTCTTAGAGCCTGTTTCTTTATCTGTGGTATAAAAAACAGGCAAACTTTGCTTGTTCATGGTTCCTGAGTGGCCAGAAATTACCTAGAAATGACTTCCAGTGTCATTTTCAGCCACCATTTTACAGCATGGAGCCATTTTGTGTCTCTTTTTTCTGTAGGTGAATATTTGCCCAAAATTTGACTGATTTAAATGTTTTGGGGGGCATTGCTAGAGAGCTAGGTAATGTGTTTTCCTCTTCTTATTTTTGCCTCCCCGCATCTTTTTTTGTTCCTGTGTTTGGTGTGAGGAGCCTAACATCTGGATTCCCATGGGGTGAGATTTCATTATTTGCAGTTTCCGTATTTGCACCTATAGGCAAGAACAGAACCCCCGCGAATAAAGAGGGCCTCCTGTATGCTTTTTTAGCCCTTCAGTATGCTGCCAGTTTGTACAGAGGCAGCAAGAAAAAATCTATCCATTTAAAACCAGTCAGTGGGTAACAATCAAAATAGCTATGGACTATGTAAGGGCAGCCTAGAGATAAGAGAACTCAAGGGCCAAATATTAGTTTATAATAATATGCACTATACATATATTTTTGTCTGGATAAGTAATAATCCTGAGACGCAATGGATGAATCTTGAGGAAAATAAGGAACTTTTTAAAAAAGTGTGTGTGTTTGCTTAGTTTGCAGAGATATGGAGTGGAATTTTTTCCATGGAAAATTTTCCCCTGCTTTATTTTTCCATGGAAAACTTTCAGTATCTAAAATGTCTACTTGGCTATATGTTAGATATAGTAAAATACAGTGAAATAAATTAATCTGGTATAGGTGGGTTTTTATTATTGTATAAATAGGTCAAATAACATGCCAGATGAGATCACAATCTATTTAGAGCATTAGCATCTGTACAGTAGCTTTTTGGAGAGAGAGAACTATTAGATTTTATGTAAATGAGGGGATATTTGCATGGGAAATAGTTCCAACTCAAAAACCTCTGGAAAACCCACATCTCTGTTTGGAAAACAAAGCTTATAATATGGAGAAAGTGAACACCTTTGTTTTCTCCACTTCTTCAGTGTAGCAGTTTATGGTGCATCTCTTTTTTATTCTGTGTCGAGAAAGAAGTACTTGGAAGAACTACAACAGTTACAGACTAGACAGATCTTGAGATGTTCTTGATGAGGGCAAATGAAATATAAAGCTAAACATAGGAAATGTACATTCTTCCAATGTCTGAAAGTAAGGTAATTTGAAATTTCCTAATGTTTTAAATGAAGTAAAAACTGATTTGTTGATAGCGCCTGCAATAAATTCTAATATTTTATTTTATTTTTAATTTGAGAAGTGTTTTTTCAGAGGTACATTGGGGGGAAAACACCCTGGCATTTATATTTAAACTAGCAGACGGGTTTAGAAATGGAATTAACAGAGCACGACTGGGCTGATATATGGCAGGAAAATATGACAATTTCTTTAAGTGCTTCTCTCAGAGAAGTTAACTGTTAAGACTTTGAACAGATGGTAGTTAACACCTGTGCTGATTGAATGAACATGTAAAGGTTAATGGGGCTTTTTGGAAAGCATGTGAGGAAAGAGGCTTTTTAGCATATGCAATGATCCTGTAGTTAATTATATTCTTGAATTTTGATTGAAAAAAGAGTGTGGCAGACATGGCCCGTGCTCGGGATCCTGGCATCCCCCTGCAACCTATAAATCAGCACGTGCCCCCATTAGCATTAATGGCAGACTATTTCCCCAAACTCCTTTACAAACTCTGTTTGTTCACACTGTGCACATGTGCATTATGTTATGAAGATTCTTGGGTAAGCTGGGGTATTTGTTTTTTAAAGGAAGGACTAACAACAATGTGGCAGCTAGGATTTTATCTGGAGCTGCACTCTGGGATCACATCACACCCATTTTGAAAGTGCTGCACTGGCTGCCAGTTTGTTTCCAGGTCCAATTCAGGGTGCTGGTTTTGATTTTTAAAGCCCTTAATGGTTTGGGCACTGGATACCTGAGGGACCACCTGCTCCTAAAGGTTGCTGCCTGCTTGACAAGGTCATCACGGGGGGGGGCTGCTCTGGGTGCCAGTGGTGAGGGAGGCTAGGCTGTCATGCACATGGGATAGGGCCTTTTCAGTTGTTGCCCCCAGACTCTGGAATGCTCTCCAACTGGCTATCCGCTCCTCAGTAGGGATGTGCAAACAGATCAAATGCCGAACAGGTTCGACATTGAACTTCTTCGATTTGATGGTCCAGTGTTGAAACCCCCAACCCCTCCCCCAGCCATCCAGAGGAGGGGTTTTCACAATTTAAAAAAAATTGTACTTAACCGCTGGGGGGGGGGGCTTCTCCAAGGCCGGAGGGGGTCTCCAGAGGTTCCCCCTCTCCCGCCAGCTTTCATTATGTGTGAAATCACCCTCTTCAGGCAGTCTTCAGCCTGTTCTAGGCCTCACCCCATTGCAGCTGCCATTTTAGAGGCTGCCATGCATACCCAATGGGCCTCTGCGTGGCCTGGGTCCCGGTCACTCAGAGGCCCATTGGGCTTGTGCAGCGGCCTCCAAAATGGCCACCGTGACGGGTGAGGCCCAGAACAGGCTGAAGTCCGCCTGAATTTTACACATAATGGAGGCTGGCAAGGGGAGGGGGAACCTCCGGAGGACAAACCCTGCCCCCCACGGCCTTGGAGAAGTCCCCCAGAAGGATTAAGTAGGAAAAAAATGTTCATGAATCCGCCCAGACGGAACTGGGGGAGGGGGGTTCAAGGGGATGCCAGAACGAACTGGCCCGGTCCATTTAAGAACTGAACCGGGCCAGCAGGTTTTATGTACACCCTTACTCCTCAGTCTCCATCACAGTTTTTAGAAAGCATGTGAAATCTTGGCTTTTTACCCAGCCTTTTATATGATTGTTTCTATTGTTGCTGCTATGTGTCCGTTATGGTTATATTGTGCTATTTTTAAATCTTTTAATTAGATTGTTATTTTTATATTCTAGCTAATATTAAGTTTTGTGTGAACCGCTTTGCATTGTTTTAATGAAAGGCGGTATAGAAATCTAATAAATAAATAAATAAATAATATTTGGTGACATCTTTACAGGAGAAGCGAAACTTGCCCATACTCCAGACCCTGGTTAGTCAACTGCCACAAACTATGTGGAGGAAGCAATATAGCTCTTCCCTCCTGAGGGCAGCTTCATCATTGTCAGAGAGATAATAGCTTGTTTGCAGCTTCTCCTTACCCAAAACAAAGTAGCAAATAAAAAACACCTAAGCACTTACATTTACATTTACATTTATATACCGCTCTATAGCCGGAGCTCTCTAAGCGGTTTACAATGATTTAGCATATTGCCCCCAACATTCTGGGTACTCATTTTACCGACCTCGGAAGGATGGAAGGCTGAGTCAACCTTGAGCCCCTGGTCAGGATCGAACTTGTAACCTTCTGGTTATAGGGCGGCAGTTTTACCACTGCGCCACCAGTTCCATGGACATGTTTCCATGTCCATGGAACAGTGTCCATGATTTTAGTGACAGGAAGGTGGAGCATCAGAGTTGAGCCATCCAGTTTGTTTGGTATCACCACATCTTGTGGCAGAGAATTCGAAATTTGATAATGCATTGTGTGAAAAAGCACTTCCTCTTGTTGGTCCTACTATTCTTGGCAGTCGGTTTCATGGGATGACCCCTGGTTCTAGTGTTATGTGAGAGGGAGAAAAATGTGTCACTATCAACTTTCTCCACACCATGCATGCTTTTATATACATCTATCATGTCTTCACTCAGCTGTTGGTTTTCTAACCTAAAAAGCCCCAAGTGTCATAGCCTTGCCTCATGTTTTAGTCCCCTGGTCATCTTAGTTGCCCGCTTCTGCACCTTTTCCAGTTCTACAATGTCTTTCTTAAGGTATGGTGACCAGAACTATCCTGCTATATCTGATGAGCTTTTGCCTAGTTGAGACTAATGGCCTGTCTTTTAGTGGCTTCTTATTTCCTTGCTTTCTGTTTTGTTCCCAGTGACGCTGTACCTGACTCACTCATTTGGGTCATTCAGCATTTCTGCTACTTGCTGATCTAAGTAATATGAAGGTAAACTTAACTGGTGGGATCCTTTCCCCCTCATTCACTTTCCAGTCTGGATATGTTAAATTGCAATTAGGTTTATATAGAAACACAGCAATGAGTTCTTAAAGCAATTGGTGCCTTGTGAATAATTATAGTAAAAATTGCCAGTGGAGTTGATGCCTGGGTAGATCTGTGAATCAATTAAGCTGTCAAAATATTGCTGTGCAGTGCCCTCAAAGGAAATTTTCTCCCAGAGAGTGTATTTAAGGACAATTTTACTATATCCCTGCATAATTAGCAATTATTTTAATATATGCCTATTGTGGTGATTTAAAAACTAGCCTGTAAATGAATATGCTAATATCTGATTCTGTGAATGAATCAGCAAGTGCTCCACTCTATAATATCTATAGAAAGGGCTCTTTCTCATCAATTATTTTATGTTTAACATATCTATATATACTTAGGATGTTTCATTCAATTTCTTAGTGTAGAACTGAGAATAAAAGGGGCTTTTACAAAGATAACAGCACTTCAGGGATTCATAATGGTGAAATCACTTACTCTGCTTCTCCTTTCTAAGAGTAAATGTCTTAAGTGACATTAATTTGGTGATTCCAGGTTAGTCTATAACAGGCCATGTCTCAAGTAACTAAATTGTTATGTCTGTGTTCTAGCTCTCAACAATAGAAGTTCATTGAACTGTCCTGGGTTAATTTATATGCTTAAAATAAAACTGTTTCTCTCTGGCTAGAGCTGTCATGCCTCTAAGGACTCTAGGAAAAATTAAGAGCTGTGCTGTGTTTAACTAAGGGCCCATCTTCATTTTCATCGTCCTGGATTACTCTAGTCCATTCTGTGATGTGTGTCCCGAACCTAGCATTTTAAGATGCTATTTCTCAACAACCAGACCTTGGAATGTTTTGTACTGGTACCTAACACAAAAGATAAAATTGTATGCTTTGGCCACATCCAGACTAGTTAGTCATGACTAAGCATGATTGACTCATGAGACAAGCTCGTCATAACTAACTTAAGTTCCATCCAGTCCAATTATACTTCATTATGACTAACTTAGTCAAAATGTTGCCCATGATTTATTATTTATGCTTTATTGTACTTAATCCTCAGGATGCGTATAGATTTTTTGTAGATGAATTTGTGTTGTTAAATCAACATAGACACGTGTAGTCCACATAAAGGCTGGCATGATAGCAGAAATGATTGATTCCAGTCCTGAGTAACCCTAGAGTCCAGTGCAAACATCGGTTATAAGTAGTTTTAGTCAGCTGTATGTGTTTGCCTTGGAAGCCTTTCTTGCTGCTCTTGGAAATGGAATGACTGACTAGAGGCAACCTTTGGTTTGGTCCAAAGGAATTATTATGTTAAACTTGAAATATTATATTATTATTATTGTTTACACAGTCAGACAGGTGTTATTGACTGGTTTGTTTTATCCAGACATCGAGTCCTTCCCAAGGACCTGGGATGGCTGAATTTTATTGTCAATGTTGTTGCTGTTGTTATAGATATCGTCGCAGAATATTTATTTATTTATAAATTTATATACCACCTTTCATTAAAAACAATCCCAAGGTGGTTTACAAAAGTTAAAACACATATAATAAAAATGACAGTTAAAAGTATTAAGCTAAAAATATGAAAACAAATCTGATTTAAAATATATAATATACAAACACAAAAACTATACATGGATAAAAACACACAGAAGCAGCAATAAAACAATCATGTAAAGGCCTGGATAAAAAGCCAAGATTTAACCAGCTTTCTAAAAACTGTGATGGAGTCCGAGGGGCGAAAGGCCACTGGGAGAGAATTCCAAAGCCTGGGGGCAGCAACAGAGAAGGCCCTGTCCCGAGTGCACGACAACCGAGCCTCCCTCATTGTCGGCACCCGGAGAAGAGCCCCCTCAAATGACCTCGTCAAGTGGGCAGCAACCCTTGGGAGCAGGCAGTCCCTCAGGTATCCCGGGCCCAAACCGTTAAGTGCTCCAAAGGCCAAAACCAGCACCCCAAATTGGACCCGGAAGCACACCGGCAACCAGTGCAGCCCTCTCAAAACAGGTGCGACATGATCATACCGGGCAGCTCCAGACAGAACCCTAGCTGCCGCATTTTGTACAAGCTGCAGCCTCCAGATATTCTTCAAGGGCAGCCCCACATAGAGCGCACCACAGTAATCCAGCTGCGACGTGACCAAGGCTGTTCCCAGTAAAGTTGCTTTTTGTAATTGGCTGGTGGTGATTTCTGTGGCCCCTATGGTGTTGAGGTGCTCTTCAAGGTCTTTTGGAATTACACCTAGGGTGCCAATTACCACTGGGATTACTTTGGTCTTTTTCTGCCACAGCCTTTCAATTTCAATTTGTAGATCTTTGTATTTGGTGTTTTTTTCTGTTTCTTTTTCTTCTATTCTGCTATCCCCTGGTAATTATTGCTATTGTTGTTTTATTATTATTTATTATTATGGTATTAATTTATTATTACCAATACTATTAATAATATTATCACCAATAATAATTATTGGTAATAATAATAATTATTATTATTATTATTATTTATTGTTTACACAGTCAGACACGTGTTATTGGCTGGTTTGTTTTATCCAGACATCGAGTCCTTCCCAAGGACCTGGGATGCCAGAACTTTATTGTCAATGGTTATAGATATCGTCGCAGAATATAGGCTGTTCCCAGTAAAGCTGCTTTTTGTAATTGGCTGATGGTGATTTCTGTGGCCCTTGTGGTGTTGAGGTGCTCTTCAAGGTCTTTTGGAACTGCACCCAGGGCGCCAATTACCACTGGGATTATTTTGGTCTTCTTCTGCCACAGCCTTTCAATTTCAATTTGTAGATCTTTGTATTTGGTGATTTTTTCTATTTCTTTTTCTTCTATTCTGCTATCCCCTGGTATTGCTATGTCGCTTTTTTGACTTGTTTTTCTTTCTTCTCGACTACAGTGATATCTGGTGTATTGTGTGGCAGATGTTTGTCTGTTTGTAGTCGGAAGTCCCATAATATTTTTACATCTTCATTTTCTTCAACTTTTTCAATTTTATGATCCCACCAATTCTTGGCTACAGGTAGCTTGTATTTTTTGCAGATGTTCCAGTGTATCATCCCTGCTACCTTGTCATGCCTTTGTTTGTAGTCAGTCTGTGCAATCTTTTTACAACAGCTGATCAGGTGGTCCACTGTTTCATCTGCTTCTTTACAAAGGCGGCACTTGCTGTTTGTGGTGGATTTTTCGACTTTTGCTCTTATTGCCTGTTCTTGTGCAGCCAGTATTAAACCCTTTGTTTGTTTCTTCAAGTTGCCATTCTTAAGCCATTACCAGGTCTTGGTGATGTCTGATTTTCCACTTATATTGTGCAAATATTGACCATGCAGTGGCTTATTTTTCCATTTTTCTGCTCGGTTCTTGACTTGTTCTTTCTTGTAGGCCTGCTTTGTTTCATTGGTGTTTAATATTTTCTCATTATTGACCATTTGAAGTGCATCTTCTTCACTGTCCTTGATATATTCTTCAAGGCCTCTTTTCTCCTCCTCTACTGTTTGATGGACTTGCAGCATTTCTCTTCCACCTGAGCTGCGAGGGAGGTATAGCCTATCTACATCACTGCGGAGGTGCAGAGCATGATTGATGGCCATGATTTTCCTGGTCTTACGATCTAGCATCTCTAGCTCTGCCTGGGTCCAGTCTATTATTCCTGCAGTGTATCTGATAACAGGTATAGCCCAGGTGTTTATGGTGTGTATGGTGTTCCCGCCATTGAGTTTGGACTTGAGGATTTTTCTAACTCTCCTGATGTATTCACTTCCAATTTTTCTTTTAACTTCAGTGTGTGCGCTGTTATCAGCCTGGAGAATGCCCAAGTATTTGTAAGGTTCTTTCTCTTCCAGGTTCTTGATCTTGCTTCCATTGGGCAGTTCTATTCCTTCTGTTTTTGTTATTTTCCCTCTGTTCATTATTAATGCAGCACACTTGTCTAGTCCCAACTCCATTGCTATATCGCTACTGAATATACGGACAGTGTTTAGCAGTGATTCGATTTCTGACTGGGACTTTCCATACAACTTCAGATCGTCCATGTACAGCAGATGGTTGATTTGACTTGATGTTTTTGATGTTTGGTATCCGAGGCCTGTTTTGTTTAGTATTTGTGAAAGTGGAGTCATGGCGATTACAAACAGAGGGAATAGTGAGTCGCCTTGGAAAATACCTAATGCTAACAAGTCCAAGTGTCTCGCCATTGATTGTTAACTGTGTACTCCACATGTTCATTGCTTTTTTAATAAATATCTGAATGTTTTTGCTGACACCAGTTGTTTCTAAACATTTTAGTATCCATGTGTGAGGTAATGAGTCGAAGGCTTTCTTGCAGGCAATCCATGCAACACTTAGATTGGTTTTTCTTCTCTTGCAATTTTCTAAAATCATTTTGTCAATCAGCAGCTGGTCTTTTGTGTCTCTGGTGTTCGAGCAATTTCCTTTCTGTTCAACTGGGAGCTTTTTGTTATTTAATAAGTGTTGCATTACTCTATCTGCTATTATTCCAGTTAATAATTTGAACATGGTTGGCAGGCAGGTTATCAGTTTATAATTACTTGGAACTGCGCCTTTTGCTAGGTCTTTCATGATGAGATGAGTTTTCCCAGTTGTTAGCCATTGTTCAATATCACCTCCTTGCAAAATGTGATTGAACTGTTTTGGTAGTTGTTTATGAAGGCTTGTTAGGTGTTTATGCCAAAAGCCATGCAGTTCTTCGTCGCCTGGCGCAGTCCAATTTTTAATTTTCTTTGCTATTTCACTTATTAATTCTGGTGTTATTATTAGATCTTGCATTTGTTGGTTACATTTTTCGACCTCTTTCATCCAGCCTGCTTTTTTATTATAATCTATTGGATTGTCCCATAATTTCCCCCAGAATTGCACTGTTTCTTCTTTATTTGGTGTTTCTATGTTTCTTGCAGTTTCTCCTTCTATGCTTTGGTAGAAACGTCTCTGATTCAACTGGAATTGGAGATTCTGCCTGTGTTGTGTGATTCTGGCTTCATATCTGCTAATCTTCTTTGACACTGCTGTTATTTGCTGCTTTATTATTTCCAGGACTTCTCTAATTTTCCTTGAATCTAGGTGGTATTTTTTGGATCAGATACTGTTTGGTGTTTTCATTCTTCAGCTTCTTGTCTTTCATTTCTTTCAATTTACTAGCATCTGATCTAAGCCTGGAGATTTTATTTTCTAACCTAATCTTCCATTTAGGTGATATACTAGTTTCTTTTTTTAAGGTCCATTGATCTTATATCCGATCCGGTATAGATTTATTAAAGTTACGTCTCACCATATTGTTGATGGGAGAGGCACTCTTTGTGTGGCTCCTCTGGTGAGACCTGTCCAGTATGGTTGGACCTCTGGCAGAGCTCTCACCTTCCTCAGAGCACGCAAGCCCCACAACCATGCCAAGGTAGTGCCTCGCTGGGGGGTTATTATTATTTTATACTAAACAAACAACTTTATTTGTTAGCCACCCCATATCAAATTGTTCTCTGGGTAGCTCACAATACAGCATTAAAATACTGAATAAAAACACGCAAAACACAAGAAATCACAACACAGCAAAAAAATAAATTAAAAAATACAAAATACAGTACAAAACAATTAAAAAACTTTTTTAAAGTCAGTTTTAAAAATCAAATTTTAAAAGGCCTGAATGAACAGAAAAGTTTTTATCTGGCACCTAAAAGAACAAATTGATGAAACCAGGCAAAACTCACTGGAAAGGCTGTTGCATGAATGAGATGCAACCACCAAAACGTCCCTCTGCCTAGTAGCCACCCTAAATGCCTCGTTTGGCCCTTGGAGCAGGGCCTCCGATGATCTCAAGGTCCGAGTTGGGACATATGGGGCAAGGCGCTCTCTCAGGTAGCCCAATCCCAAGCCATTTAGGGACCTGAAAATAGTGGTATGTACAAGGAAGGTAACATTCCTGGCCCCTGCTGTATACTATATTAGTTGAGTTACTGGTTTGAGCCCTCAAATAAGTGGATAGCTGAGTTTTAACATAGTAGCCATTTCATAAGAAAATGCACCTGCCTACATGTTCATGGCTGAGTACTCCTGCACAGGTAGAAAGTTGGCAACCTAAAAGCCTAAGAGCAGCCAGGGCTGTAGAAGACTCTCTGGAAATATTTCTGTTGAGAAGGGGAAATGACTAGTCATAAGCCTAGCTTATCAGAATTTAATTGCATTCCCCTCCCACGCACCACTTTACAAAGAGCTGAGTTCCTGGGATTTCCGTTCTAGAAAGCATCCTAGTGAGTCACAAGGACATAGTATAGTCTCTGGTTATTTCAATAAGCCTCTCTCCAAAGCATCCAGGAAAGTCTGATTGAAAGAAGTCTGGCCTAAATGTCAGGTTTGTATAATTGCATACCAAAAACAAAAGGGCATACTCTTATCCAAGAAAGTTCCCATCAGCTGTACCCAGGGCCGGACTGGAGCACTGAGAGGGCGGTGGAATGTATGTGGGGAGGGCACCGGGTTTTGAACAGAGTGAGTGGGAGTATTTTTCTTTTTTTCATTGATTTTTTTAAAAACATCAAAAAGGGGACTTGTTTCATGGCAGAAAATTACAAAAACTTCTGGAACTGAAGCAACCCCACTTTGACCATCATTATACACATACACACCACTGCCATCTTCGGTAAAACGGTAAACATCACACACACACACACACCCCTTTTATATTTCCAGAATAGCTTGGCATAGAATTCTGAAATTAGCCTCAGATATAGGTCAGGTTAGCAAGACTATATTGATTTTGAAGTGGATTGGTCAGTTTGTTGATTTTTAATAAGGTTTTGAATTTTAAAAAACTTCCCCCAAAAGTGGCTTGTTTCATGGCAGAAAATTACAAAAACTTCTGGAATTGAAGCCCCGCCCCTCTTGCACCATCATTCCACCCCGATGTGAAGGAATCAGCCCTTGGCCTTCATGAAAAGTACAACATGCACACACACACCCTTGCATTTCCAGAATGGCTGCGCTTAGAGTTCTGAAATTGGGTACACAGGCTGGCAGGACTCAGTGTATTTTTTTATTTCCATGAAATCAGTTAATCCTGCAATACATAGGAACACTAATACACAGGATGACAACTTCTTGTGTTCCATATCCTCACACACATTTCACTGCTGAAAATGAGAACCTACTTGCTATCACTATGCAAACACAACTAAATTGAGTAGCATCTTAATATGCATTTTTGCACTATAAGTTACATTATAACAAAACACCCCTGGAACACAAGACAGAAATTAGAAAGGAACTATTCAAAATTTGTCTACTCGCAGACAAGTGGACAAATACACCTAACAAGTCCTACACAACATGTTATGTTCAACACATATACAATCTCTGCACACATATACAGATCTGTAGTTATTCACACATTATGTTCAACACAAAATAATAGCCTCTGTGGGGCTGCTGCCTCTATGTAACATCTGTGGGGAGTGTGTGCAAGATTGGGACCAGCTCCTGGGTGACTCAGCAGTTCCTCAAGTCATCTGCCCAGCTTTGGGCTTTATAGGAATGCTGCCTGTGACTTCAGATTGCTAGAAGCCCAGCAGAAGAGAGGGAGACTCCATCTGCTTCCCATTCAGTGCTGCCTGCGGTGAGAGACCAGGTGGGTGCTGTGGGCTCCTTCTGCTGTTACCTGCCTGCTCCTGCTTCCCCTGTGGGGCTGCTGCCTCTGTGTAACATCTGTGGGGAGTGTGTGCAGGATTGGGACCAGCTCCTGGGTGACTCAGCAGTTCCTCGGGTCATCTGCCCAGCTTTGGGCTTTATAGGAATGCTGCCTGTGGAGACAGGGTCTCCACCAAAGGAGAGACACGAAGGGGGTCACTCCTTTGGGGAATAATGAGGGTGAGGACCAGACTGTTTGGCTCAACAACCCTCATGGGTGTGTAAAGGAGGGTGGGTATTATAATTGGGCTTCTTTTTGAAATCTTGGGTAAGTTGAGTTTTAATGTGTCTGGGTCTGTCTGTAGATGAGGAGACAGGGGTGTATCCACTGATAATGGAGCAGCTATTCCAGTGGTGGTGGGGAAAAGAAGTAACGCTGACAGGTCAGTAGGCCATTGCAGGGGAAGGGAAATCAGAAACTTAATTGCTGTCTCCCGTTCTGGCTTTCCTGCCAGCTCTTTGACCTTGGAAAATAATGTTAACCACACACAGAGCCTCGTCTTGTTCCTTTGTAATGCCAGGTCGATCCAGAATAAACCTGAAATCATCCATGATTTGATTCTTAATTAAGGGGCTGATCTGGTATGTATTACGGAGACTTGGCTGGTGGAGGCTGGAAGCCCAGTCAAGTAGGGTTGTGCATTTTGGGTTTTTTTCTGTTTTGTTTTTGGCCCAAATCTGAAACACCCCCCATTTTGTTCTTTCTCCGAAATCAACCAATCCAAAATACCCCAATTTTGTACTTTGTTTGAAATTGCAAAATCCGAATCCGAAACATTTTGGATTTTAAAAAATGGCCTTGGGGCAAAACTAGTGGGTGGGGGTGGTAGTGTCCAATGGGTGAAAGCTACCTTCCAAATTTCAGAGGAATTGGGCAAAGGGCCGATTTTTTGGTGAATTTTTGAATTTTAAAATTTTTCCCCATAGGGAATAATGGAGGTTTCAGCAAAAGTATAGCTTCACGTCAGGGGGAAAGGGGGTGGACCACAGCAGAGTAGAGAGGGTGGTAGTGCCCAGTGGGGGCAAGGAAGCTGCCAGAATTGTTTCAAAGGAATTTGGCAGAGAGCTGATTTTTAAAGATTTAATGGAGTTTATGCATCTTTAAGGTTCTTCCCCATAGGGAATGATGGAGGCTTCAGCAGCCCATAACTGCACTTGGGGGACACCGGGGTGGCCCAGAGCGAGGGATGGTGTAGAGCACATAAGGTGCCAACCACCCCCATGGGTTGCTAACCCATGGGGTACTGGGTTCTGTTGTTTCTGAGTGGTTTTGAGTGTAGATTCTCTCGTAGCATATGAGAGTAGTTTCATGGTTTGTCATTGAAAATCTCATATGCTACCAGAGAATCTACAGGCTGGCAACAAGGCAGGCATAGATAATGGCATGGCATCATGGCAACTTGAGTCATGCAATGCTGCAAACTAGTTCTCTCTCTCTCTCTCTCTCTCTCTCTCTCTCTCTCTCTCTCCAACGAGGCAGAATGGCAACTACTAACTTGCTGAATGAATTGAAAACCCTTCCTAGAACTCGCCCCACCCTTGCCCCTTCTTTGACCCTTCCCCTGGCCAATGTGGGGTCAGTAAAGAGTGGCAAGAGGCAAAAGAGCCAATGAGGAACAAGGAGGGAAACATCAGAAGGTCAGCAAATGCTTTAGGTCACCGATCGGAAGGCTGGAAGGGCAGGAAATTCGAAGAGATGTCAAACACAAAATGGAGACTGATTCAGAGATCACCACAAAATGGAGGTCCGAAACAACAAAACGTTTTGTAGCCAAAATAGGGAAGTTTTCAAGTCAAGTCAAGTTTTATTTACGGTCCTAGACCAAACAATCCATGCATACAAATAGCAGAACAATTTATAAAAACTCTATAGGTTCTCATTATACATCTTAAAAGCAATATAACAAAATTTAGCTACAGAGTTAAAATTAAAAACATTTTCATCAGAGAGTAAAAATTTAACAATTTGTTCAGCAGATCGGTCTGTCTGTTTACAGACCAGAGGTAGAATTAAGTGCTCCCTTGATTGCCTATGTATTTTACAGGATAATAGAATATGCTCAATAGATTCTATTTCCCCACTGCCGCATCTGCAGAAGCGTTCTTCCAGGGGAACACCACTGTATCTCCCGGCTAATAGTGCAGAGGGAAAAGAATTTGTTCTTGCCCTTGTAAATGCCCACCGGAATTTGCTGAGTGTAATATGGGACAAATAATTTGCTGGTGAAAGATCCCATCTAGTTCTTACTCCTTTATAGAATTCTGTCAAAGAGGCCCAGTTATTTTGCAATTCAATATCTGTCAAACGCTGTTTTACTATTCTTTTACCATTTCCCAAGTCTAACTCCAGCAGTTGTTCAGGGTCTATTCCTAGAGCAGCAAGCTTTTTACTAACTACAGTGCACCACTGCGGTTGTGGGTTTAACGATAGAAACTGAGGAATTAGGCCCACTGGGCGTAGGTGGACTCTCAACCAAAAGTAAATGATTAATAGCCAGGCATGAGATTCGATCTTTATGAGGCCAGCCTCCATACGCAGTATTACGTTTGCGGTGCATCTTGTAGTCCCAAAGATAGCTCTCAAGAAACCGGATTGAATTCTTTCAAGCATATCAAAGTTCGCATAAGGTCCCAATTGGATCCCATACAACAGCTGAGGGATAACCTTTGCTAAATATAGTTTTAAAGCCGCAGGAATAAAACCTGCTCCCTGCGTTCTGAAAAATCTGTTAATTGCCACCACACTACGTTTTGCTGAGTCAGCTACCATTCTCATATGTGCCGCTTTCCCAGCATTTTGTTGAAAAACCACCCCAAGATATTTTATTTGATTGACCTGTTCTAATTTATGTCCATCCAAGGTCCATGTAAATTTCCTTGGTTTATTTTTAAAGCACATAATTTTAGATTTGTTATAATTGATCTTCAAGTATTCCTCCTGGCAATATGATGTTAGAACGTCTAAAGCTCTTTTGAGCCCGACCCTGGTTTGAGATAAAATAACCGCGTCATCCGCGTACATCAGGATCGGGATCTTTTTGTTGGCTAATTTAGGTGCGTGGATATCAACATTTTGCAGCCGTTTAATCAGTTTGTTAATGTAAAGATTGAATAAATAAGGGGCCAACACACACCCTTGCCGCACACCTTTCTCTGTTGGAATTGAATTGGTGAAATTGCCGGCAGTGTCTAAACGTACTCTTAAAGAGGAGTTCTCAAGGAGCTTGATGAGCAGTAATAAAAGCCTTTGATCTGTAGATGTACTAGCCAATTTAGTCCATAGTAAACTCCTTGAAATTGAGTCAAAGGCCATTTTAAGGTCCACGAAAGCGGCGAACAGTGGTCTTTTATGGACCCTAACTTGTTTGTCCACAAGTTGTTGTAAAATTAAGCAATGGTCCATAACCGATCTATTCGGTCTAAAATCTGCTTGCTCATCATGGATTATATGCTCCTGCTCCATCCAAGAGCAAAGTTTTACACACAGATGTTTGGCGTACAATTTACTTATTATATTCAAAAGGCTAATTGGCCTGTAATTAAAGGGATCCTCCCTATTGCCTCTTTTATAGATCGGGACCACCATGGCTGAGCCCCACTGCTGAGGGAATTGTGCAGTTTGATCTATATAGGTGAACAAAAGAGCCAATGCTGGGGCCCACCAGTCTATATGAGCCTTTAATAGTTCTGGAGGGATGTAATCGTTCCCGGGTGCTTTTCCACCCTTCAGCTGCATAATTAGTTGTTCCACCTCATAGGTGGAGACCGTAGGCCAGGAAGGTAAAGTATCTATATGTAGGTCAATCTGGGGTTTAAATGTGTGGTTGCTATAGAGTTCCCGAAAGTGTGATTCCCATAATTCAGGGGCAATTGGACAGGCCTGTTCTGAGTTTACCTTCTTTTGGGATAATGAAATCAGCCTCCCAAAATGTGTTAAATCATTTTTCCTGGCTGCTTCTATCAGAGATAACCATTCCTTTTGAGTTGCAATCATCTTCTTAGTTCTAAGAAGAGCTTTATACTCCTTTTTCTTTTTAGACAGTTCTAAATGTGTATGTGTAGACGGGCAGAGAATAGCATATTTTGAGAGCATGACAAGATGCTTTTTTGTCCTTATGCAATCTTGGTCAAACCACTTTTTGGTATGGCCAGTTTTCTTTTTAGATTTGGCATGATGATCTTTAGTTAGTAGAGATTTAATTGAACTTGTAAGAACCTCATACTTTTCAAGAATATGGGCATTTTGGTCTCTTTTAATCAGTGCATCCAGCAGCCCTTCCTTAAGTGATTCTCCGTTCTTCGAGTTAAACCATTCGGAGAAAACTTGATTAATTTGGGAATTCCATTTGATTCTGGAAGTCCCATCAATGGCCTGTTGTGTAAAGGGCATAACTCTAGAACTCATATCTTGCTTCATGAAAGTGTATTTTAGTACTAAAGGATAATGGTCACTTTCTGGCCTAGCTATGATGTTAAATCTAGGTATTGCTTCAAATACATCTCTAGAAACTAATACATAGTCAATAGTAGATCGATTAGTGCCCCGTTGGAAGGTAAATTTTTAGGGAAGTTTTGTTTTGTATACAAAACTTTTGGATCTGGAAAATGGGTCTACAAAACACCCAAAAGGGGCTGTTTTGGTTACAAAACGTTTTGTATCCGTAACATTTCGCACATCCCTAGTGTTTTTTATCAGCTTCTGCTGATACACCAGATGCGTCCGTTTCTTGAGATGAACGACCTCAAAACAGTGGTACATCTGCTGGTAACCTCTAGGCTGGATTACTGCAATGTGCTCTATGTGGGGCTGCCTTTGTACATAGTCCGGAAACTGCAGTTGGTTCAGAACATGGTTGTTCTTTGGATCATCTCGGAGAGACAATATTACTCCTGTCTTGAAGGAATTGCACTGGCTGCTGATACGTTTCCAGGCAAAATACAAGGTGCTGGTCATTACCTATAAAGCCCTAAACAGCTTAGGCCCTGGGTATTTAAGAGAACGTCTTCTTTGCCCTGAGCCCCACCGCCTGCTAAGATCATCTGCAAAGGTTCGCCTGCAGCTGCCGCCAACACATTTGGTGGCTACTCAGGAACAAGCCTTGCTGTCCTGGACTATGGAATGTGCTCCCTGTTGAAATAAGAGCCTCCCCATCTCTGGCAACTTTTTAAAAGGTGCTGAAACACATTTCTTCACCCAAGCTTTTAATTATGTTTATAATTTTAAATATTTTTAATACAGGGTTTTAAATTATTTTAATTGTAAACCACCCAGAGATTCCAGTTTTGGGCAGTATAGAAATATTTTTAAAATAATAATAATACTGTGGAAATATTTTTAGAGAATAATGAACCACAAAACCAAGATCTCCTTGAACTGCAAAACCTGAACTGTTGAGTACAGTGTTAGGTATTTCATTCCCACTATGCATCTCTATATATTGGATAAACTGCTAAATGTTTATTTTGTGGTGTTATGATCCATACCTGTTTCTTAGATTAAGATACAGCACTGACAATGTAAAATATTTGAGCATGTCATTATCCCAACCTCTCCAATCAACGAACCTGAGAAAACAACTAAGAAAATGTTTACAATGTCATTTATTTAGCTTTTATATGAAGGTTTCATTATACTCTGAAGGAACTCTGGCAGGCTGACATATCTGCCATCTTACTTGAACCCCTAGAAATGGCAATAATAAACTCTTTTATATCCTACCAAAAAAAATCCCTTAATGGTTTTCTGTGGATTTGGGGGTAAGGGCTGCATTTGCTGAAAAATCTGAGTACTAGTTATGTCACTGCAAATACAGAGTGGGTCATATTTCTTAACAAATCAGAGTAGCCTTACATAAACATGACTGCTGTAGGCATACACACAAATATTCTTGAAAGTCATATATTCTGTTCTATGAAGCATGTTGACAGTTGGTTAAATTTTACAGAAATACTACTCTAACAGAATTATTGTAAGAGAAGAGATAGTTGTCATGTGGATACAATCTCTTCTCTTGGTCTTACACACACTTCAAATGGTTCAAAAATTCAATTTTTGACTGCAAGAGCTTTAGCTTCTTATCTAAACAGAATCTATGGAGTGAAATATAGAAACATGAAACCACTAGAAACAGGTAATGGTAAACATGCATGCCAACAGAATCTACTTGCCAATGTGGTCATACCAACCTTTCTTTGGAGAAGGATATTCAGAAATGTAAAAAAACTTCATTTTTTTAAATATCTTGCTCCTTCTCCAAAGAGGTAAATGCAGTGTACAAGATCCTTCCACTTTCCTTGTATCCACTAAAGAGCCCTCTAAGGTAGGTCAAGCTATGGATAGTTCAGCATCATCCAGTAAGCTTTACAACTGAGCAGGAGTTTCGAATCTGGTCCTAGTCCAACACTCTGATTACTGCACCATCCTGGTCCATGTTCTATCAGTTATTCAGATGAATCTATCACCAAGTGCATTGAGAGAGTTCTTATTGCATACACAACATCTCAGGCATTGCTAGAATAAAAGCTGTACAAGTCTGGCATTCCAAGGGGGCATCATTTGAAACACTGCTGCTGCCATAATCTCTATCTACATCTTCAGCCGTTTTCTCGGTTCTGGGTATGAAAAAAAGAAAAATAAATCTTTCATTATAAAAGTAATCCTAGAATAGACCAAAACCTTGAGTCAAAGAATCACTTCAATTGTTGGAGATTATTCTTGCAGCAGCAAAGAACATTTGTCTGGCAAAGGGGCCAGTTACAAGAAAAGGCATTGGTAGAAGAATCCCTAAAGACAATCCCTACGATGGGGTGTGGAATGTGTGTTGAGGGTTGTAATTTTTATCCTCCAGTTAATTAGCAGAGCACTAAAGATGCTACCCACTCCAGTTACAGAATAGTTTGCAGAGTTTGGTTGTTGCAGCTATTTAGAGAAGACACATGGATATTCTTGTAGAATAAAATACTAAGTAGATTTATTGGTGAAGTACACCTTTGGATAGGAAAGACTTAACCCTTAATCTATAGAACTACATAATGAATAAGTAGGGGAGAGAGAGATGTTTCCATCTGTTCCTAAGAGGAAAGGAAGGGATTCTGACTAATCACAGGAAATACCTGAAGAGTCAGATCAGGGGTCATAAAGTAGGGACAGGTAGAACAGTTAGGGAGAATAGGGATGTGCAAAACATTTCAGATACAAAATGTTTTGTACCCAAAACCTGCTTTGTAGACAAAACAAAACACCCATTTTCCAGATCCAAAAGTTAACATCCCTGTTTCGACTACAAGACATTTTGTTGTTTCAGACCTCCATTTTGTGGTGATCTCTGAGTCAGTCTCCATTTTGTGTTTGACATCTCTTTGAATTTCCCACCCTTCCAGCCTTCTGATCGGTGATCTAAATCATGGGCTGACCTGCTGACAATTCCCTCCTTGTTCTGCATTGGCTCTTTTGCTTCTTGCCACTCTTTACTGACCCCACATTAGCCAGGGGAAGGATTGCTAACCCATGGGGTGCTGGGTGCTGTTGATTCTGTGGTGTTCTGAGTGTAGATTTTCTGGTAGCATATGAGAGTGGATTCTTGTTTTTCACTGAAAATCTCATATGCTACCAGAGAATCTACAATGAACACCTCAGAAACAACAAAACCCAGTACCCCATGGGCTTGTGGGTATGGGGGTGGTTGACACCCTATGTGCACTACACAACCCCTCTCTCTGGGCAACCCCAGTGCCCCCCAAGTGGAATTATGGGGCTGCTGAAACCTAAACCTCCATTATTCCCTATGGAAGAAATCTTAGACATGTAAACTTCATCAAATCACAAAAGATCAGCCCTTTGCCCAATTTCTTTGAAATAATTCTGGAAGTTTCCTTGCCCCCATTGGGCACTACCACCCACCACACTCCACTCTGGGTCATCCCTTTCCCCTTGATTTGAAGCGATACATTTGCTGGAATTCCATTATTCCCTATGGGAAAATTCTTAAAGATGTATAAACTTGAAAAATTCACAAAAAAACAGCCCTTTGCCTAATTCCTTAGAAATTTGGCTGCTAGCTTCCACCCATTGGACACTACCACCACCACCCACTCTTTTTGCCCTGGGGCCCTTTTTAAAAATCCAAATCGATTTGGATTTGGAAAATTCGGCTACAAAACAAAACAGGGCTGATTCAGATTCAGAAAATTTGGGTACAAAACAAAACGGGGTGTTTCGATTCGGATACAAATCGAAACAAGAAAATTCCAAAATGCACACCCTTAAGGGAGACCTTTACTCACTATCTCTAGTCACAATGCCCCTAGTGGTCATTAGGATAGTTGGTGCAAAAGGTCAATGCACTGGAACTCCAACTATGTGAACTGGGAGTAGGAGTAATATAGCAAACCTGTGAAGGAATCTTAACCCTGTGTACATCTGGAATACCCAAGTACCCAGGGCCAGTATTTTATATATATTGTCCTAATTTGGGGATGGTGTATAGATTATCTTTGCCATGTGGAGGATGCTGGTGCTTTTCTATGCCACTGCCACAACATGTATCAGCAATCACCACATGCTTTTTCTGCTTGGTATGAATAGTTTTTCATTGGCTGCACTATGTGTAGGTGGCACTGTCATTAAAATGGTCAGATGGAAGACTCATGACTGGTGGTATGTTATAATGGTAGCCTATAATGGAAAAACCACTCTCTAAAGGCTATTTCCAGTTTATTTTGTTAAGGTAACCAGTTTTTACTCTAATCAATGAAATCAAGAGACTGCATTGTAACTGGAACCTATAAACACTCTTCAACATCGAGAAGTTAATTCCTTGTCTCCAAAGACTTTATGCAGCATGAAGTACCCTTTTGTATGTTAGCAGCATATCCTTTGAACAATTAAAAATCCAATGAATGCATTTTTTTCTAATGATCAAGTGTTAGATTTTGTATTACAAGCGTGTGTATGGATTCTTTATTGCTTACTGCCATGTAATGCTTTATAAATGAAACTTGATAAACAACAGCTGTGTAATCTTACAGAAGTATTCATCAAGGCCCACATTCATTAGTGGTAAATCATTTTGACTAGTAAGATGCGAGTAGCTGGCATGTAATCCTTTAATGGCCCGCACATTGAGTAATGCAGGTCAATTCTTTTGTCATGAAGTAATACAGGAGTAATGTAGTAGTGTCTTTGAGACCAAAGTAATTCAGAAGGCTACCTGCATACCTGTGGGTTGTGATGAAAGACAGTACAGAAGGCATAAAGTATCAATGCACACCTTCCATGTGCTACACCTGTGGAGCACAATTTATAACTATAATTTAACTATATCACTCATTATATTCTAGCCAGTTCCTCCCAAGGCAGTAAAAAATACAATTAATACTGGTCAACATCCAGATGGACTTAGTAATTGAAATTAATGGGTCTTAAGTTAGTCATGACTAACTTGCCTCATTGATTCCAAAGATCCTTAGTAATGACTAACCAGTTTTCATGTTCCCTGTTAAGTGCTCCCTACTTCCCCAACCTATAACTTTCAAGAACAGCATTACTGTATTTAGTTTCAGTTGGTTGCTTGGTTGGTACGTACCTCTCGGGGGTGGGGGGAGTTCATTTTTATTTGAAGTAAACTATAGGGTCCTAGATATAGAAAATAGGTGACAGCCTTGCATAACCCGTCTATATTGAACTGAACCCAGATAGTGACAGAATCAATCAAAAACTATTTCACTAGAAATTCAAATCTGAGGTACAGAACAGCTTCCCAGATAACAATGGGGAAATTGATTTTTGAAGAACAGCAGGGCTGGTAGGGATAGTGTTTTGGGAAGAAAGATGTTGCTGATGAACAAGCATAGATTTGTTGGTGCTCATTCACCAGATATTCTTTTGATATCTCCTTTTTTGAACACCCTAAATTATTTTCCAAGACTTGGAGAATTTTGCCGGCATTCACTAGTCGGGATATTAAATATGCATTGACCTATGACCAGTAGAAACCTCCCAGACACTTGTTGCTCTCTGCTGTATAGACATTTACTAGCTGAAATCATCCAAACATTGAATAGCTGGGAAAAAATGACTCGTATGTATGATGCTCTCCTGGGTCAGGTGGAGATGAACCTGAACAACAAGCAGGCAGTCTGCTTTTGGAAGAAGTAAATGACCTGAGAGAAGACCTGTGCCAAATAAGCCTTCAAAACTTGCTGAAGAACCCAGCTTTAGCAGAAATACAAGGCCTTTGGAACAAATCTTTGGAGCAGCATTGTCATAACAGAGATATTTTGGCATTTTGGATTTCATATTTTGACAAGGTTTAAGATGTTTTCCAATTCTTGCTGCATGCTTCCCAAGAAGTGGATGGAGCTGTTTTGGCTGCATGCTTTCCAACTGCTAGCTACACATTCTTGATATGTTTTGCTTATGACAAAATAAACTATGCTAGATTCTTGCCAGACTGTTATGCTCAGATGACATTTGCAGTGAAACATCCTAAAGCATATCAAAGCTCCATGGGTGGATAGTTTTCAGTACAGCTGTCTGGCAGCAATCCTTTTGAATGTGTTTCTGTTGAGCAAACCATTGAGGAGAGAATATGTACAGAATCCAGATAATGCATCAGAGTTCAATCTGAATCAGGTGCTGTTAACCATAGTAGCATACAAGAACAGTTTCCTGGGTCACATGAGATAAATTGTACAGGACTACAGAGTAAATCTTCATCATGAGGAGCACCAATATCAAAAAATTGAAAAATATGTCAGCCACTACCCATCTAGACTATCCATGTGTTGCTACAACAGTGCCTAATGCTATGACTAACACTACCATAAAGTCACTAAGTTAGTCACTAAGCAGTGACTAATGCTGAACTATAGCTTGAGGGGAAAGGGGCAATTTTCTCCTATCTCTCTTCCCTTCTGAAGCCCGCTGTGTCTCCCAAATATATGTACCTGTGGGTGGCACATAGATTCTACACAGGGATACATGTAGAATCTATGAGATCAAAGAATTTAACCCCCATTATTCTCTATGGGATAAATTATAAAACTTTTAAAACCTTATTAAAATGATTTAAAATATCTCCCATTTGACCGATTGCTTTGGGGCTTGGGTGGTAGTTGGCACCCATAGGGGCCTACCACACACCCCACTTTGGCACCCATGGGTGCAACCCCTTAGGGAATAATGGGCTGATTTGAGCCCAATTATTCCCTACAGAGAACTTTTTAGAACTGGTTCTAGGGGGTTCTGATTTGAACTGAGCCACAGGTCAGTTCTAACAGTTTAGAACCTGTAAAAAACCAGTTCATGTTTGGTTCTAATTAGAACCGAACCACAAAAACTGGCTTTGTTCACATCCCTACACACTGGCAGGTGAGTGCAGACTTCAGGAAGACACTTTGGTTTAATGGTGTCCAACCAGAGGCACCATTTGGGCAATTGGGGATTTCATGGTATAACCCCCCTCAGTTTTGTGGCCCAGGGCGCTTGGGAATGGAACCTATTTGGGGAGTTGCTTGGCTCACCTACTCAGGGCTTTGTGGCTCGGGGAGAAATGTTTCGAGCAACGCTCCTGCGACATAGAACACTGTGTGGTGAGGAAAAAGTGAGTGGCCTGATGACCAGTAAACCCAGCTGTTTCTCCTAGTAAGGAGATCTCTATTGAAGGGCTTTATTTCCTGAGGGAGGGGTTGCCCACACACAGAAAATGTTGTCTTGTTGCTAATTCATTGTAGATAGTTCGTGGCCCTACTTTAAATCCTTCAAATGTGTCTTGTCTCTTTTTTGTATCTGGGTGCAACGCAGGCACACCCAGCAACAAATCTTAATATACAGCCAGCTTTGCATTGGTAGAGATTAAAGATACATTAACTTCTAAATTTTGAATTATGCATGGAAAAACTCAGTAAACTGCAAATTCATAAAGATTTGTGTTATGCAGTCTTTTCTATTGCTCTCACCATAGATAGACTGCACTGTTTGCACAAACTGTAAAGCCAGTTTTCAAGAACAGCACACTGCAGCAATCAAAAGGTACTAAAGCATCTATGCTATTGGCTAAATCCTAATCCTCTAAAGTGGGGGGGGGGAGCTGATAATGTTAAGAAATGCATATGTCATTTTTAATTGGAATTTCTTCTTCACAAAAACTAATGGGATTTTCTTGTCATGCTCAAAAATGTAAGCCAATTCACACAGTTTTTAATGCATTGAATGCTGTGAACTACCGAGCTTTAGCAGTGCTGAAAATGCAATGAAACAGTACTAGAAATGTTGCTAAATGAATTGGCATTATACTTCACCAGTGATACCACATACATTAAAAATGGTAACACTCATGTATGTGGAGATCCAACAGCATTTTCTATTTAATGAGTGGTAACATTTCAAACTCCTGAAGAGTTCTGATTCAATTCCCACATAACTTGACATTAGTAGAGATGTAATCTAGACATCTTAGCCTTCTATTCTAGTCTGAATCTGCCAAAGAGATTTAAAGAGTTCTGAATTATATCCTAGTTCTGAATCTGCAAAAAATATCTACAATCACTGCATTTTATTTCCAGCACGGTCTAATCTGTAATGTGGTCAGTTTGAAACACTCTATTATTCCAGCTGCTTTCCTCCTTTTATCGTTACTTTGAATTTATGGCTTCCATGATGGACTTCCCAATGGACTTACCAGTGAGAATCAGCAGCTCTACAAATCTTCTGCCAGCAGACTTTTATCTTCCCTGCTAATTTGTGTACTTGTGAAGGAATGTAACTGTAAATCATGAATAACACCTTAGCAAAAGTAAATGTCATTTTACTCTCAGGCACATAGAGACCTACCCAGTGGCAAGTGGTGGCTAAGAGGTGTACACAGTGGTGCACTTAATTTTTTTATTTGTCATATCTTGTCAGCTCATTCTCCTCAAGATCTTGCCACTTAGCCTGTACACAGGAATATCTGTCAATATAATCTCCAAGACTGCTAAAAATATATTTAATCAGCTGAAAACAAGAGTGAGTCATAAACGCCAAAGGGAGAGAATTAGAAGAGACTGTGTTAGTGCTGTGCCTTGGAGAGTGCCCATGTCACTCCCCTGCAGCCCACTCCAACAGACTCTTCTGATCTTTTGCACAAATATACACAAATCTGTTACACCATCCAGTCCAGCCAAATAGCATGTTGAAACAGAGGGCTGGGCTCTGAAGCACAGAATGGATGCTGGAACCATGTATATTGAATAATATTACTTACCTAAGTGTTCCAGTATCTAGATGACTCAATATAACATTCAGCAAAAAGATGGGGAGGGAGGAGAATTAATTTTGGAATGTAGCAGTGCGGTTTCACTCAAAAGTTGATGTCTTAGCCACACAGAGAGAAGTGATCTAAACTAGAGATAGTGATATATTTAAAGAGAGAGAGAGAGAGTGTGTGTGTATGTACATATAGGTACAAAATCTCAAGGTACTGGAAGAGTTGCCAGCTCCCATTTTGACACACTTAGTAATCCTAGAAGCTGAATTAAGACAATTATCTACTATTTTACAGGACTTGCTTTGAGTCCAGGCAGGGATTTTGGGTTTGTTTTTGTTTGTTTGTTTGTTTGTTTGTTTGTTTGTTTGTTTGTTTGTTTGTTTTTGGCTCAGCCTAGAGAGTATGTGGTGTAATAAGAAAGTGGAGAGTGCCTTTATCATGTGTGGAGGACCTTTTCCTCATAGAAATTCATTTGGGATTTGTGGTGGGCAAAGCTTTCAAGTTTTAAAGCCTAACTTCCAAATAGGCTTGAATACTGCTTCCTCTCTTTTCACAAATTAACTACACACATTTTATTTAAAGACCATCTGGTATTGAATGAAGTAGCATGCTTGTGAACTACAAATACCAGATGCTGAACCATTGGCCTTATCCAGGATTTTGGCCAAATGCCATCTGTGAACCCAACTGCTTCTAAGAACATAAGGAAGAAGGTTGTGATTTCCTATATTTATAGTGCTTTAAAAATTTTGCACACACAGATTTGTGAATGGACTTGGCACTCCTAAAATCTGATCTGTGAATGCACACACATATTTTAGGAGTGCCAAGTCCATTCACAGATAGCTGCTATGAGCTGCTCGTCTAACTGACGGAAGTATTGCACACCTCTCTTCCAGTGCATATCAGATTCGTTTTGATGAGAGATCATGGTGCTTTCTATAATAAACAGTTTATTCAGTTTAAGCATCTAGTGAGCAAGGAGGGATGAAGTCCTACAGCAACATCAGTCTCAAAAAACAGTGCAAGCTGACCAGCCTTGGAACTGTTTTCTCTTTACAGTGGTCCCTCTACTTACGAAATTAATCCGTTCCGAATGCACATTTGTAAGTCGAAAAGTTCGTAAGTCGAAAAGCGGTTTCCCATAGGAATGCATTGGGAACGGATTAATGCGTTCCGGAGCCTAGAAAAAAGACCCAGACCCCCAGTAAGGCTTGCAAACTGCACAGGAACATTTCTTTTCAAGAATAAACAGGCAGTAAACAGGCAGGCAAGTCAAGGAAACCGCATGTAAAATTCGTAAGTCGAGGAAACCCCATCTAAAAATTTGTAAGTCAAAAAAACCGCATCTAAAACCGGATCTAAAACTGTCGTTTGTAACTCGAAAAATACTTATGTCGAGTAGTTCGTAAGTCGAGGGACCACTGTATTTGCTTTTTCTCCTTCTGACCTCAAAATTTCACAATCTGTTCTTTTCCATACTATGGGTAGGTATGGCTGCAAATACTTTCCATAGTGGGTTTTAGAGCTTAAGAACTAGCTTAAAGAACTGTTGTTACTGATGGGTGCTCAGTGGCGTCAGCCCATCATATGATTGTCTAAACTGGCAATCTGATCTAACATGGTTGATAGTACGAATTGGCCACTGCATGATTTGGGGGCTGCTTTGAATGTTTTGCCCCCATCTGAGCAAGCGGAGTAGAGAGCAGCAGCACACTCTCATATCTCCCAGGTCTGGTCCAAGCCCCCTGGTGCTGAGGCAGCCTGGTGAGCTCCCAACCCCTACAATGCACAGAGCATGCCACACGTCAATTTTCCCTCCATTCCTGTACCAGACAGGATATGCACAGCATATCTATTTTTCCCTTGCCCAGTCTCCCCAGCCCAACAATCATCCTCCTTACCACTGGTGCACAGAACATGCTATGTACCGAACACACCAGTCATTGGGAACCAGCTGTGAGACATGGGACTTTTCCTCTGCTTGTTTGTGTGCAAAGAAAGCAGCAAGTAGCATTTTTAACTCAAAACGAGGCAAATATAACCATTACTGGCTTGTTTTCTTATTGAGCATAATTATAAAAACCAAGAAGAAGGCCTGTCCTGGAAAGCCAAGAAAGCTTTCCAGGACAAGGTTCTTGTTCAAGTAAAGAGACAAGCAAAACCTCCATCAAACTCTCTTTCCAGCAAACATTACCTGTGACTTTTCCCAACAGGTTTAAAACACAGAGAAAGAGGAGGAGATAGGTGGAAAGCAGAAAACTGGAAGGAAGAAGGGCAGAAAGGGGGTCTGAGAGGTGTTCTGCATAATGAGGGATACCTGATTTGCCCCCAGCCCACCTGATCTCCCATGCTCCTTCTCATGATCCCCTAACAATTCCTCAATGTATCTTTCCCACACCCTACCTTCCTACCCGCCCCCATCTCTCCTCTTCTAGTAGTGGTGGCAGCAGGGCCACCATCACCACCAAAAGGATCCAAAAACATTTTCCGATGCTCTGCACAGTTTTCTGCCTTTTGAAAAAGCCGGGCAGGACAACAAGGAGGGTGAAAATGATGGTGGCAGGTCATACACAT
The DNA here is from genome assembly GCF_027244095.1 of Hemicordylus capensis. Classification (NCBI taxonomy): domain Eukaryota; kingdom Metazoa; phylum Chordata; class Lepidosauria; order Squamata; family Cordylidae; genus Hemicordylus; species Hemicordylus capensis. Next base: position 108,804,635 of record NC_069662.1, read on the forward strand.
GCAGACCGCTGGCTAAAGTTTGGGGGTGTGGGGTGTGAATGCACTGAGGTGGCAGCCAGACAAAAGTGACCAGTTGGCAATCTGCCACTTCACCCAGCATCATTGGTGGGCTAGCCACACTAGCCCTTCTTCATTGGGCTGCTTCGAAGTGTCCAAAGTAAACTGTCCCTTTACAGGTCCTACAAGATCACTGTCTCTTTGGTTAGCACAGCATAATAGCATGGCTTTGACAGTGTTAACAAAAAGATAGATTTATTTATTTATTTGTCAGATTTGTACACTGCCCCAAAATCTAGGCAGTCTAAAAATCAAAAACATTAAAAATTAAAAAGTTGAAAATGCTTTGGAGAAGAGATGGGTTTTCAAGTGAATATGATTATTGCTGTGTACATGATCCTTATCAATGATCTAATGTTTTCTTTGGCAATCTGTTTTTATTATTGTAATATTTCATCCAACTCTTCCTCCAAAGAGACCAAGACAGCTTCTATGGTCTGTCTCCTCCTCCATTCTGTCCGCACGAAAACACTGTGCAGTAGGTTAGAGTTAGAGATAGTGAAGCTCTTCTCACACTCTGTGAGAAGGGCTTGTGGGGAGAGCGGGCTTAGCAGCCGCTCGTAGCTGGGCGACCAGATCAGCCACCCACACGACTGCTGGCTCCATCACAGAGCCGGCAGGGGCTGCAGGGATCAGGGACCATACAGGCTCTGGAAGTTCCAGGATGCCCCACACAAGGGCTCCCTTAGCCCGCTTTCCAGTGATTGTGGGAATAGCTTCAGTGTCTGGCACATGGCCACCCAGCTAGCTTCAGGGCTGAGTGGGAATTCCCACTCCTAGTTTAGCATTATAACCATTACTAGTGAGCCTTTTGCCATCTCTTTGTCGCCATTATATTTCTGTATTTTGTTAGCACTATGTCATGAGCCACTGGAGGTCAGGATGGACTCAGATCAATGAGAGCCTCTTGGTTGGAAGCAAATGGCTTCTGTGGACAGGATGTTTTTGTAAATCTATTAGGTGGGGGAAACTGCACAGATGTAAGTATGTTCCAGCCAAAACGTCATCACTGGCATCACATATGAAAGCAACCCATGACCAAGGCTCCAATCCTAGGCATGATTTCTTAGAAGTAAGTTCCATTGAAGTGAATGAACTTGCTTCCAAGAAAGCATATGTGTGTGAGAAGTTTTTATTTTTGCATTGCTATGGTTCTGTTTGCATCAGCAAAAGTAAATCTTGTGCCGTCAGTTCACAAGCAATCCTTCCTTGTATTATCTCCCTGTTTTATAACTGTAATCAACCTTTACGTTCTAGTCAAAACACTTTGGAATTTTGTCAGTTCATTGTGATTTCCCTGCTGTTCAGAATATCATGAGAAAAACAGCTGCATCCCGTAGAGATGCATTTTTCTTCAGATCCAAAATTCCTTTGTTATATACACTATAGAGTACTGTGAAAGAGGAGAAAAAGGTATTATGAATATAGTATTTTACCAGTCAGAAGCAGGGGGGACATTGTGTGAAGAAGAGTGGGCTATTTGTAAAAGATATTATACTGCTTTTTCTTTTACCTCTACATCCTCCAGGTAAATTGACTGATATTTTAATTTCCTCAGACTCTTTTGAAAGCTCTCTAAATGAAGGTTCTGAGGAAAATATATGACACTGTGGTTATCATATTTTATGGTTATTACTGTGTACACATTAAATGTGAATTAATGCAATAAAACAGTGCATTTCACATAAAAAATACAGTGAATTTCACTACTCTTGCTGACATGGCCTATGTATCAATGTAATTATGGCTTACAAATCTTCAGCAAGTGAGGTCCTCTTACACTTTTGTTAAAAATTTCCCCATTGTCTGAATTAGGAGGAAATAAACACATTCCTAAGCCAGTAGCGGCCAGTGTGGGCACCGCTGCGGGGGGGGGGGGGGCAGAGGCACTTTTAAGCATGAACTAGTAGGTGCTTATCTCAGCTACCACCGCACCTGAAAGCTGCTCCAAGCAGCGGTGTGGGTCCCAGCACCTCCTGCAACAGGGGATCAGCTCTGCCACTCACCCGGCAGAGGTCATTTGCATGGCCTACAAATGGCCTCCATGCATGTGCAGAGGCCAGGTGAGTGGCGGAGCTGATCCCCCATCATAAGAGGTGCTGGGCACTGCACCTCTGCTTGGAGCAGCTTTCAGGTGTGGCGGTAGCAGTGCTAAGCACCTCCTAATTTATGCTTAAAGGTGCCTCTTGCCCCTCCCCCCCGAGCAGCGCCTGCACTGGCCACTACTGTCCTAAGCTTAATGCATCTTATCTGACTAGACTTTTGGCGGGGGGATATTTACATTCAATTCTTGTTTAATAGATACTGCCAAGGGAGAAGGATGTACATTAAAGTTGCTGACCATTTGGAACCTGATAGTTAACTTGTACCACATTTAGAGTGCTCTGGAGGGCTATCCTGGAAGTTTTGTTGCCAGTTTCATTAGAAGAAGATTTGGCTACAGATAGCCAGTGGTCTCTAAGAATTGTGACTTTCATTGCTAATTTAGACAATGGGGTCATTCACACAGTCAAAAACTGTGTTCTACCCAGGTTTGGGAGCTGTGTGTACTCCCAGTTTTTGATTGTGTGGAACCAAGGTTAGAGGAAAACCTGGGTAGAAGTGATTGTGTGGAGGCAAGGTTAGATGAAAAGCTAAGGTGGAACTGGCAAGGATTGCATTGTTGCTGATCTTTCTTCCTGCATGTAACAATGTGGGAATTGCCAAGGTATGCCAAGGCTTTTGTCATGAAAACAGAGTGCATAGACGTGAGGAGAAGAAATCTGCATGGACAGAAAGTTCAATAATCCAATCAGGGTGCTTAATAAAGACTCCTGGGTATTTATCGCTGACTCAACCTCTTTTGTGAGGGACGGGGGGAGATTTACCTCCATGTGCCTTTTCCGTGTTCTTCCTGCTGAGTTAATTGGTGCATTAGCTGGCTGCTATCCTTTGCGAAAGAAGAGGATGGGAAGGCGGCTCACTCTGAGTGCAGAGTGACCTTGGCAGAGAGTTAAGCTGCTTTTAATTAACTTCCAGGATCTGCTTAGGGTATCCCAGCATAGGAAGGGCATGCATCTGCTCCCTTTCCAATTTGCTTATTAGGAGCCAAATCTAGGGGCAACTGGCCCAGTGTCGCTAAGTGACCTGTCCCCATGTGCCATAAACGGAGAGCTCACGATGCTGTGAGGCTCCTGGGCATATCCAGAGTGAGATCCCCAAGCCTAAAGACTCAGCACAAATGAGGGAGCTCTGGGGAGCCAGTAGAAAAGCATTGCTAGCAACAACACCTGTATACATTCATGTAATGTCTGAACAGGGCTGTAGTGGCACAAGAAGAGATCCTAGCTCCTCCGAAGGAAATTTATCCCATTTATTTCCATATATTATTCCAATTAAATCTACACAGATCTAATTGACTAATACTGAGACTATGCTAGGGAGAGAGCACTACTAGATGGCAGAAAAACTGTGCTTTGTATTTTGAACATGTATCTATTCACCTGGCAACCCAATCCTATTGAATATGTAAGACTGAAGTAAACTGTAGATCAAGATGTGAACAGGGGCACTGCAAAAGGAGCAAGATCCATTGCCTGAAATAAGAGACAGAGCTTGACATAGAAGTCCTCTCTGTTCCCCTTGCTATCCTTGTGTTCAACTTCAGTGTTATATGGGGGGAAATGGGCTACAGGGTATTATTCATGAGGGGCAATAGAGGCCACGCTTCGGGCAGGGTATTGGTGTCTGTGAGAGGAGACAAAATGTGCTTCCATTAGTTTGGGCTGATTTTCCAAAATACGAGATTCATTCATAGGACTGGTTAGTTCATCACTTTAGAAGAGTCCTAAACACACAGCCAGTGTGAATATTGATTAATTAAATAGGATCATAGGAAGCTGCCATATACTGAGTCAGACCATCGGTCTATCTAGCTCATTATTGTCTTCACAGACTGGCAGCGGCTTCTCCAAGGTTGCAGGCAGGAATCTTTCTCAGCCCTATTTTGGAGAAGCCAGGGAGGGAACTTGAAACCTTTTGTTCTTCCCAGAACAGTTCCATCCCCTTAGGGGAATATCTTACAGTGCTCACACTTCTAGTCTCCCATTCATTTGTAACCAGGATGGACCCTGCTTAGCTAAGGGGACAAGTCATGCTTGCTACCACAAGACCAGCTCCCCCCCCCCCATAAATATCTTGTCCTGTCTTGGAGATGCTGCTAGGGAGGGGACTTGGAACCTAGAGGCTCTTCCCAGAGCGGCTCCATCCCTTAAAGGGAATCTCTTACAGTGCTCATACATGTAGTCTCCCATTCAAATGCAGCCAGATCAAACCCTGCTTAGCTAAGGGGACAAGTCATGCTTGCTACCACAAGACCAGCTCTCCTCTCATTGTATGAGCTTTCATCAATTCATTCATTTATTAAATGTGAACATAAGAACAGCCCTGCTGGATCAGGCCCAAGGCCCATCTAGTCCAGCATCCTGTTTCACACATTGGCCCAGCAGATGCAGCTGGAAGCCACAGGCAGGATTTGAGGGCATGCCCTCTCTCCTGCTATTACTCCCCTGCAACTGGTACTCAGGGGCATCCTGCCTCTGAGGCTGGAGGTGGCCTATAGCCCTCCAGCTAGTAGCCGATGATAGACCTCTCCTCCATGAAGTTATCCAAACCCCTCTTAAAGCCATCCAGGTTGCTGGCTGGCACCACATCTTGTGGCAGAGAATTCCACAAGTTGATGCCTTGTGTGAATAAGTACCTTCGTTTGCTGGTCCTAAATTTCCTGGCAGTCAATTTCATGGGATGCCCCTGGTTCTAGTGTTATGTGAGGGGGAGAAGAATTTCTCTCTATCCACTTTCTCCATACCATGCATGATTTTATAGACCTCTATCATGTCTCCCCGCAGTCTTTTTTTTCTCTAAACAAAATAGCCCCAGGTGTTGTAGCCTTTTCTCATAAGGAAGGTGCTCTAGGCCCGTGAGCTTCTTGGTTGTCCTCTTCTGCACCTTTACCATTTCTACAATGTCCTTTTTTAGATGTGGTGACCAGAATTGTATGCAGTGCTCCAGGTGTGGCTGCACCATAATTTTGTATAAGGGCATTATAATATTAGCCGTTTTATTTTCAATCCCCTTCCTAATTATCCCTAGCATGGAACTGACCTTTTTCACAGCTGCCACACATTGAGTTGACACTTTCAATGAGCTGTCCACCACAACCCCAAGATCCCTCTCCTGGTCAGTCACCAACAGCTCAGATCCCATCAACATATACTTGAAGTTGGAGGTTTTTGTCCCAATGTGCACCACTTTACACTTGCCAACATTGATCCGCATTTGCCATTTTGTCACCCACTCACCCAGTTTGGAGAGATCCTTTTGGCGCTCCTCACAATCAGTTTTGGATTTCACTACCCAAAGGAGTTTGGTATCATCTGCAAATTTGGGCACGTCACTGCTTACCCCTACTTCTAGATCATTTATGAATACATTAAAAAGCACCGGTCCCAGAACAGATCCCTGGGGGACCCCACTTCTTACTTCCCTCCATTGTGAAAACCCTCCCTTTATCCCTATGCTCTGTTTCCTGTCTTCCAACCAGTTTTGCATTTGCATATGCGGAGAGCAAAATATTTGACAGAAAAAGCATCTTTTTGTTATGGCAGGTACCATTTCAAAAAAGGCAAGCAAAATCAAAGATGCCAAAAATGCCTTATATTAGAAATAAATATTAAGTTATAAGTGTGTTGTCCAATGAATCAGGGATACCTATGTAGTTGATCAAAAAGGTCTGACTCTTTAATCTATCCAATTAATTGACCAAATGTGGCAGTCATAAAGAGGACATAATATTGTTTCTTTGTTTCATGTGAGAATGTTCTTTTTATCTGGAAATGCATGCTCTCTATCAGTTTGCAATTATATCTGCCGGTGTCATTCCCCACGGTTAATCTAAAATAATTCATGACAGGGCTCCAAACTGCAACATGTAGATAGAAAGGATAGTATATGGCATATTTTTCTTAGTTTCTAAACTTTCCTTTGTCATCACAGTGCCTTAGGGATAATATGTTATCTTCACAGAAAGAAGTAAGCACTAAAATTTACTGTACTTTCTAGTTAAAACCTCAACTCAAGGTTGTAATATCTATAAAGAAAATATTGCTGAGAAGATTGATGCTTTGATAAGGCTGTTGACATACCTGAGCAGGCAGCTGAATAAATACTAAAATGTTATCTTTTGTTATTTACACAAGGTGCAGAAAACATTGGTGACAAATGCTTTTTATTTTCTTTTGATGGGATGCTTTTAACAATATATAATCATTATCAGTCAATACTGCAGTTGATAGTAGACATCAGGAAGGAGGGGGTTTTGGTGACCTTTAAATGCCATACTCCCTAGTGATCAGGCAGAAAGAATATCCCTCATTTCAGTAACTGTTTTGAACAATCAAAATGCTTGTGGGGATAAGTTTTATGTGATGCTACCTTATGTCTCCTGTTGGTTTTCTGATGCTCTGCCACACAAAGAGCAAAAACGTTTTGCATATTGAATTCAAAATTATTTCCTTTCAAATCTATGTCAAACTATCAACAACAAAATGTTATAAAGTCCCAGTATCCTTTCATTTGTTATTATAGAGTTGCAGGGCAGTCACCTATAATATATGGGCAATCATTAAGCCCTTCTTGATGCTGGAAGAAAAATGTCCTAATAAGTACCATATTAGGAACTTCTAGAGAAGACACAGAGAAGGTCTTTGTCACCATGAGCCCCACCAATGATGGTTAAGATCATTGGAGAGGTTCGTCTGCGGTTGCCGCCAACTTGTTTGACAGCTACTCGGGGATGGGCCTTCTCCGTTGCTGCCCCTGGACTTTGGAATGTGCTCCCTGTTGAAATGAGCCTTCCCATCTCTGGCAACTTTTAAAAAGGCACCGAAGAAACATTTTTTCACCCAGGCTTTTAATTAGATTTATGGTTTTAAATTTTTAATGTTGGTTAATGATTTTAATGTTTAAATGATTTTAATTGTTTAATTTAGTTTTGATTTTAATTGTTAATTGTTTTTGTTTTGATGTAAACTGCCCTGAGCCATTTTTGGGAGGGTGGCATATAAATAAATATTCCATAACTTCTTTCTTTCTTTCTTTCTTTCTTTCTTTCTTTCTTTCTTTCTTTCTTTCTTTCTTTCTTTCTTATTTATTTATTTTAGATAGATTTATATGTCGCCCTACTCCCATAGGACTCAGGGCGGCTTACAAACAATAACACATACAGCAACACAATTCTATAAAATACATCTAACATAATGTCATAACATTACATAATGTCAGAACATTTGGCATGTTCTGAGGCAAAATGACTAACTAGAGGATCATGCAGGCATCATTGTTAAATTCCATGCTTAAATTCCATTGTTAAATTCCAAGCGAGTCCCAACTGGAACCATGACATGGACAGAGGCACTCTTACCCCTGGACTTCTGGGCCAAAGTCCAGGGCCTCCACACTCCCTGAGGGCCCCCAAATCCTTTTTAGTCTGTTCCGGTTGGTATGGTCGCATTTAAAATGTGTTAAAAATAATGGGGGGGGTGGGCTCCAAAAGTCTTTAGGTCCAAAATTATCTAGGTGCACCTCTGGGCATGGTGGGGGGGGAGTAACCTATCCCCTGTGACATTTTCCAACCAAAATCTCCATGCTGTTTTCCCCGTCAAAAGTTCTGTCTGCAATCAACAGCTTTGGGAGGCAAATGACAGCTGGGAAGGGTAATTTTTAGCAATGAAGAGAGTTAAACCCCCTCTTCCCATGCCAAACTACCAGTCTGATTTGTGGGCTAAATGTGTGTGTGTGTGTGTGTGTGTGTGTGTGTGTGTGTGTGTGTGTGTGAATACCAATTACAAGATACAACAACATGTTGAACATCACATCTAGTTTCCCTGACTGGACAACCAGGTAGGAGTGTAGAATTATTAACAGCTTTGCCGGAACATATCACTACTACATTTAATTCAATTGTATTTATAACACATTGATTGTTTAAAAGCAAGGGATAGATATTTGCAAATACTAATGCCGCACATTTTACATTTAAAATAAAAAGTCCTTATGAAGTGAAGTTTCCTCTTCTGAAATTCAAAGTGTCTGTATTAAACTTCCATGGCAATTCTCTCCTTGCATGTATGCTGAATTTGATCACACTGTGCTCACTGTTCCCGAAAGGTTCCATGAAGCTGACATCTTGCACCAAGTACTGGGCACCACTCAAGATTAAGTCCAAGGTCACCTTCTCTCTGGTTGGTTTCATGGCCAGCTGATCTAGGGCACCATCATTCAGCATATCGAGAAGTTTGGTCTCTTTGTCATTACCTGAATGTGAATTTACCCATTCTTTGTGTGGGTAATTGAAGTCATCCATTATTACAGCTCGCTCGCTCTTTGATGCTTCCCTGTTTTCCTTATGCAACTCGGGAGGGAGCAGGGATTGGGGAGGCCAAAGTAGCAATTTTAAAAATGTATTTAAGGGGCTGCTTGCAGGTAGAGACACAGGGAGCTATCTGTGCCTTGGAAGAGAAGGATCATCAGAGAGACTGCTGGCTCAGCAGCAGCACTGAGAGCAGAGGCTGCTGCTGCTGGTGGTCTGAGCCTGCCTGCCTGCCTGCCTGCTGGTTTCTCTCTCTCTTCCCCCCCACCTCCTTAATTTGCAGTGCTAACTGCTTTTTTTCTTATTCTAATTTTTATTAATTGTACCAGCAGCCCCCAGTGGCTTTAACTGGGTGCTGCTTAGATCCCCACTTACGATCTATTATTCTTGCTTGTAGCCAGCCCCCAGAGCATGCTGTGCTGATTTTCTTTTTCTATTTTTATAATTGTACCAGCAGCCCACAGTGGCTTTAACTGGGTGGTGCTTTGGACTCCCCCCCCCACCTTACGTGCATTGTTTTTCTTCTTGCATACAGCCCCCAGTGGCTTTAACTAGGCTGCTGTGCTTTTTTCCCCTTTTGCAGTCCCAAGCTGCACCTTTGCTGCTGCTTTTCGTGTGCCTGGTGGATTCATTCGTGTGTGTGTGTGTGCGTGTATTGGTAGGCTGTTGTGTTCTGTCTGGTGCCCACCCTGCTAGGCTCTCTTTGTTTCCCTCCCCCCCCCTTTTTGTAATTGTTTGGGTGGGTGGGTGCACGACTGGTGCTCACCTGACCTTCCCCAGTTGTCAAGTCCAGGTGTCTGCTCATCCCAAGAGTGCCTCCGAGAGCAACACCTGGCATACTCCAGCTGAAGGTGCTGGAAGCCCCCAGCAGTAGACATCAGAAGGTGAGACACCTACCTTATTCAGGTTATAGAACTTAAGTTCTTTAAATAGGGCCTAGTTTGGGGAAGGGAGGGATTAGGTACTAGTGAGAGTGTAGGACTGGAGGGTTTGATTTGGTGTGCCTTTGACGAGCGGCAGCAGGGCTCCTGCTCCCAAGCAGGGGAAGTTGCCTGTTCTCAGTGGGTGAAATCAATGGTCGAGTGGTCTGATCTCTCAGAGCTTCATTTAATCACCTAGGCCATTGGGGAGATGATCTATTTGGATAACCAGCCATTCCAGGAGGAGAACACCAGCTTCTGCTGACTGCTCTGACTACTTGCCCCCAACTACAACATCCCTTCATGGACCACCCCTCAGGGATCCCTCAGCAGGTGGGTGGTGCCCTCCATGTACCGGGCATGCAGGGAGGCCATGTCAGGACTGCTGTGCACAGCAGTGCCTGGCACCAGTATGCACTTCACTGCGACGCTGTGGACCACTCCCGCTGCTTTCCTGTCCCTCACGACACACTGGTGGGGGCAGCAGAGTGAGTGGACATCTGCTGCTGGTGTCGTGGGCAGTCCCTCTCATGAGGTAAATCACAGATAGGCTGTGCTGCATGTGGAGGTGCTGGACACTGACCACACCACAGATGAGCTGTCAGCGGCCGTGGATCACCAGGTGCGGGGGAAGGCTTTCCGGGCAGCCAAACCTTTGCAGAAGGTTCATAAAGTGTGTTCTGCAGCACCTGCAGGAGCCAGTGGCAGGCCACAAGATGGAGCCGATTCAGTTTTAGGCAGCATGTCATCAAGTCTGGCTGGACTTGGCGGTCGTTGCCAGACAGTTCCTCTCATGCCCGCCAACCAATGTCCAGAGTGAGAGGGTGTTCTTCATGAGAGGGGGTGAGGTGATACCCCATCACTCACACTTGGATGCTGACATGGTGGAGCAGCTGATCTTCCTGAAGGTCAACCTCCCCCTGCTGGGCTATCCAGAGCTGGCCATAGAAGGTGAGTGACTCATGGTCACCCCCACCCACTGCAAAACCACTGGCAGCTCACCCCACCCTGGTTAACCCCAAACCCAGATGTGTCACAATCTGCCTGTTAGTGCTGATGACACATACAGACACACACGCACAACACCGCCATGACTGATTATGAGATATGGACGGGTGCCCTGACCCATGTGTCAGGCTTTCAGCCAGGGCCCAGCACCAATCTGAGACCATGGTGTTATTCATAGGCAGGCAGGGATGTACACATATGCTGGAAAGGAAATGAAGAAAGAGGGCTTCTCATGGTGAGAGTCTAGAAGCTTTTTCCCCCTTGTCAGACCATTGGTCCACTGTTGCTCTGTTCTCCTGTCTCTCTATGGCAGGCAGGATGGAAGGAAGGAAAGTTTGATTTTGTGGTTTGTTCAGCACTGAATAACTAAGTATAATATGCTTGATGTTCTTAGTGTGCTATTGCTTGCTGTTAAATATCTGGTTTTGCTGGATATCAGATTGACAAGGGCAGAACTTGAGTGCCTGCCTACCTGCCTTGCTTGAGTTGTGGTTTGTTTTGTTTGTAAGATGGTGTTGTGGCGAGAAATGGACAGTGGCAGCTCCCTGTGTAATATCTTTTGGTGACTGCTGTGATGAATTCCAGGTTTGGAGTGTGCTTCACTCACTGCTCTGGTCTGCTCTGCAATCTGCACTGCAAGGTGTACTCAGTCAAAATGTGGCTCAAGACATCTAGTTGAGCTTATGGCTTGCTGGCTGCTAAGAGTGCTGCTGTAGCAGCTGTTGCAAGTAAAGATGGAGTCATAATCATGTGTGAGAGAGCAATGTGTGCTAATGATGTTACAGCAATGCGGGCACTGTGGCTGGCAGTGGATTCTGGGCCAGTACTTCATTTCTGGCCATCTTCGGACTGTGTATTTGGCAAAATGTGTTCTGTGTTGGGAGGGACTGTGTGTGCTTCTCTTCTGCTGTGTTGTTTTTCAAGGCAGGGTTGCAAAATGTGTGCACTCTGCTTGTTTCACCCATAGGGAACAATGGGGAACCCAAATCACCCCATTATTCCCCATGAGTAGGTCCTAGATACTGGTGGTACAGCATGGTGGATGCTAACAACCACCCAACCCACAAAAGAAATGGGCAAGCGGGTGATTTTTAAATGTGGCTGGCTGTTTTAATGAATCAATTTGAGTTTTTGCGGTTTAATTCGAGGTTGAATCGAATTGCAAAAAAATGATTCATGCACATCATACACACACACACACACACACACACACACACACACATATGTAGCAAATCTATGAATAGTATGTTCTCTAATAACATTTTGCAACCATACCTCTGCTCTGCTTGCAGTTATATAAAGAAATGTGCGTCAGGTCACGTTATGATGAACCTGCATAGTGGGGGAAATGGGATTTCAGTCATTGTCCTCTCTCTATCCTACTACACACATGCAGACTAACTTCTATAGGAGCCTACACATGTAGGACCAGAAGCACTGGAAACGACATGCTCCTGATTGCATAGATCGTCTGATGTGTTGCACATTTATAGGTAGTTTCAGAAGTTATACTGAACTTCTGAGCATGGACAGGAGTATTATCCCCCCCCCCTCCTCCCCTATCACTTTCATCATAATGTGAAGAATCCTCATGTCTCACAATCTCCAAAAAGAGCTTTAATTTGAAATGTTTGGTAGAAATAGAAGTGATGGGACTCCTCATGATGGCACTTGTGAGCCTACAATAAAATAACGAGAAATATGAAATATAATGCACTTTTGGAGAGTTTGGCTTTTTGTTGTTTTTTCTTTATAATTTTCCATTAAACTCACTGCAGAGGGCAGTGGAAAAGGAGAATCTTCAAGAGCATTTTTGTGCTGTCTTTACAAGCTTTACGGGCACAAGCCAATGACAGTAGTGTCCTGGGATGTTTAGTTGTAATGCAGCACTTCTGTGAAGGTCATCACTTCCTTATCACAATGAATGATTGGCTCAACAAGAAGTTCATATTGCACCATGTACTTTCAAAAAAATGATTCATGTTAATGGCAAGTCTCAGGGGATTGATGTTGAACAGAAGCAACAGAGCTAAAGCTTAAAAAATGATTTAGCAATATGGAAGCGTACTGAGTAAAAGCTCATGTAGACACGGTTGATGGTAAACATCAAAGAATAAATACAACTTGAAGTAATAAAAATGGATAGACAATAAATCTGACAGTTCAGGACCTTTTGGGACGCGAATCATAAAAAATAAAATTACTTACGCAGGCATTCCTTGATTTTTGCCATATGTCTTCTATCGGGTAGTGAATGGAAGACATTTCCAGAGTTCTGGCATGTTGGTACAGCTTAAAGAGGTACTTGTGTCAAAAGTATCAAAAGATGCTATTGAGGAAACATAGCTCATTCCCCATCCTAACTCTGATCGCTTGTCATTATCTGATGTTCACAGGAAATTTATTTTCAACGAAGTAGTACTTGAAATGTTTTTCGAGTTCCATAGATGCAGTACTGTGAACAAAAACATGGAAAAGGACTGACACATGGACGGATATTTCACTGACTATTTACTGCATTGTGGCCCCATTTTACAGTACTCAGTATTAGCAGGATTTATATCCAATTGCAGAAATTCCGTGTGGTACATTTCCTTCATGGACACTACCACTTAGACAACAGATTACTGACTACATGTTCAGCAGTCCCCCAGACCCAAATTCTGAATATAGAAAGCTAACATAACATACCAGAGAAAATGTTATCTCAAATGTACTAAACTAGTTTTCCACATGCATGGAAGTTTTAGATATGGGCAAATTCAAACAACAAATGTTCACAGTCTGAAATGAATGAAAGTAATTTTTTTCAGTGTGTTTGAAGCACCTCTTCCTAGTTCACTCCAGTAGTCTTCTGCAGCTCCTATATATTGATTTCTCAACAGGAAATGCTCCTCTTGCTAACCTATGTATAAAAATTAAATGATAAGTTGTATTTCTGAGGTATACCATATCCACAAAAGCAAAGGCACATGAGTCTCCTTGTGTTATTTTTGTAGGGCTCCGACATCCTGTGTGTGTCCTCTGAGGTATGTGGTATGTGTGGGGTACAAAGGACTTGATGCACAACAAAGAACTTGATAGGCTTAGGGAGATCCAGAAAAGACCAATGTTCCATTAGTCCCATAAGATTGGCGTGTGAGCTTTCGGTTAATTGAGCTGAACTTCTAAGGCTAGGCTGACTGAATGAATCTTAGGAGCAGACACTTGACTATGTTAGTTATAGGATTTGGCATATCTTGGGGCAAAAGGGATGACTCAGAAACCCAAAAACAGCTGACTGGGAGTTAGGCATTTTAGTTTTGTCATATTGTGCCAGTAGCAAAGGCTGGCTGTGCATTCTCTAAAATGTCCCAAACCTCAATATTGGCCTTATTGTTTGTTTATTTTTTGATTTGATTTGATTTGATTTCAGGGGGAGAGCTACCATTGTGCGTTCAAAGAACCCGGGCTGCTGAAGCCCTAAGCGGGGTGTGGCTCAGGCTCTGTAAGAGCCCTGAGCAAACTCCCCCTGCCCACCGCCCGGGCTCGGGTGAGCCCCAATCCAGCTCTGTCCTGTCATTTCAGGCAGCATTTGCTGCCTGAAAGTCTCTATTCTCTCTCTCTATCAAGGGATCCTTCCATCGAGGGATTCTCTCCCTCCATTTTCATCACACACAAAGGGGCGTGGCCTCGAGCTCTAGAGACCCCAAGCAAGCTCAGTGCTGTCATTTCAGGCAGCGCTTGCTGCCAGGAAGCAGCTATTTCCATTTCTCTCCCTCGATGGAGAGAAAAGCACACAGGACGTCGCTTGAGGGGCCGCCGGGCAGGGCTGAACCCAGGTCACCATTCGGCTGGCTCCACACCTGTTTGATTTATGTTCAGAGATAATTGCTACATTTGGCTCATTTCTGGCTATGGCTGTGCCAAAACTCTTTACAGAGCTTGGGTTTTTGATAGCATCTCAAATTTTTACTAGTTTTCTTTTTGCTTTGTCTACGGCCGTGAAATCTCCAACCCAGCCCTAAAGGGATATGTTTGGGAAAGCTACCTTGCTGAAAGGGCAGTTTTCAGTGTGACAGTCAAAGACCAAAAGTATGCAGCTCTGGCCTTTTTCTGACTACTTTATTGGCAATGACTCTTTAGAGTCATAAGCTGAGGTTTTCTCCAGCCCTGCTATTTGAAATTCTTTAACTAAGAATGCTGAGGATTTAACCTGTTCCTTTTAAAAAATGGAAAGTTTTTGCTGTATCACTAACTGTGAATCTTTCTTACCAGAGTTTCACTGCATGTATCCTGATTTATTTTGGCTAAATTGTAACCTATTAGCAATAGCAATAGCACTTACATTTATATACCACTCTATAGCTGGAAGCTCTCTAAGCGGTTTACAATGATTTAGCATATTGCCCCCAACATTTCTGGGTACTCATTTTACGGACCTCGGAAGGATGGAAGGCTGAGTCAATCTTGAGCCCCTGGTCAGGATCGATCTTGCAACCTTCTGGTTACAGGGCGGCAGTTTTACCACTGCATTCAGATATGAGTCTTTACTCATGCAGAACTCATATGAGGAATTCAGAACTTGTAAACAGTTTTCTGTGTTACTGATAGTTGCAATAGGAATAAGGCTTTCCTTAAAGAAATCCCGAATAAATGATGTAAAAGAGAAATCAGCAGTATAAATAACAAATGTTTGAAAGCACCTGAAAAGTGTTTCTGTTCATCAGGAATCGTTCTTGAATACTCAAGGTTCCATCATTTCCCACGTTGTTGTTATGTTTTTATGCTGCTGTTCTTCAAAAGACTACAAGATCATAAGTCCATTTTCATGACCAAAAGCTAGGCAGAAGGAGAGTCTAGTCAGAATCCTAGACCTGTGCACAGTCATGAGAACCGGCTGTTTGTCAGCAAAAATCAACGTAGGAAAAAAGGACAGTGATCATGTGCTAGTCATGATCTTGGTTGGATGTCAGCCGCCAACCAACATTATTCAGCATTGAATTGAGGATGGAGGGAAAGCACATCCTGTGTCATCCTACCCACACAATCACTTTTCCATCCTACCTTGATTTTTATCAAAACAAAAATCTGGCAAAAATTGATTTTTATCAAAACAAAAATCTGGCAAAAATTTCTTGTTTACATAAGCCACATGGGTTATAATAACAACTCAGACTTAAATAACTCCTTAGCATCAGCACACAAATCTGTTAGCATCAGCACCAGCACCAGCACACAAATCTGTTATAGATGTGCTTAGACATCCAGAGAACAGTGTTGGTATACTACTTTTTAGATGGTGAGCTTTTTGGGGACAGGGAACCATATACTAGGGATGTGCAAAAGATTTTGGGCACAGATCAATCTGCGCCCGAAACGAGAAATTTCGGGTGATTCGGGGCTGAACCGAATCACCCCCGATGCCCCCCGATATTTTGGGGGGCCGAGCTGAATCACCCGAATTTCGGGGCCAAAAAATTCGGGTGATTCAGCTCTTGACCAATTTTTGGGGAATTTTTGAAGTTTTAGTGACTTTGGGGCAGTTCGGGGGCATAGCATGGGATCTGGGCAAAAAGAGTGGGGTGGGGTGGTAGTGCCTAATGGGTGCAGGCTACCACCCCAATTTCAGGGGGATTGGGCAAAGGGCTGATTTTTGCAGAATTTCTGAAGTTTTTGTGTCTTTGGGGCAGATTGGGGCAGAAAGTGGGGCCCGGGGCAGAAGAGTGGGGTGGAGTGGTAGTGCCCAATGGGTGGAGGCTACCGCCCCAATTTAAGGGGGATTGGACAAAGGGCTGATTTTTGGGGAATTTTTGAAGTTTTAGTGACTTTGGGACAGTTTGGGGGCAGAAAGTGGATCTGCCCCAAAAGAGTGGGGTGGGATGGTAGTGCCTAATGGGTGGAGGCTACCACCCCAATTTCAGGGGGATTGGGCAGAGGGCTGATTTTTTGGGAATTTTTGAAGTTTGGGTGTCTTTGGGGCAGATAGGGGGCAGAAAGTGGATCTGTCCCAAAAGAGTGGGCTGGGCTGGTAGATAGTGCCTAATGGGTGGAGGCTACCACCCATCCCCAATTTCAGAGTGATTGGGCAGAGGGCTGGATTTTGGTGAATTTCTGAGGTTTTTCTTCATAAGGTGCAGTGTGCTAGATTGATCCATTCATCATATTCTTAGTAAATGAGAGTGTGAAAAAGTGAAAGTGGGGTCATGAGAGTTGTTTAATTGAAAAAAATCTCATTTGCTATCATAGAATGAGAATTCACACCTCAGAAAATAAGGGAATAACATCCCTTCAGAAAAACTTCTGAGGGGACGGGTGAAATTGGGGACGGGTGGTAGCCTCCACCCATTAGGCACTATATACCAGCCCACCCCACTCTTTTGGGGCAGATCCACTTTCTGCCCCCAATCTGCCCCAAAGACACCAAAACCTCAAAAATTCCCAAAAAACCAGCCCTCTGCCCAATCCCCCTGAACTTGGGGTGGTAGCCTCCACCCATTAGGCACTACCACCCCACCCCACTCTTTTGGGGCAGATCCACTTTCTGCCCCCAAACTGCCCCAAAGACACAAAAACTTCAAAAATTCCCAAAAAATCAGCCCTTTGTCCAATCCCCCTTAAATTGGGGTGGTATCCTCCACCCATTAGGCACTACCACCCCACCCCACTATTCTGCCCCAGGCCCCACTTCCTGTCCCAATCTACCCCAATCTGCCCCAAAGACACAAAAACTTCAGAAATTCCCAAAAAATCAGCCCTTTGTCTAATCCCCCTGAAATTGGGGTGGTAGCCTGCACCCATTAGGCACTACCACCCCACCCTACTCTTTTTGCCCAGATCCCATTCTATGCCCCTGAACTGCCCCAAAGTCACTAAAACTTCAAAAATTCCCCAAAAATCAGCCCTTTGCCCAATCCCCCTGAAATTGGGGTGGTAGCTTCCACCCATTGGGCACTACCACCCCACCCCAATATTTTGCCCCTGGGGCCTTTCCCCCCGAATCGATTTGGATTCAGATTCAGATTAAATCCGAATCCGAACTGAATCAAGGGTGATTCGGGTGGCCCATATTTGGGCACAAAACAGAACAGGGGTGATTCGATTCGGGTCCCGAACCGAATCACCGAAAATCCGAATTGCACACCCCTACCATATACTGTATTTATTTATTTATTTTTCTATATAAACCGCTTTAGAACTTTGGTTGAAGAGCAGTATATATAAATATTTGTTGTTGTAGTAGTAGTACAAATATTTATATACTGTTCTTCAACCAAAGTTCTCAAAGCGGTTTATATAGAAAAATAAATTAGTAGTACTACTATTTCTCAAACATTCCCTACTGGTCTCTGAAGCCCCTTCCATGTGGTGGTTTCAAAAATAGCAGCAAAAGGCTGCTTCAAAGGGGGAAAGGGGAATGAACAGAGGATAGAATAATGGAGCTCCTGAAACTGTCCCACTCCTATCCTGCCCCTGCTCACAAAATTTTGTAGATTTTTACAAAGTTTTGTACAAATGCTTTAACAAATCTAATAGACTTATCTATTAGGTATACCTATCTAATATACAAAGGCCTTAACAAATCTAAGCAGACAGAATTTGAAGTAATGTCCCTTACAAGATCTTAAAGGGTGAACAAGCCTATGTTAATTGCCTTTAGGTGGCTAGTTGATATTTCGGATTTTTATAACTTAATAAATTTGGATCCAGTCACCACGTTCTCAAAGAAGAAAGCAAGATTTTAGCAGAGTTGCTGAATACACATCACTTTATCTAGCAAGAATCACTGAGCCTTGCCATGGAGGATTCATATTCCTAAAATGAAATTTTTCCAATACAAGGTTTGACATTAATAAAATAATTACTACCTAAGCTTTGGGTCATATCAGAATGGGGGAGTCATTTCTTGCTGGTGATTTTTGCACTTCCAGCTACTAAAATTGAAACCTAACACTGCAGATGAACTGGAAAGTTTCATGAATTCTGATAAAGCACTGCTATTGAGCTCAGTTACTCTAGATTTCTCGAAAGGTTATCTTGCTTCATCCTCCTTCATTCCTTTATTAGTGATCCATACCCTCTTATTACCAGGTTGTATCCTTCATTTAGCTTCATACTATCCCACACTATGTTGTTTTTCCTTACTTATGAGGGGTATAGACAGAAACATTTTTTAAAAATGCTAGCTTTGGCATTTAGACATTTGTATAGGACAAATATGAATGTTTCCTATCTTGCTTTTATCGAAAATAATGCTGAAGGGAACAAAATAATGAAGATTAAGGAACACAATCCCAATCTCTTGTCTAGAAACTCTAGTGGCTTTCTTGCACAGGTTCCCCATCTTTTCAACCTTCTGCAACAGTCTCTTCATTTATAGTTTGATATGCAGGAATTTGCAGGTAACATTTCTCATAGGATGCAGTGAACCTGATAATTGTGGTATATTATATTGCTGTCCAAAGAACAGCTAAAGGTAAAGTGTGCTGTCGATGTCTACTCTTGGTGACCACAGAGCAATATAGTATTTTCTTTGGTAGAATACGGTTTTTCTTTGGTAGAATACGGGGTTTACCATTGCCATCTCCCACGCGATATGAGATTATGCCTTTCAGCATCTTCCTATATCACTGCTGCCCAATATAGGTATCAGCAGGGATTCGAAATGGCAACCTCTGGCTTGCTATTCAAGTCATTTCCCCTCTGTGCCATTAGGTGGCTACAAAAACACTATTCAGTCATTCAGGAAAAGCATCTCTGTACACTGGCGCAAACGGATCAGAAGTCCTGCCCCTGACCCATCTTCTCACCTTTGCGCCTCATCACTCATGCTTAGAGGTGCATTTGCATGGACAGGGAAGTGCCATTCAGCAACCTGAATGTGCAGCAGTTCCTTCAGTTCTAGACCATCAACGGTCATTGTTAGGATGGGCACACTCTTGGTCATTTCCCTAGGTCACTTTGTGCCTATAGAATCCCCTCGCCCCCTTACCTTTTCATGTATGAGTAGGTGTTAACACTACTATTGTTATCTCCCTACTATCCCCATCACAGAACATCTAGAGATAGAAAAAAACCCTGATTTCTCCACAGGTGCTCGACTCTCTTCCATCACAGTTCAGGCTCAGATTCAGCCTAGGGTGTGTAAACAAACCAGAAGCTGAACTGAGTTGGGAGGGTGGGGATTATCCCTGGATAACCAATTGGATAAATATGTCTTAAGACAAGCTTTTTAAAAAGTTTTGTACATCTGTGCATTGACAACCAAGTAAGATTGTGGTTAAACAGCCTACGTGTTCTGTATGAGCTAAAGGCAATGCCTGCTGTGCTGTGTCTTTCACAGTTCCACAATCTCAGCATTTCAATTTATTGTACAATAATTAGATACCATTGTTGGTTGAAATAAAGGAATCAGCACCCAGTAATTACTTCACTGTAAAATGTAATGAGTTTTCGAGTACTGGCTTACTGTAAAAATTGCACCCTAATAAATAGAATGCAGTTTTCCAACAATAAACTAGCAGTGAATTCTCTTAGTGTATTTCTTCATGAAACATGTTTATGTGATAGTCTTCCAATTTTATAGCTGAAGTTTATCACTATAAGGTGCATTTCATGACAGCCGAATAACTACATTCAGTTAGACTTGTCACCATGTGCCTTCGGTATCAAGACACATGCTGATTGTATCAAATGCTGTTGACTGTCTTAGTGCCGCAAATAGAAAAGATGATTACATTGTTCTTTTTAGATGTGATGTAATATTATTCACATTGCAAGGAAGTGAAGGTCAAGGTTGTCTAAGGAACACAGGATAGATTGGCTGTTGAAAGCTTTGTAATGTGTTGATAACACACTAATAGACTCCGAACTAGTTTTACATGAATGTTTCTGTGATTTCTTACACAAGAGGTAGTCTTCAGGTATTTGTAGAAAGCAAGGAGGCCAACAATTGCATTTTGTGCAAACAGAACAATGTCATAGCAGTCAGTTGACACATTCATTTATTTGCAACATGAGCAATTTGGATGAGATTATAATTCGCAGAAATTGTTGTACAGACTCCCCATACAAAGAGAAGTCTAGGAAGATATGGAATGAATTGTATTGAATGTAAACAGACTGGTAAATTGCTCGGTTCCTATGAAACAAACTGTGAGAATAAAATAGAATTGTTTTCATATAATCATATTTTAGGATGGATGCAAGAATGAATATCTTTTTGTCTGAAAGAGCCAGAACTCTTGCAAGCCTGAACATAATGGGCAGGATCCCAAGTACCACATGCAGAAGTAACTTCCTACAAAGTTATTTTCCCACCTCTTTCTCCTCACAGCAACTCCCTGTATTCCCCCAAACACCTCTGTTTTCCCCCAAACACCCCAAGGATGGTCTGACCTCTATGAAATTCAGAGCACCCTTGGGAATGGCATGGGGTGGACTAGGGGTCTGCAATGGAAAGGGGAATAACCCCAAACCAGTTAGAGGCACCTTCTGCAACAGGAGCTCTGTTCATGCAAAGTACCTTGTCTGATGTAGGGTGATTTCCTCCTCTGTTTGCAGACCCCACACATTATTCTACCTTGTTCCTGAGGGACTCGGACACTCAGGAGAGACTTTCTGGAGCTTGCTGGGGCTGCTGTGGAGAAAATTATCTTGTGGGAACTTTCTTCAGCACACAATACTTGTTTTCCAAAACAGCATGATCCAGAAAGGACTCATATATTCAGTCCTCTCAGTGCTTAGCAGAGGTGTAGCTATAATTGAGCACATATTTCAAAGAACCCAGCACATATTTCAAAGAACCCAGTTCCACCCCTCCCTATTTTCTTCATTATCTTCCTCACTCCGAGGGAATGCCGGGGAGAGGGGTGGACACAGGCCCCCTCTCCCCTAGCTATGCCCCTGGTACTTAGTTAATAAAAACTGAAATAATATTAACTGTTTTATAATGGAGATTTGCTTGGTAAATCAACCAACCAATATATTTTATTGGTAAGACAATAATGTAATGAGGGTGTACACATGACCTCACGGCTGCTGCTGGGAGGGCTGCAGAGGTAAGGCAGGAACTTGCCAACCTTCCCTAGCAGATGAGCAGTGGCCATCGTTGCCTTCGTCACGTTACATGCACACACGAGCAGCAGCATGGCGAACGCTGAAGCCAGAAGCGGGAGGACTTCCCCCCACACACACACACATCCCAGGGCGTGCTGTACCCTGGGCGCAGAGACTGCTCACATTAGAGCAGATGCTGTGTTCGAAGCATCTGCTCTTTTCTCCCGGTTCACTGCCGGAAATGGTGGCGGGCCGGAAAGGGTGGAAGCATTCAACCTGGCAGTGATCGTTCTTACGATTGCCTGCCAAGGTTAAACAAACCTCTGGTTCATTTAATCTTGGCTAAAGGCCAAGGTTAAAAGTTGGATTGGGCGGGAGGAGAATGCTAGGATTGGGCTCGATCCCAGCGCTGTACACAAGCAACCTAACCCAGGCTGGCTGTCCTAGCCTGGGTTAGGCTGCTTGTATGAATAGGCTTAATTTGAGACAAACATTTGCTAAGTGTGCCAAGAATGCTGAGGTGGAGATTTCTCATGGAAACCTAAATTGAACTATCCTTAAAGGATAATAAAGAATATTTTAAAAGGCTAATTCAAAGTTTTTTCAGAGTTGTTTTAAAGGATACGTTTTAAATGATAATACAAAGTAACATTCAGAGTTGTTATTCTGAATGAGTGGACACTTCTTTAGGCTGTCAGAAAAAAATTAAGGCATTTTAGCTGTTTAGGTGTTGCTTATTAATATTATTATTATTTTATGGTTTCCCCCACAAACCTCTGTTCTGATGTCACATAGCTGCTTAGCTAGATGAAAGAGAAGAGAATCAAGCTCTTAAATATCAAGAGTCTCTTATAACACTTTCAACCTGCTTGAACATCTGATTGTAAACTATTCAGAGGTTGAAAAGATAAATAGTTTTTAGGATAATCAATCATGTATTTCTGTAACCATACAATATAGAATACAAAAGAAAATGGTGCAGTAGAGCAGTCTCGTGCTATGATTAGGAGTGTTCATGTTGACTAGGGCCTCAGTGAGAACAGGATGAGAACCCAGTAATCTCTCCTTAAAATCTTCCTTCTTGGAGCACTCCAGATTAAAATGGGAAAAATAACAGAACTACCTTTGTATTTGACATAGAATTATTCTGTGGAATTAGTGGATTCCAGAAAATGATCAAATGTGAACCTCGGTGACAAGATGAAATCTGTCATCTTCTGTCTGCCCTGAGAATTTGTGTGTTGCTGCCCCCTGTGGCAGCCTGCTATATTGCAGCAGATTCCTAGGCCTCTGAAGCCCTGAACAAGCCCAGCCCTCGGGGATAATTCATTGGAAATATAAGAGAACAAGCTAGCCCGGGCACAGAGCATCTGCGCCTCTAGTTCTCCCTTGTTCTCAGCCCTCTCCCCTCTTCTTCCCTCTTCCCCCCTCCAATGTTTTTTCTCTCTGGCTGCCCGGCTGCCCGCTGCTTTCTCCCCCCACCCCATTGCCACTGCTGCTCTCTCTTTCTCTCACTGCTTTCTCTCCCCACTACTGCTGCTTTCTCTTTTCCCCTGCTGCTGCTTTCTCACCTCTGGCTCCTGACTAATCACCTGGCATGATCCTTGGCTTGTTCCTGATCCCTGGCTCCTGTCTGACCCTCTGGCTACTGGTGATTACTTGGCTTTGACCCTCAGCATGCCCCTGACCTCTGACTCCTGTCTGATCTTCTGGCTCCTGATCATCTACTTTGCTTGCTCCCTGGTGAATCTCTGGCTCTCCTAGTCCTGGTCTTTGGACTTGTACTCCTAGTGACAACTGCCCAAGGCTCAGCTTTCTGACAATCTATGTGAAAGATTCAAGTTCTATGGAAGGATGATTTGATAAACACACTTATTTTATCATGGAGGAAAAGAGAGAATTTCATCTGCTAGCACTGAGCTTAGGCTGTGCTGTTAAAACTCTGCCTGGATTGATACTAATACCTTTGTAATGAAAGTATGAGAGCAGTGGCATAATCACCATTGAACCAAGGAGGACAAAAGCCCTGGGTTGTGAATACGACAAATATTTATATACTGCTTTTAAACAAAAGTTCCCAAAGTGGTATACATAGATATAAATAAATAGGTAGGTAGGTAGAATGGGTTTGCCTGCCGGCCCCTCCGCATTCACCTT
The DNA here is from genome assembly GCF_027244095.1 of Hemicordylus capensis. NCBI lineage: Eukaryota > Metazoa > Chordata > Lepidosauria > Squamata > Cordylidae > Hemicordylus > Hemicordylus capensis. The sequence continues at coordinate 108,828,221 of NC_069662.1, forward strand.
GTGTCCAGCACTGGCCAGTGTGCAGTTGTCCCATCCCAGCAACAACAGGTGGCCCCTTTAAGACAGGCCTGTTCTTGTCCTGGCATAAGGTAGTGCACCAGTGCAGTGGCGGCATCAGAACTCAGCTGGAACAAAGTTGGGTAACCACTGTCAGCAAAGGCAGGCTGGCGGCAGCATCCAACTGGCGTGCGGTGGGGTGGCGGCTGTGAGGGCAGGTGGCAAAGGTTGGGAAGGCAGCTAATGATAGGAGGCTGCCACCTCAAATCTTGCCCCCAGTGCTGCCTTCAACCTTACCCCTTTATGGGAGAATGTGATTTTAGCTTATTCCAGGTTTATTTAAGAAAACTGTTCTAATTCTGAAAATCTGGGTTGCTGTGCTTAAAAAGAAAATATCTAGCAAGAAATGCAAACCTCAGCTCTAGTTCCTATATATTATTGATATACAGCATTCACATTTATATCACAAAAACATTGCATAACAAGGCAACATCCATCTACTGTTTAGAATTCTGAATGTTCTTACTCTATTGACTATCTCGCCATACTCCCTGGATCCTATAATGTGTGGTCCCGCTTACTGAACACACCTAATATTATTTCCTGAATTTGCTATAACTATTCAAATGGAGGGTTGAAAAGAAAAATTGCCTTTCATTGTGAAGTCTTAAAACAAACAAAAGGCACCATATTGCTACTTTAGGGACCCATTTGTTGCCTGCTGATGCTATTACACATGTCATTTCAGTCCTGCAGTTAGCCATAAACCACAGCTTTTCTTTTCTTTTTTCCCAGAGAGAAATAAATGCCTGAAGGGAAACAAGAATGGAAAGCATCCTTAAAATGACTGATTTACAATTGGCAAGGAGGAGATACAATATGAAAATTATAGCCTTCTTATTGTGAGTGTCACATTCCAAATTCACTCAGGGCTCCTGCATTAAAAGAACCCCACAAGCCATCTGGCTGGCTAAGGCTGCATGACTTGAGAGCTTTCTGTATGGTAGAGTTGAGAATAACTGTATGTGTTAGTATATCAAGGAATAAAGATTGGGAGAACCGTTCATGATATATCACTAGTTCTTCTTTTGATACCTCTCACACGTTGGCCAAAAGGACCACCACGAGATTTGCAGTGGTCTATTCTGCAACCCCTGGAATACTCAGAAAAATAAGCTAAAGCTATTACCCTTCTAGAATACTTAGGAGTGCAGAGAATGCGCAGAACTCACATATTAGGGGATGGGGATGGGAAACCACTTACTTACTTACTTATTGCAAGTGGCTTTGGGCAAGTTTGGGAAAGTGATGGAAACAATCGAACTGTAATATAATTCAAACTGTAAATAAAAATAAAGCGATATATTTTTTAAAATACAATTAAATATCAGTAAGTACAAAGTGTGCTAAAAACAGCATGGTTCAAACAACATTGAGAAAGGTTCTGTTTTATCATAGCTTGTACATAGAGCACTGGCCAGCATGACAAGCAGCATTTGATTTGCATTGATGTTAGGAATCTGCAGGGGCTGCTGCACAACTCGAAAGGCTTCCTCAATGGTATAGTGAGACAGGGCTCCTGCAGAATGAAACTGCTACTAGGCAGTTGCACCATGCTTATTCCAAGTGGAATGGCTACTTCTCAGAAGCTATTTTAAGTTGTTCTGTGGCAACCATACACTGCTTCACCATTGGATTTCCCTTTCAACTAGCAGCAGCCCCAGTGGGTCCCTAACATGAACATAGGGCTGCCCATCCTGTCAGCCACTATAGTTCTCTTCTTCTTTCCTGTCCTCTTCTGTTGATGACTTCAGTAGGAAAGTGGAACAGTTCCACTTTGTCAAAGCCTGGCAAACTATTGGCACCTGCAACTCAGAACTGTTGTGGAATGGGTAAGAGTAGATTGCCCTCTAGATCAGGGATTCTCAGTGTTGGGTCCCCAGATGTTATTGGACTTCAACTTTAATAATCCCTAGCCCCAATGACCTTTAGTTGGGTATTATGGGAGTTGAAGTCCAATAACATCTGAGGACACAATGTTGAGAATCTCTGATCTAGATGATCATAGGTAGGTAGGAGCCTACGAGTAATGACTTCCAGGGCAAACGTTATCTTAAAGAACTCTACCCCTGCCCCAAGTAATACAGGTAGTTGGAGTATTCGGAAACTGTTAGCTCAGCCATGTAATTCAGTCTCCCTGCTCTGGTAAAATGGGGATAATATTTATAAGATGATTATGAGATTGAATTGGGTAAGAGTGGAAGGATTCAGAAGCAGGGTTGGAAGTAGTATGCTGCTTCTTCAGTTACAAAAGACTATGCCCACCTGTCCATTCCCTGCTTTTTCATCTCACCCTATCTTCAGATAAAAGCCATTGTAACAGCTTTGCTGCATTTCTGGAAAAACTGTATGTGTGCAGTTCTTTGGCAGGTTTGTCATGGAAGGGAGGTTAGGGCTCAAGAACACCTGTCCATTTGTCCTTGACGTATAGGTTCAGGCATAGGGACTGAGAACTCTTAACTCATATTGGCCTGAAGTGTGGTATACACAATTCTGAACTGTATATAGGTATTTTGGAACTGTCTTCAACAATGTTACAGGTTTGTTCTTAAATTTGTATTTTTCTCATCTACCTTCCTCATAGATTTTAAACATTGGAAGAAAAACTTTGGAAGAAAAGTGTAGACAGGCTGCTTTACCACTTGTAACTCATGCTATAATAACCTGCATTAGATAAAGTCTATATGCTAGTCATTTATATATCTATATAAAAATGTTTATTAAAAAATAGTTACTTGTTCAGAACCTAAGTTGAAGGGGAGATGAAAACTGAAATACCAGTTTGAAAGCTTAATATATGTATAACTTATTAAAGATCACCACAGCTATTGAAGGCGTTTAATAAACATCCATTATGCTTAAGAGTTCACCTAAACACTGCTTCCCTACAAATTATCTGCAGCATTCATTTGTGATATTATAGGGCTTTAGTCCTTCAGTATATGTCACATGTTTTGGCCTGGGAACTATCCAGGCCATGCACTATTTCCTTAATCCCTACACCACCATTAGGCAGTTCAAGCTGGCATACTTTCACAACAGCCCAGAAGCCTTCTGGTTTGGTTATCAGGAAGTCAGAGAGCCAATCCAATGCCATTGCTACTATAAAGTTACAGATTTGTTCTCTCAGCCTGTTCTGTCTCAGGTACTTAGTAGCACTTCGACCAAAGTGCTTGACAGTGTGGTAATGTTCATCATTTAGTGTAAGTCAGAAAAACTGGGTAGAGAAGCATGGACCGGACACTCAGCCCTGTGTACCTGTGTAGATAACAATAAAGATATCAACAATGGAATTCACTCATGTTATTTTCAATGGTTTGGAAGACATGTTTGCTTCTGATTCCGCTGCTATCTGCTTAGTTCTTTAACTGTGGTTTGTTTGCTTTTTTTTTTTTAAACTTGCTCAGTGTTTTCCCCATATAATCTTAATGTTCTGTTAGCACCTTCCTTATGTGGAATATAAAACAATTCTGCCAAAAAAAATTGCTGTGAAGAGGAATGCTAAACTAGCCCTCCTGAGGCGTATACATGAATCCCCCTGACAAACACTTGAGAAATGCTGCACTAATCCTGATGAATAGAGACCTTCATGGTTTTTATGTCCTTTTAACTTACAATTTTCCCCATTTCACTGGTTGTGACTTACAGACAACAAGTAAATTGACTATAATAGAACTTGGTTTTATGTAGCGCCTTTCACACTCATGGAATCCCAAAGCTATTTAAAAAGTAATGGGTTGTTCAGTGATTGTGTAGATGAATATAGCACCCATCATGTGCTCACCAATGCTCAAAGTGCCTTGAGACAAACAAACCTATTAAGAATGGAGACAGTGGGATCGTCTACTCTTTTAAAATTTTGATGAGATTTGATAGGATTTGATTTACCTTTGGAGAGCTATAAAAATCTGATTAGTCTTAACCAGAGGATAGAGTCAGCATGTTCCTGTGGCACACAAGACAGGGAGTTTGACTCAGAGTCTGATATATGAATCTTGGTTTGTTCATCAAGCTACTGATTGGTGGATTGTGGGTTTCCAAAAGCCAGACTCATTTCTTGTCTCTAAAACTGGATGCTATCTGCTTTCCATGGGTGGTATGAGGAGGATGAATGTGGTTACAGTTGCAAAGAACTATGTATGCTTTTGATGAAATCCTAGCCACCAAATTTAAGAGGCAGTAGTCCTCATTAAAAGTACAAACCTCTCAAGTTGGTATAAGGATATTAGGAATGTCTGTCACCTGTATGTAGATCTGTAATAAATCGGCAGTCTGTGATTTGCAGCTGAATGTGCAAAATGCCTCCACTAAGCAGTACTGTGTCAAAAGCAATATGAACAGGTGATATGTCTGTGTGATATGTATTGACTGTTTAACAAAGGAAAATAATCTCTTGATGATGTAGTCATCAAATGATTGACATGCACATATAAGATCAGTCTGTTAGACTACATGTGTGAGCATTGTAAGATATTCCCCTTAGGGGATGGGGCCACTCTGGCAAAAGTACCTGCATGAGTGTGTGCAGAAGGTTCCAGGATACTTCCTTGGCATCTCCAAGACAGAGCTGAGAGATTCATGCCTGCAACCTATGAGGCAAACCTCACGTGCAGTTAGCATTTACTCAGCCTCTTGTAAGCATGAAGGGCATGTCAGCCACTGTGTTTAGGGTTGCCAAATGACCAGAAATGGCTGGCCTATTGTACCCTTTCAGCAGGCAGTATTTTTTCTCATGAAGGTAAAGAGGAGGAGAGCTAGTCTTGCGGTAGCAAGCATGAATTGTCTTCTTTGCTAATCAGGGTCCACCTAGTTTGCTTGCTTGCTTGCTTGCTTGCTTGCTTGCTTGCTTGCTTATTTATTTATTTATTTATTTATTTATTTATTTGATTTCTATACCGCCCTTCCAAAAATGGCTCGGGGCGGTTTACATAGAGAAATAATAAATAAATATAAAATGGCTCCCTGTCCCCAAAGGGCTCACAATCTAAAAAGAAACATAAGACAGACACCAGCAACAGTCACTGGAGGTACTGTGCTGGGGGTGGACAGGGCCAGTTACTCTCCCCCTGCTAAATAAAAGAGAATCACCACGTTAAAAGGTGCCTCTTTGCCAAGTTAGCAGGGGTAACTTGAGTATGAATGGGACACAACATGTGAGCACTATAAGACATTCTCCTTAGCATGGTGCTTCTCTGGGAAGAGCACCTGCATTCTTGCATCTCCCTTGCATGCTTGTGTTCTCCCTTGCATCTCCAGATAGGGTTGGGAGAGATTTCTGCCTGTAATTTTGGAGTAGCTGCTGCCAGACTATGTAGACAGTACTGAGCTAGATGGACCAATGGTCTGACTCCATAAAAGGCAGCTTCCTATGTTCCTAAGTTTCTAGTCACAGTTATTCATTCTGGCTGTACCCACAGGACTAATGCATCATTGTGGTCCATTGTTCTTGGTAGGGATGTGCACGGAACCACAGAGGCGTGGTCCAGCACTGGGGGGAGTGTATCTTTGGGGGGGAATAGTACTTACCCCCCGCCCTTCCCCCTCCGGTGCTGGACTTTCTTAAAACGTTCTTGGGGTGGCAGAGTTCCTCCCTGCCACCCCTGCCCCCGTCGTTGTCTTCCAAGTTAGAAAGCCGAAAAAGCTAGAGCCACGCATGCGCCCTTTGCGGTGCATGCATGCTTGTCGCTGGTGCGTGCGCGCCACATACGTCATTGTGACGTATGAGGTGCGTGCGCCGGCGGCAGCAGCAACGAGCATGCGCGCCGCAAAGAGCGCATGCGTGGCTCTAGCTTTTTCTGCTTTCTAACTTGGAAGACAACGACGGGGGCAGGGGCGGCAGGGAGGAACTCTGCCGCCCCAAGAACGTTTTTAAAAAGTCCAGCGCCGGAGGGGGAAGAGCGGTGGGTGGGGGGTAAGTACTATCCCCTGCTTAAAGACACACTCCCACCACTGCCGGACCGGCAGAATTCTGGACCGATCCGGAGGCCTCCAGAATGGCCTCCGGTCCGATCCATGCAGACTCCTAGTTCTTGGTATAGATTTTTTAGATTTCTCTCTTAGTAGGAGATGGCTCTTCCTAAGGAGGTACTGACGTTTGCCAGAGGAGGCACAATCTCTTTCCTGACTACTTGAGTCTACCTGAGCCTACTTAAGTTTAATCTGGACAAGAAGGAGGTTGTGGAGAGCAGTATTTGATGATTGGGGAAATCAAGCAGGACTGGGGAGCAGAGGCATAACTATAGGGGGGGCAGGGGGGGCACGTGCCCCGGGCGCCATCTTTTCTGGTCACGTGGGGGGCGCCGCCATGACCAAATTTTTTAAAAAAATTTAAATTTTTTTGTTAATACAAATGTTTCCTGCTCAGTGCAGCAGTGCTGCAGCAGTCAAGGGAGTGCGTCGGTGCCCCCTTCCCCACGAGCGGTCCCTTCCGCGCCGCCTGTGCCCCCCCACATTGCTTTGCTGGCGCCTGGCGGCCAGTCAGTGGCCTGGCTTGGCAGCGGCGGCGGGCGCTTGTGAGGAAAAACCTAAGTATAATGTAGTATGTTGGGGGGGCGGTGGGCGCGGTGGGGGGGGCGCCATTTCAGTGCTTGCCCCGGGCGCCGTTTTCCCTAGTTACGCCTCTGCTGGGGAGTTCCAGATCCAGTCCCCTGAAACAGCAGCTCCATTGCTTGGGCTACTCCTGGATCTGGCCCTGCTTCTAGATACTCAGGTAGCAGCAGTAGCCAGGGATGAATTTTACCAGTTTCATTTGGCCAGGAACTGTCCATATTTTCTGTATTTGCTAGAGAAATTTGAATGTACATTCACTTTAGTCACTTCCAGACTGGATTACTGCCATGCTATTCATGCGGACCTGCCCTTCAAGACAGTACAGAAACTTCAATTGGTCCAGAATAAGGCCATAACACTTTTATCTGGGGCAGCAGATTGGATCACATGCAGATCCTTTACCAATTTCTCTAGCTGTAAATCTGTTTCTGGGCTCAATTCAAGGAGTCTCTTACGACTACTATTTACAGTATATACCACATCTCAACAAAAGTTTCCAAAGCGGATTACATAGAAAAATAAATAATAAATAAATAAGATGGAAGGATCTGTGAGACCTTTGAAACCCTGAACAGACTATAACCTATATATAGGAATCAACTTCTCCCACAAGAACTTGCCCAGAATCTCTGTTTTCAGGGCCTTCTCCTCTATCTACCCTCTGGCAGATATAGGTGGGCAACATGAATATGGCCGAATCCAGAATGTGGGACAGGATTCCAAGAGAGATATGCCTGGTACTGTTGCCCCATTAGGTGATTATTGAAAACAATGTTATACCTCTGCTGAGTTTTCTTTTTGCTTCCTCAGTGGCATCATCAGTATAGGAGAAGGTGTTCACTTACCACTTTGTACCTTCTCCTTCCTATTGAACATTTCATAGCAGAGATAAAGTTGCACTGGGACATCCCTTCCCCTTGATCTCCACTTCCCCAGACTATTTAGCAAGAACCTGGTCCTTCGTACAAGGCAAATGCAAGAACATATTAGGATGAAAAAATGTGGATTTTGCAGGATAGAGGCAGAAACAGCAGGCACATGGTAGTATAGTGTTTCAGAACAGGTTACTTAAAAAACTTAAATAGCAGTTTGCATAATAGATTTTTCTAGTTGGCAATTTTTTTTAATAACCATCACTGTTTGCCAAGTTATTTCAGTGAAACAAAGCGTGTGGAGTTTTAAAACCAGTGTCTTGACCGATAAACGCTTTGAAGTTCCTGTAATATGTTCAGTTATAGAACTAATAAAACTAGTGTATGGAGATAAGAATTTTGTTCTATTACATCAGCAAATTAGTGTTTTGCTAAGCATTAACATTAATTGACAATAGTGGATTACTGCTCTGAATGCTCCTCTTCACGCTTCATGCTGTGGTTTTAGTTTGTGCTTTTCATTGGAGCTGGGTTCTGAAAATATTCCTTGCTGGCGTATAACTGAAGAGTTTAAATTATGTGCCTAAAGCTTTAATTTGGATTTAATAAGCACCAATTTTTGTCATGTTTATTAAACTCACTTGACTTTTCAAAGAGCACCCACTGAGGCTTATGAATATGTAAATTGGAAATGTGGTTGGTAAAGAATGAAACTAAACTACACCTACAATAAAGATGTAATCACATTTTTAATTATCAATTAACATTTAAGTAACTTGATTAGCATAAAACAGGAAGATAAAGATCCTCTGGAAAATTAGATATCACTGGAGATCAGGATCTGCAAAAACTAATTTTAGATGTGAAAGCAGAATTCCCCCATTTTCTAGCCATTACTTGTTCACAACCAAGATATACCGCATATACTTTTAAAACTGCAGAGAAAGCAGGTGATGCTGCCTCTATAGCTTTCCTATATATTTTCTTCCCCACCTTTCCTGGTTTGCAAAAAGGACTAAAATTTTGTCATGCAGCAGGCAGGAAAAAGGTTTTGACAAAGAGACTTGGCCAAAAATTAGACGGGACAAACTGCTGTAGTACTGTTTTTCAACTGCAACAAGCAGCATTTCTGGGCTGTGGCCCAGCAACCTTAATATTTTATTTTTATTTATTTATTTATTTATTAAAACATTTTAATACCGCCCAAAACTTACGTCTCTCGGCAGTTTACAACAGAATAAAAACAAAGTAAAACATTCATTAAGACAAAATGTGGGGGGGGGGGACACACACATTACAACAATTTAAAAATTTAAAAACAATACTTTAAAACAGCATTAAAACCATTAAAACATTAGTTAAAAGCCTGGGTGAAGAAATGTGTTTTTAAAGCCTTTTTAAAAGCTGTCAGAGATGGGGAGACTCTTATTTCACTAGGGAGCGCATTCCAAAGCCTTGTGGCAGCAGCGGAGAAGGCCCATCCCTGAGTGGGCACCAGACGAGCCAGTGGCAGCTGCAGACGGACCTCTCCAGCAGATCTCAGTGGGCGGTGGGGTTCATGCAGAAGAAGGTGTTCCCTTAAATACCCAGGGCCCAAACTGTTTAGGGCTTTATAGCTTATAACCAACACCTTGTACTTTGCCCAGAAACATATCGGCATCCAGTGTAGCTCCTTCAAAACAGGAGTTATATGGTCTCTCCGAGATGACCCAGAGACCAACCTGGCTGCCGCATTCTGGACCAGCTGTAGTTTCCGGACTACGTACAAGGGCAGCCCCACATAGAGTGCATTACAGTAATCCAGTCTGGAGGTTACCAGCAGATGTACCACTGTTTTGAGGTCATTCACCTCAAGAAACAGATGCAGCTGGCGTATCAGCCGAAGCTGATAGAAGGCACTTCTGGCCACTGCCTCAACCTGGGAAACCAGGGAGAGGCTCGGATCCAGAAGCACCCCTAGACTGCGTACCTGTTCCTTCTGAGGAAGTGTGACCCCATCCAGAACAGGCAGATCAAAATCATCTCTCGATTTCCAACCCCGGACAATGAGTACCTCCGTCTTAGCTGGATTCAGTTTCAGTTTGTTATCCCTCATCCAGCCCATCACCGACTCCAGGCAGACATTTAGGGAGGTTATGCCCTCTCCCGATGATGCTGACATGGAGAAATAGATTTGGGTGTCAGCATACTGGTAGCACCCTGCACCAAATCTCCTGATGATCTATCCCAGCAGTTTCATGTAGATGTTAAACAACATTGGAGACAATATGGAGCCCTGGGGAACACCATACAAAAGTTCAGATTTTAAAGAACAGCAGTCTCCAAGGGACACCATCTGGAACCTGCCCGAGAGGTAGGAGCGGAACCACTGCAAAGCCGTGCCTCCAACTCCCAACCCCCTCAGACACTCCAGAAGGATACTATGGTCGATAGTATCGAAAGCCGTTGAGAGGTCCAGAAGGACCAACAGAGTCACACTTCCTCTGTCAATTGTCAATTGGAGATCATCCATCAGGCCGACCAAAGCAGTCTCCACCCCATAGCCAGTACGAAAGCCAGTTTGAAATGGGTCAAAATAATCAGTTTCATCCAAGACTATCTGAAGCTGGGAGGCCACCACCCTCTCAATTACCTTGCCCAGCCACGGAAGGTTGGAGACAGGCCTGTAGTTGTTCAAGTCCGAGGGATCCAGGGTAGGCTTCTTCAGAAGCAGTCTAATAATTGCCTCCTTAAAACAAGGAGGCATCCTACCTTCCTTCAGAGACGCATTTATAATCTCTACCAGGCCTTCTACAACAATCCCCTGCCAGATAATATAAGCTATGTTGTACAAGGGTCAAGAGAACAGGTGGTAGGCCGCACCATTCGAATCAGCTTGTCCACATCCTCAGGAGTCACAAACTGGAACTGATCCAACCTAATCACACAAGAGGAGTTGCTGGACACCTCCACATCAGACACTGAGGTAATTGAGGAGACAGAGTCCAAGTCGGCCCGAATACGAGAGATTTCCCCCACAAAGAATTCATTAAACACATCACAGTGGGTAATCGATGGTTCCAGATTCTGATTCAAGGGAGGAGGGGCACTCACTAGTCCTCTAACAACCCTGAACAACTCCACCGGACGTGAACTTGTGGATGCAATACGGGCAGAAAAGAATCGCTTCTTTGCCTCACGTATCGCCTGAGCATAGTCTTCAAATGAGCTCTATGTTGCAATCTGTCGGATTCAAGCTGAGTCTTTCTCCACTTGCACTCCAGTCATCTACCTCGCCGCTTCAGCCCCCGTAGTTCTTCCGTATACCTAGGGGCCAATTTTGAAGCAGGTCGGAGAGGACGCTTAGGAGCAATCATGTCTACTGCCCCAGTGAGTTTGCTGTTCCAATTCTCCACCAGGGCATCAACAGGATCACCAGCAGAGCCAACACTAAATCCCTCCAAGGCTTTTTGAAATCCTATTGGATCCAATAACCTTCTCGGGCGGATCATCCTAATAGGTCCCTTGCCCCTGTGAAGGTGGGAAGTGATTGTGAGTCCAACCTTAACCAGATGGTGGTCCGTGCATGACAATGGGGAAATCGCAGTATTCCCCACTCACGGAACACCACCCTGATCAGAATGAAAGACCAAATCAAGCGTGTGACCAGCAATGTGCATTGGCCCCGAGACCACTTGGGATAGGCCCATAGTTGTCATGGCCACTATGAACTCCTGAGCTGTCCCAGACAAATTGGTCCCAAAGTGAACATTGAAGTCCCCCAGCACCACAAGCCAGGGGGACTCCAACACCAAATCCGAGACCAAGTCCATCAGCTCGGTTAGGGACCCTATTGAGCAGCGGGGTGATCGATACACCAACAGAAGTCCCAGTCTATCCCTGGTCCCCAGACTTAAGTACACACATTCAATATGGTCCGACACTCTAACAGGGAAAGGTTATTCTTATAGACCACAGCCACTCCACATCCCCGCCCATGGTCCCTCACCCACTCCTCAACAGAGTAGCCTGGAGGAAGAAGCTGGGACCACACTGGGCCCCCAGCCTCCCCCAGCCAGGTCTCTGTGATACATACTGTACTAGGTCGGCACCTTCATCCAGAATCAAATCATGGATGGTTTCTGATTTGTTCTGGACCGACCTGGCATTACAGAGGAGCAAGGTGAGGTTCCAAGGATGATCGGCACTGCTCCCCAAGGTCAAAGAGCTGGCAGGACTGCCGGAAGGGGAAACAGCTATTAGATCTCCAAGTCCCCTTCCCCGTAACGGCCCGCTGACCTGCCAACATTACTTTAAAGGAACAAGCAGAGTTTCTGGGCTGTGGCCCAGCAACCTTAATAGTAGTAATTACTCTTGAAAACAGTTAGTTGCTCCTTTATGACCACTCCCACTTCCCACCCTCTGCTTTTTAAATAGGCAGAGGTCAGGAGAACATTGCAAGGAAGAGGAGAAAGAGCTCTGAAATTCCACCACCACCCCACCCCCGGAAGGAGAAATTCCTCTGCTGCGCAAAGAGGTGCCTTTTAAAAGTGGTGATTCTCTTCACTGAGCAGGGGGAGAGCAACTGGCCCTATCCATCCCCAGCACAGCATCCCTCCAATGGCTGTTGCTGGTGTCTACCTTCTGTTTCTTTTTTAGATTGTGAGTCCTTTGGGGACAGGGAGCCATTTTATTTATTTCTTTGTTTATATCTATGTAAACCACTTTGGGAACTTCTATTGAAAAGCAGTATATAAATATTTATCGTATTTGTATTAAGAGAAAGGTGTCAATGTGTAAACTCTCCTTGCAAGTCTTAGCAAATGCTTCCCTGACGCTGAAGTCTTAGCAAAAATACTAAAATATGGGAGCCAGCTATAGTGAGCCACTGTTGGGGAGAGAACTCTGCACATACTAAGAAGTGCACAAACTAAGAAGTTTCACACCTAGTTTTCCAACATAGAAATAAATAGTCTGAAAATATCTGTACTCCAGGAAGCTCAGTGGGCTGTTTTGAGTGTTTCCAGCTTGGAACAAAACACCCTTTAAATAAATGGCCTGTTTCAAGCTTGGAACAAAACAACTGTTTCGAGTTGCTTAGAGTACCATTTTGGAGGTCTGTTTTTTGCTTGCTGATTGGTTCTCTGGCACTAGGTTGTGATTGGCTTGTGATCTCCTTGCTTCTTGGTTGGCTTGTTATAAAAATCAAGTGTCGTCAATGGCAACTATGCTCCCATTGGCGGAAGGAAGGAGGGGGAACACAAAAGGAGGGAGCTTCAAAATATATTCAAAGGGAGTAGGAGTCAGAAAGAGCCCTTATAGTTTGCCTCTCTTGGATACATCAGGAGAGGAGGAAGGAATCAAGGAAGGTTTGATTCTGTGGTTTTCTTACCACCAAGTATAATATGCTGTGCTATTGCTGCTATAACTATCTGGTTTCGCTGGATCTCAGACTGACAAAGAAGGACTTGGGTGCCTGCCTGCCTTGAGTTGCTCAAAACAAAACACAAAATTTATTTCGTGCACATCCCTAAAGATAGCTGCTTCCACCACTATTTTGACATTCCCCAGGCAAGATCTTGGTGAAATTGAGCAACTGAGCACTGCTTTCTGAGGCTTTTTCACCCCTTAGGAGAACTGGTTCAAAATTGCAAAATTTCCTAGAAACCAGATATGAAGACTGAGTCAAGGATTATCTTAGATACCTTAGGCAACTTGGGCTGTCCAGCTGTTGATGAACTACAAATCCCATTGTCCCCAACCATATTGTGACTGGGGTGATGGGAGCTGTAGTTTAGCAACAACTGGAGAGCCAAAGTTGCCTATCCTGCCTTAGATAAAGCGGCATACCGATGACCAGAAAACATTTGAACTATGTTGTGAATGCCTTTTCCTCAGTATTACACAGGCACAGTAGTGCCTATATATTATGGTATTATGAGTGGAGAAGTAAAACAGCATTCTTTCATTTTATGTCACCCAAACGCCCCTGCCCCTGCTCCCGGCAACTTCCAGTGGCTTCCTTTTGCACTATTCATGCGAGAAGGGGCATTTTTACACTAAGAATCATCTGCAGTGTGTCAGTTTTTATTGAATCTGTAGGTAAATGATAAAGTTATGAGGAGTAAAAATTCAAAAGCAGACATGAAACCACAAGAGTTGGGTCTCCCTCCCCCCCCCCCATTTGAGGGGTTTGTTGCATCCATAAGAGGGATTTGTTGTATTCAAATAGGGAAGCACAGACTGACTCAATTTCTTCAGGAAAGCACTCTTTCGATAGTCTGTCTTTCATACCCCACACTTTCATGGTTAGTCAAAATCAATGTGTTTTGAATTCCTACAAATTAAGAAAAAAGATGGTCCTTTAACATCAGGTTCTGATATGCTCACTGAAGTCAGAATATCCATGAGGAGAAAAGGGGAAGGAAGTGAATGGGCCCTTGTTGCCCTGGAAACAGCTCTGAAGGCCGGCCGTCTGAAGGGGCTGGCTGGAGAAACACACACACACACACACACACACACACACCTGAAGGAGGAATGTCTTGAGAGGGTAACCATTACAGCTGTGAATGGTTTGATTCATATCTCTGTAGTAAATAGAACAGCCCTACTCTTCTCCCCACTCTTGCTGTGGATAGGAAACACTGGGACAGTGATCCATTCCAGGCCCCTAGCCAGCCTAGACGTTCAGGTTGGGCTGGTGGTGCTGTGGGGCAGCACCACAAGCACCACCAAAAATTCCCCTTCCCAAAATGTCGGGGCCGTCAAAAAGGGGGCAAACCCTCTTAGTGATCACAATTAAGACTGGAACTATGAAAAGAACATGGATTGTCTGAGTGTCTATCGCAATCACTGGCCGAGCATCTGCTTTGCATGCAGCAACTCCCAGATGCAGTCCCTGGCTGGCGGCCTCTCCAGGTAGGGCTGGGAAAGACTCCTGACTGAAACTTTGGAGAGCTGTTAACTAAGAGAAAAATTAATAGACTCATTTCCTCAGTCTTGGGCTCTATTTTGCATGACCTGGCAGCTGACCTTGCAGGCACTGGAAAAGCTGCTGCAATTATAGTAGGGACTCTTTTTTTGGTACGTGTGTGTTTGGGGGATCCTTACATATCCAAAATATAGAGACCAAGAAAGATAAAGGACACTGTGGAGGGGGGGGCAGGGGGAATACATGAAATGAATATAAAATCCAAAATGCATCTGCATTATACAACTACAGATAATACATAAAGAAGCTGTTCACACACGGATGTAAAACTAGGCAAAGGAGGCGCAGCCCGATTTTGCACATGTGTGTGCATCACCAGGATCTGGCCCAATCCCGGCAGCACCGCAGCAGCAACCCCACCTATGGACCCACCCTCCAAAATGAGGTTAAGGGAGCAAGCACTCCCCATAACCTTGTTTTTCCAGTCATCTGTCAGCTGCGGCTGCAAGCAGCTTGCAGCCTGTGGTACTCTCAGGGAGAGGAGATCCCCATAATGCACCACGCACTCATGCAGTGCATTATTGGCGCTCGGGGGGGGCAGAATGACGCATCTAAGCACCCCGACCCTCGGAGCTATCAGCAGGAGCTGGTGCTCATCTGAGTGGGCAATCTAGGGAAAGGTAACTGCTCATCTCCGGGGAGGTAAGCTCTTCAGGACTTCCTTCTCGTTAACCCTATTGCCGTTGTCACTGATCGCGAGAAAGGGCTTAATGACTGATCTACTTGCATCCTAATCCGATCCAGAAGAAATGAACAGGACTTGATGGAAGTCAGAAATCTTATATGCAGAAAAACATGGGCTTTATAATAATATTATTTTCCCCAGTACAAAAGCATGGTTGGTGTGAGCTGCTTCGGTGAGTTTCTCTACACTCTGTCCTCAGGAACCTGAAGTTTAACACAAAGCCTGCCTTATGGCCACAACAGAGTCAAGCGGCTGTTTAGCTGGCCCTATAAAGACATTTTGCATCCTGGGGCAGTTATACTCACTCATTGAATTAGCAAATGTCTACAGAAATAGCAATTCTAAAACAGTGTCTTTAATAAATTCAATAAAAATCCACAATGTATCCACAATAGCGAGCTGCTTTCCTTAACCAATTACTTTCTTTTCCAAATCTGTCTCTCACCTTTACATGCAATTAGAATGTAAAGACCATCACCAGGGAAAACAAACATTAACATCCTGCCTTGGGCAATAGACTGGAGGAAGAATGCAAGTGGAAGCCTGCAGCAGCTGCAGGTCAGATCTTGCATCAGGATAAAAGAGAGAATAACTTTTGGCACAGCGGCCAGTCACCAGAGTATATTTTTGGGCACTGGAACAGATTTTGGGGGCAAAGTGGGCTGGAAGAACTTTGGTTGGGGGAGCGCTCCAGTGCCAGATGAAAACTTGGGAAGGCCCAGGTCTGTCCTGGCCCAAACCTGGCTGTAGGCCAGCAGCCACCTCTACTGTGCCTAGCCTTTTGATACGCAGAGGAAATTGTAAGTGTGAAGGGTTATGGGAGAAATGTACCCTAGCATTCCTCTCTGTGGTCAAAGATTACCTTTGGAATGTAGGAAGAGACATCTGTATGAGCCAAAACTCACTTAGGCAGAGGATAGAAGCTCTCTGAAATAAAGTAGAACTTGAATGGAGCCCAAACATGAAGAAATGATCTATCTATCTATCTATCTATCTATCTATCTATCTATCTATCTATCTGTTACATTTCTGTACCGCCTCATACCAAACAGGTGATAAAACCAAATTAAAACAGCTATAAAAATATAGAACTATTTAAAACAGCAGGGCAACAATAAAAATCAACTTTTAAGTTCCCGTTCCTTTTTTCTCCCTAATTTGATCCATCCCTTTATTCATATATTAAAGGCAAAAACTTTGTTCTGTTTATGCAGGACACAAGGTTCCTGCTACATTGCTGAGTTCTTCAGGTAGAGCTCCACTCCAAAGCGTCAACTGCAGTAATCCAGAAGGCTGTTCCATTTCTCTTTCCTGTTTTCATCCCACTATAACCATCACTGCAGAAGTGCCCCTTCAGTTACCAGACAGAGAGGAATGAAATACGGTTGCATGTACCCAAGCATCTTCAGAAGGTTGGCTGGAGAACTCATTATAGTCTATGCAATGACCAGATCCAAAGATTTGTTCTACCTTTCGTAACAGTGGAAGAGAGGATGCTGTACAGCTTATCATTAAGAACTCTTAAAGCTGCCCAAATCCCTTCTGTTATAACTGTACAGGAGACATGTAATCCTTTGCTTCTACAGAATACATGATAAGTCTTTCTGACTGATTACAGGCAGACATGAGTAGCTGATGGCTACTCTCTTAATTTCTATCAAGAATTCTTCTAACTGGCTGAGCTGGCAAGCATAGGCAGGGGCGTATCTAGGGTAAGGCAAGCAGGGCATGTGCCCCAGGCGCCACTCTAAGGGGGGCGCCATTTTTTAAAATTAAAAATATGGCCACCGAAAACAAAATGGCCATTGCACGTGTGCAAATAGCCTCTGTGAGTAAGTGCTATTGTGAGGCCCTAGGCCATGCCAGGCCTCACAGAGGCCATTTGAGCATGCGTGGCAGCCATTTTGTTTTTAGCAGTCATTTTTTTTTTTTAAAGATTTTTTTTAATGGCCACTGCACATGCTCAAATAGTCCCTGCAAGGCCCTAGTGGCCAGAGGGGGGAGGGGGAACCTTTGCAGACCCCCCCCCATGGCCTTTAGGAAGCTCCCCAAAGGGGCTACCAGTAGTTTGTTTTTTTAAAAAAATTAATATAATATAAGTCACTGTACACATATTTAGTTTGCCACTATGTACAGAGAATCAGGACTTGTGAATACTGGGCTGAAGCTTATGAGCTAGGATTGTATTCATTTGCTCTTACTTTGCTTCTTGTGATAAGTGAGTTAAATGTAATGTCTTAATAATATGGCTATTATATGGTGAGTTTGTCTTTGAATCAGTGTGAAATCCTTAGTATTAAGGCCCACTGGGAGTTTCTTGCTCTCTTTCTCTCATTTTAACTGTCTTTCTGAAATACTAGAATATATTCCAAGCAGTGACACAGTTTTCTCTGCATATCCTTTAATTATTTTCAGAGTATTTGGGAAAAGTCAAATTCTCCATTTATTTTTAAAACTTATGTAATAGTGGTACTACAATGCAT
This sequence comes from Hemicordylus capensis, assembly GCF_027244095.1. Lineage (NCBI taxonomy): Eukaryota > Metazoa > Chordata > Lepidosauria > Squamata > Cordylidae > Hemicordylus > Hemicordylus capensis. Next base: position 108,845,837 of record NC_069662.1, read on the forward strand.
AGTAAAGAATTAGACAGGCACTTCTGTTTAGTTTTCCAAGTACACCTCCACATAGTATTTGGTTATTTCATGAGCCCCAGCATACTGAACTTTGTAGTTTCCCAGCATTTTTAGGTCTGGCTACATCCACTGCTAAATAGTTTTTGAAATATTAAAAGATTAACAAGCTTGACTTGTATTTTTGAGCTGATATTATGGTAAAGTTATCTGAAAGATGGGTGTCAGATGTTTGGACAGGGGCCGCAATTTCAGTGTTTGCCCTAGGCACTATTTTCCCTAGATACGCCTCTGAGCTTAATAAGAAGGGTATAAAAATCTTTTCAGTATTAATGAAAGTTTGACCTGATTTATGTGCTGCATATATTTTTTAATTTAAATGTGCATTATTTTTTCATGTCCAATTGCCTTTCAAATCAATGCAATATCTGCACTGGTTTTCTCTTCTAGAGGCTTGACATGCCCTCTCATTTCAGTATTTTAAACCTTTTAGCCTAATGGATTTTCAATAAATGGATTCAAAACGAAAAGCATTGTCACCATGAGCTCACAGTTTTGTCTATAAAAGGCCTAAGGCTCTTCCCATGACATTCAATATACTGTGTCATGATTGACAGGAGATTGTGAGCAAAACCATCACATTCCAGAAGGTGAATTAATAATACAGAGGTTTCTGTGAATGTATTGCATTGCATTTTTCCCCAGTCACATTATCATGTCAAGATAATTCCTGGGCGTGGATATCCACATATATAACCAGCATTAAAGACTAGTGGTATAGATCAAGGATTTTCAGGTGTTTTTAACAAGTGTACCACTTCCATCTCAAAACTTCAGTTCAGACATCCCAGCCAAGAATTGTGAAGAGAAGTAAATATTACCAAAGTTGGTGGCAAATAAAATACAATCTAATTGAACCTGTCCTGGGATGGGGCAAAAAACTCCACCCCCTAACTCTATACTGTGGCTTCCTTCCTTTTAGAGCTACATGGTTAGGGTTCCACAGCATACCCCTAATCTGACCACACACACTCCTCTCTCGCTCTCCTCTCTATGTGAGTGGCTTGCCCTTGCTGCCAAACCTGTCAGCCAAGGGGTTGGCTGAGCCTGAGCACCTAACCAGCCAGTCACATGGAGGGAGGGGTGGACATTTTGCATTTGCCACTTGCAACACATCCCTAGCTGTAGATTTTAAATAGCCATGGGGATTAGAACTTCAGATGTTAGAAACACCGATATGTATAGTGGATTATTAGTAAGTCAGAAAACTGTGAAGCTGTTCTCACGACCTGCTCTACCTGGGCTAGAGCAGCCCTACCCAGGTAGAGCTGCTTATGAGAACCTCCAGGATCGGTCCCAATCCCAGCGCTCTATGGTTGGGTAGGCTGGGTTTTTCACTCAGGCTAAAAGTGAGATAGGAGTACGCACACCCACCCACAGGAATTGTAGGATTCCTGGAGGCCGAGTTTCGCTTCTCTGGCCTCCAGATTGCCTCACTGCTCACAGCAGTGGTGAATGTGTGGGCCAGTGAGCGGTGCGGCTGCAACAGAACCATGGTTGTGTGGAAGAAGGTAGGAAAGATTCTGCCTCCCCCCCGCCCCCCGGCCCTGGATATAGCAGTTGTGTTCTACAGGAAGAAAAACAATTATGAGTATTATGCTTTATTAGATTTTTTTAATGGAGAAAGGAACATATCACATTTTGTTATTCATGCATTGCAACTGGCAAATACTGCACTCTGCTTTGGGACTTAATGCAAAGATCTCATTTTATGGAAATTAATAGGAGCCTAGTGAACTCGGTGTAATTTCTCACACATGATATGTTCTAAACAAAAAAGTTCATATAGACTCATTGGTCTAAACTTTTTATTTTCTCAGCTTTGAATGCTCTTCAGCTGCTTCTAGAGTACGATAGCATATATTACAGGTGCCATCTTCTGGTGATGAAATTGTTGCAGCATGAAATAATTCTATAACACTGATTTTGCTCATCTTTTCATGCACTAGAAGGTTCTTTGCTAACACAGTACTGCTTTTAATAGATTAATGTTTTACACATGTATTTATTTAGAGCACTTTTATTCTGTTATTGTGTTCTTTCACAGACACAACACAGCTTACAGTAAATAAAGCATAATCATTCAAAACAAAATCTTTAACAGAATGGTCAGATAGAGTACTGGGACGGAGTCAAAAGGGAGTTTTGACAGCCAGGTAAAACCAAGCAGCAATTGCCCAAGAACAAATTTGCATGAACTGGAGTTCAAGGAATATTTTGGCTCCTGTGAAAGTACTACTGTTGGCCTCAAAAATGAATCTTACATAGCTACATATAGATTTGATTTTTAAATGTTGTGGTGGCTCCAGGCTCATTCTGGCTCTCTGGCTGCCTGGACTTTTGCACAGCCAGGGGCAGGGCCTCAGCAAGAGATGGAGGATGCTGGGAAGTGGGGAGGTTCACAACACCTTGATCCCTCACCTCCACCACTCTCAACAGCCCTCACTGTCTTCTCTCTGTGTCTTTAGGTCTCCACTGGGAAGTATACGCTGGCCTCTCCATGTCCATCTCATCACAGGCCTAGCCTCAAAATGTTTCTGGCAGGCCTCATAGATCTCATAGGATGAAATCCCACTGAGTAAGATCTCAACCTCTTGTGAGATGTTAGCCTTTCTCTCCACTCACCCTTCCCCTGCCACAGTGCTGCCTGTCTTCTAGCCTTCTGCAGACTGCCTGTCCCAACCGTCAGTGAGCTCTTTTCACTTCAGGATCCTGTGGCTGTGGTAGGTGTGCCCAGCCAGTAGCAGGGCAATTGGGATGGCCTGACAAATATAATAACACGGTTACATACAAATAACTCAGTGGCTGACTGCTGACTAATGAAATACTTGTGGAAGGATGTTGTGCTGTTGCAATGCTGTTGTGCTAGCTACTTGCACTAAATCCAGAGCTTGTGATGCAGATTAGTGTTGCACTACTGTAAGCATGCTTATATTTGTGGAACAGTTGCACTACCTGAGGTACGCTTCATTTGTTTTAAACAGAACTTTTGCACAAATAGCCCAGTTTCACAAATCCCTATTTTTTAGCGCAGCAATGTGATCTTGTTGCACTAATGCAATTTTGCTTGTTACACAAGTACTTTATCAGTCAAGATGTCAGCCAGTACATTTCCTTAAATGATTAGTGCATTTTCCCATAATACAGGAACACCTTTGTATTCACGGAGGTTTCATTTCCCAACATTGCCGCAGATAAGAAATCCATGGTCATTACTGGCAATGTAATCATAGGGGTCAGTTTCCTGGAGGTGTTAATGATACAGCTCCTGGGGGAATTGGCAAGCACCCCGGCTACTTTGGGGCTTGTGTGGGGAACTAGCAAGTTTAGATGGAGCAGCTCATTTTCAGAATAAATTTGTGCAAAGCTTCATTCGTAGAAATGACTGACAGAGTTTGAAGTTCAAAAATAGAATCAGGTTTATTTTAGGGTTTCAGGGTACAGGAAAGAAATCTTGATTAGCAAGAACAATACTAACAAGACTGATAAAGCAATAGGATTAAATTGAAGCTCACAAAGAGGCATTTTGGCTTGAGATCCAAATTAAATCTACTCAAGGCTAACCAGAGAAACGGTCTTAGAGAACAGCTTTGGATTTAAAGAGGGCAGAAGCGGAGGGGAGCCAGAGGCTTTAGGGTAGAGATTAGTTATACTTAAGTCCATCCAGTGGGGTGTGTGGACCCTTGTAGTTCGACCGATGTCAAGGGACCTCTTTCCTCGGGGACAGGTAGAAAAGCAGAAGGCAGGAGCAAGGATCCAAGTGCCACACAAGGATCCAAGATCCAGGCAAAATCCAAATAGGGTCTCATCTCAGGAGACCAGTATATGGAGGAAGCCAAGCATGTTGCACAGATCGGGCTTGGAAGCAGAGCTGATCTGGAGGTGACAAGTAGGATAGACATGAAAGTCCGGGCACAGCAAGATGGTGCAGCTAATGCCCAAAGTCACAAACATGCAACTGGCTAATCCAAGAAAAAGACACACAGTTTGATTGTGTCTTGGACAGAAATAGACAGCATCTTGCCCTGAAGTGGAATGTTGATCACACCTTTCTGTTGGAAATGGTAACAAAAGAGGCCATTGTGCCTTTTTCAAACTTTTCTGGGTGTGCTTCTACCACCACAATGAGGTGAATAGGTTAAGGAACTGGTGTAGGGTGGAATGAAATGAGTATATCTGAGCATATCTTGTGGTCAGGAAGGACCTTGTGAGTGTCTAGGAATGTTTTAACAAGCTTGCTTCCCATGCCTCAAGCCAGCCATTAACACTTTTGTTCGAGACCAAAATGAGCTTGTCACCTCTTATCTATCCCTTCCTGTAAAGGTGATAGGATTGCACTGATCTGATGTGCCAACTTAGGGGGAGAGCATTTGGCTGGCTAGTTCTTTAGAAGAATAGCACTTAATTAACTCGTGTCTACTCCAGCTTCTTCACCTGGATCGGAATCAGGGAGGCGAGGAGAGGGATAGTCCTCCTGCAGATGTGTCTTAGTTTTACCTAGAACCACCTTTTCCAAGCTACGTGCCAAGTGACATACCCCATGAGTTAGCTCATGTGAACCAAATGGTGAACTCATGATCCCATGCATTCAGAGAGACAAAAGTGGAAACTAAAAGTCTGTAGCTCCAAAACAGAACATAAGAACAGCCCTTCTGGATCAGGCCCGAAGCCCATCTAGTCCAGCATCCTGTTTCGCACAGTGGCCCACCAGATGCCGCTGGAAGCCACAGGCAGGAGTTGAGGGCATGCCCTCTCTCCTGCTGTTACTTCCTTGCAACTGGTACTCAGAGGCATCCTGCCCTTGAGGCTGGAGGTGGCCTATAGCCCTCCTACTAGTAGCCGTTGATAGACCTCTCCTCCATGAAGTTATCCAAACCCCTCTTAAAGCCATCCAGGTTGTTGGATGTCACCACATCCTGTGGCAGAGAATTCCACGAATTGATTATACATTGTATGAAAGGTGTAGGGGTGCTCCTGGGAGCCCCCAAACAGGCTATTTGAGTAACAGGAGGTTGGGAAACTACAATAAAAATGAGCCAAAATGGGAAGGACGCAAGGTGAAGTGCCCTACCATGGTTTATGGGCCTCCAGCACTCCAGCAATCCCCCCCCAAAAGTGCAACCCCCCGCTTCATGATTTTTGGACCTTTTTTTATTTTACAAAATAAGGCACAAAAGGGCTCCAATGACCAAACTGATGGCTAGAAATGACATCCGTGGTCATTTCCAGCTGCCTTTGATCCATGGATATGTGGATTTAACCCATTTTTTTCTGGTTTAACATCCCGTATACTGAGGTTGGGTGCTAATTACCCGACCATGAATACGCAAAACTGCGAGTGCTGGAACCGTGATTAATGAAGTCCTCCTGTACCAGCTATATTTAAAACAAACATCTGATGGAATGGTTTTGAGAGTGTTTGCAAGTTAAGCCATCTAATGGCACAGCGGGGAAATGAGTTGACAGCAAGCCAGAGGTTGCTGGTTTGAATCCACGCTGGTATTTTTCCTAGACTATGGGGAACACCTATATCAGGCAGCAGAAATATAGGAAGATGCTGAAAGGCATCATCTCATACTGCACAGGAGATGGCAATGGTAAACCCCTCCTGTATTCTACCAAAGACAATCACAGGGCTCTATGGTCGCCAGGAGTCGACACCGACTCAACGGCACACTTTACAAGTTAATTAAGAAATAAGCTGGACTGATGACATTCACTGAAGCTATTCCCATGATCACTGGAAAGCGGGCTAAGGGAGCTTAACCTGCTTTCCAGTGGTTGTGGGAACCACCGGTATCACAGGTGAGCCCAGTGCTCCCAAGGTGGCTAGCCCACCTAAACTACTCTCCCCTTAAATGAGGTTAACGGAGCAAGCGCTTTGTTAACCTCATTTCATTGCTCGTGTGTCACCACGGTGCATGGCGACATACAAGTAGACCCCTGGCCGAGAGGCTGCAAGCAGCTTCAAGCAGCAGGGGTCTCTCCAGGATGCCCCACGCACTTGCTCGGGGCATCCTGGAACTTCTGGGGGCTCCGCAGCCTCCGATCCCCACAGCCCCTGCCAGCTCCATGATGGAGCCGGCAGTCATGTGGCTGGCTGATCCGTCCACCCAACTATGAGCAGCTGCTTGTCTGTGGAGAAAGCGGACTAAGGTCTCCCCACAGAACACCCTCAGGCACTTCACATATGTTGTGTGCCTCTCTATGTTTTAGGGAAAATATAAAATTATGTATATGGGCTTTCTTAACTCACACATTACAGCAGTTTTGCACGACTTAGGATATTTGGGATAATGTAGGGTTGACATTCAAGGAAGGAGGGAAGCAACAATGGAGTTCAGCAACTGTCCAATGACAGTCAAAATGAACATTTTGACTTCCCCTTCCCTCTGAAGCCCACTGTGTGTCCCAAAAAGATGTCCCTGAGGGTTTCACACCCATATGCTTGTGGGTAGGGGTGGGCTGCAGCCACTGCTTGTGCAGCTGGACACAAAGTTTATAATAAACTTGCATGTTTCCTCTGTAACATGTAAGAATGCAAAGGCAACAGCCGCACCCACTGCATGTCCCCAGCATCTGGGATTCTGCCTGTGCACCTGGAGGTTCTCTGTAGCCATCATGACTAATAGCCACAGAGGGATCTCTCCTCCTCTGTGAATGTTTCTAACCCCCTTTTAAGCCCATCTAAGCCAGTGGTCATCACCGCATCTACAGGTGGTGAGTTGCACAAGTTAATTGGCTTATTTATTTATTTATTTATTTATTTATTTATTTATTTATACATTTCTATACCGCCTTTCGTTAAAAGAAAACCCCAAGGCTTTCTTTTTGTGTATTCTGAACAGAGATGGGCCTCAGTGCCGAATGTGATTTAGAGGAATTTCCTAGCTAAAGGACTTCAGCAAGTGATTAGGTGGAAATCTAATCTAAGTGATTAGGTGAGAAATTAGCTGGGGACATACAATGGATGTGGCTGTTGCCTTTGCCCTCTTACATGTTACAGAGGACTCATGCAAGGCTTATTATAAACTTTGTGTCCAACTGTACAAGCAGCAGCTGCAGCCCACCCCTATCCACAAGCATCCCCTTCCTTCAGAATTTGTTAACAGAAGGGGAAAGTCAAATGAATAGAAAGTGACATGTGGGGAGCAGGGAGGGCAGGACTGGGATGACTCGCCCCTGGTGCTCTGACACTTTGAGCTGCACCCCCAAGACAGTGTTTGGATTCAAACCAGAGCCAGCATGACCAGTAACAGTAACTTGTGACTTCACAGTCAGCCACAGAATTCTGCCATCATGGTTCCCCTTGGAAACCTGCGAAGATTCTGCAGCAGGCTCACTTGGCAGCGTTTTAGATTAGCTGAAGCATCTTCGATAAATTGGCTGTCTTCGGCTGTCAGTTTATTAGCAGCTTATCAGCTTAGTTGTCAAGATGGGTGGCTGTTGGTCATGTGTGGCCTGCAGGTAAGTCTCTGGTATGGTGGGTGAAGCAAAATCTAATGGTGGTGTGGACTTGGTTTTTAAAGATGCCCTCCCATTGTTTTAGCCTGTCTGGGCAGAGAACTGAAGCCCAGCCTGCTGTGTTCACACGTGTTTGTGCTCCCTGTGGGAACTTCAGTGGTCACAAGTTCACCACCACTATTCACACCACACAGCTTCTCCTTGAAATTCAGGTGGCCCTCGAAGGTCACCTGCTTGGCTGAATTCCACTGTGTTTCTTAAGCTTGGAGGTTGTAGACGGGTGAAGCTGTATCACTCAGGAGCTGTGGGGAAATCCTGCCCACCAGTTGAAGCTGACTTCAAAAGCTGCCCCCCAGCACCCCCATGTTATTTCCAAGAACATGCCTAACCTTTTCTTCTTTCATGTTCCCGTAGGTCTCACCCAGAGGCAGAACCAAAGTGAGTTGCTCTCTTCTCTACCCTTGACTCCTCTTAATGCTTTTGGCTCTGGTGTGGCCAGCTGAAGGGATGGGGGGGAGTGATGAGGGGGAGGTGTTCAGACATAGCCCAAACCCAGGTGTGGCATATATTGCCTCATCAAGGTGAGCCCATCTCCTTTCCTTGTTCAGAATGCCAGTAATTGGCTGCTGAATCAAATGCCAATTTCATCAACTGTCCCCTTGATACCTTTGGCAGGCTGCCTCCCTCCTATTTCAAACACAAAACAGCATGTATGTGTCCCTTGTGGGGGGACTTTTTAAAAGTGGGGAAACTACACTGGAGAGGGGTGGGAAAGCTGGCCTCATGACTGTGAACTACGAGAGCAGGCCCACCCCCCGCCCCACCACAACCAGTCAATCCTCAATGAAAAATACTCTGAGCAAAATGCAGTGAGTGACATTCAACGGCAATTACATTCACTGCTCCAAACTATGGAATCATCCAAAATTAGCAGGGCCAGCTAGAAGGATTAGGGGAGATGACATTCTTGGTTGCATATGAATTAAAATTAGAGGGAGGGCACATACTAGTAATACCCCTAGTAATACTAGTAATACCCCTAGTATTACTGGGGGAGGAGACCCCCTCTTTCCTATGATTTGCTACTAAGAATATTTCTCCTTATCTCTGCAGGGATGAAGATGAAGAGGGGGCACTGACAGGTAAGTGGATGATGAGAGTGCCTGCTTCTCCTCAGGGCTCCCCAGCCCCCCAGGGAAAGCCTCCTTGGAGAACTGTTTCTCTTAGACAATGGAGAGAGATGGGCAGACATCCATCTGATGGATGGATAGCAGGAGGGCAGGTTCAGCCACCTCTATCCTTTGCTGTTGATGTAACCGAAAGTGTTAGAGGAGACTTGGGGGGGGGCTCTGTGAGTCACATCTAGCTATCCTCCATTCGAGGAGGAGTTGGGGAAAGGGCTGTGGCAGCAGGCAGGTAGGTTTGGTCATTCTCCTTTAGAGGTTGTGCGCTTTTGAAAAAGTCCTGCAAGAACCCTTTGCCCACACCAAGCCGCTAAACATCCTCTGGGTCTTTTTCTCCCTGCCTTCAAGAAGAGGAAGCTAATTATTTCCAAAGTATCTCATTTTTTGACAATTACATGGGTCAAGATGGAATTGGAGGATCACCTGAAAACAAGGGCAACATTTCCTGGCCAACGTGCTCTGAGCTTGGTCCAAAGAGACTCTTTCTTTCTCCGACCACAGTTTTCTACCTCTAGGAGCCAGGCCCGCATTCCTGAGATCACAGCTATGCTTCCTGCTTATGGCATTCAGGCAGATTTTCAAGACCCCCCCACTCCACAGAGGCTGTAACTGGGGGTTGGTTCGTGAACCAGAGATAGTCCATGTCAACCATCAGCTCCCATTCTGCTCAAAGGAGAAGCTTCTTTCCTCGCACAGAAGGGAGAGCCCATAGCCCAGTAGTGGGACAATTGCTTTGCATGCACAAGGTCTCCTGTTGAGACTTCATCATCTTCTGTTAAAGGATCTTAGCTAGCTAGGAAAAGGCCTCTGCCCAAGAGTGGCTGCCAGGCAGAGTAGGGCAAAGAGAGCCAAGAGTATGACTTGGTAGAAGGCAGCTGCACCTGTATGTACAGCAGACAGAGCCTGGCCATTGCACTCCCTTCTGAAGTGTACTTGGTTAGGGCTGTCTTGCCAGTCAGTGCTATGCAATGTACTCCTCTTCATTCCTTGCTTGGTTCCTTGGGTGGCCCACCTCACCCACAATCCCAGGCTACTTCCCAGCTAGCTAACCTAGGCAGAAAAGGGAGGCCATTTCTATCAGGCCTACAAGCCACGATCATTACCTGATTCCTGCTTTATTTCCTCTCTTTCAGGTCATCCCAGAAACCCAACCCATGTTGCACCATTTTCTGGGGGACTCCCCAATGTTTGGGGGGACATTCTGGGGAAAGAGCTCATTGAGGGACCCTCCATGCCAGAACCCCTTCCAGCACCTCGCATCACCAACAACATCCTGGGGGAAGAGCTCACTGAGGAACCCTCTGTGACAGAACCCCTTCCAGCACCTCGCATCAGCAACAACATCCTGGGCGAAGTGCTCACTGAGGAACTCTCCGTGCCAGAACCCCTTCCAGCAACTCACATCACCAATGACATCCTGGCGGAAGCGCTCACTGAGAAACCCTCCATGCCAGAACCCCTTCCAGCACCTGGCATCACCAACAACATCCTGGGCGACGTGCTCATTGAGGAACCCTCCGTGCCAGAACCCCTTCCAGCACCTCACATCACCAACGACATCCTGGAGGAAGAGCTCACTGAGGAACCCTCCGTGCCAGAACCTCTTCCAGCACCTCGCATCACCAACGACATCCTGGAGGAAGAGCTCACTGAGGAAACCTCAATGCCAGAACCCCTTCCAACACCTTGCATCACCAATGACCTACTGGGGAAAGTGCTCATTGAGGATACCTCAGTGCCAGGTCCTTCCATTCTCACAGACACTCCGAAGGAAGCAGCTTCTGTGTCAGAGCCCTTACTAGAGCCTTCCATTGCTGATAATTATCTTCAGCAAGAAGTAGAACTCCTCAAAGGGTTACAGCATGACTATGTCCAGCAGCGTAAGTATTGCGACACCTCAGAAACCTTTTGCATATACACCCAGCACAAAGATCAGCTGAAGTTTTGATACCCAGCCCAGATGATGGACTAAGCCCTAACACTGCCCTTTTTGCAAGTCACCAGCACTCAGCCTGGTCAGCACATACAACATTTGTTCCTTTTTGCTCTCTTTGTTGCAGAACTGAGGGTTCGCCGCATTTCCCAACAGTTCCCTCGTTCTCTCCGGGCCATCAACCTGCAAATTGGACACATGCGGACAAGGCTCATCCGCAGTGAAGTTCGGCTGCAGTAGTGGGAAAGGGAAGGTATGTTCACAGCATGTCCCTGAAATTGCTGCTGGGCTAAGAACGGCTCTTTTGTTTATTTCATGTTGAAATGCTTGATCTGAGTCTGCATCTAAGGTTTCAGCGGGGAGGGTTGTCAGTGCTTGCTGAAGTGTTCCTTCGTTTTCTGTCTTTCATGTGTCCAAGCTCCAGTGCCTGTAATCCAAGCAGCTTCTCAGAGTGAGCAGTGAGGGCAAGTGATGGTGGGTGTGGTAGGATGTCAGCCTTTGCAGCTGACCTCCTGCTTCTTCTCTCTTGCAGATGTTCCTGCAGGCCCTGCTGCACTTCTCCAGCCCTCTGGGTCTGATTCATCATTGTCCTCTGCCTCCCTTGAGGTTGCCTCCATCCCACCCTCCACCTCCACCTCTTCCCTCCTCCTGCATCCCTCTCCACCTCCTTCTCCTCACCCACCTCCTCTGGAGCCAGACTTCAGCAATGTGAAAGAAACTTTGCAGAGTTTGGTAGAGATGAAGGTCCATCAGCTGTGTGACCGTAAGTCTCACAGAGGCAGCACTCCATAACCTCTACCTTTTCCAAACTCATTGTGATTTTACAATCTAAAAAACGTATAGTCTAAAAACAGAGGCAGGGATACAATAGAAGAAGTAGAGGGAAGCTGAAGTGGGGGCAAGTGGGGGAAAGATGTGTATGTATTTCAGCTGCACCTCCTTAGGACCAGGGAGGCCCAGGTTTGAATTCTCATCCAGTCATGAAACTCTCTGGGTGACTTTGGGCCAGTCACTTGTCCCACAGCCTAACTTACCTCTTAGGGTTATTGTGAGGAAAAAATAACCATGTATAAAGCTCCCTGAGCTGCTTGAGGAAGAGCAAAATATGAATGCTAAAAGGAAAACAAATATCAGCCCTTTTGAGTTTAAGCTGAGATGAAACAGGAAACCAAGGAGGATGATATACAATTGTGCATATTGCAAATCCTCCTTATAGTGTCATCAGTGTACATGGGCAAAAGTTCCCTGCCACCAGGAGCATACAGTCTAAAGTTTGGCTTTGGAGAGAGAAGTGAGGAAGAGGAGGAATGGGAGAGGAAAGCATAAGGGGCATTCAATTCAAGCCGATGGAGCTGCCTCTACTGAGGCATTACTCCAAAGGCTGCGCAGTGGAGGTGGGTTTTGAGGTATCATTGGAGGGATAGGAGAGAGACGAGGGGCCACATCTGAGTGGCTGTTCCAGACCCAAGGGTCAGCGACAGGGAAGAGAAAGAGTTGTTTTAGAGAGCAGGAGACCTTCAAGTGGCTCCTGAAGGCAGAGAAGCTGGAAGAGCAAAAATCAACCTGACGAGGTGAAAGTTCACCGGGGGGGTACATAGCCATGGAGGGTTTTCAAGACAGAGAGGAGGAGTCTGTGCTGGGCTTGGAAGGGGACTAGAAGTCCGTGCAGGGACTGACATGGTGGAGGACAGGCCCCTTCACCCTGTTTGTTTTCTCTCCTTCAAGGCCAAAGAGACCTCCGCAGCTGCCAGGAATGCTTACAAAGCTTCAAGGCACTGAGGGGACAATTGAGGCGGCTAAGGAGCAGACTGGCCAGGGTGGAAGCCACTATGGGGATCGTGGTTCCTCCAAGGGAGCTGGACGTTGCTGAGGAAGAAGGGGAAGGCAAATTAAAAGAGACAACTGTGCTACTATTTACATAAGTAGCAATAAAATGCTGTGTATATATTTTTTAAAAATTAAATATTTTTTAAATAGGATGTAGAGATAGAACAGCAATAAAACTAGCATATTTATTGTTTTTTAAAAAATGTTTTATTTTAAAGAAAATACATTTGTCTTGCTTTGAATATTCTTTGGGTAGAGTTTGGTAAAAAGGTCTTTGGGTCAAACTCAGCTACAGAAAAGACTTTCTTGGCCAGTCCACTCAGGGCCAAGATATTTGAGAGGTTCAAGATGTAGCTCAAGATAGACAGTTCCTTGCCAGGAGGCTCATACAGAGCTTGTCTGCCCCAACATGTATGGCTAGGAGGCTGGATTTTTGGCCCTGAAGAGGGATCTGCCCTGTGTGGAAGAGGATGGAATGGTGATGCGGAAGAGGAAGCTTGATTTAGGGCAGGGCTGCACAACTCCAGCCCTCCAGCTGCTGTTTGGCTACAGTTCCCATCAACCCTGACTATTGGCTACTGCGACTACTGGGGACTATGGGAGCTGTAATCAAACAACAGCTGGAAGGCCCAAGTTCGAGGCCAAATGTTATTCTCCAGCCCTCTTATTTTCCACCAAGAGGCAAAGCTGCAGCTGGAGGCTTAGATCCAGGCAGAGTCAAACTGAGTGACTGATTTGGCCCTGGGGGAACAGCTAGGAGGTGGCACCTCCATTTCCTTTGCAGGAAGAAAAGCCGTGGGGGTGGCTCTCTGTAGAGCATGACAGGAAAGAACCAAAAAAGGCAGCCTCCATATCAGGCCACCTCCCAGGACCTTCCAGCCTTGCTTGTACTCTGGCAGAAGAACCCAAGGAGACCACCTTTATATCATGAGAGCTCTGTATCAGACCTCCACCCAGGGCAATCCATCCCTGCTGATACTTCAGGGAAAGAGACTGAAGAGGCCCCCTACATAGCAGGCCTCCTCCCAAATGCAGGATCAGCAATGAGATTAGACCTTTAGCCTCCAGGCTGTTTTTCTGCCGGAGAAGAGAGAAGAAGGAAAGCCTGAAAGGGAGCACTTGTCACTGCAAATGTTAGATTTGATATGACAATGAAATAAGACAGCAATGCAGGGACCACTGCATTAGCTACACAACTCAGTGGTCGAATGCCTGTCCTTGACCATCTCTAACAGCACTTAAAGATGGTCAAGTGTAAGGACAAGAATATGTTTGCTCTTGAGGCTCATTGTGCATGCACTGAGAAGAATCATTAGAATCAACAGAAGATGCCTTCTTAATGGGATACATTGGGCTGAGTGTTTGCACCTAAAACAACACATCACCATGGGAGTGCTGTGCCCATGAATGCAGTAATGCAAAGAGTTGATATTTCAGACGAATGGTGCGCCTGATTCAGACAGCTCTAGGCAACAAGCTTGATACTCTGGCAATGATTCAGGAATATCATCCAATCTTCAATGTCAGTTTTCTTTTAAAAGTGAAGAGAGAGTTTCTGTAATCCTGACACCATTATTACATTTTATTAACATTATGCTAACTGGATGGTCATACATTGATTTTCTGAAAAGGATTCAATTTCCTGGCCAGAGTGACCAACATTTAGTCTACTAATTGTTTTAACTTAAGAGAAATAAACAGCTCCAGGAGATATGACTGTTTTGGATGCCCCTTAATAAAAATGGAACTACTTTTATAGAATTTCCTTATTTTGCCAAGACCAGATGGCTGAATTTTGAAAGCACATTTAGCAAATAGTTTCTCTCTCTCTCTTTTCTTCTGATAGAGAATAGTTCATATCTGTATCAATATATGCCAGCCCAGGGCCAACTCCAAAAGTAAATGGGATATTTGGCCCAGGGGTCGGGGAGCCAACAAAACAGCAGCTGAAAGTCCCTTGCTGTTGCCTAGCAACTAATACACATCCCTTTGCCTTGGCTCAGCAAAATTGCCAAATCAGATCTCAACATGGATATCACAAGCCACTGCACACCTAACCATGACAGTGCCTGCAACGAGGCAAGAAAGGATACATCTTGTCAAGAGAAAGGCACACGACCTGCATTCAAGGGTGGAACATGGGGGGCAGCCAGGGCACGTGCCCTAGGTGCCACTGAGGAGGGGGCACCACACCAGTTCCTGCCACCCCCACCCCATTGCCCACCGGCCCGGCCCCAGGGCCCCTCAGCCACTTGCCATCCTGCTTGCCTTGCCTTCCAGCTCTGGCCTAGGATCCGAGCGGCCTGCAAACTGCAGAGAGCCCTTCTTCTCTCCCTGCCTCTCAGCTGATTGGCAGGTGGGTGGGGCTTCCAGAGAGACTTCTGTGTAGGCCTCCCTGAAGCCTGAACTTGGCATTCCCCAGCAAACCAGGAAGGAGACAGGATGGAAGAGTTCTCTGCAGCAGACTCTCTGCCCAGACCATCCAACACAGCTTTTGCAAGGTAGACTGTGAATTCCTTTTTGTGGTTACCCTCCCCCCACCCCAGGTATATAGGGATCTGCTTGCCATAGGGCTTTGATGGGGGGGGGGGAGACTGAGAAGTCTCTGAATATTTAATTTAAAACAGATTGAAAAATTTCTGGCTTAAAATTTCTGGCTTTTTACTATCTAAAAAGGCCTGTTGCTTGTTTCATGGCAGAAAATTACAAAAACTTCTGGAACAAACAATATTATATTCATTCATTCATGTATAAATGCGCTTATGTTCAAGTTGTTTTGCAACCCAGAAGGTCTGAGTGAGAACCGTGAAACATGTGTTGTGCTTTTATTTTATTTTTCTTTTGTGTGAACTGCTCTCCAATAACTCACAGGACTTCAGGGTACATCTGGCCAACATGTGAATGCAGAACCTCCATTCTAGAGGAGATGTGTGTTAAAGGGCTTTTAAAGCCTCATGTGAAAAACCTCCTGGAATCAAACTTTACTGAATTTGTTCAAGAATTCTGAGAAAACAAACATAGGCTCACCCTGCATGGTTGAAAGTCTCCTTTGCTAATCTACAGCGAGGAGGCCATTTTAATAATTAGTGTTTCTGGTGTGTTCTAGGCATTAAAAGTAGCACAAATATATAGTACTCAATGTATATCACTATATATTGTGAAGTGTGCATGTGTGTATTCAGTGAAATGTATTTCCAGGCAGCATACTTATTTTGAAATATCAGACTTAAATCCTTGGGTGCCTGGGGTGTGTGGAGGCCGTGGACTTTGAGGGGCTTCGGGCCCATTTTAAAATCTCATCTTGGCCCATTCCAACCTTGCTATGCCCCTGGCGGTCACTACACATGGGTTTCTGCACAACACCTGCACAGAAGAAACTTCCATGTAGAAAATGTTTCTCTTGTAAACTGACCTTGAATTTTCCATCCATGACTGGGCTATCTGAGATTTAGAATCAATAATAAAAGAACAGCACACTGCTTGTGATGGGAAGGGGCAAATTACAATGATTTCTTAGTTGGGCAGGGGGCTTGTTTTGGCCCTGGCAGAACTTGGCTGTCTGCTCCTGTTGAAAATTCCTCTGTCTAGTGTGGCAAACTAATGTATCCTCCTCCCTCTTGGTGTCAAAGTAAGCACTAGTGTGGTGAATGCACATATACCCCATCATGAGCCAACAGTCATCATAAGACAAAGGCTGGCAGGAATCATTCACTGGTTTATAGACACATACACACACACCACCACCTTCTTCTTCCCCTATTTTGCTAGTGGCTATTTGGGCAGGTGATTCTCTAGTCTAGGACAAAGTCATGTTTTTTTTAAAAAAGCATGATATGAGACAGAGAAAATGACACTTGGAATCCTCACACAACTCCTGACTGTTGTTCTAAGTCTTTTACAGAGATGACTCATGTTTTCAGGTTTTGATCAACAACCATGCCTAGATGGTACAGTGTTCCTTTTAACAGGGATTTCTAGATATTGTTGACTACAAGCCCCATCATTCCTGTTTGGACAAGGGCGCAATTTCAGTGCTTGCCCTAGGCGCTATTTTCCCTAGATACGCCTCTGCAGCAAGGACTGTGTATTGAAGGACTATTGGTGAGGTATCTGGCCTGGTAGCTGAACAACAAGCCACAAAAAGTTCTAAATTTGTATTAGACTTTCAAAGTTATATGTATTTAAACCTCCTTTATATTCCTTGATATTCATGAGGTGACTATCAAGTGGCTGAACAAGCCACAAAAAGTTCTAGGCCTCATACACACAAACCACAGCTGTCTTTACTTACTGAACATTCATAGTTATATGTTTTTTAAACTTCCTTCTTATTCCTTGATATTCATGAAGGTTACAGACATGCAGCTGTTGAACAATTAAAAGCCAAGAGTCTCAAGAACACACATGCGCTTAAAAAGCTAACTCCATGAAGCTCTGTTTGGATTGTTTGTTCCCCTGATCAAACCCGGTTGGAATGCTTTAGTTGTTTAAATCCAGTGTGTGTGGCAGTGTGTGGCAGGACTGACAAGATGAGAACTAAGCATAGCTTTGTATCTCTCCAGCCAAGAGATAGCTATCTGCCTCGGACGGAGGAAAACACCACTCCTGATGGATGAACTTCTGTGATGAGAGAAACATCACATGGTTGGGAGACAGCGGGTTTCTGCTTGTAGTGACTTGAAAACATGTCATCCTTTGGCATCCATACTGGATGCTCTTTACATTTCACTGAGTCTGTGATCTTGTTGGTTTTCTGTGGCTGAAACCATTTCTGCAGCCCTAATTGCTCAGTTTTCAAAGCTGCTTTTTACCAATGTCTTTGTGCTTACTGAGGCATGTGGCTCAAACTTGTCTGCATTTGTTTTATTTCTGTACACAAAGCTTGCTACAATTCAGGTTGTTTGTTTGATTATGCAGAAGTCTTTACAATAGTAGGCTTTCATCCTTCTGCAGACAGCATGTACAAGCTTCACTGTTCAGATGCCTGCTCAGAAATCGCCTTACTAGTCTTTACCCAGATGTTTCTCTATTTGAAGCAAATCAATAGCAATTTAAAAAAACAACAACTGATAATTTGGGGACACTGTAGCCAGGTACAGGGAATGGGAACATGCTGGCTAACCAAGCCTCCAACATGGATGACTCTGTAGCCCTTCCTTTATCATGTGTTTAGTGCTTGTCTCTAGAAACAAGTGCTGTATATGTTTTTCCTCATCTATTTCAAATGCTGGATGGCCTTTGGTCCCCCTGTACCTGGGTATAGTGTGTCTACATTTTAAACACTAAGGAGAGCTTTAAGCATGTCATTGACCTTGGCATACTTGTTTGTTCGGTAGCTAGCATGCATGGAGGCAATTCATATTGGGATCTTGGTGGGGGTAGGCAGACGTTAAAGAACAGAACTAAAATTATGTATCATTGAAGACTGGGATTTGCAAAGGTTAATTTTTTAATGTAACAGCAGAATTCCCCATTTACCAACCATCACCAGTTCACAATTCAAATACAGGCAGGGGCGTAACTACCATTAGGCAAGGGGAGGCAGTCGTCTTGGGGTCCCACTGCCTCGAGGGGCCCCCCAGAGGCACATCACATGACTCCCCACCTGCCCATGTTGCACCCCCTATGAATTATGTTGAGTCTCTTGGAGATCAGCAGGAGCAGAGAGTAAAAAAAACTAGATCCAATGTGAACTAGATTTTCACCGTATTCATAATGGGGATGTGAGTGTGAGTACACTACATACTGTGAAGTGTGTTTGTGTGTATATATCAGCAAGGGGCCCATTTTAAAATCTTGTCTCTGGGCCCCCTCCAACCTTACTACGCCCCTGAATACAGGCAAGGTAGAAGGGTGGATAAAGAGGCAATGGAAAACAGTAGATAGTAGAAACCGCACTACATACAAAATACGTGCAGAGTCTGTGGGTTATAAGTACTGTGTGTACAACAATAGTACAATACAGTAATACCTTATCCAGTATTAATACAGGGACACAGTATTAGCAAATCTGGCTTTTCTTTTCCAGATAGAGCTTAATTTATAGGGAGACTTTACCTCTACCTCTTGCCATGGTCCCAGTATAAATCAGCCACCCCCACCCCCCAAATGTGCTCTTTGCCCTGTTCTTTGCTAGCTCGATTAAGAAAACTTGAAATAGTAATCTTGTAGTTCACAATTATCTTCATTTCAGGGACAAGCAATCAAGTTGTCCCCCAAATCTAGTGCAAAATGTCTGCCTATCTATCTATCTCCATGTACCATCTGTGTAATTTGCACAGCTAAATGCACGGCAGCACAGACTTCAGTTCTGCAAATGCATCACCTCTGTATAATGTGGATAGAAAGGTGTACCCTTTATTCCTCTGTGGAGATCTTGGATCACATGGCAGAGGCATATTGACATGCAGCGGTGCAGGCCATCTGTTTTTCCCATATGTAACCACTCCTAATACCAGTTCTCTGGAAGTCAGTGAAATTCTAAGCAGTTTGAAGGGGCCAAATCTGTCTGTCTTTTATCTGTCTGTCAATTTTTAGTAGAGCCTTGGGTTAATTATTTGTAATTATGATGATTTTACATTACAAAATATGGATTAAGAAGGTTTTAGTGGGTGTGATCTTCACACAGCTGGCCTAGATAAAGCAAAGTATAGAGTGGTGGATCTCTCCCAATAAGATGACTTCTACATATATGTATTTATTTTTATAAAATAAAGCTCAGGGCAATATGCATGGTTTCCCTTCTATTTATCTTCACAACAGCATGGTGAGGTAGGCTAAGCTGAGAGTGACTGGCCCAAGATCACCAGGGATTTTTTGAGATGAGAATATAATTGATCCCAGGTCTTCCCAGTAATTCCTGTTCTTTAACCACTACCCAGCACTCTCTTTTATTTACAATGTGCGCATATTACAGCAGGGAAAGCTTTACACATTCCAGTTCTTCTTACTCAGAAGCACTAAATTCAAAGGTATATTTTACTACCTTCAGATTTTAATCTGTCTGAAATCCACAAACTGGTTAAACCCAACTCTATATTTAAGCCAGTTTCTGATTAGGGTCAAATTCATGCCATCAGTTTCTTTTCACACTGAACGGATGGCACTAGTTTTTGTCTGAGACAGAGCATCCTGGAAATGCAACCTCCTCCCACCACCAAAAAATCCAACAACAACCACCCACCAAGGCCTTATGTCTTGTTCTAGTATTTAAAGACATATAAGCTGCATTATGGGAATGCGGCCAAGGACTTGCCTAGCCTATTTTTAATTTGTTTGTACTAGAAGAAAATATAAACAAATCTGGAATCCCAAAGCAGGTTAATGCTGCTTAACTTAGAACTTCAGCTGCTTGGTCAGACAACAAAATGCTTGAAACTTGCTTCCTTCAGGGAGCACTAGGAGAAAAATAGTCACATTATGCTTTGATATAGTGTGTTCCAAGACGCAGCTCTGGTTTCAGTCTAGGTCTGCTGTACATAAAAATAAAAACCCTACCTTTCATAAAATTGTTCTTTTAGTTAATTCACTGAACCAGTTATTAACAAACATGGGACAAAAAAACCCATTAGTATTATCAGCTACTTTATCTCGAAGTAGATCTTGGACCGGGTCTCATGATCAGTGAGACCCGGTTTGTAGTGGTGAGTGGGAAGAGCAGGCTAAGCCCGCTCTCCCTGCTCCCCGTGACGGAGCCAGCGGGGGCTGGGGAGAGCGGGGGCCACGCAGCACCCAGAAGCCCCAGTATGCCCTGCGCGAGCACGCAGAACATACTGGGGAGATCCCCGGAGCCGGGATGTGGCTTTTTGCCTCATCTCCGGGGGTCTACTCGCTAGTAGCCGTGTCGCGGAGCTGTGCCACGGCTACTCATGACCAGATAGCCCGGGTTTGTGGAGTGCTTGCTCCGCAAACCCAGGCTATGGGGAGGGCTACAGGAGCGGGTTACCCGCTTGAGAACAGTGGTTCTTACGATCTGCAAAAATCAGGCTAGGCTCTCCTAGCCCGATTTTTGCAGATCGTGAGAATAGCCCCAATATTTATTACATAGTTCTTCCCTGTTTTATCCTCACAGCAACCCTGTGGGGTAGGGTTAGACCAAGAGATAATTGGCTTGCTCACAGAGTTGTTTCAATCTAGGTTTAATGTGGGTTAATGTGATTGTGTGAAGCCCTGCCAAGGTGGGAATTTTGGATCATATAAACCACTTTGGTAAGGGTCTCACACAATCACTTCAGTGTTACTAACCCACATTAAGCCTAGATTCAAATGACTGTGTGAACAAACCGATTGAAGCTCTTCTCACGATCA
Source organism: Hemicordylus capensis (assembly GCF_027244095.1). Classification (NCBI taxonomy): domain Eukaryota; kingdom Metazoa; phylum Chordata; class Lepidosauria; order Squamata; family Cordylidae; genus Hemicordylus; species Hemicordylus capensis. The sequence goes on from NC_069662.1 coordinate 108,866,609, forward strand.
GTGAGAAGAGCTTCAGGACCAACTGCGGGGAAGGAGGGTTTACTTTACCTTAGACGATCGGTGTTCCGTCCCTGGGCGGGCAAATTGCCCTCCCAGACGAGCAGCAGCTTTCTTGCTGGCCACCTGCCCCTTGCTCGGCCACTCTGGGTATCGGACTCAGGGAAGCACCACCATGCAGCACCCCACCACCTGGAGCCCCAATAATGGGAGCCCCCATCCCCCCGCCGTGGCTGTGAGCAGCTGCAGCTGACACACGATCAATTCAACAAGGTTAAGGAAGCACTCGCTCCCCTAACCTGGTTTAATGAGGTGGCTACTTTGGCTGGTTTACTGCTGTGTAGTCACTGGGATCGGGTGCAATCTTGGTGGTTCACACAAGCGAGGAAAACTGGGCTGGGCTCCCTTAGCCCAGTTTTGCTCGCTCATGTGAATAGCCTCATTGACTGGCACAATCATCCTGTTTTCTTCATGGTTGCATGGAGATTTGAGCTGAGACCTACCTAGTCTAACTTCTGCAGTATACTGGCTGTCGATACCGATCTATGGTTTATTATGCAATTCATGTTATTTGGAAGAAGTTGCACTGTCCACTGGGGTTTATCCTTTGGTAAGTCTATACTGTATGGGATTGCCATCTTAGTGTGTAACACAATGATTTATTTGTAACCATTTCAACCAAATGATGCAATGCATAAAGGGATTTTATGATTTGTATTTTGATTTATACAACTTGCATTCAGGTTTGTGTGGGCTGTCAGAAGGCTTGAAGCTGAATAAACACATCTTTCATGAACAGCCGCATTTCTAATGAGAACTACTAACTCAGAAGCAATCCTTTTAGGAAACAGTCCATTGACCTCTTTTGTGAAATATGCTAACTACATGAATAGTATAATATGGCTTTAGATCAGGGCTACAGACTTTTGATCCACCTGATCCAGATGTTGGATAACCCCTGACTTTGGCCATTGTAGCTGGAGATGGTGGGAGATGTAGTCCAAAAACAGTTGTGAAGCCCTGCTTTAGATACTGTGGTGCCAGAAACCACAAGCCTACCTAGTATGCTGTCCACAAACTGTCTGTTGGATTTCTCCTGCTAAGTAAGCAAAGAGGTGCCTTTTTATAGTGGTGATTCTCTTATATTTAGCAGTGGGAGAGCAAATGTCCCTATCCAGCCACAGCACAGCATCCCTAGGAACATAGGAAGCTGCCATGTACTGAGTCAGACCATGGGTCCATCCAGCTCAGTATTGTCTACACAGACTGGCAGTGGCTTCTCCCAGGTTTCAGGCAGGAATGTCTCTCAGCCTGATCTTGGAGATGCCTGGGAGGGAACTTGGAACCTTCTGCTCTTCCCAGAGCGGCTCCATCCCCTAAGGGGAAGATCTTACAGTGTTCACACATCAGGTCTCCCATTCATATGTAACCAGGGCGGACCCTGCTTAGCTAAGGGGACAAGTCATGCTTGCTACCACAAGACCAGCTCTCCCTCCAATGTCTGTTGCTGGTGTCTACCTTATGTTTCCTTTTAGATTGTGAGCTCTTTGGGGACAGAGAAGCATCTCCCCGCCCCCATGTAAACTGCTTTGAGAACTTTGTTTTAAAGTAGTATATAAATATCCGTAGTGGTGGTGGTGGTGACAGTTGCCCTATGAGGACAGAGAAGCATATTTTTTCCCCTATGAGAACTCAACAAAGTTCTTGCTTTGAGAACTTTGTTGAAAAGTAGTGTATAAATATCCACTGTAGTAGTGACAATTTGAGTGGGGAGCAGCCTGAAAGGGAATTGAAAGGGAATCGAATGACAGCCCTCAAAACTGGAATAATTCCAGTTAAATCATTGGGGCAACAGAAGTCTGTGATTCAGCAATATTGCTGACCTTTCGGCATAGTTATTTCTAGCTAATCTTTGTAACTACTCCTTTGCAGGCAAAGGTGAACTGGTGACAGAAAAGAGAGCTTGCCACTTACATTGTCATTCTCACAATTAAAAGCAGGAGAAACCCTCCCTGCAAAGATGATGTGGCACCAAAATAATAATAATAATAATAATAATAAATGTTATGCTACACCGCCATCTGCTGGCTATGTCTGTACAGCTATGATTACCCCCTGACCTGACCCAACCCAAACAATGCAGATGGGCATGGATCAGAGTGGCTTGAAGATGGATGCAGTTCGAATTGCATGGATAATGCTCCTTAGATTAGATTACCTGGGGCTGGGGGAAGACACCCTGCAGTCAAGCCCTTAGATCAACTTCATTCATTAATATTTATTTGAAAAGCATCACACTACCAGGTACTAAAAAGAAGCTTTTGTATGCATCCGGATAGTGCATATGCAATTTTGCTTATTTCTGTGGGCGAAGTGGAGCTTGGCATCTATTCTTCACTCATCCACACTGTGATTTTGATTGTACCGGTTGGCCATGGGTGGCACGTGGAAACAGTTCACACATTTTATATTATCCACAGAAGTTTAATAAATTAAAAATCTTTAGTAAGTAGTCAGTGACTTTTTGTTTGTTTGTTACAGGTTACATTTTAGAAAAGTCAAGTATTAGCATTTACATAATTATTATAACATTTGCTGTGATTGCTGAGTAATTAACTGGAGCGGTCACTGTTGCCAAACCTCATATTTCCTGAAGTGTCCCACAATATAGAAAGGGGGCCATTTTTTCAGCCTCTGAATGTGCCATCAGCAGCAGCTTGATTTCCAGGGATCAGAAGGTGAAGACATTTAGAAACATAAGCAGACCTGTTTGGGAGCATATTCCGGCCAGTACCACATTCACAGCATGGCCAAGAATACTCTCCCTGCCTTTAAAGGCAGGGAGAGCAGCTCCGGGCCACACTGTGAATGCAGCACTGGCTGGTATTTGCTCTCAAATGGGAGTGAAGCCACACACCCTGCATCTGACATCAGGCGCAGCCCCTGATTGGTGGCGGCCCGGGTTCTTTGAACCCGCCCATGGTGGTTCTACCCCTTCTTCGAACCTTCTGCATGCAAGCATGCAGGTGCTCTTCTCAGAGAGGCACCATGTTAAGGAGAATGCCTTATAGTGCTCACGTGTTGTGTCCCATTCACATGCAAACTAGGTGGACCTTGACTAGCAAAGAGGACAATTCATGCTTGCTGTCACAAGACCAGCTCTTCTCCTCTTTACCTTCCTGTGAAAAATCATTGCCTGCTGCAAGGACACAATAGGCCAGCCATTTCTGGTCATTTGGCAACCCGAAACACAGTGGTTGACATGCCTTTCATGCTCACAAGGGGCTGAGTAAGAGCTAACTGCACGTGAGGTTTGCCTTGCAGTTTCAGCATGTAGGGGAGGGGAGGGGAAAGTGATTTTTGTTTCTCTCCCTCCCTGCAAACTTTTCCCTTTTTGTGTCCAGGAATATGTCATATTTCCAATATTTTCTTCACGGTCATATTCCTGGACATGAAAAGGGAGGGGTCCAGGTATTCCTGAACTTGCAGGGAGGGGTGACTGAGGAGCAGAAATAACTCTCCCCTCCTCCCCTGTGTGCTGCAGTTGTGAAGCAAACCTCACATGCAGTTTGTTCGATTCTTTTGAGGACGGAGCTCTTGCTCTGCCCTCGTAAACTTGCAGGGCATTTCTGATAAAATGGATAAAATCCACAGATTTCTGTGAAACTCCCAATTACCTTGCATGGAGCTGCATAGCATTGCTAGCTGGGTAGCTACTCATCTGTTTTGAGGGCTGTCATAGCTCTTTATCCTTTTAGTATTCTAAGGACTGGTGATGCCATGTTACTAAAATCAATTAACCTTATTAAATGTGTGTATAGTTATATTCATAAGATTCAGTCCTTTTTGGAAAGGGCTGTTGTCCTGAGAACCACATTTCCAAGAGAAGCTTTGTTATTTGCTAATGTTCTGCATACTTTTTCTATTAAGCTGAAGGAGCATATTGCGCTCATAATATTCTAAATGGCATTGTTTGCTGCTTTGGAAACAGCCCACAGAATAAACTAACAATTACTCATTTATGTAATGGTTCCTGGAACGTTTCAATACGGAATGAAGGCTTAATTTCGCAAATGACTAAGCCTTTTCTGGAAAACCCAAAGTGTATTCGATACCAGAATCAGCTAATTGGACACTAGAAAGAAAACAAGTTTTGAGGTTAAATGCAATATACCTATTAGCATCTTAGAGCACTTGCAGACCATCTGGCTCAGCCCATAGCAAACTGATTTGGGTTATAACCTGAGCCATGAAATCCCAGGGAAGTTACACCAATTAGCCTGCAAATTTCAATGAGAGCTTCCAGCTTGGAGCAGTTTGTTAGCTATAATGCCACAAAGGGCTGTAATAGCTCAGTAATCTGGAACGGACCTGGGTCAACATCACACCTTAAATACTGTTAACCCTGGCTTTTTGAGCTCTAGGTAAACAGCCCAAGGGCGTTTTGCTAGTTAGACTACATTGAAGTGTTAGTAATAAGCTGTAATTTTGGTCACAGACTCAGGTTGAAATCAGTTTGAATGTACTCATCAAAGATGTGTGTGTATGTGTTTGTGTGCACAGGAAATGAATCTGATGGCTTATGGTTGAACATATCTGATAAAAGCTGGGTCCACACAATCACAAGGATTCTGGTTAAAAAGTTAATCAGGATTAGTAAGTAGGGGTGTGCACAAACAGTTTGATGCTGTTTGATGCTTTGCAAGCATACATGATTTATTTCTTTTAAAAAATTATATCATATTTTAATTGATGGGAGACAGCATGGTGTACTGGTCAGAGTGTTGGACTAGGACCGGGGAGATCTGAGTTCAAATCCATGTTAAGTCATGGAACTCACTAGGTTACTCTGGGCCAGTCACTGATCTTTCAGCCTAACCTATCTCACGGGCTTGTTGTGAGGATAAACATATACCATGTACACTACTATGGACTCCTTGGAGGAAGAGCAGGATCTAAATGTAAACATAAATAAATAAAATAAACATAGGTTAGAAGTGAATTTTGTTCCTGTTAGATATAAATTTTTCTATCATATTTGATATTAATATCCCAATCTACAAATTTCAGAGCAATCCTGGTCAAATGTTTCCAGTTAACCAGCATCTAACTAGGATAGAAAATGAGGATTTGGACCTGGTTATCTGTCCCCCACGCCCTCAATAGCCTGCTGCTGGTGAAAGGTTATTGGAGTGCCAGTGCATTTTTTCCCCCTACCATTATGGCCTTGTGCTCCACCAGGGCAACGGAGTTTAGCTGGGATTCTATCTCATCTTAAGAGCTCAATTCAAAATAAGATTGCTCTGTCAGAAATGTGTTCTGCCAACTCTTAATTTGAAATCCTGGAATAATTGTTATAAGCTATAGAATGGAACTTTGCCAAGTGGGCAAAAAGGCACATTATAAAGTGGTGGCTCTTATATTTAGCTGTGTGTGTGTGTGTGTGTTATGGCTAGCAATCAACTGTCTATTGAACGTAGCATAGTATCACTCTTAACAGCTCTGTGTGTGTGTGTGTGTGTGTGTGTACTGTGAGCTGCTTTGGTACAGGGCACAATCTTTTGATTTATTTTGTTACATAGAGAAAACTGGTTTTTGTTGAAATGTGTTAAATATTCTATATAATAACTTGTAGAATATTTGTAGATTGAGATATTAATATCAAATATGATAGAAAAATTTATATCTAACAGGAACAAAATTGACTTCTAACCTATGTTTATTTTATTTTATTATGTTTACATTTATATCCTGCTCTTCCTCCAAGGAGTCCATAGTAGTGTACATGGTATATGTTTATCCTCACAACAAGCCCGTGAGATAGGTTAGGCTGAGAGATCAGTGACTGGCCCAGAGTAATCCAGTGAGTTCCATGGCTTAACATGGATTTGAACTCAGATCTCCCCGGTCCTAGTCCAGCACTCTGACCAGTACACCATGCTGTCTCCCATGAATTAAAATATGATATAATTTTTAAAAAGAAATAAATCATGTATGCTTGCAAAGTACACGAAATATACATATGTGCCTAGTGACATAAAAAAGAATTGGACTAAATGAATTTCAAGTACTGCTTATTGTTGTTGTGCATTGATGAACTGGTTAAACAAGACAGAGTAATAACTTTAATGAATATTGGAAGTATCTGATGCATATCAGAAGTATTTGATGTAAAGATCATATCTGATGAGGCATAAAGTAATTCAAAGCTTTTGATTATGCCCACTGTAGACTAAAAATGTTACAAGCCAAGTAGCATTAATGTTAGCCTAGAAGAGCATGTTTGTAGGGACTCCATTGAAACAGTCTTTGTAAAGCTGCAGGTTGTTTTGCCTAATTATGACACTGGAATATACCACACCAGATGGCAGTATAGGAGAAAAGAAGAAAATACTTTTCAAACAAATGCTCACTATGAAGAACTACTCCCATACTTTCAGATGTCACATTATCTTATTTAGTTATTTTGGGTGTCAAAAGTGCACACTTTTGATGATGGCTGGATGTTTTTGTAGGATTACTCACTTGGCTTCTTATTTTTTAATAAATAGAATGATGTGGTGGAAAGTATGTTGATTTCTTATTATTTGTGCAATATACTGTAGCATCAAGACAATCTAGTGTTTTAGATAATATTGCAGCAATATTTCACCTATTAAGAAACAGGAAGCAAATGGTAATGACACACAGAAAATGGGGTTATTCTCAGTTGTTCATAACTTTATTAATGTTGGTGGTGGATCTGATTTGCAACATTTTCTTAGTGTATGCCTTAGCATAGTATTGCTACAATAGGGCACACTAAGGGTAAAAGCCTTGATAGGAGTAAAGAATAAAACCTTGCTTGAAGCTGCCCTCCTGTGGTAAGAGAATTTATTACAGCAGAGTAAACCCGCATCTTGAGCCATTTGGTTCCATGTTGTAAACACTAGGCTTGTGCATGTTGAAAATGATCAGATCCAACCTAACACAATCAGATTGAACAGGAGACTTATCAGGAGAGTCTACATGACCCCATCAAAACTGCTGGATCAGTTGGATCGATCAGAAAGCTGATAGTTTTCCAATATTCTGTCCAGATTTAAAAGTTAGTTCCTTTAACTCTTAAATCCCAACAGACACCCCTCTCAGAGTTAGGGCACTGGCCCTTTAATTTTTCGATGGCCTGCTTGCTGTTTCCGAGCTGAGAAGCCAGAGCAGGTAATTTAAAAATCAGCTCTGACTTAGCAAGATGGGCTATTTGGACAGTTTGCTTCCTTGAAACTGGGGATAGTGGTGGGAGGGGGAAAGCCCCAGGGGGGGACCCACTGAAACAGTGGGTCCCCCTGTGGGTGCCCCTCCCCTTAAACCCAATATAGGGACAATCAGTCCAATATGCCTATTGGAACTCTCCAACTGCAGACCTAAATACCACAAGTTTACAAAATATTTGTTGTGAACACTGGTAGTTAATTCCCTCTACTCTGTAGAGATACCTGTATACTTAGACATATTGAGGATGCTATGGAGAGAAGTACATGATATCTGCAATGAAAATGTACTAAATACAGTGGAGATAATTTGTTGAAATTTTTTTCCCAACAAAAAGGTTCACAAAGCTATTTACATAGTTAAAGGAATGAAAAAATGATACCCTGTTTCAAAGGGGCTCGCAATATGCGGGGCGGGGGGGACCCATACTAAGGAGACCCTGGCAGCAGCCACTGGAGAGATGCTATTCTGGGCTGAATATGGATAGCTGCCCCCCCCCCAAATAATTAAAGAGCCATCACCTCTTTGCCCACTTAGCAGGGGTTGAGATAAGCATTTGTATACTACAAATAGAATAGAAAAGTAGTATCAGGGTTGGTCTGACATCTCACTCTTAATCATTTTGTAAGATATATGCCAGTAATGTTAATGTATTTGTTAACAAGACAGTAGCATTTCAGCATTCATCTCTATATTGGGAAATAGGATAAGAGTCCTGCAGAATTACAGTACAACCTGGGGACACACTCAAGAGGGATAGCCATGTTAGTCTGTTGCAACAAAAACAACAGTCTTTTGGCACCTTAAAGTCTTAAAAGATTTATTGTGTCATAAGCGTTTGTGAACTAGAACTTCTTAGAAAGAATGAAGGAAATTTCAAGAACTGAGAGCAAAGTCTACAAAAATCTAATATTCCAGAAGTCTTAAAAAGAACGAAACCAATTTTTTTTTTTGCAGGAAGTGATAGTTTAAAGTAATCTGAGACAGCAGTGCAGTAACTGTACATAAAGATTTCTCTGCTAAGATGTATGCACTACTTTCTCATAGAACTTAAAAGTTAATTTGCTGCTCCATGAAATTTCATCTTTACTTTAAAAGTTATCTACTTTTCCAAGTGCTTTTGAAATCCGCACCTTCCTGGCTGTTGATCTTCCAAATGTTCCCTGCAGACCCTACCTGCTCTTCTTTCCTAATAATATCTATTAAAAATATTGGCTAGATAAGCACACTAACTCTGATGATATTAATTATACCACATCTGTTCTCTTAAAATATATCCATTGCAATGTATTACAGTTGTATTAACTCTGGACTCCTTAATTCCTTTTCTTCATGTGCTGCCATCTTCACTGGTGAACACTGAAAGGATACAATAATCCCTGATTCTGTGGCTCAGTGGTTTGGGCATAACTCTCTCACTTAGTTTATGCCTCTCAGGTTTTAGTTTTAAAATCCCACAGTTTTCCTGGCTGCAAAGCAAGTTCCTTCAGGACCAGAGGTTTGTGCCTTTAGACATTTTTGCCCCTCCATGTCCAAAGTGGGTAGTGCAGATAAGTGGACAGATGCCTATTGAACAGGGGTGAAAAGAAAGTTGATCAGAATACTCGTAGATCCCTGAGGAGTAGATTGGCATGGGTTCTGACCCCTCAGTTCTTTAACAATGGGCATATCATAGAGAACTAGTGGCTTGGCTGAACTGCTGATTCCCAGATTGCACGGGGGAGGCTGACTTGTGATGTTAGGAGGCCTATGCTGACACTGGGCATGTTATTTGAGCCGACCAATGTCAGCTTGTTCTGCTCTACTTGTAGTCCAGAAGCCAACATCTGTAACCAAGATATGAAGTTGGTTACAGATGTCCGCTTCTGGGCTGCAAGAAGGGCAAATACGTTGACCTTGGTGGGTTTGGACCACGTGCCCAATGCCAAAATAACCCTCCTGACACCAGAAGTCGAGGTCATGCACATGCTCTGGCAACTGGCGGTTTGGCTGCCTCGCTGGTTCTCCATGACATGAGAAGCCTTCCAATAACAATAAAAACGTTATCTCCTCCCAGCACCTCTCCAAATTAAACTGCTGAAACAAATAAACCTTCTGGGGGGAAACCAGGAGCAAAGTTTTTTTGTCAAAGGTCCAGGGGTGGAACCACCATTGAGCGAATGGGTTCAAAGAACCTGAGCCACCACCCCTCAGGGACCATGCCTCACGGCTCCGACATGCCCCCCCATGTCTGATGTCAGACACAGAGGGTGCTGGTTTAGCTTCCGAGCTGCGCAGCCCTGGTCGGGATTTAAATGGCCAGTGCTGTGTTCGTGGCGTGGCCAGAAGCGGCTCTAAGGCAGGGAAGAGCAGCTCCTGGTCATGCTGTGAATGCAGCACCGGTCTGGCTCTAACTCCCAAACAGGGCTCTGTGGCCCCATTCGGGAGCCAGACCACGCCCCCCCCCGCATCTGTCGTCTGATAGGGTGTGTGGCTAGCCCCTGCATCTGACGTCAGATGCGGGGGTGGGGTGAACAGGGCGGTGGCAGTGGCTGGGCACGGGCCGCTCGCGGTCTGGAAATAAATTCCACCTGTTCCAAGTCACCTTGTTTCTTTAAGTGTATCTTTTCCTTCCTGAGCCATTGTCTTGCACCTGACTCTGGTTGGTGGACCTTTGAGTTGTATTTTTTAAAATAAAAAAAAAACATACACAAGCCTGAGGTCTGTTCATCCCTGCTAAATATAACTGGCATGGCACAAACCTCTGTTTGCACTTGCACAACTATATTAACAGCATAAGATTGGCTGGGTGTATTTTGACTTGAATGGAAAATGGGTGGAGTCACTAAAGTGCTATTTGGCAGAAGGATGCTAATATGTACATTATATGTGTACAGTACATATGTGCATATTTATAGCCTGCATTTCAGTAGGCTTATGAGATCACCTGGCATTCCATATGTTTGTGTGTGTGTCTGTCCATCTGTCCCTATCAACTTCACAATGCCTGGACCAATATGAAGCAAATTGGGTAGAGTTGTAGGGACACATAGGAACACTTGAACAGTGTATAGTTTGTGATGATGTCATCCAACCCAATTCAAGATAGTGGATGTTTAAACATTTGAGGTGCAAGTGGGCTAACTTGTGAACCGCCTAACGTATTTGAACCAAATTTGGTACAGTTGTAGTGAGTGACACCTCAACGGCATGATTTGTGATGATGTCATCCAGCCCAATTCAAGATGGCAGACATATGAACGTTTGAGGCACAAGTGGGCTAACTTTTGAGCCGCCTAACTGATTTGGGCCAAATTTAGTCCAGTTGTAGGAATAGTGAAAGGAAAGTGAGTAGATTTGTTCTTAGTAGAACAACTTGTTTGTTTATTTATCTAGCTTGCTTATCTAAAGACTTAGAATGGGTTAAGAATATATCCTTGCTTCATTCATGTCTTCCCAATAGCCCTGTGGGTAGGGTAGGGTGGAAATATCTTGAACATAGGAAGCTACCAACTCAGACCATTGGTTCATCTAGCTCAGTATTGTCTACATTGACTGGCAGCAGCTTCTTCAAGGTTTCATGCAGGAGTCTCCCTCAGCCTGTTTGGAGATCATGCAACAGCCCCTCCTTGAGGGTCGGGGAGGGGATATTACAGTCATCTTTCAGGAGATCCTCCCCATTACCAGGTGCCCGGTCAGGCAATCTCAGAATTTTGAGTGTTTGTCCTTGAGGGTGGGCCTCCGAGATAGGCTGGGGTTCTGCTGGTGTACCGACCACCCCGCTGCACTTCAGTCTCCCTACCTGAGCTGGCGGGGGTAGTCTTGGAGGTGGCCTTGGGTTCCCCCAGGCTTATTGTTTTGGGGGATTTCAATGTCCATGCTAAGGCCCCCCTAGTGGGTGCGGCTCAGGATTTCATGGCCTCCATGGCAACCATGCGCCTGTCTCAGTTGGTATCGGGCCCTACCCACATGACAGGACATACTCTGGATCTGGTTTTTGCTGACTGGGAAATAAATGATCTGGAGGTGGGGGAATTTGAGACAACTCCCTTGTCATGGACAGATCATCATCTGGTGGGGGTTTAGTTTGACTGCTCCATCTGCTCTCTGCAGGGGTGGTGGGCTGATTAGGATGGTCTGCCCCCAGAGGCTTATGGATCAGCTTGGATTCCAGACGGCCCTCAGGGAGTTTCCAGTGTCCAGAGCTGGTGACCCTGTTGAGGCCCTGGTAGATTTCTGGAATGGAGAGACAGCCTGGGCTGTTGACGTGGTTGCTCCTAAACGCCTTCTCCAGCTTGGTGGAGCCTGATCTGCTCCTTGGTTTTCTTCGGAGCTTAGGGCGATGAAACAACTCGGGCGACAGCTGGAGCGATGCTGGAGGAAGAGTCATGATGAATCCGACTGAACACGGGCTAGAGCCCATTTTAGGGACTACGTGGCGGTGGGGGCGAAGAAACATTTTTTCTCCACCTCCATTGCATCTGCTCAGTGTAGACCGGCGGAGCTGTTTTGTGTAGCAAAGACATTGCTGCACTCATCCCCCCAGACAAGGGGGGAGGAATCATCTAGAGCCCGCTGTGATCAGTTTGCATGTCACTTGGCAGATAAAGTCGCTCGCATCAGTGCCAATTTGGACTCCAGAGTTTTGGCAGTTCCGGCAGACGTGCCTCTGGTACCATCTGGTCGCGTTGTGTTGGATTCTTTTCAGTTGGTGCAGCCTGAGGATGTGGACAAGATCCTGGGCAGTGTGCGGGCAACATCGTGTGCTCTTGACCCTTGCCCTTCATGGCTAATAAAAGCTGCCAGGGAGGGTACAGGTGGGTGGGTGGAGGTGACTATTAATGCTTCATTAAGGGAGGGCAGGATGCCACTGTGCCTCAAGGAGGTGGTGGTAAGACCATTATTAAAAAAGCCCTCCCTTGATCCCTCCAACCTGAACAACTATAGACTGGTCTCTAACCTGCCCTTTTTGGGCAAGGTGATAGAGCGTGTGGTGGCGTCCCAGCTGCATAGAGTCTTGGATGATATGGATTATCTGGACCTTTTCAATCTGTCTTCCGCCCTGGGTATGGGACTAAGACTGCCTTGGTCGCTCTAGTGGATGACCTACTCCGGGAACTCAGGGGGAGTGCATCCCTGTTGGTTCTGCTGGACCTTTCAGCAGCATTCGATACCATCGACCATGGTATCCTTCTGGGCTGCCTCTCGAGTATGGGAATCGGAGGTACTGCGTTGCAGTGGTTCCGGTCCTTTCTTGAGGGGAGGGTCCAGAAGGTGGTGCTGGGGGACTACTGCTCGGCTCCGTGGCCACTGGCCTGTGGGGTCCCGCAGGGTTCGGTCTTGTCCCCCATGCTGTTTAACATCTACATGAAACTGCTGGGAGAGGTCATTCGGGGACTTGGACTGAGTTGTCAGCAATATGCGGATGACACTCAGCTCTATCTCTCCTTGTCACCTGACCCTAGGGAGGCAGTGGATGTCCTGAATCAGGGGCTGTAGGCTGTGATGGGTTGGATGTGGGCTAATAAACTGAAATTGAATCCAGACAAGACGGAGGTACTGTTGGTCAGTAGGAGAGCCAATCGGGATGAGGAGATTTTACCGGTTCTGGATGGGGTTGCACTCCCCTTGAAGGAGCAAGTACGCAGCTTGGGGGTACTACTGGACCCGGCTCTGCTTTTGGAAGCTCAGGTGGAGATGGTGGCCAGGGGTGCCTTTGCACGGCTTCGGCTAGTGCACCAGCTGCATCTCTCTCTCAAGAAGGCAGATCTGGCCACGGTTACCCATGCCTTATTATTATTATTATTATTATTAGTAGTAGTAGTAGTAGTAATCCAGCCTTAGTCACATCATGGCTGGATTACTGTAACGTGCTCTACGTGGGGCTGTCCTTGAAGAATATCCGGAAACTGCAGCCAGTGCAAAATCCGGCAGCTAGGGTTTTATTTGGAGCTGCCCAATGGGAGCACATCACACCCATTCTGAAAGACTTGCACTGGCTGCCAGTTCATTTCCGGGTCCAATTCAAGGTGCTGGTTTTGACCTTTAAAGCCCTGAACGGTTTGGGCCCGGGGTACCTGAGGGACCACCTGCTCCCAAGGGTTACTGCCCACTTGATAAGGTCATTTGAGGGGGCTCTGCTCCGGGTGGTGACAATGAGGGAGGCTCGGCTGTCGTGCACTCGGGACAGGGCCTTCTCTGTTGCTGCCTCCAGACTTTGGAATGCTCCCAGTGACCATTCGCTCTTTGGACTCCATCACAGTTTTTAGAAAGCTGGTTAAATCTTGGCTTTTTATCCAGGCTTTAACATGATTGTTTTTATTGCTGCTTCTATGTGTTTTTTACCCATGTATAGTTTTTATGTTTGTATTGTGTTTTATTGTGTTATTATGTTTGTATTATGTTTTATTGCTGCTTCTATGTGTTTTTTACCCATGTATAGTTCTTATGTTTGTAAAATTTATAAATTTTAAATTTGGTTTGTTTTTATATTTTTAGCTTAATATTTTAATTGTCATTTGATTGTATATTTTTTTAACTTTTGTAAACTGCATTGAGGTTGTTTTTAATGAAAGGCGGTATATAAATTCAACAATAAAATAAAATAAATGTCAGGGATTGTTTGCATGCAAAGCAGATGCTCTTCCACTGAGCTACAGCCCCATCCATGAAGGTACAGGATAGACAGTGGAAGAGACTAGCTCTTATCAATAGAAACTGGCTTCTGCTTCTGCTTCCAGTTGATGCCTCCTCTTTGGTCCAGGTAGGCAGGGGTACAAAAGAGTGGAAAGAACAAGGGGCTCTCAAAAAAGGCTTGAAATCTCACAATTTCAATACCTGTAGGTGCATCTTTTTTTCTTTTTTTCTTTTTACACAATAGACTCTAGATTACATCAGATGGACAGAGACCTAATACAGTTTGAGGCAATACAGACCTTAAACAGTTTGAGTGACTTTTCTGTGCAGGTGGTACTCTAAAGGCATGGCTTTAACAAAATATCTGGACCACTTCTTGGAAGATAAAGAATTGTTCTGCCTCAAAAGACTAAGTAAATTAAGCCCCTATTAATGCAGAGCAACTAACTCTTTTAAAAAGAGTTTGATTTGATGTATGATTTGAGTAAATGGTTATAATAAGATGGCAGGGTGAGGGTAAATGTATTGTTGTTTTCTTGTACATGTATCATTTTGCATACTCTGTTAAATATATATGTTTGAAATATATGTTTAATACATTTTTAGTAGCAGCCACTTTGTAGGCTGACAATGCAATACTGGTCATGTCTACTCAGAGGTAAGTTCAGTGGGACTTTCTCCCTGGTAAGTGTAACAGGATTTCAGTTTAATCATATTTTGTAGGAAAGTGTGGATAAATGTTAGAAAGGATGCAATTATAAGAGAATCTATTTCCATCTATGGTGGAATAAAAACCAACATTTTCGAGTCTCATTAAGACTAAAGTCCCCTGCTAACTGAGCAAAGAGGCTCCTCTTTAAAGTGGTGGTTCTCTTCATTTATCAGGGGGAGAACAACTGTTCCTATCCATCCCCAGCACAGCACCCCTCCAGTAGCTGTTGCTGGTGTCTATCTTAGGTTTCCTTTTTTGGATTGCGAGCCCTTTGGGGACAGGGAGCCATCTTATTTATATCTATGTAGACTGCTTTGGGTATTTCTGTTGAAAAGCAGTATATAAATATTTGTCATATTCATAAAGTTAATGAGAATATAGGCAGTCATCTCCCAAAGAACCTGATAATGATATTATTGAAGTAGGTTGATGATCACACAATCTCAATGGACTGAAAAGACCTGATTACCTATTTTACAATAAGGAGCAAAAAGCAGGTGAAGGGAGCCTAGCCTGCTTTTGGCTGATCGCCTGCTGCCACGGCAGCAAACCCTCCTAATTCCTCCTCCCCTTAGCTGAGGCTAGCGGAGTGAGTGCTCCGCTAACCCCATCTTCTTGATCGTGTATTGCCATGGCGTGGCAACATACAAGGAGACCCCCAGCAGGAAGCCTCCTGACCCTGGGGGTCTGTCCAGGATGCCCTGTGCACTTGTGCAGGGCATCCTGGAACTTCCGGGGGGCGCACAGCCCCCGATCCCCCGCAGCCCCCGCTGGCTCCATGATGGAGCCGGCAGTCGTGTAGGCAGCCAGTCCGGCCATCCTGGGCTGTCTGGGGACCGTCTGTGGGGAGAGTGGACTCTTCCCACAAACCCTCTGAAGGCGGGTCTCACCTATCGTGAGATTGGCCTCAATAACTGCCAAATCAGGTCTAGCTAGAAATGGTATGTTAAAGTTTTACCCACAAGGTTTTTTCCAAGTTCTTTATGTTAGAAATGGGGTGTGTGTGTTTAGGGGTCATCTCAAATTCAGAGTCTTCTTCCTTTCAGCTAAATACAGGTATAGCATGTATCTAACCTGTATTCTTTAAGGGAGTTGACTTAAATTCAGAGTTGTCTTCTATTTGAGTAAATACAGTAGTTATCTAATGTTTGGAGCATGTTTTTCACAAAGAAATGGATCCAGCAGAGACTAGTACCATTCATTTCAGAAAACCAGAACTGTTTGTGGAAGTTCGGTTTACTTTTATTATTACTTGCTCTAAAACAATCTCTTACAAATGGTTTCAGGACCAAAAATATTCCAAAACTTACTAAGGAGCAAATAGAAATTATGAATGCTCCGATAACAGTTATGGAAGTAATAGAAGTAATAAATCAAGCCAAGCCCAACAAGGCCCCCGGGCCTGATGGACTGTCAGCTTTATACTATAAGTCATTTAAAGATCAAATTTTACAACCTCTTCAATGGACTATGAATGATATTTTACAAAAAGGGACTATGCCAGATTCGTGGAAGTACGCAAATATTCCAGTAATCCCCAAACCAGATCAAGACTTAACGTTAGTTAAAAACTATAGACCAATTTCACTTTTAAATAATGACTATAAACTTTTTGCTGCTATTTTGGCAAGAAGAACGAAGGTTATACTGAGGCATTTTATTCATTAAGATCAAGCTGGATTTTTGCCAAAGAGACAATTGAGAGATAATGTCGGAACAGTCTTGAATGTACTGGAGTACTATGAAAAACATAATGATAAACAGATGGCGATGATTTTTTTGGATGCAGAGAAAGCTTTTGACAATATTTCGTGGCAGTTTTTGTGGAGATTACTAGAGGTAATGACTGCTGGCAATAATTTTATTAGGGCAATTAAGACAATTTATTTGGAGCAATATGCTAAGATTATTGTAAATGGGGAATTATCAGACAACTGTGTAATACAAAAAGGGACTATACAAGGATGTCCACTTTCCCCATTGCTTTTTATATTGGTTCTAGAAGTGCTTTGTAGAACTATTAGAGACGATGATAAATTACACGGTCCCAAAATTAGGAAACAGGATTATAAGCTGAGAGCCTTTGCAGATGATGTTGTGCTGTTTTTAGAGAATCCAATGGATAAGATTGAAAGACTCTTGGATAAAATACAACAATTTGGTCAGCTGGCTGGATTCTATATAAACAAGATCAAGACTAAGGTGTTAACTAAAAATATGGATCAGAAAACCAAGGACAGATTCTCTGAAATAAGTGAGCTGAAAGTGGAGAAGAAAGTTAAATATTTGGGGGTTTGGTTATCAAATAACAACTCCCTGTTGTTTACAAATAATTATGTTAAAATATGGAATTCAGTGAAAATTGATTTACAAAGATGGTCTAAAATGAATCTGTCTTTAATGGGAAGAATTTCAGTGGTGAAAATGAATGTCTTGCCTAAAATGTTGTTTCTCTTTCAGACTATTCCCATAATTAACACTTTAACTTATTTTAAGCAATGGCAGAAGGATATAACTAAGTTTGTTTGGCAGGGGAAAAGACCAAGAATTAATTTTAAGAATCTAACAGATGCA
This sequence comes from Hemicordylus capensis, assembly GCF_027244095.1. NCBI lineage: Eukaryota > Metazoa > Chordata > Lepidosauria > Squamata > Cordylidae > Hemicordylus > Hemicordylus capensis. The sequence continues at coordinate 108,883,758 of NC_069662.1, forward strand.
AAGGAAAGAGGTGGTCTTACCTTGCCAGACTTAAGGTTGTATTTTGATGCTGTTTGTTTGACATGGTTAAAAGAATGGATAACGTTAAGAAACCCTAGAATTCTTGATTTAGAAGGATTTGACAGAAGCTTTGGATGGCATGCGTATTTGTAGTATGAAAAAAGTAAAATATATAAAGATTTTTTGAACCACTATGTGAGAAGGAGTTTAATGAGGGTGTGGTTAAAATACAAAAATTGGTTTGAACCTAAAACTCCGTTATGGGTATCTCCGATTGAAGCCTTATCACGTAAAGAAGTAAATATGCAAATGTGCTGGGGTACCTATAGGGATTTGTTACATTTTCAGGAAAAGGATTGTAAGTTAAAAAGCTTAACTGAAATACAAGATTTGGTTAGAGATTGGTTTCAGTATCATCAGTTAAATGAGATGTATAAGAAGGACCTTAATGTCGGATTTGAGGACCAGACTTCAAATTTCGAGACGGAATTATGTCAAAACGATGAAAAATTAGTATCTAAAATGTATAAACTGTTGCTTTTGGAGGAGACAAAAGAGGAAGTGGTTAAAACAACTATGATAAAGTGGGCTCAAGATGCGGGGCGTAATATAGAAATGGCAGCCTGGGAAAAGTTATGGAAAAATGACTTAAAATTTACTGCATGTTATGCTATCAAAGAAAATTATTATAAAATGATGTATAGATGGTATCTGACACCAAAAAAACTGGCATTAATGTATAAAAATGTTTCAAACAAATGTTGGAAGTGTGGACATTTTGAAGGCACATTTTTTCATATGTGGTGGACCTGTGGGAAGGCTAAAGCCTATTGGGATATGATATATAATGAATTAAAGAAAATATTTAAAATGACATTTCCTAAGAAGCCAGAATCCTTCCTGCTGGGAATAACACAAGGTGCCATTTCTACAACCAATTTAACATTTTTTATGTATGCCTCCACGGCGGCTAGAATTATATATGCACAGAAATGGAAGTCTAGTGAACTGCCTTCAAAAGAAGACTGGCTGATAAAAATTTTGGAATATGCGGAGATGGCAAAACTTACAGCACTACTGAGAGATCAAAACTTGGAATGTTTTAAAGAAGATTGGAAACCATTTTTGTTGTATCTAAAGAATTACTTTCCTACTATGGACTTGACAGCAGGGTTTGAAATTTAGTATAAATCACAGGTTGGTTAGATTAATTATGTTTGTAAGGGTTTGAACTTATGTTTTGATTTATTATCATAGCAAGGGTAAATTTTATAGTTGTTGATTCACGAAGAAAGGTGAGCGGGAAGTCCTCCCTCTTTGTGTGTATTTTTAATGAATGATAATATTGTTATTGTTAAAATCAATAAAAATTGAACTTGCAAAAAAAAACCAAAAACTGATAATGTTTGAAATGACAGAAAGGCCAACACATTCAGAGTTGTATATTTTTATATAAAGATGTCATTTAAAAATAATGCTATATAAGTCATTTTGCATTTAACATTTGCATTTAACAAGCAAATTCAATGAGCTCCCCCCCCCCAATGCCTTCTGTAGTAGTCTGTACCTTCCTTCATAATAATATTGCTAGTCTGAAATTCTTCACAATTTATGAAGGGTAAAAAGGGCAATAACATGTATGCTGATTTTAAGAATCTATTGCAGATCTTTCAAGTTCTGGTCTATAATAAAACCATTTTAAGCTTGGAAAACAAACAAAAAACAACAACAAATGGTTAGGGCAACAAAATATTGTTGTTTTTTATTTTATATTATCCCCCCCCCCCTATTTTTGTGTGTGTGGATAATCTGATTGCTTTGGGAGTAAGTTACTTTTATTTTCATTTTTGTACCTCATTACTGTTCCATTCACTGTTCCAAATGAATGGAACAGTACAAGTTTACATTAAATATATTTGCATTAGAAAGCATTGTACACATTTTAAAAGCAATGCTGTATAAGCATTTCAAATCATAATAAAATGATTTGATGATAAATAAGATTAAAAACAACAACAACAACCCTGTAAGGTAGATTTTCTGGAATGAGCCTTCCATACCCAAGGCCACCCATAGAGCAGAGATCCCACATCCTAACCCAAATTCTAGCTGCCGCACCACAGTGACACAAATCCCTGAATACGATTTAAAAGCTTTATTTAGTAATTTGCTTCAGCCTCAAACGTGGAAGGACTAAAAGGAGGGGGGCGTAGAAGCGCAAACTTACACAAGTAAATATTTTCAGTAACCTCATACTTCTAATGGCTATCAATGTAGCATTCACTATTCCAAATGAATGGAACAGTATATGTTTATACTAATCAGCTGCAGTTCCTACCGAAAGGAAAACAGGTTTTGAAAAGGAACTCACCAGAACTAAACAAATAATCAGAGTAACTTATGCTCTTTAATCCTTCTGTATTTTGCGGGCACTCATTACTGCCTGTGATTTTTGAAAGTAATAAAACATCTTGTCCAAGATGACAGACATACCGAAACCTCTGGAATATCTCCTGCAAGGACCGGGCTGCAGGGATTGAGCACCAAATATGGCATGCCAGCTTGCCACCAGCTCTACAAGCTACTCAGACCACTGGAATGTAGAACAAACGACCCAAAAGAAGAGCTTAATGGAGATTAATAGAGAAAGCAGAGAAGATGGAGCAATGAGTTGGTTGGCAAAAACTGCTGAAATGGCTATTGCATTATTCAGCACTTGCATGTTTTAAAATTCTTTATTATCCAGTGTGGCTCTAATTTCCTTCTACTATCAAAAACAAACACAGCATAAGATTGAACCTGTAAAACAGAGTTTAATGCATAGAGAATTTGTCCCAAACCAGTGCATCCTTGCAGCAGTAAAGAAGTTCAGAATTAGTCAAGAGAAGGTAGAAAGACTTCTGCAAAAACCACAGAGGTGATTAAGGACACAGTGGTGTTCCAAAAGGGTTAATCTGCATTACTATTTTGGAACAGCTAATATCCCACAATACATCACTGCAAGGTTGTACTAAATTTATATGTGGCACAAGATAAGAAGATAACAGTGTTACCAGGTTAAGTCCACAGATGACTCATTTTTGCATCCTGTCCATTTTGGAACAAACATTCATAACTAGGCCTCAGAGCATGTCTTCCATGGCCATGCAAGTCAGTTATTTAATTATTGTTCTTGATCAGCAATTCCCAACCTTGGGTCCCCAGATTGGACTTCAGTTTCCATCCATTGTAGATGGGGATGATGGGAGTTGTAGTCCAACAACATCTGCAGACCCAAGGTTGGGAATCCCTGATCGAGATGAATAAGGAGCGTCTCAACCCAGCTTTGGTAAGGCACCAAGGCAAGCAGGGCTACCAGGCCGACAAGGTGTGTTGTGTTGTGTTGTTGAGAAGTTTATGTTATGTTGTTGAGAAGTTTGTCCCAGTGGTGATCCTGTAGATAGGGTGAAGTCAGAAGGAAAAAGGGAGGGAAAGGAGAAGGAGAAAATGGAGTTTCTGAATAAACTTCTAGTTTCAATCTACATAAGATTTCTTTGTGTCTATTAAAGAAGCAGCTATAAAACATTTGGCAAAGAGATTTTTGAACCAGCTGATCGTGTGAGCCTGCAAAGCTCGTGAATATTCGTGCAACTTCATTTCCTTACATTACTGGGCTTAGTAGAACTGCTTTCTACTATCACTGCTGCTAATTGTTTCTCCAGCTTTCTGACCTGCACAACCCCTGAAGGTACTTTTTCTTTATCAATCTTGGACTCTGTTGTTCACTGGATGCCCACTGCAGCATAGCCTAGATCCCACCACTACCTATTTTTTTGTCCATCCCAGGAGAACTTGCTCTTCATTGGAAACAATGGAAGTCCTATTTCTGCCATTTCCTCCTCACCATACAGACCCCTGATTTTACTCCAGCAGAGCAGGAAGCTATATTGCTTCACTGCCTGGGCCCTGAAGGCCAGAGAATATATAATCGCTTGCCCTTTGCTGCCAACTTGGAAAGGGATGCCAATTCTTATAAAGCTGCTCTTCAAGCCTTAGACAATCATTTCAACACTCCTTTGAATGTGACTGTTGAACGTTACAAGTTCTATTCTAGATCCTAACTGTCTGGTGAATCTATTTATCACAGCAGTGTGTGACTTAAGTGTAACCTGTGAGTTTGCCAGCTTTACTGATGAAATGATCAAGGATCAGATTGTTATGAAAACAAACTATTCCAAACTGCATAAAAACTGCTATTGGAGCAGAAATTTACCTTGGATAAAGTTATAGAGATGGCTAGGAGGGTGGAAAATGCTCTTCACTGTGCAAACTCACTCCCTTTGTTACATCAAAGGAGTTTCAGTCTAAATCTCTCCAAACCCAGTCTTCTCATATGGCACTGCCCCAGAAAGTGGCAGCACAAGAAAAGAAGAGCTACCACTGCTACTGATGTGGAGACTCTGCCCACAAAGCCAATTTTGCTCACTGTCCTACACAGAAGGTAACTTGCAACAGGTGCAAAAAAGGGGGACACTTTGCTAAGGTGTGCATGTCTGCTGTCTGCTCCATTACTGATTCACTATATGAAAAGGATGAAGCAGATGAACTGCTTTCTGAAAATGTTTTAAGTATGACAGAATCGGAGCCTGCTTTTCCCCATTGTCAAATTAAACTTAATGGCCATGGAGTGCAGATACTGACTGATTCTGTTTCTCCAAACACTCTCATTTCCCATCTACTTTACAAGGAACTGCTTACTACATCAGATTTGCACTTGCAGCCTTCAGATATCCACCCATGGGGATATGGAGGTTCCCCTATTGCCATAAATGGGTACTTCACTGATCTTCTGGAATACAAAGGATGTACTGCAGAAGGGAAATTGAATGTGTCACAAAAAGGAGTCTCAATATTGGGCTAGCAACATCAGAAAGATCTACGGATATTGTCAGACCCAAATAGCATGGAACTCATATTACAGATGATGGAGCATTCATCTGCTGATATGACTGCTGATTTCTTGGATGTTTTTGCTGATGCTCCTGGCACTGACATGCATTTCAAATATAAAATTTGAATGAAGATAAATGCAATACCTTTTGCACAAACCACACAAAGTGAGGAATGCACCCATATATAGCAATGAACTTACTGCTGCTTACTCTGAAAGAGGCCTCAGTGTACACAATTTTGGACTTGTCTTTGGCCTATCATCAAATTCATCTGGTCAAAAGTTCTCACAAATACACAGCCTGCATTACCCAGAGGGTCTTTTTCAGTACAAAAGACTTTCATTTGGATTAGCCTTTGCAGCTTTGGTATTTCAAAGAATGATGCATGCAATTTTGGAGATTACAGATGGCATCACTTACTTTCAGGATGACATATGGCAAAACTATTGAGGAACATGATGCTAAACTGACAGAAGTCTTAAGAAAACTCCAACACAGACTTAATATCGCTGCAGAGAAAAGTCAGTTTTGCACACACTCAGTGACGAACTTGGGATACATATACCTCAGAGTGGTGTACATCCCAAAACAGACTTGGTGAAAGCTATTCAGGAAGCACTAGAACCACACAACAAGGATGCACTTCAATCATTTTTAGGACTTTGTGAATATTACCTAAATTTGTTAGACAATTTATCTCCAGAATTGCTCCATTGTGTCTTCTTTTTAAAAAGAATGTAGCATTTAACTGGGATGCAACCTGCAAGGCTAGTTTTCAGTCTATGAAATCAGCCATTGTTGAAAGCCCTGCTCTCACTTCTTTTAACACCAACAGGCACACTATTGTAACCTCTGATGCTTCTGAATATGGTTTGGGTGCTGTCTTGACCCAGCAAAAATGGGACAGGAAAGTTACAGTTGCCTTTGCTTCCAGAATGATTTCTCTTTGGAGAAGATATATCCTGTCATGGCGGGGGGGGGGGTGTAGCTCTAGCATGTTTCTGAGCAGAGATGCACTTAAGGCCATACTTGTGGAGCAGAAAATTCACTTTACAGTAAATTTACAGTCAGACCATAAACACTTATCTGCTTTATTTGCTACTTGGGGATCAAGTCCAGCGACCGCAAGAATAGCCAAATGGATCATCAGACTTATGGACTTTGATTTCCTAGTGGAACATCTTCCAAGTCTCCAGAATACAACTGCAGATTGTTTATCTTGACTTCCATTTCAAGGCCAAGAGGAGATCCCAGAAGAAGATGATGAAAGAGTGGCAATTGTGTAACTAGCTTCATCTAATCATAGAGTGATCACGTCTTCTGAGTGGAAAGCGGCCTTCGGTGCTGATTATGTGCTTACTGAACTTAAACCTTTCATAACTAATGGATAGTCATGCAAAACAAGGTACCTGGATACCTGCAACCATACATGCACATAGCGAGTGAGCTGTCCTTTCTCAATGAGCTTTTGATGAGGACTGATTGTTTGGTGGTGCCAACCTCCTTTCAAGCTAAGTGATCAAAATTGATCCATGAAGGTCACCTGGCTATGAGCTTGACTAAAAGGCATATCAGAGAAAGTTTGTGGTGGCCAGTTCTGGACAAACACTTTGAAAGTATAATTAGGCACTGTATTGCTTGTGTTGTATCTGACAAATCACAGAAGACTTTTACCACCCCCTTGACTCCAGTAGACTATGCCAATGGTCCTGGGGGAAACTTGCTCTGGATATAATGGCACCTTTTGATAACCAACCACAAGACAAAGATTTGTTATACTGATGGCGGATTACTAATCCAGGTGGCCAGAAGTTTCATTTGCTGACAACATTACTACAAACAAGGTGATCCAGTTCATGACTGCAGTTTTTACAAAGGGAAGTTCTTCCTAAAGAACTAGTGACCGACAATGGGACACAGTTTACCTCATTTGAAATGGAGCAATACTCACATGACCATGAGATAAAACACAAGACTTGTTTCTTGTACAATCCTCAAGGGGATGGTTGAATTAAAAGAATGAACAGATTGGTGAAAGAAAGTTTACAGCTGGCTACTATGCAACAACAACCTTGGGAAGAGGCAATCCATGAAATTCTATTTACTTATCTCACTTCTCCTCATTCTCCTACAGGAAAAACACCTTCTGAAGTGCAGGGAGGATGCAAAGCTACCACCAAACTTACCCATGGCAACAATTGATAGGGTTTTCCATGCCATCTCACTCTGAGAGTGCAGAGATTTATGATCGGGTAAAGGAGAAGCAACAAAAATACAAATTGTATGTGAACATTTCTGGTGGGGACTTTGTTCGAGTATGGCTGCCTTATAAAGTGAGAAAGGGATGTTCCCGATATTATGGACCAAAATAAATTATTGAAATCCAAGGAGCTTCTGTCATAATGGATGATGGATAGAAATGGAACAGTCTGAAACTTTCCAGCATGCATTCTATGAGACAAGAGGGAAGAGAGACTGATCTCAAGAGAGGAACTGGAGAGGAATTTGATCTTATCTCCAGTTTTGACCTCACAGAGAAAGCTGATGAAAGTAATGGACCATCCTCTGCACCAGAAAAACAACATCACTAACAGTTCCTGTGTCAGAGACCCCAAGAACTAGGAGAAGTGTGTACAACAGGAGACTACCTAAAAGACTTCTAGACTTTGTCACTGAATTTAAATTAATTTAATTTTGGTTGTTATAAATAGGAGGGATATGTTATATTCTATCTAGTAATCTTTTATGTTGTGTTGTTGAAAAGTTTGTTCCAGTGGGGATCCTGTAGAGAGTGTGTGGAGTGGGGGGTGAGGGAGTCAGAAGAGAAAAGGGAGGAAAAGGAAAAAATGGAGTTTCTGAAGAAACCTTTAATTAAATCTACATAATATTTATTTGTGCCTATGAGGGAAGCAGCTATAAAACACATAGCTATAAGGCAAAAGAACAGCTGGAGCTATGACCTCATAGAGGAGCTGTTGAACCAGCAAAAGAGATTATATGGATAGCGGGACCCCTTCCCCTTTCTGGACTCTTAAGGCACCCATCCTCCCTAGGAGGCATTTTGGCTGCTTTAGTCTGCCTCCTGAGAAGATGCATCAAGAGGGAGACTCTAAGCAGCCAAGAATGTGCTCCATCTTTGCAGCTGGAGCTCGGTCTGGACCCAGGGTTGCCTCTATTCCTGGGGGTTCAGGGCTGATGGAGGGGGCTTGAGGGAATGCAACAAAGCCCACCTAGGGGTGCTACGTTCCTAAGGACAGGGGCGTAACTATAATAGGGCAAGGGGAGACAGTTGTCTGGGGGTCCCTTGCCCCCCCCGAAGCAAGTCACATTACTGACTTGCCCAGCCGCGCACCCACCCAGGATTCCTTCAGTTGTATTAATTCTCCGAAATCGATGTGAGTGTTAAGACCTGGAGCTAGCAGAAGAGCATTCATTCATTCATCCATTTATTACATTTATATCCCACTCTTCCTCCAAGGAGCCCAGAGCGCTGTACTACATACTTAAGTTTCTCCTCACAACAACCCTGTGAAGTAGGTTATTATTATTATTATTAATAATAATAATTCGATTTCTATACCGCCCTTCCAAAAATGGCTCAGGGCGGTTTACAAAGAGAAATAAAACAAATAAGATGGCTCCCTGTCCCCAAAGGGCTCACATTCTAAAAAGAAACATAGAACACACACCAGTAACAGTCACTGGAAGTACTGTGCTGGGGGTGGATAGGGCCAGTTACTCTCCCCCTGCTAAATAAAGAGAATCACCACGGTAAAAGGTGCCTCTTTGCCCAGTTTTTAGGCTGATAGAGAAGTGACTGAACCACCTCTGTTTGGTTCGGCCCTGGACTGAACCATTTGGCCCAGGACTGAAACCCACCCCCCGCCAGGCCATTCGGAGGTGGTGGTGCCGCAAATGTTGGTTTTTTTAGAAATCAATTATCCCCTCTGGGGGGCTTCTCTGAGGCCACCGGGGGGTGTCTGGAGGTTCCCCCTCCCCACATTTGCCTCCATTATGTAGTAAATTGCCCTGTTAGGGCATTCTTTGGCCCTTTCCAGGCTTCCCTCCATCGTGATGGCCATTTTGGAGGCTGCTGCGCATGCCCAATGGACCTCTGCATGGCCGGGTCATGACCACCAAATCTCCTTTGGCTGATCATACCTGCCCTTGTGGAATAGTGGAGATCGTCTATTCAACATCACCAACGGACTAGGTATATATCAAGAGGTATAGTAATATAACAAAATTAACAAACGTCCTGTTATTTTGTCCCTTATATAAATATTGCTGCTAGGTACTCCTGGACACTACAGTAAAAAAACAATGTTACGCTCCTGTTATCAAATAACAAGGCAGACACTATGTATAATGTGGCTAAATTTTGTGTGGCGGCTGTTGAGATCCAACAACAACTGACAGCTGACCCTTAGGTCAAATTAGTATATGTGATGATTGTAGATTATACCTCTTATCTGTTAGTATGAAAGGTTTATTTTATCTACTTTTATTTTGTATTTATGTCTGTATTTGATCTAAGATTGTAATACATTATTGGAATGGTCTATCAGAATATAAACACATTTTTTGGTTCCTAGAATACCATTAATTGTAATGGCTATGCATTTTAACACAAGTTAACAAAAAGAAATATTTAGAAAATGCAATGCATTAATTTTCACGTTGGTGGATTTACCATTATTAACCTGTTTATATCAGAAAATTAAAAAAACCACATTCATTTTATGTTGTCTTATACTTTGAATTTTATATCAACAAATCTTTGCAACAATCTGTAGCAGTCATGTACCTGGAAACACAAAGAAAGACTTGGAAATATTCCAAAGACAGAACTTGACTACAAGACACAGGTCGGTATTAATTATACATTGCAATGGCTGTATAAAAATCATACTCTCATGGCTGAATGTGCTTTGCAGTAATTATTACCTTGTCAAGTTGGATTTTGGACAGTTCAGAATCTTATAAAGATATTGGCAGAGAAATGAAAGTATGCACCCTGTTTGTTTAAATGAATGTGTGTATCTAGAGACTGTGGTTCTTAATCCTGCTAATGTTTAAGTCCTGAGAAATGTGACTCATTTGACAGAACTAACAGTTTACAAAGACTAGGATTGTATTCTACAAGGCAGTCTTGTTCGGAAGAATTTGGTGGTGAATGTTCTCAACTGCTTTTTGGGACATAAGGAAAAAGACATATGGTGGCCACCTCAACCTTGACTGCCAACACACATTTTATACAGTAATCCATCCATTTTCCATAACAGTGGCCTCTTCCAAGTTGCTAAGAGCCTAATCAACACACACCATCAGTTACTTGCCAACTTAAGTATCTAAAGAAGGCTCACTGGCTGACATCCTGATTAAAAGCACTGGTGCTTCTGAAATGTTCAACTAACTCAGCTCAACTGCTGGCGGTATATTTCAATGATGTGCTCTGTGCCACCTGAAAGTACAGTACATCTGAGGGTGGCACAGCCCTCAGGAACATATTTTCAGGTGACACCGAGGGCTTCTGGGGGGAAGGTGAATTTCTTACACACATACTAGCACCAGTGTAGAACTCTTCAGAAGCACCAGTTCTTCATTAGTCAGGATGTCACCCACTGTGTAGTCTCTGGTGTAGCTTAGAAGGGTACTGTTTTGTGGGTACAAGAAACCACACTACACTCCTCCCCACCTCATCTCTGTGACTTACAACATCTTACATCTATCCTGTCCCATTCTTGAGGCTTAGGACAAATAAGCAACAACAACAAATATTTATATACTGCTTTTCAACAAACGCTTCCAAAGCAGGTTACATAGAGAAATAACAAACAAACAAATAAATAAGAAAGATGGATCCCTGTCCGTAAACGGCTCATAATCTAAAAAGAAACATAAGATAGACACCAGCAACAGTCACTGGAGGTACTGTGCTGGGGATGGATAGGGCCAGTTACTCTCCCCCTGCTAAATAAAGAGAATCACCATGTTAAAAAGGTGCTTCTTTGCCCAGATAGCGGGGGTTAAGGTGCTTTATAAAGTGCTTTATAAAGAAGGGAGGCTTATTTTTGTAACAAAATAATTGTGCTTGTCTATATTGGGGACACCAGTTGTACATTGCCAAGGTGTTGTGCATGTAGCTAGCAATTCTGAATAGGAATGAAATCTTTATCCTCCTCTGCAACAGGCTCACCCACCAAATTTAATGAAGCCTTAATGAGCTCAAGATGGATGCTCATCAGCTAAGTTCATAGACCAGCTGCCTTATGTAGAAAGGAAGATCTGCCACCATGCTAGATCTAACCACATCAATTCAACATAGGTCAGTACTAGCAGATGTAACCAGCAAGCCATACAATTGCATAGGCATAATTTGCACTCTGAAGAGAAGTAGGGCTGCATTTTCTAAATCAAGTAATTGCTTAGATTTAAAAGTTTTTAATCAAAACGAGAAGTATATGGTGGCCCATATGCAGTGGCATATCGGGGGGAAACGGCACCCAGGGCACCCCCTGCCGCACCCTCGGCCCCCACATACCTGGCGGCGGCGCGGCGCCCCCAGGAGATTGCCGGCGATTTGGCGTTGGCGGGCCAGGCGGCGTTGGCGCCTGCGCAGTTCGGAAGCGACGCCGGGCCAGAAGGCAGGCTCGGCGCCGCTCTGCAATAGTCCTTGGCGGGCGATCCGCCACGCTGCCGCTCGGCCCGCTACTAGTACAGGACATTGACAATGCTGCGGGCGACCTGCCGCCAACACCACGGGCGACCCACCACCAACGCCGCCTGGCCCACCACCGCCAAATCGCCGCCGCACGCCCGCCGCCACACGCCCGCCACCACACTCGGCGGGCAATCCAGGGGGGTGCGGTGGGGAGCCACTTTTTGCCACCCCCTACGTGACCCACCGGGGTGGCGCCGGGGGCACGTGCCCCCCCTGCCCCCTATCATTACGCCTCTGCCCATATGTTCCACTGTTTAATTTGGGCAGTCCCCAGCCACCCATGTTACTGTGGGCATCTAATGAAGTGTCAGTGCTTCTGCAAGTACTTAAAACTAGTATGCCTGCTCTTCAGAGGCAGTATTTACATTATATTCTTGCTCCTGAAGTGTTGGTGTGCTACTTTACGTATGTGCGCTCTTGCACAAGACTGCCAACAATTTGTTAGGAGCCCAGCTAACTGAGTGTGTGCACTGAATTATTTTTCAATGCATTGAAAAACCTTGCATTGAATTATTTGTTGACCCTGGTGGGTTGCCATAGGGGAAAGTCTGCATGAGAGAGAATTCTAAGGGAAAGAATATATGACGAAAGAACATTCTGAGAAGAAGTTAGATTATAATGAAGCAGAGTTTGAGACAAGAAGAGAAGGGTAAAGACTGAACGATTGAAAAGGAGAAGTGAACATCATTCATTCAGCCACAGAGTCAGCACCAGGAGCCAGGGAGACTGGGGCTGAAGCACTTCCGAGAAGCAGCTGCTTCTCTCCATCCTGTGGAGTACAACGTTTGTGAGCCTCCTGTGTGTGTTTAGTTTTGCTTGCTTGCTTCTTCTCTAAATAGGAAATTGAGTATTATATATAGAAATATAAAATGATACACACAGACAGATATATATTATATGTGTGATATGCGTATTTGTTTAAGTTTATTAGTTTAAATCTTTTTTAAAGGATTAAATGTGCCTTAGTTCATTGCAGTGTTGGTCTCCAGTGTGGACTCCGGGAGGAATAGAAGAAGGTTATGCCTGCAGTAGGGTGGATGGCTGGGAAGTCCCTGCATTAAACTGCAGAACATGTGGGCTACCCTATAGAATACAAATACTTTAAAAACTGCAGACAAAGGTCTTCCTTTTTTCCTCCCCCACCCCCCATATAGGAAGGAACACTGCACAAGATTATGCCTGTTACAATCTGTCCACCTTTTTAGAATAAAGAAATCATACCTTGTTCCAGCAGTATTGTTCTTCAACGTAGTCAATGTGCTTTACACAATTGGGCTTTGCGCCTGCGCAGAGACCTTGTTGGAATTGTCCGAGTTAGTTTCTCTCTTAGATAGGTGGCAGCTCCTCCCCTTCCTGTGGTCACATATCCTCCCTCATTCAGTCTTTCTTCGTCTGCGTTTCTGAGTTGCTCCGAGTTAGAATACAGATCGACAGCGTTTGTGGGTTGCTCTGAGTTAGAATACAAAAAACTCTCTTTTCTGCTCATTACCTCTACCTTTCTTTTATCATTAGTTCTTCTCTCTTTTGATTAGCGTCTTGTTTTTACCCTCATATTCCCCCCGACCGCCCCCCATTGTCGTCAGCATTTTTAGGTTTATTTGGCCTCTTATGGCCGGCAAGACTACTTTTCAGTTTTGTGCCCGCTGTAAGGCAAAGTTTCCTTCCACTGACAGACACAATCTCTGTCTTTTTTGCCTCAGCAAGGCACTGGCACACAAGGTGGAAACTTGCACACACTGTGCCAAATTTACAAAGCAGGCTAAAAAGAACAGAGCCTCCTGCCTCTGTTTGTGGCTCTGGGAATGGGCCCTCCTATCTTCACAGGTAGCCTCCTCCACCCCTATGCAGGCCACCATGCCTTTGGCCACCCAGTCCTCAGCCTCATAGCCCCTTGCCTCCAACCTAGCTGGCAATTCACCCACTTCCAGGCCCTCAATTTGGCCTACAGAGCCTGAAACTCCCTCATTGCCTGACCCAACATCCACATCTAGTGCTGCTACACACTCTCAGCCTCTGCGTCTTCAAGCTCTAGCGCTTTGGCCTCATTGCCAAAAGAGAAACAGAAATGAGAGATGACCCAATCCTTCGCCAAGCCTCTAAACCACTGCACTATGGCTGTAAATCGGGCCTCCCATAAACCTAAGAAGAAGCGGAAATTGTCTGATCCACAGGAGGCATCTGAGTTGTTACAATGGGTAACTTCACCCCACAAACCCAAGCTCGATCCTGTAGTGCTCGAATCTGAAGCCTTTGAATCCGAGGTGGACCAACTCGATCCCGAAGAACTCGTCGGTACCGAGCTCAATACCAAAGAACATCAGGATAATTTTTCAGAAAATGACAGCCACAAAGGCCAGGACAGTCAATCAGAACCGGAAGCTCTTCTTCCGGTTTCAATATGAGGATAAAATGCCACTAGAAGATGAGTATTTTGAATCTGAATTTGACAGACCCTACCCCAGGCATCAACAGACCACCTTGCCAAGGTCCTATACAATACACTATTCCTGAGAAGACACTCACCACATTGACCTATATTACACCAATTTGGACAAACTGATCCTATAATACCTCGGCCTCATATCCTAGGGTGTCAAACCCTTATGGCCCCGCTCCTTGGCGCTACACCATGGGGAACAACCTCATCTTTGTTCCCATTCCCGGCTGCACCAATAGGACTACTATCAACCCAGGGACAGATATCGCTCCCCCCAGTGCACTATAGACCTCCACACCGGTCCAGACAGGCCATGCCTCCACCTGCAGAGCTGCCTAAACAACAATGTCCCCAAAAGGACAGACCTCAAAATTTGCCTACTAAGACAGACCTGCCTCCAACCCTGAACCAGGCACCCCTTTCTCAGGATCCACCACTGGTTCCTCTCACCCAGGTCACTCCATTAGACACGACCCAACAAGATCCTCTGGAAGCCCCACAGGACTAAAGTGCTGAGGAAACTTCTGACCTTGCCTCTGACGAGGAGGGTGATACCCAATCCAGGGGCTCCTCCCCCTGTGATCTGCTAACAGACCCAGGTCACCTTCTGAAGATTATAAACTTTATGCAGAATACATTTCTCACATGGCATCATCATTAGGCATACCTCTCGCCCAACAGAGCAAGGCCGAACCAGACCCTCTCTTTGGTCTCATTGAGGCAGGCACACAAGCTCCTGTCTCCCTCCCTATGAACTCTGCCCTTATGGACATTGCTAAAACCTGCTGGGCTTGGCCATCTTCATTGCCTCAACCCACTAAACCCCTGGAAATCTTCTATAGGGTCCACACAGATGATCAAGCAGGAACCTTCTTACAATGTCACCCCACACCAAATTTGGTCATGGTAGAATCCTCTGTTTCTAAAAACAGATCACGTTCCAACTCTACACCTCCAGACAAAGAGGGCAGGAAATTAGATTCCTTCGACAGATGCCTTTTCCCCATCATGGCTCTGCACTTCATTTTTTTTTTTTTTTGCAAGAATTTTTGCTTTTATTAGTAATAGAAATAGAACCGGTTACATCTCTGAGATTGACATAATCATACATGAATAAGAGCAATTACTCATACACAGCAAAGAAAGCAAGAAAAAGGAAAAAAGACTTGTACAGAGTAATAATATTTAAGTATACTTGAATGAATCAAGATAATCTATAAAAATAGAGGGTACATCTAAAACTAAATCTAATCATCAGAGAAAAAATGAACCTTGAACCTCACACAGAACTCTCACCTTGGCCTCAAAAGACGATTTAAAACATAAAAATTCAATGGAGAAGAAAATGTATGCGTTGAAAGACAGGTTCTACCAAAAGGAAAAGGTATATATATTGTATATACAAAGCCACATATCCACCAATATTTTGTAATCAAAATTCCCATACAGGTATGCAAAACATCACAGTAAAGTAAGTGACAGAAATCAGTTGAACCTTCAGCAGTCCTCCTCTTCATTTAACAAACAAAAAACCAGAATGATAAATGGAAAGATATTCTTTCATGAAGAGACAGACTAACTTCAGCCAAAACTGGTCTCTATAACCCCCCACAGGGAGAATAAGCTATCAAGCTATGTCACCCAGATCTCTCCCCATACATATATGTAATCCTTCTCAGTTTCCTTCTGATTGTTTACATCACAACAAGCAGTTCATTCAACAATTACCATTATACAGTTTCCATAACAACCATAGGAGGAAATGAAAGTAAAGAAAGATACTGAGGGGGGGGAAATAGGAATGATAAAGGGATATATATTTTTAAAAGTTAAAGTTTGATTTCAGTTAGAAGCTAAGACTAACTAGTTAATTGTTCAAACCAAGACTTAAGAGTACCAAAAAGTCAGACACTGAGCATTCCAAATAAAATATCTCGGTATGTAGTCTTTTTAAAGCTATTATTATCATAGAATAAAATAGTGCCAATAATCTTATGCCTTAAGTTTAAAATTCCCTCATTCTTAATATATCTCATCTCCTTTATGAAAAGGAAAAGAGAAACATGAACAAAGGACAAAAATCTGTGGCAATTCCTTAAGTATAAAAACGATCGGGTTTATCATACAACATCTCAATTCTGAATTAGGTTGTTATCAGTTTTAAACCATTATATAGAGCCCCCTAATTGAAAGGCCAATTAATGAGGTATAACAGTTATACTCAAAGTTAAACCTATATATTAAACCCTAAATAAGTTACATTAATTATCATTTCTTCCATAAAGGTATATAGCAGTTCCTTAAGTCATTGGACCATTCGGGTATATCTTAAAAAATCTCAGTTCCTGAGTAGGTTATTTCAATGCTAAACCCCTATATAGAATTCCCTAAATCTTAATGGTTAAAAGAAAGGGGGAAAAGAACAATTAACACAGGGGATACATTAAAATACAATAATAAGGTATATTATTTAATTATACTCTAAGTTAGAACCTGTATATGAAACCCTAAATAAATCAAGTGTCTCAAGAAAAGGAGCCACAAAGGGTGGGGGGGAGGGAGATCTCAAAAGGAAAAGAAAGGAGGAAAGGAGGGGAGGAACAAGCTCAGGGGGAAAGAAAAGTAAGAGAGGGAAGATAATTCCATTATATTAAAAATATATCAGCAAAGAGAAATAAAATACTGATAGATACACCACTAAAAATATTGGGCTTTTCATTTATCCCAGCACAAAGACAGAAAAGAAGAAAAATTGGTAGACATCTCAGCTGACTCACATAACATAGGGTTAATATCAAATCTTAAAGCCAGGGTCCAAGGACACTCTCTCATTGAGGAGGAGACGGAACAGTGCCGGACCTTTTACATGCCTGGGAAAAAAGCGTTATCAAGTTTCTATACTGTAAAATTCCTTCAGTTAGAATCCTTCCACGCAAATCTTGCCATAGCTACCTATCCAAGGACTAGGTAGTTCTAATAAAACACACCCAAAAGACATATAGCTAAAGCAAATACACTTTTAAATAAAATTTAAATACTTAAAAGACCCCTTTTTGTAAAATCTTCTTAAATTATCTTAAAGTGAAACACCACTTAACGGTCTCCCCCCATGCCAATTTCCCCTCTCTGTATTTGGCAAAAAGTACCACGATTGCAACACTAGAATAAAAAATCATCATCACTTCATCTCAGCTGAGTAACAAGTTCAGAAATTCTTCAAAGTCAAGTCAAGATCCCGATACAAAATGCTAATTGACATTAACTGTGATTGAATGGCAGTTCCATCAGTAGTAATGAACTACAAAAGACCGAGAAGTCCTGATTCCACTAAGAAAGACAGTACATAGGAAAACAGTCCTCCTCTTCTTGTGCAAAACAGCCAGTTCTCACCAGTCATTTTCATTTCATTTCCCCAGTCAGAGCTTCAAATGGTTAGTAATAGAAAGATAATTGTCTAGCCATAAAACACTTTGCCAGCCGTGCAAACAGAAGGAACTATAAATCCAGGGAAGATCTTTCGAGATTCTGGCAGGCAGATCCTCCCTAATGCAGATAAACTGAGTCTTTCCAGTTGAGACTTTGTAAGTAAAACTTAAGTTGGTTAAATGTGTAAATATGTGTCATTGCAGAACAATTTTTTAAAGACCCATAAAAAGCTGCTTTTCTCTCCAAGCTAATCTTCTTCACCATTCCTCTTCTCCGTTGCAGATGTTGTAACAAAATTCACAATCATCTCACTCCGACAGATTACGTGTAGGTTAAAAATCAAGATAAAATAAGTAATTGCTGTAGCCTCCAACATTTTAAAAGGATTCTTCAAAACTAAAAGCTGATAGCATTTGAATGCTGAGCTCTCTAGCGAAGTCCATAGAAAGATTCAAAAATAGAAAACAGAAGAAAATAAGCAAAAGTTGACAGTAAAAGAAAACCGTAAATCTGACAAACTCACAGCCATGCAGGGAAGTTCAAGGTGAGGTGGGGGAGGTTCACAAAGAGAGGGGTGGGTGTGGGGGAAACCCATACTAATCTCCAACAAATGCTGTGAGTAGTTTAAAGTTTAAGATTAAAATAAAAAATAAGTAATTGCTGGGATATCAGACATTAAAAAAAAACCTCTTCAGGGCAAAACTGAAAGCTGTAAGCATTGGAATGCTGAGATCTCCAGCAAAGTATTGCTAGCAAAAAAATAAGCAAGAGTTTTCAATGAAGAAGAAAAAGAAAACCGTAGATCTGCCAAACTCACGGCCGTGGACATCTCAGAGATTTATTAGGAAACATAAGAGGAACAGAGCAGGTCATCTGTAATTAGGTGATGAAAAGCCTCTCTTCATTCGGTCTGATGATCGTGGAAAGGTCTCTCCAGATGTTCATCCAGGGTTTTCCAAACTTTTTAGGGTCTGAAGACCCCCTAGACTCCCATCTCTAGGAGGAGGACCAAGCCCCGCACACATACCGACCTCCATCTGACCGACGGAAGGTGATAAGACCAAATGATTGATGAAAGCCATGACAGCTGGTTTAGTCGGGAGTTTTCGTTCCAGATGCCATTTTGCTTTTCTGGCTCTGCACTTCAAACTATCCAGTTACCAGGCTTGCAATGCCCACTATAACCACTTCCTAGATCATCTAACGCCCTTCTTGGATCATCTTCCACCAGATGAGGAAGACCCTGCCAAGACTTTCCTAAAGGAAGCGATCCAAGTAGTTAAACAAGAACTTTATTCTGCCAGATACTCAGCTGAGTGTGCCTCCAAAGTCATGGCTACCTCCATAGCTATTCGTTGCCATGTCTGGCTTCGTTCGTCTGGGCTCACATATGACGTTCATGCCTGCATTGAAAATCTGCTATTTGATGAAAATGAGCTTTTCGGCATCAAGATAGATGAGGCCCTGCAGAAGGTCCAGTGCCTTTGAAATACAGCTCACTCTGTGAGCTTTCAAAACCCCTCGCCTAGACATCGACAGTCTACCAGATGGCACCAAACTCAGCCACAGTGTCCCGCCTCACAATATCAACAGAGCAACCGTTCCTTTCGCTCACCTCAAAATCAGCCCTATGGGAAACGCCTGGCGTACACCTCACAATGTGTACCAGCCAACATACCTAGACCATCTTCCACTTTCACCAAGAAACAGTGAAATAACACTTATTACCATGTCACTGTCTGCCCTCAACACTGGCACCACCTACACTACAAAATAGACAACTCCACATACCAATTTCGGGCCCTCCCTTTTGGCCTCAAGGGTGTTTACCAAATGCATGGACCCAGTGGTGGCTTTCCTACAGAAGCAAGGTATCCAGGTCTTCCCATTCTGGATTACTGGCTCCTGGTGGCAGATACCCCTCAGTCAATCCTACATTCTCTCGCCACCACAGCCCCAGTTAAATGATCTGGGGCTCCAGATCAGCTATGACAAGTCAAAACTAATTCCCACCAGGTAAATAGAATTCTTAGGCCTACTCTTCCACTCACCAGAGGCAAGACTCTACCTGTCAGAATATACTCTCTTATCTCCCTGACATCTCATGTAGCAAATCAGCACTGCCACAAGGCCCAGGTCATCCAGCAGCTTCTAGGCTACATGGCCTCGATGACATACTTCCTCATGCTAGTCTCTGCTCCAGGATTTTACAGAACTGGTTCCTTGGCTGCTTCCTCCCACATACAGACATTCAGTCTTGCTGGCTCAGCGTACCATCAAAATCCGCCAATCACTTAATTGGTGGACAGACATACACAAACCATGGGAGCTTCCTTTCACCCCCACAGCCACATCACATCCTCACCATTGACGCCTCCAACATGGGTTGGGGATCCCACTTTCAAGACCTGGGCTTTTGGGATGATCAGGATCGCAGACATCACATCAACTTCCTTTAATTACTTACCATCTTCAAGGCACTCAAAGTCTTCCTTCTCCTCCTCAGACATTCCATAGGTACCATCCAGATGACAACACTATGGCCAAGGCCTACCTCAACAGACAAGAGGCACCAGTTTCACCAGCCTCCTGAACCTGTCCTGAACCTCTGGTCATGGTGCATCAAACACTCCATCACACCAGTCACAGTACACATCCAGGGAACATCAAATATTCAAGCCAGTGCCTCCAGCAGAGCAGGAGTGGATTCACACGAATGGCAACTAGACAAGGACCTTGTTCTCTCCCTTTTCAACCAATGGTTTCACCTGAAGTTAGACCTATTTGCATTGTACCTAAACAACCAATGCCCACTCTACTGTTCCAGGGAGGTCAGGGGACCCCACTCCCTGGGTGATGATTTCGCTACTTCATGGATGGGGTAGACAGCCTACCTTTTCCCTCCAATTCCCCTGCTACTCTGAGAACTTCAAAAAATTCAGCAGGACCAAGAACAGTGCATCCTCATAGCCCCTTGGTGGCCCAGGAAGCCATGGTTTCCCCTCCTATGCCTTGTGACAGGCTACTACAAGCTGCCAATATATCCTCACCTTCTCTCCCAGCACTCCGGACAACTCCTCCACCCGGACCTCCACAGGTTGCACCTCACTGCATGGTGGATACAACCCTCTTCCCATAGCCTCTACGAGTCTTGTCCGCATCCAAAAAACCTGCAACAATAACGTCTTACCAGCATAAATGGACGTCTTTTCTTACCTTTCTCCACTCGCACAACATTACTCCAGAACAATTGTCAATGGAGCACGTTTCCACTTACCTCTTTTCTTTAAAAGAATCCAGTATTAAACTCTCTTCCCTAAATGTTCACCTGGCAGCTGTTGTGGCACATTCACCACGCAGACCTACATCCTTCTTCAAGGACCCTATCGTTAAGAACTTTAGCAAGGGCCTGGCCCATCTATACCCAGACCCACCCATCATGGCCCCAGCTTGGGACCTCTTGCTAGTGTTCGCCTGCCTCATGTGACACCCCTTTGAACCAATGCAGACTATCTCTTTGGATCTCCTCTCCTTCAAGGTGGTTTTCCTCGTAGCCATCATGTCCGCCAGGAGAGTATGTGAGTTAAGAGCACTAAAATTGGATGTGCTTTACCTGACCTTCCACAAGGACAAGGTGGTACTCTGCCCCAACATCGCCTTCCTTCCCAAAGTTGTCTTCTCCTTTCACCGGTCCCAGCCACTCACCTTGCCGATGTTCTTTCCTAACTCCCATAGGCGGAACTGGGGGGGGGCAGGCAGGGCACGTGCCCTAGGCGCCACTGAGGTGGGGGCGCCACGCCAGTTCCTGCCACCCCCACCCCATTGCCCACCTGCCCAGCCCCAGTTCCCCTCAGCCACTTGCCTCCAGCTCTGGCCTAGGATCAGCGATGCCTAGGATCGGAGCAGCCTGCAAACTGCAGAGCTCTTCTCTCCCCGCCTCTCAGCTGATCGGCGGGTGGGCGGGGCTTCCAGAGAGGCCTCCGAGTAGGCCTCCCTGAAGCCTGAACTCGGCAGGTCCCAAGGGAGGCAGGAAGCCAGGAAGGAGGCTGGCAGAGTTCCCTGCAGCAGACCCTCTGTCCAGACCATCCAGTACAGCCTTTGCCAGGTAAGCTGTGAATTCCTTTTTGTGGTTACCCCCCCTTCCCCAATGTAAGGATCTGCTTGCCATAGGGCTTTGATATGGGGCGTGGGGCGAGACTGAGAAGTCTCTGAATGTTTAATTTAAAACAGACTGAAAAATGTGCTGGCTTTAAAAACAAAAACTATCTTTAAAGGCCTATAAGTGGCTTGTTTCATGTTAGAAAATTACAAACACTTCTGGAACAAATATTTATTTATTTATTCATTCATTCATTCATAAATGCACTTATGTTCAAGTTGTTTTGCAACCCAGAAGGTCTGAGTGAGAACTGTGAAGCATGTGTTGTGCTTTTATTTTATTTGTGTGTGTGTGTGTGTGTGTGTGAACTGCTCTCCAATAATTTGCAGGGACTTCAGGGTAAATCTGGCCAACATGTGAATGCTGCACCTCCATTTCAGAGGAGATGTGTGTTAAAGGGCTTTAAAAGCCTCGTGTGAAAAACCTCCTGGAATCAAACTTTACTGAATTTGCTCAGAATTCAGAGAAAACAAACATAGACTCGCCCTGCATGGTTGGAAGTCTCCTTTGCTAATCTGCAGCGAGGGGGCCATTTTAATAATTAGCGTTGCTAGTGTGTTCTAGGCATTAAAAGTAGCACAAATATATAGTACTCAATGTATATCACTATATACTGTGAAGTGTGCATGTGTGTATTCAGTGAAATGTATTTCCAGGCAGCATACTTATTTTGAAATATCACACTTAAATCCTTGAGGGCCTGGGGTGTGTGGAGGCCCTGGACTTTGAGGGGCTTGGGGCCCATTTTAAAATCTCATCTTGGCCCATTCCAACCTTGCTATGCCCCTGGCGGTCACTAAACATGGGTTTCTGCACAACACCTGCACAGAAGAAACTTCCATGTAGAAAATGTGTCTCTTGTAAATTGACCCTGAATTTTCCATCCATGACTGGGATATTTGAGAGTTAGGGTCAATAATAAAAGAACAGCACGCTGCTTGTGATGGGAAGGGGCAAATTACAATGATTTCTTAGTCTGGCAGGGGCTGGTTTTGGCCCTGGCAGAACTTGGCTGTCTGCTCCTGTTGCAAATGCCTCTGTCTAGTGTGGCAAACTAATGTATCCTCCTCCCTCTTGGTGTCAAAGTAAGCACTGGTGTGGTGAATGCACATATACCCCATCATGAGCCAACAGTCATCATAAGACAAAGGCTGGCAGGAATCATTCACTGGTTTATAGACCACCACCACCTTCTTCTTCCCCTGTTTTGCTAGTGGCTATTTGGGCAGGTGATCCTCTAGGACAAAGTCATGTGTTTTTTTAAAGAATGAGATGAGACAGAGAAAATGACACTTGGAATCCTCGCATAACTCCTGACTGTTGTTCTAAGTCTTTTACAGAGATGGCTCATGTTTTCAGATTTTGATCAACAACCATGCCTAGATGGTACAGTGTTCCTTTTAACAGGGATTTCCAGATATTGTTGAGTACAAGTCCCATCATTCCTGTTTGGACAGGCGCAATTTCAGTGCTTGCCCTAGGCGCTATTTTCCCTAGTTACTCCTCTGCTAACTCCTCAGATGATGTGCAACTCAGTCTACATACCCCGGATGTCCGTAGAGTGCTGGCCTTTTATGTACACAGAACTTCAGTGGAATTTTCTTTTCAGTTGCTTTTTCTCACACATAATGGACCAAACAAGGGCAAGGTGGCATTGTCACAAACCATCTCCAGATGAGTGGTCAGGACTATAACATTATCTTACCAGCTAGCCAAGAAAAATATACCTTCATATATCAAAGCAAGTTCTACCAGAGCGGTGGCAACCTCAGCAGCCTTTGATAAGTCAGTCCCACTGGATGTTATCTGCCAGGCTGCTACTTGGGCATCTCCTCACGCCTTTATTTAGCATTTTGCCCTTGATGACCATTCTAGAAGAGATGCAGCCTTTGGCACAGCCGTCCTCCAGTCGCTCTTTGCTTGACTCCCACCTCCAGGTAAGATTCTCACTGGGTGCAGCTTGCTATGCACCCAATCGTATAAAGCATAGAGACCACGTCGAAGAATGTCAGGTTGTTTACCTGTAACTTGGGTTCTTCTAGTGGTCATCTGTGCTCTGACATGCTCACCCAACCTCCCCCCCCCCCCATAGTTCTCTAGGTTTATGGACTCAGAGACTCAATGAGAGAGGACATGTACCACAGGAAGGGGAGGAGCTACTGCCTATTTAAGAGAGAAACTAGCTTGGACAATTCTGATGAGGTCTCTGCGTAGGTGCAAAGCCCAATTGGGTAAGAGCACAGATGAACACGATTGATTGATTTGATTTGATTTGATTTGATTTATATACAGCCCCTCCAAAAATGCCTCAGGGCAGTTTACAACAAACAAAACAATTAAAATCAATTAACAGTTAAAATCAAATCATTTAAAACCAGCATTAAAATTTTTAAACCATATATCTAACTAATAGTTGTAGTTCAGCAACATCTGGGAGCCCCCAGGTTGGGAACCACTGGAACAGCCCTTTTGCTTCACTAGCTACACAGTTCACAATTGGCAGAGCACTTAATATGGCATAATTAGATAATTAACAGGCCTCTTTAGAAGGTGGGTTATTTGCTTCTTACCTACCCTGGCTCAGCTTGTGAAAGATAGCTGCCTATACATCAAGGGCACCCTCTCAAGAAGTCCACTACATACCATGAATGTTTCCTGCAGTCATGCAAAGAGTCAAGCAAATGCATTAGACAAGCATCACAAACAGCAGCTGCTTGAAAAGGCATACTTAGTTTTGCATCTGAGAAATCTTTAAAATATATTTTTAAAAATAATACATTAGAAGAATCTAAGTTACAGGTAAGCAACCTGATGTTTTAACTTGTATGCAAATATTGTATATGCAAATTTCATCAATATTTATTTATTTTATTTTTACATTTATAGTCCACTCTTCCACCAAGGAGTCCAGAGCGGTGTACATAGTTAAGTTTTGCCTCACAACAACCCTGTGAGGTAAGTTAGGCTGAGAGAGCAGTGAGTGTCCCTGAATCGCCCAGCAAGTATCATGGCTGAATGGGGATTTGAACTTGGGTCGCCCCAGGCCTTTTTCAACACTCTAAACACTACACCATGCTGGTAGTGGCATATTGACAAAAACTCATGTAATCAGTTGACTGAGATTTCTGTAATCACGTCAAAAGAGAAGCAAATAATACTTTAAGATCCAAAAATATGCAGAGCTGGGCATCCTAGTTAATCCCAAATTTAGTGAGAGAATGTTGACTGGCTAGGTTTGTGCTTGTTCTCTTACCTGCTCCCTGGCCACTGTTTGTTCAGTCTGGTATAATATCTGATTGGATGCCAGAAAAGCTCATTTTCTATATTGTTTGCTGTTCTTTGGGGAGAAGGCTTGGTGGGGGAGAAAAGGCTTGCTTCTGTTTGGTACAATTGCATATTGCTCTGTACTATTCTCTGTGGGTTTGTACAATTCTGCATGAGATTGACTTCAATATTAAAAATGCTTCTCTGCATGTGGCAAACAAACAGAACTGTTGCCAATGGGGTGAAAGAAGAAAACAAACACAGACAAAGACTGAGGGCAGCCTTTTGGCAGGAGATGGCTCAATGCTATACAAACAAAGGGTCTGTTTATTATCTGGCAGCAGTTTTCTGATGAGACAGTCAGATGGAAAGGTGGTACCACTCTTGCAAATGAGTGGTAACAAGTTTGTGCTGTGAGGTTCTGCTCAATTTAGTTGAGAAAATAAAGGCCGATCATTGTTCTTTTTTTGAAACCCTCTTGTGACTGACAGTAAATTTCATGTTTTTTAATTATATTTAAGTTTGGTTTTGTAGGAAGTGAGCTACAGACAAAAAAGAGGGATGGCACAGTCACCATGAAGTAGTGTTCTACAGAAACCTTCACTTTATGGCAAAACCGCTGGATGAAATCTACATTGAAGACCACATTTCTATAGAAAATTGGATGCTCTACCATTTTCAAATTTAACATTTTCCCTTTGAAGCAATGGTTTGTGACATATTTGCAAAAAATGATTTTTGGTGGCCATTTTCCCAAGATGGTGGCCAAACCTCATGTTGTAATGATCAGGACTTTTAGTATGTTACTTACAGCAGTGTCCTTGGCATCTGCATAAATTTTCAAAACTTTGAGATTTTAGAAAAAAATGACCTAGAATGACTGGTCTATGCAATTTTATGTCAGTTACCTTCAGCAAAGCACATCAAACAAGTTGAAAAATGAGCTTATCTGAAACCCAGTCATCTCTTGTGCCAGGATGGACTAAGGCACTTGAACTCAATGGCGCTTACTTCTCAGTAACCATGCTTAGGAAGGATTGTATTGTGGTGGTGTAATGAGGGAGGAGGGCTAGCTCAGGTAGAGGACATATCTTGCATGCAAAAGGTCCCAAGTCCAAACCATAATGAGCAAATGGACCAATGGTTTGATTCAGCATAAGCCAGCTAGCAGCATAGCTAGCCAATTGGTATAGTAGTGAGAGTGTTGAACTAGGACTGGAGAGACCTGAGTTCAAATCCCTGTTCAGTGATGAAACTCCCTGGGTGACTCTTGGCTAGTCACGTATCTCTCAGTCTAATCTACCTCACAGGGTTGTTGTGAGGAGAAATATAACCATGTACACTGCTCTGGGATCCTTGGAGGAAGAGTGGGATATAAATGTTAAAATAAAATAGAATATTGTTCCAGACGATGGCGATCCCCACTCAAAAGGTGAAATGTTCCAGGAGGCACACTACCTGGATGACAGAGCCTGTAGGAGAAATCACTGGAGACTAATGGTGTCTTTGTAATATTTGATTTGTTTACAATATACAGGTTGAGCATTTGACAGAGGCATATAGTGCAAACCTACAGGTCAGCAACAGAAAACATCAGATTTCCTGAGAGACAATTCTGAGCCTCATAAGGTTGCAACTTTCCTTCTTAACTTCTCTCACTCTCACTCTCTTGAAAGTGCTTGTCTTTCCCCAAGCTGTTGTTTTTGCTCACACAAATGCACCCTGCTGGAGTGGGGAGGAAGTTGAGTCACATTTTTGGCTTCCCCACATCCCAAAATATTCTAGAGCCATCTGCAAACCATAAGCTCATGTTAAGAAACATGAACTGGTCTTCCTCTCAGCCATTAAAGAATATTAGCATGCCTTTATCAAATCCCAGTGTCGCCACTCAGAAACATCCATTGGCTTCTTGGGTTATCAGCCTGTATTCTGCTCAGCAAAGCAATGACTACCCAGCATTCAGAACCATAGCCCCGTCCCCAGATCATTGCTAGGATACTGTGCATACACAGATGTAATATTGTTCACCTATGAATAACACCTTCTATTCTTTCTGAGATGGGGTAAGATCCATTGTTCAAATTATACCATTCATATGGTGCTGGACATGCATACCCCTGAGGCTTGGTCCTACAACCATGCTGACCACAAAAATGGCTGACACGCATGCACAGCGGCCACATGCGTGCCAGCATCACATGGGGGCAGCTGGGGGAGAGCACCGTCAGCTTGCCAAGATAGCCGGGAGGAGCAGCACAGATTCAGGAAGTGGCAGGGAAGCAGGTATGCTCCTGCTCTCCTCCGTTTTAAAGGTGCAGAGGATGTGTTACGAATTGCCCTTGAAATTGCGACTTGTGCACATTTTACTTCACTATTAGCCTAGGTTAAAAAAACACACCAGGCGACTCCACTGAGAAACACTGGGATTGGTTCCGATACTGGAAGTTCTCATGAGCAGTTCTACCCAGGTAGGGCTGCTCTAGCCATGACAGAGCTGGTTGTGAGAATGACCTCAAGGTCTGATTAGAACTACAGATACTCAGGCAGTCTGAAGGGAAGGGAACTGATCCTGTGGCAGTAGGTCATCAGTATAGTCTCACTGCTTCTGCTTTATCTCAGGCTTCTTTATCCTCCGCATAACTTGGCTCATGACAGACAGTTATGTGATGACACACTGCACTGCTCATGAACAGTGAGCCTTAAGCCTGCTCTGGGAAGAGGAGAAGCAGACCTGAGAAGGCAGCAAATTTTTCTGAAACAACCTTTTTTCTACTAACAAACGAGAAGGTGATTTTGAGGTGCTGGTATGTCTTTATGGGATAAGTCCCAGTGTGTGTATCTGTGTCTGTGTTTGGTTTTTGCCAGGGCTTGTTTTGGTGGCTGTGTGGCTTTCAGTTTTAGTTTCTCCTTTGCCTGGAGAGAGACAGTGGGAGGAGCCAGCTAGGGGCTGAGGTAAACTATACCTGGTGAGAGGGGCCACATTCATTTGAGCCTGGTTGCCTCATTTGAGGAGGCGGTCAGGCAGTTTAGTGATCAGAGGTTAGCAAACAGAGTTTTGCATGGGGATTAGCAGGGAAATGTGTGGGGAGAGCTTGAGTGGAGCCCCTCTTGATCACAGAGCCCAGTCGGAAGAAAAGGTAAGTACTACTCCCTCTTCTATATTCTCAGGAAAGAAAGTTTAAACTCTTGAATAGCTGACAACTTCAGCTAAGACTTAACTTCCAAACAAACAATTTCCAAATACTGAACCAGCCAACAAAACCAGTTATGAAGGCAGAAAGCCAGCAAAAGTGTATGTGTGTGTGTGGCGGTTCCCAGTGTATTGCACAGTGTGTTGCATGTATGACTGTCTGCTTGGTGGGCAGAAGTTGTGGGTGTGTTCAGTGCAAGGAGCTCCTGGCTCTCAGGGAACAAGTTCATTCCCTCAAAGCCAGGGTAGCTGATTTGGAGAAGCTCAGAGAGTTATACAGGTACATTGATTGATTCATTGATTGATTGATACATAGATGAAATTAAACGTGTGAGCACTATAAAATATTCCCCTTAGGGGATGGAGCCACTCTGGGAAGAGCAGAAGGTTCCAAGTTCCCTCCCTGGCATCTCCAAGATAGGGCTGAGAGAGATTCCTGCCTGCAACCTTGGAGAAGCCGCTGCCAGTCTGTGTAGACAATACTGAGCTAGATAGACCATTAGTCTGACTCAGTATATGGCAGCTTCCTGTGTTCCTATGTTTCAGGGATGTGATAGAGGCACCCACTCCCAGGCTGGTGGCTCCTCTGCTGTCACGGAGAATGGAGGTCTTGGGGAAGGAGGATATCATTCAGAACAAGAGGGAAATGCTCCCTTTGAAGGAACCGCTTCTGTGAATGATGAGCCCAGATCTTTTCACAAAGGGGATACTCCTCCAGGGGGTGGGGGCCTCCTAGTAGTCATTAGGGGTATAGAGAGATGGTTCTGTGACCTGCATGTAGACTGCATGGTGACTTGCCTGTCTGGTGAGAATTTTGCTGACATCAAAGGCATCTTTCTAGATAATCTGTTAGGCAGTGCTGGGGAGGCATCAGCTGTCATAGTGCAGATCAATACCAATGACATTGGGAAATGTAGTCAGGAGGTCCTAGAAGCAAAATTTAGGCTGCTAGGTAGCATATTGAAGTCAAGAACCCCCAAGCAGGCATTCTCAGAAATGCGACCTGTTCCACACACAGGGCCAGCAAGACAGGAGGAGCTGAAGGGTCTCAATGTGTGGATGAAATGGTGATGCTGGGAGGAGGGGTTTAGATTTGTTAGGCACTGGGATACATTTTGGGACAAGATGAGCCTGCACACAAAAGGGACGGGCTCCACTTGAACCAAGATGAAACGAGACTTCTAGCACTTAAAATAAAAAAGGTTGCATAACAGCTTTTTAAATGATGCCAGGGAGGTAGCCAAAAGGAGTTAGGCACTATATGGTTTGGCAAATGCCATCTCTTAAGGTATGAGGGTGTAAATGCTTCAGATAAACCAGAAGGGGACAGAGTAGAACCAGGTAAAGAGCAGACAGAAGGATGTACTAGCTGGTCAAAGAGATCAAAAGGCCATAAGAAAGATGGCACACACCAGGTAAGAGATTCAGCATATGGGTGCTTTTATGCCAATGCCAGAAGCCTCCGAGCCAAGATGGACAAGCTGGAGTGCTTGGTTGCTAATAAAAACATAGATATAGTGGGTGTAATGGAAACATGGTGGAACAGTGAGAACCATTGGGACACTGTTATTCCGAGATATAAACGCTATAGAAAGGACAGGGAGGGGCAAATTTGGGGTGGATTAGCACTTTTAAAGAAGGGATAGAATCTAACAAGCTAAAAAACCTAGGAAGACCAGACTCCTCCAAGAAACTTTGTTGGTGACAATACAAAGCCTGAAAGGAAATGTGCTACTAGGAACGTGCTATTGCCTTCCTGATCAAAATGCTGACTGTGTTTGGGAGTTGCAGAAGGAAATCAAGGAGGTGTCAAAGAGAGACAGAGCTGTAATAATGGGTGACTTCAATTACCCGCACATAGACTGGGTAAATTCACATTCAAGTGATGACAAAGAGGCCAAATTTCTAGATATACTGAATGACTATGCCTTAGAACAGTTGGTCATGGAACCAACCAGAGAGAAGCCGACCTTGGACTTAATTCTGTGTGGTGCACAGGACCTGATGCAAGATGTCAGTGTCTTGGAACCTTTAGGGAACATTGACCTTAGTGTGATCAAATTCAGAATATATACAAGGAAAGAATCACCAAGGAAGTATAACACAGACACTCTGAACTTCAGAAGAAAAAACTTCTCTAAAATGAGGAGTTTAGTGAAAAGAAAACTGAAAGGAAAAATCAGGAGAGTCACTTAGCTCCAGAATGCATGGAGTTTATTTAAAACTACAATAACAGAAGCCCAGTAAAAATGTATACCAAAAAAGGAGCAAAAGTATTACCAAGTCCGGGAAGATGCCAGCATGGCTAACAAGTAAAATCAGGGAAGTTATAAAGGGGAAGAAGACTTCCTTCAAAAATTGGAAGGCCTGCCCAAATGAAGACAGCAGAAAGGAACACAAACTCTCGCCAAAGAAATGCAAGGAGACGATAAGGGAGGCGAAAAGAAGTTTGAGGGACATGAAGGGGAATAACAAAAACTTATCTAAATACATCAGAAGCAGGAAACCTGCCAGGGAGGCAGTTGGTCTGTTAGATTATGAGAGAGTGAAAGGGATTATTAAGGAGGATATGGAGATTTAAGAGAAGCTAAATGAATTATTTGCATCTGAGAATATATTTGATACTGAGAATATATCTGTGCCTGAACTGAGCTTCTCAGGGACAGAGGTTTAAGAATTGAGTCAGACAAAGGTGATGAGAGATGACATTCTAAATTGTCGGCAAAAGTTAAGAATTAACAAACCGCCAGGGCCAGATGGCATTCACCCAAGAGTCCTTAAAGAATTCAAATGTGAAACTGACGACCTCCTTGCAAAAATATGTAATTTATCCCTATAATCAGGCTCTGTACCAGAAGACTAGAAAGTAGCCAATGTAACACTGATTTTCAAAAAGAGATTCAGGGGGATGCAGGAAATTATAGGCCATATAGTTTAACATCTGTGGCAAGCAAATTGATGGAAAGTATTCACAAAGATAAAATTATTAAGCATATAGAAGAACAGGCCCTACTGAAGGAGTACCAGCATGGCTTTTGCAAAGGTAAATCTTGCCTCACCAAACTTTGGGAGTTTTTTGAGAGTGTCAGTAGGTGTGTAGATAAAGATGATTCAGTTGACTTAGTATACTCGGACTATCAAAAAGCTTTAGACAGAGTTCCTCATCAAAGACTCTTGAGAAAACTTAGCAGTCATGGGATAAGGGGACAGGTTCATTTGTGGATTGGTAACTGGTTGAAGGAGAGGAAAGAGAGGGTAGGTATAAATGGAGAGTTTTCACAATGGAGGGAAGTAAGAAATGAGGTCCCCCAGAGATCAGTACTGGGGCCAGCTCTTTACCTTGTTCATAAATGATCTAGAATCATCAAAATCTCCTTAGGGTGTATGCCAGGCTTCACAAGGAAGGGGATGTAGGGGTTCAGAGATTCTTATCTATTTTTTACCATGGAGAGTTGGGGGCCCCACACAAGTTGTGGCCCCTTTTGGTGGATCAGCTCAACTCATGAGCATGCAGTCCATTGGGAAACCTAGGGGTTCCAGCCACATGGTCCTCTCCAGTAGACTGGCCCTCTCATGAGAGGGCAAGCCCAGCTGCTAGTGGATCTGGAGTTCGGTTTGATCTGCATGGACTGCTTTGCTAGGGTGATCCCTCGCAAGAGCATCCTAGGTCATGGCAGGGCAGATCCCTCAGCAACCTTTACCCTCCCTGAGCTACATACCCCCTCCTAGTAAGTCATTGTGTTTCCTTCCTTTTCTTGAGTAACAGGGAAATAGTGCCTCCCAGCCCCCCCCCCCAAATCATGCTTGTGAGGTCCTATTTGGGTGCAGAGCTCGTTGGAGGGCTGCAGTGCCATTGCTGTCAGAAGAAGCGCTGGCATGGCATGGCATTTAAAAGGCTTTAAATGCCCTTTCTCTGCTGAGGACTGGTGGAGCACTCAAGAAATGCACGATCATGCTCAGCACACCACCTTTGAGATTATGGCCGATCACAGCCACTCCACTGAAATGGTGACACTTTGCACACAGTCTGCCCGTGGAACTTGCGGTGGCCAAGCAGCAGGGAGGGGCTTCTCTCTCCTGGAATTGGAGGTTGCGGGCCACAGTTTGATGAACATCTGTAGCGCGGTTTACAGTTTAAAACTAAAACTGCAGGTTCACCAACTTCTGGGTTTGTGTTACGTCTGAACCTGACCTTAGGGTTGATGGGGGCTGGCTGTGAATGTTCTCTGGCCTTGCAATGAAGAACACGACACTATACATGTTTTTCTAACTCCTAAACAGGGCAAGCAGAAGCAGTGAGGTCATACTTATGACCAAACTGCCACTGGATAAGCTCCCTTGACCTCATTTCCCTGGTCATCATCTACATTGCCTTCTTTGGCACTTCACCATCTTCTTGTGGTGAGATTTCTTCTACTGTTTTTCATTGTTGTGTTCTTCTTTACTGAGCTATCAGGTGATGCTTCTTGTTATGGTCCCCTTCTCTGGTGACTGTGACCCTCTCCCTTGGCAAAAGTGTGCATCTTTTCCACAAATACTAATGTGATTGTGTTGTTGGAGTGTTCTGTAATAATCTATGAGGGAACATTGCTCTCAAAGAAGGACTGGAATTCTTCTCGTGCAGTGCTCATGAGAGTCCTCCTTGCTGGCCTCATCACACTGGATGTGTGATCGAAATATTACCCTTTCTTTCCCCAAGTGGCTTGGGGCAGGTGGGCCTGGCGACTTGAGGGCCCAACTTTACTATTATACTTAGTATATGCTCCCTAAGCTCTGGGGTTTTTTCCTCTTCCCCCGTTTCACCAAACTGCTGCTGTGGATACTGCGTGTGCCCCCTGCCATTGGGCACCATGCCTGTCGCTCTCTGCCATCACTTGTGTGGCCCATCCAGTCATGTGTGGCCCATCCACACACCAACTGGATGGGCTGAGCACCTGTGCCTGGAGCCAAGAACACTCTGTGTTGGTGTGCTGATGCAGCTAGAAGGGACGTGGCTGACACATGGTAGTGTGCCCAAAGGTGGAGGGAGGCAGACATGCCCAGTGGCAATAGGGGATGGGTGCTGTGCCCACCCTCACATCCTGTCCTGGGGCTGCTGCCAGCCTCCCTACACCCCTGGTCATTTAGCCATGGCTGTGTGTTGATTAGTGGTTGACTGGTAATGTACGTGGCAAAGTTAGGAATGCTGTGGGCATCTCTGCTTCAATTACTACATTGGCTTTTGTTTGTCCAGCAATTATTGTGTTGCTGCTTCTGCTACTGTGAGTACAGAAGATCACTAGCACATTCTACTAACATTAGCCCTAGAATGCAATTAGTTGAAATAGCAGGATTGCCATGCCTGTGCTCTGCGCACAATCAATGGAGCAGAGTTGTCCTACCCATGTTTAACTGGAAGTGTAAATATTATTTAACCATTTGTACTTTATTATTTAATCCCCTTTACAGCTTCTAAACTGCATGTCTACTTCTGTCTCAGTAGGAGGGCTATTACTATGTCTAGTCAAAGGAATTGCATCTACCATAGGAATCTTCTCTTATTTCTGAATAAACCCATTATTAGGATAATACTATGCTGCCATGTTAGTTTAGTGTGTGTGGTGTTGGTGTGTGTGTGAGAGAGGGAGGGAGGGAGGGTCAGTCACTGACAATTTGGAAAATTAAGCAAGTAGCCATTATTTTTAGACCTAATCAGGACTGTGCAGTTTGTTAAGTGGTTACACTGACTGCCAATAGTTTCCAGGCAAAATACAAGGTGTGCTGGTTATAACTTATAAAGCCCTAAGCAGCTTAGGCCCAGGGTATTTAAGAGAATGTCATCTTCACTATGAGCCCCGTCATCCATTGAGATCACCCAGAGAGCTTCGTCTGCAGTTGCCACCAGCTTGTTTGGTGGCTACACAGGGACAGGCCTTTTCTGTTGCTGCCCCAAGGTTTTGGAATGCACTCCCCGCTGAAATAAGAGCCTCCCTATCTCTGAAAACATTTTAAAATCCCCAAAGACTCATTTTTTTTACCCAAGCTTTTTAATTTGTGGTTCTAAATTGTACGTTCAGTTAATTATGTACTGGATAATATTTCCAGCAGTTCTCAATTCTGGCCCAAACGAAAATCCTTCTGAATTCTTTCTAACACTTGTCAGAAGACAAAAAACAAACAACAAACAGTGTTTGTTATTTGAAAGAACCTTGGCATC
This sequence comes from Hemicordylus capensis, assembly GCF_027244095.1. Lineage (NCBI taxonomy): Eukaryota > Metazoa > Chordata > Lepidosauria > Squamata > Cordylidae > Hemicordylus > Hemicordylus capensis. Next base: position 108,918,085 of record NC_069662.1, read on the forward strand.
CAGTGATTATTCATGTTTTAAATAATGGAAGCAATATTTATGTAGAGGGCTGTTACAAAAGCATAATTAATTTAGCAAGCAGAACTCAATGGGGGGAAACGCATAAGAATATACCTAATACTTCATCAGACTTAAAGGCACACCTGCATATGTAATTTTTCTTAGTGGACAGATTTCAGGTGGTGAACTACAAGGTCAGCATAGACAGTGCAATCAGCATGCTGATTGATTAAGTGCCGTCAAGTTGGTGTCGATTCTTAGTGACCACATAGATAGATTCTCTCCAGGATGATCAGTCTTCAACTTGGCCTTTAAGGTGTCTCAGTGGTGCATTCATTGTTGTCATAACCTTGCTTCTGGTTGTCCTCTTCTTCTCTTTCCTTCAACTTTCCCCAGCATTATGGACTTCTCAAGGGAGTTGGGTTTTCGCATAATATGTCCGAAGTATAATAGTTTGAGCCTGGTCATTTGTGCCTCGAGTGAAAATTCTGGATTGATTTGTTCTATGATCCATTTGTTTGTTTTCCTGGCTGTCCATGGTATCCTCAAAAATCTTCTCCAGCACCAAAATTCAAGTGTCAATACTCTTTCTATCTTGCTTCTTCAAAGTCCAGCATTCGCATCCATAGAGTGTCACGGGAAAAAACAATGTCCAAACAATTCTAATTTTTGTAGTTATAGACATGTCACAACATCTAAATATCCTTTCCAAGGCTGTCATTGCAGCCCTACCAAGTGCTAGTCTGCAGTGTATTTCTTGACTGCTGGATCCTTTACTATTGATGGTCAATCCTAAAAGAAGTTATCCACCGCTTCAATGTCTTCATTATCAATTCTGAGGTTGGTTGCTGTACCCTTTGTCATTAGTTTAGTCCTCTTCACATTGAGTTGTAGTCCCATTTTTTCATAGTGCTCTTTGACTTTCATTACTAGAACTTGCAGATCATCTGCACTCTCAACTATCAGAGTGGTGTCATCAGTATACCGCAGGTTATTGATGTTTCTTCCTCCAACTTTAAAATCACACTCATCTTCCAATCCAGCTTCTTTCAGTATATGTTCAGCATATACGCTGAATAAAGAGAAAGTATACATCCTTGTCTTAATCCTTTGCTGATCTGGAACCAGCCTGTTTCACCATATTCTGTCTGGACTGTGGCTTCCTGTCCTGTGTATAGGTTTCTCATGAGAACAATGAGATGTTCTGGGACGCCCATTTTCCTAAGGATATTCCACAGCTTGACATGGTCGACACAATCGAAGGCTTTTCTGTAGTCAATAAAGCACATATTGACTTTTTTTTTTGTATTCTTGTGGTGGCAAAGGCTACTGCAAGAAGGGATTGCAAAGAGGGGAAGGAAATTTGAAGGGGGGAAAAGTATACGTACTGGACCAACCCTAGCAATGGCCCGGGTCAAAACACACCAGATATAAGAAGGGCCTACTGTTGATTAATAGCTTGAAACACTGGAAGAGAGTGTTGGATTCCTTTAGGGAACATTAAAAGGTTTAATTTTCAAAATGGTAGGAGGCTGTGGGCCTGAGCCAGGCCCTGGATCTTTTTAGTACCTAGCAGCGCCCCTGCCCACTTCCGCAGGAACTTCATACATACAAAACATACCGTCTACAACCAAGCCTACTTGTAAATCCTGGAATCAACTGATGTCTAATATTCTGAAATAAATTATATTTTCACAGACCTGCTTAGAAATAACTTTATTTGCAATCAACTGTGCATTTTATAGCACTTTGATGGCAGTATGTAGTCCTAGTCTCATACTGATGGCAGTATGCGTGGCCCAGTGTTTGAGGCCATGCTGCTCCCAACATCCTCATGGCAGCACCAGCAACATATAAACTGACCTTTCTCTTCAGAGAGTAACCCCCAATGCACAACCAAGGCCTGGACCTTCCCCCTAGAGATGTGCAAATCGATTCGAGTTTGAATTGGGATGTTTTGAATGATTCGAACTCAAAACAAAACACCCTCAAAATAACGGGTCTGATTCAAATTTGAATAGAAATGACTCCAATTCAAGCTCAAATTGATTTGAGTGATTTTGGCACTGGCTTCCCATTGGCTTGAGACTAGGTATGTGCAAGGTCTGGCAGGCAGATGGTTCAGTGGCAGTGGGGTTACCCTTAAGGAGCAGGGAGGATGCTTCCCCCCCCCGAACTGTGACCAAAATTGCTATGCGGGATGACAGCGTACCTTCCAGTTTCAGACTGGAAGTGGCCGGTGCGTGTGCACATGTGTGATGTGCACATGCACACCAGCCACTTCTAGTCTGATGCTGACCAGGGTGGCAATAAGGTATGCTGCCGCCCTGTGCAGTGATTTTGGGCACAGTGCCAGTGGGGGAAATATGTGTGTGTGTGGGGGGGTTAGAAGCACCCTCCATGCTCCTTAAAGGTAACTCCCCCCACGGCTGAACCATATGAACCGCCAGACCTCAGAACTGGTTTGGCGGTCTGTAAAAGGACCACCGAAGTGGTTTGTGCACATCCCTACTTGAGACCTCCTTACTTCTTGGTTGGCTTGTTATCATATAAATCAAGTGTCATGGACAACTGTGCCCCCCATTGGCTAAGGGGAGGGAGGGGGAACAAAAAAGGAGAGAATTTCAAAGTGTTTTCAAATGGCCTGGGGAGGAGAGGGGAGTCAGAGAGAGCCCTTAGTGTGCCCTTTAAGAGGATACATTAGGAGAGGAGGAAGGAAGGAATAAAGGAAGGTTTGATTTTGTGGTTTTCTTTTCTTAGCACTATCAGTATCAGTATGCTTTATTACGGTCATTGACCCCCAACAACACACACACACAAATACAGAACACAGTAAAGATAATACAAATAGTGCAGAACATAATGTCAGGGTCTTCACAATACTGATAACTCAAACCAGCTCAGATCTGATTCTACATGCACCCGCACAAAATTTGGCCACACAGAGTGTTGTAGGTGTACAGCACTCCACTAGTAAAAAAGATTTATATCTATCATCCATTCTAACAGAGATGTTTGATAAGAAGGAGGAGATAAGAGTAATACAGATACCTCTATAAAATTAACAGTATAGAAGAATATGAGTCACAGTCTCAGCACCCTGCCCGCAGGGACAGATCCAGCTGATAACAGGGATTTTATGATACCTGCCCTCCAGTACAGCAGATGGAAGTGCATTAAATCATGCGAGGGAGAAGGCCCTTCTCTGGGACAAAGTAGTTAAACTCATTAAATAGTGGGCTGGTTTAGGGTAATTTGTAAAACTACCAAGAAAGTTTCTTACAGAGATTCGTGCCAGATTGCTCTGCTTTTCAATGTCTGCTATATGTTGTTTTATAAGCCCTGTAGCAGCATCAAGACCCAGAGGCATTAGAAATTGAGGAGAGAATCCGTGCTTGCCCAACATATCAGAGTTGTTTACGGCAGCTAGATTGGAAACTGTCTTCCAAAACGAGGGGGGCTAGTCTGTTAATGAAACTGACCCAGGGGTGATTGGTTGGCAGCCCCAATGTTCAGGCTTGTGTGGGGAATTAGCTGTTAAGGGGGTCAGATCCTCTGGTTTTAATTTGTGCAAATGTTTGGACTCAAGAAATGACTGGATTTGAGACAAGGATATAGTTTCAAAATAAAAATAAGAATGTATTTGAAATAAGGGGGATACAGGAAGAGAATGGTGTGATTAGATCAATAAAAATACATTACTGAGCAAATTAACTACAACAAGCTGAACTCACACAGAGCATCTGTTCAACAGTACACTCCCCCCACTTCAAGCCCTCCCCCACCCGCCTTCTGGCCCAGTTTCCAACGGGCAGCAGGGCTTCACCTGCTGCCCATTCCGCTCCTGCCTCCCACTTGCTGCCCCAGTCTCCAACTCCAGTCTCTCATGTCTTCCCTGCCCCACCTCCTGTCCCAGTCTCTCCTTCCCTCCCCTGCCCCACTTCCTGACCCAGTCTCTCCTGCCCTCCCCCACTGCCCTCCATACGGGCCCCGCTGCTACTGCTGTGCCTCCTCCTTACTGGGCAGCGGGTCATTTTACCTCCCTCTCTGTGGCGGCAGGCCCGGCCAGACCCCACCACTGCCACGCCTCTTCCTCACCAGGTGGCAGGCCACCATTTTTGGCTGGGCCCTGCTGCCACCGCTGGGTCTTCTCCTCACCAGGTGGTGGGCCGCCATTTTTGGCTGGGCCCTGCCACCACCACCACACCTTCTCCTAAGCTCAGCAGAGGGCTTTGCTTGCCACCCGGCTCCCTCCCTCTTTCCCTGTCATTTTTGAGCAGCTGTGCCGCTGCCGCGCTGCCTCCTGAGCCCGCCTCCTGGTGGCCAGAGCCTGCCGCCGCCTCCTTACCCAGATGAGCCAGGGGCAGGCCATCCTGGCGCTGCTGCCTCCAGCCTCCTCCTCCTGGCGGCCAGACCAGGCTACCTCCTCAGGCCGTTTTGCGACCCACTGCCACCGCCCGCTGCCATTTTCTTTTTCCATTGTCTGCCCTGGTGCTGAGCAGCAGTTCTGCCCCCGCCTTTTCATTGGTTGCAGCTGCAGCATCCCCATGCATCCCCACATATCAGTTGCTAAGATAATTAAATATATAGATAGATATCTAACTTCTAACTTAAAGAGCAATAAAGTACATTTCTAAATAAACCAACTACAATGAGGCATTTTAGCTTAAGGTCTAATTGTGCATGTTTCCCAGGCGGGCTAGAGAAAGATGCTAAGAAATGGGGAAGGGGGAAGTTTGAAGCGAAATTATAGATTGGGGTCCTGAGAGACGGATAACTGCTCTACTGTACCTGTCTCTAGGCAAACGGGGCTTTGAGCAGCTGAAGACTCATGTCCTTCGGGGACAGCGAGGTGGGGAGCAGGAGGGATGCATGCAAGGATTTGTATAAGGAGGAATACCCACGAGAATGGCTTCTCCGTGGATCCAGCTTCCTATAGGTGCGAAACAAGCTGGGTGGATTGGCACAAGGACTGATCCAAATAGTGATTTCAAGCTCTTTGTGGGTTGTAAGAGAGCACATGGGATGCTCATTGGGGTCTCAAGTATAGCATATGAGGGAAAGCAGGTTGGAGTCCCAAGTATAGCACACAGTTGAATATACAAGGAAGTACACTGGGTCATGGAACTGGGGATACTTATATCCCACAACATGCCTTGGGAGCACATTCCTATTGCCATGCTTTGCTGAGTAGAAGGGCCTGGATGGAGCTGTCTGGAATGTATTGTTTCTGATCATTTTTTCCTGGGAGTAACAATGGGGTTTGCCTTTTGCAAGTAAGTCTGTTTGTGATGAAAATCAGAGTATGCAGATACATGAAAGAATATTCGTGCCGGGATGGGCTCTCCAATAATCCTATCAATAGTTTCAATGGGCACACCTCTGATCCTACCTCACTGACTCATCTCCTCTGTAATAGGGAAAACATTACTACATTGGCTTATCTACTTTCTTCCTGCTTGGCATAATCTGCTTGTTAGGTAGCGTTTGTTGTCTCCTGTGAAAGGAGGGGAGTGAGGCGGTTCAGGGCATCCTTGAAGGTTAACTCAACACAGTTAAACTCTCAAGTCTGCTTAGCTGGGACTCCCATCTGGGGAAAGCGGGTGCATCTTATCCCCGTTCCAATTTGCTTTGTTTGCAGCCAAATCCAATGACTAGCCCATTGCCAACTGAGCAACCAGTCCCCATGTGTACTATAAATTGAGAGCTCATATTGCGGTGCAGCTCCGGAGCATATCCAGAGTGCAGTCTCAAAGCCTGGAGGCTTCTGGGGGCTGGGTAGAATAAGCATAGTTGGTAACATGTCCTTTGGGGCAGAAAATAATTATAATCCAAAAGTTAAATACATGCATCCAAACCTTGGCCTCCACTCTTGTTAGGCCAGCCTCCAGCTGTAGAATGACATCGGGCATGCATCTGGGGACCGAGAATAGGACATGGAAAATTTTTGATTGGACCATCTCTATTTATTCAGCCGCCTCCTGGCTGCTTGCAAGGCCCTTCTTAAGACCCACCTGTTTTGCCTGGTGTTCGCCTATTATTATTATTATTATTATTATTATTATTATTATTATTATTATTGATACTAATAATAATAATAATAAATTATTGTTATTGGTATTGTTGTTGTTCACTGCCTAGAGTCTTTGGGAAAGGCGGTATATAAGAAAATTTTAATAAATAAATAAATAAATTTTGTTTGGAGGTGTGCGGGGCATAAATACAACAATTGTGAAAGCACCTTAGCCTCATAAACCTTAATTGCAGCTGGTATACAGTGGCTACCTCTGTGGAAGAAAAACTTTAAAATAGCAGAAGCACTCTTCTGAGCATTAATTGCAACATCGTCACAGTGGGCACTCCAAGAGTCATTTTCACTGAAAACCACTCCCAGATATTTATAAGTCTTTACTAGATCAATTACCTCCCCATTAGTCTGCCAGACATGCTTCTTTTGCTTTTTTGGCAAAATGCTTTTTTGGCAAAAACCATGATTTCAGGCTTTTAGGCATTTATAGATATATGCTCCTCTTGGCAGAATTGAGCTAGCCTACATAAATATTTTCTCAAGCTTAGCACTGAGTATAATATGCTGTGCTATCACAGCTATATTATTAATTATCTGGTTTTGCTGGATCTCAGATTGACAAAGGCAGAATTTGGGTGCCTTCCTTCAGTTGTGATTTGGTCTGCTTGTGAGATGGTGTTGTAGCGAGAAATGGACAGTGGCTGCTCAGTTCTATGTGTTTGTGTGTGTGTAATATTTTCTTGATGATTGCTGTGAGATGAGCCCCATGCCTGGCCTTGAGATTAACTTGTGCAGTGTATGGCAGCTTCCTCTGATCCTGTGGGAGGGACAGATTCCTTTAACTGTGTGTGTCTAATCTGCAGTGTTTTGCAAGGCAAGGATGCATCAGTAAGAACTGAGGATTAACTTAAATGGGGGCAGTGGCAACCTAATGAGGCAGTGGCCAATTCAGAGGGGGTACCCGGCAGCTTCCACCTACTATCCACCACTAGCTGCCTCACTGGGATCACTGAAGAGCCGGCCCTGGTGGTATGACTGTCTTTCCAATCATGATAACAAAGATGAGGAAACTAGTAGTGATATTGGCTTCCTGATCCACATAACTCTGGACAGTGCCTGATGACTGTTGCCATTCAAATGTTAGGAAATATATGCTTTTTAATGTTGTGGCTGTTCAAATGCAAGAAAAAGCTCTCATGAATGGCAACTAAAAGGAAGTCTGTATAATCATGAACATGGATGGAAGGAAGAGCTTCCTCAAGTTATGGCCAATATATGTGATTGCACTGGATATGCATTTCAAATCAGACCTGCCTTAATCACACAGGAAGCAGGGCTCTGTGTGTGTGTGTATGGGGGGAGGGGGTCTGTTTTAAGACAAAGGGGGCCTGCAGATGAAAAGCTGAACTTTTCTTTATGTCTTATAGCCCTGCAATCCTTTGCCCACGTTTAATTCAGCTGGGTGGGGCTGTGCTGGGCCTGGTGCGGGGAGCCATGAAAGGGGGCAAGATTCAGCTCATCCTGCCTGTTAACCCCTGCTATTGTTTAAACAGGACCTTTCGCCCCCGCTTTCTATGTGATTGGGACAGGTCCAGGTTTAAACACATGATCTATTGCCATCATATACATTTTGACTCAGTCACCAGGGCTCAATCACTGGCTTTGTGGACAATGGTGCAGCTTAATCCCTGAACATATAAAGTAATTTTAAAAAAGACAGGTCTCCCTGAACATGGAGCATTTTCTGCCCCACTGAATAACTATAACCCATCTCATATATCTAGGTTCCTAGTAGGATTTGAGCCATAGGTTCTCTCTTTTTTAAATTTAGAAACTTCCGTGGGCTCCAAGGAAGTGTAAGTTAGCAGGCAAGTCAATAGGAGTCAGTACATTAATACTGCAGGAGCTACAGGAAGAGAAATAATAAAGTCATGGCTCACCAAGGAGAAAAAGGATACTGAGAGACTCCATGGGAAAGAAGAGAAAGCAGCAGCTGTGAGGGACAGGCCATGGTCAGTTAACATTAATGGCAATCCATCTGTACTTTGACCTCTGGAGATTAGATAAGCGGCCAAATTCCATGTTGTCTCTCTTTGCAAAGCACTTGAGTTAGAGATCGCTCATAAATATTCATCACAAAACAATCTTTAAAATGTTTAGTGCAATCTAAACAGGTAACTGAATCTTTTACAGTATGTGTATGTCTAGTTTTAACTGCTGTGTTTCATGTTCAACATTTAAATGTTTTATATACAGAAAGATTGTCACTGTATATATACACACTTATGCTTTATACAGAATTGACTCAGCCTTGTGCTTTTTGCATTTCATGGCCTTTTCGCCCCACTGCTTACATACAGAGAATTATTGTTCATATACCAGCCCTGTGTGTATTATAAATATAGATATATGAACGAAATAGGCTCTAGCCAATGAACGCTTATACCCCCCTCAAACAACAACAACAACAACAAAACCCCTAGTCTTTAAGGTTCCCCTAAACCTCCCTGAGCCATTTTGGAAGGGCGGTATACAAATCAAATAAATAATAAATAAATAAATAAACATCAGCTGCAAAACCCTGAACAGCCACCACATGTGACTGAAGGCCATCCCAACAGCATAGCAGGATGTCCTTCGTGACGTTGGGGCAGGTATGCTCTCTATGGGTTCCCTGTCCCTCTTTGCATGTTTAGGCCATGTTCATGTTGATCGGCCCTTTGTTTTACCTGCGTTCAAATGTCTGTACACAATTACATGTTTCTGTGTTAATGACTGTACGTGTGTTCATTTAAAAAGTGAAATTGGGTACAGATCCCTCAAATGCATGGGGCAGATAGGAAGTACATAAGAGGATCAGGTCCAAGGCCTATCTAATCCAGCATCCTGTTTCACATAGTGGCCCACCAGGTTGCTCTGAGAAACCCACAGGCAAGATGCACTCAGAATGCTGTACCTGTATTTAACATGTAAATAACTTCACCTACATAAAGATCTCTCTTTGTACATTGTACATAGATTGTATGAGCACTGAACATAATGTGTGAATAGGTTGTGTGGCTTCTCCCTTAGATGGCTTATTTGTCAGGGAAGACTTCAAAGGCTTGCTCAGCCTTGGACTCATCTCAGTGGCCTTGGACACTTAATTAAATTAAACCAGAGCTGTGACCTAGAGTTCTAAAATCCTCTGTGAATTTCAGAGATCAGACCTTGATCATCTGAAATAATGAGGAAACATTTATTGAGCATGCACAGAGTGCCTTTTTCTTACTACTGATTAACCACAGACTGTTTCTACATGCAGCTGTAAATCTGTTATGTCACAGGTCAGTTTTATGAAGAGGAAGAAGGGAACAGATTGTAAAGCTTCAGTGTTCAGTCTGACAGCTGGGACTGGTGACTTGAAAGCTGTACATAAATGCCTTAGCCTGGAACATTATTTTTTTTTTTTACAAAAACACTGAAAAATAGCCTTTTAATTTTTTTAAGTATTCTCCATCAGGTTATTTGTTCTTGCACTCCTTAACCTTTATGTCTCCTCAGTCTGTTTACTTCTTTCCTCCTGTTTTTCTCTTATTTCAGTATTTTCTGCTATGTTTACCTTTCCCCCCCACCAAAGGTTTAATTTTCATAAGATGCAAGAGTCCGTGGAACCTGACCTGCACTTTACTTGATGCATGACACAAATTAATACTAGCATTCTTTCTTCAGAGTGAGTCCTGGGCCTGATCTCATCACAATAGTAGTATCTGCTGCTGTTTTAAATATCTTCAAAATATTACCCTGCTAACTGAGCAAAGAGGCACCTTTTTAAAACTGGTGATTCTCTTTATTTCATGGGTAAGAGCGACTGGCCCTAACCATCCCCAGAACAACATTTCTCCAGTGGCTATTGCTGGTGTCTGTCTTATGTTTCCTTTTTAGATTGTGAGCGCTTTGGGGACAGGGAGCCATTTTATTTACTTACTTATTTGTATCTGTGTTGGAAACTTCTGTTGAAAAGCAATATATAAATATTCATCATATTCCTATTATTTACACTGAAGGCAGTGTTCCCTCTGAGGCGTGCACAAGTGTGTACACTCACACATTTTTGATGTCCACTCAGTTAATTTTAGATTCCTCTCAGGTTGAATTAGGAAGGCCCCACTCTGAATGCGCGTGCACACACTGCCTCGATACTGCCGCCCAGAACAAAACTCATTCCGCACAGAGATGGAAAAAATTAGAGAAAACGCTGATTGAAGGGAATAACAAGGCTGGCACATACAGGACTGCCAGCTTTTCTTGGCGGGTCTTCAATTGCAGAAATTAAACAGGAGAAATTCTTCCATCAGGGAAGTGATGGGAAAGCTTCACTTGTTGAATTCCTGTCTGTTGTCAGCCAAAAAAAAAACCCCACCCCAACATTAAAATTAAAACCTTCCAAAAAATAATAATTACACACAGCCTTTCCTATTTTGAGTCATGAAGCAATTAAAGATTGTGGAGAAGCGGCACAGTGGAACATTTTAAACACTCAGGATGCAATCTTTGTACACACTGAACTTGAGAGTAAGCCCCGTTGAACGCAGAACCCTATATATAAATTAGACAACACAGTTACTTGGTGTGGTGCTAGGTCTGCCTTTCGGCGGGCAAACTCCAGCCTGCCCCTGCAAGACTGCTCGTGTGAAAGCAGGCGCCGATTACTGCGTGGCGGGGTTGGGGTGGGGGGCAGCTGCTGCCACTGTGCCCAAAGAATCCGGCGTCCTGCTCCATTTGTGTCACTCATTCGCTCTTTCCCCCTCCCTGCCTGGCTCCCGCGCTTCTCTCCCTCCCACCCAGCCGGGTCATTTCAGGACACAGGCCGCCTCTCTCTGTAGGAAGCGTCGGAGCCTCCTCAGCGTCTCTCTTTGGTTTCCGAGCTGCGTTTGGCAGGTGAGCTCCTCCCTCTTTAGCATTCCCCTCTGCGGAGCCGCCGCCTTCGCTGCCGCCGCCGTTTCCCGTCCTCAGGGGAAGGGGCTTCTTTCTTACTTTGCAAAACAAACAAAGCAGAAGGAAGAAGGAGCTCGCTTGTAAATGACTGGGAGAGGGAGGGGGAGGAGGAGGCTTTTGTAACGCAGCAACCGAGGTGGTAGCGAACGGGCGGATGGATATAAATGGAGTTTCTAATTAAAAATATATGGCACAGAAGCGACTTGGCGGCTATGAAGTGCAACAGAGAGCGGGCGCGCTTTTGCGGGCGGGGTGAGGGGCGCCTCTCATCTCTTGCACGTGGATCATTAAGAGCTGATTGTTTCAGTGGCAACGGAAAGGGCGGGGGAGGAAGTTTTTGGAGCAGGCTGCTGAGGCTGGAATATAAGCAACTTGGCATATCTCAGGATGATTAGAACAGATTAGTCAACCCTTGACTGACAACTCATGTGGGATGATCCTAAACATGTTTACTCAGGGCTAAGTCTCTTTGAGTTCCCTGTTTAAGGCTGCAGCCTTACTTCAAAGAGTGGTGAATTTGTCTCTGTCTCTCCTCCCTGATTGAGAACATCCTTTTCCAATGTAATTCTCAAGTCCCACTCAATGCAAGAGACTAACTTTCCTGTCAGAACCGACAGGATTGCGGTCTCAACTTTAGTATTGTTGATAATGGAACCAGGGAGTGGTTGGAATTTTGGTTTAATAGCAATAGCAATAGCACTTACATTTATATACCGCTTTATAGCTGGAGCTCTCTAAGCGGTTTACAATGATTTAGCATATTGCCCCCAACATTCTGGGTACTCATTTTACCGACCTCGGAAGGATGGAAGGCTGAGTCAACCTTGAGCCCCTGGTCAAGATCGAACTTGTAACCTTCTGGTTACAGGGCGGCAGTTTTACCACTGCGCCACCAGGGGCTCCTTAAGTAAGGGAGACATTTTCTGTATGCACCTGAAGGACTCACACTCCCAAGAATCAAATTAGAAACAGGTTGATTGATGGTAGTAATTCCTCCAAAGATAGTATACGCACAAATATTTTGTAAATACTGGTGTTTACTGTCTTTGGGGAGAATCTCCTAGTGGAGATTTCCCCTAGTAGTGAAGCCAGCCCGCCCCCCACCCCACCCCACTCCACCCCACACCTTTTGTCTGCAGTGCTTCAAGACAGATACATTTTGACAGTGGCATCTTGTCTGGTGTGTGATGTTAAGACTTTTGGGCAAAGAAAGGTTAAATTATAAAATAAATGAGTTGATATTTGGTGACTGAAATAAAGGAACTTATCTCTCATTCAAAGGACAGCATAGTTAATGCGAGGGCTGGGTGGTGGTGGCAGTCTGCCTTCAGATTTGTTGAAGAGCTGATCCCTAAACTGAATGGAAACCAGCTCACTGCAAAGTAAGCCTGATGTCACTCTTGCTAGCTGGCTTTCCTGAGGGTTTCTTCTCTCCCTTATCCAAACACATGAGCAGGCAAGTCAGACAGATAAGTGCATCTTGCTGGGTCTAGCCCCGACCCCCCCGCCCCATCTTTCAGGGGGCAATCACAAAGCAGGTGGGTGGTTGCTTGCTTGACTCTGATTTCATTTTCAGTATTCTCACTTGTCCTCTAGGTTAACAATAAGAAAGGGAGAACATCAGAGTTGATCTGGCCTATGTGATTTCTGATAAAGGGATGCCCTAAAACTGCTCTCACTTCCTTGAGTGTTCAGTGTCATTTGTTAAGTATGAGTCATGATTTATCTCCTGCTGCTTCCAGATAGTTATATGGCTCGTCCTCCCTGCCACAGGAATTTCCCAAAGAAAAACCACTGAAATTGGTTGGGATTTTGTTAATGGTAGTATAGAGATGTCAACAACATTCACTTTTTCCATTTATTTATTCCAGCAGCTCTTTAGTATATCTGCTCCCTGTTCAAATCTAGGTTACCATCTTGAGTTTATATCTTTATGCACAGAACAATGTGCAATGCAGAGTTCTAGCTTCAGTATGCTGAGGGAAGTGTGTGCTTTGGGTGTTGTTGGAAAATTCCTGCATAACGTAGCATTGGTTTCATTTTTATAAGAGGACACTAGTGTAGGTCTTGTTGTGTCTTGCCCAGTGTTTGTCATGTTGCTGGGCACAGACAAGGCCTTGCCTCTTTGTGCTTCTTCTCACAGGCGGTCTTTCGAAATCCTTAATGTCTTACTGGCTAATGTATTAGTTTTGTCTGTCACCGTTTTGTAAACTCATGGTTATGAAGTTACAGTTGAAAATGTGAAGCCTATATGTCTACAAAAGGGTTCGGTATTCCTAGAGATAGAACATGCATGCCATGTATTGCTTCCTGTCTTATCCTTTCAATACTTCTTCTTCCACATAAAACAATTGGGCTCATCATCCCATGCCTCTTCCTGTCACTGATACCGATCAGATTATTTATTTATTATTATTTTTATTTATTCGATTTCTATACCACCCTTCCAAAAATGGCTCAGGGCGGTTCATGCAGAGAAATAACAAATAAATAAGATAAACAAAATGGATCCCTGTCCCCAAAGGGCTCACAATCTAAAAAAATTATAGCATGCAAATTGAGCAGCTTTATGCAAAATAAGCATATTTACATAAATGTTACTTGTTTTATTCTGTGTGCAGAACTGAATGTTCTTAATACAGAATTTGCTTGCGGGGGGACCATAGCTGAGTAAAGAGCACATGTTTTGCAAGCAGAAGGGCCCAAGTTCAAGCCCTGGCATATGGCTAAGGAAGACTTGTCTTGTAAAAACTTGGAGAACTCTTGCCAGTCACACAGTACTGAGCAAAGTGAACCAATAATCTGACTTGGTATAAAGTAGGTTAATATTTCCCTAGAATTTTTTGGTGAAAGACAAACGAGTCTATAATAAGGTACATTTGTGACATCATTCTAGATCTCCAACCTCATTCTAGAGCTCTGGCAGCTGCATAGGTCCTTTTTGATTCCTTGCCTTCTTTCTCATGACCAGCTATGCAACCATTATAATGGAGAGCTGGTCTTGTGGTAGCAAGCATGACTTGTCCCCTTACAGGGGCGTAACTATAACAGGGCAAGGGGAGACAGTTGTCTGGGGGCCCACTGCCTTGGGGGGTCCCCCCAGAGGCAAGTCACATGACTTACTCCCCCAGCCACGCACCTCCCCGGGCTTCCTTCAGTTGTATTCATCCCGAAATTGATGTGAGTGTTAAAACCTGGAGCTATCAGAACAGCATGTCTTTCTCTAGTACCATTAAATGAATTGCATCGTCGACAATTTACAAAACTTTTTAAAAAATAATGTAGGATGATGTTCTATTGTGGCACATAGGTTTTATATCTCTCTATATAATTTGTTTATTTTTTTGCTATGCTTTTTGTTACCACTATTCAGCCTCATTTAAGATTTCTTTACTTCATGAGCTGAGCTTCAGTGAGTGGGGGCCCATTTTAAAATCTTGTCTCTGGGCCCACTACAACCTTGCAACACCCCTGCCCCCTTAGCTAAGCAGGGTCCACCCTGGATGCATGTGAATGGGAGACTAGAAGTGTGAGCTCTGTAACATATTCCCCTCAGGGGATGGAGCCGCTCTGGGAAGAGCATCTAGGTTTCAAGTTCCCTCCCTGGCTTCTCCAAGATAGGGCTGAGAGAGATTCCTGCCTGCAACCTTGGAGAAGCCGCTACCAGTCTGTGAAGACAATACTGAGCTAGATACACCAATGGTCTGACGCAGTATATGTTCCTAACCTCTGAGTCTGAAGAATTATTTGTTCCTTCTAAAAGGCATATTGTTTCATATATTATCTATATATTTAATTCTCCTGAGTGCGCATTGGAATGTGTGTCCCGGTGCCCAGCTGATTGGCTGGGCAGAAGTGTCTGATAGGCTGAGGTGCATCCAGGAGAATTGGTCGGTGGCGGGCCCAGCCGTGGAGGTGAGGCGGCGGCGGCACTTGGCCCGGCACAGGCCGGCCGGAGAACGGGGCAGGAGGTGGGGAGAGGTAACCGCTGGCCCCAAAGAACACACAGATGCGCTGTGCAGGGTCAGCTAGTACTTCTTTAATGCAGATATAAGACAGTATAAATGGAACTAGTTTTGTTTTGTTTGAAACTACAGTAAGATCACGGTTTTTGCAGCAAGCCACCAGCAAATCTGGAACGAGTTACTGTAGTCAAGATAATTTTGTCTCAGCCACAGCATACATTTTCCTGTTCTAGAGACTGATTGAATTACGCTTATGGTTAATGACAGAAATTGTCAACTATCTGCAATAAAAGTACCTTTGGCCCTTAGCCATAAGAAGTTGAAAACGTTATTACTTTGAAGTAGGCCTGCGCAATGTGGAAGCCATACGGCATGCATGATATGGCAGCAACCATATCTGTCACCAGCTTTATACACGGGTTTCACAGCATGCCTGTAAGTTTTTCACACCCGGCTTTTAGTTTGCATCTCCTCCGGAATGGAGGTGTGCATTCACATATTGGCTAAATTTAACCCAAAATTTCTGTTTGCTATCAGGGAGCACTTAACACACAATTTGGGTTTTTCATCGCATGTAATCTGATTTATATCCGGGGTAAAAAAATCCACTTTTTGTGTTGGTTTTTTGAGGGCAACTTCAAACTTGCAGTAAAGCCTCACAGAAAACCTACAGTAAAGCCTGCTGTCTGGGAAATCTCCCGGGGCCGCAAAACCAGATTTTTAACACATCCAGAAGGCCACAACACATAACTGCAATATTGTATGTGACTCATTGGTTGTAAGTGTATATAGGCTGCGAAGAGAATGTACTATAGTACTGAAGGACCTTTACAGTGTTTCAATGGGAATCAATCTTCCACACTAGTGCTTTTTTTTTTTAAAAACAAAACTAACCTGTGTAACCATGTTGTTCAGAGATTATAGGCTCAAAATCCTTTCCAGGTGTTTTGATAATGTCACAGATGAGAAAATAAGTTAAATGGAAACATGCAGGTTATTTTTTTTTTCCATTTTTGAGCAGGAACGTGTTGATGAAAATGAAGGGCTGGGCCACTGGCTAAGTGAACGCATGGAGCAACTTTCATTGTAGGGTGTTTAAGCCCAGAGCTTAATTATATGTCAGAAATAATTGTTTCCAAATTAAATAAGGGGAGTTTACTTCCACTAGGAAACCAGAATTACTTATAAAGAATAGATATCAATGCTTGAGATTCTGTATACTTATAGATCTTATGATCTTTCAAAGAGAGTTCTTTGAACCATCTACAAAGTCAAATCATGATTTACAAAAGGAATAATTTGTTCATATATTTTAAAAACCGAGTGAAGGAATATTATATTAAAGCTTACATGTTCTCTTACTATATCTGCAAATCTTGAAAAAACTGAAGATGTCTACTTTCAGCATACACTGATAGGAGTAAATAGAAATCAGCCTTCTAATAGGCTAATGAAAACACGAGGCACAGACATGAGAAGAGGAATTAGATGGACTTGCACTTTGCAACGTGTTTGCTCACCAGGAGGCCATGGTATCTTGCTGCAGGCGAATTGAAAGCTACTTGGTTGTATTATATGTAATATTGAAACAGGAGCGCTAAATCATCAGACACAATTCTATACAGCTGTGTAGCCTGAATTCACCCATTATTTTACAGGTTTTCCCTGTTTTATTTTTCTTTCCCATTTCAAATGCATTGATGTTCAAAGCCCTGCAATCATTCCTGCCCCCAGATCCTTCTTGATGGAGCATTTTGACCTAAATGGACATTTAAGAAAGTTGCCAAAGCATGCACTAAGAGGGTGTTGCCAGTTTTCCATCAATGATTAATAAAGCTCATTTAGAGGATCAATTAGCATTTTGAAAAGAGGATTTTGGAGCAGAAATGTTATAAAAGCACCACAGAGCACTGTTTTGTTAATGCTTAATCTGTGTGAGGAAGTACAGTAGGTACCATAATTAACAGTAAATAAACCAAATTTTTTGGAGAAGTTCTTTTTTTGCATAACGTTCAGATGATAAATGTGATGTTCTGCTAATTGCTTAATCACATTTAGGCAATTTCTTTCCATGCCTTGGCAGTTTTGGTGGTACAGGCAGTAGTTGTCCATATACAAGTACCACAATAGTAAATTGCAGGTGGCCCTTTCTCCATGCTACTTGCTAACCTATATCACCCTTTAGGCTGAGAGAGATTGTCTACGTGGAATGTCTTTAGTACTGCACTGTGTTTTACTAGTTGGAAAGTGTAGTGCAGGCCATCCTGATCATCTATGACATCTTTAAAAATTACAGGACCGGCAGCTAGGGTAGCAAAATGGTAGCAGGCAGTGATATACAAAGAAGAGCAACAGTAGAGAGGAATGGAGCAAGTGACTGAGAATGTTCCCTAAATAATTTTAGCAAAGCTGTATTAAACTGCCAGATTTTATGGAAATTATTACGATGAAAATGGTGGCTGTCATCTTTCTGAGTCTAGATGATGCATACATAGAAAGGCAGAAATGATTGTCTTATCCATCTCAAAAGCATTGGTTTTATAAGTACCAGTATAACCCAATTAAGACAATCATTAATATGAATATCCATCTCAAAAGCATTGGTTTTATAAGTACCAGTATAACCCAATTATTCATATTAATACACAGACACACACACGTATATATATGTCTATTTTGTTCTCAGGAACAGAGACTAATTTTCTCCTTGCTACAGTATGTGCATCCATGCATAGTCCCTGCTGTGCTTTTGCATGCAAAAAATAAAACTTTTTTTTTTTGGTTGAAATCTGGGGCAATATGCTTTATATAGTAGTAATGTGACTTTGGGTTGTTTCTCCCCAGTTTTTTCCTCATTGTTAAGACAGAGACAAAACATCATTTTCTTTTATTTCTATGACTTGCAATTTTTCATGCACATGTTTATTTCTTCCCTGAATGCAAATCTGATATGGCATAGTAAGGGAAGGGGAGCAAAGACAGCAATATTGAATATATTATTCTTTTCAGGTTCTCTAATAATCTGATAGACATGTAGCAAGAAAAGAAGCTTGAGAGAGTTTCAGTAATGATAATAGCAGAAGATGTCAATGATAAAGGATTACAGCATTAAAGTGTTATCTTCCAAATCACACCATATTGTTGTCAAAGTGTTATATGGTGATTTAGCTATGCTTTTGTCCTGTGCTACATGCTGAAGCATTATATTGGTAAGTAGAATTAAATACAGTTTTAGAAAATCTATAAGAAGTATTTCAACATACTTGTGGATTCCTAACTGTGCATGCTGTACTGTGATCCAGAACTTAACTGAACATCAGCTAGGGGATTGCTTGAAGCTAAGTGCTTTTACCACCCAAGTTGGCATGACCCACTTATTCAGATATTGGTGCAGGTGTTGTATTAACTTGGGTGGTAATTTTTTTTGTCAACAGCTATGGCTAGCCACATTTTTTGAAAGAGTGGCAGGAGGGTGGGAAGAAGCAAGACTTAAACATGGTCCTAGTCCCCTATTTTATAGAAATAGTAGCACTGAGTTATTCTAACACCCTGAAATTCTTTGTGCTTTGATTAATATTCCAATAGGATTAATATCCTCTGCCAGTACTAAGAGCTTGCATCCAAGGAATTGGATGCAAGCTCTTCGTACTGGTAGAGGAACACTCCAGTGTCCTAGATTGTACACAGGTGTGTTTGTTTTTGTAGTTGTGTATAGACACCTGTGCATATGAAGTTTGCATTGTCATTGGTAGGATTTAAAGATAGACATCAGTTATCTTTTCAATAGTGTAGTGCTACAGGGACGCAGTCCTGATACCTTTTCCCCTCCAGGGGCGCTAGGGGTGCAAAGTCCTTTGCTTTCTACATGGAAATAATATGCTGCTCTTGCTATTCCAACAGATTGTTGCATAACTGACTATCAGACTACAATTGATTTTATTACCATTCTTCCTGTCTTCTGTTTCAAGGAGCATCCTCTACCCTTTGTGGTTGGCAGCCCAGACTGCTTTTTGGAAGAAGGAAACTATCCCTGATTTATTGTAAAGAACCTCCTAATTATTTCATCTTTCTAAGTGGCATGTGTGGCTGTTGGGGTGGGCGTGGCTGTTGGGGTGGGTGCAGCTATGGGAGCTGCCATGGAAAGCACCTGCTCTTCTGAATTTGTGACTACACCACTGATTATCCATCCTGTTTGTTCTGATACCAGTATTAACAAATACATTTTGTAGGAGCTGATGGTATGACCTGAGAGTTTGAGGAGGACTAAAAGGCAGTATGGAGGAAGTACTCATATACAATGGTCCACTTCCAAGCTGGTAAAATGAATCGATTGGGATGGCTGTGACATACTTTTCAGTTACATTCCTGCAAATAATAGTAACTTGCATCATGCGCTCTGGACCTTTGTCCTTCCTGGCTAGTAAAATCTGCCAGGGAAGGAACAGGTAGGTGGAGCTGATTATTAATGCTTCACTAAGGGAGGGCAACAGGGACGCAACTATAATAGGGCAAGGGGAGACAGTTGTCTGGGGGCCCACTGCCTTGGAGGGCCTCCCCAGAGGCAAGTCACATGACTCCCCCAGCCACGCACCCGCCCGGGCTTCCTTCAGTTATATTCATCTCCGAAATTTATGTGAGTGTTAAGACCTGGAGCTACCAGAACAGCATGTCTTTCTCTAGTACCATTAAATGACTTGCATCATCCACAATTTACAGAACCTTTAAAAAAATA
This sequence comes from Hemicordylus capensis, assembly GCF_027244095.1. Taxonomy (NCBI): domain Eukaryota; kingdom Metazoa; phylum Chordata; class Lepidosauria; order Squamata; family Cordylidae; genus Hemicordylus; species Hemicordylus capensis. Next base: position 108,937,787 of record NC_069662.1, read on the forward strand.
ATTTAGGATGATGTTCTATTGTGGCACATAGGTTATGCTTTTTGTTACCACTATCCAGCCTCATTTAAGATTTCTTTACTTCATGAGCTGAGCTTCAGTGAGGGAGGAGCCATTTTAAAATCTTGTCTCTGGGCCCACTCCAACCTTGCTACGCCCCTGGAGGGCAAGATGCCACTGAGCCTCAAGCAGGTGGTACTAAGACCACTATTAAAAAAGCCCTCCCTTGATTCCACCAACCTTGATAACTATCAGCGTGTTTCAAATCTTCTTCCCTTTTTAAGCAAGCTGATAGAGTGTGTGGTGTCTGTGCAGCTGCAAAGTATTTTGGATGATACAGATGCTTTTCAGTCTGGCTTTTGCCCTGGGTTTTGGACTGAATAGCCTCGGTTGCCCTGGTGGATAACCTTTGCCCGGAACAAAACGGGGGAGTACATCCCTGTTGATTCTGCAGGACCTCTCAGTGGCATTTGATACCATCAGCCATGGTTCCCTTCAACCTTGGTATACTTTTCAGGTATAGGGATCCAGGTTGGTGCATTGGAGCAGTTCTGCTCCTTTCTTGGGGGGAGATTCCAGAAGGTGGTGCTAGGGGACTGCTGCTCGACATTGGCCTCTAGGCTATGAGGTCCCGCAAGGCTCAGTATTGTCCCCCATGCTGTTTAACATCTACATGAAACTGCTGGGAGAATCATCAGGTGGTTTGGATGGAAGTGTCATCAATATGCAGATGACACTCAGCCCGTCCTTTCTCTGACATCAGACCTTGGGGTCACAGTTGGATGTATTGAATCAGGGGCTGGTGGTGGTGGATGTGGGCTAGCAAACTGAGGCTAAATCCAGACAAGATGGAGGTGCTGCTGCTCAGTAGAAAAGCCAATGAGGACAGGGCGATTCAACCAGCTCTGGATGGGGTTGTACTCCCCTTGAAAGAGCAAGTGTGCAGCTTGGAGGTGTTGCTGGACTCGGTTCTACTTGGATGCTCAGGTGGAGGCAGTGGCCAGCAGTGCCTTTGCACAGTTTCGGCTAGTGCGTCAGCTGCACCCTTTCTTGAGAAGACAGATCTGGCCACAGTTACCCATGCCTTAGTCATGTTGCAGTTGGATTACTGCAATGTGCTTTACATGGGGCTGCCCTTGAAAAATATTTGGAAACTTCAGTTTGTGCAGAATGCAGCTGCCAGAGTTTTTTCTGGAATCGCTCGTATGGAGTTTAATACACCTATTTTGAAAGCGCAGCACTGGCTGCCCATTTGTTTCTGGATCCAATTCAAGGTGCTGGTAATTACCTTTAAAGCCCTTAATGGTTTGGGCCCTGGATACCGGAAGGACCACCTGCTCCCAATGGTTTCTGCACATCCAACAAGGTCGTCAGAAGGGCCTTTGCTCTGTGTGCCAGCATTAAGAGAGGCTAAATTGTTGTGCACGTGGAACAGGGCCTTCTCTGTTGTTGCCCCCAGGCTCTGGAATGCTCTCCCAGTGAATGTCTACTCTTTGACATCTGTGGCTGTTTTTAAAAAACAACTAAAGACCTTTTTACTTGTTCAGGATTTTACCCCTGAACCTAGGGGCTGCCAGGTCTCTCAGCTCTCCTGCTTCTGTTTGTCTTTTTAATGGTTGGGTTTTTTTAGGGGGAGGGGGTTGTTTATGGTTTTTTACTGTTTAACTGATTTTAAGGTTTTAAATGTGATTTTAATGTAGTTTTATTGTGTTTTAACTTTTTAAAAACGCCTTGGGATGCGTCATGCAAGGCGGTATAAAACTTGAACAATAAATAAATAAGCAAACAGATATTTACACAGGACTTAATTGGATTGGTCTGGAACTCACCCAGAACCTGTTTCAGTGCCAGAGATTGTGTGCTGCATGGTTATAGGTAAGTTCCTAGACTGCCTGAAGCAAAGGCAGAGAATACGCTTAAAGAACTGGGGAAGATAAACCGGTGAAGTTGGTTTTGCTGATATAGGTTTGGGTGTTATTAGTTAAACAGGAGTCATGTGTCTGAAAACTGTGCACTGCTCTGAAAGGGACAATAAATATAGTTTATTGTTGGATGGTAGTGAAGGTTATAATTTGTTATAGCAGCTAATGGTATTAATATACCAGCAAAACTCTGATATCACTGCGGGTGAACATTGCCAAAGAGTAACTTAACATGATGAAAACAAAACACTGTGGCACTGGCATAGCTTCACTGTTCATGACACATCTCCCACGTGTCTACTTTTTGATAATTTTCAAAACAGTGTGTATTCATCATATCAAGATGTTATAGTCACCATTCTGTAGCTCAAAGCATGACAGGGTAAATTAAGGACAATGGTAACTCACGTATTTAGCTAATCCCACGTGAAGCGATTAACTCACTGTTGCCTGCCTTTTTAAAGTATGAGTCACAGAACAGTCTTATCCATGTTTACTCAGAAGTAAGGCACTGTGTTCATTGGCCTAAAGTGCAGCCTTAATGTTAAACATGTTTGAATTACATTTTCTTTGATGCCAGTCACATAGAAATAAAAGTTTTTAAAAATTAATGTATAATTGTTGTTGTTTTTAATTGTCAGGGGGCTTGTTCTGTTGTTCATTGTGCAGGTACAAAATGAATATGTTTTTCTGAGAGTCCAGATCCATGAATTCTTCCTAGCTGCTCACCTCATAATGATATTAATGTAGATATTGAAAAAAATTCATTGGAAGTTTATGAAAAGCTCGCCCACATACACATTATATGAGCGTTCTTTCCATTCTGAGTTTCATTTCATTTGTAGATTAATTGTTCTTGGCAGGAGAGATCCTCAGTTTATATTTTGAATACATCATCTGCATTAAATGATGTGAAAATGCAAGTACTATTTTATATTCCTGCACTCCTTTGAGATTAGTCATTGCTTTTATATCTAATATGCATCTAAAGCTTTTCTTTCTCCAAGCTAACATTTATATTTAAAACAAGTTTATTTGAACTATGTTGTTTGTGTCTTGAGTACATTTTAAAAAAAACCTGAGAACCAGCGTGGTATCATGGTTAGTATCTTGGACTAGGACTGTGGAGACCTGAGTTCAAATCCTTGTACAGCCATGAAACTCATTGGATGACTCTGGGCCAGTATCCTATCTCTCAGAGTTGCTGTGGGGATAAACATAACCATGTACACTGCTCTGGGCTCCATGGAGTGGTATATACATGTAAATAAAAACTAAAATGTAAAATAAAAATAAAAATCAGTGTCTACTAAAAGCTGCTGTGGTTCCACAACTAGTGCTGGTTTGGTTTGGGTTCAAATCTAAGCTTGACTACAGAAAAGGTCTTGTTATTGTACAAAGTTGGTGAGATGAATGAAAGAGATATGAAAATCATTTTGCATATAAGGATTGATTTTCAAAGTAACAATATATTTTTCATAGCTGTTGCCCCAGTATTGTAGTGCATATATTCCTTCATTGTATAACTAATGTTTTGGTCTTAAAGTATCCTGGTCTTAAAACATCCTTTCACAAAGAACAGATATTGGCCCATTCCTGTGGGCAAAAGCAAGGTGTTGCCAGGCTACAATGTCCTAATTTTTTTTATCTGTGTGTGGAATGAGTTTTGTTTTGAGCGGCAGTATCAAGGCATTGTGTGTGCACATGCATTCAGAGTGGTACCTTCCAGATTCAACCTGAGCAGGATCTAAAATTAACTGAGTGGAAATCAAAAAAGGTGTGAGCAGCACGCCAGGGGCGTAACAAGGCTGGAGTGGGCCCAGAGACAAAACTTTAAAACGGGCCCCTCACTGATATACACACACACACACACTTCACATGTGACTTGCCTCTTGGGGACCCCTCGAGGCATAGGGGCCCCCAGGCAGCCGCCTCCCCTAGCCTAATAGTAGTTATGCCCCTGGAGCACGCATACATGCACACGCCTTAGACAACACTGCCTGGCTACCTGTGTAACACAAGAGTTTGAACCCTGAGCTGGGAGAATCATCAAGCCAGTAGTCAAGAGCAAGTCAAGGTCAATCAAGCCAAGGAGACAAATAGGAGCCAGGTATTAAGCAGCAAAACAGAAGTCAGGTTACAAGTCAAGGGTCAAGGAAGCTGAGTAGTTAAGCCAAAAGGAAGAGAAAAGGGTCAAGAAGACCTTTAAACTGAGCAAGGTCTGTCTTGGACAAGAAGCTTCTTATATCCTTCCTGTTGTAGAGAAAGCAAATGTGTGCCATCAGAGTCCAGGACTGTCCAGAAGCAAGAGGCTCAAAGACTTGCTATAAATCAACAATGGGTGGCAGCAATATGAGGAATCTCAATCCAGGCTTAAGTAGATCCTGACAGGTGCACATGTAGTTTTTGTTAGAGAATATTTCCCAAAGTTTGATAGGTGATCAAAATACCCTGTTGATAGACTACTTTCTGATTTCCTTCAAATGTACATATGTTTTAATAAAGGTGTAGGGATGTTCCATGCATTAGGTGATCATGCTTCCAACTTTGAATGAAGCTCCTTCTTCATAAAAACTTAAGCCTTGATCTTAAGCCTTGCTAGATCAGGCCCAAGGCCTATCTAGTCCAACATCCTGTTTCCCACAGTGGCCCACCAGATGCCTTCCGGAAGTCCACATGCAGGAAACGAAGGCATGGCTGCTCTCCTGCATCTTGGAGCACACAAGATGGCATCTGCACATGCTCAGAAGCCATTTCCTCCCTGACGCTGCCCAAAGGCTGCTGGGAACTGCCCAAAGGCTGCTGTTCCCAGCAAGATACAGCCAGGCAAACAGAGAGCCTGGTTACTGAATACTACTTAAGCACTACTTGTGAGAAGGACAAGTCTTGTCTTAGTGGACAACATGAGCCAGCAGTGTGGTGTAACTGCTAAGAAAGCTAATGCAATCATAGGCTGTATTAACAGAGGTGGAGTGTCCAGATCATGAGAACTAATTGTTCTACACTATTCTGTGATGATCAGATACAGTAATCAATGGCACCCATACCACCATTTTGTTAATTTATAATGAAGTTAATGCTTGCATGACTGGGTACAGGGCATAGCTATAGCTGATCAGTGAGGGGTAGGGCAAATGTCCCATGGGATACAGAGAGGGGACTGCCAGCTGAACAACAGTTTTCACTTTTCCTTTCCTGCCTCACTGAAGAAGATAGTGAGGAGATTGTGTGTGTGTGTGGGGGGGGGGGTCTTCTTTGTGTCAGGGCTCACTCCAAGCTTGCTATGCCCCTGCTTGGGTACTGAGATCAAGCTTCTAGGTCTGTGGACCTAGGCGCAAGCCTTGGGCGTGCATATCCTCCCCACTCATATCTAGACTCTTTACAGACCTTTCGAAGGCATGATTATTCGGAAATAAATCTTAATGGGTTCTGTGGGGCTTAAAGGTAAAGTGTGCCATCAAGTCGGTTTCAACTCCTGGCGCCTACAGAGCCCTGTAATTTTCTTTGGTAAAATACAGGAGGGGTTTACCATTGTCTCCTCCCACACAGTATGAGATGATGCCTTTCAGCATCTTCCTACATCGCTGCTGCCCAATACAGTACCAGCGGGGATTCAATCCGGCAACCTCCTCCTTGTCAGTCCAGCATTTCCATGCTGTGCCACTAAAGGTGACTTTCTGTGGGGCGTACTTCTAAATAATTGTGCTCATTTCACAACTTTATAAAGTGGACCTTACTTGCACATGAAGGCACCAGTTCATATTAAGAGTTACGCATGTAGTAGGAGAGATTGTGCAAACTCATGTCATGCTCCCACATCCTGGCACATATATAATGTACATGCACAGGCTGTGTGTGAACATGCCTTTAGACCGGGACTGCACAACTTCAGCCCTCTTGCTGTTTGTGGACCACAACTCTCATCGTTCCCGTCACAGTAGCCAATGGTCAGGTATGATGATGGAAGTTGCAGTCCAACATCTGCAGGAAGGCCGATGTTGTGCAGCCCTGCCTTAGACTCTCTGTAGCTGATGAAGTTCTGCAGTAATGGACGCCTCAACATCCAAAGCAGTAACAGGGCGTGCAGCTACTTTTACTTATGAAATGAGCACCTGGCAATCTTATGCTAACAGCCTACCTGGCCTATTTAATAAGCAGAAAGCTTCTTTTCATCAAGACAAAAACTAGACAGGTGCTCTCTCATTTGTGTTTGACATCACTTTTCTCATTTGCAATAGGTAGCAATAAAAAGCAGCTATAATGCTATGAAAGACTTAGGAAATCTTACCAGAGTTTCTGGTAAGGCTGTAAACAATTATTTGTTATTTGAGCAGTAAGGTTTTTAAAAACAAAACACTGTAATGCCAAGGGAAAACTTGGTTTTAGTTTTTAACAGAAAAATATGATAAAAGCTAGACTTGCAGTATTCCTTAACAATTAATATAAAACATAGCTAAAACATTTGCATTGCATTTGAAACGTTTCATAAAATAAATTTTATAAAATAAAATGTTATATTTAAAATATATATTTACATGTTTATATTTATTTTATTTCATAAAATAAATTTTCTTGTTTAAGTATGCACTTAAAAAAAACCACCTCTTGGATTTTTGACAAAGCTTGGAATAATGTCTGTGGTTAAGGAACTGTGAAGGATGTATTCCTGTGGTCTTAAGCTCCTCTCAGCTTTAAATATCTCTTACTGTAAAGGATTTTATGGTCTTAGATGGGTTTTTTGTTTTGTTTTATTCAGTTCTGTGATCCAGAGTGAAATTGCTTCCTTTTCCAGGCTTCCCACCACCATGACTAAAAATATGTTTTAATGATGCTAAACTCTATTATGTGATTTACTAACCCCGCTCACTTCACCCCCTTTCTGAAGACGAGCTGTTGCAGGCAACAGCAGAGACCCAACAACACTGAACCAGCTTTCTCCTGGAATCTGGAGGCAGCCCAGATTTTCCTGGGAGAGTTGCGGAAGTGCTGAGCTAGCATCGCCACAAGTGAAACCTGCCTTGGCAGAAGTGGGCACTGGCTGGGTGGAAATCAGCTCTGGGAGGGGGCAGAGCGGCGTAGCCTCCTGGATGGTTTCCCCATGCTTGCCTGCCCCCCGCCCCCGATCCCTACTTGCTGCGAGGGGCAGACTGAGGAAGCTGGGAACTGCCGTTGGGAAAACAACCCCAGGGGCGTGAAGGGTGGGGGAAGCTGAGCAGCTCCATCCCTGCTGCTGCGGGCGGGAGGACTCGACGCTGCTGAGGTTTGGATGGTCCCTCCACGCCGCAGCCAGAAAAGGAAGACAGGCATGCCTGAGGAGCGCAGGTAGGGCAGCAAAGCGGGCGGCAGCGCCTGCTTCTCCGCGCCTGCTCTTGTCCCGGAGGCGCTGCCGGCCCGATTCCGGGCTGGTTCCCCGCTGCTTGGCTGCTGCTCCCCCTGCCTGCCCCGCGGTGCCCGGCGGGCTGAGCCGGACTCTGCCTTGCGTGCTGGCATCGCAGTCCGGGCGGGCGGGCGCGGAGTTCTTGCTGCTGCCGCTGCCGCTGCCGCGGCGCCTCCGGCTCCCGGAGGGGCGCGTGAGGGGAAACCAGGTCACCCGCGCCGCCGCCGCCGAGACAGACAAACCGGCTTGGGAAGTGGCAAGTGGGGCTGGCTCAGGTGTCGGCGGCCGTCTCGGGAGGGGAAGGAGGAAGGGCTTCGGCGAGCAGCAGCAGCCTCCTTCTCCTCCTCCTCCTCCTCGCCCTTCTGGGAAGGAGCAGCTCCTCCTGCCCGGGAGAAAGCGGCGCGGCTGGGGCAACCACCCCCCTGGATCCCGGCCGGCGGCTGCGGGCGCGCTTGCGGTGAGTGTTGGGCTTGGGCATGGCAACCCCGGGCGCGCGGGGCGGGGGAGGCGCCGGCGAGAGCAGGATGGGCGCCCGGCTGCTGGGTGACTGACGGAGCCGCTGACCCGGAGGAGTGCCGGGCAGGAGTTCACCGCTGGAGTTGGCCGACGAGCCTGGGACAGATGTGCGGGGGGAGGGAGGGAGGGAGGGAAGGTATTTTTAGAACCCGCTTGGCTTCGATCGTCTGAAGGCTGCAGGAGCTAATCTCTCAGTTGTTGTGGGGCGGCTGCTGCTGTTGGGGAGGGAGGGAGGCGAGAGGGGGGCCAGATTTCCAAGTGATCGCGTCAATTCCCTGCCAAGTGCCTGCTTCTCCCTCCCGAGTCCCCTCCTCAGTAACGAGGTCAGCTTTCTATCATCTGTATGTTAGTCTCGATCAATAATGGAAAGGGCGGGGGGGGGGGGGGACGACGACAAGCAGACGATTTCTCTCTTGATTTATTTTATTTTCATTTTAATTTTTCTCCAAGCAGTCGAGCGGGGTTTTCCAGCCTAGCGTTTGGCGGAGGCGAGTCTTACATCACTGGGCTTCTTAATTTGGTTAAAAAAAAAAAAACCGAAATCCATGTTTAAAGGGCTTGATGGCTGCGCGCAGCAGGGCTTAGTTGTTGACAAAAATCTGTGCTTTTAAAAATGTCTCTGGCATAGTTGCGGGCGCGATGCACGGAGAGTGGAAGTTTCCATGATGAGTAAGTTATGTGACAAGGGATCCAGGAGGAAGATGTTCTGCACAACTCGCGGGGAACGGATTCGCCGACTGGAGCGGGGTGGTGATCGGAGAAGGCCAGAAGGACCGTTCGCAAAGGTTGCTGCCTTCCGAAGCAAAGCAGAACCGCTAGCCCCTTAAACTCTGGCGTGTTTGTCGGCTTCTCGTGCCGCCCCCTACATATTTAGTCTCATGGAAAAGTGACCCTTGGAAATGTGTTTTCTCCAAAACCTCCTGATGCATAAGCAAAAACTCAGGAGAAGCGAGGAGGAAACAAGTTTTAACCAAATAGCCGAGGGTAGTGTGAGGTTCCTCTCTCAACTCTTTCCACAGATATCATAGTAGTTAACCACATGTCTATTGTTTGGTGTATTTCGGTCCCATGCAGCAAATAGCAAAGTATGTACACAGTGATGGGAAACAATACAATACCAAATGCATACTTGAGAATGGCTCAGCTTTGGCTACTGCAGAGGTTGGGACTGTGACTTTCATGAGTCATTTTCCAGATAAGATCTTTGCTCTTCTGTTTGCTTTCTAAGAAGAAACGCACTTTTCTGGAAATTCGTCATGTCCTTCTCCACCTTTCTCAGATATGTGGGATGGGTGATGGTAACTGAGTGATAAGGAGGACTCGGAGGCACTTTAAGCACGCACACAGACACTCATTCCCTTGTCACTTTTTACAATCGTTTAGGCCTTGGTAGATAGAGAAGACACGGTTTTGGGACTACATACCCAGAGAGTCATCCTTAGGGGGGTGCAGGGCTCCAGTGGCCCAGAGATGTGGGGCACCAGCAGAATCTCCCCATTACAACCTCTGCCAGCCACTCTGTGGCAGCAGTCACCCTCCAACTCAGCCAGCCCTGCAACACCCTCTCGTTGCCAGGCAGAGCATGCTGCGGGCCAGGGGTGTAGTGGAGGGGGGACACGCAGGGGCAGATTTCCGGTACTTCTCGGCTTCTCTGGCTGTTGGGGTGGGCCTGGCCATGGGGGCTGTCGTGGAGAGCACCTGCACTTCTGAATTGGCAACTACATCACTGTTGTGGGGCCAACTGAGTTGAAAGGCCACCACTGTGACAGGTGGGAACCCCACTCTGTCTGGTGGGAAATATCTGCACCACAGTCCATGAGAGAGGGCAGCTTCCTCTGTCTGCTGCAGCACTGCCTTCTGTCTCAGCCAGCCCCGTGGTACGCTCCGGGCTGTGGAGAAGAGTGCATGGTGCGGCCCAGCTGAGTTGGAGCGCAGCCACTGCGACAGGCGGTAGCCGTGCTGTAGGCCAGCATTAGTGGGAAATTTCGGTGCTGCTGATACTGGCAGGGCAAAGCTCCCACTTTAGTAGCTGCCTTCCGACTCAGCCAGCCCCACAGCATGATCTGGTTGTCAGAGCAGAGTATGCCATGGGGCCTGGCCAAAGGAGGGCAGCTGCTGCAACAGGCGGGAGCCACGCTCCAGGTTAGTGAGGTGGGAAATATCACCCCTCCCTCTGCAGCAGAGCACAGATCCTGGCAACAGCTGCCCTTCAATTCAGTCAGGCCCATGGCACACTCTGAGTTGCCGACAAGAAATAATAATAACTTTGTTTATTTGTTAGCCGCCCCATAACGAATTGTTCTTTGGGCAGCTCGCAACACAACATTAAAACATGAAATAAAAACACACATTAAAACTTCTTCCCTTTTTCCTCAAAAGGGAAAAATGAAAATACAAAATAACAATACAAAGCAGTTTAAAAACTCTTAACAGTCAGTTAAAAATCAAATTTAAAACTCAAAATGTAAAAGGCCTGAGTGGACAAAAAGGTCTTCACCTGGCATCTAAAAGAACAAAATGATGAAGCCAGGTGAACCTCACTGGGGAGGTTATTCCATAAATGGGGTGCAACCAAGAAGAACTCACTGTGGGGCCCGGCAAAGTGGGAAGGCAGCTGCCGTGCCAGGTGGCAGCCGTGCTCTGGGTTGGCGGTGGTGAGAAATCTCTATGTCGTGACCACAGGTGGAGCGCAGATCCCGCCCATTACAGTAGCCACACTCCTACTCAGCGAGCTCCACGAAACACTCATACTAGGGGTGAGGAGATTCCAGCTTGGAATCCAAGCTTGGATTCCAGCTTGGAATCTCCCTGCCACCACCCCTAGCATGGGACTGCCCCTATTTGCCCACTCCTAAGGACACCACTGATATCTGCAGTGCCAACTGTAACTGATTTAACAGCCATTCATTCCCCGCCAGGGAAACCTGGGAATTTCAGATAGGCCTTTGTGAGCGTCAGTGTGAATTAAACTCTGTATCTCTCTACTACTACTATGTATATACTGCTTTTTGATGAAAAAGTTCTTACGGTGGTCTACACAGAAAAATAATAATGGTAATTAATAATAAGATTGTTCCCTATCCCCAAAGGGTTCATAGTATAAGAAGAAACACAAGGGAGACATCAGCCACAGCCACTGGAGGAATGCTGTGCTGAAAAGGCCCAGTTGCTTTCCTCTGCTAAATATTATTTTATTTTATTTTATTTTATTTTATTTTACATTTAAATCCCGCTCTTCCTCCAAGGAGCCCAGAGCGGTGTACTACATACTTGAGTTTCTCTTTCACAACAACCCTGTGAAGTAGGTTAGGCTGAGAGAGAAGTGACTGGCCCAGAGTCACCCAGCTAGTTTCATGGCTGAATGGGGATTTGAACTTGGGTCTCCCCGGTCCTAGTCTAGCACTCTAACCACTACACCATGCTGGCTCTCTATATAATATAAATATAATAAATAAATAAATAAATAAATAAAATAATAATATAATATAAATATAAGAGAATCATCACTTTAAAAGGTGCTCTTTGTCTAGTTAGCAGGGGAGATACTATCCAAAGTATCTCTTTGGATAGATCTGTGATGCTAGCCTTGTTAGTTTTATATGCGTTAGCTGTCATGGCTCTCCCCAAGAAACCAAGGAATTGTAGTTTCATGTTGCATATTCTCAAACTACAGTTCCCTTACGGGAATGACTGTTTAAACCTCTAATGTAGATATGTATTTTGAGTAGCTTGCAATAAAGCTGTTATTCTGCATTTGTACAATTTGATATCATGTTCGATTTAAAGGGGCATAGCTGTGCATGGTTGCATGGGACTGGATTTTAAAAGTATAAACAACCTTCCAGAATTACTTGACTGAGTATTCCAGGAGGTGAATATGAATTTTCACTTTTGGACTAGAATAACAGTGTAAGATTTATAAAACAGCCATCAAATATAATTTGATTAGCTCTGAGCTGTGCTTGTATATTATTAGCACTGGCATAATTGTTTCAATTTGATGGTTGCTTTTATACCATTTCCCCAGCTTTTATCCATCCATATGGTAAGTTGCATTACTATGTTACATACTAATAACATGATGAGCTTCATCCTATCACATGAGTGGAATTTGAATTCATTGACGGCCATGCTGCTGCCTGCAACATACTCATTGTTTCCCGATATGTTGAGTAAATATATGACATAATAAGGCTGGGCCTGTCTGTTTCTCTTTTTAACTGAAACATTAATGCTCAATCCCCACTGCAGTATTCTTAGCATTTTTGAACCTAGCAAGGTAATGCTAATCTTTTCAGTTCTTCCAGTTTTCAGTTCTTCCAATAGGAGCTATATATAAACATTAGAATAAAAGGGGTGATGGTGGTTGGTATGCAGATGTCATGAAAAACACTGTAATTTGATCAGCGGCCATTGGACTGGTTTTGTAGATCAAGGTGTGACTTGATATAGCCCAGTGGGTTGGTTTCAGAGCTGATAGCAGGATGGCATTGATAATATACAATGCTTGCTGTGTGTTAAATATACTTCTCAAAAGTTTTCTCCATGCTCCAAGGTGTATGACTGACAGCATCAGACACTGTGTCTTTTATTTAGTCACAAAGCAAGTATTTACTGGACCAAGCAAAACAAGATTCCTCAGGGTAGATCTGATCCTGTGGTTAGAAGATTTTGAGATCAGGCCGTCAACTTCCTGGCAATAAGCCTTCTCAAATACAGGCTGGGAAACATGATGGGAAAAATGTAGGTGAGTCTCCACAACTGCCCAGCTTTTAGAGTCGACTTGCTTCTAGTCACCTAGAGCCAGTTGCAGTAGTGGTTTTTGTGGTATGGTGGCCTTTCCACCAACTTCTGGCTGGAGACCATGAGTTCCTACTTTGTTTTGCTCTCTTAGGATGCAGTCAGTTGGGTTCTTTTTTCAGCTGTTCCATTGACTTTAATAGGCCTGTTCTGGAGGAAATGTTTTGTCATTTGGTCCATATTAATTTGAACTTCATGCGTCATTGTCCACATCAACCACTTTATACTAAATTCCACACACACTTTCCCCACTTTATATTCTCCATTGGCTGAATTGGTTGAACAACATGTTGCATTCATTACATTGGGATAAAGGGAGGAGATTCCATATTGTGAAATTGGGTTGTGAAGTGGACATATGGCTTGGATTGTGGAGAGAAGTGGATGCATGGGCTGTTGGAATCAGGAGGTGGAGCAGGAATAAAGGCTAGGAATGATGGCAATAGATAAGGACCTTTGTGGACTGCAAATACCTTTTCATTGGAAGTCCAGGCAGAACCCTTTTGCTTCTAATACTTTGCAGTTGTGTGATGCATGTGAGCATTTTATCACAGTTGCATATACAAAACTAGAGAATTAGTATTTTTAGATTCAGAAGAGGCAGCAATAAAATGTATACTACAATGCTTGTAAATGGGAAATCAAGGTTCAAATCCCTTCTCTGTCATTAAGCTTATTGGATTATCTTTATTTCACTTATTTCCAATCTTCGTATGCTGGCCTTTAAATATAAATTCCTGTACAGTTTATAATTAATTGTAATGCCTCTGTGTGTTGCCTCTAAATACCGGTTGCGGGGGAGCAACGGCAAGAGAGAGGGCATGCTCCCAACTCTTGCATGTGGGCTTCTCAGAGGCATCTGGTGGGCCACTGTGTGAAACAGGATGCTGTACTGGATGGGCCTTGGGCCTGATTCAGCAGGGCTATTCTTATGTTCTTATATTTTTAAAGCATGCATTGCGTTTCTATTTCATCCTTCCTCCAGGCTGCAAAGGCTGCTAGAGAGGAGTGAAGGACTTCTCTCCACATTTTATCCTAACAACCTTCTGAGGTAGCGCTGGCCCAATTTACCCAGTAAGCTCCATGGCTAAGCAGGGAATTGAACCTTGTAGATCCAGTATTTTGTCCACTATACCATGCTGACCGGTGTGATCTTTCTCAAGCTAACCCAGGGCTTGCCCAGTGCCCAAGGTAGTGCAATAAGCCGCTGCCTCCTTTATCTGCTCTCCTGCCCCCACCCCCCAGATAGGTGGTACACTCTGTGCACTACCCACTCACGCACCACCAGCACACTCTGCTCGATCCCATTACCTGGCAACATGCTAGCACCACACTGCTACTGCAGCTCTTCCCGCTCCTTGGATTTTTGTTTTTTTGTTTTTAAGAGAAACTGCAGAGGACTAGACTCGTGTTCTGCTGGGGGAACATCTTTCCCTCTCTCTCTCCTTCACATTTCCTCTTCCTTTTTGATGTCCAGGGAATGAGAGGAAGAGCAGTAGCAGCACTGGTGGTTACATGGCAGGATAAGAGGATGCTGACAGGAGGTGCTCTGTGGTTGCGGAGGGACAGAAAGATTCCAGGTGTATTCAGGCAGGGTGGGGGCGAAAGAGGAGAGGAAGCACCAGGCCAGCAGTTCTGGTATCACTGTGGGTGATACCCACAGCAGTGGGGAGGAGTCACCATCGCCACAGACCCGCTGCCAAAGACCGTTGCCTCACCTTGCCTTATGAGAGTGTTTTGAGCTAACCTACTTAGTTGAGTTGCATGGATAAGCGAAGATGAGAACTGCTGGGGTCTCTTGATGCTGAAAAGTGTTGAATAAGTTAATAATTCCTCAAGCTATGCTGTATTCTGCATTGTCCAGCAATACTGCAGAAATGCAAGTTGCTCTCAGAGCTCCCTTGTTAGAGTAATAAATGCTCATCTTCAGAAATTTATTTTATTTATTGTTAAATGTATATACCGCCTTTCATTAGAACTATCCCAAGGCGGTTTACAGCAAAAATTTAAACACAAGATGGTAAAAAAGACACAATTAAAATATTAAGTGAAAAATACTAAACTCATCATCATCATCATCATCATCATCTGATTAAAATTTTAAAACAAAAGCATAAAAGCAATACAGAGTATAAAGAGCAGCAGCAGAGAATCAAATAAATGCCTGGTCAAAAAGCCAAGATTTTACACTCTTTCTAAAAGTTGTGATGGAGACCGAGGAGTGAATAGCCACCGGGAGAGCATTCCAGAGTCTGGGGGCAGCAACAGAGAAAGCCCTGTCCTGTGTGCATGACAACCGAGCATCCCTCATTGTCGGCACCCGGAGCAGAGCCCCCTCAGATGACCTCGTCAAGCGGGCAGTAACCCTTGGGAGCAGTTATCCCGGGCTCAAACCGTTAATTAGTTATTGGTAAGTTAGCTTGTTTCCATGAATCTTTGCAGCATTTCTTGGGGAGGCTGATTCTAGATAAGTGAGGTAGGAAATTAAGGTGAAGAGAGTGTACCTTGCCTGAGGCTACTAGTTTGACCCATCAGGGACAAGTTTTTAACTGAGCTGTTCATTTGTTGTAGTCACTGGATCACATTGCCCACTTAAATGACTCTATTCTTGGGCATATTAGATAGCTTTAGACAAGGTTATACCCATCACTATCACTAATAATTAACATTGAGAGAGCATTTATAAAAATTTGAGAAACTCAGTTAAATTGTCTTTTGCCTGCTCTATCATTTGTATAGCAGTCTCTTGAAGATGCAGATTGCAGTGGGAGATGGTTAGTGAAGGATGAGTAATCTTTCAGGTGACCATTATAGATCTTATTATTGCTGATGAATCCCTGATAAGCTTCCATGTGACTCCAGGGTTCCCTAGAACACAGGACAGGATTCAGACCAGCTAGTTATGACTAAGCGTAATTGAAAGCGTAATTGAAAGAAATGATTCCTAGCCATGGCCAATTTGAGTCCCATTAATCCTGGTTGGGCTCTGTGTCCAACTGTGTTAAATTAATCTGGATGCTGCCCACAGTCTGCAAACCAGTGATGATGTAGGCTCTTGGCTCTGTCTGGTTTCTTATGATCATGCAGAGTTTTGCTTTCCCTCTGTCTGAAAACCAGTACTTGGAACACATTTGTGAACACATTTCCTTCTCGGTCCTCGCCAGAGAGCCCTCCTTATGAGCTAGGGTATGTGCTGCCTTTTCCACTTCTCTGGTGTAGACAGTGTACTGCTGCAGTGTTTACTTCATTCCGACTCCAGACCACATAGTAAATTTAGCAGGTTAACATACTGGCTAGAGATGTAACGTAAATATAATAATGTGTTTGTTATAAAAGTCCTGGATAATCAAACATGCAATAAACTGTATCATAGCTCCACAAAACGAATCAAATCTCACAGTGCTTGGGGTTTTGTTTTTCATTTGTCTGCATGTAACCCATATGAGGATGTTTAAATATGTGAATTCAGGCTTGTATAAACTGTTTGTCTCTAAATATTGAAAACATATGCAGCTGATAAGCTCTGTCAGCTATGATTACTTCTAAGCACTTACTGCAAAGGGGAAAATGTAGATATACAAAAGTAAATGCATGGAAAGTCACAGATACATATTTTTTTGTTTTCAGTAATTTGTCATTCCACCTTCACTCTCACATATTTATTTACTTATTATTTATTTGACATATTTATATACCGCCCAAAACTCATGTCTCTGGGTGGTTTACAATAAAACAACACAGATTAAAAACAAAACTAAAGTATGAAAACATTAAAACAATTGAAATTTTTAAAAAACGATTAATTCTCTAAGTCTAATTACTATTTCAAATGACTTGCACATTCAGCCAAAGTATACATGCATTCATACTACTCATTCCAAGTGGCAAAACCACTGCTTTGGTGTAAAGCTATATGTTCTGTGATTGCTTTGACATTGTTACCATTTAACACAACGGAAATTGCTTCTGTATCATGTTCGTGGAAATAGGAGTCCTGAGCATATGTATTCAAATGCAACCACCTTCCATGCACATGCCTGAGCTCTTCACATTTCCCATTTGTATGTCTCCTCCTTGTACTGCATTTAAAACCCTTCCATGCCTATTTTTAGGACCAGGATGTTCAATTGTATTAAGGCTTCATTTAAAATTTAATACAAGGAATGATTTGTAACTTTGTATTCCAGTTAGAAAAGTTTCATCAACCTTAATATTGTAAATGATTCATAATACTATAAAGTATTATGCCAGAGATGTGGGTTTTCTGGCAAATTTCCAGTTGGCATTGTGGTGGTTCGTGGTTTGTAGAACATATTCCCATGTATATTACTTCCTCATTTGCATTACATTTTTTTCCTTAAAACATTTTACTGTCAAAATTTCCCTGATATCCTAAACAGATTGTGATCTGATCTGGCATGTTATTTGACCTATTTATTGAGTTAACCCCCCCCAAAAAAACCCCCCCAAAACCCCACAACCAAAACCAAACACCATATTAATTTCCCATACTGAATCTCAAAGGTTTTTCAAATAGCTGAAGCAAAATATTTGGGGGAAGAGCAGCACCCAAAACAGCTAATGTGGTTTAAATGCTATAGTGAAATAAGTTCAAAGTTTTAGGTGGAAATAAATTGTTTTTATTATGCCTGTGCATTGGAATCTCGAACCAACAAAAATGCACCATCAATCCAGCACCACTTGGAGTCATATGCTCCCGGTACAGCCAGTATGAGGCAGTACTTGCTATTTCCAGCAGAGGGGGGTGTTCCCAGAATCAGAGGCTGCAAATGGGATGCAGGGAAGATGTGCGGGATTGCCAGGAGGATGCAAATGGGATAGTGGGAAGGTGCATGGGGACACCTTGAAAGGAATTCCTCCCACCTCCCAGGTTGTGTGCTTTCCTAATATCCCATTCATACTCTCCTGGTGATCCTGCAGTTTCCCAACACCCCATTCTCAGCCTTCAGTGAAAAGCTCCCCACCCCCACCCCATGCCAGAAATAACAAGTATTGCCTGACGCTGATTGCACTGGAAGATGGTGCATTTCTGTCAAGAGGTGGAGACTCCAATGCACTGCTCTAATTTTTACTGAAATGCACAATACATTCATAAAACATATATGTACTCTCTTACACACTTCCTAGGGATACTCTCCTGAAAAAACATTAATTACAACTTCGAAACTGCCATGCTTGCCTAATATTGCATTGGCATCCATTCATTGTTATTAACGAATTTTACAAAACAATGATTAAAATCTGGTCTAGTATGACAGGCATGCAGCAATACAGATTTCAGACGTGCCCTGGAACAGCCCATGGTTAGTCAGCAAAAGTTGGTGACCCTCATATATTTTGGTGACTCATAGTACACTTCAGAGGGAAGGGGAGAGTGACGAGAAGGGCCCTTCCTTTGCTCAAGCAGAAGCGTTGTGGTAATCTGGAGCTCACTGCTGCACATATGCAGTGCTAATATGGATGTTGGTCAATAAACTTATTTAAATGGGAAATTTTCCTATGGAAAAATAATTCTCCACCCTATATCTCTGAATTATGTATATTTCATATTTGGATGAAATGGGGTGGAATATCTTCACATTATTCTGTAGTTAGCTACATCTTTAGATAGTGAGCCCTTTTGGGATACAGAACCATCTTGTTTTTCTGTGTTAACCTCTTTGAGAACTTTAGTTGAAACATGATACATAAATATTATTGGTAGTTGTTGTCCATGAAAAGATTTCATGCTGTTTAATCATGCTCATGAAATAATTCTAGATCATAGTAAATTATTAGATTTCTAGGTCATATTTGCCATATTAGCTCATAAATAAACCCAGGAAAGTTGGTCAGATTCAAGACAGGACTGCGTTAGAGTCCAGTTCTGAGCTATTAACAGAAGGTTTCTTCCAGATTGCTTGTAGTTAGCACAATAAATGCACACTTGGTAAAAAAAATTTTAAACACACAGACTATAGTCGTCTTCCCTCAAGGCCAGGCTTCTGTTTTAAAGATACTGCATTTTTCCAGGACTGGGCATGTTGTGTTCTATACCAGGAAAGACGTAATATCTTTTTGGATCCTTCTCCTGCCCCTGCAGTTTATTCTTGAATATATCAAAGAGCAAGCCTTTAAACCTTGCTGAGAATCCAACACTTGTTGCCTGGGTTTGCCATTTGCTGCATATGATTGCCATGAAAATACGGTAAATAGGAGTATTTTATTTTATATGCCTCTAGGAATACTCTAGTGGTAGCCTTCTGTGTGGTGATAAATGAAAACCTTGATTAACCTAGTAGTCTAGGTTAGTATGTACAGTGAGTGAGAAAAATGCAGACGAAAAACCTGATCTGC
Source organism: Hemicordylus capensis (assembly GCF_027244095.1). Classification (NCBI taxonomy): domain Eukaryota; kingdom Metazoa; phylum Chordata; class Lepidosauria; order Squamata; family Cordylidae; genus Hemicordylus; species Hemicordylus capensis. The sequence goes on from NC_069662.1 coordinate 108,956,756, forward strand.
GTCCTCAAAGGAACTTGCCGGAGGGAAGAACCCCTGTCTACTGTTGAGCAACGAACTCTTCAGATTTGCATTGCTGGTAATTACATTGCAACCAGAAAGACCACTGTCTACTTGATAACAAAGGGCTAGTTCAGACGTCATGCAGAACCTTGGATGACCCCAAACCGCAGACTTGCATGCTTGCCCCTTCATGCTTGCATGAACATTTACTTCTGATTTAGGTTAAAAGAAATCAAGATCATTTGTGACATACAAACATACCAATCTGTTTGTTCTAATTTGCTTTCTTAAAACAGACTGATCTGCAACCAAGGTTTGAAGTGGGGTAACAGTTCTTTGTTTATTTCAAGCACATAAGAGTAAATAGGACATGATGACCAATGTTGGTTTATTTGAACCTAAATTGGAATAGACATTTGTGTGGGCATGGAAAGGGGAGTGCACACTCCCAAGGCTCATGCAGAACCAGGGTTCAACCTAGGTTCTGTGTGATGTCTGAACCAGCTCCAAGTAGTTCAGTGATGTCTGAACCAGCTCCTAATAGTTCAGATAGAACATGTGGATGAATAGCATTATGCATTATTATATAGTAAGTGCAAGTATTTAAATATGTCTACTCCACTTTTCGGCCAACATAGGGACCTCTGAGATAATATAATGTTCCTGATCTATGTGATGCATAAGGGAAAATCTCCTTTGTAATCTTTCTTTGAATGCAGTTAAATTGATATTCAGTAAAACAACAGCTGTACAATATAGTGACACATAATAAATGAAAGGTTTTGTATTGTAGCATGCTTAGGGCAAGAAATCTGATGTGCTCTTGAACATTTACCTCCCTTAAAACATTAGTGCATCAGAAGGAGTATGTGATATCTATCTTCTTTCTTCTGATCTGGATATAAAATATTGCACAGTATTTTTGCTGGTCTAGGGATTCAGTTTCCTTGCATTCTAATGATCACAGCTACATTGTAGACAGTTGCTTATTTAGTTCTCTTTTGTCTATGATCCTATCAGAAATAGTTGAAAAGCCTTTTTCATGACTTAATTTTAGTTGGATCACCTGTGATGTCAGATAATGAGAAATGGGATATTAATGTCTTATGAATATCTGATGTTTCACAGGATTCTCCCTTCTCCTGCTGTTCTTTTTCCGAAGGGATACAAATAGGTTCTATCTGTTCAGTCTCACTTCTAATTAAAAAAAAATGTCCAGCTGGGTATATGTGATCAGGTTACTTCTACAGCTGAGCAATAGAGGTATGATATAGGGCTTAATTTGATGACTTGAAGGTTCCAGACACCAGAATTAAGTTTCAGAACTCATTTGATCTTGGAACTTCTGGACGTGTAATAGAGTTGCCAGACTGGCAACCAGGGACTCTTTTTTCTTTAAAGTGGCTAGTGTGGCCTTAAGCAGTACTTGGTGACATAAATCCCATGTCCTTATCTCTCTTGGGTTCAGCAGCAGCTGCCACCAAATACTTCCTCAGGCCCCACACCTCTGGTATATTTGCAGCTTTAAAGAGAAAAATAATCTCCAGTTTGGCGATCTGGCAACCTTAAGGCTACTCATCTTCTTACACTGGCTGACTGAGAATGGAGGTAATAAAATGTTGAAAGTGAGTAGAGGGAATAAAGAATTAAAGAGACGGGAGTGCCCCTTTAGTTAAGCAAGCAGGAAGGAGGAGAAGGTTCTGCCATTACAAGTCTCAAAAATCAATTGCTTGTAAATATGAGAAGTGTTGAGCTAATATTTGAAACTTGGCCTCTGTGATCTACTAGATGAGGTCTACAAATGTGCCTACTTTCAAGTATATCTGATAAAAATTGCTGCAGCTACAAAAAGGTTTAAAAGTGCTGAAAATTGACCTTCTTTTGTCCAAACTTTATCCAGGAGTATAATTAATTCTTTTAAATTTTGGTGAAAATGACTGTCAGGAGGAGTGCCTTTCAGTAGTTTGGTGAAGTTTCAAACAGAGGTTTAAAAGGTTTTCCTGCCTTATTAAAGTCTATGGGAAGTAATTACTGATAAAGTTATGTAGAGCTACTGTGTGGAGCCAGTGACTGTTTTGACAATGAAGCTGGAATGCTGACTCGTTTTGCCTGTAGTCTGAGATTGGCAGGGAGAGCCAGCCATTGGGATTCTGTTTCACGTGCAATGCATATTCTGTTAGTGATGGAACGTGAACTCTCAGGGAACGGAAGGGGAATGTACTGGGAGAGCAGTATGGGGAAGAAGCAGTGTTATTTATGTTTGTTCGTTAGCAGGATTATTTCTGAGTAAGCATGGCTGCAACGTCCTTTTCTTTCCCCTACCCATCCCCTCTTCTCTGTCAAGCAGAGAATAACTCCCTCACACTTCCTTGGAACTGCCTCACACGTTTCTCAGTTGACAGGGTTCTACTGTCTATCCCCCACTGTCAGAAGAACTGCACTTGCCTTCTGTGATAAGAAGTTCTTGGCTTTAGTGAGCAGGGCTACTTTACCGACACCTATTTTATTTTAGTTTTAAAACCACCGAGGTAATCTCAGCTACTTTTAGACTATTTACTGCCTAGTCACAAGCATGCAACACACAAATGTACACACACAACACAAAGATATGCAGATAGGACAAATGCACCCACACAACACAAACACACAAATACTCATGCAACATAAATGCAGAAACATACACAAATGCACAAACACAGATGCAATGTACATGGCACAAACACATGCACATCACACAAACACACACACAGCATAAATGCATACAGGCAACAGAAATACACAAACAAATGCAACATAATTGCGAAAACAAACAAAAACAGATGCAGCACCCAAACATACAGAGGTCCAAACACAGAGGCAGTGCACAAACATAGAGATGCAACACACAAATGCAGATCTCAGGCACAATCACAGGTGCACACACAACATAAATACAGGTGCAGCAGTAACACATGCACTCAACACAAATACACAAACACGTGCATGCAACATAAATACACAAACAGGCACAGATGCAACACCAAGATAAATGTTGACACAACACACAAATGCAGATACAACATCCCCTAGTGCAGACACAATGCACACATACAATAAATATATTGATAAATATATGATAAACACACAAAACACAGGAACAACACATAAACACAAAGATGTGACACATGCATGCGATGCACACACATATGCCACAAACACACAAATATATGCTATGCAAACACACATGCAACATAAATGCAGAAACACACACAAATGCAACACGTACAGAGATATAACACATACATGCACAAACACAGAGATGCAGTACACAAACACACACAGGTGCAATGCAGAAACATGCAACAGCCACACAAACACACACACTCAAGCACAGAAATGGAGAAACATACATTAATACCCCCCCGCCCATGACATAAATACATGCACACAACACAAACAAACGCAGAAGTACAGAAACATGCATGCAAGAAAACAAGCAAATCCATATACCCACAGAGAAATGCAAATACATAGATTTGCAATACAAGCACACACACACAAACACTTGGAAATATATACACACACGTGTGGAACACAAGGACACACACAAAGAAACAAAAGCCCTTCCACACAGAAGCTCAAGAATACACAGATACGAATACACATACAGAAATGCAAACATAATTTTCCTTTTACAAAGCATGACAATTCAATGATTTGGGTGGGTGGGAGGGACCGCCTGCCAGTTTAAGAGCAGACTTAATGCTATCAAGCTAGGGGTGTTCAGATTTGGTTCTAAATTCAACTGGACCAGCCTTAAAAAAAGGCAGTCAGTACAAGTTCAAACTGGACTGGGTCCGATCCAAAAAGGACCTGTTTGACCCGGTCTGAGGGCTGTGTTTGTAAGGGGGAATCCAATGAGGATTCCCTTTTACAAGCAAAGGGGAACCCTGCCTTTAAAAAGGTATGAAAGGCAGCTGGTGGTGTGGTAAGATGGCATTTTACCGGCTTCAGCAGCAGCTCCTCTAAACCCTGCTGGAGCTCTTCCCCAAGTACAGGTAATGTCAGCTGCTGGCTACCCCACCTGCTTGGGGGAAATGCCGGTGGGGTTTAGAGGAGCTGTGCCACCACCAAAGCTGCCTTCTTACCAAAGCTAGTAAGGTGCTGCCGAAGCTGGTAAATCTCTTCCCACTCACCCACCCCTGCCCTTAGAACCCCTTTAAAGGCAGGGTTCTCCTTTGTAAAGGGGACTCTTCACTGGATTCTCCTTTTACAAGCGTAGCCCTCTAACTGGGTCAAACCAGACCAAATGGACAGGACTGCTGGCAAGTTAAACTGAACCGGCCCGTGGACCGGCAGTTCAGTTCGAATTTGGTTTTAATTCAATCTGACCTGCCAAACCTAGTTCCATGCACACGCCAGCAAAAGCTCCACAAAACTGGGAAATCGGAACCTAATGCAGAAGCTTTAACAGGTTTGCCACGTGATCAGTAATGGAGCTCCATTGTCCCCAGCTTGATTTTGTGCTCAAAGGCCAAGGAAAAGTGTGGGTACATGGAGGGCAAGTTGGAAGCGAGCACAATTTGTGACATTGCACAACATCATTATTGATCATGTGGCATCAGCCTTAGGTTCCAGTTTCCTGGATTTGTGAAGCTTGGGGCATATTGAGATAGCCTTAACTCTGCTCTTAAACTGGCAGGTGTTTTTTGACCATTGTATATCATATAACTTAAAAATATTTTTGTTGAGATCATGGTATGAGGGATTGGGAAGGAATATTGGAATCACACTTGATTTGTGAAGGCTTTTGATATTTTTCAAATGTATACTAAGGATGTGTACTACTCTTGTTACACACTGAAGAAAACACGATGGGTCAACACTTTAACACCCGCATACACAGCATTAGAATAACTGAAGTTCTGAACAAGCTATGTTTGGAGACTTGTTGTCAACTATTTTTTATTAACAAGTCATATATAGGAATAGAATGCATGGAGGAATGATAGAGCTTTATAGTGAGTGACAGTGTTCAAGCAACTTCCTAGGGCACCAATTTAACAAAATTACTTTGGAGAAAAGGATCTGAAGGTTTGTTACCACTAGTCATGACCCTGAAAGAGAGTTCAGATGTAATTGGATTTTGCCATTGGATCTAGGTGTACCTGAAGTATATCTGCATCTTGCATTACCTGTAGTTAGCTGTATTGCAGCCTACCATCTTGGTCTATAGATGTTTTAGCAGGTCTGGGAGTTCAAATGTATACACATCAATATTTATTTCAGTGAACAGGATAATTTCAGGCACACGAAGGAGTTCATTCCTGGTACTGCCACTATTGAAAATGGAAATGGCAATTTGGTCTCAGAACACAAGTGGTTCAGATTTGTTGTGTTCAAAATATTTACCTGGAAACTGCTATATTTAGTAGCTAATATTATTTAGTATACTTGTTTAATCTTACTCTTTATTGTTTTGAGAAGCAATTATATCTAGGAACATTTACCGTATGGCTATTACTAGCAAAAATAATAAATGCATTCTTCATCGTGAATGACAGGTAGCATTTCTTTCTTTTTCTTCAATGTTTGATTATGGAACAGTGTAAATATACAAAAGGTCACTATCAATGTGACATTGCTCCAAAACTAAGATGATGGTGCAATTTTTATGAATGATGTCAGGTCTAATCTTTAAATTTTTTTGCACAATTCTGTGAGCAAATAAAAATTGTTCTTTGAAACTCAAACCAAAAGTGCTGAAGATCTACAAGTGGAAGTACTTGAGAAGCGGATAGAAATTAATGTTAATTATTTTTCTTATATGTGCCAAATGGCATACTTAGTAGAGCACTATTATTTCAGGTTTAATAGTTTTTTGAGATTTTTTTAAATTACTAGGACAAGTAAGCTGAACAATAAGACAATTATTGATTCAGTCCAGAATTCTGTGGGATTCCAGTACATGTGCACACACACGCATACACACACACACACACACACACACACACACACACACAGCTTTTTCAGATGTAACGAGTGCCCCAGGTACTTACAGTTGCAGTGGGCAAAAGCTACAAGGAAGTCCTGCTGTATCACTGTCAATCACCCCCTCATGCTGGTGATCATGGTTATGATACCTTTCATCTGAAGGGGGCGCTACTGTAAGCGTGATCACAGAGAAACTGTGAGCTGCAGTCTAGAGAGTCTCTACTGCAGGGGTAGGCAAGGTTGGTGTTCCAGTTGTTAAATTTAAATGCCCATCATCCCCAGGGATTATAGGCATTGTAGTTCAGCAACAGGTGGAGTGCCAAGGTTTTCAACTCCTGCTCTTGTCCAAAGAACAATATGAATCCATGGAGAGAACTACAGACCTGTGTAAGAGCCAGGAAGTTGAGCCAACATAGCCACAGATTAAATAATGCAGGATATGCATTATATACATATCATATATAGTATGGTAGGTTCTTTAGTTTTTCCTTTTTATGACTCTCAATTTTTAGCTTTTAAAGTAGCTTTTAATTTGAAACGTAATACTGATTGTGGTTTTTAACCTGACTTTTAATTTGTTTACTTAATTAGGTAATTTTATTACTTTTATTGTGAGCCGCCCCGAGCAGTAGTGTACTGGAGGGGCAGGGTATAAATATTTTAAAAATAAATAAATGAATGAATAAAGTGCTTGGGAAATTAAACTTCAAAGAATTCACCCATCGCACACTCTTTCATTTTACATAAAAACATAGTAACACTCTCTGAACATTTAATCCCCTCTCTTGCACACCTAGGTGGGCAAGAAATCTACAGACAGTTCGTCTCCTTTTTTCCATGCATAAATGTACACACATGCACATGCCTTTGTGCCATCCCCATAGATGCTGCTGCCATTGATTCAGTCTCTAGGAGATCCCTTACCTTAGCAGGTCAAAGCAGGTGTGTGCTGCAGGGGCCTACCAGTCAGACAGGGCAGCGTACGCCCAACTAGCTTGGATGCTACTCCTGTGGTGGTGGTACATGGCTGGTTTTTATGAGCAAAACAAGCTGGCCCAGCTTCTCTTTGCCTTTCTTCTCCATCCTTGTCCGTGTCCACTGTAGCTAGTAAGTGAGTGAGGTAGGCATCAACGCTCCTCTTTGTCACTATTCAAAATCTGAAGGGAGGTGCTGGAAGTGACCTCCCTTTCTAACCCTTATGCACCCTCACTTGCCTCCCAACTGCAGGAAGGACTCCAAGTCCAATTATGCAGAACAAGACAGACCAGAAACGTGGTTTCTTGAAATGAAGGTTGACTGCAGACATGCTCATATCTTTCCCACTTCCTTTCTCTCAACTAAGAAAGGATTAACAGGTCTCTGACCCAAACATACCGGCCTGCATGTCCCTATTTTCCCATTTGGGAAAATAGGAACATGTTGGCAGGTATGACAAAGGCCTGGAAGGAAGCGGGCTATAATTGTGTTTTTCAGAACAGTCCCATAGAAATTAGAGCACTACCTGGAAGGAATGGCAGAACTAACCCTAACCCAGAGGTCTGTTAGAGTAAGGAGTCTGTTTATGGTTTCACCTCTGTTTCAAGCCTAGGAGAACTTCACAGAGTGGGAAAGGCAGTGTTCTTGCTAAAGCTACATGGACCCAGCCTAACCCCACTCTTATGCCTCTCACTCTTTGATCCCCAAAGCTATTTTTCCTGTCCCTTTGGTGTGTTTTTTTCCGTAATCCTCAGAAGAGCTGGAACACAGGTGCAGTTTGTTATCACTAAACAGCAAAGATGCCATTAGCTGCCCTGACAAAGAATCTCACTAAACTTGCTCCTGTTTCTTCCTCTCTCACAGAGCCCTTTCTTTGCTTTGTAATATCTCATCCTCAATTTGCTTTCCAACCAGTGCAGTCTGTCTGTCTTGTCTGTCTGTCTGTCTTTCTTTCTTTCTTTCTTTGATTTTTTTATACCGCCCTTCCGAAATGACTCAGAGCGGTTTACATTTAAAAACAGAAACCATTAAAACCAATAACAATTAAAACAAAAATATAGGCAGCAATAACAATTAAAACAGAAATATGAACACCAATTTAAAACATCTTAAAAACCCATTAAACTATCAGAACAATTAAAAGCCTGAAAACCAGGTTAGCATTAAAACAATTAATTAAAAACCCTGAAAGGCCAGGCCAAACAGATGGGTTTTAAGGGCTCTCTTGAAGGTCAGTAAGGAATTAAGATGGCAAATTTCTGCTGGGAGTGCATTCCACAGCCCGGGAGCAGCTACAGAGAAGGCCCACCTCTGAGTTGCCACCAAATGAACCAATGGTAACTGGAGACGGACCTCCTCAGATGACCTTAACGTGCGGTGGGGGTCATGTAAAAGAAGGCACTCTCTAAGATATCTCAGACCCAGGACGTTCAGTGCATTAAAGGTAATAACCAGCACTTTGTATTTTGCCTGGAAACATATCAGCAGCCAGTGTAACCGTTTCAAAACAGGCATAACATGGTCTCTCCTGGTTGCCCCAGAGACCAATCTGGCTGCCGCATTTTGAACTAACTGAAGTTTCCGGACTACATACAAAGGCAGCCCCACGTAGAGCGCATTGCAATAGTCAAGTTATGTAAGGACTTTAGGGTCTCCACCAGAAAGGAGGCAGAATTCACCAAGATTTGCTGTGCCACTTGGACAGTATGGTAATAGAGAGATAAAACGTGTAGTAAATGATCCATTTTCATGAACAGATATCCTTCCAAAAGGAAAGTTCCCCATGCTTATCTTTCCCTATACTCCCTCTTTCCCCCTCACTGCTAGTGCTTAGTGTCTGCTTTGTTGCTTCAGAATAAGTACACATCAGTTCTGGTGAAGCACAGCTGTTCTGTATCTCAGATATATATACCCTTGGTTTGCCTATCCTCCTCCTGTCTGAACCAGTCCCTTCCTGGAGAGTCACAGATTCTTCTTTGCTCTTCTTTGCACAGATTCTTCTTTGCTCAGGACCTTCCCTCCTGATCTCTCGTCCCCTTCAGTCTTCTTTGAGAATGGCTGCTCTGGGACTCTTCTCTGTAGTCTATGTGCATCTCTTGGTTTCATTTATCACTACCAGTACTGCCTAACTGATCTAGGAGATCCATTCCCCAGAACTTTATGGTTATAACGCATTTCAGTTGCTCTACATCAGATGTATTGATTTTTGATTGCTAATGGAATCCATTTTGTTGCTACTTTCCATTTTGATTGCTGTAGCCCTTAATGTGTGCTTTAAATAAACTTATTAAAGTTCATTAGAAATTGTCTTGCCTTCTCCATTGTTGGTCTGATTCCCCAGGGAGTTATTCTCACTTGGTGTCAGGCTTTGGGGTAAATGTTGAGCAAAGCCTCTTCGAACTACACTTGCAGGAGGCAGGGAAGCAGCCCCTCCCCTCTGCTCTCAGTTTTCTTTTGAAACAAGTCCACATGCAGGCATCAATGTTTTCCTTCCAGCCAATGGGGGGGGGGGGAGAGTTCCCTATAGAGATAGATCTGCCTTTCTGAAGAGAGCATGCCTCTTATCATGCTAATGATTCTATGTAAGTGCATCTCTCTTTTTGTGCCAGCATTTTCAGAAAAACTAGCTTAAAACCAGCATTTTAAAAATCTGGAAATACCTCGAGATGCTAGAATTCACAAGACAAAGCCCGACGTGTGTGGAGTGGGTCCAAGAATCTTGATGGGACTTTCGGGGCAAGTTTGGCTGGTGTGTGAACTTGCACATTCTCTCCCGGAGGAGATTCGGGGCAGAAGTCCTGGGTGTAAAGCCTCCTACAGATGTTAGTCCTTAGACTCAAAAGGTTCTACTGTTCAGAGTGTCTCTTCCCAGGCATTTGATATAGCAAGTCCAATCACATAACAGTGACAGGGCATGACATTTGAATTTCTCCCACCTGTTGCTTTACACATTCACTCCCAATCACCTCATGTCCCCATAGATATACATGCACAATGCATAAATCCAGAATTACACTTAAGAAAAGAAAAAATTGTCAGGAATGGGAAACCTGGCTCTTGCCTCCATCACTTAGCAATAGTGGGAGAAAGAAGTTTGAAAATTTACTAGGTCAGTAGATTCTGGTCAGGTGGCAACCTTAGATCAGTCTTAGTTCTCATTCTCTATGCAAGTTGCACTCTGGTAAAACCTGTAGTTCCATGATAGCCCTGAGTGAGCCCAGTTATTTTCTCCCATACGAGTGACGGAAACTATTCCTACTGGAAGTAATAAAGAGCTGTGCTTAGGGGGCAGCAATGCGATGAGCACAGTACCTGCCCCACCTCATCTACAGGAGTTTTGGCAGTGCACAGGCTCTACATGCGCGCGCGCACACACACACACACACACACACACACACACACACACACAGTGAATCCCAACTCAGCTGTTAAACCTAAGACTAAGGTATACCTCTCCTACTTACATCCAAGAGAGAAGGAAAATAAAAGCTTCTGCTTTCAATTTAAGACCAAACTACAGTTGAATGATATATAGAAGCCATTCACACGATTGGGTGGGAAGGCAGGGTGTCTCCTCCCTTCCCCCCAGACAATCCTCTGCCAAGTCTTTGGTGCACTGCCATGTGCCTAGACAATCCGCACTGCTCCATGCAGCGTGGACCGTGCAAGGCCGGGACTTGTTTTCCCAGCCTCTGGATATCCCTCAATGCACTGCATAATGAGCGTGGTGCATTGGGGGATACCCCTGTGAGCCAGGCATTCTCTTATGTTTAAGTGTTTAAAGAGCAATTAGTGTAATGATTGCTGGTATTTAATTAAGTCTCTTGGTACTAAAATTCCACCAATACTGACTAATAATGACTTTGCTAAAAAATGACTTGTACCAACCCAGTTTCAAAATCCTGCCAAGTTCTCCACCAGTGGAGTATATCTGTAACAGTAAAACAATTTTTAAGGTTACACTTGTAACCGTTGGCATCTTTTAATAATTAACTGAAGATGTTGTACTGTGTTTTTAGTTTATTATGCAAAGTCAGAATATAGATTTTTAATTAACAAGTCCATATCTCTGCTTAGCTTGGACTTTATTCTGATTTAAAATTTCAATGTGATTGCAATGTCAGTGCCAGGTCTGGAATTGCAACGGACGGATTCAAACATAGATGGAAACCATGATTTCCCATTAAGAGCACAAGCCTAGGAGATCTGTGGGCATGCATGCTTCCCTTCTCTTCACCCTTTCTCTCCCACATTCTGGGATCAGTGGTTTACTTCAGACCAAGATTAGGAAAAACTAACCAGGATCAAACTTCAAATCTTGCTTGTTTCCTAACTGGTTTGAAATAAAACATTGTTCCTAAGTTTGAATATAACATGGAACTGTGATGTACTTCAATCTGAGAGTAAAAGCTTTCTGCCTCCTTCGCTTGAATGTGAAAGAGGAAGAGAGGGTGGGTTGATACAATCATTCAAATCTAGGTTTAATGTGGGTTACCTACATAAGCATGAGCAAAGGAGGGAATCTCAAATTCTTCTCAGGCCATAAAACCGCTTTGATGTGGGGTTCACACAATCCTACTAATGTTGGTAACCCACATTAAACCTATATTTGAATGATTGTGTGAACCAGGCCACAGACTTCCCAGCTTGTTCACGCAGCAGGAAACCGTGGGTTCTTTTTATATCAGAACTCACAGAATGCCTTGTGATATTTGGGGCAGATCATATTTACTTACATACCTCATGATATAAAAAATATGTGTATGTAATTAACACAAAAAAACGCTCTGATGTGTGCTCTTCTTCACTCAAACCTCTTGTTTACTGCTTTGCATTAGGGGTGTGTATGGAACAAATTCCGGTGGTTCAGTTCTAATTCAAGTTGAATTGGAACCCAACTGCTGGGCCGTGAGCAAGTTCAAGTTGAACTGGATCCTGGGTTGGACTGGTTCAGAACCGGTTTGATTCAGTTCAAGGGATATACTTGTAAAGGATTCCCCTTTATAAGCCAAGGGAGGGGGACCCTGCCTTTAAAATACTTCTAATGGTGGCTAGGTGGGGGGGGAGTCGCAAGAGGGTACCTTAACATAGGTGGCAGCAGCTCGTCTAAACTCCAGATTGGGTCGGTGCTCCCAGCAGCGTAGCCTGCTTCTTGTCTCCGTGCATTCATTGAGGCCAGAACTGGGCTGCTATGCTGGGAGTGCCAGACCCAGTCTGGAGTTTAGAGAAGCAGCTGATAGGTAAGGTGCCCTCTTGATGTCCTCCTCCCCTGGGCCACCATTAGAAGTATTTTAAAGGCAGGTTCTAGCCCTCTTTGCTTGTAAAGGGGAATCATCACTAGATTCCCCTTTACAAGCATACCGTTCGAACCACCAAACTGGTTCCATTCGAATGAGGGTTGGTTCAGTGCAAACTCAGACCAGCACCCCTTTTGCGGGGGGCCTTTTCAAGTTTGAACGGGTTGAACTGGGTTTGAATCGAACCAATTCCGTACACCTGTACCTTGCATTCAGTCCTGATCTAGACAGTTGGCATTCTTTAGGTCTAGGGTTTGGGATTTGAAAAATACTTTTAAAGCATGAAGATATGAGTAAGACATTCTAAGTGTGATTCAGATGTAGAAATCATGGATAAAAGCAAGGGAAAACAGGGACGAAGATGTCTGGTGCAGAATTGTGCAGAATTGTATGTCCAATGAAGTCTGGACTGGTGTTGAACATTGTTACTGGTGTGTGTGTGTGTGTGTGTGTGTGTGTGTGTGTGTTCTACAGCTTGTCTAATTTTCTCGATCTCCAAGGCTGGCAAATTTCTGCTGATTAATTTCATCATGTAGCAATATTATAGAGTCTATATTTTCTGTGCTGCAATATTTCATGTTCATGCACAACATAGCTTTGTCACGGCTGTGTAGTGTACAAGTTATAATGGCCAAGATGACAAATCAGGAAAGACACAAGCACCCTGTGATTATGTAATTACCATCTGATGTTGTATGACTTCATTGCTGGGTTGCAGGTACAAATTTAAAATTAACTTGATGAATATTTCCAAAGATGGCTTGGAAAAACTGGCTTGAAATGTGCTGTACATTTTATAACCCATATTTTCAGTGTACCTCTGAGGTCTCCTCTTTCCTTTCTGGAAAGAAAACATAAACAGACAACAATTTTTGCTCAGTCTCAAACAGTAGCAATGCAAATACTTATTGCATGGTTTAAATAGCTGCAGTCATGAAAGAACATAGGATGTTTTATTCATTGTGGAATGCCTTAGAGCAGTTGCAGATGAACATGTGATCACATGGAATACTGCATAGAGATATTTTTCCTGGTCCTTTTCAGCTTCAGTTTCAAGCTATTTGGGGGGATGCCACCTAAAAACACAATAGAAAAACTAGAATGAGGAGCTATTGAGACAAACATCACTTTGAACTCTTTGTTGGTCTTTAGGACAATGCCTTAGGGCAGCGTTTCTCAACGTGTGGGTCCCCAGATGTAATTGGACTTCAACTCCCATAATTCCCAACCAAAGGCCACTGGGGCTGGGGATTATGGGAGTTGAAGTCCAATAACATCTGGGGACCCACACGTAGAGAAACCCTGCCTTAGGGCATATCTATCATTTTATGATTTTAGCTCCATTGTCCACCTCAAGAGAGGCCAGATGATGGAGAAGATTATAGTTCACTCGTAGAATTCTTACATTGCATGCAGGAGGTCCCAGTTTCAGTCCCTCTTCAGGTAGGGGAGAAACTTCTGTCTGAATGTTGAGGAGCTGCTGCCAGCTAGTATAGACTGTACTGAGCATGATGGGCAAATGGTCTGACTCAGTATAAGGCAGCTTCATGTGTTCATGATTCCGTCTTGGGGAGTTATTGTTTCTTACCCACCAATCTTTCTGGCTACAGGATATTTCATCTTTCTTTTCTGCTTGTAATAATCCTGCAAGGTAAAGGTAAGGTGTGCCGTCGAGTCGGTGTCGACTCCTGGCACCCACGGAGCCCTGTGGTTTTTCTTTGGTAGAATACAGGAGGGGTTTACCATTGCCTCCTCCCGCGCAGTGTGAGATGATGCCTTTCAGCATCTTCCTATATCGCTGCTGCCCGATATAGTACCAGTGGGGATTCGAACTGGCAACCTTCTGCTTGCTAGTCAAGCATTTCCCCGCTACGCCACTTAAGGTGGCTGCAAGGGAGACCCTTATTAATCTTATTTCACAGATAAGGAAGCTGTGCTAAAGCAGATGGTCAGAGTCAGATCCGTGTCTGAAGGGGCTTCAGCAGGGTTTGCTGCTGTGGGCCCCCTCCTACCTAGATCCACTTACTTTGGCAGTGGATGCTGATTTCTTTGGTAGACCACCAGCAGCAATATAAGGTATATTAGTTAGAAGCTGCTACTTGCCATGTTTTTCCTCCCACAATTCTCCATGTAGTGTTATGGGGCGGGGGGCATGGTGGGCAGCAGTTGCTGCTAGGAGGTCTGCTGATCCACCAAGAATGAAGGAAACTCCTGTCTGCCTACATTATAAGGGGAGGTGGCTCTGCCCAGCTGGTGGCCATTTGTTAGCCTACTTCCCAATAGGCTTATGAGATCACCCAGCATTCTGTGTGTGTCCCCATGTCTCTGTCCGTGTGTATGTCTCCCCCGCTTATAAATTTTGCAACACCTGGACCAATAGGAACCAAATTGGGTGCAGTTGTAGGGACACATAGGGACACCTCAGTGGCTTAGTTTGTGATGATGTTATGCACCCCAATACAAGATGGTGGACACGTAAACTTTTGAGGCGCAAGTGGGCTAACTTGTGAACTGCCTAACCAATTTGAACCAAATTTGCTACAGCTGTAGGGACACATAGGGATGCCCAAATGGCATGGTGTGTGATGATGTCATCCACTCCAATTCAAAATGGTGGTCATGTGAACAGTTGAGGTGCAAGTGGGCTAATCTGTGGACTGCCTAACCCATTTGAACCAAATTGAGTACAGTACCAGTGAGTGACACATAAGGGACACCTCAATGGTGTAGTTTGTGATGGTGTCATCTACTCCAATTCAAGATGGCAGACATGTAAACTTTTTAGGCACAAGTTCATGAATTTGTGGACAGTCTGTCCGATTTGAACCAAATTTGCTACCGCTGAATGGACACATAGGGCTGCCCCAATGGTGTACTTTGAGATGATGTCATCCACCCCGATACAAGATGGTGGATGCATAAATCTTTGAGGCACAAGTGCACTAACATGAGGACTGTCTAACCTTTGGAACAGCTGTAGTGAGTGACACAAAGGGATACCTCTATGGTGCAGTTTGTAATGATGACATCCACCCTAATCCAAGATGAACATTTGAGGCACAAGAGATCTAACTTGTGGACCTTGATTTGCACCAAATTTAGTCCAGATGTAAAGACAGTGAAAGGAAAGTAGGCTGATTAGTTCTTACTAGAACAACTTCTTGTTGACTTGGCCCAGTCCTCAGCGGCATTGACTTGTTCCCAAGATGCTGAACCCTCACAGCTGTCAAAAAGTGCCTTATACTGCCACCAGCTTTGCTAATAGTACTTGGGGCATACGTCAGCAATGATTTGGATTCATATCAGAAGGACTCCAACTATATTTCTGTCCTGCGAAGTCTGGAGATCACTAAATCCTGGGGTGCTTGCTAATCGTAATCTGGGACAAATTGTGGACTGTTCAAGAGGAAACAATCCCCTTAATTTTGAAGTAGGGAGGAGTGATATGTCCCTCTATATCAGGGATAGGCAACCTTGGCTCTCCAGATGTTGAACTACATCTCCCATCATTCTCAGCCACAATTTATAATGGCTGGAGATGATGAAAGTTGTAGCTCAACAACAGCTGGAGAACCAAGGTTGCCTATCCCTACTCTGTATCCTTGGTTGCACTGGCCAGAGATCCCATCCTTGATTGAAGCTAATTGGTTTTACCACTGTTACTTTTACTGACTCATGTCCATTATTTCCCAGCTACAAAATCTAAATTATTTGCTTTATATTACTCTCACTGAGATTGGTTGCACTGCTTTGGAATGAAAGATTTTTAGGACGGCATTCTCCGACTCATATTTTGATCTTGTGGTATATTAATTCAGATGTGATGTTGGCAGCAATGAAGCCTTGTCTTTTTCATGCTTACTCATAATTTCTGCCACATTATGTAACAAGACACCACAGCTCACATTGAATGCTGTGCTTAAAATAATTGCTGTACAGGAGGCACTTTACATTTTTCTCACTGAATTGTTCCTTGATGATATATGAACTTTCCATTTTCGCACTCACATAGTGTGCTTTTATTTGAAAAGTCAGCTTAACAGTGGCACTTTTCATAAGATTTCTTTGATAAATATATATCATTTATTCATGCATGTGTATGATGACCTATAAGGTGAACTGCCTCTTATAGCAAATTGATTTAAATCACTAATAATTAACTTACAAAAATAATTTCTACAAGGACTTGGTTTTTGTTACTGCTTTTCTTTGAAGCAGGGAGGTTGTGATCTTCCCAATTGCACAGATCTGGTCCTTGCCATTTCCTCAGTTCCAAGCTAGAGAAGAAGTGTGCAACTCTTGTTATCACCTCCTCCAGAGCATGTGAATTAGATGAAAACCCTTAAAAATAATCTCTGGTCAGTATCCAATCCTTCTGCTTCCTCAAGGGCAGCAGGGGCAAATTTTGACAATTTCCACCTTTCCCTTTGCTGCCCCTAAAAGTAAAGGTTGTGCCGTTGAGTCGGTGTTGACTCCTGGCAACCATAGAGTCATGTGGTTTTCTTGGTAGAATACAGGAGGGGCTTTCCATTGCCATCTCCCACACAGTATGAGATGATGCCTTTCAGCACCTTCCTATATCACTACTATCTGATATAGGAGTTTCTCATATTCTGGAAAACACACCAGCAGGGATTCGAACCAACAGCTTCCTGCTATCTAGATAGGTTGCTTCCCTGTTGCAGCATTAGGTGGCTCTTTGCTACCTCTGTGCCCTACAAATATGTCTGTAAGGCAGGCCTGCTCAAGTTCAGCCCTCCTGCAGATGTTGGCCTACAACTCCCATAATCCCTGTTTGTTGGTCACTGTGGCTGGGGATTATGGGAGTTGTAGTCCAAAAACAGATGGGGTGCCAATGTTGAGCAGGCCTGCTCTAAGGTCTCCCTACTCCTCCGTATGAAAGCAGAATTACTTCTGTAAATGGAAGGTTACGTCTGAATATTATCCATTCTCTTCTTGAGCTTGATGGGTTTTTGAGGAGAAGTGTTATATTCTCAACTTTTGAAAAATCCAAAATTTTCTCAGCTTTAATATTTTTGAAATTATGGAGAGAAGTTGGGTGAAAATCTACTTAAAAGTAGTCTTATTTCTCCCCCTACCATGACAATTCAAAAGCCACAGATTTTGTATTTTCCCCATTAGTATTTGCAGACAGACTATAAATTTTGTAAGAGTACAATTTTTTATATTTTTATCTTCCTAATTAATGTGAAATATATCATTACAATGATGATTCTCCTAAATTATATGTAAAAAGATTGTACCTACTTATGGATGGAACAGAAAGAAATGCAGTTATAGCAGCAGCAGTAAAATGCTTTTGCTTAATTTGCAGTGACTGTCATGAGAACCCCCATCCCTTCCTTGTATTGGCAATGAATGATCAATCATATTCACCACCTGCAATATGCTCATCAGTGTCATAGCAGATGTGAAAAACACATTAGTGGAGTCACTATTGGAAAGTTTAAACACCTTCCCTTCAGAGGACATTTCTTTATACTTTGGTAATTGCAAGCGCATTGACTCCATAACTCAAGAATACTCCATCTTCTTTGAGACTACACTCATAGCCAGTTTAAGGCTTCTTAGATCCTACTAAAAGTGAAACACACAAGTTAAGCATATATTTCATGTCATTACTGAGTTGATATACTTCATGTCTTTTTATCAGAATCCACAGACACAGCAAAAATACTCTTCAAGGTGCAGTTTCTAAGCAATGATGTAAGTGAAACATTTAGACTTGGACAAGGCCATATAACTCAGAATTTATTTCAGGTAGCTTCCATTGTGAGTAGTCCATTTCACTGATGGGTCTTTTGAAATTGCCTCAAAACTGAAATCTTTGGTACATGGGAAATTGTATATTATTAAAAGTACATCAAGGTAGTCTTTAGGGGGAAAAATATTTGAAAAACAAGACTGCCTGTTTTCTAATATTCAGTATGGTCCTATCACCACGGAAGTGGGATAGAATTACAGGGCTCTTGCAGGTGACATATCCATAGAATGTTGCTCTCTTTCTTTTCTCTACCCCAGTTCTAATTTTGCAGCCATGAAGCAAGAGCCATAACCATATGGAGTGGTGAGCCAGCATGGTGTCATGGTTAGAGTGCTGGACTAGGACCGGGGAGACGCGAGTTCAAATCCCCATCCAGCCATGATACTTGCTGGGTGACTCTGGGCCAGTCACTTCTCTCTCAGCCTAACCTACTTCACAGGGTTGTTGTGAGGAGTATGTAGTACACCGCTTAAGTATGTAGTACACCGCTCTGGGCTCCTTGGAGGAAGTTTGGGATAGAAATGTAAAATAAATAAATAACTGGCGTGGAAGACGCATGAAGGCACTATTGAGGGCATCTGGGAAGTATGGGGAGGCGATTGGGTGCCAGCTGTGTAAGGAAGAGGCTGAACTGGAGTCCTCAGTTAAGGAGCAGAAATAGCTGTCACAAATTGCTGTCTATTTAAATTTCTGTGTGCTGCCTTGCTGCTAAATGACCGATGAAGGACTGCACTGAGGCCATCACTATGTTAGACTTCTAATGTGTTTGCCCTTTGAAAGTTAACAAGGAAGGTGGTCAATTATGTCATTTCACTATGAGATGCAAGCCACTGCTTTTTGGCACCCAGTATTGGCCCATACAGAAAAGACTCTGTGCTCTTTCCTTTGTGATCTGGTTTGACAGACATGACAGCAGTGAAGATGGAAAGGCCAGTACTCTTGGTAAGGTGATGTGGCAGTAGCAATACATGTAGGGTGTTCAGGAAAGTGCGTGTAGAAGAGGTAGGTTGCGAGGAAGGATTTATAACTCTGTCCCGCACTTATTCATTTGTTCGTTTTTAAAGTGGTCATATTTTTGACTGTTAGGGATGGAAGTCCAGCAATGGCTCTGATCATCAATTCAATCTGAAACGCTGGCAAAGCTGTCTTTTAATTCCTCTGTCCTTGTATTAATAGCAACAGAAGCTTTAAGAGTGGCTTCCCACTTTTTGTTCATGAGCCAAGATGAAGCAAAAATGGAACTGAGCTTTTGTGTTGTATACAAAGAGAAGACCTCTGCCAAAGCCTATATTGCTGCTGACAATGGGGAGAAAGGGGTTAATCCTGAGCACTGAGGTACATGAGCTATTATTCACATACTCCAAAAAAGAACATGCAAGGACAAACAATGACTTAAACACATGCTTGGCCTTGGTGTGCTTGTTTTCATCCCTCTAGGTAGCAGCAGGGGCACTTTCCACACTAGCTGCTCATCATCAGGAAAATGCCTCTGTTCGGGCAATTCGCATTTGGGACGTAAACAGCAGGGGAAGCAGTCTCACAGCAACTAACAACCCGAAAAACCAGCAACTTTTTCATGCCAGATACACAAGGTCCTTGCTCTATATCGCAGCGATTAAATTCGCAACAAGGCATTGGGAATGTGAATGGCACCCTGCTGTCCACATAGGGACTGCGGTGTAATGACACAGGAAGTATGGAAGCACAAGATTGGTCCTGACCTCGTTGTAGGGTCTAGTCTGGAAAGTGTCAGGGTGAGAGGGGTGCAATTCAGATATGTTCAGTGGGGTCAGTGGGGGTAAACAATGCCATGGTCTCAATCTGCATTGGATGGTGCTCCCAGCTGCAGGGCCGGATCGGAATTATAACAATCTTCCAGCACTGCCTATATAATGAAAATCACCCTTTGAGATTGCTACTTGACCTGTTAGGAAAAACCTATGGGTATGCATCAGTTTTCCCTAGTGAGGCAAATAGCTCCAGGATTTAATTTTTTATTAGGCAAATAGCATGGACAGAAGGGTTAAGTCCATCATCTCCAATGCCCCAGCCCCAGTTGAGATCCACAGTCCCAATCCAAGTTCCAATCTCTTCCCACAGTCCCATTCCAGATCTCTTCCCATCTCCACAGCTGGTATTTGCCAGCTATTGAACAAACAAGAGATCTACAGCCAGTTCAAACAAAATGGCCAGCATCACACATGAACAGGAAGAGGCACATCAAGAATGTTTCTGTCAGAACATCTTCCAATGCCCTCCCAGCGTGTCTGTTGATCACATGTGGGGGCTTTTCTTCCAAATGCCCCTAAAGATGCAGTCTAAGTACTTGTTTAAACATTTGGATGAACATCCCCCATTCATAATTAATGGACACACCAGAAGGGTGTTGGGATGTCTGTTGAAGATATCCTGCTAGGTGTGCTCTTGGCACATCCCTTTGTCCCCATATGCTGCTACCAAGTGTGGTTGAACCAGCCACACTCCATCATCTCATCTAGTTTGACCCTCAGTGTCCTGTGTGAAAATGGAGGGAAGGAAATGGCTTGAAACTGTAGTGTGCCCACAGCATTGCCGGTTTTCATGTGGTGGAACTTGCATGGGTTACCATCTTTTGACATTACCTGTTTCTTTGTCAAGATGACATTAGGGAATTTTCTGATTTGATTTTTCAAGAAAAGTTGGTAGGCATATTTTGGTACTTCTATTCTGAAACCTGTCTTTACTTTGTTCTGTCAATACTATATAATTTGCCATGTAACATCAAATATTTCAGTTTTGTAGTTCATGCAGGAAGCCCATTGGAAAATGTGTTATTATGGTAGAAGGTACTTAAAGGAAGTTGCCTACTTGCTTTGATATGTTTTTAAAGAAGAAATGGGCAGAGAAAATGCCAGGAGTTTTTCCCCACCCCATGTGAATGGAATGAATCATAGAAGAAAAACGCACATCATTCAAATGGCAACTTCCACACAACTACACAATCGCTGACAAAACCAGCTAACTGGGCAAAGAGGCACCTTTTACCGTGGTGATTCTCTTTATTTAGCAGGGGGAGAGTAACTGGCCCTATCCACCCCCAGCACAGTACTTCCAGTGACTGTTGCTGCTGTGTGTCTTATATCTTTTTTTTTTAGAATGTGAGCCCTTTGGGGACAGGGAGCCATCTTATTTGTTTGTTATTTCTCTTTGTAAACTGCCCTGAGCCATTTTTGGAAGGACGGTATAGAAATAGAATTAAGAATAACAACAGCAACAACAACAAAATTCAGCCATCCCAGGTCCTTGGGAAGGACTCGATGTCTGGATAAAACAAACCAGTCAATAACACCTGTCTGTGTAAACAAGAAATAATAAAAGCAAGCAACTTATTTCAAGTAGTTTCTGCATGAGTAGTGTGTTTTTTCTGGACCTGTCTGATCTATGATCGTAATAAAGTTTATCTATCTATCTCTGGAGGTTCTTGCATATACCACAAAAGAAATATTTGGCATCATATGGCAAACTGTATACAATATTAGCATATATGAGCAGCATGGAGACAACTTTAGAAATCCAGGCAACTGGTTTCCATTGATTAAGAGTTACAGCAAACTAAGCTAGGACATAGTGATACAAGTCACTAGTGATACAGGTTATACAAGTCTGCAAGTACACCCAGTGAGTCCATGCTTAAATACAATTCTGATATGGTTCGCCCAAGTCAATATCCTGTCCCTTTGACCCTGCAGGTCCCTGGGTCCAAATCACATCTAGAACATCTTGCTTTGTGGTTGCTCTAGTAGCTACTTCCATAAGATTATATCTAAGCATTCAACAAGTTTCTGTTGGATAGTGATTGGTTGTGCACAACTGAAATAATGTTGCTATTATTTGTAAATGCTGGTTTAGAAAGCAGAGATGTGGGGTGGAAATTTCCCCATACTTTATTTTTCTATGGAAAATATTCCATTTCTAAAATGCCATTGGCCCACATCCAGACTAACACTATGCCACTGGCAAAAACCACCCCTTCTGCTCCAATTTTCCCTCCCCTATGAAGCCCACCGTATATCGCCAGAATATGTCCCTGAGGGTCACCAATTTTTAATAGCATTGGTGCCGCCTTAGGATTCTGCTACAGCTCCATAAAGCTGCACATTACGTCAGCCAGTATAAATGAAGCAAAGGTGTGTTTGTGTCATTGCATTCTGCAAAGGCAAGATACTAAAACTTGCTATAGAAAGGAAGAAAAAGTATATGGTGTAAACTGAGTAGGCAAAACTGGAAGGGGCATATTCCAGGAGTCGGTGAGTAGACGGAGACTTCAGCTATTGACTCAGATCTTTACTTAGGATCACCACCCATGGACAGTTTCCAAAGGGCCTTTGTTACAGTTACAGTGCAGTAACTGCATGATTTTATATTATGAAAAGTAAAACTTTGAGCTGATTGCTTCCATGGAAACTGTGTTTTTTTCTAATACTACTAATGTGTGACCAATAGATTTTAGCATTCACCCATTTTTGTTTTATCGTTGTAATGTAATTAGCCACGGAGGGAGTGATGACTAAGTACCATAATGTGCTTAGGCTATTATAGCAATCATATAGTTATCCATTACATTAGAACAATCCATATTTATTATGCATATATTTGAATTGGGGCATGTAATTTTTTTGTTGCTTTGGAGTATCATCCTATGTGGCTGTAACATAGATTCTGGTACATAATTGCCAGAAAATTTCTTGGCTCATTTTTGTCTCCTATAAAGGATGCATCAAGTAGTTATTTCTCTCTCTCTCTCTCTGTCTCCACATTTCTGTGCTTTGACAAAGGTCCTCTAAATGAAAGAGAGCTGGGTTTGGGTGGAACACAGGCTACAAGTAATGACAATTTTAACAAAAGATCTGAATAGCTGATTCGATAAAAGACTGTAACTGAAACTGAGCATAATTTAGTCTTTATAGAGGGACAGATAGATTATAAAATTAGATAATATGGTATGTTCCAAATTACATTTTAATGGTGAAATCTGAGTGCATAGTTGTATTTTCTTGAAAGGATTGAATTGGATAGTCCAGTCCAGTCCTTAGTTTAACCCTCAGATTCCTGGGGTAGTTTGCTACCCGAAGATGCAATTGTTCTATAATGTATTTAAGACAATGCCACTGACATTTCAGTACACAAAACCTGCAGCATACAGGTTTTATGTACTGTATGTACGTAATCTGTAATCACCTACATACATATATTAGAGCTCTTCTCAAGATCCATGAGAAGAGCTTGCGGGCAGTCTGTGGGGAAGGAGGGTTAAAACTACCTTCCCCGCAGACGATCATCTCGTAGTCCCTGGGTGGGCAGATTGCCTGCCCAGATGAGCAGCGCCTCCTGCTGCAGCTCCCGGGATTGGGGTGCCAGGATATCTTACCTCCCGGAACCCCAATAATTCACCATGCAAGTGATTCCCCCCCGCAGTGTGCCAAGTTGCTGTTGCTGACACACGATTTAAAAAATGAGGTTGAGGGAGCACTCGCTCCCTCAACCTCATTTAAGTGGGTGGCTCAATAGGCGATTTTGCCACCGTGTAGCTACTGGGATAGATCCCGATCCCAGTGGTTCACATGAGCGTGCAAAACCGGGCTGGGCTCCCTTAGCTCGTGTGGATAGCCTCAGTGTTTGGTATCTGTGGATGAGTTTGTAGCCCAGTTTGCCGATATGAGTGAGTCTATTATTTCAGAGTGATTTCTGCTTATAGGACTTCCTTTTTCTGGACACGTTTAACCAGATTTTGCTGAGGCGGCCTGTGGTCCAGGGTACACTCAAAGTTTGTCCACTAGTTCTACTACCCTTGGAAACAAATTGGCCATCTACATTAGATGTTTGCAACATTTCTGTAAAAGAACCTGTTTGCAGGATAGAAAGCCATGTCACTCCTGACCTCAGGAAAAGGTCACCATAGCAATAGCACTTACATTTATATACCGCTCTATAGCTGGAGCTCTCTAAGCGGTTTACAATGATTTAGCATATTGCCCCCCAACATTCTGGGTACTCATTTTACCAACCTCAGAAGGAGTCAACCTTGAGCCCCTGGTCAGGATCGAACTTGCAACCTTCTGGTTATAGGGCGGCAGTTTTACCACTGCGCCACCAGGGGCTCATGCCTTTTCTGGTGTCCTTCTTAATGTATGGATGGCAAGCCACACATTCTGGAATAGGAGTTTATCTCAACAATAGTATTCTGCTGAGTTTTCTGATTCAAGGATGCGAAGTCATTGCATGTTTCCAAGAAAGGAAGTTTCTTTGCATAAAGGTCAGGTATCCCTTATCCAGACTGCTCCGGACCAGCAGTGTTCCGGATTTTGGACTTTTCCGGATTTTAAAATGTCCAGTATATTCAATAGTGAGGTGGAACTCTCGCGAGAGCGTACAAGAATTCCAGGGGCTACAATCAATGGCGGCAGCGAGGAGGAGGTGGTGGATGGCTGAAGAGGTGAGTGGAGGGGTCAGGCAGCGCCAGTGGCAGCAGAGGTGGGTGAGCAGT
Organism: Hemicordylus capensis; assembly: GCF_027244095.1. Lineage (NCBI taxonomy): Eukaryota > Metazoa > Chordata > Lepidosauria > Squamata > Cordylidae > Hemicordylus > Hemicordylus capensis. The sequence goes on from NC_069662.1 coordinate 108,981,309, forward strand.
GGTCTTGGGGATGGGTGGGCGGTGGTGGGATGGCCTGGCCTGGCCTGACCCAGCTTGGCCCGGCCTTGAAGGAGGCGGTGGAACAGCCCTGGCCCTGAGGAAGGCGGCTTGACCACATTTTAAAAGTGAGTTGAGGCGCATTTTCCACCCCACCCCCCTGTGTCGTGTCCGGATTTTGTAGCATTCCGTATTTCGGGTGTCTGGATAAGGGATACCCGACCTGTATGTGTTTCTTTGCTTCCTTTGGTATAGAGGAGGTGTTATAGGTTACAAAGTTACTGTAAATTGAAGGTCTATGAGCAATCCTGTCCCACTAAGCTAAATTAATGGGAAATGGTGTTGATGAAGTGGCCAAATGAGCTCATCACTTTGGAGCACAATACCTTATGGTCTTGAAGGAAAGATTCCCAGAGATTACAACAGCTTTGATTACAAATTCATAACTTTAATGTAGTGATTAAGATGTAGATGATCTTTATGTGGGTGGCACATCATATGTGTGTAGGAAGACAAATCTCACTACTGTTAACTAGCTGCGCTTCTCATTCAGATGGTGGGAATGTCTCCCAGCCCATCTACTCAAGATACCGCACTGTTAAACTGGAGATAATGGGATAGAACCTGAGACTTTCCACATACAAAGTATATGCTCTGCCTTTGAGCAATGGCTGCTCTCCTTCTTCACCTTGCTCACATAGATTAGTGGGGGGCTCCAATGCTATGCAACTTGCTAATACATCTGTCACCAATATATATGTGTCTGTATAATATATTGTGAGGAGATAGAAGAAGAATACTCTACAAGAAAGTACAGGAAACCCCCTTGCTAACTGAGCAAAGGGGCACCTTTTTGGTGATTCTCTTTATTGATGAGGGGGAGAGTAACTGGCCCTATCCAACCCCAGCACAGCATCCCTCCAGTGGCTGTTGATGGTATCTATCTTCTGTGTTCTTTTTAGATTGTGAGCCCTTTGGGAACAGGGAGCCATTTTTATTTATTTATTTTTATTTCTCTATGTTAACCGCTTTGGGAACTTTTGTTGGAAAGCACTATATAAATATTCGTCATTGTCGTCGTTGTAGGAAACAAATTACCTGCAAAACAAATACCCGCTCATCAGGATGTTAATTAAGAATGGTGTAGCCAGTGGTTTGTTATTATGTAAGTTATTATGTTTGTTATTATGTAAGCAATAGCACCCTTATCAGAATCAGAATGAAAATATGTTCGCTGTTGAAGAAGTGATAGCAGTGTAAGCAATTGCCTTGTAATTAAATGAATAAAAAATAAAATGTATTCAGTGCCAATGTCTTTGATTGAATAGAGAAAGGAGGATGGATGGAAGTTCCTGAAGAAGGAACAGCTAAAGATGCAGCCACAATTCCAAAGAGACAGGAAAAATAGGACGCATATTAAAAAGCCGGCGTGGTTGCATAAAAAGCATAGTGATTATGAGCTTAAAATAAAGAAGCATACATATAAGAAATGACATGTCACTGAGGACAAATACAAATGAATAGTCCAGACTTGTAGGGGCAGCGTCCGGAAATCTAAGCTTAGAACGAGCTGAAGGCTGTGAGGGATGTGAAGAGCAACAAAAAGGGCTTTAACCCTGGCGTGTTTCAGGTGGGGGGGACAGTAGGCCCCAACCACCTAATGGCACAACAGGGGAGCAACCTGCCTAGAGAGCAGGAGGTTGTTAGCTCAAGTCCCTGCTGATGGGATATCGGGCAGCAGCAATATAAGAAAGTGTTGAAAGGCATCATCTCATACTGCGCAGGAGAAGGCAATGGTAAACCCCTCCTGTATTCTACCAAAAATACAGTGGAGTCAACACTGGACAAAAATACAGTGGAGCCAGGAGTCAACACTGAGTCATCGGCACAATCTTTCCTTTCCTTTTTCCCTTGCTCAGCAGCAACGGTGAAATGTAGGGGGTGGGTGGGAATTGGACTAGATGACCTGCAAGAGCCAGTGTGGTGTAGTGGTTAGCGTGCTGGACTAGGACCGGGGAGACCCGAGTTCAAATCCCCATTCAACCATGAAACTAGCTGGGTGACTCTGGGCCAGTCACTTCTCTCGCAGCCTAACCTACTTCACAGGGTTGTTGTGAAAGAGAAACTCAAGTATGTAGTACACCACTCTGGGCTCCTTGGAGGAAGAGTGGGATATAAATGTAATAATAATAATAATAATAATAATAACTAATAATAATAATAATAATAATAACTAATAATACCACATACAACTCTAGGATTCTAGGCATCTAGCTTACAGGGTTAAACTACATGACGGAATATATCATGATTTGTCCTTACTGTGATTTTTCCTAGAAAGGAAAAAAGCAGCTTGGGTGCACTTGTGGAATTTTTTCAGCATACAGATGGCAGAAAGGATTACTTAACCCTTTCCTGCCACCCCCATTGCCTCAGTCTTCCACTCTCATTTTCAATCTCCTGGAGTTCCTTTTCCTTTTGTTTTCAGATACTCAGGATGAAGAATTCTTGAATTACCCATTGTATAGTTTGGATCACAGAATAACCTAACCAAACTAGACTCTGTTTGTAAGGAGTATACTATCTAAATGCTAGAGGATGTTCATGGCTCATTGCTTGGGAGTCTACTTTTTTGATGTATGTCAGTTTATTAGGAAAGAAAATCAAACATTTTGAACAGGTTTCAAATAGATCATTACAGTTTGGATGTAGCTGTAGCAATATATTGAAAGGCTGTCCATATATATGATTAGAATAGATAATTATGCATTAAATTTAAACAAACTCCAGATATCACAAAGTCATATTGATATTTTGTTCATATTTTTAAAATAAACCATATAGTTATGAGCTCAACTTAGATATCTTTTCTGCTCAGATCAGTGTCACTTCCCCCACCTTTAGTTAATCTGACCCACTTCAGGTTTATGTCCTTAGGAGGTTGGTCTTCAGTGTGGAGGAACCCTTGTCTCACTGAATCAGGCAGACAGAAGGAACAGCTACAATGCGATTTAATTCTAAATGTCAATTATTCTGATGAGTGGTGCAGAGATACCAAATTATATTATAACTGCAGTTCAGTCTATTTTTGGAGCATATAGAATGTAATTGTCAGTTTGGATTGGTTTAAAAAAATCTAATATGCAAGTCTTTATTAATTTATTATTATTATTATTATTATTATTATTATTATTATTATTATTATTATTTACACAGTCAGACAGCTGTTATTGACTGGTTTGTTTTATCCAGACATCGAGTCCTTCCCAAGGACCTGGGATGGCTGAATTTTATTATCAATGTTGTTGCTGTTATTATAGATATCGTCGCCGAATATAGGCTGTTCCCAGTAAAGTTGCTTTTTGTAATTGGTTGATGGTGATTTCTTATTATTATTCTTGTTCTTATTCTTATTCTTCTTATTCTTATTAGTTTATAGCTTTCCAACAAGGAAGTTCTCAATTTACATAACAGTTTACATAACAAAAGGTACAGGGAAATGGTTCTCTGTACAAAAGGGCTTACAGTTTTGTTGTTCTTGTTGGTTCCCCTACAAAAATTAAGGCATAAAGATTCATGCACTAGATTATACTCTGAGAAAGAGACAGTGGAGAGGAAGACATGGAAAATGATCTTGTGTTGCTTATATAATATACATCAGAAAATGTCACTGTGGATTATACTATTTTCACCAAATGCTTCTCTACTAGGGGAAAAAAAAAACAGTAACTGGGTTTTCTTACTGCTGTATTGGATAGGGAGCTTGGTTTAGCTTCTTCAGAGCAATGCTAAACCAAGGGAATCCTAACACAGTCAATTTTGCTTTCCCTCACTGGGCAACCCATATTTGTCAGTTTTAGGATACCTGTAAGAAACTGCTAGTGCAAAAATTCATACAGTACTAATTGGCTGCTGCCCAGCTATCTGTCACATTGGCGCATGTGGTCCCATGATTTATTTATTTATTTATTTATTTGATTTATATCCCGCCCTTCCAAAATGGCTCAGAATGGTTTACAACAGCATAAAAACAATTAAAACCAGTTAATAATTAAAATCAAAACTGTAAAAACAAATTAAAACCAATTAATACAGAATAAAACCAATAATGAAGAATAATACAAGCTATCATGACCCCCACCCTGCCTAGTGACTCCCAGTCTAATCCTGAAGTGGCAGGACCAGCACTGGAACCTGACCCTGGACCAGAGCCTGAGAGTCCTCACAAAAGAAGTGTCCTTGAAACAGCACTCTCAGAGCCTGAGCCCCTGAAGCAACATCCTTGGAATTTGAGCCCCCAGATGAGCTAGCCCTTCCCACACCATCTTGTTCTTGATATTTGTACTTCAGTGCCAACAACTGGCTAGGCAAGATCAGATGGAGTGGAGGAGGAGTTGCAAATTTCAGACCACACAAGGATGTGCCTTTTAAAGACTTCTGCTCTTCAGGAAGGGAGGTGGACCCCAGGAAGGGCTTGGCCCTCAGAGCTTTAGGAGCTCAGTCTACCTCTGATCACTGTTGGATCAACACATCCCACAGGGCAGTCCGTGGTGCAGCAACCTGCCTCACCTTCTTCTAGATCTCATGGGCTCTTGTCTGCAGGATGAGACAGAAAGTTATCACCAGTGTACCTTCTAACAGGGGTTCCCAGTTGTTGTTGACTACAACTCCCAAAATCCCTGCCTGCAATGGCTTTTGTTTGGGGATTATGGGAGTTGTGGTCAACAACATCTACGAATCCCTGTAAGAGGGAACACTGACTACCACACACCATTATATAGAAATTGGAAGCAAAGAAATAGCCACTGTATTAAAATAGTTTTCAACCATGCTGGTGTGAAAGAACTCTCATTGCTTTTGTTTTTCTTTGATCAAAATGATAAGGTAAATATTTTGGATCAACCCGCACATTTCTTTCTTTATTACATTTATATACCGCATAATCAAAGATCTCTAGGCAGTTTACCAACCTATTTAAACAAACCAGTTAAAATGCAGAAATTAAAACATAATTAACATAACTAATTAAAAACAACCATTAAAATGCCTGGTTAAAAGGTGTGTCTTTAAGACTCTGTTAAAGGCCAGCAAAGAGGGTAAACCTAGTATCAGGGCTGGGAGCACTTCCAGATCTCGGGGAAGCTATACAGAAGGCCTTACTCTGAAAATGAACTGGTGACAACTGCAGATGGACTTCTCCAGATAACTTTAATGAGCAGTGGGGATCATGTTGCACACAAAGGTGCTCTCTTAAATAAGAGCCAAGCTGTTTAGGTAATTACCAGCGCTCTGTATTACACCTGGAAGAGAAAAAAAATTGCAAGAATGTGTGCTAAAGAGGTGTGCTTAAAACAGGAAGTGCCTCCCCCCTCCCTGCCATTGATAAGCTACTCAGAGAAGCATTTCTTATTAGAATTGTGTGCAGGGAGGGAAAGGTAAACTCCACCCCCCTCACACTTGTGTCATTTTTCATTTGAAACTTCCCCCTGAAACCAGATAGCCACGTAATTATTTTTTGTCCATATTCTGAGTAGGTTTGAAAATTCTTCAGACATAGTATTAGTACCTGGTAGGATGAGGCGGGGGGAGGCGGGCAGGTAGACTTCATTAGCTGAGGTTTGGAGCCAATGTACTTAGCTCAGTTGTAAGAATGTGAAACCCACTGAAAATATTCTATTTATCTTCACTTGTACACCTATTATAAGTGTTTGCAAGTCACCTGCTACAAAGCAAAATTTCCATTTTTAGAAATCAATTTTTTCATAAAACTCATTAGTAACAATGAATGGATGCCAATGCAATGTTAGTAATGGTGTGCATGGACCATTCAAACCTGTTTGCCTTGAACCGGGCTACTTCAATGGTTAGATTGTAAACCGGCCGAAGGCGGTCCTGCCTACAATCAAACTGAACTGAGCTCTGTTTATGGCGGACCAGTTCGGCGGTTTGAGGGGCCATGCTTGTAAAGGGGAATCTGGTGAGGATTCCCCTTTACAAGCAAAGGAGTGGGGGAATCCTTGAAAAGTATTCTAAAGGGCGGCTGAGGGTGATGGCAAGAGGACATTTTAAAAAGTAGATTAAAGTTCTTACTGGCCTTGTGATGGCTGCCACCATGCCTCCCCCCCCCCCACACACATAGCCACAGTGTGTGGCACTCCCTCCACACAGCAGCGGCATAGTTCTGGTCTCCACACATCTGTGGAAGCCAGAGCCGTCATGCAGGTTGGTTGCTGGAGGAAGCACCGTGTGCTTGGACTGCGCCAGGGCGGCTTTGAGGAGCGTTGGCAGTGGCAGCCGGGCTGGTAGGAACCTCAGTCTATTTTTAAAGGTGCCCTCTCGCCACCCCCTGGCCACCTTTTAGAAGACTTTTGAAGAATTCCCTACCCCTTTGCTTGTAAAGGAGAATCCTCACCGGATTCCCCTTTACAAGCATAGCCTCTTGGACCGCGAGAACTGGTTCCAAAATGGACTGGATTGTTTGGCTGGTTTGAGCGAACAAGTTCATGGACCAGCAGTTCTGTTTGAATTTCGTCCAAATTCGAACTGAACTGCACATTTTGGTTCGTGCACAGCCCTAAATATTAGGCAAGCTTGACAATTTCAAGTTGTAATTAATGTTTTTCATGTGTGAGAGAAAGTGTGTAAGAGAGTACATAGATGTTTTATTGGTTTTAAACAGGAAGGTAAATACATTCACATGATAATCCAAACCAAAAATCGAGTTCAACATTCACTGTATAGGTCAAATCAAAACAAATTCTTATTTAATCTTGGACTGCAAGTGTAAGCAAAACTAAAACTGTGTAAATGTTTGTTTTACTTTCCATGCAGCAAACACACAAAGCAGTGTCTTGTTTCTTTTCCTGAGCTGGGCAAATTGGAAGTGTTTGCCTAAGACCTGTTTGTTTTTTTAATGCTTTTGATTTGAAAGTAGTCCTCATAATGCGTGATCTGGAAACAACAACAAGAAGCAATTGTGTGGCATCATTATAGTGAAGTTCAACCCACTAAAGAAAGGAAGAAAGTTGGTAGATGTACATATTAAGGTCATCAGGAAAAATTGTCTAGTAACATTTTCTGAGAGAAAATATGCACATTTATGCAATTTATAACTATTTGCATGGGAATTTTAAAAAAATCAAGAAAACCAATATATCTGCATACTGTTTGTTTCACTCAAAGTAGGCCAAGTGAGCAACAGACCACAGGTCAAGACACAATATGGTCAAGGAATTCAGTATTTTAAAAATTGTTTGTTTACACAGTCAGAGGGACATAAACATTGTCTTTCACCATCTTGTACACATAGAAACATCATATACACCCTCCCCCTGTCACTCTAATATACGCAGAGAAAAATGGATGCACACATGCACTCTCTTTCTCTCTCTCTTTCTTGTGGGACACAGTCAGCTTTCCCTGACCTGGCTGCTCCTTCTCCCTTCTCTCCACTGTTGCTGGTGTTGACTCAGCAGGCAGCCATCCAGACCGGTATTAGGGATGTGCTCAGAACTGCTTCTCCACATTCCAGAGGCAGTGGGGGTGCTCCCTTAAGGGCAGGGGAGGGTGCACTTACCCCTCCCATCGCATTTCTCCCACCAGTGCTCCATTGTATCAAAGACCCTCAGGGCGGCAGTGTACCTCCCTGCTGCCCTGTTGCTGTCCTCAGCCGGAAGTGGCCGGAAGTACCGGGCACGCATGCGCCCGTTGCATGCACACGCATGCCCATCTGCCGTGCATGCGCACACACGAAATGGGCACATGTGCACCCAGTACTTCCAGCCACTTCTGGCCGAAGATGGCAACAGGGCAGCAGGGAGGTATACTGCCTCTCTGAGGGGCTTTGATACAACAGAGTGCCAGCGGGGGGAATGCAGCGGGAGCAGTAAGTGCACCCTTCCCTGCTCTTAAGGGAGCACCCCCGCTGCCTCCAAAATCCAAAACAGCCCCAGTGGCCGAAATGAATGAACAATAGTTTATTACGGTCACAGACCAGATTAACAATTAATAACATTAATAACAAAATTCAAGAAATTTCAAAATTTACAAAATTACAAACTGTTCAGATTACTAATATAGTCTCTACAGAGCTTTGATGCCATGAAACAGAACTTTGCCACATTATCTAAAATTACAGGTTTGAAATTTGACAGCATAATTTCCAAATAAGATTGGTCTGTGTGGCCAGGATAAATGGTTAAAGTGGGTGCAACAAATTTGGTGCGAGCGTCCCTATAAAATTGGCAATAAAAAATAACATAGGTGATAGACTCTATATCCCCTGAGCCACAAGGGCAACAGTGTTGATCATAAGGAAGCTGTTTGAATTTACCATCAAGTACTGCCGAAGGGAGAGCATTCAGTCACGCGGGGGTAAAAAATCTCCTAAATTTTGGTACCAAAATTTGGTCTAAATATTAAGCTGGTTTATAGTTAAAAGTTTGAGAACCTAAGTATATTCCCTTGGGCAGCCGTGCGGACTCTTCCTGCATATCTATATCTCGGAGCCGTTGCTTCACAAAGCAAAGCGCCTGCTCTAATCTTCGCCCAATAAGAGCTTCTTGAGACGTGCCCAAGTGATGCAATTTTAATTTCAGAGCTGATTTCCATTTGGAAACGAAACTGTCTGATAACACTAAAGGGGCAACCTGGTGACCGAAATGTTTTGGAGGCTTCTATAATGGCCTCTGAAATGTTTCGGGCACATCCTTACCTGGTATGGCTTCACTCTGCTCTGCTACCCACCTACTATTGTTATCTGCCTCCGTCACTGCAGTGGCTCCAAATATCGAGCAAGTCAGGCAGTTAAACAGACTGTTCTTCATCACCAGTTGGAATGGAAGTCCACATAGGACTGCAACATCAAGTTTCATTTGTTTGAATAGGATTTATCCACACAAATGGCATACTGGATTGTGAGTTTACTCTAGAAGGGTAGAGTAACCAGATACAAAAAAGGGGCAGGGCTGTAACTTTAATAGCTATGAAATAGAGGAAATTTCAGCAGCTTCAGCTTTTCTTATCCAGCTTGACAAAATCCCCTCTTTTACACAACTGTTAAGCTATAGGAGCCCTGTCATCTGCTGCATCTTCACACCTATCAGAAGAAGGCATTTCTTCTGTCAACATATTACTGTGCCACAGCCTCTGGTTTCCTGTCCTTACACATACAGCTCTCTTCAGTGACACAAGGATCCCATAACTAATGAAACCTCTTGGTAGATTCCAAAAACAGAATGAAGTAAGCAAATAGGAATATGTTTGTAAAGCTGACTAATTTGCATGTTTTATATTCCAGTATCACACTGTTGACTAATGTTCAGCTCATTATTAACAGTAGATCCTAAATCCTTGCATTACCAAGCTAGTAATCTCCCACTCCTGCACCCTTATGCTTTTGTTTTTATTCTTGTGTGTTTCCATTTGTCCTTGTTGAATTTCATTTCACAGCTAATGTAGAACATTTTGAGTTTTAACCTGCACTCGCAATTCATTCTAGTTTTATAACATCTACAAACTGATACATCTACATATTTGAGAAGTGCACTCCAGAATTGATCCCTAAAAAGAACCCTTTTGATCGAGATTTCCAATTTGATACCGAGCCATGAGTCCGTTACTGTTTTTTGATGGCATTTTTTCAGTGCTTGTTTTATGACAATTTTATTTTCAAGGCTTTTTAAGGGGAATGTGATGTGAGACCAGCTTGAAGGCTTGTGAAGACTTGATCTTTCATCTCTCCAGTATTCAGTGTTGGGGACAAATAACTGGGAAGTTCAAAAAACCAACTCTGCAAGCTCAAAATCCCCTCCCCAAGCCTGGCCATTTTGAATTGGCTCCAGATGGCTTCAAAACGCAGGCCCGGCTTGGAATGCCTGAAATAACCTTACCATATTAGCCCTTTCAGACTTTTTTAAAAAAGGACAACATGTACGTCATCTCGAGCACATCTGGAAGCTCCACCCCTAGTGCATCACTCATTCCACCCATCAACACTGCTCATGGTTATTCGAATCATTCAAGCCATGTTCCTCTGAAGAGGCAAACACTGTAAGCAAAAATGTCGGCACTTCCGTGATTGGCATCTCACTTATCCCATTTATCTCTTCAGATAAATGCAGTAAGAGCAGTGGGGTGGGGGAGTGAGTGATGCGTTGAGGGTGGGACTTTCAGACACACTCAGGATGACATACTAGGTTTTTCCAAGTTCTTTGATATAAGAAATTGGGGTGTCGTCTTAACTTCAGAGTGTTGTTCCTTTTGGGTGAATACAGATATAACCTGTTGTAAAGGAATGACTTCTTCCTATTATGTTTTATTATTTGTTTTTCTTCAGTTGTTCTGTGTCCCCTTCAGGCTCTGCAGGGGTTGAAAGGTAGCAACCTCTGACAGCTAAGTCTGAGATAGTGGTGTGCACGGAACTGGTGCCTGCTGGTTCGAAGGCGGCGGGAGAGTGGATAACATGGTTTTAAAATGTTGTTTTAAAATTTAAATTGTTGTAATGTTTTAACTTTTACTGTCTCATTTATTTTGTTTTAACTGATGTTTTATGTTGTCATTTATTTTAACTAACGTTTTATATTTTTCTGTTTGTTCGTTTGCTTGTTGTAAACTGCCCAGAAACGTGAATTTTGGGAGGTATAAAAATATTATTTATTTTATTATTTTATTTTCTCAAATTTGTAAACCGCCCCAAACTTTCATCTCTGGGCAGTTAACAATAACATAAAACAAGTTAAAAACATATACAAAAACTAAAGACAATTTAACAATTTAAAAATAAACCAGAAATTAAAACCTAAAAATTTAGGAAGCCGAGAAAGCTTGGGCAAAAAGATGGGTTTTCAGGTGTTTTTTGAAAATTGCCAGAGATGGGGAGGATCGTATCTCAGCAGGGAGCGCATTCCACAATCTTGGGGCAGCAAGATTTAACATTTAATATGTTAAATAAATAAACAAACAAATAAATAATAAACTTTAGGGGCTGGGGATGGTGCACTTACACCACCCACACACGTGTTTTGCCTGCCGGGCTTGCACATGCACATGTTGGGTGCCTGCGTGAGTGGGTCCAATGTGCATGCACACCCTGGGTATTTCCAGTCACTTCCATTCTGAGGAGTCAACGGGGCGGCAGGGAGGTACACTGCCGCCCCGCTAGACCGTATTTAAAGAGAGTGCCGGTGGGGGAAACGCGGCAGGGGAGGGGGTGTAAGTGCACCCTCCCCAATCCTTAAAGTTATCCCTCCCCGCCTTCAAACTTTACACCATTTGTTCTTGTACTGTTTTGTGATTCTTTGAATCCTTTTATTCTAGTAAACCTGTTCATGTTTTAATAGTATTTTACTGGTATGTCTGTTATTTTAGTCCCACCTCATGCCTACCTGTTCATTTTATTTACCACACTACTGAGTTTTGATATCATTTTTGAAAGACAGGGTCAGTGACTAGGAGTGGAACTGTCACCAAGCAAAAGATTTAGCTTGCTGTGGTAGTGAGGACTTGTGGCAGAATCTCTGTGAGGCCTTCCGTTTTTATTTATTTTATTTTATTTATTTTTTATTTCTCTACCGCCCTTCCCAAAGTGGCTCAGGGCGGTTTACATAGAGAAATATTAAATAAATAAGATGGATCCCTGTCCCCAAAGGGCTCACAATCTAAAAAGAAGCATGAGATAGACACCAGCAACAGCCACTGGAGGTACTGTGCTGGGGGTGGATAGGGCCAGTTACTCTCCCCCTGCTAAATAAAGAGAATCACCATGTTAAAAAGGTGCCTCTTTGCCCAGTTAGCAGGGCCATTGGGTGCTAGACTTTGTTGTGCATACATGATTTCTGCTGTACTGGACATTCTACATTGTTTCTGGTGGCTTCTGTTGTATTTTTATTAGATCCTAGGTATTCACAGTGAGGCCTCAGCATCTAGAGCCTTAATGAGGCCCCACCAGGAGCTGTTCCCAGTGTCAGGTATGTTTTGGAAAGCAAGGGGTGGATGACTGAAAGCTTATATTGGAGGTTAGTGACATCATCAAAGTCCTGAATTCTGGAATGGCATTTGGTTAAGCCAATGTATTAGCAAGCTTTTACTAGATTCTTCCTGAGCTGATTCGGAATTGATCTGTTAGGATGCCTACCACTGGCTGTTTTCCTGGCTTGTCTTCCTGATCTTACTCAGGGCAGTCTGGTTTAATATTACTTAAGAACAGAAGAACAGCCCTGCTGGATCAGTCCCAAGGCCCATTTAGTCCAGCATCCTGTTTCATACAGTGGCCCACGAGGTGTCTCTGGATAGCCCACAGGCAAGAGATGGGCATGCCCTCTCTCTGCTGTTGCTCCCCTGAAACTGATATTCAGAGGCATCCTGCCTCTAAGCCTGGAGGTAGTTGATAGCCATCAAGAGTAGTAGCCAATAGGCCTGTCCTCCATGAATTTGTCTAAGCCACTTTTAAAGCCATCCAAGCTGGTGTACATCGCCACATCCCATTGCAGAGAGTTTCACAGTTTAATTATGTGTGGTGTGAAAAAGTATTTCCTTTTCATGTACTTTCACTTTTGAAATATATAAATATTTTAATATATTTTGGTCTTGTGTCTTTTCACCATGAAGATTCCTATCTCCACTTGTTTTTGATGTGTCACACGGAACATATTATTTGTTCCCATGAGTATGGTTTGCAAAGTGCTTCCTGTCTTTTTTACTTTCAGTAGCTGCCGTCTGAATTTTCACTTAGTTTATATCACATGGCACTAAAAGCAGCTTAACATGTGCATTCCAAATGTGGCAGCTGAAGTTTTCTTTCGTCTGGCGATTCCCATTGCACAGAAATAACACAAAGAATAATTATTTATTTCAGGTGGCTAGTTTGCCAGATCTGTTGCTTGAAGCTCTTCAGTGTCACACTGGTTCGTGCAAGGTAGATGGGCTGGTAATAAATAGGTTGTGCTGGGAAATAATTTAAAGCATAAATTAATGGGTAAAAACAATGGAATCTTTGGCTTACTGAGATAAAGCTACAACACACCAGAGAGAAAGGATATTTTTCTATTTATTTCATTCCCTTTATTCATCTATTAAACACAAATTCAGGGCTGGCAACATTTGCTAATTTTTACAAAGTTGTCTTCTGATGCAGAAGGCAATTAGCCCAGGGATGGTTGATATTTCCAAATCTCTTTCACTAGTTCAAGGCTGCTCAGCTGTTGTGGCTATTTCAGTGGTGAGGATGACAACAATACAGGGCAGAATTGGAACAATTATGTTTCAGAACCACTGGTTTGGTGGTTAGATAATTAAAACAGAAATAGGGCACTAGGCCAAAATGATATTCCACGAGAGTTAATAAAAATGTGGGATAGACACAGTAATAGGCTGAGTTTCTCCATTTCCACTTTTGAATCTGTTATTCATACTTTATTGTTAAATATAAACAATAGAGTAGGCAGTTGTAACAACTATATATAGTTTATAATATCTAAAAACATTTGAATTTGATAAGCAATAACTATCACTTGAGAGGTTACACCACTTATTACTCAATAATGGCCAAATGAAATACCCATCTGCTGAGTATGGTAGGAAGAAAAGTCCTCTGACCCAGCTGCTGCTTATCACACAAGCGTGGACAGCGTCTCTGACCTTAGTTTTAACTGACAGACGACTGGCAAACAAAAGTGCACACTGCTCTCAAATTAATGTAAGACGCTTCTCCTACCCTAATTATGATTATGTGAACTGCTTTTGTATGTATAGATGGTATCTCACTGCTGTTAGAGTGACAGATTCACGCGCTAGAAATGCCAAGTTGGTAGGGCAGATTTTATGCAAAAATAATCTATATTATTCCAGTTCTGATGGAACTGAAAATTTGCACACAGTTACTGGTCTCTTGAAGCTGCTTTGTTAAATTAAAGGGAAATATGTGGAATGTGAACTCATCAAACTGTTTTTAAATTACATCTAATAGAGTGTTGATTGTTTACTCCAGACACTGGAAATCACCTACAATCCCAGATGTAAAGGAATGTCTCTGATTAAATTTCTGTTAGACATTACTTCCAGGGTTGTAGCAAGGTTGGAGTGGACCAAGAGACAAGATTTTAAAATGCCCCACCCTCACTGAAGTTATATATATGTGCTACAATAGAACATCATCCTAAATTATTTTTTAAAAGGTTTTGGAAATTGTGGATGATGCAAGTCATTTAATGGTGCTAGAGAAAGACATGCTGTTGTGGTAGCTCCAGGTCTTAACACTCACATTAATTTTGGAGGATGAATACAACTGAAGGAAGCCCGGGCAGTTTGGGGGAGTCAGTCATGTGACTTGGCTCTGGGGGGGCCCCAAGGCAGTGGGCCCCCAGACAACTGTCTCCCCTTGCCCTATTATAGTTACGCCCCTGATTACTTAACTTGGGCTGGTTTGAATGAAACTTTGTCCACCCAGCCCACCACATGTGATAAGGATACCCGTGCTCTGTAAAAACAGATTTCTCATGAATGGATTCCCCCCACCCCCGCCGCCCAATCTGCTTCTGTACACCTGCTATAGATACTAGTTTAAACTCCCAAACCACTAGAGAAAGGTGCATTAGGAAGGGGAAAGGGGATGTGTGCTGATGGCACATGCACACCCTAATTGTGTCTGTGGGGCCTGGTCGGACAAGTATTATCCAGTCCAAAGCACATTCGAAGTCTAAGTAGAAGTGAAATACTCAAAACTATGGCAACTGAAAAATGGACTAGTTCGGTTCTTTGTTAGAATGCAAACTGTAACAATGTTAATTGGCAAATGAATTTGTTTTTGTAATACACTAAAAGTTTTGAGGCATGCAAATAAATATATATTATATTTATTTATATAATATATTATATTATATTATATTATATATTATATTATATCAAAAAAGGTTTAGGAGTGGGCTTTTTTTGTGCAAGCCAGAAGACTGAACCAAGGAGCTGAAAACCCTAGGGACTTTAGGTGGTGAGTAGAGACTGATACTTCCTAAATAACGATCCTCTCACTGTCTATCTCAGAGATGGAAAATGCCCTATTTCCAGCAACAGGGAATGTAGAAGATAAATGTTTGAAGTGGCGTAATACAAAGCTCATTCCAAACTCCATAGGAAAGATAAAAGGCCATATATGCTCCTGGTGCCCCTATTTATCAATGATAGCCCCTGGATTTTCCTCTGTTAAATCACAGTCTTCTCCTTATTTTTGCATATTGCAGATGCCTGAGCCCTGGAAACATAAGAGAGAGATTCCTAGGATTCAATTCCAGAGTGAGAATTGGCTGCAACTTCTCTTTTGTACACTTAATGCAAATACATTCAGGTGTAGGAACACTCAGGCACTATTCAGTGCTCAACATAGCTTTGTGTGTCATGCATCCACTTCAGCTGTTGTTATATTCTGAGCTACTGATGACATATTGTGGGTTTTTTTTGCATTTGTCTACTATATATTTAAGCAAAAGAACATATATTAGCTTGGTATTAATCAGCAAAGGAAGGCTATTGCAAAGTAAATGAATATGGTATGCACCAGGCAGAACAGAGTCTTCAACAAGGTATAATCGTGTGTGGGAGCACTCAACTAGGGATGTGCACGGAACTGGTTCCGTGCATTCCTGAGAGGTGTGGGGGTTGCTTTAAGGTGCGGCGAGGGTGTCCTTACCTCCCCTGCCGGCACTGTTGTCAAAATCACTGGCACGGGGTGGCTGTAAACCCTCTTGCCACCCCGGTTAGCGTAATACCGGAAGTGGCTTGACTGCCTAAATCTGCGCTTGGCTGCTCGTGAGAACAGCCTCAGCATGACATCATTATGAGCCCGATACTGTATTTTATCTGTTGTATCACTAAGCATCAAACTGCTTGTGACATTAAGTGCACCTCTGTGCAGTTAGCAGGCTTATATTTACTTGTGAGTAACAGCCATGTGGGACTGCAGTTAGATTAGGACCACAGAATGGCGGTAAGGGGGCATTTAACCCTTGGCTCTGAGCTGTCCCTCCCCCACCAGCCATTTTAACTAAAAGTGTCTTTTGCTACAATGCCACTTCCAGGGTTAAATAGCTGCTTCAAATGGGGATGATTTTCATTGGGAAAACAGCAAAGTGCTAAAGGACCTCTGCACTGGTCCTCATCAAAATTGTGCTGCCTGCATGGCTCCTAGTCGTGAGTAACTGTGTTTATTTTGTTTTTATTATTATTATTATTATTATTATTATTACATTTGTATCCCGCTTTTCCTCCAAGGAGCCCAAAGTGGTGTACTACATACGTGAGTTTCTCTTTCACAACAACCCTGTGAAGTAGGTTAGGCTGAGAGAGAAGTGACTGGCCCAGAGTCACCCAGCTAGTATCATGGCTGAATGGGGATTTGAACTCAGGTCTCCCCAGTCCTAGTCCAGCACTCTAACCACTATACCACCCACTCCTGACAGCTTTAGGTGTAACGACATGCAGAGTCATTTAATGTCACTTATAGATTGATCCTAAGGCACAGATGTTAGACAGAACAGACATAAAGTACCACAAAGAAAGAATACCACTTGGTCTATGACTGCATATCTGAGATCTAGAATTCTATACAAGGAAAAAGTGGATCTTATTGAGGAGGACATCAACTGCAAACTAAGTTTCTCTGATAAAGCAAAGTAATTTGCATACAGTATTAAATTACTGTGAAATAAAGGTTATTCTAGTAGGCTCTGGGTTCCCCCCACCCCACCCCACCAAGCAAGGATAGTAGAACAAGAAACTGATCAGATTTTTGTGAAGTCATGATGAGCAATAAACACTTGTTGCTAAATAAATCAAGGAAGCTATCACGGGTGTTTGATAGTTTGGGCCGGTATCCTGTTTCTGGGGTGGGGGTAAATGATTGCAACTTTGTAGCCTTCTCAGTAACTTTTGACTTCTTAGTAATTCTACCTCAGCTGTCCATATATCTAGATTATGCCCTTGCCTACCATTTCCTAGTGTATTGCCTCTGTATGCTCCTTGTGTGTGGTGGATAAAATAGTACTACAGGAGAGGCTAGAAAAGAGAAGAAAAAGAAACAACAGCCTCTGTAATCTATAGGTTCTTTTGCATGTGTTTTTCCTTAAATGAAGTTTGAGGATTGGGCTGCATAAAGGAGGAAAATGGTCAGTTGTCATTTTCACATGCTTTGTGGGGACATAATAGCTCTCAGTTGTTGAATGCAGGCATTGAATTGCATGCATTGATAAGGTTACTGACCTGACGTGCTAAACTTAAGTCACTTGTTGCAGAGAAAGGATTAGCTGCTTGTGAACTCTTAATATTGTGATTTCTTAATAATGATAACTGAGTGCAAACTTTCATGAGACAATGGACCTCCAGGTATATGGCCGAACTGTTTTTTTAATTCCAGGATTATTCTAGTTTCACCTTGCATTCACATATACATATTTGAACCATACTACATGAAATATGGTACAATATTTTTAAATTGTTCTTATCCTGGACTTATCCTGTTCCTTATCCATGGTATCTGCTCTCTTCTATGCCACACATATCTACAATCCATCTCCTCATATCTGGATGCATGCATATATTCCATACCATAAAGTCCATTTAGAATCCTGTTAAATCATATTGCCAAAGGATGCTCCTATTATTTGCTCCTGTTATTTTTACTCAAACTTGGTAGTTTGCATATTTGGGCAGCACTCTCAGAGTGAGCATGACCATTTACTTATTGCTTTTAAAATATAACTTTTAAAAAGTGCTATATAACAGGGTTGCCAGCTTGATTCCCTTT
The DNA here is from genome assembly GCF_027244095.1 of Hemicordylus capensis. Lineage (NCBI taxonomy): Eukaryota > Metazoa > Chordata > Lepidosauria > Squamata > Cordylidae > Hemicordylus > Hemicordylus capensis. The sequence continues at coordinate 108,999,094 of NC_069662.1, forward strand.
AGCTGTTCTTGGATTATAACTAGGAGTGATGGGATTTGTAGTCCAACAACCGAAAGTGCTTATCTCCCTGCAGATGATTGTTCCTCCGTGCTTATCTCCCTGCAGATCGCCCGCCCAGATGAGCACCAGCTGCTGCCGGCAGCTCTGAGGGTCTGGGCTCCAATAATGCACCACATGAGTTTGCAGTGCATTATGGAGGTCCCCCTCTCTGAGTTTGTCAGACACACGAGCAGAAAAACTAGATTAAGGGAGTGTTCACTTTAATGGGTGGTTCCGTAGGTGAGTTTGCCGCTGTGGTGCCACTGGGATAGGCCTGATCCTGGCAGGTCACACGGGCATGCAAAACTTGGCTGGGCTCGCTAAGCCCAGTTTTGCCTGCATGTGTTAAATAGCCTCAATATCTACAAATGTTTATTTGTTTTAAAAATGTACATCCCACCTTTTCATCACAGAGTGCGCAAGGCAGCTTGCATTAAAAAAGAAGAAGTAAAAAATGGAAAACAAGCCCTCAGTTAGTACAGTATACATAAAGCAGAACAACTCTTAGGGAAATCAGGAAAATGCCCAAGGAAAAAGGGAAGATTTTACTTGCCACCTAAATGAGATCAGAGAGAATACTAACAGAATTTATTTGGGGAAGCCATTTCAGAAGAGTGTGCCACAACTCAGAAGGCCCCGTCTTCCTTTGCCTGAGTAAAGCAATTATCTACATCTTCAAAATGAAAGGATATATTCACTGCCGTGATTACACCCAACTATTTTTGTGCTTGATACTGTCATTGAATCACTTTGCCCTAATTGTGCTGATTCATCTTTGTCAGCCTGTGATTGTTTCTGGTAATAACCCAGCAAGTGACAGACTTCAGAATCAACTTTGGGTCTTTTGTACTCCCACTAGAATTGACATTTTGACAACCCCCTCCCCCCTCCACAAAATGCCTGACAATTGGGGCATTTTGTGTGTGGGGTGGGGGTGGGGTTGGAGGGCTCTGATGTTTATTCCATACAGTATATGAACTGATGACCTTTATTACATCCAAACTTTTCTAAGTTATGCCAAGCAAGAACTGTTCCATGTCTCCACAGGTGAATATAAGCATAGAATTATTGGAATAATGCTATCCGCATAAGCTTCTGACACTTTGTCAGCTAAAGCTTTTCTTACAGCTAAGCAATTGCTGGTACAGAATCTTTTCTACAGAAGAGTTGAAGCTTGAAGAAATAGAAATTATTATCTCTTACAAAGAAAATTTAATTTACACTGAGCTACACTGGAGGGATAGCTAGGAGGGATAGCTAGGACTAGTCACTCTATGCCAGTGTTTCTCAACGTTTTTGGAGTCATGGACTGGTACATTATTCATTTCCTGGACCATTAGTTAGGAAGGGGGTCACCCTCCTTACCTCCAACCCCACCCCCAGGGACCCCCCCAAAACAATTTGGGCAGCTCTCTAGAGCTCATTTCCAGGCAGCCCTCACTGCTGGATAATGTTCATTTTGAGGAAGTGAAATGAACATTATCCAGCAGAGAGGGCTGACTGGAAATGAGCTCCGGAGAGCTCCCAGTGCCCCCCACCGACCCAAAATTGTTTTTTGTGGTGGTGATTTTTATTAGTGATGTCTAATGGACTAGTACCCAATGCCTCGTGGACCGGCACTGGTCCACGGACCAGTGGTTGAGAAACACTGCTCTATGCTAGTAACTGATCCTCAAACTCACAAGTCCCTATGAAGTAATGAAACATACTTGTCATATGGACCTGATATGCACAAGCACAGCCAAGTCCAGGACAGAATATCTTTAGCACCAGATACCCTTTTCAGATACTGCATTGTAAGTGCTTATAGGTGTCTTGCACTTATACATGTTTTGTGTGAATAACTACACACATTCATTTAAACCGTGAACCCGGGTACTGTCCCCTCAAATGGAGGGTACAAATAGGAATATTTACAATGTCATTGTATGTGCATTGAAAATAATCTGTAAATAACTGTACATGTGTACACTACATACGTTACACAGATAGTGCAAGCACTGAGCATAACATGAATAAGGCTATTGGTTACCTGAAATGTGTGGGAGCTACTGCAGTTCCTTTGAAGGCTAGTGACATTTTCGTGGTACCAACATCATTTATTCTACACATGAGGTCAATTTTCTTCAGATGTTTCTAGATTGACATGGAAAACGGCTACACTGTTCATGCTGTTCAAATAACATATAAATTGGATCACCATGGCTTTCTCTGATTATTCTTAAAATGAGCTCCTTCTGCAATGACATTTTGATGTGACTTAATTTTGTCTGGTATAAAGTGGGGTAGTATGCGAAGTACCTTTTGCTGCTATTTTTTTGGGAAATGGTTACCACCACTGTCTATTTTAAACAGGTATCTATATTATACATTCTTAGTTGAGGGCATATGATGAGCCTTCATTGTTTCTGCTATGAATAGTGGGTTGTGCTGCAAAGGGCAATATTGGGTAACAGGCAGGCATATTAAATAGCTGTGGTTCCTGCTGTATTCTACTGTCACTGAGGGGTTATTGGCCAGTATCCTGACTAACAGTGCTCTTGTGCAGCAAAAGAAGTATGTGTACTGTTGTTCTGTTCCTGACTAAAGAAGCACTGATGCTTACACAGTGTGGTGGGACAGTTTTTACCAATCTCCTCCTTCCCTGGAAGCTCTGTGCTGCCTGCAAATATGTCCCTGAGGGAATACTTAGAGGTGGCACAGAGTCCTTCTTTCTTCTGGGAGAATGGGAGATCAGCAGAAATTGCCCCGCCACCCTGCATAAGCACCAGTGGTCTTGTGGTAGCAAGCATGACTTGGGTCCATAGCTAAGCAGGGTCCACCCTGGTTGCATGTGAATGAGAGACTAGAAGTATGAGCACTGTAAGATATTCCCCTTAGGGGATAGAGCCACTCTGGGAAGAAATCTAGGTCCCAGGTCCCCTCCCTGGCTTCTCAAAGATAGGGCTGAGAGAGATTCCTGCCCGCAACCTAGGAGATGCCGCTGCCAGTCTGTGAAGACAATACTAAGCTAGATAGACCAATGGTCTGACTCAATATACGGCAGCTTCCTATGTTCCTAACAGCTGCACACTTGCTTCTTTTGATGCACAAGTGCAGCATTAGTCAGGATGTTACATCCAGGATGGCTTTAAGAGGAGTTTGGATAACTTCATGGAGGAGAGGTCTATTGACGGCTACTAGTTGGAGGGCTATAGGCCACCTCCAGCCTCAAAGGCAGGATGCTTCTGAGTACCAGTTGCAGGGGAGTAACAGCAGGAGAGAGGGCATGTCCTCAACTCCTGCCTGTAGGCTTCCAGCAGCATCTGGTGGGCCACTGTGTGAAACAGGATGCTGGACTAGATGGGCCTTGGGCCTGATCCAGCAGGGCTGTTCTTATGTTGGCTACTGGTTAGGGATGTGCACAAAACATATTTTGCATTTTGTTTCAAGCTTGAAACATTTGGCTGAAATTTTTTGTCGAAGACAGCAGTTGAACCGGTTGTTTTGCCGGAACGAAACCTAAACATTTTGAGTGTTTCATCCATAGGGAACAATGGGGGAAACTTGAAACACCCCATTATTCCCCATGGGTATCTGCTAGGGACATCTAAGTGGGTTGGGTAGTAGGACAATGTGTTGGATATGGAGTTCCACTGCATCCATCTTTTGCACCAACTATCCTAATGACCACTACAGGCACTGGGAGTATAGGTAGCTAGTGAGGGTCTCCTTATCTGTCCTTACTTACCTCTACTCTATGACTTCTGCTTTGATTCATCAGGTACTTCCTGTCGTGAGTCAGTCCTCTTCCTTTCCTCCTAGAGAGAAGATGGAGACATCTCTCTCTCTCCCTACCTATTTTCTGAGGCGCTTCACATAAGCAGAAGCCAGTGCTAGAAAACCAGGCCTCCCAAATGGTGCTTGAAACTTCGAAACATTTAGACTCGAAATTGTGTTGTTTTATTCTGAGTTGAAAACAGAACCTTTATTTAAAGGGTATCTGTTTCAAGTTTGGGATACTCTAAAAGGCTCATTTTGTGTCAAAACACTTTGCAAATTCCTACTACTGGTTCTTACTTGGCTACTAAGCCAAGAAGCTACTGTAGCCAAGAAACGCAGCAACATTGCTAACACCATTGACAACTCATTTTTATGACCAATATTTATGAGGAAAACAATCAAAACAAATATTAAGCAAAGGTATTATTATATAAATTATTTCCCAAATAATTGTCAGTAGCAATGGACTCCAATAGGTTTGATTGGCCCTGCTTGATCTTGCCCCAGACAGCCATCCATTGCCGTTTTAAAGGTAAAAGAAAAAAAATTGTATTGGTCACAGTAATCTCTGGTGTGTGTCAGGCTATAGAAACTAGTATGATTTAACTACACTAGCCCTGGTAGCTTCAACTAGCCCTGGTGGCTTCCACAAAATTGGATACAGCACTAATGTTTTTTGTGTACATCCGTAGTCAGCTCTTCCAAAGTAGCTTTTGTTCCACATAGACTATCTGGATTATTTATATTGAACATCTGTCAAGGTAGCAACTCACTTATTTCAAGATGTGCACACATCAGTTTTAGGCTCCTGATAATTAACACAGTTGTATGAGGGAATAATGGATTATTTCTGGTGCTTCAGTAACAGAAATGAAAATAATGTCTTTCCTCATCTAAATAAACTGTGACAGATTGTGAGCTACATACTGTAATACAGTTCTAAAAGTATTCTACAGTTCTCTCTAAAAAAAAAACCTGGGTTGAGACACACACACACACACACACACACACACACACACACACACACACACACACAAAGGTTCTCTGGAATTAACATTGTTTCTTCATCTGCTTCTTATGCAGTATCTTAATGGTAGGGTAAAGTGTACTGTTGAGTTGGTGTCACCTCCTGGCGACCACAGAGCCCTGTGGTTGTCTTTGGTAGAATACAGGAGGGGTTTACCATTGCCATTTCCCATGCAGGATGATGCCTTTCAGCATCTTTTCTATATTGCTGCTGCACGATATAGGTGTTTCCCATAGAACATACCAGTGGAGATTCGAACTGGCAACCTCTGGCTTGCTAGTCAAGTCATTTCCCCGCTGCACCATTAGGTGGCTTAGTCCTATCTAGATGACATCACTTCAAATCCATTACATTTGAAATTGTTAGGAAGTGACTGCTTTTGCTGTTGTTTCCCTATCTTTTTGAAGACCTGGTTTGATGCTTTTTCTGCATTTCAACACCATTGCAGTATCACTTTTCCAGTGCAGAGTGGCAAAGTTCTATTGAAGCATCTGGCAGGAGAGTTGTCCCTAATGCCGTTGGTGACAACATTGGGTGGTGCTGTACCTTTCTGCATTGCTTTCCTGAATCTTTTTTTATTATTACTGCATTGGTTGCCACTGTCCTTTTAATTACCTGTTTCCTCTTTGCTGTCAGAACAATAGCTTATTCATTTTTTAAGGATTTTGGGGTTTTGCTGAACATAGTTGCTGCAGAACATTAAACAAAATAAACAAACAAGCAATTGTTCTGGCTGCAAAGAGGAAATTAGAGGGTCCACTGACAAATAACTAATTATAACTATTAGGAAAGAACTAATTAAAGGGACAATTCAGTAACGTAGTGGTCAGGAGTGAACAACAAGGGAAAATGTTCATATTAAACAGACTGGTAGCCCAGAGAAGTACAGTAGAAGCTGTTCTAAAACACACTAAATGTGAAGAGACCTTTCCTGACTGAAGGATGTAACCTAAAAAATACTCTCTAGGGAGGCATTTCCACAGAACCAACTGGGACTGTGTAAACATACTTAATATTTTGCCAGTGGGAAGAGGCATATCAATAGCTCAATTCAGACATTATGCTGTACAAGTGTACAGATGTCTGTACACTTGTAAATGTGTTTGTGTGAATGACTGTACCTGTGCCAATTTAAAAAGTGAACCTGGATAAAGACCCTTCAAATGCATGGTACAGATAGCAAGTGTACTTATGCACCTGTGTTCAGCATCACGTGTGAATGACTGTATCTATGTACAGATCTGTATCAGTGTTCTCTCTAATTTTTTTTCATCTGTGTGCGGAATGAGTTTTGTTCGGGCAGCAGAATCAAGGCAGTGTGTGTGCATGTGCATTCAGAGTGTGAACTTCCTGATTCAACCTGAGCAGGATCTAAAATTGACTGAGCAGACAGCAAAAAATGTGTGAGCGCGCACACACGTGAATGCATTGGAGGGAACACTGTTCTGTACCTGTGTACACTGTACACTTGTTGTATGAGTGTAGAACATAACACATGAATGAGTCTAGTGTTTTTATGGGAAATATAATATATGTTAAGTGTTGTGCAGAACCATGGTTTTGTTTCCAGCTAACTGTAGAAGAGGAATAGCTTTATTGTGGAAAGGACACTTGTGTATATAGTATGAGTGGGTGGCAAAAAAAAAAGCTCTGGAGGAAAGTGAGAGAGAAAATCAGTGGGCATTACAGCTTGTCTTTGACTCCTTATGAGGTAGACTGCCACAAATTCATTACCCACATCCATGTGTGTGTAGTTATGTAGTTACTCTGAGAAGCCTTTTACGTCAGAAATAATTGTTGCTGATGGGTTGCATTTTTCCACTGGATGTATTCTTCAGCTAGTGCTTTCCAGAGTGCAGTGTTCTCTAACTTCACTCCCTTCTGCATCCTTGAGTACAATGTTATTATCAAAGTACTCACCGAATATCATTATCTTCATTTACATTTGAAGTGTCTAAAGGAGTAATAGAGTGGCCAAGTATAATCTGTACTGAGAAATGCCCTGTAATTCTGCTTGTAATAGATTAATAATCTCCACAATCTCACAGCATTATATATTCATCCTCGAAGTCAAAATGTTCATTCTCAAGGCCAACAGTGTAGGAAAAAGTGCTATACAATTATACAATTATACAATTGCATCTAGTTCCAAAATTGGTATATGGCCTCAATATGCTGCATGGTATTTTGTTAGAAGAATAATTAGCAGTGTGCCTGAGGACTTAATGTTTTGAAGAAGTCTGTGCAGAAAGCTGCAGCATTATTGCTTAATCTTTATGCATGTGAATCTGTGATCCCTCTTGAACAAAATTAAGTCAGGATTTAAAGCCATACTGCCTTAATGCTATTTCCTGACTTAATTGTATTCAAGAAGTAGCATTAAGGCAGTATGACTTGAAATCATAGACAAAGAAGATTATAATATGAAGGATAAGTCATAGACATTCCAATTCATTACTGCCTTTCCCACATCTTAGGGAACAATTATATAAAGATAACGCTGAAACTTATTAGGGGGTGTGATGTCTGTATTAAAATCATCAAATTATTACATGTCTGGGTAGAAGACAACTCAACTCCAAAGCTGGTTGGTTGGCTGATCTAGGTTTTTCAGTTTCTGAGTAAATTTTGGATATAGATTTCAGATTTTGATGACAATATGTGCATTTGAATGTTTTAAATTGTTTGTTTTATTTTATTTTGTCTTTATTGTATTGATTTTTGTCAACCACCTACAGCCTTTGGAATTAGGCAGTATATAAATTAAATGAACAAACAAATACAAGTTTGATTAAAAGAATCCTATGACATATTTCAATACAAAGAAATCTGAAGTGTTCAAGTTCAAACTACAGGGTATGAAACTTGGTTTGGATTTTGAATGTATCTGAACTGTTCAATGCTTTTATTGTGCATAACTAGATATGTATACTTAGAGATATCTGGCTTCAAGAACTGACAGGGTTAGCATTGGGGGTTATGATCACTGGGCAGCTGCCCAAGCACCCTCTGCTGATCCCTGAGACCACTTGCTGTGCCCATGCGGAGTGACTTCCTCAGGACCCACCCAGGTAGCCCATGGTAGGCAATTTGCTGAAAGCCCCTGAAACCTGGATATGGCCTTGCTGAAGAATAAAAGTTCACACCACAGCAAGGAACCTACTGCCGATTCTAGATTCCTCTGGCCTTGTTGCCATCTTGTGTTGCTCCAGTTCACCTGCCTTCTCTGAGCATATGACAAGAGTAAGAAGAAGCCTCCACTCACCTTGCCCTTTTCCTGTGGACACTGGTGTGGACAGGACCAGCAGGAAGAGGGCAAGTGAATGGGAAGTGATGACAGTGGTGATGAGGTGGTTGGCACCTGAATCCAATCTTAGAATCAATGCTAGTTAGAAATACAGTTCAGATTGGCTTGCCAGGTCCCTTTAACTGGTAATATTCCATGACGAACAACTAGTACTATCATGCCTTCAGTTTGTATTGAGTTTGACCTTAAATATGTCTCTTTTGTCTGTGCCTTTTTATTAGATATAAAGTTGTTGATTCTTGCTTCTTCTTTTTTTAATCATCAGATGCTGAGGACAGAAGACCCGTGATCTCTGTATCTACACTTAGGTTTGAAACAGATATGGTTTCTGTCATCCTCCTGCTGAATCTTGTCTCTGGTTTACAGGCTCATTCTAAGGTCAGTTTTTACTAGTGTTTAAATTCTGCTAAATGTTTCAGAAGAAAGAGAAAGCAGATACCTGAATATATGGCAATGTTTTTCTTCATAAAAAAACAGATGTTCTCCTCTGAAATAAACTTTTCAAAATGTTGTGCAAAGCAACATTAGCCAGTGATGCTAAACTTTTCAAGGTTCATATAAAAAAAAAGGTTGATTAGGTCCTGACTGGAACGGCAGAAATAAGAGAATTAACCTCCCCACCACCAAAAAAGTGCATAAAAACACAAGTAGGTACAATTTGATTAGATGCTTAAAAATGTGTTTGTCTTTTTCTAATGACACTTCTGGCAGTAGTTTTCCTCTTGCTGATGTTTAAAAATATTTCTTTTCAATTATTTGTATCCAGTTCTGAAGACATGTTCCTGTAGGCCTTTTTGGCCTCATGCGCTCCATATTTCTCCTTTCCTCAACCTTCCAAACCATATCATGATGCCATATCTCATCATTAGGTAGTCATGATGCTATATCTCATCATTAGGTGAAGTGTACTGTCGAGTCGGTGTCGACTCCTGGCAACCACAGAGCCCTGTGGTTGTCTTTGGTAGAATACAGGAGGCGTTTACCATTGCCATCTCCCGTGCAGTGTGAGATGATGCTTTTCAGCATCTTCCTATATCTCTGCTGCACGATATAGATGTTTCCCATAGTCTGGGAAACATACCAGCAGGAATTCGAATCGGCAATTTCTGGCTTGATAGTCAAGTCATTTCCCTGCTGTGCCATTAGGTGGCTCTCATCTCATAATTACTTAGCCCCATTTGACAGGAGTGCTAAAATATCAATATGGAGAACGTTGTCTCTGAGAATCACTGAAAGCTGTTCCCTATGTCACTGGAATGATTCCATAGAATGCTCCTGCAGCCATAGTTACAATGGAAAGGGTTTATACTAACTTCTTCCGAGGAGGAGAAGGAGGCTTACGTATACTTAAAACCTAGCAGTACTTGTGTCTGTCTCAGAAATAATAGCTTGTTTATAAAAGCTCCCTGTGACTAATATTTAGACAAGGGTGCACCAGATTAGACTTTAAAGCCTAACCTGGGAAGCTGTCTTTCTTCATATTTGCTTGTCATGGAATCTGGAAGAAACTTTGATTTTTAAAATGGTACTTATCATTCTTGCCTCATAAATTGCCAGCATGGTTCTTCTTGTGGCTTTGCTTTCATTTGTGCTTTGTGGATTATGCAAATACTGATGAAGCAGATGAGAGTGAAGGACTTATAAAGCAAGAGGAACCAAATGTCAAAACACATCCAATAAGTGCAGAATACTTGATGCCAGTGCATTTACCCAAGGGACAAGTCTCTACTTGAACAGGTGGCTGATAAGATGTTGGATAACATCTGCCTAGGTTCTCATAAATGTATGTTAAACAAGAAGTTAAGCTGTACTATTTTTAAATGGTTTTAAAAAAAGTTTTCTGTATGTAGCAATCTCCTTCTCCCTTAATATAGGTAGCAATACAGAAGTGCTGTTTTGTTCACTGTAGTGAGGTTAAGGGCCTTCTCTATTTGGGAAGGTTTTAATATGAATAAACTAGTTAGTCAAGGTGATCCTCATATTTTACAAGAAGCTGTAAACTATAAACAGATATTGTGACCTGTATGGAAGAGCCTTTTATTGCATTAAAGATGAATTCACACGGGCATGAATTATTCCAAAAAATTAACAAATTTGTGTAAAACAGTTGTTGTTATGTTCATTGAATGTATGGAGCTGGGGAGGAGGGTGGCCCCATGTACTCACTTCTGCACAGTTAACTGAACCTGTATGTACAATTCATAATCCTGCAGAAGGTAGGGTCTCCAACTGCAAAGAGATAGTCAATGTGGGTGTAAGTTGAATAGAACGTATGGGGATACAAAGGGCATGCTGAACACCAGAGGTAGCAGATAGGCCTTGAAATGATGAAGCTGGCCTTAGTAATAGATGCTCTAGTAACATCCAAACTGCTACTGTAAGACATTCTCCATGAGACTGCCTTTGAAAAGTGTCTGGAAACTTCAGTTGGTCCAAAATGCTGCTTTCTGACTATTATATGGATCAAATTCATATCGTGTTTGGTCTACACGGGTCATTTCCAAGCTCAATTCAAAGTGCTTTTAAAGCCCTAAATGGCTTGGGTCTTCATTTCCTTAATCATTTCCTTCATTTCCTTCATTTCCACATACATCTCCTGTATGTGCCTCTTCTTACTCTCCGCTCAGCAGTGGAGGTTCTGCTTCATGTTCCCTCACCAAGTGAAGTGGGGTGGGGACCCACAAGTCAGGGCCCTTTCAGTTGTGCCTTCCGTTCTCAGGAATGCCCTGCTAAGAGAAGTCTGCCTGGCCCCAACGTTGCTTACTTTTCTTAGCCTGAAAATTAAGCTTTTCAGGTTAGCTTTTGGTGCTTGCTTTGTGGTGGTTTCACTTTGATGCCTTTTTTACTAGTTGATTGTACTTGCTTTTCTGTTGTTAGTGTTTGTTGTTTCTTTTCTCTCAATAAATTGTTTTATTGCTCTTACTTATCTATGTATTCAAAATATTTATTTATTTATTATTTCTCTGTGTGAACTGCCCTGAGCCATTTTTGGAAGGGCGGTATAGAAATCAAATAAATAATAATAATTTATATATTCTTCTTTATAGGAAAAAAAAACAGCTTACAAAAGACACTCACAATAAAATCACATTAAAGCTCGTACCAGGAACAGAAATAACTGTATACTTATGTAAGTTCTAGTATACTCCAGTTATTATCTGAGGCCCTGCCCTAGAGGGCCTTTGTTTTTTAGGTGCAGGCCTCCACTAGGAGCAGGGCCTTCTCATTGTTACACCAACACTCTGAACCATTTCCTGCTCAGAAACCCCTTTATCTTCTCTGCCCCAGCCCTTTAGGTGCCGAGTTTAGATCCAGCTGTTTAGTTGTGCTCTTTCTTGGAGGAAGGTTATATTTTTGATTGTTTGTAGCCTGCTGGTTTGGGATTTCTTAGTTGTTTGGTATTTGTCTGCTGCTTTTAGTTACCTATTACTTTTTAATTTTTTAATTAGATGGTTGGAATCCCCCCCTCCCCCACCATGAGTTGTCTTGGGTTGCCTGCGGCAACAAAGGAAGCATAAAAGTATTTTAAAATAAATGTGCCCACATGAAACATGATGGTATTTAGATGTGTTATGAGTCGTCCAAGTGCTGGCTGGACTCTTGTTCCACCAGCACTGCTCCTGGCAGAGCAAAATCCTACTTCTGCTTTAGCACAAGGGGTCAGTTGCACGTTTCTCCTGAGAATGATATGGACCTAATCCATAACTGATGAATCTAAATGCTGGTCTCCTTTTGAGTGGAGAAAATTTAAGCAGATAGGGAACACAGAGTGGAGGGAAAATATATTGTATCCAAATGTGAATATTCTTAGAGTCTGACTCAGCTTACCCCCCCAACCCCACACCAGCTCTGAGAAAGATGGCTTATTTGAATCATTGTCTCTGGGCCCATTCAAACGACAAGTGAAACAGCGGGTAGGCTTACCCAAGGTTAACCTTGGAAGCCAAGATTCATACCACAGACGATCCGGCAGCTGCGGTTCCATTGCCTCAACTTGCAATCTCACTCCCTCTTCCTCTTCTACTGAGCACGTCATTTGCCCAGCAACCATTGGCCCTGATACAAGAAGCGACTTGCATGTTGGAGGAGCTTCTGTGCAAACCCCAGGCTACTGCATTCAAATGACACAATGGGGTCAGCAGAGCTCCGGTTCCAGCAACGTACTGAACTTTAAACCAAGGGTTCAATTAGCGGTTTGAAGGTGGCAATGGAACTGCAGTTGTGGCATTTTCCTGCATTTGGACGATGAGAAATGCCAACCTCAGGTAAGTGTAACTGAGGATTGGTGTGTTGTTCGGACTGGGCCTATATCTGTTGATGCTGTTAAAGGTAGCAGAATGTATATCATGTGCTGTTCCTAGTGTTGGCAGATATGTCTGAGCACCTGTTTCTGTGGGTGGCATTGCCACATCAGGCTTCATGGCAATCATGGTTAATTTTGAATCCATATTATGTCTTTTTAAAAAATTGTCTTCCTTTTCAATGTCGTTAATACATAGCAGCTGACTGAAATCCTCTGCTTTTGATTAACCAACATCTTATTATCCAGTTGGTTGTGCTGTCTCTTGAATTTTGTGGATGAATGTGGTAAAATGCATTCTACCTCTCATGGAAAGCCTTTGTCCCTTGGTGCCATATTGTGATTTCTCATCATATTAATATGGTCCTATGTTGTGATGGTTACGTATTCCAATCAGTCTTTTACAGAGATGTTGTGCCCTTGCTTTCACCCTACTAGCCTTATTTATAATATCTCTTTTGCATGATAAAGGTGAAGAGGATTTGAGTCACCTTTTTATAAATCCGACACAATCCTACTGACACCCTGGCTAACCTCCAGTGATGTGATACAGTGACTTGTGGCTCTCTCTTGTGTTCCGTATAATATATGCAAAGCTCATCTTAAGTTGTCTAAAGGTCATGTTGTAATTGTTAATCAGTTAACTTATTTGTCATTTTTATGAACATCACACTGGATCTCAAAAAGAGCTGAACTTCTTGCACTAACTACTGTTTGAATTAGATCTCAGATTTACTCTGGATGTTATATAATAATTGCACAGTACAAAGTCATGTTCCTTTCTTAAGTTAAAAAGTTAGTTTAAAATAACATTTAAAGAATACTTATCTTGGTCTCTCTTATTTTGGTAGGCATTTTGGAATTTGTACTTGAGATGTTTATGGAAGATGAAACAAAATAGGTTGTTTTTTAAAATGAACATTGAAGGGCAGGTTTATTTCAAATAGAGACAACAAACAAAAACAGGGGTTTTCTCAAACTAGGAGAAACTGAGAAAATCCATTATTAACATCTTCATGTTTGCCTGCCGCTGCATACTATTGTGCTAAATATGATTATCCAATCTAGCATCTTATGGAAATCAAACAGTACAATTGATCAGTATTCTTATCAATGATAATCTAATTTACAAAATGTACTGCAGAGGTTATATGCCTTATCCATTTTTATAACACAGCACAAAGAGGGCCTTGGTCAAAGTGCTGGTGGGTCAGACTAAACTGTTCTTTTGACTACATGTAAGTTATGCCTTAAATGCATAACTTTCTGCACAGTCACCAAGGGAAGGTGGCATTTTGTTAAACTAGTAATTTCAGAGGTGCATCTCAGTAATTTTGGAGCTTGGACCTAGAGGCCTTTTGCCTCCCTACCCCCGCAATATAAAACGTATATCATATCATACCATTATATCATACCACAGACACCATGAATATTACAATCTCCAGGTTTTTGTGAAAAGAGTGGCATTTATCATCATTGTTTCTGCCAATATCTAAATAGCAGTGACAAACACAGATTCACTTCTGCCACTTAAATTAGCTCACACCACAATATGCTTAGGGAAAGTTTAGAACTTTTATTTTTATTATTTTTAGAATAAATTCTGAATAAGATACTTCCCACTTACCAGCAGATATCACATTTTGTATGGACAATCCTTCCACTTAAATGAGCTGAATTTTCACACCAGAATATGCTTAGGGAAAGATTGGAACTTAAAAAAAAAATTTTAGAAGACTATTTTTAGAAGGAATTCTGAATAAAATACTTTGCACTGATCTTCAGCTAGCACATTTTGCATGGACAATCCTGCCACTCTCCTCTCTGTCTGGAGCCTGTGAGCAGGAAGGAACTAGCCCCAGCTGCTTTAGTGAGTGGACATGTGACAGCAGATCACCTCCTATCCCCGTCCCCCAGCATCAGTGTACTGTGTGCACAGTCTTTCTCCTGCCACTCACTGAAGCAGCAGCATTTCTCCCCATTCTCTGGGGCTAGTTCTTGCCACTGCCGTGTTTCTTTCCCCCACCCCACCACCTGTGCCTGCCAAACTGGTGGTATTCCTCCTCACTTGTTGAGCTGGAAGGAACCAGCCCTAGCAAGGGTAGGGGATGGGAACACAAGCTGAGGGAGGCCCCCCCATGGCAGACGGCATGTGTCATGAAGCATGTGTGTGCCTGCGGGACGGGGAGGAGTGCAAGCATGCTCTTCAGCACTTCTTGAGAAGGAGGAGGGGTTCCATGCTCAGCACAACACACACTACTGAAATCTGACATCGTGGGATGGAGCTTAAAGGGAGATCCTGGTTGGAGGAGAAGCTGTGTCTTCACCTCCCAAGCCAGGCAGCACGGGCTGGTGGCGCAGCATGGCTACCCCCAGCCTCTGGAGGCTGGGACATTTTTGAGAAAATTTGAGGGGACCCAGGTGGTGTGGGGGACCGGACTTCCACCTGGAATTCCAGAGGGAAGGACGTCCCTGAGTAATGTCACCACTGAACATAGTAACCTCACTCCTGAAACACTGGCAATTATATTATGCCATTGAGAGGTCATACATCAAAAGAACCCTTGGGCCAAGGGGTAAACAAATCTCTCCTCTCCTCTCCTCTTCCCCCATCTTTTGATTTACATGTTAAATTATGAAGGAAGTGATCGATTGTTAATGCTAGAGGCTGAGATGCTTTTGCTCATGACTCAGAGCCATTTTCATCCTGCTTTTATTTCCTCTCACCAGATGCTGGCAATTTGTGCCAAATGTTATCGGATCTGGCTTCTATATTTCTGTTTTTAAATGTATATTATGCTAATAGAGCAAAAGAGTTCAGCTGAAAACTCCTGCTCCTCCTGTCACATGTTATCACCACACTCCATTTAACTCAGCAAGCTCTGAGTAGGATCTGAATTAGTTTTGCGAATATCTGTGTGCTCGTCTCTCCACAATTGTTCTTGAGTTAACAGCAAACTCAGCTAGTCAAAGTTCACAGAAAATGAAGAGGTCAGCAGATCAATGGTTTTTTTTGTTTTTGTTTTTGTTTATGGATGTGAGTGGCAATTCATTCTGATTTATGCTGGTGTTTTTCAGCAATAGAGTAGGGTTTAAAAAAACACACGATCCTTGGCCTAATTGCTGTGCAATAAACAAATTGTCTGAGATGCAATTCTAGAACATATTTGCTTTTTTCCTCTGTCATAGCTGTGATGCTGTTAGGCACTGAATTCTATTGATGGACCTCTTTATGTATATTCATTGTATTGGTAATGTTTTCATGCACTGTCTGCTAGGAATTGTAAGGTAACCTTGAACAGATGGATCTGGATCATGAGTTGAGAATCCATCATGGCTAAGGGCCACTGGCACGAATGGGGACTTCCCTCTGGGGTGCCACAATCCTAGTCCCCCTTGAAGTTGCTTTTGTTTATCAACAAAAAACAAACAGGTCAGGGCCAATGATGTAGTTAACTGTGTGAGCAGAAACATCAAAAGTGTGTAATAGTGGAGAAGCACTTTTTCTTCTTGGGAGAATATTGCAAGCACACAAGAGTGTCCCTATATAAATCTGGGAGATGTTGGCGGGTATGAAAGTATAGACTGCTAACTTATTTAAATCTGAGATTTGGAAATGGTGACTGGTCATAGGCCATCTTGCCAAATTTATTTTTCCACACTTTGATGCAGTTTTGACAGTTAGCTTGTCTGACAGCAGAGCTTTGGTGTACTTGAAAAGGAAGTGCCAGTAGTTTTTTTGCTAAAAAGAAAAAAGAAAAGAAAAGAAAAAGCCAGAAAAGCCTTTTGTATTTTGGGATGTTTGTGTGTGCTTTTCTTGTTGCATGGATACTAGTGCTCGTGTGTGTAACACTCACCAGTGCTAATGAGATCAACATGGGTAAATAATCTCCCCACGCTTTCTCAGCAAACAGGGTCTTTAAACATATTCTTATGCTTGCTTCATATGTAAATTATAGTATTGAACTGGATATGTGTGTGTAAATGTCTATTAGGGAAACTGAGAGAAATGTATCAATTAGCCCAAATATAAATAATATATTGCAGGGCTATTTCCCCCTTTTTATTAAATTGATGGTGGCTCCGAAGAGTCATTTTTGGATGCAAAACTGCTTATGTGAAATCAGACTTCTTCAAGTGGCCACAAAAAACAATGGCTTATAGTACAACAACAAAGCGTCTGCATTTCTTTTCTGCTATTGAGTACACTTCCGATGGTTGCAAGAACGCAACGTTCTGGGCTAAGAACATTTAACCAATATTGTTTAAAATACTAAATACATCCAGGCCTTCACTTAGTGCTCTCAGGGCTGCCAATACATAAACAAGCAAACAAGAGGCCTGCACAGTTTGTTTAGCCTTTTAGCTGTTCTCAAGGAAAGTAAGAGGAAACTCGCCACTGTCACCTTGCGCTTTAAAATCTATTGTACTTCTATGCCTGTGCAAGAAGGGGCTGGGATGCAGAACACATCTTGATGCCCAGCAGGGTGCCAGCATTTTGGCCAGCTTGCAGTCTTATAAGTTAAATTATGCCAGAGGAAGGAATCCGTCCACTCAGCAGCAGGATGCTTTATTGCTACTTCTGTCAGTAGACCCTGCTTCCTAAAGAAATGTAAGCTATTCCCAATAGTAGTATGCCATATCGATTACTAACCAAGGACACATCAGGCCTGTCCTCTGATGTCAGTCAGGAACTGATGGAGAGCGAGCCCAGTTTTGTGGCAGTGGCAGAAATGGCCCAGGTAATGTGATGTCAGCTGGGGCTCTGTGTCAGCTCTGCCACTATGAATGGCAGAGAAGCATTTTCCTTCCTTCCCTTTGTTTTCTTCTACACTGTTGAAATTTAGATTGTAAGCTGGTTGGGGCAGGAACCATTTTTGTTGCTGTAAAAAAGCACGCTAAGAGACTCTTTTGTGAACAATTTGAAACACACTATTAAATACTGGAAATCAGGGTCCTAATTGCACCTAATGGTGCAGCAGGGAAATGACTTGACTAGCAAGCCAGAGGTTGCCGGTTTGAATCTCTGCTGGTACACCTATATTGGGCAGCAGCGATATAGGAAGATGCTGAAAGGCCATCATCTCATGCTGTGTGGGAGATGGCAATGGTAAACCCCCTCCTGTATTCTACCAAGGACAACCACAGGGCTCTGTGGTCGCCAGGAGTTAGCACTGACTCGTCGGCACACTTCACTTTTAATTGCATAATATTTAGATGCCATGACATTATAGCTACAAAGATTAGAATAGGTCAGATAATGGTTTTTCCCATGACCCTCTATCGATGTGAAAGCTGGACTTTGAAGAAGCAGGGCTGAAGAAGTATTGACACTTTTGAACTCTGGTGCTGGAGAAGACTTTTGAGGATACCATGGACAGCCAGGAAAACAAACAAATGGCTCATAGAACAAATCAATCCAGAATTTTCACTCAAGGCACAAATGTCTAGGCTGAAAGTATCATATTTCGGACACATTATGCGAAAACCCAGCTCCCTTGAGAAGTCCATAATGCTGGGGGATGTTGAAGGAAATAGAAGACGAGGACAGCCAGCAGCAAGGTGGATGGACTCAATTACGACAGCCATGAATGCACCACTGAGAGACCTTAAAGGCCAAGTTGAAGGCAGATCAACCTGGAGGTAATCTATCTATGTGGTTGCTAAGAGTCGACATCAACTTGACGGCACTTATTCAATCAATCAATCAATTGCAAAATTTAATGCCATGTTGTATAAGCAATCAGTCATCTTTATTATGACCTTAGACCAGCATATGTATTGGAAAGAACTAAAAGGGTATAAAAAGCAAAAGGCAATGAAGTATCAAAGACATTAGGAGACTCTAAAACTGTATAAAGTCTATGTCGCTGTCCAAGAAACTATAAATTATAATGACTATAGCACAATAAAAACTACAAAAATTATAGTATCACTAACATTTAAATAATAATAATAACTAGCCGGCCCCGCACAGAGCATCTGTGCGCTCTTTGGGGCCAGCGGTTACCTCTCCTCCACCTTCTGCAAGTGCGGCTGCCAGCACCTGCCGCTGCTTTGCCTCCACGGCCGGGGCCCACCGCCGCCACCGGCCTCTGCGGCCGGGCCTGCCGCTGCCATGGCAACCAATACTCCTGGGTGCACCTCAGCCTATCAGGCACCTCCGCCACCCAAACAATTAGCTGGGCACCGGGACACACATTCTAAAGGCACACCCAGGAGGATTAAATATATAGATAGTAGCAATAATGATGGTGATAATAATAATAAATGCATGTTGTGTATGTTTACTTTGAAGCTGCAAAATCTTCTTACAAATAAAGAAAAATCCTAGCCCTGAGGGTAACATCCTCAGTTTCCTCTATCCTGGAGTAAGGATTTCTGTAAGAGAAACTGTGGATGCCACCCAATGTTACATGATTGTGTTACTATCACTAAACATGTTTTCATAACAACCATTGCCCTTAGCATTTCACCTATATCTTTCCTTCAGTACACCTGTCCTTCAGAACAGTTTCTATGGACTCCAACCCTGGCACATGAAAAAAGCATCTTTTGGATAAAAATCCCCAGGATTCAGTCTTTGGTTTTTACTTTAATGTTAAAAAGTGATGCATAAACAAATGTGTGCATAAAAAACTGTGCAGGTCACTACTGTGTTCTGATAAATCAATCTTGATTTTATTTCTCCCCAAGTATTTCTTTATTTGTATTTATTTTCAAGAGGCAGAAGCTTATTTTGGCCCTAGAAGCAGCATCCAGTCACAGAAAAAAGATAAAAACAGCCAACACCATAAAAAGGAGTAGGAAAAATTCTGCTTCATCACATGCATTAGAGCCACACAGTGGCACAAGTAAGTTGGGCACTGCCTGAATTACATTGTGGGACATGTAAGTCACAGTCAACAAAGTTTCTTAGAATTCCCTTAAGATAATGTAAGAGAATTTCCCTTCCAAGTCCCATGAAATATATTAAGGTACGTCCTGTGAAAATACAGGTGCTGGCCAGAGGCATTAGTGGCTGCAGTTCTGTATAACATGTGAATCAGCCTTGCACTAAACATTGCAGATGACAGTGTGCTATGCTTAACTCTAGCTAGAACATTGTGTTCTCTGAACAGACTTGGACGTGCTATTTAACTATTGCTAGATAGGGCCTTGGTGTCAATTTGGGTTTCCTTTTGTTCTGTTTCTGGCGTTTCTTCTTTAACATCTGATGGGTAACTATTTTGAAGATCTGTGCTAGTGCAGTAACAGCCAGACAGTTCCCTTGGAAAGTATATTATTTGATGGGGTAGCACAATCTTAAAGTCTTTGACCTGTACATATCATTTGTATAACTTGCATGAAAATGATAGGTGTGTGGCTGGTTAAACAATCCCGTACTGCTGTACTTACACTTATTTAAAAATTCTGAATTTTTGCATGCTGAATCATACTAAATTATTCATGAGTAGTCGCTCTGAAGTTAAGTCGTGACTAGCTTGTCAATTACTTTCAATGGGACTACTCATGAGGAATTTAGCTTGGATGTCAGCCAGTGACCAACACGACCATATCCCCTCTTATCTGGTTGCCGTGTGCTTCTCTTGCCTACGTATTTGTTGTTTTTTTAAAAAATGAGACTGTTCATTAAAGTCATAGGATCAGGGGCGTAGTTAGGGGAGGGGGTACCTGTGTTAGCCCCTTTCCCTGGTGGCCCCTTGGAGTGAGGGAGATAATGGAGAAAATGGGAGGGGTGGAGCTGCGGAGCCCTCAGGAGCTGGGCGGCCTGGGTTATTTGAACCATCCGCTTAGTTATAGCTACACTCCTGGGATCCACTTAAAAACCTTTGGGACTGGTATGGATTCTGTCTGGTTCCAAAGCCTTTCATCATGCTTTCAAATGCTTGCCTGCCAATATGCTGACTTCATTGTTTGGATGTGCAGCAACACCAAGCTTGCACATCACAGAATTTAGGTGGACCCAATGTGGAAAATAACAAGAATGCCCCTCATTCTTTAGCTTTTTAATGAGATCTACTAACACATATTCAAGTCAAAATGTAA
Organism: Hemicordylus capensis; assembly: GCF_027244095.1. Classification (NCBI taxonomy): domain Eukaryota; kingdom Metazoa; phylum Chordata; class Lepidosauria; order Squamata; family Cordylidae; genus Hemicordylus; species Hemicordylus capensis. The sequence continues at coordinate 109,019,578 of NC_069662.1, forward strand.
AGTGGAGCTGAAACAGATTATGACGACTGATGTCTTGCCAAAATGCAATAATTTTCCAGCTTGGTTTTTTTGGCTGATCTGTAGTTTTTACGTACATTAATTTTTAAAAGCAAAGATGTAGTTCTTTGTGCATTGAAACTCCTTTGTGCAGTAGACTGTGAGAATATGTGGCTCCACACGTTCCAGTATTTAATCAATACTTTTTGGGTTTTTTTCTACAGCATGCAGCAGATTCCAGAACTTGAGCTTTCTGATCAAAGTAAGTGCACGTTTTTCATTAATTATGAGTCTGAAATCTGCTCACTTAAAGTTGTGTTTCTCACAATGGACAACATGGGATACCGGCCAGGCTGAAAATATACTTACATGTATTGTGGGAATAGACTTTTTAGAGAGCAAGGCTTTGGGCGGTAGGATTATTAGGGCAACATGATTACTTGTCATAAGAACAATTTGGAGAGAGTGCAAACTACGCATAGGATATTATTTGATATAAAAATAATGCTATCCTGTGTCATGGTTTAATTTCAATAGGGAATAATTAAGCATAGTTTCAAGATGAAGAGTATGTAACTGGGTTTGAACTTGCTCAGAGGCTTAGTAAGGGCAGCAGACCAGGCCTAACGGCAATGTTTGTGGTGCCTTCTCAGTGGTCCTGTGTCTTCAGATTAAAAAATGATGATGGTGGAGGCTAATCAGAGACACGTGACACTGAATAGCCTCACCAACATAATATATGTCTGTATGTACAACAACTTGGAAACTCAGCAGCAGTGTCCTTCCTTAGTTCACAAGCAGACTTAATATGCCCCGGTTTGTGTGTGTGTGTGTGTGTGTGTGTACATAATTGGGAGCCTGCTATGTAACAAATTATTAGTTAAAGCTTGATCTGGGACCAGAGGCGCACTTAGCCATGGACTATGGGGATTTGGTCCGTGGCCTCCTGTCTTCTGGGGGGCCTCCCCAGAGCCCCACTACTGCCCCGTACCATCCAGGCAAGTGAAATCTTTTAAAAAAAATTTTTTTTAAAGTGCCGCGCAGGGACAGGGGCTGCCAGTGGGTGTGCGGGCACTCGGGGGAGTGAGGCGGTGGCAAGAGCTCCTTCTCTGAGCCCGCCTGCCTCCCAAATGACAGATCGGGCCATTTTTGGCCCATTTCGGATCTCTACAGGCAGGCTCAGAAAAGGAGCTCTTGCTGCCACCTCCCTCCCCTAAGTGCCCGCACACCTGCTGGCAGCCCCTGTCCCCGTCGCACAGCAGTGCTTTAAAAATGTTTTTTTTAAAGGATTTTACTTGCCCCCCCACCAGCCCTCAAGCAGGGGTGGGGGTGGGGCATCAAAGCCCTTCAGATCCGGGCTCCAAAATTGCCTAGTCTGGGACTTGTCAACATAACAGCTACTGAAAGAAAGATGTGATGTTTTAAGTCCCTGACAGCTTCGAGTCGAGTTAACTCGGGCTAGAGATCAGGCAGTAATGAGGGGTGGGAGTTTATTGGGAAAGAAGGGATGTAAGATCTGGCCAGGGAACTGAATCTAGAGGATTTTGCAGCTCAGTGACTATAAGAGCTGATCAGGTATGCCCAGTAAGGCCCCTGTGTTGGGTGAATGCAGAATGCCTGTTGACTTTATCGGAGGGAGATGTTTTATAGTTAGAGAAATGGTGATTCATCTTTTAAATGTTGATCACCATCAAAAAGTCAAAGAGACTTTTTGCCTCAAGTGGTCCTTTTTTTTAGCACAGTATCAATGATACTTGTTTTCACACTGGGCAGTAAAAATCTAAGCATTGATACTGAATGCAATAGCTGGCATATTGGATTGAATAATTACCGAATTTCTACATAAGAATAAATATCTACTGCATACAAGGAGAGGACACTGTGCTCTATGCTCTGTTGTTATTATTTTGGAACAATCACAGTTTCTTCAAAATACCTTGTGGATAAAACCTTGATGGGATTGGCGTTTTGATCTTTAGTCATGGTACCTATTAAGCCCCATTCACTTAGCTAACTCTGGAATGGCAGACAGTATCAAAAAGCAGTCTTAGGGAAAGAAAAATATGAGGAGTGTCACAAGAAGCTCAAATGGGAAATGAGTCTCTAGGGTCATGGTTCAGCAGTACAACCATATAATTAAATTAAACATAAAACTGATACAGTTAAGTTCTCGTTACCTTCCTGGGTGATGAGAAGTCCAGGAGTTACGGGATTGCGTATTTATATGAGAGCACACTGAAGATATATTATGTCCTTGTATTCTTTCTTTCTTTTTATGTACAGGCATGCTGTTGATCCAACATCAGATAAATTCACAGAGAGCTACTGTACCCCAAATTGCTTTGCCTTCAGCAATTATCAGTTCAAACGGGTGATCACTGACACCTTCCAAAGGTGACAGATAGAACATTGCAACGAATGTTCCAACCTCAAGAAACATTCATGTTTCTGTGAAAGTCCCTGACTTTCAGTTGTTGACCACCCAGTCAACAACTGGATGGCGATTTTCAAGATTGCCAAAAGAATAACAGTACAATAACAAGGTGAGATTAAAATTGGCAGAATTCTGATACTTAATTTGTGACGTAGTTCTTGCATTCTGCCTTTATAGTAGGATGTAGATGTGGTGAGGAAGGGAAAATCTTGTTGTTTCACACTTTTATGTCCTTCCTCCAGTGAGGTCAGGGTTCCATGCATGGATGGAGACAGCCGTTAGGTAGGTTAGGGAGAGAAATTGCTTTCACATTGGGCTTCATGGCTAAATGGGGAATCTGAATCTTGATTTCCCTAATCAAAGTCATGATAATTAATGGATGGTGGTGGTGTTGGTGGTGATGATGATGATGATAATAGTAGTTATTGGCTCAGTATCAAATTGTTGAAGCATTTCCACGCAGGGACCTTCTGCAAGATTAATCCTAGGCTCGCTGTGGACTACCTAGGAAATCTGCTGACCCTAAAATCCATTTGTGGTTTATAAAATGGCAGGGCGCTGCTGCAGAGGATACAATGGCGTGATTGTTTCTGTCAAATGTTCCTCCATTCTCAATCTCACACACATATTTTCCAGTGACAAGATGCTGCAGTTTGAATGCTATGAAGGTCTGATAAATGCAATATAAATGCTGTTTTGTGAAAAGATATTTGAATTTCTTCATAACATGTCAGTAAAAACTGTTTTGGGTAATAAGATAAATTATTTCCTTAAATGCTATAGCTGTTGCTTCATATGTTTTCTTATAAAACACGCAGTTGCTGGATAGAAAAAGAGAACAGTTGAAAACCAGGCATGTGGGTGTGGCTTCTTCCCTGCGTGTCCTTAGTTCACTGTTTTTGAGAACTATTTGTTGTTTTCTTCCTTAAGGAGAGGTTGCTGCAAAGCAGTATAAACAGTTTTGCTTTCAGAAACACACTCTTGTGATGTATACTTTATCATATGCTATGCCATTCACCTTGGTTTTTCTCAGAATCTGGCTTTCTGATACAGACCTAATTCTCTGTAGACAATAATCAATAGAGACTTCATCAGAAACTTGTTTCTAATTCCTTCTTTTGGATCACCTAACAATAGTTGCTTGAGGCTATGCAAAGCCCTCTTTCTCCTCAGTGGCTGATGGGATTGGCCGAGGAATGAACTCAATTTTGTTAGTAGGCTTAGAGTCTAGAACTGCGAAGCAGCCGTGCATGAGGCAGTTGTTGCTGGGGTTTGTTTGTGACTATTTGCAACTTTGTGTCTTCATGCAGAATTGTTTGAGTAGTACAGAGGCTGAAGAAATAAATTACAGAACCATGGTACGGAACCAATTACATAGCAGTAAGTCAGACTGAAATAGTTTCAGGTGCTGTTGGTAAAGGCTCACGTGCAGTTACCATATGTGTTATTTTGCAGCATCTTTTTTGGTATAAAATACCAAAAATACTTCTTGTCCAACAATCCTATGATGTTGGTATGGCTGAGAAAGAATGATTTGTCTAAGGGCACCCAACATGAGTTAAAATGCAACACGTGCCAAAATAACTTCTGTATGTAATCTGTCTGTTCAGGTTTTTAAAAAAATAAAACACAACTATTTGCTAATGATCAAATGAAAGAGTTGACATAAAATGACATAAATGTCAGGTTGGATTCAGGGACCCAGAAATGTATTGTGGTGTGACTAGGGATACTTGCTGCCTCTGTGCTGCCAGAATTCTTACCAGCTGTGAAGCTTCGCCCATGAGGAAACCTGTCTACAGCTTGATCTATGAATTGGGCACAGATCCAGCAAAATGTGTTTGAGTGGTGCCCTTACAGCTAACAAGCAGTATTGCCCTTATTCCCTGCTGATTAAGCTTCTAAAGGAGAGGTGGCTTTGTCCCCTGAGGACTGAACTTCTTTGACAGAGCAATGCTCATCTGACATTTTCCAGCTCCTCTGAAGAAGATACATACAGTGGAGAAAACCTGCTTTTAGAACTCTTTGTCCTTTTTTTGGTACTGTGTGTCCAAAAGGTTGACATAATATAAACATGTAGTAAGTTGTTTTTTCTATTGGTTTATGTTATATAGAAAGACAAAGGGAGAACCAGGTGGTCCAGCAACTTGGCCCAGCAACTTCAAATCCAGACTACCAAATTGACTTAGTGGTGGCTCTTACTCGGGGGCAGCGTGTGCAGCACCAACCTGAAAATGCTTGAAAATATTTATCAGCCATTTTACTTCCTCTGTATGTCTTCTGTAACTATTTTCATGACTGCCTCCCTGTCTGTGCCTCTTCCCTGCCTGCAGCCTGTGGCCCCAGTGTTTACACAAAATGGCCAATGTTACCAGAATTTTGTAAACACCAATAGGAACACACAAAGTTGTTCAAATTTGTATGTTAATGAGGCAGGAGCCAATTACAAGGCTTGCCTTTGGTTTCAGAAGGTGGGCGAAGCTTAAAATGCCCAGAGCACCAATCAGAAGACATCATGCTGATTGACTCCTCAGGCAGCCAATCAGAGTATCCAGAGGGTGGGGGAAGTCTTTTTTAAAAAAATTATTGTATTATATTCTGTAATCTTTTGCTGTTTGTTTGGACATTTGTCCCAAGGGAGATCCTGTAGAGATTGTGGGGGAGAAGTCAAGAGAGAAGGGAGGGAAAGGGAAGGACAAAATAGAGTTGTCACTGAATAAACCTTTAGTTAAATCTCTGCTTTCTCGGCCTTGTTCTCTAATCTGATATGTATGCAAAGCATTGTGGCTCATTCCCATAATGACATGCCATAAAACATTGGAAGGAACAGCAAACTGTAAGAATGGGGTAATTAGATTAGAAAGTGGCATAAGATGCCAGAATGTTGTTTTAGGGCATATGCATGGATTTCTGAGTCTAAACTTCTTTTCAAATAATTGCACAAGTGGATTGCCATGTGAATGTGGTCAGGGGCAGAGCCACCATTGGGCCAACGGGTTCAAAGAACCCAGGCCGGTGGCCAATCAGGAGCCGCAAGAGCGGCCCCGACACACCCCTTGTGTCTGACGTCAGACGCGGGGGTGGTAGTTTAGCTCCCGAGCGGGGGCCGTGCGGCCCCTTCAGGAGCTAAACAAAGGCTGGTGCTGCGAACGTAGCGCCAGCCTAACTAGCTCCTGAAGGGGCCGCATGGTCCCTTCAGGAGCTAAGACTGGTGCTGCGTTCGCAACACAGCCCAGAAGCGGCTCTTTCCTGCAGGGAAGAGCCGCTCCTGGGCTGCGCTGCGAACGCAGCACCAGGCTTCGTCTAAACTGCTTCAGTGATCCTGAACGGAGCCTCAAGGCTCCGTTCAGGAGCCAGACCACACCCCTGCGCCTGACGTCAGATGTGGGGGCGTGGCTATCCCCTGCGTCTGATTCAGATGCAGGGGGCGGGGCTATTGGGGTGCCCGCTGCAGCCGCACACGGGCCGCCAGTGGGCTAGCTACGCCCCTGAATGTGGTGCATGTACAGAAGGAATAGATAGGAAAATAAGAAGGAAAATAATTTTAAAAATCAATTTGCTATGCAGAGAGCTAGCCAGGTTTCCCTCTGGATTGTGGCCAGTATCTGTAACATTAATATGTCCACTGGCAGTTACGGTTCATTGGGCAAGGATCAGGGAAGTGATCTCTATTTTTAAAAAGTTGTCACTTACTAGGATGGACACTCAGGCTAAGTGATGGGCACCCAAGATGGGTAGAGAGTGGCACCCAGCTGTTCAGCAGGCATGGAGTAGGAAGAGGGTATCCCCATGCATCTTTGCTTTCCATGGGGTTCTCTAAGTTACAAGAGATGGTTCATAACTGCAGCAAGCATAATTGGAAAGCCTGTGATTTTTTATTATTATTTATGTATGCATTTTTGAAATAGACAGGCAGAGCTGCCTTTGTTACTTCTGAATGAATTTGTTCTCCACTTTTGTAGCTGGTCTCTGCTTTACCTGCGGCTTATATAGATTTATTTACTTTTATATGTATAGCCTGTGCTACCTCCAAGAAGCCCAGAGTGGTGCACATGGTTACATTAATTCTCCCAGCAGCCCTATGAGGAAGGTTATGCTGAGAGATAAGTGACTGTCCCAGAGTCACCCAGGGAGTTTCATGGCTGAATGAGGATTTGAAGTTGGATTTCCCCAGTCTAGTCCAGCACACTAACCACTGTACCACTCTGGCTCAGAGTTCTTTCTTGTTATTTATTATTAGCAGTATTCATTTTTTAAATAATCAGGCAGACTCTGCCCTGGTGACTTCAGAATGCATTTACTGTCTACAGAAGCAGCCTTTTGTAGCTGCTCTGTGCTTTACTTGTGGCTTGTACAGTTCCGTGTGTGTGTGTGTGTGTGTGTGTTTGTGTTTGATCCTGCTGTGTTAAATACAAATCTACACACTACTGTAGTCCTGCTAAGCACTATAAAGCAACTGATGTTTTCCATATTTCTCTGTATGCTAATCATCCATTGAGATTTGTGTGCTTGTGCATTTTGACCCCACTCATTAGCTACAGATCTGCACTTTGCCAGTTATTGCTAAGGCACATGCCTAGACCTGGGTCCACCAATTGCTGCCCACAATTGGCTCCACCTCTCACTACCTGTTGCTCCAACCATCACCTGCCCTGCCTAGTGCTCTCCCTTGCCCAAGCCCAGGAACAACCAGCCACCACTAAACTGACTTAGTATCAAAACTAAGTGAATAAGATTTACACATTTTCCTAGACCAAAGAATACACAAGTCTTCAAGCATCTCCACACTTTACACAAGTTTGCTATGTATATACTAATGTTTCATGCAGCAAACCATAAAACTGTAGATGACATCAACACCTGTCTTTGAACACCTATATACAGTATGTGTGTGGGAACCTGACTCAGTTGGATTTCCCACATTTAAAAATGAATACATGGATGTTAGCCCACATTTTATGTCTGCTAATGTACACATAGTACATTATGTTAGGTTTGCATTTGCTAGGGAAAGTTTGGAGCTGCTGTTGGGAAGAGAGCTTTGCCTGAAGATAAGAATACATTTAGAGGATCTTAAGGATTATGTCAGTATTATTTCTAACACTCATTTCAACCTGTTGATACTTTTTTCTTGTTTCCATGTTTTCAGCAAGAGTGCTTTTACTTCTGTCACTGAGGGTTTTTGTGTCTTTCTTACAGCAAGGCTACTGCAGTGACTCATCTGAGATGCAAAGGGGCAATTATTTCTGTGTACATTACCATGCCTGATTTGCTTTCTATTTTTAAATGACATGCTTTTGCACGAAGTAAGAGATATACTTTAAAAACAAAATTCAAACAAATAATTTGCCACAGCTGGAACGCATAGAGGAAACGGCACAAGCTGAAAACGCTTGCAACGTAAGCCTCCACTGCCCAAGTATCGTACCCTTGCAACCTAGCAATGTAGGAGAGATTTCAGGGATTATGTTCAGATTAAATGTCAACAAGAGCTGAACTCTGGCTAGATGCCATGGAGGTCATACGAGGAAAATCAGAAACTTTACAGTTTAAACGGAAATGTCTTTAATGTGGTGCTCCTGAAATGCACTTTGGGTGGCAATGATTTTGGTTAAGATTTTAACCATATGCACTCCTCTCAATTACAAAAAGAACACCTGTGGCTCTGTTGTGCCAGAACATTTCTGAAAACGTTATTTACATGAATTAAAACTATGTTCTTGTGCTGGAAGAACATGGTTCATAAGATGTGAGCCTTAATGCATTTAGTGAAATGATTCTGCTGCCCCTTTTAAAGCTTTTCAGAAATGGAATTACATTGCTGCAGTTTTGTGTACTTAGTTGTGTTGTCACTCAGAATGAACTTTGCCATGTTAAACTGAAGCAGAATGTATAGCAAGTAGTTTTGTGTATATTATATGAGCATATGAATATGCCTTTTATGAGTCAGGCCGTGGATCCATTCAGCCTAATACTGATGACTCCATTTGGCTCTTTAAGGTCTTAAGTCAAAGTCTGTGATTTTCCTGAAATCTTTTAAACTGGGATTGAGAATAAATCTGAGAATTTTCATTTTGAATTTTGCATGGAAGGGAGTGCAAAACAGGGGCAGAGACTGCTCCTTTTCTTCCATTTAAAAAAAACACCTTTCCCACTGCTGTTTATTTTACCTAGCATTTTATCCCTTGCAAAAAACCCCAAAATGAGGAGTGCTGCTGCCAGTGAGTCATCACTCTGAAAATTGCCAAAACAGCCCCTAATTTTGCTGCCTGGAAGTGGTCTACAACTGAAGATGCCTGCATGTGACCTTAGGCACTTCTTGCAAAGCATGTACCATTCATTTAAGATGAAGCACAGCGTATAGTTCCTTAGTTAAAGGTTGCATGATAGAGGCCTGTGTTCTTGGGATGTATTCCGTTTTGGTTGTTGGTTTTTGCTCTGAGGGATCCAGACTGTTAGTCATGACTAAGTCCCATTTGTTTGTTTGTTTGTTGGTCATATTTTTAGACCGACTGATATGTACATCTCTATGAAATTAATGGCACTTTAGTTAGTCATGCCTTGTATATTTCAATGGTGCTTGCTAGACATCTCATCACACAGGTCATCACATAGCTGTTTTATACTGAGTTAGACCCCTGGTCCATCTACACTTATTGGCAGAGGATCTCTGGTGTTTCAGACAGGAAGACTCTAGGTGTACCTGGAGATGCCAGGGATTGAAACTGGAATCTTCTGCATTTTCTGTCACTGGCCCCTATTGCCAGACGTGTTCGGCTTTTACCACTTTATCACAGAGCTATGGCCATAATCTCAGTCTAACTTAGTCTGCATCCTGTCCACTGCCTTACTGATTTTGCGGGCACTTACATCACTGTTCACACCTTCAGAATCTATTAATAGAGTGTGATAACAGTATGATGAGTGTGTTGTCTTACCATCTTTAGTGCTCTGCAAGACCTATTAAGGTCATTCACAACTGCAGCTGCTAGGGCTCGGGAGGGCGAGGTGGGGGGCAAGGCAGGATCGGTCCTACCTTCCCCCCACACTAGCACAGTTTCCCTTCAGCTGTACCACTTGCACATTGACATGATCCACACTATAGCAAGCAGCGGAGCCATGGAGACTGGGGGAATGGAGCACCCAGAAATCCCACAATGCACTGCGCAAGGAGAGCAGTGCCTTGGGGGATTTCTCAGCTGCTGGGCACTCCAGCCACCTGGCTTTATGAACACTCGGGCTGCAGACAGCCCGAATGATTATATGGCCAGGGAGTGGAGTAGAAGGGTGAACATGTGCCCTTCTACCTCACTGTAAGCCCAGGTAAACAACCTGGTCTACCCTGGAGAAGAGCACTGGGATCAGGACCAATCCCTGCACTCAACATGAGCAGCTCTACCTGGGTAGGACTGTGCAAGCCCTCATGTGAATGACCTCAATGTTTCACTTGTTTCCTCAGTTAGTTTTGGAGTTACTACTGTATATGATAAGGATGAACTTTTACCTAGGTTTTCTTCTCTGGATTAATACTTCCAAATTCAACTCAAAATGCAGGAGCAAATTCCATTGCACAGTTCTAGTAAATGTGATTGTTTCCATATAGCTGGCAGAATCTTAGCAACTTTTTAACAGGAAATAGTTGAACATCTTTAGAAACATACAAGCCATAATCTGCTAAATCTGTTTACCACCTACATGTGTGATTTGGGCTGTCATATTTCTCAGCATAATACTGAGGGTGTGTAAAATGGCACAGAATTTCACTCTTTATTCCCTGAACCCTTTCCCTGTCAGACAGGGAATCTCATTCTCTTTACAGAAAACCAGTTATGTGGGTGGGGTGGGATGGGGAAGAAAATTCTGAGCTATTTGTGTATTTGTGTGTTGTGTTGTGTTGTGTTGTGTTGTGTGTGTGCAACAATTAGCAGACTTAAATTTGATGATAAACTACAATACCACAGTATGGGAATGTGAACACTTTTTTAGTCCCATTAATGATGTTTACTCTTCCATTGAAATCCAAGGTGTGTGGGTGTGTTTAAATCTGTCTGCACCGTAAATGGCCTGTAGTATTTGCTGTGAACAGTGAATCAACACATGCAGATTAAATGGTGGGGTAGGGGTGGGGATGGGGAGGTGTGTGCTAGATTGAGCTTGCTATTTTAATGACTGCCTTTTGGCAGGTGTCAAAATATGTCACTATGGCCATTTAGTCACTTGGTTGTCATAGAGTCCTGAAGCTCCGTTACTAGAGAATTCCCTTTAAAAAATGAAATTTTCCTGAACCCTTATTTCCCCCATGTGATTTATTGCTCCTACAATGATTGGGTATCTTGGGTAGCAATGTTAACTAATAAGTGCCTATAATACCACCCCCGCCCCCTTAAAGCCCAATAATTCCTAAGAAATCCAAACATTTAGTAGCCTGGAAGTCAGCAGTACAGATATAATTTGTAGTTATTTCAGACTGCTTTATGTTAGATTTGGGGATGCCCAGTAAACATTTCTAATAAAATGGATCAGTAGTTACACATGCAGGGCTAGGTGTACTATGTTTGTGTCTAAGCCAATTGAATTTTGAAACTGAGGTACATGTGACAGTGCAAATATGAATCCTGGCTTCCTCAAGCAAAAATCAAGGAGGTTATTTTGTTCTCTTGGCTCCTAATTGCTACTAAAGTAAATTGGAAAATAAAGCAAATTATACATGTATGTCATTCCCAGCAAATTCTGACGGTAGGGAAAGGAATCTATTGCTGGTTTTGACCTATTCATCTGTGGATATCCAAATAAGGTCAATTTTGGCTTTTTCTGCAAACCAAGAAATCTTCCTTCCTTCTACTCATTACCTACAAAACCTGGAATCTCTTTGCCTCATGCTGAAAGTAAAGACTATAAAACTATATTAAGTCTTTGGAGGTATACTGTGTTTCTTACAGGATGCTGTAAGCCTTAACAGTATTTATTGTGAGGTAAAGCAACCACAAATCATGTGAGTTGTTTAGTCTTAGGGAAAACTAAGACTTCTTTTCTAAGCGGTGGTGAACCTGCAATCTCTGTGTGTGTGTGTGTGTGTGTGTGTGTGTGAGAGAGAGAGAGAGAGAGAGAGAGAGAGAGAGAGAGAGAGAGAGAGAGAGAGAGAGAGGTGTTCCCAATCTCCCATGTTTCATTCATAATGAATGGCAAGAAAGGGGCTGAAAAAGCATTGGTAAGGGGTGCTTCCACCATGTACCAGTTATCTTCAGCATAACTTGTACTTCAAGTTCTAGGTGTGCTTAGAGTTGAATGAACCAACGTAAATATCATACAGCCTTCTTGAGAACTGCACATCCATCTCCTGTAACTGTTTAGGTTTGTGTCAAACAGTTGCTCTTATAGGTTGACTAGATATTCTGGTTCTTAAAAGCTGCTGGATCCAGGAGCTCATAGTGCTGTTTTCTCTCCTCTATCTTCCAGGAGCTTTTGTAAAGACATATTTTTCCTCAATTGAATTCTGAAACTTAAAGTGAGGCTGACTATGGGGAAATGGCTAGCTGGGGAGGTTTGGTTGCATCTCGTGTGCATCTGGGACATAAAAATTGTCTGGCAGCTAGTATCTCCTACAGTGGTGTTATTTTGCTTCATGAAATACATCTACTTGTTTCAGGGGTTGGTTGCATCTTGTGTGCATTTGGGACCTACACCCTCCTGAGCATGTGCTGGCACAACACCCCAACCCAGAAGTCTGCTCTATTTCATATCTATGTTTGTAGGGACAACTTCCTACAACATCAGTTTTTAGCTCTAAAAACAGAAATGAGAGCTCATGAAGCTTCCATACACTTGTGTGTACTTGCCTGTTAGAGATGTCCTGTCGAAATGAGTGATGTTACAGTTTGTGATAACTTTTTGGATGCTTAACAGAATACATGTCACAGTAAATGATCAAAACAGCTACAGTAAGAGAAAGTACATTACAGGCATGGCCAGCTTGAGGCTCTCCAACTGTTGTTGTACTACAGCTCCCATCATGCCCAGCTGCAGTTTGTTGTGTCTGGGAATTATGGGAGTTGTAGTCTAACTGTAGCTGAGGAGCCTCAGGTGGGTCAGCCAAAGTATAATACCTTGTCATTTTGTCTGTAGGTGGTGATATATGAAAGGAGATAACGTTGTTGTTTTTAAATTCCTGCAGCGACTTGCTGGTTCTGTAGGTTTGGTGATGAATGTGGGAGAAATGTTCATTTAGAAATGAGGACTGTTACTCTCTGTCAGTTTTCTTCCATTCCATGACAGTCTCTAGGAAACAAACCACACATGATACCAAATGTGTCACTAGAACTCCCATCTTTTCATTTAAAAACAAAATAGTCAGAGGGAGAACTAATCAGAATCAGACATGGAGTGTACAGAGAGGGTTTAAGGCCTTCACACACACACACACACACACACACACACTTGCAATACCACAATCAACCGCAAACCTGCTCTTAACCTTGGGAGGAAATTGCCTGTGCGAGCTTCTCTTCTAGGGCTAATAGTGATTTTTTTGCTGAGACAATAGTCCGGAGGAAAATACCCCTCTTTGTACACTGTAGTTCCAGCCCTACTTGCCCCCTCTGCACAGCTGCTATTTTCACTTTTTAATAATGTTTAGCATCACAGGTAGTTTGACCCTGAGGTCTATGTTGCTAAAAGCAGAGCCTATTTTGAAGCAATCAGATTTCAAGAAGGAGGCTGCATAATCACTAATCCTGCACCCTATTCCCAAAGCAGCTATGTGGATGCAGCTTTCAAAGCTGCTTGCAGTCCAGAACTCTTAAGCACTTTCCCTGCCAGTGTTCAGATTACAACTGTGTTCTTCTGTCTTGGACACAGATCTGTACATACACATCTATGTAGAACATTTGGTCTTAAAACCTAAAATGGAGCCAATCGAGAAGACATTTCCTATCCAATGGATCCCGTTTGAGGAAGTATCATTAAATGTTCTCTGGCCATCATAGCTGGCAGTAGCGGTTGGAATTTGTGAGGTAGCTTCCAAAGGCCTAGGTCCCACAGCTAATCCCTAAGACAAACTTTGTGCAGTGATGGAAGAGTATCTGTCAGCAAGATAACTGATATTTTATTTATTTTTCCATTTATATCTTGCTCTCCCCCCAAGGAGCACATGGTTATGTTTATCCTCACAACAACCACACACGTGTGATTTGATGTAAACCATCCTGAGCCATTTTTGGAAGGGCATTATAAAAATCAAGCAAATAAATAATAAAATTAATAAACCGCCATGTGAGATAGGTTAGGCTGGGAGACAAGTGACTGGACCAGAGTCACCCAGTAAACTTCATGACTGAATGGGAATTTGAATTCAGGTCTCCCTACTCTTAGTCCAAGACACTAACAACTACACCACTCTGGCTCTCTGGCATGTCAATGCCTGTATTGTCCCAACCTCCAAGGTAATCCCCACCAGATTCTGTAGGAGGGTCCCACCCAGGTAGAAGGTTATGGAGGGCAGTTTGTTGCGGGCCCCTAGAGCTGGTCCTGCTGACAATTAGCAAGGACTGTCAACTCTTCCTTTGCACATCAGCAAAGAAATGTTGGCTCTGTTCACCAGCCAGACAAAGAGGCGGGTCTCACAATCGTGAGACCCGCTTTTTGCAAAACTGCGGGGAGAGCGGGCTAAGCCCGCTCTCCCCGCAGCCGATCTCTGTAGGGGCCCTGGGCGGCCGTATCGGCCGCCCACACAGTTGCCGGCTCCGTGATGGAGCCGGCAGGGGCTGGAGAGAGCGGGGGCAAGCATGCAGGGCATACTGGGGAGACCCCCGGAGCCAGGAGGCAGCTTTTCGCCTCCCCTCCAGGAGTCTACTCATGAGTAGCCGCGGCATAAAGTCGCACCATAACTACTCACGACCAGATAGCCCAGGTTTGCGGAGCGCTCACTCTGAAAACCCAGGCTATGGGGAGGGCTACAGGAGCGAGTTAACCGCTCGAGAACCACCGGGCTCACAGCCGAGCCTGGTGGTTCTGATGATCGGCAAAAATCGGGCTAGCAGAGGCTAGCCCGATTTTTGCCGATCGTCAGAATAGCCCCCAAGTTTTTCCCCTCATCAAGCTATGTTGGCACATTACTCATCAGGAATTTTCCCCCCCTGGCTTCTCAGGCATCATTTTTCACTCATCATTCACAGACAAGTGGACTATTGGACTTTCTGAGCCCTGCACTTCAGGTTATTGCTCTTGTTGCAGTACATTTATAGAAATATGATGCTCATTAGCCTTCTTCAGTTGTGAAAATCCTGGATACACTGAATACAGGTGGAGGGGTGTTTATCCCTCCTCTTCAGTGCCAATATGATGGTCATATCTCTTGCTCTTCCTGTGTTTAGCACTTATCTGCAGAGGCAAGTCACCTGGTCTATCTCAAGAGCAGTTGCATTGCATTGACTTGTTTTGCTCATCTCCTTCTTTTCTGACCACCTCATTCCCCCAATTTGCTGTTTTTCTTGTCAATTAGCTTCCTGCCTATCTCAGAAACCATTCCCACATAGTGTTACCAAGCCTTGCAGCTAGTTTCACAACAAGGAGACTTGCTAGGAGTCGCGCCTCCCAAAACTCTTTGGTTATTCTATTCATTACAATGGTTATTAGCAAAGAGCCCCTAGTGGCGCAGTGGTAAAACTGCCGCCCTGTAACCAGAAGGTTACAAGTTCGATCCTGACCAGGGGCTCAAGGTTGACTCAGCCTTCCATCCTTCCGAGGTCGGTAAAATGAGTACCCAGAATGTTGGGGGCAATATGCTAAATCATTGTAAACCGCTTAGAGAGCTCCGGCTATAGACCAGTATATAAATGTAAGTGCTATTGCTATTATTGAATGCAGTGTTTTTCTGTGTTAATACTCATGCAAGTGAGTTTAGTCTCTCAAATTCCCTGTGAAGAATTTGCTTTACTAGCATTACATTTAGAGAACTATCTTATTAATTCCCCAAATGAGATTGTGTATTTTGAATGCTGTCCAATATATGTGATATATATTGCATTCGATGCTTGTCCCCATTTGTATTGTTCTTATGTCTGTGCAAAGAAAGGTTATCCCTCCCTGCTACAGTCATACATTAGCATACATTTCTTGCCCTACATTTTGTAACAAGACAAACAATGGAGACAGGGACTGCTGGGAGGTTGGTTCGGATTGTAATGTTTTGGATTGTAATGAGTAAAGAGGGCTATTGTGTTTTCATTTTCCAGTTGATACAATTTAACATATGAGAAACAACAAAGAAGACTTGATAATTATAAGTAGCATTGTAGAACTGAAAGGGTTGCAAAACTTCAAATGTATTAAGACATAGCAAATATTTTGACAGATTGGCAAGATAATGGTTTACAAAGGAGAGTCATGGAGGCTATTCACGCAAGCGTGCAAAACCAGGCTAAGGGAGAGCCCGATTTTGCACGCTCGTGTGAACCACCGGGGTCAGGATCAATCCCAGTGGCCACACGGCGGCAAACCCACCAAAGTAGCCTCCATGTTAAATGAGGTTAAGGGAGTGAGTGCTCCCTTATCCGCATTTTTTCGATCATGCGTCTGCTGCTGCTTGCAGCTGCGGTGGGCACAACTGGGAGGAGGGGGTCCTAGTATTTTTTTGTGGGGGGTCCCAGTATTTCAGTGGTGGAACTTCCCTACACACGGCCCCTGGAACTGCCAAGCAAGCGGCTACTCGTCTGGGTGGGCGATCCGCCCTCCTAGCAAAATACAAGGGATCATCTGTGGGGAGAGTGAATGAAACCCACTCTTCCCGCAGACCTTGAAGGAGCTCTTCTCACTGATCATGAGTGAGAAGTATTGTCAATGTATTGTCATTGTCATTGTACTGAGTATTGACAATGAGTATTGTCATTGTCTCCTACTGTAGAGTTTGAGATGTTAGTCTGAGCTGGGGAGGAAAATGCTTATGGGTCCCTTATGAGAAAGTATAGCTGTTAGTTGGATGATAGAGTGTAGAATGTGACTGTAGAAGCCATAACTGGAAAGAAGATTTACATTTTATAAACAGAATACATTTACATTTCTTCTTCTATCCTAACCTTTTTGGCCCACTTTTAGTTACAGGAAAGCAAAAGCGCAAGACATTAGAAAAGTTTGAAAAATCGCTGACCTATCTTGGCATTGCCTTTGATCATTGCATTGAGGAGCTAGTGGGATAAGCTTTCTGTCTTTCTCTCCTTCCAACAGCAATCTGCATTGATAGATAAGACAAGCATTGTAAAAGGTTAATGGAATGCAAAGAGAAAGTGGAACTGCTCAAATCCTATTTTGCTTGTCTTCTCCCAAAAGGGAAACACACACACAAGCTGTGTGAACAGAGTCAAGATTGCAGTTCAAGATTGATGAAGAGTTGTGAAGAAACATCTTGAGGCTATTCCCACGATCAGTAGAAAGTGGGCTAAGGGAACCTAGCCCACTTTCTACTGATGGTCAGAACCACCGGGCTCGTGGGCAAGCCCGGTGGTTCCAAGGCAGCTATCCCACCTAATTCCCCCTCCCCTTAAATTAGGTTAATGGAGCGAGTGTTTAAATGAGGTTAATGGAACGAATGCATTTTTTCCTCTTGTGCTACCATGGTGTGCAGCGACGCACGAGTAGACCCCCGACTGGGAAGCTGTAGCCAGCCTCCCAGCCTCGGAGGTCTCTCCAGAATGCTTTGCACTCTCACGTGGGGCATCCTGGAACTTCTGGGGGCCGGGCGGACCCCGATCCCCACAGCCTCCACCGGCTCCGTGACAGAGCCAGCAGTCGTGTGCGTGGCCAATTTGGCTGCCCAGGGCTTGGAGGCTGCTTGTCAGCCAGAAGCTCTTCTCACTGACCGTGTGAATAGCTTCCTTATCTACCTTAAGGGAGTTCAAGTCTTCAGGACTTGTTTATTTATTTGATTTATATTCTGCTCTTTCCAATAGACTCAGAACAGCTTTCAGCACTTTTAAAATCAGTCATCCTGTCCCAAATGGGGGAGGAGGGGAGGATTTAAGAAAATATGTATGTGTACATGTTTTTACAAATATATTTCAATTAGGTTTCCCCCCCTTCATTCATTATGATAGTGTTTACGTCTAACTTGCCCTAATGTCATATGTTAACCCAAACCAAGGAGCTGGGTTTACATAGAATTTGGTCTAGTTGAAGCCAATAAGACTGAGATTGCTTCCACAAATATAATTTGCTAGTTAGCAGCATAAACTGGCAGATACTCAGCTGCCATCCTTCCAATGATGCCACTGCAAGTGCTTATATTGTTGTTACTGGTTCCCTCCTGCTCCAGTAGCATTGCAGCTGGAGTTACTGAGGAACTGCAAGCATGACTATTCCTAAATTTTGTTGAGTTTGACAAAGAGATACTGGCCTTTTATCATGTCCATGTGACATCACTTAAAATTCTATCCTTAGTCCCTCCTTTTCCTGCATGAAATCGGAAAATGTTTCCAATTTTCTCCTTGTGCTTTAGTCACAATTATTATTTTTGTCTTCTGACTTTGTTCACTTACCCTTCCCAGTACAAAATCCCATGTATTGGACATCTAGCGATAAAAATGTCCCCACCCCTAATAGCTTCCACAATAAGACTAGCTTTTCTCCTGTCCTGTTTATGGGGATGGGATTTCAGGTCATGTTAAAGTAATACAATTTTAAGAGATGGCTGCGTTATTCCTGTGGGAGAAAGCCAGTGTCTGGAAAAAGCTGAAACAATTATTTTAATTGCAAGCACTTGGTTGATGACTGGCATGTAGCAACAGTGGCTCTTCTATTTTACTTCAGCTACTGTGCTTGCTGAAGTTCAAATAAAATCTGGAACAACCAGATGTCTGAATGGCTACGGTGTTCTTCCCAGGTAGCAGCACAGTCTACAAAAAGGTATTTTTATAGACAAACTGGGACTTTCTTAGTTCCTGTTGATAAGGGAGTCTGGACTTACCTGGAGATATACAGTACTACATCTTATCTGCATGAAATCACCTTGGAGTCATGCTGAGGCCATACTAGCATACATTGATTTAGACTATTCGGGGAAAGTACATGAAGATAATGAACTGAACGTGTTTCTGCAAGCTAGGGATTTTGCCTAGATGCTAGAGGACTTTCACCCTCAGCTATATACATTATGAAGGGCAAATGCATAGCATGTCAAGAGAACTTTATCTTAATTTGAGATTAGAAAGAAGTTGTGGCCAGAGGTGCACCTAGGTAATTTTGGAGCCTGGACCTAGAGGCCTTTGTAGGCCCCCCTCCCCTGGAAATTAAGCATCATAATGCTCAGTCGGGCAACCACACCACCCGGGACAGACTAAAGAGGATTTGCAAACACACAACCCCCATCCCCAGGCTGTGGAGGTCCTGGACTTTGGCCCAGAAATACAGGGGTAAGAGTGCTTTTGGTTGTGGCAATAAGAGTATTTGTCATTTAGAAACTTTTTTTAAAATCGACAGTGCAACTTTTACCATTGACAGTGGTAAAAGTTGTGATAGTGCAAGAAAATTGCAGGATTGTGCTATAAAAAAGGGGATATTTGGAATTGCGTTCTTGCACCAAATGTTCCCTGCAAAACATACAAGGTGTGCCACAGCTTGCACACCTTCTTGCGCAAGCGCAAACTCATTTCAGCTTGACTTGGAATGCAAGTTCCAGTCTTAGTGTAAGTAGCTAGCACAGCAGCCTTATACAAGTGCAATGTTAGTCCGAATGTCCGAATGAGGTCATTCACACAATCAAAAATTTGTTCCACCCAGGTTTGGGAGCTGGGTGTGCTCCCAATTTTTGGTTGTGTGGAAGCAAAGTAGGAGGGAAGCCTGGGTAGAAGTGATTCTGTGGAAGCAAAGTAGGAGGCGAACCTGGGTAGCTTTTCCTCTGACCTTGCTTCTACACAATCACTTCCACCCAGGTTTTCCTCCTACTTTGTTTCCACACAACCAAAACACAGCTCCCAAACCTGGGCAAAACACAATTTTTGAATGTGTGAATGACCTCACTGTCTGACATGATGACAGTTACTCAAAGTAGCCCCATTGAAATTAAAAGGACACATTAAGCAATGCCTAATGTGTCCTTTTAATTTCAAAGGCGCTACTTTGAGTAGTTTTCCTCATCAGTGTGTTTTTATCCATGTATAGTTTTTGGTTTGTATATTATATATTTTAAATCAGATTTGTTTTTATATTTTTAGCTTAATACTTTTAACTGTCATTTTCATTATATGTGATTTAACTTTCGTAAACCACCTTGGGATTGTTTTTAATGAAAGGCAGTATATAAATTTAAATAAATAAATAAATAAAATCTGTCAGCCTCTGTTTTGTTTGGTTAATTATTTTTTTTAAAATTCCACTTAACCCAGATGGCTCTAGGTGGTTCACATGAACAGAAATAACTGAAACCAAAATAAATAACCCATTAAAACAATTAAAATTTTAAACCATTTAAAAGTCAGTGAAGGCAAAACTTCTAAAAAGTGTGTCTTTAGGGCTCTTTTATTATTTATTATTTATTTGATTTGTATACTTCCAAAATGGCTCAGGGTGGTTTTAAAGACTACTAATGATCCTAAGCCTGTAAAGATTTCTATAGGGAGCACATTCTGCAGCCCAGGAGCTCTATAGAGAAGGCTTGAACCCAAGTCGCTGATAGATAAGCCAGTGGCAGCTGAAGATGGACCTCTCCAAATGAGCTTGATATGTGGTGAGGATCATGCTGTAGGCAGTACTCTCCCAGGTACATGGGGCGTTTTTTACATCTAAGCACAGTGTCTATTTTAAATATGAAATTCAAACTGGTACACTTTTGTTTCTTGATGGGAAAAAGCTGTGAACTCTTCTGTATGTATATACCCCACCCTCACCACCACCACCACTGTATTCTTCCCTGAAACAGAGTTTCTAGATTTCAGAGTGTTTATTAAGTTTTTATTCAACTGATGAGCCTTTATTTCCAGCCTACAGGAGGATTTAGCCAAGATCAGTTCATTCTGGAAAAGCACTTGGCACTTATGCCCCTGAATTTGTGCCAGGAGAATGAGCACACAGTTTTTAACTAGATGGGCAAGAGGAGACCTGAGCTGAACTACTTGTGTATGTTGAAATAAAATCCTCCAGAGAAGAAGAAAAAACCGTTTAAAATGCTCTTGCATCTTTTAATAACTCTGAGTTTCTGGCCCTCTCATATATAGAATAAAAAGAAAGTTTTCTGCAAGCATTCCTTTAAATGTATACTGTGATTAAATAACTCAGAGTAGAACTTTTCATGGTGTTGCTGACCATGCAAATGGCACCTACGCATGCATGAGGGTTTTCTGGCATGTGCACCACCACAGAAGAAACCTGCAGGGGCCATGGAGAGCAGGTAAGGACCTGCTCTCCTTTTTCTTAAAGTTCTCTGCTCAATTTCCCCCAAAGTGCTTGACCCTGAACCACTGTTTGAACCACAGTTTGTGTACTTCCCTAGTAGAAGTATTCATTTCAAGCTAAAGTGGTCACAATGAATCTTGATAAAGGCTTGCTAACTATCTATTGGTCCTTAGACCCATGTTCCTCCAGTTCTCATGTTACATATTGTCACCTTGATTATTGGAAGTTTATATGAAAGATCATATGCATACTGTACAACTATTTATTACATTTCTATTGCACTGAACATCTTAGTAGGCTACACTTTTTATAATTGAACTTGAAATAGCTGGGCCCCAGTTGTAGCATTCCTTCCTTCCTTCCTAAAGGAGGTTCATCCTCTTTCTTAATGCCCTACCAATGCTACATCAATATGCATTATTTCATTTTGTGTTTAAGTTCCAAGCTGATTTATTTTTAGTTGCTGTTGCTTGGAGCTGGTCTTAATGTGTCATTGATGCATTTGCATCCACTTGTTTGTAGTACAGTATTTACTATAGAAAGCAATATTGTAGTTTTGCTTTTGCCTGTGCTTTATACTGGCTTCTTTTGCCATTGTGATAATTTGTTTCTGGATCAAATTCAAGGTGCTGGTAGTTACCTTTAAAGCCCTTAATGTTTTGGGCCCTGGATACCTGAAGGACCACCAGCTCCCAAGGGTTTCTGCCCACCTAACAAATTAGTCAGAGGGGGCCTGTGCTCTGGGTGCCGATATTGAGAGAGAGGCTAAATTGCCATGCCTGTGGGACTGGGCCTTGTCTCTTGTTGCCGCCAGGCCCTAGAATGCTCACCCAGTGAATGTCTGCCCTTTGACATCTGTAGCTACTTTTTTAAAAAAACCAAACTACTACAGATATTTATATACTGGTATTCAACCAAAGTTCCCAAAGCAGTTTACATTAAAAATAATAATACATAAATATTTTTTTTTTTAAAAAAAAACCCTAAAGCTCCTTTTATTTTTTCAGGCTTTCCCCCCTTGGGGGCTGCCTGGTCTCTCAGAATTTTATTGTGTATTAACTTTTGTAAACCGCCTTGGGATGCTTTATGAAAGGCAGTATAAAAATTGACCAATCAATCAATAAAAATAGTGCCTTGGGCACTTTCTGGTTGGAAAGGTAGGATAACATGAAACATTCAAGAGATAGATGTATTATTGTTCTCATTATTATTCCTGAATTTGCTTGGTGCTCTACATGGTCCTTGCCCAAGGCTTACAGTTTAGATAAAGATATAACACTGGAGGAGAGAAAAGGAGATTAAAAGGAGAAGAGAGTCAACTGGGGAAAAACAGGTAGTATAGTGCTTATTATCAAACCTGGAGGACTCTGGTTCAAAGCTCTGTTCAGCTATGAAGCTTACTGGTGACTCTGGGCCAGTCACTAATCTCTTTGCCTAATCTACCTCACAGGGTTGTTGTGAGGACAAAAGCTTCTTGAAGGAAGAGTTGGCTATAAATAAATCACTGCCAAAGGTGGGCCTCTGAAAAAGCCTAGATTTAACGTTGTTCCTCTTTAACTATGACTTGAAATACATCATCCTGTGTGCATATTGTCATAGACATTGATGTAGGCATGGCCTTAGGACATAAACAGTTTGTAAAGATGACCTATTGGTCTTCTTGCCTCCTGCCATGTAGCCCACCTTGGTTTTGCAATACTTAGTATTTGTATGATCAGCATATTTTGCTGATTTCTGGTTCTTGGTTACAAGCTAGGATACAAACTTCTGTTTAAATGTACATCCTTTCACATGTTTCTCCTTTGAGCTGTTTTAAATATGGTGCGATATAATGCACACAATGTCTGTAAGTTGTCATTTGGGGCTTTTCAGTTTAGAAAAAAGTTAATTAGGTGAAGGAGAAATGACAGAGGTTTATTAAATTACGCATGTTGCGGAGGAAGTTGATAAATGGTAATTTTTCTCCCTTTTCCACAGAAGAACTAAAGGCCATCCAATGAAAGGGACTGGGCAGGAGATTCATGACAGATGAAATAAAACTTCATCACACAGTGCCCAATTATTTTATGGGATTCATTGCCACAAGAGGTGGTAATGGCCACTCGTTTAGATAGTGGCCATTACTGTCAAGGAAATCAGGCCAAGTCATGGAGAACTATTCTATCAATGACTGCTAGTAACGAGGGTACTGTGCTCCTTCCCGGTTTAGAGTTAACATGCCAGGTGCTGGGAAGTAACAATGAAAGAGAGCTACTTGGCTACAGGTTCTGCTTGTGAGTTTTCCCAGTTGCAGCTGGTAAGACGCTGGCCTTATGCCCCTTTTGGTCTGATCAAGCAGCAGTGGCATAGCAACGCTGAGGGTAGTTCCAGGGCTGGACTTCGGGTGGTCCCTGCCACCACCCACCAGTTGCACTACTTATTCCACTCATGTGCCTCCAAGCTACCGATCCTGCCTCCCTTTGCCAGCCATAATGCAGTCTAATGACATGATTGCACCAGTGCTAGTGTGGTGACATCATTAGACTTCATTGTGGCTAGCAAAGGGTAGCAGACCAGCAATGGGGAGGTGGCTGACCAGATGACCTGGACATAGCAGGTGTGGCCCACTGATGGGAATGGGCCCCACCTGCCTTCGTGCACTGGCTATCCAGTCGCCAAGCTCCTACTGCTGCCAACCTGCCTCCTTTTGCCAGTTGCAACATGGACTAGTAGCGCAACATAGGGGAGCATCAGAGTGGGGGTGGTCCAGGTGGCCCCTGGACACCAGCAGCCCAGGAACATTTGTCCTGCCCCGTTCTCTGTTATTCCTGTTCACCTGTTAAACATGGTTCTCTTTGAGGAGTTATAGTGCTGTTGTGGATAGCAACAGCATTAGCCTATAGGGCAGTGTATATAGTTATTTGGGGTTAATGCAAAGGGGAACAAGATTTAGACATCCAGTCAGAGAACTACACCTGTCACTTAACTCCTCCCACAGAAAACAGCTGGCTCCTTAGAAGGATGGTAGCTGTGCATATGCATCAATGGTAGCTGTGCATATGCATTGAAATATGGATCCCCTCGAACCTGTCCCATTCTGCTAGTCATCTTGGTCAGAGTCAGGCATAATGGGGTCAGATTCATGACTGCTACTTCCTTGGAGTCAGTCTCTGGTAGTATGGTGTCGGACCTGGGGTTCAAGACAAGACCACACCATGCTGTTAGAGTGCCGTGACTGTAATCATTGATCCTTTCATAGTTTCAGTGGGACGTAGTAGCTCATGTTTGCTCTGGCAGTAGAGGTATTGAGAGATAAATTACCTCTCCCCTCTCGTAACTAACTGGGAAATTGTACTAGGAAGTGGGACTAATTGAATGGCAGTCCCTTTCAATAAAAGACCAAAAGATCAGGTGGGAAGATGGGCAGAGGGTTTAGGCTCAACATCAGCTTTGGCAGGAGAAGAGAACTGTAGAATGATTGTGCAGGGTTGGATAAGCCTGAGTTATTTTCCCTACTGGCTTTAATAGCTACAGAAATCCAGTATTCAGTTAAAGGAGTCAGGATTCTGACTTTGCACTTTGAGGGATTTGCTCTCATTTGTTTTAACATGTTGTAGCCTACCCTGAGCCTTCTAGAAAGGGAGAGTAAAGGGGGATAAAAGGTCTATAATTAATCTTAGTGCTTCTGGAGGCACACTGAGACTTTGCTAGATGATAGATTGTCTTCTCTTTAGATATTAACGTAGTAGGATGTATGTCAGCCAAATTAGATGTCATGTGGGAGATCTGTGACTGGATCTCATGACATGATTTTCTAAAAGCAGCCATGGAGGGCAACTTAGATTAGGGCTAAGGAGAGCTATGGGTGACCTAACCCTCTTAACTTCACCCCCTTGAGCAGCTGTTGGCCATAAATGTAGGAAAAAAATGCAGACATACAGCCATTTGTGCCTATATGTTTTCCTCTCCATGACTAATAGCAGCTCTAGAGAGGTGCTATGCATCAGGGAATCTGCACGAAGAACACACACACCCCTCATCCCCAGTTTGCCTGATCCCAAAATGCAGCTGCTTTGGGGGAAAAGAAAGAAGATCCTGTCATGAAACTCCATGTGTCTAGTTTGGCCCATTTGCACAAAAGCCAGTGTCTGTAACAGAATTCTCCTCCTCCTCCTCCTCCTCCTCCTCCTTCTCCTACTACTACTAACTTCTTCTTCTTCTCAACCAAACACTTTAAACAATAATTTTAAAGATTAACATGTAACAAATTCTGAAAGCCTGATTAAGCAGATACACCTTCAGCTGTTTCTTAAAAGCAACCAGAGATGGGGAGGCTCTAATCCTATTAGGGAGCTCATTCCAAACTCTCAGGGCAGCTGTAGAGAAGGCCCAGTTCCCGGCCACCCACCACCAAATGCGCCAGTGGCATGCACAACTGGACCTCCTGTGCCAGACACAGTAGATCCAAGAGAGAGGCATGTGTGCTGGTCTGAGACACTCCACAGCATGCTTGTGCTGCTTGTGGAGGTGGGACTGCTCCATGCATACTAAGCATTGTAATTGCAGTTGTGCAACTGCTCCCATAATTTCCAATGGGAGTTACACAATGCTTAGTAGGCACAGAACCCCACCTCTGCACACACTTCTCTCTTGGATCTGTGGTGTCCTGCATGGAATGTAGCTGTTATTTTCACTCAATACCATTCCATTTTTTGGTCTATACAAGTCTCCCTTAGCTTCCCTTCTGTTCACATAAATCTTGTATTCCAGCATGAGATAATCTTGAAAAAGATATGACTAGCTTTTTTTGAGACTGTTGGTCAGCATAATGGTATGTAAAATCAAGTATCTTGAATATTTGCAGATGCATTCTAAATCTTACTTGAATGAACATACAGCTTCCTGTTACTGAAACATGGTATTGTAGGTATACTTGACAATACCTTTTGGGAGCACAAATGACAAGTTAATTCCTTCCGTTTAATTTACCATCAGACTGGAGCGGCAGAATGCAGTTATCCAGCTTGAATTTTGGCCAAGATGCTCCTCTTCTCAGCTGTTACAATTCTGCAACCTTTCCCTTTTCTTTTGGCTTTTTGAAAAATGATGGTGACAGTGATCTGGTTTTTCCTATAAACCTTTGGTCTGTTTTTCAGCTGGTACTTCTGCAAATTGAAGGCTTTAAACTTTCCGTGACTCTTCCTACAGAAAATTCAGGAGGATAATAATACATCTCTGGAGCAGAAATGATTTACAGTAAAAGGAAGATTAGTTAATAATACATAGAGCAACGTCATAGAAAATAACCAGAGCGTGAAACAGTTACAGTGCATGGCCTCTACCTTCCACAGACCATTTCTTGCTCAGTTTGTACATTGTGCTGAACTTCAACAGCATGTTCTTTTCTTCCCATAGTGCAAGCACTGACACAATTTTTCATTATAATAATTTTGAGTTTGATTTCCTTCTGTGTCAGTTTTCTGATAATTTATCTGGAGCTACTAGATCAAAGCTGGAAGACAATGATGTTCCTTTCCCCAGGCTTTGTTTTTATATCAACAAAACTAAATAACAGAGGGAAGTAAAACATTGGAATTGCATTCCTAATAGCCTTTTCAGAGCCAAAGAAACTAAGCAGCAAATGAACAGTATTATGGGAATACTGTTAAATCATGTCAAATCTATCACTCGATTGCTAGCTTAGCCTTTGAAGGCTGGTGGCTACTAGCTACTAAGGCACGATATTATTGCTTTGGGTAGTCCTGAAGGCACTGTAGGAGCTCTTGAATATAGCCAGTGGAAGAGGAAAAAGTCTAATTTGTTGTAACCAGCTGGCAAGAAACTGAGCATGAATTTGGAAACATGGCAGCTGACATACTATTTCTTTTTAATGTTTTGGAAATTGTGACATCTAGTATCTTGATGCAAAGTGGACAGGGATCTTATATTTTTCATAGTTGTATAGGAGAGGGAATTTTAAGTTGTGCAGCTTACGTCACAATGCATTAAAGTTGTCCCTGCCAAAATTTCTTCTTCAGTATTCCTGTTACAGTTAAAGGGGCTGTTTTCTGTTTCACCCTCTTCTTCTATGAATACTCCTTGGCCTACCAGGTCTCTTTCTGCATCAGTACTGCTAACTTCCAGATATTTTTAAAAAGCTAGGAGTCATAAATGGCGCAGCAGGGAAATGCTTGACTAACAAGCAGAAGGTTTCCAGTTCGAATCCCCTCTGGTATGTTTCCCAGACTATTGGAAACATCTATATTGGGCAGCAGTGATACAGGAAGATGCTGAAAGGCATCATCTCATACTGCATGGGAGGAGGCAATGGTAAACCCCTCCTGTATTTTACCAAAAAGAAAACCACAGAGCTCTGTGGGCGCCAGGAGTTGAAATCGACTTGATGGCACACTTTACCTTTAGGAATCATACCCCACTCAGAATCCCTAGCTTACAAATTATCTAACTAATCTCATGTCACCCTTCCCTCTATTGCCATAAATAATCACAGCGTATAAAACACAAACAGTGCTGTAAAATCTAATTATATTTGCTTCTGACACTTTGCACTCACTTCTGTCATCCTATAAGCATGAGGACCAGTCAGTACCCTATTTTCTCATAAAGGCAAGCTAGACCACTAAAAATTCTAACAGGAATTCTTTGGGAGTTGGCAACCCAGTTCCTTATGTCTGCTGTACATTCATATTAATGGCATGTATTTTGTCATTGCCTACAAAAGTATGCTGAAATATAGGATCCTGAGAATTAAATGGTGATCTTTGTATCATTTTGATATTACAACATGGTTTTCAATACCACGGTTTTGATCGTGCATTGATTCAGACTTCAGCACGCCAGAAAAGAAAATTTGCTTTGTTGCTCCTTTATATTGTAGCCCAAATGCGGATACCAAATGCAGAACACTGCATATTGTTAATTCCTGTAAAACAAGGCGGAACTTCTAATCATTTTTCATGATCCTACAAAACTCACCTCACAGACTTCCTTTTGCACTTCAAAGGGAGAAAACCTTGGCACAGCAACTACTGGCTGATGATTAGAGTGTGTTGCCAAAACTCAGTCCCTTCATGTACACCTGCATGAGCAAGGCAGACATTTTGTATCTTGTCAGAAGCTAATTCTCCACCCCTATTAGGACATACTATTTTAAGTTACTATTTTTAAGTTAAAAATACTATTTTTAAGTTAAGTTGTTAAGCTATAAGTTACTATTACATATTCTCAGACTAGAACAGATGTTAGGTGTCACAGGAAGGTAAATGAAATACATTAAAAATATTCATATTTCACAATGAACAATAACTTACACAGCCTATAACTTACACCACGGGTTCATGTTTGGCAGAGCTATCCTGGGTTGTGAGGAGTATAATTTCTGCTCCTTCTGTTGTAAATCAGTTTTCGGAGGCACTCTACTGTGACGCTTTTAGTGGGTTCTTTGCTAACAAAATCTCCTGTATTCAAGTCGGCCCAAATACTATTCCATGACTCCACTATTTCTGCAGGGTCTATGAAGGAGGTGTCCAGCAATCCCTCTTGCAGTGTTAGGTTGGATCAGTTTCAACCTGTGACTCCTGATTATGTGGACAAGCTGCTTGGGGCAGTGTGGCCTACCACTTGTTCTCTGGACGCTTGCCAGACCTGGCTGCTTCGATCTAGCAGGGAGATTGTTGGAGGTGGCCTAGTTAATATCATAAATGTATCTCTGAGGGAGGGTAGGGTGCCTCCATGCTTGAAGGAGGCAATAGTCAGACCTCTTCTTAAGAAGCCTTCCCCGGATCCCTCAGCAATGGATAGTTATAGGCCAATCTCCAATCTCTCTTGGCTGAGCAAGGTGATCAAGAGGGTGGTGGTCAACCAGCTCCAGGCGGTTTTGGAGGATTATCTAGACCCATTTCAAACTGGCTTTAGAATGGGCTATTAGGTTGAGATAGCCTTGGTCGGCCTGATGGATGACCTTTACCAGGAAATCGACGGAGGGAGTGTGACTCTGTTGGTTATCTTGGATCTCTTGGCAGCGTTCGATACCATCGACCATGGCATCCTTCCGGGTCGCCTGAGGGAGTGGGGATAGGAGGCACTGCTTTGCAGTGGTTCCACACCTATCTCTCAGGTAGATTCCAGATGGTGGAGCTTGGTGACAGTTGCTCCTCAGAGCAGGAGCTGTTATATGGAGTCCCCCAGGGCTCCATTCTGTCACAAATGCTTTTTAATATCAACATGAAACTGTTGGGTGAGGTCTTCAGTAGATTTGGTGCTGGGTGTTATCAGTATGCTAATGACACCCAAATCTACTTCTCTTTTTCATCTGTATCAACAGGAAATTGTGTTATTCCCTAAATGCCTGCCTATAGGCAGTAATGGGCTGGATGAGGAAAAACAAATTGAAGCTGAATCCAAGAAAGACGGAGGTGCTTATTGTAGGGGCTTAGAATCTGAGGTATGTGTTAGATCTACCTGTGCTGGATGAGGTTACACTCCCCCAGAAGGAGCAGGTATGTGGCTTGGGAGTACTACTGGACCTAGGTCTCACCCTGGTATCTCAGGTGGAGGCCATGGCCAGGAGTGCTTTCTATCATCTTCGGCTGATTCGACAGCTGTGTCCATTCCTGGAAGAGGACAATCTCAAAACAGTGGTGCACCAGCTGGTAACCTCCCGGCTCGACTACTGCAATGTGCTCTATGTGGGGCTGCCTTTGTATGTAGTTTGGAAACTTCAGTTCAAAATGCGGCAGCCATATTGGTCTCTGGGTCAACTCAGAAAGACCATATTATGCCTGTTTTTAAACATTTGTACTGGCTGCCGATATGTTTCTGGGAAAAATACAAAGTGCTTTAAAGCCCTAAACGGCTTAGGTCCAGGTTATCTTAGAGAGCGCCTTCTTCTGTATGATCCCCACCACACACTAAGGTCATCTGATGAGGTCCGTCTCCAGTTACCACCGGTATGTCTGGTGGCAATTCGGAGGTGGGCCTTCTCTGTAGCCACTCCTGGACTGTGGAAAGCGCTCCCTGAAGAAATCCATAATTTGAACTCTTTATTGGCCTTTAGGAGAGCCCTTAAGACCTATCTGTTTGTCCTGGCCTTCCAGGGTTTTTAAATTGTTGCAAGGGGTTTTAATGTACCTGTTTTTCAGGGTTTTTTAATTGTTTTATTGTTTAACTGATTGTTTTATGGTATTTTAAAATCTTTGTTTTAATTGTTGATTGATTTTAATTGGTTTTGTTTTATTTGTAAACCTCCCTGAGCCAATTTTGGAAGGGCGATATAAAAATGAATTAATAACAATAATCAGTTTCTCAGAACTCACTGTGTGACCTGTCTCATCAAAGAATTTGTTTTGTCTGACTCCACAGGACCATTAGTTGATGGGGAGCATGGGAACTCACAAAATGGCAGGTTTTAATCATGTCAAGAATATTTGTGGAAGCTGCCTTATACTGAGTTAGACTGTTAGGCCTTCTAGTTCAGTATTGTCTACAGCAGCTGTCTCAGGTTTCAGGTAGGAGTCTTTCCCGGGCCTACATGGACATGCTAGAGATTGAAACTGGGACCTTCTATGTGCAAAACATGTGTGCCACTACTGAGGTACATCCCCTTCCCTTACTGTTTGGGGAATGCATGTAGCATGGGTATCCTCCAACATTTCATGATCAAAAACAGGGAATTCTTGTGCTATTTTCACACTCGGGATCATTGCTTGAGTGTGCTCCTCCACTATGAGATATTGTAGAAGACACATTCTCTGTCTTCATTCTATTTTACTTTTTTAAAAAAATCATTCACAGCTCTGCAGCATCTGATAGTAAACTGATCAAAACAGACTTGATTGTTTAAAACACAAAAGTGCTTCATAGAGTGTTTAATCTGATGGTGGATCTTATCTTACTTATAAAATCGCTGCTGCAACTGAAACACATTTAGCAACATTTAATATATGGATAGACAATCAGAGGTGGTTGTGCAAGGGAAGCTAGTGCATTCTGTAGCACATTCTATACCACATAGGTTCACATGAACATCCCCTGCTAACTGGGCAAAGAGGTGCCTTTTGAATGTGGTGATTCTCTTAATTTAGCAGGAGGAGAATAACTGCCCCTATCCAGCCCCAGCACAGTACATCTAGTGACTGTTGCTGGTGTCTATCTTATGTCTCTTTTTAGATTGTGAGCCCTTTGGGGACAGGGAGCCATCTTATTTATTTATTATTTCTCTATGTAAACCGCTTTGGAAACTTTTGTTGAAAAGCGGTATATAAATATTTGTTGTTGTTTAATGCATCTCTCAAATTCTTCCCAAAAGAACAATTTATGAGACAATTAATAGAAAGTAGGGATAATTGGAAAAATAGTTAGGATATATGTAAGAAAGTATCCTTATTACATCCATATAACTACAAAGATATCCTTATCTTTGTAGTTACATGACTGGACAAAATAGGTCACAGTCTGAATTGGTGTTAAAACATACTATCCGAGTAAGCACATTTAATTAAAAGTTATTTTAGGAACAGACTGAACTGATCAGAAAAGCTGATCCTGAGTTGAAATTGCATTTGATAATAGACAGAGGCGTAACTAGGGAAAACGGCACCCGGGGCAAGCACTGAAATTGCACACACACCCCGCCACGTCCCCCCCGCCGCCGCCCCAACATACATCTGACTGACACACATGTTTCAGAAAACTTTTATTTTAAAAATTTAAAAAATTACAAAAATTACCAAAAATTTCAAAATGCACTACATACTTAGGTTTTTCCTCACAACAACCCTGTGAAGTTGGCTTGTATCTCAAACATCAGAATTATGATGCAATGATGATTATTATGATTATGATGCCCCTCCCTCACGCCCTGGTTCTGTTCCTGGCTTTCCCTTGTGAGTGACTGTATTTTAACAAAACGGAAACCAAGGACTCCAAAGTAATTCGAGTAATGTAATGAGCCCCTGGCTCATAAAGTAATGAGCCCCTGGTGGCGCAGTGGTAAAACTGCCGCCCTGTAACCAGAAGGTTACAAGTTCGATCCTGACCAGGGGCTCAAGGTTGACTCAGCCTTCCATCCTTCCGAGGTCGGTAAAATGAGTACCCAGAATGTTGGGGGCAATATGCTAAATCATTGTAAACCGCTTAGAGAGCTCCGGCTATAGAGCGGTATATAAATGTAAGTGCTATTGCTATTGCTAATTCGAGGGACTAGGGTGATAGTGATAAAGACTCCTTATTCTCCCGCTGTTAAAGAAAGACTCCCCTTTTCCAAAACCGCGCGCTATTTACACCAGAAAAGGTTTCAAATGGAGGGGGAAGCATTTATGCTTTGTTTTATGTTACGATTTCAAAGTTAGAAAAACTATAAAAGGGCCATTTTAGAGAAGATATGCACTGCCTTAGTTGCAAATCCTGCTTTTTTGAGATTCCCTGCAATTGAATAAAGTGATAATATACACCTTTGCTATTTAAATTGGTTGGAGAGTATTTATGACAATAAAAAATGAAATGGCATTTCAGATGCAACATTGGTTGCCTAAGACCACTCAGATTTAACTAATCTTCATCACATTGACAAAAAGAGCAATTAAAATTAAAATCCATGACTAAAACCAAACCACTTTGGGGTTGTTTTTAATGAAAGGTGGTATATAAATTTAACAATAAATGTTTAGAAGTATATACTTTCACCCCCTGCCCAACCTACAATTAATTCCAGCTTATTTTCAAAGGGCTTCAAGTTTTATTTACAAATTGCTTGGCAGCACCAATGTTTAAGTAATCACTAATTGCTCCTAATGATAGTTTTACTTATTGTTAAATTTATATACCACCTTTCATTAAAACATTCTCTGTTCATCTGATTTTCAGTCTGGTTAATTAAATCGGTGGAGGTTTAGACTTTCTTGATGGGCTGAAACAGCTAATCCATTTTGATGATGGCATATAATTAAATTAGCTTGCATTACATAGTGAAAAAGTCCAGGAAAGGAGAGATGGGGGGATGTGGAACCCAAGGTTCCACATCCCCCCATCTCCCCCTCCCTGAACCTTTTCAGTTAAAACGTGGTTAGATTATAGGGGAGGAAGGACTTGAATGAGCAAAAAGGGGAACTGGTTCGGGCGTTCAGGAAGTTGTTCAGAAGAGCGAGTTGTTCAGGAAGTTTGCTCTGGTGCGTGTCCTCATCTTGACGCATGCGCAACTGGTGGTGGGGCGGTGGGGCGCGCCGGGGAGTGAGAGTCAGAGACTTGGACTACGAAGATGCCGCGGTGCCCAGTGCTGGATGAGCAATGCCAATTGGGGGGGCGGCGCCGGGACCAGGGGAGGGGGACTGCTCTGCAAAAATTAATAATAATAAAAAAAAAAAAATTCCAGCAAATCGGCGGGGGCACTTTTTGGCGCCCCCTGCCAAGTGGTGCCCGGGGCACATGCCCCCCCTGCCCCCCCTATAGTTACACCTATGATAATAGATAATTTATGGATAGGGTATAAAATGTTCTGGCATATTTTCTTTCATTTAGAGGTGGCAAATACTAATGTTTTTAAATGTCTCTAGAAGTGCCAGTATTAAAAAAAAAACCCAACAGAAATCAATATAATTTTCAATGGTGGATTTAAAACTGCAAATAGAAATGTCTTGTACATGTACTGAATATTTTAAAACCAACCCTGTGATGTTTTAATTTAATAATAATTTTTATTTACATCAAGAAAAAACAATTTGGCATTATAAATATGAAGTGTGATTTTTAGTTGGGCCTGATTTGGGATGGCCTGTTTTTTCTATCCCAAAGAAATAGTTTCAGTATAGGTTTCGGTATTTCTATATACAGTAAGCAGTGAGGGCTTAAAGAAGCATGAAGGGCATCTTTGGATTACTTTACTAGAGCCAATTCAAGCCATCAAATATTCTATTATTTAATAGCTTAAAATAAGAAATACCAGAAAGTCACCATGATGACTATAAAACTGCAAGACATCATCTTAATGAGCAAAGGTGATTTTCTTCACAGCAGGAGAATTGGTGTTAATGAGCTTATAATCAATGGTAGCTAAATTTGTCTTAGGACACTTGCTGAGCTTCATAGCCAACCAGACATTTCACCAAATCAGCTTAAGGCATTTTAGAGGGAAAGGACCTTCTCCCCAAATAAAAATAAAAATAATCCAGTGTGTGTGGATAGACTTGGAATCAATCCATGACCTTCCGCAGATCCTACTGAATACCGATAAATGTATTGTTCCCTGGGAACTGGTAAATACTATTACACCTGTTGCTGCAATGCTAAACTTGCTTACCTGGAAGCAGGTTCAAAACTTGCAAATATCTCAAATGAGACTTCCCAGGTTTTAAGAGCAATATGGTACTTTTGACATATTTCAGTCTGGATGGAGAGATTACTTTGGATGGAGAGATTATAGTGGAGAGATTACTTTGGTTACTTTAGTGGACAATCTTTCTTTAGATATTAACGGGGGAATTTTCACCTTTTGAACCTTTTAGGATGAAGGTGTCAACTGTGACAGCTGTTGTTGTTGGCCTACAACTTCCATCAGCCCTGGCTACTGGCCAATGTGACTGGGGATGATGGGAGTTGTAGGCGAACAACAGCTGGAGGTCTACAGTTCGTCATCCTTGTTTTAGGATATATCTGCAATAGATATTCATCCATTCTATAGCAGAAATAGTCATGGCTTCCAAAGATCTGGGAATTGTAGATTGGTTTAGGTGTAAATACTGTTCTGTTAGATTCCTAAGGCCTCTCATGTAACATTTTCCAAAGTTCCCTGGAGACCAAGATGCTACTGTTAAGCCAGTTAAAATCTATGGTATAAATGCATCCTACTTCCTCTCACTGGTTTTTGAGACTGTGGAGCATATTATCATTTGGAACACTTTATACAGAAAAGTATTTCTAATCAAAATTCTAGTGTTCCAAGAGCAAAAAAATAGACATATGTCAGAAGGTCTTGTACAAAGCTTATCAGCGACACCCAAATTGCTTAAACAAGCAAACCTTGAGGCTGTTAACATGCCCATGCAAAACCAGGCTAAGGAAGCCTAGCCCATTTTTACATGTGCATGTGTGCCACCAGGATCAGTCCTGATCCTGGTGGCACCATGGCAGCAAACCTGCCTATGGAGCTTTCCTCTAAAACTGGAGGCTAAGGCACTCCCTTAACCTCGTTGTTGTTGTTTTTTGCTCACTTGTCAGCCGCAGCTGCAAGCAGACTGTGGTGCTCAAGGGGAGGGGAGGGAAGTGGTAATGCATCACCCTCATGGTGCATTACTGGAGGTCCTGGGCAGGGCGACGTGTCCCAGCACCTGACCCTTGGACCTACTGGGAGCAGCCAGTGCTTGTCGGGGCAGGCAAAATGCCCTCTCAAGGAACGGAAACTGCTTGTGTGCGGGGAGGTTAGCTCTTTGGGGCTTCCTCTCTCTCTGCTAATCCTATTGCCCTTTCTCACTGTTGTGAGAAAGGGTTGTGACTGATTGTAGACCTTACTTCCCCATAATGCTTCTCATCCAGACTCTACAGACTCCTGTGTGGTTTATTCTACAGACGTGTGTGTGTGTGTGTGTGTGTTTGAACTGAGTCATCTGCTCTTAATGTTTTAATGGCCATTTTAAAAATGAATAGTAACAAAGTATAGTAACAAAAAAAATAGTAACAAACAAATAGTAACAAAAACACTTGTGAATAGTAACAAAGCATGTAGTTTAATTCTTTCAGAAATGTATTCTTAATTGTGGATTGAGAGTCCAAGTTCAGACATACACTTGGTAAAACAGAGGGTACAAAGGACATGAAATAGAAGGAGTAACAGTAGGATTGTGGCTACTATGACAGAGACCAAATGTATTATACAAAACAACCTACTACTACAGACACTTCTATAAAGAGAGAGATCCATTCACCATAATCACTGGTGATAATACTATCATAACTTAACACCTTTAGAGGGAAAGAAACCTACAGTTCCAGTTAAGCCTTAATTGAATAGAATAAAATTTGCTGATAAATTATTGTTCAGTAATTTTGCACTGGAGTCCTCCCCACATTGAAGTCTGGGATAGAAACATTTTCTGCAAAACTTAGAAGGCCACTTAGAGGACAGGATAGATGAAGATCTGAGTCTGATCGGGAAGAGGAGCCTTCCTTAAATATGTTTTGGTTTTGACCTAATTTGAGCCCTAACTGCTAGCTCCAAGGGACAGCCCAGGAATATGTAGAGCAGCCTTTAGAACAGACCTGCTCAACTTCGGCCCTCTTGCAGATATTGGCCGACATAACTCACATAATCCCTGGCTATTGGACACTGTGGCTGGGGATTATGGGAGTTGTAGTCCAAAAACAGCTGGGGTGCCAAAGTTGAACAGGCCTGCTTTAGAAAGTAATGTCTACTATATCAACTTTAGCTTTGAATAACTCTTACAAGTCTTTACATTTCTAGCTTTAGAGTTCAAATCCAAATATGATTCCAAGTAGACTTGAGTCTTGGGAATTAGCCACTGGCTCCACTACTTCTTCTCCCTCATGCTTTCCAGGCAGGTCCCTGG
Source organism: Hemicordylus capensis (assembly GCF_027244095.1). NCBI lineage: Eukaryota > Metazoa > Chordata > Lepidosauria > Squamata > Cordylidae > Hemicordylus > Hemicordylus capensis. Next base: position 109,055,938 of record NC_069662.1, read on the forward strand.
ATTCAGTTATGTTAAGGAAAGGAGATTTTCTTTCCCCCCCATCACCATTTCCAGTTGCTTACAGCTGTTCTGTACAGCAAGGGATAGAAAGGGAAATATGTGTACTAAGCTGGCAAACTCCGGCGGGGATTGAGCTTCAGGGGGCTTACATGGTTCCTCTGGCGCTCTGGCCACACCTCATTTCACGTGATGTCACATGGAAGAGGCATGGCCGGAGCCCTGGAAGGACCATATGAGGCTTCCAGAGCTTATTTCCCAGCCACATTTGTTGCTGGGTGCACTTTTTGTTCATTTCCTCCCTTGTGGAGAGAATGAACAAAACACACTCCGAGCAACAGACATGGCTGGGAAATTATTACCAGCTGGAGCTTGTGGAGAGGGCTGAGTCAGGTGACCCCCAGGAGTTAGGCAGCCCAGGTTATTTGAACCCATCCACCCTATTATAGTTCTGCCTCTGTGTATGTAGGAGCATTCAAACATGCCATTTGCCATTTGCCATCAGAATTGGTACAGCTAAGGAATACAATATTTTGGTCCTGCAGGCTGCCTTTAGCTAAAAGCAAGCCTTTCCAGTGCCAAGAGAAAAAGTTATTCTCCTTGCCCAGCTGGTACAGTATTGTTGCCAAACCCAGTTATAAAGATGTCTGAATTTTTGACCCTTCCACTTTTAAAAAAATGTAGTAGTGAATGTCACAAGAAACGCTTCAGCAGGAAAATGTTCACTGTAATGGAAAAGACAATTGCTCAGCAGGAAGCTTTCAGTTCTTTGCTACCCTGTATACCTGACCCTGAGTAACTGCATGTTTGACTCAACTATCTGTCTGTCTTGGGAGATGGTTCCATGTTTTTTCACACGGATGAAGTCTTGATTTCTTACCAAAGACTCAGTTTGGCAGTTCTCACTGCCAAACTGGAAGACTCCCATGTGCTGCTTGCTTCCAGCAGTTTTACTCCTGACATCTGAAGTTGTCCACAGCCTACAAAAGCTCATGGTCTATTCAAAATAGGTCTGAAAGCTGTTAGTAGTGTTCTGCACAAAAGGTCTGTGCTGAACTGGTTCGCCTTGAACTGAGACAGGTCCATTGGTTCGATCGTGGACCAAACTGGGGGCAGTTCGGTTCGAGATTGAACCGAGCCAGGCCCAGTCTAGGCGAACTGCTGCTCTCCCTCCTGGAAGCCCCAAGCAGTGCACTCCTTGCTCTTTTACGAACCAGCAGTTCAGTGGTGACTTGGTAAAAAAGTGGGGAGTGTGCTTCTTGGGGCCACTGGGAGGGCGAGTGGTGATGAGCATCACCACTGCCAGTTGCACCAGCCAGGCAAGCAGCTTACTTGTTTACTCCCCACCACCACCCTCACAGTGCCGCCCTCACTGGCTGTAGCCTAATTTGTTGATATTTGTGTATTTTCTTTCTTGGCAGTTTCTTTAATGCTCCCCTCTCAGAGCACAATTTTTTGATCCAGTCTTACTTATGGCAGTACATGACAGGAGATACAAGAACCTTTCTGACATTACATGCCTCACATGGGAATATCTCATTTTTGTGCCATGGAAGCAATATCAAAATTTAGGCCATGTATGAAGGAACTGCGCCAGAACACCTACTCAGGGTTCCTGACATTCTTTTCAGGGTTCAGGAGGAGTCCCAGAGCATGTTCTAAGGGCACATGATACAGCCACCTTGCTGAACCTTAGAGGCATTGATGTAGTCAGTTCCTGGATGGGGGACCCACTTATTATTATTATTATTATTATTATTATTATTATTATTATTATTAATTCTGTTTCTATACATATGTCATCTTTGGGGCTGGGGCTGAAGCTCAGTGTTAGAACATCTGCTTTGCATGCAGAAGACCACAGCATCTTCCTGGCATCTCCAGGTAGGGCTAGGAAAGACTCTTGCCTGAAACTTTGGATAAGCCGCTGCCAGACAGTGTAGGCAGTACTTAGTTAGATGGACCAATGGTCTGACTTGGTATCATGCAGCTTCCAATGTTGCTAAGGAACAATGCTATTGTTCCTTAGGAACAGTGCGAAGGTAACCCCAAGACTGCAATCCTGTGCCCATTTACTTGAGAGTAAGTCCCATTGAACTCAGTTAGACTGTACTGAGTACATAGGATTTGAGAGCATAGGATCAGGCTGTAAGTGTCCTAAACCTCTGTTACTCATTAGGCAGCTTGTGAGCCATATCTGATCTACCAAGCCTGTCTAAACTCCCCTCTAAGTTTGTGCCTTTCCCCTTGAACTGTTCCTGCCTGCCTACGCCACCGGCACTGTCTCTTTCCTTTTGCTGCTGCTAGTTGTGACTGCCAACAAGCCATGCCTGCCAGTGTGTTTCCTTTGGATGCATGCAGAGCCCATTGCATAATCCTTTTTTATCATATAATTGAGCAACACTGGCTTGAAAGCTATTTACTTATTTATTTTCTGTTCCGGCCATTTGGCTCAAAGAATCTTCAGGACAGCTCATATAACAAGTCTATGATATAGCGTTGCCTTCAAAAGGAGCAACTGTAAAAACAAAGAAACAACTAGAAAAACAATCGGTTGCACGCTAGTGCATGCAGTGCCTGAAGACATATTTTGGTGGTAGCTGTCAGGGTGCCAGACGTATCTTTTAAGTAAGTCTCGCTGCTTTTCTGTAGGGCACATCCAGCTTCCTCCCAACTTTCACCACACTTTCAACAGATCTGTGTTGCTCAGTCTTCATTTTTAAAAGCATGGACATTTACTTATTTAAATATTTGTCAGGTTGTTGGTAATCGCAAGTCCATTTAAAAAGAGCTGCCTGGAAAACTGTTCCTGGGTTTATGATATACAAATGTTAGCCAATCAGTGCTGTGCACTGACAGCCTCCTTTGCAAACACAGAACCTGTTTCACCTGAGCTTCAGCCTAGACAGGGAATTGTACATCTGTAAACAACACAATAAGGGTATTCACATGACTGGAGGCAGGGCAGGTGGGACTTGTGGCAGGACTGGTGGCTGCACAAAACTTATCTTCCCTCCAGATGATTTTGAATGTTTGTGGGAGCACGGAGGATAATGCTCCCACACAATCCGACTGTTCCCAGCACCTTGGATCTCCAGAGGGTGGGACAACATGTCCCAGCCTCTGGGAATCCCATAATGCACCATGCAATGAGCACAGAGCATTGGGGGATTCCTCCAGGAGATGGGTGCTCTGGGCACCCGTGTGTGCATGTTCAGCTGCAAGCAGCCCGAGTATTCACACGGACCCTGACACTAAGGTCAAGGGCGCACTTGCACCCTTAACGTTGGCTAAAGGCTGGGGTAAAAAGCAGCGTTCAGAGGTAGGGCAGTGCCGAGAGCAGCCTTACTTCCAGAGTTGTACATGAATAGCCTAGCCCAGGCTAGGTTTCTCATGTGAATAGCCTCAGTGAATAAGATTCCATGGCAACTCCACTGAATGTTCATGTGAATGTGAATGTTCAAAGGTAAGTGCTAAAGACAGAGTCTTGGGTGCTACAGAAGAAATGAGATTTGTGGGTTTGCCAGGAAAAAGCCAAAATTATCAACAAGAGACATCTTGGACATTGTAATACAGGCCCTGACAGATTTTCTTTGGATTTAGAGTGAGCCCTAAAATTTAGAAGCCAGACAATGGACACTTGATAAAATGGATGTCATGAAGGGGAAGGGTAAATGGGCTACTCCTTATCACGTTTGCAAGTAACATACTTAGAACTACCTGAGACAAATATTTTATTAAATAGCTCTACCACTGAATATCCTAGTCTAGACACTATAGTTAAATTCCTAGGCACCATGGCTCCTTAGCACCTGTGATTTGTCAAGTCCTGCTATAATATCCATGCCTTGCATACTCTGTGTGATAATGCACAGAATATGAGGAATAAAATAAGCTGAACTCTTAGTACGTGGAAATAAATAAGACTTGAGATGAGATGACTCCTAGAATGTAGCAATAGAAGGATAAAATCCCCAACTAAAAAAAAAAAGAATAGATGCAACAAAAAGGAAAGTGAGGTAGCATTATATAGCAATAGCAATAACACTTACATTTATATACCGTTCTATAGCTGGAAGCTCTCTAAGCGGTTTACAATGATTTAGCATATTGCCCCCCAACATTCTGGGTACTCATTTTACCGACCTCGGAAGGATGGAAGGCTGAGTCAACCTTGAGCCCCTGGTCAGGATCGAACTTGTAACCTTCTGGTTACAGGGCGGCAGTTTTACCACTGCGCCACCAGGGGCTCATTATATGTCAAAGTATTATATGTGTAGGGCTACTCAGGAATCTAAGAGAGTGAACATGGTAGCCCAGTGGACAGCATCTGGTTAAATGAAGCAGCATTGTAACTGGTGATTACTTCAGGTCACTGTATTAAAGATGTGGCTGATGCTTTCCTGAAACAAATCACAGATGTTTCAGGGAAGCAAGAATTACTAGTTATGGGAGGCAAGATGTTTCAGGGAAACAAAAATCAATTACCTTGATATTTGTTGGAAGACATAGGAGCTCTTCTCACAATCACGGAGAAGAGCTCCTTTGAGGTCTTCAGGGAGAGCGGGTTTGCCCAACCCTCCCTGCAGATGATCATTCACCCTTCCCTGGGCAGGCGGATCGCCCACCTAGACAAGTGGTGGCTTGCCTGAGGCTCTCCCACACCTAGCCTATCCAGTCTGGGGGGTTGGGTGCAGGGAAGTGCCACCGCACAGCACCCTGCCTCCCCCCGCTGGAGCCCCAATAATGCACTGTGCGAGTGTGCAGTGCATTACTGGGATCCCCCCTCCCTCCCCAAGTTTGCCTGCCGCAGACACACGATCAAGTAAATGAGGTTAAGGGAGCGCTTGCTCTCTTAACCTCATTTAACTAGGAGGTTACTTAGGCGTTTCGCTGCCGTGTAGCCACCAGGATTGAGCGCAATCACAGGAGTTCACAGGAGTATGCAAAACCAGGCTGGGCTCCCTTAGTCCAGTTTTGCATGCTCGTGTGAACAGCCTCAGACTCTGCTATGCATCAAATCTCTTTACATCTCTTGCTGAAACCCTCTCTTTCAGAAAGTGAAGAACAAGGGGATCAGCTATCCTGGTCTTTATTCTGACCAATGGGGAAGAATTGCCTAATTAGGTTAAAGTAGTCAACACTTACTAGGTAGGATTTCATGGTTGAATAAATTAGTGGGGAAAGGAGCCCAAGATGATGGGTATTGCTGAAGTAGAAGTCATGAACAATTCCAGTGAGAGAGGGAAAAAAGTTTAAAATTAAGCACAAAGAGCTTAATAATGAACTGGAAATAAATAGCTTAGAATATTGGGATAATTACTCAGGTTTGAACTAACCACAAAGAGAAAGTTACCTCCTATATAAATCTAGAGGCCATATTTATCTGCTAGTGTGGAAGACTGCGAGGTATGTAATCTGCAGCTTTTCAACTGGACAATTTTACCCATCAGTTGTCAAGTTCTTTACCATCATTTTGGTAATTTTTGCTGTTAGAATATCCTTGCTTATGAAAGCCAGACACTTTTATATTCAACTCTCTTCTGGTTTTAGATGTACAACATAGAGGTTTGGGTGAAAGCAGTGTTCTCTTCTGTTGTCTTATTGCTTGCTTAGATGTTTTCTTGATTGCATACTTGTGTATACGTGTGCTTCTCCCCCCCCGCCCCCACCACCATTTCACTCTGATATTTGCTTGGAGGGAGTTTTGTCCAAACAGCACATTCTATATATGTGTTTTCTTTGCCCCATTACAAGATTAATAGCCTCCTGTGGCACCAGACTGCCTTTTCGTTTTGGTATTATTTCCCCAGTTTTACAGAAGTCTGTTATTATGAGATGCACTTCACTTATCTGTTTTTGTCCATCACACTAGAAGATCTTTCATCAACAGTAGTACTTGGTTTTATCTGGAGTAATAATTGCATCCAGGAGATCATCCAAGTGACATTTGTGCTTTACGTGAAGACCACTTCTGTTGTTTTCTGTCAATCAGTGGTTATCTTTGATATGTTTTACAAGTGAACCAGTGAGTGTTCCAAAACATCTCCTTTGTGTTTTGCCATGTCTAAGAGGCAGTACTTGATGCTCGCTCTTCATTTGGAGTAGTAAACAAGGCCTTTTAAAAAAGTAGATTAATCCAAAATAACACAGAACTGTTCTGGAAAGACACAACTTTTTTAGTGTTCTGCTGCCAAAAGAGTACAGTTCTCTAATGACTAATTTGTATCAAAGATTATGACATAAAGCTGGCTTGTTCACATAGTCTGCAAATGTTTATAACTGCAGAATTTAAATAGGCCCAGATGACTACTTTCATAATTCTTCCCTGTCGTTTCCTCATCCAGATGCCTTGTTAAGTCACTTGAATTTATAGATCTGAAGCAAAAGTTACACCAGACCCAAAGCTGACATAGTCATTAAATAAATAGCTTTCCAAGAACATTCCTTAGTGTGCTAATGCTTCATCAGAATCCATGGGCACTGGAAGAAATTGCTCAGATAAATTTGGAGCAGGGGTTATTTTCGTCTGCTTCATGTATCTCTTGATCTGTACCATACAACTTGGATTTCCCCTAGGTTCCTTAACTTACTCACTTTGAGCTGTAATAGATAGTAGCTCTCTGGATTTCCTCAACCACCACCACTGAGCAGTGGTAGGCAAGAATGGCACAGTGCATTGCTGCAGAGACTACTGCTGTATGGCACTATGACAAAAATACATTGTTCTTCTTTTGACAAGAACATGTGTTGCACAGCAGCCCTGCATTAATGCTGCTCCCAGTGCACCTGACCTTGAAGAGCATCCTTGGATGCAGATAGATGTCTGGCCAGTATACAATCTAGTAGATCCCACAGGTAAGATGTGCATCAGAACAAATTCAGAATTACATCAATCTGTGGGAAATCATTGGAGAATGTTGGATTTCAAAGTGGAAAACTCAGGCTCAGAAAACTGCCATGAAACTGTTTGAGGGTGTAACTTGCTTACAAGGTAAGGAACTTTATCGACTGATAGCATGCTTATATCAGAATAAAATAATATATATTCCCATCTGTACTGAGACCTGGATGTCATAAATCTTAATAAATATATTCAGATATGGGCCTAATATATATATTTTAAAAACCAGGGATAGGACTCAAGTATGGGGGGTGGGAACCAGGCACAATTTGTGAGGTCCAGTGGGATGTAACCAGATCCTCAAACCCATTACTATGAGGAATAAATTAGGATAATCATTTTATTTTTATTTATTTAAAATATTTCTATACTGTCCAAAACTTGTATCTCTGGGTGGTTTTACAGATACAATCATTTAAAACAGTAAATCAGTGTTTAATGTTAATAGATCATACCTGAGAATATTTACACAAACTTGTTTTGTTGTATCTATATGAGTTCTACAAATTGTATAAAAGCTTGTATTTTTGCTGTAGCCATTCAGAACCAGGACTTCCTTTTGAGCGTGTGTGTGTGTGACCTTTAAGTGTAAAGGTAAAAAATTTGGAATATGAATAGTTATATGATAGCCAGGCACTGCTTGCACAAAAGTACCACACACACACACACACACACACACTTAGGAAACTCGACACAGGGCTGCTCAACTTTGGCCCTCCTGCAGATGCTGGCCTACAACTCCCATAATCCCTGGCTATTGGCCACTGTGGCTGGGAATTATGGGAGTTGTAGTCCAAAAACAGACGAGGGACTTGAGCAGGCCTGCTTTGTAGTTTGAAGAGAGAGATGTGTAGCACCCTATGTAACTTCTCTGAACCCTATATAACTTATCTCCCATAATTATTTAGTTTTTGCTGGAACATCCTATGCACAGGCAACACAAGCCCATACATAGGATGTGCAGAAGGAGAGTAATAAGCACCACAATAATCAGAGGTCATTGGAATTGCAGCAGCAGTGTGAGCCAGGCTGCTAATATGATTTAGAGACCCCAGAGCATATTGTTTATACTTTTCCAAATTGAAATGAGGTTGTAGTTTGGTGGTAGAGCACATGCTTTGCTTGCAGAAGGTCCCAGCATCCCCAGGTATTGCTGGGAAAGACCCTTGTCTGAAATCCTGGAGAGCCATAGCTAGTGCATGGATTGCTAGTGTATGGATTGACCAATAGTTTGGCTGCATTTAAGGCAGTTTCATATGAGAGTTGGGTCCCTGATTTCCAGAATGCAAAGAATACTAGATCCCATGGATGGTTGATATGCATACATTCTACATTACCATAGCTGGCTATAAATAGAAATCATGCAGCCAGAAACATAATTTTAAATAAAAGGAATTATAGGAAAGTAAAGGAAAGTAAATGGAAAAGGTATTGCTTTTGAACTTTGGTGCTGGAGAAGACTTTTGGGGATGCCATGGAAAGCCAGGAAAACAAACAAATGGATCATAGAACAAATCAATCCAGAATTTTCACTCGAGGCACAAATGACCAGGCTCAAACTATTATACTTTGGACACATTATGTGAAGACCTAGCTCCCTTGAGAAGTCCATAATGCTGGGAAAAGTTGAAGGAAAGAGAAAAAGAGGACGACCAGCAGCAAGGTGGATGGACTCGATTATGATAACAATGAATGCACCACTGAGAGTCCTTAAAGGCCAAGTTGAAGAACGATCATCCTGGAGAGAATCTATCTATGTGGTCGCTAAGAGTGGATACCGACTTGATGGCACTCACTCACTCACTCAACTCACTCACTCACTCACTCAGTCAAAGGACCCCAATCAATCTTCCTATTCTTTGTGACTTTTCATGCAATCCTAGGGACTGAAAGAAGAGTCAAAATGGCAGCTGTCTGTGTACCTTTCATACCAATGCCCTGAAGATGTTTAAAACCCCCTTTGATGTCTTAATTCTATTTTTTCCAAAATGCACAAAAGCAAAGAATGACCTGTGTAGACCTTGGCAAGCAAGAGGAGATGTTGGTAACAGCTTCTGTGGTCTTTTTCCACAGAAGAAAAGAACTTCTGTATGCAAAGATGGCTCTTTTGCTTCAAACCTAGAGGGCTGCACTGTCATATAATTTATTTGTACAGCTAAAAAAAAAAGTACATTCCTTAAGGATGACTGATAGGATGTCAAGCATTTTATATTTGAAATCGTCTCATATTTTCTGTCTTTGTATGTGATGTATTGGAAGGTTTTGCCTTATGGTTGCAATGAATAGCTTTTTAAAAATATTAGGATTCAGATTCATCTGAGTGGATATGAAGGAATCCAGTGTAGACTCTTCATGTTAATTATACTCTTGTATAATATACTCTTGTATAATTATACTCAATTTATACCTGCGTTATATAATAAGTATAAGGAAAATCAAAGTTGTTAAGCTTACAATGTTGTTTGTTTCATTTATTTAAACTATTTGTATCCCACTCTCCAGTGTGATACAGCTCAAGGAACTTCACAAAGTAGACCCAGTTAAAACTAGATTTACAGATTTTAAAACTCACTAGAGTCAGAAAACAACAACCACCAAAAGCCTCTTTAAAGGGCTTTAAGTGTTTCTTAAAAACCCTGAGGGAGACAGCATGGCAAAGCACATCAAAACAGCCCTGCTAGATCAGGTCCAAGGCCTATCAGGTCTTGCATCCAGTTTCCCACAGTAGCCCACCAGATGCCTCTGTGAAGCCCACAAGCAGAAGATGAACCTGTCCCTTCTGCAGTTTCTCCTCTGCAACTGGTATTCAGAGGCATCCTGCCTCTGAGCCTGGAGAATAGCCTATATAGCCATCAAGACTAGTAGCCATTGACAGACCTGTCCTCCATGAATTTGTTCCTCCTTTAAAGCCATTAAAGATGGTGAACATCACCACATCTCACGGCAGAGAATTCCAAAGATGAATTATGTGCTGTGTGAAAAATTACTTCCTTTTGTTGGTCCTAAATTTCCTGGCAGCCAGTTTCATGAAATGACCCCTGGTTCTAGTGCTGTGAGAGAGATTGGAAAATGTTCTCTCTACTCACTCTCTCCATCAGGGAGGATATTCCAAAGCCAAGAGGCCACAACCGAAAAAGCGCTGGGATGTAGAATGGAGGGCAGGCTCATGGTATAATTCAGAAATAACTAATTCAACTTTGTGGTGTCAAGAGTGGGTGAAAGTTCAGCTGAGACACTTACTTCATCTTGCTCTAAATACACAACCAAGCCTTTAAGACATGTATTTCTAATTAGAAATATATGTAACTAAAATTCAGCAGTCATCCCTTGCATTCTGATCTTCTTTTAAAAGAAATGCATTGGACTCAAACATAACACTTGTCAGTATTGGAATGATCATATTCTAATGGCAGCCACAACAGCAGCTTTCTATGAAATTTTAAAGTGAGCAATTTGACAAACTGAAATAATGATATTGCATATTTATAAATGAAATATGAGATGAATAAAATATAGAATTCACATTAAGACACAGTTTCTGAGATAAGAAGTGAATGTTTGAAAAGAGGCAAGCTTATTGTGCCAGATCCTTCTTGGTTCTTTTAGTCTTCTCTTTTTATTTCATTGTAAAACTTCCATAGCCTTCAGTGTAAAGGTACAGTATTGGGATATGAATAGTTGTGTGATAGCCAGGTAGTGCTTGCACAAAAGCACCTTTAATATTTGGCATTTGCTCTGTTTTTGTTCAAAATACCTTCATAAATTATTATTTAATTCTTCCAGAATCATGTTGACAGAACTTTCTTTACCATTCTTTCTTCAGATCTTCACAACAAAGCTGTGAGTAGGGATGTGTACAAAATAAATTTTGTGTTTTGTTTCAAGCTGGGGCGAAAAACTCAGATGGCTGAAACATTTGTCGAAACAGCAGTCGGCACAAGTTGTTTTCATGAAACAAACTCAAAACATTTCGAGTATTTCAAGTTTTGCATTTCAATTTGCAGTGCATTTTGAGTCCCTGCCTTGTCTGTGTTTAATCCTTCTTGTGCATCTCTATAGGCCTAGGCAAAATCCCTCTGATTTCTAAAGTGTACTTTCTCTTCTAAAGGCTTTACTTGAATCAAACTTAATCCAGCTACAGATCCCAGACAATTTGAAATTTTGCTGATGATTTAGATAAAATATAATACAAAAGTAGTGATGAACATCCCATGTTGGTAAGAAACATTAGTTCACTTGAAATATAAATGTCTTGTTAATATAGAAAATAGGAAATGCTTGAAAAACGCTTGAAAATAGGAATCGCTTGAAACACGACTTGGCATCTGAATCGCGACACAATCCCTTTAAAACTGAGGGCTTCCATAGCCCCTTTAACATGGAGGAAAGCAGTTCCATCGCTGCTCCTCTTCAGCTCGCCCCCTTGCCATACTTGCAGCACTTCCCTCAGGTAAGGGTGTGCGCCGGTGGTACTCTCCCCAGCTGTCCCCATGGATCACCAGCATGCACATGGCCTCTGCACATGTCCAGTGGCCATTTACATAGTCAGCAACCATGCATGATGGATGCTACCTACCACCCAGTTCACAAATGAAATGGACAAGTGGGTGATTTTTAACAATTTTTTAACCTTTGAGGTTTGGGGAAAAGATTTAAACTTTGTTTAAAATCACCCATTTGCCCATTTTTGTGTGGGTTAGGTGGTAGGTAACACCCATCGTGCCATCCACACAACCCATTTTGGTGTCCCTAGGAGCTACCCATGGGGAGCAATGCAGTGTTTTGATTTCCCCCATTGTTCACTATGGCCAGAACAAGCTGCATTCACAAGTTTTGCAATGCATGTTTCAACCCAGCCTTGAAAAAAAACATTGCAGAAGCACACAGTAAAAGGGAATATGTCCCTCTCAACATAGAATACATACGTTAAACACAATCCAAAAATGGCCAAAAAAGAATTACTGACCCTCAATCCACTGCCAGCCACAGTGCCTGCGCTGCAGTAACATCATTGGCATAAGTTGCTTTCTCACACACAATTATGAATCCTTACTTCCTTGCAGCACCATTAGCAGCAAGCATAGCCATAAGTTCAAGTAGAGCAACTTCAGCCACATTTTGACAGACCTTTCAATGCAGATTGCAGAGCAGACCAGAGCAGTGAGTGAAGTACAAGTTAGTCTCAAGGCTAGACATGGAGCTCATCACAGCATTCACCAAGAAATTTTACACACACACCCAGCTGCCACTGTCCAATTCTCATCACAACACTATTTCACAAACAGAACAAACCACAACCTGAGGAAGTCAGGCACTCAAATTCTGCCTTCGTCAATCTGTGATCCAGCAAAACCAGGTAGTTACAGCAGCAATAGCACAACATATAATACTCACTGGTGAAAAAAGAAAACCACAACATCTGACCATCTTGCCTCCTCTCCTGATGTATCCTCATAAGGGCTCTCTCTGCTTCTCAGTCCCTTTCAATAACTTTTGCAATTACCTTCCTTTTGTGTTCCCCCCTCCTCCCTCCCCCTAACTAAAGGGGACATAGTTGTCCATGAGGACACTTGATTCGTATGTTAACAAGCCAACCAAGTCAATCAAAACAAGTCAAACAAGATCACAAGCTAATCAAAAACTAGTGCCATAAAACCAATCAGCAAGCGGAAAACAGGCCTCCAAAATGGCACTCAAAATGCCAAAATGTTTCGATTGAAACAGGGTTATTCTGTTCTGAGCTCCAAACAAGGCCCTTAATTTAGAGGGCAAGTTTTGTGGCTGAGCAAGGGCTAATTCAGACAATACTATCTCTGTGCTTCCGCTTAGGAAGGGGATGCACAGAATGCACCCATTGGGACATCCTTTGTGGATGTTCTGACATCCTCTTGGCATGGAGGGAATGGTGAGTGACCCTTGTGCCCAGCAGCAACCCAGTTGCTGAGCTCAGTGGAGGAGTGTTGACAGCACAGGAGGAGGTAAGTAACCCCAAAGTTTTTTAACCACCCGCAAAAAACTTCTATTTGAAATAATTGTGAGGCAGCAAAGCCACTACAAAAAAGAAACACAATGTTGAGGGATAAGATACTAATGGACAGTAACCCTCTTTCAGTTTTAATGGGGTGGTAATGCTGCTGCAAGAAGAACTTGAAAAGGTCAAAAAACAAGAGCCCCTGGTGGCGCAGTGGTAAAACTGCCGCCCTGTAACCAGAAGGTTACAAGTTCGATCCTGACCAGGGGCTCAAGGTTGACTCAGCCTTCCATCCTTCCGAGGTCGGTAAAATGAGTACCCAGAATGTTGGGGGCAATATGCTAAATCATTGTAAACCGCTTAGAGAGCTCCGGCTATAGAGCGGTATATAAATGTAAGTGTTATTGCTATTGCTATTTGGAAATAAAAGAAATACTGTGAGCCAGGGACCCAGTTCTCATAGGACCCTAGCAATATCTCTTGCCAAAGCACAAGTTATAACAAGGATGCATTGCTTCAAAAACAAGAAGAATTCCTTTAGAGTGCTTGAAAAATTGGTGGGCAGGTAGGCAATGTGGTGAGGCTGTAGTTCTTTTAAGTACTGAGCAATGCCCTGGATTTTTCTAGTTCTTAAAATAAGCTGCCATTCTTTAAATGGAAATTTTAATTGTTCATTGATTTTAATTGTTTTTATTTTGATGTAAACCACCCTAAGCCATTTTTTGGAAGGGCAGTATATCAATCAATCAATCAATCAAATAAATAATGAAATTTTCATTAAGGCTGTGCACATGACTGGGATGTGGGGAGGCATGGATGAACCTACCTTTACCCCAGTTGATGGTGACTGGGTTCTTTGGTGCACCGGCACAAACCCACACAATCCATGCCACTCCTGGCAGTGTGGATCAGTAGAGGCCAGGAAAATGAATCCTGGCTTCCAGGAATCCCATAACACACCATGCTCTATGCACCTGACTCTGTGCCTTCTTGGGCTGTGTGGAGCCTCAGCACCCAATGACGCCAGGGTTAAAAGCAGGGTTGGGTAAGAGGGTAGTGCTGGGATTGGGCTCAGTCTCAGTGCTGCATACTAGAAGCCCAACCCAGCCTGGGTTGCCCTAGCCTGGGTTAGGCTTCTTGTGTGCATAGGCTTATTGTCACAAATTAAAAAACCCATTTTCCAAAAAAATAACAACAAAACCAAGATAGGACTAAATACCGTGGCAGTGCCTGACTGTATTCAGAGGACTGCTTCAACATCCATCAGTAGTTCATTGTGTTCTCAGTGGATGCATTTTTGCTCAAGCATCAATATTGAAATGAAATGTTTGGAAACACCAGTATATATCCTAATTCTACAAAATGACATGCTTGAAATGTTAAACAGCATTAATTTAAATGCCTTCTAATGCAGCATCTGAAGGCCTGTAATTTGTCTGCTTGCCAGTCTTACTCGTGGGCTGGAGTGATTCTGGCTTGCCAACCCCAAGCTGGGCTCTTGTCCATGTCCTCCGTGAGTCTCCTTGGTTTCTTCTCTTTTCCTTCCCAGAATTCTGAAGACAGAATGGTTTTAATGTCTTATGCAACTTTGTTTTTAAAGCTGTTTTGGTATTAAACATAGGTGTTCGAACCCTGAATTTCAAAATTGGACAGCCAACCACAGACTTGCCAGTACTATCAGGAGGAGAAAGGAATAATCAACATGTTTATATAAAAGGCATCCCTTAGTAATTTATTATATTATGATATTATAGTTTATAGAGTCAAATTATTAAAAAATATCCTTGTTTCACTTTGAATGAAGAATTTGAGATCCTTTGGAAGAGAACTTTTGGGGTGCATATTATTCACTACCCTTATAGTGAATAATATGCATATCATATAGTGAATAATATACCCTTAGAGAGCGCCCCCTTTTACATGATTTCCACCGCATGTTAAGGTCATCTGAAGAGGTCCGTCTCCAGTTACCACCAGTTTGTTTGGTGGCGACTGAGAGGTGGGCCTTCTATGTAGTGTGGAATGCACTCCCAGCAGAAATTCGTAATCTTAATTCCTTAGTGACCTTCAAGAGAGCCCTTAAAACCCATCTGTTTGGCCTGGCCTTTCAGAGTTTTTAATTAGTTTTAATTGTTTTAATGTTAACCTGGTTTTCAGGCTTTTAATTGTTCTGATAGTTTAATTGTTTTTTAAGATGTGTTTTAATTGGTGTTTCTATTTATATTTCTGTTTTAATTGTTGGTTTAAATGGTTTCTGTTTTTAATTGTAAACCGCCCTGAGCCATTTAGGAAGGGTGGTATAAAAATTGAATAAATAAATAAATAAATAAATAAATAAATAAATAAATAAATAGTACAAACTACTGTAGGATCTGCAGCATGTCCGCAGTCCAAGCTGGTATGATGATGGATGCCAAGTGCGCCCATCAGGGCATCCTCCGTGGATGTCCAAATGCCCTCCTGCTGCATCCCTTTTATCATGTGGGGACCTGTTCATCCACATGGCCCCCAAACATGCACTTATTATTTCTTTTGTATTTGGAGTACATGTATAGAGCTGTTCAGATTAGTGGTGTGCACGGAACCACTGCGGCGTGGTTCGGCACTGAGGGGGGTCTACCTTTAAGGGCGGGGGGGTAGTACTTACCCCTCCCGCCAATCTTCCCCCTCCGGCGCTACATTTAGGCTTGTAGTTTGGGGGGTGGCAGCGTTCCTCCCTGCCGCCCCTGCCCCCATCGTTGCCCGGAAGTTGCAAAAATACGAGCACGCATGCGCCCCTTGCGGCGCGCGCCTGTTGCCGCCATGCATGCACGCGCCGCATACGTCACATGCATGCTGCATGTGACGTATGTGGCACATGTGCGCCGCGACGGGCGCATGTGCGCTCGTATTTTTGCAACTTCCGGGCAACGACGGGGGCAGGGGCAGCAGGGAGGAACACTGCCACCCCCCAAACTACAAGCCTAAATGTAGCACCGGAGGGGGAAGAGCGTTGGGAGGGGTAAGTACTACCCCCCCGCCCTTAAAGGTAGACCCCCCCCAGTGCCGAACCGCTGGACCGGTCCGGTTCCGAACTGGTTCGGAGGCCTCTGACATGGCCTCTGAACCAGTTTGTGCACATCCCTAGTTCAGATGAACAGCACCCCCAGCAATAAAGCGACATACCAGGAGGACGTCAGGATGTCTACAGAGGACCTCCCAACAGGCAGGTGTGTCTTGGTGTGTCCCTTTCCTTATCCTGTGTGCTGGCAGGTATTTTGTCTGGAATGGCCCTATGAATATCTCATTCAACTTTTTCCTTTTAAAGACTATATTTCATTGATCTTGCAAAACTTTGTGACCTGTTTGTAGCTTTGTTTTTATGTATCTAAATATCTGAATCTGCTGACACGTTTAATAAAAACCTTGTAGTTTTTATTAAATTTAAAAATAAATATTTGGAAAACAAATTGAGTGAAAGGGTAAGTGTTCTTCTGAATGTGGGATAGTTGTTCAAAATAATGTAGCTAGGTAAATTTGGAGACATTGGAAATATGAAATACCCCAAACTGAATGTCTGCATGCTTCAGGATGATGAACGTGTTTCAAGTGAGATGGACTCAAAAGCAAAGGCTTTCACAATGGTTAAAAAGACAGGTATTCTCTTGTGTTGGGTGTTTCATATCTGTCACTGTGTTCTATTAGTTTTCATGGGCAGTGTTGCAAGACTGGATTGCCACACATCACAACTATTGTTTTGTCAATTGAGGAATAGTATCCTATTCAACATTATGCCATAAGATATTCACACTTTAATAGTTAAATAAGCCATTGCATACTGTAAAAATGATGCCGTCCTCTTTGTAGCATAGTATGTCTGGTATTAATGAATCACATTTAAAAGAGAAACTTGGAGTTAAATATGTGATGCAGATCAGATTTAGGATCATGACCCAGTTTTTGTTCTTTCTCTTCTCCTGTTTGGGATTTTAAGAGCTAGAAGCTTTCTGTGTCATGTGATGCAAAGCCTGGCTCATGCTTTAGAAAAAAGTTCCTGCTTGGCTTCTCCCCATTCTGGATTATTAAATTCATGTGAAAACTTGAGTGAGTGAGTCAGAAAATATGTGAGTGTGGTTGAATATGCAAGCCCTTGGGTAAACAGAAGGATAAATTTAGTTGATAACTTGTGTGCACTAGCTTGGAAAACTGAATATCTTTCTGACTGAAGGCAAACTTTCATCACACTGTCCTTCTCACCTCTTCTGCTGGGACTCTGTAGTGTGTATGTATGTTTGGTGTGGGGGGGGGCGGGGGAGGGAGAGAGAGATTTGTATGCTTTTTTTTAGAGCTGTTGTGTATATCAATATTGATGTGGCTTGTGCTCCTAAACAGTAGGAATAGAGTGTCATTGCATTGGCTACCAGCAGCTTAATAGAAAAGGGCAAAACGCAATTCCAGCGGAGACATTTGCCCAAACCCAATCAGAACAGAACCCTATTTTTATAAATGGTTTGACTCCTTGCCCCAAATTTTTCTGGGCAAAAAGTCAAAACCATTTTTAAATAACAGATTCTGTTCTGGATCATTAGTGTTTAACTCTGTGGTTCAGTTCCTTTTCAGATCCTAACTTTTTGAATAAAGTAGTTTTTTGAATACAGTAGTAGACAAGCCCTCTTTAGATGCTAAAAAACTGGGATGCTGTCCTCAGGTACGGTGTCCTGAGAGTAGAGCTGGTTTTGTGGTAGCAAGCATGACCTATCCCCTTAGCTAAGCAGGGTCCACTCTGGTTACATATAAATGAGATGAATGGGAGACTAGAAATGTGAGCACTGTAAGATGCAAGCCGCTCACCGTCCCATCGTCGGCATGGCTTATTTGCCCCAGCCGCCTTCCCTTGGAGCATGCAGGGCTGGGAGCTGGCTCCCATTGGCCCTGCCGCTTCCGGGGGCGGGGCCAGAAGAGCCGAGCTGGCAGCGCACCTGCGCCGGCTCAGTCCACCTCTTAGCTTCGGGGGGAACGACTTGATTAGTCAGTCAGGTATTTCACTGGCACAACAGACTGAGCAGGATCTTGGGGTGGTGTTAGCTTGGTGCCCAGGCGTGTTCCTTCTTTGGTCCGACATTACGAGGTGCAGGGTGTGGAAGGGGGCACTCAAGCAGAACAAAGTGGACAGGGCTAGGCGAGGGGTTAATGCAGCAATGGCCTGCTTTCTGGCTGTCAGGGGCGGCGGATGTATTCCACATGATGATATCGTGTTCTCGCAGCCTGCACTTTACCGGGGTGATGGGGTCCACCTATCGGCCATGGGCATGGGGCTTTTCGTAGATGATGTGAGGCTGGGATTGGCAGCAGTGATACTGGGCCTGTGGGGTGCGGGGCGTTAAGCAAGGCTAACGCCCGCTGTGACAGGTACAGTGCGGTGGGAAACAGCTAAGTAAACAGGTGTGGCACCTTCAATAAGCTTTTAAGTCAAGGAGGAGGAGCTGATCCCTTGAGGCTTGACAGATCAGGGATGCTGTTTGATTCCTACCTCTCTGCAGGCGTCATCCTGTCCGTATGGCTGTGCAGCATTGGAGGGGTGGTGTTTGGTAGTGAAAATGAAGAAGGGCGCCTCCCCTCCTGAGCGGAGGAGCTGCCTGGAGCCAAGGTGCTATCACCATGGTCCTTTAGGTAGTAGCGGCCACGGCTGTGGCCTACCTGCTAGGTACCGCACTGTAAGGAGATGAACCAATCCCAGCTAATATGCCTATATGCTCAATGCAACTAAGCCTCAATAAAGAATTGGCCGATTCCACCATAGCAATGTCTCCGCATCTCCTTGGGTCTGGGTGCAAATTCCCCTTGGGGGATGGGACTGCTCTGGGAAGAGCAGAAGGTTCCAAGTTCCCTCCCTGGCATCTCCAAGATAGGCTGAGAGAGATTCCTGCCTGCAACCTTGGAGAAGCCACTGCCAGTCTGTGAAGACAATACTAAGCTAGATAGACCAATGGACTCAGTATATGGCAGCTTGCTATGTTCCTATGACTACCCACAAGTTCCACCTTGATGCTAACAAATGTAGGAGCCTCGCCCTTGCAGTGAATATGGTTACAGAGTTTGTCCACGGAGACAAGCTCTGTAAATGTGAAGAGATTCTTTCCGTGATTGGGAGGTTGATGCTCCCCAGCCTTCTGATCACTGAAAGAATCTCTTCACGCTTATAACATTGTCTGCAGACAAATGTTGTAACCAAGTGAGTGTGTCAGTGCTGGGCCATGGCTTGTGAGATGCTCTCAGGACTCTCTCTCGGGGCTCCTTCACTTTTTAATGCCTGAAGAAGACTACTCATGGAACTAGTTTAGATACTGGTATTTAGAGATTCAATTAAGGATTGAGGCAACTATCAAGATATTTTAAATTTTGTTACAGTTTACTGAGAAAAAAACTGTAAATTAGTGTTTATGTTGGGATTCAGGTTCAATTTGTTTCATATAGTGGCATTGGATTATCTCTGGTGCCCCTGATTCCTGTCAAGAGCTCACTCTACTGAAGAAGCTGACCAGAGATTTATGACACAATAGTCAGTTGGAATTGTAGCTCAAGTTTCAGCTTTACTGATAAATGTTAAGTTTTAACAGTCTCATCATGAATACAGAAACAAGGAGTGAAAGCGCCAAAGGCCCAGTACATATCTGATAACCCAGGCTTTCCAGTAAAACTTCAGAAGCCCAAACTCCAGAGTCACAAACTCTCCGACAAAACCTCAAAGCAGATTAGACGTGTTGTTTCCAGCAGTCTGTTCAAGGCACAGGCTGCCAGATTTATAGTCCACAGCCAAGTTGACTACTTCTCCGTAATTCCCTCACCTGCTGTTGATGTTTTCCCTGCCTGCGTCCTGGAGGAGATAGTGGCTGTTCAAACTCTGATTCAGATCCTGATCCTTCTCTCCAAAGATCACCCAGCCCTGCTGGCCCCCCTGAGCCTGTCTCAACTACCTCCCCCATTCAAATCACCAGCCTGTTCCTCCTCAGGAGCCTCCACACTTTCTAGTAAGTAAGTCCCCTGCCCCCACTCCTCTCCAATGTCCTTGGGTGTGGGCCTGACAATTTCCTCCAAAACCAAAGTTTTCAAACCTGCTGCCTCCCTCAGTCTGACCAACATGTTGCTGAGGATGCCTGTCAAGTTTAAGAATGTAGAACAGCCTTGCTGGATCAGGAC
Organism: Hemicordylus capensis; assembly: GCF_027244095.1. NCBI lineage: Eukaryota > Metazoa > Chordata > Lepidosauria > Squamata > Cordylidae > Hemicordylus > Hemicordylus capensis. The sequence goes on from NC_069662.1 coordinate 109,075,986, forward strand.
CAAGGTCTATCTAGTCCATCATCCTGTTTCCCACAGTGGTCCAGATACGTCTGAGAAGCCCACAAAAAAGAGCTGAGGGCATTCCCTCTCTCCTGCTGCTGCTCCCCTGCAACTGATATTAAAGACATCTTACCTCTAAGACTGCAGGTGGCTACCACTATAGCCACCAGACTAGTAGCCATTGACAGACCTGTCCTCCATGAATTGGTCCAAGCTCCTTTTAAAAGAGGCCATCCAAGTTAGTTGTCACGCCCTTGAGCTCCGACAGCGAGGAGGAAGGGGAAGCTGTCAACTTTCCAGCCGATTCAGGAGTGTCTGAGGGGCAGATCCCGGCTGTCAGCATTCATGAAACGGCCGTGGTAGATCCAACTAATGATTTAGAGCAGGCACGGCAACCTGAGTCAGCAGAAGGCATGCGGGACCAATGCGAAGAAGATGAAACACCAATGACTCCACAACAGCACAGGATCACGAGATGTAAAACGCAATTAGAGGCTGTTAGGAGGAGCAAACGCCTCTTGCTGAGGGCTGACAAGCTGTGAATTCCTACCAGCTGGGAGCTCTCGGCTTGCTCCATAAATCACAGCTCCAGCCTCCTACTCATTGCTGAGAATCAACGTTCATCAATCATCCTTGCCGACAGCGTTCAGCCAAGCCGTATCCGATTTCAGCAGCTCTGCTTGCTTCGTGAACTTCCTTAGCAGTTGGCCAGACCTTGACATTAGTGGCCATCAGCACAACCCATGGCAGAAAAATTCCCTAGATTAATTATGAGCTGTGTGAAAAAGAACTTTTTTTGTCAGTCCTGAATTTCCTGGCCATCAGTTTCATGCGATGACCCTTGGTTCTAGTGTTGTGAGAGAGGGGAAAGAATTTCTGTCAACTTTCTCCACATCATGCATAATTTTATACACCCCAGTCATGTCTCCCCTCAGTCATCTTTTTTCTAAAATAAAAAGCCCCAGGTGCTGCAGCCTTGCCTCATAAGGAAAGTGATCTAGGCCCCTGATTATCTTGGTTTCCTTCTTCTGCACCTTATCCAGTTCTACAATGTCCTTCTTAAGCTACATTGACCAGAACTTTATGCAGTACTCCAAATTATTATTTCCTTTTTTTATTATTATTACATTTATATCCCGCTCTTCCTCCAAGGAGCCCAGAGCGGTGTACTACATACTTGAGTTTCTCTTTCACAACAACCCTGTGAAGTAGGCTAGGCTGAGAGAGAGGTGATTGGCCCAGAGTCACCCAGCTAGTATCATGGCTGAATGGGGATTTGAACTTGGGTCTCCCCGGTCCTAGTCCAGCACGCTAACCACTATACAACGCTGGCTCTGTGGTTGCACCATAGATTTGTATATTATCAAATTAGCATTTTTATTTCCAATCCCCTTCTTAATGATTCCTAGCAAGGAATTTGCCTTTTTCACAGCTGCCATTTACTGAGTCAACACTTTCAACGAGCTGTCCACCACAACCCCAAGATCTCTCTCCTGGTCAGTCAGACCCCATCAATGTATATGTGAAGTTGGGGTTTTTTGCTCCAATATGCATCACTTTACACTTGCTTACACTGAACTGCATTTACCATTTTTTCTCCCACTCACCCAGTTTGTAGAGATCCTTTTGTGAGATCCTCACAATCTGTTTTGGATTTCACTACCCTAAATAGTTTAGTGTCATCTGCAGCTTTGGCCACTTCGCTGGTTACCCTAACATCTAGATCATTTATGAACAAGTTAATGAGCACTAGTCCCAGTACTGATCCCTGGGGAGCCCCACTTCTTATTTCCCTCCATGTGATTCCCTGATAGGCAATTGATTTTTTTGCCCTCTGGGTGGCCTGGATTTCTGTCCAAGGTATTTGCCCCAACCCTTTTGCCTAAGCACCTGATCATATGGCATTTTAAAAGTTTGTTTCCCTTCATAGTTGTTTTGTCTGTTATAATGTTGTTATGGCTGTTTCACAATCAATTCTACGGTGTCATTTTTTTGTTCAGTTTTTCTTTTGCTAGTATGCTGAATGTACCTATTAGGAATTCCTAGTACAGGAAGTTAGAGAAAGTAAAAGCTTCAGCTCCTCCTTTAGGAACAGCCACAACACATATTTATCATCTGCATGCTTGTGTATCAAAATCCCAGAGAAGTCTTAAACTTTTTGGACTCATCTTTGATTCAGGAACCCAGAGAAGCGAAAGAAATGAGAAAATGCATAAGGTGAAGAATTTAAAGAGAGGAGAGGAAGGCGAAGATTTCCCCCCCCCCTTCTGTATCTTCAGAGAACTATGGAATGGCAGTGATTACAAAGACTGACTGACATGCATTCCCCCCCCCCATCAGAAATACATCAGTGAAGACTGTCTATGTCCTCTTCTTTTCTCCCTAATTGATATTTACATTCTTTACAAGCTAGGCTTTGGTGGCCATACCCACTCCCAGACCTCTATGCAGGAAGGATGTGTATTAAAGGTTTTTATATCCATAATTTTTCCTCTGTATAACTTAAGATAATTTGCCTTATATCAAATTTTATTGAAAATGCACCTTGCCTTTTTTTAAAATCAGTGTGTGCTATATATAAAGGTTATACTGAAATTATGATCATATTCCACCTTTGGGCTGGATCATCTCCCCTGACTTAAGTGAAAATGCATCGATAATTATTTCTAAAACGATCATTTTTCATGGAATTTGAAAACAGGCTGAAGGGGTATGAGAGAAATATCAGCCAAAATGGAGGAAAAAGTTTTTCTCAGGCATATAAAAATAAGACTATTTGTTATGTAGTGCGGGCAGAGAGTATAGTCAGGCTCCTAGCTAAAAAAGCATTGACGATGGGTTGCTGAATTTCCATTTCATGAAACAAGTATATGAAACAAGTATTTTTGGTTTTTACATTTTAACATTTCTCTTTGGTTGAGTAACAGAATTGTTGACTCTGATGAAGAATTCAGCTTTCCAAAGGAAAACATCCATATTACCGAGAGAATATTTGGGTGATTGTGCACATTATTTTTCAGTTGTTTAAAAGTAGGAAACATGGTGAATGTGTATTAGTAATTTGCTAGTTATCTTTCACATTTGCATTCCGTCCTCCCTGCAAGGGAATTTATGGAGGTGCACCAGAATTACCCCAGACTAGTGTACATATGATTATAGTACTCTATTTTATTATTGTAGTCATGAACTTGTGAGGTCCATGCTTGTGCACTTGATCTCTCTCCTGTTAAAGACCAACATTCTACTCACTACACCACATGGGCCCTGCTCATTTAATAATTGTTTGGCATGTTTTCCATTATTCTAATGGAAAAGAGACATTGTTTAATTTGAACAATACTAGTTATGCAACCATCCTGTGACAGGACTGTGCACATATTTTAAGTCCTGGCTTAAACCCCCAGAAATGGTTGTGAGGCATGCTTCAAGATTCAAATCTGTCTACAGCTTCCATACCAATTTTGGCTAAACCAACACTGCTTCCATATTGGATTTCATATGTATGTGTACACATATTAATGACAAGTAGTGCTGGTAGAGACTGAATTAGCTCAGCAGCAAAGAGTGAACACTAAGCCCCTCTCCACCAAACTCCTAAATGCAACTTGTGTCATGGGCCCATCAGGATTCATAAATAGATTTCTGAAATGTTTTATGCTCCACATATATGAGTTTGACTAGCTTATAGAAACTAACTGCTGCAGATATTTGCAAACATTTCCAAAACAATCTAAAAATTCCATCCTTATGGTTGTGTAGTCATCACTGGTAATTGTAGCGATTATGATCACTATGAATAGATGTCTTTGTCACCTGTGTAAGCAGATTCAGTGTAGCAGTTGCAACCACAATGGACATACTGCTGGAGGCAATATCACCTTTGGTGAGTGAGTGCCAAAATATTGCAATATCCCAACATCCCATTTATTGTGAAAATTATCTAGAAAAGGATTCGTAAGTTCAGCAACATTAGTAATCATGTCTGTCTGTGTTTCTCTGGATTCCCTTTCATCAGATGTCACACTGTGATGCTACTACCTGACTATTGATGCACTTGCAGAATGACATGCAAGCTCAAAGCTGTTGAATGTTGTGCCAAGTCTGGAGCTTGCATTCCAGACGATATTGTGTAGTCACAAGCATGCGTGCACAACAGTTGCACAGCCTATGGCACAGCATATTTGTTTTAAAGGGAACTTTTACATGGTCGTGCAATTTTGTCAATCCCAGTTTTGTAGGGTAATGTGAACTCTTTTTTTTTTTTTTTTTTGCACTAGCACAACTTTGCTCATGACACAAGAATTTTGTTAGGCTGTCAGCCTAATAAATTTAAAAATAATTAAATAATTAAAGTAATAATAGAATAAATATTATTTCTTTAATAAGCCTAATAAAAGTAATAAGAAAAGGAGATTCTTCTGTCAGCAATCGTATATTTTTGTTTGAATTTATTTCAATTTCGATCAGGGGTTCCCAACTTGTGGTACTCCAGATATTGCTGAACCAACTTTGCTGAACACATTTGTTACTACTGATTATCTAAATCAGGGGTTCCCAACCTATGGTACTCCAGATGTTGCTGAACCAACTCCCATCACCCCCCACCACAATGTACTGTGGCAGGGAATGATGGAAGTTGGAGTTCAGCAACATCTGGAGTACCACAGGTTGGGAACCCCTGATTTAGATAATCAGTAGTAACAAATGTGTTCAAAAGGTTTAAACAGGCTTTTTTTCCCCTTTAAAAAAAAAGGTGAAATCAATAGCATATTTGTACATTTTGTATTTGTCAGTAGAATGGTCGGTACATTACTCTTAGTATTATCTAAATGAATCATCAGTGATGTAGAGAAGAATTACATTTTTCTTCACCGATCTTTAAAACTTTTTATTTCTGTTACATGTTCTTACATGCACAAATGCTGTTTGCTTGGTATAGTGCTATGTTTTATGTATCTCATGTCTGAACATGAGGGAAGTTAAACTGAAAAAGAGGGTGTGAGTAGATATTGTGCAGTATTTATGTGCCGCCTTGTTTCCACTGTGCCAAAATTCTTAATAGATTGCAAAGCAAAATTCAACTGAGAACAATAATGTGTAAAAATGTAGGCATGTTTTGCAGTTGCAAAGCATTGTTAGGAAACTACCTTAATAACTTTAAAAAACAAACAAACCATAACTTTAGGGTACAGCCATAAAACAAGACTACATTTAGGGGTTTAAAAATGCCATGCGATTTTTGTTACATTGTAATAACTTCTGTAAATTTATAATAATATATGTTAAATGAAAAATAGTATGGTGCTAAAAACAACACCAAAACCTTTTCATTCCAGATATTCAAGGGCCACAAACCAAATGCTGATCAGCCAAGAGCTGTCAGAAGGCTGTACAGACAAGCAAACTGTTTTTTATGACCACACAATTTCAAAAGCAGTTTGCCAACTGAAAGGGAGTTATCCTGCTGAGGATAATGAGCCTTAAGTTCTTTTTGGCTCAAACCTCCTGGGGTCAAAGTGTTGTTGTTTTTTGCCACTGTTTAAAGAAAAATCTAGGCAGTGAAACAAAAACAGAACAGCCGCAACCAAAGGGTGGGTATTCTAAAGGGGAGGGTGCTTCACCTTAAAATCAGACACAAGTCTGTTGTTTGATCTGTGTATTTCCTGGCTTAAGAGAAATTACATCCAGTTGATGAGTTTGCATTTAAGCAGGGACAGCATCAGGAGTTGCACGAATCAGGCACTGGCTGGGGTCTAAGGACCATGAGAAGGCAGACAGCTCAGCTCCGAGGCCCTGCCCAATGCCTAGCTTAGTTAAGAATCTTGATCCAGAGCACAATCCAGAGCACTTCATGGTGGCAGTGCTGATCACCACCATCTTTTTTTAAACTACAGTGCACTTATTCAAATTGTAGCTAGTGGGAGAGGGGGCCTATGTTCACCCCTTTCCCCTGTGACCCCTTGGAGTGAGGAAGATAATGAAGAAAATAGGGAGGGGTGGGGCTGGGTGGCCATCAGGAGCTTGGGGGTCCAGATTCTTTGAAACCATCTGCTCAATTATAGCTACTCCCCTAAAATTAGGTCATCCCATCCTTGTATGATTGATTGTGCTGTAGTGATGAAGTGCATTGCATTACATTGTCCAAAAAAGAAAAGAAAAAGATGGTGGCGGCCAGCTCAGTTGCTGGCAATTGCTCCACTGCAGTGCAACCCTTCCACCCAGGTAAGCCTCATCCAAAACTACATGGCTGGTGGTCCAGATTGCTTGCCATGGTGAAGTAGTCCATACTGTTGCCTCCCCGCCATGCCATCAGGGGGAATAGTGCACCACCTGAGGGTCAAGCAAAGATTCTGCAACCTGGCACTCACCTTGCTTAAATGATTTCAGATTCTGATAAATACTTAAATGAATTTAAATTCATCCTTATGGAAAATAACATTTAGTTTTAGGTAGCTTAATGATAGTGGCTAGCACGCTCCTCAGGCTTACAAGGGCGGAACAAGAGTTCTGTTCTTACAAGAATCTAACAGATTAACTATGTGTGAGGTTTTCTTCACAGATGAAGCATGTGGTAAGGATATGGGAAAGCAATTGCAGTTTCTTTCCCTTCACTAAAAAAGCCTCTTTTGCATCCAGGAATATGTCCTTGAGGGTTGTACAGGCCTCATGGGCATATTCCTGGACAGCAAAGGGGGCTTTTTTGTGTAGGGGGGGGGGAGCAAAGAAGCTTTCCATTTCCCCTCCTCACATGCTGAAGTCGAACGTTGCATGCAGTTAGCTGGATTCTTGTGAGGATGGAGCTCTTGCTTCTGTCTCATAAGTCTGCAGAACATGTCAGCCTATTCCCTTGATCAGTTCTAAACCTCTGCAGTAAAATATGATGGAGATACACACACACACACACCCCGCAACAAAAGAAGTTATTTTTCTCTTGCCAGAAATGTATTCACAATTATTTGAGTAGGTACCTGTACAATTACATTAAATATTAGTCTCCCCCTTTTCCTGGCTGCATTTCAGATTCCATTTGACATTTAGAATAAAGTTTCAAATCATGAAAATATGCACTGTGAAAACTGAAATACAGAGATAAATGAGTGTTTATCAGCAGGTTTAGTTCAATGGAATAGCTATTACTGTGAAAGACCTACTATTTAGTGCAGTAAATTTAAATTGTGACCTTTTACATGTTCTGAAGGTAATATAGTGCTGTGATGTAATTTGTGAAGTAAGAATATTGTTTCCTTATGAGAACAGTAATATCTGATTTCTAATATTAATAACAAATGAAATACAGTAATAAAAAATAATCCAAAGATAAGTAGCAAATATACTGATCAAACAGGTACTTCAAAAGGAGTAATTATATCATTGTTGTTATTTTTTAGGGTACAGCTGGTTAATTGATTCTTCTTATAGGTCATTTTCAATTTTTTTATTCAGGCACACCCAATAGGAAAAGGATAATTGAAAATGGCTAGAAGTTGATGTTTGATTCTGGAGGGGCAATAAAATAACTGTAGATAAAAGGTAAAAACAAACATTTGTCAGTTACCCAGGCTTAGGAAATTAACTGAAGGAAAGAATTGTTCGACCCACTTCAATATACCAGACTACACTGTAGTACAGCCAGCAGTAAAAATTGATTAGACCAAGTCCACAATGATATACACAGAATTATCTAAAATTTTGCAGTATTGTTGCAGTGATATGGACTCATTATAGTTTAATTTTCTGAATGCACACCAGAGGAAAGTTGTCTTTCTTGATGCTTGGAGACCTATTAGAGACCTACTTGGAGACCTACTAGACCTTGGAGACCTAGCCTACTAGATCTGAAACGATGTTACTCTATTTATGAAAACTGGGATATCTGATTGCGAACAATGACTATTTTGCAATTAGTGTGGAGATAGCAGTTTTTTCTCTCTGTCTGCAGATCTTGCTACAGATACCGGTATGACCTCCAGGGAGGATTACTGTAAACCAAATTACTCTTCCAGCAAAACTGCGTAGTAGTCTCTGGGATGGACTATATAATTTCATGCTGTATGTAGGGAATTGTATGTTTGAACACTACCGACAAAAACAAAACACTGCAGTCCTGAGCTGCATTACAAACCCTCCTCCATGCAACTATCTGTCATGGAAGCAAAAATAATGCATGTTTTTGCCAAGATCATTATCAACGTAACATGCCGTTTGGTCCTAAAATTGTCGTTTGGTCCTAAAAATATGACTGCACCTTTGCCAGAAATTTACGTACAAGAGAGCAGAATTGGGGGAAAGCAGCAAATATACTTTCAGCATGTGGCATGTTAACTTAGATTTCAGAATGTTTGGTGGAACGTCTTTGAACTGATCTCAACACACACGGAGCTCAAAGAAATTTGTTCCCCAGAACTGTCCTCCAAATTCTTCTCTGTGAAGTTTGCCACATTTTCTTCAAATAGTTATAGTCAGTGACGGTAAATGTGAAGGAACTGAGTGAATGAAAAGATGAAAGGAAATGGAGGGACTAAGTAGTAGTGGGGCTTTTGAAGGGAATAAAAGGTAAAGGGTTTGGCTAAGAAGGTCAGCAGGTGTCCCCCCCACAAATATTTCCTACTCCCCCATCCACCAGACCTTTACAGTTCAGAAACTACAGAAACTACTGTTGTTAAAGGGCACAGGAGTGCCCCTTTAGTTAAGGTGATGGGGGAAGCGGGGACAGGAGGTTCTGCCATTATAAGCCTCAATATTCTATTGCTCATACACATGACACCTTTTGTGCGAATAACTTGCAACTTGGCATGTGTGGTCTGCCTGATGAGGTCTACAAATGTGCCAGACTTCGAGGAGATCTGCCTTTTTAAAATGCCACAGCTACAGCAGGTTAAAAAGTGCTAAAAATTGACACTTTAGTTCTCCTCCCAAACTTTAGAACAGAGTACCATAGAATGCTTGCAAATTTTGTGGGGAGACGACTGGTGCACCAGTCTTTGTTGGTTTGGGGAAGGCGACTGGTGCACCAGTCTTTGTTGGTTTGGAGAAGTTGTGAACAGTGGTTCAAAAGTTATTCATTTTCCTGCCCCATTAATGCCTATGGAAACAAGTGCTGGCAAAGTTAGGCAGAGCAGGATTGTTTTGATGATGAAGCCAAAGTTTGTCAGTAGCAGAGTGGCCAGAACCTAAGGGGTATACTTGTGGGTTAAATGGGCCATAAGCCAGAATTTGGCTTTATAAAAGCCAAATCTGGCCACCTAGGTCAGTAGTGTCATATCATCAGGGGGAGTCAGCCATTGGATTCTACTGGAAATACAATGCCTCTTTAGTGATGGAAGGTGAACTCTTAGGGAAGGAGGCAAGGGCAGAGCCACCATTGTGTGAACGGGTTCAAAAATCCTGGGCCACCAATGGGAAAGGGCTCCAAGTCCACAGGATGGGGGAGAGCTCGCTCAGGGCTCTCCGGAGCCTGAGCCACGCCCCTGTGCACATGACATCACGTGCACTTCCGTCTCTAGAGAAGCCACTGGGTGGGGCTGGACACAGGCCACCGTTCTGCTAGCTGCACTCCTGGAAGGAGGGGAGGCTTCGAATGGACAACTGGGGAAAGCTATGTGGGTAATTAGAACAATATGGGGGAGAAACAGTTTGAGGGCTTACTCCTGAGTAAGCCTGCCCAGAATTGCTGCATCCTTTTCTTCCCCATCCTCTCTTATTGATCAGGTAGAAACTGCCTCCCTTACACTTCTTCAGAATTACCTCACACTTTTCTCAGTTGACAATGACTGTCTCCTGCTGCCCATCCCCTGCTGTCAGAATTCTGACAGGAAAACTGCACTACACTTCTGCAATAAGAAGGTCATAGGAACATAGGAAGCTGCCATATACAGAGCCGGGCCATTGGTCCACCTAGCTCAGTATTGTCTGCACAGACTCACAATGGCTTCTCCAAGGTAGCAGGCAGGAATCTCTCTCGGTCCTATCTTGGAGATGCCTGGGAGGGAACTTGGAATATTCTTCGTGCAAGCAAGCAGGTGCTCTTCCCAGAGTGCCCCATCCTCTAAGGGGAATATCTTACAGTGCTCATGTAGGCTTCCATTCAAACGTAAATCAGGGTGGACCCTGCATCACAAGGGGAACAATTTGTGCTTATTACCACAAGACCAGCTCTCTCATAGGTCTCTTCTCAAGGTCCTGTTGACTTCAATGGAGTGGGCCACTTTAATTACACCTATTTCATCAAAAATACTGAAGTAAGCAATATTTAGCCTGCTTGCTGCATATTTATCCCACAGTTTCCAAGTTGCTAATGTTGTGTATGTTCCTATCACGCCTCTAGGGGGCTTGTGTGGTTATTCTGCCCATGGGATCTAGAAAGCTGTCTTGCTATTCCAGTGCATTCATGTCCTGTGTGGCCTGCCAATTTTACAATGCTGATGAGGATGGGATCCCCATGTGGTGGCAGTACTGCTGTATCTGTACTGGAAATATCCACAAAGTGTGAGTAAACTGTTGCTTGGTTGATATTATAGACCTGGAGGCCTTGCCCAGAACTAGGCCTGGCGAAGCTTTATGCAGACAGGACACTTCAGACAGCTTGCTAGATCCTACAGGTAGAACAACCACACAAGTCCCCTTGAGACTTGACAGGAGCATACACAACAGACCTTGGAGCATGGGCGGGGGAGGGGGAATCTACTAGACTTTGGCGCCATTTCTTACCTCCATGCAACACACACAGCACTGGGAATTATTGTGTGTGTCTTTCAAGATGGTTCTGGGGCTTTACAAGGTTTTGTTACTCTTATAGCTCTCCCACCTTCTGTCCAGCACTGGGAAATGCACAGCATTGCATGGAGGTGAGAAATGGCTCACCCCCACACCTTACCTTTGATGCACCAACACGGACACCATGGGGCATCTTTGCTGGTGTCAGACACCCCATCCTCCCCAACTTCAGTTGGGCCTCAAAGACCAAGGAAACGTGTGGGGGCATGGAGGGCAAGTTGTAAGTGAACAGAATTTGAGACACTGCACAACATCATTACTGATCACATGACACGTCTGTTAAGGCATCAGCCTTAGGTTCCAGTTTCCCAGCTTTATGGAACTTGAGCCCAAATGAGAAAGCCTTAACTCTGGTCTTAAACCGGCAGGTAATTTAGTATATTATAGCTCTATAGCTTGCATTAATTTATGTAAAAGGCCTCCATTGTTTAAAGAAGCCTCATTTACTCACTCCTCTACCCTAGAACAAGCTGCAGAAGTCAGTAGAGCCAGTTAGGAGGGAGACCTAACTGATTGATAACTTTAACTTTCCCTCAATAAGTATTTATTGATAACTTTCCCTCAATAAGTATTTATTGATAACTTTACCTCAATAAGTATTTAATGTATAGCAAAATTCTTACTTCTCTAATAACTCCTCTTAGCTACACCTTTACTCCTCCAGAATAGCTGATCGAGAATTACTCCTGGTTAAGAAGGAGAATCTAAGAAGATGGAAAAACAAAATAGGCTGCAGGAGAGGATGAGAAAGCAGTATTCAAACATCGATTCTCACTCCTCCAACAGCCTCAAAAATGTATTACCCTGGTCTTTAAATTCAATGAAAGTGGCAATCAAAAGCTAGGCTATTTGGATGCAAGACTTTTGACTTCTTCTCATTCTTAATTGTTGTCGTTGTTACATATTAAGAATATTTATATACCATTTTTCAACAACAACAACAAAATTCTCAAAGCACTTTCCATAGAACAAAGGAATAAGTTTGTTCCCTGACCCAAATTGGCCGATAACTGAAAGAAGAAACAGCAACCCCAGAGATGCTGTACTGGAGTTGGATAGGCACAGTTGTTCTGCCCCTACCAAATATAAGAGAAACACTACATTAAAATATGTCTCTTTGCCCAGTTAGCATGTTTTGGCACATTTCCAAGAAATGTAATTTATTCATTCATTCATTTATTTGGGGATTTAATAAGGGCGGTGTACAAAACAAAAATATGGCCAAGATGTAGCACATAGAGGCTGTTCTTATGAGCCGCCAAATCCGGGCTAAGGAAACAAAGCCTGTGCCCGATCCCAGCAGTGCTTTGGCGGCAAACTTAACTGGTGCCAAAGAGGCCAGCCTCTTAAATGGAGTTAAAGGAGTGAGAGCTCCTTTAGCCCCATTGTTTTGATCTTCTGCCAACACTGACTGCTTGCAGCCAGGGCTAGGAGACTGCAGGGCTCTCACCCACTGCTGAGGGGATACTCAGAATGCACTGTTCTTGTGCAGTCCATCATGGGATTTTCAGGGGAAATCCCATCATGGGATTTCCAACCCTGCACGCTACTTGGGGCAGCAGAGGACCATCTGGGTGCCCAATACGTGCATCAAGCAACTTCGACACATCATCTGCAGGGAATGTAAGGTTAGTGAACCTTCCTCCCTGCTCACCTGTCAAGCCCTTTTAACAGATCTTGAGAAAGGGCTGGTTGTAGCATTGCTATGGTTGTAATCCTATATAATAAAAGGCTAGGGCGTGTTCCCGTGCGCCCGTGTCTTTTTGGCCCGTTCTGGGCATGCGCGGAGCGGAGCGCATGCCCAGATCGGGCCAAAAAGATACGGCCGCCCAGAGATGGGCAGCCATGTTGGCTCTGAGCCGGGAAAGGCGGCGGTGGCAGGAAGGACTGGCCCTGCTGCAGGAGAAGCCTGTCCCTGCTCACGGCGGTGGTGGCCGCCAAGAAAACTGGCCCTGCTGGCGGCCAAGAGGAGGAAGAAGGGGGGCCTGATCCAGGGGGGCCTGATCCAGTGCCCCGGACCGACCGGGCACTCTACAAACGGGCGGGCGGCGCGGCAGTGGGATGTACGCCCGCCCCCTTCCCTGCCGTGTCTCTGCTCTGCAAAAGCGTTTTGGAAGGAAGCCTTCTGCGTGTGCGCACACAGAAGGCTTCCTTCCAAAACACTTTTGCAGAGCAGAGACACGGCAGGGAAGGGGGCGGGCGGGAGTATATCCCGCTGCCGCACTGCCCACCCGTTTGTAGAGCGCCCAGTCGGTCCGGGCCGAGACTTAAGGGGGCGGCAGCTGCAGGGGGCTTCAAGCGCGGGAGGGGTAAGTAAAGCCCCCCGCCCTAAATAGAACCCACCACCCCCATGCCGAAACAAAACCACCCCAAGTCCGGGGGACTGGGCCCGCTGGCAGCCCAAGGTGAGGCCGAGAGCAGCACCCCCCCCACTAGAGCCCGTTATTGAAACGGACTTAAAAATACTAGTCAGTAATAAATTACTGGTTGTAGCATTTCTATGTCAACTGTTTTCTGAACCTTTTGATGTTGTTTAAAAGTGGTGTGTTAATATAATTACTGAGATCCTCGGTTTGAGGGATGCACTGCACCCACTTACCACCATGAAGCTTGAGGCCAGTTCATCCATGCCAATTCACAACTTCAAGCCACACACCCCACACCTCACACCAAACATTTTTTGTTTGATTCAGATTGAGAGTCTGATTCAGACTGAGTTGATCTGGTATATTCATTTCCCATGAATATGTTCCCATCCCATCCAACATTACTACTTTTTTCTTTTTAGTGAATAGAAAGCAATTTGTAGTAGAGATGTGCACGAAATGTTTTGTGCACATCTGGGGGTGGGGTAGCAAGCGGTCGCTTTGAAAGGAGGAAGGCAGGTCTTAACTGCCCTGCTGCCACCTCCTACCGTGGCATATCAATACTAAACAGCCACGCTGTGTGTTCTGAAAAGCCATGCCGCACATGGTTGCTTCCCGCTTGGAAGCAGGAAATTCCCTGTTTCCGAGCAGGAACCAGCTGTGTGTGGTGTGGCTTTTCAGAACACCCAGCACGGCTGTTTAGTACTGATAGCGCCACAGTGGGGAGGCAGAGGAGCAATGGAGGGGCAGGTAAGACCTGTCTTCCTCCTTTTAAAGTGCCCGCTCACCCCACGCTGAAATGATTCAGCTGGGGTAGCTTGAAGCGTTTCCGCACCTTAAATTAAGGGTGCTGAAACATTTCATGCATATCCCTAATTTGTAGTTGTAGTTCTGCCCTTTGTATCTGACTACAAGGATTTGTTAGGGGTGTGCACAAGACCAGTTTGCCTGGTTCAGTTCAGGTCCAGGCTTGAACTGGGCATGTTTGGTTTTGGCACCCCAAACTAGAACCCCTGTTCGGCTTGAGTTCAAGCCAGTTCGGGGTTCTAATTGGTGTTTTTTTTAAAAATTAAACAACTCACCACCAGGTCCAGATTGTATGCTGGCACATGGGGGGTGCTGCTGTGCCCATTGGAGGGGTGTCTCAGAAGGTTTCCCCTCCCCCACTAGCCTCCCCCTCTGGCTTCCCCCAGTCCTTTTTGGGCTGGTTCGGCCTGTTTATGGGTCTTCCTAGCCCTCTGCCAGCTCATGGCGGCCCTTTTGAAGGCTGTTGCGCATGCGCACTGGCCATTTGCGTGCCCGACATGCACATCCCTAAGATTTGTATCTTTTTACTTGGCAAGTGTTTTTGTATTCAGAAATATCTGGAAAAAGAATAAATACCGTTCATGTTTTGTTGTGTTTTTAAAAGCCTCTTTTCTCTGGCATGGACATTTTTGAATCTGCATACATTTTGGGGTGAGGGTACTTTCAAACAAATGTTATTTATATTTATTCACATGGGACCACATTTCATGCATATTATGTGCTGTGGTCTCCATGTGAGTTGTACCATATTATGTACATATGAAAATTTCCTTATGTTTTTGAGTCCGGTAAAAATTACATAACTGAAAACAAACAACAAAAGAAACAGAAAAGAGACAACCTCAGATAGTTCCCAACAGGCACCTTTTAAGTAGGCCAAATGCATCTTAGATCTTCTTCCAGCTCCATAGAGTATGAATGACACCAGTTTACAGTCTTTTGTGGTCATTCATCCGTAAGGTAGGCTTGAGGGACTCCAGCCTAATTGCATACAACTTTTAAGCACTGAGAATTTTATACTGTAGAAGTTTGGAAATAGAAATGTTGCTGAAACAGTTTCCCAAATTGTTACTATGGCTTAATAATTTCCCCAAATTGTTACTATGGCTTAATAAATGTCTTTCCCTCCCCCACCTTATTGTTTTGACTTTGACTGGCTAGTGAGCTAATCCTAAATTTGTGTATCCCTGTGCTTGGCATTTACGCTGAATCAAGCACAGGAAATGAAGTAAGCACCTAAAGCCGAATTAATGTCCACTACTGTTCAGACTACAGGCTCATAGTACGAATTTTTATGTACTTTCTTTCTTTTTTGGAATGGCTATATATGTGCTGTACTGAAAAACCATCTAGGAAAACATTTTAAAATTATTTTGGCGGAAAATCCTGTGAAGACCAGACTGAGTTTGCTTCCCCCACCCCTTGAAATAGTTTTGTTTAGCTACTTGCTTTGGTGCTGTCAGAAGGAATTAAGCACCTGTAACTTGAGGCCCAAATTACCCATGATGTAGGAGACCTGTGATTGGATTTTTCAACTTATTTTTCATTGCTTCAAAACAAACTCTGGAGGCTGCTAGCTGATTCAGGCTAAGGAATGGGGTTTAATTCCCCTCTTGCCGTTTCCTTGATTAAAACCCACCACCAATTGCTGTTAACCCTACTGGAGGAAAACACATATACATGTTAACAAAGACAAGATAGTAACACTAGCAATAAGCATTGGCTGTCTGTACTCCCCTCTTCCATTCCCCTACCACACGGTATTCTTCTAGCCCTAGTAATATGTAATATGACGCTCCTTTCCACATACTTAATACACAGTTTCAGACTGTGTGAACAGGGCTTCTGTGTGCTGGTTTTCACTTACCCTTCCTCCCATTTTAGACCTGGAAAATGATTGTGTTGTCAGGAAGACCAGATGTCCAAATAAAAGTACAATCTGGATTACATATTACACTCTGCATGTGGTCAGGATAACGCACGAACAAGATGCCTGCTAAAACAGACCAAAGGTCCATCTAGCCCACCATCCTTTTCCCCTGTGGCTAGTCAGATGTGCCTGGGAAGCCCATGAGCAGAGCACGAAGGGAATATCCCTCCCCACTGTTGCCTCCCCCAGCAGGTGGCGATCAATGACATACTTGATTAAAGGACATGAAAGTTCCATATAGTGACCATGACTATTTGCCACCGATAGGTGTGGATTTGTCAAATCCCATTTTAAAGCCGTCTGTGCTAGTGGCCATAATCATATCTTGTGTCAGTGAATTCCATAAGTTAATTCTGTATTGGGTGAAGTCGCATTTTCTTTTCTCTGTCCTGAAGCTGAATATTATTATTATTTATTTTTATTATTGTCCTACATGGCAGGCAGCCCTCTGTCAATTGTAAGGATCTCCCACAGACTGCTGCACAGCTTAAAATGCAGCCTTGAGGGTGTAGGAATAAGGCTGCTGAGAAATGACTTAAAATTACTTCTGGGCATCAGTACTGCACTCCTTCATGGAAGGCGGGCTTTGTTGCTGCCCAGAAGTGGTTTTAACTGAGAGCTGCCTCTCATGTTGACCATTATTTTATTTTATTTTATTTTATTTTATTTTATTTTATTTTATTTTATTTTCATGCCATACAATGATTCAAATAATCGTGAGTTCTGGTATTATGAGAGGAGGAGGAAAATGTCTCCCAATCTCCTCATACCCTACAAAATTTTATAAGCCTCTGTTATATGTATGAATCAGAGGCTTCTTCCCTCCATTACTACCTTGCCTTTTTTTTAAATGAAAGAAACATCAGGACAAAGCATTAAAATAATAGGGTTTTTTTCACTAGAATGATCCACGCATATAAACAAAATTTGCTGTTGTGCTGTTAATACAATTCATGAATGTACTTCTTGTCCAAGCTTTAGAGAAACTATAAAATCACTTTTACTGAAATCCAGCTTCTTTTAATAAAGTTGTTTAGAAATGGTTATCATGCCAGTTGGCTTTTTATTAGTCATCTTTCCAAAGCTACGGGGTAATTCAAGATGACCTGAGAATGATGTCAGAAAACAGTTTATCATTTTGTCCCCTGCAAAAAGAACAGTAATGAAAATTAACATGGAAGATAAACTGTCCCCTATTGAGATGTAAATGAGAGCTAATGTGTTCTGAATTGATATTACCAAAAACCAAGTGAAATTTAACGTCAAGAATATAATTTGATTTTAGAGTTGGGACCCTGAAGAAAATTCCATCTGCTGTCACTAATTTTTTTTAGAATTCTTACTTGTGGTGAAAACGATGTCTCATGGAAAATTACTTAAGTAGTACTTACTTACTACTGCTAGTCTGTGTGTAAAAACTAAAAATGAAAAGTTGGACTAGTGGGAAACGATAAAAATCCAGCCTTTTTTGCTCCAGGGTGATATAATATGCAAATATATCCGAGTACTAATTGTTTACTGCTCTTTATCTTATGAGTACTTATGGAAACTAGGATTATACACATTATCTTAATCGGGAACAAACAGTAGAATTACCTGTCAGGACAAGCTCATCATAGGTAACAATGAGCAGTAATGACATGGTTTTCAGCTTGAACTGTGTTACTGTTAAGACACCCTTGATCTGAGCACAAGTGTTCATATATAACATTGGCCTTGAAGATGTAATTCCATTCTACCAGTGGGTGAGTAATGTTCATTTACTTAATCCACTGAGTAGTCTGGTTTAGGGATGTGCAGAAACTTTTGACGGTAAAACATTTCTGCTCGAAACAGACCATTTCGAGTGTTTCATGCTTGAAACATTCTGACTGCCATTTTGGAGGTCTGTTTTTCCATTGCTGGTTGGTTTTCTGGCACTGGCTCCTGATTGGCTTGTGATCTCCTTTCTTCTTGGTTGGTTTGTTATAATAGCAATCAAGTGTTGTCAGGGGTAACTGTGCCCCCATTGGCTGGAGGGGGGATCACAAAAGGAGGGAATTTCAAAAGTTATTAAAAAGGACTGGGAGGCAGAGAGAGCCCTTATACTGTGCCTGAAGAGGATATATCAGGAGAAGAGGAAGGAAGCTTTGTTTTTGTGGTTTCTTTTCTCAGCACTGAGTATAATATGCTGTGCTATTGCTGCTGTAACTATCTGGTTTTGCTGGGTCTCAGATTTACAAAGGCAGAACTTGGATGCTTGCCTTCTTCAAGTTGTGGTTTGTTTTGCTTGTTAGATAGTGTTGTTGCAAGAAATGAGGTGGCAGCGCAGTCTCTCTCTGTGTAATATTTCTTGCCGATTGCTGTGATGAGCTCTATGTCTGGCCTTGGGAATAACATGCTTCACTCACTGCTCTGATTTGCTCTGCAATCTGTATTAAAAGGTGCAGAAAGTCAAAATGTGGCTGAAGTTGCTCTAGTTGAGTTTATGGCTATGCTTGCTGCTAAGGGTGCTGCTGTGGCAGCTGCTGCAATGCTAGGAAGTTCTGTGTGTGAGAGAGCAACTTGTGCCAATGATGTTACTACAGTGCAGGCACTGTGGCTGGCAGGGGATTCAGGGTTAGTGCTTCTTTTTTGGCATGTGTAAAATCTGTGTTGAGAGGGACAGATTCCCTTTTACTGTATGCTTCTACAGTGTTTTTTTCAAGGCAGGGTTGCAAAATGCATTGCAAAACTTGTGTGCAGTACACTCTGTGAGTTCAGCTTGTTCCAGGCATAAAAAACAATGGGGAAATTTGAAACATCCCATTGTTCCCCATGGATAGCTCCTAGGGACACAAAAGTGGGGTGTGTAGTAGAGCATGATCACTGCTATCTACCACCTAACCCACCAAAAATGAGCAAGTGGGTGATTTTAAACAAAATTTAAACTTTCCCCCCAACCCTCCCCCCCATAGGATCCTATGGGGTTTGGAGGAAAGATAAATCTTTTTTAAAAAACATCACCTGCTTGCCTATTTTATTTGTTAATTGGATGGAAGGTAGCATCCATCATGCCCTATCACACAACCCACCTTAGTGTCCCTAGAAGCTACCCATGGGGAATAATGGGGTGTGTCAAATCCCCCATTGTTCCCTATGGCCAAAACACTTGAAACGCTTCAAGTTGTTGCATTGAAACAGGCAGCTTGAAGGCTGTTTCAATGGAACATTTCTGCTGTTTTGAGTTTCATTTCAGTCTGGTTCTTCTGTTCAGAGTCTGTACCAGCAAGTTGCTGCTGTGCAGGGTATCCTCATTACATGGCCCTGATATGTAAAATGTGATCGTGACACAATCCCTTTGAAACTGAGGGCTTCCACAGCCCCTTAACATGGAGGAGAGCAATTCCATCCCTGTTCCTCTTCTGCTCACTGCCATGCTCCCCCAGCTAACAGCACACACCGGCAGCACTCTCCCCCAGCTGCCCCCATGTGGCACTGGCATGCACATGGCCTCTGTGCATGCATGGCAGCCATTTTTGTGGTGGCTGTCTGTGTGGACAGCGGGGGGAGAGTGCTGCTGGCACTCACTGTTACCCAAGTGCATTGTGCTTCAAGTACAGCAATGGTGGCAAGCAGAAGAGGAGCAGGGATGGACCTGCTCTCCTCCATGTTAAAGGGGCCATGAAAGTCCCCAGTTTTAAAGGGATTGTGCCATGATCCGGATGCCGAATTGCATTTCAAGCACATCCCTATTTTTGAGCACATCTCTATTTGCTTTATTAACAAGACATCTAGATTTCAAGTGAACTAATGTTTCTCACCAACATGGGATGTTTCTCACCGACATGTTTCTCACCAATATCACTACCTTTGTATTATATTTTATCAAATTGTCTGGGATCTGCAGCTAGATTGAGTTTGTTTCAAGAAAAGCACACTTCAGAAATCAGAGAGATTCTGATTTCTGATTTCTGCAGAGGGATTCTGATTTCTGCGGGGAGACATGATAGAGAACTATAAAATCATGCATGATGTGGAGAAAGTAGATAGAGAGAAATTCTTCTCCTTCTCCCATAACACTAGAACCAGGGGTCATCCCATGAAATTGATTTCCGGGAAATCTAGGACCAACAAACGGAAGTACTTTGTCACACAAAACATAATCCACTTGTGGAATTCTCTGCCACAAGATGTGGTGACAGCCAACAACCTGGATGGCTTTAAGAGGGGTTTGGATAACTTCATGGAGGAGAGGTCTATCAACAGCTACTAGTTGGAGGGCTGTGGGCCACCTCAAAGGCAGGATGCCTCTGAGTACCAGTTGCAGGGGAGTAACAGCAGGAGAGAGGGCATGCCCTCAACTCCTGCCTGTAGGCTTCCAGCGGCATCTGATGGGCCACTGTGTGAAACAGGATGCTGGACTAGATGGGCCTTGGGCCTGATCCAGCAGGGCTGTTCTTATGCTTAGGCCTGCAGAGATGCACAAGAAGAACTAAAAACAGACATTAGATTTCACTCCTTATACGTGACATGGACATTCACAACAGAGTTTAATATAATCAACACTGAAGATTCTCCAACTAGGAAGGAGTGTATCCGACAGCAGGTTGCTCCTCCCCATTTGCTCCTAGACAGCACCAGTCAGGAAAAAAACCACACCAGACGCCACCCTCCCCCATACAGCAAGTGGGAGGAGCTTCTCCTGTGAACCCAGTTCTGCCCTGTCTGGCTCCAAATAGGCAGGTAGCCAGGGTGCCTTTTACCTCAGAATTGTTCTCTACTTTTTTCCTTTTCCCTTCCAACTAAGGGTATTTTGATTATTTTCACTCCTTCTCCTTTCGTTGTTTGGTTACATTTTTTAAAAAGGAAAAAAGGCTTTTAACTTTCAGTGCATGTCTTCTAGGGAGTGTCCCCCGAAGCAGATGGCTCAAACACGAACGCTCTGTTGCCCTCACGAGAGCCATGCAAGACAGGCTCTGGGGCCAATCCACCAAAAAATAAGATGAAGATGGCAGAGGGATCGGAAGCCTCATGCACTCTGTCCTTGGTGGGTGCGAGTTCATACTCAGTCAGGCTGAGAGATGGCAGGCTGAGTGTGGTGGGCTCTACCTCCAACCAATCAGCCAACAATATGTGGGGGGAACTCCAAAGAGGTAGGAGATGTGCCAGACTCAAACTTTGACCTTGGGGAGTTGCTGAGGAGGCAATGTTTGAGCCCTTTGTAGGAGATACGCTTAATAATATTAATAATATTGCTTAATAATATTAAGCAATGGCTGTTGGGGTTGATGTGACATGAAGAAAGGCCTCTTGGGGCATCAATGCACCCACCATGATAGTGGGCATAGCCCCACTAGGGAATCTGGCACAGACATGGACAGCTGAACCCAGTGCTTAACTTTGCCTGATCAAACCCCCTGCTCTCACTCCTCAGAGAGTTCTGAGAGGGGCTCGCTGGCACCTCTTAGAAGCAAGACAGGAGATGCATCGCTGGGTGGATCCCTGCTAATCATTTCAAACTCATCTCATAGGGATGAACCAATCGATCCCACTTCTCCCCACTGCCACCCAATCTTGACAAAGAGGGAGAGTCTGATGCTTCAGAAATGAAGGAGCTGGTTTCCGATGGGGAATGGGACGACCTTTTGGATGAGGCGGTAGGCACTGTGGCTCCCTCAGTCTGCATTTTAAACAGGAAGACTTCACAGTTTTACTCAGAAAGGCACGTAGAGTGCTAAAACGTGACGCTGCTGGTCAGAATGTAAATCAGGGGAACCTGCCCTTAGAGGGTGAAACAGAAGTGTTTCCTCACACTCAGGAATCTGACCTGTGCATGCCATGCCCAGATTTCTTCTGGAAAGCCTTCTTGGAGGAGTATAAATCTCCAGGGGCTAGCAGGAATGTTCCAGCCTGCGCAAAGCACCTTTACAGCTTTGACCAAGAGATCATGGACCTTATTAAAATTCCCCACATTGATGCTCTTGTGGCAACTCTGGCATGGTGCTGGGTGGTCAAAGGATGGGGATGACTTCTTCAGAGGCTATGAGGACAAACAATGTGACACCATACTTTGCATAGCTCATGAGGCTTCAGCCCTTTCTATGCGGGCAGCCATGACAACATCTCTGTTTACAAGGGCTTCCATATTCCATCATGTGGGCAAATAAGTCAATAGACTTAATTCCTCAAAAGAACCCACATCTAAGGCAGGGCCTTAACAAACTATTGAAGGCATCATCCTTTATGGCTGACTCCAGTCTAGATTCTCACCAGTTCTCAGCAAGGGTTTTTACTGCCCATGTTGTGGTCAGACACCATCTCTGGCTTAAAAACTGGAGAATCGATCTAGCTTCTTCTCCTTTTTGCAGCGGGGGGCAAATTGTTTGGGAAGGCCTTGGAACTAGTCCTTGTGGAGAAAAAGGAAAAGAAGAAGGCTATGCCACTTTCACATAATAAAGTGGACAAGAAGTTTTTTTCACAAAAGCAATTCTTCCTTTCATTTTTCCTGTAACATTTGCTTTAAACAGCCAAAACAAGAAGAGTTCCAATTGTACAGCATTCCTCCAGTGGCTGTTGCTGGTGTCTACCTTATGTTTCTTTTTAGATTGAGCCCTTTGGGGACAGGGGACCATCTTATTTATGTATTATTTATTTTTCTATGTAAACCACTTTGAGAATTTTGTTGAAGAGCAGTATATAAGAGCAGTATATGCTGCTGCTGCTACTAGGGAAATGCCTCTCTGGTTGTTGGCTTAAGCACAAAGCAAGCAATGAGGTGTGCCTGGTAGCAGTCTGCTGGCAGAGTGGGTGTGCAAGAGTGGCAAGAGTGTAGTGCCATCCATGAGAGGAGAGCTGGTCTTGTGGTAGCCAGTCTGTGAAGACAATACTGAGCTAGATAGACCAACGGTCTGACTCAGTACATGGCAGCTTCCTATGTTCCTATGTCTTGGGGAAAAGGCCCCGCAAAAGACAGCATCCAATCCAGGCTGCATAAACAGTAACATGCCAAGGAGGTCAAACACCCCCAACAGGGCCAATGACTCCCCTGTCCTTCCGGTCGGGGATAATCTGCAAAGTTTCACAAGTGTGGAACAGACTACCTTGGGCCAGTGGTTGTGCAATACCACCAAGGAGGACTATAGACTGGATATGGCTTCAGCCATTCAGTCATTTCTTACCTTCCCCAAGGTCTCACAAGGAGACTATCCAGCATCTTCTAGACATTCAGGCCATAGAAGGAGTTCCTCAGAGTCAGAGATGCTTAGGCGTCTATTCTGTTTTCTTTCTAGTGCCCCAAAAGAATGGCAACAGGAGGGCAATTCTGGACCTAAAACATCTAGATCATTTCATAAAGAAACACAAATTCAGGATGGATGGAGATTCTGTACTCCATCCTGGCAGTCCTCTAGAGGCGAGACCACATCATCTGTGGATCTCACCGAGGCCTTCCTCCATGTCATTCTCTATCTGGATTACAGGAAGTATCTGAGATTTTGCTTATGGCAGCATTTTCAGCACAGACCTCTGCCCTTTGCTCTATCATCTACACCACAGGTCTTCACCAAGATAATGGTGGTGCATTTGAGGACCAAGGGTATTCACCTTTACCTGACAGCCAAATATGTTAAAATATACACATGCACTTGGCAGGAATGTCCGATGTTTCATATTTTGTTTATTCTTGCAATGGAGGCAGTTGCACAGGCTATTTGAAATATCCAGGAAATGCAGGTAGCCCCCATCCATCACAAAATGTCCCTGTTTGGAGATTGATACAATGTTGCATATGCCTTGTCTTCTTTGTCTATGCTCTAGCACAGGGGTAGCAACCTTTGCTCTCCAACTGTTGAACTACTACACCCATAATCCCTAGCCACAGTTTATTGTGGCTGGTGATGATAAGAGTAGTTCAGCAACAGCTGGAGAGCAAAGATTGAGTACTCCTGTGGTCTAGCAAATGAATTTGCATTATATCTGATTCCTTTTAGGGGTCACAACTGAATATCAATATCGGATTAAAAACAACAATGTCAATAGTGGTTTTTAAAAAGGATATGAAGTAGGGAAAATTGAGTTTATCATGGATAATGAAAATGCAAGTAGCTAAAATAATTATTTTGCCTAAATTAAAGTTCCTTTCCCACATGATATCCATAGTGTCAAAAGACTTGCTTAGGAGTGCCAGAAACTCCTGGGGACAGTTTGAGTGATACCGTATCCACCCACAAGATTAGGAAGGAGAGACACCAACATTGTGCCCATTAAGACATACTCTGTGGATGGCCTGATGTCCTCTTGGCATAGCCCTGTATCACATTGGGTGGGGGGAGTTCATCCAATTGACCCCTCCACATGTATTCCCAATATAAGTCTCTGGAGCACATGTAGCAGGTGCCATTCAGATGGAAAGCTCCCCCACCCAATAAAGGGACATGCCAGGGGGGTCGTGTGACCCTCAGGGAATATTTTTGTGACAGACAGTGAGAATCAGAAGGAAAGGGAAGATCAGTGAAAACTAGGGATGTGCACGAACCTGTTGAGAGGCCTTTTTACGGACCTCTGAACAGGTTCAAACACAGGGCCCAGTTTGAAGTTTGATTGCGGTGGGGGTGCCTCTTTAAGGGTGTGGGAGGGTGCACTTACCCCTACCGCCGCTTTCCCCCCACCGGCACACGTTACTGTTATAAGTCTTCAGGGCGGCAGCATACCTCCCTGCTGCCCCGTTGCACTCCTCGGCCAGAAGTGGCCAGAAGTACCATCTTCCGTGTGCATGCTCGCGACAGGTGCACGTGCACCCGGTACTTCCAGCCAATTTCGGCCAAGGAGGACAACAGGGTGGCAGGAAGGTATGCTGCCGCCCCAAAGACTTTTAATAGTAACGAGCGCCGCCGGGGGGGAAAGTGGCAGGAGGGGTAAGTGAACCCTCCCCCGCCATTAAAGAGGCACCCCCGCCACCATCGAATCACCCAGCCACGGTTCCATGCACATCTCTAGTGAAAACCAGTCCTTCCCCTACTCCTGTGACTTGCACAATGCTAGTCTGGATTATTGAGTTAAAGACTCAATGGTGTAAAAGAGTACCATAAGAAGATGCCCAATATCTTAGGGCAGAGCTATACAACTTTGGCCCTTCTGCAAATGTTGTACTACAAATCCCATCAATCCTGACTATTGGCTACAGTGGCTGAGGATGATGGGAGTTATAGTTCAAAAATAGCTGGAGGGCCAAAGTTGTCTTAGGGTCAGTATAAACTACACAGTATCAGGCATTATAATTATTACAGTGTTTCCTGCTGGATCCAGGGATAATAAATCATTGTGCAGTCAATATAATATTGTCTCTAAGCCAAGATAGTTCTACATTGCAAAGGAAATTTGGACTGTATGATCAAAGGTTTTGGATTATGTTCCTAGGTCATATAAAGATTTTATTTAATTGCAAACCAACATTTTAATTGTTATAAAAACCATTTATTTGCATGTTTATTTAGGAAATATATGAATTTCAAAATGGAGGACTTGATTTGAATTAGTGTGATTTTAAAATTGCCTTGATTTAAACCAATTCCCTTGGTTTACATTAGTTTAAAATATAAAGGGCTTAATGTATATATTGGAGAATAAGTAAGTAATATAATAACATGTTTTCCAGCACATGTGCGCGCGCACATACACACACACGGAAATAAATAGCAAACTCCTGTTTGGTTACTTTTCGGTTGGTCAAAATGAGGGAACCGCCATAACTATAATCCCAGTTTTGTTAGTTATTATTTATACATTATTCAGACCACTGAAGATGAGGCTGTCCTCAAGAATAATATCAGAGGTCCACTGGGGGGAGCCAGAGGATAATATCCCTCACAAATGCCATTGAGGGATTCTACTTTCATAATAAATAAACTAAGGAAAAATGATGGACCTTCTATTTCACTGAATTTGGGCTCTCCATGTGGATATATTGTTGCTTATTGTATTTGTAGGCTTCCACCTAAACAGTACTCAAAGCACTATACATTAGAACACACATACACTTAATTTAAATATAGAACATTTGTAATACATTAAACAGCACAAACTTCCCTATTCACAACCCAAGAGAGGGAAAGTGTAGTGGTAATAATACCAATAAGTATTAATACAATAGTAGACTAATCTGAAAACAGCAGCATTTCAAATCTCAAAGCTTAGAAAAGTCTTCTAATGTACAATAAGATATTTACTTGACAGCAGACACTGGTCAGGAAGATGGCCAGACAGTGGTCTGTTGGGAGTATGTTCCATCATAACTGTTACAAAGCTCTATGTATTTTCTCTTAACAAATACATACTCCAGATTATACATTTTCTGACCTTCTCAGAGATGTGGAGGAATAGCATGGATGCACACATCTTCCCCATCCAGTGTGCCATCTTGTGGCAGCCTAATCTCATAAGGAACAGTTTATTTCTTTCATGTGTACGAAGTATTAAAGTATCTGAGACTCATGTTGATGACTTTCTCTCCGTGTTTTTCACATCCCTTGCTACACATGGATCTAATGTAGGATAATTTCAGATTCTGAAATCACTTTTCCTCAGATGAATGATGAACAGCTACATGGTAAATCCTGGACAGTTATTAAGGCAATGGCTATACATATATACAATTACATAATAATTTATATGGCACAAACAATTAATGGTGCATGAAAAACAAGTTTTTTCATGTTAATTGTAAAAGAATGTTGTCTGCAATTATAATCACTTGTATTTTTAAATTATTCTTATTAACTGAATAATTTGTGTTTGCATTATATTTAAATTATTTTAAAACATAAACATATCTAAATTGCATGGTATTTGGTGTTGTTGATTCTCAGATATATTTTCACAATTTCCTATAACTTTGGCTGGAAATTGTACATGTTCACACTTACTCCCTTTTCTTCTAGTTTATTTATAATTTACAAGTATATAGGGCAGTGGTGGTCTCTTTACTCTTGTTGATAATGAGGAAAATGTTTTAACCATGTTCTATGAGACTGAGACTGCTGGGTATAAAACTGAAAAAATAAATAAACACATTACAACAAAATGCATATGGTTTTGCCACCTCCGCTCCAAACAGCAATACACAAAACAAAAACACATATCAGATGTGCTTTTGAATACTAAATGTTTAACTTTGGTGGCAAACTGTGAAGCAATCTAAGCTTCATCCATTAAATCTGAATTATGCTTGTCATTAACTTGTTTTGAGTTAAAATTTGACTATTTAAAATAAATGAATTAAACATTTTATAGTTAAGAATACTGGCTGACATCCAGACTAAGCAAGCACTCATGTAGTGAATGCACAGTACTTGTTATAGTGGGACAATTTTTGTCAATCTCCTTCCTTCTGAAACCCACTGTGGCTTCCAAAAATATATCCCTAAGGGCTGTATGACCTTTAGGGACATATTTTCAGGAGCCACTGTGGGCTTCAGAAGGAAGTGAAAGCAATAAAAATTAACCCCCTCCTGTAGCGCTTTTTTAGTTTACTTCTTTAGTCTGGATGTCGGCCATTAACTGTTCTTTTTATAAGCGTGGAACTATCAGTATATAGAGTAGCCACAGTTGCTTGCATAGTGATTTTTTGTGGTTGTGATGTTCCACCAAGTTGTACTACCTGAGAAAGTACCCAAATTAATAAAGCACAAGGAGTTCCCATTTGTGTATATATGAGCTTAGGCAATAAGTTGTGAAAGAGCTTAAGAAAGCTGTGCAAATGATTGTGCAAGATGCTGTGCCAGAAGTTTCCTATTTGCATATATATGAGATTGTGTGAGAAGTTGTCTGGAACAAAGGATAATTTTTGTACTATGACTATGCATTGCATCCTTACACTAGTGTGAGAGCATGTATGCTAGGCAAGACTACTCTGGAATGCTACCCATGAAATTAAAATACATGTTTTGCAAATTCTAGTATAAACGCTGATAAGGTAACAAAAACTCTGATTGAAGTCAGCATAGTTGAATTTGCAGTGGTATAATTCCGTGATCCAGATAGATTTACATTGGCATTAGTATTATTAGCTTCAGACCCTTGTATACAGTCAATTTAGGCTTGGCTAAAATACTCTAGTACTGAAAAAAGAAGTTCATTTTTTAAAATGTTATCATTGAAGAGAAGAAGAAATTTCATTTGAGAGCCTGGAGCTGAAAGCAACATAATAATATTATAGAAAAGCACCATTGAACACAGTGAGACTCCCAAGTAATCATGCACCTGTGATCTTTTAATCACAGATTACAGCTCTTGATTTATGTGAGGAGAGCTGGTCTTGTGGTAGCAAGCATGAATTGTCCCCCTTTCTAATCAGGGCCCACCCTGGTTGCATTTGAATGGGAGACTACATGTCATCACTGTAAGATATTCCTCTTAGGAGATGGAGCCACTCTGGGAAGAGCATCTACATACTTGTATGCAGAAGGTTCCAAGTTCCCTCCCTGGCATCTCCAGGTTAGTGCTGAGAGAGACTCCTGCCTGCAGCCTTGGAAAAGCCTCTGCCAGTCTGTGTAGACAATACTGAGCTAGATGGACCAATGGTCTGACTTAGTATATAGCAGCTGCCTATGTTCCTCTAAGTGGATTTGCCACTAAAACACATTTAAAGACCATGTAGTGCAAAGATTATCTGATTAGAGATGTTCACTAATCATATTTTGCTATTTGATTTGACTTTGAATCAAATAGCAAAATCTTTGAATCAATTCATCAAAACAGCTGCCATTCAATGAATCAACTGCTTTTTCAACAAATCAACTCAAATCGATTTGAATGATTCGACCATAGGGAACAATGGGGAACTCGAACTGTTGTCCCTAGAACATACCCCATTGTTCCACATGGGTATGTTCTAGGGACAACAAAGTGGTTTGGGTAGTAGGGCATGATGGATGCTACCTACCATCCAACCAACCAAAGAAATGGGCAAGTGGGTGATTAACCCACACCCACCATAAAAAAAACCCCAAAGGATCCAATGGGTGTTTGGGGAAAAGGTTAAAAAGTTGTATATGTGTGTGTGTGTGTGTGTGTGTGTGTGTGTGTGTGTGTACACACATACACATACACATATACACACATATATACATATATACATACACATACACACAGGAGTGCCTCATTAATAGCTGATTAACTATCCATGGTTTTGCATATCTGCGATCAGGTAATGGACATCCAACTTCAGTATATGTGTGTGGGTTTGTTTTTTTTAAAAAAAAAAGGTTTAATCTGCATATCCGAAGGTCATGGTGGCCATCTTGAGATCGGGAGCCATTTTATGGCTCATTTTGGAGTGGAAAGGGAAGAGAATGGTGATTTGGGGCCATTCTTTGGCCAATTTATATTACTCTTGGGGGCATTGTTGGACTGTTGGGGACCCGTGGAGCATGGTAGGCTACTTCCCTCCACATTTGTAGGGCCTTTTATACTGTTTTCTGGACATTTTTCCAAACTCCGGGATCCTAACCCCCAGATTTCCATTGCTCCAATGACTCAGTATTTTCAGTTTCCGTATTCATGGTGGTCGTAGAGAGCAGAACCCCCATGAATACTGAGGTTCTCGTGTACTCTCGCACACTCAGTCTTACTCTCTCTCCCTGTATGAATACACACACACACACACACACACACACACACACACACACACACATAAAATCACTTGCCATTTGCAAATATATCAATATCTTATGTCACCGTGACTCTTGTCTTTTCCTAGCTCTGTTAGGTCTCACAACCTATGCTGTCCAATGGGATAGTTTTCTGGCATTTACCAGGGCATTATTGCACTTTTCCAGGAATTGGGGTTTTGGGGGGTAGTTTGTGGGAAGTCAAGAACCTACCTGTGCAAATGGCATGTTTCTATCTTTCTTGGTTTGGTCTGGGAGTCCCACATCAGTCAGTAAGGGCTTGCAGTTTGCAAGCATTTTAATGTCTTATCCTGCTTTGACCCTAGTCTTGCTTTAGTTTAGTTTATTGTTATGGTTATACACCAGCACAGAAGAAGAAAAATGAAGCATCAGAAGACTGTCTTGTCCTAGCTTTATGAGGTCTAATTCCCCATGCTTTCCAATGGAAGAGTTTTCCAGGAAGGTAATGAATTTTTCCAGGGCTTTGGATTTTGGGGGACTAAGTCTGGGAAATGCAAAAAATGGCATGTTTCTATCTTTTGTGGTTTGGTCTGAAAGTTTCACAGTCAGGAGTGAGTCAGTCAGTGAGGCCCAAGCAGCTTTAGAATATTCATACACACACACCACACACACACATGTGTGTATAAAATATATGTGTTATAAATAAATCAATACATTATTTATTTAAAATATGTATATCCTGCCTGTCCCAGCACACTGCTGCTCAGGGTTCAATATACTGTATTGGCCAATATATATGGCCCCTTTTCTGAGCCAGGGTGATGTGGATAGAGCCTACCCCTTAGCCTTGGGCTGTCTGGCTCTAAACCTCACAACTGACAGTCAAATGACACTTTCTTTTAAATCCGTCATTTGGCCCCTTGTTTGGTTTTGGCTTTTGTTGCTGCTGTTGAAAATTCAGCTGTGAGGGAGCTGTGAGCCAGGTTGGAACTGCAACGCGGGGTGGAGAGAGATGTCCACCCTTCCTCACTGCTGCTAATTCACCACTGGAGTTTCCTTCTGGGGGAAGTTAAGATCATGGTAATTAGACTTATAGAATTCAATATTTTTTTAAATTGTTTTAATTTTTAAATCTTGTTTTAAGTTGTGTTGTTTTATTGTAAACTGCCCAAAGATGTGAGTTTTGGGCGGTATAGACGTATGTCAAATAAATATTGCATAGTATATGTGTAAAGAGAGAGTTATGTTGTTACCCATTGACAATATTTTTTCCCCCATGACAGGTGATACTGGCGAAACAGAGGAATGAGAATGACTACCTTTTGTTGATTCCCAGCAGCATGTCAGGTACACTGATCGTTCATAAGAGCTATGTCAGAGGAGAGTGTGTGTGTGTGTGTGTGTGTGTGTGTGTGTGTGTGTGTGTGTGTGTGTGAGAGAGAGAGAGAGAGAGAGAGAGAGAGAGTATGTGCGCATGCGTGCACAGTTTAGCAAGTCTGCTGTAAATCATGAGACTCTAATGCAATGACATTTTATGGATACAGCATTTTTTGTATACTGAAGTTTCTATCTGCATTCATGACTAAAAATCTGATTGAATATGTTCTAGCGGGCTCAGTACCCCATTTTGAGCACTAGTAAAACTAGATATAAATTTTGGATAAAACAAAATAACCTTGTGGTCATTTAGGTAAACTTTAGTAAAAAGCTGAAACGGTTTAGTGGAGTATTTCCCCCATACATTTCCTGTAATGGTTTTCTTAGGGTAATCTAATGTAACCTACGTTGCTGTTCGTCACAGCAAGCTGTCTCCTATTTCTTGCCCAACAGACCATGACAAAAGTCTACTAAATAAAAAGTATTATTTCTTATAACTGAGTTTTAGAGATTATATAGATAGATAGATAGATAGATAGATAGATAGATAGATAGATAGATAGTGTTTTTTGTTACGAAAGGATTTGCCAGCCTTGTAATAAGCTTTGGAAAACTTTTCAAATTCCTAATCATATTTTCAGTGTCACCTAATTTTGTATTAAATTGTTAATCAGTGTGCAATGGTTCTTATTCATTTGATGTGTGGTTTCAAATATATATTTGATTATAGCTCATGTTAATATATAAAGAGATGAAATTGCCTTATACTGTGTTAGACTGTTGGATTATCTAGTTCAGTGTTGTCTACATTGACTAGCAACTGTTTAGCCAGGAGGAGGAAAGGTACCACCAGGCTCAGGAGGATGGCAGCATGCCTAACAAGTAGAGACAGGGAACTATAAAATGGAAGAAGACTTCCTTCAGAAAATGGAAGCCCTGCCCAAATGAGGAGAACAGAAAGGAACATGATCTCCAACAAAGGAAATGGAAGGAGACAAGGTATACAAAAAGAGCTTGAGGAGCATACTGCTAGGATTGTCAAGGGAAATAACAAAAGCTTATTTAATATCAGAAGCTGAAAGCCTGACAGGGAGGTGGTTGTACCCTTAGATGATGAGGGCGTGATAGGGATTATTAACAAGGATAAGGAAATTGCAGAGAAGCTGAATAAGTTATTTGCATCTGTCTTCACTGTGGAGGATACTGACCATATACCTATTCCAGAACTGAGCTTCTCAGTGACTAAATTTGCAAATGATACTAAAGTATTTAGGATAGTAAAATCCAAAACAGATTTTGAGGAGCTCCAAAAGGACCTTTCCAAACTGGGTGAGTGGGTGACAAAATGGCAAATGCAGTTCAATGTAAGCGAGTGTACCAGCTACCATTGGGTCAACAAACCACAACCACATATATAATGATGGGGTCTGAGATCTATAGAACGGCTATATTTGGAGTTCCCCATGCAGTTCTGGTCATTGTAGAAGGTACAGAAGAGGGCAACCAAGATGATAAGTGTCTGCATCACCTTGCTTATTAGGCAAGGCTAAAAATCATTTGGGGCTTTTTAGTTTGGAAAAGAGGTGGCTATGGGGAGACATGATCGAGGTATATAAAATTATGCATAGAGTAGAGAGAGTGGCAGAGAGAAATTTCTGTCTCACACACAATACTAGAACCAGGGGTCATCCCATGAAACTGAAGGCTGGGAATTTTACAACTGACAAAAGGAAGTACTTTCCCACACAACATGTAATTAATCTGTGGAATTGTCTGCCACAGGATGTGGTGATGGCTACTAGCTTGGGTGACTTTAAAAGGGGCTTAAATTCACAGAAGACAGATCTATCAATGGCTACTAGTCGGGTGGCTATCAGCCACCTCCAGCCTCAGAGGCAAGATGCCACTGAATACCAGTTTCAGGGAGCAACATCAACAGAGTAACAGCAGCAGAAAGGACATGCCCTCACCTCTTGGCTGTGGACTTCTCAGAGGCATCTGGTGGGCAGGGCTTTTTGTATGTTCTTAACAGCCTTCCAGAGTCTCAGACAGGGGCTTTCCCCAACTCAGTCTCTAAGATATAGAAATCTATCTAAGGTATAGAAATCAATCAAATAAGAAAGAAAGAAAGAAAGAAAGAAAGAAAGAAAGAAAGAAAGAAAGAAAGAAAGAAAGAAAGAAAGAAAGAAAATGGGATATAAAGTTCCAGATTTTGAAACCATAAAAGTAATTTAACAAGGGAATGAATAGCCTGGAGATTTTTTCTTAATCTCCTCTCTTTGGCAAAATGTTGAGTAGGCATCCACATAAGGCCCATTTCTATCCTTTTAGTTCTAGTATTGTTATTAAACCTTAGCTGAAATCCTATGCATGCTTATTTAGGGGGAGACCAAATCAAACACAGTGAGAAAGGAGGGGAGATAACTAGACTGCAGTTGACATAAGGTGCATGCCAAATCTGACCTAGCACACCATAAAACCCATTTGCAGACCTATCAGTTATGGTTATGATGGCAAAGAAATCTTTCTTCTTTGCTTTGGATTCCCTGCTATTCTTCCATTGGGCTTTTTTGTTTCCTCTCTGAGCTTTAAAGAATAAATTATAATCACTGGATTGGATCCATGGATATGTAGTCTACTTGACTGACCTACTATGCTCCCATAGTCATAAGCCTGATTACATTTGCCTTGGTTGATCTCTCTTTAATGCCAGCCCACTTTCCTGCCCTCAGATGCTTGCATATTTTAGGTCTTCCCCCCACCCCGCCAAAAAAGGAAGAGAACACCTTATCACTTGCTGCTAATTCATAACCATGCCATCTGATATCAGAGAAAGAAGTCTCTCTAAAATAATTATTCACCTCTTCCTTTTGGTTTCCAAGAAGGTAACTCCTATGGAGTAGACATCTGATTCATTCATCTACAAACTGTGAACTGATCGGGTTCGGGTGCGAGCAGGAACCTATTTGACTTTCAAAGAAGATTTTTTAAAATTGCAATGATAACTCTTGTGCGATTGTAAAGTTACCATTCAGAAATGGAACTCATTGCAAGCTTGGGACTTTATCTTCATTGATGTTTTAATTCTGTACAAGTTAGCAGAATGGCATATTGTAGGATTAAAATGCAGGCTTTTTGAATGGTGGTGTCTAAAGAAAAAGAAGGATATGTCTATATCTTGAAAACTTCACTCCTCGTTTACTCTTCTCTGTCTTTAACTATATTTCTAGTTTGTCTTATTTATCTGTCAGGTATGTGTGTGTATTTCTTTGCTAAGTTGCTGCTGTATACGTTATTTGTTCCAGTTTGATTCCTTAATGCCAACAGCCAAGTTTATAGCTATATATTATTTTTCTGTTACGCTAAGGGCTTTTGAAGACTGACCTAAATATAAATAAATGAATTATTGATGACAATGATGATGATGATTGATGGATTGATTGATTTGATTTATATACTGCCTTTCCAAAGGTGGCTCAGGGCGATTTACATTAAAATAAAATAAAATAAACCCCAATCAAAATAAATTAACAATTAAAATTTAAAAAAATTAATAGATTAAAATTATGATTAAAACTAATGTTTTTGCATTGTTAGTATTCAATACATATATTAATAAAAGAACAGCATACTGGGAGTCTCTTATTTATGAAATGTTTTTATATCGTCTGCTAATTGTTAAAGAAAACCTCAAACCTAAATGGCTTAAGTTATTGCAGGCTTGTATTTTATAATCAGCTATAGGCAGTTAAATATATATTACTCTGAGAATGGTTGAGTACTGGACATGTTTCCCAACAGTAGTCTCTAGAATTATCAAAAGAGATGAATGAATGAATGAATGAACGAACAAAAGTTTTGATCGTTGATCAAAAAACCAAAAATCAAAATTATACAAAATCCCAATAAAGAAAAACAAAGTGTGCGGGGGATCATTTTAGATCCATAATATAGTTCAAGGTTTAGCTAATAACAACAACACCACTCAAATTGATGAAGCTACCACCTTCTAACGAACCTGCTCAGTTATTGAGCAAAACTTGGCAACATTTAAAGAAATTTCATCAGATGTATCAGCTAAAAGCAAATTTAGATAAAAATTATCTGAATGCCCCAGAAATTCATTTATGAAGGGTAACAAATAGTAATCAGGAATGTCCCTATAAACATTACAATATAGCAGTATATGTGCTGTTGTTTCTATACTCCCACAGTTACAGGGCAAAGTCTCTCAGCATAAGGTCTTTTATTGTACCGCCCTTCTAGGCATTTATTGTACCGCCCTTCTAGGCGTTGAGATGAGCTTGTGTTAGAGCTCTGTGATACATGGGAATAGTTATTATACCAATTTATCTAGGTGGTTTATTATTGACACCTCGGTTTCCCAAGACAATGTCTCTGGGCATGTGACTAACTCTATCTGCTTCTCCATATCTAATACACGTTGCTTAGCTACCAATTTGGCTTTTGAACATTCCATAGATTTTAAATTACCTGGAGATAGCCCATGGTACAACTTCTTCTCCACAGCTTGTTTCCAAAAAAACTGAAAAACATTTGTGAGCACCAGTGCTGCCACACCCAAAGGATGGAAATTCAGTTTTAACCATACATCAAATATACTTAGCCATTGCCATATCTCAGTTTTGGAAATCCCTGCCTCCAAAGTGGGTGCCTGAATGATAATCCTTAGAAATTTTGATTGAAGGGCTTCTAATTTACTGAATTGGTTTGGTGGTCCAATCTGAGCTCCATAGAGTAACTGCACAGAAGATTTAGCTAAAAATAATTTAATTGTGGCAGGTATAAATTGGGCACCTTTGGAACAAAAGGAAAAGAAAAAAGCCCTTTTCAGTTTCTGCATAAGAAGTATAATTATTAATGATAACTAGATATTATATATTGTAGAAGAGAGATGAGAAACTACCATCGTTAGTAGTTCCCTACATGTACTTGTTGCAAAGCAACAAGTAAATATCTCTTCATCCATCCTGAAGTTATTCTTTGAGGAATTGGCCTGGTTTTAGATGAAAAAGTGAACAGGTGTAAGTAGGTTTGTCTAGATATACACTGTAAAACAGTGACGTTTGTTGCCACTTCATCTTAGGTTGCTCAGTACACTGGCATTCAGAACTCCTTTAAAATTGTATTTTATATATGTTCCTTTTTGCCTACCTTCGGCTTTGTTCCTTCAGGTGGCCCTATACACATGACTTAAGGTTTCACTTATTTAGCCGAAAGTCTCAATAGAGTCACTGAACATATCTGAGGCTCATGTATAAGCAACATGAGCTCCTTACTCCTATAGGTTCTTCTGCTCTTTCTTCCGCAAGCAAAGACAAATGTCCAGAGAAGTGGTACATTTGATCCCTATAAAAATAGTTACATGGACCTACATTTTAAATATGTTTTCCATATCAGAGTGTGAATGGATTGGAAGGAATTGTGTCATACCAGTTGCACCCTTTCCTATGCATAATTTATCCTAAATACTTTATGGTGGGCAACAGGCTACTTATTGCTTAGAATAGCAGTCTATCAGTGTTTCCCCTCCTGGAACTGGCAAAACAAACAGGACTGAAATTCCATGGCAGCTACTCACCCAGGAAACATTTTGGCTACCGTATATGAGGCATTTATTGCCTAGTTTTCTCTGTGTCTGCCCATCTTATATTTGCTGGGCTGTAGAAGAGACGTAAGTTGCATATGAACAGCTTACTACAAGTTGCATTTTTCATTGAGCCATTTAATGTGAAAGCATGTATAGTCCAAAATCCCATCACTTATCCGTAAGATCTGTGGTCTTATTTGTAAAACGTATGGAATTTAGCAATGGAATAATTGAATTTATTTTCTTTCAAAAGGTTTTAGTTAACCTAGTGATCATACTTAAAAACAAAACAAAACATGTTATTCCCCCCACCCTGGACAATCCTTGACAAAATCTTTGGCTGACATCCTGACGAACATTGTCCTTGGACCAAAAACGTTCCATGTATGCTACAGGGGAAAGACAACTTTTTCTTCTTTCTGGATATCCTCAAGGGTCCCATGACTCCTCAGGGACATAGTTTCAGACGCACAGGCGGCTGCAGTGTGAAGGGGAGATCAGCAACTTGGCCCTCCCCTATTGCATGCAAGGAACATTTTTTGGTTCACCAACATTAGCCTGGGTATCAGCCACTGTCTGTCTATCTATCTATCTATTTATTTATTTTTGCTATACACAGTGCACCATATTTATCCACAACCTATCTCTGGTGCAAAAGAAATGTTATTTAATATTACCAGTTGCTTAGTTTGTTATGAAGTTGCTTTAAACAAGCTTATATTTCAGCATTGACATCTTAATTTGAATTACATTTTCTCTATCAAAGGGGCCCAGTTTATTACCTCCTTGTAACAGCCTGTATATGCTAAGGTGAACAGTTTTGACTTATGGGGATTTTGTGATGTGGGGAAACATCTGAGAAAATTATCCAAAATTCTTTCTTGGGAGGAATTGTAAAATGTGTTCTGTTTCTCCTTGGGGGAACCCTGGAGTTCTGTTTCTCCTTGGGGGAACCCTGGGGAAATCCTGACAGATGAATTTAGAGACTGACTCTTATATTCCACAGTGCAGTGCCCACACGGTAAGAAATCATAGCTAATGTGTGCATCTAAGGCAATGCTCAAAAGGGATAATTGATTAATGAAATATGTTGTCTTTAAAATATCACTTTTAACTTATCTTTGTAAGAGAAAAACATGGATGGTGTGCAGTGCAGCCTTATAAGGCAAAGCAAGAGTTCTTGCTACCTGTCAGGCCTGGCTTGCAGCTCAGCGTGGGTAGAGGGACGTGGGGAATCAATTTTCACTTATTTCAACCTTTCCTCAACCCCCCCCTTTTTTTTGCCAAGAACATTTCCCCGAGGGTCATGCAGCCCTCAGGAACATATTCCTTGCAGAGAAAAGGCCTTTTGAAGAGAGAGAAGAGGAGCCTCCACCCACACCATGCTGCAAGCCAAACCATGCACACAGCTATTTTGCTTTCTCCTTGCAAGAAGGGAGGTCTTGCTCTGTCCTTGTAAGGTTGCATTCCATGCTAGACCTTTAATCTGTAACTCCTTGAGACCATGGCCTTAGAAGCACACATGGAGTATTTCTTACTGTGTGGGCACTGTTCAGGTATACAGAAGGATGCTCATAGGGCAGCAGAGCTCTCTTTGTCCTCTTTTCAGCTCAGCATGCACAGGCTTTTACATGGAGAGGAAGGTCATCGGAGATCAACCAAATGGAAGACTAGGGTTAGGTGGTAATATGGGAGGCATGCACAGACACCACATTCTCTGCACTGGCTCATTGACTTGCCTGCATGTGTACTTGTGTGTGGGAACCAGGGAATTCACATGCAGGTATTGACTGAGAGGACAAATTTCTAGACTTGCTAAATGACAGTGCTTTAGAACAGTTGGTCGTGGAACCAACCCGAGAGAAGGTGACCTTGGACTTAATCCTGAGTGGTGCCCAGGACTCGGTGTGAGATGTCAGAGTTGTAAAACCATTAGGGAATTTATTTGTTTGTTTATTGTTAAATTTATATACCTCCTTTCATTAAAATAATCACAAGGCGGTTCACATAGAAAAAGTTAAAACAAGACTATAAAAATTACACAATTAAAATATGCTAAAATATAAAAACAGATCTACTTAAAAAAATTAAAATACATACATAAAAATGCCATGCAATATACAAAGAAGCAGTAATGGAGACAATCACATAAAAGCCTGAGTAAAAAGCCAAGTCTTCACATGTTTTCTAAAACCCTTGATGAAGACCGAGGAGCGAATAGCCACTGGGCTATATAGTGACCATACTGTGATCCAATTCAGCTTATATGTGATTGGAGCACTGCCAAGGAAGTACAACACAGATGCGTTGGACTTCAGAAGAGGAAACTTCTCAAAAGTGAGGGGACTTGTAAAAGGGAAGCTAAAAGGGTAAGTCAGGAGGGTCAGATCACTCCAGCAAGCATGGAACATAATCAAAACTACAATAATAGAAGCTCAGTAGGAATGCATACCAAGGAGGAGGAAAGGCAACACCAGGTTCAGGACCCCAGGAGGATGCCAGTGTGGCTAACAAGTAGTCAGGGAAGTTATACAAGGGAAGAAATCTTCCTTCATAAAATGGAATTCCTGCCCAAATGAAGAGAATAGAAAGGAACATAAACCCTGGAAAAAGAAATGCAGGCAATAAAGGGTGCAAAAAGAGAGTTTCAGGAGCATATAGCTAGAAGTGTCAAGGGGAATAACAAATACTTTTAAAAATATATCAGAAGCAGAAAACCTGCCAGGGAGGCAGTTATACCCTTAGATGAGATCTGGTCTTGTGGTAGCAAGCATGAATTATCCTCTTCGCTAAGCAGGGTCCACCTTTGTTTGCATTTGAATGGAGACTACATGTGAGCACTGTAAGATATTCCCTGTAGAGGACTGGGCTGTTCTGGGAAGAGCATCTGCATCTTGCTTGCATGCATATGCAGAAGGCTTGCATGCAGATGCTTCCAAGTTTCTTCCTTGGCATCTCCAAGACAGGACTGAGAGAGACTTCTGCCTGCAACCTTAGAGATGCCACTGCCAGTCTGTGTAGATAATACTGAGCTTGATGGACCAAGGGTCTGACTCAGTATATGGCAGCTTCCTATGTCCTTATGAGGGTATGAAAGAGATTGTTAAAGTGGATAAAGACTTTGCATAGAAGCTGAATAAGTTCTTTGCGTTTGTCTTCATGGCAGAGGATACTGCCCATATATCTACCCTGGAACTAAGCTTCTCAGGCTTTGAGGCTGAAGAACTGGGCCAGTTTGAGGTTCTGAGAGACAATGTTTAAAACTGTCTAATTGTCTAGCCAGGGCTAGATGACATCCATCCAAGAGTTCTGAAGGAACTCAAATGTTAAATTGCTGATCTCCTAGCAGGAATATGTAACTTACTTATCCCTACAATCAGGCTCTGTACCAGAGGACTGGAAAGTAGCCAATGTAACACCCATTTTCAAAAATGGATCCAGGAGGGATATCCGGGAAATTACAGGCCAGTTAGCTTAACTTCGGTGCAGGTTAATTGATGGAAAACATACGCAATTGTTAAACATATAGAAGAACAGGTCTTGCTGAAGGAGAACCAGCATGGCTTCAGCAAAGGCAAGTCCTGCCTCACTTTTAGAGTTATTTGAGAGTTTCAACAGGCATGTGGATCAAGATGATCTGGTTGACATAGTATACATGGACTTCAAAAAAGCTTTTAACAGAGTTCCCCACCTAAGGCTCTTGAGTAAATTTAGCAGTCATGCATGGGTATAGCATCCATTTGGCAAGCAGGGACAAATGTTCCTGGCCCCAGAGGTTCAGGTGGCCCCCAAGCTGACTGCCCTGCCGCACCACACCCCTGCCCTTGCCCCACCGCCCCTGCCCTGACACTGCTTCTTATCTTTGCCCCTGTGTGGTGGCGGGCGCTGTGGCTGGGCCAGGCCTCTCCGGCCAGCCAGCATGCCTCTCTCTTTCTCACCAGCCGATCACACTGCACACCTGCACAGTTCAACTATGGAAGTAACATGTCCATGACTTCCTGAGCATGCGACGTCCATAGTTGAACTACGCAGGTGCGCAGTTCAGCCAGCTGGTGTGAGAGAGAGAGGTATGCTGGCCGACCAGAGAGGCCTGGCCCAGTCAGCCACAATGTTCACCACCATCACGGGGGCAAAGGTAAGAAGCAGCGGCGGGACAAGGGCAGGGGAGACGGCGGGGAGAGATGTTTGTTGCATCTGACATCAGATGCAGGGGGCATGGCTTGGAGCAGGCAAGCATGTACTTTGTACGCGCGATAGTAGGGTCCCACTACAAAGATTATTCCCCCTGGGCCCCTGGGGATTTCCCTATGCCCCTGCAGTCATTGGATAAGGCGACAGATTTATTTGTGGATTGGTAACTGGCTAAAGGACAGGAAACAGAGGGTATGAATAAATGGACAGTTTTCACAATGGAGGGAAGTAAGAAGTGGGATCCCCCAAAGATCTGTACTGCGACCAGTGCTCTTTGACTTGTTCATAAATGATCTAGAAGCTGGGGTAACCAGCGAAGTGACCACATTTGCAGATGACACTAAACTATTTAGGGTAATAAAATCCAAAACAGATTGTGAGGAGCTCCAAAAGGATCTCTTCAAACTGGGTGACAAAATGGCAAATACAGTTCAATGTAAGCAAGTGCAAAGTGATGCATATTGGGGCAAAAAACAACTTCATATATACACTGATGGGGTCTGAGCTGTCAGTGACAACAAGGAGAGGGGTCCTGGGATCATGGTGGACAGCTCATTGAAAGTGTCAACTCAGTGCGCGGTAGCTGTGAAAAAAGCAAATTCCATGCTAGGGATCATCAGGAAGGGGATTGAAAATAAGAATGCTAATATTATGATGCCCTTATACAAATCTATGGTGTGGCCATATTTGGAGTACTGCATACAGTTCTGGTCAACATATATTAAGAAGGATATTGTAGAACAGGAAAAGGTGCAGAAACGGGCAACCAAGATGAACAGGTGCCAGGAGCACTTGTCTTATGCTACAGCATCTGCGGCTTCTTAGTTGGGAAAATAGGCAACTATGGAAAGACACGAAGGAGGTGTATAAAATTATGCATCGAGTAGTGGACAGAGGTAATTTTTTCTCCCTCTCTCACAATAGTAGAACCAGGGGCCATCCCATGAAATTGAAGGCCGGGAATTTTTGGACCAATGAAATGAAGTGCTTTTTCACATAGCACATAATTATTCTGTGGAATTGTCTGCCACGGGATGTGGTGATGGCCACTAGCTTGGATGGCTTTAAAAGGGGTTTAGACAAATTCACAGAGGACAGGTCTATCAATGGCAACTAGCCTGGTGGCTATAAGCCACCTCCAGTATCACAGTCAAGATGCTCTGGATACCAGTTAAAGGGGAACAACAGCAAGAGAGAGGGCATGCCCTCAGCTCATGCCTTTGGGCTTCTTAGAGACATCTGGAGGGCCACTGTGTGAAACAGGATGCTGGACTAGATAGGCATTGGGCCTGATCCAGCAGGGCTGTTCTTATGAAAGAAGAGGTAGGGGTCTTTTGAGTCCTGTGGGGATTGCATTGTGTGCATGCAAGCATTACATCTGTGGAGTTT
Organism: Hemicordylus capensis; assembly: GCF_027244095.1. NCBI lineage: Eukaryota > Metazoa > Chordata > Lepidosauria > Squamata > Cordylidae > Hemicordylus > Hemicordylus capensis. The sequence continues at coordinate 109,118,016 of NC_069662.1, forward strand.
CCATGCCCATATGGATTTTTTTCATTCACTTAAGTGGAATGACAAGTTCTAGGCATGCAAAGGAACATAGTTATGCAGTGGACATAGAGTCATGTTCCAACAAACTTGTGGTGGTGGCAGGAGTTTGGGGAACACTATTGGTCCAAATCCTCAAAGTTTAATCTGATTTTACTCTAAACAGAAATATGTACTTCTGTTTCCTAAGCCCTTCTTACTGAATTGCTGAACTAACAATGGATGATTATAGAATGAACCCAACAATGGATTCGTTAATGAACAATGATGCCTAGATATATCCACTATAGGAATTGTTGTTGCAAAGGACAACAAATGTTAGAGATAATGCACTGAAGTTTGTGCCCCTGTTTGAAGCTGAACCAATTCAGCGGTTCGAGTACTGTGCCAGGGGGTGGCAGCATGCGGGACCTTTAAAAGTGAGTACAATAGGTCCTTACCTGCTCTCCCACCACTCCATGCAGCTTTCTGCTGTGGTGGCACTCTCCTCAATAGCCTGGGTGCAGCACTGGCATGCGCATGGCCTATGTGCATGCATAGATGCCATTTGCAGGGCCAACATAGTGTTGCTGATCATGCAAATAGCCTCCATGCATGTGCGGAGGCTTGATGCTGCACACTGGCTATTAGGGAGAGTGCTGCCGCAGCAGGAAACTGCATGGGGCAACAGGTGGACTGGTAAGGACCTGCTGTACTCACTTTTAAAGGTCCCACTCACACTGCCCCCCGGCACTGCACTCACACCGCCAAACCAGTTTGCCCCCAACATGAACAGGTTTGGCTTTGAACCAGGGCACGGACCTCGGTTCATGCACATCTCTACCAAATGTGTTATTATGAAGCATTTTGTAGCATGAATATGCATTGGGACCATTCACACGATCTACCAGGCGGGTGGGCAGGTGGGGGGAAGGCTTTACAAGCCTTGCCTCCCCCTCCCAGACCATCAAGGTTGTCCTGGGGGGAGCACGCTTCGTGCTCCCACACGATGAACCCTGTTTTGTGCAACGCGGAGCAGAGCAGATCACTCTGACTCATCCCAGCCCCCAGAAATCCCACAATGCACCATGTGAGTGCATGCTGCGTTGTGGGGATCTCCCCCCCCCCTGCCACCCTGCCAGCGACAAGTAGACACTTGTCAGTGTTGCAGCACTGGCTGAAAATTGGCACTGATGCATGGTCAGGTAAACGGAGTTAAGGGAGAGCTCGCTCTCTTAACCTCATTTAAGAGGTGGGCTTCCTAGGCAGGTTTGCCACGGAGATGCCGCTGGAAGCTGCATGCCTCCCAGCAGTTCTCACAGCCGGCCAAGCCCAGGCTTTGCTGCTCATGAAAACAGCCCAATAAAATTCTTCCTATAATTTTTTTTTTGTTTCCTTGCAAAGTATAAACATTTGCACTGGAATTTTTCACCCCTGCCTGCCCTGATTTTTCCAGTACTATTAAGTTAGTTCTCTTACAAACCTGACAATAGAAAAGATCAAGACTAAAAGCCCTTGAACTTCTCGGACAATTGAAGAGAATTGTATCTTTTGAAAATAAAGGTATTCCAGCTTCCACCCAGCTTTTATTTGAAGTTGAAAATATGTTGAAGCATTGAAATACAATGTAAGCAAACAATTCTGTGGTAAACAAGCATCCTTTTCTCATTTTCCATTGCCGAAGCACTTCAGAGCAGGCCTGGGTTTGCTTTCACCCCTCATTTCAGTACTGTGTGTTTTGGTGGGTTGAGAATGTGCAGCTTCAGAAGTGCGCACAGTGACTTCTGTGTGCACTTAGCTATAGAGGCATACAGTCTCCAGCAGTGTGTTTCAGCTCTGTGTTATACCCATTGACTACAATCCAGTTACTTACTACATATCAGGTGCTGAGCGATCCCAGTGGTAGAGGAAATCAGGGCTATTGCCACAAGTCCTGCCCTTTAGGGGACCCCATACATTAGTTGCCATGGCTTGGCCATCGTCGCCCATCTCCTTACCTCCCTTGTCATGCACTTTCCTTGTCTTGCTCCTCCTCCTCTTTCAGTCTGTTCAAATCAATAGTCTATACTGAGGTTGCACACTCAGTTGTGAAATAGTTCACACTCAATAGTGAAATGGGGTGTGCTCATTGGCTGCCGTGCTGCTGCCACTCACAAAAAGGAAAAGGATGAGGAACAGCAGCCACATAGATTCTCACTTTGCATGCCGGCCGGCCGGCTGGCAACTGCTGCACCTACCTTGCTGCACTGAGTTGAAATAGCTGATGATGATGATGATGATGATGAATACTATTGCCATTTCATTAAACAATCATAGATACCAATTTCAGTTTTTTGTTGAAATGTGTAGACTGTTAGAGACTTATCCCATTCTTGATAAATAACAGAACAGGAAAAGTGTCTAATAAACCAGTCTATACATTTCAACCAAAAACTGAAATTGTTATCTTGGATCGTTTAATAAAATGGCAACAACATTGAGTACAATGGGACTTACTTTCATGCAAGTGTGAATGCACCCTAAGAAATAGGGATGGGTCCGGACCGGTCCGGAGGCCATTGTAAAGGCCTCCAGACTGTCCGGAACGGTTCGGACCTGGCCGGTCCGGTCTGGGTGGAGGGGGTTCCGGCAACCAGAGGCCCGGTCTACCCACTGGCAGGGGCTGAGGCCGGGTAGACCGGGCCTCCGGCGTCGGGAAGCTCGCGCGCGACGTGCGCGTGCGCAAAAGGCTTGCCGGAGCCTTTTGCATTGCGGAGGGGCAAGGGGCAGCAGGGAGGTATCCTGCCGCCCCAATTCTTACAATAAATACTAGCGCTGGAGGGGGACAAGTGGCAGGAGGGGTAAGTAAACCCTCCCCGCCCTTAAAGGAACCCCCTCCACAGTGGGGGAACCGCAGCTGTGCGGTTCCATGCACACCCCTACTAAGAAACTCTTAAACCATTATTTTTTATTATTATTATTATTAATTCATTATCCCACACTTTCATCAAGAAGCTCACGGCAGGGTACTTGATCCCCCCCACCCCCTGCAATATTATCTGCACAACAGTCCTGTGAGGAAGGTTAGGATAAGAAAGATGAAAAATGTTACGAGAGCTGCTCACAATTATTTGTTCTGGGCCCCACACACCCCTCAGGATAGCCCTGAACAGGTGCATAGGTTTGTGCCAGTATAGAGGACACAGTGATGATCCAAGGCCTTTTGGCCTGTGTGTCATCTCAAGTCCTGGTCCTCTCCTATCATATCCTTTCCTCTGCCCATCTCTGTGATAGGACACCTGACCTGTCCTAAAACACTTTTTCCTGATGCTCATATGCTTCATTGGGCAGTGACAGTGCTTGCCAATGAAGTCAACCGTTCTCCTCTCTCTGCAGCCTTTTTTCTGGCAGTGCTGGCACAGTGCTATAGCTTGTGACTTTAGACTAGAAAAAGATTCATTATGCGCCATTGTCATAATTTCTTTTCTAATGGCAAGACCTGTAAAAATACTCTGATAAGACCTGCAGCCAGTTATCCCCACAAGCATAAATTACTCTAATTCTAATCAACGGGGGGGGGGGGGTACCTAATCAATTGCAATATGAGCTGAAATCAGCTGAAATATGAAACTAACTTTTGCCTATTGAAAACTATTGGCTCTTCAAAGACAAGAACAAGACTCTAAAGGTTGAGGATTTGTATAATATCAATTTTGTCATTGTGCACAGTCTAAAGTACACAGAATGGGAAGCCAGAAAAGTAAAGTGCTACCTTAAAATCTCTATTGAGCAAAAAAGCACTTTTATTGGTTAACATCCAGGCTAACAAAGTGTGGATGCTATGTGAGAAGTGCTGGTACTGCTACTGAAGATTTTGACTGGCAATCATGAGAATTTCAGCAACCTCACCTTTCCCCAGAAGCTCTATGCCACTCAAAAACATGTAGTCCTCATGTAGCCCTCGGAGACATATTTAGAGGCTATATCCTCAGGGACATATCAGGGCCATGAAGCCCCCATGTATTTTGAGGTGGCACAGAGTACTTTTGGGGAAGTGGAGATGTGTCAGAATTCCACCCCCTGTGCAAGTGCCAGGGCTATTTTATCAGAAATCCAGGAGCAGCAGCACACTTTTCCCCTAGCACCCATGCTTTGTTAGCCTGGATGTTAGTCATCATCATTGCTAATAAATATATGAAAATATTTGCAAATATTTGTGCCAGACACACCTTTAGGTATAGTTTTATACAGGGTACATTTTACAAGGACATGATGAACTCAGAAAATTCTACATTAAATGTGCCACAAATGAATGTTAATTTGGCACTTCCCTAAAGCATTTCTTGTGAACTGTTGAGAAAGTCAACTTGGAATAAGGTTGCAATGGCTTGTAATGTTGTTCTGTTTTGTTTACTGTCCTAGCTAGTTAGCTTTTGGTTGAATTTATGGCAACTGGGAATAGACTGAACAGGAATTGACTCTGTTGTGATCTTTAAATATAAACTTTTTGATATTCCTTATGTCACCATTATTTGTTTAAAATAGTGGCCAGTAGACATTAAAATAGTGGCCAGTAGGTGACAAAAACGGAGGAATTATAGTACATTTCATAGTCTGTTTTCTTTATCAGAATCCTATCTCACAAAATTTCCATTTCACATTCAAATGTATTGCTCAACATTATCTTTAAAATGTGATGTTCACATTTCACTAAAGTGTGATCAATCTGACATCTGTGCAAATGGTATGTTTAGTTAATTCAAGTTAGTTCTATGCAGATTTATGCCATTTTATGTGGGATTTTTTAATATGGCATTTTACAGGAATGTCAGTCGTGACTAATAAAGCCATCTGTACCAATTTTCATGACTCCAAATTGCCTAGATTTTCTGCAAGCAAACAATGACTTGCATCTCTAAGCTAGATTCTTATAATTAACAATAAAATATATTTATGTAGGAGTATCCTTTTCAAACATAGATCGCCGTCTCGTTGTTGCCTTATTTTAATTATATCCTCTGTCAAGATGTAAGTGAATACAGTTTGGAATTTAAAAACTCTGTTGTATGCATTGCATTGCTTCTCTCTGGTGTCTGTGTATAGGCCGAGAGTGTTGAAATTCTTGTAGTAGAAGTGGTGTCTCACTCTGCCCTGTGGCCGCAATGCTGAACAGAGGGAGGCAGTAGTAGCATCACCGGAACTGCTAAGCATGCCCACATAAGAATGTTAGCCTTAGGTAACAGAGTGTCCCTCAGGTCAGGCTACAATAAGAGCAAAGTCAAATAAGGCTGAATCCTTGATGTTTTGTGTTTTAAGTATCTGAAAATTGTTCATGACCAGCTTCGACCCACAAGACCTCAAATGATCATATGAGCAAGGCAATAAATTGATGGTAACTTGCCCAGGGCCGCATGTTCTAGATGTGCCGCTGGTGAAAGTTGCATCTAGTGGTTCTTACCTGTGCACGTAGACCTCACTGCCTTTGCTGGATTTAAAGGAAGGGCAACTGATGTATTTAGCCATACTGAATGGAAGCTGACCATGGTGGCTGAAAGTGCATGGCTGGAAAACTCTCCATCGTACCGGGGCACTCAGGTGATGATGCATGTGAATTCCACCAGATCGAGAGAAATGGGGAAACACTTCCATTCCAGAACTCCACAGCTAAGCAAGATCTTGGCAATGCCAACAGCTTGTCAGCCAGGGTTTATCAAGCCTCCAGAACATGGCCTTCCATCTTGGGATGGGCTGATGCACAGAAAATATAAATGGAATATCATAGATATAAGAGAGGAACGTTTGTATAAGAAAAGGCACTATGAGAATAACAGTATGCTGGGAAATGGACAGCAGCCTACACAAGTGCTGCACGCTTCATCAGCATGGACTAATTCAGTGCTCCTGCCAGGCCACACAGATATGACCATGCAAGGCATTTCAAATGCCAAGGACTACCAAATACAAGGGACAAAATGTAAAGGTAATTAAAATGATTGTGCAGGATGTAGGAGATTTGTACAAATAAATTAAATTGGAGATACAATCTGTATGTGATCTAGTGAGGCCATAAGCAGAAATGTGTGTGAGATAAAGAGAGTGCATTGTGGTCTGTATTCTGTCTTTTCTTTTCTTTTTAAGTAGGGGATAATTTTGGCTTTCATTTGTGTTATTTGGCATAGCTACATGTTCAGTTATGTGTATTTACACATTATAGCTTTGGAGTTTCTTAAAATGACTGGATGCTAAAATGACATTTTGAAGTTCCTAATTAAAAAGTGCTTAACATAATGTATCACTTGGTAGCATAGTTAATATCCAATTTAATTAGATATTTCTCCCCTACTATTTAAGGTCAGATTGATTCATTTATGTCTGGACTTTAGTATATTGAATATTAATAATCATCAGCTGGCAAGAGTATTAAGTGTTCTATTCTGTTTGTCCAACTGAGAACAGACTGGAAGATATAATTATTAACTTTTTGGCAACCAGAATTATTTTTTATTTATATTTCTGTTTTGATGTTTGTGAAAGAGAGAAAGAGAGAGAGATCTATACATACAAACACACACACACATCTGAGTATCCTGCTGTGAAAGGGAGGGGCCATAAGTTGTTTTCTTCTACTTTAATCCTTGCATCACAGCAGAAGGAAAGATTATAATGTCACCAAGGCTATCACCTCATGAAAAAGTTAAACTGGCCTAAGTACCTGATTTCTTCAGATTTGGTAGCCCTTTACCTCAGAACGCCTCCTTGCTAACAGATGTCAGGTGTTGATCGCTTTAACGTCTTACTAAAGGCTGTCTGAAAATCCCAGACAGTTCCATGGAGGCTCCTGTTATTGAGGTTACTGTTATCCATTCTGCTTTAGTACTAAACATAAGAAAACGTTTCACCTCAAGGAATGAATAAAAGAGTTGTCAAGTGATAAGCAGTCTAATTAGCTAATGTCTGTTAACATGTGGTTGGAAGACAGATGTTGTCCTAATGAATTTGGTGCCCTTAGGCATGGGGTTGTCAATCTGTTTATTAATATAACTGATGGAAACTAACTACTGAAAATGGCATAAAACCTGACTAGGAGGTGAGATTTTTAGCAGACCATTGATTTATATAAATATATTTATTCATGTTTATTACCAACTAGCTCTTACTCAACAAATCATTTAGGATTATGAGCAATGAACAATCTGCCATTGCTTATCGGGTAAATCAAATATCTAAAATGTCAAACTCCATTTTCCTTGCTGATATCCAACATAGAGTTCCTTCTCACGACCATAATGGGTGGGGAGGGTGGGTGGTGGTGGGTAGGGTTGAGCCTACCTTCCACCCAAATGAGCAAGAAGCTCCTCATCGGCGGCTGGCATGCACCCACACAATCTACGCTGCTCCCTGCAGCGTGGATTGCTGGAGGTCGGGGAAATGAGTCCCAGCCTCCAGCTATCCCATAATGCACTACATGACAAGTGTGGTTCATTGGTGGATTCTCCCATGAGTTGGGCATTCCAGGCACCCGACTCTGTGTGAGTTTGGGCTGTGTGCAGCCTGAGCACACACACACAACCTTGAGGTGTTGAGGTGCTCATGCCCTCTAACCCTGGTTAAGGGCCAGAGTTCAAAGTCAGGCTAGTGGAGGCAGAAGTGCCTTGATCAGGAGCGATTCCTGTGCTCTACATGAGCAGCCCAACCCAGGTTGGGCTGTCCTAGCCTGGTGTGGGCTGCGCATGTGAATAACCTTATAGTCTGGTACAAACAATATTGTAACCAGCCATTCTAAATGTATGGCGGGGTGGGGTGGATGAGCACACACCCTCCAAGACACACATTTGGTGCAACAAGTTGGGAACAGGAGTGTTCACCCAAGCTCCTCCCATGTGGCTATAGGGCTGGTCCAAATATAGTCTGAAATGGCCCGCTCTGTTTGCCATGTCTGTTTTGTTTAAACTGAGCTTATGTGCATGATGTTTGTTCTATTTGAAAAATTATTAAAATGAACAAATTCCGCTAATCTTAGAGCCAAACTTTGAGTTTTTATTTGTTTTGTAAATAACCCCACCTAACTTGGCAAAGAGGCACCTTTTAACATGATGATTCTCTTTATTTAGCAGGGGGAGAGTAACTGGCCCTATCCACCCTCTGCACAGAACCTCCACTGATTGTTGCTGGTGTCTATCTTATGTTTCTTTTAGATTGTTAGCCCTTTGAGGACAGGGATCCATCTTATTTATTTATTATTCCTCTGTGTAAACCGCCCTGAGCCATTTTTGGAAGGGCGGTATAGAAATCAAATTAATAATAATAATAATCCCAGTGGTAATTGGCGCCCTAAGTGCAATTCCAAAACAACTTGAAGAGCACCTCAACACCATTGGAAATCACCATCAGCCAATTACAAAAAGCAACTGTACTGGGAACAGCCTATATTCTGCGACGATATCTATAACAGCAACAACATGGATAATAAAATTCAGCCATCTCAGGTCCTTGGAAAGGACTCAATGTCTGGATAAAACAAACCAGTCAATAACACCTGTCTGACAGTGTAAATAAATAAATAATAGCAGTGGTGGGAGATGGCAATTGAGATTGGCTGAGAGGAGAGGGGATGTAATCCTTTACACTGTAGATCCAATGAAAATACTGCCCCCACCTACAGGTGAAACTCAAAAAATTAGAATATCGTGCAAAAGTTCATTAATTTCAGTAATGCAAATTAAAAGGTGAAACTGATATATGAGATAGACGCATTACATGCAAAGCGAGATAAGTCAAGCCTTAATTTGTTATAATTGTGATGATCATGGCGTACAGCTCATGAGAACCCCAAATCCACAATCCAGAAAATTAGAATATTACATGAAACCAATAAAACAAGGATTGTAAATAGAACAATATCGGACCTCTGAAAAGTATAAGCATGCATATGTATTCAGTACTTAGTTTGGGCCCCTTTTGCAGCAATTACTGCCTCAATGCGGCGTGGCATGGATGCTATCAGCCTGTGGCACTGCTGAGGTGTTATGGAAGACCAGGATGCTTCAATAGCGGCCTTCAGCTCTTCTGCATTGTTTGGTCTCATGTCTCTCATCCTTCTCTTGGCAATGCCCCATAGATTCTCTATGGGGTTCAGGTCAGGCGAGTTTGCTGGCCAATCAAGCACAGTAATCCCATGGTCATGGAACCAGGTTTTGGTACTTTTGGCAGTGTGGGCAGGTGCCAAGTCCTGCTGGAAAATGAAGTCAGCATCCCCATACAGCTGGTCTGCGGAAGGAAGCATGAAAGGCTCCAAAATCTCCTGATAGACGGTTGCGTTGACCCTGGACTTAATGAAGCACAGTGGACCAACACCAGCAGATGACATGGCTCCCCAAATCAACACAGACTGTGGAAACTTCACACTGGACTTCAAGCATCTTGCATTGTGTGCCTCTCCATTCTTCCTCCAGACTCTGGGTCCTTGGTTTCCAAATGAAATGCAAAAGTTGCTCTCATCAGAAAAGAGGACTTTGGACCACTGAGCAACAGACCAGTTCTTTTTTCTTGAGCCCAGGTAAGACGCTTCTGACGTTGTTTGTTGTTCAGGAGCGGCTTGACAAGAGGAATACGACATTTGAAGCCCATGTCCAGGATCCGTCTGTGTGTGATGGCTCTTGATGCACTAACTCCAGCCTCAGTCCACTCCTTGTGAAAGTCCCCAACACTTTTGAATGGCCTTTTCCTGACAATCCTCTCCAGGCTGCGGTCATCCCTGCTGCTTGTGCACCTTTTTCTTCCACACTTTTCCCTTCCACATAACTTTCTATTAATGTGCTTTGATACAGCACTTTGGGAACATCCAACTTCTTTTGCAATTACCTTTTGAGGCTTTCCCTCCTTATGGAGGGTGTCAGTGATGGTTTTCTGCACAACTGTCAAGTCAGCAGTCTTTCCCATGATTGTGATTCCTAATGAACCAGACTGAGAGACCATTTAAAGGCTCAGGAACCCTTTGCAGGTGTTATGGATTGATTAGCTGATTGGAGTGGGACACCTGGAGCCTAGACTGTTGAACCTTTTCACAATATTCTAATTTTCTGGGATTGTGGATTTGGGGTTCTCATGAGCTGTACGCAATGATCATCACAATTATAACAAATTAAGGCTTGACTTATCTTGCTTTGCATGTAATGCGTCTATCTCATATATCAGTTTCACCTGTTAATTTGCATTACTGAAATTAATGAACTTTTGCACAATATTCTAATTTTTCGAGTTTCACCTGTATATTTGCCCTGAGAGGGAATCTGCTATTGGTAACAGTTGCAGCTTTGTTCCTGTGGCAAATAGCATCTATGTCAGGGCAATTTTCCTAGGGACCAAGGTTCAGGGACAAGGTGTTTCATGGGTATGCATGTTTTTGATGACCACAAATTATAATCTAAAAGATATTACTACATATTTGGTTGGAAAATATTGAATGGAGATGACACATGAATTGATAGAAATGCGTCAGATACTCTACAAATTAATTAATCTCTTATTTACTGGCTGACGTTCTTATTAACAAAGCACCAATGCAATGGGAGAAGTACTAGTGCAGCACCAGTGCTTCTGAAGAGTCCCCCTCTAATGTTGCACTGGTGCTTGTGTGTGTTTGGGGGGGAATTTCAGTGACCTCCCTTTTTCCACTGTTCTTGTGCAGCCCGACCATACACATGACTCTGGCCTGGGTTAGAGGGTGTGCTCATGTCCTCTAACCCAGGTAAAAGCCTGGGTACAAAAGTTGGGCTTGCCTTGGAGGAAATGCTAGGATTGGCCTCGATCCCAGCAGTGCATGCAAGCAGCCCTAACCTGGGAAGGGCTGCTTGTGTGCACAGCCTCAACATGTTCTAACAGGCTAATGACATCACATAAGTATTACACTTTGTATGGGATTGTTTTAATTTGAGACTAGGGTTTGCTTTCCTGTGGAGGTGTGCTTTATGCCTCTAAAATATGCTTTTATTTAAAATATATTACATTGAGATATACTTCTGATTTTATGTTTTCTGACACTTAAGAATCCTGCGCTGTGTCAGATAAGCAGTTAAATATAATGTGTGAATGGCCATACAAGTGTTCCAAGGGATTTTTAACACAGGGCTTTTAGCTCGCATTTCCTCCAGAATGGAGGGTGTGCATTGACATATCGGCCAGATTTGCCCCGAAGTCCCTGCTAGCTATTGGGGAGCACTTCACACACGATTCGGGTTTTTCATTGTGTGTTAGAGCGTAGCCTGATTTATACCCAGGGTTTAAAAATCCACTTTTTGCACCTGTTTTCTGGGGAAACTAAAAATCTTGCAGTAAACTTACGGTAAAATCAGCTGTGTCAAAAATGCCATGGTATAGGAAGCTGAGACACAAAGGTATATGTACAAGATCCCAAACTCATGCTGCCATATGTACATTAAGTTTTTCATGCTCTTAGGACAGGGTTGTTGCCCTCTGTGCTGGGAAAAAAACACACCATATGAATATGAAGTGGCTTTCAGCAAGCATGGGCGTGCACATGCAACAAGAAACAGACTTTAGAACACAAATATGTAAGAAAACCATAATTTCAGGAGCAAATTCAGATGGGAGAGATGGAAAATAGCACTTATAAGCAAATGGTTTGCATGCTTTTTGTAGGAGTGTGCACAAAACCAGTTTGCCAGGTTCTGGATCAGACTCTCTGCATTCTCCCTCGCCCCCTACCGGCCTGCTCCTGTTGTAAAAAGGGCCGGTTTGGCCTATTTTGGGGACATTGTGGCCCTTCTTCCCATAGCAGTGGCCATTTGGGAGGCTGCTGTGCATGCCCAATGACCCAGGCCATGCAGAGGCCCATTGGGCATGTGCAGTGGCCTCCAAAATGACCACCGCCACTGGAGGAAGGGCCAGAATGGCCCCAAAATGGGCCAAACTGGCCCTTTATAGAGCGGGAGAAAGCCAGTGGGGGGAGGGGGAGATGGCAGAGACCTTCCCACTGCTGCCGCTGATCCAGACCAGGCGGTGTGACTGTTAAATCTACCCCCCCCCCTAAAAAAACCCAACAAAACTTAGAACCCCTGAACCGGCTCCGAGCCAGCTTGGGGGGGGGGGAGGTTGGCTCAAGGTCGAGCTGAACCAGGCCCAGTCTGCCTCAAGGGTAAGCCCTCAAGCTGGCCCTGTTTAATGGCGAACCGGCTCGACCTCGAGCAGGTTTGCACGTCCCTAGCTTTGTGGCACATATGGAATCCTAAATACATTTACTTTAAAATTACTTTTCTTGGCAAGGATACTAAGCCAGCAGCTCAATACCATACATGTTTTAAGCTGAACTGCAGTCATGATCACTATTTTTCAAGTGAGGGCCACTTTGGCAAAATTTTATCTCAGTATAAAAGCCATCCCCTCCACTCAGTACTGCGCTTTCCTCAGTGCTGGGATAGCATTTTAAGAGAGATGGAGCCCTCTCTTAAGAGTTGTATGTGGAATGTGTGGGTAAGGGCTACACACATTGCTACACTCCAGGTACACTTTCCAAGATGGTGCAGGGGCTCAAGAGTGTTCCCTCTCCCTGCAAGGAGCCCTACCAATACCAGACAAAGTGCCGGTGGGAATGGTCACTCGTGGAAGTGGTGGGAGCAGTTGCCTCCTCATGGTTCTAGGGGTAATAAATATTTATTTATTGTATTTTTAAATATATATTTATATCCCACTTTTCCTCTGAGAAGCTCAGAGCACTGTACATGGTTATTTTTATCCATGTAAAAATAATTTAACAGATAATTGTTTTTTATCCAATAAACAATTTTTCAAGGAGCACTTAGGGTTGATGAGAGCCTTTGACTCTCAGAGTTTACAATGAAGAACACTGCGGTACTAGGCCAAGTAGTGATTGTTGTTGCTGCTGAGAGCACACTTCGGTGCCAGAAAAGCAAGCAGAACTCCTCACTTACCCTCACTTATGGCTGGCGTTCAAGTCTTCTTTGTAATCAACAGGCTCACTGCATGCTGTGCAAGCAAATAATAGGGTACTTTATTCCATCTTCTCCTTGCACCTACAGTGACCCTTGTATTGTTCAGCTACAGGAAGAGAGCAGGACCACTGGGGTCTGTTTTTGACACATGTACGAGGTATTTATTTATTTATTACATTTCTATACTGCCCCATCCAAAAGCTCTGGGCAGTGCACAACAAGTAAAAAACAAAGGTAAACACAATTTAAAACAAGCTACTTTTAAAAATATAAAACAAATTTAAAACAATTCAAAATCATTTAAAAGCTATTAAGAATACTTAAAATATTTTAAAACCTTGGAAGGCCAAGCCAAACAAGTAAGTCTTTAGGGCTCTCTTGAAAGGCAACAACGAGTCCAAACTACAGATACCTGCTGGGAGTGCATTCCACAGACCAGGAGCAGCTACAGAGAAGGCCCGGTTCCAAGTTGCCACAAGATGTGCCAGCGGCAACTGGATATGGATCTGTCCAGAAGACCTCAGCGTGCGATGGTAGGGTCATACAAAAGAAGGCGCTCTTTAACGTATCCTGGACCTAAGCCATTCAGGGCTTTAAAGGTAATAACCAGCACTTTGTGTTTTGCCCAGAAACATATTGGAGGAGGAGATGATTTGGGTGTCATCAACATACTGATAACAGCCTGCACCAAAACTCCTGATGACCTCACCCAACAATTTCATGTAGATGTTAAAAAGCATTGGTGACAGAATGGAGCCCTGAGGGACTCCATATAATAGCTCCCATTTCAAAGAGCAACCGTCACCAAGCTCCACCACCTGGAATCTGCCTGAGATATAAGAGTGGAACCACTGCAAAGCAGTGCCTCCTATTCCCAACTCCCCCGGGCACTCCCAAAGGAAACCATGGTCGATGTTATTGAACGCCACCAAGAGATCCAAAAGAACCAATAGAATCACACTCCCTCTGTCGATTCCCTGCTAAAGGTCATCTATCAAACCAACCAAGGCCATCTCAACCCCGTAGCCTGCTCTAAAGCCAGTTTGAAATGGGTCTAGACCCAGTTTTGGTTTCTTCCAAAACTGCCTGGAGCTGGTTAGCCACCACTCTCTCAATCACCTTGCCCAACCATGGGAGATTGGAGACCAGCCTATAACTATCCATCCCAGAGGGATATAGGGAAGGCTTCTTAAGAAATGTTCTAATAATTGCCTCCTTCAAACAAGGAGGCATCCTACCCTAACTCAGTGATGAGTTAATAATATTAACTAGTCCATCTTCAACAATTTCCCTGCTAGCTAGAAGCAGCCAAGTTGGGCAAGGAACCAGAGAACAAGTGGTAGGCTGCATCACCCCAAGCAGCTTGTCCACGTCCTCAGGCATCACAGATTGAAACTGATCCAATCTAATACTCCAAGAGGGATTTCTGGCTCCACCTTAACAGACTCCGCAGAAACAGTGGAGTCCAAGTCGGCCAGAATACAGGAGATTTTGTCCCCAAAGAACCCATTAAAAGCATTACAGCAGAACATAGTCTCCAGGGACTGGTTCGAACTGGAAGGAGCCTGAATCAAATTCCTCACAACCTGAGACAACTCTGCTGAACACGCACCTACAGAAGTGATGCATGCAGACCAGAATTGTTTCTTGCTACACATACCACCTCCGCATAAACCTTCAAATGGGCTCTGTGCTGTGTCCTGTCCATTTCGAGCCGAGTTCTCCACTTGCGTTCCAGTCACCTACCTTGCTGCTTCAGACTCCACAACTCTTCTGTATACCAATGGACCACCTTTAAAGCAAGTCAGAAGGGATGCTTAGAAGCGATCGTGTCTACCGGCCTGGTGAGTTCTCTATTCCAGGTTTCCACCAGGACATCAACAGAATCACTGGCAGTACCAACACTGAAACCCTCCAAGGCTTTTTGAGGTCCTATTGGTTCCAGCAACCTTCTTGGATGGATCATCTTAATAGCTCCACCACCCCTGCAGGACTGGATTGTGGCTGTGAAACCAACCTTAACCAGGTGGTGGCCCATCCATGACAATGGGGAAACCCTACCCACTGAACATCCCCCTGATCCTAACAAAAGACCAAATTGAGTGTGAGACCAGCAACATGAGTTGGTTCTGAAACTAATTGGGATAGGCCCATAGTTGTCATGGCCACTATGAACTTCTGAACCACACCAACCCCAAACTGGAAAGAGGAGTCCCCCAGCACTAAAAGTTAGGGAGTCAGTTGGGCAGCAGGGTGGATGGTACACCAACAGAATCCCTAATCTATCCCTAGTTCTCAGCCTCAGAAATACACACTCAGTATAAGTCAACTGTCTCACAGGGTCCTGGTAATGGAGATGGTATTCTTGTGGACCACAGTCACTTCACACACACACACCCTGCCTGCTTCCCCTAAACTGCTCCACAACAGAGTAGCCAGGTGGAAGAAGCTGGGTCCAAACTGGGCCACTAGCCTCCCCTATCCAGGTCTCAGTTATACAAGCCAGGTTGGATCCCTCATGCACGATCATGTCATGGATGATTTGGGCCTTATTCTGAACCGACCTGGCATTGCAAAGAAGCATGGCTAGGTTGTATGGGTAGCTGGAACTGCTCCCCAAAACCTGAATACTGACAGGGCAGCCAGAAGTTGTTAAATTACTAGTTTCTCTTTCCCTGTAACAGCCAGCTGATCTGCCACCACCAATTCTTCTATTCCCCAACCCGACTGTAATAGCTTCCCCAAAGCTGCAGGATGTGTCACCCGCATCACCCTTCCCAAGAGAGTCCAAACACATGATCATAAAAGTCCTGGCACAAGCCACTAAAAGGAGGACTATTAAGCATTAACCCAAGTCCCCAACCCCACCTTAATATAACCTTCTCCCCTAGACCTCATTCCCACACTGAAGGTCTGGCACCAAAAGCTGGCCCCCTTTGGTGGCCAGCTTTGGCGGCTGCCTACAGACAGTCCACTGGCCACACTGTTGACTATGCCTCCTTCCTTTATGCTCCCAAGGACTCAAAAAAATCTCTCCTCTCATGAGTGCTCTCTGGTCTTTAGGGGCAGGTGGAAATAAGTCAGCAATCAGGAAGAAAGCACAGGTGGAAACAAGACCTCAAACCAGGCTGCAAGCACGCTGCTCTTCAGAAGAACTGGGCCTGCAAAAACAAACTTCATTGGCCAAGGCAGGAATGCCACAGGCGGGGTGGGGGAAGAGACAGCTCTTATTCATCGAGCAAGTGCAAGGAAGCTGGCAGAATCTACCCTCCTCTCCTCACCTTAAGCCCTTCTGTCTCCCAAATCCTTGCAGTGTGAAGCCTTCCTTTATACTCCCAAGGACTCAGGAAATCTCCTCTCTAACAAAAGCTCTCTGGTCCTTAGGGAAAGGATAACTTGGTTATCCCTTCACACCATCACTACTACTCTATCACTAGAACCTCTGGACCCCTGCTTCATGACAGCATCTCACAGGATCAAGTCCTTAGTCTGCAAGGTTCAGAAAGTTAGCACATACTAATTTTCTTTTTGAGGGCTCAACAAGCCTTGGTCAGAATAGGCATATGGAGTGTGTTATATTGCTGATATTTAAATAGAAGATAAAAGCAAATCTGCATTACTTAAGTTCAGAATGCAATTCAAAATTAAAATGAGCAACTGTTTATTACTGAAGATATTCAATGGGTTTTTTAAATATTACATATGGTACAGAACAGAAAGCATAATAAGCATAAACACACACAAAAATCTGTGTACACTGACTAAATGCCAAGGAGCTGGTAGCATTTAATTCTACATAAATATTAGATTCACAAACATGCTGTAATTCTTTAAGTTAAAAGATTCTAATATATGCTTCAGACACATCTGGGTAAGTTTATGTTGCCATAAATATGCCCAGTTACTTAGCCAGTACATTGACTCTGGTCAGACTTAGAATAATTTGTTGCATTCTAATGGCCATATGAAAAAAACATACTTTTGATATTGGGGATGTGCCTGAACGGGCTCAGGCAGCCATGGGTGGGGCAAGGGGTAGTTCCCTTAAGAAGCTGATAAGCAGGTCCTTACCTCCTCTGCTGCTGCCCAACCGCTTTTCCGGGTGCAGTGCTCGCTCTACTGAAGGCTGCATGCAGCTGTGGCACTGTTCCCCGCAGCCTGCAAATGGCATCGGCACACACATGGCCACTGCACGTTCTAAGGCCATAAAGTGGCCTTTGGTAGAACGAGGACCATGCCCGGAAAAGCGGGGCAGCAGTGGAACAGGTAAGGCCCTGCTTACCTGCTTCTTAAGGGAACCACTCTCTGCCCCACCAAACTGGTTTGGCTGCTGATGCCCGAGCCGGTTTGGCACTTCCCTAAGGAGGCACCAAACCATTTTGTGAACATCCCTAGTTGATATTGACTGACAATGGCAATAAAAACTATTATACTGATTTCAGTTTGGATCATATTTTAATAACATGGATGATCCCAAGTGTCATCACACATCACATGATTCTAGTACTATTGCTACTACTACTACTGCTACTGCTACTACTACTACTTCTTATTTATTCAAAAATTGTAACATTTTAGCTGTATGGCCTTTGGCCATTGTGGCCAGAAATGATAGGAGTTGTAGTCTGCAATGGCCAAACATCTCCCACAGGAAACCCTCTTGTGGAGAAATACCTGTGAAAACAGTACGTTCTGTTTCATGGAGCAATTCCACATCGATTGTATGTTCTTCCCACAGTTTTGAATAATTTGAATGCTTCCTCTTCATGTTTTTCCCCCCTGAGAAATATGCTTTATGCATATTTTTGCATGAATAAAGACTTCTAGCCTTAATATGCCAGTTCAAAGTCCATTTATAAGTGGAGCTTACTTTCAAGTAAATGTGCTTAGGATCACAGCCTAATATTTGCTGTGTCAGAGTATGTGGTGTTGGTCCAGTTAGCTAATGAATGTCTTGACTGCTTGTTACAAGATATGTCGTGATTGTGGAAAGATGTGTTAGTTCTCATATTTCAAATTAGGCTGCTATATATGACATATACTGCCTTCATATCTATGAAAGGCTATGAATAATCTTTTAAAAATAATGAACACTGTGATTTTGAGCATTCTGTCAAGTGTGCCTCACATCTATGTTCCAAATGGACATATATACTATCCTCTTAGAAAGTTATAACATTCTTGACTGTAAGAAGATAAGTATCAAAGATGGTCTAATTAAAAAAGCAAGTTCTAGTAAGAACTAATCTGCCTACTTTCCTTTCACTATCCCTACAACTGGACTAAATTTGATCCAAATTGGTTAATATTTGCACCTCACTTGCACCTCAAATGTTCATGTGTCCGCAATATTGAATTGGGGTGGATGACATCATCATAAACCGCGTTTGAGGTGTCCCTATGTGTTCCTACAACTGTTTCAAATGGATGTTTGGAGTGGATGACATCATCACAAACTATGCGTTTGAAATGTCCTTATGTGTTCCTACAACTGTACCAAATTTGGTCCAAATTGGTTCCCACTTGCTCCTCAAAATTTGGTCCAAATTGGTTCCCACTTGCTCCTCAAGTATTCATGTGTCTGCCATCTTGAATCAGGGTGGATGACATCATTACAAACTACATCCTCGAGGTGTCCCTGTGTGTATCTACACCTGTAGCAAATTTGGTTTAAATCAGTTAGGCGTTCCACAAGTTAACCCTCTTGCACCTCAAATGTTCACACGTCTGACATCTTGGATTGGGGTGGATTACTACATTACAAACTATACCATTGAGGTGTTCCTGTGTGTCACTAACTACAATTGTACTTGATTTGGTTCATATTGGTCCAGGCATTGTGAAGTTGATACGGGGGGATGGACACATGGACAGATGAATGTATGGACACACATGCGTGCACACATGCACTCACACACGCACACACAAGTCTGTTGGAAAGAAGGCTAAAAATGGTTCATACATTCCTTAGAAAAAAGCAAGTAGAGCCATTGGTTTATTGGGAAAAGGAAAGTAAAGCCTTCACTTTATTCTATACCTAATTCTGCATTAATGTATGAAGTATTAATGTGTATTAATGCACATCTCTCCTGTCTCTGTGTAGAGCTCTCCTGGTTTTTGTAGCTCACTGCAGAAAGTGGTAATATTCCACATGTTTCATCAAGTTAAAAAGACAAGTCATTTTATACTCACCTTCTAAATAAACTAGAAACAGCTTCTAAGAGACCCTTGTATCAGACTCCTCATAGTGCTGAGAGCCACAAAACACTCACTAACCCTACATGTTAGAGAGCAGTTCATTGTCTTCCAAAATATCATATGAACTGTCTGCAACTTTCTTGCACACCAGCATTTTTCATTTGCAACATAGCATGTGAACAGATTTCTGGTGTGCGCATCCCTAATGTTATATATCTGAGGCAGCCTAAAACATCTTAAATTTTCTCTGCCATTGGAATGCACTCCCGTAAGATATCTGTAGTTTGGGCTCGTTGTTGGCCTTCAAGAGAGCCCTAAAAATGTACTTGTTTGGCCTTGAAGCACAAAGGGGATGTCACACACAAAGGGGTTGTGGCCTCGAGCTCCGAAGAGCCCGAGCGAGTTCTCCCCTGTCATTTCAGGCAGCACTTGCTGCCTGACAACATCTATTTCCCTTTCTCTCCCTCGCTCACTCCAGAGTGCCTCCATCCTATTTGGATTGAACTTCAGCTTGCTATCCCTCATCCAGCCCATTATTGCCTCCAGGCAGGCATTTAGCGGTGCCATGCCATTTCCTGATGAAGTTGGTATGAAATAGATCTGGGTGTCATAATGTTGAAACATCCCAAACCAAACCACCTGATTATCTCTCCCAGCAGTTTAATGTAGATGTTAAAAAGTATTGGAGACAAGATATGAAGCCTTGTGGAACTCCATAATTTAGCTTGCGTTTTGCAGGATAACAGTGTCCAAGAGACACCATCTGGAATCTGCCAGAGAGGTAGGAACGAAACTTCTTTAGAGCAGTTCCACCAAATCCCACTTCCTTCAAGCAACCCAGCAGCATACCATGGTCAATAGTATTGAAAGCCACTGAGAGATCCAAAAGGATTAGCAGAGTCATACTCCCTCTGTTGATAGCCAATCGGAGATCATCCATCAGGCCGACCAAGGCAGTCTCAACCCCATAGCCCACCCAAATTCCAGTTTGAAAGGGGTCTAGATAATGTGTGTCATCGAAAACTGCCTGGTTCTGAGAAGTGACCACTCACTCAATCACCTTGCCCATATTGATCATCATATTGATGATGCCCTTCTTTTTAAAAATCAAATTAAAAATAGATTTTAACAGATTTAATTAGGTTTTATTTTGATAATCCAAGCTCTTTTGGTGTTGGAATTAACATATTTTCACAGAGCACAAAATCATATCAGTGTTCAGATGACTTCACCACAGATCTTCCTGGCCTTCAAACATAAATTACTGCTCCCTGGCACAGCGGCAAAATGCTGGACTAACAAGCAGAAGATTACCAGTTCAGATCCCCACTGGTACTATATCGGGTAGCAGCAATATAGGAAGATGCTGAAAGGCATCATCTCATACTGTGCAGGATGAGGCAATGGTACACCTCTCCTGTATGCTACCAAAGAAAGCCACAGGGCTCTTTGAGCGCCAGGAGTCAAAATCGACTTTACGGCACACTTTACCTTTACCCACAGCATACATGTAATAAATATTCAAGAATCCAAGTCCTTATATGGACTTTTCTTATACTCAAAGGGTATAAGATGAAGAAGAAGAAAAAAGGTCCCGTGAATCATTTGGTGATTGGGAGATCTAATCTTCATGCATGCATAAAGCATATGGGCCTATAATCAGAGGTGCTCTTACCTCCACACACCCCGGGGGCCCCCAACTCTGTTGCCAGATTTGGCTTTTTTAAAGCCAAATTTTGGGTTACAGCCCATTTGACTCACGAGTACACCCCTTAGGTTCTGGCCACACTGGCCCCCAAGTCCTCTTTAATCTGTCTTGGGTGGTGTGGTTTGTGTGCTCAAGAACCTACGTGTTAAAAAAATGATGGTTGACTTGTAGTGTGTTAGTGTGTGTGCGTGTAGCTTCAAAGGACTTTAGGTCCATGCTTCAAAATTACCTAGGTGCCCCTCTGGCTAGAATGTAGTGCAAAAGCTCTTGTGCAGAACTGTGAGATTCTCAAATAGCACAGCACTGCTCCATGAAGAGATTTCAGCTTGAAGTTGGCAACACAGTCACTAAAGTGACAGTCACTAACATGTCTGATCAGTACCATCCCTTACCCAAAACACAGCATGAATTAGAAGACTGGCTAAGACAGTTCATGCTACTCTGAAAATAGTCAGGGAAATGTTGGATGCTCTGTAGGTGTCACTGAGTAAGTGAGCAACTCGGCTGTGCAGATTTTCTGGGGCCAAAGCGAAGCACCGTCTGGTGGGAATCAAAGCCAGGCTGAAGCGAAGCAAACAGAACCTCATCCTTTATATCTCCAAAGCTTTAAAGTGAAGCTGTTTTGTACAGCAGAAGTGATCAAATAAAACAGTTTAGATGACATTGCCTGCCCTACAAATATATTTGCAAGAGAATTCTGGGGGGAGGGGAGGTGCAACAGAAAGAGCAAAATGCAAAAATACACCAATTTTTTTTTTAATTTCACTTTATTTTACTTAAATATTTGTATTCTGCCCTCCAGTAAAATACTACTCAGGGAGGGTCACAAAAATAGCAAAACAGATAAAACAGTATGAACGTATGAAAGTAATAAGTTAACTAAAACAGAACCCAATTAAAACTAGATTTGCAAACAATTAGAAAACCTACCAGATACAAGCTGTAATAAAAGACAGACTCAGGGGAGGAATCACATAACTAATAAATATTCCATATAACCATTAAACTATACTCTGGAACTTGTTCAGAAATTGGGACTCTTGCATAACACTCTAACCAGGTTCTCAGAGCTTTCTATTAGTCTTGAATGCCAAGACATTACTATACCAGAAGCCAAAACATGGTAATCCGACAAAGTGGTATATTAGTAGCACCAAAAACTAGGCTGCTCGAGAAGTCAGAAGAACTCTAGAGTAAGGCTCATTCACATAGTGCAACATGGTGATAATAACTAGGTAGACTGGGTCTTTAACATAGTAGGCTGGTCCTACATAAGCCCACTCTGAATCACAGCCCTGCTATTCTGTCTTCTATTTTAAAAAGTTATCAACTGTAATTCCTTTTCTATCATTGTAATTTCTTACTCTATATCTCCTAATTTCTGGGACCAATATAACTGTAACAGTCTTAGTGAAATTGCTATTGATTTAATTTATTGTTCCATATGCTTCAAGAAGATTGGTAGGTGATTGGTAGGTGGAATTAGGGGCGGGTCATTGTGGGGAGTCAAGCACAGGGTTTGGTCTGTCAAGCAGTGGAACCTAAGAAATTTTTGGTGAATCAGCAGATGGACCTTTGTGGAGCAGGGCTTGTTGTGTTTTGGCAAGTCAGGAGATGGAGCCTGGCAGATTTTGATGCATCTGGGGACCCAACGTTGAGCATCCCTGCACTAGATTCTGGTGTAGGTCAATAGAAAAACATTTTGAAAACCCTCCCCAGCCCCAACTTGATTTATTCAGCTAAGTACTTGATACCAAACCTGAGGCAAAAATTCTGAGTAAATGTATGGGTGGAAGATATGTCTGACAATCTCCAGTCTTATCTTGTCATGTGTCCTTATATTCAGGACTTTTTATTACACTGCTCACTAACATCCCAATATCGTGAAGCATCAGTCTGCTTCTGGAGCGCATACAATCATGCATAGAGCTAAGAAGGGCTGACAGCTCCAGCCCCCTTCCTCGGCTTGGACTCAGCACCATCACAACCAGAAAAGTACCCTTTGGTGCTACTGCATTGGACTTTCTCACCTTGTGTTGCCAGATTGGCTCTGCCCCTGGTCAACACTCCATTGTGTTTCTAGGGTCAAGGTGGACGGATTTTGTTCACCTCTCCTCCTTGACACATTTTGCTACCTCTGTTTCCAGAGATAGCTTAGGGGTCATATTCTACAGAATTTGCTTGGTTGGTCCTCAAAAGCCATGTTAAATTTATTTTATAGTGACAGACAATCTGAATTTTTTCTGAAGAAACTGTCTGCAGTATTGAATTACATACTGACAGCTCAAATATTTACATATTACATTACATACATTACATTACATATAAATATTTACATATTACATTACATTACAGCTGTCCCCCTGCTAACTTGGCAAAGAGGCACCTTTTAACGTGGTGATTCTCTTTATTTACAGTAGCAGGGGGAGAGTAACTGGCCCTGTCCACCCCCAGCACAGTACTTCCAGTGACTGTTGCTGGTGTCTGTCTTATGTTTCTTTTTAGATTGTGAGCCCTTTGGGGACAGGGATCCATCTTATTTATTTATTATTTCTCTGTGTTAACTGCCCTGAGCCATTTTTGGAAGGGCGGTATAGAAATTGAATTATTATTATTATTATTATTATTATTATTATTATTAACAATAACAACCATCAGCCAATTACAAAAAGCAACTTTATTGGGAACAGCCTATATTCTGTGACGATATCTATAACAACAGCAACAACATTGACAATAAAATTCAGCCATCCCAGTCCTTGGGAAGGACTCGATGTTTGGATAAAACAAACCAGTCAATAACACCTGTCTGACTGTGTAAAATAAATAATAATAATAATAATTTAAGTGGTAAAATACTTCCTCTTCAACTGTTTGAGTATTTTCCTGTCACTTTTTTTTTCTTTTTTGCTTGTTCTAAGCCCAGTTTTGTAATTTGGCCCAGGCATTTCTCTAGTAAACAAATGTACGTTTGTTCTTTAGCAAAGGTACTATTCCTATTGTAATTTAAAAGGTTGTTTTGAAATGTTCCTGTAAAAATTAGAATACAGTATTGGGAAACTTATCAAATTAATTTTGAGAGATGTACATTAACAGATTCTGCTCCATACTGTGTCTATTGATTTCCCTTCAAGGATCTGTGTATTTATACCAATTGATCTAGCATAACTAAGAACTAAATCAATTGTTATTTTTAGAACTAATACAAAATTAAGTCAGTATGCAGTCCTGTTTTGTAAGAAGAGTAGATTGCACAAATCTTTATTAATTTCCCCCCCAAAGTCCCATACTTGAACAGGTTGGAGAAGAGCTGTTTTGCTGACTCCCATAATTTCCACTCCCCATTCTGATTACTTTATATCTTATAGCTAAGCAAATCTGCTGAAGAGTGTCTGATAGAAGTATTTTTCCTAAAAACAAAACTGATGTTTGCCTGTTTTATATTCTGTTTAAACAGTTATGTAATTAACAAATCTCTGATAGAGTTCGCTTTTTCTGTCAATCAAAGTCTTGTCTTGACTCACAATCTGCATGTTACTAATGCCAAATACTCATTTGTTGTGACTTTTCTGCATTTAAACCTTTGTGCAGCATCCAGATCATCAGCAGACCAGCATCCAGATCTTTAGCATCTAGACCGTTAGTAGAAGTTGTTTCACAGAACACTAAAGATCTGGATTCCATTCTATGCCTTTATTTAGATGAAACACTAGGTATTTATTTATTGATTCATTGATTCAATTTATATACCACCCTTTCTAAAGTGGCTCAGGGTGGTTTACATTAAAAAAAATTTTAAAAAACAATAAAACAACTAAATTTTTCTAAACACGCACACATACAAACACACATTTAAACCAGATTAAAACTCATTACAATTAAAATTAAAAACTAGATAATGATATCTAGCCAGGCTAAAATGATGGGTCTTTAAGGCTTTCCTGAAGCCCTCCAAGGAAGATAACCCTCTCATATCCATGGGGAGCACGTTCCACAATCTAGGAATGACAACTGAGAAGGACCTATCCCAGGTTGCCAACAGATGAACTAGTGGCACCCAAAGACGTACCCCTCCTAATGATCTTAATGAGCAGTGGGGATCTTGTAGAGAAAGGTGCTCTCTCAGGTAACCCAGACGTAAGCCATTCAGTACTTTAAAGGTAATAACTAGCACTTTGTACCTTGCCCAGAAACATATCAGCAGCCAGTGCAACTCTTTAAGAACAGGCATAATGTGGTGTCTCCGGGATACCCTAGAGACCAATCTGGCTGCTGCATTTTGAACTAGCTGAAGTCCCCCAAACTATGTACAAAGGCAGCCCTACATAGAGCTCATAAATATAAAAGACCAAACTCTGTTCCCCAACACGGGTGCAGTTTGGAACACTGTCACTGTGTACGATATGTACACTTTAGGTTGTATGATTTACAGTGTGTGTGTGTGTGTGTGTGTGTGTGTGTGTGTGAGAGAGAGAGAGAGAGAGAGAGAGAGAGAGAGAGAGAGAGAGAGAGAGAGATTATTATTTGGTATTATTATTTCTTGTTTACACAGTCAGACAGGTGTTATTGACTGGTTTGTTTTATCCAGACATCGAGTCCTTCCCAAGGACCTAGGATGCCAGAATTTTATTGTCAATGTTGTTGTTGTGATAGATATCGTCACAGAATATAGGCTGTTCCCAGTAAAGCTGCTTTTTGTAATTGGCTGATGGTGATTTCTGTGGCCCCTATGGTGCTGAGGTGCTCTTCAAGGTCTTTTGGAACTGCACCCAGGGTGCAGTTATTATTATTATTATTTATTTGTTGAGATACATGAAGTTTAATAACTACCAATTGTTTGTAATTAGTGTTTCCAACAAAACAAATAAAGCATGATTTCATCCTCTAGTGGCAGTGTTTGGCATAGGAGTAATTAAATAGAATTATACTATTTTCCTCATCTTTCTCTTAAGTACTTTAAATGCATAAATTTCTAGCCACTAGTGACTAGAAAATTCTGGGTGCACATTAGCCAAAGCACTTTTAGGCCACTGTAATTTCAGTGGCTCTGGCATGTTTTGCAGCCTAATGTGGGCAGTGCAAAACCACCTGTACTGCAGCAGGACACTAACAAACATGGCAATGCTGCTGCGACACAAGGGCTTTCCAGTAACGCTTACCCTTGTGTGATTGCAGTTCGTATACTACTTGCATTATTCACCTGTGATCATACAAAGATAAGCTGTCGTGGAACAACCCTCTTCCACAGCAGCCTTGCTGTGTGTGTTAAGAGGCTCACAGAACATGCCATCCAGTGAGTGACTGGAAGTTAAACTTGACTCTCACATTTAAATCAGTGGGACAACTCTGCCTGAAATTTGACTTGTGTGTTTAAACTGAGGTTTATTGGGGCACATATCCAGAGCCCTACCCATACAGGAGCTTCCTCTGCACATATACAGAGATTATTCTGTGAGTGGGTGTGTTGATGTGTTTGTGTGTGTATGTGTAACTAGTGCTTGTTTGTCTGTAAATGTAATGTTTGTAATGAGACTGTAGACATCCTTCATGTGCACACCCTTCAGAATTCCTGCATCATGACTATTTTTGGACACTACAATCCCATTACATAAGAAACAGACACAGGGAGCCATCCAGTCCCTTTTGAAGTAAGTGGGATAATTCCAAGTAATATGGATAGATTTTGGTGCTGGAGAAGACTTTTGGGGATACTATGGACAACCAGGAAAACAAACAAATAGATCATAGAACAAATCAATCCAGAATTTTCACTTGAGGCACAAGTGTCCAGGCTCAAACTATCATACTTCAAACACATTATACGAAGACCCAGCTCCCTTGAGAAGTCCATAATGCTGGGAAAAGTTGAAGGAAAGAGAAGATGAGAACGACTAGCGGCAAGGTGGATGGACTTGATTACGACATCAATGAATGCACCACTGAGAGACCTTAAAGGCCCAGCTGAAGACAGATCATCCTGGAGAGAATCTATCTATGTGGTCGCTAAGAGCTGACACCGACATGACGGCATTTAATCAATCAGTCAATCAATGTGGATAGAAGTGGGTGAAACTCTGTAATCAAATATATAGTTTACTTTTGAGAAGGAAAGGAAGACTCGCATGGTTCTTTTTATGTAGAACTATGTATTGAGTGCTTTCAAAATTTATTTTAGCTGTGCTGACGGAACTCCCTGTCTACATCCACTATTAGGTGAATGTCACTGTTACTGGTGTTACTGAATTTTAGATAGAATAGTCTGTATTGATATCTAAAGCAAAACATTTAACAGCAAATCAATAATATATGTTGTGTCAAGGATAGAGAGAACAAAACAACTTAATTAGATTTGTGTCAAGGATTTTATTAATAGAGAAAACAACTATGAGACAAACAGAAAAAGTGCTAGGCAAAATAAATTGTCTCTGTTTCTTAAAAGGACAGTAGAGCTTGAGCTGGAAAGATTTCTGCTGGATGGCGCTCAGTGCAAAAGAAAATCTAATCACAATCCTGACAAGGTTTTCAGTAAACAGCTGTTAGTGTATGACTGTCAGAAATTGGAGGCTGACACTCTCAAGTGAATGTTGACAATTCTTTCAGTGGTCAGAGCTCTTAATTCAGTGTCTTTAATAGAGGAATTATTAATTTAGTTTTAAGAAAAACATGTAAAATGTAACAAGCATATATTACAGTTATATTTCACTTTAAAACAGGTGGGTTTTTGTTTTTTTTAACATCCTTGCAATTAGCAAGTTCAGGTTTTCATTTTAAACCAGCTTAAACCAACACTTAAAATAACTGAAAAATAATTATTATAAAAACTCCTGATATAGATTTTAAAAATCCTATTAAATTTAAATAAATTGTATTCCCCAACCCCATTCCTCAGTGCAGAACTGCAATCAGACATAAAAATCCAAAGATGTTGGCATACAAAAGGTTGATGAATTCCAGCTATTGAACGATGTTCATTAGAACAACAGTAAAAAGAACGTTGACAATCTCCGACATACACTATAACTCTAATTAATCTATATGAAGTCTCTTAGAAAACCGTATTTGTCTACTTTTTGTACACACAGACACAAACTATAGTCACAGAGTAAAAAAAGAATGCCCTAAGAGCACTACCGACTTTCATTTGACAGTCTATGGCATTGTCTTCTTGAGAATTAGTAACGGTTGCCAGAGTATTTTGGGGGAAAGCAAGGAAGGCATTGGAGGAGTTTAATTCTAAAAGCTGTAAAGCTTTTGAAAATATAGTTTATTGTGTCTACAAAGTTCAATAGGCAGTCACTCTTTTGTGTTGCAGAATTACTTCTTTTAAGATGCTAATTGATTTTGAGTTAGTTTCAGGTTATTGAGAATTGTTTAACACCTGTGGAACAACAAAAACAGTATGTAGATAGCATTGTGACTGTTAGCTGGCAGTGCATTACCTAAAATTACTTAGAAATACATTTTAAGTACTGATTGTAAAAGGATGTTGTGTCTTGAAATTATATGTGAAACACACTTATTTTTAAAATTGAGGGTGCTCTAATTAAAACGGTCTTGCATAATGATTTCAAAATGTTCATAGCATACATGTGTGAATGAGACAGATGTAGAAACAGCCATCACTTCTTTACCAAATCATAGAAAGAAAGCAGTTTAATGAAATGTAATGGAAAAACCAATTAAGCTTAACTTTAATGTTTAAGCAGTATTCTGTTTGCTGATTAAGACAGCGTGTTTGGAAATTTCCCACCTGTTGAATTCAATAAAAATTGCCTACCAAAATCACTGAAGTTTGAAAAGCTGCTTTCTTGCAAATGTGTTAAATTAGTGAGCAGCGGGGAGTTCAGCCTATGTGTGTGTAAGGCATGAAAGGTTCATGCAGATAATTCTGTCAATCAAAATCAATAAAGCGGATGACAGTTTTAGACGCTAAATTTTTGTAAAAGTAGACTTACTGCTTGAGTCATCAACATCACACTATTGGATTTTCTAGGAGTTAATGCTGAAAACCAGGGTTATTGATTTTTGGATTTTGAGCATATCTCCTCTAGGATTTCCTAAGTGTTCTTTGTGATGCTTCACACTTAAGTTGACAACACCAGTGGCATAGCTGTATCTTTACCTTTGTCATAATTTCTAATTATACAGAAGAGGATGGAAATGGCTTTGTAAAAATATTATTCCCCCCAAAAGCAGTGTAACAGTGGGATTATCTGGGTGTTGCTTCTTTGTCTAGTGGCCAATACAACCCGCCATCTTCTCCAGGAATTAACATACAGTCACAGATTAAGACCTTTGACTGTCATAAATCTGCTTCCCAATATGTTTGACTGGCAGGAGAGCTCTCAATCCATCCCTAATATAAATAGGGTTTTAGTACATCCAGAGCCGCTCTAAAGTTAAACACACAATTTTGCGGTCGATTTTCTTGGTGTTGTGTATTCATTTCTTTCTTTCCTATTCCATGTGTATGCATGCTGGCATGTATATGCATGTGAGTGTGTTTGTGTATATGTAAACTAGAGACTGAGATAGGATAACAAAATGAACTACTGTATGCAAGAAATATATGAAGCTCACCCAGCTGCCAGCAGCAACTGCTACATGCAGTCCACTGATTATTGCACTTATATCGAAGATAGTCAGAGTTACAGCAGTTGTGATGCTCAGGTCCTGCACAATAACAACATATATATGGAACAGGCCTGGGCGGTGAATCAGTCTTATACCTGTAGTTACCCTGGAAACGTTTTTAAAAGCGAGTACTCTGACATGGACATGGCCCTGCATCAGTACAGCCAACCTGAATATTTCAACGAAGAAAAACCTACTTTTTCTCAAGTGCAATCACCATCGTACTCTCAGAAGAAAGGTAGGAGCACTGTCATTGTTTCTTGTTAGCAAAAAT
Organism: Hemicordylus capensis; assembly: GCF_027244095.1. Classification (NCBI taxonomy): domain Eukaryota; kingdom Metazoa; phylum Chordata; class Lepidosauria; order Squamata; family Cordylidae; genus Hemicordylus; species Hemicordylus capensis. The sequence goes on from NC_069662.1 coordinate 109,147,771, forward strand.
AAAATCCACCTGAAGCTTGTTCTTCTGCTCGCTTTACGCTTGCAATTTTCTCAGTTGGCTTAGTTACATCTTTGAATGTGAAGACTGGCTTTTCAGAACTGAAGGCAGCAGCAACAGATGTTGCTAGGCAATTGGAAAGGGTTTGGGGTTTTGTGGGGGGGGTTGTAAAAGATAAGTACTTACAATTACTTTTACTGTAATCTTAGAAAGCTGATTTCTTCATATATGTATACAAATATTTCTGTATTGCTAGCCTACTGTGAGTGTATGTTATATTAATTTGTGATTGCGATGTTAGACTGAATGAGAAAGTTTCTGCTCAGCAAGGCGTTCATCATGCATTGATATTGGCTGTGTCTAGTATTTTCTCAGTGTTTGTACTTAAGTAGATACTATCTAATTAGCATTAAGAAGTCAGAGGTGGTTAAAATAGGCTCAAATTATCAAATGTCATATATTTGAAGTTCTGAAAGTGTTCAGCATTGGATTAGAGCAGCCAATATACATAATCAAGTGAGGGAGACTGCAAAGCAAGAATAAACTTCATTTTGCCAGTGCAAATTAATCTGATGTTTGAGTCGAGTGGTTATGTGGGATGGATTGCAAGTTTGATATGCATTCCTCTGACAGTTAAAATGTGCCTCTATTTTTCAAATGGTGTTTATGTTACAAGCAAAGTATGCAGCATTTCTTTCTTTAAAAAAAAAAAAAGACAAGTGTTTTGAAATACTGCTAAGACCTTTCAAAGTGTTCAGAATTAATTTATAGATCAACATATGCGTGATAGAAACAGTCAGGGATTCCATATCATGAAAATGCTGGCTTAAAACATCTATGAATAGAATAGAACTACTAACTAGAGATCGGTATATACCTCTCAATTGTTGCTGTGCACAGTTAAGCCTAACTGAGCAAATGTTATTGGCTAAAGAGCAGTAATGTGTTTGTTTTAAAGGGCTTTTGTAGCCAAAAGTAGTCTATTTAGAATCATATTAGGAATATTAAAAACTACCCCCCAGCCACGCAGTACTGGAAATAATCCATTAGCACCTGGTACATTAAAGCTCTTTCTTTTTTACCTCAAACAACATAGTGTTGCATGAAGACAAAGATAAAAATTCTCTAAACGAATAATGGCAGCTAAAAGATCATTATGAAGTCATGTGTAGATCATGCATAGTACACATCTTTCTATTCAAGTAACTTTTTTAACATTGTAGGGTTGTTACAAATTTGGAAAATATGTAACAACAACAATTTGATTTTTTATTGGAAAAATTGATTTTTGTTACTTCCTTTGCTGTTACATCTTTCTGTCACAACATAGCCTTCATTATAAAATAATAGAAACAAACAGGCTACTATACTATTACAAGTATTGCAAACTTGGAAAAGTCATATGATTCCTCATACGCTTATACAAACATGTGACTTCAAGCTTTCTGTCTATGTTCAAAAATGGATTACTCACCGAAAAAGAACAACAATAATAGAAATTCAATAGTTCAGAGTAATAAGTTGATGATTCTTGGTTTATAATGGTATAAAGTGTAAGTTATCATTGTACTTGGCAGTTAAGACTCTCGCCATCTTTAAAAGTACTGATTAGCAATTGAGGTCTCTCTCTTGGCTTTAAAACAGAAATGTGATGGGTTTTGCAACTTGCCCAACAGCTTTCCTAGCCGCAGTTTTAATACTAGCAAATTTTATTATCTATCGTTTAAAACTGCTTTTCCTTTGATGACTGCAATAATCTTAACAGAGAGTTTTCATTGCAAGCTATCCTTAGTTAACACTGACATTATGTAAGTTGAACATGGAGAAAACTTTCAAATTCCTGTGTTTGTGTAAGTGGATGAGGTCACATCGCTTTTCCAAACTATTCTAATACTATTTTTTTGCAAAACAACTTCTTTAGGAAAGCATGCTCATATTTCTTGAGTGAGGGGGGACATTTTGGTTGACTGATTCCAGCCAAACTCTGATAAAAGTAACAGATGAGCTAATCCTTCCCTGAGGACAGAAGGGTCTAATAAACAACATTTGTGACAGTATTGATCCAAAATTGATTTTTTTACCATTCTTCCTCCACCTTTTTTTGGTTAGCAAAGTCTTAGTACTAGCTCATTAAAAGAAAATTAAGATCCAAAGCAGGTGTTCATGATGAGCTCTATGAAGCTTTGTGTTAGTTCTATGTGTTAGTTCATAATAACTAGGATTTTTCTTAATTATGTCACTCTGTAAGAACTGTTCATAATAAACTTCTAAAACTTCTACCATTTGTTTTCTTTCCAAACAGAAGAGAGGCCAATTCTTTTCTGTTGGTAATGAAAGGCTGTACTTAATATTTTTAAGTACATATTGTCTTCTCTATTGTCCAGTCTTAAACAGAATTAAGTTCCTTTATAAAAGTCAAGAACAAAAGATCGACATGATGTGTGGAATGGCTTCTATGAAAGAATTATAAGTACCCAGAACATTATGGCTCGTAAATGTTCTGCAGTGTAATCATATGCTTCCAGCTGTTGCTTTAGAATTATTCTATTTTTCTGTCCTTCTGTGCAAAAAAAGAAAGTTTATTAAGAGACTGAAAATCAGAATGTTTAACTTGTTGTATGTTCTTAAAAGTGGATTGTTCTTAAAAGTTCAGATTAACAATGAGAACCTGCCTTGTCTCCTGTTTACTCCAACATGGCTGTGTTTATAATAGAGGGCAAAAAATGATTGATTCAGTATCAAGGCATTATATTACATTAAAGATGTAGTTTGGTGCTACATGTGTGTTTTTCTTCTGTTAAAGAGCAGCTTGGGAGGACAGGGGGACCACTGTTGAGTATAGTGTGTGAGGAGCAGTTATTTAACCCTTTCCCCTTATGCAGCAATCTGAAATTTGCACTTCAGGAGAAAAGCTTCCTTTGGCACCAATGGAAGGAAGCTTACTTTCCAGGTCTCATAGCACTTGCAGGGACACCATTTTCATGGAACTGTGCTGTAGCAGGTAGGAGTTAAATAACTCTTTTCCATGCACTGTCATTCTGATCCTGATTCCCCATCTGCTGCTACATCATTTCAAAGAAAGATATACGCATGGCCAAACTACATGTTTGACATTTTCTGCTGTTTGACTTTCAGGCTCTTTCTGTGCAAGAGAAGAGGAAGAGACAGAGAACAATTTTTATTCTACTGATTTTAATTAAACTCCTCTTGTGATAAAGATTTGCAAAATCTGGCCCTCACTTGGAAGGTGGAATTTTAAACTTTTTTTGGACTAGCTTAGGCTGGGCTGGAGTGTAGTCTCAGACCTATGACCGTACTCTGCCTGCCATCTTACACTCAGGTAGCTTAAATTACAATGATCAGGATCCCCCAAAAGCATGAAACCAGTTCTGTAAATCTACAGGGGCTTTAGATTTCTTTTTCTAAAACAGCAGCCTGTGCCTTTTCACTGTTGCTGCATGGCAAACTGCTAGTGAAACTGAGCAGTTTCCAAAGCAACCTCTCCACTTAGGAGAGGAGAGCTGATCTTGTGGTAGCAAGCATGACTTGTCCTCATAGCTAAGCAGGGTCTGCCCTGGTTGCATATGAATGGGAGACTTGATGTGTAAGCACTGCAAGATATTCCTCTCAGGGGATGAAGCCGCTCTGGGAAGAGCAGAAGGTTTCAAGTTCCCTCCCTGGCTTCACCAAGATAGGGCTGAGAGAGATTCCTGCCTGCAACCTTGGAGAAGCCGCTGCCAGTCTGTGAAGACAATACTGAGCTAGATAGACCAATGGTCTGACTCAGTATATGGCAGTTTCCTATGTTCCTAACTTGCGATATCTTACAGTGCTCACATGTAGGCTCCCATCCAAATGCAAACCAAGGCAGACCCTGCTCAGCAAAGGGGACAATTCATGCTTGCTACTACAAAACCAGTTCTCCTCTCTAAGGGGGTGTGTGTGTGTCAGATGTTAAAAATAAAATGTCAAAATGCATAGTGTCCTCAGCTCTTTGAAAGACACAATAAACAAATAGAAGTTCCCCTTGGTTACATCCCATTGCTAACTGGGCAAAGAGGCACCTTTTACCGTGGTGATACTCTTTACTGAGCAGGGGGAGAGTAACTGGCCCTCTCCACCCCCAGCACAGTGCCTCCAGTGACTGTTGCTGTTGTCTGTCTTGTGTTTTTTAGAATGTGAGCCCTTTGGGGAAAGGGAGCCATCTTATCTATTTATTATTTCTCTGTGTAAACCACCCTGAGCCATTTTTGGAAGGGCGGTATAGAAAATGAATAATAATAATTATTATTAGTAGTAGTAGTAGTAGTAGTAGTAGTATACCAGTCGCCTGCATGAGCTTAGCTAGTCTTTTGGTAGCAAGTATGAATTGTCTCCTTTGCTAAGCAGGGTCAACCCTGGTTTGCATTTGAATGGGAGACTATATGTGAGCACTATGGAATATTTTCCTTGAGGAATGGGGCTGCTCTGGGAAGAGCACCTGCACGCTTGCATGCAGAAGGTTCCAAGTTCCCTCCCAGGCATCTCCAAGATAGGGCTGAGAGAGACTTTTTGTCACAGCACAAAGGATAATTTTTGTACCATGACTATGCATTGCATCCTTACACTAATGCGAGAGCATGTGTGCTAGGCAAGACTACTCTGGAATACTACCCATGAAATTAAAATACATGTTTTGCAAATTCTAGTATAAACGCTGACAAGGTAACAAAAACTCTGATTGAAGTCAGCATGGTTGAATTTGCAATGGTGTAATTCCATGATCCAGACAGATTTACTTTGGCATTAGTATTATTAGCTTCAGACCCTGATTGTATACAGTCAATTTGGTGGACTATTGTTAGGCTTGTCTAAAAAACTCTAGTACTGAAAAAAGAAGTTCATTTTTTTAATGTTATCATTGAAGAGAAGAAGAAATTTCATTTGAGAGCCTGGAGCTGAAAGCAGCATAATAATATTATAGAAAATTCCTGATCCAAATGCATAGGAATTGTGTTATATAAAATCTACAATGTTTAGTTGAGTCTATTGGCTGATAAACCAATTCAGATTGCAATCCTAAGCATACTTACTGGGAAGTAAGCACCATTGAACACAGTGAGACTCCAAAGTAATCATGCATCTGTGATCTTTTAAAACACAGATTACAGTTCTTGATTTATGTGAGGAGAGCTGGTCTTGTGGTAGCAAGCATGAATTGTCCCCCTTTCTAATCAGGGCCCACCCTGGTTGCATTTGAATGGGAGACTACATGTCATCACTGTAAGATATTCCTCTTAGGAGATGGAGCCACTCTGGGAAGAGCATCTACATACTTGTATGCAGAAGGTTCCAAGTTCCCGCCCTGGCATCTCCAAGTTAGGGCTGAGAGAGACTTCTGCCTGTGACCTTGGAAAAGCCATTGTCAGTCTGTGTAGACAATACTGAGCTAGATGGACAATGGTCTGATTCAGTATATGGCAACTTCCTATGTTCCTAGCAGCTCTTCCGGTCATAATAATCAGGGTCATTGATGGGATTTAAATAGGCTAACCATGTACTGTACAGCCTAAAAGGAGCAATTTGCACATTATCTTTTCTCATTTGTGATGGACCATCCAGAAGGAGCACTCACACTTCCCTCCTGTTGAGATGCATTGTTCAGTACAGCTGATGAATCCTCTTTGGGCTGTCTGCCACAAATGTGAAACTAGATGCGAATCAACTCTTCCGGTGTCCTTTCTGAAAGTATTCAGAATCAGAATCCCAGTCCTGGGGTGTAGTCCGAGGCATGCTAAGAATAAGTTTCATTGAACACAGCGGGATTTACTTTCAAAAAAATGATGCCTAGAATTGCATTGTGAATCTGTTTCTGTGTGTAAACTATTTTGTTCATGGAATAAAATAACAGTCTGTCTGCAAGCTAATGAATTTGAAGAATGATTGCAGCTTTATTGGATAGCCTTTTCATTCAGTGCTTTCTGAAAGAGCCACTTTTCACTCAGTGGCAATTACTTGGTAAGTACTGGGGGGTGCGGGATATGGCAAATAAGGAAGCATTACATTTCCCCTGTTAAAAATCATCAAGGGGGAGATCATAATAAATAATAGTACTGATACTTCACACAGATAGAATTCTTTCCTTTGTTTCTGCAGAGGAGACAAATGATTCCAGGAGAAATAAGTGTGTTGCCTAAGGAATTGTAGCAAATTGGAGATGAGATGGGGATATAATCTAATTCTCCTTCTGCTTTGTCCAGTGATTCATGCTTCCTCAACATATATATAATTTCTAAATGCATTTGAGCCAGGATTGAGTTTGGTTGGCACTAGTCACTTTTTATTGTTATAATGAGGCACACAAGGGTTATATTGACTCACATCTCAATATTACCATAAAATGGATCTTTCTTCAAGTGTACTGCATTGTACTTCAATATATTTAAGAACAAGGAACATGTATTTAAGAGCAAACCCTGCAATCAGTACCTTTGTGAGTAGTCCAAACACCCACTACTTATCACAGAGGCTGGGAATAGGTGATCCTATGATGGGGCCTTTGACCATTTGCTCATGCAGCATTCCCAGCTTGAATAGACTAAATTAATACCCTAGAATTTTCTTTAAAGTGGCACTCATTTCCTGCACAAAGGGATACATGGATATTTTTTGCTTCCAAAGAAGAAATGCAATAGAGCTCCACTATTAGAGCTCCATGAATACCACTCCACAATAGAGTGGTAGCAAAAGGAAAAATAAAAGTGAGCTACATATTCACTAGATATGTAGGAACTCTTTATTCCACCTATGCCACACACTCGCTTTTCTAATAAATATAAAATAGATGGGGTCATACACGATTTCTGAGCTACAGCTTCTTGCTGTCGGCTCACATAATGTATTTACCTGAATACAGGACAACTCTTGTTTTAAGACAAGAGCCTTCAAAATACAGGTTAAATGCAGGTTATACCTATATTCATCCAAAAGGAAGGAAGAGGACTTTGAATTTAAGATGACCCTGTGGTTTCTCACATCAAAAAACTGGCGGGGGCGGAGGGGGGGCTAGTCTTGGATTCAGGGAAATACAGTAATAGTAAGTGCAGTAATTACTGGGCTGAAATGTTGCTATCTTTTCAAAATAAGAAACGTATCTTGTTTTTAATGGCAGTAAAAAAAATTGTATTTTGTAAAATAGATTTAGCTCAGGTATGTTTCACATAATGTATCTTCATCAGAAAAAGTATTCATTTCTTCAGGGAAGAGAAAATGATGTTATTATCTGTTACGTATAATAGCTGAGTTTCAGAAAGTACCATAAACCCCTTTATTCAGTAAGGGAGAGATGAGTGTACTCAATCCAATGTATTACATCAGTAGACCTTTTAGGGCTTAATCACAAAACTACATGGCCCCACAAGGTTTTTGCAGACATTTCCAGGTTGAGATAAACCATTAACGATGTACAAAATATAAATATACGAAAATATATGAAACTACGCAAACATTCACTTTAAAATTATTTTGATTAATCAAAATTAAATCACAAGCACAAAGCTATTTCTACTGGATGATTTCATAAATAGGCAACAGTATTGCCATTGGCATGAATACATTTTATTCTGATTCTTGCTAGAGCAAGTGGCAACGTCTGCTATTAAAGTCTTTGAAATTATGAGTTTGATTGCCAGACAAAGAGAGTGCAGGGCCTGAACATGAATATCAGTTTTCTAAAACTCTAGTACGTTTGAAACTTATATGCTCTAAAAAGTAAAGACAGACTGGTGGATAATCCTTCATTTTGTGTTTTCTTGAAAAATGTACCTACGCCAATAAAAGAGGGAAGCACAAAGCAGTGATATTCACTCGCTTTAATAAAAGAGCTTTGGCTGATAAAGGCCACATGAATTTGATCAGGCAAGGAAATAGAATTTTTACTAGCCAAATGGATTTCAAATAATCCTTGTTAAAATCCTGCTTGAGTACAAATATGGGAATCTGATATGCTCCTTAGCTTGCAACTAGCTGAAAGCTCTGCAATGGTTCTTTAGCTAATGAGTATTTCCTGGCGATCCATGTGGAACTCTTCTTTGTGAATGACTCAGAAATCTTGACGATCAGTTATCCAGTAGTAAGAGCTGTGAATAATCCAGTGCAAGAGGCTATGGGGATTCTGCTTCTAGATTGAAAGTATAATACAAGAGAACCACTGGATATAAATTTGTTGATGACTTGATATATTTGTTGATGATATATTTGTTGATGACTTGAGCTGTCATCAACAAATAATGGTAGAACCATTATTTGTTGATGACAAATGACCAAGTGTTCATCTTGGTCAAGTGTAATAGATTTCAAGAGGGATTGCTCATATTGGATTATGGTGTGCATTCTTCTAAGGTAGGGGCATCTGCTCCTGCTGAGCAGTTTGTCTTGCCAAGAGTTCAGATTAGACAGATTTGCAGGTTGGGAGTCTGACTGAAGCTTTATCTCAACTGCCATAAAAATGCCAGACAGATGAAGGTCAAGGTCTTTAACGGTTACTTGAGCTCTTCCATTCAAGTCATGACCTGCACTCCTGTGGTCAACTTATATCTAATTCATTTGTTGAATAGGGCTAGTACGTAGCAAAATATCACATCTACATCCCAAATTAATGCTTTACTGTGCCTTGCCTTTGAAATGGCTGTATAGATCTGTGCTACTGTCAACATGGACCATTTCCTTGGTGCTCTAAGGTGTTGAGATGCAGCAGTGTGTTTTTTAATCTGCTACTCTCTCAACAGCAAAAGCTATATGTCTGTTTTTCTGTAGGCTCTAGGGAATTTTGCATTGGAAATTTTGTCTTTGCAAACATTCTACAGAGCCTTTCAATACAAATTTGTTTTGCAGAAACTGCCATTACGTTTTATCTGTTTCATCCTCTGCTTGCCTTGGTTGTGTTGGACTGCTCAAGTGTTAGTCCTCAAATAATGCCTTTCAGAGCCCATTTAGCAAAAGGGTAAACATGAATTAATCTGTCTTTTCTCATTAGAAATTCACAGATTCCCTCTTTATTTACTGTTGTAAATTCATTCTTTCCAAAATGGCTTCTTCTTGAGGCTGAGTGAAATTTGCAAAGCTGAGTAGATTTCAGAACTAAAGGTTCCGATACTAGAATACTTGTCCCTTGGCATAACTTAACACATTCAGATCAGGAGAGAACCAGCTTTTACAAGGTGATAACCAATTCAAGATAGACTTATAATCTTCCTTCTTGATTTTCATTATGCAATACTTACAAATACTATAAGAGTAAACTACATTCAGTTTACTACTAATGGCTGTTTTAAATTACCAAGGGATAGCTGTCATTTTATGTTAAAAATATAAATGCACACTGATGCATTGAGTATTCGGAGTATACTCTGCAGGGTATTCAGCTGCAGGCTCCCAGTACTTCCCAGTTTTCTTGTGCTGCTGCTAGGTCCTAATGCCAGTCATTCACTAGGGCTTCACTGCAGCGATCATCTGATGTGTTCGATCCACTCTTTGTACTGTACGGTATCAAGCATGGTGCTTGTCCTTGGCAACAGGAGTATAAAGTAGCAATTAATACTCTCTTGCCCAGAATCTGAGGACATCTTAAGTGCCATCCATCTTAACTTGGAGCACCTTAAGTTGAGGACTTCCTGTACAACAATGTATCCGGAAATGGTTATCACCTATTAGAAGCAAGAAGCCTTGCAAACAAGTTCCAAAAAACAGCTAGCCTACAAAAGGCTCAAAAAGCAATTTGCCTGCAAATATGTTAAATAGCCATCCAGAGCATACACAGCAATGTAATTAAGAAAGAGGATGGTAATTACACAGTTACTTACTGTTAGACTACATAAACCTGGATTTAGCTAATGTGAAGCTGGAGTACATAAACCTAGGTTTGTTGAAGTAGGTTTCAGAGGGACAGGGCTGGCATCAGAGATCAGCATTGTTGGGCAGCTGCTGAGGCACCAGGGCCCTCAGAAGGATCTACTGTTGATCCCTGAGATCACCTTTATGCCCATAATCTTTGTATGGTGTTGATAGAATGATGCTTTCAGGGTTCATCCAAGTAGGAAGGGTTCCTTGTAGAGCTTCTTGAAATGTGGAGACAGCTCTTGAGAGATGACAGCATCAGGATAGCTGGTTGAAGTCTTTCAGAATCTTCTCTGCTAGACACACAGAAAGGAGACTTTGGATATCTTGAGCCTTGGAATGCATTCAAGGCATCAGATGGATACTTATTCGCCTACTTGTGTTTTGTATCTTAAGGAAGATCTCCATACACACCTCAATCTAGTGACTCCCTTCAACATCCCTTAAACAGTCATATTTGGAAGAAAGGATTAATCAGCTCTGTCTCTTTTGAGGATATAGGTTTGTAAATAAAATGATTATAGAAGAAAACTGTTACCAAAATCTTTGAAACTTTTTGTTAGCCATTTTCTTCTGTAATCAAGAGTTTATCAGTTAATTTAAGCATTCTAATTCTTCCTAAATTCTTCCTTAATTGCTAACACCAGATAGGCTGTCCCATCTTGGGGGGAAACTGTTTTGTCTTTCAGGAGATGACTCTTTTTGCTTTTCATTGTTGAAAATGGATGAAAGCAAAAATGCAGGCCTCTGTGAGCACATTGACAACAACAGTGTGCTAACAATAATTTTTTGGGGCATACCAACAGCCTAAAAGGGGGAGAACTAGCCATTTGCCTTTTCATCTCTGCTGAGAACGAATGATCTCCACGCAACAACGCAGACAGATTTTTGCAAAATGGAAGAAAGGAGTTTTCTTTCTTGAACTTATTTTGTCCAGTTTACAAAAATATGTCTGCCTTGTTGCCTGGAGATAATCCTTTTTAAAAAAAATAGAATTTCTGCTTTTATTAGTAATAGAAATAAAACCGGTTACATCTCTGAGATTGACATAATCATACATGAATTAGAGCAATGACTCATCCACAGCAAGGAAAGCCAGAGAAAAGAAAAGAAAAGAAAAGAAAAGACTTGTGCAGAGTAATAATATTTAAGTATACTTGAATGAGTTAAGATAATCTGTAAGAAATAGGGGGTACATCTAAAAAACTAAATCTAATCATCAGAGAAAAAAGTGAACCTCAAACCTCCCATAGAACTCTCACCTTGGCCTCAAAAGAACGATTTAAAACATAAAAATTCAATGGAGAAGAAAATGTAAGCGTTAAAACACAAATTTTGCAATAAGGAAAAGGTACATAGATTGTAAATACGGAACCACATATCCACCAATATTTTATAATCAAAATTCCCATCTTGTCCCCAGATATGCAAGTGACAGAAATCAGTTAAACCTTCAGCAGTCTTATTCTTCATTTAGCAAACAAAAAACCAGGGAGATAAATGGAAAGATATTCTTTCATGAAGAGATAGACTAACTTCAGCCAAAACTGGTCTCTATAACCCACCACTGGGAGAATCGGCTATCAAGCTATGACACCAAGATCTCTTCCCATACATACATGTAATTCTTCTCAGTTTCCTTCTGATTGTTTGCATCACAAGCAGTTCATTCAATAGTTATCATTATACAGTTTTCATAACAACCAGTAAAAGCCCATAGGAAGAAATGAAAGTGAAGAAAGATACTGAGAAGAAGAAGAAATATAAGTGATAAAGGTGTATATATTTTTTAAAGTTGAAATTTGGTTTCAATTAGAATCTAAGGCTAACGAATAAATTGTTCAAACCAAAACTCAAGAGTACCAAAAAGTCAGACACTGAGCTTTCCAAATAAAATATTTCAATACGTAGTCTTACCTGGAGATAATTCTTGCTCACCAGAGATGTGTAGGCAAGCAGTTAGTTGCAAACTATTAGGTGCTTTTGGGTATCTTCTGTCTACTTACGTATAGGTGCAATGTGCATTATTTTGTATTTTAACTGAGATTTCAGATTGCAATAGACTTCTGTGAAATCTAATACTGTAGAATTAAAATATAATGTACATATTTTTGAGAATAATGTTCTTGTTTTGCTAGATAATAATAATAATAAATAAATGTTATTCTAGCCCAATTACCCTTTCTCCAGATTAACTATAATTTGAAGAGGTTTATATAGTTTATGGCCCACCAAAATGAATGCTGCTCATCAGCCTGGTCAACCCAGCAGGGACTCTATAAACCTAAGTTTCTGCTGACTTTCTGGCCAAAACTACAAACAAGGAGTGGTGACGGTTGCTGAACATCTTGGAGGTCACAGTACATAACTGAAAGGGCTATATTTGGCTTGTTATGCTGCAAGCTGTACAGGCCCAATTGAAAGCGTTCTCCATTTCTGTATTGATCCAGTTCCAGATGGTTGTGTTATATTCTTTCTTTCTTTCTTTCTTTCTTTCTTTCTTTCTTTCTTTCTTTCTTTCTTTCTTTCTTTGAAGGTTAAATATTTGACTGATGAGCATATTGCCCTAAAAGCAAACGTGATTGCAAGTTTGTTAGTGTAGGAAAATATCATTGTTTAGAAAGATATCGTGAAAAATCCTAGCAGCCCACAAAGAAAACATGTTTGATTCTATGTACATATGCAATCGTGATTTAAAATATTCACAAAGGAATGCAACTTTTGGAAGAGAATGGGCTAGTTAAACATGACAACAAATCATAGTTTGTTGTAATGAGAATGAGCAGGCACAAGCCTTGGCCTTGCATGCTCCCAGCTTCCTTCCCTCCTTCATGAGCAAGGAAAGAAATTGGGAGCTTCTATTTTGTGCTTTGTAACAAAACAGTTTCCCATTACAGAAGCCTTCTCTTTACTGAGGCCTCCCCTTCACCTTATTTTATAGTTTGCTATTTGCTATAGTTTGCTAAAACATTGATTTGTGTTGGTCCAATTTTTCTTGGTTATTTCTAACACAATCTTCTTTAGTTTAAACCTGAATGACTCATCCCTTTTGTTACGTGTCTTAGTGACTGTTAATGATCTATCTATCTATCTATCTATCTATATTTTAAACGTACCCATCACGAATCCCACGCATGGCAGTTCTCACAAGAGCGAGCTGCTGGGGGGAAAACTGAACGGGCAGAAATGGACGGATGGGCAAGAGAATGGCACTGGGGAAAGTGAGAAGGCAGCGGCAGGCTGAAGAAAGTGGTGCTGGGGAAAGCAGTGGGGGGGGGAGAAAGCGGAGGCGAGGGGGTGAAGAAGGTGGCAGTGGCAGGGGGGGGTGAAGAAAGTGGAGTGAAGAAGGGTGGCGGCTGCTAGCAGGGGAAGAAAGCAGCAGAGGGGCGACCAGAAAAAGCAGTTGGCCAGAAGGCCAGCCAGAGGGGGGGGAAATTGGAGGGGGGTGGGCTGAGAACTAGAGGCACAGATGCTTTGCGCCCAGCCCAGCTAGTTTCATTTATTTTCTCCAAAAACTCAGACAAAAAAAGGATATTTATGGTCATCTACATCATTTGTTGCCATTTCCTCTCAACATACACTGTTTGTTGTCTCTTGTTCTAATGTGTAACACTTATCTTAACCCTTTGTACTTCTTTCCAGTTTTAACTTATGTTGTTGCTTTGCCTTCCAAAATGCAAGCATGATTTAGGCAAAATTCAGGAGGAGAGTTAGGCACATGCTTATTTTTTTCCATTCAGAATCAAAGCGACTTAAAAGTGCTTTTTGACTGAAGTGTGTGTGTTGACATGCTAATATTGGCTCTTCTTGAGTCATTTCTGCAGATTTGACATTCTGTAACCTTTCTCTGCATATTGTTTATTATGAAGCGTCTTTTGACTTAGCCGCTTTGGTAGCTTCATGTGTTTCCTGCCTTTCACTTAAGGAGGTGTTTTCTCAGAATAAGTGATTGCAGTGAAAACTACTGTATTGAATACGTATGATTGTTCTACTTATAACATCTTCATTAACAATCTCTCTCTCTCTCTCTCTCTCTCTCCCCCTTTGCAGGGTACATCCCCAGTTACTTAGACAAGGACGAGCTATGTGTTGTGTGTGGTGACAAAGCCACTGGATATCACTATCGCTGCATCACTTGTGAAGGTTGCAAGGTAAATAATAACCAGACCAAAAGGTTGGGTGTTGGAAATGATAAGCCAGCTGCTGGATGTTCTCCAGGGAGTTATTCACACATGGCTTCAAGCTGTGGGGTATCTGAAGAGAGAACCTGCTTCGCAGCAGACTCACAAAATATTTAAGTCAGGGGATCAAATGGACAGTTCACATAGGGCCGGCTCGTCTCCGCAATCCCTGGCAGATCTTTTTCCTGTTCATCCCCATCTCTTGCTACGGGGTTCTCCTCCAGCTAATCACATCACAGAGGAGGCTAGTGAGTTGTTGTTGTTGTTGTTAGTTTGACAGCTTGTTACAGAACAACAGCATGACAAGTTTCCAAGCAGCCGGATCAAACAGCAGAACACTTAACTGCCTTCAGCACCTCATGTCCCCCTGCCACACACACCGCAGACCATTTAAGAGGCAGGGAAGTTTAAAGTAGAAATCATTGCTTTCTCTCTGTAATGAATAAAAATGCAGGCTTATGGAATCCGCTCAGACAAAAAGGGCTCAGGTTACATCAAAGCTGTAGTCTCCATTCTGCATATCTAAAGCCAATGTAAAGCATAGGAAGACCCACATTTTGCAGTTTGTGCTTGCGTTTAACTCAGGAATGTCTCCCTCCCCCTCCCCTTCTGGGCTCCCTCCACAGAATTTCACCAATCTGCCACAAACCTCCCCTCACCCGCCGCCATGCTTGCAATTGCAAATCACTCAGAGCAGACCATACACAACACAGCTGTCAAATTCCCCTTCATTGACTTTTGAAAAACGCTGAAGTATTGGCAATGGTCACGTCAAGGGAAAAGCGGTGGGGCATAACAGAAGCTTTAGGTTTGTTTGTTTTTTTAAAGCCGCTGAAAATAGAGGATTTTAAAAAGATGAACATCATTCGGGCTAAGCCAGAATGAGCAGCCTTGATTTGGGGGGAAACAGAGTCCTATCTGTGCTGGTCCCTGATAGCCTGCAGCGGCTTTGGGGTAGATGCAGCTAATATGTGGATTGGCACCCTCCATTCTGGAATAGATTTGAACTAAAAGCCATGTGTGTAAAGCTGCTGGATATAGATATACATACTTGTTAGGAAAGAACATCTGTTATGCATAATACTAATACTGGTGTACAACTGATCCTTTTTAATACAGGTTAATTTTTTCAGGTTGGAATTTATATATTAATTAATTATTAATTTATATATTTTTTGAATTTGTCATGCATGCAATTATTTAAAGTGGTTGGGTCAAATAATGGTAAAGTAGCATTTTATCTGTTGATCTCCTTTGAGCCACTTCTGTTTATACTAGCAGAACTTGTATTCTCTTCAAAATTTCATTGTCCTTGCCACCACTATTGCTTTTTGTTGATTAAAAGTAAAATGCAAGTGTCACAGGCGAGTATAGGCAGACTCCTGTGGCTTAACCAGATTATCAATAAAAATATATATGAAAGTTATTTCAACTCTTTAACCTTGTGGTCTACTTCAGTGATTTAAATAATCACTAGTTATTGTATTTAGGCTACAAGTTGTTGAAACTTGTTTGGCAATTTTAATTTTAACCTATAATCTTTATACTTTAGATCACTTTGGGTGGCTTTATTGTAATATGTAAAGCTGACCGCAGCAAGCTTAGGAAACTATTTTTTTAAATATATATTTCACTTTTTACATGGACAAAGTGAGACTTGTTTTGTTTATTTACAGTATAGGCATATACAGACCAGAGTGTTGTTGATATAAATACATGATTGCATGTATATGTATGTGATATCAAAACATTTTAGTAATTTTAAGCCCTAACTTTCATGTTTTTCACCTATGTTCTGTGGGGAACAATAACTTTTCTCTCTGCTTTCCCCAGCACCAGTGGAGTCCCTCAAAGAGAAACTGAGCCCGGCCAGCAACAGCAGGGGAGGTGTGCAGAGAGTGCTGGGAAGTGTTGTCCTGTCCAGTGCTTTCCCTATAGAGCTCCATTGGGGGAAACACTGGAAAGGACTCTAGGAATATAGGAAGCTGCCATACACTGAGTCACACCATCTCGCTCAGGATTGTCCACACAGACTGGCAGCAGCTTCTCCAAGGTTTCAGGCAGGAATCTCTCTCAGCCCTATCTTGGAAATGCCAGGGAGGGAATTTGGAACTTTCTCCATGCCAACATAGGAAGCTGCCATATACTGAGTCAGACCATAGGTCCATCTCGCTCAGGATTGTCCACACAGACTGGCAGTGCCTTCTCCAAGGTTGCAGGCAGGAGCCTCTCTCAGCTCTATCTTGGAGATGCCAGGGAAGGAACTTGGAACCTAGATGATCTTCCAAGAGTGGCTCCATCTCCTAACACTAATATCTTATAGTGCTCACATGTAGTCTCCCATCCAAATGCAACCAGGGTGGACCCTGCTTAGCAAAGGGGACAATACATGCTTGCTACCACAAGACCAGGATGCAGATGCTCTTCCCAGAGTAGCCCCATCCCAAGGGAAGATCTTACAGTGCTCACACTTCTAGTCTTCCATTCATATGCAACCAGGATGGATCCTGCTTAGCAAAGGAGACAAGTCATGCTTGCTACCACCAGACCAGATCTACTTCCCAGCACTCCTCACATGCCCTCCTAGACATTGCTGCAGCTTGCTAGGGCTCCATTTCCCTTTAAGAATCTCCACTTCTTAAAAGACATGGGGAAAAGACAGCACTGTGCAGATGAGCAGTGAGAATGGTCGCCTCCACATGACGCCAGTGGTCCTGTGCAGATTATTCAGCTTCAGCTATTTGGAGCTGGATAATGTACACCATCTCGAGCTTCTTGATGGGTGGCCGGAATATAACTGAAATAAATAAAGGTGAACCCTCTTCTGAGCACTTAGTCAATTTTTAATGGGGCAAATCGCATCTAGGCTCCTACCAGAATCAGTTAAATATTGAAACTATTGCCATTGAAAAGGCAATTA
This sequence comes from Hemicordylus capensis, assembly GCF_027244095.1. Lineage (NCBI taxonomy): Eukaryota > Metazoa > Chordata > Lepidosauria > Squamata > Cordylidae > Hemicordylus > Hemicordylus capensis. The sequence continues at coordinate 109,164,742 of NC_069662.1, forward strand.
TTATAAAAGTTATGCAAGCCAAAGTAGCTAATGCCAGCATTTTCTCTGTGAGGCAAAAGAAATGAAGGCTGCATGGTGTCTAAGAGGGCAGAAGCACATGATGTGGAAGTCACACTGAGATCTACAGTCTTCAGTGCGGGCCTGGATTCAACCCCTGCTAATCTGGCAAAGAGACACCTTTTAACGTGGTGATTCTCTTTATTGAGCAGGGGGAGAGTAACTGGCCCTATCCACCCCCAGCACAGTAAGAACATAAGAACAGCCCTGCTGGATCAGGCCCAAGGCCCATCTAGTCCAGCATCCTGTTTTGCACAGTGGCCCACCAGATGCCGCTGGAAGCCACAGACAGGAGTTGAGGTCGTGCCCTCTCTCCTGCCATTACTCCCCTGCAACTGGTACTCAGAGGCACCCTGCCCAGTACTTCCAGTGTCTGTTGCTGGTGCCTATCCTATGTTTCTTTTTAGATTTTGAGCCCTTTGGAGACAGGATCCATCTTGTTTCTCTGTGTAAACCATCCTGAACCATTTTTGGAAGGGCAGTATAGGAATCGAATAAAATAAATAAATAAATATTTACACAACAGTATTTGTATATACTAGTAAACTGAACACTGAGTCAGCCTGCATATGGCCACATTCTTGGGAACCAGAAGGGTAGATATATAATCATTGAGTCTTTGAGCTCTTGCTCAAAACATTCCTGGGATTTGTTGAAAAGATAAGAGTTTGTGACTGACTTCAGCCAATCAGCACTGTCCACAACTGATTTTACTGCCACTCTCTTCTGCTTGTCACTGGAGAGGAGAGGGAAGTCTGACTGAATGAGAGTGCTTTCCAGCAGCCTTACTGATTTGTAAATGTCCATGCCTGTCTTCACCCTTCAAATCCTAGAGAAACTGAGTTGCAAAAGGTGGTCTTTAGTCCCCGAAAGCTAATATTAATATAAATTTGTTAGTCTTCAAGGTGCCACAAGACTCTTTGTTTTTGTTTTTTTGCAACAAATTCACATAGGCACTTTCCAGATTACACCCTGCAACGGGGTCATGACAAATCTCTGAAGTGTGCTTCCACACTTCCTGTATTGAGACACCACAGTCCCTACATGGACATCAGGGTGCCGCTCACATTTCCAATGCCTTGTCTCAAATTTAATTGCTGCAATATAGAGATAGGACATCATATATCCAGCATAAATAAGTTGCTGTTTTTTCAGGTTGTTAGTTTCCATGAGACTGCTCCCCCTGCAGTTTACATTTCACATGCGACTTGCATAAACGGAGGCGTTTTGCTGCTGTTGAGCAGCTAGTCTGGAAAGCGCCATGGAGCTTTCCCGGACAGCAGGCTTTTCTGCGAGGCTTTATTCCAAGTTCAAAGTTGCCCTTTTAAACCGATGCAGAAAGTGGGTTTTTTTACCCCAATATAAATGAGCAACTTATATCTAATAACTCTAATGAGAGATGAAAAACCCGAACTGTGTTTGAAGTTGAAATTCCTGGTAACTTGCAGGGATTTCAGAGTAAATTTGGCCGATATGTGAACACACAGCCTCCATTCTTGAGGAGATGCAAATGAAAAGCCTGGTGTGAAAAACTTCATAGCTACCCCTCTAGAACAAATAACCTAAGGTATCATAAGAATGGGGTCCTATCTAAAGCCATCCTTATCAAAGGATTATGCAGCTTGATCTCACATTATGGAGATTACTAGATTTAGTGCCCTTAAGAGGAGTCTAATCAAGAGGTCCAAGAACTAAATCCACCTAACATTTAGATCCTAAAATCTAAATCTGTACTTTTAAGTGCTCCAGTAATTGCGATTCTACTGTAACAGTACTCCACCATTTCTAAAATTAGAAAGTTTTCCTAATAAACAACCAAACTTTTTTCAGGTGTAATTTGAACCACTGTCTCTTGTCTTGTCTACAGTAGACAAGGAGAACATCTGGTCCCCATCTGTTATCTTACATCTTTTCATATAGGATATTGTCATGTTCCCTTTTTGTCTTCTCTTCTCCAAGCTAAACAGATTCAACTGTTTTCCTCCCAGATGGCAAATCAACAAAATATTAAACCTAAATACAAAGAATATCTGAATAGTAGCAATGTGCACGGAAGTGGTTTCATTCACACCTGGGAGGTGCTGCCTACCTGCCAGTCCTTGCCCCGCCGCTTTCCCCCCACCAGTGCTCTTGTAAAAAATGGGCACGTAGGGCTGCCGAGTGGCTCCCTGCAGCCCCGGTCAGCTGTGCCCCGGAAATTACCGATGCGCATGTGCATGCATGCTGTGCGCACACGAGTTGGCCATTTCTGGGCTTCCGCTGTCCGGGACTGCAGGAAGTGCCCGCTTTTTATGAGAGCGCCAGCTGGGGGAAAGCAGCGGGGCGGGAGTTGACAGGGAGGCAGTGCCTCCCCCTGCCCCTTAAAGGAACTCCCCCCCTCCAAACTAGCTCAAATGCCGGTCCACAGAACCAGTTCGGTGCTCTCAGAACAGAGCACCAAACAGTTCAGTGCACATCCCTACCAAACAGCTATCCCAAGTAAAACCAGTTCACTACAAGATGCTTCTTCCTGGTTGCCAAGAGTGATTTCTAAAATTATCGTTATAATAATTATAGTTAAAACTCAGAGACCTAAATGACTGAAAACCTTGACATGCTTCAGTCCAACAGAATAGCAACATCCCCTGCTCGTCTTTTAGACCTGAAGGAGGAGGCTGCCACTCTAGGATTACAGTTTTGCATATCTTAAGTGTTTGTAAATTTGCTGTTTTATCTCTGTATAAATATCTGCATAAATAAACATTCAATTGTTAAGGTCTCCATAGCCATAAAAGTGAAAAAATGCTGGTATTGTTTTGCCTTCTCCTCTCCACTTAGGGTTTTTTCAGAAGAACTATTCAGAAAAATCTTCACCCAACCTACTCCTGTAAATATGAAGGAAAATGTGTGATAGACAAAGTCACAAGAAACCAGTGCCAGGAATGTCGCTTCAAGAAATGCATCTATGTTGGCATGGCAACAGATTGTAAGCTGCTTCCTTATTTTGCTGTGTTATTTGGTCTGATTAGTTATCTCCATTTCAGTACATTGTAATCACTGCTTTTTAAAAAACAAAATTTTTTATATTACATGTTGATTCAAAATATTGCTTGTTCTGCCCAGATAATTTCTCCACAGAGCTTTAATCTTCTATTTACTCTTGATAAGGCCGGGCTTTATTTTGCCCCTGTCGATTTTGCACAATATTCAAGAGATGAACAATGTCTGTCACAAGAGTGGGAGCCTGTGGAGAAGCTTCTTGCGGGGTGGGTGGGTGGGTTGGAATTACCATGTTTAAAAGAATGGGAAGTTGGGTGCTGTTGTTGTATGCGTCATCCTGCAGTTGTCTGTTTTATTTTTAGCCAAAAAGAAAAGGATCGCTACTCCACTCCGAAGGAAGCAGAGCGTATGGCTACAAGATTAATCTGTAGTCAACTTAGGTTGCCCAAGTTGCTCAGGAGATTTACAGGAGTTTCTTTGAATAGTATAAATGGGAGTGACTCACTTAAAGTGAAAATCCTGAAAGCTTAATAGTGGCTACTAGAGTAAATTCTCGAGTGCCAAATTCAACAGCAGGGGTAGGCAACCTTAGCTCTTCAGTTGTTGTTGAATTAAAACTCCCATTATCTCCTGCCCCCATTTATTGTCGTTCAACAGCAGCTGGAGCGCCAGGCTTGCCTATTCCTGTTCTAGAGAATGATAGTGGGGTTTGTATGGTTTGTTTGTTTTTTAAAGCAAAGTAAAGGCCAGTCTCCTGAGAGCTACTTTTTTTTGGTTGCCAAGAGTGATTTCTAAATTTTTCTATAAAGTTAAATAAAATTCAGAGACCCAAATGATTTAAAACCTTATATACGGATATAGGAAGCTGCCTTCTACTGAGACCATTGGTCCATCTAGCTCAGTATTGTCTACACACTGAAACCATTGGTCCATCTAGCTCAGTATTGTCTACACAGACTGGCAGCAGCTTCTCCAAGGTTACAGGCAGGAGTCTCTCACAGCCCTACTATCTAGAGATGCCAGGGAGGGAATTTGAAACCTCCTGCATGCAAACATGCAGATGCTTTTCCCAGAGTGGCCCATCCCCTAAGGGATCTTACAGTGCTCACATGTAGTATCCCATTCAAATACAAACCAAGGCAGACCCTGCTTAGCAAAGGGAACAATTCATGCTTGCTACCACAAGACCAGCTCTCCTCCCATAATGTTGACATGTGCAGTGGCACGTCACAAGTTATTTTTTAATGTTCACTCAGTTTCAAAAGTGATTTGCTATGTGGCACAGAGTGGGGGAGAAGGGAGCCTGCTTATTTACAAATACAAGCCTAAAGCTTCCTTATCAAGTATGTTTTGCTAAAAATGCCCTTTTACCTTATAATGCCATCTATGTCAGTACTGATCAGTTATTGCTAATGAAAACTCAGATGTTTTCCTTATCAATGTCTGCCAGGTAGTTCATTGTTGTCTTTATAAAGTAAATCACAATTTAACACTGTCAGTATGTAGAATATGAGAATGACAGTCAAAGTGCCTCCTCCTCTTCAGTTTAGCCCTTGAAAATTTGAACTATATTAATCAAGCATAAGTGACAGTTGAGCTGGTGCTATGGATGTGCACAAATCAATTTTTGCAATTCAATTCGGGTTTGAATCTAATCAGAATGATTCAATTTGAGCTTAAATCTGCTGTCAATTAGATTAGAATTAGATTTGATTCAAATTCAAATCAATTCAGCTTAATTTTTAAGGGCTAGGGGGCACCAAAGTGGGTTGGGTGGCAGGACCCATAGGTGCCAAATGCCTCCCAACCACCAAAGGAATCGGGCATAGGGGTGAATTTTTAGGAATTTTTATGTGTTGTGGGTGCTCAGCTGTAAAAATACTTCTTCATAGAGAATCCCTATTCATAGGGAATCCCTATGAAGAAGTCCTTTCTCAACCGAGAATGAACACATAAAAATTCCTCAGAATTCACCCCTGGCAGTGATGGCAGAAGCTTGGAGGGGACAAAATGGAGGTTGCTGGGGACAAAATGGAGGCCCGAATCACTGAATTGATTAAAACTCAAAGCAAGTATCACCTCAAGGGTGATACTATTTGAGGCTGAATCACTCAAATCACCCAGATATGAGTTGAATCAATTTGGCCATGATTCTATTCACACATCCCTAACTAGTGTATGCTGGCCTTGGGCCGAAATAAACAAATACAATACAATACATCCCTAACTAGTGCTATCAATAGAGCATCCATTCGAGATAACCCAGCTCACTTTCTCTATAATTCAACTTCACAGAACCTGAACGACTTGGAGAAGGAAGGTGATCCTTTATGAATGGGAGACTACATGTGTGAGCACTGTAAGATATTCCCCTTAGGGGATGGAGCCGCTCTGGGAAGAGCATCTAGGTTCCAAGTTCCCTCCCTGGAATCACCAAGATAGGCCAGAGAGAGATTCCTGCCTGCAACCTTGGAGAAGTCACTGCCAGTCTGTGTAGACAATACTGAGCTAGATGGACCAATGGTCTGGCTAAGTATATGGCAGCTTCCCATGTTCCTATGTTCTAAGGCTCTTAAACCAATATCTTACAACAGAGCAATCTTCACTTTAGCAAAAGTCAGGTTCAAGACAGGTGGAAAATATGGCATGCAGGAGAAAAATCCAATTACCACATGTTATTTTGGGTGCACTGTGTTCTTTGATATAAAATACGATCTTATTTAGGTTACAATTCTTAACACACTTACCAGTGAGTATATATAATAAGCGAGTATATTGTCCTCAGATGTACTTACTTCTGCGTAAGCATGTTTGAGATTGCACTGTTCTATTTTCTTTGAGAATTCAGTGTTTACATTCAGCTAGCTGATTTCCTTCCCTTTTCCTATTATGTTAGAGGCAATGTTTAAATTCAGGTAATCTAAAGATACTTAAGCATTCTCTACCACATTCCAAAACACACCATTCAAAGTATTAAATGTCTATTCTCTCACATACGGCTTAGGCATTCTATAGGATACCGGTTGATTAGTTGACAATGTGCATAACAGGTGTTTTAAAGACAAATCACTGTAGAATACCTATATACATTGCTGAATTGTTCTTGGCAAATTACACCAGAGGGCCTACCAAGACATAGCATATGCTGAAAGCCAAGATATAGCTTTAAGGACACAAATCTATCCAGAGCACATGGGACCTAACTCAGTGTTCCAGACTTCAGCTTTAAAGGGCCACTCAATATAAGTTTTGCTCAGGCTTGTTCAGACCATCATTGGAGCTGGACATAGAAACTGTCAAGGTCCCCAAGCATAGAACCTGTTCACTGTTGCTATGAAGCAATCAGTTGGAACCAGGTTCTTTCCAAGACAGCAGGCTTTACCATGGAATTAAGAGGGGTGAAATACTGCGAGTTATGGGGCATATCAGATATTACAAATTTTCCCAAAAACCCAACACAAAAAGTGGTATTTTTTACCCAGACATAAATCAGGCTAAGCTCTAATGTGCAATGAAAAACCCAAATCTTGTATGTAGTGCTCCCTGATAGCTTGCAAGGACTTAGATGTAAATCTGGGTGATATAGGTAAGAGCTGCCCTTCTAAAGTAAAATCACCATCTGGCAGGGCTCCTGGTATTGTACCATAGCAGGACTAAGGGCCAAAGTCAAATATGTTTTTGTGTTTAAAATAGAAATGCCCTGAAGTTTGGTAAAGTTTCGAGTCTGGGAGAAAAACTGTGGGGCTTGAAGAACTCCAAATGCTATCCTGCTACAACTATATTCAAGATCACAATTTTCTAAGTGTAAGGAAAACCTAATGAATTTAGAGAACATCCCAAAAGATTAAGAGTGGCCATTATTATTTGCTTCTCTAGAACAATCAGTTGGAACTAGCTATAGTTTCATGAAATGTCTCTGCAAAAATTATTGCCAAAATCAAAGGTGTGTTTATGCTAAACACAGGTTAGGAGGAGCAGGTTAGAGGGCTTGACTGTCACTTCCCCCCTCCCTCCCTTGCCTGGACTTTACATCTGGCCCCTTCTGGGTTGTATTTTCCATCCTCTACCCCAGACCCTATAGGAGGGGCTATTGTTGCAGCAGCCCCTGTAAAGACTATGATTCCCAAGAATCCCCTGCCCCATGCCCTTTCCTGGACTTGTGCAAAGGTTTGCAAAAAGGATCTGCTGCAGGTCTTTTTAAAATGAACCTGCCTCAGTCACTGCTCCATCTCTCCTGGAAGTGAAGAATTTTTTTAAAAGAGAAATCTCAAAGTAGCACTATGATGTTCTAATTTTTCCCATTTGAATTTTCCGTATGACACTGTTAGTTAAAAATAATATTCTGTGTAAATCTAAGTGTAATAATGTTTGCGAGGTTGTAACAAATAATTTAATGTTTACATTAATCATGGTGTATGTCTGATTAATTCTGGATCGTAGTTCATAAAAAGGCACTACAAGTCATGCATTAATATTTGCTTTAGTCTAATTATAAATAAGTTATTGAGGTCATTCACACAATTAAAAAGTGTGTTCTGCCGGGTTTGAGAACTGTGTGTGTTCCCAATTTTTGGTTGTGTGGATGCAAGGTAAGAAGAAAACCTGGGTAGAAGTTCTTGTGTGGAAGCAAGGTAGGTGGAAAGGCTACAGGTTTTCCTCCTACCTTGCTTCCACACAATCACTTCTATCCAGGTTTTTCTCCAACTTCCACACAACCAAAAATTGGGAGCGCACACAGCTCCCAAACCCGGGTAGAACACAGTTTTTGATTGTGTGAATGACCTCATTATTTCATTAGCAATACACCTATTTAATAATACATAATGCAGACCGTTTCTTTATTTTTTCTTATCTTTTATTTTTGGACAATTTTTGTTATCTTTTATAATATTTCCTACTTCAAGCCATAGAACATTAGGAAGAAAATACATCTAGTGAAAGCATATGATGCTTTTTCATGGTTTCCTGTATTTTCTAAGCTTTACTTGGAAATTTATAGTACTTCATACTATATGCATATGATGTCAGGCACAGGAAGTGTGGCTGGGGCACCAGGTGCAGCCCCTGATTAGCAATGGCCTGTGTTCTTTGAACCTGTTCACTCAGTGATGGCTCCACCCCTGCTATCACATTTTAGACATTCTGGAATGTATTGGATTTTTGGAGGGGGCCATAGTACATGTGGTTGGCTCTACATGTGGAAAAGGCTGATAGATTTTGCACTGGCTACTCAGACTGCTTCTTTTCCATTCCCAAGATAGATAACCCTAATCCCCAAAACAGATTACATGGTTCCAGGAAGTATCTGCCAATCTGTTTTTCTTTAATATGTTTCCCCCCCCTTGTTAGTGGTGTTGGATGACAGCAAGCGGCTAGCAAAAAGAAAACTCATAGAGGAAAATCGAGAGAAGAGACGTCGGGAAGAGTTGCAGAAAACAATTGGGCTGAAACCTGAGCCAACGGATGAAGAGTGGGAGCTTATCAAAATTGTTACTGAAGCACACGTGGCCACTAATGCACAAGGAAGCCACTGGAAACAGAAAAGGAAATTTCTGGTAGGAGAAATGCAGAGTGCTCCTAGTGCCTTTCATATCCTTTTTGGGGAGGGCACGTTGCAGATTGAGGTCCAGCAGTCTGACTTCCATAAATTGTTGATTCAGAAGATCTTTTTCTTTATATAGAACTTCAGCAAACAAATGCAACTAACCAAATCTGTACATCTCTGCTGCTATAATTGAGTTTCCCAAAGGCAACTTTTGGCCACTATGTTAAGGCCTTTGGGCATTCTGCTCTGTGCTTTTCATGAAGACTAACTTTTTATAGCCAGAAGACTATAGCCAGAAAGAAATCCTAAATAGACTGTTGTAAAGATCAAAAATCCACTCCTGTGACTCTCCAGTTAATGCTAAAAGTCTTTCATTCCTTTTGGATTCAAGGGAGGATGAATTTCCTAGGAGGGCCAGAGGGAAACAGTGGTAGCCTTCAGTTTTCATGTTCAGGCAACAAAACTTTTCCCACAAAATTATATAGATAGATGGGGAAAGTTGCTACATGTGCAAGATTCTCAGTTGCCTACACACATGAGTGTTACAAATCTATGTCTGTGTTTTTTAAATCTGTGGTGTGTTATAGTGCGTTATAAATATATGGCTGAAAATACACATCCAACAATAGAAATAGAGGTCATTCACATGACCAATAGTGGGGCAGGAAGGGCGGGGGGAGGCAGAATTCAACCTACCTTCCCCCAGACAATCAATCATGTCCCCCAGACACTCAATCATGTTCCGAGTGCGAGCCGCACACTTTCATGATCAGCGCTGCCAGGAGAACCACTATCCGCACTGCTGCCGGGACTAGTTTCCCCGGCCTCCGGATATCCCACAAGCCACCACACGATGAGTGCAGTGGCTTGGGGGGATTTTCCCATCAGACAGACACTCTAAGCACCTGTCTCTGTGTTTCCTTGGGCTGTGTGCACCCCTAGAAGACACACAATCCCAGCAGCCAGGTTACGGGAGTGCTCCCTTAACCTTGGCCAACAGCCAGGCTAGGAAGTGGGTTAGGCTGGGTGGGAGTACTGGGATGCATGCAAGTCCCAGTCTCCCAGGCGAGGCTGCCCTAACCTTTGCTACGCTGCTCATGAGAACAGCCTCAAAATCTCATAAAGTTGGTCACAATAGTATCTTAACACATATTGGACAAAATTTAATGCGAATTACTAAAAGCACCAAATATATAGCTGTTTAACATGGAAATATAAACTTCAACCACTGAAAATAGTCCATAATAACCACAACAGAGACCCTGTGTACAGCCACTTGGAAGTTTCTTTCTCAAGTGGATAAGATGTTACTGATCAAATGTCCAAGTTCTCAATGATGATATATTCCTTTACGAGTTATGTATTAATCTTCTTAAAGCTTGTAGTACACCATAATTGTTAAGCGTCTTCATGAAAAATCTCTTGATCCACTGGTTAAAGGTTAAAGTGAGTTTCATGTTTCCTGCATACTTGTTCATAGAAATTTCAACAATACTGAGTAGGTCATAAGAAAACCCAGTAGTACCTATATATGGGCTGACAATCAATCTAGCCAAGGTTAAACAGCTATGCATTTTTTGGTTTTAATGATTCACCTTCAATTTTGTTCTATATTTTGTTCTAATAATTATATATTATTGTGTGCATCTTCATGATATTATTTCTATTGTTGGATCTGTATTTTCAGTACTTTATTGGGTTGTATTTCGGATCCTGGTACAATTATGGTAGAAATCTATGGCTGACATCCTAACTCATGAAGCATGGACATAACAGAAGGCTACTCTTAACATAACCAGAGTCTTCCCCAGCACTCAGGCAGTGCACTGTGAGTGGGGAACCATTTTCTCTACCTCCAGAAGTGCTCTGTGTCTTCCATAAATATGTCCCTGAGAGATATATGACCCACAGGGACCTATTTCTGGACGATACAGAGAACTTCTGGAAGCAGGGAAGATAAGTGAAAATTGCTCCTCCTTCCCTGTACATTGCTGTGTCCTCGTTTTTTTAGTCCGAATTTTAGCCTATGTGTCTTTAAAGTTTGGTTTTTTTGCAAGTTATTTCTTTGAATATACTCTTTAAAAGTTTGTTTTATGCAATAATACCTGTGGGTTGAATTTTTTAAAAGAATCATCATTAAGTAATAGACTTAAATCTTAACTGCTAGTACTCACAATGGTTTCAGAAGATACCATCTCCATCATAAATGAATTGTCTTCTTGCAATGTTTTTATTTTCTATCATTAGCCAGAAGACATTGGACAAGCACCAATAGTAAATGCCCCAGAAGGCGGGAAAGTAGATTTAGAAGCCTTCAGCCAGTTTACAAAAATCATCACACCAGCAATCACAAGAGTGGTGGATTTTGCCAAAAAGTTGCCTATGTTCTGTGAGGTACGGATTTATTTTCTGTGACTTTTTATTGCTTTCTACTAAGGGACACGCTTTTTTTGCATTAAAAATGTGACATTTGCTTTCTCTTACAACAGTTAAAATAACAATCTGAAATAATATAAAGTTCTGTGCAGCTATATTGGCTTGGATACAAAGAATTTTAAGCAGAAAGAAAAAAATGAGTTTATCTTGTTCTGTGAACTCTCACACAGGTGTTACTGGAAGCCTTTGCATAGTATCAGGGATTACATTACAGTGCTAGAAACATCATAAGTAGGAAAATATGCAATTTAGCATATAAACTGTGGTGGGCCTTTAAAGGGGTTTGCAAAAACCTTTCACAAAGATTTGTGTATGAGCTTATGCAACAGAAGAATTCTTCTGGATTTGGGGTGACTTTTCTCATGCAACACTCTTCAAAGTGTTCCATGAATCCAAGGGGCTTTCTATGCCAGAGTCCATTTTCTTCTGTTTGTGGAATAGCCTCCCCAGTAAGGTTCACCTGGCATCATCACTTTGTTCTTGTAGACACCGGGGCATTTTTTCACACAGCAGGCTTTACCGCAAGTTTACTGTGAGGCTTTACTGCAAGTTCAAAGTCCCGTCGTCCCCCCCAACGATGCAAAAAGTAGATTTTTTTTTAATCCTGGACTGTTTTGTTTTGTTTTGTTTTGTTTTGTTTTAATGTGTTTTAACTGTACATCTTATTCAACTGTTTTGTTGTTTTACTTTGTGAGCTGCACAGAGAACAATTTGTTATAGGGCGGCCAACAAATTATTATTATTCCCCTTCCATGGCCCAGTCTGGTTAAAATCAGTAGAAAACTTGCACCTTGCCCACCCCACCTCCCCAGCCCCACCCTCAGCACTGCTCAGGGAAACCTTGAGAATGAGCATTGGTCTCGCCCCTCAGTTTCCCTACATTGGACATTCACACACACCATCGCCTCTTTGGCCATTGTCCGTGCAAGGAAGAGATGCATGCACTTCCCTGTGGTGGATGCAGTGGTGGACCACATTAGGAGTAACTGCAAGGGATGGTGGAAAGGGCAGGCCCAGGAAGGAAGGAGTTTGCAGAGGAACAAACATGCTCCTCAACCTGCCTCAACCTGGCTACCTCCTAATTACATTCAATGTAACCAAGAAATAGGTACAGTGAAAGCAGCCTTCTACCATATAAGGCCGTTAGTCCATCTAGAGCTGATCTTGTGGTAGCAAGTATGACTTATCCCCTTAGCTAAGCAGGGTCTGCTCTGGTTTGCATTTGAATGGGTACTAGAAGTGTGAGCACCAGAAGATTCCCCTCAGGGGATGGAGCCGCTTTGGGAAGAGCAGAATGTTCCAAGTTCCCTCCCTGACATCTCCAAGATAGAGCTGAGAGAGATTCCTGCCTGCAACCTTGGAGAAGCCTCTGCCAGTCTGTGAAGGCAATACTGAGCTAGATAGACCAATGGTCTGACTCGGTATATGGCAGCTTCCTATGTTCCTAGTTCAGTAAGGTCTACACTGATTGGCAGAGTTTCAACAGAAGCCTTTCCCTGCCCTATGTGGAGATATCAGGCATTGGACCTTGGACCTTCTGTATGAAAAGCAGAACACTTTACCACTTAAATATAGTCCCCATCTCCATACATGTGAGGCTCGTATGTATTTGATGACTGACATACCCAAAATTCCCCCTAACAAATCTTGGGAATGCCTTTGTCAGGATAGAAAACAAGAAATGGGTCCAAGCATGATGACTGGTATGTCTACTTCCCAAGAATGCTGCGTAACATTCTTGTATGTGAGGAAGATTGTCTGTATTATTTCATTGTTAGAACTGTAAAGCTAGAAATTTAATTTAGTTCTAGATTCTTCATTTAGGAAACCTAGGCAAATAGCAGGAAGCAATGCTCATAGAACAACCTTTGCCTTGATTATTAAGAGAAAGGCAAGATGCAGATTAAAAAATAAAATAAAACTAAAAACCCAGTGCTGTATCTTCACAGATAGAAGTGATGTTGAAATACACTGGGTATTTTGGGAATTGGGTTTTGAGAGCCATTGATGTGCCTTTTAAGCCCTCCTAATAGGGCAGTGGGGAAGCCACCTGCCTAAAGAACAGGAGGCTGTTGGTTCGAATCCCTGCTGGTGTGTTTCCCAGAATATGGGGAACTCCTATATCAGGCAGCAGTGATATAGGAAGGTGCTGAAAGGCATCATCTCATATTGCATGGAAGGAGGCAATGGTAAACCACTCCTGTATTCTACCAAGAAAACCACAGGGCTCTGTGGTCACCAGGAATAAACACCGACTCAATGGCACAACCTTTCCTTTCCTTGTATTCACCAATATCTGATGTTATAAAAGCAGGGAATGGAAAGAGACAGCATGACTGATTTCTACGCTGTTGGATTAGCCTCTGTTGCAGGATAAAGGGATGATAGTGGCAATATAGGGATGATTCTTGTTTCAGATATAAAAGAGCCAGTGTGGTGTAATGATTACAACTGGGCTGCACAACCGCGGCCTTCCAGCTGTTGTTGGACTACAGCTCACATAATCCCTGACTATTGGCCACTGTGGCTGGGGATGATGGGAGTTGTAGTTCAACAATAGCTGGAGGGCTGAGGCTGGGCACTGGATTAGAGTGTTGCACCCTAGCCACAGAGTTCAGAGTTCAAATCCCCACTCAGCAAGGACGCTACTGAATAACACTGGAGGAGTAACAGTCCCTTAACCTAAATTACTTCACTATGATGTGAGGATAAAAAAGTGAGGAATCCTCATGTACAGCTCCACCATTGTATATTCAGTAACACTTTCACCCATGTAGCTGCACCAGGTCTCTGGAATACACTCCCTGTTGAAATAAGAGCCTTTCTTTCTCTGCTTGTTTTTAGGAAGACCCTAAAGATGTTCCTGTTTTCCCAGGCTTTTAACTAAAGTTTAAATGTTAATATTTTTACTTACTGAGATTGTTTTTACTACTACTACTACAACTAATACTACGACGATGAATATTTATATACCGCTCTTCCAAAGTGGTTTACATAGAAAAATAAATACATAAATAAGATGGTCCCCTGTCCCCAAAAGGCTCACAATTTAAAAAGAAACACCAGGCAAACACCAGCAACAGCTACGGAAGGGATGCTGTGCTGGGTTTGGATAGGGCCAGTTGCTCTCCTCCTAAGAGAATCACCACTTTAAAAGGTGCCTCTTTGCTCAGTTAACAGGAGTTTTATCTGTTTTATGAATTTTAACTGTTTTATATTGTTTTTATACTTGTTATCTGAAATTATTTTGGAAGTGCGATCATGTTTATATTTCACTTTTATCTCCCCCTCTCCATCTCCTTATAGTTCTCTTTTTAAAATTCTGGTTATGAAACTTCATCACTTTCTTTCAAAAATAAAAATGTCACCTTCTCCTTATGACTCCTGCCCTTTCCCAAGCAAGGTGTTCATTCTGCTGTATGAGAATCTCACTGACTAGGATCAATCAATCCCCTTTTGAATCTAATATTCTGCACCTAAATCTGGCAACTCTGGAAAGTGGAGTCAATGTCAATTTTCCTTTGCAGCATCCTCCCATTTTTAAAACTTTCTCTGCTTTCCTTTCCTTTCCTTTCCTTTCCTTTCCTTTCACTTCTGCTGTGCCAAGATTCTGTCGCCCACTCAGAATGTTTTTGTCAAGATTAACTGTAATCGCTATGCCAGTACTATAATAAGACTTCCTTCCCTCCCTTCCACCCTCAGAGAATAAGAATCTCAGTGGAGGTCTAAAAATAAAATAACCTTATGTGAATCTGATATAAAGCATATTTTTGTGTCAATACCTTAGGGCAATTAATAGGGTTACAGTGATAAAAACAACATGGATTCCTGCCCTGTTAGATTGTTGGGATATACAACAGCTGCAGCTTAGATTGCTGTATAATTTGCATGTAATCTACTACAAAGACAGAGGGGGCACTATAGTTTCCTCTGTATTGGTTGGGCTAGCTAGGAATTCCTATTATTCTCCTTCCTGTTTTGTGTATGAAATTCTGAATCAGCAACTTTGGTCTGACAAGTAAGGTTCTCTTAAAAACCCTCCATTGGTTTTGCTCTGTACTGCATATGGACAGAGCGTACTCTGTAACAGAGATTACATTGAATAGTGGTCTAGCAGATGTAGGTGGGACAAAGATGGCCTTATATGCTACATATAACAATAAATACCATTGCTGAGACAATGGCGTACAGGCGGTCTTTGTTATCCACGGGGGCTCCATTCTGACCTACAGCCACGGATAATAAAACCACGGATAATGAGACCTTGAGTCAATGGGAATTGGGGGTTAGGTTCCTTGAGGTTTAAAAAGAGCTAAAAAGCAGGGAGGCAGAAATAAGAGCAATAAAGTTTTGTGCCATGCTCTCCAGGTTTCCAGCTGTCCAGCATTCCCCACCCCCAATTCCTCAAATTTTCAGCAAAAGATAATGGGAATTTTTAAACAGCCACCAAATGGCTGCATGGTGTGAAATGGTGGCCAGAAATGACATCAGAAGTCATTTCTGGCCTCTCAGGAACTGCAGATAGGCTAATGTTTACTATTTTTTAAACCGCCGATTATGAGGTTGGGTCTATATAGCCCAATGGAGGATACATGAAACCACGGGTGCTGGGACCATATATAATAAGGGCCACCTGTATATCTAATGTTTCTGCAATATATAGGGAGGAATAATTTATTATTTTGAGTTGATACCTGTGCCATCTTATCTTTTTGGCCCCAGTTCGAATCTCAGCATAAGCCTAAATGTAAGAATAGCTTGACTGAAGCAGACTGTTTCCCCACCGACCCCCAAAAATATTTTCCTTACGGGGAAGCACTGAATGCAACTTTCTACACATTCTTGCTGTTTGAAGGTGATATATGCATGTCATTGCTTAGATTTTTTTCTTTTGATCTTGGTGATAATAGGAAGATACAGGATAGGAATGTACTAAAATGTATACTAAAAAGCTTATTTTTATTTTAGAGTTAGCACGTGATCAGTCTCTTTCTCTTGTGCAAGAAAATTTATTGTCTCTTGCAATTCTCTGCAGCTGCCATGTGAAGACCAGATAATCCTTCTGAAAGGCTGTTGCATGGAGATCATGTCGCTCAGAGCAGCAGTACGCTATGACCCTGAGAGTGAGACTTTAACACTAAATGGTGAGATGGCGGTCACAAGGGGCCAACTGAAAAATGGAGGTCTTGGTGTAGTATCAGATGCCATTTTTGATCTGGGCATGTCACTGTCTTCATTCAACCTTGATGACACGGAAGTCGCCCTCCTTCAGGCGGTTCTGCTCATGTCTTCAGGTGAGAATGGAAATATTAAGCACTGTATCTTATTCGTCATCATGCCTAACTTGTCAGTATTCTGTGACGTAACTCTTTTGGTTGCTTCCCTACCTAAAAGACTGCCTGCAAACAGGAAGTTAGCATATCAGGATGAAAGGTTCTAGTTTGGTCCTTTCCTAGCTGTTCTGGGTTTCTGTTTGCCGGGAGATATTAGCATGAGGGAGCATTCAGAAGCATGACCACCTGCCTACAGTCTGAAGAGGTTTAGTCCATTCTGCCATTTCCTTTGCTGGTCAATGACCGAGTAAACTTATATCTATCTATCTATCTGTCTGTCTGTCTGTCTGTCTACCATTTCAGCATTCTGTTGTCCCTATATAGGCAAGGCCATTGTCAAAGTATTTGTTGTGTGTGTGTGTGTTTATACACACACACACACACACACACACACACACACACACACACACACACACATAGATAGATAACTGTATACAGTGATAGGCCTTTATTTATGGGTACCATATGGGAGTCCTCTTTTAATTGTTTATGTGGGGTAGGCAGTGCAAAGCCCACAAACCCTAACCAGCATTCCAGCCTTCTGTTCTCCCGCGAAAGCATATTTGCAATGCTAAACAACCACCTGCTCTGCAACATCCACCCTATGTGGAAGCAGGTACATCAGCAGGCATCAGCAGAAGTCTGTGTGGGCTGGGCACAAGCCTTAGTGAGCTGCATTGTGGCTCATGGCATTATGCTGTCTTTCTTCATAATGAACCAATTTGAGTCTGAAACAAGTTAAAGGTTGGCCGAGAGCACTGGCATAGTTTCCGCATGGGATAAATGATTATGGTAGATTCTGAAGTATCATTTCGTGCTCATATGATTAATGTCTTAAAAGGATTCCACAACCACTTCCATAGAAAACATGTATCATCCCATGACAGCATATATTTACTGTGCAACCTACTATTTTTGAAATGTTTTTGTGGATAGTCCTATAGGCCAGATTCATGTCTGCTCCTGCTTATGAATTTGTCTCTTGAGGTCCAGGAATAACCCATTCTGGCATCATTTTTGCATGACTAATCACTCATGGGAACACTTCAGAAAGTGCCAAATGTAAAATCAACAGAAACTCTTTATAAATCATAACATGGTTATGATATAACCTTAGCTATACAGAGCTAGTGAAAAATTAAGAGACTTATGAATGTCCCAAGATGATGACCAATGAAATGTGAATAAAAGACACTCAGGCTGTTTTTGTTGTTGCCTGGAAGGCTATAGAGTTTTAGGACTTAATTCTTACTGGATTGCACCCAATACCCAGTTGATTCATGGTTCTCAAGAAAGAAATTCAGCTTGCTGATCCGATGGCATTGAAAGTATGCACTCCTGGTCACCAGGAGCTGAACTCAATTCAGAAGAATCCCCAGACTGCAGGCCTACTCTTACAGAGTTTGGCTCCTCCCCCCCAAAAACCAACACAGCAGTTCTTAAATGGAATTCTAAGGATTTTTCACCTCTATCATATGATTGTAAGTTAGCACACCTCTGTGCCCATTTGCTTGGGCAAGTAGTTAAGAGTACATATTCTTAGAAGGATCAAAGCTAAGCATGTGCAGAACAAGTTCGTGATCAAACCAGTACACCACAAACCGGGCCAGTTCAAGCAGTTTGATCGTGAATCGCTTCGAGCTGGTTCATCAAACTGATCAGCCAAGCTGTGGTTGTGGATCTTGGACCCGTGATCTGAATTTGGATCGAACTGCAGCAACCAGTATATACACAAACCTAATCAAAGCAACTGATTTTGTGCTGCTTGTTAGGAAACATGCTCTTGCTTTGACAGACCAAACCATTATTTATACACCCAATACCAGTATGGGAGCTATGCAGGACTAGCCTCTAAACCACACTTCATAGGCCACTTTCTAGGGACATTCTTTCACAGTGCCGTTAATTCTTCCAATATCCACCTTGCTTGCTTTATTTATTTATTTATTTGATTGATTGATTTCATTTCTATACCGTCCTTCCAAAAATGGCTCAGGGTGGTTTACACTGAGAAATAACAAATGAATAAGATAAATAAAATGGCTCCCTGTCCCCAAAGGGCTCACAATCTAAAAAGAAACATAAGATAAACACCAGCAACAGTCACTGGAAGTACTGTGCTGGGGGTGGATACGGCCAGTTACTCTCCCCCTGCTAAATAAAGCGAATTACCACGTTAAAAGGTGCCTCTAGTTCTGTATAGCATAGCTTAAATCTAAGCTAGACAATTTAATTGCCATACACATAACTAAGCCTGATTCATCCAGGTTCCAGCCTACTGTTTTCCCAACTAGACCTTCTGTCAGCCTCATAAAAGTGTTGTTGAATAACGAGTTGATAACTGTGGCCTTCCTTCTAACTTATACAGATCGTCCGGGTCTCGTCAGCATTGAGAGAATAGAAAAGTGCCAGGAGGGTTTCCTCCTGGCGTTTGAACACTACATTAATTACAGAAAGCACCACATTGCACATTTTTGGCCAAAACTGCTGATGAAAGTGACGGACCTACGAATGATCGGAGCCTGCCACGCTAGCCGCTTCCTGCACATGAAGGTGGAATGCCCAACAGAACTCTTTCCTCCTTTGTTCTTGGAAGTTTTTGAGGACTGAAAAGACTGGAGAGGTTCTCAACATTCTTATAGCACTACTGGGTATCATTTCATTCCATTGCCTAGTTTGTTTTCTTTTGTCCATTCCCATTTTGTTCCGTGTTGTTTTTGTTTGGAGGATTATATTTTTAATAGGCACGAATGAATATGTCCCTTTGATGCGGGTACTTGTGACGATCGCTTTTTTTAAAAAAAAGTTTTGTCCTTCAGTCCTTTTTGATGTGAATCCTTTGAAAGTTTGACATTGAGAATACAAAGCAGTTTCATTCACCAGCACTCAGGCAGTCACAAGCTCACGTTGACCATTGCTGCTTGGAGAGAGATGGGGAGATAAGCTGAAGTGGCAGGAAAATAGATAGATAATCAAATGTTTTATATTTTAAACTCTGCCATATTTTGTACAGTATTAACTCGCTTTCAGGACATGTACTTTTTTGCTAAGGTACTGGGCACACTTGAGCAAGTGTTAATGATGCGTGCCTAACTCAAGTCAAAAGCACTTAGCTGCACCTAATGTTCACTTGCTGATGTCCACCATTCCTAGTATTTATTTGCCACCCTTAAGAAAATGCATCCTCATAAAGCCAAAATCTTCTATCATTGCCATCATTGCCATAATGGCAATATCACTTTGAAATCATCATAGGTATCTTAGAAATCAAAAGGTTTGTACCTTTTAAAATCAAATCCTTTTCCATACCTGCTAAGTGAAGTAACAATAATATGAGTTCCTTATTTCCTTCTATTTTCCATTTTATTTTTGCTAGTCTATGCACGAGGGAAGCCTACCAGAATAAGAATTGAAATCCTGATTCTGCATTGCTCTAAATCTAAAAATCAGTCTGACATAAGGAAAGTTGCCACATTCATCATCTAAGCTTTTGGCAGTCCAGTGGCTTGGGCCTCAGTCTATTGATTTCACATGCATACAGAAGCTCTGATCTGCACACTGCAAATCCTGTCCCATAAGGGCTACCTCATCAGTTTTCATGGAGGCAACAGACCCACAGGCACATTCCCTTGTAGTGAAGGTCTGCATAAGGTAGTCCATGGATGTACAAGCTCTTTGTGGATTTCAAGTGACTTCCAGGTTTTTGGATTGGCAAGTGAAAAAGAACAAGACTTCCTCTGAATACTTACACATCTGTGAACCTGGGATGTCATGCAAGAGAGGTGACCCCAAATAGAAATTATGATTTTTTTAACGTACCTTTTAGTCCGGCATCTTGGGGCCCATTCCCACAACCACTATGAGCAACTGTTATTCATTTGTGATGACTTTCTTGCCATACTGAACTAGAATATTGTGATGAAGAAATGGTCATCTGAATGCTCCATAGAGTCCAGAGATAATTTTCAGTAGTGAAATAAATTGGGAGTTTGGCCCATGGAATAATTAGATGACAAATTTCCATCTCTAGTGACAAAAAAAGTAACTGTATATGAAAAAATAAGCTGTAGAAATAAGTGTGAATCAAACCCCCTTGCAGTGCTGCTTAATCTGGTTTCCCCCTTCTTGATACAGTTTTATGCAATTTGGGCTTAGTTGTCTTTATTTTCTCTCTCTGAAATCAGCCCACCCCCCGCTGATGCTCTTAAAAAGAAAGTGAGCAGCAGCAAGAAAAACCACTGTTGAATTATCTTAGGCAGGAGTCATGGCAACTAGATGCTTGGGGATACTCTATAGTGATGTCCATAAGATGGTAATTTTTTTCATGGCATACAGTTCCTGAAACGTATAACCTCTTTGCTACAAGTCATTCCCAGTTTAGCGTGATGCATCAGAAAAGACCTTCTCTTTTTCAGAACTCAGAATATTCTCAAAATATATGTTAGGAGTCCTTCCACTCCGTATTGTGTATTCACTTATCAATAAGTAAGAATCACCTTTTCTAAGAATCACCCTTTCTCTGTGATCTGTGATCACTCTTAATGATCAGGATCCAAGAAACTAGTTCCATGTAGTCAAGAGGACCTTGCAGTTGTTTCTTGAGCAGAAACCCCCATAGTGAAGGTCTTTTGAAATAGATAGGAGTTTGAGGAGCAGCATGTATGATGGCATGAAATATTGTCCTAGGTGGGTAGAAATCCACAGATTGCATGCAAACTCCTGAATGCACCCAAGTAGGTATTTGGGTTCTGGTTGAAATCAGTCACTAAAATTCTCTATCCTGTTGTCCTTTCTAGAAAATACTGTACTCAGGTAGACTTTCACTGTGGACAAAATGAGAACTAGAAAGTTCTTTTCACCCATGCTTCATGCCATCAGCAAAGAAAGTATTTTGAATACCAAATGGTCATCCACTCTCAGATAACCATGCTTGGAAGTGTGATTTGCCCCTTCATGTGGAGGGCAATGAAGCCCATGGCTACAATCCTACCGAGCTGGTTGATCTTAATGGGCCTTACTGTGCTTAGCTCTGTTACATTGTGGCCCATTTATTCAGTGAGAAAAATGCCCTGGAACATAGGAAGCTGCCATCTACGGAGACAGACCATTGGTCTATCTAGCTCAGTACTGTCTACACAGATTGGCAGTGGCTTTCCAAAGTTTCTGGCATGCCAGCAAATGCCAGAACATGCCTGTGAATTTTTCAAACTGAATCAATGGGGAGGGGTACTGCCTAAACCAGGAGTGGACAAACTTGGCCCTCCTGCTATTGCTGAACTACAACTCCTATCATCAACAGCCAAGGGGGTTGTAGTTCAACAACAGCTGGAGGGCCAGGTTAGCCCACCCCTGGGCTAAACAATATTGTAGAAATGGAGGCGCATGTTGATTTGCATGTCTCCAATTGCCAGGACAAAAGTCCATACTTAATTGCATTTGCAGCCAACATCCATCATTTTACAGTGGCATAACTAAAAAAATAATGCGCAAATCTATTTAGCACATGAGTTTCCTCCTCAATCAACAGTTGTACTAAAGTAAGAAAAACAAGCACCAGAACTACTTCAGTAACTTGCCACAGAGCAGCAGGGGAGGCAGCGTAAAGCTAGTGGGCTCTATTTGCCTTGTCAAGGGTGTTCCCCAGACAAGCTTTCCCTTTCCCAGACAAGCTTCCCCAGAAAGGCTATTTCATGGATGAGGTGCTCTATGGACCTGTATAATTGGAGGCGAGGGGAGCTCCTTGAAGGGCCAGATTACAGACGCATGGTATTTGTATGCCTTATGCTGTCTGTTCCCCCAGACAAGCGGAAGAAAATGATACTCTTTTCTGATACTTTTGGTTTCACTCACTTCTGGTAGGAAAGACATATGCAAAATAGACTTTGACTTTTCACACATTCTTTGACCAACTTTTTCTATGTCATTTTAAAAATGGTTATCCAAAAATATGATTGGATCAACTCAGGGAACTTTCAAAAGATGAACAAATGTAAAGTGTGCGTTTGACCAGCAATTTGCCCTAGCAACTATTATATGTCAAATATCTGCCTTTCTTGATATTGCTGACAAACATATAGGAACTGGCCTTTACTAAACTGGCTTACTTCTTTAGTAAGGAAAAAAGAAGTCTGAAAGTGCTGACATACGATTTTTGCAAAATGTATGGTGTAATTGTCTGGCTGCAGCATTTTTAAATTAAATGTGAAGACTCAAAGCCCTCAATTCAAGATAGATGGAGCATGTATCTGTGTACATGAAACATGCACATTTTAATTTTGGACAAAAAGAAACAAAACTGGCATGAGATCAAATGTGATAAGAGCGCTAGGTCTGGATACACCTCCAGAAGGTTGCAAGCCTCTTACTATTTTTTCAGAAGTTTTTGAATGTCTTCAGAGCTAGTACTATAGACATGACTTGAAGGTAAGTGCCAAATTATGTGGAACATTGGAAATCCATGGTTTGATCTCCCATCTATTTTAATTTGTTCTAAAAGCAGGTTTGGAAGGTGGGCATGTTGGATTGGAGCTGTTATGCCATGAAAGGGATTTAACACTGTCACCCATGCCAACTCACCACCCACCAACTCTTTGCTCCATTTGGGAATACATACAGATATTTATGTGTTTTGTTTAAAGTGACATCTAGCAGTTCAGAGTATAATTTAGACTGGGAAAATGGCATGGGGGAAAGGGTTATAAAACAAAAACACCCTGTTCCCCATTGTTGTGAGCTTAACCCAATTTGCCCCTCTCCTACTGCGGCCTTTAAAAGAAATAAAAAGGAGATGGAAGAACTTATCACAGATCTCCAATGTTTCATCTGGTTTAGGCCAAAGAGTCTTTATTGGAATCAAGGCGGTTTCATTTCTCCAAAGTAAAGGAATGGTCAAAATCCAGAAGCTTCAACTCATGCATAATGCTCCAGAACTTCATAGGCCTTCCCTTCTCCTGAGCAAGGAGACATCTCCTCCTCTTCCCTTATACGCTATAAGAAATCCCCTTGTTTCATGTGGACGAAACCAGTTCACACACAGAGTTTGGGATGGCACTTTGCATGGATTGATTTAGAACCAGGCTGCTATTGTCCAGCATTACAGGATATTAGCCACTTAATTTGTGTTAGTTTTTAGTACTGGCTAACAAAGAACTAAGACACCTTTGAGTAAAACATGCACAACAAAAGTGTAATGGGTGACATTTGGTTAGCAAAGCATGTGATGCTCCACAGACACTAAGCCATTGAAATGTGTTACCATTCATCATCAGTCACAACATAATAGCCATAATTCACTTCAGAAAGGTGTGATTTAGCAAGATGTGAGGATATAAATTCTCAGTCACTCCAGATTTACATTTGAAACTCCACTGACTTTCAACGATGTCCTTTATTATTTACACCACAGAAGGAGAGCAGAATTGAGATCTACATTAGGATCTGATAGTTCAGAACTGAACATAGTAAATCCTGCAAGATTTGCTACATTATATCTAAGATTTGGTCAGACTATGGGCAACCTCTTGAGCAGCAGATATTGGAATGGCTGCTCACAGTGGCAAGTACTACATCCAGTATTTTTTGTGTGCAGGAGTGGGTACTATGGACTGAATACAGCAGATATCAGTTTTTCAAAGTACAGTGTTCGTTCTGCTTCTTGGTGATATTGATATCACACTCGGTCCTCAATTTTTCTTTCTGCTCTTGGTGTATTAGCAAGTGGAGTGTTCTACATAGGATTTTTTTTTCCTATTGAAAAAAAATGTCATATTTAATATTTCTCGCTCTTAATAACAGGTATTTAAGCTGCACTGGTTTATGTCGCAAATGAGTTCTGTTCTACTTTGACGATGTACTTTTACAGTGAGATAACAGTTTCTAAAAGCAACACTGTGCCAAAATATATGTCAGAATTAGCCATTGGACATTTGTGATTCTCTTTGTGCTAAAATAATTGCTGCGTCGTAGGCTGGAGTATGGAAAAAAAGAAGCAAACACAGCAGAATCAGAGGCAAGATTACTGTTGTTAGGAATCTGCCTAGACATTGCTAATGACCACAAGAACAGCATGTCATTGTTAGTAATGTATTTTATGCTATGGAACTCTTTAACATGTAGGTATCATTTTGACTATTTCTAGTTGCATGAATCATAAGGAAAACCAATCAATCTTATGGTTTTCAGATCTAGCCAGTGCTTGTAAGGCTAACCCTTTTCCCCCTGTTAGCAGTTAGACTCAAAACCAGGGAAAAATCATTCATTATTACTTTGTTGGAAATCCAGTGTGGTCCAAGTGATCAAAGTTTTATACTGACTAGTCAGTGAAATGTGGGGCTCTTTCCTGGCTCTGATAAGTCCTCACTGGATAGCCTTGGGCAAGTTACTGTCTCCAGCCTTATATTTCAGAATAGTCGCCTGCCTCACATGGTCATTGAGAAGTTAATGAGACAGCCATTGTAAACACTGTGCATTTGAACATGCTCTGTTAGCAAGCAAATGCTCATTGCCTGCCTTTTTAAAACATTGGGAACAGCAAGACCTACACGAGAAGTTCTGATTGCTCCTGTTATTGTAATTTACTGCAAATAACTAGATTTATCAGATACTTCCTTTTGATACTACGATGATATATGACCCTTATATAAATTTTTATAGAGACACAATATTCTAGAGTGGTAGAGATTTATTTTCCACAGAAAATATTCAAGACAAAGTGAGCACATTTATTTTAGAATGAAATAATGTTGCTTTTTAAATAAAATAAAATAAAATCACAATGACAAAAAAGGTTTGGCCTTGCTCACAAAGTTTTTATTGTGTTGTATAAATGTTAGCAATTGCAAGAGTGCATTGCTTGTATGTATAAATTCACATTCAATGATGTCGCCTTCAGAAGCAATATTGTGCAGGTAATAAGCTGTTTGTGACTGTCTATTTGCACAGTTTACCTAACTTTACAAAGCTAACCCTTATTTATGCACAAGACAATCAAATGTAAATCTACATCCTGGTGTAGATGGAATTGATGTAAATTACTGAGCACAATGTAAAACATTAAAAGACACTTTATTTAATTACACAACTAAACTAGTGTTGGATAAGATCATATCAGGGCATGAATGAGTGAGTGGTGTATTTCTTCCGTTCTTTGTTACTTTTTTATTTCAAAACACCTTCAATTTGTTTTCATAATTACATTATTTTTAATATGCAAAAATATGGGTTATCTTGGGTTTTGGATTTGGCTTTAAAAAAAAAATGTTTTGGATTCATGCCCTGAGGTTAAGTTAGAAATTACATGGACTTTTTTTGAAAAGGCTGAGGATTTGGGGATAGATGTTTGTTTTCCTTTGTTTTGTTCTGTTGATTTTTTTTTCCAAACAGTGTTAAGTGATATGGTAGATGGGTAATATTTTTTCAGCCTAAACTATATTAAAATATGTGATCACAAATGTTTTAAACTGTCTGAAGAGAAAATTTGTATATTTGGGAAAAGAATATAATTTTTATATAGCTTTTGTATGCAGATATTAATATGTAATTATGACTATAGTGAGCATAGATTACTGTGTAAGCTTGAATTCTAAAAAGAAAAAGCTTATAACCGAACAATGGTTTCTGTCTCTGTTTCTTCTTCTAGGATATTATTTTTGGTTATAGCACTTTAGAAATATTATTGGCTTGGATCCAAACCAGAACATGTGGATATATCACTTGATCATGCAAGCTTTTAAAGCCTCAACCCCCCACCAAAGTCCCCACAAGCAGGGGCGTAACTACCATTAGGCAAGGGGAGACAGTTGTCGGGGCCCCACTGCCTCAAGGCCCCCCCCCGAGGCATGTCACATGACTCCCCACTCACCTGTGTTGCACCCCCTATGAATTATGTTGAGTATCTTGGAGATCGGCAGTAGCCGAGAGTTAAAAAAAAACAGATTCAATGTGAACTAGATATTCACCGTATTCGTGATGGGGATGTGAGTGTAAGTGCACTATATATTGTGAAGTGTGTTTGTATGTGTATATCAGCGAGGGGCCCATTTTAAAATCTTGTCTCTGGGCCCACTCCAGCCTTGCTATGCCCCTGCCCACAAGATTAGGGGCCTGTGAGTTCTCTGAGGCCCACAGATGACCACCTGATAGGAATTTGGCTCTTCTCCCATTTGCATGAGTGAAAGTACTTTCTGCGCACACATGTGTTGGCAAAGGGGAGACAGGGGGAGCGCTCATCACTCCAGCAGGTAGGGATGTGCACAGAGCCATTGGGTGCTCCATTCTAGGAGCACGGAACCGGTTCCGGCAAACAGTGTTCAAACTGGTTCGGAGGGGGTGGGGGTCGCTTTAAGGGGCAGGGAAGATACTGCCTACCTGCAAGCCCCCACACCACCACTTTCCCCCCACCGGCACTCCTACAAAAAATGGGCACACAGGGCTGCACCATGCCTGCATGCAGCCGGGATCAGCGTAGCCATGCTGCAGCCCCACATACCTGCTTTTTGGACGAGTGCCTGTGGGAAAGCAGCAGGGCGGGGGCTGGCAGGTAGGCAGTGCCTTCCCTGCCCTTTAAAGTGATGCCCCCACCCTCCCGGGAGTGCATGGAACCAACTCTGTGCACATCCCTACCAACAGGTAGCTTGCCCTCCCTACCTGTCCCCATCAATGTTAAACCTCTGTGATAACTTGAAAAGAATGGCACTTCTTTCATACTCAAAATGCTTTTCTTTATTCTCATCCATCAATATCATTAAAAGAGCAGTTCCCCGTGGGCTCACTCCTGTTTGTTTTTAGGATAGTAGCATTAATATAAAATGTACCAGTATGCTTTCCTTCGGACATTTAACATGTGGGACAATGTTTGTGTCCCTCCCAGAACTGCACTTAGTATTTTTCTGGTGCTATCACAGCACATGTGAGAAGCAACATTGGATCACACTCTAGTACTGCTGTTATTATTCCATCAGTGGGAGTTTAGGAGTGGACCTTCGGGAGTGGAACTGTTTGTGTGAGATGGTTATTGGTTTTATCTGAATACAGCTGAGTTCTGATGGGGGTCACAGCATCCTAATTCCTTGCATTGGTCAAAGCAGTTACCTACTTTCTACAGGAGGATGGGGGACCATTTTAAGACTGAGTCTTCACACTCCTGCCAGATCTCCTGGTAGCAGTTGATGGAGATGGGGAGATTCATGATGTGATGGCAGCAATCTCCACAGTAAAGTTCAAAATTTAGTTCATGATATAACATCACCTTAAAATGTTTGTTACAGCCAGAGGACTATACTGCTTATAATGGTCATGGAATTATACTATAAAATTAATGTCAGTGGCAGATAAAATAATCCCAATAATAAAAAGGACCAGATGAAGAGAAAAAGAAAAGAAGGAAAGAGCAACCTGTTTCATGGTTAAACCTTTCACTATTATTTTCCCCAGTATGCTCATATTTTGGGGCAGAAATGCATTATGTAAATATTTTTAAAACGTATCAGTTACCTTGGACCTTTAGTCACAAAGTCTATATTTCAAGGTACACTGAATGGTTTTGATTTGATTTCCCCCCACAATGTTCTAACCTAAAAATATCCACAAGAACATTCAGTATATGAAAAAGAAATCATCACCAGAGCAGCACTAATGTTATTGAAGCCCTACTAAGTGGTATAGTCTTTGTAGCTCAGCATTTCTTGCAAAGGTGAAGTATGCAAGCTGATAAAAAGAAATTGAGCTGCCCAGTCTGGACGTCATGCAAGGCACGCAAACTGCAGTCCAAATAACCAGGAGCATCACAGGAAACCTCGGAGCACCGATCCTAACTCAAGCTGCAAATGCTTTCTTAAGGATATTTCTGGAATCTGGAGGTTATGGTTTTGCTAGTTTAATTAGAATGTGAAAGTGCATGCACAGAATTGGTTATGATATTTTCAATCCACAATTCCTGCAGAAGACGCAGACCCAAAGTATAAATCTGTGGCAGAATAAATAGGAACCAAAGAATATCTTCATCAATAATCTTCTTCATATTGGAGCTGGTGCAGCCAATGAGTACTTGGCAGATATTTTGCAGGATACCTGTACTGGAGGGAGGATGGCCCCCAGAGTGGTCCCTCTAATTTTTTTCATCTCTGTGTTTTGTTCTGGGCGGCAGTATCAAGGCAGTGTGTGTGTGTGTGTGTGTGTGCGCGCGCGTACACACACACACACACACACACACACACGCATTCAGAGTGGGGCCTTCCTGATTCATTCTGAGTAGGATCTGAAATGAACTGAACAGACATCCAAAAACTTGTCAGCGTACGCACATGCGCACAACTAAGAGGGAAGAGTGGCCCCCAGTGCTTGCAAATCATGCATGTAAATTCGGTTCAGATTTTTTTTGAATGGGAAGACCTCAATTAGATCTAGTCCTATTGAACTCAATGATAACTAAGCTACATTACTGACTGGTAACTATGGCTTACTATTTATCTCTGTCCATTAGCAGAACTGAAACTGGGCAACTGTGTTCTTGGAACATGGAGCCCTCCAAGAAGAGACCCCACTGAGGGTCTCTCGCTTGTCACACTTTCTTCCTCCAGCTGCTGTCATTTCCCAGCTAGCATGCATTGGACCAGGGTGAGGAGTGTCATCTTCCTGGCCTCCTTCAGTGCTGGCAAAGCTGACGAAGGTTAGTGACATTATCACCCAGCACGTGTCACCAGGCACTGAAGTCATCAACACTGGGAGGGTGTAGAGATGTGCACTAAACGGATCTTGTATTCTGTTCCGAACACGTGCCAAACAAAAAAGGGGCCCCCTCCAAACATTTTGTCCCTGGGCTCCCAGGGGTCTCACTACGCCCCTGCACCAGAGGCCAGAAGAGTGCCATTTTGGAGTCCAAAATGGTGCTCGGAATGGTCCAAGTGTTCTGGACTCAGAATGGAGTTGTTTCGAGTTCAGAATAGGCCCTTAATTTGAAGGGTGTTCTGTTCCAAGTGCGGAACACTCAGAACGGCCTGGTTCATGGTCGGAATGTTCCAACCACAAAGAGTTCTGCACATCCCTAGGAGGGAGGGCAGATAGCCTTCAAGCCCTGGCCTATGTGAGACAGATCTTTAGCACTGCCAGGGGAGAGGCGGGCGTCACAGGAGATTGCTGGCTGGTGGTGGTGGTGGTAGTGGAGGTGGACCAGTACAACCTAAAAAAAGCTGGGGCAAAATTCAGCAGCATATGCATGCACTCATGTGTTTTTTGATGTCCACTCAGTTAATTTTAGATCCCGCTCAGGTTGAATCAGGAATGCCACACCCTGAATGCATGTGCGCACTGCCTTGATACTGCCGCCCAGAACAAAACTCATTCCGCACATGGGTGAAAAAAATTAGAACACTGGTTGCAATGTTCACTTTTGGAACATGGGCCTCTTGAGACCTTTGCCCCTCTCTTTGTCATTTAGAGGGCTGCTTTTCTTGCTTCAAATGCCTTTCTGCAAAATGTCCCCCCACTCCCAAATTGTTTGTGAGAATAAAATTCAGAATTCTTTTCTTTTTCATTGAAGAGAAAACTCTAACAAATAAGTTATATAACTGAATGACTCACTTGGCATATTCAGAATGTTAGCATCTTATTACAGCAGCACTCAGCAGCAGCCCTAGTTGTGTGTTCCTAATAAAAGACAATGAAGAAATTAATTGCAATTCAATGTAGATCATTAAGCATGAGAACATCAACTGGTGTGGCTTTTGTTGTGGTATTACAGAAGATTTGGTTTAATCAGTTCTATTTTAAAACCATAGCAATGTGAGCATATACGAACACTGAGCTACTGCTTATGGCCCTCCACTTTTCAATTAATTTATGGAACTCACTGCCACAAGAGCTCTATTCACACATTGTGTTCAATGTATGAGCAATCTGTGTACAATTTACTTCTATAAGGATCTGTATATGCATTCAGTTATTCACATTTTATGTTGAAGGCACATACAGGGATATACTTCCTGTCTGCGTCTGCATTTGAGGAAGTTTGTACCCAGGTTCACTTTTAAAATGAATGCATGTACAGTCATTCACAGAAAAACATGTATATTGTTCAAACAGATATCTGATATGTGCAGCATAATGTCTGAAGAGGTCTATGATGATGATGGCCATGAGTTTTTATGAAGCAGCACATTGTCATCCCACACAGAGTCATGCTTAGTGCCATACACGGGCTTGTTCTAGCCCAATAGATTTCTGACCTTTTTTCTTTAAGTGGCAGCCCCTCCCCTTCCCCTCCCACAATGTATTCCAACCAACTTCTGAAACTTCCTTTGGGTTCAAAAGTAGTTTGCTACGCAGTATTAGCAGATTGGGAAAGCACTTCTTGTAAAACTAGTCTAAGCATCCCTTGGAATTATCTTCACTTTCTTGTTGCTGTTGTTTGATGCCTGGTGCGACTGCAGTTTGCCATGTGTTACTATGGTATGCCAAGACAATAGGTCAAACTAGCCCAGTATTTTCTATTCTGGCTGGCAGTTCCACTCTAGGCCAGAAGTCTTTCCCAGTATCTCCTCCCTGATCTGTTTAATGGGACATTACAGAGATTGTACCTGAGCTTTCTGCATCAAAGCACTGAGTTATGACCCCGCCCCAGATGTAGTTAGAAGACTTGCTTTTGCTTCTTTTCCATTTAGTCCTGTGCCATCATTGAGATGTATATATGGAATACGTGTGTCTCCTATGAGCCCTTTTGAAAGATGAGTCTGATCATTTTATGTTAGAATGAATACAAATGGCATTCTGGAGAACCTTCTATGATTAATCTAATCTTCCTCAGCTCTCCATGGATGCTAGTAGGCAGAGATGCTAGTCTTTGGAAAGTGGTCACTGAACAGCTGACCAAGTCTCTACATCCTCCGCTACCCAACAACAGTTCTATATTTTATGGTGCAAAACAATTGTGGACTACATCGTCAGTTGGATGTGTCAGAACCATGTCCAATGCTCTGGCTAATAAAGAAGCTCCTTCTTGTACAGCTTGAAGAGTAGAGATGATCACACCTTTTGGAACAAGGCCATGATGTGAAGACCTGAGTTCAAATCCCTATTCAGCCATGAAACTAACTGGGTAACTCTGAATGTCATGAAACTAACTGGGTAACTCTGACAGACAGTCACTTGTCTCTCAGCCTAACCTCACAGGGTAGCCACGTACAATGCTCTGGGCTTCTTGGAGGGTGAGCAGGGTATAATGTAGTAAATAAACAAAATTCTATGGATTCTTCCATGTGCCCCAAATACTTGGCCGGTACACTTTTATACATATCTACAGAAAGACTGTGTGTTTTTTAATCTTAGTTTTGTATTCTATAGCAAACAAGGCTGCCTGCACACACTCAGCCATATTAACAGATCTGGACATTCCCCAGTGTCACAAGCACTTTCTGAACTTGCCCTCTATTAGAGTGCTTCGATGAGGTTGCTTTTGTGAGCAAGGACAGGTTAGCCATGTCAGCTGAGAGTGAAGTGAATACACCTGGGTTGCTGTGAAACCTGAAAAGCTGAATTAAGCATTTCCCTGCCTAGTCATGAATGCCTTCAAGACCTGCAGTTGCTGCAGAAAACAGCTTCCAAATTTGTTTTGATTCTATGAAAGAGTGAGCACAGGCCAGGATGGAATAAGAGCATGCTCGTATTCTTAATCGACATCTTGTTAACCAGGCCTGGCTTTAGTTTTCACTGATGCACAGAAATAAGTACAACAAGCCCGATAGTACCCCATGACCTACCACACCAGTTTTCTTCTCCGTGTGCATCTAGCAACCTCCCTTTCTGCCATTAAAACCTAATTGAAGACATTTTTTTCCCCAGCAGGCATTTGCCCTTTAATTTTTTATTTCTTTTTTAAATCTTGGATTTAAAATGCTGTTCTTGTTTTGTTGACCGCCCTGAGTCTGTGGATTGGGCGGTATATTAAATCTTTTAATAAATAAATAAAAATAAATCTGCTCTCTACACCTCTCTCCATGCAATTACATTAGCCCTTTTTAGTTTGAAAAGGCGAGTACTGTTCTCACATACAACATCCCTGAGAGTATGCTCTGAAGCCACACTGACATGCCCAGAAGTCCTGCCCTCTGCAGATAAATACTGTAGCCTTGGACAGCAGGGTGGCAGGGCTTCTGAGTGCATCAGTGTGAGAGTGGAGCTTCTGAGCGTGTTCTCATGCATGCTTTTTATGAGTACAGTGCCCCTGCTTTTTAGAATGTTCTCACCAAATCTAGCAATCAAATGACAAAGAAAATAGCCTATGACTTCCAGGAGCATATGGTTCTTGTGTTGTTGCTGAACTCCACATGGTTCATTCAAAGCATTTAGTTAGTAGCTTCCAGCTGCTGAATAACATGTGGATGCCCATTCAAAACGGCCATACACAACAAACTGCCCCATGCTGTTTCTGACCATAATGCTTGACTCAAGCTTAGACTTGGTGAGATCTTTACATCTCCTTACCCTAGCCTTTCTCTCTCCAGGACTCCAACACTATGTCAATAATTAGAATGAAAAACATAAAAATATTGGTATTAGGAAGGTAAAGCCTGTGTCTCCGTGTCTCCAAGTCTCCTTGTGAGTCACTGACAGTGAATGTTGGGAAGAGAAGCAGGAAACAGGAAGGGAGGGCATTGGAGAAAATACTTGCCTCCAGCCCACCTTCACTGCCTCTAGATACAAAAAGGAGGAAGCATGGTCTGAAAGGGGGAGGAGTAGGAAATAACTACACGTACTGCAGGACTGAAGTGTGCCTTCTGCAAGAGAATATTCTGGGGGAAATCTCTGTATGAGCAAGGTACAGCTAACTATAAGCAAGAATAGCTGGTAAGACACAAGTGAGAATTCTAAAGCAGTAACCACTTCTGGCAATGAAGAGGCATGATGAGATGTTAATAAATCTGTCTTGGTAAGTTAGAGTCAGTTAGAACTGTTCCATTGTCGAAGGCTAGTGCCTTTGGGGTATGTTGTTCAATGACTCTATGCGATATTTTAGTGTCTTAATTTCTTTCATTTAGTTTCTTAAATCTTTATTTGTTTCTGAACTCAACATAATGTCTCCAAATAATCTCTTGGACTAAACTTCTTTATCACCAGCACATACTCTGCTGTTTGAGAAACTAATGTTTCTCCTCATACCCCTCTACAGGGTCACTGGCCTAGAGCTCTGAGACTAGTGAAGAAAGTAATTAGCCTGAATAAGTAAGTAAGGTTTTCTCAAAGATGGAGACAGGGCAAGTGCTACAGAGGATGGTCCAGATTTTGAACTGTGGTCTTTCAAAATGGATATGCTCCTAAAAAGCCACAGAATCATAAGAACATAAGAAGAGCCCTTCTGGATCAGGCCCAAGGGTCTTGGCCTCTTGCTTTTAAAATTATCAAAAGAACAAAAAGTGTTTTGTCTGTGGGTGTCTCAGACATATGAAGGCTCAATGTCTTCAGAATTTGAAACTAAAAAGGAGGTGAAACCACATTTCAAATGGAGTGAGTCATCTAGGCAGAAAAATGCATGGAAGCAAGGAGAGAATAAGTCTGACAAATATAAAACATATGTTGCCAATACAGAGAAGGATTTAAGAGCTAGTTCTACAAAATTTGTATTGATTTAGGAAAAACCAGTAATTTCATTAAGGAGAGAGAAAGATTTATTAAGGTAGACACAAATTATAAGGTTCCCATTTTTCTAGTGGATGGGAAGGCAGAGGTTCTGCAGGGCTACACCACAAACTGTGAAAAGGAGAAAGAGTGAAAGGGACTTTTGAGGATGCATTGTTTGTGCCCACACTAGAGTCCAGTCTGATATTGATTAAATATGAGGAAATTCAAAGGAAAATGGTGTTTTATCACAGATAAAGGTGAGCTACTTATGACTTTGTAAGACAGTGGCCTGTTCAAAATGGATTATGTGAGACCAAAATTGCAAAGCAATGCTCACATTGAATGAATTTATGGAATAGAAGAATGGACATTGAGATCCCAATGTAATACTTCAACTTTTTTTTCAACACAGAGAAAGAGAGACACAGAAGTCTCTTGAGCTGATACACAATGATATTTGTGAGCCCATGCAGATCAATTCATCAAGAAGAAACAAATATTTGTTAACTTTCATAGATGGTTATTCAAGATATAAATTTACTTATTTGATTAGTGAAAAGAACCAAGTACTTGAAAAATTGAAAGAGTATGTTGCAAGAGTTGCAATAGGTTTGGAAGGAAGCATGAATCAGACAATGGAGGAGAATATACAGGAAATGAGATAACTGCATATCTGAAAAAGGAGGGCATTGAGCATCAAATGATAATACCATATACTCCAGAACCAAACAGCATTGCAGAAAGTAAAAACCGGTCTTTAATAGAAATGGCCAGATGCCTGCTGCTGGATGCAGGACTACACAGTAAGTTTTGGGGAGAGGCAATTATGACTGTTTCTTATCTACAAAACAGATTGCCCTCACCATTTGAATTGTGGCATGGAAAAAAGCTGAATATGGAGCATATTATAGTTTTTGGCTCAAAAGTATATCCCTATGTGCCAACGTCTAAAAGAACCAAATACATACATACATACATAAATTAATTAAGCAACTTTATTTGTTAGACACTCTATAACAATTTTTTTCCTGGATGGCTCACAATACAGCATAAAAAAACATAGAGGCTGTTCTCACACGCAGACAAACCAGGCTAACAAAACCAAGCCAGGTTTTGCCTGCACACAAGAACCGCCAGGATCATGCCTGATCCTGGCAGCACTTAGGTGGCAAACCTTCCTCCAGAGTCACCCTCTTAAATGCAGTTAAGACAGTAAGTGCTCTCTTAATCCTGGTTTTCTGTTCCTCTGCCAGCAGCTGGGCTGGCAGACAGTGGGGCTCTCAGCCAGCTTTGGGGAGGGGGTCCCCATAATAAATTGCACACTCAAGGCAATGTGTCCCGGCTCCCCAACCCTCTGAGCTACTGGCAGCAGCCATTAATCATCTGGGCAGGCAATCCTCCCACTGAACAAACAGAAATGGATTGTCTGCATAGAAATAAACTTTTTAAGGATTCCTCCCCAGTGACCCTGTAGCCCTTTCTTGCCAATTGTGAGAAAGACTCATAAAGTAAAAACACATAACACATGAAATCACAACACACACACACACACACACACACACACACACAGAGAGACAGAAATACAAAATACAATCCAAAACAACAATCAAATTTAAAAATTAAAATTTAAAAGGCCTGAGTGAACAAAAAGGTCTTTACCTGGCATCTAAAAGAACAAAGTGATGAAGCCAGGCGAAACTTGCTGGGGAGGCTATTCCATAAATGGGGTGCAACCACCAAAAAGGCCCTCTTCTAGTAGCCACCTGCCTCACCTCATTTGGCAGGGGCACTCAGCAGGGCCTCCGCAGAAGATCTTAAGGTCTAAGTTGTGACATATAGGGCAAGGTGCTCTCTCTCAGGTAATACGGTCCTAAGCCATGTAGGGCTTTAAAGGTTAAAACCAGCCCTTTGAATTGGGCCTGGAAATGGATTGGGAGCCAATACAGCTGATGCAGCACTGGCATAATATGATCAAAATGTCCAGTCCCAGATAATAATCTTGCAGTCCAATTTTGTACCATCTGCAGTTTCCGGACCATTTTCGAAGGCAGCCCCACATTCAATGCATTGCAATAATCTAAGCGAGAGGTTACCAGAGCATGAGTAACTGTGGCCAAGCTCTATCCAGGGAAGGTAGCATTTGGCATATCAGCCGAAGCTGATAAAAGGTTTGTCAGATTCAACTGCAGGTGTAAGGAAGAGATATTTGTTGGCTGCACACCAGGATGTAAGGGGTATTAAATACTTGATCTTGTCACAGAAACTGTAAAAAATGCATAATATGTTGTATTTTGATGAAAAAGAAAATCCATCTGCTGATGAAGCACCAGATATTAAACTGGACATTGAGATGCAAAAGGAGCCTGAACAAGAAAAACCAGAGAAAAAAGTTGATGTAATTATTGTACCAGCTATTTATTCAGAGCAAAATGAAAACATTAAGGCTCAGCAAGTTGCTTAGCAAGAACCAACAAAGGTATTCCAGCAAAAAAAAGACTCTCATATAGTACTAAAAGAAAATGTGCAAGAGGGAGGAGGAAATTCACAATGCCATGTGACCGAAATCGCAATTGGAAAAAAGCTACAGAACAAGAGATCCAACGCAAGGCAAGTAGCTAAAAGATATTCTCAGAAATATCGTGAGGATTGTGATGAAACCTTTGCCCCAGTAATAAAACACTCTTCTATAAGAATGCTCCTTTGCATTGTAGCAGTGAGGAAAATGTACATAAACCATTTAGATGTCAAAACTGCATTTTTGCTTGGTGAAATTAAGGACATTTATATGGAGCAACCACCAGGGTTTGAGGAACCTTGTAAGGAGGGACTTGTGTGTACACTCCAAAAGAGCAAGGAGCAAGAACCAGGGAATACAAACTTAAATCAGTTGCTAGTTAAACAAGGGTTTTTCAAGGAAAAGCTGACTCTTGTCTATATTCAAGGTTTAGAAACAACAGATGGAGTTATAAACTAATATATGTTGATTATTTAATTGTTATCAATACAAAGAAGATAGTGATGAAATTGTAGAGCATTTAACAAAGATATAGAAGTAAAGCAACTGGGGAACATTTCCTATTAACTTGGGATGCAAATAGAAAATGAACGAGATGGAGGTTATCTTCTTTTTTAAGATTTTTAAAATGCTTTTATTAGTAATATAAGTAAAAAACAGAAATGTTATATCTCTGAGATTTCAACAAAAATACAAGTTTACAAACAAGATCTTATCCATCCAAGAAAAAGAAAAAAACAATCATAAGAACGATACAAAGGTAGTAATATTTTATATAAGAAGTAATATATATGTAATTAACTAGCCACGCAGAATCTAAATCTAGGCATCCATATAGAATTTTGAGCCTCCCAGGGAATGAGACAGACAGAGAGAGGAGAACCAACCCTTCCACATAGGTAAACACCCGTTGTGTTCTGCAGTAAAAATACCTATCACAAAAATTAAACCGTGAGATTTTTAAAAGGTCAAGAATCTTTTTCATCCCAACTTCTCTCTGAACAGCAAAAAAAAAAAGGTTCCATACAAAGTAATGAATGATTTATGCAGTGAATATAGGTTCCTTTAATTATGTTGTTTATTAAGTTGATGGGCGAATGAAATCCTAAATAATCTAAAAAGAATTCGAAAGTCTGGAGGAAAAAAAAACAGGAATATTCAATATCACTAGAAATCACCACTCTGGTATGACAAGGACACTGAAAAGCCTCCGTTACAAACTTCTGCAGTACAAAGCTATAAATTCACATACACCCATCTCAGTGCTTTAAGTAGCAGATGGAGAAATTCACAAATTTAATGCTGTTCGTAAAATCTCTAAGATAGGAATGAAATTTTCATAATTCCATCAGAGTGAAACACAAGCTGGATAGAATAAGTATCGAACTTTGTATCATAATTATACCGCAAAATCTTTGGCAGATCACATTAATCACTTCATATTGGCTCTCGTCTCCATAACCAACCTCAGTGGGAGGTCCAAAAGTAATGGGAACACAGAAAAAGAAACAACAATGCAAAGAATCATATTGAAATCTGTAAGCTCAGAAGGTGTTATCTATAAGAATGTCACTAAAAACAAATAAAGGAAATAACTACAGAAATGAATCTGTCTGACAATAATGTAAAA
Source organism: Hemicordylus capensis (assembly GCF_027244095.1). Classification (NCBI taxonomy): domain Eukaryota; kingdom Metazoa; phylum Chordata; class Lepidosauria; order Squamata; family Cordylidae; genus Hemicordylus; species Hemicordylus capensis. Next base: position 109,202,844 of record NC_069662.1, read on the forward strand.
ATAGAAAATGGATCTTGAGGTTCCCATCTGACTCTCCAGTTAGGCTTAGGAAAGAAAGGAGTTGCTTGCCAAGAGGAAAAAACTGATCAGCAAAGACCTGAAACTTAAATATTATAGACGTGAAGCCATAGTTGAATTCTCATCCCATGCAGCCCAAGTGCAAAACGCATTGACATGTTCATGACTGGTATCCAAAACCTATTATGTATGGAAGAAATAAATAATAGTATGGGATTTAAAAAGGAGGAAAGAAAAGGAGAGGAGAGAGAAAAGTTAATTCCAAGAGAAAAAAGGGTTTTATGAAATGTTAATATAAAGTCTGAGACTCTCCATCTTCTGAAAGTCAGATAATTAACCCATAGTTTAAAAAAATAAAGAAACAGAAAGAGATGAGGAAAAGGAATTTTATAAAATACTAAAACAAAATCTAGGGCTCTTGATCTTCTAGAAACCAGACAATTAACCCATGATTAGAAAAGAAACCAAAGAAAGAAAGAAAGAAAGAAAGTAAAAAGAGAGAAAAAATTGCCCTTTTGTATAGAGATTTCCCTCTTCTTAAATTCTTGATAACAGCTGTTAAATTAACAGGGAATACATAAGTCAAATCTTCATGTTGAAAATAACTAATTACACATACAAGACAAAAAATATAACAGTAATTATAACCATAAACTGAATGTATACATATATAAACTAATTTCCCTAGTCCTTATAATACTTCTGCAAATAATAACAGGGAATCCAATACAGAAAAAAAGATTTAAAAATCTACTTTCAGTAATATCTGTTCAACCTCACAATTTCAACTAAAAGGTTCAACTATATGCCCTTAAACACAGATCTCCCTATTACCAATATCTCAAATTTGCTATTTCATAAGAGGGAATGAAATTAAGTATATTCACATTGAATAAGCTAAACAATAGTAATAACTAAAATAACAGATTGGGCATATATGTCTGTTGTTGTATATCAATTGATATAGCCTAGATATATACAATTTTTTTTCCCTTAAAGTAAGTCAGGAAATTAAATTTGATGGGGGGGAACCTAACTTGTGGGGAGGAAAGATATTAAGGGCAATGAATTTACAAAGGAGGAAAAAAGGCAGGGGAGGGAACACCCTATTACCTATTTCCAGAAAATAAAATCAAGTCAAATTGGATAGTATTAAAAAAATCTTTAGAGTACCATCAAGGGGTTAACAAGAGAGCCTTGACAAACATTCCCAATAGATATCAAAGCTCTACAGGAGGACTAAACAATGCCAGAACTAGACAAGGAAAAACTTGAGCATGAGAAAATGTGTTATTGGGTTACATGTAATGAACATTCGCTCCCCCACCCCTTGGGCAGCCGAAAAAAGTCTTAGTTCTTCTATGTGTGATTATTCCAATTTCCAGATGCTAAGTTTTGGGGCTGGCTTATAAGTAAGATTAACAATGCTGGTTGATGTTTATACGCCATCAGTAGTGTGTTCATCCAATAAGCAGAGAAACAAAATAGTCCAGAAAATGCTGAGCCATCCCAAATTATATCTTCTCCCTCATTTTCCATCATCATAGTTCATAATAATTACAAGGACTAAGATTTTTAAAAACCGTTTCTGAATAATGCCTCTATTGCCAAATTTCAAAGTAGTACTGTATCTAAACCATCCGTTCCATCCCCATTTCAGTACTGCTGAAGATGTGAAGCAGAAAGTGAGCAAAGAGCTTAATTACCAGTCATAATTTTTTAAAAAAAATCAATGCCGGGAGACACTGCTGTAAAGAAAGCAATAAGCATCCAACGTTTTCCAAGGCCACTTGCAGGAATTCTTCCAAATGAAAATAAGAACTAATTCAAGTTCACAGACCATCATGTAAAGCTTCTTTTCCTCTTCAGCCAACACTCCACTAATGCTGTTTACCTCTGGCAGAGTCAGTGGGAGGCTCAAAAAATAATGGAGACAGGAAAATAGAGAAAAGCAAAGAGAAAAACAGAATAGATGCCAAAAATCTTGCAAGCACAAAAACCATAGTCATCAAAGCCATTTTCTCTCCAAGCCAATCTTCTTCTCCATTCCTCTTCATTACAGATGCCATAAATTGCTGCTGAAAAGAGGGATTCTCAGAATAAATGAAATCCATAATCATCCCCAATGAATGGTACGAGTGGATTAGAGTCAAGATAAAATAAGTAATTGCTGGAGCCTCAAACATTTTAGAAAATTCTTCATAGTAAAACTGAAAGCTGATAGCATTGGAATGCTGAGCTCTCTGACAAAGTCCATAGAAGGATTCAAAAATACAAGATAGCAGAAAATAAGCAAAAATTAACAATAAAAAACCATAGATCTGACAAACTCACAGGCGTAGTCATCTTAGTGATTTATTAGAAGAAAGTAGATAGGAATATATATAGCAAGGTCATCCTTAACGAGGCTAGTGGAAACCTCTCCCGTTCAGCCTGATGCTTGAAGCAGAAAGGTCTCTCCCGGCGGGGTCGTCCAGAGTCCTCCAGACTTTCTCAAGCCTGGAATCTTCCCAGACTCCCCTCTTGTCAGAGGGGGGAGGCCAAGCTCTGCATTCATTCCAATCTTCATATTGATAATGAAGATAATTAGACCAAACGGGATTGAAAACTCCAAAGAGGTTAGTTGGGAGCTTCCTTCCAGGACGCCATATTTGCTCCACCTCATGGAGGCTATCTTAATCAGAAACAAAAGATTTATTTATTTATTTATTTATTTTTACATTTCTATACTGCCTTTCGTTAAAAGAAAACCCCAAGGCGGTTTACAAAAATTAAAACATACAATAAAAGCAATAAAATCATCAAGCAATAAAAACATCAAGCTAAAAACATATAAAACAAGCATAAAAACAAGACAACAGATAACAGATAAAAACACAGAGAAGCCGCAGTAAAAACGATTATGCAAAATCCTGGGTAAAAAGCCAAGTCCTTAAAAGCTTTCTAAAAGCCGTGATGGAGTCTGAGGAACGAATGGCCACTGGGAGAGCATTCCAGAGTCTAGGGGCAGCAACAGGGAAGGCCCTGTCCCAAGTGCACGAAAGCCGGGCCTCCCTCATTGTCGGCACCCAGAGCAGGGCCCCCTCAGATGTCCTGCAACCCTTGGGAGCAGGCGGTCCCTCAAATACCCCAGGCCCAAACCATTAAGGGCTTTAAAGGTCAAAACCAGCACCTTGAATTGGACCCGGAAACGAACTGGCAGCCAGTGCAGCTCTTTCAAAATGGGGGTGATATGTTCCCAACTGGCAGCTCTGGATAACACCCTCGCTGCCGCGTTTTGCACTAGCTGCAGTTTCCGGATACTCTTCAAGGGCAGCCCCACATAGAGCGCGTTACAGTAATCCAGCCGTGACGTGACTAAGGCGTGGGTAACCGTGGCCAGATCTGCCTTCTCGAGAAAGGGATGCAGCTGGCGCACCAGCCGAAGCTGTGCAAAGGCACCCCTGGCCACCGCCTCCACCTGAGCTTCCAAAAGCAGAGCCGGGTCCAGTAGTACCCCCAAGCTGCGTACTTGCGCCTTCAAGGGGAGTGCAACCCCATCCAGAACCGGTAAAATCTCCTCATCCCGATTGGCTCTCCGACTGACCAACAGTACCTCCGTCTTATCCGGATTCAATTTCAGTTTGTTAGCCCACATCCAACCCATCACGGCCTCCAGCCCCCGATTCAGGACATCCACCGCCTCCCTAGGATCAGATGACAAGGAGAGATAGAGCTGAGTGTCATCCGCATATTGCTGACAACTCAGTCCAAATCCCCGGATGACCTCTCCCAGCGGCTTCATGTAGATGTTAAACAGCATGGGGGACAAGACTGATCCCTGTGGGACCCCACAGGCCAACGGCCACGAGGCCGAGCAGTAGTCCCCCAGCACCACCTTCTGGACCCTTCCCTCAATAAAGGTCCGGAACCACCGCAACGCGGTGCCTCCGATTCCCATACTAGAGAGGCGGCCCAGGAAGATACCATGGTCGATGGTATTGAAGGCCGCCGAGAGGTCCAGCAGAACCAACAGGGACGCACTCCCCCTGTCTAGTTCCCGGCGTAGGTCATCCACTAGAGCGACCAAGGCAGTCTCAGTCCCATACCCGGGGCGGAAGCCAGATTGAAAAGGGTCCAGATAATCCGTATCATCCAAGACCCTCTGCAGCTGGGATGCCACCACACACTCCATCACCTTGCCCAAAAAGGGAAGGTTAGACACAGGTCTATAGTTGTCTAGGTTGGAGGGATCAAGGGAGGGCTTTTTTAATAGAGGTCTTACCACCGCCTCCTTGAGGCACGATGGCATCCTGCCCTCCCTTAATGAAGCATTAACGATCACCTCCATCCATCTGCCTGTCCCTTCTCTGGCAGCTTTTATTAGCCATGAAGGGCAAGGGTCAAGAGCGCACGAAGTCGCCCGCACACTGCCCAGGATCTTGTCCACATCCTCAGGCCGCACCAACCGAAAAGAATCCAACACAACGGGACCAGATGGTACCAAAGGCACGTCTGCCGGAACTGCCAAAACTCTGGAGTCCAGGTCAGCACGGATGCAAGCGACTTTATCTGCAAAGTGACAGGCAAACCGATCACAAAGAGCTGTAGATGACTCCTCCCCCATTGTCCGGGGCGATGTGTGGAGCAAGGTTTTCACCACACGAAACAGCTCTGCTTGTCTGCACTGAGCAGACGCAATGGAGGCGGAGAAAAAGCATTTCTTCGCCGCCCCCACCGCCACAGCATAGTCCCTAAAATGGGCTCTAGCCCGTGTTCGGTCGGATTCGTGACTACTCTTCCTCCAGCGTCGCTCCAGCCATCGCCCGAGTTGCTTCATCGCCCTAAGCTCCAAGGGAAAAGATAAAAGAGTTGTTAGGAAATCTCGGTCTTGCAGATTCCAAGGAAGTCAGCACTCCAATGGAAGCTAACTTCTTGAAGCCAGATGTAAACAACGAGTTTCTTCCAGACCATGGGCAATACAGGAAAGCAATTGGGGAAATTTATATATTGCAACAGTAACAAGACAAGAAATAACTGGAGCTGTGGGAATTTTAAGCAGGAAAGTGAGTACACCCACCAAAAATGACTAGATTGCAGTTAAAAAACTGGGTATGTACCTTAATGATACAGCTCATCTGAAACTGAAATTGCCAGCAAGTAGTAATCCTAGACTAGTGGGTTATGTGGATGCAGAGTGGGCAGAAGATAGAACAGATCGTAAACTGATGATGATGATGATGATGATGATGATGATGATGATGATGATTGATTCTATTTCTATACCGCCCTTCCAAAAATGGCCCAGGGCGGTTTACACAGAAAAATAACAAATAAATAAGATGGATCCCTGTCCCTGAAGGGCTCACAATCTAAAAAGAAACACAAGATAGACACCAGCAACAGTCACTGGAGGTACTGTGCTGGAGGTGGATAGGGCCAGTTGCTCTCCCCCTGCTAAATAAAGTCAATCACCACATTAAAAGGTGCCTCTTTGTTCTCTTATGGAGGTGGAGTGAGTAGTTTATTTATGTATTTGTTTAATCAAATTTGTAGAGTGCCCCAAATTTCCATCTCTGGGTGGTTGCTGCAGTCGAAAGCAAAATACTTTTGCTCATTCCTCTACAGAAGTAGAATATGTGTCAGCCACTTGGGCCTGCCAGGAAATGGCATGAATACGCAAATTGTTGCAAGACTTTGGAACTGATGAACCCAAACCAGCTGAATAGTTGAGGACAATCAAAGTTGTATTTTGCTTTCACAAATGGAGAAAGCAAAATCCAGAACAAAGCATATTGAGACAAAATACCATTACGTACGTGATGTACAAGAAAAAAAGGTCTTGTGGAGTTGAAATACTTCCCAGTGGAGAAGATGTTAGCACAGATATACTCACAATGTCATTGCCAAGAGAGGAAAATAGCATAGCCTTGTAAGGCCTAGTGTATAGTGTCAATGATAAGACCAAAAAGTGCTGTTCTCAAAAGCAACCTAACCCAGGCTAGGGCAACCCAGCCTGGGTTAGGCTGCTCATGTGAAGTGCCAGGATCACTCCTAATTCCGGCACACCTGCCCAGCCTAACCGTGCCTATTGCCTTAGCTCTTAACTGAGGTTAAGGGCACAAGAACACCCTTAATCCTGGATCCAAGATTGTGTTTTTGTGTGGGTTGCTTGCAGTCCAAGCAAAGAGATGGGTACCTAGAGCGCTCATCTGATGGGGGAATCGCCCATTGCACTGTACTCAACACGCTCCCTATGCTCACTATGCTCACTATGTTCAGCATGTGGTTCCCACTGAATCCCACATTGTCCCGGCCTCCAGCAAGCCACACGGCTCCACACGGCGAGGCGGGCAAGGAGATCATCTGGGGGGTGAAAGGTAAGTACAGTGCAGCCTTCTCCCCTCCTCTGTCCACTTGCTGTCTCTGCCTCCCAGTTGTGTGAATAGCCCTAAAGTCTGATATTCCCCTTGGGCAAGTTTCTGAGGCCACAGAAACTTCTTCACCTTGCAAATAGAAGTAACGGAAACAGCTTTCTACAACTGTGGTTGCACAATTTTAAGTTTTCTTCAATTAAATGCTAAGCCCTTTTGTTCAACACTGCTAGTGGTAGCTTGGACACCTGAAGCCGTGTAGGTGGCATTGAACTCCATGTGTTTTACTGTGCTGAGTGTGGGCTACTGTCACATGTTACAGACCCTTGTCTCCGTGTTTGTGAATCATTTTTCATTGTTGCTCTGCAAATATCACTACCACTGTATCTTCTTGAGGAATGAAAACTTAGGCCATAATTCAATGTAGGTAAATTTAGCATGTGCCCCTTGAATTTGGTTACCTTATTAATGTCTGCCTTGGATCGAAGCCTTAGAATTTTCTGAATTCTGAGCTTATTGGCAGCTGCTTCTCCCAGTGTGAGCCCAATAATTTAAAAGTACAAAAACAATATGAACAGAATGGCTTGATGGAAGAAAGATGATACTGTATATTAATATTTGCAATATTTCGTTCAATGAAAATGTAGTATGGTATTCCTGCTGTTGTGTGTGCTCTTTGGATTTTGTACATGTATTTCTTGTTAACTGTCTGGTCTTTCTGGGAAGAATGTAGGGTTGACTCCATGCCTACCTAGCTCCTAAGCAGGGATGTAGCTATAATTGAGCGGATGGGTTCAAAGAACCTGGGCCCCCCAATTTCACCCATCCCTATTTTCTTCATTGTCTTCCTAACTCTGAGGGGTCTCTGGGGAGAGGGGTGGACATGGGCCCCCTCTCCCCTAGCTACTCCCTTGCTGCTAAGACAGTGCAACATCCTTCCACCTCCCCTGCAATATGTGAAGGAAAATGGTGCTTTCTGAAACCTGCCTCCCCTCACACTCTGACTCTTTTCCACTCTCGCAGTGGTACAAGAATCACACCTCTTCCACACCCTACTTTTTTCCATAGGAGGTGCCACCTCTTTTTGCTGAGTGTGTACTGCTTTTCTTGTATTTTATTATATCTCATCCACTGGTTGTTTAATGTAGTTCATTAAGTGAATTAGTGGTTTTTTTAATTGTTGCTAAAAGTGGCTAGTATTTAAGAACACGTCTTTTAAACTAGTTAACGAAAGTAAACTCTCCCAAGTGCACTTTAACAAGATCTTTGCATTATCTTGACCTTTAGTATAAAATGCCCAAGTTCATTGTAGAAATGCATAGTTTGACTATTGATCTTTTTAAAAAAGAAAAAATAACAAATAACTATTTTTAAGCTTTCTTCAGTGCACAAATTACAGTCATTGAATGAAAATTGCATAGTGCATCAATTGAGCTGAGAAGCAAGTGGTGGCAGAGGATTTATCTGGTTCCAGTCTTGACCTAGATGGCCTGCTAATGGAAGCTGGGTCACATCTAAAAGCTGCTACAACAACTGGCAGGAAGTGGCCATGGAGGGGGAAATGCCACTTGATCAAAACAAACTTCAAGACCACTAAATTATATGCACAGATTCACTTCTGAGCAAAGTGGTTCTTTAACTAATCTGAAAGCACAGAACAGAAGCATTTTTCTTAATGATCTTCAATAGGACAGTCATTTCCTACCCCCCACCCTCAATAATACTTTTCTGTAACACAACAAGTAAGTTAAAAGTCTGATCTTGCCCAAATTACCATTGGACATAATGCTTAGTCTATATCAAACGGTTGACTTGTTCAAATAAAACTGATGGAAACAATCATGAAGCAATGCTTACTTCAGCATTGTCATGGTATACTTTGATACAGTTTTTCTAGTTCACAATTTTACAGTTATTTGCTACTGTACTTGTTTTGATTTACTCTGGTGCACCCCTCTGATGTTAGCTCATTCAAGAACTTGTTTTGGTAAAATATCAGCAATGTGGGCACCCTTGTTTTAGTATAAAGGGGGCACATTGAGACTAGCAGATTCAGACTAAACCTAACTTTTGGAGCGGCTCACACAATTCATGTGTGTCTGCGACTCTGCAACAGTTTGGAAAAGTCTGTTACAAGTATCTTTGCATAGCACCGAATCCAGCTGACCTAGGTATTGCCCATGATGTGAACATAATGTTGCCCTGTACATTAGCAAAGACAAAAGCAGGAGGGACCTGATCACCAACAGAAAGAGAATAATTAAAATAAACTCAGCTGGGTGCAGAATGACATGTAGCAAAGTGCCCCATACATTTTGGTGAGTGTACCTTCCTCAGGGGCACATTAGATCTAAGAAACAATGAATAGTCTCTCACCAAAAATAACTTCACCTGACAACATAGGTCCATCTGCCTCATTTAGGAGAGTGTCCATTATCACTCCCATTCTGTGACAACGTATGTCATCAGAAGTGTTTTGGTGAGAGACTAGTCTTGTCTTCATGGTTTCTTAAATTTTACATTCATTGAAAGTCATCTGGGTATATAAAGACTATATTTTCCTGCCAAATCCCAAACACCATTCTGCACCTGGTTGGAGCTTGCCTCTTCTTTTTCTTCTGCTCCCCAGTACATTAGCCTAAACCAATTAAAGGGCTTTAATTGCAAGAGATGACTGTAAAAAAAAAAAAAAAGTAAAACCATTTGGAGGCAATGTAGTAGCAACTCTTTCGTTTCTATTAGGAAGCTGTCCCATACCAAGGCAGACCATTGATCCATCTAGCCCAGAACTGTAAACACTGACCGGCAGTGGCTTCTCCAAGATTTCAGGCAAGAGTCTTTCCCAGCGCTACCTGGAGATGCCAGGGATTGAACCTGGGTCTTTCTGCTTGCAAGCAGATGCTCTACCATTCTGGAGCCTTCATTGGACAGATTGTTGGATGGAATCTCCAAGAAGGCAGCAAGAGGCAGTAGTGCATGGAGCAGGGAAGTTGTCTTTTTCACATGAACCCATATGGCCCATACTTGCCGGTCTCTTCCCACAACAGATATGAGGTTCCTGTTTCCTTTTTTAAAATTGATTAAACAGCTTGGACTTTGGATAGAGCAGTTCTGAAGTAAGTGTGACTACAGCTATTAAAATCTAATCTCAAATCAATATTTCCAATTTGAAAAGTTCTTGAAAGGGGGAAATGTGCAGAACATCTCATTGTTTATTTTTAATTTAAAAGGGGAGGAACGTTAACTCAGCATCATACAATTCCATGAAGGCTATGTTGAAAACAAAGTGATATTTTGCTTACTCAAGCAGAGAAACAGGAACAGTTGGCGTGTGGTGTTGTTCATTATAGATGTAGCTGGAGACAGAACAATGAGAAAAAACATCTCCACCTCATGCTGTGCGCACTTCAACTATCCACCACTGTGCTCAGTTCTAGGCCACTTACCTGACATGGCTCCAGGGCAAAATCATGGAAAGACCAACACATGGGACACAGCCAATACATAATTCAGTTATGGTGGCACACTTAATGTTGGTCAACCTGGTCTGAAATGAAATTGGCATTTATAACTTTGGTATAATCTTGAATGGAAGTGAACTAAAGTCGTTGTGTTGTGTAGGGGTCTAATCACTGCCTTACATGGCAGGAAAAGGCACCCACCCAAGGAGCTAGTGACCAAAAGAAGCTGTTTGTTCTTACTCAGTCTGCCTTCACCAGCCAGCCGCCTTGCCAATGCAAAGGGTCAAGACTACATGTGGTGGTACTTGCAGCTTAATGCCATCTCCCCACTTATTCAAGGACTACAAGCCAAAAACAAGCCAAGAGCATAGGACAAATATATACCTGCAACAGATACTGCCGGAACATAGGAAGCTGCCATATACTGAGTCAGACCATTGGTCTATCTAGCTCAGTATTGCCTTCACAGACTGGCAGTGGCTTCTCCAAGGCTGCAGGCAGGAATATCTGTCAGCCCTATCTTGGAGATGCCAGGGAGGGAACTTGGAACCGAGATGCTCTTCCCAGAGCAGCCTACAATCCCTAAGGCGAATATCTTACAGTGCTTACACATCAAGTCTCTCATACATATGCAACCAGGGCAGACCCTGCTTAGCTAAGGGGACAAGTCATACTTGCTACCCCAAGACCAGCTATCCTCTCCTTGACCTTTCTTTATTTTAACTGTGAGATCTTATTTCATTATAAGATCTTTCATTTCATCAGTGATGTTGTCAGCAAAAATGTCGCAAAAGGCTGTAGATGCCAACAAACCCTTCACTATCTAGAAGAGTTTCACTGGATGATACTAGCGAGCCCAATAATAGTGCTGGGAAGGGGTGAAAAGGAAGAGAAAACATTTCTTTGCTGCTGTTACCCTTATCGTACAGTCTTGCAAACAGGTTCTACAATATACTGAGTCCAATTCAGCCAGCTATTCCCACTGCCTGTGTTTAGACCACCCACTCGGCTGTTTTATTGTGCTCAACTACCCAGTAAATCAAGAACCCACTAAGAAAATGGTTTTTTAAAAACTCAGGATACCATGACATTAATATAACTGAGGCCATGATTTAATTATCTATGGTCACCAAAAGGTTTATAGTATTGTTTTATGTGCAAGAAGAAGTTCTGGGGCAGTGCCAAAAAGGTTTGGCTTAAGAACATAAGAACAACCCTGCTGGATCAGGCCCAAGACCTATCTAGTCCGGCATCCTGTTTCACCCAGTGGCCCACTAGATGCCGCTGGGAGCCCACAGGCAAGAGGTGAGGGCATGCCTTCTCTCTTGCTGTTGCTCCCCTGCAACTCATTGCATTGTGCCTCGGAGTCTGGAGGTGGCCCACAGCCACCAGACTAGATTTCTGCTTCCTTTGGAGGAGAGCTCACTGGAGTCTGATGACTTCAGAATAGTTGGTTTGTTTACAACTGTATGCGCTGGGCATCAGGCAGAAGAAAGTAACAGAGACAGCCAGATAGGGCCGGCTCTGTACTCAGGTCCACTTTCAATCATAAGCGCAGGTACATGTCTGAATAGGGCTTTTGTCTCACTCCGAAGCTTCCTGTCTGTCATTTCTTTACATTGACCCTATGTAAAGCTTTGGGTAGTGAATGGAGAAATGAGTCACCTTTGATGACTTCCCCCATTCAGAGAGTCTGCAGAACTCTCAAACATGAACCCCACCCAATCTGTTTATTTAAATATTAACACGAGAGTCTTTGGCCATCAGCAGTCATCTGCCTGTCAAAAAGGAGACCAGCCAGCCTTCCTGACCCGCATAACAATATGAGGCCGTTTTCACAAGCAGCCAAGCCTGGGCTTGGCTGCCCATGAGAACCACTGAAATCCACCTGGATCCCACCGGTGCCTCGGCGCCAAACCCTGCACCGAAGCCCAGCTGTTAGCTGCGCTTAAGTGCTCAAATGTGCCCTTACAAACCTCTCTGCCAGGATTGTGTGGCAGCCAAGAGCAGCCATCCCCTGGAGGAATCTCCTAGTGCACTGCTCTTGGAACATACACTGTGGAATATACAGACAGGCCAGGACAATGAGTCTCGGGACAACGGGTCCCAGGCTCAGAGCGGTCCTCCCTGCTCCCCACTGCACAGAGCAGTGGGGATTGTGTGGGAGCATGCTCTGCACTCCCACCAAACAAAAAATGACCATCTGAGGGGGAAGGCAAGAGTTGCAAAGCCTTCCCCCCGCCCGCCCGCCCGGTAGGTCATATGACAGTCATAGGCCCATATGTATTGTCAGGAGTCCCTTGGCAAACTGCCCTCTGTGGGCCCTTTGACACTCCACGGTAGGGCTTACCTTTGTGGATGTGATGGGAAAGAGAACAAGCACCAATGGAATGACTCTCTTGGCCAAGAACCACCAACTGAATGATTCTATGAAGCTATTACCACGATCAGTAGAAAGCGGGCTAAGGGAGCCTAACCTGCTTTCTACTGAGCGTGGAAACCACTGGGCTCACAGGCAAGCCCAGTGGTTTAAAGGAGGCTAGCCTGCCTAATTTCCCCTCCCCTTAAATGAGATTAACGGAGCAAGCACTCCATTAACCTCGTGTTTTTGCTTGTGTGCTGCCACTGTGTGCAGCGACACACCAATAGACCCCCGACTGGGAGGCTGCAGCCAGCCTCCAGGCCTCGGGGGTATCTCCAGAATGCCCCCCATGCTAGTGTGGGGGATCCTGGATCTTCTAGGGGCTGGGTGGCCCCTGATCCCTGCAGCCCCCACTGACTCCATGACAGAGCCAGCCCAGGGCTGGGAGGCTGCTTTTGTGAGGGTAGAGTGGGCTAAGCCCTCTCTTTCCACACAAACCCTCCGGGCACTTCACACAGGTTGTGTGAAGCACCTCTCTCTTTCTCTGCCACCACTGCACAAAGTTGATGGGCATAAAGGTGTTCTCAAAGATTGGAAGTGGGCCCTTGTGAGGACCTAGGTTCCTGATAGCTGCCAGCTAGCCTTGTGCATACCCATGAGATCTGCCTGTTCTGGATGGGGTTACATACCCCTTGAAAGATCAGGTACATAGCTTGGGAGTGCTCCTGGACCCCAAGCTCTCCCTGGTTTCTCAGGCTGAGGCAGTGGCCAGGAGCGCTTTTTATGAGCTTTGGCTGATACGTCCGCTACGTCCATTCCTAAAGATAAATGACCTTAAAACAGTGGTACATATGCTGGTAACCTCCAGGCTTGACTACTGTAATGTACTCTATGTGGGGCTGCCTTTGTACATAGTCCAGAATCTACAGTTCATTGAGAAAGTGGCAGCCAGATTTGTCTCTGGGGCAACATGAAGGGACCACATAACACCAGTTTTGAAAGAACTGCACAGGCTGCTGATATATTTCCGGGTGAAATACAAATTGTTGGTTATTACCTATAAAGCCCTTAACAGCTTGGGTCCAGGCAATTTAAGAGAGCGCCCCCCTTGTCACGAACCCTGCCACCAATTACAGTCTTCTGGAGAGGTCCGGTTATGGTTGCAATCAGCTCGTTTGGTGATGACCCAGGACTGGACTTTCTCTGTGGCTGCCCCAGGTCTTTGGAATATGCTCCCTGCTGAAATAAGAGCATCTCCTTCTCTGTTTGTTTTCAGGAAGACCCTCAAGACTCTCCTGTTCTCACAAGCATTTAATTAGGATTTTAATAATTTGTTTTAATGACTTTTATACTATTGTTTTAATTATGTTTTGTGTATTGTGTACCCTGCTAACTTGGCAAAGAGGCACCTTTTACCGTGGTGATTCTCTTTATTTAGCAGGGGGAGAGTAACTGGCCCTATCCACCCCCAGCACAGTACTTCCAGTGACTGTTGCTGGTGTGTATCTTATGTTTCTTTTAGATTGTGAGCCCTTTGGGGACAGGGGGCCATCTCATGTATATATTATTTCTCTATGTAAACCACCCTGAGCCATTTTTGGAAGGGCGGTACAGAAATCGAATTATTATTATTATTATTATTTTAATCTGTGTTGGTTTTTAAATATTTTAAATTTTGTACACTGCCTAGAGATGTACATATCAGATGATATAAAAACAGGGGCGTAGCAAGGTTGGAGTGGGCCCAGAGACAAGATTTTAAAATGGGCCCCCCCTCACTGAAGCTTAGCTCATGAAGTAAAGAAATCTTAAATGAGGCTGAATAGTGGTAACAAAAAGCAGAGTAAAATTTATTTTTTATATACTAACCTATGTGCCACAATAGAACATAACCCTAAATTTAAAGGTTTTGTAAATTGTGGACGATGCAAGTCATTTAATGGTACTAGAGAAAGACATGCTGTTCTGGTAGCTCCAGGTCTTAACACTCACATCCATTTCAGAGGATGAATACAACTGAAGGAAGCCCAGGCAGGTGCGTGGCTGGGGGAGTCAGTCATGTGACTTGTCTGGGGGGGGGGGGCAAGGCAGTGGGCCCCCAGACAACTGTCTCCCCTTGCCCTATTATTGTTATTCCCCTGTATAAAAATATGATAGATAGATAGATAGATAGATAGATAGATAGATAGATAGATATGATTGAGCATGAGCAGTGGGACTTTTTACCTTGCTTCATTGAATAGAAGCTATATCACAAACTGCTTTTACAAGTACCCTCTGTTGAAAAGTGGCTTGCCATACAATAGGGTGGGGGTGAAACCCAAAGACATCTCTAACAAATGGAACTAGTTGCCTGTTCTGGTCATTCTGCTTCTATTCAGTTATCTATTCTGCATGTGATTAACATGAAGAAAGAGACTTCTGCATGCAGATAACCTTTCTGGATTGGACCCTACTTCTACTAAAAGGCATTGTGTTGGAAGAAAGCACCACAGCCAGCATCTAGAGTGGCAAACCGTCTAAGAGATGGTATTTGCTTTGACAATAGCTCTATTAACACATTATATTCAATACGTGTATGAGTGCAGAGTGTATACAGGTACAGATCTGTATGCAGGGACAGTTATTCACACATCATGTTGTTCACACATTGTGTGTGAATGACTGTACCTGCGTGCATCTTAAAAGTGATCCTGAGTACAAGCACCTCAACTGCATGGTATAGCAGCACACTTCCTGTCTGTAACATGCAGTTGAGGTGCTTGTACTCAGGATCACTTTTAAGATGCACGCAGGTACAGCCATTCACACAAAAACATGTGCAAGCTTGCAGACATCTGTACACTCATACAGCATAATGTCTGAATAGGGCTACTATCAGGATCAGCCATCCTGAGCTGAGCGGGATTATGGAGACTGTTTCCAAGTATTCCTTCCAATCGCTACACCACATCCATAAGTGTAGCTTGCAAAACTAATCATGCCAGCAATATGTTTAGCAGGGGCAATCGCCCACATGGTGGATTTCGGGACTGGGGCCATAAATGTGTTGAAAATTACTGCACCTTCCCTAGAACCATTATAAATCCCTAGGATTATGCATTGTAATCAAAGTGTGGGCGAAATAAGAATTTGCAAACTGACATTATAACATTCTTGCAGTTTTTATGCCTTTGCTAATGCTTTGTAATATTATATTTACCTCCAGCAATATTCAAGGCCACCTATTTTGTACATTTTAGATTCTTTGTCCTCCACTCACTCTCCTTGCTGGTGTTTCAATCATTCATCATTAACTTGCTTAAGCACCGTTTCCCACAATTACACTGTCATTGGAAACATGACATTGCTATTATTATTTCAGGTAATAACAATGATTAAAAACAACAACAGCAGGGCTTTTTTCTAAGACAGTAACTGTTGGAATAGATTGTAACTGTGTCAGTGATAACTTTTTTGAAGACTAAGGAAAAAGGAATGATCAAATAATTGGGGTATTTGCACAAAGGGAAAAAAGAGAGGAATGTATAAGACTTAAAGGAACTTATTTTTGCTATCAGGGACCATGGGACTGGTCTCAGACCTCTTTCTGTACAGCTTTGGGTGGATGCAGACACCCATTTACCCCCTGGTCACTTATTCAGGTGGATGTATGATGTTACAATCAAACTACATTACTCATAAGGAGTCCCACTGAATTTAATGGGAGAAGTTTGTCATGACAAACTTGCCCCATTAATATCAATAACTGACAAAAATAATAAAATTACTAAAAGGAATCTCATTGAAATTAAAATAACACATTGGGTAATGCCTAGCATCTTTTTAATTTCAATGGAACGACTTTGAGTATCCCCCCCGCCCGCCCACGTTATGTCAGCAAATAGGAGGAGAGCTGGTCTTGTGGTAGCAAACATGAATTGTTCCCTTGGCTAAGCAGGTCTGCCCTGGTTTTTATTTGAATGGGAGATGTGTGAGCACTGTTATATATTCCTCTCAGGGGATGGGGCTGCTCTGGGCAGTGCATCTGCCTGCTTGCATACAGAAGGTTCCAAGTTCCCTCCCTGGCATCTCCAAGATAGGGCTGAGAGAGACTGATGCCTACAACCTTGGAGAAGCTGCTGCCAGTCTGGGTAATCAATACTGAACTAGATGGACCAATGATCTGACTTGGTAGAGGGCAGCTTCCTATGTTCCTAATGGAATTACCCATGAGTAATATAGCATGGAGGCCTGCTTCTGTATTTCACAGTCTTCTAGAGTTGACACCAACTCGACGGCACAATTTCACCTTTTATTCCATCCTTGACTGGCAAGAAGTGACAGCAGAGTTGCTGAGACAACTGTGTAGTAAACATGATGGCTGAGCAGAGCCCTAAATGCACTTGGGTGGATTCCATTAGTTTCAATATATATTTTGATATTCTGTGTTCATTATGAAGGCATAGTTTCCCTCCTTTATGCTCTCCCTGGCTCTGTTCTGCTCTGCATCTTGATTTTGCTCCATTTGGATCATTGTTCTCTTTTGTGGAGAAGATTTTATTATTTTAATGGTCATGAGTCACATTTTTCTTTTTATGTTTCCTCCACTGAATTTTTGGTTATGTCATTGTCCATGTTCCTAACATCTCTATCAATTAATTGCTTCATTACCCTCAGCTCTAAAGCTGTAGCTTATACTTTCCACATATATGTGTTTCAGGGCTTCATACACTTTCTTTTTTCTTAAGATCTTTGCATGTTGGCTAAAAGTCCCTCCAGAAGACAAGCGTTTGTTTATGTGAGCAGTTCTCCCATCCATGTCAAGTAGGCCTGCCTACACCAAAGACATCCGTTGGTGAATTCTGTGTCAAGTAGGCCTTCACAGATGAAATTCTTAAGTGAATTCATTTGTGGATATGCTTTTGTTTTGGTGAGCAGTTCTCCTGACCCTGTCAAGTCGGTCTGAACAATGTGATATATGCAGCCAAATGTAGAGCACTGGCCACTATCATGGATTGCTGGGTGCTTAAAAAGCCATTCCGTTTCCTGGTTCTTGCTGTCACAGGCAGGCAACACAATTGGTCATCAAGTGGCCTGGTGCCCTTCTTTTTGACAGGTGCTCTCCATTACTTGAGTGGCTCAAAAGTTGTGACATAACCTCAGCTCATATATTCAGTGTGGGACTGTAGTAGATGATATGCAGACTGCAATTGTTATAGTGAAAAGGAGCATGATCACCTCTCAGGCCTGTGACCAGCCTAAATGTTTGCAGGGGGATGGACTGCCAGAAAATGTAGGGGACCTACTTATCTGGCCCCTATCAGTCCTAAGTGTAAGCAACATTCAGTTATTTAAACATTATTTGTTTATTTGAGCAGATTTGAGTTTATGTGAGCAGAGAAAAACATTAGGAGGTGCAGGTCCAGCTTAGCCGACCCAACTATAGGTCTGCCCCCTCCCACTGCAGCTCACAATGTGAACCAGATATTCTGTGTGACCACCTGGTTGCTCGGAGGATCTGTTTGTGTGATATTCCTCCACTTTTGACAAGGAAAAGTCAGGTGCACGCTACGTGCCATGTTAAATGCATAATTGGCTTTGATGGCTTAGTTTTCCTTTAGTAGCTGCAGAGAGGGGAAAGGATCTGGAATGGGACTGCAACATGGGGGAGGTGGGCTTCATCCCTTCCACCATCCAAATATGAATCACACCCATTTGCCTAAGGCAGTGGTTCCCAACCAGGGTTCCTCCAGATGTTGCTGAATTACAACTCCCATCATCCCCTGCTACAATTTTTTTGTGGCTGGAGGTGTTGGGAGTTGTAGTTCAGCAACACCCGGAGGAACCCTAGTTGGGAAACACAGACTTAAGGCGAGGCTCTCACTAGGACTTTTTGTCCCCAGGCAAAGAGTCACCACTAGGGAAGCAAACTGGATTAGCACTATGACAGGGACAAAGGGCAGAAGCTCCCTTTCCTATACATCATGGTCCCAGTCTAGACTGGTTCTCCCTGCTGCTCTATTGATTACTGGAAAATTAAGCATGTTAGGAACACATATTATGCATTTCACATTATGTATCAGTTGGCCTGCACACAAACCAGGTTTGTGCAGCACTGGGTGCTCACACAGGGGGCCCCATTCACTCAATGTGGTCTGCATGATTAGGGCTGGGGCTTATATCGTTCCACCACTATACTATGCAGTACCACACTGGATGGATATAAGAACCAGGAACTGGTGGCATCATCATCATCATCGCTGCTGCTGCTGCTGCTGCAATCATTTATTTTTTGTCACGTTTATAGTTACTGTTATTCTTTTGAGGTCATAATTATGGGGATTGTTGCGGACTCTGCCCTGGTCCTTACATCACAGGACTATATCCATGATTGCCTGGACAATACATAATGGCCATGCATGTGAGTTCATATCTCGGACAATTTGTGGACAAAAAAAAAAGTACTGCATGAACCACCTGGCAGAGCACAAATACTGTATAGCAGAAAAGGCCTTGTGGTCTGACATTTGGTCTGACAACAGGATTCCTTGTGGCATATCGCCCCCTGCTGGTCCATACAAAAACAGCAGTGTTGCTCATTTCAGCTGTAATGTCTGTCTAAGTTGGTTTTTAGGATATTGGTCTTAAACGATGAAGCTGGTACACTCAGGTGTGGGGTGATGTGGGTTTTCAGGAATATTTTACAGAAACATATCCAGAACATTTTTCTGCTCCCTTCTCTCAACTGGGAACTAACTTAGCATGCTTATTTAACTCCATGTATGTAGTAAACAATGCTAAAACTGTAAGGATTTTATCCATGTTAATTTTAGAAATATCTTTAATTTCCTACATTAAAAAATACATTTTTGGAAGGGCTAAATCGAATGAATGAATGAATGTTGGTATTCCCTAGGTATGAAACCTCTTTCCATGCCCTGTCCATACATTCAGTCTGTGTGTGAAGAGGAAACAATATTACATCTTCTGTCTCTGCCCCAGGCCTCCACGTATTCAGCAGAAGGTGAGATGTGGTATCAGGTTGTATGTGTGCATGCATACATACGTCATCTTGTTCTCATCTAAGACTGAAGATGTGAAGACTGGGGGGATGTGAAGACACACAGAGATAATAGGTGGTGCGAGCACCCAGTCCCCTTATCCGTGTATTGATGGAGTGCATGGATGTACTAAAAGAAAAGGGGTTTTCAGTTGTCTGAAAGTTGACATCCATTCATCCTTCCAGGAGTTCCCAGCCTTGGGTCCTCAATGTTGTTGGACTACAACCAGGGGCGTAACAAGGCTGGAATGGGCCCAGAGACAAAAATTTTTAATGGCCCCTTGCTGATACACACACACACACACACACACACACACACACACACACACACACACTTCACAATATATAGTCATGTGACTTGCCTCTGGGAGGCCCCTCGAGGCGTAGGGGCCCCCAGGCAGCCGCCTCCCCTTGCCTAATAGTAGTTACGCCCCTGACTACAACTCCCATCATGGACTCCAGCCATTGTGGCTGGGGCTGATGGGAATTGCAGTCCAACAGCTTCTGGAGGTCCACGGTTGGGAGCCCCAGCATTATATGAACTAATCTGATGAAATGATGCATTTTTTAAAAGCAGAAGAATAAAACCCACAGCTCTGTATCCACAGAGCAATATATAACTCCACATCGCTGTCCTGTCCTAAGTGGGCTGCAGCAGTGGCATTAACAGCATTCTATAAATTTGTTTATTTTTTTTAAGATAAGGGTGGGGTGGTGGTGAAGCAACGGAGAGTGTGTGAGACCAAATACAAAAAGAGAACAGTGTTCCTTTGCCATCAGTAGTTGCAAAGGGGAAAGTAATTAGATTCAATTTCAGTAGACTCACATTTTCAACCCTATCCGATAAGTCACACCAGCCCAAATCCCCAATTTTGCCCTACTATTAACTACAGGAGCCCTGTATCTAATCACCCTTGTGTTGCAATACGGTTGTTTGTTAAACCTTGGGGCTATTCTCACGAGCAGCAAAAATCGGGCTAGGAGAGCCTAGCCCGATCTTTCCTGCTCGTGTAAATCACCGGGCTCGCAAGCAAGCCCGGTGGCTTACACGTGGGTAGCCCGCTTTTGTAGCCCTCCCCTAAGCCCGGGTTTGCGGAGTGATTGCTCGCCAAACCCAGGCTTCCCAATCGTGAGTAGCCATGCCGTGGCTCCATGCCGCGGCTACTCACGAGTAGCCCCCCCGGAGGGAAGGCTAAAAGCTGCCTCCCGGCTCCGGGGGTCTCCCCAGTATGCCCTGCACACTCGCGCAGGGCATACTGGAGCTTCCAGGGGCTGCGCGGCCCCCGAACTCCCCAGCCCCAGGTGGCTCCATCATGGAGCCAGCAATCGTGCCCAGGGCTCCCGCTCTGATCGTGAGCTTAGCCCGCTCTCCCCGCTCTACTGCAGAAACCAGGTCTCACTGATCATGAGACCCGGCTCCTTGATTATTAAATTCAGGCTCCACAGGTTACGAATTTGGATGCAATTCAAGGTGCTGGTGATAACCTTTAAAGCCCTTAAATGGCTTGAGGCCCTGGACTCCTCTCATTTGAACCTGTGTGCCCCATATGATCCTGCATGAGCCCCCTCCAATGGAGGGCCACCTGGCGGCCATGGGAGAAAGGTTCTTCTTTGTGGAGGTCCCATCCCTTCCCTTTCCCAGACTCTCTTTGTATAGCTTTCAATTACTGTCAAAACCATATTTCTTCTGGCGCACTTTCTCTCAAGATATGTAAATATTTTATCTCTGCTCACGTAGCATATTCTGTTTAACACTGCTATTTTAATGATTGGCTTTAGAAGGTTTTTATATGTACTTGTTGGATCTCCTGAGGCAATTTCTGAGAAATATAACATTTTAAAATAAAATAGAATAGAATAAACATTAAAAATGGGTCCCATGTGATAGGTTGGGGTTAAGATTGAGCCCTGAATCAGAAAGACCTGAAGATTAATTTTCCAAGGCATACTGCACTTAACATGCGTTGGATCTAAAGAAATGTGAGTAATTGTTTGGTTTAGGGCACGGGTTCCCAATCTATGGTGCTCCTGATGTTGCAGAACTACAATTCATCACTCTTGGCTACAATGTACTGTAGTTCAGCAACATCTGGATGTCCAAATTCTGGATGTCAAACCCTGATCTAAGGGCATATTTGTTGCTCTGGGTGCAAAGGGCACAAATTTGAAACCTGGAAAAACAACTAGAGATGTGGGGACTATACCTTTAAAAAGAATTCAAGGGGAAAGGCCCGAGTAGCTTAGTGGCAAAGAACATGTTTTGCAGGTAGGGTGTCTTAGTTTCACTCCTCGGTATTTCCAGGTGTGGCTGGTGTTTTGGATTTTGATTATTTAGCAAAGTGTCAAGGAAGCTACCACTCCAGTTACGGAGTATAGAGTTTAGTTGTTGCTGCTATTTAAAGAACACGCATGAAGATGACTGTATAGCAGGGGCGGAGCCACCATTGGGTGAAAGGGTTCAAAGAACCCAGGCTGCCAATGGGGAAAGGCCGCCAAGAGAGCCCCACCCCGTGGCTCCATAGGAGCCCAGAGCGAACTCCCTGCTCCCATGCCCGGGCTGCCAAGAGCCCGGGTGAACTCTTTGCTAATTATTTCAGGCAGCTCCGACTGCCTCATAGAATGTTTTTCCCTTCCTCTCCCTCTCTGGAGGGAGACAAAGGGGAAAACATCCTATCAGGCAGCCTGACACTGCCTGAAATGAGGAGCTGAGAGCTCGTTCAGGCTCTCGGCAGCCCAGACCACAACCCCTTGGTCACGTGACAAGGGGCATGGCCTAGGCTGCCGAGAGCCTGAACGAGCTCTCAGCTCGTCATTTCAGGCATTGTCAGGCTGCCTGATAGGATGTTTTCCCCTTTGTCTCCCTCCAGAGAGGGAGAGGAAGGGAAAAACATTCTATGAGTCAGTCAGAACTGCCTGAAATAATTAGCAAAGAGTTCACCCAGGCTCTTGGCGGACCGGGCATGGGAGGAGGGAGTTCGCTCTGGGCTCCTATGGAGCCCGAGCCTTGGCCCCGTGCGCATGACATCACGCGCACAGGCATATTGGAGGGGGCTGCCGAGCAGGGCTGGATGCAGGCCGCCGATGGGCTGTCTCCGCGCCTGCTGTAGAGTCTAAACTGAATTGATTTATTGGTGAAATAAGAGCCTCCCCATCTCTGACAATTTTTAAAAAAATATTTAAAGACACATCTGTTCACCCAGGCTTTTAATTAAATACTGTTTAAATAGTTTTAACATTGTTTTACAACATTGTTTTAAAATTTTAAATTGTTGTAATGTTTTAACTTTTTTGCTGTCATTTATTTTAACTGTTTTGAATTTTTTCCTGTTGTCATTTATTTGTTTTAACTAATGTTTTAACTCTTCTGTTGTTTGTTTTGTTTTGTTGTAAACTGCCCAGAGACCTAAGTTTTGGGCAATATAAAAACATGTTAAATAAATAAGTAGATTTGAGCTGGGAGAGACTTATCCTATTTATCAGCTGCATAATGAATAGGTAGGGAGAGAGATAGATGTTTCCACCTTCTCTCTAGGAGGAAAGGAAGAGCACTGACTCACTACAGGAAGTTCCTGAGGAGTCAAGGCAGGGGTCATAGAGTAGAGGAAAGCAGGGACAGGTAAGGAGACCCTCACTAGCTACCATTACACCCAATTCCCCTAGTGGCCATGAGGATAGTTGGTGCAAAAGGTCGATGCACTGGAACTCCATCTCCAACCACCGTGAAAGACCCATGTTACTCTGAACCCCTGGAAAGCTGCTGCTGTCAGAGGACTTAGTGCTGCTCTGTGAACTCTTGCATAATAGTAGAAGATTTCTTGTGTTGCCGAGCCACAGTGTATCAGGGTTGCATGCTGGTACAAGGAGCATGGCCACTATGTATGAAACGGGCTGTGGCATGTACATTCTAGTGAACCATAAAAAGATTTTGAAAAATGTAATACGTATGTCTTAAATGTGTCAACTTAATAAACATAGTTGAAGGGAGCAGTAGTCTCTGTTGTATCCAGTTTCAGCCAGTTGCTCAGTATGCTGAAACTGTGCTAGAATGAACAAACCGGAGCTGTATGGCCATCACTAAATAAAGTTAATAGAAGCCAAGTTAATAGAAGTCAATGGAAGTTTTATTTCCTCTGCTACCAAGCAATAGTGGCTCATCCTAACAAGCCAGTGAGGCATCAGACATGGCACAGCTACCTCTGGCTCTCAGCAGTCCCAGTTTCACCTCCCTCTTCCATTCCACTTCACCTGAGAGGTTAATGAGAGCCATGCTTCTGGTAGGTTGGCCATTGGTCCAATAGAGCTGCGCAGTTCTACCTGATGAATGGCCAACCAGTAGGCAGCACAGCTCTCATTAACAGTGTGTGTGTGTGTGTGGGGGGGGGTAATAGGGAAGCGAGGAGCAACTGGAGCTGCCAGGAACCAGAGGCACCTCATTTGCCTCACATTTGTTAGGATAAGCTGCTGTTGCTAGCAAGTACAATACAGAAATGGTTTCAACAGAGGTTTCCTCAAGAGCTTGTGCCAACAGAGGAAGTCTTGGGGGGATAAACTTTCTCTGTCTGTGGATGCACACCACTGTATCCTGTATCAGTTTGCCCTGGATCTACGGTAAGAGTTCTATAAGTGCCACAATCAGTATGCCCATGAAATCTGCCCTCATCTTGTTGCCTTAACTCATCGCTTAACATGTCCCCTGACTTGATGGGCCTAACAGGGACTAACCGATTTCTCATGCCAGGAAATTCTGGGACAATTAGTTTGAGGTGTAGGTTAAGAAGTTCAGATTATCAAAGAAATGTGTCTGTGCTCAGAGGTTGTGTCAGCTTGTAGGTTTTTCCATTGCTAAGGTAAATGGAGGTTATGTGAGATGGTATATAATGCTTTTCTCACAACCGGGCCTATCTAACCTGGCGGTTGCCCATTTATTTATTCATTTTATATACTCCTGACTCCAAAGGTTCTAGGCCTGTGGCCCTGTGCTTAAGAAGGCTGACCTGTGCTGCGGCATATAGCCATGCCATCTTCCACCAGTTTCTTCCAGGCCAGCCCTGCCAGTTAATAAAGCCTATCATGATTGTGTCAAATCCATTAATGGCTTACTTTTCTGTATTGCTTAGTACCACATATAATGTACTTAAGCTAAAATAGCATACAAAAATTGTTTTGTAGATGGGTCCTGACACTTATCTTGGCCTATACACATCATACTTTTCCTTGTAACCCATGTATCTGAAGGCATATGCAAGTTCTGAAAAGAAATCAGAAGAAAATTCGCTCCTTGAGCAGACAGTAACCAATATTTTCCCCTGACTATTTGGACAGCTAGGGGAAAGAGAACTCAGTTTACTTACCTGAAAGCGTATCATAATTTACTGGCAGACATGATGCACAGCATAGCGGTGACTGAGGCTGCAAATTTATGAGGCAGTCCCAATGCTGTTGAGAACAAGTGATTGTACAGGCAATGCTGCCACAGTGACTCCCATTCACCACAATGGGAGTAATTGTGGCTCGCCCAACCGCTCAGTCTCAACAGTGTCAGGGCTGCCTTGTGAGTCTGCAGCTGCCTGTGGTGTGGATTGCACCAT
Source organism: Hemicordylus capensis (assembly GCF_027244095.1). Taxonomy (NCBI): domain Eukaryota; kingdom Metazoa; phylum Chordata; class Lepidosauria; order Squamata; family Cordylidae; genus Hemicordylus; species Hemicordylus capensis. Next base: position 109,227,668 of record NC_069662.1, read on the forward strand.
CACCGGTGCGCTGCACACTGTGTCAGTCACTATTGAGAATGAGCCACTGCATCCTTTGTCTTCTTTCATGCAGATGGCATATAGACTAGCAATATGACTTGTCAAACCCACAAGGCTTTTAAAAAGCTGCCCTTATCATGACAACTGGGTAAACAGTTACCTCTGGCACACTTTTCTTTGCAGCATTCACACAGAAATGGCCTGCAGCTTTGTCCTTTTAGGACATTGTCATCTGCATACTACTAACATTGTTCCAGACGTTTTGTTCCGTAGACAAAACAATCCCAGAAATTGATTGATTTTGCCACCTGGGTCACTTTTTGACCCAGCCATGGCAATATATTGGGGTAAAAAATGTCCCATCTCTCCACTGCTCCACCAAATGCAGCTGAAAGTGCACTGGAGTACACAAAGGCTCCCACTGTCTATGCAAAGGACCTGATCGGAACCTGTTTTTAGGTACTTCACATGACAAAAGATACAGCTTGCACTGAGAAAGTAGTCTGGTAAGAAAGAGAGTTGGCAGAAGAAAGCCATGGCTGCTGCTTCAGTGTGTGTGTTGTTTGACCTACTTTCAGGTGATTGGCTTGAATGTAGGCCTCTCTGCTGGGTGAGATGATGTAGAAATACCCAGAGAAGTTGGCAGAGTTGAGTGTGTTTCCTTCATTTTACAGGCGGGAGGTGCCAGCAAACCAAAACATTTGACTTGAAAGGACACTCTCTTTTTCAAGGACCTTATGTAGTGATTTTGAAAGTGACAAGACCACATCTGAAAAGGAAAAATGTGTGCCATGTGCAGAAAGCCACACAAAACCAGAAGACTATATTCCTTCAGAGTGTCCCTCAGCTACATCCACAAAGGAGGAGGAGCCTTTGAAAATGCCTTAAGAAAGCCAGACTCTGTATCCTGAGATGCTGCTGTCCTCCATCTTACCCTGTCCATTTCAGGCTCTTTCTAGAATCCTTCATTTCAGAAAGGGTCTGTAACTTGCCTGCTGTTTTTACACTGGCATCACACACGCTTGCTCTTGCTCTCACCTTCTCTCTGTCTCTCTCACACATACACAATCCAGATAACACTGCATCTGTCTATGAGTTTTTCCCAGGAGGTGGGAGGGGGGTGCCACTTCCACATTTTTCAATGGCAGCCTTCTCCAGAATGGGAGTCCTCAAGAATAGTTCAGTGTCATTAGCAAAACATCCTTCATGGCAGCCTCGGGGTGGAGTATTATGGATAAGTAAAGCTGCACTTCATATAAGCCACTTACCACGTGCACTGACTTCTTTGGATGTAAGCCTTAAGAGTGCCTTCTTCATCATGAACCCCACCACCTATTAAGATTATCAGGGGAGGTCTGGTTGTGGTTAGTTTGGTGATGACTCAAATCCAGGCCTTCTCTAGGGTTGCCTCAGAGCTCTGGAACACATTTCCAAATGATATCAGAACCTTCCTATCTCTAGCTGTTTTTAAGTGACTCTTGAAAAAAAAACAATTTTATCAGGCTTTTAGTTATAAAGTTTTATTGATGGCCCTTTTGATGGTTTTATATGATTTTCATGGTTGGGTTTTAATTTTTAAACTGCCCAGAGATTTTATATGGGGCAGTATATAAATGTGACAAAATAAATAATGCTGCACCTGCGGGGCCATCAATCAAGGGTATATTAATATTAAGGTATGAATAGTAAATGCATGTGGTAAATGTATTTAAATACGATCAAGTGCATGTGAAACGTATGCATGAGTAAGGGCTTTTTATGCAACTTGCATCCTGTATAAGTCTAAAATGACTCTATGGAGTCATTTTAAAAGGAGTTATATTGGTATATATATTCATGCTTTGGGGGAAGCTGCCTCGGGCTTTGGAGAGGTTGGATACAAAGGTATTAAATACATCTTAAATTTATGGAAGCCACTTGAAACAAGATGGACGTGTCATCCAAAGGCTATATCACCTCTTGTATATGTATCACCACAGTCACTCAGGCATGTGGTTGCCTTCACGCCCTGTAAATATGCTTTCAGATCTGGGTGGGGAATTAACTCAAATTGGTGCAAACATATCCATGCCGGAAATTACCCTCAAAATGGCCAAAAACAAAAGGCCACAGGTGCTCCAGACAAACAAGAGGCCTGTGGCTCTTGTCCTTGCTTTCTTTTGTTACTTTTAGTCAGCTGTTCTCAAGCAATTGTCCAAGGAGGTTATGATTTAGCTACTGTGAAGTGGGAGGCATCCGATTGACAACTACTCTCAGTACTTCACATTGTACCAAATTTGGATACTTCCCGAAGCAGAGATGTTGATTTAGTGCCAATACCCTTATTAGACCAGCTTTTTCCTTCTGCAAAAATGTGCTGCCCATTAGGAAGGTATACAGGTTGTTTATGTTCCATGCTTATCCTAGTGAAATCTTGCAGCTTATTGCAGAAATGTGAAGTTGCTCCACTTTCCACTTTCCAGATATATTTTATTTCTGCTTTGACTTGCATCAACCCTGCAGATGATTTCTTTTGCAGCACACAATTGTTCATCTTTCTCAGAATAATTTTCATTGCTTTCACTTTTGCATAGGCAGGTTTGCTTGTTAGAAAGTTATTTTATCTGGAATTTAGTCTTATTCCCTTTTCTCTGTTGAGAAAAATTCCCTTGCTCTTTACTAAGACAAGCATTCCTCAAATGCAAGGTCCACATATACAACATTGCTTACCATCAGCAACTTTGCTTGATTTTTAACTGATTCAGCAACAACAATTTAAATACTGCTGTTCAACAAAGGTTTCCAAAGCGGTTTACAGAGAGAAAAAATAAGTAAATAAATAAGATGCCAGCTTTTCTGTTTGCTTTTTCAAATTAAACTCTTGAAATAATTCCTGCACAAAACTCAGTCACATTTTCTTTAATTTGCAGAAAATTGTCAATATTCTCATATTCTTTAAGCAAGATATTAAGCAAAAGTCCATTCTTTCTAGTTCAGACATATTTATCTCCTGCAGTTCCAACTCTTTCAGTATTCCCAAAAATGAGCACATGTGCTCCTGCAAATTCTCTCCTTCTCTGAATCTTTATTACACATTTGCAGCCTAAGAGAAACTTAACTATTCATATTTTTTGTTTTTGAAAGACACCCTTTAATCTTTCCCATATCTCTCACACTGTATTTTTGTCTTCTATATGATAAATTAACTTACCATCAGAGATGTGTGTCCCATGGCTTGCTTGTTGGCAGAATCTCATTCTTGTTTCTCTTTCTCTGTTGGTCATTGTTCTTCCAGTCCAAGTGTATTCAGTAACATCTTCATGCTGCAAGACCATCCTCTGTCATTTGTTTCATTGAACAGTTCAAGAGTGGGATGCCTCTCCACAGATGCAAAACTAGTCAACTTGTCCAGCCTTCTTGCCTACAAACTCTTTATCTCACAACCTGTTGCTTCTCAGCTGGGCTTATAACCCAATGTTGCAGAGAAATTACTTATCCTGTACAAATAATTGAACAGGAAGCCAACTTTAACTGAGTAACAAGAGTTTGATATTTATTACTTACTAAACATAGGCTAAGAAAACAATAAACAGTCTCTTATGCAGAGAGAGGGAGAACCTCTCAGTTTGACTGTAAGTCACCAAGTGAAGAGCAGACAAAGAAAGACTGACTCCATCCTGTACATAGATTAATTCAAATAGAGAAATATGCTCCGTACAAATAACTGAGACAATGTCTATGGAAAAATCGCAAGAGGGGCTGCTGGTGAAGACTGTTTGAAAACATCAACTGGTATGAAATGCGATAATCGGTTGTTGACGGGAGCAGTTCATTCTGATACTATCCCATTAGTTTAAAACCAGCTTTTAATTTTAAGTGGTCACAACATCCTATGGTTGATCCAAATTAGAACTGGGTTGTGGTGTAGGACCTTTGCCTGTCACAGTCCCCTATCCAGATCAGCCTCTCACATACAAATTGGAACTTAAGTACAACTGTCTCTGCAACAACAGTGCCTAAATATTTTTATTTCAAATATAAGTAAATGCACTGTGGAGTGCAACCAAGTGCTCCAAATAAATTTCTTACAGGTATTACAATTCCAGTGCCATTTCTTGTGGGCATGAGGGTGCAAGTGCACAAGGAGTGACTTACACACACTACTTTCCTGAGACAATTTTCCACATACAGTCTTTGCGTGAATAGCTGATCTGTCCCTTGTGGGTGGCCACATGATGCTCCGTGTACATGCTGAAATGCCTGAGGGGCTCTGGACTGGGGCAATGAATAGTGCTTTAAAGAAAAAAGAACACACACACACACACACCAGTCTACTTGACAACATAATGCCCATAGTTTAATCCTTTAAAACATGTAAAATCAGATTTAAAAAATTATTTAGTTTATACAGTACATTTTCATTATTTCTCAGCAATGTCCCATCTACAGTACTTAGAAGTCTGGCATGAAATATTTCTTGGTATTTAACAAGTGTATAACCAGTGACATGGTAAAGCAAGGACCTTACAATAAATGGCTTCTTAGGATAAAAGCACTGAGGACTGGCTCTAGTATTACTCCTTGCAGCACAGGAACCATGGCAGTGTTGCTCCTTCCCATGCTGTCAGGTGACATAAGAAGCCCAGAATATACAGAATGGCCCGCACTGAAGTTCCCCTCTGCATCTGAGCTAATCTAGTTAATCTAGCTAATCGAGCTAATCTAGATGGATCCTGCCATGGGAAAGCTGCTTAACGGGATCTTCCCATTACCCCACCAGTGAAGGATGGAGAGGCACTACAGCAACTCTGATTTAGCCAGTGTAACTGGAGTTCTGAGCCTTAGAGATTGCAACACAGGACATATTCTAAAATTTAAGTTGATCTTGGTTCTAGAAATTTGTAAAAGAAAAAAAAAAGAATAGAATAACAGTTCCTTGTTCCAATAATATTGGAAATATTATTTCCAAAAAAAATAAATAAATTATGGAAATAAAGTTCCTCTGCTATGTACAGGAAGATTTTATTTAAAATGAAATTCCATGGATGGATATATCTTTCAGAATAATTTTCTACCTATATGCAACCTAATTTCAAACAAACAAACAAAAAAGCAATGCCTTCCAAAGTACTTGTTATACATTCCTAGTGGCATAATAGTAAACGTTAAGACATTTACGGAGGCATAAAGAAAGCTTTTTTCTTCGTACTTTAAGCAATGGATGCAAAATGGCTTATAGGATGAAAAACTCTATAATCAAAATACAAAAATATGTTGCATATAGGTATGTTAGCAGCAAATGAGCAATTTATGTCATCTGAAATAGGACAGGGGGCTTTCCCCCACAGTATAAGAATAGTGGTGATGTAATATCCCTTCTGTCAGAATGCTGTTGTTTTTAAGCTGCACCTTTCCCATTGAATTAGACTGCTAAATTTTGAAATAGAGCCTCTGAAAATTAAAAAGCAATCATAAAAAATGCTCCAAGTTTTATTCCATAAAATATCTCCAAATCAATCTTACAGGTAGCAAAACACTAATTGATTTAGTGTAATACCAGGTTTAAGCAACATCTATCCAATCCATGATGTCATCATTCTCTGGAGTTGCAAAACTGCACCTTTAGTAATACACAGAGAAGCAGACCTCAGATAAAATATCAAAGATTGTAAGGTGGGGAATCATCCTAAAGGAGACTGTTAATTTTTCCTTTCATTCTACAAAACAGTTTTATTAACATTCTGGGTTAATTTAAGTACAATTGCATTGTGTGCTTTCACCTCTTGATATTATAGGAAAATATTGTTTTGAGATAGAGCATATCAGGCTAAAAAGCACATCCTTATTTAGGGAAATTTGTCACTGGCATTAAAAAAAAAAGAGCAGCAAATGTATACAAAAATAGACCTGGTATCAGACAACCTAGTACACTTTGTGGTGTACACCAAAGAGGTTTAAAAATCTTTTAAATCTCTAACATTAACAAACCATAATTGAAATAAAACACAAGCATCAGAGACAATGACAGTGTCTCACATCTTTGTATCCCAATTTCATTTTAGCATTCAAGCAGCATATCAGTGTAGTGTAATATTGTCACGGAACACATAAAAAGATGCAATAATAATATAATATCCTTATAAGGCTATTATAAGGATATCCTTATACCATGCATAAGGTGAACCCCTTATTCATGGGGGTTCCATTCCAGCAGATTACTGCAAGTAATGAAACCACAGCTAACAGAGCATTGCGTTAATGGCATCTTGGGGTTAGGTTCCTGAAGGCTGGGAAACTGCATAAAAGTGAGCAAAAATGGGGCAGGTGAAGTGAAGTGCCCTACCATGCTCTGCGGCCTCCAACTATCCAGCAATGTCCCCTCAAAAGTCCAAATGCTTCCATTATTCCCCACTTTTACATGGAAAGAAATGTGTGGTTTTTTAAAAAGTGAGCCACAAAATGGCTCCCTTTTACAAAATGGGAGCTGGAAATGTCCTTTGAGGTCATTTCTGTCCGTCTTAAACCACAGATATGTGAAAATTAATCATATGATTTCTGCATATGCCAAGGCTGGGTGTCAATTATCCAACCGCAGATATCGAATCCACAGATAATGAAGTTTGCCTGTATTTGTTTTACAGTTTTCTTGAAAATTTTCACCATTCTCCATTAAAATTACATAGATACTATTAGTTATCTGAAAGTTTCTTCTCAGATGTACCTCAAAGTGTCCAGCAACCCCCTAGTAACACTCTAAGCATGCATTAGCACATAAGGGTCTTAGTTGCAATGAATTTTTTTTAAAGGCAGCAGTCCCATGTAGTACCTCCCATCCTTCCTTTCAAAAGTTTGATTTGATTGCATTTTTGGTGCTGCACTTCTTAAGTTAATATATACACCACAATAATATTAACCTGGAATTCTCCAAAACATTACAAACTCTCAAGACAACTGGTTCAGCAGTACACAACCAAAAGCACTGATTTGGTAGCTTCAGTGGGTCACCTTCTTTTGTTTGGTTAAATTCTTCACAGTTGAAAATATTGTGAAGAAATTAGCACTTAGCAATAGCAATAGCACTTACATTTATATACCGCTCTATAGCCGAAGCTCTCTAAGCGGTTTACAATGATGTAGCATATTGCCCCCAACATTCTGGGTACTCATTTTACCGACCTCGGAAGGATGGAAGGCTGAGTCAACCTTGAGCCCCTGGTCAGGATCGAACTTGTAACCTTCTGGTTACAGGGCTGCAGTTTTACCACTGCGCCACCAGGGGCTGCAGTTTTACCACTGCGCCACCAGGGGCAATTATACGCATATTGTTTATTTAGAACTATTTATATACATACACGGAGATATGTACATACATATTTTATGAAGCCATGAACAGCCCAGCAACTCTCTTCATATTATACACACACACACACACACACACACACACACACACAGAGTAAGGGTGTGCTTGTGCTAGAGCAACCAAAATGGTATACACTATGACATTCCATGAAAATGCCTAAAACAAGACTAGTGAAACCATGAGCAGATTTTTGTGTTTCCTAAGCAAAATGTTATGTGTCACTTGATAAGGGGATAAACCAAATAAATCCTGTCTTCTTGGCCCTGTCACTGTAGTGTCATTCATCCAAAGTTCAGTTTTCTACATATATCCATTGTGCATTCTTTTTATAACAGAGGAAGTTACTGGCCTTTGTTGTTGTAGGGGCAAAATTCCTAACAGTCTATATCCATAAGATTTAGTATAACCTCTTCAGCTTTAGTGCAAGTGGAGCCGTTTGAGAAAAATCTAGAAGAAAGCTGTGGCCAAGTTGTCCTGTGTGGAAAAATGTTCAATCTGAAGCATTAATGCATGACAACAGAACATCTACCCATCACACAGTCAGCAAGTTCTTCTCTACAAGAGGTACGTACAACATAAACAAACATTTTAGCACAAAATACACACAGTTAATTAACATGAAGCAAGTCCATCATATAAATAAAAAGAGGTAAAAGCCTATGGGTGAACTTTAAAGGCTAGAAGTTCTTCAGAGTGCATGTTGTTTAAGGAACGCAAATCAGGCAGTTTCAAAAGTAGTTTTGTAAATATAGAGGCTTCATTTGGATGATTTTTTGTGATTAAGGTCCTGAGTGCACGGATTAGTGTTTCTTGCAGTGCTTCAACAGAGTTGACATTTTCAATACCTGATCGTTCTAAGGAATAAGAAAAACACTAGATGTGAGTGAAACTATTTTGATTTGCAGCTTAACAGTGTGCTAAATAGATAATATCAAAGTCAACAATGAATTCTGGGAACTCCCCATTACATACATGGCAGTGCCCCCTTATTTGTCTATGGTACAATTTCATTTGTTACTGCACAAACTAGCACCATAAAAATAAGCAGATTGTCATAGTTTTAACCATCTGACATACAAAGCTACATTATTACATTTTCTACTGAATTATATATTACTAGGAAAACATGAATACATGCATGTCTGTACAGGAAGTTTGTAGCTTTTCATTGAACAGATTTGTAAGAAGTAATCTTAATTGCCAGGAGTTCTAGAAACCCCAGTAAATCTCTTCAGTGCTAGATTTAATTTTGAAAGAGAGAGAAAAAATGAGGAGACAGGTTTTTATATATAGAGTGATATGGTATTGAATAACTTTTGTTTCCTTACCAGCAGAAACAAGGACCACTGCTGTGAACAAGCTCATTTCTTCATCACTAAGGTTGAGGGCATTTAACTTCTCACTAAACTCAAACATGGAGTTGAGCAGATCACCTGCACCCATTGAATGCAGATCATCCAAACTGTATTTCTTTCCACTAAGAAAAGTGACAGTACGATCCTTTGCATTGAATAAAGATGCAAACCGTACCATTAAAACCTGGTCAAAAGAAAAGAGCAGTTAAAAACAAGTCACCTAGGTAGTTATAAAAATTATTTATTTTGGATATTTACATCCCGTGCTATCAAAACATGTCACAAGGCAGCCAAAAATATGATAATAAAATATCATGTCAATATGAACAATGAAACAACACAACTAGGGAGAAAATAAATATTTAACTCAACACACTGATAATGTTGAGTTTTACAAGCTTGATGTATTTGTTTGACAAGTAGGTTTTGATACAATTACTCAGGGCAAGAGAGGACATGCTATCTTTCTTTGGATACGTAAACCAATGAAGTCATTTGGATCCATCAAGGGTGATCTACACACGGAAACATTATTCCAGCTTCATGGATCTTCCCTGCAGAAATGATTGCATAGTACACAGGCTTCCTCATATGCAAGACCATCTCTACTGTGGGACTAGTGGTTATATTTAAATTATTGGTTTGTTTGTAAGGCATCCTACACAGCTTTCTAAATCAACTAGGCTATACACAGATGAAGAGATGCCCCCAAGTACTGTTTAAACCAGGGCTGCACAACTTGGGCAGTCCAGCTATTGTTGGACTACTACTCCTATCATCAACAGCAGCAGTGGCCAATAGTCAGGAATGGTAGGAGTTGTAGTCCAACAACCACTAGACGGCTAAAGTTGTGCAACTCTGGTGTAGACAATATGAACTCATCTAGAGAACACTTCAGATAACAACACACTATGGTTCAGATGAAGTATACAGAAATTATTGTATAGGAGATTATTCAAAATAAATAAACGAGACACAAGAAGCATTTCTTTCTGCTTCTATATAGCCTATCTGTTTCTGTATATCCAGGTTCTGGATGTGGTAATTAGTTACAAAATTGCACGCCTTCCAAAACATATTTCACTCTTTCTGATTTGGGATACAGGTGTATGTAGTAGGAAAAGAGAAAGAGCAACAGATTTTTCTGCATCACAAAGAAATGTTCACTAACAGATCAGATTTTACTTAGCAGTACAAAAGTTCTGGAATTCATTATATAGAGGAACTGCCATCTTACTCTGCTGCAGCCAGAGATCTGTGGCACTCTAAAGAGTAAATGTATTGCAATGTGATATGTCACAGTATGCCAGTTGTTACCTATAATTACATTTATATCTCACCTTTCTTCCATGTCAGAAGTCAAGGTGGTATACATGGGATTTATAGGTAGCCTGTTTTAGAGGCTTTGACCAGAGCTGCTTCACTTTAGCAAGGTAGCTGCATCATGTATTCTAAGACTGTGCCTTACTAAGTTTGCCAATGCATGAATTAGGCAGTGCACATAGTGTGTCTGTTTATATACACACACCCATCCAGTTTCTATGGATTGAGATGTGTAGGGGGAGGGCAGACCTGACACACTTTCCCACATCCAAGGTCATGGTATGTTGGCATCCTGTAGGAATAAGAGGAAGGCTGAACAGACTTTCTGGGTCAAAGTACAAGTGAGAGTAGTGAGTTTGTGTGCAATTATTTTCTCTCTATGCAACTGCCAAGTCAACAAAATGGATACAATGAACTTTATCAATTTTAATTCACTAACCGCCACCTTCACCCTTCCCTTTGTAACCTTCTGTGCCCCATCAAAATCTGCTCCAACAATACTGTATCTTACACAAACCACACACTTGCAATGTATTCACTAAGACACACCTCAAAGGTTCCAGCCTTTAGAAGGTTTACTTGGTCATGTTGGGAAAGGTCGCGGAAGCCTGGAACACGTTTGGCAAACTCCACCACTTCCTTCACAGCAGAGGTAAAGCTCATGGAAAATTCTTCCCAGACTTCATGGCCAGACTTATTTGGGTCCACAAAAGGAGTCTTGTTCATTGGGCAAACCTAGATATTAACACACACAGAGTCTCAACATTCTATTCCAAATAACCAGCCAGGTAGTTCCATCATTTCAAAAGTGTTGGCAACAGAACAAATTATGACATGAATAATTGTTCATAAACAAACATATTTGGAGACACTGGCAAGCATCAGACAAGTCTTTCAGTTGCAGAAGTGTGTCCCGCTCATGCAGGGGGAGAGGGATGCAAGGGGAAAGGGGTGACCCCCATCCTGTTACCCACAAAAATCGTTCCTGAGACTTCCAAAGCAGACTTTGACAAAGCACTGTGTGTATGTGCGTTGGTGGCAAAGAGGGAAGGAATCAGTGCCTGTTCCCCTTACAAGAGTGAACGTACTTCTGTGAATGACTGGTTTGGATGCTACCCTGTGTCACAAAATGTTAGATTCTAATTCATATGCTTCCTAGTAAATAATACCCTGTAGTGAAATATCTTACATGGGGAGTCCAAGTTAACTCCCCAAATTTCTTCCTGAGTCATTTCACACGTTATATTTTCATATTTGTAAATGCACTCTTAGGAAAAGAGAGCCAGCGTGGTGTAGTGGTTAGAGTGCTGGACTAGGACCAGGGCAGGGAGACCCGAGTTCAAATCCCCATTCAGCCATGAGACTTGCTGGGTGACTCTGGGCCAGTCACTTCTCTCTCAGCCTAACCTACTTCACAGGGTTGTTGTGAGGAGAAACTTAAGTATGTAGTACACCGCTCTAGGCTCCTTGGAGGAAGAGTGGGATATAAATGTAATAAAATAATAATTAAATAATAAAATTATTATTATTATTATTATTATTATTATTTTGGTCTTTTTCTGCCACAGCCTTTCAATTTCAATTTGTAGATCTTTGTATTTGGTTATTTTTTCTATTTCTTTTTCTTCTATTCTGCTATCCACTGGTATTGCTATCCCAGTGGTAATTGGCGCCCTGGGTGCAGTTCCAAAAGACCTTGAAGAGCACCTCAACACCATAGGGGTCACAGAAATCACCATCAGCCAATTACAAAAAGCAGCTTTACTGGGAACAGCCTATATTCTGCGACGATATCTATAACAATTGACAATAAAATTCAGCCATCCCAGGTCCTTGGGAAGGACTCAATGTCTGGATAAAACAAACCAGTCAATAACACCTGTCTGACTGTTTAAACATAATAATAATAATAATAATAATAATAATAATAATGATAATAATAATAATGATGATGATAATAATAATAATAAAAGAATCGTATATTTTGTAATTCTGGAATCGCTATGCCAGTGGATTTTTGGAGGGAGAAAGGTCACAATATATGTCAGGTAGCAAAGAATGGCTAGACATTTGTGAAAAAGTGATGTTTTGATGTGGCCCTCAATATAATGATTAATTGTTCCCAATTCATCTTAGCACCAAGGGCATGTTTATACAAGGCTTAAACTAACTGGTAATGCAAATATAGAACTTGAATATGCTACAACATATATTTTATTTCTCTTCTGCTTTCTAGTCCACATTAACAATACGTGTCACATAAACAGCATGAGAGGCTCAAGGGTGCCTTTAACCCTCACAAGTGAAAATGCCTTGTTTTCCATTGAAATATAGCTGCTCATGATTTATTGACACTCATTTTCTAGCAATTCACACTTCATTAGATGCTAGTTAAAGTCTATTCCTAAGGGGTTCCATCTGACTGAATTCCATGCAGATGTTTTTTGATTTTTTTTAATAAACGCACACGAAAGGTGTAGCATTTTAGGGCTGCTGCAAACAATTGTTCCTCTACACTTTCATAATTATCCATGAAGTGCAAAAAAAAGCAAAAAAAAAAAAAAAAGCACATCAGTTCTGAAGTGCAATAGAAATTACTTGGTTGCAAGTATGTAGCTCAGGAAACTAATGTGTACAACAGCTTTCCAAATGATATAATATCCCAAACTGTACAATAATGAACACCCATCCAACCACACTTCCGAAGTGACAGTGCTGAGTTCTTACACAGCAATTATTTTATGGATGAGGAAGATCGCAGAAGGTGCTTTGATCATTATGTACATCCATATGTAATCTCTAACCACCTAAGAAACAAATGTTGAGCTACAAGGCTTTGGCTTACTAACTTTATATTCCCTTTAGTGGGGGAAAGCTCTGCATATCTAGGGATGCTGGATAATATACTGTCACAGTTGATATGAACTTGTTTACAATAATGTTCATTGCATCCTGTACTGAGAGCTATTGGGGAGTGACAAACTGAATGAGGAGTGTCCCCGTGTGAGTGACATATGAATGAACAGTCAGAATCAGAATGAATTATATTTTGTCCCTTAGCGGCCCATATGGGCAAGCATTAAATGAGCCACGGGTGTGGCTGGCTCCTACTCTCCTCTACTCACCCCATCTGCCTTGTTCTGCTTTGTCTCACCTGCTGCTGTGTTAACCCCAAGCATGCAGGCTGGCCATTCACCCAGTTAACCAACACCTGGGGTCAACACGGGGTGGGGGGCAAGGCAGAACAAGGCAGCCTGAATGGGAAAGGAGTGTGGGAAAAAGCTGCACCTGCAGTTTGTTTACTGTCCCCGGCCACCTGTGGGCCACTACGGCTTCTGTCCTAACAGTTTTGGAGAATCAGATTAATAAAACATAAAGAGGCTATTCACAAGGTGGGAGAAAGTTGGACTAGCAGAGGTTAGCCTGATTTTCTCCCATCATGAGAACCACCGGGCTCGGCTACGTTTTTGGCCAACATGAGGAGCCACAGCATGTGGCAAGGCTCCTCATGAGGAGACCCCCGGAGGGGAGGCAAAAAGCTGCCTCCCGGCTCAGGGGTCTCTTCCAGCATGCCCTGTGCACTCGCGCAGGGTATGCTGGAGCTTCCGGGGGCCGCGTGGCCCCAATCCTCCCAGCTCCCGCCGGCTCTGTAACAGAGCCAGCAGTCGTGTGGGTGGCCAGTTTGGCTGCCCGGAGCAGACTGCCTGCTCGTGTGCGGAGAGAGCGGGCTAAGTCCACTCTCCCCACTAACCCTCCCAAGGTGGGTCTCCTTGAGCGTGAGACCTGCCTCAAAGTGAAGCTAAATCATACGAGTGAATATTTAGTAATCATATGAGAGACATATGAGGTATCACCTAGTTACACACATTTTATTAGAAATATTGCCAAAAATATCCACCACTATGAACCATTTTCCAATTCTGACTAATGCATACATTTTTGCTTGGAAAGAGGTTCTTTGGCACCAGGCAATACCTACCAATTTATTTATTCCAAAGCCCAATACTCTCTCTTTATTACTTCTCTGTCATTAAGTCTAGTGTACTACTATTTCATTTAATAAACAATCACAGTACCAGATGCATTCTGCCTCCAGTGCTGCGGAAGTAGGCATTCCTAGTCTCATTTGGAGGAAAGCTATTTTCAGGCATCCTACTGCAACCTTTTAGAGTGAAGCCATTTGTAAAGTTCATAGAGTGACTGCTTGTGAAGCAAAGGTCATGTCCATGTGGATAATGCATACTGTTTTGTCCTTTAAACTGTCCATTGAAATGTTGCTCATTTGCACCATAGTGGGTGCTGCTTAACCTACCCACATCAGGCTCACTACTAGAATTATACTGAGCAATGTATTTTAGAAATCTCTCCCCATTTCGAGGTTGCACAACAGTGGAAAGATTTGCTGGTTGTTCCTGGTTGTACATAAAGGTATCCTTATGGGCACTGGTCACTTCTTCCTTAACCATCACTTCAATCACTTCTTCCTTAACAATGTCAGAGGGAGGAGGGGGAGGAGAAGAGGGGATGTTGGTATTTTCTTGCTTTTCTTGCAATTTAGAGTTCAGCTCTTCCTGAGGCAGTAGGATCACTGGTTCTTTGCTATCTTTTAATACTTCGCTGGGCAAGTGATCACTGAACTGAGTGTTCATCATGGTCTTCATAGCACTTTGCATTTCAATCAGCATCCTCTGCTTTTCACGTTTAGGAATCCGGCCAAATCGAACAGCTAGCAAAGAACAACAAAAGAATAGATGCGGTCATGCCAAATCCTAGCAAAATACATCTTTATGGATAAACAAACAAGCTTATCAAATAAACCAGGGAATATGTTTTGGACAGCAAATATGTAAATGAAGGCCAGGAGCCAAAGTAATGTGAAATATCTTCTCACAGCCCAGGGAGTGGGATGCTTTGGTTGTGTTTTCAAGCATCAGCCCTTTCTGCCCCAAGCCACAAAATAGACTACTTTTGAAACTAAGTGTAATCTAAAGATCAATCTGTGGCATAGAATGGGGTGGGGTCATTTGTGCAAAGGCGGGGAAATCTACAGGTTTGAGCAACCTAGGCAAGAATTAGCAGAGTTGGCAGTCCAGGATTTACTACCACTTCCTTTCTCCCCACCCCTCTATCAATCTCTACCCCTCACACCAGTGTGTGTGTGTTCAGGTTTTAGAGCAAAGATGTTCCTATTATTTCCCTACTCCCACAAAAAGTGGCAAGAATGCAAAGCAGGAAGCACTTTCTGTGTGTGGTTGCAGAGGACGGTGGCAAGGAGAGGTATGATCACAGTGGAAGTGAGAACAGCATCAGCAAAACTGACACCGACCATTTTGACACCTTTAAGGCAGATACTAGGCATGGGAATAGGGAGGAGGGGGGAGAGGGTTTGTGTCACTGCTCATTACAGGAACATACCATCTCTCGACATCCCAACTGACAAACATTTTTTGAATCGGCATTGCTGGCACCTGTTTCTATTCATTCTCATTATAGAGCAGTTGTTATTCTTCAGGCACTTCTTGTATTGGATATTTTGCTGAAT
Source organism: Hemicordylus capensis (assembly GCF_027244095.1). NCBI lineage: Eukaryota > Metazoa > Chordata > Lepidosauria > Squamata > Cordylidae > Hemicordylus > Hemicordylus capensis. The sequence goes on from NC_069662.1 coordinate 109,243,227, forward strand.
GCTCCTTCTGAAAAAACCCTGGAAGAGTAAACAGTTCTGTGTTTCAAGCTTCCATACTATTTTTATTTCTGCTTTTATCATTATGCTTACTGTTTTAATTATTGTGTTAATATTTTAATGATTTAACACGAAGTGGTTGTGTTGTAAACGTGCTTTTTTTGTTACCTCCTCAAATACTGTTGAGAGACAATTGTTACATAAATAAATATGTAAAATCTCCTTTTGCAACTTGCATTTGAAAACATCCAAATTTATAAGTCTTATATCATCTGACTGTGATATTGATTGATATAGATATAAATATAGATATGTTCATCGTACTCCTCCTCCTCCTACAATATAAAACTCAAACAACAGCCCACAAGGCAAGAGTAAAAAATGCCAGTTAGTATCCCAAAATCACCACTTCCAACAAACCTCATTGGTAAATACACTTTAAGAAATTCACCTCCAACTTTATTGATTATTCAGAAAGGTAGAAACACAAGAGTAATGGGACTTGTTTAAGAGAACCTGTATGCCTTTTAAAAAATGTTTGGGTTACAGCTTTAGTGGTGTAATACAAATTTACTTTCTTCCAACATTCTCATCGCTTATTATTATTTATCTCTGAATTTCTATGGAACTGCTCGAATGACAATGATGTTCAAAGATAATATACTTTACCTTGCAGCCCTCACAGGCATGGACCCCATAGTGGAATCCTGAAGCAACATCTCCACAGACTTTACACAGCAGGACCATGCCACTGAATTCTATAAGTAGGAAAAGAGGCATGAAAACCCAGTAGAATTATTGGGAAAGAAGACAGCTACATCTTAATTAAATTAATAAAATTTAATTGGAAGTAAATTCAATAGAATCTTTATTTAAAAGAGGGCACAAAAATTTGATTCAAACTGCCTTACCACTAACGTAACGCATATATGCACCTCAAATCCCCAATTAAGAAAAAAAGACCCTTTTGCAAAAGCACAAAATGGAAGGACTGCTAGACGTAAGATTTATATGCAGATGCACACTCTTCCAATATGTTTGACTAAAATGCAGTTGACATCCACACAGCTCCAAAATGTATGCATACAGATGCATATTTTGAGTGCCTTAAAATTAACGCGGGAATAAAAATCTATTTACTAGCATTTTGAAGGACAATATGTTAACCTCAAAGAACAACATTGCACTCCACCTATTTCCAGGAAGTAAAACTGCTGGTTTATTGTACATTTTATATGTCCCCTAACTTAACATATTTAGAGTAAGTCCCATTGAATTCAATGGGACTTATTTCTGATAAAATAGGATAGAATGGTGCTGTTCATCTTCAATCAAAATGCTGTGAGCATGGCTGGTTTCCACTGCCACCTATAATAATCAAAGAAGCACAGGCACAAGAGGTTCCATAGAACAACCAAGTGGCTCAAATATATTCAATGCTTTTGGCTAATAAGGTCATGCACAATTCTGAAGCAAGCCTGTCTTCAGATTTGTTTATTGGCTCATGCATTTCGGATTGTGTTAATTTCCACTTCCCCTCCCCAGATCATTAAAGAACTTTTTGCTGCTTCTGACCCTCTCTCAGGCCAATCAGTATTTCAGAAATATTTCCATAATCTTGGAGTGTAATATTGAACTTAATGCCACATTTAGAGTGGGCAAGCCTTTGTTCTTCCACCTGTTCAGACAAATAAACCAAATGCCCCTCTGACACAGGGACATCGAGTCAGGCTTCAACAGTGACAGAAAGGAAGCACCTCTGGCAGCAAGTGTACATATCACATGTAGGTTTCCTTGAGTTTAGAGCAATGTTGCCTTGGCTAATGGCACCCCGGCACCCCAGAACAAACACTTTACAAAGCCTGTGTGGTCTGTGTCTGTTGCCATCATAGAAAAGCTTCCTCCCTACCACAACACCCAGCAAGACTGGGACAACAGTTAATTTACTGTACCTAAATTGCAATCCATATTTTTCTGCTTTCAGCCTGCCCAATGACTGGCTGAGACCTTTATGTTTATGATCACAAAAGTAGCTAGTAACTAATACTTGCTGCATTAACACATAAGCGCTTATAATGGCATACCAACAGATTCATCTGCTCTGTGTCCCAGACCATTATAATGTTAGCAATGTAATGCATTGACTTGCTGCCAACACACTAGCACAAATGGTTAAGAATCATGTACCAAGTGAAGATCTGGAATGCTGTTCCTATGAAATAACTTTATTAGCTGGAAGTTATTTGAAATCTTCATACTGGGGGGAACTAATAATATCAAAACACACAAACACAGAAAGAAAAATACCAAAGACTAAAAAAAATTAGCTGCAAATATGTTTGATGTTGACTTTATAATTAATGGAAAGATTGTTATTTTGAGTTGTGTAGGAAGCAGATTTCGAGTAGAAGAAAATTCCGGAATTGTGAGGACTAGCAATTCAGACAATTCCAACAATTGTGAGGACGAGCAATCATTTAGGCACTAAGCAAAGCAAAGCAAAATGATTTTTAGTTTTTCAAATTAACCTCTGGAAAAAGTCAAATATGCAAAAATGATTAACAATAATCAAAATTATATGAAGTTAGTTAAAGGACAGATATATGTATAGTCTAAATCAGAACTGCACAACCTCAGCCCTCCAGTTGTTTTTGGACTACAACTCCCATTATCCCCAGCCACTGTGGTCAATAGTCAGGGATTATGGGACTTGTAGTCCAACATCTGCAGGAGGGCCGAAGTTGGGCAGCCCTGGTCTAAAGAGAGCAGACCTGTGTTTATTAAAGTTCTTTAAATGCTTGAAAGTAATACTTTTCATGTCCTGTTACTTCTGAAGGCAGTGCAATGAAATTTAAGGTTAATATCTTAAATGCTTATTTCACATTTACAGAGCATAAATGCATACACGTATAAATCTTATGTCTAAGGATCACTGCTGAATTTTCATCACACATTGCAATCATGTAACTTATATATGTGACATAAAGCCTTAGAGCAGGGATGCACAACTTGGGCTTTTGATGGACTATTACTGCCATCAACCCCAGCCATAAAAAGCATATACACAGGGAAATTTGGGTGCTGTTACTGATAAGACTATGGAATTGTGGAAGATGCATTAAAGAAATATTTTGAAGCAGTCTTGTTAAAGATTGTTAAAAAACTTCAAATTAGTTTTTTAAAAACAAACCTTTTGGACTTGTTCTCCTTTAAAAAAGTGATATCCCGTTCCCAACCTGAAAGGGAAGCTCTATCAAGAGCAGCTTTGGGTCACTGCTAGAGGATTCTGAAATCTCAAACCTAAACAATCAGTGTGAGTTACACTTAATTTTGTAATCCTGAGTACCCACTACTAAAGGTCTATAATATTTTTTAAAAACTTATTTCCAGTTCTGTATTTAGCTTCCAATGTACAAGGACAAGATGTCAAGTTGTCTAAAACATCCTCTACACTACTGGAAATATTTATGGCCTCAGATGGGGAAGACTGCTTTATCATTTGAAGAATAGGTCTGGGGGTTCTTTTGTGATCAGGTCTTGACTTTAAACTTACTTGTGGACCACAGGACAACATGGCCTGTTGGCACCACTTTGCATTGTGAGGCAGCAGCTCCAGTTTGCCAGAGGTTGAATACCAGAGCTACAGTCTATCTAGAAGGAAGGAAGCCAGAGGTTAAGTACTGAAGTAAACAATAGGCTGTATGCAGAGGTTGCCCTCAGGCCTCAGGTGATATACATCATACGTATTTGGCATGAGTATACTAAGGTTCAATTCAGATGCAGTGCTTTCCAGTTATGGTTCGGAGTTCCAGAATGTACTACAGCTACATTCCTCCCCTCTCCTGTCAATCTGATTCCAGATTTTCCCTCTCTTCCATAGTTTGCTATAGCCATAGTTTGCCATTACTTCTGAATTGGGACTGTAGTTAGCATTAACTAGGATTTCCTCAAATTTTGATTCAAACTCTGGTTAACACTATCCATAATTGGCCATGATGTGAACACAACAGCAAACCAGGGTTGTAGCAAAGAAAGAAAGAAAGAATCCACACATGCGAGAAGGGCGGGGGGAGAGGAAGCCTGTAGGAAACTTGGAAACATGACAACTGAATGAAGCATAAGTGAAGGGGAAACTACTACCAAAGCATACATACTTGTAACTCCACTATTGCCCTTGGTTGATCCAGTAACGCTTGACTGGATTGTTTTAATGCAATCATCCAGCCGGTCACTCTTTGGTGCTCCTTCAGAGCCTTCTCTGCTCTTGGTGTTACAGCTGCCCTCTGAAGAGGAACTGTTTGGTGATGGTGGTAAAGGAGAAGAGGACGACTGGAAACTGTTCTCTGAGCCCTCACTGTGGCACGAGGCAGGGCTAGATGCTGAACTTGAAGAGCTGATGTAAGCAATCACACCACCTATGGAAGAAAGAAAGCATTAATACTTCTCTCTCTCTCTCCCCACCCCCTAGTTTCAAATGCCTTTCTGGTTTTCAGAATCTAGTGTATGTTCTGCACCATCTGCTTGTACCCTTCAACCACACCTTCTAAAACAAGGTACAGTTTACGAAGTCAACTCAAAGAGGACAGGATTGGAAAGCAAACATTTCAGCATAGATAGCTTGTTTCTGAAGTTCTGGAAGAAAAGAAATCAGTGGATGGACCCAAAACAATGGCTTTATTAAGACATAACAGGAATTAATACTTTCTCACTACACGAATGAGCCCCTCTGTAATCCATGGATAGTGTTCCCTCTAACAGGGATTCCCAGATGTTGCTGACTACAACTCCCAGAATCCCCAGATGCCATGGATTTTGCATGGGAATTATAGGAGTTGTAGTCAACAACATCTGGGAATCCCTGTTAGAGGGAACACTGCATGAGTCTACATTCTTCAACTCTGCTCTTTCCCATCTGAGAGGAGTTTGGTCCTGGCTTGCTCACCTTATCTGTGGTTAGAAGGAAACCAAAGTTCCTTGAATTTGTACACAACATGGAACTCTGATTAATGTAAAAGTGAGATTAAAAGATTTCTGTATCTTCCACTTGTGTATAAAGAGCAGGAGATGGAAACTGAAATCATATGATTGTGTAGCATGCAGACGCTGTTCATGTAGCAGGAAGCCAGAGTTTTCTACTAAATCTGAACCAGGACACTGTAACATGTTTTTATTTTCCTCCTCATTCCTTTTGAATCAGTTCTGCTAGACTATGGCTGCACAACTTTGGCCCACCAGCTGTTGGACTACAACTCCCATCATCCCCAGCCATAGTGATCAACAGATTGAATGATGGGAGTTGTAGTCCAACAGCTGGAGAATCAAAGTTGTGCATCCCTGTGAATAAAAGCCATTTAAAAAAAAATGTAAACCGCTTTGAGTGCATTGGCAAAAAGGTGGGATCAGTCTAATAAGACTTGGCAGCATTTTCTAAAAGAACTTAGCACTTCATTTACATCCCCTGTTATTTCTCCACAGAAAGGGTGACAAGATCTCCAAACACTCCCATCAAGACAGCTTGGAATCTTGAACAAAAGGATTCTCAGCACCTGCTTAGCTGTGACAGCATTATGTGGCATCAGACCATTATCTGGAAACCAAAGTGGCTCTGGGCCAGTCATGTATCTCTCAGCCTAACTTACCTCTCAGGGTTGCTGTGAGAATAAAAATAACCATGTACACTGCTCTGAGCTCCTCGGAGGAAGAGCGGGATATAAGTGTAAACAAATAATAATAATAAAAGTTTAAAAGTTCAAGTACAGCAGAAGAGGAGAAGGAGGAGTTACAGTTTTGAAAGTGTATAGAAGTAGTACTGGAAGGACTGAAAGAGTTTTAGGTTGAAGTACAGAAAGGGAACAGAAAAGCAGTGGAAGTGATAGGCACCCACACAAGATGAAGAAATAAGGTTAGGGACAATCTAAAGATTGCAACTGCCACAATTTAATATTTGCAAACTGAAAAATAACTGCAGTGTTTCTATGTATGAATTTGTGGATGAATAGGGCCTAGACCTCTTGGGTTTTGTTTTGTTGTAAATAAGCCCTTGTAAACAAATTGTATTATTACTGCATTTATATTCCTAAAACCTCATCATTATTTTCATTATTAAAGATAGTGATTATAAAATGCTTGCAAAGTCCATGTGTTAAGAGAAAAGCTGGCAGGGTCAAAAGTTCATGGTTTCTGCTCAAGCAAGATCTTTGGGTTAAGGATGATACAATGTAGTGAGTTAATTTTGGAGGGAAAAGGAGCTTTGATTTAATTGGTTGCATTTTGTAAAATGGAGGGAACTTAAGTTGTACTGATTGAGTTGTTTAAAAATGGTCAGAGAAAAAAATGTGTATATATAGAAGGCTGCTTTAGCAGAAAGAGACTGAAGACACCAATTGAAGAGTGAAGAAGTTGAATTTTGGAAGTCAGAGTTGAAGAGTCTTGGAAGAAGTCAGAAGTGTGCAGTTAGAGATCAGAAGTCAGAAAGCTGAAGGAACTGAGAGTCCAGTCCATGTGGAGGAGTTGAGGCCAGTCAAAGCTGAAAAATTGCTAGCCCAGGCTGGAGAGAATGATCAGTCCTGTGACTGTAGCAAAAGCTGAAATCACAGAAGAACTCGGCTAGTTTGAACCCCAGGCCTGTACTATGACCAGGACAAGAGAAGGAACAAGCCAGAACTGCTCAATGTGTTCATCAAAAACTCTAAGAAGCTCTTTTCACAATCGGTGAGAAGAGCTTCTCAATGGTCTGCGGGAAGAGTAGGTTTGCCTGACCCTCCCTGCAGACAAGCACTCACCTGTCACTGGGCGGGCGGATCAGCTGCCCAGAAGAAAGGCGGCTCTCCTGTGGGCCGCCTGTGCCTCACTGTGCCTGGGCGCTCCGGGGGTCGAGTGCAGGGAAGCGCCACCATGTGGCACCCCACCCACATAGCCCCAATAATGCACTGCACAAGTGCACAGTGCATTACTGGGAGCCCTCCCCCCAGTGTGTCCCCATGATGAACCTTGATTAAGCAGCAGGCTACTTAAAAGGGCCTGCTGCTGCTGCTGCTGCTGGGAGCCACATGGCTCCCGGTGGTTCTCACACATTCCCTTAGCCTAGTTTATGCTGCACATGTGAATAGCCTCTATGTCAGGCAGGGTGGATTTGATTTAAATCAAACTGATTTAAATCACGATTTAAATCACTAGCAGGGTGGATAAAAATCAAAAAAATCCGATTTAAATCAAAAAAATCCGATTTTTTAAATTTAAATCCGATTTTTTTGATTTTTATCCACCCTGCTAGTGATTTAAATCGTGATTTAAATCGTGATTTAAATCAGTTTGATTTAAATCAAATCCACCCTGATGTCAGGGCTCAGTAAGAGTTAGGTTAGTAGATGTGTTTTTGATCACATTTTATTTAATCCTTGTGCTCTTTTGGTTAATGGTGTTTTGAATGGAATTCCAACAACTAGTTTGATGAAGGTGTTGAGAACATGTTTTTCAAGACCTGTAGTACAATCGCCTGGGTTTCCTAGGGAAAGGGAATGATTGTTAAAACTGTTTACATATATGTTGCAGATCAGAGCTGCACAACTTCAGCCCACCACCTGTTCAACAACTCCCAGCATCCCCAGCCATAGTGGCCAATAATCTCAGGGTTGATAGGAACTGTAGTCCAGCACCTGCGGGGGGGGGGGGGGGGCTGAAGTTGTGCAGCCCTGCTGTAGATACACCCTAAGGGTAAATTTTTCACAAGCACATAAACAACTTAGGCTGCAATTCTCATAACTTAGTATGAAGTAGTCCTATGGCCATCAATGGGACAACTGCAGAGCAAGTGATTTGATAATTGTGTCTCTAGGTATCTGCATCCCTCTAGTTTTTCAGCAGGATACAGCTTCCCAAGTAACTTAAGTGCTTTTGAAACTTTTTACCTGATATTCCACCTTGCAAAACAGAATGAATGCTCTAGCCTTGAGAGCTGCATCTTCATTCACACACGTAATTGAGACAGTTTGCAAGCTGAGCAAGATTCCCTTTTCCAGGCAATATGATAGATGAATCATTAGTTGTGTTCATTAGGGATCACAACTTCTAGAACAAAATGAAAACTTTAAAAAGCACTTCTGTCAACAATCAACTTGCTTCTCATTTCAAAAGACATCATGAGCCTCTTCTCACGAGCAGCGAGGACTAGATGGTGGGTTATTTTGGTCTATGACCGTAAATAAACATGACATTGACATTGACTAGATGGTGGGCTGCGGAGAAGGCTGGTTAAACATACCTTCCCTGCAGATGAGCAGTTCTTCCTCCTTGGGCTGGCGGATCGCCCCGTCCTGGAGTTCCAATAATGCAACACACATGTGCATTATCGTTGGGGGGGGTGTGTGTGCGGCGGGAGGGGTAAGAGCACCCTCCCCCGTCCTTAAAGATATCCCCCCAACCCTTGAACTGGCAGAACCACCAGACATTCAAACCATTTTGGAGGCCTGTAAATGGCCTCCAAAGCGGTTTGTGCACATCCCTACTCCCGTAGCCCAGTTTTGCATGGGCATGTGAATAGCGTCCATGTTTCATAAGTCACCCCAAAGCATTTAAAGTTAAATATTAAAAGAAATGTTTTATTGAATTTCAATTTCCTTTTGCATCCCACCACCACTGATCTACATTCTGTACTACAAATGTAGAACAGCCATTTTGTTTCTTCTCAATAATAGGAAAGAATGAATTAAATATATTACACACATTAAAAATGGCAAAAACCCACAAATGACATTTCCCCCATGGTTTTAGAATATGTTGCTTAAGTCTTAGATCAAAATGCTTTATTTTAATGGTACCTTATGTGAAGGATAATACTTGGATAATACTTGGGAAATGTCCTAAATTACTGAGAGTTGACATTAAATAGTTCTTAGAACACTGAGTGATTCTATGTCACTGTATGCTTTCCAATAGTTCACTCAAGAAGACAGATACTAAGAACTGGAGCATAATCAGGCCCAAACCACTAGCCTGGAGGTTGCTTTTAAAAATCCCTCTATGGGGCAAGCGTACAGATTGCGCCAATTTACTTTACATCACTGCAGTCCTTTGTGGGGCACTTGCAGTGGCACAAAGAAAATCCAGCCAATTCCCATAACAAGCTACAACATAGGCACGAGAAGCTTACCATTTGGTGATAAGCCAGCACACAGCTTTTATTACATGTGAATGAGCCCTAAAGCTGCAGTCCTAAACATACTTTTGAAATAACGAAGATTGCCTTTTGTACAAGCTTGTTTAAGACTGCATGTAACTAAATTTCATCTTTAAAGCTCTAGTGACCCCACTCGATTCAGATTTTAATGGCACTCAGCAGCAGTTTCGGGGGAAAGAATAAGTACGATATATTCTGAGAAAAGTCCTGATGTATACATAAGCTGTTAAATAACTGGCACTTTAGAACAGAGAGAGATACAAGCGTTTTTTTTCTCCAAGGGGCACTTGCACAGCCTTGCCTCCTGCAGAGTTACCAAGACAAGGGGGGAAAGTGGGGCTAGGGAAGAGGAGAGAAAATACTATTAGATGTGGAACCAGGGCTGGCTCCTGGTTCCACCCAAGCACATTCTTCCTCGGCCCTCATATCTGGCTGTTCCTGCCATGTTGCCTCTTCTCTTTGCTGCTGGGTTGGTGATGAGGGAGAGTGCTGATGTGCCTGGCAGTAGCCACCAAGAGAAGGACAAAATATTTCTGCCCAGAATTGAGCTGGCTAGAGTGGTGCTGCCAGGTGCAGCCAAGGTTAATGAGTGAGGAAGGGACAGTTCAAGAGCTATTATTCCCCCAAATTCACCACCTCAAATGATTCACTTCACCCTGCTTCGTGGTAGGCTGGCTCTGTTTGTTTAGTTGGAAGTAAGTTCAAACTGAATTCAAAGGGACTGATTCTCAAATAAACATGTATAAGACAGGAGCCTAGATTGCCTGCTGACACTGTAAGCAACTTTTCCAGTATTCTTAAGATCCTCTCAGTGGGGGAACCACTTCAAGTGACTACTTTAACAAAACCCTTTACAAAGGACAATTTATAAATCTCTGGAACACAATGTCGACCTGTTCACTAATACAGCATTTATTCAAGACCACATTTTTACCATGAAAAATCCCTATTTCATAGTAATCCCATTAGTTCCAGTGAAAGACATGGGAATAAGTGAAGTCAAACAACAATAAAAATAAAACCACAGGTTTTTATGAACAGAATAGCGGAGGCAAAGTGGAGAGTGAGAATGCAGACATGCCAGTATAGTACTGTTTGCTAATGAAGCTTTTGCATGATGTTGCATTTTTTAAAATGACCATCTCCAATAAAATGGAAAGACTAGGGAGAAAATCAAATAAGTTATCTCTGCTAACTTGGCAAAGATGCACCTTTTAATGTGGCAATTATCTTTATTTAGCAGGGGGACAGTAACTGGCCCTATCCACCCCCAGCACAGTATCCCCCAGTGGCTGTTGCTGGTATCTATCTCATCTTTCTTTTTAGATTGTGAGCCCTTTGGGGACAGGGACCCATCTTATTTATTTATTATTTCTCTGTGTAAACTGCCCTGAGCCATTTTTGGAAGGACGGTATAGAAACTGAATGAATAAATAAGGATATTTAAAAACCCAATGTATTTTGCACAGTTCTCTGCTTTCCAATGGAGGAGTATTCCTACCCCCTTCTTTTGTAAACATAAAGCTAACTTTACACGCAACCATACAATTAACATATGGAATTTGCTGAGATGGCTACTGGCTTTGAAAGGATTTGTGACTATTGGCTTTCAGTATATAGGTTACGTGTTTTAAAAGGATTACACAATTTCATGGAGAATAGGTCTATCAACTGCTATTAGCTTAAATCTCTAAACTGAATCTTCATATTCAGTGACAGTAAACTGGGGAGGGTACTTTTTGTCTTGTGGGTGGGCTTTCCAGAAGGATCTGTCTAATCACTGTTGAAAACAAGATGTTTTGATCCAGTAGGATTCTATGTTCTTATGTGCACTTTTCTATTATACTTTTATCACTATGTTATCCTGTTTCCCCAAAAGTAAGACCTACCCCGAAAGTAAGACCTAGCAGTAATTTCTGATGTACCGCTAATTGCCCTAGTGCATTTTTTGGGGCTAAAATTATTATAAGACACTGTCTTATTTTCGGGGAAACACGGTATATCTAAGATATAAAAATATATTTCATAACATAAATGTAATTTATAATTAAAGATTATCTATCCTTACTGAATTCCCACAGAACTCTTTCACCAAATGTCTTCGTGTAGCTCAACTTAAATCTGTTTCACAAAGTGGTTATGTAATCATCCCCAGACTGCTGTGTGCTCTTAAACTTGCTGGTGCAGTCAAATTTACATTAGGATTTGCAGTCAAATTTACATTAGGATTTGGATCAAGGTGGAGTTTGGGAATTCCCACCCCTCTTCAGACACTGGATTGGCTAGATAAACAGCCAATCCCTCCTCGATCTTGAACTCTTTCATAAATAATAAAATAATTCTAATCCTCACAGTTTCGGGCAGAGCGGAACGTCAACTGTTATGTAACACTTCTCTGGCATCTGTACGTGTTGTACCACCTGACTTGACTACATCTATTCCGTGAGATCAATCATCAGATAAGATTGTTCTGCACCCTCCTTCGACCTGTTACATTTCGCGTGTCATAACTGTCTGTACATGTGAGAAATTGCCTTTGATGTCTCCCAGTCACATGGGCAAGCACACACACATACACGAGTACCAAACGCTACAGCCAGCTAAACCACCAGGAGATTTTTTCGACCATCAACGTGAGAAGATCTGTTGTGGAGCCAGAGGAGGAGATCCTAGGCAGACTAAGGCGTCTCTAAGGCTACTGAAATCAATGAGGTTGGGCACATTAAACTCTTTATAACTGCTGGAATTATATAGCAACGTACATATATTTACTTGGGGGTAAACTCCACTAAACACATTGGCTGACATGAGAAAAGTTACTCAGAGTAAACCCATTGAAATTAAAAGAATGTAGGCATGCCTAAACTTGTCATTTTGAATTCAGTGCGACTACTTGGAGCAATTCTCATGTCAGCTTCCGAGTAAAGCATCAGTCTAGGCTAAAATGGACAGTAATCACTGAAAAGCGGCTGCCAACAGTGTCAGCCAAGGTCTCATTTAGATGGCTCCGTCCCTTCGCACTCTTTCTTCTTCTTCTTGTACCTCACGCTGCATTTCAAAATACAACACAACCTCCGCACTTCCCTCCTCTGCAATCTGAACCGTGAGCCCGCCCTCTTAGCATATTTTCTGCTGCAATTAAAGGAGATTAAAACAGACTTTTACCAGCCGTGAGGGGCAGCACCTTAGTCTAACGTCAGTTGCTGGAGGAAAGAACAGTGACAATGCCCCCGAACCACCACCAAACTTAGGAAAATTTTTGGTTGTTGTTCGATTCGAAATGCGTTCGATTTATCTTTGTACATCATCTTAAAAGTGTAATTCTCTGTCTGCAGTTTGCACACATTTTCTCAGTGCTTGGTAAGACCACATCTTGAGACGTTTCCCGACTGCACCTTTTTCTTTCGTTTTCACTGTGCTTCTGGCTATTTAAATATAGGTGCTTTTAAAAAGGCTGCGGTCTGTGTGTGTTTCCCTTCCTTTAAGCGGAAGAACTCCGCCCCTCAGCCTCGAATGCCCCGGCCAGCATTCCAATTCTTAACCACGCCCCCTCCCAAACGGAAGCAGAGCCTCATTCCATTTGCAGGGAATCTCCTCGAGCGCGGAACCTTTCAATCAGAAAGGCCGTGATTAGTCCCTTTCTCTCAACGGGGGCGGAGGGGGGGAGGGAACCAAAAAAACCCCAATGCCAGGCGGGGCTATACAGCTCCGCCACCTTCGCGATTCTGCTGCCTCCGCCTCCACGTGTCCCTTCCCCGTCACCCCGTGGATATAGGTCACCAAAACAAGGGCCTCCAGCCGGCTGCACGTGTCAGTACACGCGGTCGCCTAGCGAAGCCGCCGCGGCCCTATTATGCAATCCCCGACGTCACAGCCACGCAGAGCCAATGAGCGCGCACGCAGCGCCAAACGTAAACACAGGGCGCACATGGCTTGGCCGGCGAGTCCATGTGAGATCCAGGGCAGGGACCAGCCAGAGTGAAAATGGGCACATGCGGTGGCGGCGCTGGTTGGGGCGAGGAGGAAAAAGAGAGCTTAGCAGAAGCAGCCCTGGAACCCCAAGACGCCGGACAGCCTTGGAGCTGCCCTGAACATCGCAGCCCCCTTGTGCCCAGCAAAGCTGTGCAGGATCACAATCAGAGACTGCTCCGCTCCAAACAAGGACATCCTCTTTTACCAGTTTTCCATGTCCTGGCAAAGGCGTGTCAGTTCTGAAGCCGTGGACAGCCGGACAGTCAACTTCAGCCCCCACAGACCCTAAGGTCATAATCTTCCACCACCATCACACACAGCCACATACTCTGAGTGGAGTTATTCCTGGAAACAACGCCCCGACCCTGACCCCGACAACACGTATATAATACGATGAAAATCTCTAGGACTGCTTTTCAATAGTCTCTGAAGAATAATTACGCCGATTCCCGGAGACTCCAGGTGAATCCTGGAGGAGTGCAGCCCTAGCACGACTTCACACCCCCAACCCAAAGCCAGCAATTACCTGGCACACTCACTGGCCACTTTGACTAGCCCTTTCCCTCCTTGTAGGGAAGGGAAGCCAGACTTAGTTTTGTACTGCATTGTACAGCTTTGGGAGCAGCAGAGCTGTACTAGACTGCAATCAGGGGCATCCACTGTGCAGCTTATTTATTTACATGTATATCTGGCTCTTCCTCCAAGGAGCCTGGAGCGGGGCCCATGGTTATGTTTATCCTCACAACCACCTTGTGAGGTAGGTTAGGTTGGGAGAGAAGTGACTGGCCCAGGGTCACCCCGTGAGTTTCATGTCTGCATGGGGATTTGAACTCAGATCTTCCCATCCTTGTCCAACAAGCTAACCACTGCACCGTGCTGGCTCACATCCGAGGTCAAGGTACTGTCGTCATAAGGGACAACTTTTTGAAACAAGGGAGGAGAGATTGTTTTAAAAATACAATCTCCCCCGCCCCTTCAGCTCTCTGTAATACTCATCGTATGGTTACACTGCAGAGCTCACCCCATTTTCTTTCTTTCTTTTTAAAAAAGCATTCTCCACTTACCCGCATTGAGCTCCATGCTTTCCTCTTCTTTCCCAAGGAGCAGACACCAAGGGAGGGTGGGGAAAAGAACGAGGAGGCAGGAAATAATCTGCTGCGGGTGCCCCCTCCGAGCTGCTTTAAGGAAGCAACGGCGGGGTTTCTTCTGACAGCCTTCAAGGGCTCCTGCGCCTCCCGTATCTGCCAGTCTGTGGAAAGAGAGCCACTGCGGCAGCTGGGCTCAGAGGGGAGGTGCGGGGAAGCGCCTCCTGCCCGCCTTCCGCCTGCCCTGTGCGTGGATGTGCCTCGTGTGTGAGGCGGGCGGAGGCGAAACAGCAGCCACCGAGCCTTCCTGGGGAGGTTTCTTGCTGAGCTGGCTGCTGTCAGGGCTGCTGCTGCTGGTGCTGCTCCTCCCTCTACAACCGAGGAGAGACACCGGGAGTGCGGCACTGACCATGTGACTCACCTCTCCGCCTCCCTTTCCCTACCTGCTGCGCCCCGCCAGCTCGCCCCGCCCCGCCCCGTCTCCCCTCCTGCCGGCGGCTGCTGCTGCACCGCTTTCACCCAGTGACACAGTTTCCTGTCCCTCAGGGAGGCGGGGGTAGGAAGGACCGAGCTGCCCTCACGCGGAAGGGCGCATGGACAGCCACAGACGGACACGTGTCTCAGGGCGCAGCGCAGTCACGCAGGAAGGAAGGGTTCCTCCAAAACACCTCCTCATGGCATTCTCTACGAGGCCAGGCCGGAGAAGCAGGTTTTGGGGTGGGTTGGCCCGCTTTCAAAACATTTGCATTCCGAAATCACATCCTCGTGCTCCGCAAGGAATTTGGCATAAAGACCGAATCCTTAAATGGGGATGTCACACCTCCCCAATCGTATTACTAATCTGCACTAGTAGCTATTTTAAGTTGCCACCTTCTTCTGACAGGCAGGGTTTCAACCTATGACTGAAGCTAATTTTGGAGATTTCCCTCTCTCAAGATACTTCCTAATAATTTTCACAATATCAAGTCTTTAATATCTCCAGGAAGGATTGCTTTCAATACTGATGCCAGTTCCTAGAGACTCCAGGTAGGACTGGCAACTCTATTCAGGACTTTAGCACATACCTTACAGGTATGGAAGTGAAGTTTCCTCTCTCATTGTCTTTCCATTCCCTCACCAGCCAACATCTACACAATGTCTTGCAAAAAAACCCACAAAAAAACCCTGCAAAAACAAACCAAAAAATCAAAGTCTTGGGGGGGGTGTGCTTTTGGAATAGTCATGTGCACGGACCGGTTCGGAGGCCATTCTAAAGGCCTCCAGACCGGTCCGGACACGGGGTGGTTTTGGTTCGGGTGGGGGGTTCCACAGGAGTACGGGGGGGGCTTTACTCACCCTCCCAAGAACGACGCCGTATTTATGTGAGTAAGCGGGCGGCATGCCTCCCTGCCGCCCGCTTCATTCCCCCTCTCGGCGTTCCCTCCGTTCAAATTCTAAATCGGGCGGCAGGGTATCTCCCAGTCCCTGCCGCCCTCTTTAATGCCCCCGCTCGGCTGGCGGCCGCCCCATTCAAGCCTTCAAGACCCCTGCCAGGCCAGCCCGGCCCGGCCCGGCCCGGCCCTTCCCTTCCCTTCCCTTCGCAAGGGGGACGAGCGGCAGAACTCCCTGCCTTCCCCCTTGCCGGCTGCGCTGCAAATGGCTTCTAAGAAGCCTTTTGCGCGCATGCGCGAAAAAGAAGCCTTTTGCGCGCATGCGCGCAAAAGGCTTCTTAGAAGCCATTTGCAGCGCAGCCGGCAAGGGGGAAGGCAGGGAGTTCTGCCGCTCGTCCCCCTTGCGAAGGGAAGGGAAGGGAAGGGAAGGGCCGGGCTGGGCCGGGCCGGGCCGGGCCGGCCTGGCAGGGGTCTTGAAGGCTTGAATGGGGCGGCCGCCAGCCGAGCGGGGGCATTAAAGAGGGCGGCAGGGACTGGGAGATACCCTGCCGCCCGATTCAGAATTTGAACGGAGGGAACGCCGAGAGGGGGAATGAAGCGGGCGGCAGGGAGGCATGCCGCCCGCTTACTCACATAAATACGGCGCCGTTCTTGGGAGGGTGAGTACAGCCCCCCCCGCCGTTATTTGGAACCCCCCACCCCAGTGCCGGACCGCAGCTCCGCGGTTCCGTGCACATCCCTATTTTGGAAGCTCAGGTCAGGAGACCAGGGCTGCCTTTGCACAACTTTGGCTAATGCAACAGCTGCGTCCCTTTCTCAAGAAGGCAGATCTGGACACAGTTACCCACACCTTAGTCACATCATAGCTGGATTACTGTAACATGCTCTACATGGGGCTGCCATTGAAGAACACTTGGAAACTGCAGTTAGTGCAAAATGCGGCAGCTAGGATTTTATCTGGAGCTGCCAGCTGGGATCATATTACACCCATTTTAAAAGAGCTACATTGGCTGCCAATTTGTTTCCGGGTCTAATTCAAGGTTCTGGTTTTGAATTTTAAAGCCCTCAACAGTTTGGGCCCTGGATACCTGAGGGACCACCTACTCCAAGGGCTCCTGCCTGCTTGATGAGGTCATTGGAAGGGGCCCTGCTCTGTGTGCCACAATAAAGGAGGCTTGCCTTTTGTGCATGTCGGATAGGGCCTTCTTGATTGGCCCCAGACTTTGGAATGTTCCCCTGGTGGGCATCTGCTTCTCAATTTCCCTCACAGTTTTTAGAAAGCAAGTAAAATCTTAGCTTTTTACCAAGGCTTTTAGATGAATGTTATTGTTGTTGCTTCATATTTTATGGTTATATTGTGAATTTAAAAAAACCCTTTTTCATTGGATTTGTATTTTTCTATTCTATTTTAAAGCTTTTTCAATGACCTTTAATGCACAATAAAAGTTAAAAGTTTAACATTCAAAAGTTTAAAACTTAAAAACTAAACCACAGATGTGACAAAGTAGCAAACATTTCGATGTAAGACATCATCTTCAGTGCTATACAAAGGTGGCTGAATTTTGTTCTTAAATAGAACTCCACACCATGATTCAGCTAAAGAACTGAAGGCAATCAACCAATCCTGTGCAGCTCCCAATATCACATAGCGGGTGGGGGAACCGTGGAAGGAGGGAAAAGAACACAAAAGCATGATGAAGTTCATACACGCAACAACCAATGAATTTCATTGTTTCCCTCATTTCCTCTTTAACATTTATAGTTGGGTGCAACTGTTCTATATATATATGGCTTCTCTGGTTTTTTGTTTCCCCACATCTGTCTCCACAGCCAAGGTGAATATCCTTGTATTCACTACTCTGCCTTGATGTTCTTTAACATGCACTGCTCATGATTTTATTCAATCTCTATGCTGTATGTCTGCCAGATGTTCCTTATATCTTTTTATCAGGGGTTGACCAGTTTCGACAATATAAAACTGAAGGAGGTGAATGTTATTTGTACAGCTCCGATCACCTTGAGACAGCACTTAGTAAAATCAAGACTGTATGATAATAAATGTGAAGTTGAAGACTGCCTAATTTGTGAGAATAAAGCAGGGAGGTGTCAGACAAAAGGGATGATATATAAAATGTTATGCTTGGAGTGCATGCAGTTTTATACTCCCACATAAGTGTGCATAAACTTACAGCTTTGTTATGACTAAATCCCACTGAAAGCAGAGGCTCAAGTGACTAACATCTTCCAATGGTTTCAGTGTAATTTAGTCCTGACTTTAGGTGGACGGGAACTATTTATGAGTGGTAGTGATGCATTATCTCCAGAAAATGCTCTGACATTACATTTGCAGGAAAGGTTTGTGCAGGGTTATCTGAAGTGAGGGCTTACAGAGCAACAGAAGGGCAACTCTTCTTGTTTTGATAGAACAATATTGATTTATTATGGGTCGCCCTGCACAAGCTAGAGACAGCCCTCCTGGGGTTGTCAAGATTGGGTGACATAAATTTTTTAAAAGGCGATTTATCATATGGGAGTCCCTGCAACGTTCTCATCTCAGGCAGCCCTAGGTTTGTGGTTTTACCTTCTGAGAGCCTTGGGAGGTTGTTCATAGGTATGAGAGCAAATGTCCAGGTAGAAAACCACTAACCCAAACACAACTATTCCTAAATCAACTGCTGTTGAGATTACCAAGTGCAGAAAAAGTAAGGTTCAAATTTAATAAATAGCCAAAGCAAGTATTAAATATGTTTTCCGTCATCCCTGGCTTAAGTTTACTCTGTACTTTATGGCATTAATGTAAGATATTACAATATACTCTTCTTCATACAAAATTATGCCACTGAATTTACATAGTGCCTAAGGCAGTATAAAAGTATAAGTTTCCATTGCAAACTTCAGTATCATAGAAACATCTCACTGTATTTAATTTATCTTCTTAAAGATAGAGAGTTTCAGAGTCATGTAATTCATGTACTTTTGGATCAATCCATATCCTATTAATTTGTTGCCTGTTCCCAGTATGATAATGATGGATGGCATGTCTCGCCTTAAAGGTGAGACATGCCAAAGTTATAACTTCTTTTACATCACAAGATTACTAGTCCTCACATGAGTTTAGTATGGAAATTAAATCCTTTAATGTGATTGCAAAGTATCCTGTGCTCTACCACTGGTGATTTTTGCAACAGCACTTATGTAAACACTGTAATGTGTATAGTGATAATAGTGTTCCTAAGTTATGCACTATGTCTTCTCTTATTATGTCATAGTACCATTGCAGCAGGGGCGTAGCTAGGGGAGAGGGGGCCGTGTTCATCTCTCTCTCTGGTGGCCCCCGCAGAGGGAGGGAGATAATGAAGAAAATAGGAAGGGGTGGAACTGGAGGGCCCTCAGGAGCTCAGCCCCCCCCCCATGTTCTTTGAACCCTTTTGCTCAATTATAGCTATGCCCCTGCATTCAGTTCAGAATGTCAGTGTCTCATTAGTCAAGACACTCAGCTACATTGGATAGAAGAAGTGTTGTGAGACATTAATTAATTTTCTTGGTTTTTTTGTTTTTGTTTTTGTTTTGTTTTTTGCAAAAGCAGGTAGAGGTAATGCCCTCTGACATGTTGTCCCTTTTGCCCTAAAATAAGATACATTCTTTCCCTTCAGATTTCTTAAGCATAAATCACCTAACATGAATCTGTAAAGCTCAACACACTCAAATACTTCTTGATTAGGAGTTAAGGAGTGGTAAAAGGATCACCACAATTTTTTCAACTATTTTATCACACTTTAAAACAGATTGCTCTAATTCATGTTAGTAAATGGTCAAATTAAACCACAAAGCATATTTTTAAAATATGTTTTTATTTTAGATTTTTAATTAATTTAATTTTTAAATTTAAATTACTTTAAATTAATTTTAACTTAAAATAATTTTTTAAAATTAAACTACACATTATGGAATGTAATTTAGAATTATCAGAGAAACAAACATGAAGGAGAGAAACTGAAATAGCTTGGAACAGAAAAAAGTATAACAAAAATTTGTTTGGGTATATGTATAAAATAATTCAGTAGCAAGTATACATTCTGTGATTAATAAAGCACTATTGAAAAAAATCTGAGTGGTGTTTTATATTTCTAATTCGTTTAGTAAATTTCATTTAGAACTGGAAACCATTTTTCTATAAAATAATCAAATCTAGGATTAGCTGTGGTCTTTTTCTAATGCAATAAAGTGAATCCATAGTGAATCCTGTCATACAATTTTTGAATAATGGAGGCCTTTTATTTTTCCATTTAACTGAGATGTGGAACTTTGCTACTACTAAAATATTTCTAGATACAGATCCATATCACTTTTCAACAAAAACATCCTCAAAGCCATTTATGTAGAAAAAAGAACTAAGAATAAACTTTTTGTTGCTGTCTACCTGGAAAAATGCTGTGTTGGGGTTGAATAGGGACAGTTGCTCTCCCACTCACTGGTAAATATAAGCGAACCACCACTTTGAAAGGTGTCTCTTTGCCTAGTCAGCGGGGGTTATTAATTGTAAATAACTGCAAAGAAAAAATGGTAAGAAAAATAGCAACAGTTGCTATGCTGTCTGAAACGTTATAGAAACTCTAAAAAGGGCAGCTGAGACCACCATAAAGTTAGTTTCCAACTTTGTGAATGGGGAGCTATTGTCTGAGCTGCTGTGATATCATAGAAGATTGGATAGGAATGGCTTCCTTATATTGAGGCAAATCATTGGTCCATCCCAACCACCTTGGAATAATTTTATGAAATATGGTATATAATCTAACAATCAATTAAAATCTAGCTCAGTATTGTCTGCACTGACTGGAAACAGCTTTCTCTCTCTCCCCGCCAGTCATACCTGGAGATACCAGAGAGTTAACTTTATTTATTTATTTATTCGATTGTTATACCACCCTTCTGGAATCCATCTATCTGTCTATTTATTTATTTGACTCAGGGCGGTTTACAATTAAAACAGAAACCATTAAAACCAATAACAATTAAAACAGAAATATAAATATGAACACCAATTAACAAACATCTTTAAAAAGAACCCATTAAACTATCAGAACAATTAAAAACCCTGAAAACCAGGTTAGCATTAAAACAATTAATTAAAAACCCTGAAAGGCCAGGCCAAACAGATGGGTTTTAAGGGCTCTCTTGAAGGTCAGTAAGGAATTAAGATTACAAATTTCTGCTGGGAGTGCATTCCACAGCCCAGGAGCAGCTACAGAGAAGGCCCGCCTCTGAGTTGTCACCAAATGAACCGGTGGTAACTGGAGACTGACCTCCTCAGATGACCTTAACGTGTGGGATCATACAGAAGAAGGCGCCCTCTAAGATATCTCGGACCCAAGCCATTCAGGGCTTTAAAGGTAATAATCAGCACTTCGTAGTTTGCCCGGAAACATATTGGCAGCCAGTGTAACTGTTTCAAAACAGGAAAAATATGGTCTCTCCGGGTTGCCCCAGAGACCAATCTGGCTGCCGCATTTTGAACTAACTGAAGTTTCCAGACTACGTACAAAGGCAGCCCCACGTAGAACGCATTGCAATAGTTAAGCTGGACCCTCCGCATGCAGGGCAATGCTCTAGCTCTGAACTAAGGTTGCATCCTCTAAAGGGAATATCTTACAACAGACAGCTCTCACATGTAGTCACCCATGCAAATGCAAACCAAGGCAAACTCTGCTTAGTGGAGGGGACAATCCATGCTCACTACCACAAGACCAACTCTTCTGCACATCAGTGGATATTATACTGAGCTATATGGTATTTTTGTGTCTTCCCCCTGTCAATATGGTTGTGATGTCAGTCATGGAACAACATCAGTAGCATCTTGTACTCTCCCGGCCTCAGTTTGGAATGGATTTGGTTAAATGAATGAATGAAATTAAATGAATTTGGTGAGCTTCCATTAGACTTGATGTTTGAATCAATCCATTTTAAGCTCAAGCCCCTTCTAAATTGGGTCCTATCCTGGCTCTGCTCCAGATTGTGTTATTATTGGAAGTGCAGCGGGGCCTTTTGGCCTCCTGTCCTCCCTGCCGCCCCCTTTCTCCAAAATTACATCTCCAGCAAGGGAGAGAAAGAGAAATAAATGCTGTCAGGCAGCAAGCGTTACCTGAAATGGACAGGGGAGAGCTCGCCTCCATGCGTGTGACATCACATGCAAAGAGGGTGTGGCACAGGCTCGGGAGAGCCCAAGTGAGCTCTCCACCATCTATTTCAGGCAGTGCTTGCTTCCTGACAGCATTTATTTCTCTTTCTCTCCCTCGCTGCCTCAAATGGATGGGGGAAGAGCTCGTTCGGGCTCTCTGGAGCCTGGCTGTGGGCATAGGAAAGCTCACTTGGGGCTCTCCAGAGCCCGAGCCACACCCCCTTGTATGTGACATCACATGCATGTGGGCTTTCAGCAGCCTTTTTCATTGATGGCCCGAGTTCTTTGAACCTGTTCGCACAATGGTGGCTCTGCCTCTGCCCAGGCTTGAATCCTGAGGCCAGTGGTTTGCTGCAAAGCCATTTCCTTTGCTGTACCCTTCATCTTGGTAAGTACTAGGTTTGGAAATGTGAGCAACAGCTGTGGCTGAGAAGGGGAGGATAACATGTCGAGAGTTCAAGCATTCAAACATGAACCCCCATCTGAATCAAGCCTGAATCTCAATAGTATATGGGTCTGGTTTTTAGGAGACTCGATGGGGCCAGGCCCACGGAATACAACCTCCATGAATTCTGGAGCTAACACAATGGTATGTCTTGTCTAAAAGAGTGGGTAAGTGAGGATGGAAGTGTTTATGATTATGGGTTCTGAATGTTTTTTGTATGTGAATGGTTAATGGCTGAAGTAAAATAGCAAAATAACTAACGATATTTGTGATTCTGCACTTGTCAACATCACAGGCCTGCACATACAGAAGAGGCCCACTGTCCACATGTAATCACCATTGCCAAACTGAGAAGGGGAACAGTGACTCAAAGGTATCCTCAATTTGGATCTCCTATGTAAAAGTAAATGATAGAAAAAATATTACTACTACTACACTACAGATATTTATATACTGCTCTTCAACCAAAAGTTCTCAAAGCGATTTACATAGAAAAATAAATAATACGTAATGGTTCCCTATGCCCAAAAGGCTCATAATCTAACATTTAAATAACATTAAATGTCAAAAAGGAATGAAACTTACAAAAGGCTTAAGCTTTTATTTAACTTTTAAAATTATACAGATGGAATAAACAGGAGAGAGAAGCAAGCAACAGCTCTTTGGCAAATTGCACAAGGGGAAAGAGCATAGTGCTTTAAAATCTGTATAGTCCCTAAATTCAGATATCCCATGAAAACAAAACTGTATTTAAGAATGAATTTTACTTCATGCATATATGCTCATGAATTTTGTATTTTTGTATCCTTTCTGTACACATGAAACTTGATTTGTCTAGAAAAATGAGGTCTAGAACTTTAAAAAAAACGCTCTAAAAAATTACATGATCTCAAGATTCAGAACTCCAAGTCCTACATCACAACCAAGATAAAAATAATAAATGTATATTCTATTTATTTATTTATTTATTTATTTAATATACTGCCCTTCCAAAAATGGCTCAGGGTGGTATATGATATTCATCTATTTATGTAAACAAGAATCTATCTGTTCCTTCACTATATGAGCGTTTTCCTTCACCATATGAGTCTATCTAGACTGAATTGATTACTGTGTAATTTACTGATACTGTAAATTTATTAGAATTAAAAAAATAGTTTTATATACTCTTTATATTTGTAATCTCTGTTTTTTGCTTGGTTGATGTCTCTTTTATCTTTTTGGTTTTGTTAGTAGTAGTACACATCTTGGAATATGAATAATGAACTTATAATGCCTGACACATCCCTCCCTCCCCCCTCCCCCGTTCTTTCTCTCTCTCATATATAATAAAGATTATGTAATTCATTTCCTCAGAAGCACCAGATAATGATGAAAGCTTTTGTGAAAATATACAAGTTAACACAGCAGGGCCCATCTATACTGTTCCCTGTATGAAAAGAAGTGACAATAGTTAGACAAGAAATTGTATGACGCTGGAAGTCTCTGTACTCCAAGATGTCTTTTGAATGAATACTTTACTATTCAGCTTGCTCTCAGATTATAAGCTATTCAGAAGTATGCTCCCCCCCCCGCCTTCCCTGTGCAGTTCTTAATAGCACCTTACCTTACCCAGAACCTAATCCTGGATTTTAAGAAAGCTTGGTATAGTCATCTTCAGCAAGCAGCAGCACAAGTCATCATTTCTGCTAACAATCTAGATTTAATGCATGCAGCAGAATTGTTTTGCCACCTCATAACTGGTAAAATGAAGAACCTTCAATAGTACATTTTGTAGCATGCCGTACAAGCAATTATCCAGCTTCATTTTACACAAATGCTAATGAGAGTGTAGCAGGCAGATTTAAATCTAGAAACCACAGGCTAAAACTTAAAAACCTACACTGACCTCTCACAACTACGGCAACTGAGTGCACATCGATAATGAGATATGCAAAACATTCTGGAGATATTCAAGTGATAACAGGGTCCACTTTGTTTTGTCAAATAATATAGCCCTGCATGTCCATTCAAGGGTCTCCCAGTATGTGCTTGCTTATTTATCATATTTTATACCGCCTAATATGTACATCTTATCACAGCTTTTAACCAAAACAAAAAAAGGAATGGTTGACTGATCTGCACAGAAGTGTGGCTGTTGATTGTAATAGTATGCCATATACATAAAAGCATGTAATATTAAGTATTAGATTATATTCCAGGGGTGCACAACTCAAATGCCTTAGTGGGCTAGAACCAGCCACGACTTGCTGTGCCAAGGCCAATTTTCCGTGCATTATTACGTTACAGTTAATTAAGGATGATATTAATGAAAGCAAGTATGTTAATTGTGGATCTACCCATCCTCCCTGTCAATGGACCCACAATTTTCATGAGGGGTAGTGGCCAGAAAATAAGCTTTGTCACTGTTCTGTCAGTGGGGCACCTGGATTGCATGCCAGCTTCAAACAAATACCAAGTCCTTTCTGCTCTCTAAAATCACTCTTGCTTTCGTCCTGCAAGCATTCCTAGGCATGCTTACTTGGGAGAGGGCCTTGCTGTCTACACTGTGGGATATATTTCCAAGTAAACTTGTATAGGGCAGCAGTGTAAGGCAGTTTCTGTTGCAAGGGTTTCTAGAGAGGATGGCCTCATGCAGTTGGCTCTCTGCTTTTTGGGGTGTGTGCTCTGCCTGTGCCTGCTGTTGCCACCACTGTTGCAGCCCTCTCCATCCAGCAACGCTGCTGCTGTGGTGGCGGTGGGCTCTCTTGCTTGTCAGTCCATTGCTGTCCCATACATCTCTTCTGGTCTCAAGTGCCAGAGTGGTGTAGTGGTTAGAGTGCTGGACTAGGACCGGGAAGACCCGAGTTCAAATCCCCATTCAGCCATGAGACTTGCTGGGTGACTCTGGGCCAGTCACTTCTCTCTCAGCCTAACCTACTTCACAGGGTTGTTGTGAGGAGAAACGTAAGTATGTAGTACAGCACTCTGGGCTCCTTGGAGGAAGAGCGGGATATAAAATGTAAAAATAAAGTGTGTGTGTGGCGGGGGGGGTAAGGTCTATTTTCAGCACCTTAATTATTACACTAGAAAGAATGGTTAAAAATGTTGATGGAAGCAAGGGGAAACAGAGAAACAGTGCGCTCCAGTCCTGGAGTGGGGCTAGCAAGGCAGGCAAGGGGCTTATGGTCTCAAGTGGCCAACTGCACTGAGCCACTGCTGTTCATCAGGAGGACAAGCCAAGAGCTGTTCATGTCTTCTGCTCTTGCTATGCAATGTTTCTACAAGGGGAACAGCAAAAAAAAAAGTTCCTGTGGGCTAAATTTGGTCCCTGAACCTTATGTTGTGCAGACCTGCTATTCCACGGGATCCTGTATCATTCACTGCACAAGAATCCAAAGGCTGCAGTCTACAACCCAGGGGCACCTAGGTAATTTTGGAGCCTTGGACAGGCGCCCCCCCCCCCCGCCCCGCTGCAAATTAAGCATCCTCCTCCTATACACACATACTGTGACACATGCAGTATTTTTAACACATAGGTTCTTGAGGGCACAAACAGCAACTGAACTCGCAAGAATGTAACACAAAACAGGTATATTTATGCACATTTGCATTCCCACATAATTCTTTCCCCACTACCCCTGCATCTATGAAGCAGAGGTCACGCTCGGGCACTTGGCGCAGCATGGACCAGTGGCTCGGCACTGCAACCACACCACCTGGGAGAGATTAGAGGGTGTGTGTGTGTGGGGGGGTGTCTCTAGTGGTGTGGGGGGCCTGGACTTTGGCCGAGAGGTCCAGGGATAAGAGCACCATTGGTACCACCACACACTTTGGAGTAAGTTTAACGTGTTTTAATAGAGGAAGATTTATGGAATGACAGCCAAGATCATTTTTTGATCACAAGGCATTTGACTAGAACTGGAAAGTAAAATAGAAGTTAGGTAAGTAAACATTCTATCTCACTCTAATCTTTACTTCAGCTATTATAATGAATATACAAGAGGACCAGATTAAAAATCAAATGCTGTTCTGGAAGTCCATGAATGCTTGGTGGGTAGGCTTTGAAATTATGTTCTAAGAATGTTATTTAACATTCTATGTTAAATCATCATATATGAGGGTGAATTGAATGCTTGAGTGGTCCAGGTGACATAAAAGCATGCCAATACATTCAGCAGCAAGTGAGCTGCTAGTTAGATAATTTCATACAGTGAGGGAAATAAGTATTTGATCCCCTGCTGATTTTGTCCGTTTGCCCTCTGACACAGAAATGACCAGGCTATAATTGGAATGGTAGGTTTATTGTAGCTGTGAGAGACAGAATAACAACAAACAAACCCTCAAAAGCCCAGTGCCCAAAAGTCAGCGATGGATTTGCATTGTAGTGAGGGAAATAAGTATTCGATCGCTTCACAAAAGATGTCTTAGTACTTGGTGGCAAAACCCTTGTTGGCAATCACAGAGGTCAGACGTTTCTTGTAGTTGGTCACCAGGTTTGCACACAACCCAGGAGGGATGTTGTCCCACTCCTCTTTGCAGATCCTCTCCAAGTCAGAAAGGTTTCGAGGCTGATGTTTGGCAACCCGAACCTTCAGCTCCCTCCACAGATTTTCTATGGGATTAAGGTCTGGAGACTGGCTGGGCCGCTCCAGGACCTTCATGTGCTTCTTCTTGAGCCACTCCTTTGTTGCCTTGGCTGTGTGTTTTGGGTCATTGTCATGCTGGAATACCCATCCACGACCCATTCTCAATGCCCTGGCTGAGGGAAGGAGGTGCTCACCCAAGATCTGACGGTACATGGTCCCGTCCATCGGCCCTTCGATGCGGTGAAGGTGTCCTGTCCCCTTAGCAGAAAAACACCCCCAAAGCATAATGTGTCCACCTCCATGTTTGACGGTGGGGATGGTGTTCTTGGGCTCATAGGCAGCATTGCTCCTCCTCCACACACGGCGAGTTGAGCTGATGCCAAAGAGCTCGATTTTGGTCTCATCTGACCACAACACTTTCGCCCAGTTCTCCTCTGGATCATTCAGATGTGCATTGGCAAACTGCAGACGGGCCTGTACATGTGCTGCCTTGAGCAGGGGGAACCTTGCGGGCACTGCAAGATTTCAGTCCTTCACGGCGTAGTGTGTTACCAATTGTTTTCTTGGTGACTATGGTTCCAGCTGCCCTGAGATCATTGACAAGTTCCCCCCATGTATTTCTGGGCTGCTTTGTCACCGTTCTCATGATCATTGCAACTCCACGAGGTGAGATCTTGCATGGAGCCCCAGACCGAGGGAGATTGACAGTTACTTTGTGTTTCTTCCATTTGCGAGTTATCGTGCCAACTGTAGTCACCTTCTCACCAAGCTGCTTGGCGATAGTCTTGTAGCCCAGTCCAGCCTTGTGCAGGTCTACAACCTTGTCCCTGACATCCTTCGACAGCTCTTTGGTCTTGGGCATGGTGGTGAGTTTGGAAGCCGAGTGATTGCTTGCTTCTATGGACAGGTGTCTTTTATACAGGTACTGTAACAAGCTGGGATTAGGAGCACTCCCTTACAGAGGGTGTTCCTCATCTCAGCTCGTTACCTGCATATAGTGAAAAGACACCTGGGAGCCTGAAATCTTGCTGGTTGATAGGGGATCGAATACTTATTTCCCTCACTACAATGCAAATCCATCGCTGACTTTTGGGCACTGGGCTTTTGAGGGTTTGTTTGCATATCCTAGTCTAGGTGCCACTGTTAAATTTCTAGGAACCACTGCTCCCTGATCTGGGATTTGCCAAGCCTTTACTGACACAATTATCCCCAAACTCAGAGACTGAACAGTCCAGAAATATCCGAGATCCTGTATATTCCATTGCTACACAACCAGTTGAAGTGGTTTCAGTAGATCCTAGCCAGGAGCTTCAAGCCCATGGTATCCCTTCATCTCACCCCATGACACTTTATATGTGCTGTGAGCTTTGTAAGTGATGGGCACTTTCAGTCAACTGGGACCCTTCCCCTTTCTCTCAGAGGGCCATTGTCTAAATTTTTGGGCTGCATAATGATGGATAGCCAACATTGCCACTTCCCTGAAAGGCAAAGAAGTTTTCCTCTATACCCTCCCCATTTAAAAACTGATTTTTAAGGTAGTCTGGGTATCTCTTAACTTAGCTATCCTGTAACTAGTTAAGAGCCAATGGGTGTAGAACAGGGCCGAGAAGTTAACGTATTACAAAATAACACAGAGCACCAAAGAAATCAACCAAGACATGTTGCACTTTTGCAAGTTGGTAGAACAGGTGGTCTGAAGGACCAGAGATGAGCGATTCATTCCATCTCTGCTAAATTTGCTGAACTAGAGGGTCTGCAGTGGAAGTTCTACCAGGACAGGAGGCAGGAACTAGATGACTGCCATTTATTACATTTCCAGTCCTATGAAGACTTTTTCCTCCTTAGCCATTTTGCTTTGGTCATTTCAGCCAGAGCACAGATTAATTGTGGCCATACTCGCTCTGTATAGGAGATCCTGACCAGCCCCAACTTGTGAAAAATGCTTCATGCCAGATGCCACTTTGGCCTCTAGTGACAGTCTGATGTTGCCCAGAGGAGCTGAAACCCCATCCTGAACAAAATCTAGCTCTAATGCAATTAAATGGGCTGGTCTGTCAGTGCTTTCCCCTGTAATGGACGTGGAGAGGGGACCTCCCTCCTCCTGGAGCACCCTTGCCTGTGGCTACCCAACTGCCTTCTCTCTGCCACCCTCACCTTCCCGCCATCTCTGTCGCTCCTCCGCGGTGAGGAAGACTCACAACAAAATGGCAAGCGAAAGATCTTTCTGGTGGATTGCAAAGGTTGCCAATTTTAGCCCAATGAAGACACCAGACATTGGCATTTATAAAGCCCATTGGCTTTATTATAATGGAAAATTTACAAGCAAAAGGATCAGCGATAACGGTGAAGCTGCAAGGTGTTGCGTCGTCTCCAGGCAGCCCGGCGCGAACCACCAATGGTGTGATGGAACTTGTGGCCCTTGCCCAGCCCACGGCTCTTTCTGCCAGCAGAGGTCAGCCCGCGCATCTCTCTGTGTTTGTGGACTGGCTTGGTGATCCATTGGGTATCTGGATTGCGCCTGATAGCCTTGTGGAAAGGGTCAATCAAAATGACCTCAAAGAATTTGTATGTGGAATCTTCACCCACCCAGTAGGAGTTTAGTACTCTCAGGGCTCCACAGTGGCGGCCAGCACGCTCCTAAAAGAAAAAGCAGAACATAAACACACACACAAACAAACATTAGGCAACTAAAAATGGGGCACAGGAAAGGCTCTGCTGAAAATATATGCAACCCCACCCCCGGAAGATGGAAAGGGATTAAAAGTTTAGAATTTGGGTGTACAGGTAGATAACAGTTCAGATGCTGAAAAGCTTCACAAAAAACTGGAATATCAGTCACATTTAAGACAACTGTCAAAGATTACAAGGACTTTTCAGTAATAAGCCCTCTATTTAGAGGGATGGGACTAAACATAAGCACAGTACCACAAGTTAGTACTACCACAGTGGAAGACACATTTTATTATATAGTTACTTTATGACAAATATGTCAGCAGAGTAAAAAGCACAGCAGAATGATAAATGTTACGCCACTGTGCCATCCCTCACAATAGCCTAGTTCCTGAAAAACAATGTCCCTATGCTAAGATGGTTGAAGAGCCATAATACTGGGCATGAAGAATACTGGGATAAAGAACAGTGGATGCAAGTAATAAACAAGTGTAGTACAATATTTAACCACAGGCAGTTTTTATTTAGTAACTGATCTACCCAGCCTGATTATGAACACAAAAAGGGTTATTGCTACCATATTTTCCTGCTATAATCTTCACTGCTTTTCTTTATATGCCAAATTTAATTTAGGGAGCATAAGCTAGAAAACAGGGATTTGCAAGTCTCCTGGTTATAGCTGGTTACACACATTTCCAGCTTTTTGACAGATACGCGTATCTGTAGATAATGTGCTGCCAAACTAGAACAACATGACTGCCCTTTTATAGGTGCCATGTAATGGGCTCATGAGCGTATTTTACACAACATGACCCCTTAGGCTGCATTTAACAAACAGAGAGTTTTTTCCCCAATTCTTTCTAGGAGAGACATGCCAAGAAGCTGTTTCCTTTAATGAATAGTAAGTATACGAGGAAATTCTCTATGTTACTCCCTACCAAGGCAATTGCAGGCCAGTTTTTACCAGTCATTGACATTGCAAGTCTCAGAATGAATCAGTTTTGTTCTCTTTCCAAGTCTTGGATTCACTTTCCAGAACATCCTTTTAAAAAAATCTAACATGTTTGAAAAAACAATTTCATTATATGTCACAGGTACCTTGAAGCACTGCAAACAGGGTCTGGAGTGGAGGAAACTAAGATCACAATTCTTAGGACAGCAATTAAACAGCAACAGAGATCTTCAAACTATTTGCTGTTAAGAGCTTACTATGGATGTTCAACTAGTCCAGTTTGTGATCAAGACTAGTATCAAAGAAACTAGTCAATATAACAACTAAGCCTGGGATCTACTACCCTGAAGCCACGTACAGAATATACACTTTTTAGCATAAGAACTTTATTCTAAGCTTTGAAACTATGGGAGATTACAAAGGTGCATCACAAACTGACATGACATAGATTTGAGCTATATCAAGTTGTAACATAACATCATCCTAGGATTTTTACAGTATGAACTTCATTTTCAAAATATTTGAAGCAGACAGCAACATGGGGAGCCAGCGTGGTGTAGTGGTTAGAGTGCTGGACTAGGACCGGGGAGACTCGAGTTCAAATCCCCATTCAGCCATGATACTAGCTGGGTGACTCTGGGCCAGTCACTTCTCTCTCAGCCTAGCCTACTTCACAGGGTTGTTGTGAAAGAGAAACTTAAGTATGTAGTACACTGCTTTGGGCTCTTTGGAGGAAGAGCGGGATATATATGTTACAACAACAACAACATGAAGAGATGTAGACTCAAAAAAAGATCGTACCTCTGCTACAGACAACAACAACAACATGAAGAGATGTAGACTCAAAAAAAGATCGTACCTCTGCTACAGACTGCAGGCTCCGGGCAAATTTCAGCTGGTTAACACCATGATGCACAGGTTTACCATAGGTAGCACCCTTGGGGACTGGACGTTTACGGCCACCACGGCGCACACGAATGCGATAGATGACGTAACCTAAAACACAAGTGAGTTTCTGAGAACATTGAAAGCATTCAGAAGTTTACAGCACCAAGCAATGCTAATTTTTTATACCACAACAAATATTCTTCTTGAGTTTTACATTGCATGAACCAAGTGTAATCTACTTAATTAAACACAAATCTTTATCCAATTACTAGGCTATCCTTTGCTTTTAAATAATCTATGTAGCCCATATGATGCTGTCTTTATATTCACACAACTTAAGCATTTCAGTTTCCACCAATCTTCAGGGTTGCTGAAGGTGTAAGACATGTCACAGGACATGCTTAGGTGAGGCACCAAACATCTCAGTGGCACTTTTACAGTTTAGTATCATTGCCTGCATGTTTGCATAGAACTTGGGCTAGATTACTTATATGCTATCCAGTTTTATAAGCACAACAGGAAGTAGGAATTATTGTACACTTAGCTATATGTGCTGGATACGTCAAAGCACATAGAAATAGGAAAAGCTGACTTTTGCTACATTTGCTAAGTCCCACTTACCTTGTTTAGCTTTATATCCCAGCCTGCGAGCTTTGTCTGGTCTGGTAGGTCGGGGAGCTCGATGGAGGGCAGACAACTGGCGATACTGCCAGCAGCGCACACGCAAGAGGAAACGCATTACATCTGACTGCTTCTTCCTCCATAGCTCTTGGATATACTTGTAGGCACCCATTCTGGCTTACCTGCTAAGGAAGAGATGCACATGCTCACATTATGTTTTGTTTCCTTTACATATTTTTAGAAGTTCCACACAATAAATAACAATATTTTTCAATGTCTAATAATAAAGTTCAGTTCTTAACACAGCACACGGAATCCATAAATCTCAAGGAAGTAGCTTTATTCCCACTGTGTTTGATTTTACCAAGACCTGGCAACTAGTAAGCATATGGGAAAAAATGCTGTGATACTTTGAGCACCTGTTTTTCCCATCAGAACTCTGGTAAGGGAGTATAAACCCTTCTAAAACTTGGGTCCCCAGATGTTGTTGGCATACAACTCCCATCATCTCAGCCACAATGGAGAGATTAGAGATAATTAAATGTATTCTCACAGGAACATGGCTTTCATTTAAAAGTCGAAGAGAATATGACAAGTCAAAGAGTCCCTCAAAACTGAAGATGTAGTATTAAATTGGTCTTGATGGTGAGCACAGGGCACTGCATCTTGAGCAGAGATTCATAACATAAACACATAAAAATGATAGGGTCTCTATCAACAATGCATCCTCCCCTTCCCCCATTTCCTTTGTGATAAACAATAAAGCAACACTGGATAAACACCCTGCTCTGTTTGACCAAAATCCAAACTATGCAACACAAGTTGCAGCCTTTACTACAGAAATTCCACTACACCAGTTATGACACTCAACATTTCATATTGGCAGAAGCCAATGCAAGTACTTTTAAACCAGCAGAAGCTTTTGCAGTGCCTACTACCGTAGCTGTTCCCCACTACCGCAAAAGCTAACCCACAAACATTTACTTCAGCAAACTCCTCATCCTCCAGGGCGATACAAATAAGGCAACAGTTATTCCTCCAAGTTGCCAATTGTTTGAACAGGCCTCCTCTGGAGCGAGCAAAGCGCGAGTTAAAGCCGGCTTGATTTTAACGCAAACTCTGCTCAACGAAGAAGACCCCGATGAGAAGCAACACATTCCGACAATTTAAACGAACCCCTGTCCTCCCTCCCTTCCCAGTCCGCCGGGCCTACTTGGCTTAACTATCTGGTTGGATAGCTGAAGGCCGAAGACATGCCGCCTTCCCAAACGGAAGCTACAAATTTAAAGCTTCTCAACCCTTTCAGCCGGGAAGGCATTACCCCGCTCTCCCTCCAGCTTCCACTCTCCAGGCAGCACCCCCACCAGACCCCGTGGGGCTTCCCAAATTGAGGATGGAAACAGATTAAACCGACAACAGCAACCAAGACACGAAGCTTACCTGGCAGCGCCCGGAAACGGAAAGAAAGAAGCCCACTTCCCACAGTGCTTTGCGAAGGCGCCTTGCTATCCGGAGAGGTCGGGAGAAAGCGCTTTTTCTCAAATGCCTGCTGGGAACTGTAGTTTACTACTAAATCGCGCGCCGGAGATTGCGGGTGTATCAGAGACGAAAAGAACTCTGAGAAAGCTCTATTCACCTCACTCCCCCGTAGGTGAGTGGCGTGCACTTCATTTCTGAAAAAGAGATAGCCTGTCTTGCCACTTTCTGAGAAACTTGTTAGTTGTCTTGGAAACTCTTTTCTCTTCTTAATTGCATCTGTGGACCAGTATTGTATTGCTTTTCACCCGTAACGGGGATACGCTCTGCGCATGCTCAGAGGCACTCTCATCTTCACAACTTAGCATTTGCTAGTGCTAATTAATATTATTAATATTAATATTATTAATATTAATATTAATTAATTCCACTTGGTATTAAAGTAGAGGTTTCGGATCTGAACTTCTAGCTCCAGTTCAGCTCGAAATCCATCTCAGAAGTTAGGCTAAGCAGCAGCCTCTTCTCTTTACCCTTATAAAGTCAGCTGACTAACGATTATTTATTTCTTGCAGTTTTACTTCCTCTCTTTTCCCCGGGAGTTCAGTCAGGACAGCATACAATTGTATTCTCTCAACAACCCTATGAGGTAGAGAAAGTGTGGCAAGTGGAGATTTAAGCCCAGGTTTTGTGGACCCATGCTCAACACTCAAAGCAGAAAAGATTAAAGATGTTTTGTTTCCATTCCTTTAAATAGTTTCCCAGTCATTTCAGATTAGAGCTGAAGCCCTGGAGAGGGTGATTGGCAGTCAGTCAGACTTCAACAGATTAATGGTCTGACTCAGTCTATGGCAGCTTCATATGCTGCTGTACTCTTGTGGGCGCTTTCAGAGTCTGAAATCCAGACATTATACCAAATTGGCAGCAGCTGCAGAATGGCTGTGAGTGACTCTACTGTTTCCTCTACACACAAATATCTGAACAGTAATTCAAATAGTAATTTTGGTTGCGATAACACTTTCAGTAATGTGTGTTCTGTACAAATACACATTACTGGGGGGGGGGGGAAAGGACTCCTTACCCTGTAGAGAAAAATAAAGTTCACAGTAAATAGCTACAAGGCTTTACATCTTAAGATTTTTTAAATGCTGGCCTCTTAATGACATTTGCAGATATCACAGATGTCCATGGAGTTTGGACAGGTCTGAGCGTCACAGCTGAATCTCCTTCAATAAGATGGAGAAGGGCCACAAGGTGGTGGTTTGTGGCATGGCTTCAGTGGGGAAGATGGCAATTTTGGACCAAATTCTCTATGGTACTCACAGTATTGGTAAGAGATGCAAATCCTTCCTCTCTACCTTCTAAAAAGGTTATTAATGTTTGTTAAATAAATAGAAAGAAAAATGTGATTGTGGGCCACACAAAAGTTAGAGACAAGGCTGTCCCCAATTGTTTAACAATAGCAACAACAAAAAGCCTTGTCCTCCGACCACCAGAAATTAGGCTGTTTGAATCTGTGATCTGTTGCCACTAAGAGGTAGGTTTGTACTTGTATATGTGGGTCTCCCAACTGTGTGTCTCATGGGGTGCAATAGAAAATGGGCTCTGAACCCTGAGTAGGTTCTGCAACCTTAAAGTCTTCACATACCTGTTCTAGAGTAAACCTTTTCTTCTAGTCATATGAAAATACTACTACCAATATTTATATACCGCTCTTCAACCAAAGTTCTCACAGTGGTTTACAGAGAAAAATACATAAATAAAATGGCCTTATCTAATATTTCCAAGGCACAGGGGCAATCATGAGCGACTGAGACAGATAGGGAGACAGAAACTGACAACTATCCAACATCTCTGCCACGCACAGAGCTGAGGGAGGCACAGCAGTGGCATAGTTTTCTTCACAGGTCAGAATAAACCTTCATCTTGGGAGACAAACTCTTGTGAGTGTCTCCCAAGAGGGAACTCTGTCACTTCTGGCCCCGGGATGGCTTGCTAATGAGGTGAGGTGACTGCCTCAGGCAGCGGCTGAGCTTCAGTGCAGCAAGTCAGACATGCTGCCCTGCCCCTGTGACTATCTTATAAGAACACTAGTGTTTTCAGGCCCATTGAAATAACGGGCGCTAGCAACTCCCCCCCCCCCCCCGACTTGCCTCCGCGTCCGGCCCCGCAACCACCAACTGTCGCTGCCGCTGGCAGCCTCCATGCCGCGGCCGGTCTCCCCAGCCGGGCAAGGGCCCCAAGTTTCCCCCCCCCCCCCGCCCGGCTCCGGCGGCGCCACCAGGCCTCAGCGGCAGCTCTGCCGCCACCTCGGCCGGCTTCCCCCGCCGCCTCTTCCCCCCGCCCGGCTTCGGCGGCGCGGCCAGGCTTCAGCCATAGCTCTGCCGCTGCCTCGGCCACGCCTCGGCCAGTTTCCCCCGCCGCCGCTTACCCAGCTTCTTCGGGGCGGCCGCTTCTGGCTGCCCAACATGGCCGCCAGGTGCTGGAGGTCATGTCTCCCTCAGTCAGTTCTGGGCATGCGCTCCGCTCATGCCCAGAACAGCCGAGGGAGGCACGGACACACGCCTTGGTGTCCACTGACAGACACCAAGGCTTTTATTAGAGAGGATAGAAGAGCCCTCCTGGATCAGGCCCAAGTCCAGCATCCTGTTTCACACAGTGGCCCACCAGATGCCTGAGATCTGTATATGCATGCCCTCTCTCTTGCTGTTGCTCTCCTGCAACTAGTATTTAGAGGCATCTTGCCTCTGAGACTGGAGGTGACCTAAAGCACCAGACTAGTTGCCGTTTATAAATCTGTTCTCCGTGAATTTGTCTAAACCCCCTTTAGAGCCATCCAAGCTTGTAGTCATCACCACATCCCATGGCAGAGAATTCCACAGATTAATTACATGCTTTTTTACTTTTTTACAAGTAAAAAAATACTTCCTATTGTCGGTCCTAAATTTCATGACCTTCAGTTTAATAGGCCCACCCATATCTCCTCACCTGCCTGCTGCTCCCCGTGCCATCTGTATCCTTCCTAGCACCTGTATCTCCTCCTCTCTTCATCCACTGCTCATCGGCTTCTTGGCACGTGGGGATGGGATTTTAAAATCCTATGCCTGAGTAGGAGGTGGTGGGGTCGAGCTGGACCAGCCCCTTGATGCTGGCGTCTGCATCGGGGGTGTAGCCAAAAGAAGGGGCATTACTGGAGGCAGCACATTTGGCCATGTCCATAACAATATTGAGATACTAATACAAAATAAAACCAGTATAAAACAAAACTGTCTTGCAGAATTTCATGACGATGGTAAGAGGCAGCAGGGAGGTATGCTGCTGCCCCTCTGGACTCTTTTAACCTGCAGTGCTGGCAGGGGAAACGCAGCGGGAGGGGTAAGAGCATCCTCCCCCGCCCTTAAAGGTCTCCTCTTGCCTTTGAACCAGCCGAACTGTTGGTCATTCAGACCTGTTCAGAGGCCCATAAAAGGGCTTCTGGACAGGTTCGTGCACATCCCTAATGTGAGCTAGTGAGTAGGATATTATTTATTTATTTATTCATTCACTTGATTTTTATACCGCCCTTCCGAAATGGCTCTGAGCGGTTTACAATTAAAACAAAGCCATTAAGATCAGTTAACAATTAAAACAAAAATTATAAAACAGTATAAAACAATTAATTAAATCATCATAAAATAGTAATTAAACAATAACAATTGAAAAACCCCGGAAAACAGGTTCCAACATTAAAACCAATTACAACTATTTAAAAACCCTGGAAGGCTAGGCCAAACAGGTTTTAAGGGCTCTCCTGAAGGCCAGTAAAGAATTCAAATTGCGGATTTCTGCAGGGAGTGCATTCCACAGCCCAGGAGCAGCTACAGAGAAGGCCCGCCTCTGTGTCGCCACTGGACAAACCGTTGGTAACTGGAGACGGACCTCCTCCGATGACCTTAACGTGTGGTGGGGATTATGCAGAAGAAGACGCTCTCTAAGATAACTCGGACCTAAGCTGTTCAGGGCTTTAAAGGTAATGACCAGCACTTTGTATTTTGCCCGGAAACATATTCTGAAACAGTGTAACTGTTTCAAAACAGGCATAATATGGTCTCTCCGAGTTGCCCCAGAGACCAATCTGGCTGCCGCATTTTGAACTAACTAAAGTTTCTGAACGTACAAAGGCAGCCCCATGTAGAGCGCATTGCAGTAGTCAAGCCGGGAGGTTACCAGCTGATGCACCACTGTGTTGAGGTCATCCTCTTCAAGGAATGGGCGCAGCTGTTGAGTCAGCCAAAGCTGATAGAAAGTACTCCTGGCCATGGCCTCCACCTGAGATACCAGGGTGAGGCCTGGGTCCAGGAGTACTCCCAAGCTGTGCACCTTCTCCTTCCGGGGGAGTTTCTGGTTTCTGGTTAGTGATTCCGAGTTCTGCAGACACCTCTTTGAATGGGGTAAAGGGTAACTCATCTTTCCCCTCACTCCCCAGCCAAAGATGGGTCAGTGTAAAGAAGCAGCAGGCAGTTTCTGAGTGAGACAAAGAGAGACTGAATGAGGAAGCTGAGAGAAATAGAGCTGAAAGCTGATGGAAGGCAGGCACCTTAGGGAGCAGGAAGTTTTTCACTGAAGATCAGATGTCATCTATTACTGACTTCTAGGAGTGCACTACTGTTTGCCTGCATTGGAGCTGAAGCCAATACAAAGAGAAGATGACAAAGGCACCCTAAGCCTCTAGGTATCTCTCCTCCCAAAAGTCAAGTCCCCGCCCCATGACCTCTTAGGACTCAGGGAAGTGGAGACGGTATGTAACAATATATAGATTCAGACCACAGGCCTGATACAAACTGTAAACAGGATACAGAGTCTCAAAATCAATACCATCATTGATCACCGAAATGATTTACCACATGCACAGTAAAAAAAAACCCCACAAACCTACCACCTCTGGCTTACACAGTGTGGATCTGAACATTTCTGTTTTAAAAGGCTGTTGTCTTTTTTTGAAAACCATAGGTAGTGAATGCAGTGCAACCATAGAAGATATATATGTGGCTCTTGCTGAAACAGATTGAGGCAGCAAGGAGCAGCTGTGTCTGTATGACACTGGGGGGGGGGGGTGCAAGGGAGAGAGGAATTCCCCAAACATTACTTCTCTGTTGCAGACAGTTTTGTTCTGGTGTATGCCGTGAACAGCCCGGAGTCCTTCCAGAGAGTTGACTGTCTGAAAAAAGAGATTGACTAATGTAGAGACAAAAAGGAGGTAAAATCTGGGTAAATATTTGAACAAGAATATGATATATGAAGGAAAATGACCACATTACTTAGGACAGGCTCTCCCAAACTGTCTATTAAGCAGCAAATCATGCAGTGTCCACATGATAGGGATTATGGGTGGGGTGGGGCAATGAGAGAGGGAAATGTTTCTTCTAGAGACAATCTCCTGGGCGCTTTCCAGACGAGACCCTACAACGGGGTTAGGACGAATCTTGGAAGTGTGCTTCCACACTTCCTGTGCGTGACACTGCAGTCTCTACACAGACAGCAGGGTGCCTTTCACATTTCCATTGCCTTGTTGCGATTTTAATTGCTGCAACATAGAGCAAGGACTTCGCATATCTGGCGTGAAAAAGTTGCTGGTTTTTTGGGTTGTTAGTTGCTGTGAGACTGCTCCCCCTGCTGTTTATGGCCCAAGTGCGACTTGCCTGAACAGAGGCATTTTTCTGCTAATGAGCAGCTAGTCTGGAAAGCACCCTAGTAATGCAGGAAACAGCAGAGATATAGGAAGATACTAAAGGGCATCAGCTCATACTGCGCGGGAGGAGGCAATGGTAGACCCCATCTGTATTCTACCAAAAGAAAACCACAGGGTTCTGTGGGCGCTAGGAGTCGAAATCGACTTGACAGCACACTTTACCTTTTTAATGCAGGAAAACAGGCACTTGCTCCCTTTTTCTCTAATTTTTAGCCTTTCAGTGCCTCTCTCTTTCATAGAAGGTACATATTCCTGTCCTAATTCTCAGCTAAGAGGTTCTGCAGAGTGAGAGTGAAGGCTCATATTAATAGGATTAATGTGAATTTTGAAAGCAAGTCATATAAAAGTGACACACCAAATCTACAGTCGTAACTTTCACATTATTTCTCATACATGTACAGTAGCTTGATTTTTATTTTTTTTAAAGTTCAACTGCTTTGAGTTCCCCTTTGGGGAAAAAAAGGGCAAGATAAGAATTCTCAGGATAATGGCTGACAGGTTGCATGGCGTAATGGGGGCAGTTCAGAACCGTCTGCACCACTGTGGGTGTTAAAAACACTGCCTTGGGTGTTGTAGAACAGGACTGGTATGATGCTATTTAAAATCGCACAGTTGTGCACACGGCATTCATTGGAAGTGATGGAACTAACATAGTGCAACTGCGATTATGCAGTTTTGAGTAGTAGTGGACCAGCCCTGTTCAGCAACACCAAGGGCAGCATTTGATACCTGCAGTGGTGTGGGTCTTTCTGATGTTTATGTGTTAATGCTGCACAGCATGTCAGTCCCTAATAATCTATCTATCTATCAATATATTTCTCTGTTGCTAATCCCATATGTGGCAGCTCTTGTGAGAGTTTGTGAGCAGCTGCCGGATAGCAACGGGGACGGGCGGGAAGGAATAAAATGGCAGCAGCTGGCGGTGGGGAAAAAAGACGGCTGTGAATGGCGGCAGATGGCCAGCGAGTGAGTGGAAGAAGCCTGTGTCCAGCCCAGCTAGTAATAATACTAAATGCAGTGGTGGACAATGGATTTAGAAGGAATTGCTGAACGTAATTTGATGTGTTTCACTAGGCTGATTTGGGCATTATTATATACATGATTACATAATACAACCCCTCCTCCCATGCTGGTTCAC
Organism: Hemicordylus capensis; assembly: GCF_027244095.1. Classification (NCBI taxonomy): domain Eukaryota; kingdom Metazoa; phylum Chordata; class Lepidosauria; order Squamata; family Cordylidae; genus Hemicordylus; species Hemicordylus capensis. The sequence goes on from NC_069662.1 coordinate 109,283,484, forward strand.
TCTGTCTCCATTTTCTAGAAGAAAACTTGCTAGTGATCACGAGACCTGGGGAACCCAGCACCCTTGATCGTGGGGATACTCTTTCCTCGGTACAGTGTTTGCCTCTTCATTCAAGTGCCGTGGGGGATGGGGGGACATGGACAGTGGGGGGTGGGTTTATTGAGTGGGTTGGCATAGGTGGGGGAGCTTTTGGGGACACTGTTGGCACCGTATTAGGGTATAGCATGCACAGTCCCATAACACCCAAAGAAAACTACTATGGCTGCTTAATCACACTCTAGACGGAGAGAAATGGCTCGAGTGTTTGCTAATAGAATGCTGTAGTTCAGGAAGCTGAACAATATCACCTGCACACAGCACTAGTACTTGAAATTTTCCTGCTATAAATTATATATATTGAGTCCCTAATGGCTTTCTTAACTAAGTGCCTCTAACAGAAAAGAAAGCATTCATCTGGGGCCATTTAAACTAAGTGTACATGTGACTGCAGTTATATAATATTGGCTGTTGCCAGAGTAAGCTCTTACATAACACACAAAGGTTTGCTGATTTCCTTGATTAATGTGATGGAAGAATGCAATCGCTGTCTTTCGCTGGCTGCAAAATACTAGTAATATGTTATCATAACTTCCCTAAATGCCTGCCTGGAGGTGGTAATGGGCTGGATGAGAGATAATAAACTTAAGTTGACTCCAAATAAGACAGTGGTACTGACTGTGGGTGGTGGTGGTCAGGACCTGAGATATGGTTTAGATCTGCCTGTTCTGGATGGGGTTACACTCCCCCTGAAAGATCAGGTACGTAGCTTGGGAGTTCTCCTGGATTCAAAACTCATTCTAGTTTCTCAGGTTGAGGGAGTGCCCAGGAGTGCTTTTTATCAGCTTCAGTTAATATGTCAACTACACCCATTTCTGGAGGTAAATGACCTTAAAACAGCGGCACATATGCTGGTAACCTCCAGGCTCGATTACTGTAATGCACTCTACGTGGGGTTGCCTTTGTACATAGTCTGGAAACTACCATTGGTAGAGAATGGTACCAGTTAAGCCAGATTGGTCTCTGGGTCAAACTGAAGGGACCATATAACACTGATTTTAAAAGAACTGCACTGGCTGCTGCTATGTTTCTGAGCAAAATACAAAGTGCTGGTTATTACCTATAAATCCTCAACGGCTTGGGTCCAGGTATTTGCGAGCTGCTGCCTATTAAGATCACCTGGGGAGGTCTGGTTATGGTTTCCACCAGCTCGTTTGGGGGCAACCCGGGACCGGGCCTTCTCTGTGGCTGCCCTGGGGCTTTGGAATATGCTTCTTGTCAAAATAAGAGCATCTCCATCTCTGATTGCTTTTAGGAAGACCCTCAAGACACAGCTGTTTTCTAAAGCTTTTAACTGAAATGCATTTTAAATTGTTTTTATTCTATGAAATTATTTTAATTTTTATTCTTTGAAATTGTTTTGTTTTACCCGGTTTTATATTTGTTTTAAATTGGGTACACTGCCTAGAGATACACATATTGAGTGGTATATAAATATGGTTGTTGGCCTAATACATTTGGATTGACTATTGTGGATGGAGCCAATTGCAGTTGCCTTTGATTGTGCCTCATGATCTGTGAGATTTTAGTAAGGAGGAAGAAGATCCCTGGTATTCTCCAAATGGAAAATGTTGCCAGTACGTCCAATAATGATGTCTTTTGGGCTTCAAACCTCATACTAGAGCTGACAACAACTATCATGAAGACTCTGAGGCAGAAGGGAAGCTGATGGCCGTCCACCCAGTCCTCATCCTTGGGGCAGGAGCATCTAGCTTACACTGTCTTCCCACCCTACTTAATCTGTACAAGACATTCATTGTGCAGAAATGTATCTAAAGACTCAGTCTGATCTTTATATGGAATTTCCTGCCACTAGGGTAGCCATGGTCACTGACTGCTTTAAAGAGGTCTAATCAATCAAGTTAATTCTATCGAAATTAAATCCAAAGACTTTGCTAATCAGCTATTGTGGTCAAAAGCTTACTATGAAGTATGTCCTATTGAACTCAGTAGGGCTTAATTTTGAGTAAACACATGCAGAATCAGGCACTAAATGTGTTTGGGGAATTCTCATAAGCCTTAGTTTTCAGTAGAACTCTGAAAATTCACACCCCAATCCTATCCACACTTGTTTGGCAAGAAGTGCCATTGGAAGTCAGTGGGACTTGTTTGGAAGTAAATGGTTCTTGGATGGTATAGAATTGCTTATACTTAGGCTGGCTTGGGCACCTTTTTTATTTTTATTATCACTACCACCTTCCTAGTGCCTCTCCTGCTCCTCAATCAAATTTTGTTCCTGGTTTGAGCACGAGTTGCCAGTGTCAGTTCAGCAATGTATAGGAAATTACAGATTTTTGTGATGTATATTGCTAGTGTTAAAAGGGTCAGCTTTCTTTTCTCTTTTATTTTGGGTTTCTCCAAATAGCTTCTTTGCTCTTCTCTTTGAGCTTTGTGTGTTGGGGTTTCCACCTCAAAAAAAAAAGAAAGATTAAGGGAGAGAGAACTGCAACACTTGGTTTCACTTCAATCTCTAACAGTTGGAAATACTTTGTATTAATAAATTGACAGGATTAGTAATTTAGTACTCTAGCCTTACAGTTATCCAGAAGCAAATCCCACTGATTTCAGGGGAACATATTTCCAAATAAGGCTTCAATTATGACCCATTACAATTAGCAGGTATTTCACCATTGACTTCAGTGGGAGCTACTAGATTGTCTTTTAAGAGATTTAGGCCCATACTGGGTGCTCTTAAACCCCCCTGCTATATAAAGCTTCACCTACTGAGGCAAGCCTACAAACCCTCCACAAGCACAGTCCATGCATGGAGAAAGCAACATCAGATCTGGTGCAACTACACTGAGAGATTATGCTTCCCTGTGGCAATTTGCATGAGTGGCATAGCCTTTAAAAAAAACCCAGAAAAAAACTCACCCACCTGGAGGCTTTACACACAGGGCTTCTGCCCTGAATCTCCTACAGAAGAGAGAGTGTGTGTTCACACACCAGCCAAACTTACCTTGAAGTCCCTTCGAGATTTTTGGGCCCATTCCACGCACCAACCGGGCTTTGTGAGGCGAATTCTAGCTTATCTCCACACGTGTCTGGATTTTTAAAATAATGGTTTTAAGCTACTTTTTCTAAAAACACTGGAGCAAATGGGAGAGAATCATTAGCATCATAAGAGGCATGCTCTCTTCAGATATGCAGATCTATCTCTGCAGGAGCTCCCTCCCCCCCAATTGGCTAGAAGGAAAACACGGAGCATGCCTTGTGGACTTGTTTCAAAAAGAAAACCGAGAGCAGATGGGAGGGGCTGCTTCCCTCAATGCCGCTAGTGTACTTTGAAGTGGCTTTGCTCAACATTCAACCCGAAGGCTGAAGCCAAGTGTGAATGATATTTATTTATTTATTTTTTCTTTATTTATTTTTTCTCTGTGTAAACTGCCCTGAGCCATTTTGGGAAGGGCAGTATAGAAATCAAATCAATCAATCAATCAATCAATCAATAAAAAAAAATATACCACCCTCAACAAACAAACCCTCAAAAGCCCAGTGCCCAAAAGTCAGCGATGGATTTGCATTGTAGTGAGGGAAATAAGTATTCGATCCCCTATCAACCAGCAAGATTTCAGGCTCCCAGGTGTCTTTTCACTATATGCAGGTAACGAGCTGAGATGAGGAACACCCTCTGTAAGGGAGTGCTCCTAATCCCAGCTTGTTACAGTACCTGTATAAAAGACACCTGTCCATAGAAGCAAGCAATCACTCGGCTTCCAAACTCACCACCATGCCCAAGACCAAAGAGCTGTCGAAGGATGTCAGGGACAAGGTTGTAGACCTGCACAAGGCTGGACTGGGCTACAAGACTATCGCCAAGCAGCTTGGTGAGAAGGTGACTACAGTTGGCACGATAACTCACAAATGGAAGAAAGACAGAATAACTGTCAATCTCCCTCGGTCTGGGGCTCCATGCAAGATCTCACCTCGTGGAGTTGCAATGATCATGAGAACGGTGACAAAGCAGCCCAGAACTACATGGGGGGAACTTGTCAATGATCTCAGGGCAGCTGGAACCATAGTCACCAAGAAAACAATTGGTAACACACTACGCAGTGAAGGACTGAAATCTTGCAGTGCCCGCAAGGTCCCCCTGCTCAAGGCAGCACATGTACAGGCCCGTCTGCAGTTTGCCAATGCACATCTGAATGATCCAGAGGAGAACTGGGCGAAAGTGTTGTGGTCAGATGAGACCAAAATCGAGCTCTTTGGCATCAACTCAACTCGCCGTGTGTGGAGGAGGAGGAATGCTGCCTATGAGCCCAAGAACACCATCCCCACCGTCAAACATGGAGGTGGACACATTATGCTTTGGGGGTGTTTTTCTGCTAAGGGGACAGGACACCTTCACCGCATCGAAGGGACGATGGACGGGACCATGTACCGTCAGATCTTGGGTGAGCACCTCCTTCCCTCAGCCAGGGCATTGAGAATGGGTCGTGGATGGGTATTCCAGCATGACAATGACCCAAAACACACAGCCAAGGCAACAAAGGAGTGGCTCAAGAAGAAGCACATGAAGGTCCTGGAGTGGCCCAGCCAGTCTCCAGACCTTAATCCCATAGAAAATCTGTGGAGGGAGCTGAAGGTTCGGGTTGCCAAACATCAGCCTCGAAACCTTTCTGACTTGGAGAGGATCTGCAAAGAGGAGTGGGACAACATCCCTCCTGGGTTGTGTGCAAACCTGGTGGCCAACTACAAGAAACGTCTGACCTCTGTGATTGCCAACAAGGGTTTTGCCACCAAGTACTAAGACATCTTTTGTGAAGGGATCGAATACTTATTTCCCTCACTACAATGCAAATCCATCGCTGACTTTTGGGCACTGGGCTTTTGAGGGTTTGTTTGTTGTTATTCTGTCTCTCACAGCTACAATAAACCTACCATTCCAATTATAGCCTGGTCATTTCTGTGTCAGAGGGCAAACGGACAAAATCAGCAGGGGATCAAATACTTATTTCCCTCACTGTAATTTTCCCTGAATAAGCCAAGTCTATCAAGGACATAATGTGTGCAGAAAGAGGGTTCCCCTACATATCCTTAACTGGGGGAGAGGAGCCTTCTTTGCAAATGGGTACTGTGTGTGCAGCAGGGAGGCCAGCGGTGGCTCCTGTTCCTCCCACTGCCGCCAGCCTCCCCACCACGCCCCCTGCGTCTGGGCTCCGTTTTTGAGCAGAGTAGCGCTAGCATAGTGTCAGCTTCCCAGCCTGGCTGGGAATGCATCTCCCTGACTTGTTAAGTAGGGAGAGCTGCTCCTGGCTACGGTGTGAATGGGGCACTGGCTGGGAATTTACTCGGAAATGGGGAGCGCGGCCCTGTTTGCGAGCAAACCTTCGCCCCCTGCACCTGACATGTGACTCAGGGGGCGTGGCTGGGGTGTGTGAGGCGTGGCGGCCTGGGTTCTTTGAGCCTGTTTGTGCCATGGTGGCACTGCCCATGGTGTGCAGTTCCTATGCAATCCAGCAGCCAGGAACACACACAGTCTTGGCTATAAAATGAATAATAGCACAGATCAGCTGTCTGGGAGGGAAAGGAGGACTCAGAATTAATGCCCTGCCCCAAGTTTCTTCTCTCCTCAAAAAGTGGTTGGTGGTGTTGCCAGTTCTTTGACCAGGGCAAGGTAGGGCCTGTTTATTATTTATTTTCTATACTGCCTGACATGTGCATCCCTAGTCGGTGTACATGTTAAAATACAACAAATATAAAAACAGGATAAAATGATTGAAACAATTTTATGATAGTAAAACCAATTAAAAGCCTGAGAAAACAAGTGTGTCTTTAAAGGGTCTTTTTAAAAACAGCCAGAGATGGAGAAACTCTGATTTTAACAGGGAGTGCGTTCCAAAGCCCCGGGGCAGCCACAGAGAAGGCCTGGTTCCGAATAGCCACCGAACGAGCTGGTGGTAGCCGTAACTGGACCTCCCCAGTTGCTGCCCAGTGGTGTACCTAGATCAAAGTGAATACCTGTCATTAAAATGAACAACTGTAATAGAATGCTAAAGGGACCGAAAGGCCAACAGGTTGCCATTACAACATGGCAACTCCTTTGTTTACTACTAAATATGTTTCCTAGCCTGATTATGTAACTGGCTGTCATAGCAACACAATGTATGAGTCAACTTCCTAACTTACTGATGCACAGTGCAGCAAGAAACCTGAACTTCACAACACTTGTCCTGTGGGCAAATAATTACCTGATCCATCCCAATGTACAGAAAGATGTCTTGGGCCACTCCTCTCTGTTAGATTGCGGCAGGGCGGGGGCGGGGGCATTTCTTTTCCCATTCCCCTGCCCTCAATAGCAGTTTGAAAGTATCTGAATTTGTGTCAGGTTTTAAATACTGCACAACGAAGAACAGAAACAATAACAAATAATAACTTTTATGTCTTTAACCAGTGATCTTTATTTAGCATAAATCAAGATCAAAACTGCACACCGTAAAAAACCAAATGTGCAAGTACTCTTTGAGCAGAACAACGTGAATATTGTTAAATGAGCTACTTTTCATGTTGGGCACAATCTTTGGCATATCTGCACATCCAGTTATCTGAGATAGTGCTATATATTCTGAATACGCTGCCCCTAATTGTGATATCAGGTAGTGGGGGAAAGAGAAAAAGATTGGGTTGTGAGATATGGGGAGCAGAAGAAGAGAGTTGGGGAATTCCCACTGTAATTCACAAGGGGTGTAAATTGTGGAAACTTAGTGAACTTTCTTACTCCGATCATTCTGAATCCCCTCCTAAATCCCATAGTTCTGGACCTTTAAAAAACTATTAGCTTTTTAAAAGCTTACTGTTGGAATCATCAGAGCTAGAAAGGTGGCAGTCGTGCAGTCTCTGCAGTTGGGCTTTTTTCCAGCAATGAAGAGTGGTGGAACAAAGACCAGAGTTGTGACTAATGTCTGACTTTAAAAAAATGTGGGCAGTGGCCTGTTCATTAAGGTATTTAAATAAATCATATTGCCAAGCTGGATCATGTATTTGGTAGAGTGCCTCAAAGCACTGGTGGTTCCTGGGGCAGGTGGGCTGGCAGTTCCTGGGGTGGGTGCTAGGCAGGGCAGGTGATGGGTGGAGCCACAGGTAGTGAGAAGTGGTGCCAATTGTGGTCAGCTGTGAGGTGGAGCCAGGGCTAGGCGGGTGCCTTAGCAATTATTGGCAAAGTGCAGGTAACGAGTGGGATCAAAATACAAACACACACCCACACAGGCACACAGATCTCAATTGCTCATCATCAGAGATATAGAGAAATATGGAAAACATCAGTTGCTTTATACTGCTTAACAGAGCTACAGTAGTGGGCAGATGTGTATCTAACATGGCAGGATCAAGACATAAGTGTGCACACACAAGAAAAGAACTGTACAAGCCACACATAAAGCACAGACCAGCTACAAAAGGCCATCTTGAATGAATCAGGGTGGATGACATCATTACAAACTACTCCCTTGAGCCATCCCTATGTGTCCCTACACCTGTAGCAAATGTGGTTAAACAGTTCACAAGTTAGCCCACTTTTGCCTCAAAATTTCACACATACACCATCTTGAATTGGGGTAGATAACATCATCACAAACTATGCCGTTGAGGTGTCCCCCCACTGTTGCAAATTTGGTTCAAATCGGTTAGGTGGTTCACAAGTTATCCCTCTTGTGCTCAAACAGTCAACCAGCCGCCATCTTGAATCAGGGTGGGTGACATCACCACAAACTATGCTGTTGAGGCATCCCACAAATAGACATACACAGAATTCCAGATGATCTCATAAGCTTACTTTCCTTAAAGAAAGTAGGCTAAAAATGAATACTACTACTCAGGGGCACACCTAGGTAATTTTGGCGCCTGGACCACCCCTGCCAGAAGGCCCCCCGAAACCTACTTTTGGGGGCCTCCTGCTGTGCTTTTTAAAATTTCAGTGTTTTTAAAATTTCAGCTGCTGCACGGCCGAGGGGTGGCTGCCAGGGGGTGAGTCCTCTCCTCCGGCAGCGGGAGCAACCACTGGGCCTGTCTGTTTGGCCCAGTGGCTCTTGCTAACTGTGAGGTGCACCTGTGCAATTGAGAGATCATCGCAAGCCTGTGCGATCAACTGCAGCCACCCCTTGGCTGCGCAGTGGCCGATATTTAAAAAACAAAGTAGGTTCATAGCGGCAAGGTGGGCACGGGGTGGCTGCAGGAGCCCCCCTGCCATTTGGAGGCCCCCCAGACCTTGGAGGCCACAGACCAGGGCCCCAAGATCTGGGGGCAAGAGCACCTCTGCTACTACTAATAAATAACAATAGCAAGAAAGAACTCTGAGCTAGTGTGGTACAGTGGTTAGTGTGCTGGACTAGACTGGGGGAATCAAAGTTCAAATCCCCATTCAGTCATGAAACTCACTGGGTGACTCTGGGACAGTTGCTTATCTCTAAGCATAACCTTCCTCATAGAGCTGTTGGGAGGATAAATGTAACCATATTCTTGGAGGAAGCATAGGCTATACATGTAAAAGTAAATAAATCTATACTAGCTGGGCTGGGTGCAGAGCATTTGCACCTCTAGCTCTCCCCCATCTCCCCCCCGCGAGTGCTGCTGTTTCCCTCCCCCCCCCGCCTGGTGCTCCTATGCCTGGTGCTGCTGGGCCATCCTTCCTTTTGGCTGGCAGGCGGGACGGAGAGGGAGGCTGTGCCACCATCTCCACCGCCTGCCTGCTGCCACCTCCATCCCCCTGCTCTTTTCTCTCCCCTGCACCCAGTGCTCCTGACCTCAGTGCTCTTGCCTTTTGTCTGGCAGGCGGGCCAGAAAGGGAGTGCGCCGCGCTCTCCGCCACCTGCCCACCACTGGCAGTTTCGGAAACTGGCCGGCCGCTGGTGGTTTCACCCGCCGACTGGGCCATCTTTCATTTGGGCTGGCAGGCGGGCTGGAAAGGGGCTTGTGAGAGCTGCCGAATTCTCACGAAAGCTGCCACGCATAGGATTAGTGACAGGTATGCCTAAGAGAAATATATATAAGAAGATAAGTTACAGGTAAAGCAGAGACCAACTACAAGAGTGGAGAACAAATGCATTCTGAAGTTACAAGGGCAGCTCTGCCAGTTTGTTGCTCCTTCCAATGTTATATGGCATGTCAGTTTGGGAATGGGCCAGAATGCTTTGCATACAGATGAGATCAGAGTAGAAGGGAGAGAAAGCAGAGGTTGCATTCCTCCCCTCCAAACAAAGAAGCAGCAAAAGATCAGACTTACAAACAGCCAGCAAACAAACCCGCTTGTCTGCTTGCCTGCCTGCCTGCAATCTAACCAAAATGGTGATTGAATTATTCTAACTAAAAGAAAAAGACAATCAGCCTAGTCCCACTAAAATTGGTGCATAGGATTGTCCTAGGACCACCCACTTTGCAACAAGGAGCATGGTTATTGGCTCCTGCCTTATTAATATCAAGATCTGGGGCTTTTCATTTGTTTTGTGCTGCTTTTGCCCATCCTCACAACTCTCAACACAGCAGCAGTCAAGAGCAGCAGGGAACAACCGAGGGAGGTAGTAGGCACATAAAATGCAGGCAGAGACAATATGGCTGACTGAGAAATTTAAGGTGAGCATTGCCCACTCTGCTTATAGGTAAGATCTGCCCCTGCCTCAAAGGATATAGGCTGACTGTCTCAGGGGCGTAGCAAGGTTGGAGTGGAGACAAGATTTTAAAATCCCTCCCCCCCCCCAGCTCAGCTCATGAAGTAAAGAAATCTTAAATGAGGCTGAATAGTGGTAACAAAAGTATAGAAAGACCTGCTGTTCTGGTAGCTCCAAGTCTTAACACTCACATCAATTTTGGAGGATGAGTACAACTGAAGGAAGCCCGGGCGGGTGCATGGCTGGGGGAGTCAGTCATGTGACTTGCCTCTGGCGGGGCCCAAGGCAGTGGGCCCCCAGATAACTGTCTCCCCTTGCCCTATTATATTTACACCCCAGTGAACTGTCTCTCTGGGTAATGTCCTCACTGAGTGTTTCTACCAGTTTCATTTTTGTGGAAAGTGAGTTGAATACAGACTCTTTTGTCTTCTATTCTGGAGGAACTTGCTAGCACCAGCTTTGGGGCAGTCCTTATAGGGGAGCCATGGGGTCCCAGTCCCTTTTATTTTGGTAGCAGTCCCCTTGGTGTTTGTTTTTAAAAGACTGTGGGGAGGGGGCTTGATTTGGCCAAAACTGGGGGCGGTGTGGGGCTCTGTGGGGTTTGTGCATTTCATTAGAGGCTCTTCTGCCTTCTCCCTACAACTTGAGCACTAGTTTGGGACAGGAAGAAGGATCATTGGAACAAAAGAATTGCCTGTATTTCTTTCCTCAGAAGAGTTCATTGCATCGGATGCAGATGACTAAGCTTAAGATTTCCCAGGGAGGTTTGGATCCTGTATCATTGCTGGGATTGCATTCCGTGTTATCATCATAGATTTTTTTAAAAAACACCCAACAACAGGTTAGAGACACTTTTTTAACAAGTGGGAAAGAGACTGGTCTGAAGAATAGCTAAGGAATGTTTAAAGGCATACACCAGCCTAAAGTACTCTCCCCTGACTGAACAAACTTGTGGGCATTAGTTGCCTTTAGGGAACACAAATGCCTTTAGATAGGGGAATGAACTTCCAAGGTATATTGTGCCAACTGCAGCTTGTAAATTGGTATGGATGTGGTCATTATCCACAGTAGTAATCTGTATTCGGATACTGTTGCTGTCTTGGATAAATATGACCATCTATGTTTTCCAAAGGAAAGGAATTTTGATGGTTCCATGAAAATGGTAAGGGTTTATTAAAGAAAGAAGATATTATGCTTGTGCGTGCTCAAAATTGTCGGATATGATATGATCTGACCAAACCCAGCAGGGAAATTGTCGGAGAGACAACATGAACCTCTCATGTTGTCCCCAACAACCAAAATGTTGGTTTGGTTAGACTGTGTTAGGAATCTGCCATGTTTTCCATCATTCAGTGAGACACCCCTGCCTTTCGCCTGCACTCCTCTCCCCATTCCCCTCCCTAACCTGGGACCTGGATAGCTGCAGGAAGCAGCAGGCACCATATTCTCTTCATTTCCCCTCAAAGCACTGGAGCCAGCTGTGGCTTCTGGTTTAAAAGGTACCCTTTTTTCTTTTTAAAAGTCTTATTAGAAAACATCACATTGATACTCAATACAAGTTACAAAAAGAAAAAAACAAGTTACTAGTCACAATTGTTATGTTATTAACATTAGAAATGTTGTACTTTTATATTCTTTTTATAGTTCTCTCTAAAGAAAGGGAAACCTCTCAAGCATAGAATCATCATCTTGTGTAATACTATTCCAGTAGCCTATAAGTAGGCTCCATTTCTCCAGAAATCTGTCTTGCCCTCTTCCTTCTAATGCTTTTTAATAATATGTTATGTTTTTCATCAAGGCAGTACCAGACCTTCTCAAACCAGTTCTGGAGGGATGGGGCCACATGCAATTTCCATTTTGAGTCTATACACACTGTGGCCACTGCTAGTAAATTCACTATGTGTTCTAAACCAATGCAAAATCTTCCACCTTTATACAACCAAATTATAATAATCTTGGGTCTTCTGGGAGCGCATATCCAGTTATTTCTGCTATTTTCTGTTGGACCTCATTCCAAAAACCATGTATCAATCAGCATTTCCACATCATCTGGTATATATCTGCTCTTTGTAAGTTACACTTCCAGCTTTGAAAAGGCACCGTTTTTTCCTTTAAGGTCTGTAGGACCTAACAGGCACAGGGGATTGTGGGACTCTTATTCTGTTAAGGGATGCTGATGTGCAAGCCGTTTGCTGCAACTTCTGGTTTAAAAGTCACCCTCCTGTCTTTTTTTCTTTAAACTTGTTAGTCTCAGGTATACTGGAAATTGTCGCTGCCCCTAACAAAAGTTGGTGTTCCTGCACTAGTTTTGTACTGGACATTATATCAGAACCTTTCAGGATTTAGGTGGTGTTTCTATTCTAGGTATGAAAACAGCTCCATACAGGCACAGCAAGAGTTGCTTGTTAACAATTCATGAGATTTAAACACAGTTTGAAAGTAGAAGGTTAAGGTGCTGTCTGTTGAGAATGCCATGTTTAGTTTGAAGCATCTCTGTATAATCTGAGGACCACTTCAGGTTGCCTCTCTTTTTTGTCTTTTTTCTTTTGGCATGTAATCAGTTCCAAAAGATCTTGGACACACACTGATGTGGATAAACATGTGAACCGGTGGTACATGGATTGAGCCATCAACAGTTCTTGGGATTGCCTGGTACTTGCTCTTGTGGAAATTGCAGCCAGCTGTATACTGAACTGCTGGCTCACACATTGTATTTCTCCATATAAATGCAGACATATACCTGACTGCAGATGGGTTGGTTTGGTCATCTATAGGAGAAAGGTACTGTTTTGCTTAGACTGTTTTAACTGCTGTTCTTGATGGCTAATTTGACTATTAACCAAATTGTGGAAATTTAGAGTATGTTGTAGCTTTTTAACACTAAAGTTGAGCTAAAGTATATTGTTTAGCTTACTGGGCATGTTTGTACAGAAACAAACCAGGAAGGCTTAGAACTGTTCAGAAGCATCTATAATAACTGCTTCTTGTAAAACCAAAATTCTAAGCTGCAGCTGAGTTGAACAAATGTGAACCCACTGATTTCAGAGGGCTTAAGTGTACTTAATTCTCAACTGGCTTGTGGTCCAGGTGTTGCCTGTCAGATTAGCAGCCTGAAGCAACATCTCTACATCATGTTTTGGAGAAGAGGGAGAATGCTGTTTAAGTCCTGTAAGTGCTTATCTGGAGGTTACCGATTGCTGTTTAAATATGGGCCTACAAGTGATCATGATAGTCCGTATGATGCAAAGTCTGCTTTTTTCACAGTCTGGGGCTTATAAATGAGGGTATCTTCAGACTGTTTTCAAGGCAGTGTTCCTCAGACACTTTCAGCTTGGATTCTGCACCCTCATCCCCCCCGCTTCCACCACATAATACTGCTGGACATAACAGGCAGCCTCTGTTGATGATATGGAGCTGCCAGGGCTGCTACACAAGTTAAAAGGCAGTCCCGTTGGTGTAGCCACAGGGCTGCGACAGAGTAGCTTTAAACCTCTTCCATTGGAAACCATGCAAGGAGTGCTGATGCCTGGAAGGGGTTTCAAGTCAGTTTGCAACAGCCCGCTTGTTGCTACTTTTTAAGTTGCACAGCAGCCCCTGAGGTGCCCTGCCAGTGACCAAGGGCTGCACATCATATCAGTTGTCTTAATAGTGCACGTCTTCCCCACTGTGGATTTTAATGACGGTAAGTGTATAGCGGTTGCCTGATTGAGACCAAAGCTGCCTTCTCTGAATAGCATCAGCTCTCCAAGGTCTCAAGGAGGGGTCTTTCCAGTCCTTGGGACCTGGAAAGCCTTTACTGTAGATACCAGGGACTGAGGTTTTACGAACAACCATTTAAGAGCATCTTTTGAGGTTGTTCTTTGGGTCCCCCAGTGATTAAGCTACTGGAGAGAGGCCTTATTTTTGAAATAACCTCCCAAACAGATATCATTGATGCTATTTAGGCATTTTCAATTTAAAAAGGCTTTTAATTTACTGCTCTGCTTATTGTTTCACCCTGTTAATTCCTTGAGGTTATTAATGGCTGCTGAGCTATTGTTCAGTTCTCATTCTTGTTTATCTCAGGTTTTTATTATTTTAATGGTTGATTTTATTGGTTTGCCGTTTTCTATACATCAGCTGGGTGTGTACGTACAAAAGCAACTAATAACCCTTTTAAATCAGGGCGGCACAACTTTGGCCCTCCTGCTGTGGTTGGATTACAGCTCCCATCTTGCCCAGCCCCAGTGGCCAATAGTCGGGGATGATGGGAGTTGTAGTCCAACAACAGCTGGCGGGTTGAGCTTATGCAGCCCTGTTTTAAGTAAAATAATTAACTTAGAGCCTTACACATGGAAAGCATGTGTTCTCCCACTGAGCCTCTCCACATTCTTGATTGATTCCCCCCATCCCTCCTCTCTTTCTTTTAGCGATCCATTATTGTTTTAGGAAATAAAACTGATCTTGTGGAACAGAGACAAGTAGAGACTGGAGTAGCACAGCAATGGGCCAAGCTGGAGAAGGTGAAGCTGTGGGAGGTGACCGTGACAGATGGAAAGACACTGGCAGAGCCCTTCATGGTGCTAGCGAGCAAACTCTCTCAGGCCCAGAACAAATTGGCATTTCCTTTGCCTGGCCAGAAGACCAAAGGCAATAATGGTGGTAACTAAAACACTGTGTCAGGGATGAGTGCCTCTAGTTGCTTCCTCCTGCTGGGCTGCACATTTGGTCCTTCCTTTTGTGCCTAGTGGAGCATTAAGAAGATTTGATGCTGCACTCGATACTCATGTATGCAGCTTCCCTTTGTGGTCTCTGAAGTCATTTGAGTAGCCAGGAGTTCACTGGTGAGAATGTTCTCTATAGTCACTGCATAAAAGCGCTGAAATGATCACAGTGGTGTCCTGTGCTTAATGAGACGTTTGTTTCCGTAGGTGTATGGCACCAGAACTCTGCAGAAGGTAGAATGTTCCAAAATGGAAGCATTTAAGATTCTGTTGATAAGGCAGTGTTTAAGCCAGTCCGTGCTTTCCAAGCCGCTGTGAAGCCTGTTACAACAAGTGCATGAAGGTGATTTCCAAGGGTGTTTGGAGAATGTTGCACACCCCATTTCCTAGCATGCAATTTCTGCATATACCTTAATTTTAGAAGGAATCCTACTGGCAGCAAGGTAGGACGACTCTGAAGAAACTGACCTTCATCTTCTTTTTGGAACATGCAGAAACTGCTACTGATACTCCAGGCTGGGGACAATTCTCTTGCATACCACAAAGCAGCATTTGTAGCTCAGCGAGATGTCTCCTCTGAGTTCACCAAAAATGGCTCTCTCTTTCTTCCAGGACAGCAATGAATAGAAAGTGAAGCATCAAATTGCAGAGCCGCATGTTTGTCTATACAGGTAAACCCTGTTATCCATGGGGGTTCTGTTCCACGGGGTAACTGTGGATATCGGGGCATTAGGTTCTTGGAGACTGGGGGAAAGGGCAAAAAATGGGGGTGGGGGGATCATGAAAGTGCCCTACACTGTGTTCCAGATGTCTCCAGCATTCCAGGAATGCCTCCGCTCCCGACAGCCACAAAATTGCTTCTGCTCCCAAAATGGCAGCCAGAAATGGCCTCCAAGGTCTTTTCCAGCCACCCCAACACCGCAGATACGCGGAACTTAACCATTTGTGTTCTGCCTGTGTCGAGATGGGGTGCCTATTTTGGGACCGCAGATATGCGGAACCGTGAATAGCAGTACCACATATAGCGAGGTCCACCCATGACCAATATAGGTGACTTACTGTGCTTTTCCTTATTTAGCTGGTCATTGTCTCTGAGGTCCAATTATAGAGAGATAGTTTCAGTTGCTACTCGAGTCTTCAATGTTAGTATACCAGGAAACTTTCTTCAGTTATTCTGCTCTACTTGCCTGGTTAGGTATTTGTCACAGCATTCAGGAGTTTTCATTTTCCAAAGCTATCCTTCTGAATGCAGTGATGGTCCAGAAAATTATAGGCAGCACCTGGGGAAACCCCAGAGAGCAGAGTGCAGTGGGGTGAATAAGAGTCCTGTTCTCTGGACTGGGAGAAGGGCATTGAAAGAAACAGCATGTTTGCAGTGCTTGCTGTAGTTTGAACATAGTTGTCTCCTTTTAGACCTCAATAGCCATTCAGAATGCTGTGCAAGGCTCAGTGTAGTCTATTAGCGGTACCGAGCTTTGCACATAAGTATCACAAAAGCACCCTCCCTCTACTTCACAGTGCAAGCCTCTCATTACAGAGGGACTGTGGACCTGCCTCCTTTAGAGAGAGCCTCCCAGCTTTCGTTTTGTAAAATACAAGTCTTTTCCTCAGGAAAACAGGGGAAATGTGCAAGCAGTATTAGGCACTGGAGTTGGCTCCTGTCGTGGACTGGTTAACGTATTAGTTGCTGTTGTGTACCCAGTTCCTTAATCTTCTCTTCCTTAACTGTCTGGTTTGCTTCCTCTCTAGCAGTGATACGGGAGAGCACTGGGCCGAGATCTTGAGTAAGATCTGTATGGTTTTTAGGTTGCCCCTTATGAGAAATTTGCCGCAGGAGTAGGTTGGCCTGTGTTCTTCATTGCAAGGCTTGGGAGCCAGTGGCGTTTCCCATCAACATTAAGTGCAGCTCCCTGTTTATTAGGTCTGTGGCTTCAGCTGAATTGGAATAGTCTTCTACACAGACCCCCTTGGCACTCACAGAAACAGCTGTTACCACTGTGCTGTGCTTTGCCAGCACCACTGGGGCTCCTTTAAGGGAAACTGAGCCATGCTGAGACGCAGCACAATCTTGGAAGGTGCACCATGGAGTACTGGGAAGGGCTTGAGCTTGACAGGACTTCATCTCTCTCCAAGGGGTCCACTAGGCACTGGGGAAAGTGTAGCACTGCATGGAGGTCAGTGTGGTAGAGAATGGCTCTCACGCTGTGTGTGGTTTTTTTTTTTTTTTTGCCAAAGTAGCCCCCACTTGAAGAAAAAAAAAGTGAAGGTTACTAGGCACAGGCTCACTGAGCCCATCATCTGTTTTTCAATCACTTATTTATTTATTTATTTATTTATTTATTTGAGACATTTAATATACCGCCCACTCTGAAGACTCTGGGCGGTGTACAACAGGCAACATTAAAAATACATTACATTAATAATTAAAAATTATTAAAGAACTAAAGTAACTACCTGGAAACAGAAAAATGAACTACAGGGCAAAGGCCTGGTGAAAAAGAAAAGTCTTCAATAGTGATTTGAAGATTGGTAAAGAAGGTGCTAGCCGGATCTGTGGGGGGAGAGAGTGCCAAAGGAGCGGGGCAGCAACCAAAAAGGCCCTTTCACGGGTCCTAGAGCCCCAAACATCTCGGAAATCAGAGACCGACAGAAGGGCTGTCTGAGCTGATCTAACCGGATGGGATGTAACTGGATGGGAGAGGCGGGTCTGTAGGTAGACAGGTGCCAGGCCCCGCAAGGCTTTGAAGGTCAGAACCAGGACCTTAAATTTAGCTCAGAAGTGAATAGGTAACCAGTGCAATGACTGTAGGAGAGGTGTTACCCTGTCATATTTTCTGGCACCCATGAGTAGATGAGCCGCTGCATTCTGGACCCGCTGCAGCTTCCTGACCGTCCTCAAAGGTAACTCTAGATAGAGAGTGTTACAATAGTCTAGAGGGGAGATAACAAGGGCATGAGTCACTGTCATTAGTGCCTGCCGGTCAAGGTAAGGGCGTAATTGGCGAACCAGATGAAGCTGGGCAAAAGCACTTCTGGCCGCAGCTTCCACCTGCTGCTCAAGCAGGAGGCGCGAGTCCAAAAGCACCCCCAAATCACGAACAAGTTCTTTTTAGGATAGCGCCACCCCATCTAAAACAAGGTTCACATCCAGCTGTTGGCTGTTACGAGGGCTGAATAAAAGTAATTCAGTCTTAGTGGGATTCAGTCTGAACTTGTTTTGATTCATCCAGACCTTAATAGCTTCCAGGCAGTGAGTAAGCACAGAAACAGCGTCCCCAAAATGGACTGGGATGGCAATATATAGCTGATTGGAACTGATTACCCAGGCAGTAATTGGAAGCCTCTTTACTGTAACATGCCTGGGAGAAGCAATGTAAGCCTCTGAGCATGTAGAAAATGCCTTTCAATCATCTGTCTTCTGTCTTCACCTCCCGCAACAGCTGAGATTAGGACTAAAGAGGCCATCGCACTCAGGTAGCCCCTCACTAAACAAAAAGTTATACTGTGCAGTACAACTAATGGACTGAGAGGTCATAATACGCTGGCAGTCTTAAGCCTCATCACTGGTCACTACAGAAGAAAAGTATCTAGGAGATCTAAACAACCACATTTGATCCAAGGATAAGCCTTGGTTTCAATGCAAAGGTTGTGAACAGAGTACCCCCAGGAGTATGTAGAGTTCTTTTCCCTTACTGCACAGTTTTATACTAAGGGAAGAATTTCTAGTTTAGAAGGTGTAAAATGCAGACAGACAAGTACACTGGCAACTCATTTTAGTAACTGAAGCATTGGTTAATGGCCTCTCCCCCTTCCCAAATGAATTTGAATCCTATCCCAATCTACTTCAGACTTATATCCTCTATCATCTCTCAAAAGAAAAGGAAAAATGAGTTGATGAGTTATAAGCAAATTACTTTTCTCCTGATAGCTGATGAGCTGCTGTGTTACACTCTGTCTTCTAAATGTTCACTCTAGAATCTTCTGCCTGGGTAATCAGTTGGCCATCTGGCCCTTGAAGTTAACTAACTTCAAACATACAAGATTTATATTTAAGTGGTTGGAGTTTTTCCTTGATTTACAACAGGTATTCATTAGTCTGGTCACCATAAAATTTCTGTCTACAGGTCTGAAAGATCTCTACAGTATTCTATAATGCACATCCTAGAATAGATTTTTACAAAGTATGGTCCAAGTCTCCTGAACGTAGGGGGAGTCTGACCCCACTGGGGTTTAGATCATGCACATTTTGTAAAGTTGCTTCTCTCCTTTGTGGCACTGTAGAGAAAAAGCACTGTGGCAAATACAAGTATGAGATTTTAAAATATTGCACCCAAGATGCTTTTTTTATGCATTTGAGAATTCAGTAAGTCATCTTTGCCAGTATTTCAGGATAGCAGATGAATGTATGCATTTGTGTCCTCACCCCCTGAGAGGCTGTATCTGTGATCCAAGAGTGTATTGATTTCATCGTTCTTGTTCCTTTGAAGAAGCTCTGGCAATCCAAAAGGAGGGGGAAATAGTAGTCAACAAGCAATGATCATCTTACTGAAATGGTTTTTATAACCATTGACCAACTGGATTTTAAATAAGTGCCTTCCTTATTCAAGAAGTAGTTAAGGATAGAGTGTACTGTTTACTATACAAGTGTGGAGTAGAGAGAATCACCACCTATTGATCAGATTTTTCAGGGAGTAATCAAGTTCTTGGTGCACTCTACTTGAAAACTGTAATTGTTTGTTGCAGCATTTCTGTACAGTGCTACCTTGCCTAGATCCTGGTGATGGATGTGTGGCGCTCATTCTCACAACCAGCTCTACCTGGGTAGGGCTGTGCTAGCTCAGGTAGAGCTGGTTGTGAGAAGTGCTGGGATCGGTCCTGAGCCCAGCGCTCCTCAGTTCGGTAGCCCTGAGGAGCATGCCCACATCCTCCTACCCCACTCCCTGGTCATATGAATAACCAGGCTGCCAGCAGCAATTTGTCCATATTGGCCAGGAGGATGGAGTGACCTGGCCTCAGGGATTTTATAGTGCACAACACAAGCAGTGGCAGCTAGGCATCCTCCCCCCGCCCCGCTTGCTGCACCACTTGCCACAGTGGTGATCATGTGGGAGTATGACACGGTGAGCAGGGCAGCAGTGGTTATGTGGGGGGGAATATCAGACTGATCCTGCCTGTACCCTAGCCAGCCCCAGGAAAAATGGTCATGAGAACAACCTCCATGTCTTCTAATGTGTATTCTCTGCTTGTGACCTTGCTGCTGCTTAATCTTCTCCTGTGAAGGTAAATTTTAGGGAATTCTCTCTGCTTAGAAAGGATGCTCGTTATTTGCAATTGGACACTAGCTACTCCTCATCAATTTAATTAAAAGTACGATACCAAATTCTCATACCAATGTGAAACTTATTTTGATATGTTTGCAACTGATAATTTGTTTGGATTAGAAAACAATGATAAGAATTTGCTTACTGATAGCAATATTTTCTACCCTTTTCATTATCCCATATCACAACATCCACTAGGAAAAGATTTGTACAACAGGATCTCCTTCTCAAAGCACAGCATGAGATGCAACAGTAGGAAGGGAGGGTCAAATTACAATCTGCCACCCAGCATACTGTGACTGCCTGTCCCATCCAAGTCACATGGCTAGCTGGGTACCTCCCTCAACCTTTTGTCGGAAGCAAAATGGGACAACAGTCATCCCTCTCTTTGTATGGCAAAAGTGATAGGACTGTCATGTGGTTGATTTATACTCTGAGACAGTTTCTAAGGAACAGACACATAAACAAGACTTTCCTTATGAAGGCAAGCTGTAGAATCATGTTTGGATGTTACAGCAGAGGTGCAGATTCATAATTACCACTTCTTGGAAGGGCCTAAATTATTAATTAGGTCTCAGATACAGAGAGAGGTGCTTCACACAACTAGTGTGAAGCTCTGGTAGGATTAGAGCAGGGCGCACTCTCCCCACACACAAGCAGAGCGCTCGCCCTGGGCAGCCGGATCAGCTGCCCACATAACTACCAGCTTCGTCACGAAGCCAGTAGGGGCGGTGGGGTTTGGGGGCTGCCCGGCCCACAGAAGTCCCAGCATGCCCTGCACAAGTGCACAGAGCATGCGGGGAAGACCCCCAAGGCCGGGAGGCTTGATGGAGCCTCCCGGTTGGGGGTCTCCTCACAAGTTGTGGAGACACATCACAGCATCTCACAACCCCAAAACCTGGGTTAGCAGAGCGCTCGCTCCGCTAACCTGGGTTAAAGGCAGGGGTTTTTAGGCGGGCTAGCTGCCAGAGAACCACCAGGCTTGCCAGAGAACCCAGTGATTCTCACGACCGCACGAAAGTGGGCTGGGTTGCATTAGCCTACTTTCACACAGTCGTGTGAATAGCTTCAGTGAGTTTTAGTAATCTACTTGTCACATATTTGGCCTTTTTGTAGAGGCTATGCAGTGAGTATGGGGGGGGGGGTTTAAAAGGGAGGTATGATAACGGCAGGGAAGCTCCAGTCTATTTTTTAAACTTATCTGAAACTGACGGCCTCTATTGTGCACAACATGGAAAGATATGCTTATTGTAGAGATTTTTGAAATTTGCTTTTGGTACAGATTCTTTTAAATGGAGCCGAGTTTAATGCTGGTTGGGAACATCCAACCTGAAGAGAATTCTGAGCCCTTTCTAAAATAAATTAGCTTCTTCTTTGATGGTTAATATGGAATGGATGAATAGCAGTACTGTTCTGGGGTTATACTGAATGCCAGCTATGTGAAACTGTAGCTTAAAAGGCCTATGCTGTTTATGCTGTATTTTTATAATCCTTTTCTAAGCTATACTACAGTATTTGACTCAACGCTAGATCCTATGAGAAGTAGTGGCTGAAATGCTGTGTAAGGGTGTGTCAGCCCAGTAGTGTTGCGTTTATGCAAGTTTTGTGAATGCAAACATTGTGAAAAGGAGTTGTAACAAAGCAAGCCCATTGGAAGTAATTGAATTACTCTTGTGTAGCATTGTTGGCACTTGTGTATGTGCTATGTTACTGGGCTAACATACCTTTGTGCAGTATGTCAGCCACCATATTCAGTTTTGAACAGCACACTAAAAAAACAGATGTGATTAAGTTGGAAACTTTCAGAGGAAAAGATAAGGATAAATAAGGCTGAAGGAAGTAGGTTTGTTTACCCTAGAGAATGTTGACACCTTTCCTGATTTAGGAGGACATCAGGAAGAAGAGGGGTAAAAACTGTCTACTTAAGACTTATCAAGCAGCGATGACTACGAAGCCCATTTGATCCTTCCTGACTTCCTATGCACACTGGGTTTTGAAATATACAGATAGCCATTTCAATAAGACAGGTAGTGGCAAAGGGTTTGTACATATTTTTTATTAGCACAGTAACAAATGCAGACTTGGGTAGCCCACAACATACAACCAATCGACTCAGTGACTCCTATTCCACGCCTTACAGTTAAACAGCTTAAGGTATTTTACTACAGGTTGCCCTAAGTCCCCAATTAAAACCTTTTTTCCCCAAAGGTAACTTGGCATAGAAAAATTAATACATGAACTACTTACCCTATTCTAGGTGAGGCAACACACAGCCACACCCCCATACTCCATATTAGTTAGATGGCAGTATTTTTAAAGGATCTGTTAAATACCAAACTCTCCCACCTCCCATGGGGGAAAAATATTCCCAACATCTTTTTACAAAATAAAACCAAACTAGAAAAAGAAAAGAAAAAGCACATAGCAAGTCTTCTTGAAAGAACTTTTACATAAATGCCAAATATATGTACCTGTACAAAATTAAGCTGTTTTACTCTTTTACCTATCACGAGTAACCAAACACCCTGTCCCGCCCCGCCCCCCTCCAATTGTCAAAGTAGTTTACATTCTTCTTGGTGCTATAGCAGAGCTACTATTGCTGAACTAATGACAGTCTTAAAATATGCTATTCCCAATTCTAGCTGTCTACTGTAGCAAGATACCTTAAGTTACAACAACAAAATCTTAGGAAATAAAAGACTGAATAAAATCTGTTATAGAAATACCCTACTCTTTTATCAGCTTCTCCCCTTCCCTGTCCCACCCCTTCAAAATCATAAGCAGCTCTTTCCATCACAGATGATTTAATGCAAGGGTTTGACAAAATCCAGTTTATGTAGCGTATCTCTTGGTCCACTGTCTGGCCATTCTGTCATGCTCTGCTCTGTTAGTCATATACTGAGTAGCAATACTTCCAACCAGGGGATCAGCTGCAAAGAAATAAAATAAATGTCAGCTAATTGTAGCAGACTTTGTGGCAGGAGAAAGGCTATGCAAGAGAAGGGGTCAGATTTGAGGGGTATTCCTATGCACCAAATAAATAGATAATGACTGAATCAAGATTTTGACACCATTCAAGTGCGTGCATACACACACACACATAGCGAGAGAGCGCTGTGATTGTAGTTGGGCAGAGTCGACATGGCAATTTTAGATCTGATGTGCAGTGGCTCCGTGTAGTACCCGACTATGATCACACTTTGCACTCAATCACTTTCTGGTCCTCCAACTAGAACTTCTGCCACGATAATTCCAGTTTTCAAGAGCACGCCTAGCTCTTAATCTTAGCTGACCGCTCCTCAGACTAACTTTCTTGATCATAAGAACATGACCAAGGACTTATTTCTGAGTGAATATACAGAGGACCAAGCTAATAGTGTTTGTAATATACTGTGCACTATATCAATTTGTTTTAAAGGTATGCATCAAAAGAGGAAACCAGCTCTTCTGGTTATGTTATACATTTAGTTACTTAGAGCTTTAATAACTTCAGATTTTCTTGCCAATACTTAGCCTTAAATGTGTACTCAATAAAATATGTCCATCTTGTACTGGTGTGAATATCCTTACCAGATTGTGCAGTCAGAAATTTCTATGCAAAGCAGAACTTATCGAGTTTTTCTTCTTAAAGGATGTCATTTTGAATGCAGTACAAGGTAAGTAGGAAAGTGTTGGGTAGATTTGAATGTACTCTTTGGCATTCATGGAATTGTTTTAAGTAAACCTATTGTCACATTACACGTGACAATATTACATCAGGAATAGTGAATAATGGTCACTTTTAGATTTCTTTTAACCAACTCCAAAACAGTGCATATATAACAGTTGCTCTGCAGCTATATCCATGTGCAGGACCCGGCAGGGGTGTAACACATCTGATAGAGCAAAGTTATGTGAATAAGCCATTCAGACAAAAGTTTCCACATGTGTACACTTACAAGGAGTTTCAAAGAAGGGCTCCCATGAATGCCAAGTGTCACACTGAAGAAGGCAGTTTTAAACAAATGACTAAAGGCTGCAAACTTTAGTCACTATCAGTGGAAGCTTTCCCATCTTTTAGCAGAGTTTTGAGTCTTCCACTAATAGAAATGATCCAAAGAACACACTTTATTTAAATGTCCAACTAAAAGAACAAACCAAGGACTTCATCCAGTGACCAAGGTTCCTTATTTTTACAACTGGACTCCTTGCATTAAGTATGCTTTATTAGAATTCCAATTTTGTTTTTGCTTGGAAGCTTTGCTTGCAGTACAACTATGACAAATGCTTGATGAGGAAGTGGCAGCAGCTGCATTGCAAGCTACAAAGCCTCATGACTCACTAGGAAGCGAGGCTGCTATAATGGGCAGGTTGCTGGGTGGTGGGAAGGGAAGAGACAGGGCTAGGGGAATTACTGGTAAAGAACATGGAGAGAAAAGATCTAGAAAGAGGGAGTGAACTGTTGAGGGGCAGCAGCATAGGGATAGCACCGGACCATGTAGATACTTGCCTATGGTTCTGAATTTAGGAACTCTGGCCACACACAATGTAACAACATACACGAGTTACTCTTCAGGCAAGAGAGACTATTTAAAAAGTTACCTTCTTTTGGGTCATAGGAGTCTGAACCCCTTAGTCTTAGGACACACTCAGCCAGCTGGGAACTGGGAGAATATCCTGTGACCAGGTACCTAATTTTAATCCACGAGATTCCATTGCATTTGCCACCAGAACCAAGCCACCAAGCTGGAAGAGTCCACTATAATCAAGTCTATGGGCTACGTGGGCTAGCAAGGAATACACACAGATTGAAGCTCTGCAAATAACTCCTCTGTAACAGATGCTGCCTTTTCTGTATGGGGAGTCTTACCAGGATTGCAGTCTGTAAGAAGTGAGCAGATGGAGAGAAGAACTTTAGAAATGGTTAATGCTGGACTCCAATTGTCTTTTAAAATGTCCAGGCAGATCACCCCTTGGCTGTTAATGTTACAGTGATAGATCCTTGTTCGAAAAGTAACCTGCAAGGAGAAAAAGAAAACACCCACACGGAAATGGTTATAGCCTTAACTCAAGAATGACCCAGTCATAAGTAGCTTCTGTCTGGGATTTTCCAGACAGGCCCTCCGGCACTTCTCACTTTTGAAATTCAGTACTGATTTTATCCAGGCCTGTGTACAGATGATGACTATCATACTGACCCCAAGCCTCTGGAAAAGTGATCATCATCTATGGGACAGCATCCATTCTTTTCTGTCCTGAAACAGTTGCTGTTTCTCAGATGAAGAACACATGCTATGGGGCAGGGAAAGCAGAGCTTGCTTTGCAGCAGCAGGGGGGTGGGGAAGCTGTCCCACAGAAACATAGCAAACATCTTTCCTGCGTACATGCAGAATGTTCATTTGCACACTGCCTTTGAATAACCTTCCTTTGTGGTTTTTCAGTAATACTTAGAAATTCTACCGGTCTCAAAAATAATTAATGCTGCTTCACACAACATAAGATCCAGATGATCTCAGTCAGGCCTGCACAACATTGGCCCTCCAGCTGTGGTTGGGCTACCCCTTCCATCACCCCCCACCACTGCGGCCATTGTGACTGGGGATGATATGAGCTGCAGTCCGACAGCAGCAGCAGGGCCAAAGTTGTGTAGGCCTGACCTAAGGGATCTTGGTGGACTCTTAAGTCTTTAATAAAATGGAAACACCACTTTACGCAGTTGTGGTTCCGCCAAGGAATTCCTTCAGGGAAGTCCTCTTGTGGAAAACAGTTCCTATTTACCTGAACAGGTTTCTCACTTGCACTGAGAGTGCGAGTGAGACAAGACTAAGAGGAGAGCTGGTCTTGTGGTAAGCAAGCATGACTTGTCCCCTTAGCTAAGCAGGGTCCACCCTGGTTGCATGTGAATGGGAGACTAGAAGTGTGAGCACTGTAAGATATTCCCCTTAGAGCAGGCATCCCCAAACTGCGGCCCTCCAGATGTTGCTGAACTACAACTCCCAGCATCCCTAGACACATTTTTTTGTGGCTGGGTATGCTGGAAGTTGTAGTTCAGCAACATCTGGAGGACCGCAGTTTGGGGATGCCTGCCTTAGGGGATGGAGCCGCTCTGGGAAGAGCAGAAGGTTTCAAGTTCGCTCTCTGGCTTCTCCAAGATAGGGCTGAGAGAGATTCCTGCCTGCAACCTTGGAGAAGCCGCTGCTAGTCTGTGAAGACAATACTGAGCTAGATAAACCAATGGTCTGACTCAGGATATGGCAGCTTCCTGTGTAACATTGCCTTCCAGGCAAGCATTGGCAGCAAGGTGGGAGGACAACTATCCTCCAGTGGAGTTGACAATGCACATGCGATTATTATTCAGAAGCACCTATTACACTGGCCATTTTACAGGTTCCACATTCTAGCTTGTCAGATTTGCTAGTGTTGTAAACCCTTAAAAGAACCTAAGTGCCAAGTCGTGCATGCTTCTGTTTTTTAAAAGGTGGTGGCTGTCTTGTGTAGACAACATTGTCTATACAATAAAACAAAGTGCGGCAGTAAATGGTCCTCGAACACACTATTTTGCAATTTAAGCCGCAGTATGTCTGAAAGTGGCCTTTGAATCCTGCCCTCTCACCGTACTGGAATCTGAAATACTACCCCTGCCCTCATGGATCCCTGCTAAAGCAGTTACTGAGCTCTATGCCAAATAGTGAAATTAAATGTCATGTTTTAATTTCATACTTGGTCTAATCTATGGAGCTATTACTGTTCTAATAATTTTATTAACAGTGTGAAAACTATTGTTCTCTCTTTACAACTAATTAGCGTAGTTTCAGAGAAACAGTAAGACTGAGCTTCCACATTTATGGCAAGTTGCTGCCCTCTTATGTCAGCTGGCTATATTACACCAAACGTGCATGGTAGTTTTAAAAAGCACAAGGGAATTAACAGCTGCCATGGCAGTATTTAAGGTCCTAAAAGAACAGCTGAAAACTGACAGTGCACTGCTTTTATACAGCGTGTGCTTTCTGCAGACAGATGCTTTATTAAGGAACAAAACTGGCAATCTTTTGCTATAAATAGCAATGGCCAAGGAGCACTACTCATTACATTTTAGGTGCACTTTTCATTATATTTTTCACATTTCTTCATTATTTCTCCAGGGAACCCCAGCAGGAACCCTTGAGTGAATATATATTTTATTTCAGAATTTTGGCAATCTGCATGTGGATGACAGAAGATAAAAACGAGGAAATTGGGCTAGAAAGTATCTTTACCCATTATAGGGTAAGCAGGAAGACCCGTTCTTCCCAGCCTTTCTAAGGGATTCTTAGGAATCACTTTGAGTCTCACATGTGAGACGTGAAACTGGTGTTAGTAAAACTCAGCTGATTCCTGCCCCGGTTATAATTGGCTGTTCTCAGCTTGGGATGCCTGCCAGCCACAGCACCCGCTGCCAAGGTAGAGGACCAAAGGAAACAAAAAGAAAAGAGCAGGTGTCTGGGGAGGATCCCATTTGTTGGCAGGGGTGGACCTGCATGCAAACATACAGCTAGAAAAGGAGGGCTTCCTTTCTTTTGCTTTTTCCACCAATTCTACATGTGCGGATGGCTGCATACATGCATGTGTTTTTGGCGAGTGAAGTGGAAGTAGTAGTGGTCCTCTGCAAAAAATGTTTTGCCCTTGAAAACACATACGGTGGGTGGAAGTCCATATATGGGTGGGGGAGGGTCAGCTTGGAGCAGAATTAAAACCAACTTCCCAGTGGCAGCCAGTGCTTGCTATGGCAGGGTGGCGGTGAGGAAGGTAGATTATAAGGAGTTGGTAAAATCTGCCCCCCTCCACTGCCCAACATCCCGTGCTGCCAGCCCACCGCACCAGCTCCCCCACCCCCAAGGCTTAGCTTGAATCAAACATCAGCTGTGCATGCGAAGCAGCAAGCTAAGTTGTGGGGGCGGGTGGGTTGGCTGCACAGAATGCTGGGCGGGGGAGAGTTTACCAACTCTTTCTTCCTCACCACCTCCACCCTAGTGAGCACTGGCAGCCACTTCCCCACTTCTCTGCATCCACTTCCTTCCAAAGCACTGGAAAAAAAAAAAAAAAGAGGCTGGTGGACCACAATTTGACATACTTAAATGCAACATGTAGTTTGCCTACACGATGCCCAAAATACCTATTGTGGTTGCAAAAGGCAACCTAATATAATGTCTGAACTCTGAAGTAGCCTTCAGGCTACGGTATGCAATTTCTCTCAGTCAAGGCAAAATGCACTCAGTACAAGAGGATCTGGTAAGGCTTCAGAATGAAATCATCTTAACACATATTTAGTGTAAAACCTACAAAGAAAGATAAACCTAGAGCATACGCATTATATAACATGAAACTAACTTGGATTGCATTGTGTGCCTGGAAAATGTCTCCCAAATCTGGCTGGCCTGAACATTAACTGCGCAAATTAATTTTTATAAGTTACAAATGAGATTACCAGATGTCCAGGAAGTCTCTATCTTATCCAGTCTCCAGGCTAACTTTGATCCTGGATGTATAATGCCCAAGAATAAAATAGCATAACTTTGTAGTGATTTCTGGCATCTGAGCCCTGCTTCCAAGTTCATTTTTCTCTAACATGCTCTTAATAGTCTAGAGGCAGTGAGACAGAAGACAATTTATTGAATAGAAAGGAATTTTCTCTGCTTTCCATTTTATAGGGAATGGCTCCATAAGTACAATGGCTGACACTAGAGATGTGCATGAACTGGTTCATGCACTCCTGGGAGGTGGATCCTTTATGGGGCACAGAGGGTGCCCTTACCTGCCCCTCTGCTTTCCCCAAAAGCATTGGCACAAGGCTGCAGAGTTCTTCTCCGCAGCCCTAATCAGTCTCGTACCGGAAATGGCCAACACACGTGTGTGCATGCCGTGCGCACAAGTGTTGGCCATTTCCGGCACAGAGCTGACCGGGACTGCAGGGAGATACGCTACAGCCCTGTGCCAAGATTTTGGGGAGAGTGCCAGCGGGCAGGTAAGGGCACCCTCCCTGCCCCTTGAAGGACCCCCTGCCTCCGAACCGGCTCGAACACTGGCAATGTAGATGTGTTGATAATAAATAATTAATAGATAACGTTTTATGAACTACTGGGGAGAGAATGTTTAACTTTTAGGCAAGATCTTGATTATTGACAACAACACTTGTTTCAAGGATGAGATGGAAGTCCTTATAGTGTGTGTTTGTGAGTGTTTGTGTTATTTGTGTTTGTCTTTTGATGTTGTCAAAATTCAATAAAAAGTATGTGCAAAAAAGAAAAGAAAAAAGAACACTGGCATTCCAAACCAGTTTGGCACTCCAGAAAAAGAGCACCAAACTGGTTCGTGCACATCCCTAGCTGAAATACTGCCCAAGAGTATGCCAGCCTAGTAACGTGTTTGCGCAATTTGTGTTACACAAGAATAAGCCAAATGGAAATAATGTGTTTACTTTTGTGTAATACAATTTGCACAAACAATGTTACTAGACTGATGTACTCTTGCACAGTATGTTATGTTAGCCAATGTTTCTAGAATGCTTAGGCAGAAACATCTTAGTGTAATCTCAATGAAAATGTCTGTGGCTGTGTCTGTATTTGTTTCATCATGACATACAAATTCCAAGTTACCACAGAAATCTTAGAATACTATGCATCTATTAATATACTGCTGACTGCTAACAGAGTTTGGACAGGAACACAGCCTCCTGAAGCTCACATTAAGGGTAGTAAGGGCCATTTGGGAATGTTGGGAGGGCCCACACAAGGCATACCCAAAATTTGGTGGTGGTGTGGGGGGAGAACAGAACCCCAAAACACCCATGAAAATGCTTTGCACATATGCTTTGCATCCTTGGCATTCTCAAATAAAGGTTCCAAAAGGAAGTTCCTTTCCTCCTGTTAATCAATGGCACAGCCAATAATACTGGACGTTTGTGGGGAGGAGGGTGAGAAAGCAGGGAAAACCGCTGACATGCTGCACAACAAGCTGGGTGAACTGGACCTTGCTTGGAAATCAGATATAAACACTCCTATTGTCTACTCAGCTTGGGCCTGAACTTCTGGCATCAAGCTGAGATAAGCCAGCATCAACACCTACCCCTGCAACCATGCAGATAAAGGAAACATGATCGCACAGACAATTGTCCTAGGTTGCATTATAGATACTCCAGCTTTGTTACAGCTTGGAGTAGAAGTGTAAATGCCTTAGAGCAAAGCAAGTGCAATCAGGACACTGCAAACAAGCCTCTAAGAAACATGGGGGTGGGGGTGGGGGCGGGATGAATAGAAAGAGGCCAAGCTTTTATCAAGTCAGGAGGATCATGTAGCAGAATGGTAGGGGTAGGAGCTGCATAGGGAAGTCTGTTGCTAGTTCAATTCAAGGAAAAGTTTTAAAGGAAACGTTTTGAATGGGGTTGAAGGAGGAAAGAACTTGCATAAAAGCTGCAACAGTCTGCATTTCATAAAGGCACACTCTAGGCTTATTCCTCTTACTCAGAATGCCTCTGCCTGCAGCTTATTAGCTGGGACAATCAATCACCAAACGTTTATAGGAACTACAATCAGGAATGTGCACAGTCTTTTGCTTTCTGAACACAGATAGATATCAGTCCACTATCAGAACTTGCCTGTCAACTATCTGAACTTGCCTGTCCTCCCTCTTTGCCAATAATTTTAAAAATTACATATTAAAAATTGTATATTTAAAATTGTCAGCTATAACAACTTTCTCTTTTTAGCACAACAGAATGCCTCTGCCTGCAGTTTATTAGCTGGGACAATCAATCACCAAACGTTTATAGGAACTACATTCAGGAATGTACACAGCCTTTTGCTTTCTGAACACAGATAGATATCAGTCAACTGTCTGGGCTTGCCTGTCCTTCCTCTTCGTCAATAATTTTAAGACTTACATATTAAAAATTGTATATTTAAAATTGTCAGATAGAACAACTTTCTCTTTTTAGCACAACTTAGTTTAAAATGAAATTTGAACTGAATGCAAACATGTACAGACAAAATATTTTACTCATTGGATGGTTCCTTGGGAGTTGAATGTAAGAATTGGGGTTTTGTGGGATTTTTAAGGGAACTTTTAATTAGTTCCCTTAAAGGAACAGAGTATCTTCATAAGTACAATAGCAACCAATGACTTTTTCTTTAAATATTGTTTTTAATTTTACATTCTTAGTTGCTTAGTTACATTTTTAACAACTATGTTGGTGCATTACGCATCAGGATTTCACCCCACTCATCACAGATGATTAGAAAAGTGAATTTCCTGAGTCCTGTTCTTGAACTTATATTATGGCTTGATAGCAGAGGCCAGGGACTAGCCTGTCATGATAGGTATCCTTGGGGAAATGACTTGATTAGCAAGCCAGAGATTGCCGGGTCGAATCCCCACTGGTATGTTTTCAAGACTATGGTCAACACCTATATTGGGCAGCAGCGATATAGGAAGATGCTGAAAGGCATCATCTCATACTGCGCGGGAGGAGGCAATGGTAAACCCCTCCTGTATTCTACCAAAGCCAACCACAGGGCTCTGTGGTCACCAGGAGTCGACACAGACTCGACGGCACACTTTACTTTGTAATGATCCATTTGGAGGACCCTGTATTCTAATGCTTAGCAACTATCTGACCTCTCCTCAGCATCAATACTCTAATAATAAATACATATGAATCTATGTAGCAAAGAATACAAAGCAAACTTCCATGCACATTGTAACATAACATGCATGCAGCTGCACAAAAGGAATTGTACAACAGTGCAGCCACTGGAAACAATGGCCGTATGATTGTGCAACTGTGTTTGCTCAATTGTTATGTTTGCACAAGAGCACACTTGTGCAACTGCATGCACATTATGTTACAGCATACATGGGAGTTTGTGTAGTATGTCAACCATGGGCATTTACTTTCCACCTTACGGAGAACTACTCATAGGAAATTACGTTTTTGTGGGATGGTGGTGTGTGAGACGATATTTATTTATTTAAAATATACATACCCCACCCCTTCAGCACACTACTGTTCGGGGTGGTTCACAACATTAATAGATGCAATATAATTTTAAATTGTGTTTAAAATTTTTGTTTTTAATTAATGTTTTATTTTTTAATCTTGTAAACTGCCCAGAGATGTAAGTTTTGGGTGGTATAAAAATATGTCAAAAATAAATAAATAAATAAATAAATAAAACAATCAAAATGAAAGGCAATATGAAAGGGCACACTAAAGCAGAAACAAACACTGGAAAAGGTGGCTGACATACTATTCAACAATATGTCAGTTTAGTAACATTACATGTATGCAAACTGCATTATCGTACACAAGAGTAAGCCCATTATTTCCAATAGATCAATCATTTATGCAATTTGCATGCATTAATACTCCTAAGCTGATATACTGTTGTGTAGTATGTCAACTGGTACTCCTAGTGTTTATTCTAGGCAGCACCTGTTTACAAAATTCTGTCATAGCTGCAGTCTGTAAGAGTTTTTTTGAAATAACTTTATATCTTCGCTGCACAAAAAAAGAAAAATGTAGGAAATGCAAAGCTTTGTCAGAATGAGGCTACAGTAAATCAATATGTTTTTATGGCTATAGTAACCAGTTAGTATGCATTTTTATTTAGCATCTAAATAATATAAAAGATTTTGATTTTAAATCAGTGATTTAAACTGCCTTGATTTAAATCAATCCACCCTGCTTAGCCAATCTGTTAGTACAACTCCGTCATTCTCCTCAGAATTCAGAACAGAGATGTGGTGTCCAGAGCTTTGGAATCACAATGTCTTCTGTATTCTATGTACAGGCTCCCTGAGTTTCCCAGGACTCCCCACAACTAATGATTTTAAATGTCTCTAAATAATAAAATGGCTTATGCTTCCCCCACCAGGAAGTAGCAGACTATAACAAAGAAAGCAGCCCATATCTCTCCTAAGTATTCTGAAATCCACATTAAAAACAAACAAACTTTCCTTTTAGGTAATGGGACTCTGGGTAGAAATTTAGGATCACTTAACACAGATCATTCCCCCCTAAACCAGGGGTGGGGAACCTTGGCCCTCCAGCTGTTTTTGAACTACGACTCCCATCATCTGGGGATGTTGGGAGTTGTAGTTCAAAAACTGCTGGAGGGCCAAGGTTCCCCATCCCTGCTTCCTAAACACATTTTAAGCACTCTTTCATTCTCATAACTTGAGTGATTATACCACTTTTTAGGAACTTACTTTTCTTTTTTTTAAAAAGTGTTACAAAGTCCCTGAATTTTTTTTTTAAAGATTAGAATAAAATCTACATACATACTTTCAAAAGCAAATGTGGAATACCTCAAATCTGATACAGCAGAAGCCATCTAAAAATCTCCACTTAGAAGATAATACTCAAATAGTTTTCTATTTGTTTTACCAAGAAGATAAAAATGACATAGGCAAACATTCACAAGTGCAAATTGATTTGGATGTTAAAAGCTTGCCTTTTCCAAATTAGAAGATCTCTTTCTCAACTGAGTAAACTCTTTTCTCAAGTGCTGCGCTTCACTGACCACCTAACTGCATTTCAGTGGCAATTAGCAAGATACACAGTTTTCAAGTGAACCTATTTCACAGTTTGCAAATGAGCTTGTAAATCCACTGGGATTCTAATAAATGAAGGGCACTACTTAAGTGCTCTTTATTGCACTATTGTAAACAGCAGATCAAAAGATTAAAAAAAAAACATTTAGTACATGTGTTCAAAAGGTTTTTAAAGCACACTAAAAATCAGTATGGTAGAATAATAATGTCACATATTTGAACAACACACAGTTGAATAAAAAGCATATAAAGATACTCAGCAGCAATGAGTTATTGCTGATCTTTAGGTAAGGTATCCAATAGTTCATGTATGATTGAAACTATAAAACTGGACCTTTTGCCTGGCAAAGTTGCTGGAGTTGTAGCAAAATGTGTTGGCAAATCAGACCGCAGCAGCTAAATATTAGGCCACAGGAGGCAAAATAAAAAGAAACTGATTTACACTTAAAAGTAAAGAAAGCCAAGTGTTTTGAGCAGGCAACATCTGTTTTTCTGTGGCCAAGCAAAAAGTAAACACACATTAAAAGTAAGCCACCTTGAATAGTTCAAGGTTCAAAGTAGAAATGCAGGATGTAAATAATCTTAATAAATGTGTACATATTAGATGGACCCACAGGTAATCCAACATCACAGACACAAAGGGGAGCATCAAGACTAGTTAGTCATGACTAAACACCATTGAAATAAAAGGAGACTAGTCATGATTAACTTAAGTAGCTGTGGTTCACTTGACCCACCACACACAAGCCATGTGTGCATCATGAGCACATATGTTCTTCCCTCTCCCAGTGTGCTGGGATACCTTTCCCTAATCACATGGGGTTCCCCCCCATCTGAATCCATCCTCTACATGAGGCCCCCAAACTAGTTGAAAATATTATTTGGGCTGCACGTACAGGAGTGGTTGGATGAAATGACCTCCCAAGCAATTAGGGAATGGCACTTATGTGCGTTAGAACCAGGGGAAGGGCAGAGGTCCTTAATCACGTGTAATGGGCTCATCTCAACTGGCCCTTTCATTTCAATGGCACTTAGTCATGACTAACTTAGTCTGTATGCTGCTAATAAGGTTGAATCCAAAAGTTCCATTCCTTTGGAAAAATCTTCTGGATGAAGGGAACCTTTGCATACAAACCCTAACTGTGGTGATATTCTCTAGGACACCTGGGAAGAAACACATTTGTCTGATATACTATCTACCTGTTATAAGCACTAGTCTAATCATTTCCACCAATGACTAAGAGGCTACCAGTTTTTCACAGGGCCTGCTGTCTGAAGTAAACATGAAGGGCATTAGGCAGGCAGCCTGCTCACTTAGAATTTTCTGCTCTTTTTTTTTTAACTCCTCTGTGCGAGCTGCTATTTCAGAGTACATTTAGGGACAGAAGATAATCCGGTGTACCTATACTGTGTCAGGATTTAGTGTGCTTTTTAGACCTGCTGTTCTATTATGGTTTTAATAGTATTGCTCGATATCGTTTCAAACCTCCTTCTAGATCCTAATGGATGAAAAGGTGGGCTATAAACATGTTAGAACAATCAACCCGAAGAGCAGTAGGCGAACAGAAGAGCAACTAGACCAATATGAACCACTCATTAAGTTTAAACAATTGCGCTCATGTGTAACACACAAAGAAACAGTAAAAAATTAGCTCTGATAAACTGCTTTATAACCTATCCTGAATAACAGCCCTTCATTAATGTTGAAAACACCCTAGGTACTATCAATGCAAACAACTGTACTCTAACTAACATGAACTCCAGCCACAGCCTGTATTCGCTGGATTTTTATACATAAGCTTTAATGTTCACCATCATTCCTTTTATTTTATTTTATTTACACTTCTATCCAGTTCTTTCTCCAAGGAGCCCAGATCAGTGTACATGGTTATGTTTACCCTCACAACAGCCCTGTGAGGTAGGTTAGGCTGAGAGATACATGATTGGCCCAGAGTCACCCAGAGAGTTTCATGGCTGAATGGGGGATTTGAACTTATCTCACACTCTAACCACTATACTCTAACCCAGTCCTAGTCCAACTCTCTAACCACTACACCATGCTGGCATGAGACAACAACAGTTTTTTCAGGTGTGTTTATGAACCAGAAATGGATAGAAAATATATGTGTGTGTATTGGATGCCATTTTGGCTGTGTGAGGAAAGAATTTGCAAGCACAGGCAATTCTGTAGTTAACAATGGGAAATCCCCAGTCATGCTTGTGGTACTCACTCACTGGATTGTGGCTACATTCATTGAAAGAGAAAGGACTAGGGGAATTAATGTACAACTGCTTTTAAAAAATACTACACTTGTGGCAAGAACAAATTTCATGACACATCTCTTACCTTTGGAGGCTTGAAGGGATATTCTGGTGTAAATGTGATGTCAAGGAAGAAAACTCCACCCTCATATACTGAACCTGGAGGTCCTAAAATAGTTGATCTCCACTCATAGATGTTATCACCTTTGGGGCCAGCACTGTGAATTAAGAGAGGAAAAATGAGACATTGTAGAGATCTGTGTCTATGGAGTCCAATATTTAATTTCTGCAGCAATGCATATGGCACAGCAATAAGATTAAGGCTATAAGGTAGGTTTGTCATGACTAGCAGTCCAGGGGCAGGATGTGGCCGGTGGAAGGACACCAGCTGGTCCTTGGAAAATGTTGAAAAGAGGTGGGGGTGTTAGTGTTTCTCCTGCTCCTCTTTAAATTAAGGCAGAGGTTCCCAGCCTGTGGTACTCCAGATCTGGCTGAACTACAACTCCCATAACCCCCAGTCAAAATAAATTGTAGCCGAGGATGGTGGGAGTTATAGCTAGGCGACATCTGGGGTATCACAGGTTGGGAACCTCTGAATTAAGGCATGGGGGCAAATGCTTCAATTTCCAACTGTGCTGGCTGGATCGGAAAACGTTTAGGCTGGACAGGGAGAAAAAGCGGAAATCCAGGCAAGTATTTATTGTGGATTGCTGGTCAGTCCTGCAAATGCCCCTCTACTACTTCTGGATTAACAGGAAGTATTAAGAGAAATATGTGTAGTTTCCTATCCAACACATGTGACTCCTGCTATTTCTTGGCCCCCCTGCCTTTCCAGCCCAGCTAGCCAGCATGAAAATGGCTGAAGAGTAATTGCTTGCTACTGTGCCTTAATTGAAGATGGTGAGAACAGGAACATTCCTTCCAATCAATCCAGACCAGATAAGCGGCCTGATGACAGTGGAAGCACTGAGTGCAAAAGTGAGGAAAATGACAAGTGGCCAACATTCAGAGCAACAGAACAAGGACACCATGGGCACTGCATCCTTGCAGCCAGAGACTTCCCCTGTGCCCATATGAGGGGGAGCAATTTTGGACAATCTTTCCTGACCAGAAGTGCCCTGTGCCTTCTGAAACCATGCCCCCCAGGCCTGTGCGACCCTCAGGGACATAGTTTCTCATGGTAGTTCCATAATAAGTTACCTAGTACAGCTAGAGGTAATGACAGCATCTTGGCAATCCCATTTAGAACAATTCCTTGGACCAATGGTTAAGGGCTCTCAAGAGAGCTCTTTCTCAATAAGTTTGCACAGTTAGGTTGGTGTCTGTCAGGCTGATCAAGCATGTAAATTAACAATGTAGTACACCTCATG
This sequence comes from Hemicordylus capensis, assembly GCF_027244095.1. NCBI lineage: Eukaryota > Metazoa > Chordata > Lepidosauria > Squamata > Cordylidae > Hemicordylus > Hemicordylus capensis. The sequence goes on from NC_069662.1 coordinate 109,320,404, forward strand.
GAGCTTAAGAGAAAATGACCTACAAATATATAGAACAGAGCACTTCTGAAGGCAGGGAAGATCACCCCAAATAGCCTCCCCACTCGTTTGGACACAACAGAAGTGGGGAAGCCTCTGGCTTAGCAGACGGAGTTCCCATTGTGTCCTCATTCAGAATAAATAAAATAATAATAATAATAATAATAATAATAATAATAATAATAATAAAAACAACTGTATCAGTTAGCCGCCCCATAACATATTGTCCTCTGGGCAGCTGTGGTGGATGTCAACCAGTTGTGGTAGATGTCAACCAGTGTTTGACAGTGATTTAGCCTGGTGGCCAAATTAGTTGCCGGCCACACCTTCAAGGTAAATACCTTGAATAGCCAATAAATAGCCAATACATGTGCTGCATGGTATCATTTTAAACCTTACTAGTATATATCATCAACAGCAGAACATGACACTATTTTCAATAGTGTTGAGTGGTATGATGAGAAACCATTGCATTTATCATTATATTGTCACTTCACAGAAAAACTCTTCTCAATTCCTCTTCAAGAAAGCAAATCAATAATGCAATATACCAATTCACTGCAAAGACCCAGTGGCAGTCAGACTGTAGGTATATTCAAAACGAAAAACATTGTCAAGTCACTTTAGCTTAACCACAAAAAAAGCAATCTTATCACTTTTGATGGTACTGTTCTAGAACTCAGAAGGCATGCTTCTGTTTATTGAATTAAGATGTAAGAGAACCTCTCCTTATGTCCATCATGGGAGGAGAGATGATCTTGTGGTAGCAAGCATAACTTGTCCCCTTAGCTAAGCAGGGTCCACCCTGGTTGCATATGAATGGGAGACTAGAAGTATGAGCATTGTATGATATTCCCCTTAGGGGATGGAGCTGCTCTGGGAAAAGAATATAGGTTCCAGGTTCCCTCTCTGGCATCTCCAAGATAGGGCTGAGAGAGATTCCTGCCTGCAACCTTGGAGAAGCCGCTGCCAGTCTGTGAAGACAATACTGAGCTAGATAGACCAGTGGTCTGACTCAGTGTATAGCAGCATCCTATATTCCTATGAAACAAATTCAGAGGTGAAATGTGTTCCCCAGCACTGGGATATAGTGATGAGAGAAGCTTCACCTTCTGAATATTTTCATATCCTGAAACTGTAAAAGGCACAGGAGTCCTGCTGCCACTTCTATATTTATCACAGGAAGACAGCGTAGATTACTTGATAGAGGAAGTGAAGAAGCTGGAAAGTAGAAAGTGAGAGATACGTGTTTTGTACATTTTTTGGTAACTAGTAGAAAAGTCAGATATGCTTCTTTAGTAAAAAGACTTCCTTCCATCAATGCTTCACACAATTAACTAGAACCACAAACACTATGGGCCAATTCGGACATAACGCCAAACCACAAGTAAACATACCCAAGGTTGGTGTTTGTTACTGTCCAAATGTGGGACTTCCTTCCTACCACGGTTCTGTTAGTGCCTCGAAACTTTGATTTGAACCCTAAGTTTTGGTTGGTTAGGTTGCTGAAACCGTGTGTCTGTTTGCCCATCATGTTGTTTGAATCCAGCACCTGCTGTAACCTGGGGTTTGTGCTGAAGCTCCTCCCACAATCAGAGAGGGAGGCTCAGAACATCTTAGGAATGTGTCAGCTCTTGGCAGCCCACGTTTCTCACTGGCTGTTTCTTGGAATTAACACTATTTATTTATTTATTTGATTTCTATACTTTCTGTTGGCTAGCAACTTGCCACCTCACCCCTCCTTTCACTGCCTAGCAACAAGCACACTGTGTTCCCAGCTTTGCCTAATTTAAAGGCACAGAACTAGAAAGGGGCATGGGATGTGTGTTTAAGAACCATGCCTCCTCTTGCTTCCTAGGCACCTTATCTAAAACCAACCTTGTAGGATTATCTCACTTTTAGTCATTTTACTAAATTTAGTAAACTTAAGTGCACGTTCTGTGGTTCATGAACGATAACTGGGCAATGGGAAATGTGGCTTGTGTGGTGAGATGAAAAGGGATATGTCTTGTGCGATGGCAGGGTGGTGGTCCTAGGTATGAGTGGACAACCTGGGTGTGTTGTGGGTTTGAAAAAGCCTGGGTGGGTTCTAAGGGACTGGTAATATTGCAGGGTCAAGGGATAGCTAGCTGGCTGGCTGGCAGGGGTGCAGTGTTCGAAATTGGATTTGCCCCCTGCCAGAACAAGAGCATATGAAGCTTTCTTCATATTTACCTGGGTCCTATTTTTAAACCACTATTTTAGGGGGTGTTTGGGCAGGCTTCGGACATGGTTTCCACTTCATATGGTGGTGGCAGTTTGCGCCTTGGAATGGAGCTGTTTTATGGTTGGGAGGAAAGGGTTAAATTTATCTTTGCCCTGCCAAAGATGGCCATCAGATGACAAAAGGATACAAGTGAATCAGATCATGATGTGCACGCCCCCACTGACATCATAGGCAATGGTTGCTGGGTGACTGACATGCTGACTCCCTGCCCACAGTCTGGCAATGCAAGCAGTGCTGCAAATGGTGGGATTGAGCCTGAAAGGGCCAGGATGAGGAAGGGATGAGACTAACCAGTGGGCAGGGGCAATGAAACTTGAATTACTGGATCATGAGTGGCAGGATTCTCACCTTTAGTGCTTAACTTTGAATACTGCCTACCTGTGGTTTGGCCCTCTGAGTATCCTTTACCAGATTGGCCCTTTGAGTATCCTTTACTTTAACAACTGCCACCTGCCCCCCGTCTCTCTACTAATTATTTATCTGCATCCCTTACCAGATCGACATATATATCTGAATACCCTTTTTTCTGAAGCTACCGGAGGCATACTGGGCTGCAATGTTACTTTACTTGCATTATCAGCCTGACAGACAGACACCAGCCTAACTGTGCAAACTTACTGAGAAAGAGCTCTCTTGAGTACCCTTAGCCACCAGTCCAAGCAATTGCTCTAAATGGGATTGCCAAGATGTTAAAATACTATCATTACCTCAAGCTGTATTAGGAAAAACTCTTATGATGGAACTACCATGTGGAACAAGTATTTGCAATTTATTAATACCAATTTAGTGCTGTGACATGAAAGCACATTTGACACATTAAAATTGTTAACTGGAGCTCTAAACATTCAATATTTAAAGATAATAGGTTCAGAATTATCCTTAAATATGGTCAGTATGCTCTGTACCAATTTTATTTTACCTTTCATTATTAGCAATAAAGAGTGAAAGATTGCTAGCTGAATACTGTCATTGAAAGAAACATGCTCTATAATCTTGTATTCAAATCAGCATTATCAATGCATGGTTGTTACACACACTTCCAATAAGAATCCACTTTGACTACTAAAAACTAATATTCTATTTTTAAAATATACACAAAAATATGTAAGAATTTAACTTAAGGTCAAATGATATCAAATAACTAGTACTCAAGTGTCTACAAAAAAGCAGTCATATTTTAGCATAGTGCTTAAATTTCATTGGAATAATCTAATTCATATGACCTTATGCACACACATGTCACATGAATACAAAAAGGTGACACTTTCAGTAAATCAGTCATTACATTTAAGTTAAATTGAAGGTAGTATCACAATTCTCTGACCAATCAAATAAAGTTGTAAAATATTAAAGTAGCAAACAGATGGTGGGGCGGGGGTGGGAATCTAAAAGAAGTGAGAATGTATTCTGCTTTATGGGAGCTGTCAAATGCTCACCATACAGTTTGGGCCTCTTTTTTTTTGGCAAATCTCCCAATTATAATCCTGCGTTTGGTTATGTGTATCTAGGACCATTGTAATCTGGGTACACACGCAGTTGCACTTGCATCATGTCCTTTATCTTGAAGCATCCATCACCCATTTCCAAAGTGGGAGGTGGCTTTGTGGTCTGACAATACCTCAGGTACACACGGTATTTATTTTTACATCATATATTTATTTGATTTATATACCACCCTTACCAAAGTGGCACAGGGTGGTTTAAACTCAAACCAGAAATACATAACAACTAAGGAATCAGGAATCAATTAAAAGCAGATTAAAATCACAATTAAAACTAAATATCATTAAAAGCCAGGCTAAAAAGATGGGTCTTTGAATATTTGACAAAGCAATATTCAGGCTTACTTCTGTAAACACAACTGAGCAAGCAAACCCACAGACACCTTACCAGTCCCAGAATAGGTTTTATTAAGTCTTAGCATGCTTTCCTGTTTGGGGGAACATGTCTACCAGAGGCAACATACATAGTCCTGACAGTTGCTTTGGTCCCAATGCAAGTCCTGGCTGCCTGCCCCATTCCTTAGGCTTCACAATCTGCCAAATGAAGACAGATGGCATAAACCTGGGGTGAGTGAAAGCCCACATGACCTCTCTCTTCCTTCCAGTTCCTATTATCACACAACAGGCTTCATGGTGGGAATCCACATACCAGAGAAATCGAACAGTTTTAAACTGCTTCACAGAAGGACTTGATTTTAGTTATTTAAATCATAATTTAAATTACTAGTAATGAAGATTATATTTAATCATCATTTTCTATAAAACAGCATTCTTGTTGTCTAACCTTAATACATAATTAGAGATAGATGAAGGTTTCATTTTTAGAATTACTTATAATGCTGTTTCATTTGGGCAACCAGGCTTTGCATTTCGTTGTTGCACTGTTTGCATTCTGCATGCATGCCTTTCTTATCCACCGGTATAGGAACTCCATTAAAATATTCCCAAATCTAGTCTCTTTTACGGCCTGCTGTCATGATAGGTGTTTCCCTTCTACAATGGAGGACACACTCAGAAAACATTTCCTCAGGACTGCATGAATATATTCTGTTCCCTTTTGGTTGCACTTTCTATTCCCCTCTCCTCTGCATCTCATGCATTTATATCCAGACTCCTCCTCCTTGCTCAGATCTACTCCATCCCCCTAAATCCTTTATTCGTTCATTGACCTTCTTTGTCTCTGCACTTGGGGAGCGGGGGAGCAAGGGCTTGACTGTATACCACCTGTGGACTATAACTGATCAGGCCTGTTATCTCTTATCCCCATATAGTGCTGTTAACATGTTAATAGAATATAATTATTATTAATATTCATATCTTTGACTAGGTTCTTTATGAATTTTTAAAAAATCAATTTAAATTTTAAAAACCTCACACCAATTTTTGTCAACCCTGCCATGTGTTACAACTGTCTAGCTTCTTTAAAAGGAGTCCTGTGTTATATATTGTGTTGTCAGATCAAGGATTCTACAAACAGGTTTTCTGTTCCAACAGCCAATGCCTCATAAGATTATCGTAAGAAATCTGGCCGGTCAAGAGGATGCCTCAGGGTTATTCACTTGACAACATATTGTTTGAAAATAGTTAAATTAAACATCAAGAAGATTTTGTTGTTCTGCAGTCTAAAAATAAGACTTAGAGAATCAAAACAGCAAAAAACTTGGCAAAGAGGCAACTTTTATTCTGGTGATTCTCTTTATTTAGCAGGGGGAGAGTAACTGGCCCTATCCACCCCCAGTACAGTACTTCCAGTGCCTGTTGCTGGTGTTTATCTTATGTTTCTTTTTAGATTGTGAGCCCTTTGGGGACAGGGATCCATCTTATTTATTTATTATTTCTCTGTGTAAGCCACCCTGAGCCATTTTTGGAAGGGCGGTATAGAAATCGAATAGAATGAATGAATGAATGAATGAATGAATACACACACACACACACACACACACACACACATATCCAACACAACCCAGAGGAAAACATTACCAACACCAAACATCTCTAGGCTGTTCTGCCCTAGCAGCCCAAGAGAAACAGAACAATCAATCATGTGACAAGCAGAACATGGAATAGAGCAATGTTTTGCCCACTTTAATTATGTAAGGCTCTATGCAGTTCTTCAGTGTCAAGATTAACTAAACTGATAGATTGGCCATGAGCGAAATGCCTTACAGCAGCACCAGAAAAGTGGCAAAGGTTTGGGGAGAGGGTTGTCTGTTCTTAGGATTTAAAAAGCAATCGCATTCTGAGACCTCATAAAATCTGTCTGAGATAGTCACTTGCCTACTCAATGTAGTACTGCTACTGGACATCAGGAAGAAAACTGCACCTTGGCACTATGGAACAACTAGTCATGGACATATTTTCCTAGACTGAGTGGCAAGGCCAAACAAATAGCCCCTCTCTGTTAATCAAGGAGAAAACCTCTCTCACACAATAAAAGTGGCACAGTATATAGCTGTGATTGTAATGTAAAGTGTAGCTAACTAAAAGGCTGTGGCATCTACAAGCTCTTCAAATGGAAGCAGAGGAGACAAGATAGCCAAGATTGGCTCTACTATTATAATGATCTTGTCTATAAAAGGAGACAAAGCTTCCCATAAATAGATTTTGAAGCTCTTTTTACAGCCATGCATTGGTATTGCAACTACAGTACAGCTGCTTTCCAAAATTAACGATAAATGGAAGTCACAGTAAAGAGTAAATACTTCTCAACTTTACCTTCTTGTCAATTCAAAGGCAGAAAAACAAATTTTGTGCTGGCATTTAAAGAAATCTCATTAAATGGCCAATAAATTTGAAAGGTAATAAAAGTAAATTAAAAGTCAATAAAACTTGTGCGCTTGAATCAACCACATAACAAATAGGGACTAAACTAAGACCTACATTATTGCTAGTGGCATCTATACACACTGGACACTAAGGTCACATTTACACATTATATGTTGGGGCCATTATACCAAATAGCTTTGCCATTTAAGATACAGGTAGAAAGCCCTTCTTTGTGTTAGTACGATGGAGTAGTCGATTTTTCTTCCTGCATGCATCTAAGGAAGGATTGCTATAACCACACACAATAAGACACCTGCAATTTTAAAAAACAGCATTTGTAGCAAACTATCACTACATACAGAGCTCATCAAAGGGCAGAATGGGGCGGGGGGTGGGGACAGTACAAGTGCTCATCCATTGTAAGGGATTATTTGACCTGGTGCTAGCTGATTTCTGCTGAACGCAAAAAGAGAAACACCACTTGCGAGTGGATCAGGCACAAACATGAACCTGCTATACACCTAAGTTTCACAATAATTTTTCCTCTTAAGGAACAGGTTTCCCTCCCTAGCTGCTTTTAAGGCCCTTCTTAAGACCTGTTTCACCAGGCATTTGCCCTTTAATTTATTTTGTTTTATTGTTATTGGTATTGTTGTTGTATACCGCCTAGAGTCTTTGAAAGATGAGGTATATAAGAAAAGTTTAATTAATAAATAATAAGGCCTATGTTACTGAATCATTAACACCCTGGGGAACTTCAGGCTATTTGCTATACAAATACATCATAAATGAATACAATCTTATTGAGAAGTTACTTCAGAGCAGCTCAGTATTTTCATGGGCAGCAAAGGAAAGCTAGAGAACCAATGCAGCATAGGCGTTAAGAGCTAAAGCAGGAACCAAAGCACCCAGTTCAAATGTTATCCTAGCCATAAATTCAATGGATAGTCTCAGGCAAACCTCTATGGGCCAAGTGCTTTTAAGTTGGGTTAAGCGGCCAGGCTGCAGGAACACACTCTCCCTATTCCTTAGCCCCTCTGCTGCAAACATGTTCTTCTAACCTAGCATTTGAGACCACCACTTGGCAATATGGCAACACTAATGTTGGACGACTCTATAAGGCCTGTAAGGATTCCTGAGAATCTTGCCAGTCTCAGCAGACAATATTGAGCTAAATGGACCAATGTCAGAATTGGCTTCACATGTTCATATGATAATTTTTTTTGTGAAACACTTTGAACATGTAAGTAGAGTGCTATACAAATACTATTACTACGTAATTATATGCAGCAGCACTCACAAGCCTTTCACTTTAGTTACAAGCGAGAGATTATTTTTGGTTCAAACAGATTAACAGGAAAGGCTTTTGTGAAAGGGCTGATTCAACAATACAGTTTTGTTGCGAGGTTCCATTTCTAAATCATACTTAAAGGCTTACAAAATACAAGCCCTTTTGCTGGGGAGGTCAGAAGGATGGCGATGGCTATGTTATTCTCAAGAGTGTACTGAAGCTCTACTTAGTCCAGCAATAATCACTTCAGTGTAGAAGCAAGTCCTGGCAAAATGGTTCAGGAGAAAGAAATTAATTCATTTAGTATTGGCTCTGAAATAGAAAATAAAATCAAGTTGTTCTGTTCCCTAAGGGACTCCAAATTCCCCAGCAGTGGCTCGCCCTATTCAATTCTGGCAGCTAATCTTTTCATAGGTAGCAACAGTGATTCACTTATTCCCATTATGCAGGGATACCTTGGCGGGCGGGGGGGGGGGGAGCTGAAACATGCTCTCACCACTCAAGTCTTCATGAACATACAATGTTTACCTTTAAAATGGAAATATTTGTCATTTTTAAACTGTTCAGTTTTGCCAACAAGCTTTGGTACATCAATCAATATGAGGCTGTATGCTAAATTTGACGATAGCAACTGATAATTCCTGCAGTTATGGGACATTACAGTACAAATACCCAATTCCATATACATACATACATACATAATACATACACACATATATATACATACACACACATACACACACACACACACACACACATATATATATATATATAGAGAGAGAGAGAGAGAGAGAGAGAGAGAGAGAAATAAAGTCATAGTACTACTGGAGAGAAGTTTACCCAATTGACAAAAAGAACTGAAAAGAAATGCAATTGTATGGATTACCTGTATTGCAATAAATAAATAAAAAGTATAGTGTGCATTTTTTTTTTAAAAGTGTCATTCTTGCAGCAAGAATATGTGGGTGCTTCTGATTGGGCAATCATTCTTGGCCATTATTAAGGCTATGGAGAACTGACTCACATCTTAAAAGACTCAAACATGTATTGTGGCATAAGCTTTCATGCATCACAGGTCACTTTTTCATATATGTGAAGAGTTATCCTCAATTGACAGGGTGTGTGCGCGCATGCACACGTTTACACAGAAAAAAAGTAGGGGGTGGTAAACTATTACTATGAAATGAGCCCAGAAAACCTAACAATATGAGAGAGTGGTGTGCCACATTATTATGCAGAACACATTCCTCTCTGTAATACATATTACAATGTATCTTGTAGAAAAAGACATCTACTCCCAGTATATTACAAGTGTTGTAATAAAAGGTCATTTTCTTGCATTTTAGGATTATTACACATATAATTTGGTTTGATGCTATTTCCCCCCTCAGCATTAAAGTCTATGTTTTAGGCTATTTGTTAGGGATGGATCCTTGCAACATCCAGCAAACTTAAGGTGATATATTTGCAATGAAAACTTTGAATTGTAGATGGAACGTTTTGCAGAGACCCAGGAAAATTGCTCCATTCGTGTAGGTGAGGCGTTAATTCAGACACCTTACAGCAGCACTTCAAATGCCAGTAAACAAGACATATTACATGCTCCATCTAACTGATCAAACACAATTCTTGTCTGGAGGGTGTCAACAATATATATTTAGATGAAAACTATGAAGCTTAATTTTCCAGTGACGTGAGGAGAAATAATCCACACATCTATACACTCAAAATGCTTAGGGGTGTGTGTGTGTGTGCACGCACACATATATGGCAGCACTGAGTCATAAGAGACGGTAGCAAGAACAGCAGCAGCAAGCCTTTCTGAATGAATACAGTATTAAAGCTGATGAGCATTAATGCTGATTAATGATGATGCATTAACATTGATGGGAGCTCCCATTATCAGCTACTACTTCTGTCCTTACAGTTACACAGCCAAGAAATGCCACACCCACACCATGATCTTTTAACTATGACATGTAATTTCAAACTTTAACAAATCAGAGTATCTAGCATACCTAGCTAAACCAGACGTAACACTTCAGGTATGTGCTCTTCCTATGCAATAAAGATACAGATTGTCTCTCACTCTTTCCAAAGACAGCATAGTGACACACACAGAGGGTGTCATTTGTTGTACCAGTTAAGCAGGATTGCTTTTAAGCTGCACAGAACACTTTGACAGGCAGGAAATGTTGCTCCTTTAACAATCAGTTCACTTAAATAAAATGTAAAATGCAAAATGGTTCCAATGATATTCTTATTCTCACTTTCAGTATTGTCCTATCGTGATATGAGCATATTCTTAAATATGCTGACTGACATGCAGAGCAACATTCTGAAGATGCAGCAAGACACTGGCCGCATTCAGACATTGCATGAAACAGGGTTACACGTGCCTGGAGTTTGTGTAACTGTGTGTCCAGAACTGTGAAACTGCAGTTTGGACCCTAACTCAAACCGAGTGTTCACTTACCAAACTCCAATTTGAACGCTCAGTTTGAAGTGAAGTTTGCTGCTTGAGCCTCTGGTTTGCAGCTGCCTCCATTATGTCCAAATACAGAACTGGTAGCAGCCTTCCCTGGGACTGGAGTTGAGAGAAGGAAGCTCCTCCCTCTCTCCACCCCGATTGGCTGCCGTGGCTGTCCATCAATCATAGGAAGAACCCCAGCAACCAGCTCCCCTTCCTCTTTGCAATCTTGCAGCCTGCAGAGAGGAGGCCAGCACTTACATCTGAATTCAGACAGGTAAGCGAGAGAGAGAGAGAGCATGTGTGTGTGGTGGAACCGCAAGTTCTGGTTCTGTGTCATGTCTGAATTCAGCCACTGTGTCTTTGCAGGCAGAGTCTTTCCAAACAGCAGAATGTGTGTGTGTTGGGAAGCGGGAGGAATTTCTACTGATTCCCTCACTCTGCAAGTGCTCTTTACCTCCCTGGGGACTATGCACTTATGGAGGAAGGCATGATTAATGAAAATCCTTGCCTCCCCCATGTGCACACTTTGTTGCTTGGGAAGACTCTAGGTGCGTGAAGAGCAGCCTCTCCTCTTGTTGCTCTTGATGTCGGCCCCTGAATTCAATTTACATTTATTTTACAATTTTATATATCATAATCATTTCATTGCTTATTTTGTTAATTGCTTTGTGAACATTTTTGTTGTTGAAAATGACTATAAAATTTGAAATAATTTACACACACACACGTACATACACACCCCAGTTTGAAATAAGAGATTAATAATATGTTAAGTGTATTAACATATAATCTTCCTTCCAGCTAAGGACAAAACTCAGTGTCAAGTGGGATCAGTCATGATCAATCTCTTGGCAGCTTTTCCTTTGATTAAAAGCAGCCATGGAGGGATGATCTGGGTTTAGGTTGTTTACGCTCATAACGAGCACCTTGAACATATAGGCCCAACAAGGAGGCGAATAGGGGTGATTTTTTGACGTGGTCTCTGTCTTTTACACTAATGGGCTATGTGCCTACACAGAGACTTCGTCAGAACCTAACAAGCTCTACCTTCCTGCTTTGGGCGGGACCCCTGCCCCCAGCCGCTATATGTGGCTGCACCACTCCTTATTCCCTCAGTCTTCTGTCACCTGCGCTTAAGGAGACATCGTGGAATCTGCAGCTCGGCAACGAGTCGGATCAATAGTTATCCCATTGTTTTTCCTGCTTCTTTCTCTCTCTTTTTACTTCTAGTTCTTTGCGCAGAAGCGTTTTTCTCTTGGCATTTTCTTTTTTATGGGTTTCTATCCCTTCCTGGAGCTCCAATCCCAGCTGGGACGGAGCGTGGTGGCCTGCTGGCCTACAGCGTTTATGCCAAGCATGAAGAATTTTAAAAAATGTAGTTGCTGTGGATCTAAGATCCCTTCCCCCGATACTCATAGTGAGTGTCTTCTTTGTTTGGGGTTATCCCACATTGTCGAGACTTGTTCTCGTGGCCAAAAATTCACCAAACAGGCTCGCAAGAATAGGGCTTCTCGCTTGTGTGCAGCCCTGTGGGTTCTAGCTCTCCATTCATCTGAGGTTTTATGGCTGAAAAGGTCAGCTAAAATGGCTTCGCCGGTGCAGCCGGATCATCCTGACTCTGTTTCTGTAGAGGTCAAAACTCCGGCCTCGATACCGGTGTTGATGCCTCCTGCCATCAGTCCCTCGATGGGTTCAAGCACTCCAGTGCGGTCAGAAGATGTGCCCCGATGCCCTCTACCAGCCGAAACTGATGCTTCTATGGCCCCGGTGTCGAAACCAAGGAAGAAGCAGCCGCCAAAGATACCACAGGACCTGCCAGCGAGCCAACACCTGCCTCCCATTCCTAAGGCCCCCAAAGTTGCGTCGGCGTCTACATCGGTGGGGCCAGTGGCTAAAAAGCCTAAGCTAGACTCTCCATTGACCGGAGGTTCTCTGGAGCCTGAGCAGGCATCACCACAAGGGGAACAGTCGGTGGCAACGGATGAGCCTGCTTACTTCTTGTCAGGAGAAGAAATCTATTTACTGGACAGACCCACAGAGGACATGTCATGGTTGACTCGGCATCGCTCCCCACCTCACCAACTTCAAAAACACCCCCTCCTAGGGATCGCAGCTATCTTTAGGGTTCTGAAGATCAATCCTCCAGCTATAGACAAAGGCGAGACTGGGAACGCCGTGACACTACATGGATCGATACCAAAGGCTTGAACATCACTTCCCTTTGGAGGAGGTGGTGTCCTCATATAGTGTTCAGCACCGGTATTTGGAATCTTATGATCGATATTGAGGGGACTATCAATCGGACTACTCAGACTTTGCGAGGCCTCGATACTTGGACAATCCTGGCTATGAGAAGCCAAGATCTATAAAGAACTACCGTGCACCGCCCTCTCACTTGGAAAGGAGGCTGTGTTTGAGATCCCTGCATCGTGCCCCTCGGGGTCGTCTGCAGCGACCCATCTCAAAAGCCAGATGTACCACAAGCCCCGCTCTCTACTCAGGGACTGCCAGTGATGCCCCCTGCTTCGATACTGGCAGCGAAGGTCAGAGCTCCAGAATCCCCTAAGATCCCAGTGGCAAACTTCTTCAGGAACTTACGGAAGACTAGGGGTCACAGCCGGTCGACTCTGGCTGAAAAGGAGGGTGGGAATTGGACTTCTTTGGAAGGAGGCTCTATTCAGCTTCGGCTCTCCACTTAAGGGTGGCTAATTACCAGGCCTACAATGCCAGAGATATTCATTTCTTTAATTAATATTACAATAAGGGTAAAATTTATAGTTGGTATCATGAAAAGAGGTGTGCGGGAAGTCAACTTGTAATTGTGTTTATTATGATTGTTATGGTTATTATTATTGTTAAAAGTTAATAAAAATTTGAAGCAAAAAAAAAAAAAGAGAGAGAGATTCATTTCTTGTGGGAGAAAGTAGCCCCCTTTCTAGACCTACTACCACAGGATAAGTGTGATGCTGCCAAAGCTTCCCTAAGGGAGGCAGTGCAAGTGGCTAAGCAAGAGTTGTTCTCAGCCAGGCACTCAGCTGAATCTGTGGCCAAGGTAATGACCACCTCGGTGGCCTTCAGGTGACATGCCTGGCTGTGTTCCTCTGGACTAACCTATGAGGCATGTGCCAGGATAGAAGATTTGCCCTTTGAAGGCTCTAGTCTATTTGTGGAACAGACTGATGATACACTTTAGAAAGTGCAAAAGCTAAGGAGCATGGTGAGGTCTATGTAATACTCTTCTCCAGCCTCTAAACAACAAAAGTCTGCACGATGGTCACGTTATCACCAAAGATCTGCCCCACTGCAGCGGTCCACGTCTGACCATCCATTTCATGACAACAAATTCCAGCCAAGACATAAATCCAACGCTCCACAGAGCAAACGACTTTTCAAAAACAGACCTAGCCCCTTTTTGAAAAAGCAATGACTTGAGGACTTCCAGAACTCACCTAGCCCCATTCTCTGAAGAGTGGGACAAGGTGACCACAGACCAGTGGGTCCTAACAATCATACTTTTGGGCTACGCCCTCAAGTTTTTGGGGACACCATCCGGGTCCACGGTTGTGACAACTTCATACACTCTGGAATTGGACCAGGAGGTTTCTGCTCTCCTGTCCAAAGATGCAATAGAACGGATCATCGATCTGGAGAGTCCCAGGTTCTATTCCCGGTACTTTATTGTAGTCCTCCGAAACCAGACGGAGGTTGGCGTCCTATCTTGGATCTCGGGGCTCTGAACCGACACCTGGTGTACAAGTAGTTCAGGATGCTGTCAATACCAACTATTATGTCCATTCTCGAAAAGAACATGTGGATGATGTCACTGGACTTAAAGGATGCATATTATCATGTGTCTATTCGTCCTCAGCATCGGTGCTTCCTGCGCTTCCAGATAGGGGGAACCAGCTATCAGTTCAAGGCCCTACCGTTTGGGCTCACAACACCCCCCAGGGTCTTTACAAAGTGGCCCCAGTGGTGGCCTTTCTGCAAGAACGAGGTCTGCAAGTGCTGCCTTACTTGGACGATTGGCTGGTCCTAGCAAGCACCAAGCAAGCTGTTCTAAGCGACCTCAAGAAAGTATCCTTCAAGGCTTGGGGTTACAAATCAACTTCACAAAATCTCAACTGGAACTGACCCAGAGGATTCAGTTTATTGGACTGGTCTTTGGCACAGAGTCGGAGTTGGTCTTTCTACCAGAGGCACACATCCGTATCCTGTCACTGCTGGTGACAAAGGTTCTGGCCGGAAGTCACCACTCGGTGCAGCACTTGCTGGGGCACATGGCAGACACTATGTATGTACATCCCCTGGCACACCTGCGAATGCGGATAATACAGTGCTGGTTCTTGGACGAGTTCAATCCTCTTTGGGACCCAACACGTTTGGAGAGAACACCCCCTCAAATGGTCCGGGAAGCTGCGGCTTGGTGGGCCGAGAGATGCCATCTGGCAGTTGACGCCCCTTTCAGGACTCCCAAGGCCTGTTGGGTGATCACCACTGATGTGTCGGAGCTTGGTTGGGGAGCGCACTTGATCGCCTGAGTGGTCAATGGTCCCCAAGAGAACAAACTTGGAGCTACTTGGAGTTGATGGCCATTTTCAACACTCAAGGGGTTCTTACTAGAGATTGCAGGTTTTTCGGTGATGGTCCAAACAGACAATACGACGGCGAAAGCCTATGCAAATCGGCAAGGCGGCACGTCTTCAAGGAGCCTGTTGTTCCTGGCAATGGATCTTTGGAGCTGGTACGAGGCACATGCAGTGTTTCCACAGACGGTGTACATTCAGGACACCATGAACGTCCAAGCGGACTCCTTGAGCCGAATGTTGTCAATCTCCCACGAGTGGACCCTGAACCGAGAGGTTCTCACAGACATTTTCGCAAGATGGGGGACTCTGGCTCTTGACCTATTTGCCTCCAGGACCAATGCCCAGTATGCCCTTCATTGCTCCAGGGGAGGGGTGGGCAAAGGTTCTTTGGGAGATGCCTTTGTCCGGTCGTGGACGAGCCCTCTGCTATATCTATTCCCACTCCTTCCGAAGATACTGAGCAAACTGAGAGTGGAGAGGGCCAGGGCCATCCTAATAGTGCCCTGGTGGCCCAGGAGGCCTTGGTTTCTGGCCCTGAGGAGGCTGGCAGTGTCTTGGTTGAGGCTTCCTTCTCAGCTGAACCTGCTGTTGCAGAAAAGGGGTCGGGTGCTCCATCCAAATGTTTGGGACCTTCATCTGATGGCCTGAAAGATCATGCCAGTTTCCCACAGAAACTAAGGGAGATTCTGCATGTGGCCAGGAAGCCATCCACTAGAAGTTCCTATAGACGCAAGTGGACTCGTTTCAGTGCCTTTGCTAACCTTCATGGTTTTGATGTATGTAACCCTTCTGTATGAGATGTTTGTAATTATTTACTATCACTTGAGGAATCTGGTCTCAAACTATCATCCCTTAAAGTGCACTTAGCTGCCATTGTGGCACATTCCCCGGCAACCCGGGTGCCTTGGTTTAAAGACCCAATTGTTAAAAAGTTTCTTGAAGGGTATCTCCCATGTCTTTCCTGATGATCCTGTGGTGTCTCCTACTTGGGATCTCTCGGTGGTGTTAGCTGGATTAACGAAGCCCCCGTTTGAGCCATTGGCTTCAAATGAACCATGGCTCCTTACATCGAAGGTTGCTTTCTTGGTGGCAGTCACCTCCACAAGGAGGGTAAGCGAGTTGTAGGCACTAAGAGTTGATCCCATCTACAATTTTACAAGGATAAGGTGGTACTTAGACCAGATATGCAATTCCTCCCTAAAGTAGTTTCAATGTTCCATCGTTCTACTCCATTAACTCTGCCTGTATTTTTTCCAGGATCCTTTCTCTGATGCGGAACGTAGATTGCACGGCTTGGACATATGGAAGGCACTAGCCTTCTACGCCCAAAGATCTGAGGAGCGGAGAAAAACTCCTTCCCTGTTCATTCTCTATGATAGGTCTCGTAAAAGTATTCAAGTTTCCCTTCAATCTCTTCCAGGTGGATAGTTTCCACGATTGAGCTTTGTTATAAATTGGCCCATATGCAATTAACTGCTACTGTTAAATCCCACTCGGTAAGGTTGGTGGCGGCCTCTGTTGCTTTTGACTGTGCAGTCCTGTTGGACACTTATTTGTCAGGCGGCTACTTGGGCTTCACCCCATTCCTTTATCTGCCGTTATATGATTTATGCCAGTGCAAGAAATGATACTGTATTTGTCAGAAGTGTCCTGCAGTCTATCTTTAGTTGATGTATTTGTTGTAAATATAAAAGTCTGGCAGTGGACTAGTTGCCTCTGTTTCTTCCCTCCTCCTTGGGTGCTAGCTTATTATGTGTCCATTAATGTAAAAGACAGAGACCACGTTGAAGAACGACAGGTTACTCACCTGTAACTTTGGTTCTTCTAGTGGACATCTGTACTTTTACACGCCCTCCCGTCCTCCCCGCGGGGTCTCCTGAAGGTGGACTCTGTGACTGAGGGGATGAGGAGTGGCGCAGCTGCATATAGCAGCTGGGGATGGGGTTCCCGCCCAAAGCAGGAAAGTAGAGCTTGTTAGGTTCTGACGAGGTCTCTGCGCAGGCGCATAGCCCTTTAGTGTAAAAGTACAGATGACCAATAGAAGAGCCAAAGTTACAGATGAGTAACCTATCATTTCATCAAATGCTATTTTAGTAAATTAGATGTGACCCATGAGCAAATGTTCCTGAATTGCCACCGAGCTAAGTAGTCATCACTTCCACACCCCATCTTACTGAGCACAGAAGTCATAAAATTGAACTGGGGAGCACTCGTGCTAGACTGATGCAGCACTGCAAGATGAGACAAGTGCCTACTAATGTGCAAAACCAAGAAAACAAGCGGTAGATTCGTCTCTCTGGCCTTCACTTAGTTTCTTGAGTCAGCTCTTAAAAAAAAAGGCAATCTCTTTTCATTTACTTAATAAGATAAGCATATTACAGCCACTTTCTAGCAGCAGCAAGATTCCTTTTGAGAAAGCTTGCTACTGCCAAGCTTATATTAGTCATGAGAAAGAGAAGTGCTGTGACAAACTTGACTAACAAGTTGTGTAACTGCATGCTAATCATCCAAGTGTTGACACCAATAAAGATTATACTCACCACAAATAAAACCAGTAGAGTCATCAACTTCTTCTTCACAGTATGTAAAATGTAAGATATATATTTTATATATATATATATATATATATATATATATATATATATATATATATATATATATGTATATGTATATGTATATTTTACATCCTAGAAAATCACAGGCTTGGATTTCTGCCCACATCACAAGTAAGGATTAAAATGCACTAATCTGAGAGTTCTCTATGATCTCTAGCAGAAGTCTGGATGAACGAGCAGTAAAAACTGGGTATTCTGTGGCAGATGTTAACATAGGCAGAATATTAGGAGAATTGAGGGCTGGCTCAGCTAGCGTTAGAAGGCTTTGTTCCAAGGGTGGTTTCAAATGCACTGAAGTTCCTCTGCAATGTGGGATTGGGACCTAAAGCATGATGTTGCTATCTTCTTTTGAAATACCTAAAATGATTTTGGACTTCCTAGTAGCCTAAAATAATGCTGCTGTTAAAAAAAAACCTGGGTTGTTCGTTAACTTATTTTATTTAACTAAGCTAAGAGAAGGTGGGTGACAGAACAATATTTCACAGGCTTTGTACCAGGAACTGCCGCAAAAACATATGCATATCAATAGAATTCATGGAAGCTTTTTGCACCAATTTGCTCAGCTGGCATTCTTTATTTAGAATCTAAGAACAGTATTAGCAGACCAGTATGCTGGTGGGGGCCACAGACTGTGCCCCATTGAATCCAAAAGGAATTTCTGAGTAAATATGTCTCAGATCAAGCTGCTCCATGAAAGAAGTTCTATGTGCAGAGTAGGGTTTGGGGAGAGGAAATAAGAGCAACAAACCTGTGTGATATTAGCAATACTATTTTTACTGAACGATGTAATAGATAGATTTTCAAGTCCTGTTGCTAGCATGCTGCCTTTGCAGTGTGTGCCTGTGCACATTTGCACACACATGTGCATATACACCCCCCCCCATTAATGCTCAATTGATACTATAAATGGATTATCCAGTTGCACTATTTTCTGTATGTGGAAAACTTATTGAATCTAAACCACTCTCTTCTTCATTTCCAAACCTGCTGCTAATAGTAATGCTATTCCACCCTGCCCCTCTCTCAGAAAGCTCAAAGGTTTTGCTCACATTATAGAATGCTTATTCTCAGATCATTGCCAACTCTTGCCCTCTTATAGAAATAAAATGGGGTTTTTGTTCAATCTCTATTTAAAACTTCAATTTTTACATGTGGATTCAATGTAATACAAGTGTGTCTCTGATATCATAAAGAGAACTTAAAATGCAATGTGCAAACCACTTAATGTCCTCCTTCTCAAGTTATATAATATATCCAAAATCATTTTCATAAATTAATGAGAATGTTAAAATAATGGGAATCTTATCAGAAACACCAATATTAAATTGGTCTCAACTGCTGTTAAAACTTTCCACAAATGAAATAAAAATACAGAGAAGTCCCTTCTAGGAAGTAGGATTTGTATTAATGTTCCTCGGAGATCCTTCAACATAATATCAACTGTGATAGTCAAACTTTTTAAAATGCATTTACTGCTTCACCCCTTATATTTGTGTGCTCTGGGCAATTAATTTCATAATTTTAAGTGCCATCAAATAAAATGGCGAGATACAGCAGTTACCCACACTATAAAGTGCCTGCTTTCCTCATCACTTTCCTTCGGAAGAGCAGCCATTTATCCCAAAAGAGTGTATTAAAGTTTAACTGTCATGCCTCCTGCTCCCCCCCCCGCCCCCACTCTTATTAATTCTTAACAGGCTTTAGGGTTCTGCTTACTGCTTTACAAGCCACTTCCATTGTAACTTTACAAGCAGCTTGCACAGTCATTGCTTGCAATGAACAATTCTATTCTGCAAGGAACAGCAAGATACAGAAGGGTCAATGGAACATATCTGAAAAATGAAGCACACACAGTGAAAGCAAAATCCCAGGAAAAAGGATATTTGTAAATCTCAATATGAGCATTCATTATCCAATTCCAAGCTACATTTAAATAGGCTTTCCTCATTCTCAAGTGAATGGCATACAGCAGCCAATGGAGTCAGCAACAAGTCGGCAAGCTACGATTGCAATCTTGGATAGTGCAACACACGCACATCAAGTTGTGCTCACTTTCTTGCCAAATGGACAGCTCAGCTCTTTCCACTGCTTACACATAGGCTGGGGTCACCGGCTGCTTCTCCAGGTTCAAACTGACACTCCCCATCTACACTGAATTGTGTCAGGCACTTTCCGGGGAAGTGAGAGAATGTACTGAGGGTGGGGAATGAATTGGGAAAATTTCATTGCCATTTAAAAAGACAAACTAGGTATTTGCTAGAAGCTTGGAAAACTGTACAAAGAGACAATAAGATCAGTTGCCAGGCCTGGTCCCATGACTGTCACAAAGCTAGGATACCTCCTACTTCCAAGCTGACTCTGAGGCAACCTATTTATTTATTTACTTGATTTTTATACCTCCCTTCCAAAGGTGGCTCAGGGCGGTTTACATTAAAAATAACCAATGAAAATCAGCTAACAATGAAAGTAAAAAAACAATTAAAAGCAAATTAAAATTACAATTAAAATTAGGTAACATTTAAACTAAATATCATTAAAAGCCAGGCTAAAAAGATGGTCTTTAAGTCTCTCCTGATGGCCGCCAACGAAGACAATCCTCTTACATCCACAGGTAGTGTGTTCCACAACCTAAGGGCAACAACAGAGAAGGGCCTATCTGAGGTCGCCACCAGATAAACCCGTAGCACCTGAAGACAGACCCCTCCTGATGATCTTAATGAGCGGTTTGCTGGTCAATGACCGAATAAACTTATAACTCTTAATGAGCGGTGGGGATCTTGTAGAGAAAGGTGTTCCCTTAGGTAACCAACTCATTTGGTGGCTACACAGAGACGGGCCTTCTCGGCTGCTGCCCCGAGATTGTGGCATGCGCTCCCTGCTGAGATACGATCCTCCCCATCTCTGGCAATTTTCAGAAAACACCTGAAAACACATCTCTTCAATCAGGTTTTCTCAGCTTTTTAAAACTTGTTTTTAAATTGTTCTGATTATTTAATTGTAGTTTTGTGATGTTTTTAAATTGTTAATCATTGTTTTATGCTTTATAATTTTTGTTTTAATTATTAACTTATTTTAATGGTGTTTTAATGTAAACCGCCCTGAGCCTTTTGGAAGGGCGGTATAAAAGTTTAAATAAATAAATAAATAAATAAATAAAATTAAATAAAATAAAATTAAATAAATAAACAATTTTTTTTTTGACAAATTAAATAAATAAATAAATAAAATAATAACAACCTAGACCTAAACTTACGTCAAGACCAACATGCCTCCATAAGGATTACTATGTCTGTACAAAACTCGTTTGCTTTTCCATTGTTTTAAGCTGAGGAGTAGCTAGTGCATAGTCTGCAGGAAGTGGACAGATAAGCTCATCACAGGACATTCAAATGTTGGTGGAGATAGACTGGTGAGAGGCGAGGCTTCCTTCGCCTTGTGGAAGTCTGGATCCCAACCTTATTATCTCGATTTCTGATTATAACATTTTTATATTGCAAAACAGTCTGCAAGGTGAACCACACAATAAATCAACTGCTGTAATCTGTTTTAATTGATTTAAAAGCAAGCAAGCTACTGAGTGAGCTGCACAAACTCCTGCCATCAAGCAGAATGGAAGAGTAGCCAGTTTACAACTAGAGTGTGCAAACGAAGTCACTTCCAACTGCTGCTTCTGAAGATAAACTTATCTCGAACTAAAGTAGCCCACAGGAGATATCCTCATCATCCAAACTTCAGAGAACAAGGATGTAACTGCTGTCCTAAAGATGGAATGCCTTTCTGATGTGTTTGAGTAAACCAAAGTAACTCCATTTTACATAGAATACCATGTTTGAGTAAACCAAAGTAACTCCATTTTACATAGAATACCAAAGCATCTCCAAATTTGCTTAGAAAACCTAATTCTAACTTAAAGTAACCTCAGGCCAGCTCAAGGACACGGACTCACATGATTATCTCTCTCCACTAAATTGTATCTAAAGAAACTTGGTTCTCACCGTTCTTTGCTGAGAAGTTAATAAAACAGAATGTAACCAAATAAGGAGTGATCACCAGATGAACAATGAATCATTCGCATGCGTACTAGATACTTAGTCCACCATTTTACTGCCACATATACTATGTCAGCATCATTCAGATTGTCTGTATAAATGTAAGATGCACCTATAACCAATTTGTATTCAATGTGGAGCGTGAGCCCCATTGTCTACCTGCTTCTGCAGAGCATTAAACCAAGCCTCTAATTGATTCCCACTGTGTCTGTTTGATCGGCTTAAGGCGGACCCAGGGACGAACTGAATTCACATCATTTCCATCACACAGCACATTTCCCTGCAGAGTCAATGCCCACACAACAGTACCCTCACAATACAGGAAGATCAATGAGGCAAATCTCTTGAAAGATTACACCAAAGTGTTCCTAGCAATATTGTGAATGGAAATGGTTGATTAGATGACATAAATCTATGCATCGAGAAGTCTGAAAAATTTGATTAAACACCATTCAATCAATCAAATTAAAGCACCCCCTGATGTTAAATTTGCAACACAAGAAGTGAAAATGTAAAATAAGTCCTACTCAAAGAACAAACTTCTCTACCAAATCCTGTTACCCTCAGAGATTCATAGACAATTTGTCTTTACAACTAGCAAGAAAAAGTTTATGCTCTAGGAAACCAGCCAGCTAAATATGTATCTCACTTAAGAAAAGCAAAGTAAGAGCTAACAGACTGCAGCACTTTCATGGATCACAAAAATGAGTCTAACAAGTCTGTCAAAAAAGCACAAAGAGAACAAACAGGTCACTGGGAAAAAAATCTAGATAGAAAACAAACGGCCACTTGATCATCATTTTGTACTGTGTTTAATGTTTTAGTATAGCACTAAAGTAGGCGGGAATCCCTTTAAGCAATTCAATCTAGTCTCAATTAATGGAGTGAAAATATGATAATCCTTATGTGAATACAGAGGCAGCACTCTACACAAACTTACAGGCAATTAGAATGACTGAGAATGTATTATGAACCACGAGGGTTGCAACTGAACATACATTAAATAGCTGTGGGAATTCTGGAAAAAAAATATTCCTTTCCCTTTCATGTTTTAAAAAACAGAATTTATTTGCTCCACTCTAAATAATCTACCGAAATTACCGGAAATCTCTCATGCATTTATCTTCAAAAACTAAGATGGTGCATAGGTTCCTGTTATTTTGGGGCTGCTATTAATTTTTGCACGAGCATGTTATTTCTTTTAAATTATACAAATATGCTCTACTTTCATGAAGTGGGTTTTTTGTTTTTGTTTTTTAGGAAACAGGATAAAACTTATCATGATTCTACTCCTGAGTTCCTTAACTGAGGCCCTTAACTGCAAGTTTAGTTGCTTCCCAGTGCTAATGTTTATGTTACTGTTAAGGTCATAGAATGCCTGCAAAACAAAAATGAACTAACCTCTGAAGGTGCTGACAACCCAGGGAAGGTGCTGACAACTTGTTTCAGTGACAAGTTATATGCAAGCCAGTGTGAAGTTTGCATGCCAAAACACATAATTAAGAAATATGGACAAAGGAAATGGCATCTCTTTGAAGCCAAAATTAAAATAGTACAAATATTATACACACAGGGTTGTTATATAGATGAATAAAATGACAATCTGACTATAACTGATCTACTGGCAATGCAAAGTATTACTTTATTATGTTATTAGTTGCTCTAACTTTTCATCCTGTTTGGAATGGTTATTTTATGTTAAGCTGAAATGTAATGTGGAAAATGAAAGGTGAACAAATGCTGCTGCAGACCATGAAGAAATTATATTATCAGTCTGTTTCAATTATTTTGATCACATATTTACTCAGTACATCTACTAACTCGTGTAGGTTACAGGCAAAAATTAGAAGAGGATAGGCTAGAAAATCCTGGTCCCCCAGTGCATATACTTTGGATATCTGCACAGAGCACAAGCGGCACAAATATTCAGATTATTGTTTCACAGATCTGAATCATATAATCATTTGCAGACATTACCATTTTTAGCCTCAAGGAAAGTAAGCTTATGAGATCACCTAGAATTCTGTGTGTGTGTCCCTGCAACCCTCCCCCCAAAAATAAACCTTCGCAAATAAACCTTCGCAAAAAAAATAAACCTTCCCTGGACCAATATGAAACAAATTGGGTACAGTTAAAATTGGTGACACCTAAAGGGCATGGCTTGTGATGATGCCATCTACTCTGATTCAAGATGGTGAACATGTGAACCTTTAAGGCTGAATTGGGCTAACTTGTGAGGATGGTAATTATCAATTAAGATTATAGTGAAAGGAAAGTAGGTGGATTAGTTCTTACCAGAACAATTTGTATAATCTAGGGATTATAAACTGTGAACAGCTTCCATGACTGGACACCCTGGAAATGTAATATAAGAATATGTTGAGTATTTTTCTGTCACCTGCTGTATTAATGGGGTTAATGGTTTGGTAGGAAAACTTTTTTTAAAAAAAAGCAAACTACAGCAACTAGACTGGTCTCTGGGATAACCCCAAGAGACCATATAACACCGATCTTAAAAGAACTGTATACTGGCTGACGATATGTTTCCAAGCAAAATACAAAGTGCTGGTTTATTACCCTGTTTCCCCGAAAGTAAGACCTACCCCGAAAGTAAGACCTAACAGTAATTTCTGATGTACCGCTAATTGCCCTAGTGCATTTTGGGGGGCTAAAATTAATATAAGACACTGTCTTATTTTCGGGGAAACACGGTACCTATAAAGGTAATGGCTTGGGTCCAGCCTGGTGGCCTACTGAGATCATGTGGGGAGCTCTGGTTACAGTTGCCATCAGCTTGTCTGTGGCTGCCCCAGGGCTTTGGAACATGCTCCCTGTCAATACAAATGATTCTCCATATCTGGCTTCCTTCCATTTTAATTTTTTTTTAAAAAAAATTGTTTTCAATGATTTTATTTAATGAAATTTTAACTAATCTGTAATTTTCACTTTTTTATTTTTGCCGTGTTTTAAATGGTTGTACACTGCTTGGAAATTCCCATATTAGGCAGATTATAAATATGATAAATAAAATAGACTCCCCCCCTTTCACCCTCCTTTGTATATTGCCCACATAGCCATCACTCTCTCCTGTTCCCTCCTGGCTGTAACTCTTTGTAGTCTTGATGGCTATAGATCATCAGAGGCAAGAGACCTCTGAACACTAGTTGCAATGGAGCACCTGCTTGTGGGCTTTCTGTGCCTGCTTGTGGGCTTTCTGGAGGTATCTGGTGGGACACTGAGGGAAACAGGATTCTGGACTAGATAGGCCTTGGGCCTGATCCAGCAGGGCTCTTCCTATATTGCTGTTGCCAAATACTTCCATTTGTGTGGTGTTTCTATGATATGAATAAAACGTATTTCTTTGTTTCAAAGCATTGTCCCAGAGTCCATTGTTCCCCTGGGGGTACTCTAATGTTGAAATTTGTCTGTGTCATAGGAACATAGGAAGCTGCTTTATATTGAGTCAGACCACTGGTCCATCTAGCTCAGTATTACCGACACCAATTGGCAGTAGCTCTCCCAGGCTGAGGGTTTTCCCCCAGCCCTACCTGGAGATGCCCAAGATTTAACCTGCAGCCTTCTGCATGAAAAGCAGACACTCCATCACTGACCTATGGCCCCACCCCCAAGGGGAATGTCTTACAGCAGATGGAGCTCACATGTAGTCATCCATCCAAATGCAAACCAAGTCAAACCCAGCTTAGTAAAGGGGACAATTCATGCTCTCTACTGCAAGACTGGCTCTTCTCCTCTATGACCAACTCTCCCCTGATGTCCAGACTATGATGCACACTTGAAAGACTGATTTTTAGAGAGAACTCTTCCAACTCAAGGCAAAGCATATACACGTCTGAGCAAGTGTTGTAACACTGTCCCATTGAAATCAATGGGATTTAGTAATGTTGAACTTGTTTTATTTATTTCAGAGGCTCAGAGATGGCTAACTCTGGATGCTGCCCATCATAAAACAAAATAAAACATAACTATGAATATCTGTTTTCAACTGAGTTAGTATGACTCCAGCCTCAACCAATACTGAACTCCCCAGCTTCTATTTATATATTTTCAGGACGTGAAATTAAAATATTCTTGTATCATGGCAGGCCACAGAAATAGTATAAGGCAACTGCATGTGTTTACAAGTCCGCTGCCACCAAGCAATACATCAGTCCATGATATCAAATGCCATGGATCAATTTAACATAATCCAAATTCAACTATTATACAAGGAAAAGCAAGAATTAAAAGTACAGGCAGAGCAGGTAACTCAAGCAGGTGAGCAAAGCTGCAGACTGCCAAGTGTATCAGACACAGGTAAGTAAAACAAGGATTTAGGAATTTAAAAGACATTCTAAAACAGATTTATTTCATTCTACAAATAAGAAATACCAAGACTGAAAGATGACTTGTTCACAAAAGCTAATGACACCATGGCAAAGCACCCTAAAAGCCAGCAGCACTTGACACGGGATGCAGGCAGACTCAGGTATGAGAGACAAGGTGCATGGACTTGAGAGGGCACAAGGTGACACACACAGGTCAAAATACAGCTTCTCACTAGCTCATAGGCCCAGGGAAAGAACTCCTCACCAGTGTGCCCTGTAACAGATGTTGTTGACTGCAACTCCCATAATCCCTAGCTGCAATGGCCTTTGGCTGAAGATAATGGGAGTTGCAGTCAACAACATCTGGGGATCCTTGTTACAGGAAACACTTCTCACCACTGCTGGATAAGAGCTGAGAATAACCCAACTGTCCTGAAGTTGCCAAGCCCACACCTGCGCCCATGTCATTCCAATGGTCTGATCAAGCAGGGAGGCTGGGCCAAGTCAAGTTGAAAAGATGTTAAGAAGTCAGTCTCACTAAGAGCCAAAATATGGGCAGGGCAGCTGGACCAGACAGAGGCAGTAAGAGGCAACAGACAATGCCCAAGTGGGGAAGAAGGGGACTATACAGGCTCATGCCTATGCAAACTATACAGGCCCATGCCTGTGCAACAGCCAGAGCCCTTCTCACTTCTGCCACACTGCACAGAATAACAGCTTGAGGAAAACCTGGCTCTGCGGTTTAAAAAAAAAGAAAAAAAAGCCAAGAACAATTCTGGCAGCTTTCCAGAAGCCCTCCCCCAGAAACAGAAAAAAGCCCTGCCCTGAAAAAAAAATTATGCAAACAGCCATGTGAAAGTATTACCTTTTGTCATAGTAAGCCTCCCCATTCAAGTTTTTAAAAAGAAAAATCAATGTAGTTATGAAATGACTCAGCTGGCAACATTAGCTCTTACCTCAAGCATAAGGCAATCAGATCAGAAAAGAGAGAGAAAGGAAGCTGGAAGATAAAGACTCGCTCCTTAAACCCACAGTTCCATGTGTCTCCACTGCACACACAGAGCTCACATACAAGCAGGTTTCCTCCACTGATTTTGGTGACTTGGTAAGCTCTGTACATTAATGGGGAGTGTCTGTGTATGCACACAAATGCAAAACTGAAATGCAGAAATGGCCCGAATAGTGAAGTAAAGAGGCAAGTGTTGAATATGTATCAGCTCTAGCATGTATGATGAACCCTTGTTTGATTAAGTGCTATCAAGTTGGTGTCGACTCTTAGCGACCACACAGATCGATTATCTCCAGGATGATCTGTCTTCAACTTGGCCTTGAAGCAGAGGCGTATCTAGGGAAAATAGCGCCTAGGGCAAGCACTGAAATTGCACCCCCTGTCCAAACATCTGACACCCATCTTTCAGATAACTTTACTATAATATCAGCTGAAAAATATAAGTCAAACTCATTAATCTTTTAAAATTTCAAAAACTATTTAGCAGTGGACGTAGCCAGACCAAAAAATGCTGGAAAACTACAAATTTCAGTATGCTGGGGCTCATGAAATACCCAAATACTATGTGGAGGTGTACTTGGAAAACTAAACAGAAGTGCCTGTCTAATTCTCTACTATGCATCTACTAGCATCACTATTACATAAGTTTTAAAAATAAATGGAGAATTTGACTTTTCCCAGATACTCTGAAAATAATTAAAGGATATGCAGAGTAAACTGTGTCACGGCTTGGAATTTATTCTAGTATTTCAGAAAGACAGTTAAAATGAGAGAAAGACAGCAAGAAACTCCCAGTGGGCCTTAATACTAAGGATTTCACACTGATTCAAAGACATACTCACCGTTAATAACCATATTTTTAAGACACCACATTTAACTCACTTATCATAAGCAAAGTAAGAGCAAATGAATACAATCCTAGCTCATAAGCTTCAGCTCAGTATTCACAAGTCCTGATTCTCTGTACATAGTGCCAAACTGAATATGTGTACAGTGACTTATATTATATTATTTTTTTAACCTGTAGCCCCTTCGGGGCGCTTCCTATAGGCTGGGGGGGGGTCAGCAAAGGTTACCCCTCCCACTGTTGGTCTCTAGGGCCTCACAGAGACCATTTGAGCATGTACAGTGGCCATTTTTAAAAATAATTATTTTTTTTTAATGGCTACCACGCATGCTCAAATGGCCTCTGCAAGGCCTGGAATGTCCTAGGGCCTCACAGAGGCCATTTGAGCATGTGCAGTGACCATTTTGTTTTTCGTGGCCATTTAAAAAAAAATTTTTTTTAAAGAATTTGCGCCCCCCTTCAAGTGGCGCCCAGGGCATGTGCCCTCCCTGCCCTACCCTAGATACGCCCCTGCCTTTAAGGTCTCTCAGTGGTTCATTCATTCATGTATGATGAACCCTCGTATCATAAGAACATAAGAACAGCCCTGCTGGATCAGGCCCAAGGCCCTTCTAGTCCAGCATCCTGTTTCGCACAGTGGCCCACCAGATGCCGCTGGAAACCACAGGCAGGAGTTGAGGGCATGCCCTCTCTCCTGCTGTTACTCCCCAAGCTTCTAGAAATGTTCATAAGGTAATAATCCTAGGTAAATGGAAGATAAAGCCTTGCAAAAAGAGCAATACATTGCTGCTAGAATTATAGATGGAGGTGGGTAGTTGCCTTCTAAACAAATCAAGAACACATTGAGCAACCAGAATGGAAGAAGCAAAAAGAAAAAGCTAATAGTTCACAGTACAAGTGAAGCCCATCTCACTTGCTGAAATCTCTGTTGTGTGCAACAAGAATCCCAAACCTTCCAGGATTTTTTAAAAAAAACAGACCTTTTCACTGAGTCATCTTAATAGCCTAGAATTAACCTAACAACACTTAAAACTCAGAAGCCAAACAACTTTTTACTGCCATGACTAACAGTTTTTGTTGTTTTAAATCAAAACCATGAGCCAACACAGCACACTCAGTATTTCTAACAATTTGAAATAAGGGGAATAAATCTCATCAGTAAGGAAATGAAGTGAATCTGAGCATATCACCATTTACTATACACAGTCAACAGGACTGAGTTTCATTAAACTCCTGTGATGGCAAGGGTTGTAAAAAAGAGAAAGTGTCCATAAAATGAGCTCTAGAATGGCCATAGCTAAGATTTCAAACTCCTCGACATGACAACTATTGTCTTGGAAAGCATCAACATTAGTTTACAGTGCCTGACATACTGCATGGTGAGTCTCACATCCAAGAGGGATGCACACTTGCTGCTTCCGAGCCAGTCAAGAGCCTATCCACGCAGCTTCCAAAGGTGGGGGTTGCTCTGGATCTCCAAAGCTGTTCATCATCACAGCTGTGATCTACTTCCATCATTCTCAATGGGAGTAAGTCACAGTTGCAATGACACACAGCTTTGAAGGTATGGAGCAGCCCCTGCCTTCGGAAGCTATGTGAACAGCCTCTTGTCTGGCTTGGAAGCACAGAACGTGTATTATTTATTTATATTTATATCCTGCTCTTCCTCCAAGAGGAATGTTTATGTTATGTTATGTTTATCTTTACAACAACGCTGTGAGGTAGGTTAGGCTGAGAGATAAGTGGCTGGCCCAGAGTCACCCAGTGAGCTTCATGGCTGAATGGAGATTTGAACTCAGGTCTTCCCAGTCCTAGTCTACCACTCTAACTACTATGCCATGCTGGCATAGTGTATCCCTCTTGGATGTGCGACTCACTGTGCAGTATGTTGACCCTTGTCTTTTCATCAGAGTGAGCTGCTTTACATTGCTACAAAAAGCATCAATTTACATTTGTGCAAAAAACAAACAAACAAAAACACCCCATCAAGCACACTACTGTACTACAAATTCCCTGCATTACAGTCCCATTTGAATTCCATATTTACTGTACCTACAGAAAAGTTCAACTCTTCTGTACAAGGAATACAAGGCATGAGTACCTGTAGTTTTTCATATCATGTTGGTAATACGCCTATAAACAATCAAGTCACAGGGTTTTATGAAGTATGGATTGTGCTGTCCAGAGACTAGGGGGCTTGCAAGGCCCTGGCTTCTGCAGACCCTATTACCTTGGGCTAGACATAAAGTGTCTGTGAAGGCACTGGGGAAGAAATGGCAGAGCTAAGCAGGGAAGGCAAAAGAGCATGTAAGAGCTAAGTGGTCAAGGAAGAAGCAAGGCAGATGGGTATATGCAATAGGTTTCTAAAATGGGGAAAAGACAGATTATCCAATATGCTTAGAACAAGGACATATCAAAGTCTGAGCAATAACTGCTCAAAATGCAGAGTTAACCAACCATCTGGGTTAAATGATTAAAAGAGAAACATCCTCTGACAGATGTATGGTTTTATTCTTCCATACAGTATTCATACATAGTAGGTAATTTCCAAAGGGGAAAAAAATGCCCACAGTTAAGTATGGAAACAACAGGTTTTATATCTGTGTTTCTGAGAACTCCTGCAGCAATTCTGGGAAAGAAAAGACAAGTAGGAAAATGTGGAGGAGGTGTAGCTCATTTGGAGAGCACACGTTTTGAATGCATAAGGTCTTACGGTTTAGCACCTCCAGGCTCCAGTGCCTCAGCTCACAGGTAGGGATGTGAATGAAGGGAGACCCTTTTACTGGCCAGTTCAAATGTTCGGCAGTGGGGGGGGGAGACTTTAAGGGTGGGGGAGGGTGCACACCCCTCCCCCCCAATTTCCCCCCACCGGCACTGGAGTCCTGTAAATCTTTCGGGGTGGCAGTGTACCTCCCTGCTGCCCATTCCCCTCTTCAGTCAGAAGTGGCTGGAAGTACCAGGCGCACACACGCACATGCTCGCACACATCAGACAGGCTTATTGTTCTTTAGGGCCAGTCTACATGATGCACAAACCATGCCAGAAGTGGCTTGTTTCTGAAGTGGGTTGTTTCTAGCTTCGCACAATGCAAAAGTTGTTCTTAGCAAGCTGTGCTGTGTGTTGTGCCTACTGGATGGAGCAGTCCCCAAGTGAAAGCTATTTCAAACTGTTTACCAGCTAAAGTGTAGACTGGCCTTTATTTTCAGCAAATGGCAAATTCATATATGAAGCACCTAAGTCAGGAATTCTCAAACTGGGGGCCAGGACCCCCGGGGGTCTCAAACAACTCAGGAGGGAGATGCCAGGAGGGCAGCGACCTGTTTTGAAACAGTTACACTGGCTGCCAATATGTTTCCGGGCAAAATACCAAGTGGTGGTTATTACCTTTAAAGCCCTGAATGGCTTAGGTCTGAGTTATCTTAAAGAGCGCCTTCTTCTGCATGATCCCCACCGCACGTTAAACTTATACGAGGAGGTCCGTCTCCAGTTACCACCAGTTCGTTTTAATTGTAAACCGCCCTGAGCCACTTTGGAAGGGCAGTATAAATATCAAATGAATGAATGAATGAAGTGGGAAAGCCACAGAAATACTGATTCCCTTTGCTTGATTCCTATCTGTGTGAATCAGATTGTTCAGCAATTGCTGCTATAATGAACAAATACTTATTGAAAATAACGGGGAGACCAAAATTAGATTAGCAGTCTCAAACAAAACTAAGTAGGAACAAGCAAGCCTGTCCTCATTTAAGAAGTAAATGTGTTCTATTTATCTCTACTTAATCAAATCAATGGCTGACATTCTGACTAACAATGTGTATGTGCTCCTATCATCAATAAAGCCCTTGAGCTGGTCTGCTGTGCTTCCAAAGCAAATGTGCAAGAGTGCAACTACTTTTCAGAGCTTGCCTGTGCTCCAGGAACACCCTGCTAGACTGGAAATAGAGTTTTTACCCTCAGCAACATGTTTCTGGTCTATACATCATCAGTCAGGATGTCAGTAGTTTTAAACAATGGGGTGGGGGTGGGGGGTTGTCACGTAAAAATATATATAATTTTAGAGGGATCACAGTATCAAAAAGTTTGAGAACCCCTGAAGCAAGTGCTAGGTTTTTCCTCTCCCACTACACGGCTCCAAAGAAAAATTTACAATCAACATAGTATAGTGCTTGTGGGGAACTGGGGTTCAAACAAAACAAATCTATACAGAGCATCAATATCAGCTGAGACAGCCACAATAATGAAACAAAAAGCAGCTGGAGAACAGAAAATGTATTCTGATGTGTTTTGATTAAAATCGTTTGCAAGGAATATTTTAACTGAACTGTCTGGAAGAGATACTGTATTCCAAGAATCTTAGGCAGACTGACTGGGGTTCAAATCCCTGTTCAGACAGGAAGCTTGAGCAAGTTTCTCTCTGCTTAGGGACAATAAGTTGAGCGAGAGCCCCATGTATGTCTGAGCAACCTGGAAGAAGAACAGAAAACTACTATGTGATAAATTCCTAGATTTCCCTGCAAAGATGCCTTGGCAGTTAAAAACCTTTTCAACTTGCCTAAACTGGGGTATGAAGACACAGCTCAGTGGTAGAGCACATGCAGGAGGTCCCAGAGTATGTCTCTGGTATTAGAAAACTTCTACCAGTGTTGAAAATGCCAGAGCTAGATGGCTGATTCAATGTAAGGCAGATTCATATTGTTCACTCTCACAAGTTGTCAGTGTTGCACCTCAAAGTCTGTAGCATCAGCCACTGTTTCCACTAGCCAACCTTTCATTAAAACTACACCACAATTAGGGAAGAAAGAAAAATGCCTCTAGTTTATAGAGGTAGAGTAAAATAAAGTGTACTGTCAAGTTGATTTTGACTCCTGGAGCCCACAGAGCCCTGTGGTTTTCTTGGGTAGAATACAGGAGGGGTTTACCATTGCCTCCTCCTGTGCAGTATGAGATGATGCCTTTCAGCATCTTCCTGTACCACAGCTGCCCAATATAGTACCAGCAGGGATTCGAACCAGCAACCTTCTTCTTGTTAGTCAAGCATTTCCCCGCTGCATACAAGTGTGCAAATATTCTGTTCATTGAGTTAAGGGAAGGGAGAGGAGGGGAAAGAGAGAACTTTCTTTTTTAAGGTCTTTCAACATGCTGACATATGCTAAACTAAACTAGGGAGTTTTCAAGAAGTTTGTGATCCACACAGAGTTTGTGATTCACATTGATATGTTAAAAGGTCAAAAATTGACATGTTAAAGAGACAGGGCAAGGTTTGTCAGCTTCTTTACAAGGCTTGAAACCCTTAAGTCACCATGCAGTTTCCACTCTGGGACTTTGAAGATACCCTCATTATGTGTATCTAACAGCCATCTTAAACAGCATGTTAATGCCTACAAACCAGGGGGGTTAAAGTACAGCACATGGATGTGGCATTAACAGTAACCTCCATTAGGCAATATTTACATCAACCCATAATCAGAGCATATATACTTACTGAAAGGCACATCATGTTTGTAACATTTATTATTACAAGCCTTGTTAAAGGGGTGTGTGTGTGTTCAGAAATTAAAAGTACCGATAATATTTCTCTAGAGAGCTATTCCAAGGACCTCTATAAGGAAGTATAATCCACGAACGATATGACCACTTCATACATGCACTTGCAAAACAGAGATTCTCAAAAGCTGTAGTAATTCCTTTTGTGACTTCAGCCCTATGGCTCGAAAAAAAGGTGACCGTGTAAAAGCATTAGTAACAAAACAAAGAAGAAAGTGCTTTCAAAAGTGCAACTGGTAACTACTATTACTACTACGTCAGAAAAGCTACCCTGGACCAAAGAGGCACAGCTTAGAATTAAATGTGGTATAACCTAGAGATGATCCATGGCTGGCTGAAATGCTAAGCAAATTGGCAACTATTTAAACACACATTAGTTTCAAACTAGCATGTTTGAAAACCAAAATCTAATAATCCTCTATGCTTGCTCTCTTACTCTTTCACGCCCATGCACTCACCTTCTTCTGAAACTAGTTAATGAAAACAGTTAACTGAAAATAGTTAATTGAGTACTTGTTACATTTATTGTCAAAATTTCACATTTAAAGAATTTTCTATTCCACCCTTCAATCCAAAGAGAAAGCTCAAGGCAGTTTAAAACAACAATATATTTGTTCTACAATCAAATGCATCAAAACGCAATCAAATAAAATTAATAAGTAATAATAGAGTCAGTTTAAATATAAAACAAATATTAGAAAAGGCCAAAACTAAGTTTAAAAACAAAAACAAATAAAAACCAGAAACCACAAATTAAGTCCTGTTGAAACAGCCAGTGACTGACAAAAGGCAGGCAGACTGAGAGTCAGACAGATTTCTCAGACGTCCCAAGGGCCACCACTGAGAAGATCCTCTCATACCTCAACACTAACTAAATCTCTGAAAGTGGTGGGATGTGTAGAAAGCCCTACACATACAATTTGAATGAGAAAGCAGGTTCATATGAGGGGAGACAGCAGTTTAGCTATCAGTCCCAAGCTGTATAATGCTTTAAAGAGAATGACCAGTATGTTGAATTTTTGCTTAGAAACAGTGTAGCAGTCAGTGCCATTGGTATAACTGTAAAATAATATGCTCCTGAAACTAGCCCCAGCAAAAGAAGAGAGCAGCATTTTATACCAGCTCCACACAGAGCACGTTGCGGTGATCTATAGGAGATTCATCTAAGGCAATTTATTGTGGCTGGGGATGATGGGAATTATAGTTCAACAACATCTGGAGGCCCCCAGGTTGGGAACCACTGATCTAAAGCATGTATGGCCATGGCAAAGCTGGTGCACCAGCCTAATTTGAGCAAGAGCACTCCGGGTCACAGTGGCCACCTGAACATCTAGGAATAATAGAGGGTCTAGAAGCACTCCCCATTTGGGAACTTGATAACTGAACAGAACCGCAAATGAACAGGCTGAACCCTATTCCCAAATCAGCTGTTCTCTGAACTACTGGCACATCCCTCTTGTCCAGATTAAAATTTCAAATTGTTATCTGCATCCAGTCCATCAATGAATGCAGACACTGATCCAATATCTCTACTGCCTCCCTTGCTTCAGATGAAAAAATGAGATAGGAGTTGTGTGTCATCAGCATACTGATGGTAGCTCATTTCACATATCTTGACACTCTCTCCCAGATGTTTCTTGCAGACTGTAAATATCAAGGAGGACAGAACAGAACTCTATGGGACACGACAAGCCATCGCACCATTCTGCTTCATACAGTCACACAGGTTGGTTGATCGTCCAAACAGTCCTTCACAAGTGATTTAAATACTAATGTAATGGTCAACCCATTTTCAATTGGGAGTGGAATGTGCCTTCACAACAGTTTTCAAGTAGAGGAAAATGTGTACTCTCACACCTTACATCAGGTGGTAGTAGGAACCAGCAGACAATATTGCTTGAACCAACCTATTCTTTTAACTCCAGTGATGTAAAGATGAAAGAAAAAAATATTGTTAGTAGACCCTTTATTATACTGAAAATATCCAGATGAAAAGTAATATAGATGCCAAACGGCATTATCCAATTACAGTTGTAAAGAAGTCGATAAGCCTGATGCACAAATGGAAAGGAAACAACTAAACTAGATATTACAATATGTTGCAAAAAATGCTGAATAAAGTCACAGTTATTTGCTTTTATCAGATAAATACAAATACTTGATTTTATCAGATAGAGAACAAAATATCTAAAAACTGCCTAGGACTAATCTCCTCTCTCTTCATGTGCATTCTCCGATTGGGGTTGGCAGCCAGCAAAACCACAGATCGTGGTCCCTAGAATCATGGATGATATCTTCTGTGTCCATTTCTAGCCATTCTTTCAGGTCCTCCATCCATCCCTTCTTCTCCTTTCTCTTGATCTTTTTCCTGCTTGCTTTCCTTCTAGCATTAGGTGTAGTATTTGATAATTTACTTCTCTGAGGAGATGTCCACAATACACCAGTTTGCATCTTTTTATTATCTGCATTATTTGTTTATGTGTTTTTGCTTTTTGAAGTACTTCTTTGTTTGTTGTTCTGCTGGTCCATTTACTCTAAACTTACTTGTGGGATATTGTTTGCAGCTGAACATTCTGAAAATTCCACAAACACACAGAAAAAGAAAGCCCTGAACTTGCCTCAAGTTGTTTGTGAAGACAGAAGAATGCCCAAACTGCACAGTAAGAGAGTGCTCATGTATTAACTACCACACTCCCATCATGTGCACCATACAGACCATCAGGAAAAGAAGGCTTTGTTTCTGAAAGAAGCAGGTATTTTTCTTAGAATTCCCAGCACTAAGAACAAAGAAGTTACCTGCATAGTCCTCATAGGTCCCACAAATGTCCAACTCAGTCATATGTATAGGTGAGAAGTTACACAAGCTGATTCCCAGTATGCATGGATTACAGGGATTAAAACATTTCCACAAACACATCCAGCTTCTGAAATCAGCACTTTGTGAATGTGGTCAGAATGCAAGCCACATTGTACATTAACATCGGTTGCTTTAACTCCAATTGATCTTAATGGAATTATTCTACAGCACTATAGTTTCTCCCTAGCATTATATCTTATGTCATCTTAGTATAACAAGTGATAAAAAATTTGTGTTTGCCTTCTTATATCAGGGGGGGAAATAACTCAATCCAACCCTTGTGAAACAGCACATCTCTTGGCCGCCACCGGCCTGAATCTAGGGAAAGATGCTGCAAAAATCTCTACAGGCCAGAAACTGTCAGGGAGGGGCACCATTCTCTCCTAGGACCTCCCTCTATCTTGCCAGCCAGGTATCTTTCTCTCACAAATAGCAGTGGAATATCGAGGCTGGGAGGTTAGTGGTGTCATTACATTCTAATTGTTCCAGCCATCAGACTCTCCTTGGTTCTCCTTCCAAGTTCTGCCTTCAACTAGCCCAACAAGGTCCTGACTCCTTTCTGGCCTTCGCAGCTGCACCCAGATCTTTCCAAGCAGATGTGGGTTTTAAAAAATAATGTTTAGCTGCAAGTGAGAAATGTAAAGCAACAAGAATCTGAATGTAGTGGTTAGAGTGCTGGACTAGGACCGGGGAGACCCGAGTTCAAATCCCCATTCAGCCATAATACTAGCTGGGTGACTCTGAGCCAGTAACTTTTCTCTCAGCCTAGCCTACTTCACAGGGTTGTTGTGAAAGAGAAACTTAAGTATGTAGTACACCACTCTGGGCTCCTTGGAGGAAGAGCGGGATATAAATGTAATAGTAATAATAATAATAATAATAATAATAATAATAATAGTTGGATCCAAATATACTGTTCCCTAGGACACATAAATGAGGGATCTATACAAGACAAACTTTGAAGAGCCATTTCACTGGCTGTCTAACAACAGTAAAATGGGGGGAAACCTTACTCTCACACAATACAAAATCAGTAACCACAAGCTGAAAGTTCAGTGGAGAGATACAAATATCTTGAGAAGTGAACATGCACACAGAGACTCATAGTCTGAAGCAACAGAACAGCATGTTAGTGTAGATCTATGCTACATTTTCACTCTAGATGATCTTAAATGGTTATAACCTGAAGTAAAATAAATAATATCCTTAAGTAGTAAGAGGAATAACGAAGGCATTTGCAACCCAGAACCTGGAAGTACACCTGCAAGAATTCTCAGGTCAATAAAAAGCTGAGGCAAAGACCAGCCCCCAGAAAGAAACTGAGTCAGTTTCACGCAGCAACCAGCAGCTCTCATATGTCATGCCAGCTGGCAAGAAATGGCAGACATGTGTGGGTACTAATACAATTCATCCATAGATTCTTTAACCCATCATGCAGCTAGCTTGGAGTCTGTGATAAAGTCAGCCTTCCACCAAGCACAGGAGAGTTCAACTGTATCCGAAATTGAGCAGAATTAAAACATTCCAATCACTGAACAACAGAGGAAGTTATTCCCCTCTGTGAAGCACGCCACTTTTAATGTTTCTATGGTCTGAATCCTTTACAATTCTATGGTTTTATCCTTTAAAAGTTCCTGACTATCAGGAACTGATCCTTTCTTTATCCTTTCTGTCTATCAGCGTTACTGATAGACAGAAAGAATGGATAAAATGAAGCTATTCATATGACAAATAAAAATGGCTGAATTTCACCCAGATAAAATAATTCATGTTTTTGCATACGTGTATGTGTATATAACATATATATGCATGAATGTGTAATAATATATGTTAGTTAGATGGACCAGAAACCTATGGTCAAGAGACCTCCTGTGTTACATTATAATACTGAAATTCCTTTTATGACCATATCTATTTATACATCCTTTCAAACAGCTCT
Source organism: Hemicordylus capensis (assembly GCF_027244095.1). NCBI lineage: Eukaryota > Metazoa > Chordata > Lepidosauria > Squamata > Cordylidae > Hemicordylus > Hemicordylus capensis. The sequence goes on from NC_069662.1 coordinate 109,358,494, forward strand.
TCTATAGCTAGGCAGTAGTTTAATTAAAATACACCATCATTTTTCTGCAGCTTAAAAAGCATTTTTCAAGGCCACTTCAAGCATGAGTAATTTTTATATGATAGGTCTCTTATTTAGGAAAAAGCACACAAACTACATGTAGAAAAAGATATGTGCTGGATCATCACATGTGACATTCTATCTGTAGTTTTCCTACATTGAACAGCAAATGTGTGGAAGATTATTATTATTATTTTTTTTTACATTTTATATCCCGTTCTTCCTCCAAGGAGCCCAGAGTGGTGTACTACATACTTAAGTTTCTCCTCACAACAACCCTGTGAAGTAAGTTAGGCTGAGAGAGAAGTGACTGGCCCAGAGTCACCCAGCTAGTATCATGGCTGAATGGGGATTTGAACTCGGGTCTCCCCGGTCCTAGTCCAGCACTCTAACCACTACACCACGTTGGCTCGCGGAATCATAACATCCAGAGAACAGCCAGAGTTTTCCCAGAATTATGTCCTCATATATTGTTCTGTGATACAACACACACACACACACACACACACACACACACACCGCCACCAATTCTAGCAATATTCTGGAACCAAGGTGTGAGTTGGAAGGAACGGAGAAATTACTGTTTGAAGGATCTTTCACAATGTTAAATGTTTTACATAGCAATGCTTTTCTTTCTGTTAACATGTTGAGAAAATGAGTGAGAAATGTATCTTAAGAAGCCATTTTTGGCCTCAGAATACATATTATTCCCTTGCTATAAAGAACTGGTGCAGCTTTCTATGGGCCCCAAAGCAGTATTATTTTCCCTTGCCTTTTTTGGTTTTTAAGAGAGTTGTATTTGCATAGGACTAGTTAAAGAGAGGGTCTATGGTGGGTAAAATATCAAAATGACCTAGCCTGTAAGCCTTGTAAGGCATATTGTGATTAAGGAACAACTTTTAAGGAACAGTCTACAGCAGTACTTGAAGCCAATCACAGAGGATTTTTGCCATCACATTTGCTAGTTTCTCTTCTACTGCAGAGGTTGACTAGCCCTCCCTCCTAGCTATACCTAACGAAGATACCTAACTATACTTCTAGCCTGTTCAGTCTTTGCTGAGAACTGGATCAAACAGATGTAAAACTGGCCACTTGCTTGAACATCAGAATCATCAGCACTGTCATTCACTCACTCGCGCCCCGAGCAAGCAGGTGAATGACAATGCTTTTATCATTCCACATTCCCACTGCTTGTTTGCAGAGTCAGAAGGTGTGCAGGATGACAATAACGGCATCTTTGGCCTTAAAGAGATGCATCTCTGCAGCACTCTTTTCAGTTCTGGGCAAACAGCAACATAGGCCTATCCCAGCATTTTTCCCAGCTACAGAGCTGACAGCTTGGATCATACCCTGGTGCTTTATTCTGTCTGAAGAAGAGTAGCACTGCCTTTTTGCTAACTAAAAAGAGCAACCATAGCTCTATCAATTGTCTTCCCTATTTTAGGAGAGGGACTTTGAATAGTCCAGTACTGCTCGCTCCAGAAGGGAAAAGACCAGGGTGGATGGTGGTGAATCAGGAACAGGGAGAAAGGCACCAACAAGTAAAGGGAAGAGGTGACAGAGTCTTCTTACTGAGTGGAAGGTTGGGACAAAATATTGTGCACAACACAACATGTGTAGACTAAATGGTTAAATTGTATAGCACTTATTATTAACCACTATTTTATCCCACCCTTCCTCCAAAAAGCTCAGGGCAGTGTACATGACCCTTCCCCCCACCATTCTATCCAAACAACAACCCTGCAAGGAAGGTTGACAGAGATCACCCAGTGAGCTTCATGACAAGAGTCTATTTTCTATAAGAAATGTCAACATGGAATTCTGTCCCGCACATCATACCACAAGGCAATACACCATAATGCAAACAGCAGTTTGGGTGGGGGCAATTTTAAACATAAAAATGATGAGAGGTAAAAAGGTTAAACACCCACTACAGCTCCAATGAAATTCACTCCATCCCCAACTGCATTTTAAGTGTGCTTGGGTGTTTTTTGTTTTTGTTTTTAAGCTGGGTGAGCAATCTCCTGTATAAATCACAGTTCCGGCCTTATAGGATGGGTTGCAGCAATCCAAGATAATAGTGTTCTTTTATAGAATGTAAAAATCATCTGCTCATTTGCAAAGTTCTAAAATTGTGAGTTTAAAAAACAAAACAAAAACAAGTGGAATTTCTATGTGTACTAACCACCTAATGGCACAGTGGGGAAATGACTTGATTGGCAAGCCAGAGGTTGCCGGTTCGAATCCACGCTAGTATGTTTCCCAGACTATGGGAAACATCTATATCGGACAGCAGTGATATAGAAAGATGCTGAAAGGCATCATCTCATACTGTACGAGAGGAGGCAATGGTAAACCACGTATGTTTTCTACCAAAGACAACCACAGGGCTCTGTGGTTGCCAGGAGTCGACACCAACTTGATGGCATATTTTACTTTACTAGCTTCTGCAGGCTATTTGGCTCATGTAAGAAACTTTCACCACTAAGGCCTGATTCCATTTACAAAACAGATGTATTTGCACCATTTTCAAAGTTCTTCTGCTTCTAGAAGATACCTTAGGTATGTTTAAAAACAATACAACACAACCCTACTTATCCAAATGTCTCAGGAAACATCCCAAACTTTTAGATAAGCCGAGCTAGGTAAACAAGAGCAGTGTTTACATATGATTAAACTGACATAACGCTATATAGATAATGGTTTCTTCCTACTATATCCAATACTCTGCATACATACATGGCTCAGGTAAAAAAACCCCACAAGATTGCAAACATTGTCAGTGGATCACAAAGACAAATATTAAATAATAAAGTTAAGTGGTATGTGGAAACTTCACACTCTGGTTTTTTGCCAAAACATCTCCCAAGATCTGTCATTTTCATATTTGGCAGGCAGGACTGCACAACACTACTTCATTAGGAAATTACTGAGCAAGGGTGCACCAAACAAAATTCATAACAGAATTAAGCTAGCTACTGTCACATGATTTAACAGAACCCACTATTAGCAGGTTTCTGATTTTTAAAAGGAAACCAACAGAACAGTTTGCTGTTCAAAATAGCTGTGGACCCCTGAAAATATTTGCTAGATAACTTTTTGCCATATATAAACAAATGAAGTTGGCTTATCCTGAAAAAAACCATCGCTCCCTCTAGTACCAAAATCACCTACCCTTGATAAGCAGCAGCTCTCCAGGGTTCCTGGCAGAGATCTCTTTTGGTCCTTCCTCATAAGATCTTTGAACTTGAGATGCCAAGATTGAACCCTGTACCTCTACATGCAAAGCATATGCTCTACCAGAGTTGTAGCTCCTCCTCAGAAGGGGAGCATGCATTTGATGCAAACTATAGAAATCCCAGTGTAATCTTGAGAGTGTCAAATTTTCACTCATGAGTTCAGAGATATGTTGGATCACGTACAGTATTGGCAAAAATGCTAAGAGACTGGAAACAAGGGAGTGAATAAATAAATTGTCAAATAAAACAAAGTTATTTTTATTTATCAACCCATGCAATGTCCAATCTACATACCATGACTATTTGAAAGGATTGCTCAAAGTTTCTGAATTAGAGCGAGTGTAGCATAATAGCTACAAGACTAAGCTAAGCTATGAACCAGGAAGTCAACAACCAGTTATCTTTGCCATGATTTGCAAGGTGGGCTTAGGCAAGCCCCCAATCTCTCTCTCTCTCTCTCTCTCTCTCTCTCTCTCTCTCTCTCTCTCTCTCTCTCTCTCACACACACACACACACACACACACACACAGTATGGGGATAATACTGGCCTACCTTACAGGAATACTGTCAGGATTACAGCCTGCATGTGAAGCATTCTAAACTATCACAGTGCTAAGTATTATTATATAAATCATACTTCACAAAAGTGCTAAGTATTATTATTACTGCTAAGTATTATTATTAATTATCAGGCCACAGACCATGTGGGCCACAAGTTGTATCTAGCTGGCCAAGGCTAACCTAATGCTCTATGAACAACAACCCAACACAAGGCAGTAATATCAACACTGTTTTTGCACACATCTATCTGGCTCACAAAACACAGCTGGACATCTAGAAAAACATATAAATTTATCAAATACAGCTCACAATCCATGTTGTTAATCCCTTCACTTCTTTTAATTTTGGAATGAAACTATAATAGAACAAGTGTAACAAGGCCAACAATTCGTATCATTATCCTGTTAGTCGCAGGTACCACAAATATGTCAACTGGTTATAGCTACCATGCGTTTTTGCCTACTCCTGTCTTAATGTATCAACCAAGGAATTAGCTGGAATATCTTGTTATGTAGCGTGGTGTAGTGGTTAGAGTGCTGGACTAGGACCGGGGAGACCCAAGTTCAAATCCCCATTCAGCCATGAAACTAGCTGGGTGACTCTGGGCCAGTCACTTCTCTCTCAGGCTAACCTACTTCACAGGATTGTTGTGAAAGAGAAACTCAAGTATGTAGTACAGCGCTCTGGGCTCCTTGGAGGAAGAGCGGGATTTAAATGTAATAATAATAATAATGTACATTTAGAAATGACCAAGTACATAAATGCTGCTATACTGTTTCCAAGATACGACAATTCACAATTGTTGAGGTTCATAGAATTACTTAACCTACAGTTTTCAAGAGAAGACAGATTTTTCCACTCTTAGAACATATGCCAGGGCAGAAAGAAGGAAACCACTGAGGATTTTCATATAATTTAAAATACTTTGGCAAGCACCAAGCCTATGAAAGTTTCTCCCATCTCTGTAGCTGAAACATAGGGAAAATATTTAAGACTTCTAACTGAAATTACCAAACTCTTGTTACAAACTGTATGCTATAATTAAGCCTGAAAGCACAGGATTAGTTCATTAATAGCAGATTAATAGTGTGGATTTTAATTAAAGCTGTGTCAGGAAAGGATGTTAAGGAATGATGGCATTGTAAAATTAAGAAGAAACAAAAACTCAGAAAAGAAAACTCTATGTACAATTGTTCTTTTAGAGAATGTATTTTAAAACTGATTTCAAAAAATGATTAAGTTGAGAAAAACATGCTAATCAGGGGCGTAGCGACAAATGAGAAAGGGGCAACAATTGGCCCAAAGGTCTAGTGGGCCCCCAAGGTTCCCCCTCTTCCTCAGCCAGGGCACCCCCTTGCCCTCTCTCACACCCAGCCAGCAAGCAAAGCCCCTGAGGCACGCACCTCTCCTCTCCATCCAGATCCTGGCTGGGGAGGGATGGACTCTTCCCCCACCCCGGACATTGGCCGCTCCTCTGCATCTGATGTCAGACACAAGGGGGACAAGGCCAGTGCCAAAAATAGGGCTGTCACAGCCCCGGCAGAGTTTCATTTCTCCTGTCAGCAGTTAGTGGAATCGCTGAAAGGGAGCACCTTTCGTGACGTCAGGTGCAGGGGTCCTGGCTTGAGGAGCATGAAAGAACATCAATGGAGGCAGGGGAGTTGCCAGCCGGATTTTGTCCTCCGGCCCCCGCCAAGCTTCCCTACACTCCGGATGCTAATCAAATATCCTCTAATGATTTTGATATGTTTGATTTTTAATGGATAAAACCCAAGTTATTTAATGGATTATCCACATCAGATTTAGGTATCTCAATCAATTAAAACTAGCAAGATCGCCACAGGATTAAGCCTTTAGAGCAAAATTATGTAGGAATTTTCAATTACCCATAATTACTCAAATAGAAGACTCCTCTGAATTTAAAATGACCCCCTTAAAAAAATATAAGTTATACACAGATTATACCTGTGTTTACACAAAAGGAAAAGGACACTGAATTTAAGACAACACCCCCACCCACCCCACCCCACCCAACACCCCCACCCCCACCCAAACAGAGTTTTCCCCTGTTCTTTGATTCTAAGATCAAAGAACAGGGGAAAACTCTAGTCTGGGATTCAGAACATTAATGAATTGCTGTTGATATGATTTCACCACGGATTTCACAAAAACTGGAAAGCATGCATATGCAAAAGGAACTTCTCATTCACAAATGTGTCTTTCCAGCTAGTAAACAAAGAGAAGAAAAATTAGAACTCTCATCTTGCTTTAACAGCTGCAGAATATATTCCTGCATTACAAAGAGTTAAAAAGCAGGTTAATTCACAGCATATGCTTGAGCAATAGCTGCTTACAGAAGCACATTTATATAAGTTTTCTAGCAATATAAAAACAAGTGCTATGCTTTTGGAGCTCAGTTCTTAAGATATGCATTTACACACAGGCCCTCTGATTTCAAAAGGACTGCACGTGCACAAGTATTTAAAGAATTAGAGTCTTAGAGCATGCTTTAATTACAATATTTTACTACCACATTTTAAGTGTAGTCACCAACTACTTCTGCTAACATCAAAGAAAGGTAGAAAGGAGAGCTAGTCTTGTGGTAGCAAGCATGACGTCCCCTTAGCTAAGCAGGGTCCACCCTGGTTGCATATGAATGGGAGACTTGATGTGTGAGCACTATTAGATATTCCCCTTAGGCAATAGAGCTGCTCTGGGAAGAGCAGAAGGTTCTAAGTTCCCTTCCTAGCATCTCCAAGGGCTGAGAGATATTCCTGCCTGAAACCTTGGAGAAGCCTCTGCCAGTCTGTGTAGACAATACTTAGCTAGATGGACCTATATCTGATTCAGTATATGGCAGCTTCCTATGTTCCTATGAAAGGTTCAGTGCAGATTTTCTTTCATCTTCATTTTAAAAGAGGGGAGGGGAAGAAGAAAACATACCCACAATTTCTTGATCTACAACTTTGAACACAACATCAATTTCTAATTACCATCCCTACAATTTACAGGTGAAAGGACTCCATTCATTTCCTATGTCAGGTATTATGTATTGCTTCCCAAACCGACACTGAAATGTCTCTGTGTTTTTAAAGTTAAAAGGATTGTTGGCCATTTTTTGGAGAATAAAAGATTAAGAAGGGATATTTGAAGTGACAGACTAGTAACATGTGGCCCTATGAATATACTCTTTAAAATCAGAGTTTTACTCCTATTAGATGTCCTTGAAAAAGTCTCAGGCTGAAATCCTTAGGTGTAAGGTATTGGGGTGTAAGCCCTGTTGAACTAAATGGAACTTAGTCTGAGTAGACATGAATAGGATCATGTTGCTCATCTAGTATATGATCATGCTTACACAAACCTGAAAAGAAGCTTTAATATATTCATATCTGAATTAGAGCGACAAAATGTCAAGCAACAGTTCTGCAGTATAAACTTCTCTTGGCCTTTGCAATCTTTCACACTCAGTTTTCTGCCAAGGTCTATGTTTTGTACACACTTACAAATAAACATGGGGTGGGGTAGGGGGAACATAGCACATGCTTTCCTTTTCATTCACTAGGGCAAATATATTTACACAGCTAAATATATGATTACAGACTTTTTTAAAAAAGAGAGACACATTTATTGGAATTCAAAAGTCAAATTCATTTTTTACTAGCCAATATAATAATTTGCATATTAAAGCCCTAACCCAAAAGGCAAAATGTGTATTTAATTCCCTGATTACAACTGCATGCACCAAGTAATTTCATAACAGGACAAGGAGAAATGTAGGCTGCCCATCCTTCCATGGCAACTCGCTCAAAAATGTCGAGTTAGCAAATCAAAATGCATTAGACAAACAGAAGCCCCTTAATATTAGTTTTAAAATGACATCTAACACAACATACAAACATCTCAAATACAAAATGGCAATGTTCCCACTAACACTGGCAAATTAAGAATTTTATACAAAGACCCTTTCTGAGAAACAATTTGCTCTCTCTTTTCCCTTTCTGTGTGTTCATAGAAGCTTAGAGGCAATGCATAGCAATTTCAAAGAGTCTGCTGCTCAGAAGTCTACTTCTCCTTTTCATTCACGTTTGTTGCTGATCTTCAGTCTGCTGAACTGTAATCATTATGTACACAAGCCCTTGTAGTCAGGGCAATTTCTAGTCTTTGGTGCACATTCCCAAAGTACGCGAGGTCAACAAAGGAAAGCACTTTCTGTCAACATCTGGAGCATTTCAAGCCAAGATTCAATCCCAGACCATAAAATGAGAGAGGAGAAACCTGATCCCCTGAAAAATACTGCCATGTGAATACGGGGATATGCTTCAACAGCCACCAAGATCGTTATCTCATATGGCGCAAAGGGAAGTCTTTGGGGCATGGAGGTGATCACATATTATGAAGAAAGAGCTTAACACAGTTTAGTATGAAAGAACAATGAGAAGCAGCTATTTACTACCAAATTTCAAGTATTGTCACCTATAACATCAAGCATATACATAGTTTAGCAGAACAAGGATTAAACTTCCACTCAAATCTGCTTAGAGCCAATGGCCACTTTGACAACATTTGCTTGATTGTTTTTAAACATTTATTTCCCATGTCTGTGCCATGACATCACAGAGGTCTGCATTATGCCTGTCAAAATATTATCATCTTTGCTCACTTAAATGCTTACAAATACTCTTATCCGCTATTATCCAGTGAAAGAGAGGTTGCACTTACATCTCAGAAGGAAAGGAAAGTTGTGCCGTGGAGTCGGTGTCAACTCCTGGAGACCACAGAGCCATGTGTTTTACTTTGGTAGAATACCAGGGTGGATTTGATTTAAATCAAACTGATTTAAACCACGATTTAAATCACGATTTAAATCACTAGCAGGGTGGATAAAAATAAAAAAAATCCGATTTAAATAAAAAAAATCTGATTTTTTTGATTTAAATCGGATTTTTTTATTTAAATCGGATTTTTTTTATTTTTATCCACCCAGCTAGTGATTTAAATCGTGATTTAAATCGTGATTTAAATCAGTTTGATTTAAATCAAATCCACCCTGTAGAATACAAGAGGGGTTTACCACTGCCATCTCCCACACAGTATGAGATGATGCCTTTCAGTATCTTCCTGTATCGCTGCTGCTCGATATCGTTGTTACCCATAGTCTAGGAAACATACCAGTGGGGATTTGAACCAGCAACCTCTTGCTCTCTAGGCAAGTTACTTCCCCACTATGTATGGATGTGATATTTCTCTGTAGTAAAACAGCTATTGACAAGGTGCATTTTAATGTCCGTTTGAAGGAATAGGATAATACATGACAACAGATTCACTGTTGAACAGTGAACTTTAACCGCTCCAATTTTAAAGCTTTAATTTTCAATTTTAAAATGTCAATTTCCCACATTAATCATATTCACAAGTGTCTGAGACAAAAAGGCAGTCTTGCTTGTGAAAGCAAATCCTCCTCAAGTAACAAAAACAACAATTCAAGCCTTTCCCAAGCACAAGCAAGACAAAACACAGGCAGACGGTTCACTAGCAGTGCTCAACCTTAGTCTGGAAACAAACAGATCAAACGGAAAGGGGAAGAGCAGGACCATATGGGACCACAGATGACATTAAGCTGTCTGTGACAAGAGCCCTTTGAGAAGCAAAAACCCTGGGAAAAACAGACCCGTTTGGACCTTTTCATCAGTAATGTTTGGGGCACACAGCCTCATCTGCTATACCAACTGTGATGGGATGAGGTGGCAATTCATTCTGTCTAAAAAGGGACATGCTGTAACATCAATCAAGGAGGAGTTTCTGCTCCCTCCTGTGCTTCCTTTAGAAACACTGGACCCAAACTCACAGGACTATTGGAAAGTGACACTGGAATTTTTGCCACCAACTTCAACGACAACTAGGCATGACTAAATTTGAAGGCAATGTATGCCTCATGCCTGTACCTGGCTGCTAAAGCCTTCCCTCACCTCACAGGGAAATGGCCTTGGTAGGCAAAGTGCAGCCTCTAGGCTTTATCCCCTACCTACACCTATTTAAAAGGGAAAGTTCTTTTTGTAACTGAATAGTCCAGCCCCTAATACCATACATTAGAGAAACAGCAAAACACAGACTATTTTCACAAATCAGTTATAGTTTTGGCATTTGCTGCTCCTGTAATTTCAATGCAACTCAATGTTTCTCAACCCTTTAGGTAGTACTACCCCCACTAACTACTGAAAAATGTAAGTACCACCATAATTTTCGAGTGGATTTTATATCTGCAGTAATGTGTGCCATATTTTGGAAGAAGGGCTGTGTACAAAGGGTCATGATGTGACAGATGTCTGATCTAGTGTGTAACTCGAGTACACATTTGGCTAGAGGTGAGGTTGGCCAAAGCTAGGAGGACTGAATAGCACAAGATGCAACATGCTGATTCCTACCCCAGTGTTTTGAAGCAGAAAGGGTCACCATACAGAGATGGGGAAAGAGATTGAGAGAGATAGGAAAAGAGATAGCATGCGGGGGGGGGGGGACAGCAGGAAGAGGGGTGAGAAAGGGGGCAGATGGTGTCCCTAACTGTGGAGATGACTCCTAGTCGGAGGAAAGATTGTAGCTGCTTTTATTCCTTCTAAAAAAGGTATGTCTGCAGGAGTATCTTGGTGGTATTGGATGAAGATAGTATTTGGACCTTTAGTTCAGAGATAAATACAGAAGCACACAGATGCATGCAGTGACATGCAGAGACAAACATGTATCACAAAAATGATGGACCAGCACAACCAATATAACTCAAACATGTGTATTGAGTGACTGGAATTTGTCCTCCCCCTTTGGAACTGTTACACAAATCAGGGACTAGACTGGACTTTCCCCTAGTTTTAATAAAACATAAAAATAAGTTTTTGCAACCACATCCATTTGCATTTTCAGACTCTCTTTGACAAGCTGGAGGACTAGAATGTTATTACAAAAACAAAAACACAAAAGCAAAAGACACCCCACGAACAAGAAGAATTCTAGCAAGAGCTCAGGGACTGCTGTTAGAACATATGAAGAGCCCTGGGTCATATGTAGAGCCCAGAGCTGCCATTATCACATCATCAGTAGGTCTGTACAGATTCAAAATTTAGGCCTTTCTTTTTTTCTCTCCCAAGGCCTTTCCCACAGAGTCACTTTGTTTAGCAACAAGGTTATAGTTCTTCCCCGCTGCTGTCTCCCTTTCCTTTTGCTTCTTGCTCTTTTTAACAGGCTATGGCACAGCAAAGCCAAGAAAGGCCCTATGAATGCCACCTACTAGCCTAGCCTCTCCAATTTATAAAGACTGGCGGCACACAAAAAATTCCATAGTGATTTTATGGCTAAACCGCGAAGCTTCCTATTCTGGAAGTTGGCCACTAAAGAAGAGCTGCTCAACTTCAGTCCTCCTACAGATGTTGACCCCAAACTCCCATAATCCCTGGCTATTGGCCACTGTGGATGGGGATTATGGGAGGTATAATCCAAATATACATTGTGGTATATAGGGAACAAAGAGTGTGAACGATTTCAGGAGGTGTTAATTACTCCTGGAATGGCCACTCATGGCTTACTTCAATAAGGATTTCCCAAGGGTAGTGAATTCAGACTAAACATTTGATGCGGGAAATCTTTTTAGACCAGAGTTAGTATCTTTGCAAACCTGACCAGGCAGTTTGGCACAAACAGTGCCAAAGCTTATGGTGCCTGAAAGATTATGCATCTTTGGAATCCTGCTTCTTGGAGGTGCTAGACCAGTGATCTTCACTATTTTTCAAGCAGGGGCCAGCTCAGCAAAAAACCTTCAGTGTGAGAGCTGTTTCCCAGTGTATTGACCTCCACACAATGTTGTGCTTTTCTCCAGGCTGGGAGAGCCCTTTAAGAGAGATGGAGCCCTCTCTTAAGAGCTCTGTTGGGAAAATGCTGGGAAGGGCTACATTTCCCAACACTCCATGCATGCCTTCCAAGATGGTACAGGGGCTCAAGGCAGCTCCGCTCTCTTAAAAAAGCACCACTGGTGCTCGTCAAAGCACAGGACTGCATGTGCTTTGCCGAGGGAAAAGGAATGGCCACATGTATAGTGCCACCTGTGCACAGTATTCAGCTTTGGCTGAAGTTTCACACAGGCAGAATTAGCCAGGGAGTTGCATTTAGGTTAAATGGAGGCCACCGCTGGCACCCAAGCCTTACAATGAAAAACACTACTAGTTAAAGAAACTGCCATGCATCAGACTTGCTCAAGCAGTCTGAAAACCCCAACTTGATCTTGGAGATGGTGGTGAGGACCTGAAATAGATTGGAGCATCCTTAATACTACCTCCCTTCTTCCCCCAGACCCCGTTGCTTATGTCTAGGCAGTAACTAGCAGCAAAGGCAAGCAAGCACTCCTCTCTCCATCATCCTTGCTGGGCTTCTTTCCTTTCTCCCCCTCGACTGTACCCTCTGTCTGTGTCTAATGTCCCCCCCACCCTCAGGGATATATGTACTACGTGTACCTCTTGAGAAACTATGGATTTCACTTTAAAAAATAATTCTCTCTTCTACATGAACAGATTCACACGTGTGTAAAAAATTCACAAGTGACCTGGCTGCTCTTAGTGTATGAAAGAAAGAGACATGCTTCTCTTAGTTTGTGTGTGTGAGAGAAAGCATCTTCAGTATTACCTTGGATGGTGGCAGCGGGGAAATGCTTGACTAACAACCAGAAGGTTGTCGGTTCAAATCCCCGCTGGTACTATATTGAGGAGCAGCAATATAGGAAGATGCCGAAAGGCATCATCTCATACTGCACAGGAGGAGGCAATGGTAAACTCCTCCTGCATTCTACCAAAGACAACCACAGTGCTCCGTGGTCGCCAGGAGTCAACACTGACTCGACGGCACACTTTACTATACTTCCTTGGAACTTGGCTCCAACAAGATATCATTAGCATGTGCTAATACACTTAATACAAGACAGGGAGAGGACAGTATTTTAAAACACCCCTTTGTACTTCAATAACAGTAAACACAAAGATGGTGACACTGCAGTTACTCTAAAAATATTTCTATAAGAAATAGAAACAGCAAAACCACACAATTCATCATTTGCCCTCCCCACACAATTATGAGCACAAATTCCTCTCAAGTTAAAAAGCATTCATAAAATAAAAGCAGCTAAAAACATCCAAACTTCTGTTCGCTGATGAGATCTGAAATGCAAGATCCCTCTGATCACAGGACAGTTTAAAGTGCTTGTAACATAAAACAATGTCTACCTCTCAAAAGGCTTAAGCAAAGCAAACATCTTTGCATACGTCTAGAAGTTTATGGTCCCCAGTGGACTGCACTAGTGAAATAGGAAACCACATCTACAGTCATTATATTCTGACAAGGTAATTTGCTAGTGTAGCCCTGAAAGACACCAACCAAACTCATCTACAAACTGGATAGAGAGAACAGTTGCAAGATTACTAGGACAATATGAACATACACTTCGATCTAGGGAGTGGGGGCAAACAGTTAAGAACTATGCAACACTGGGTAAAAGGACTCAGTACAGTGAGTTCACAACTGCTATGAATTAAAACTGTTTGAGAAGCCTCAGTAACAACACAAAGCCATTTATCAAGCATATTTTTAAGTCTGTCTTATCAAACACCATCAACTTAAAAACCTATAAAGCCTTTATACATCCGTATCAATTGTTTCCCTTCAGGCTTCAGTCACTGATAATGTTGCTGATCCTTTGCAATGGGGACTTTAGCCAATAGAAAGGAAAGGTCTTTAGCTGATCCTATTAAATAAACAGGGTGGCCCTTCATTAAGCCTAGACCTTCCTTGTCCTCACATATTCTCCTTCCAGCTTCTGTATGTAAGGAGTGTTTTTTTTTAAATGAAACTTCAGCTTTGAGTGGTACTGTTTGTTTGCCAGAGCAGTTAAGGCACATGTTCAGGGTACAAAATGCAGTCCACTCTTAACGTTTTAAAAGACTGATCTTGACACTGGCATTTCCTATGTGTTGCCACCATTGACAATAACTGTTTTTTTAAAAAACTGGTATTAGCAGTAGAAACAGATCAAGCAATACAAGATGCTCTCTGGACACAGCAGCCTGATGGTGACAGACCGAGCTGAAAGTTACCTATTTAATTAACAGGGGCAACCAAGGACTAATGTCCATCTACTATGCCATATCTAGATGCACCACAGGCTAAAAAAGCTAAGTGATAACCTAAGAAGGAGCTTAGCAGGTACTTTCAGAAAGAGTTTAAATCTTTTAACACACAGCTCAAACGCTCATTTTATAAAAGGCAAAGACATCCCCCGGGTGTGCTTTCACCAGATTATATGCATGCTCTTAAGGTGCATACACTGAGTGACTTGAGCTCAAATCCCACTTCTTCAACATGTGCCAGCACTCAGCACAGAGATATTAGGAGAGTAAGGACACCAACAGTTCTTTCCTTTTTACTTAAAACCAGAGAGAAAATTATACATATGACTGATTTTTTACCCCCAAAAGAAAAGCCCAGAGGTAGCAGGGAAATGCATCTTCATACCCTTCAAAACTGACCAATGACAGTAGTACACATGACAACTTGTAATACAATCAAATCCTAAAGCAATTATTTTTGAAGTATGATAAAATAAGCATAACAAATAGAAAATGCACTTCCAGACATGTGTCTCTTGAGCTTCAAAGGCCATGGAGGTTTATGTTATGCTTTCACAAAAAAATACTCTTTGTCATCATTCATAACCAAAAATGATATTTAAAGACAATGAACACTCAAGCACTCTCCAACATCTCTTAAGGCCCAACTGCATATGGTAACAAATGAGTGGCCATCACAACTCACAGCCCACCCCTGCCATGTCTCACTGGTAACATTCAGTCAAAGAAGCACGATGCGGTGCCTTTGCACTTTGCATTTTCCTGCTCTCCTGCAAACAGCATTCCATGCAGTGGGAAAAACGAAGTGTAATGGTCTTCTTTATAAACATTACTAGAGACAAAGGAGAAGATGTGGGTCTCTGGTGGCCACATGTTTATATAAGAGGGACAGTTTTACAACAGATGTATCAAGGCATACCTGCAGTTGGGAGGAGGATCTAAGGTGATGTCAGCCAACTCCTTTTGAATCCTATGTCAAGAAAACAAAAGAGAGAAAATAAGTAATTTCCTGACATCTCTGCTTAAGCGTACTGTATTACTTCTCCAGGTAATAACAACAAAAGCCTACTGACAGCACATTTATGCACTTCACTTCTATTCCAAAGACATGTCCAGGCCAACACTTCATAACCCTGGTAATCTTTGCATCAACTTTGTAATGCAGACCAGTGTTATGCCCACTTCACCAGCTGGCTGAAAAATACTGTTTGACTCAAAATCAACAAAGTCCAAGACTTCATCCTTCATCTGGGGGCCACTCTGGCAAAAAAGTTTCTTTAATGCAAGAGTCAACTCTCACTGTGCTGACCTCTGCATGCTGTGCTTTTCTCCGTGCTGTGAGGACTCTGAGACAGAGCTCTCTCTTAGGAGCTCTGGGGGACAGTGCTGGGAAAGGCTATACTCCCCAGAACTCCACACACACTTTCCAAGATGGCACAACTGTGAAGGGGCTCAAGAGGGCTCAATTTCCCTTAAAGGAGCCCACTGGTGCTGGGCAAAGTGCAGCACTTCATGGTGGGAACAGTCACCTTCACAGGGTGCCAGGTGGACTGTGAGGAGTATTTAGTTTCAGTCAAAGCTTTGCACAGGCCCAATTAACAATTAGACTGAGAGCCACACTTAGGGTTGATGAGATCTGCCAAGGGCTCCCAGATCTTACAATGAAGAACACTTTACTAGCTTCTTACTGAGGTTGCTGAAGATGGATGGGGGGCGGGGGAACTCCCACATTCTGACTGATCGTATTAATGCCTTCACAGGAATGAAGGACAAATAGTATGGACAGATTTTCCCTCACTAACCACAATGAAGAATATCTAAGCATCGATGAAATCAGTAACAAAATTCCCATTGATTTTTATCACTTAGAAGGTAAAAGAAAGGCAATATTTAGAGATATCGTTGACCTTTATTCTTCTTTTTGCTCCTCCTTCCCCAAGAGGCCAGAATAGGAACATAGGAAGCTGCCATATACTGAGTCAGACCATTGGTCCATCTAGCTCAGTACTGACTACACAGACAGTGGCGTCTCCAAGATTACAGGCAGGAATCTCAGCCCTAACTTGGAGATGCCAGAGGGGGAATTTGGAACCTAGATGCTCCTCCCAGAGCAGCTCTATCCCCTGAGGAGAATACCAGCTCTCCTCTTTAACCCTTAACGGCACAACTAGAACTCACTTCCCTCTGTAAATTCTTAATGAAAACTCCTCCTTTCTTCACTGTGTCAAAAAACATCAATGCGAACAAGATGGAGAGCACTCGAGCTATCAGCTAACTTGCTAAAAAATAAACTCCAGTATCACAAAATATATACAGTACAAGGACCACAAGTGTGAGGTTTGTACCTTGCAAATATTTTCAATCATAATTCATATGGATAATTTTCTTATTGAAGCTGTGGAGATGAAACTCTTTAACCCTTAACGGCACAACTAGAACTCACTTCCCTCTGTAAATTCTTAATGAAAACTCCTCCTTTCTTCACTGTGTCAAAAAACATCAATGCGAACAAGATGGAGAGCACTCGAGCTATCAGCTAACTTGCTAAAAAATAAACTCCAGTATCACAAAATATATACAGTACAAGGACCACAAGTGTGAGGTTTGTACCTTGCAAATATTTTCAATCATAATTCATATGGATAATTTTCTTATTGAAGCTGTGGAGATGAAACTCCATAAAACTCCACCAAAGTGAAAGTAAGGTTCAAATTCAGGTAAATTTGAGAGATGAAGAACAAGTATTTCCTTGGAAATGTAGTCCTCTCTAGTATTGACTGTAAATGTCAGCAACCATACAAAATATCATCTTCCTCCAGAGCCCATGGAAGAACTAGTATTTTGCATCTCTAATCAGGAAAGCTCAAAGCATCTACCAAACCTTAATACTCAGCCCTTTCCTGTTATAATCCAAATCTACTTGTAAGTCAAACAAATGAAGAAATTAAGTGTTTTGCCCAAGGCCATGCAGTTAAGTCAGTAGCAAGGCAGAAAATAAGTAGAGATGTTTTTTGGTTTCATGTCACATGCTCTCAACTTTAATGACTATAAATGTAGGTGATCTATATTGGGACAAGACTCAAGGGGAGGGTTAGAGCAATTGTTGGGGGAAACAGGATAGTCTTTTAATTTAAAAATATCAGATGACAATACTGATATGGAAGAAGATGTACTTTATGCAGAACCTACCATGGCACAAGGATGTCACAAACACTCAGATATAGACAAAGAATGCAATTCATGTGTAAGGATATTCTCACCTCTTGGCACTGGTAGAGAGGAGCTTGGAGTTTTTACTCATGCTGACTTTACTTTCCTTCTTCTTAGGTGTGTTTGTCTCTTTCTCAGTCTGTTGGTTGGAGGATGAAGATGAAGAAGAGCTGGTGCTAGCCCTTGAATCGTCATCCGACATAGCTACCCCCCACTACGCACCCCAAACCTGGAGAGGAGACACCACAGGGAACGAGGATGGAAACAGAGTAAACGCATGGACAAGGAACCTAACTTCCAAAGGGGTCTTAGAAATCTCTGGATTTTTATTCTTTTTTTTTTTTTTTTTGGTCTCACTATAGGCTTTACAGGGCTTCAAAGAGGAAAAAGAAGCCATATCTCCCCAGTTTCAGTAACATTTAGTGCAGCTCCATCTCTGGAAAGGGGGAAGGGGAAGGAACAGAAAAGGGGACATATGCACACAGCAATAATTAATACAGGGGAAACAGGATTAGGGAGACAAAGTAATTTCCTTAGAATTCTGTTCCAAATCTTAACACAAGGGACCAATCATACCCTTCCAAAATATCTATTCCCAACAGCATACAGGACACATGGCAAAAAGAGACCGTAGACAGTGGGGAGGAAATATTAGTAGAAGAGGAGACAATCACTGCTCCCAAGGTGGAGTGAAAAAAGGATCAGTACCTTCAAAGGAAGGGGTGGTGATGGTGCCTAGGAAGGGCAGACTATCAACGAGGGTAGTGAATGGGGTAGAGGATAGAAATTGTCTTAAGAGATTAGAGATGAAACTGGAAACCACAGGAAGTGGGGTGATGGTGGCAGTGGTAATACTTTTCAGAAAGCATATAACTGGTGACTGCTAATTCGGGGCGGGGGGTGGGGGGGCAGGGTTGCTCAGAATTGAAAAGGCAGAGAAAATTAAAGGGAAGGGGGGGAAACTATATGGGCAGAGAAGAGAAAGAGGGATCAGAAGCTGTCGGGAATAATTTCTGGGTACGAGAGGAGAGGATTTCCCACTAAGATTAAAGAGCTCAGTGGGGGAAGGACACCCCCCCTTCAATTTGAGAGCTGCTACTACCCAAAGAGGGAACCTCATCCCATCCTTCGCTTCTTCCCTACTTCTCGGCCTTCACGGCCCCCCAACCCCGGTTTCCCCTACAACCTTCCTCCTCTCCCCCCGCCGCCCCGGATTCCTACCTCCACCCCCATATCTTGCCTTCTCTCTCAAGCAGGACCTAGGCAGGCAAAAGCTGCACATCCAGACACCCTCCTCCTGCTACCACGGCTACCCTCCCCTGGCTCAGCCCGGGGAAAGGGGTTGGGGGCGGCCTCTGACAGCCCCAGAAAGGATCTCCCCGTTTCCTTTCTCTCCCTCCCCCACGTCTCCTTCGCCAACCCAGGTCGCTCCCCCCCCCCCCGCATCGCTCGCTTTGCCCGGGCAGCCACAAAGCCCTCTTCTGCCGCCCTTGCTCGTTTCCCTTCAGCGCCCTCCCGGGCCAAGCCGGGGCGGCCGCCGGGGTGGGGGGGCTGCGTCTTGCCTTGGAAGTGGGGCGCCCCTTCCCCATACCTCTCCCTTTGTGTCTGGCTGCTCCTCCTCGGTGCGGCTGGGCCTGGCCACTCGTGTCTCTCTCGCTGGGAGAGAAGCGGAAGTGCTGCAACAGCAACTATTAAACAGGCAATGGCTTCCCTGCCTGCCTGCCTGCCTGCGCGCTCCCCCCCACCACCCCCGCCAAGCAGGGGAGGGGAGCCAGCCGGTGTCACACACACATTTACACACAGACACACACACACTCGAGGGAGAGAGGCTCGACAGCTAGGGATGTGCAGTAGACCCCGGGGGGGCGGGGAAGGGGGAGCTTCTTCCCTACTGGGACGTGTCCTCACCTCCCCAGCCCAAACTTGTGTCCTTAAGGATTTTTAGGTGGCTGTCTGTCGAGGGAGAATAAAACGGGGGTGGGTGGGTGTGCCATGGGGAGAGCCCTTGATGTGACTGAAGCGAGCTGTGTAAACACCCCACACCTTGGCAGGGCACTGCTCAGACGCAGAGCCTTTATTTAAGAGACGGCCCTTCCACCCAACAAAACGGAGGAGTCAGGAGTGCGTGTTCTTAGTCCGGACCGGGGGCGTGGGGGGGGGAAAGGGAGGGGTCTCTGGAAAAAAAAGATGACACAGACTGATAGGTGTGTTTCTCCTCCCCCCTCCCATCTGCCTCACACCCAAAGACTTTTCAGGGTGTCCCTTTCTTTCATTCCTCCCCCCTCCCTCACCTGCCCACGTCTTAAAAAGCAGGAAAGGTGAAAACTGGAGGAGCGGAGAGGAGGACTGCAATGCCCAGCCTCAGAGCTCAGAGTTCCCCTTCTCTCACTCACTTTCCTCAGCAGACAGAAACCACCTGTCCCTGCTCCGGTGGCTGCAGCCTCAGCAGATTTTAACTGTCAAGCGTCCTAAAGCAACAGGCCTGCTGCTGCCGAGTAGAGAAGGAGCGGCTCCCTTTCCCGTCGAGGGGCTTGCACTGGTCCGAGTTGTGTAGAGCAGCAGCAGCAGCAGCAGCAGAAGGAACTGTCTTCCCCACGAAGAGCATCGAGGGACTCAGTGTCCCCTCGGTTTCACTCCTCTGGCCTCACCTGGCTTCACACCTGTCTCTCTCGCATCACATCTTAAGCAAACGGCAACAATTTCCCCTCTTCTTCATAAGCCAAGTTTAAGAAAGGGTGGGTGCTGCCAACTCAGCACGTGGGGCCCAGGGTGGGAGCTTTGAGGTGGGTTGTTGCCAAGCTGTGAGTTCTGGAACCGTTACTTCATATGGGGACATAGAAGAGCTTGGGGAAGGTGTAACAAAACGTTGTGTGATCATGTAACAGAAGTTATTAATACCAGAATTTCCCCCCCCACACACACACACCTTTTATTTTTTTTAGCTTTAGCTTTGCATTTTTAACTTCATTAGCTGATGGGTTTTCCCATTCTATAGTGCAGGATTCATTCCATTGTTCCGCTTGGGTGACATCATTAACTTACAATGGGGAAGTCTGTGATGTCACCAGTCCCATTCTGAGATCTAGCATGAAGGCGCTTGAGTCTTGGCAGCAGACTGAAGGAAAATCTGGTTTTATTTTTAAATGTATCAGTAATTCAGGAGCCAATCAGTGAGTCAGAGAGTTTCTTCACTGACTTTCTTCTCTCCATGGTTGCTACTGATCTGCTGCTGAGTTGCAGAAAAGCCAAGTGACCTTTCATTACAACTAGCAGAAATTCCCATCATTTTGAGAGGGTATGCTTTGGTCTCTAGCTGTGTGCTCTTCTAAGAATACAAGCCCCACATGCAAGAGCTGTCGTGATTTATCCCCAAATGCAAGAGCAACCTGATCTGGAGGGAGGTCTTTTCTTCATTCCTTATATGGCCAGCTTGTGTTCCCTAATAGAAAGCCAGTTGTGATGGTTCCACAGAGCAAGGAGGATGGAAAGCACCCACCCTCTTTCCTTTAGCGTGGCCCAGCATGTCCCTTTACAGCCAGCTTGCTATTGGGAAGAGCATGTCATGTGGGAAGGGAGATGGTGACCAAGCTGTGCCAGAGGAAAGAAAGAAGTCATCTTTCCTATTTGTTCTATTTTGTAAATCTGTATGCTCCATTCCCTATCCAAGGCATCACAACCAGAATACTCTCTTTGGTTATCACTCTGCTAACTCAGATGACAGGAAGATCCCAGAAGACAACCTCAGATGAACAATGAAGGATTTGGGCATGTTCATGTGAAAGACCAGCCCTTCAAGTACCCAGGTCCCCAGCCATTTAGGGCTGTATAGAGAACACCCAACAGTTTGAAATGGTCCAACAGCCAATGTGAAACACTGTAATAGTTTCCAAATGATGGGATATGTTCCCTATATTAGCCCAATTAGCAATCAGATGGACCACCTACTAGCTTCCATCTTATCAGGGCCAAGCTTCAGTTTATTAGAACTCATCCAGTCCATTACTAATCCTATACACCGATTCCTTATTTCTGCTCTGACTTAAATCCAATGAAGAGGAGAAAAAGACTGGGGTGTTATTGATGTACCGATGGCAGGGGCGTCACTATAATTGAGTGAAAGGGTTCAAAGAACACGGGCCCCCAGCTCCTGAGGGCCCTCCATCTCCATCTCTCTCTATTTTCTTCATTATCTCTGGGGGGCCGCCAGAGAGAGGGATGAACACAGGACCCCTCACCCCTAGCTACGCCCCTGACCGATGGCACTTTATTCCAAAAGCTTTATTTCATGTTAAACAGCCAGGGAGACAGAATGGACCCTATTGGACAGCATAATGTAAATGTCATGAAGTCAAGCGGCAGTGTCCCAATACCATCTTCAGGAATATTCCATCCATGTAGGAGTGAAGCCACTGAAGTCAGGGGCAGCTATCAAAAGAGGTGAGGTGAGGCAACAGCTTCAGGCAGCAACTGTGCCATGGGGTGGCACATGCAGGTCTCTGCACCGCCCCCATGGACATCGCCTTAGCTCTCTTCTGCTGCCGCTGCTGCTGCCACCTCCTTATATTAGTTGCCACCACCTCCCTGGTCACACCCCAACACTTCCTCCCTGGCCCTACCCAATCACTGGAAGCCTAGCACCCATCGCCACTTCTCTTCTTGGCTGTGTTCAGCACTACCCCAGCTGGCATCAAAGATCACGAGTTAGTCTGCCTCACTCACCCTCTCTATCATTCAGCAAACCTGTGTGATTTGTCTTCTCCATTTTGGAAGCAACAAAACACACATGTCTGTTTGCTGGAGAGGAGAAAGAACATGTGCTAGAGAGGGAGATTGGTCAGTGGTGATGCCTGCTACCTGCCTCTGGCTGGCATAGCTGCTTACTGTAGCAGGAAGCAAAGGACATCCGGCATCAGCAACAGGCCTCCGGCATTAGTAGCAAGCCAAGGATCTCTCTTGCTGTGCCAGTTGTCTGGTTCTCTCTCCCGCTCCCATGCAGTCTGAAAAATGAATGTGCATGCAAGAGAGAGATCCGGTCAACTGGCGCAGTGAGAGAGATCACCATCCTGCCACTGGATGTCCACTGCCTGCTACAGCAAGAAGTGACACCAGCCAGAGGCAGGCAGCAGGCATCACCATTGGCTGGCCTCTCTCTCTAACCAAGAAGAGGCTAGCGTGCTTTGTCTGCTCCCAAAAAGGAAGAGGCAAAGCACACAAGTTACTGCAGAGAGTATGAGTGAGAGAGCTGGTGATGCTTGATGCCAGCTGGAGAACAACTCTGAGTGCTGCTGAGAAGGGAAGCGGCAACCAGAACTAGGCTTCTGGCCTGGTGGTGAATTGTGTGACTGAGTGCATGCCTAGTGATGGGGCAGTGGTGTGGGACTGAGTAAGTGCTCAGTTGATGCAGGGGCCTGGGCTGGCAAGGCAGCAACGGTTGGTGGCTTTGAGCAGCAGCCTGCCTCAAATCGCCTCTGATTGAACCACAGCACCTAAACCAGTCCCTAACTCAGACAGCCTATGCAGAAAGTTACTGTGTCTGTGGACATCAAAAACCACATTTCCCCTGTTCTCCTCCTTCAGGGCAAGCAAGATGATTTCTGTGCCCAAACAGGCCTGAGACCAGGAAGAATGCATCCAGCATATCCGTTCCATCTTCATGTGATTTGGCTTGGCGTCATCTTCTGCCAGCAACTAAGGGCTAAAGACAGAAGTCAATGCTTCCTCCTCAGTGCAGCTTGGACTTTCCTTAGCAGTTGGCTTACTTCCAGGGAGACATACCAGACAGACACAAACAAAAAAGTCCTATTGATGGGCTTGCTGTGAACTCATTTTAGCAACAATAGCCATACTCACACATTATGTTTGATGTACATACAATCTGTGTACAGTGTATGTATATTCAGACCTGTACACATGTACAGTTATTTGTACATATGTATTTATACACATATATATACATTATGTTTAGTGGAAGTACCACAGCACACTTCTTGTTTCCTACACTGGAGGGGGCCTGAGCTTGACTAATAAAATGAATTCATGTACAGATATTCACACAAAAAGACATGAGACCTGTATACACATACAACATGATGTCTGAATGGGGCTAACATGTCCAAAGAACAAGAGGACATGCTGCACGTGAAATCCAGTGTAACCAAGTAGATAGAATAAATGTGTGCATGTGTGTGTTCATTCACATGCGCACATGCATGTACCTTCACACTCATGGACAAAGAAAGGAAGTAGATTTGGCTCCCAGTGCAATGGCAATCGTTTTTTGCATAGAATTAAGTGAAAGCTATTCTCTTATGCCAAAGAAGGTATGAGCCAAATTACACATGGCTCTCAGGAGTGTGTAATTAGTTCCTGGTGTTTTTTTCCTTTTTACAAAATGCTATCTGGAGGCTTTAAACTAAAGCAGAAGACCCCCATGGAGGGGAGGAGGGGGGAAAAAAGACTTTATTAACCCTTTCCTCTCTTGTGCTTTCTCTGCTGAAAAAAAATGTCCAGCTATTTAAAGCAGTTGTGAGAGTGTGGCAACAAAAGATGCCTGAAAGATGTCACATATCGCTTGGCTCTAACTGTGTGTGTCAAAATCTATCCCTGAACATGATCATGTCAGTTTGTGGGGCAGGGGAAGATCAGAGTAGAGCAATGGGTTTTATTCCCCTTTTCAAGATTCTTTTAAATTGCAGTCCATTTACTTCATCTCATAAAACTTAAGACCATCTGAGAACTGGACCTTATCCTACCTGCCTGGATCCTCCTAGTTTCTTGGTCACAGTAGAGTATAACATTACTGTTTTGCACATACCACCATTTATACTACCTTTCAAACTGCAGACTTTTCCTCCATTCTGATCATGATCATGATCATGATCATCATCATCATCTATATTCTTGGGTTAGTCCCTTGCTAACTGAGCAAAGAGGAACGTAGTAGTGATTCTCTTTATTTAGCAGGGGGAGAGCAACTGGCCCTATCCATCCCAAGCAAAGCATCCCTCCAGTGGCTGTTGCTGGTATCTATCTTATGTTTCTTTTTTTTGAGATTGCAAGCCCACTGGGGATAGGGAGCCATTCTGTTTATTTATTTATAGCTATGTAATCTGCTTTGGGAACGTTTATTGAAATTGATTGATTGATTGGTTAAGTGCCCAAAAGCAGTATCTAAATATTCATCATATTTGTATCTCTTTCTTGAAGGATGAAAAGGGAAAGTTTTGTAAAGTCTGAAATGATGTGTAAGTGATGTGGGAGGGGTGCTTTCTCTTTGTGCTAAACATGCTGGGTGCACAGGAGCATGGCGGAAGCAAGATGATGTATAACGTAAGAGGATCCCAAAGGGCTTGTGTGGCACCTTCTCAGATCAAGTGAGCACAGACATGAATGTGAAGAAGATTTGAAGCCTCACTTCCGTTGGAAGTCCCCAGCTGAACGTACACAGGGAGTGGAGCTGTCCAGCCACAATCAGTTCATGTTACATTTGCAGCCTGGCCAGTGTGCCTCCCTGTGCACAGCCAAGGGCATCGCTAGGTTGGAGTGGGCCCTGGGACAAGAATTACGATAGGCCACCGGCCCCTGTCTTCCCCACCTCCCTGCCTTCTTTTTTCAAGAGTTGGGCGGGGGAGAGTGAAGAGTTAGCTGTTGCTCAACTGGCAGGCCCTTCTCCTTCAGGGTCCCAAATACATCCCCCCAAACCTGCTTGTTCAGTTATAGCTTTTGCCACTGGGCACAGCCACCTGCAGTTTTAGGCCCCTGAAGCCGATAGAGATACAGAGAGAATTAACTTGATCAAACACAATTGAAGGACAAAAGGCTAAAACCTTTCACAAATCTAATGCATGCTTCCAGATAGCGTGGTTTCTCATTTGCATTAGTGATTACGAAACTGGAAAATAATACTTATTCCAGTAGAAGAGTGCAATCTTGGGTCTGCAGCATTAGCAATGTTTTTATCAAGCAGTGAAAGTTGCCACAGTTCACATGAAAGATGATATTTTTCTCCCTACTTGGTGGGGTTTTATTTTAAATTGGCAAACACTGCATGGTATAATCGTCATGGACTAAACAAATAATACATAAAGGCAAAGGGCTCCTGGAGAGTCAGTTGTGTGACAGCTAGGCTTTATGCAGAGTGTGGAGGCTGCACGGGGGCTGGGGGAAAAGCAGAGGACTTGCCCCTGCACCTTTGGCAGGAAGTCTGATACAGAGAAAATAGGAGGTGAGGTTTTTCCCAGCACTGGAGGAAGTGGAAAGAAAACCTGCACTTGCAACATACCTGTATGTCAGATACTGTTAATGGCACAGGGACAGCAGATCCAGAAAAGGGTAGCAACCCCAACCAGGGCTTTGCTAGAGCCTGTTCACAAGACCACCATAGCCAACACAACAAACTTAAAGTCTACAGGTACTGCAGTATTGGTTCGAGAAAATATTATCATTTCTTCCTCGAAGTAGGAGGAAGAAGTAGGAGCTCACATAGGATTAACTTCCATACCTTGCTCCCAATAGACAGTTTGGTCGAGACTCGAGACAACAAAAGGGCCATGCCTTCGGGTCGCAAGGAGGCACGCAGCCATTTCTGCAATAACCGCCATTCCTTTCATTCCTCTAAGCAGGGCAACCGCTTTCGAGACCACTGCCTGAACCGCGGTCAAGGACGACCCCAGTGGGGAACCAACACCCACCGGAACCAGAAAAACAGATCGGGCTTCCGGCAGCCACAATACGCCGCCCTCCAGACCGGAAGTCAGCCAAACCGGAAGCAAAACTGACTATCTTCCAGTAGGGGCCAGGTTGCAGCACTTTGCCCCCAGGTGGGAGATGGCTGCTCAGGACAAATGGGTATTAAACACCCTGGGAGCAGGATATTCTCTGGAGTTCACCTCCATGCCACACAACCAGCTCATTGTCTCCCCACGGCCCAAGAACCTAATCAAACACCAACGCATGAAGCAGGCCATTCACCACCTGCTCCAGATCCAGGCCATAGAGCCAGTGCCATCAACAGATTTATCTCATGGCGTCTACTCTGTTTTGTTCTTGGCACCCAAGAGAGATGGGACATGGTGCGCAGTTCTGAACCTAAAATGGCAAACCTCTTCACCCGAAAGCAGCGCTTCCGAATGGAGTTCCTCCATTCCATTCAGACCCAGCGTAGCTCCAACTATACACTTAGAGTTTGAGCACGCGCAATTAGCGAAGAGAGGCTATTCCAGGACAGTTCAAAACACAGGCGGCAAAGTACTAACAGGATTTACCAGGCAACCTGGGCCGCCTTCTTTAGATGGGCTAGATGTAAGAAGGTAGACCCCCTTTTGGCCAGGGTTCCCCAGGTCCTTGCTTTCTTACATGAGCCCCTGGTGGCGCAGTGGTAAAAACTGCCGTCCTGTAACCAGAAGGTTACAAGTTCGATACTGACCAGGGGCTCAAGGTTGACTCAGCCTTCCATCCTTCTGAGGTCGGTAAAATGAGTACCCAGAATGTTGGGGGCAATATGCTAAATCATTGTAAACCGCTTAGAGAGCTCTGGCTATAAAGCGGTATATAAATGTAAGTGCTATTGCTATTGCTATTACAGGCGAAATGGACCAAGGCCTGCGGCACAATACCCTGAAGTGACAGGCATCAGCCCTGGCATCCATCCGAAGGTTAAGAGGAGCCAGGGGCATCTCCCTGCATCCCCACCTTTCCCGTTTCTTACAAGGGGTGACCAACATAGCCCCTCCACCAGTCCATCGCTTTCCTTCATGGAACCTTAATAAAGTCCTGAATGCCCTCACAAGGGCCCTCTTCGAACCACTATCTTCCATTCCCCTAAAGTATCTATCCTACAAGGTCCTGTTCTTAGTGGCAATCATGTTGGCCCATAGGGTATTGGAATTGGGGGCCCTCTCGATTAGAAAGGAGCTCTGCGTCTTTCAGCCCAATGCAATGATTTTGAAAACCGATCCTACCTTTGTGCCAAAGCTAAACTCTGTTTTTCACCGATCTGAGGCTATAATCTTACCATCCTTTTGCCCGAAACCCAAACACCCTCAGGAACGCAGTTGGCATTCCTTAGATGTCCGCAGGGCTCTGCACACATACATTCAAAGGACCTTAGGTGGTCCAAAGCTCTCTTCGTGTCCTTCCACGCTACTTCCTTGGGCGCTAAGGCCTCAGAGGTCACCTTGGCATGTTGGCTTAGGGCATGTATCACTTCTGCATACCAGGCACTGTTGCTACAAGTTCCCAGAAGCTCACTCACATGAGGCTCACTCGACATGGAATGCAACCACCTCGGCGGCCTTCTCAGCACAGGCACCTCGGGGGGAAATCTGCCGCGTGGTCGTCCACCTCCCCCTTTCTCAAACATTACAAAATCAATTCCCTTTTTACGGATCAGGCAGCCTTCGGGCGCATGGTCCTACAGCAGGTGGTACAACACTGATCCACTTCCTCCCCCCTCAGGATACATAACTGCTCTGGTTGGTCCCTATGTGAGCCGTGACCTCCTTCGAGGGAGAAAGAAACTTTGGACTTACCGTGAAGGGTTCTTTCTCCTCTGAAGTAGGAGGTCACGCAGCCCACCTGTGGATCAGGGACTAGCTGGCCAGGGGGGTTCTCCTGCCGGGGCCTGGCACCTCTATGGTTATGAGTCAAGAACCAATTCCTCAGGTTCAGATCTCTTCCGTCCTTTCCTTATTATCCCGTGCATGCTATCTTTTTCATGCCCACCCTTTTTCTTCACACCTTGAGAACCTCAGATATACCAAACCTTGGAGCACTGCGGGCAGCTCAGGCTCTCGAACGCTGCATTTGGATCATGACACTTGACAGTCAGAACTGGGGGTTACACCTAAGCATGCTGGGAGAAGGGGACTGATGTCAGCTACCTGAAAACACCTGAAACTTCCTGTCTATTGGGAGCAAAGGATGGAAGTTAACCCTATGTGAGCCGTGACCTCCTACTTCAGAGAAAGAACCCTTCACGGTAAGTCCAGTGTTTCTTTCCCAAAGGTAGTTTACTCATTTATGCTGAGAAAAGAGGTGAGGCATGAGAAATTACCCACCCTCATCCCAAGCTTAAGGTCCTTCAGGAGGTGTTTTGCATTACAGGTCCCGGATTAGTTTGCTAATCACTTGATTTGCTCTGAAAGAAGTAGCTTGATGCTAATGAATGAGCTTCCCCCACCTCTCATGTCCATGAAAATCAGTTTTAGATGCACTTAGGAGGCAATCCCTATTACTGATAGCTACTTCTGAGGAAATGCACTGGGTATGCACATAGCTAGGGGAGAGGAGGACTGTGTTCATCCCTCTCCCCAGCGGCCCTTCAGAGTGAGGGAGATAATGAAGAAAATAGAGAGGAGTGGAGCTGGGGGGCCCTCTGGAGCCCAGGTTCATTGAACCCATCCGCTCAATTATAGCTATACCCCTGGCACTGGGGTGGAGTGGGAGGGGGGAATCTTTCAGTCTGCAGCTTCTCCATGCAGACCCTGAAGAACTTCAGTTGCAAGCTCAATTGGTTACTTGTACCCACAGACATCCCAAAATGAAGAGAGAGAAAATCCACATTGTTCTAGATAATGACAGCAGTCTGCACAGCTCCGCCCTTTCTTCCTTCATAAGAACACTCCTGCTGGATCAGGCCCAAGGCCTATCTAGGCCAGCATCCTGTTTCACACAGTGGCCCACCAGATGCCTTTGGGGAGCCCACAGGCAAAAAGTGAGAGCTTGCCCTCTCTCCTGCTGTTGCTCCCCTGCAACTGGTATGGAGAGGCCTCTGAGGCTAGAGGTGGCCTGTATACATCAGACTAGTAGCCATTGATAGACCTGTCCTCTGTGAATTTGTCTAAGACACTTTTAAAGCCATTCAAGCTAGTGGCCATCATCCTGTGGCAGAGAATTCCATAAATTAATTGTGTGCTGTGTGAAAAAGTACTTACTTTTGTCAGTCCTAAATTTCCCGGCCTTCAGTTTCAGGGGATAACTCCTGGTTCTAGTGTTGTGTATGAGAGAGAAAATTTTCTCTGTCCACACTCTCTACTCCATGCATAATATTATTTTCCTCGATCATTTCTCTCTGTAGTCACCTCTTTTCCAAACTAAAAAGCCCCAGATGATGTAGCCTTGCTTCAAAAAGGAGGTGGTCCAGGGCCCTGATCATCTTGGTTATTCTTTTCTGCACCTTTTCCAGTTCTACAATAATCTTCTTAAGATATGGTGACCAGAGCTACATGCAGTACTCCAAATGTGGTCACATCATAGATTTGTAAAGGGCCATGATAATATTAGCATTTTTATTTCCAACCCCCTTCCTAATGATTCCTAGCATGAAATTTGCCTTTTTCACAGGTGCCATGCATTGAGTCGACACTTTCAATGGGCTGTTCACTATGACCTCAAGATCTCTCTCTAGATCAGTCACTGACAGTTCATACCCCATCAGTGTATGTGAAGTTGGGTTTTTTGCTCCAGTAGCCACCTAATGGCACAGCTGGGAAATGACTTGACTAGCAAGCCAGAGGTTGCCTGTTGACCATGATTCTGAGATGCATCAGAGTCTGATCCAGCACACCACCAGATTTTGAGTTTGATACCTCTGGATTAGAGAAAAACCCTAGTACCTGCTTGGAGAACTACCAAGAATTCCTGCATTTCACACTTTTTTGTGGAGCGAGAGAGAAACCTGGGATTCTAATGTCCAGCGAGTAAACACAGCTCAAAAGCACAAAGGGGAAAGGGGCCAGGAGGGGAAAGGGGCCAGGAGGGGAATATCCTTACTTCCAGCTCCAAACCAAGAATCACCCACTCCCCAAAGGGAACTCCCCAAGTTCCCTGACTAAACGGCTACTCCCCAAAGAAGTGCAAACAATACAAGATCCAGTGCAGCCACACAGGGGGTTTCTCTTTGTAGGTACAATCAAGGCGTTCCCTTGAACACCCCATTCCGGATGGGCTGAGATTGGGCAGGGCTGGAGGTGGCAATAGTCCCTGTGGAACCAGCTATAAGACTTAATTCAGCCACCACTCCATTTTCTCTTCCTAATTTCCTTTTCTGACTCCAGCCCCCACCAATTGCATCTACCAATCAGAAGGCAGAGCAAGGAGACACCAAAAATGGTGGCGGGGGAGGAGGATAAAGAGTAAGAACCCTGCTTATTATCTGTAATAATTTGTTCTTAGTGCCTGTTCTTATGCAGCCAGTATTAAACACTCGGTTTCTTTCTTCAAGTTGTCATTCTTAAGCCATTGCCAGGTCTTGGTGATGTTTGATTTTCTGGTTATATTGTGCAAATATTGACCATACAGTGGCTTATTTTTCCATTTTTCTGCTCGGTTCTTGACTTGTTCTTTCTTGTAGGCCTGCTTTGTTTCATTGGTGTTAATTTGGCAAAGAGGCACCTTTTAACGTGATTCTCTTTATTTAGCAGGGGGAGAGTAACTGGCTCTATCCACCCCCAGCACAGTACCACCAGTGACTGTTGCTGGTATTTATCTTACATTTATTTTTAGATTGTGAGCCCTTTGGGGACAGGGTTCCATCTTATTTGTCTTTTCTCTTTGTAAACCACCCTGAACTATTTTTGGAAGGGCAGTATAGAAATTGAATAAAATAAATAATAAAAAACCCCAGTGAGGCACTACCTTGGTGTGGTTGTAGGGCTTGCGTGCTCTGAGGAAGGTGAGAGCTAGGCCAGAGGTCCAACCATACTGGACGGGTCTCACCAGAGGAGCCAGACGAAGAGTGCCTCTTCCATCAACAATCTGGTGAGACATAATTTTAATAAATCTATACCGGATTGGTCATTGCCCGGGTCAACAAGGACCGCGCCAGGCAGGGGCGTAGCTAGGGGAGAGGGGGCCCGTGTTCATCCCTCTCTCTGGTGGCCCCCCAGAGTGAAGGAGATAATGAAGAAAATAAGGAGGGGTGGAGCTGGAAGGCCCTCAGGAGCTGGGGGCCCGTGTTCTTTGAACCCTTTTGCTCAATTATAGCTACACCCCTGGCACCAGGTGCTGGAGTCCCTGGACATCTGGTGGCAAGTGGGCTACAGGACTCAGGATCTTCAGTTGAGCAACCAGGGCTGGAGACTGCAAGTTTACTGGAAGAAACGTTGCTTAACCGGAAAAAAAAATATACAAAAAAATGCCAACAAGGAAATAATGATCTTCTATTACAAATCTAGTCCAACTAGAAGAGGTTATTTTAAAAGAATGTACCAAATTTGGAAAGAGAAGCATCCAGATACAGAAATAACAGAACAAAGGTTAGCAGACCAGAGAAGATCCAAAATAAGAAATAAAGTATTCACGAAAGTTGAGCTGGAAGAAGAATTACCACCAACTGAAGAAGTTGCTCAGCCACAGGTGGAGGAGGTGTTGGAAATAGAGGATGCCACTGTTGCTGAACTGTTTCAAATTCAATACCAGGCACCCTCCCCTTTGCCTTCATCTCAAAAACCTGAATGCCGTTTAACAGAAAAGCAACAAGAACTAAAGCAAAAAATAACTGAGCACATGAACCAATCAACCACCAGGGTTCGACTTCCAGCTCTAAAAACAGTTGCCAAAAAACAACTTGCTCAGGCATTAAAAGATGTCAATGCTGCACTTGCAGAAATAACAACCAATAATTTGCAAGAAACAAACCAACTAATTTACAGTGCAGCAACAATAACGACACAAGAGCTTGGATATAAGATCAGTGGACCTGTAAAAAAGAAGAAGTAGTACATCACCTAAATGGAAGATTAGATTAGAAAATAAAATCTCCAGGCTTCGATCAGATGCTAGTAAATTGAAAGATATGAAAGACAAGAAGCTGAAGAATGAAAACACCAAACAGTATCTGATCCAAAAATACCATCTAGATTCAAGGAAAATTAGAGAAGTCCTGGAAATAATAAATTCTTCAAGGCCTCTTTTCTCCTCCTCTACTGTTTGATGGACTTGCAGCATTCCTCTTCCACCCAAGGCTATACACTGAGGGAAGTATAGCCTATCTACATCACTGCAGGGGTGCAAAACATGATTGATGGCCATTATTTTCCTGGTCTTACGATCTAGCGTCTCTAGCTCTGCCTGGGTCCAGTCTATTATTCCTGCAATGTATCTAATAATAGGTATAGCCCAGGTGTTTATGGCTTGTATGGTGTTCCCACCATTGAGTTTGGACTTTAGGATTTTTCTAACTCTCCTGTATTCACTTCTAATTTTGCTTTTAACTTCAGTGTGTGCGATGTTTACAGCCTGGAAAATGCCCAGGCTGTAAAGTATTTGTAACGTTCTTTCTCTTCCAGGTTCTTGATGTTGCTTCCATATGGCAGTTCTGTTCCTTCTGTTTTTGTTATTTTTCTTCTGTTCATTATTAATGCAGCACACTTGTCTAGTCCAAACTCCATTGCTATATCGCTACTGATTATACGGACAGTGTTTAGCAGTGATCCAATTTCTGACTGGGACTTTCCATACAACTTCAGATCGTCCATGTACAGCAGATGGTTGATTTGACTTGATGTTTTAGATGTTTGGTATCCAAGGCCTGTTTTGTTTAGTATTTGTGAAAGTGGAGTCATGGTGATTAGAAACAACAGAGGGGATAGTGAGTCTCCTTGGGAAATACCTCTTCTAATGCTAAGCTGTCCAAGTTTCTTGCCATTGATTGTTAACTGTGTACTCCACATGCTCATTGCCTTTTTAAATAAATATCTGAATGTTTTTGCTGACACCAGTTGTTTCTAAACATTTTAGTAACCATATATGAGGCAATGAGTCAAAGAATTTCTTGTAGTCAATCCATGCAACACTTAGATTTGTTTTTCTTCTCCTGCAATTTTCTAAAATCATTTTGTCAATTAGCAGCTGGTCTTTTGTGCCTCTAGTGTTCGGGCAGTTTCCTTTCTGTTCAACTGGAAGCTGCTTATTAGTTAATAAGTGTTGCATTACTTCATCTGCTGTTATTCCAGTAAATAATTTGAACATGGTTGGCAGGCAGGTTAGCGGTCTATAATTACTAGGAACTGCAACTTTTGCTGGGTCTTTCATGATGAGATGAGTTTTCCCAGTTGTTAGCCATTGTTCAATATCACCTCCTTGCAAAATGTGATTGAACTGTTTTGATAGTTGTTTATGAAGGCTTGTTAGGTGTTTAAGCCAAAAGCCATGCAGTTCATCGTCGCCTGGAGCAGTCCAATTTTTCATTTTCTTTGCTCTTTCACTTATTAATTCTGGTGTTATTATTAGATCTTGCATTTGTTGGTTACATTTTTCGACCTCTTTCACCCAGCCTGCTTTTTTATTATAATCTATTGGATTGTCCCATAATTTCCCCCAGAACTGCACTGTTTCTTCTTTATTTGGTGTTTCTAGGTTTCTTGCAGTGTCTCTTTCTATGCTTTGGTCAAAACGTTTCTGATTGGACTGGAATTGGAGACTCTGCCTGTGTTGTGTGATTCTGGCTTCGTATCTGCTAATCTTCTTTGACACGGCTGTTATTTACTGCTTTATTATTTCCAAGACTTCTGTAATTTTCCTTGAATCTAGATGGTATTTTTGGATCAGATACTATTTGGTGTTTTCATTCTTCAGCTTCTTGTCTTTCATATCTTTCAATTCACTAGCATCCGATCTAAGCCTGGTGGTTTTATTTTCTAATCTAATCTTCCATTTAGGTGATGTACTACTTTCTTTTTAACAGGTCCAATGATCTTATATCCAAGCTTTTGTGTTGTTATTGTTGCCGTACTGTACATTAGTTGGTTTATTTCTTGCAAATTATTGGTTGTTATTTCTGCAAGTGCAGCATTTACATCTTTTAATGCCTAAGCAAGTTTTTTTTGGCGACTGTTTTTAGAGCTGGAAGTTGAACCCTGGTGTTTGTTTGCTTCCTGTGCTCAGTTATTTTTTTGCTTTAGTTCTTGTTGCTTTTCTGTTAAATGGCATTTGGGTTTTTAGGATGGAGGCAAAGGGGAGGTTGCGTGGTTTTGAATTTGAAACAGTTCAGCAACAGTGACATCCTCTGTTTCCAACACCTCCTCCACCTGTGGCTGAGCAACTTCTTCAGCTGGTGGCAATTCTTCTTCCATATCAAAAGCCTGTGTTGCTCTTTGCAGTTCTTCCAGCTCAACTTCTGTGAATACTTTATTTCTTATTATGAATCTTCTCTGGTCTGCTAGCCTTTGTTCTGTTATTTCTGTATCTGGATACTTCTTTTTCCAAATTTGGTACATTCTTTAAAATAACCTCTTCTAGTTGGACTAGACTTGTAATAGCAAATAATTATTTCCTTGTTGGTGTTTTTCGTACATTTTTTTTGGTTAAGCGATGTTTCTTCCAGTAAACTTGCAGTCTCCAGCCCTGGTTGCTCAACTGAAGATCCTGAGTCCTGTAGCCCACTTGCCACCAGATGTCCAGGGACTCCAGCACCTGGCACGGTCCTTGTTGACCTGGCTGATGACCAATCTGGTATAGGTTTATAAAAGATTCAAGCCAAATCTTTCTCCAGTTGCGCTCTAGTCATCTACCTTGCTGCTTCAGTTATACGTTAGTTCCTTTGCTTTGCAAATATTTTTTAGGATAAAAAGAGAATTAGTTTTGAAATAATACAATATCTGCCAAAGATATAATGAAATGAGTAGGTGGGTACATTTTGTCTATTCTGTTAAGTGTATCTTCAATGGTCAAGAGTGCCTTGTGTTGTGAGATACTCATATATAAAGATTTTATATCTAAAGTTACCATAACGTCCTCATCCTGTACATGGGTAATTGTCGATAATTTGAGTAGATCTACCATCTCCTTGGGAATTCTTCCGCTTTTTTGATCTTCCAAGAAGCACAGAAAGAAAGGCTTGATGTCAGAAGGGTACACAGCAATGAGTGGAAAGCAAAAGTGATCCAGGATCCAGACACCAGGAAAAGACAGCACTTGCAGTTAATCACCATGGTGTTGTACAATGGTTGGCAGAAGGCCACACAGCAATCATAAGCCATGCAGGCCAGGAGGAAGCCATCGGTGTTGCTGTATAGTTGAAGAAGAAATACATCTCCACTGTAGGAGATGGTTTTACTCTGAGACATAAGGCTTACCAATATCTTGGGAACAGTGGTGGAAGCCAACGTGACATCAGCCAGTGAGAGGCAGCCAAGGAAGAAGTGCATTGAGGTGTGAAGGAGATGGCCATCCAAGTGGATGAGAAGGATTGTCAGCAGGTTCAACAGGTAGATGGAGAGAGAAAAAAGGAAGAGAAGACTCTGGTGTTCGGGTTGGGTGGAGATATCTAAAAGGACCATTTCAAAGATGGCCGTTTGTTAAATAGACAGACTTTATTACAGTCTTTGACCAGTACAGAGACATGAAGAACAGAACACAGTGTCACGCCCATGCAACAATATAGTTTTATGAATAGATAGTGACATAGTTTTGTTCTCCCTGGCCATTTTACAGCTTAGCAGAAGAAACAGGAAGCACCCAACCAAAAAAGCAAAACAAGAGACAAAATCTCAAGGTGCTGTGAACCATTTATTGGAGCCCAACGCATTTTGGCTACAAGAGGCTTTCTTCAGGGGCAGTGCTAACATGACATTTTAAAATGCAGAAAAACCACTTAATAACAAACACATTTGAAACAAGATAAAAATGAAACCACCAGTAAGATGTATCATACTCATGGCAACTTACATTTATAGTATTCCAAAGAAAACTAACAAGTAGTTATTTGCCTTCTCACAAGCTTATAACATTGCCAACTGGAGAAGCAAATTCATACTATTGCCAATAAACCTTGCTGTAATTCATTAACGCTGAAAACAACTTAAAGGAATATCATACCCTTCATTTAAGCATAGCCAAAAAAAAAAAAAAAAAATCAAGCTCCAAATTTAATTTCTGTGGAGCCAAAGTGCTCAATTCCCAAACCCACCATGCTTCTCTTAAGTAGAGCTTTATCATTTCCATGTATATATATTTTTTCAATTGCCCCAAACAGTACATCCCTAAAGGAATGTTTTTTTCTCCACACACACACAAAAGAAGAGCTACCAAAGGGGCACCATTCACATTACTCAGATGTTCATCAATATGTCTTTTCAAAGGTCCAGATGTCTTACCAACTCCCACTTACATTTATTGCACGATTCAAACTTCAATATGGACTGGAAAATCATCTTAAACAATTTACCCTTGAAGAAAACTCATGCATAGAATTGGTGCATTGTATTTTTGGAATGTAGGAACTAGAGAATTTGAAATATTGTTTTGTAGTCCTGTAACCGAGAGGATTAGATTTGCAAAACCCCGCCAACGTAGACACAAAGCATGTATTTTGGAGTTAAACTGGGCCACAGTTTTATTCAAAAAGGCTGAAAGGTAGAAGATGATTGGCTTTCCACCCCCTACAGTGCGGAAGCTAGGAACTAGCGGAAGCGCAAGTTCCGCATAATAGCTTAGGGCGACACACCTTGGCTGAAGAAAGCATCAGCCCCAAGTCATCTGCTGTCTATCTTTGCCAACCTAGTGCCAAGGCACCTGCTTAAAGGATTTGCCCCTCTCACGCCATGTAGCATTTAAGGTTAGCAATCCTCCCACAGATTAGAGAGAATCCTGGACAGCGCTCCCTGTGCTCTAAAGCAGAGTTTCTCAACATGTGGCTCCCCAGATGTTATTGGACTTCAACTCCCATAATCCCCAGCCCCAGTGCCTTTGGATGTGAATTATGGGAGTTGAAGTCCAATTACATCTGGGGATCCACACATTGAGAATTCCTGCCCTAAAGCATCTAGGGACTGTCGAGGACCCCTCTTTAAACCAAACACATGCCTTAAGGTGTTCACCAGCCTTATACTACTTCAGAAGCCGCACTGTACCTGCCACAAGGAAGGGCCAGCCTAGCTTGGCTCCTTCCACCACCCACAAGACAAAAGCCAACCCTCTACGCAATTCAGCCAAGAAAATATCACACCCTTTGTAGGACAAATGAACCCCATCTCCCCTGAATAATTCTGGCTGAA
Source organism: Hemicordylus capensis (assembly GCF_027244095.1). Lineage (NCBI taxonomy): Eukaryota > Metazoa > Chordata > Lepidosauria > Squamata > Cordylidae > Hemicordylus > Hemicordylus capensis. The sequence goes on from NC_069662.1 coordinate 109,395,691, forward strand.
TGTGGCAGATATTGTGGTGAGGCATAACCCCATCTCCTGGAACTGAAACAAACTTGCTCAGGGCTCAGTTAATCTTTGCCCAGGCCTTGTCAACCTTTCTAGGCCACAAGGCTCCATGCTAAATGTGGCAGTGGAGCACACAGGCCATAAAAGCAAAACTCCTGGGATCCAATCCTGCAATACCTCCAGATCCTGACACACCCCAGAGGAGAAGGCCAGTCCTAACTTACTAACCAGGTTATCCACCCCCACAAGATGAACTAAGAAAATGTCCAGGGGCTGGTTAGGCTCCAGGAATTCCCAAACTGCAGGCAACCGCCGACTGAAGAGCATACCCCTCTTGCTGATCCATGAGATCACAGCAAACTGGCTCAAGCAGAGTTGTGGACTAACAAGCGGGCTCATGGAAGCAGCTGGGACACACAACACAATCAAGTGTCCAACAACCAACACCCCGGCATGCTGCTCCAGCTGGCCAGGTCCTGCCAAAAAAGAGAGACACAAGTTATGGAATGCCTTGCTTCTGTTTATAGCACTTGCAAACCTTAGACCACCAGTGCCCAGTGCGCTCAACGCTGTCCTCTGCATAATCAAGCATTTATGCTGTGGAAGCCACCCCAGTCCTGAGGGAGTGAAGGGGAAATGTGTCAGAAAAGCCCAACATTTTACAATAAAGCCTGATGGCTGCCAAATGGCTGGCCAATGTGGTAGCTGAAAGCCCATCGGAGCACAGCTGCACCAAATACTGCATCATGGGCTCAACCAGCACTGGCCACACATCTGCCAAGCCCCATGATGCCCCGAAAGATGGAAACAACCGGACCTTCCTAGCATAGGCCACTTGAGCACTTTGGACCAGGAAGGCCCACATTGCCCTGTGTGCCACTACGTGCCAAGGTTCCAGAGCCAAAGCAGCATCCTGTCCGGTTCCAGATGTGCCCCCAGAGACAGCTGTCAAAAACGTTCCTCCTGCAAACAAGAAAACGTGCTTCTGCAATACCATTCTGTAGCCCCGGGAAATGCCTGGCCATGGACATAACATTATGCCATAAGCACTGACAAACAAATGCCTGAACTACTCCCATAACCTTCTGAGATTTGGAAATCTGGGTGTTGATAACATACACTGTGGCCAAGTTATCACACCAAAAATGCACTGTGGCGTTCTCAAATAATTCCATCCAGATGCAGAGTCATGACTCTGGGAAAAGAATCCAGAAAAGTGAGGTATTTTGTTGGACCCCTCTTGGCCCAATCAGTGGGCCAGACTGAAGCATACCAGTGGCCCCAAAAATAAACCCCAAAGCCAGCCCTTCCAGCTGCATCCAAATGCACCTGATGGTCTGCTTCCAAGAGGTACTCTGTGTGCCAAAAGATACCTCATTGTAAGGGTCCAGAAAGGACACCCAAACTTCCAAATCCACCCTCATATGTGCAGAGATCTGGAGCCTGTGGTGAGGTTCCTCGAGACCAATAGGGGTGTCACAGAAACACCGAAGGAATGCCCTGCCTGGAGACACAACTTTGCATGCAAAGTTCAAATGCCCAAGCAGGGCTTGCAACTCCTTGGCAGAAATGTAGGTCTGAAGGTGATCCTTAAAAGCCCTCAGCTTGTCATCCAGCTGCCAGGAACAGACTGCTACTGTATCTAGCTCAGTTCCCCTAAACATCAGTCTAGTAACCGGGCCTTTGGTCTTGTCCTTTGCCAGGGGAACACACAGCTCCCTGTACAGGTCAATGAACATGTGCAATAGCCGCTCACACTGGTCAGTGTGGGCCAGCCAAATGAACAAAAAGTCATCTAACGAGTGGGCAGTAGTGCCCACCCCAGCCCTATGCCTAACTGCACTTTCCAACACAGAACTGAATGATTCAAAGGTGGCACACAAAATAGAGCAGTCTATCGGCAAGGCCCTGTCAATGTAATATGAACCCCCAAAGGCAAAGCTTAAGAGACAAAACTCAAGGGGGTGAACACGTAAACCTCAAAAACAGACTATGTTGCATATTGCCAGCAATGCCACCGGGCTACAACTGTGTACAACACGCATTGCCTGATCAAATGATGTGTACTTGATGCAGCAAAACTCTACCGGGATGCCATAGTTAACAGAAGCCCCTTTGGGGAAAGACAGGTGGTGAATCAACCTGAATTCCCCCAGTGCCTTCTTGGGCATCATCCCCAAAGGTGAAACCCTATGGCTGGGCAATGGTAAGGACTCAAAAGATCCCAGCACCCACCTCAAATGCACTTTCTTCTGAATTTTGTGGAAGACAATGTCTTCCATCCCCCTGTACCGACCGCAAATTGTTGTTCCTTGTTCTCTTGTTCCTTAGCCAATTCACCCCCTTTAGAAACTGTTTTCTGTTCCTGAAAAAGCAGCTGGACCACATCAACATACTCACCCCTCCATATACACTCCTTTGTTGCCTGAAGGAGGTGGTCTCCCAAAGGCAGGGAAACCCTACCATAAGCGTAGTTCTCTGCTGAAGGGGTGATAGGTGATATTCCTGCACTGGGCAGCAGGGGCATGTTCACCCCTCTCCCTAGCAGCCCCTGGGAGTGAAGGAGATAATGGAGAAAATAGGGAGGGGTGGAGCTGGAGGGCCTTTAGGTGTGGGGGGCCCCGGCGGATTCTTTGAACCCATCCGCTCAATAATAGCTACACCCCTGCTGGGCAGAGTCCCACCCACCCAGGTTTCCTGGCCAAGTAGGCCCCTCACCTTGCCATACCCGATTACAAGCCTCACAAGGCAAGAACTGCTTCCCTAGCAGGCCTGCTGGCCAGCCCTGTTGTCCCAGGTGAGAGCCTAGTAAACCCATCTGCAAGCCTGAAAATGGAGTCTGGAAGAACCCAAACAGGCCCAAAGGTGCCTCACCTGAGCCAAGATCCACAGGCTGACTCCCCTCTGCTGGCAATGGTGCTGGTGTTGAAGGACTCTGTCAAGTTGTCAGGATCAGGCACCAGAGTGGCACTTTCTGAACAAGTAAAGCGAGGCGTTCATACAAATCAGTCATCAGTGTCCCAGTTAGGGAGGGCCAGAACTCCTGACAGCCCCCAGGGCCAGGCTCCACTGGCGGGTTGTTCCTAGCTTCTCTGCCTCCATACATGCAATGAGGGCAGGAAGTGTACCCATGTCCTCCTCATATTCCAAAGAGGAAATTTGAGGGGGAGGGGAGCGTGCAGGCCTAGCAGGGCATCCCCCCCCCCGCTCTTTTCTGTGGGTGGCAGGCCTACCTGCAGGACCCCAAGAAAAACAAACACTGGCCTGTGGCAACTAAACAGGCTCCAGACCCACCCAGTGAAGGCCAAAGAACCCCTCACCCAAAATGATATATAAAGGTAGAACTGCTGCCTCATACACAAGACTAACTTGTGTATTATTTGGCCCCCAATAATGTGTGGCCAAGATGATTGGGGGACACCCCAATTGTTGTGATTGCCCCTGCAGTCCAGACAACCCCCTCTCCCAGGCCCAAGTCAAGCTGTAGGCCTGTTATAGCCCAATGGGCAGCAGGGGTGGGGGGAAGCACTGGCCAGGAACACTTAGGCTGAATCAGAGAAAAACAGGGTGGGCGGGCGGAAAATCTGCCCCAGGGATGAGAAAGAAGTGGGGACTCCCCCTAGGGACAAGGAACCACTACCCTACTGCCAGCGCCACCCCCCAATCTCTTGCACCCCAAATGCTGCAAACAGACAATAAGAAGGACAACTCAGCCATTCAGGCCAGGCCTGAGAAGGTCCTCATTTGCCCCCAAAGCTTCTGCTACTGTGGTCCACATTGCCAGACGAATTGTTGGTGTGGCCCAGCCAATGTTGCTGCCTCCTCTGCCAAGTTCCCAGGCCCAACATTCACGGAGAAGCAAGAGGACAACTGACCTGCTCGCTTCTCAAAATGCAACTGAGAGAGCTAGTACAAGAGCTCTACAATGGCCTGAAGGCCCCGTCTGCCTATCCGGCTGGCCTATCTCTGCTCTCCCCGCCTCATGCTGCATTTCAGTGAGGCAGGGGCAAAGAGAATGTGCTCTCGACAGGCTGGGAGTGAGCACCCACATTCTCCACAAACTGTTGAAGGGGTGGGAGTTTTGGTTTAATTTGCAGAAAATTAATTTTATGTTTTCAAACAACAACAAAGTAGTTATCTAGGAAGTGGCAAACCCAGCAATAATTAAAAAGCACCTTTTAAAGTGGTGGCTCTTATAACTTATAAGCTATTATTATTATTATTTCTTTCATATATTTATATACCGCCCTATCCAAATGGCTCTGGGCGACGCACAACAAGGAGAAAGCAACTGCCCCTGTTCATCTGTGATGAAACACAGATCCTCATCTTAACTCAACAGTTTTACTTTTCTTATTGAGGAGACAGGGCCATCAAGCTACAGGCCTAAGCTTTTCTCACAGTTCAACCACTTCAAACCATATTCAGCTTAGACATGCTAGTTCAGCCCCATTAAGGAGGGACCTTAAGGCGGGACATTAAGGGCCCACCAGTTTGGAGGTAAAACGTCTACCTTGGATTGGCCAGGGGCATAACATAAGACACTCTTTTCATTGGACCCCCGAGTTGTCAATCTCTGGAAGAGTGGGAAAGCCTTCCCCCTTTTGTATCACTATAAAATAGGGGTCAAGAACCCCTCCATTTTGTCACCAGTACACAGAGGTGTTCTTGCCCCTGGATTTGAGGGCCGAAGTCCAGGGCCTTCACAGCACCTGCCCCACCCCCAATCCTCTTTAGTCTGTCCTAGTTGGTGTGGTCACCCGGCGGAGAATGATGTTGCTTGATTTGCAGGGGAGCGAGGCCTCCAAAGGCCTTTAGGTCCAGGCTCCAAATTTACCTAGATGCACCTCTGCCAGTACAGTCTTGAGTTGCTAGGAACTAGGCACCTTGTCACCAGCTGCTACTTGTGTCCAGAAAGGGAGAAGCTGTCGGGATTAATGCTCCCTCAGCCAAGGATCAGCCTACTGCTAGCAGAGGTGCACTTAGGTAATTTTGGAGTCTGGACCTAAAGGCACCCCCTTGCTGGAGCCCTCCCCCCGATTCCCTGCTGCATGTTAAGCATCATCTCTCTCTTCTTATCCCACATATTTCTTGCCCCACTCCCCGCTCTGTCTCTAAAGCGCCTGGCAGAGGTCATGATCACACTCGGTTGCCTGGTGCAGTGCGGGCCAGAAGGGACCACACCACCCAGGACAGAGTAAAGAAGTTTGGGGGCCCCCAGGGGGTGTGGAGGCCTTGGACTTCGGCCCTGAAGTCCAGGGGTAAGAGTGCCACTGACTGCTAGTCTAAGGTAAAGCTAAGTGCTTGCTAGTCAGTTAATGTTTTTCTATTTTCTTTTGAATTCCTGTGAGCCTCTCTTTGCTTCCATGTTCGCCTATCCACCCCCCAACCCACAGACCCACACCATTCCTTATTCTGTGGTAACCCTTGTTTCTTAATAAAGTTTTTACTTAGAAGTGACTTCAGTCTGATTTAACAGGTTCGGGGAGGTTACTTGCAAAACTCTTCCCCATGTGCCTCTTAAGGTTGTTTGCTGCTGTTGAGTTGTTCCTGAATACTATATTGTTGTCTAGAACTGGGTTGTGTGGACTCTGGCTGTACAGTCCCAAGCCAGACAGTTCTGGGCTGTTGAAGCTGTGTCTGAGCCTGGCCAGTGGCTTTAGATCAGTCTCATGCCTGGTGGCAGCCTACCTTGAAGGAGTGGTGCTGCTCCCAGATTTGGTACAACATCTCTCCAGTGGCTCTTGCTGGTCTCCCCCTTATGTTTCTTGTAAGCCTTTTTGGGACAGGAAACTATTTTCTTTTTACATACCTTTGTCTGTGTAAACTGTTTTGAGCATTTCTGTTTCTATTTCTAAAGAGCACATAAATATTTTAATAAAAATAATAATATTTATATCAGTCATATTTTGGGTTGTGCAATTTTGATTTGGCTTGATTTTCTCTTGTCTGTTCCTTTTTATATTGGGTAGTTGTTTTTAAAATATCAATTATGTTATGGGTTATGATTGGACAAATACATTTCAATTATATTTACTGCCAGATCTGCAGTTTCAAATACATTTGGCAAGCATTCAAAGTATGATGTTGAATCTGGGGATGAAATTTAGGAGCATTCTTACTCAAACAATGCCAAACTTCCCATATTTCAGCTTTGTTTGCTGGCACAAGAGTGGGTACAATGGAAAAATAGTGGCTAGTGGTCCAGTCTGGTCCCAGCTTCTCTCTCCAGGATATTCTGTACAGGTGAGGGGACGTGGGTGGGGATATGGAGTGGCTGTGGTCTATAAGGATAACATCTCCCTCACCAGGGTCCCTGTTAGGGTATCGGACCATATTGAATGTGTGTACTTAAGTTTGGGGACCAGGGATAGATTGGGACTTCTGTTGGTGTACCGATCACCCCGCTGCCCAATGGAATCCCTTACTGAGCTCACGGACTTGGTCGCAGAGCTTGTGTTGCAGTCTCCCAGACTTTTGGTGTTGGGGGACTTCAATGTTCGTTTTGGGACCAATTTGTCCGGGGCAGCTCAGGAGTTCATAGCGGCCATGACAACTATGGGCCTATCCCAGGTGGTCTCTGGACTGACGCATATTGCAGGTCACACACTTGATTTGGTCTTCTACTCTGATCAGGGTAGTGTTCCGTGGGTGGGGACTCCTTTGATCTCCCTGTTGTCATGGACGGACCACCATCTGGTTAAGGTGGGACTTACAGCCACTTCCCAGCTCTGCAGGGGCGAGGGGCCCATTAGAATGGTCCGCCCGAAGAGGTTATTGGATCCAGTAAGATTCCAAGAAGCCTTGGAGGAATTCGATGTTGGCTTTTCTGGTGATCCTGTTGATGCCCTGGTTGAGAACTGAAATAACTCGCTCACCAGAGCAGTAGACACGATTGCCCCCAAGCGTCCCCTCCAACCTGCTTCAAAACTGTCCCCTTGGTATACGGAAGATCTGTGGGGGCTGAAGTGGCAAGGTAGGCGACTGGAGCACAAGTGGAGAAAGATACGACTTGAATCCGACAGACTATGACATAGAGCACATTTAAAGATCTATGCTCAGGCAATACGTATTGCAAAGAAGTGTTTCTTTTCTGCCTGTATTGCCTCTGCGAGTTCACGCCCAGCGGAGTTGTTCAGGGTTGTGAGGGGACTCGTATCCGCCCCCCCTCCCTTGAACCAGAATTTGGAATCATCAGATACCCACTGTGATGTGTTTAAAGAGTTTTTCTCAGATAAAATCTCTCGGATTAGGGCCGATCTAGATGGAGACTCCACAGTTAATTTGATGCCTGAACTGGAGGTGTCCAGCAACTCCTCTTATGCAATTCGACTGGATCAGTTACAGTTTGTGACTCCTGAGGATGTGGACAAGCTGCTTGGGGCGGTGAGGCCTACCACTTGTTCTCTTGACCCTTGTCCAACATGGTTTGTTCGATCTAGCAGGGAGGCTGTTGTAGACAGTCTGGTAGAAATCATAAATGCTTCTCTGAGGGAGGGCAGGATGCCTCCTTGTCTTAAGGAGGCAATCACTAGACCTCTTCTAAAGAAGCCTGCATTAGATCCCTCAGAGTTGAGCAATTATAGGCCTGTTTCCAACCTCCCATGGCTGGGCAAGGTAATTGAGAGGGTGGTGGCCTCTCAGCTCCAGGCGGTCTTGGAGGAAACTGATTATCTAGACCCATTTCAAACTGGTTTTTGGGAGGGCTATGGGGTGGAGACTGCCTTGGTTGGCCTGATGGATGATCTCCAATTGGCAATTGACAGAGGAAGTGTGACTCTGTTTGTCCTTTTGGATCTCTTGGCGGCTTTCGATACTATTGACCATAGTATCCTTCTGGAACGTTTGAGAGTGTTGGGGGTGGGAGGCACTGTTTTACAGTGGTTCCGTTCCTACCTCTTGGACAGATTCCAGATGGTGTTGATTGGAGACTGTTGCTCTTTGAGATCTGAGCTTAAGTATGGCGTCCCTCAAGGCTCCGTACTTTCTCCAATGCTTTTTAACATCTACATGAAACTGCTGGGAGAGATCATCAGGGGATTTGGAGCTGGGTGTTACCAGTACGCTGATGACACCCAGATCTACTTCTCCATGTCAACTTCTTCAGGTGCTGGCATATCCTCCTTAAATGCCTGCCTGGAAGCAGTAATGGGCTGGATGAGGGAGAATAAACTGAAGCTGAATCCAGATAAGACGGAGGTACTTATTGTGCGGGGTCAGAACTCCAGAGACGATTTTGATCTACCTGTTCTAGATGGAGTCACACTTCCTCAAAAGGAACAGATTCGCAATCTGGGAGTACTTCTGGATTCACACCTCTCCCTGGTTTCTCAGGTTGAGGCGGTGGCCAGGGGTGCTTTCTATCAGCTTCGGCTGATACGCCAGCTGCGCCCGTTTCTCGAGATCAATGACCTCAAAACTGTGGTACATCTGCTGGTAACCTCCAGACTGGACTTTTGTAAAGCGCTCTACATGGGGCTGCCTTTGTATGTAGTCCGGAAACTTCAGTTGGTTCAGAATGCGGCAGCCAGGTTGGTCTCTGGGTCATCTCGGAGAGACCATGTTACTCCTTTACTGATGGAGTTGCACTGGCTGCCAATAGGTTTCTGGACGAAATACAAAGTGCTAGTTATAACTTACAAAGCCCTAAACAGCTTAGGCCCAGGGTATCTAAGAGAGCGTCTTCTTCATTACAAGCCCCACCGCCCATTGAGGTCATCTGAGGAGATCCGTCTCCAGTTACTGCCGACTCAATTTGGTGGCTACACAGAGACGGGCCTTCTCGGCTGCTGCCCCGAGATTGTGGAATGCGCTCCCTGCTGAGATACGATCCTCCCCATCTCTGGCAATTTTCAAAAAACACCTGAAAACCCATCTCTTCACTCAAGCTCACTCAGAATCCTAAATTTTGGGGGTTTTAAAATCTGGTTTATTTTAAAATTTAAAACCTGATTTCGGGGTTTTTAATTACTGTAATGGTTTAATTGTTGTTTTAAAATGTTTTTGAATTGTTAGTTGTTATATTGTTTTTAGTTTGTTTTAGCTCTTTACTGTTTTAGTGATTTGTTTTAACTGTAAACCACCCTGAGCCATTTTGGAAGGGCGGTATGTAAATCAAATCAAATCAAATCAATCAATCAATCAATCAATCAATAGTAGGGTAGTGGCAAAAACAACCTAGTAGTCCTATTTGCTGAAGACAACTAGTTCTTGGGTGCCCCTTTCAGCGGATCAAGTGAGTGGCTTTGAAAAGCTTTGTCTTGCATGGAGATGGAGAGGAAATGCAGCCTGCTCCCTTCATCAGCTGGCAACACTCCAAGTTTTGAGTGCCGCCTGAGATCGCTGGGCCACTGGCCAAGGAAGGAGGCAGGGAAGGCCACTGTCTGATGGAGGGACCACGCACACGGCTGGAGATGGGGGCTGCAGGACTCAGAAAATCAGTTCTATGAACAGCACAAAAAGCATTCAGGGGGCAAGAGAAGCATACCACTCACCCACACTGCCCCCAGTACAAACTCTCACTTACCACCACTATGGAGTTCAATATTAAAGATTGTAAATTCTGAAATAATAGTTTTTCTTCCCCACGTGGTCTTGAATGGAGGACAGTAGCTACTAGCACTGCTCAGCCAAAATAGCAATTCAATTTTTCACTCTGTTTGCCTTGCTTCTCAATAGCAAAGATGTCCCCCTTCTGGCCACTCTGACTGGTTGCCGGAGCAGTCAATCAAAATGATGAAATGTGATTGGCTGGCAGATTGTTCCCAGCTCTGCCCACCTTTTGCAAACAAAAGGCCAGCCTTTGAATTGGTTGCTGCCTCATGAATATTTAAGTGAGCTCAATGAAACATGTGGCATTTTGGTAAGGGGCTCTGAAAACATTGCAGCAGGCTGCAAGCAACCAACAGGGCAGCACAGACTGGGAAGCAGAGTCAGTGAAGCAAGCAGTTACTGACTTGGGCAAATTTTTGAGTGGGCACTGCCCACTTTGCCCTAAGTGAGCAGCCTCCCACACCTTCCATGTGCTGAGAAGCAGAACTAGAGTCCTAGAGCACCACAGCATCACTCTTGAATAGGTATTACTGTTTCTGGAAAACGTATTGCTGTCCTGGAGCCATGATGGCAACAGGGAATATGTCCAGACTAGGAGAGTCAAACCCTGCTAACAACTGATCCTCAGGTAGCCACAGGGTGTGGCAGGGGGAGAGTGGACGAAGAAGTACTACTGGAAAGGCCTGTAAGCCTTAAAGCTCTCCCAGCTGAAGACTGAGGCCACCTCAACCTCCTCTGGCAGTGGAAGGCCGATGGCTGTACCAAGAGACTGACAAGTTCCAAGTTGCTCTTGGTCATCCACCAGCAGCTGAGGATCAAGGAGCCTCAGCAACTTCAGCTACTTTGCTCAGGGATTCTGCTACAGAATTATGCTGATAGGTGGTAAAGTTGCCATCTTCTCTCTCTCTCTCACCCTGCAGGACTTGTCTTTAGCAGCTAAATTGATGCCTCACCAGAATCAGCATTCAAATTGCAAGGTGATCAGAGGCCCCTGAACCATTATGCTTTTAGAGCCGGGTAAGATGATGCTGATCTCAGCAGCCCTCAGCCCATGTTCTAAAGGGAAATAGTGACAACTCTGCTAGAAGGACTGGTCTGTACTGTCGTTTGATCATCAGCTGTGTTCAGTGCAGTATTACATGCATCATGGAAGTCAACAAGGACCTAAGAGCCCTTTCACATTAACAAAGCTGCCAGTTTCTGTGGGGAAGCGTGCAAGATCTGCAGGGTCCTGACCGCCAGTTAATCTCTCTGGCAGCAGATGTCTGACTATTGAGCATTTTATTTGCTTGATTGTATAATAATTTTAATTTGCCTTTTACTTCACTGCTTTTATATTGCTTTTATGTAGCTTGTATATATTATTTTAACCATTTTATACTTTTAGTTGCCATACTTTTAAGGATAGCTATTCATTTACTCTATTAATCTGCCTACTGGTTTTTAGGCTTAGCCGGTAGCATTTTATTTTATTAAATCCATACAGTTTTTAGAGTTGTATTTTACTGTTATAAGCATCTTTAGCTTCTAGAGTTATATTTTATTTAGCATGAGTTTTATTATATTATATCTGTACTTTATCCTGTGCTGGTCTTTGACCGTAATAAAGATGATTGATTGATTGACCTAAGAGTCTTGTTTATCTAATCCCCCCACCCCATTTCTTTACCTTACTTCATGCCTTTTAAACTGTTTACCAATTCCAATTTTACCTCCATTTTTGGCCTCAGAGCATTACTTCCCCATGCTTTCTGTAATCCGATGGGCTGGAAATGAATCAAGGCAGACTTTAACCTGCCTCAGTGATCCGAGACACCAGGAAACCTAAGTTTGTTGTCTTTATAGCTCTAAGTGACAATGGCGCATGCTTTAGAAGTTATTGGCAATGTATTTTTTAAAAAAACAAAAACAAAACACATGTGGATCATATTTCTTTCCAGTCAAAGATATTTTCAGGCTGACATAACTTGCTGTTAACCAGATTTGTGTTAGTGTAATTATCCACATGGAGTTGTATAGCATTTTGGAGGCTGAAATTTGTGCTCCAGAATAGATTCTGAAATTTATTTCATTCCAGGGTGTCTGGCTTGTAACATATAATTGTTCAGGAAGCAAATTAGTCTGAAAAGCATATAGTTGAGATGTTATTTTAGGAAAGCCATACCAATATTGAGATATATACTCATGTCATTAAGTTGTAGAATTTTGCTTAAACCCAGAGGGCAGGTTCACATGATCAGCAGGAAGTCAGTAAGCCAGCCACTGGACACTGCCAGCCAGTATGTGCTCTCAGTCTGGTTCCCATGCCCTCTGCCCGAGTTTCTCCTGACTTCCGTAACCAATATTTGAAGTTGGGTGGAGAATGCTGGGAGAAAGTCAGGTGGAGGACTTGGGAAATGGACTTGGGTGAGTGCATACTGGCCAAGTTTGCAGAGGACACTAAACTATTTAGGGTAGTGAAATCCAAAGCAGATTGTGAGGAGCTCTAAAAGGATCTCTCCAAACTAGGTGAGTGGGTGACAAAATGGCAAATGCAGTTCAATGTAAACAAGTGTAAAGTGATGCATATTGGGGCAAAAACCCCTAACTTCACATATACACTGATGGGATCTGAGCTGTTTGGTGACTGACCAGGAGAGGGATCTTGGGGTTGTGGTGGACAGCTCATTGAAAGTGTGCCGCAGCAGTGAAAGAGGCAAATTCCATGCTAGGGATCATTAGGAAGGGGGCTGAAAATAAGAATGCTAGTATTATTATGCCTTTATACAAATCTATGGTGTGGCCACATTTGTCATACTGCATACAGTTCTGGCCACTGTATCTTAAGGAGGATATTGTAGAATTGGAAGAGGTGCAGAAGAGGGCAACGAAGGTTTTATTTACTTACTACATTTTTATACTGCCTTTCTGCCTTGACAAAGGTACCCAAAGCAGTTTAGAATATTAAAAGAAGCAAATTACAGAATGTTAATAAAACATTGTCTCAGGCTCTTGGTCTTTTCAGGAATGGACGGCAAGAGCTCCCTGGCCTGGGCGCCTCCTTTCTTGCCTTCCTCTCAGGGCACGCTGGTCTTTCCGTACTCCTGGGAAGGGGAGGGGAGGGGCTGCCCCAACAGTCCTCACAGGCCAGAGCTGGTCTCTATGGGGACTGATGTTATGCTCTCCCCTGGCCTGGGTACCTTTGATGATCAGGGCACCTTTGATGATCAGGCCTGGAGCACCTTTCTTACTGGGGCTTTTTAGTTTAGAAAAAAAGACAACTGCGGGGAGACATGATAGAGGGCTATAAAATCAGGCATGGTGTGGAGAAAGGAGATAGAGAGAAATGCTTCTCCCTCTCCCATAACACTAGAACCAGGGGTCATCCCATGAAATTGATTGCCGGGAAATCTAGGACCAACAAACGGAAGTACATTTTCACACAACACATAATCCACTTGTGGAATTCTTTGCCACGAGATGTGGTGACAGCCAACAACCTAGATGGCTTTAAGAAGGGTTTGGGTAACTTCATGGAGGAGAGGTCTTTCAACGGCTACTAGTGGGAGGGCTATAGGCCACCTTCAGCCTCAAAGGCAGGATGCCTCCGAGTACCAGTTGCAGGGGAGTGAAAGGAACTCCTGCCTGTGGCTTCCAGTGGCATCTGGTGGGCCACTGTGCAAAACAGGATGCTGGATTAGATGGGCCTTGGGCCTGATCCAGCAGGGCTGTTCTTATGTGGAGAGAGTGGACAGAGATAAATTTTTCTCCCTCTCTTACAACACTAGAACCAGGGGCTATCCCATAAAACTGAAGGTAAGGAAGTTTAGGACCTACAAAAAGTACTTTTTCACACAGTGTATAGTTAATCTATGGAATTCTCTGCCACAAGATGTGGTGACTACCACCAGCCTGGACAGCTTTAAAAGGGGCTTAGACAAGTTCATGGAGGAGAGGTCTATCGATGGCTACTAGTCTGGTATATACAGGCCACCTCCAGCCTCAGCGGCACAATGCCTCTGAATACCAGTTGCAGGGGAGCAACAGAGTTGCTCCCAGTTGCAAGGGAGAGCAGGCAGTCACCTCTTGCTTGTAGGCTTCCCAGAGGCATCTGGTGTGATAACAAGCAGGAATATATAGCATTGATTGATTGATTAAGTGCCATCAAGTCTGTGTCGACTCTTAGTGACCACATAGATAGATTCTCTCCAGGATGATCTGTCTTCAACTTGGCCTTTAAAGGTCTCTCAGTGGTGCATTCATTGCTGCTGTAATAGAGTCCATCCACCTTGTTGCTGGTCATCCAGCACATAGCATACTGGGATCTAAACAGACATACCATAAGCACTAGGAAGCACTAGGAAGCACTAAATATAAGCACAGAACAACATAAAAGCACATTCTCGAAACCTTTATTATAACAAATCAAGCTAACATCTGGGCAGTACTTACTCTTAAACAACTTCTTCAACTACTTCTAACAAGTTCTCTTGAACAATCAGGTACAACGCTTACTAATACACTAACCATCTCAAACTCAGCTTATATATGCACTGACAATCAGTTGTTGTTGCAAGATTTAAGGTGCAGAAGGTTTCAAGTTCCTTCCCTGGCTTCTCCAAGATAGGGCTGAGAGAGATTCCTGCCTGCAACCTTGGAGAAGCCGCTGCCAGTCGGTGAAGACAATACTGAGCTAGATAGACCATTAGTCTGACTCAGTATATGGCAGTTTCCTATGTTCCTATGTTCCTAAGGTGTGCTACCAGTGATAGGTGCTAATCCCAAAAGAACTTAAAACTATTGTGGAAAACATTGGTTTTACAATGCTGGACATATATCAGAACTCAGGTAATTTTCACCATGATCATGGAGAAATTTTTGAGAAGGTCCATGTAGGACTAGAATGTGTGAATTTTAAAAAATAAAATATGAAACTTGTATGCCAATTGCCAGCTGGAATACACTAACCCGGCCGTAGGAAGCACACTTGGGATGTGTTACCCAATGCTAAGTGATATCTGCAGCCACGTATTGTGATCATATAATGTAAAACATTTTTCAGCAGCAAAGAACTTTAGCTCATCCACACTTATTGAACTTCAAAAAATGTGCAGTCAATGAGGCCTCAAGATTACCTGTCCTGATTTTACTTTTATGCTCAATTATATGGGCTTTTAATGGTCTACTGCTTTGACACACATAAATGAGTGAAACAAGGGCAATTAATAGTGTATACCACTTGAGATGTAAGGCAGTTCGTAAAAGATCTTAGGTAACCAAATTGCCATTACTGGGATTAACAAATTGCTTGAGCTGCACAGATTGCAAACAACAGGAACAATGGCCACACCTATAATGCCCTCTAGGTCTGGTACTGGAGAGCTGCGTTCTAATGTGATTGATGTCAGAATGAAATATGACCTGTGTGCTCCATAAACTAAGTCACATTTATTTATTTTAAAATGAAATGGGGAAGGGTCAGGATATTCCCATAAGATATATCTTGGAATGTTGTGAGAAACAACCAGACTGTTTAATCACAATGTTCACTGTTGCATGGTGTCATCCATGGGAAGTAACTAGGAAACAACATTGTTCAATCTCTACACCAGTGATTAATCTGGGCTGGACTCAGCCCAGGAATGTGTTTCCAGTTTCGGGATCCAGCTTTGAAATATGTGAAGGAGTAAGAAAAGAGTGAGCATGTGCAGAGTGATATCTCCTCCCATTAAGCAAGCACATCCAACTCATTCCCCACTAATAAACAGTATGCGTGTGTGTGCGTGCGTGCACCATATGGACATAACACCCAGTAATTCACTTTGAACCACAGTAAACATGAAATACCAAAACTCTTAAGCAGGGGAGGACTGCAGGCACCAAACCGGGATCAACATTATACTGCTTCCAGCTGTCCTAGCGTTATTGTTGCTTCAGGTGTTCTATTTTTCATGCTCTGGCTTTCATCCATGGCTCTGACGTTTCAGCCACATTATTTGTTGGCATTTTATATCCATGCACAGCATACTGCAGGCACTTTTTAATCTGTTCAGTGAGGTTGCATAGTATTCAGTGAGGTTGCATAATATGGTCTGTTGTGAAATTCTCTTTTCCTAGTTCTGAGTTTGTCCACTATTGGAAGAGCTTCTTTTCCTGCTTATCAGCAAAGCAAAAGGATGGCGTGCTTGAGTGACTTTTTATATCGTAGGATTTACTTCAGGTTTCATACCAGGCCATCCAAATGAGTTTGGGTAGATGGATTGTGTTCTGCTTCTTTGTTGCTGAACGAACAAAGGAAGAGATGAACAACGTAATGGAGATGTAGAGATATGCTTGTTTTAGATAGAAGACTCTTTGGTTTGTATTGTATAGTGTTCTTGTGTAACTGTAGCCAGGGGTGGAGCCACCATTGAGTGGACGGGTTCAAATAACTTGGGCCACTGCCCTTCAGAGGCTGCACCTCGCACCCCAGACCCGTTCGCAGGGAGAGCCACTCCTGGCCGCACTGCGTTCGCAGTGTGACAGGGAGAGTTGCTCCAGCCGTGCAGCGAACCCAGCACTGGCCCATCTAACTCCCAAACAGGGCCACGCAGCCCTGTTTGGGAGCTAAACCACACACCCACGTCTGATGTCTGATGTCAGGGGGCTGTGGCGGCAGCAGAACCCGGGCCACTGCTAGCCTCCCTCTGCACCTTAGCTATAAATTTCCATATTGTTTGCTAAACGTGCATTACACCCATTGGCTATAGAGTCTAGGCAGCTAATATCAGATGTAGATTTTGTTAAAAAGCATTATATCATCATTTTTCTTTGATTAAAATACAAACCCAGCCTGTGCAACAGCTATGCAAATGTCTCCTGGAAACAATAATTGATTGCCTTCATCAGATCACCTTAGTCTTCTTGTATCGTCTATGATAGCTATTATTTCAGAATTCAGATTAGTTTTTTATTATGTGGTTTGTGGTGACAGTTGTGATATTAAACTTGTGTAGGGACGTACAGTCTGCATCTCATAGTATGCGTCCTGTCCTGCCCCAGTTGTGCTTCCCTTCTCAGTGAAGAGAATTATCTATTTCATGCATCAGATAAGCATATGCCACAATAAACCGCTAACAGCACATTTACACTACACATTTTAATTGGGGCTGAATTTGAAATCAAATGTACTACAACAGTTTCACTTAAGGAAGGGTGTCTTGAATGGGGACAAAAATAGTATTAAGCCATCTTGGAACTGATTTAATTTATTACGTAAACATCTTTGACTGCAAATTTATAGCCAGGCCACTGGGAGGGCGGCTTGCGGCCTGTGGGTTGGATGGGACCCCCTGCCCCAAACCAAGTCTCAACCTTGGTGGCATGGGCTGCGCTGAGGCTTTGAAGGTATGTGGGGAGCTTGCTTCTTCCCAGTGTGGACGTGTTTGGGCCCGTGTGTCTCCATATGCTCTGCATGGTGGGTGCAAAGAGACACAGGAAATGATTTTTAAGGGTAGACGTGCAGGGGATGAAGGTAAGCAGCACCTGAGGCACTCTGAGGATGTGCCCTTCTGCTGCCAAGTATTGGCCCCACAATCCACTTCTCTGCTCCAATTTTATTAAGACAACATACCTGTCAGTTGAGTGAGGAAGGGGTTAAGCTGAATTTGGTACGAGGAGGCCGGGTGGCAAAGCTGGTGCTAGCCAAGAACAGAGGACACACCACCCTCAAGATCATGGCCAATCATGTCTGGGGAGCAGATGTGGTGATACTTTGCAAACAGCTGGGCCGTGAAGCTTGCTGGGAGCTCTCAAGCATCAGGGAGGGGCTCCCCTCCTGCAAGTGATGTTTGGCAGGCTGCTATTTGGTGAACGTCTGCGGCACAATTTGGAATTACAAATTGAAACCTCAGCCACATTAGAAATCAGTTGGTCATAAGTTTTCATTATGTCAGGATTGCACTTCTAGAACAACATCACATTTTGTTCTTGTGTGCTGCATCATGAGACCGCACCTCTTCCTCCTCCAGCACCAGTGTAAGCAGGCAGCTAGGCCCAGAAAACCTCAGATAGGACATTGGTGCTTTCCTGTTCCTTGCCAAGAGCTTATGACTGGCTGGACCAATCTCAACGGATCCCTGCTTGGCAGTAGGGCAGACTGTATGCAGGTGCTGGCCAGGAGGTATTGAAACGTCTCCTTCCAGCCACAGAAGCATTGCTGGCAGGCATATAACAGATGTTGAGTTTCTGTACACCAAAATTGACTGGGTTTTGACAGGACTGAGTGGGCTGTAGAAGGAAATCAACATAGCAATACTGGATGGCGCAACAAAGCTGTCAATCAAATCTCTAGGCTTTTAAATGTTGAAAAACAATTAAGCATATCCAGAGGAGATGATATATTGTAATTATATCCATCAAGTAAGGTAGGTTTTTTAATTTGACTAATAAGGGGGGAAATACACTCTGCCAGATGGGATTTGCTTATGGAGAACTGCATACTGTAAGGTCCAACTCTACAACCCTCACTACCGAAAAGTAGCCTCTTTTCACACATACATGCATGACTGGTGGAATCAGTGCATGCATTTTGCTATTTAAATTCAAGGAACCAATCCAGCTAAATTTAGCCACTTAGGGTCCATTAAAATAAATGGAGCTAACTTTATTCCATTGCTTTCAAGGTACCCAAGCTAGCTTAGTTGGACTGGACCCTCCAATACTTTTTATACTTAGTTGAGAAAGAGTGACTCCCTTGAGGCATCCGTTCCTGCCATTCAGCATCGCGCTGTGGCAGCTCTTGATGTCCCAGGAAAAGATCAAAGAAGAAAGAACCGTCTGAAGTTATATGTATTATGTAGACCATTCTGGTTCTGACTAGTGAAATGGAAGCACACTTTTGACAAAGTGTGTCCAAACTGAATGTTGTCCTGTTGCACCATCATTGTTTACCTCTGGACCCAGCTTATAAGTATATTTAAAAAAAAATCCAGTTGACAATACAGGGTTGTGTTACGGAATTCACAGGAGGCGCAAACATTCACTGGCTTGCAGATAGGTCCATTTCTTAAGTCCATCTTGAGGATAGGAAGAAACATATAAACAATCCAAGGAGTGCTTGCCAAAATGGGAACACTAAAACGATGGTGCTATCAAAACATTTTCCAAGTAGAATCGAGAATGGAAAGTGAGATTTTAAAAAATAGTTTATAAGATATTTTGATAGTATCCGTAAAAAGCAGGATTTACAGCATTAGAACACCTTTCCCCCATAATCATTTTTATTTAACTCTTGCCAGAGGAGTGGAGTAGAAAACAGGCAGACGAATGCAGGCATCTCATGTTTTATTTGATTTACCTAAAGAAACTGTAAGATAAGGAGGAGGAGGGACTGCTGCGGCCAGCAAGTCAGCTTACAAAGAGAGATTACTAATGGAGATAATCTTTTATTTTCCCCAGAGCCATATTCATATGAAATACTTTTTGTATATTACAGAAGCATTGCTCATGTAAGTAAGCTGAGCATGAAGGTGAACCCCAGATGAAGAACACCTGGTATCCTTGTTTGAATGCCATTCTCTGCCAAATTGCCCTGGGCTTTAAAGTAAAGGTAAAGTGTGCCATCAAGTTGATTTCGATGACTCCTGGTGCCCACAGAGCCCTGTGGTTTTTTATTTTGGTAGAATACAGGAGGGGTTTACCATTGCCTCCTCCCGCGCAGTATGAGATGATGCCTTTCAGCATCTTCCTATATCACTGCTGCCTGATATAGGCGTTTTCCATAGTCTGGCAACCTTCTGCTTGTTAGTCAAACCAGCAATCTTCTGCTTGTTAGTCAAGCATTTCTCCTCTGCTCCACTTAAGGTGACACCCTGAACTTTACCTTACCCCATATATTCTGTAACATTGCTCCCTCTGATAAGTGTTGAGTGCACATGTTTTCCCCCCCAAACATGGCTAATGCAAACCATGGTTTGAAAATCTAATTCAAACTGTGCTTTCAAATTCTGTCTTGTTACCAATCCTTAGCAATAGTTTAGATATGTGGATATCATGCTTAGCCAGGGTTAAGTTTTACATTTGCATCAGGCAACTGAGAGACAGGCTGTCCAGATGCAACAAAAGCAAGGTTCCTGTACCCTTAATAATGATGCACCAGGTTCCCCACAAACGTACAGTGTGCTTTGGGCAACCCCCATGTGGCTGTGATGTGCTGTGCTCCTGAGGCACACTGGACTAATAATTGTGTAGAAGACTGAATTCCAGCAAGTGTCATTTTTTATGTCATCACATAAGGACATAAAGATCAGAGAAAATGTGCACAGATCCAGTCTCCCTTTCCATGCATTCCCCAAATATGTAGAAAGGTGTACCATGTTGCAGGGATGAGCACAGTTAATCATTTTCAACATTTTATAATGCATTTGCTAGTTTTATGTGATCCATTGTTTGTATTATTGTTTTGTGTTTTAAATGAAAACAATGGAAAATCAATAGTTAAAAATAACCACACAGCTATTCAAATAAGTGGCTGAGATGGTGACTGTAGGAATGAATTCACATGTGGTGATCTTTTTCACTGACTGAAGGTCCTGACACATCCCTGATAAACTGCAGTGTGGTTTACCACTTCCTGGAAAACACATCTAGATTAAGCCCAGAGATCTCACTGTGAATCACTGACATGACAGAGCATTCAGACAAATGGTTTGGTGTAGATAGATAGTGATACAGCTAAGAGTATGAGTTATGATCAAGGACATTTCTGGTTCAAATCTCATCTCAACCAAGAACTCACTAAGAACTCATAGTAGATTTTCTTTATGTGCCACTTTTCTATTTACACTGTTATACAACAGTTTTTCTATACAAACTGTTCAAAGCAGTTTGCAGCAAATAAAATGACAAAAACAAATACATTTAAATAGACAAGAAATAAGTGTACTTAATAAAAACAAACCCCTTAACAGTTCAAATATATCTACTACTAAAATATTAATCTTAACTATATAGAAAAATACATAAAACACAATTTAAAAACTGCAACATTCAGTTCAAAAATGACAAAGAATAACAATATTTCAGAGCAACTCAGCTGATATAAGAACATTCTAAGAATGATTTTGTATCAATATAACAATCTATATATTACAATATAATATTCAGTTACACTAATATAATTGTTTTAATTAAAAAAATTTCAGTACACACATTACAAAAAATAACCATAAACACAACCTCAGATAGTCTCTAGATAGTTTTCAGACAAGCCACTGTTTCACAGACATTACAGAATGATGATAAAGATAATATCTGTGCTAAGATTATGTATATGAAATGTTTTGAAGACTTAAAGGTCACTGTATAAATACTAAATGTCAAAGACACCTGCAGAGTATTTCAGTAAGGCTAAAATATGGCTGCTGTTTCAAAATTGGGAAAAGCCCCAAGACAGTGCCACCTGCTGGCACGTATCCAAGTTGCACGTTATTCAAATAGTCACGCATGGCACAATCTTGGGGCTTTTCTCAGCAAGAAAGAACTGCATCTGCTGAGACATATTTCTTGGAGCTTTACGCTGAGGTTTTTAAGCTCAATTTCATATATCCCCACTGCTTTCATAATAAGGTGCACTGCATTACTTAAAGTGGGAGTTATATTTGCATAAAAACTTGCCAGTCTTAAGGGGTTTTTAAGTTGGTCTCATAGTAGTGAGGATGAATGAACACTTTGTAAGCAGGGTTTGCCTTGGTTTGCATTTGGATCATACATGTGAGTGCTGTCTGCTATAAGATATTCTGGGGATGTGTCCATAGCTCAGTGATAGACTGCTTTGCATGCAAAAAGTCCTAGGTTCAGTCCCTGGGCTGGGAAAGACTCTTGCCTGAACCCTTGGCGAGCCACTGAGCTAGATGGCCTGACTTGGCAGCTTCCTACGTTCCTTTGTTCATTGGGAGGCATACCAGAATATATGCCCAAAGCCTGATAGTGCTGGGACCATGCAAAGTGGAGAATTTGTAAGCCCCAGTGATTTTCACGAAAGAGGCACATATGTATATTTGTCCCATTTTAACCAATATGAGTAAAAAGTACTTAATTTGGCAGAATTGTGCCCAGTGGCTGACATGTTGAGAAAAATTACTCAAAATAGTCCCATTGAAATTTAAAAGGACATGTTAGGCATTGCCTAATTCTGAATACTTTCCCTCACTATGTCAGCCATTGCTCTTTGTCTTGGTTTCTGAAGTGTCAATAAGAATATGAAGAAAAATTGGGGGGGAAACCAACCTTCCTTTCATCACTATCATTTTGGGAATGTTCTCAAGGTGAAGATGGTCCCCCACCCCCATATTCTTTCATTAGCCTTTGATTATTATTTTTAAAAAGATATTCTTTTTTCTTCATTCCCAAAACTAACTGAAATGAAGATGGGAAAATTGACATTATTAGTCAATTTTTACTCAATTCCAGTATATTACGGTTAAATACATTAATGACTCCTCTCTATGTATTTGTCATGTATTTTTGTTTCTAGTAATAAAGATAAATGATGGAAAGAAATGGCAGAGACAATATATGATCAGGCACATATGCTCGTTATATAGTGGTTAGAATAAGAGGACTTGGCAAATCTCCCAGTGTTCCTCTCTTTAAGGCTTTCTTACAAACACAATCACAGTATGTTCTCTGGCTTAACCTAGTGGCTGTTTTTAATAACTGCTACCACAATCATTTTAATATCCAGCTAGCACAATCTCCGATGCAAAATCAAATCAATGGAAAATGCACAATCTGGTAAAATGTATTGCCAGACCCACCGCCCCAAATCTTACTTCCATGCACACCCCTAATTCTGACTTCATATTAATTGCTGCATAAATATGCAGTCGTGGGACTTGAGATAGACTCCTTTGTCCGCTCCAAGGGACTCAGATATTGAGAATTGCTGCTTTTGTCCTGGAAAACCCCTGCTAACTGGGCAAAGAGGTGCCTTTTAATGTGGTGATTCTCTTTATTTAGCAGGAGGAGAGTAACTGGCCCTAAACACCCCCCCAGCACAGTACCTCCAGTGACTGTTGCTGGTGTCTATCTTGTGTTTCTTTTAAGATTGTGAGCCCTTTGAGGACAGGGAGCCATCTTATTTATTTGTTATTTCTCTTTGTAAACATCCCTGAGCCATTTCTGGAAGGGTGGTATAGAAATCGAATAATTAACAAACAAACAAACAAACAAACAAACAAACAAACAAACAAATTTAAGCTCATGGTGGGAAGCTGAGGAGTAACAAGTATAAAAGCTCAATAAACATATATGGGCTCATATATTGTGCAGTGTCCCGTGGGCATTTTGGGCACCATGCAGGAACTGCTGCGTGCTCCTAACACAGAATGCACACAATTGCACAAGAGCACTCTTGCACAAGTGTAGGCATTTGTGCATACACAGTTGTGTGGTTGTGCTGGTTGATTGTGTGGTTCATTCATTCTCTGACATTGGCACAAGAGCACTCTTGCACCACTGTGTGCACACTGTGATAGGAGGATGCAGCAGTGCCCACAGTGCCCAAAATGCCCAGGGGCCACTGCACAGTATGTGAGTCACAACCATTTGAAGTCATTTTATTTTTTCAGCTGGACTGGCTGGCCAGCTCAAACATGCCATTGCAAACAAATAATATGACTCCTTACAGGACCAGGGAGACTAAGTTCAAATCCCTCCAGCCATGGAATTCACTGGGTGATTGGGGGCCAGTCACTGGTCTCTGATCTCTCAGCCTAACCTGCTGCAACTAATAGGCTTGTTGTGAGAATAAACATAAGCACTGTTTTGGCCTCCTTGGAAGAAGTGTGGGATAGGGAAGAGCGGGATAGGGTGAGGAATGGAAGGAAGGAAGGAATGTGACATGAGCTTTTGTTTGCTGAAGCCATCCCAGCTTGGGACAAGATTAGTTAAGAAGGCAGCTTCTATAAATTTATTTCTAGCTAGACAAGGAACCATGTATACAAACAAGTTCTACACATGCTGTTCTTTTGCACAGTCAAACTGCTGGATTGCGTGCACACAGCCCTTTTTAAAATAAAAATGCAAAGATCCCATTGAGCAGTTGTTTGGAGGAGAGAGGAGGTGCTTGGATTCAGTCATGCCTGCTCAGCCTTCACTGCCAAACAGCTGGCTTTTGGCTTTTTAATTTAAAAAGGACTGCGGACACACAGCCCTGGCTGCTTGGTGCCTCATGCTGGATTGAAGCCGAACTGTTTTTGTGTTGCTAGAGACTCTGCTGGTTTTGCTTGCAGCAGACTAACACAGCAGCTCTTCTTGAGGTTGCATAAATGTGCCCTTTGCTGTTCACTATGAACAGAAGCTGTTTGTGCAACCTTGATGAGCTGAGATGAAAAAGCACAATTGTTATGTGTGGTGTTGTTTTTTAATGTACGGTATGTGCTCTACAGAATGACAACAGATACATTTCTTTTTTTAAAAAAAGACTCACAATCTAAAGATTTAAAGGGCTGGCAGATTCTGCTCATGGTGGACAACAGAAGCTTCTGTTAAGGTGTGTGTGTGTGGGGGGGGGCTAAACAATTGGTTGTGAGAATTGGCTCTCATATGTCTTTCCAGCTCAGATATTGATGTTGGTTCTTGCTTGAGGCTAGCAAATGAGGGAAGCCTGAGAGGTTTCATCTAGGACCAACTTGCTTTCCTTGATAATAATAAAACAGTATTCTAAAAATACTGTTAATTAGGTATGGCTAGAAAACTCTACCACCAAACATTGTGGTCTCAAGAGACAATGCAAAATTGTAAGGTAATGCTCCATGTGATGCTGAAATTCTGATTTTCAAGCAACAACATTCTTTGGTAACAAGCTAGCACAATCCATTGTCCCTATTAAGGGTCCAGAAGCATCTACTGCAAGGATTCCCTGTCATTACATTCTGATCCTTCATGCGAGAAGTGCTCTCTCCATTGACTCATTTACTTTCTGAAAGGACAGACAGACCGAGATTTTTCCGAGCTTGAGAAGGAAACCGTATGCCCCCACTACTCCTTACCCAGAAGCATGTGCACTAAATTCTATTCCTTAAACTGGTGGTGTGTGCCAGCTGGTACAAAGAGCTACCACCACTCCTCCTGCTCCTCCTGTATTCCCTAGGAAAGGAAAGGAATGTGAAAAGGAAGAGGGGAGCAGAGCAAAAGAGGAAGTGTGGAGAGAGGGGAGTAGTGGGCAGGAGCATCTCTAGCCCAACATTCTCCTCTCCACCACACTTCCTGTTCAGTTCTGTTTCCCTCTTCCTTTTCACATCCTTTGAGTGTGAGAGGAAGAGTGAGGCGGTCAAGGCAGCAGAAGAGGCAGAGGTGAACGTGGTAGTACTGGCCCTCTTTGCTTGTGCACTGCTTGAGGCAATTGCTGCAGTCTGCATTGCGGCCGACCCTGGCCTCAGAGGCATCCATGAGTTATGGCTGTGCAAGGGGTATAAAAATTCTTCCACTGCTCCCCTTATCCACCTCGTACGCAAAAGCTTTTCTTTTCCTTATTATTTTATTATTGTTGTTATTGACTGACGTACTGTGTAATGTTAAACACATGGCAGAATTTAATGTTTGCACAGTTGTGCAAGTGGAAAGTTGTGCAAAATTGTGTGTGTGTAGCCATGATATATAATGACTGCACTATTTCACAACTCAATTTGTGCAATTTTTGTGCTTGCACAACTATGCAAATTATACAGTCTGCCACATACATAATGTTTCCTTGTATGTTAGCCTCCATCACAATAAATTATATAATAATAATAATAATAATAATAATAATAATAATAATAATAATAATAGAAGAGCACCTCAACACCATAGGGGCCACAGAAATCACCATCAGCCAATTACAAAAAGCAACTTTACTGGGAACAGCCTATATTCTGCGACGATATCTATAACAATTGACAATAAAATTCTGGCATCCCAGGTCCTTGGGAAGGACTCGATGTCTGGATAAAACAAACCAGTCAATAACACCTGTCTGACTGTGTAAACAACAATAATACTTCTTACTACTACTACTACCTGGGATTGACTTACAGTATCAAAAGAATTCTGTTTTCCATTTGTGATGCCATCAGACTTTTGCTAAAAGGTTTTAAAAGAAGCTGTTTTCCTTTTAGATAGGAAAACAGCTATGTTGTTGCCATTTTGGCATTTAGTGTTTCTCTGAGATACAGCTCTTTAGAAGGCAGCGATGGCTTGGCAAACTCTGTCATCAAGTGGTGCCAGTCAGTTTTATCATCTCAGTGCATGAAAACTCTAGCGTACTATCTAAAGCTGCTTTACTTTCCTATGGGATGACATTCTCAATGACAGATTACTAAATATGTGCTCCAAGCTAGGATAGCTTAGACTGCAAAAGATGCATAACAGGATCCAAAAAAATTAGGAAATTAATTGTGCTTATTACAGCATGGAGGTGTATAGAGCTGTATGAGAAAAATGCTGGAAAGGACTAACTTTCCAGCACTCACTGTGTGCCTTTCACGATGGTGCTCCTGGCTGGGACTCTGCAGGGCTGAATTTCTTTTCCCCACACCCTCAATGCTGGGGAAAGTGCAGCACTGTGAAGAGATCTGTGGCTCTCACACTGCAGGGTTGTTGTTGTTGTTGTTTTGCCAAGATGGCCCACACTTGAAAAATAGTGACAATCACTAACATAGCTTGTTGTTGCAAAGATGTCTGCTAGTTGTCCAATAATATTTCAACTAGCTTAACCTGCACAGAGCATCTGCATGCTAGTACTTGATTGCTCCCCTCACTCACAGCCTCCCTCACCTCAGAGGTCTCTCCACCCTCACCTGAGCCACACTCCTGCTCGTCCTCCTCCATCCCATTGCTTCCATCCCACCCCCCCTCTTGGTCACGACTGCAGTGTTGCTGGCACCTATTGACCAAGTTGCAGCCCCCTATCCCCAGAGAGCTCCCCACTCTCACCCAAGCCCCTCTTCTGCTGCTCCCCACAGGATCAGCAACAGCAGTGGCTGACTGGGCCCTTCCTCATTGCTGCTACTGCCATGACCGCTCATTCCCCTCAGGCCTCTGACAGGCCCGGGCCTGTCCCTTGCCTGCCTGCCTGCCTGCCTGCCTGCCTCCCTCTGCCAATGGCCTCAGTAGCCCCAAAGAGCAGCAATGGACCTTCCTTTCTGCCAATAGGCACCAACATGGCCGCTCGTTCCCCTCAGGTTACTGACAGGATTGGGCCTGTCCCTCACCCTTCCTTCTTTCTCACTTCCTCTCCCTTCTTTTTCTCTCTCTTCCACTCACTCTTCCCCCCTGTCTTTCTTACCCTCCCTTCTTTTTCTTTCTCTCTCTCTCCCTTCCTGAGTTAACAGATCTTGTTCATCTTGTTTCCTAATCTAATTCACACAACAGCCTTCTTTTTCTGAAGGGGCTCTTTCCTCCCTCATGACCCCTCTCTTTGCAGCCTCCTGCCTATCTATCTATCTATTTATGAATGATTCCTCTCCTCTACAATCAAGAACATCTTCCAACCAGTAACAGTTTCATTCCAACTGACCTTAACCATCACAGGCTCCTCCCCACTATCTGCATATGGAATCTGTGCAATCAGGTGTTTCTGCTTGTGAACTCTCGCGAGAGCTGCCACACACGGGATTAGCCACGGGTATGCCTTAGAGAAATAAATATATAGAAGATATTTTCAAATATGAAAATTTAGAGAATCTGAAAGAGAAAATGACAGTTACCTAATTACAGGGGCAGGGAATAGTTTTCTTTCTAAGGCTACAGTTTTAAGTATACTTACTTGGATATCAGCCCTGTTGAAATCATGAGCAGTTGCTGCAGAGTAAATATGGTTAGGGCTGGCATATAAGCTTTATAAATTGCTGATGGAGACAGAAGATCAGAACATTAATTGGGTCATAAAGTGAGGAAAATATTTACATGAACCAGTTAAAGAGGAAGTCTGGGAGCTTACTTGACAAACAGTTGCTAATCCTTCATGTTGATTGTAGTAGTTTTCAATAATATTAAAAGTAAGCACTCAATTGCCCCACCACACATGGAAGTTTGGAATAATGTTGAATGCTTTTAATTGGAGAATGTTGGGGAAATAGATGTACTGCAGTTTTCATTCTTATCTGGTAGCTGTGTTTTGTAAGAGAAAATAATTACAATAATGTATGAGATTTAACACTTAAGTCCAAAGGATCCTGGTTTATAGCAGCCGTGAGCAGCAAGGTCAATAAAGATGCTATTCAGTACTTTTTCTCTGCAGCAAACATTTATTTAAGCGCATTGCTAGAAACTGGGAGGGCACACTCTTAACACTCTTAAACAGAGGTTGGTTAGGATGTGGAGAAAAAATGATTAATCTAATATGCAATTATTTGTTAAATTTAGGAAAGAGAGATCATCATGATCTATTATTATTATCATGTTTTTCAACAAAAGGTTCTTAAAACACTTTACATATAAAAAAGAATACGACATTTGCTACTTAATCTATTATGTGGTTGGGATAAATTTGGATTGGGTGACTAACTGGGCAAAGAGACTCCTTGGTGATTCTCTTTATTTAGCAGGGGGAGAGTAATTGACCCTATCCACCCCCAGCACAGTACCTCCAGTGACTGTTGCTGGTGTCTATCCTATATTTCATTTTAGATTGTGAGCCCTTCGGGGGACAGGGATCCATCTTACATATGTATGTATGTATGTATGTATGTATGTATGTATGTATGTATGTCTTATTTCTCTATGTAAACCACTTTGGAAACTTTCTTTTTTGGTTGAAAAGTGGTATATAAATAGTTGTTGTTGTTCACATAATCACTGAGAAGTCCAGTTCCCAGAAAGTTCTGATTTTTGAGGTGTGCATGCTCCTGACTGGTATGTTGTCTGGTTCTGCCAACTGATTCCTGAGTCTTCCACTGAACATTTTCCACCCTCCTCTAGTGGAGGGCTCAGGAACCAACATTTGATGGGTTCACATGACTTGCTTCCCTCAAATTGGAGAGTCCCAAGAACTGGGACTTCCCAGTGATGGTGCAAAGCTGCCCATTGTATTGGATCCAAAAGTAAATTGTGGCATAGTATAAGTGGTAGAATGACTTAAAAAAAAACACCTGGGCTTGCATGTCTTGCAATTAATATATTTGATAAAGAATAGTAGTATTTATTAACAACTATATATAAGCAAATCTTTGAATCCTCAGTTTATATACTTACGTATATTTGTTTTGATACCTTTGGTTGTCTGTCAGAAAACCAATATAAAAATATTCAGTAGGAATATAAAAATATTCAATAGAAGATACTGAATTCCCTGAGGAAGGGCAGGATGCCTCCTTGTCTCATTGAGGCAACTATTAGACTACTTTTGAAGAAGTCTACATTAAATCCCTCAGAGTTCAGCTGGTAGCTCCAGGCAGTCTTGGTTATAACTGAATAACTGATTATTTAGACCAATTTCAAACTGGCTTTCAGGTGGGCTCCACCATAGGGTGGAGACTGCCCTGGTTGGCCTGATGGATGATCCCCAACTGGGAATTGACAGAGGGAGTGTGATTCTGTTGGTCCTTTTGGATCTCTCAGCAGCTTTTGATACCATCGATCATAGTATCCATCTGGAACGTCTGAGGGGGTTGGGGGTGGGAGGTATTGCTTTGTAGTGGTTCCACTCCTACCTCTCAGGCAGATTCCAGGTGTTGTCCCTTGGAGACTGTTCTTCAAAATCAGAACTTTCATATGGTGTCCCTCAGGGCTCCATATTGTATCCATTGTTGTTTACCATCTACATGAAATCGCTGGGAGAGATCATCAGGAGATTTAGTGCAGGGTGTTATCAGTATGCTGATGACACCCAAATCTATTTCTCTATGTCAGCATCATCGGCAGAGGGCATGACCTCCCCAAATGCCTGCCTGGAGACAGTAAGGGGCTGGATGATGGATAACAAACTAGGGCTGAATAATCCAGATAAGATGGAGGTACTTAATGTGCGGGATAAGGTCACACTTACCCAGAAGGAACAGGTAAGCAGTCTGGGGGTGCTTCTGGATCCAAACCTCTCCTGCTGTCACAGATTGAGGCGGTAGCCAGAGGTGCTTTTTATGAGCTTCAGCTGATATGCCAGCTGTGTTTGTTTCTTGAGACATACAACCTCAGAACAGTGGTACATATGCTGGTAACCTTGAAACTTGCCTACTGCAATGCGCTATATGTGGTGCTGTCTTTGTACGTAGTCCAGAAACTGCAGTTGGTACAGAAGGAGACAGCCAGATGAGTAATCTCAGAGACACCACATTACTCCTCTATTGAAAGAACTACACTGGCTGCCAATAAGTTTCCGGGCAAAATACAAGGTGCGGGTTATAACCTATAAAGCCCTAAATGGCCTTGGTCCAAGGTATTTAAGATAATGTCTTCTTTGCCATGATCCCCACCGCCCATTAAGATCATCTGGAGAGGTTCGTCTACAGTTGTCTGGTGGCTACTCAAAGATGGGCCTTCTCTGTTGCTGCCCTGAGGCTTTGGAATGTGCTCCCTGTTGAAATAAGAGACTCTCCATCTCTGACAGCTTTTAAAAGGTTTGTCAAGACACATCTGTTCATGAGGCTTTTAATTAGATTTACAATTCTAATAGTTAACACATTTAACATGTTTTAAATTTTAGATTGTTTTAATGTTTTAATTCTGTTTTAATGTTTTAATTCTGTTTTAATGGCATTTTTTATTGTAAACCACCCAGAGTTGTGAGTTTGGGGCCATATGGAATTTAAAAAAAAATCAATAATAAATAAAAACCAATATAGAAACAATATTTTTAATAATTTCATCTAAAGAACACAGGATGGATATGGATATAATGCAGTGCCCACTGGGCATTCACATGGCAGCATCCAGATTACTATTGCTTTCATGGAAAAATGTTCCACTAGCACACCCCTTCTGCTTGCCCCAATGGTTGCTGAAAATATATCCCTGAGGTTGGGGGAATTAGGGACATATTTTAAGGGGCACGGCGGGTATCAATGGCAAGGGAGGATTGGCAAAATTTACTCTTCTCCCCTTGTGTGAGCGGAACATACTTCTATAAAGGTAGTCTGTGCTGAACAAAGAGGCACTTCTAAAGTGGCAATTCTCTCCTATTTAGCAGCAGGAGAGCAACTGGCTCTATCCAGCCCCAGCACAGCATCCCTCCAGTGGCTGCTGCTGGTGTTTACTTTATATTTCTTTTAGACTGTGAGCCCTTTTGAGGCAGGGGACAATTTTAATTTATTTCCATTTATGTTTTTTATATGTACTAAGAAGTTTTGTTGAAAATGTTGGGAATTCTCTCTGGAAAGAGATACCCTTTTATTACAGCAGAGTGCACTAAGGCACAACACAGTGGAATCTGCCTAGGCATGCGTGTATGCTGAGAGTAAAAGAAACTTGGAGCCAGTTCATAGTTTCAAATCAATATAAAGAGTCTTTATTAGTGAACTCCATTCTAGATAGGAAGGCGGAGAGATAGTATCTCTAATCTATCTATCTAGCTGGATGCAGAGAGATGGCTTCTGCATCTCTGCACACATGGTGCAGGGAAAGAGGAGCGCATGTGTGTTGCAAGGGAGAAGAAAGGGAAGAAGGAAGAAAGGAAGTGGCAAGGCAGGCAGGCATTCAGGCAGGAAGTCCCTGAGAGTAGCAATCTACATATCAAAGGGATAGTGTCAGAGCAGTAGAGAAGGGATGACCAATGTCTTGACCCCTCTAGCCCTCTGACTCACTAGTCCGTCCCCCTCTCTCATGAGACCGTGCAGAGTCCTTCATTTCCAACATAAAAGTGGTATATAAATATTCAGAGTTGTAGTCTGAAAGATTACACAATGTTTTCTGTGTGCAATCCAAGGTAGGTGGAGGGTGGCGCTTAGTGCTGGCATCAGCGGTTGGCATCGCTGAACAGTTGTTGAGGTTGAGGGGACTCAGAGAAGAAGCCACCTCTTCATGGAGGCGGTATTTGTGGTATTTGTGGAGTGATTCTCCCAGGGTCAACCCAGGTAGTGATGGTGGTGGGGAAACTCCGGAGGGCAGTTTTCCTACAGTCTCCTGAAACTCAGAGCCCATCCTGGTGCCAGTTATCAGTTGGATTATCAAAGGAGATGAATTCGACCCTGTCCTTGCTACTCCACATTTCTGATTTGCTGCAGGGACATTGTGCAATTAGCCTAAATGCAGGGACTGACACTATAGGCAACTGGCACCTATGTGGCTGCCTGTGCTCTGTGGTGATTTCCCAGGTGGCCACCGCATAGTAGCCATCAGCAGCTTCCATCCAAGCAGTACTCGGGTTTAGTTTTAATTAAATGTGAAAATCCTGTAAACCTAGAGTAAACAGCTGGCTAATAAAAGTTAACATATACCCATGGAGCATTCAGTCCTGGCACGAATGCGAACTAATTAGTGGGCATTGATCAAGTAGAGGAGTCACTTATCTGACTAAGCTCCTTTTAAAAATTATTATTTATAGAGTTAGCCCACTTTCACACCCTTCTGACACTAATGATTGGTCAGTTAAGGGCAGAGCCTCAGTGACTGCCAAGGCTTCCTTGAGAAGTCTACTTTCCCTGAGGGTATAGTAGAAACTGTGAGCTCTCAGCATGAATTTGCCAAGACAAGACTAATAAATACCAGACTGCACAAAAGCTAGCCTATTAAGGAAACCACCGCTGATTTTTCAGCAACAGGAAAGAATGACGGCAAACCCTTTTGGGATCCCCGGCTGTTAGCCAGGGTTAAGGGTGCAAGCGCGGTACTTTATAGGAGTTCCGGGGGCCTCCCAAACTCCCTATTTGTTTGTTTACATTTATATACTGCCCCATCAAAATGGTTTTGGGCGGTGCTAGTAGCTGGCAAACGTCTGGGTGAGCAATCTGCTCACTCAGCCAAAAGGAATGGATCGTCTGCGAGGGTGGTAAGCATTTTGAGGCTTCCTCCCCTCACGCCTTTCGAGCCCTTTCTCAGATCATGAGAAAGGGTTTGAACTGTGATGAACTAAAAAGGGCTTCCAGAAAATAGGAATTTCCCTGGATAATGAAAGTGTTGGAGCATGTGAATTAATCCAGTCAACCAAAGGATAACGAAGTGAGCAAGGCTACACAGATCAGCATGGTGTAGTGGTTAGAGTGCCAGACTAGGATCGTGAAGACCCGAGTTCAAATTCCCATTCAGCCATGATACTTGCTGGGTGACTTTGGGCCAGTCACTTCTCCCTCAGCCTAACCTACTTCACAGGGGTGTTGTGAGGAGAAACTTAAGTACATAGTACACCGCTCTGGGTTTCCTGGAGGAAGAGTGGGATATAAAATATATATATATTTAAAAAATCTGTTGTGTACTTTTAAGAGGGCTTGAGGAGGATTCTGGGAAGCCAGAAGATTATAGAAAATATGTGGGCTGTATTTATCATCCCAGAGGGGCAATATGATAAAATTTATTATATTGTTTTATTGGCCATACCAACAGACAAATGTTGACCCTCTATGACCAATGCTAGAATGTGCAAACTGCAAATGTTAGTATGAAGAAGGAACTAAGAGGATTTCCTCAGCCACTGAAGATAAAGCTTTGAGGAAAGAAAAAAAAAAAAAAGCTGGCAGGAGAGGAAAATCAAATATTTTCAGTCACTGTTGTAGAATATGGCAAACAATGTGGAGTGCTGGGGAAGGCATGTAAAAATGACATGATGCCCCTTAAAGTGAAGCCCCTTGTTTTATTTCATTCTGTTCTTTATTCCTTTCCGTTTAATACCATGCACTAAAGACTGCCAAGCTGCTAGCAGTACTCAGTGGAGTAATTTTAAAATAGCTTTAAAAGAACAAACAGAAGAAAAAACTGTCCGAATCATTGTAGCATTAACTTCTTTAAAAATAGAACAAGTTCTCAAAAATACGGAAAGCTTCACACATGTTTAATTACCCCAGACTGTCTTTATTCTTTCCTTACATGTCTTTATTAGCACAGTCCAATGGCTCTGGACACAATCCCATTATAAAGTTTGCATTTGATCATGTGTGTGTCCTGTTCATTGTGCTAAAGGGCAGAAGAGACCAGCTCCAGCCAATATTGCTGACTTCCTGCTGTAGCTATAGAATTCCAGCAAGTTATTGGCCTAATACACACAGTACTGTGCCCATTAGAAAAAGATTCAGCATTCATACATAGATGAACCTAGAGTATCTATTCATTATATAATATCAATCAATCAATTCCTTTATTACAGTCACCGACCAGCACAATATACAAACAGAAGCTCAACAAAATAAACCTACAAGGTTATGATACAATAATTAAGCACATAGTTAAACACAGTTAACAATTATTCTTAATGAACTCCTGGCTAATTGTATTGGCTGTTATATAATATCTGTATCTGAAACTTCTCCCAAAGAACGTAGGGTGGCATACATTGGAGTTATCTCATATTTATCATTGCAACAATCCTGTGATGTAGAATAGGTTGAGTAATCACTAGACTGCCCAGCAAGATTCATGGATGAACAGGTATTTGGAGCCAGGTCTCCGTGATTCAAGTCTAACATTGTACTGTCTATTTTTTACGATAACACTTGGATCCGTTCCCTCAGCAAACTTTATGTAGCTTAAATAAATGACAATTAAGGCCAGGACGTCAATAATTTAGAATCCAAAACCTAAGCTAAGAATATACAGAGAAAATGTCTAGGGTTTATAGCTTGCCTCTTGAATTGAGTTTTAACCTCTTCAAATGTTCTGGCTTGTAGAGTCAAAATTCTGTCTCTCAGCATGAAACTGCTAGAAAGATGAACAACCTCCCGTTCTACAGGTGTGGTTTGAAGGGAAACACAAATCAATGCTTCTTCATTAATTCAGGAACAACCATTGGCAAATCCCTCAAGAAAGAGAGAGCAAGAGAGAGAGATATTTTTGCTTCGATGTTTAAACGTTGTAAAAACTTTCCGGCTTTGGCCAGACCCTATGGTTACTGAACTGTGATTCTAGATTAATGGTTGAACTTTATTCACACATTTATTTAATATATAATACAATGTAATTACATACTACTATGTAAGCATTTAATCCAGGTGCAGTTTCTTGACAGACTTTAAAACCATTCCCCATATTGTCAAAACAGCTGCAACAGTCTCAATCCTGAAGTTGTTGGCACTGCATTTGCCCCCCCTCCCCGCACAACCCCCCCCTTAAAGCTGTCAGATGTTTGTATCAGAGCCAGGTGAAGGCTGTGGGCAGCTGTACTCCAGTCTAGAGCTGGACATTGTCCTCCAACTCAGTCCTTGAGGTCCAGTGTGCGAAACAGGATGCTGGACTAGATGGGCCTTGGGCCTGATCCAGCAGGGCTGTTCTTATGTTCTTATAGCTTGAACTGGGAGTTGTAACCTCAAGTGCAGCAAGCAGAAGATACTACCCTGTTACTGGAACTGCTAAGCAGTTAGAAAACCAACAAAACAATAGTAAGGTTCAGGGCCGGCCAGTTCAAGAAATCTGAGTGCCGGGTTCAGGGCCAATTCCGATTTCCAGAGGACCCTGGCAGCTGGTGCAGATTTTGGGAAAGGCCAAACGCCTTTTCCTCCAAGGCTTATCTTCCCTTGAGACCACCTAGCATGGGAAGCCCATTTTATTGTATTCTCTTCCCTCACCTCCATATTATCCCCTGAAGTCTTCTGGGATTATCCTCTATAATAAAAGCCTTGGTGTCCATCCGTGGACACCCAGGCGTGTGTCCGTGCCTCCCTCAGCCGTTCTCGGCATGCACAGAGCGCATGCTCAGAACAGACCGAGGGAGACACGACCGCCAGCACCAGGCAGCCATGTTGGGCGGCCAGAAGCGGCCGCTGCGAGGAAGCCAGGGAAGAGGCGGTGGGGGAAATTAGCTGAGGCGGTGGCAGAGCCGCCGCCTCGGCCAGAGGAGACGGAGACTGGGCCGGGGAGACGGAGACCGGGGACGGAGCGGAGGCCAGCGGCGGCACGGAGGCCGGCGCAGGCCGGCGGCGGCACAGTGGTGACAGCAAAGGGCCCGGCCCAGCCGCGGAGGCCGCCAGTGGCCCGTCCGGAGACCGCCCGGCCGGTGACTGGGTCGGAGGGAAAACATGGGAGGGAAAGATGGAGGAGGGAGCCCGCCGGGTGGGCGGGAAAGGAAGGCGAGCGGCGGAACTCTCCCCTACTAGCAGCGGGGAAAGCCGGCCGAGGTGGTGGCGGAGCTGCCACCGAGGCCGGGTGGCGCCGCCGAAGCCGGACGGGTGGGAGACTTTGGGGCCCTTGCCCGGCCGGGGAGACCGGCCGCGGTATGGAGGCTGGCGGCGGGGGGAGGGGAAATGACGGCAGGGGCCCCGAACACCGGGAAGACGAGAACCACAGACCGGGGAGGGCAGCAGAGACAAAAAACAAAAAACAACCTAGCGCCCGTTATTATAACGGGCTGAAAAATACTAGTATCCCCATAATTCTTCTCCAGCAGCTGGCTTGGCTCCCCCCACCCCACCCTGTCCCACCTTCAGCCCTGCCTTCTCCAAGATATCAGAACAGCCATGCCCAGCTGGGCCTGAGATTTAAACCACTGGGTGCTTCACAGACCAGAAATGTTTCTGCATAGACCACACTGAAATGAATGGTAGTTGCCCAGGTTGGTTTAGGCAGAGAGGAATTCTAACCTAGCCTTTTGGACTTCAGTTAGGGAAAAATGAGTTACGATGATATATTCATGTGTATGCCGCAGATACATTGGGGATGAGTGTGTGTCTAACTTCAAAAATAGTGTCTGGGTGAGGGGAGCCGATATGAACTTTCACCTACACCTTTCAAAACAATAGACTCGTTCACACAGCCATTTTAATATGGGTAGGAGCCCAGGTGAGATGTTACCCTGTAAGCAGCACACTATGTACCAGCTGGCACATGATCATGCCAGGCAGCAGATCTGCTGCTGAAATCGACAACTTTAAGTCCTGCATCCCATAGACGGTCCTCCAAGGCCCGGGATGCATTCCCAGCATCCCCTTCCGTCAGCAGACTGGAAAAGCTTGATGATGTCAGCAGCCACCCTCCCATTAGCCATGAAGGATTAGGAGGCAGATGCTGCTGGGCTACTCTAGCTTCAGCTGCATAGAGTGTGCGTTGAAAGTTAGTGCATCTATGTATGGTGCATCTATGGACGGCAGTCACTGTAGGTGCAGCTCTTGATGGCTGTCATGAAGGTGAGGGTGTGCCAACTGCTGGTAACATAGGTAGGAGCATGACTGGATGATAAGGGAACAAAATGGAGGCAGAGAGAGAGAGGTAGACCCTAACCTTAACCCAAAAGCTAAAGAATCTGCAGTTATCTCAGTTGCAGGGAATTAGGCTAAGTTACCAATCTGACAAGTACTTCTAGTATTATGAGTCTTGCAATTGCTTATGGTATTCCATTGCTTTCTTTTATACTTTACCAAAAAACCAGAGAATGGCAACATTAACAAATACCACTTAGATTTTTTAAAAAGTCTTTCACAACCCTGCTACTAGAAATTCTCATAGCTGAGCCACCAGGGGCTTTCCCAGATGGCAGGCTTAATTGTGGGATTACGCAACTAATCATTAGTCGCATAGAAGCTGCAGCCTGAAGCCGAAATAATAACAATTCTAGGGCTGCTTTGATGCGGTGTCCCCTCCATTCCTTTCTAATTTTCCCCGTGGATCGTTCATTCCACTTGTTCCCGAGTCTTTCTCTGGCCAAAGGCTTTCTAGAATAGGCAGGATGCTGCACCACCTCCCCCCGCCTTCCTACTGCACATGTGTGGTGTGTACTTGTAAAAACTTTCATTTAAATGAATATAAAACATTAAAAAAACACATATTATTCTTTAAAACTTGTTTTTAGGAGATGTTCTGCAAGACCACCCAGCTGGTGGCCTCCTTCCATCCCTCTCCACCCGCCCTCCTGGCCGAAGAGCAGCTGCAGAGGAGGAGGGGAGAACAAGTCATGCCAGCCGGGTGGGTGAAGAAGCATGGAGGCGGGCATACAGATCTTCTTTTCTTTCTATTTTATTTCATTTCCCCCTGGTGGTCAGTGGTTTTGTGGGAGCCCACTGGCTCAGGAAAGACGAGCAAAATTTAAAAAAAATGCAAAGAAAAAAGTTCCTGCTCTGTCGCTATGGCCCCTCCATACATCTCAGAAGAAACATCAGGGTACTTCAAAGTATCCCAAAAAGCCGCCATAGAAAGGGGAATCTTTTAGCATGGGGATAATTCGGGCTGAGCTCCAATGCACAGAAGAAAATCTGAACCGTGTATGGAGCACTCCCTGATGACACCTCATGTGCTCTACCATGGAGCTATAGCCTTCTCCTAGTACATATTGAATGTCTCATATAAACAGATAGCATTTATTTGATGGCTCAGAATGCAGCTTGCAACCACCTACTTGAAGGTCAATAGTGGCAAAATAAATGAGAACAGGGAAAATGCAGCAAAACGAATGCCAGCATGGTAGCCAAAACAAACCTTTCTTGCGAATGTATTGACCAGAGATGGTTGAAATGGGTCAATAAAAAAACCTACCAGCAATTTTGGACTCTGAATGTTTTCCAGGCTCACATTCTGAGTGCTTTGGATGTGACAGGGAGTTTGGCAGACGGGAGGGAGTAGAGGGACAGGGGGAGTGAGCGGGGGGGATATGTAAGAACTTCCTGAGGCTTGATGTCAACAGGATCTAAAGTGCTTGCCATTCCACTGCTAAAATGTCAATGCACAGATTAGCCTGGGCTCATTTTGTTACTGTCTGTTTTCTCCCACGGAAGACTTGTAAACATTTTATCAGCAGACTGTGTCTCTGTCAGTGGTGCAGAGCAGGCTATGCCCTCCCCACTGCAACCAAGTGCCACGTTTTATTCCCCCCCCACACCATAGCAGTGAATGGCAACCATTCACTTCTACAGAAGAAACTGAAGAGGGGACGCAGCACTGGAGGACAACGTTTTACGAGGATAAAACCCATTTCTTGCCCCTGGTGCTCTCAGTAATTGAGAACCAGGCTTTATCTGCATAGTGCCACCTGGATTCTGTTTCTTGGTCACTCTAGAGCCTTTTCAAGTGTTATATGACCCTGTCTGCTGAGCCCAGTTAGTGCCAACACCATCACGCTGCTAAGCATTGCCCCACAGGCCAATGTGTTCCTTAGAAGAATGCAGCACCTGTCTACAAAGACAAATGCTTACACACATGCAGCATTTCTCTAGGGACTAGAGAGGGCTCACCTCTGTGACTGAGAATGCCAGGCGCCCAGAATTTTCAGTCACAGTGAGAATCTCTCATTCAGTGTTTGTCTCTGCAGATGAAAGCTCTGTCTTCTTAGTTAGGGGGCATGGTTGAGGAGTGTGTCCATTCAAAGGGTGGATCTTGCCAACAGTTCCACCTTCTGCATGGGTTACAGGACCAGCAACTTGCTCTTATTGGTC
The DNA here is from genome assembly GCF_027244095.1 of Hemicordylus capensis. Lineage (NCBI taxonomy): Eukaryota > Metazoa > Chordata > Lepidosauria > Squamata > Cordylidae > Hemicordylus > Hemicordylus capensis. Next base: position 109,434,684 of record NC_069662.1, read on the forward strand.
CTGCAATGGTACAGAATGTACACAGTTGCCTAAGAACTAGAAAGTGCATGTCGTAGCAACTGTCTTGCTAAAACTACAAGAGACAAACTAAATTAAATGAATAGTTCTAGATTTCTGGCTGTATATATAGCTGGACTTCTTTCCTCCAACCCTGATGCATATGTGGTACTGGGTGGAGTTCTCAGTGCCAGGATGGGGCCTAAAGACCACTCCTTATTCACCCGTTATCACTGGCACCCTCCCAACTTGGAAGCAGACTATCTTCCCTCCATTCGCCTCTCCAAAGATCAGAGATCCAACTATGTTGTCTTGCACAAATATTTCACACACTAAATCTCCTGATACTAAATGGCTCAGTTAAAGATGACCACCCATGGGAATTCACTTACTTATCTGCTTCTAAAATGTCTGTTATAGACTATATAATCATCTGTGGGAATCTCCTTCTATACTCTCAGAGCCTCAAGGCTGCTCCGCACCCTGATAGCGATAACTTTCCAGTCTCACTGCAACTTTGGTCATTTACCCAGCAGCATTACATTGAGTATTGTTTTCATCCCCTCATTTTACTTGCAGGCAAAGCTAGCTAAATTTTTACCCGCAGGCAAAATTGACCCTCCAACTAGACAAACAATTGGCAGAACTGCTTGCCTTGGAACCTTTCCGGAGCTATCGACAGGCCCTAACTACAACGGATTCACCCTGCAACCTGTTGCTGATCTCTGAAATCTTAATTCAAGACCTCCAGATTCACTTATCCCGTAAAGCAGCGGCCCACCCCAAGCAGCTTGCACATGCTTCCAAACCCTAGTTTGATGAAGACTGTGTCAAGGCCAGGGAAGCACTTCTAACCAGCTGTCATACCTACAGGAACAGCACAGGGCCAATTGCAGAGAGGGGTCCCCTTGAGCAGAAGAAACTTTACAAACAACTAGTGATATGCAAGAAAAGAGACAACCTGAAGGCCACATGGAAGCAACTCATTCAGGCGGCCAAGGCCAAGAATGCTTCCACATTCTGGAGCATCATGGCTGGCTTCCCAAAAACTGGCCCAGCACAAATAGATAGTCACATCTTACCGGAGGCCTAGGAGAATTACTTTTAGAGGTCTATGAAGACCTCCCTGATGACTGCAGTTTCCTCCTTCCAGATATGGGAATTAGGGAAGACTTGCCCAAGTGGCCACCTGTGTCTATATCTGAAAGAGCCTTATCACACATCTGAGACCCAGGAAGGCCATATCTCCCTAGAACTAATAAAAAACAATCCAGAGTGGAGGGCTCTGGTCTTTGTCATGCTTTTCACCTACATTGATTCACATGGATGTATCCCTAGTGACTGGGGATTAGCAACTATAGTTCTCATATTCAAGAAGAGCAGAAAAGAGGACCCTGCCAAGTACAGGCCCATCAGCTTGCTCAACACAATCAGCACGCTTTATGCAAGACACCTGCAATGGAAACTTAGGGACTAGATAGCTCAAGAAGGCTTTAGGGAGGGCCAATCTACGGTCAATCAATGTCTAGTCCTACAACCATTGAAAAATATTCCACCAAGAGCACAACCTCTCTATATACAGCCTTTATTGACCTCAAGGCCACCTTTGACTCCATCTCAAGAGTCAAGCTATGGGAAAAGCTGGAAGCCTCCTTGATTGATTGATGCCTATTTTACCTGATCCGTATCCTACACACAGACACATCCCTTAGGGTCATGTGCAGTTCTCAAGGCCACCTCTTGAACCCAGTTAACACAAGGGAGTTAACTCGAACCCAGTTAACACAAGGGATAAGTATTTGGCTTCACATATATGCTGATGTGATCTGAGCTGTCGGTGACTGACCAGGAAGGGATCTTGGGGTCGTGGTGGACAGCTCGTTGAAAGTGTCCACTCAATGTGTGGCAGCTGTAAAAAAGGCCAATTCCATGCTAGGGATCATTAGGAAGGGGATTGAAAATAAAACGGCTAATATTATAATGCCCTTTAAAAAAAATTGATTTAACATATTTATATAGCCCAAAACGCAAGTCTTATACAAAACTATGGTGCGGCCACACTTGGGATACTGTGTACAATTCTGGTCACCACATATAAAGAAGGACATTGTAGAACTGGAAAAGGTGCAGAAGAGGGCAACCAAGATGATCAGGGGCCTAGAGCACCTTTCTTATGATGCAAGGCTACAACACTTGGGGCTTTTTAGTTTAGAAAACAGACAACTGCGGGGAGACATGATAGAGGGCTATAAAATCAGGCATGGTGTTGGAGAAAGTGGATAGAGAGGGATTCTTCTTCCTCTCACATAACTCTAGAATCAGAGGTCATCCCATAAAATTGATTGCCACGAAATTTAGGGCCAACACACGGAAGTACTTTTTCACACAACACATAATCAACTTGTGGAATTCTCTGCCACAAGATGTGGTGACAGCCAACAACCTGAATGGTTTTAAGAGAGGTTTGGATAACTTCATGGAGGAGAGGTCTATCAACAGATACTATTGGGAGGGCTATAGGCCACCTCCAGCCTCAAGAGGCAGGATGCCTCTGAATATCAGTTGCAGGGGAGTAATAGCAGGAGAGAGGGCATGCCCTCACCTCCTGTCTGTAGGCTCGCAGTAGCATCTGGTGGGCCACTGTGTGAAACAGGATGTTGCACTAGATGGGCCTAGGGCCTGATCTGGCATGGCTGTTTTTATGTTCTTATGGATGCATACTTGCCTCACATCTTTTCAACTTTTACATCAATGTTATGGTAAGCTATTTAAACAGGCTAGACATCATCCACTCAAGGTGGCTGAAAGATGCATTTCCACCTTCCTCTATGCTGACGATGCTGCAATCCTTTCAAGGACCCCTGATTGTTTAAGGAGAGCTTTGGTGGCTCTAGCTCAGTTCTGCAAGGATGAACAGCTCAAAATTAACTATCAAAAATAAAATCATGGCCTTCACTAAGAGACCCAAGACTTGTTCCTGGAGTATAGACTGCCACAAGATTGAGCAGGTCATCTCTTTTAGGTACTTGGGAGTGGTAAATCTCTGGCTCTAGACGGGCCCACAGCGAACATATTGCCCTCACTGCACAAAGGAGCTCCTATGCCATCCTGAAATTTCTACGGGCCAAAGGAGTCCACTTAATCCCTGCAGCGCTCAAATTATTTGAAGCCAAGTCGCTGGCACAACTACTCTATGGTGCACAATTGGGTCCCCCTAATTAGGCTTGTGCCCAAAACGTTTCGGAGGCCATTATGAAGGCCTCCAAAACGTTTCGGCGCAGGGGGCAGTTTCGGCGCCGAAACACCGACGGGGGTAGCACTTTCCCCCATTTCCCCCGTCGGCCGGAAGTGGCCGGAAGTCGTGAGCGCGCCGACGGGGGTAACGGGGCAGCAGGGAGGAACGCTGCCGCCCCGAGGGGCTTCAAAATGACAGTGCGCCGGCGGGGGAAATGCAGCGGGAGGGGTGAGTACACCCTCCCCGCCCTTAAAGTGCTACCCCCCGTCGGCACCGAAGATCTTCGTGCACATCCCGACCCCTAATAGCTTTGCCCCCTTGGAACTGGTACAATCCAAATTTTTAAGAGCTGCCCTCCAAGAGACAGGAATGATGAATGTAGAGACTAGAGTATAGTTAGACACCCTTACCTATGGGTTAAACCAGCCCTCCTTCCTCATGGATTGCCCCCCCCGCCGCCACTCTAAAGGACTTCTTCCTATCCTCTTGGAAAAGAGCTATCCAGACCAAACTGTCAAGCTTGGGATTCTCCCTTCCCCTCTTACTAGCTATGGGATATGACCAGGCCAAATCTGTGCTTAAACAAAAGATAATGGACATAGAATGCCAAACAGACTTAGGCAGGGTCCCAGACTTCCCCACATTGGAAAGTCTGAGATACCTCCCCTCTACTGCTGCGTATCTGTCACTACTGTAAATCCCAGCCTATAGGAGGGCATTCACTTTGGTGCATTGCCAACTGTTCTAGAAGGCAGCTGTTCTAGAAGGCAGGTTCCCAGCTGTTCTAGAAGGCAGGTTCAGGAAGGTTCCACCTGCAGAGAGACTACGTCCTTGTGACACAGGGCAGGTTGAAACTATAGCACATGTTCTCCTCTTCTGCCCCTTTTAAAGAGATAGTCACGCCAACTTCACCCTGCCAGTACTCTTTAAGAACTCTGGTTGTACAAGTAAATTCTATTCCTTGCTGCTCCTCTCAGATGAAGACCCCACACACAATACTCCAAAGTTCTGTGCCGCAGCATGAAGAATCCGCAGGACCATGACAACTCCTGCTTAGAGGGACCGTGGGCTGAGCCTACAAAATCCAGTCTTCGCCTCAGCTCTCACACAAGCTATTGTAACATCCTTTTTATCTGCATACTTTTAATTTTTCTTATGTATTTTTAAACACTCTTAATTATTTTTAAGTACTTTTACACATAAAGACCTTCTGGCCAACTGTTTACTAGGCAGCAGACTTCTCTCTTGTAATTTTATATAAATTTTAATATAATTTTCCCCACTTTATTACTACCCTACACTTTTATAGCTTCAGGATGTAGTTTTATATTTTATATTGTACCCCTGCCTGTACCTCACGTATTCTATTACTCTTATGCTGATCTAAGACTGAAATAAAGGTGACTGACTGATTGATTTTTTGCTGCTACAGGAAACAGCCATTTATTTCTCTTAAGCAAAGCCTGAAGAGGCAACAGGATGCACAAAGCCCAACACTCTGTTCTCTTGGGGCTAGTTCTGTACTGGAATGTTAGTCTTTATGGCACAGCAGGGAAATGACTTGCCTAGCAAGCATGAGGTTGCTGGTTCGAATCCCCACTGGTATGTTTCCCAGACTATGAGAATCACCTATATCGGGCAGCAGCGATATAGGAAGATGCTGAAAGGCATCATCTCTTACTGCGCGGGAGGAGGCAATGGTAAACCCCTCCTGTATTCTACCAAAGACAACCACTGGGCTCTGTGGTCACCAGGAGTCGACATCGACTCGACGGCACACTTTATCTTTAAATTGATTCTTAGGTGCAAAAAAATTCCTGTTTTCAGATTTTTATTAGCGATCAGTTTGTCTTGCGCTAACCCTAGCCCTCCGGGCTTTGCCACTTGTCCCCATTTCTAGGGAAAGGCTTACAAAAGTCTCCCTTTAAGTCTTTTCTGAGACGGTGTAACTTGGGCCCTGAGATTTCTCGGTGTCCTGGAAGTACCATTTGGGAGTACACTTCATGTACATTTTGAGAATGATTATAGATATTTGTTTCATTTTTGAATCTCCTGTTTTTCTAATAGCACAATTGCAATGTGAAATGGTTTTTGCCCAATTAAAAACATACAAACAACAATTGTGTGTTTAAAAGAACCCCTTAAACAACCCAGAAACAACAAGCTATATAAAACTGCTAGAAAAAAACAGGTCTTCCAAGACCTACAAAAAACTGATCAAGCTGAATGCCAGATGGATCTTCAAGCCATGAGACATCCTAAAAATATCTCATAATTACAGATATTTCTAGAAACTGTGGAATCTTAGACCACAATTATATCAAATTTCAGGGCCTCTAGTTCATGGGGAAGCACCCTAACCATTTTGACTCCTCACCTGCTTGCGAATGGGACTGTGGGTGATTGAGAGTGAGAGGCCCAAGTAACTTATGTACTTGAAAACTCATAAAGGTGATGGGGATCACATACTGATCACATAAGCAAACATATTACTGCCAGCTATACTCCTCCATCAGCTAAACTCAGACTGATGAGCTGTTGATTTAGAAAATGGATTGTTTGTTTAAAAAGCATAATCTTCTACTGTCGTGAATTCTGGAAGGATGGGATGCTAAATGGCATGTTACCTAATCCAGTTCTGTTTATAAAGTATTAATATTACTATACCAGCATTGTTGATGTGCAGATGAAACAGGAGCACTGAATGCACAAGACAGTTGAAATGTGTTTAAATCAACAAGGAGTAAGTTATTAGCCATTACTAGTGAAAGGTTCATATTTAGATTTGTAGTGATAGTAAGGCTTAAGGGGAGGACTAGGCCTCACTTAGACCAACTACTGGGAGGGCGGGCCTTTCCTAAGAAGGTAGAAAGCCCGGGAAATTCAAAACCGAAGGACCAATCCATAGGACTTGGCTGGAACTACCCACACAGCCGCCTACAGGAGAGGAGAAAGTTTTGCTCTATTGTTTCGTTCTGTCCCAGAAGTGCCCTGAGGAAGCAGCTGGCTGACAGCCACTGGGGAAATGGGAAAGCCACAGCCTGTGAGTAACAAGTTAGGACCAGTTCAGTTAGACGCGTGAGGCAACTTATTTTTCTTTGCTGTTTTGTTTGGAATCTGTGTTGCCTGGTTTAATGAAAATGCTCTCTCTTACAATCTGCTTTATGAACAGACAATTATTGTTATTGCATACTGTTGTTTTTCTTTTAATATAATAATAAACCCTTGTTGCTGAAGTATGCTACTCCTTATTTTAGGTTTGCCTTAATCACATGCCTTTGAAAGCCTAAGACTGCTCAGCTCTTTTTGGGAGGGTTTTGCCACTTTAAACCTCCCCCCGCCACGAACTGTATATAGAAAGTGGGTTTCCCCACATCAAAATAAAGTGGATGGTGGCAGCCTACTGTGAATCCCTTACAGACTCAAGGGATTCAACCCCAGTGAACTTCCCCCTCCTCCTCTGGCTCTGGTTGGAGTCATGGCAGCACTGGATGAATAACTGGGTCTTTGGGTGATGGACTATAACTGATCCCTATCAGATAATGTATTTGTACTTTATTTTTCCAAATAGTTTATTTTTGCCTTGAGATTTCTAATTATTGGATGTTTTTAAAAAGCAAGGTAAGATTTGCAAGAGCTGAGATGCTAAATCAAAGAAGAGCAACTTGCAACAAAATGGCTCCTCTGCAAAGTAATTACTATACACAACTATGGCAATTTGAGTTACCTTGAAATTTGTTGCTTTCAACATTCTGTTTGAGTAATTATTATAGCAAGCACAGAGGCACTGAAATATTAATCCAGCTTTATTGGCTTTAGTTTTATAAAGGAGACTCCTTTTTAAGAGAGAGACTCTTCTGCATTTTCAGTGTTGGTGGGCATAATGTTCTTGCAAAACAGTAAATATAAATCTGTGATCCAAAAATATTTTATTGGAGACGGGCAGGACTATTCATGCATTACACTGTGTGCATGTACAAGTGTCTGTATATGTGTGCACATTTTTGCATGAATGACTGCATGTGCATTCGTTTTAAAAGTCAAAATAGGGATTGGACCACTTGAAAATGTAGAGTGTGTGTACTGCTGTCTGTGTATTGACTATGTATTGAATGTAACGTAGGAATAGCTGTATTCACATACAGATCAACATTCATGTGTACATTGTGCACATACTGTATGCACATGGAATGGAATGTGTGGATAGTTCTGCTGGATTCAGTGAAGTGTGCCACTGGATTGTAGTGATGCAGGGAGAAACTCAACTCATTTTCTTCACACTCTCTTCTCTTTTACTATAAGTTTGTCTTCAAGAAATGTCTTCTAAGCCTGAAGCTACTCCTAGGTCTCAGGTTTGTTGGCAAAGTCTCAGGCTGTCCTTCAGTCATTGCCTTCCAGAAAGTGTTTAAAACGTCATTTATTCTGGAAGGCATTTAGCTGACCAGTTTTTCTGATTATAAGTCTTTTGGTCTCTATTTTTGTGTTTATCATATTTTACAGTATTGTTTGTATGTGGGCTGCCTTGAGCCATAGGAAAGTAGCTTAGTAGTTATTTTATTTTTAAACTAAAATAACATAAAATAAAAATATGATGCATTCACAGAGCAGTGGCACCGTTGACAGTCTTAACAAATAAGTGAAATTCTGAGGGAAAGCAAATAGTTTCACTCTCCTCCTAGCAGATGGTTGCCTAAATCTAGACTGAGAACCAAAATACTGTACAGCTGTTTTTTCCTCTGCTTAGCTTGTAGGGCTGCCTGAAGATCTCCCAGCACCTGGTGGGCTGTCAAATGCCTCCATGTTTGCCACCTGCTCCCCTTACCTGGAAGTACATCAGGTCTAGGAAAAAGCTCTACGCCCCCACAGTGCTCTCCTCCACACTTCCTCTTCTATTCCATTCTCCTCTCTTCCTCTTGAAATCCAGGAAGCATGGGAGGAAGAGCAGTGGTGGTGGAGGATGGCAGAGGTGGGTGAAGGTAAGCAGTAGGTGGTGGTTTTCACATCCCGCTACTTTGCCACCTGAGTCAACTGCCAGTTTGCCTCATAGACTGGCTGGCCCTGTTGGCTTGATATCTAGAGCATTTCGAAGTGTATTGTTTATCAGAGTTGCCAGCTTGGCAGTGCACCTTCCTCTGTCTCCAAAAAGACAGTATTAAGAATGGAACAAGTAAGGGTTCCCATGTGAGATCTGTAAGACAAGGAAAGGAACACATTGCTCAGCTTTTTAGCCACGGATGTATACAATTGCTCATATACTTTGTTGCCTAGAGTAACATTCCATGACTTTTAGAAGCTTACATAAAATGCAGAAAAGAGTTCTATATTCACTGGTGAGGAGGACTGTTTGTGGATGGAGTAGCAGCAGAGCCTATGGGAAGTGCCTTTAGCAGAGGGAGGAGAAATGGGTACACTTGATCAGGGTCTGGGTTCTAGAACATCCCGTGCTGCTCACTTTTCTCATTGGTATTAGCCACTTTCTACATCATGTAACATAATACAACTTATGTACGACTTGAATTTTTGAGCTGCACAAATGTTCTTCTAAAGCTGCACTTTTAAACATGTTTTGTGACTGGTGGTTGCATTTTTTTTAAAGTTCTGATCCAAGGGTAGTGTGAGATGATATTTTCCCTTTGGCTTTTACTAACCTTAATGTACCCACAGGGGCCTAAAGGGTTGAGGGCTTCCTGAGTTCTTCCATTATTGCTGATTCAGCACTTGAATATGAAAGTGGTAGTGTGCCAAGCAAGATCAAAAAAGTGATACAATGTGGTTTGTGCCATCCTGACTCTGAGATTTCCTTGGGCTGTAGTGTGAGCTAGTAGAAACCAGTGCAGTTGTCTGTGGCTTGTAGAGACAGATGTACTGCATCTGCTCATCTATGTGTCAACAATACCACTATGTATGTCTGTATGTATTTATCTATACTGTATCTATACTATGTATTTATTCTATACTGCCTGATATGTACCTCTCTAGGTGGTGTAAAAAAATTAAAATATTTAAAAGTTACAACTTAAAATACATTAATAAAAACAATAGAATAAAATAGATATTAAAACAAGTTTTAAAATTATTAAAATTAATTCTAATCAAAAGCTTGTGAAAACAGGAGAGTCGAGGTTCTTCCTGAGAAGGAGATGCTCTTATTTCAGTAGGGAGAATATTCATAGCTTTAACTATTTGTTATTTATTGACAGCATCTTTATCTTTCTACCAAGGACCCCAGGGTTCCAGAAATATTAGTTCCCCCACCCCTTATCCAAACAACAACCCTTTGAGTTAGGTGAATCAAGGATAATGGGGCTGTTCACACGACCACATGCACGTGGTCGGATGGGTGGGGGGAGGCAAGGTTCAACCTACCTTCCCCCAGACGGCCCTTTGCAGCCTGCGTGGCGCACAAACTGTGCACCAACATGACCAGTACTGCCAGGAGCAGCGTGGATGACTGTCCATGCTACTCGCAGTTGCACTGGCAAACAGAGGCTGGGACTCATTGTCCCGGCCTCTGTGAATCCCACAGTGCACCATGCTCCAAGCAAAATGGGGGATTCCTCCAGGGGTTGGGCGCTCTAGGCACCCATCTCTGTGTCAGCGTGAGCTGCAAGGGTTTGGAGCCACAGCACCGCTGGGATCTGCATGGTCCCCGGTGGTTCCTGGCTGCCTAAGCCTGAGAACATGGTCCCCGGTGGTTCCTGGCTGCTCGTGAGAAAAGCCTCAAGGAGTGGCTCAGGGCTGAACAGGGATCGGAACACAGGTGACTCTGGTCTAAGAACACGCTGGTCTATATACCACAGTGATGCTGTTAATTAGCCTCCAATCAGGAAGCAAGTGCAGATTCTTGAATCCCAAAGCAAATACAGTGGTCCCTCGACTTACGAAGATAATCCGATCCGAACGCACGTTCGTAGGTTGGAATTTTCGTAAGTCGAAAAGCGCATCCACGGAGGTCCGGAACACTCGTAAGTCGAGGAAACCGCATCTAAAGATTCGTAGGTCGAGGAAGCCGCATCTAAACCGGCAACGACTTCCGGTATTTTTTGTCGTTCGGATGTCAAAATCTTCGGATGTCGAGTGCTTCGTAAGTCGAGGGACCACTGTAAAGCCGCTTCCCCAAAGCAGTGCTCTAAGGAGTAAAAGTTGTTGTTGTTTAACTTTGGTGGGCTGTTACTTGGGATTCTGTAGCTTTAGTTACAGAATCACAGAAGTCCATTTTTCACAAGAAAATATGCTTTTTCTCTACATGCTGCCAGCAAGAGAGTCACATGCATAAAAAGTCTGGCACAGCCTGTTGGTCCAAACATGGCCCTCTCAGCACCAGTGACCTGTGGCTCTGAAGGATAAACAGAAAATTTTCCACTTCCTTTTATCCAGTTCTTTTCTCTCCCTGGAAGTTTGGAGAGAAACAGTTAGGTATTAAGCAACCTTTCCCTCTTTAAAAGTATAATAATAAAGATGGGTTTTTTTTTAAAAAAAATATCTGAACACATAATATCAATAAATGTTACTACAGTCACACAGTGTGTTTTGAAGTGTGTGTTTTTATGTCTTTTTAAAGTTGTTGTACATTGCCCAGAGCCTTTGGATGGGGCGGTTTATAAATGTAATGAAAAATAATAAATAAATAAATAAGTTCCTTTTCATCAGAGAAGCAGATATATCCCCAGTTACAACCTAGTAGTCTGTGGAATTGCTTTTACAAGTATGCAATATGACATATTTACATTTGAAGGACACACTTCAATGGTGTCAGTTCCCTCGAGCCTATCATGCATTCACTTTGTAGATTTCTAACCATAAAATTTGAACAGTTCACTGATCCATCACAATTTTATTATTTATTTAAGATGTATTTCCTTCAGCATTAAATACAAATTGACACTCACTAGACACTAATGTGGACAATAGATAGGTAGGCCTTGAAATCAATGAAACAAGTATAGCTGCCGCTCATAGCATGAGCATAAGCATGTTTACTCCAAAGTACCATGAGATAAAATAATGCTAATTGTAGTTGCTTCACTGAGCAGCTACACCTCAAATAGAAGCCACAGTGTGATCACGGCAACAGGTGTCTTTTCGCATTTCCTCCACTGATAGCCTCTACTGATCTGGGGAGTAGTTTTTAGTATGGTTTCTAAGCAGCTTATTTATATATATTGGCATTGTGCCTAAGGTTACCAATTGCTGGGGAGTGAAACAGATGCTGCCTGCAAATAATCTGGAACTGAAAACCTCTGACTTGCTTAGACTGACTCATGAGATTGTTCATGCCTTAAAATTTAACATTTGTAATTTGGGCACATTATCTTGTCTGGCCAGTTAATTACTGATGGTTTATATATCTACCATGTTCTCAAATTGCTTTAAGCATCTGATGAAATAAGTTCTCAAAAACTCAAGGCAGAGTAAACTGGGTAGGCTTTTCTTTTCTGCAAAAGTTTACATTGCTATTTATTGATTTATTTATCATATTTCTATACCACCTGATATGTACATTTCTTTATTCTCATTAGGTTACATATTAGTCCCAAAAGGTGATGAAACAGTACTAATGTCTAAACTAATCTGCTTCCTTGTAATTTCAACCCACTGGCTCTAGTCCAGTCTTCAGAGCAACACGTCTGCTCTTCATTCCATGTGATAGTCCTTTAGATATTTCAGGATGGCAGTCATATGTCTCCTTAGCCTTCTTTCTTTCAGGTTGAATATACTCCACTTCTTTAACCATTCACTGTAGGACTTTAACCATTCCTCTAGTGCCCTCTCACCATCTTTGATCTAGTGCCCTCTCACCATCTCGTTCCAATCTATCAATGCCCTTACTAAATTATCAATGTCCTTACTAAACTCGTTCCAATGTATCAATGTCGTTACACAGGTATACCTCATTACTCATGGGGGTTCCGTCCCTTTCCTACTACTGCAAGCAATGAAGCTGTGAGTAACAAGGCATTATGCCTTTGGGAAATAGGCAGTTAGGTTCCAATTCTAGAATTGACAAAAAAAGGTTTAAAAACAGTGAAAAAGGCAAAAATCATTGAAATTGTTTACTGTGCCATGCTCCACAGGGTCTACATGTATCCAGGAATGCCCCCCAAACCTGCAAAAAGCACCCCCAAACCATGAAAAAGTGTGGGGGAAGTCCGTTTTCTAAAAGAAATGAGCCACAAAATGGCTCCTCCTTATAAAATGGCGTCCAGAAGTGACTTCCATGGTCACTTCCGTCCCTCTAGGAACTGTGGATACATGGGTTTTAACCCTTTTGTAACCTCAGATAATGAAATCGGGTGTCAATTAGATACCCGCAAATATGTGGAACTGTGAATGTATAACAAGGTTTGCCTGTACCCAGAATTGCTCAGTATTGGGCACAGTGTTGTAAGTTAAGTCTGACCAGTGCAAAATAGAGTGGATCTATTATGATCTGGAGATTCTGCCTCCATTAATGCAACCCAAGACTGAATAAGCATTTTTAGCAGATGCACAACACTGCTGGGTTATGTTCAACTTGTGGTCCACAAAGACATCCTTTTTACATGTACTGCTATCAAGCCGGGTCTCTCCCAACCTATACTTGTGCATTTGATAGCACTTTAGAAAAAGAAAGTAATAATAATAGGCGGTGGCAGGAGATACCAATGCTCAGAACTATGCAGCGCTATTTGAGGGCAGACCAGGGATGATGCAAACAAATTGGTCTTATGAGGGTATTCAGTGAAGAAAAAGCTGCCAGCACTATTTCCTTCTTTCATACCTTCTGTTCTGAAATCAAGCACTGCTTATCCTCCCATTTTTCATGCTAGCGTTTCCAGGTAGAAGGCATAATAAACAGAAATTTTAAAAACCCCTAATACAATCAAAACAATAATGAAACCAGCAATTGAAAGAAGCAGTGGGGGAAAAAATTAAGAGCTATTTAAAAGCTCCGAGAGAATAAAAAGTTCTTTGGTGCTTGCTCTGGACCCCCTGCCTTCTTTTTCTCTCCACGATGTCTTTGCTGCAGAAGAACTATATGTACATGGTGAAAACAAAACAGCATGCCCTTTCCTTCACTCCTATACAAATAATACCATACACTCCCTACACTCTGATCAGGAGCCAGAATCTTGCTAGTGAGTCAGGGGAGGTGAGAAGGGAGAACAAAGAGTGGGTTGTTTCACAGCCAAGGTGGGGGCTTTTCCTCATGGGCCCAGGGACATTCCTCCCCCCACATTTAATTATATCTATACTCCTGCTCCCCAGTTGGCACTCACATCCCCTCAGATGGGGGAGCACCCACAGGAGTGCCTCCAGAGAGGACTGTGGCACAACAGAAACGTTAAGTTTGGGGCGCTATACAAGCTTGATAAATAAAATAAAGAAATAACAGGGACCAGTTGCTTCTTCAGGTACCCAGGACCCAAGCCATTTAGGATTCTAAAGGCCATCTCCAGCACTTTGAATTTTGCTTGGAAACCATTGGCATGACGTGTTCCCACCGATTAATCCTAGTTAGTAGCTTGGAGACTTTGTTTTGAGATATGTGTGGATTCTGGGCATTCTTCAAAGGGAGCTTCAAGCACAACAATGCATTTTAGTGGTAAATCCTGAAAGGTACCAAGCTGGTGAACTGGCCTTGGCTGGTAATAGATGTTCTGTGCCACAGAGGCCACTTGGGCATCTATAGCCCTATGCAGATATGTTTTTGATGTGTATAGATGTCTATACACTCATGCATATTTTTGTGTGAATGACTGTACCTGTTTCCTACTGAAAGTGAACCAAGGTACAGGCCCCTCAAATGCATAGTACAGAGAAGAAGTGTACGCTGCACCTGTGTTCAACATAATGTGGGATTCTCATGGTTGCCAAAAAGCAAGCTGAGGTACCCTGGCCCACTTTCTGGTGAGCGTGAGAACCTGCTTACAGAGCCTTCCCCTTAGATGAGGTTAGTGGAGCGAGCGCTCTGCTAACCCCGTCTATTTGCTCATGTATTGCTGCAGTGAGGCTCCGCGCCGCAACACATGAGGAGACCCCTGCCGGGAGGCTGAAACCACTTAGCAACAGAATCTCCATCCTGCCAGGACCGAGCTTTATGGACACACAGTATGTATCCAACCTGGATAAACACTTACATGTTTTTTAGAAATAGCCAATGTACTCAATGTATTCCTCAGACAAACCCACGAACTGTAGCTTTCTGGAATCCAGCTTGCAGTTCAGCTATGACAGTTTACATAAGACAAAGAAGCTGGCACTTTAAATATTTATTTTCATTTCGTGTTGCTTCTCCCTTGGCAACAGTAATTCCTCTGCCATCTCAAAACTCGGAGAGGCCCCATTCCACAAGGCACTGACTGCCTTGTGCAGTTCCCTTGAACAGGATCGGGCCCTCTGCCAGCTCAGTGGCTGTGCATGGGCCAACCCTCTAATTTTGGGGTAATGATAATGATTAGGCTTGCACAGAGTGTTGACACATATTTATTAATTGCAAGGTGGGGTTGGTTTAGCAGTCTGTGGAGACAAACACTCGCTGAACAATGAGCACACACAGTAAGCTGGAAACCAGCCAGCAGCAGCTGCAAGAACAGTAAATTACTGTCCTGCCAAAGAGATGAAATCCTACCTAGTGACTGCTTGTTTTTTCTTCTTCCTCCGCTCTGGAAACTCTTCTCCATCAGGGGAAAGTCTTTACATCCACCACCTCTAGATGCTCTTTAAACAAACCCAGCTCCAAACAGTAGGCCTTGGGGCCCTGCCAGGATCCCAGTGACTTAGCTGTGAAATTCCTAGATTACAAGTGCCCCAGAGCTGCAGCAGGACAAGGTTAACAGTGCCTGATAGGATATTAAAGCAGATGATAATGCAAGCCAAAGGTTACTTGACAGCAAAGGGAGAAAATATGTTGCCTGGCTGGGAGCTAATTGAATGATCAGAAATCAGCAATTGACAATTTAAGGCACTGCTTGGATGGCATGTAGGATTACACCTCCACTGGAGGGTCGGAGGCTGTGGGGCTGTAGGGAAGGAGCACCGTTTATTTGCATGCATTAATATATTTGAATGTATGCAAATTTAATATTGCTCATGTGCAATAATAAAATTAAGTGGCCATGTGGCAATAATAGAAAATTATAAAGTCTGTATAGTCTCAGAGCATTGCTATTTGGGGGTTTAAAAAAAACCTTAAATGCACACTTTCTACAGCACTAAAAAGCGCTTCCATGCTGTGGAACTATAAAATTAATTGAACCCAACAGTAGATTATTTTTTCATCCTATTAAAGCCATTGGCCTCAACCCAGTAATACACAGGGCTCCACTGTACACTCACAGCTTTGTGCCTGCAGAATAGGGATGTGCACGGAACCAGGTGGGGATGGTTCAAAGGTGGGGAGGGTGCACTTACCTCTCCCTCCGCTTTCCTCCCACCAGCATTTTGTTTTCTTAAAGTCCATTGGGGCAGCAGTGTACCTCTCTGCCACCCCATTGCCCAATTTACCAGAAGTATCCAATGCCCCTGCGTGCACCAGGCATGGGCACATGAGCATCGCGTGCACATACCCGCCATGTGTGCGTGTACCCGCAATGTGCGCACACCCATGCCCGGTGCACGCAGGCACACTGGATGCTTCCGGTGGCAATGGGGCAGCAGGGAGGTATGCTGCCGCCCCGATGGACTTTAAGAAGATGGAGTGCAGGCGAGGGGAAAGCGGCCTACGTGACTCTCCCCTGCCCTTAAAGATGCACCCCTGCCTTCAAACCAGTGTAACCGCCTGCCGTTTGAACCGGTTCAGAGGCCTATAAAGGGCCTTCAAACAGGTTCCATGCACATCCCTACTGCAGGAATGGCCCAGTTCTCTTCTATAAGCTGGAGCACAGGCATGAACCATCGTATTATTCTAGATAGATTGTTTAGGATGGAAATTAGTCTCAGTTCTCTAGAGTGGTTCTGTTTTGACATGCTTCACCATTTGTTTATTTTGTAAACCACCATGAGACTTGTGTATCAGTTGAAATATCAATGTAATGAATAAATACATGAATACATAAATGACCAACTCCGGAAAGTGGAGTTGGGAGTCTACTACTTGGCTACATGGCATACAGGAGTGCATCTGGCATCTACATGGTCACTGAGAGAGGTCATTTGAGAACTTGCTGTGAGATACTATCAGCCACTTAATGGTGCAACAGGGAAATGCTTGACTAACAAGCAGAAGGTTGCCGGTTCAAACCCCCGCTGGTCCTATATCAGGCAGCAGCGATATAGGAAGATACTGAAAGGCATCATCTCATACTGCATGGGAGGAGGCAATGGTAAACCCCTCCACCAAAGAAAACCACAGGGCTCTGTGGGCACCAGGAGTCGAAATCGACTTGACAGCACACTTAACTTACTTACTATCAGTACAATGATAACTTCCATCTTATTTATATATTATTTCTCTGTGTAAACCGCCCTGAGCCATTTTTGGATGGGCGGTATAGAAATCAAATTATTATTAATAATAATAATAATAATAATAATAAACACCCACCTAAATTCCTCCTTTAATCTGATTCATGTTTGAGGTTGTGATTATGTCAAATCATTTCTTGGGATCAGTAATAAAATGATGGCCAATAAGCTAGTCCAGATAAGACAGAGGTTCTATTGGTAGGTGGTTTATCTGACCAAGGAGGTGTTCTGTTCAGCCTGTTCTGGGCATGGTACAGGACAGGAGCGGGTTTGATATCTGTAGGTACTGATAGATCCAGCTATGCCACAAGATCAAGAGGCCCAAGTGGTGTCTGGGGCACCACTTTTTTCACCAGCTGTAACACCTCACTGAGGTGCCATATTTAACTTGCCCTGGTAACCTAGAGGTTGGATTACAGAGGTTGGTTTATTGTATGTTGGGTTTTCTTTGACAACTTCTTGGAAACTTCAATTAACAAAATGCAGCTGCCAGACTACTGACTGAGACCAGCTCTTGGGAACAAATTTCACTAGTGCTCAAATACTTGTAATAGTGCTGTGTATTGATTGATTGATTGATTGTTAAATTTATATTGCCTTTCATTAAGGTGGTTTATTGTTGCGAACTAATTTACAGGTATCTATGAAGCCATAAAGAACTTGGGGCATAGCTATCTGCAGGACCACTTCTTACTACATAAGTCTTCCTGAGCCTATGGTTCTCAGTTATCCTTATTTAACCATTTTGTGCATGCAGTCAGGGTGGTTAGACAGTGGTCATCATGCACCAAAGTGATTCATTCATGTTTACCTACCAAGTATTGATTCCAACCAATGTTAGCAATAGTGAGTAATGAGATCCAGTAGATGGTCTTTCTCCTGTGTTCATTAATGAGTTTTAATTGCTCCAGAACAAAAGAACATGAACTTGTAATTGTGTCTTTAGGTTAATATTGACCCATGCAAGATCTCTGTTGTAAGGTCACAATGAGATCAATAATGATATCAGAAACAACTGGTTATATTCTGTGTCCCAGATTATACAATAACAGTGATTTTTCTTTCTCATTGCAAGTTGATGTTCTGCTGGTTTGCAGATGTTTGACAGGAAAAGGAACTATGCTTGATCATGTGCTTGCATTAATCCCTTTGATGTGTTTTAAATGTACCTGTTTAGTAGCCACAGTATCAGGTTAATGTAGCATTGGTAGATTAAAATAATGGCAGAGGATACAGAGAGTCTATTCTCACAACCACAGGAAAGCAGACTAAGGGAGCTCAGCCCACTTTCCTGTGGCCGTGGGAGCTGCACGGCTCCTGGCGGTTAGTCTGCTTCATTCCCCCCCTCCTCAAACGAGGTTAGCAGAGCAAGTGCTCAGCTAACCCCGTTCTACTGATTGTATGCCACCACGGTGTGGCTCCGTGCCATGGTAACACATGAGTAGACCTCCGACCAGGAGACTACAAGCAACCTCCCATCACAGGGGTCTCTCCAGAATGCCCCACACACTTGTGCAGGGCAAACTGGGACTTCTGGGGACTGGGCAGCCCCCGATCCCTGCCACCTCTACCAGCTCTGTGTGGGTGGCTGATCCGGCCGCCCAGGGACGGCTCCCTGCTCGTCTGCGGGGAGAGCGAGCCTGCTCTCCGTGCAGACCCCAGTAAGGATCTCAACATTGCTCATGCGGAGATCCTCAGATTTTTTTAAAAAAAATCTATATCACAAAAGGAATAAACATAAAGACCTCCCTATTCATTTGTTTATGCATGTATGAATAAGAGCACCTTTTACATTATTTACTCTAGTAGTCAGCCCTGTAGAGGGCTGTCAGCTCTTTTTATATTTCCATGCCTGACTTGATAAACATCTGACGCCCCAGGATTGTAACTAAGTACAAGACGGAGTCAGCTGCTATTGAAAACCTCTTTCTAAGCAAAAGGAGTTGTGGTTTAAAAGGAAACCCACTGATTTGTCTACAAAAGCATTTGCAAAAGTGTAGGGTTTTTGTTTGTTTTTAAGCCTATTTTCCTTAAGGAAAGTAAGCTTATGAGATCACTCGGCATTGTGTGTTTGCCAACTTTGTGATGCCTGGATCAATATGAAGCAAATTGGGTACAGTTGTAGGGACACCTCAATGGCATAGTTTGTGATGTCATCCACCCTGATTCAAGATGGTGGACGTGAACATTTGAAGCACAAGAGGGCTAACTTGTGGACTGTCTAACCAATTTGAACCAAATTTGCTACAGTTATATTGAGTGACACAGAGGGATGGCTCAAGGGCATAGTTTGTGATGATGCCTTCCATTCCAGTTCAAGATGGCGGAAGCATGAATGTTTCAGGTGCAAGAGGGGTAACTTTTGAACCACCTAACTGATCTGAACCAAATTTTGAATAGTTGTAGGGATACATAGGGACACCTCAGTGGTGTAGTTTGTGATTTGTCATCCACCCTGATTCAAGATGGCAGATGAATGAACATTTGAGTTCGCAAGTGGGCTAACTTGTGAACTGCCTAACCGATTTGGAACACATTTGCTACAGCTGTAGATACCTCAGTGGAGTAGTTTGTATTGCATAGATTAAAAGAAAATTAAAAACTAATAAATGTTTCTCCATCAGTTGTTGATCAAGTCCCTGTCTCATGAGAACACAATCCCCTCCCTTGTCACTGACCAAAATCCTTATCAGTCCCGCATTCCTATCATCTTTTAATTGTCTCAAGGCTATGCTTTGTTTTCTCTAGGAAAGAGCTAGGAATCTAGCAGAAACAAATGGGTATAAATCCCCCTTAAGAAGAACAGGAGGATCCAAATATGTGGCAGGTTTACCCATGCTTAAGATCCCCTTTATTTTTAACAACTTTATTAGGCAGTGTCAGAAATGTTTAAGAACACATGGTATCAAGGCTAATGTAGAGCACCTGGTGGCGCAGTGGTAAAACTGCCGCCCTGTAACCAGAAGGTTACAAGTTCGATCCTGACCAGGGGCTCAAGGTTGACTCGGCCTTCCATCCTTCCGAGGTCGGTAAAATGAGTACCCAGAATGTTGGGGGCAATATGCTAAATCATTGTAAACCGCTTAGAGAGCTCCGGCTATAGAGCGGTATATAAATGTAAGTGCTATTGCTATTGCTAATGTAGTATGCACAACCACCAAGACTTTGAAACAGCAGTTAGTAAGATTGATTGATTGATTGATTTCTATACAGCCCTTTCAAAATGGCTGAGGACAGTTTACGTTATTTCGATTATATGATAAAAAGTGTGATAAACGATAAAAAGATCTAGACTATACAATAAAAAGTGTGAAATTAAAGCCTGCCCAGTCTGTGAAAATGGGGAAGGGATCTGAAAGCAAAAAATATTTACAAAATTAGTTGCACAGAATGTGGTGGAAAATTATATAGGGGAAACAGGAAGACATTGGGTTACTAGATTCAAAGAACACCTAGCAGATGCCAAACATACAAACAGGGAAAGGCCATGGTCAGTTCATATGGAAAATAAACACAATGGAAAAACAACACCTCTTAAAGTAAGCATCTTAGCGTCTGAACAGTCTACACATTGTATTTAGACAAATTATAGCCCGGGGGTGGGGTGGGGTCGGGGTCAATGGTAAGGAAGAATGGAAAGAAATCTTTTTCTTTCTTTCTGCTTTTCTGTGAGAGTTAGTGTTAAGCAGGCAAAGCTGTGAGTCATCAATTTCTACCCCCCCCCCTTTCATGTGTTAATCAGGTGCCTGATTAGATTTAGGGAGAGTATCTGGTATATAAGAGTGTGGATTTTAAACAGTGAGACATGGAACACTGAAGTTGACGTCTATATGTCAAAACATCTGTTCTTTATTTGAAGTTTTAAATTTTCATTTAATCTATGCAATAAAAAGGTCTGGAGAGAAGAATTTGGTATAGATCCATTATGTGTATTGCGTCTCCAGAATATCAACTAATTTGGAGTAGTTTGTGATTACGTCATCCATCTTGATGATGGTAACCCACCCAAATTCAAGATGGCAGATACATAAACATTTGAGGCTCAAGTGGGGTAACTTGTGGACCATCTAAGCGATTTGAACCAAATTTGGGACAGTTGCATTGAGTGACAAATAGGGACACCTCAATGGCAGTGTCTTCTTCTGAGTAAATACATATAGGAATTCATACCAGCAGAGATCCTAGGCAAGAATGTGGCCTCTGTTTTATCCTTACTTCCTCAGCAAAACATAGAAGAACTCACTGGGGATGGGATTACTTCTGAATATACATTCCAAAGTTCCAAAGAAGTGCAGCAAGGACGCACTAAAAACCATTCCTACTGAACACCAAGAAACCAACTGCTCCTGAACATGGAGGTTCTATTTCAAAGTCAAACAGCCTGTGACCATACTGAGGAAGTGAAGCCTCCATATTTCCAGGGAGTTCGGCCATTATGTAGAATCTCCATGTTCAAGAGCAGTCTGCAACATAGTAGTTTGTTAGTGCTGAGGGGTTGGAAGGAAGGATAAAAAAGAGGCCACATCCAGGATCTCTGCTGGTACAGATTCCTATATGTGTTTAGTCAGAAGAAGACATCGCTATTGAGGTGTCCCTATGTGTCACTCATTACAACAGTTCCAAATTTTGTTCAGAAATAGAAAAAGCATTATCTATTCTTTTGCTTTTTTACGGCTTTTATAGGATTTGGTTTTGCTTCTCATGTTGATATTTCATTATGTATTGATATTTTGGGATAATTATGTATTTCCTATAACCTCTCCTAACTGATTGCCATTCTACAACAACCAAACCTGTTCATACAAACGAGGTTCTGGCAATTACTGTTTTACTGTTTTCTGCATAGTGCAACTGGCATTTAACAACAAGAAGTGCATGCGTTTGATGAAAGTAATTATCAGTGAAAATGATAGTGAAAGGAAAGTAGGCAGATTAGTTCTTACCAGAACTACTTGTTTACCTCTTCAGACTGGAATGTGGCAAGTGAAAATAATAAAGAAATGTTAGATATAATGCAAATCTTTAGCAATCTAGAATTGATAATGTACGTGTGTGTGTGTGTGGGGGGGTCATTCACACAATCAAAAACTGTGTTCTATCTGGGTTTGGGAGCTGTTTGTGTAGTAAACCTGTGTAGCTTTTCCTCCGACCTTGCTTCCACACAACCAAAAATTGAGAGCACACACAGCTGCCAAACCTGGGTAGAACACAGTTTTTGACTGTGTGAATGACCTCAGAGAGAGAGGGAAGGAAGAAGGGAGAGAGAGAGAGAGAATGAGAAGAAATAGGAATAGATGATGTGGACATTTTTCCAGATTCCTCATTCAATTTTCCTAGAACTGGATCAAGAAAGCTCAGATGACTTTATGCTACTGTTTGCACAGTGTGATGGTAACTGACATAGGCCTCTTCTGGTGAGCTTGCAAGACAAGATTTTAATAGCATGGTCCCCAGTCATCTTTGGACACTCACCTGTCTTCTAACAGTCAAAGAGAAAAGGTTGTTACCATGTAAGTGGGACTTTCTGCAGAGATCATGGCTTGTGCTGATGCTGGAAGATTTTAAAAATATAGTTCTCCAGTTCTACCTTTAAAGAAATATCTTCTGAGATCAAGAGTATAATTGGGTTGGTACCACTGATATTTTACCAGCCCACACAATAAGATGTTGTGATGTCTTCCACTCTGCGGGCATGTCCCTTTATTGCATGGAGAGAGGACTGTCTGTCCAAATGGCCAGTCTATATATGCTCCAAATATAGTGCTGGGAGGGCATTGGGATGTCAGTGGAAGGAGGACAGTGAAGTATCCTCCAGACCAGCCCACTGAGATAAATTGCTTACAGATTCAAGGTCAAGCATGGTGGGGGAGGGGAGGGGAGTCTAAAAGCCCAGGGGGATAAGGGTTTAGGCTGAGCTGCAAGCCCCTTACCAGAAGGATATAAAAAAGTGGAATTGTAGATAATTCTTCAAGATGTTAACAAAGGGGCCTAAAGAGGATAAAGGACACTACTCATACTTCAGTTTTTTTAAAAAAACAACAACAGAAAGGGCTTTTCAGGGACGAGGCAGAAGGGAAGGAGTCTAATTTACAAATGTGTAATTGAGTCTGAGAAATGATGCTTGGACACTGTGCAGATGCCCTCTTACTTTTGGGGAAGCATTCACTGATGTGAACCTCTGAGCTGGAGTGACCTCTACATTAGTGTGACAGCGGCGAGGGAGGGTAAATTACTTTAATACCACTGGCAAAGAGGTAACATTGGCAAGGCTACCCAGAGGTTAATTAATCCTGGAGTGAACCTGGAGAGTATTTCAAAAGTCTTAACTTGCAGGGGGTTATTCTGATTGCGCTGGCCCAGCTGGTATCTTTTTTAAAGCTAAGAGAGGAAGATGAAAAACTGTTAATATTTATTTGAAGTTTATGAAAGGGGTCTTCACAGCGGGCCCATTTCCATGTCTCACAGACCTGATGATTTAGAGCTGCAAAGGATCCCCTCTAGGGGATTTTGTGAACCATGCAGTACTAATTAACTCCATTGTTATGTTTTGTTTTGAACATTAGCGTCCCTCTGGGATTATGGCACTTCGGTCTCCAGCAGGGGATTACATTTTGCACCACTGTATAAAATCTCCTCAACATCATACCAGCAAAAGAGATTAACAGTAGGGGAAAGCATATGTGTATAATTTGACGAGAAGACAGTTGAGAAAACTTTTCCTCCGTCCAGCCCTAGTCACTGGCTCACTTCCCACATGCAGTTCCCCCCATTTTGAGATAATAAAGGAAAGCAAGATAAATATGTATACAAGTGTTTCTTGGGAGAGCCGGTTAGGGTTAGGGTTAGGGTTAGGACCGGGGAGGCCCGAGTTCAAATCCCCATTCAGCCATGATACTTGCTGGGTGACTCTGGGCCAGTCACTTCTCTCTCAGCCTAACCTACTTCACAGGGTTGTTGTGAGGAGAAACTCAAGTATGTAGTGGACTCCTTGGAGGAAGAGTGGGATATAAAATGTAAATAATAATAATGATAATAATAATAATAATAATAATAATAATAGGCAATAAGCACACAGTGGAGACAATGCACATATCATATGCCTCTTAAGGCATGTCAGAAAAAGTAACATTGCAAGCAGACATTGAGCCCTTTCTCATGATCCATGAGAAGGGCTTGGGGCGCAGGTGGACGGGGAAGAAGTTTCACTAGCCCTCGCTTCCCTGCAGACGATCTGTTGAAGGAGCTGGATGCATGGATCCTCTGCTGCCCCATGCAGGGCAGAGGGTCGGGAGCCAGAACACTACATCCTGGCCCTTATAAATCCTGTGATGCACCATGTAAGTGTGTGGTGCATTCTGGGTATCCCGTTGGCGATGGGCAGGAGCACCGCAGTCTCCCAGCCCTGGCTGCAAGCAGCCAGTGTTGGCAGGCAATTTAAAAAAATGGTGCTAAAGGACCGCTTGCTCCCTTAACTCCATTTAAGACGTTGGTCTCTTTGGTGGGTTTGCCACCGAAGCGCCGCGGGGATTGTGTGCGATCCTGGCAGTCCTTACAATCGGCCAAGACCAGGTTTGGCTTCCTTAGCCTGGCTGATCGTAAGAACAGCCTCATCAAATTTTATATCCTCTCCCTCACCTCTCTTCTGATTCCTTGAACTCAAATGCGATAATAAGAAATGTGGCATGCACTTTCAATTATTATGTAGTTATACCTGCTAACTTGGCAAAGAGGCACCTTTTAACGTGGCGATTCTATTTATTGAGCAGGGGGAGAGTAACTGGCCCTAGCCACCCCCAACACAGTACCTCCAGTGACTGTTGCTGGTGTCTGTCTTATGTTTCTTTTAGACTGTGAGCCCTTTGGGGACAGGGATCCATCTTATTTATTTATTTCTCTGTGTAAACCACCCTGAGCCATTTTTGGAAGGGCGGTATAGAAATAGAATTAATAATAATAATAATAATAATAATAATAATCCCTCAGTGAGGCACTACCTTGGCGTGGTTGTGGGGCTTGTGTGCTCTGATGAAGGTGAGAGCTATGCCAGAGGTCCAACCATACTGGACAGTTCTTACCAGAGGAGCCAGACAGAGAGTGCCTCTCCCATCAACAATATGGTGAGACGTAACTTTAATAAATCTAAACCGAATCGGTCGTCGCCCGGGTCAACAAGGACCGCGCCAGATGCTATAGTCCCTGGACATCTGGTGGCAAGTGGGCAACAGGACTCAGGATCTTCAGTTGAGCAACCAGGGCTGGAGACAGCAAAGTTACTGGAAGAAACATCGCTTAACCGAAAAAAATATACAAAATATGCCAACAAGGAAATAATGATCTGCTATTACAAGTCTAGTCCAACTAGAAGAGGTTATTTAAAAAGAATGTACCAAATTTGGAAAGAGAAGCATCCAGACACAGAAATAACAGAACAAAGGCTAGCAGACCAGAGAAGATTCATAATAAGAAATAAAGTATTCACAGGAGTTCAGCTGGAAGAACTGCAAAGAGCAATAGAGGCTCAAGATATGGAAGAAGAATTATCACCAATTGAAGAAGTTGCTCAGGCGCAGGTGGAGGAGGTGTTGGAAATCGAGGATGCCACTGTTGCTGAACTGTTTCAAAATCAAAACCAGGCAACCTCCCCTTTGCCTTCACCTCAAAAACCCGAATGCCGTTTAACAGAAAAGCAACAAGAACTAAAGCAAAAAATTACTGAGCACATGAACCAAACAACCACCAGGGTTCGACTTCCAGCTCTTAAAACAGTTGCCAAAAAACAACTTGCTCAGGCATTAAAAGATGTCAATGCTGCACTTGCAGAAATAACAACCAATAATTTGCAAGAAACAAACCAACTAATGTACAGTGCAGCAACAATAACAACACAAGAGCTCGGATATAAGATCAGTGGACCTGTCAAAAAAGAAAGCAGTACATCACCTAAATGGAAGATTAGATTAGAAAATAAAATCTCCAGCTTAGATCAGATGCTAGTAAATTGAAATATATGAAAGACAAGAAGCTGAAGAATGAAAACACCAGACAGTATCTGATCCAAAAATACCACCTAGATTCAAGGAAAATTAGAGAAGTCCTGGAAATAATAAAGCAGCAAATAACAGCAGTGTCAAAGAAGATTAGCAGATATGAAGCCAGAATTACACAACACAGGCAGAATTTCCAATTCCAGTCGAATCAGAGACGTTTCTACCAAAGCATAGAAGGAGAAACTGCAAGAAACCTAGAAACACCAAATAAAGAAGAAACAGTGCAATTCTGGGGGAAATTATGGGACAATCCAATAGATTATAATAAAAAAGCAGGCTGGATGAAAGAGGTCAAAAAATGTAACCAACAAATGCAAGATCTAATAATAACACCAGAATTAATAAGTGAAAGAGCAAAGAAAATTAAAAATTGGACTGCACCAGGCGACGATGAACTGCATGGCTTTTGGCTTAAACACCTAACAAGCCTTCATAAACAACTATCAAAACAGTTCAATCACATTATGAAAGGCGGTGATATTGAACAATGGCTAACAACTGGGAAAACTCATCTCATCATGAAAGACCCAGCAAAATTGTTTTATTATTTTATTATTTTTACATTTTATATCCCGCTCTTCCTCCAAGGAGCCCAGAGCTGTGCACTACATACTTAGGTTTCTCTTCACAACAACCCTGTGAAGTAGGTTAGGCTGAGAGAGAAGTGACTAGCCCAGAGTCACCCAGCTAGTTTCATGGCTGAATGGGGATTTGAACTCGGGTCTCCCCGGTCCTAGTCTGGCACTCTAGCCACTACACCACGCTGGCTCAGTTCCAAGTAATTATAGACCAATAACCTGCCTGCCAACCATGTTCAAATTATTAACTGGAATAATAGCAGATGAAGTGATGCAACACTTATTAACTAACAAACAGCTTCCAGTTGAACAGAAAGGAAATTGCCCGAACACCAGAGGCACAAAAGACCAGCTGCTGATTGACAAAATGATTTTAGAAAACTGCAAGAGAAGAAAAACAAATCTAAGTGTTGCATGGATTGACTACAAGAAAGCCTTCGATTCATTGCCTCACACATGGATACTAACATGTTTAGAAACAACTGGTGTCAGCAAAAACATTCAGATATTTATTAAAAAAGCAATGAGCATGTGGAGTACACAGTTAACAATCAATGGCGAGGCACTTGGACAGGTTAGCATTAGAAGAGGCATTTTCCAAGGGGACTCACTATCCCCTCTATTGTTTGTAATCGCCATGACCCCACTTTCACAAATACTAAACAAAACAGGCCTCGGATACCAAACATCTAAAACATCAAGTCAAATCAACCATCTGCTGTACATGGACGATCTGAAGTGGTATGGCAAATCCCATTCAGAAATCGAATCACTGCTAAACACTGTCCGTATATTCAGTAGCGATATAGCAATGGAGTTTGGACTAGACAAGTGTGCTGCATTAATAATGAAAAGAGGAAAAATAACAAAAACAGAAGGAATAGAACTGCCCAATGGAAGCAAGATCAAGAACCTGGAAGAGAAAGAACCTTACAAATACTTGGGCATTCTCCAGGCTGATAACATCGCACACACTGAAGTTAAAAGAAAAATTGGAAGTGAATACATCAGGAGAGTTAGAAAAATCCTCAAGTCCAAACTCAATGGCGGGAACACCATACAAGCCATAAACACCTGGGCTATACCTGTTATCAGATACACTGCAGGAATAATAGACCGGACCCAGGCAGAGCTAGAGACACTAGATCGTAAGACCAGGAAAATCATGATCATCAATCATGCTCTGCACCCCCGCAGTGATGTAGATAGGCTATACCTCCCTTGCAGCTCAGGTGGAAGAGGAATGCTGCAAGTCCATCAAACAGTAGAGGAGGAGAAAAGAGGCCTTGAAGAATATATAAAGGACAGTGAAGAAGATGCACTTCAAATGGTGAAGAACGAGAAACTATTCAACACCAATGAAACAAAGCAGGCCTATAAGAAAGAACAAGTCAAGAACAGAGCAGAAAAATGGAGAAATAAGCCCCTGCATGGTCAATATTTGCACAATATAAGTGGAAAATCAGACATCAGCAAGACCTGGCAATGGCTTAAGAATGGCAACTTGAAGAAAGAAACAGAGGGTTTAATACTGGCTGCACAAGAACAGGCACTAAGAACAAATGCAATAAGAGCAAAAGTCAAAAAATCCACAACAAACAGCAAGTGCCGCCTTTGTAAAGAAGCAGATGAAACAGTGGACCACCTGATCAGCTGTTGTAAGAAGATCGCACAGACTGACTACAAACCAAGGCATGACAAGGTAGCAGGGATGATACACTGGAACATCTGCAAAAAATACAAGCTACCTGTAGCCAAGAATTGGTGGGACCATAAAATTGAAAAAGTGGTAGAAAATAAAGATGCAAAAATATTATGGGACTTCCGACTACAAACAGATAAACATCTGCCACACAATACACCAGATATAACTGTAGTCTAGAAGAAAGAAAAACAAGTCAAAATAATCGACATAGCAATACCAGGGGATAGCAGAATAGAAGAAAAAGAAATAGAAAAAATCACCAAATACAAAGATCTACAAATTGAAATTGAAAGGCTGTGGCAGAAGAAGACCAAAATAATCCTAGTGGTAATTGGTGCCCTGGGTGCAGTCCCAAAAGACCTTGAAGAGCACCTCAACACCATAGGGATCACAGAAATCACCATCAGCCAATTACAAAAAGCAGCTTTACTGGGAACAGACTATATTTTGCGACAATACCTATAATAACCAACAGTATTGATGATAAAATTCAGCCATCCCAGGTCCTTGGGAAGGACTCGATGTCTGGATAAAACAAACCAGTCAATAACACCTGTCTGACTATGTAAACAAGAAATAATAATAATAATATTAAGGGAGGCAACATCTAGGCTCTTGCTGTCCTTGATAAAAATTTTGGGACAGTGATCCTTCAGTAAAGAAATAGCATTAGCAAAAGAAGTACTTTTGCAAGGTAGTTGCCTCAGTGACCCTGTGATTGGCTCGTGCCACGTCACTAACGTATGGATATCTTGAGAATCTGGATCATATGTTTCCTCTCCATCCCCATCTCCACTGGAGACTCTGCCACTGGTGTGAGAAATACTCCATGATCAAACTATGCACATGGTAAAAGTGGCATCAGACCAATGTAGCACCAGAGTGAGCTATTGTGGCACAATGTCAGTGCAAAGGTAAGTATTCCAAGAAACATCTTGGAACAGAGTCAGCTAGGCTACCTAATAGCCTTTTGCCTGCATAGACATTCTGCTGCCCAAATTGTTTCCAGAAACTCTGGGAAATACAACCAGATATAGTATAAGAGTGTGTGTGTGTGTGTGTGTGTGTGTGTGTGTGTGTGTGTGTGTGTGTGTGTGTACGAATAATATGACTTTGGCATTTAGAACTACTTTGTATGTAGTTTGGAAACTACAATTGGTACAGAATGGGGCAGCCAGATTGGGTCCAGGTTACTTAAGAGAGCACCTTCTCTGTCGTGAACCCTGTCACCTATTAAGATCATTTGGAGAGGTCCGGTCCGGTTATGGTTGCCACTGATTCGTTTTGTGGTAACTTGGGACTGGGCCTTCTCTGTGGCTGCCCCAGGGCTTTGCAATTTGCTCCCTGCTGAAATAAGAGCATCTCCTGCTCTGTTTGCTTTTAGGAAGACCCTGAAGATGTACTTGTTTTCCCAGGCTTTTTATTGAAATTTCAGTTTCAATATGTTTTTACTCACTGAGATTTTTATCTGTTTTATGATGGTGTGTTAACTGGTGATGGTGTGTATGTCAAAATGGTTTTGTTTTTAAAAAAATGTATACCAACTTTATTTTTGCGCAATAAAGGGTCTTTTTGAAGAGAGCTGAGGTGTTACTATGTGCATTGCATCACTGACATCTCAACTTATCTGTTATATGAATTTTAACTGTTTTTAATATTATGTTTTAACTGTACACTGCTCTGAGATTTCTATATCAGGAGATATAGAAATAGGATGAATAAATAAATAAAAATAGATACATAAATTGGAGAACCTTGATATGAAAGACCCAGAGTAGATTGTCAATTATTGATTCGTGCCTCTCCTTCTTTGCATGGTTTTCTAATCCTGACCCTAAACTAAGAATAATCTGTTATTATAAACTCAATTTTTGAAGGCACCACAGGTAAGACTTGGTCTTGAAACTTGGCAGTCAGATGCATCAGCTTGTATTGTTGTCATTTGTATTCGGCACCAAATGCTTTGTATTGTTTGATCAAACTGTTGTATAGGGGCTGTAAGGGGAGAATATTCTGTTTGATGAACAACCTCCTGTTCTCATGATTAATTACTTCTGTATGAATGATCACATACAGAGGGGGATGGAAAGCCAAAGCAACACTTTAATTCTGCATTGAGCTCATTCGGCAGACAACATTCTATACAAAAGAGTACACTGTGTGTTGTGCTGCACACTGCCATAGAGCCCTCTAGGCCATGGCCCTCTGGAATATCTGTCTAGGGACATCATATACCATACATAAGAAATCATTTGGAAGAGTGATGTCATCGTTTGCCTGTCATGAAGTGTGAGAAGCACGGAAGCGACCCATCTTCAGTCAACTGAAGCAGAAGATTAGACATACTTAACTGGTCGGCTTTGTCAGGGATCCAGTGGGGATGTTTATCAAGGTGACAGCTTCAGAGTCAGTGGTAGAAACTGGGGGATTAAAAGCCGTCATTTAATGCTCCCATCTTCCTCTGGTATATGCTATGCTTCTCAGCTACAGAAAAGCTAACTTGCCATTAAAACAACAATAACAAAAGTGTTCATGGTCTATTTTCTTTCCTGCATTGGTCAACAGTATAACTGGCTAATTATGTGCCAGCACTGTATGTTTAATATCTTTGTATGGTTCTGCAGCTTTTGAGTATAACAAAACTCACCGTGAACAGCTGCCAGAAGATCACTTCTCAGGGTTACTTCTGGAAAATAATGGATATAGTTTGATCAACAGATGCCTGAATATTTAGGAACAGGAATACATGAAGAAAAGGAGCAGAAATAGGCAAAAGCAGGAAGGGTTATCAGCATCAGTAAACTGCATGGCCCTGCTGTGTGGAGATGGAATTCACAGGAAGAGATAGTTGATAAATGGGTAGGAAGGGATGGAACTCATAACGGGGAAGTGGTGAACACCGAGAGGGCTATAAGGCTATTGAGTGAGGTGTAGACACTTGGAGAGAGAACAGGTGTCAGTTTTAGAGATCAGTGGGGTACAAATCTTGAATAATAACCTTTTCACAGTTCTGTTCATTCCAGATTTCCCCAGAAACTTCTCAACACCATCATGAAGCCCACTACTTTCCCCCCTCAGGCAATTAAACAAAAAATGAATACATCAAAAAATGAATAACATCAAGGCAAACAAAACATATGCACCCACATCATCTTGTAATTTGTTCTTTCAGAACATCTCAGCTAGAAATAAATGTTAAACAAATTGCATTCTGTTGTATTTTTCTTCATTATTTCCCCCTAAAATGAACAAATTTGGTTATGAGAGCAATGTCTCACATTCTGTGAAGCCATTCTGTCTGAATGTGCAAGTGTCTTTACAAAGGCATGCTATCACCATCACATCTACTGACAAGTTAATAAATAAATTAATTATATTACTTAAGTTAGATATGTTACATTTTAATTCTTTCCCTCCACCTTATCTTGCAGCAGTTGTAGCAACTTTGGCTTGAATCAGTCTGCTAGAACACAAACTCTGGAAAAACAAGTGCAAGTTCATGATAAGACAAAGCAAAGACAAGCAAAGAAAAAAAGAGAGAGAGGAACAAATGGCTAAAATCTTTAAAACCAATCACCAAACATTTCAATAGTCAGGAGCAGAAGCCAGGCCAAGAAGGTAGTAGGACTTTTGGAGGACAACTGTGTGAAAGGAATGCTGGAGAACTGCAGAGAAGCTAAATGAATTATTTGCACCAGTCTTCACTCTGTAAGATACTGAGGAGATAACTACATCCATATGCTTCAGAAGTAGGGACGTGCTTGAAATGTGCTTTGCCATCCGAATCGTGGACTCATTCCTTTAAAAGTGAGAGCTTACACAGCCCCCTTAAAGCAAGGGGGGCAGGCCCAAATATGCTCCTCCATTGCTGTAATATTATAATATTGCCG
This sequence comes from Hemicordylus capensis, assembly GCF_027244095.1. Classification (NCBI taxonomy): domain Eukaryota; kingdom Metazoa; phylum Chordata; class Lepidosauria; order Squamata; family Cordylidae; genus Hemicordylus; species Hemicordylus capensis. Next base: position 109,466,582 of record NC_069662.1, read on the forward strand.
TGCAAATTTTGCTGCCATTGCCGTAATCCCGGCACTCCCACCAGCTGTGCCTATTGTGCCAGTGGGACGCCTCCCAGCTGCCCCCTGTGTGTGTATGTGCAGAGACCATTTGTGTGGTCAGCATGGTTGCTGGCCATGCCAATGTTGGTGTTGCACATGCCAGCGCCATGCAGGAATCGTTCGGAGATGCCCCACTGGCACGCGGGCACTGCTGGGGGGAGTACTGAGATTACAGCAATGGCAGCAATTGGAGGAGGAGCAGCAAGTATGGACCTGCTCTGCCCCACTTTTAAGGGACTGTGTAATCCCTCATTTGTAAAGGGAAGTGCCCATGATTCAGACTCTGAATCGCATTTCATCACATCCCTACTCAGAAGTGGAGAGCTATGGCAGATCAAGACAACAAAGGATGAAATTTTAGAGCCAATTGATAAATTACAAATTGACAGATCAATTGGATTGATGCGATGCTTTGACACAATATGCTAGACATTACATACTGGGACTTCCAAAAAGCTTTTGATAGAGCCAGCATAGCATAGTGGTTAGAGTGTTGGACTAGGACCAGGAAGACTAGAGTTTGAATCCCCATTCAGCCATGAAACTCACTGGGTGACTATGGGCCAGTCATGTATCTCTTAGCCTAACCTACCTCACAGGGTTGTTGTGAGGATAAAAAGAAGCATGTACACTGCTTTGAGCTCCTTGGAAGAAGAGCGAGATATAAAGTGTAAAAAAATAAATAAAAAATAAGCAGTTTAATCTTACAGAGTAAGTAAGTACTCTTACAGAGTGAGAGTAAACATATTATAGAATGGCTAAGAATAGGAAGCAGAGAGTATGCATAAATTGACAGTTTCCACAGTAGAGGGAAATAAGCAGAAAGGTCTTGATTGGGACTGGTATTACTTAACTTTTTCATGAATTATCTTGAATTATGAACAGTGATGTAGCAAAGTTTGTAGCTGACACCAAATCATTCAGGATCGTTAAATCCACAGCAGACCTTCCAAACTTTGTGAATGGGCAACAATATGCCATATAAGATTCACTATAAGTCCAAAGTAAATCTGGGGCAAAATAAATAAATAAATCTAATTTCATGTATATCCAAATGGGTTCTAACTGACTGTCACTACATAGGAAATAGATCTTGAATCTTGATGATGTGGAGCACAGCTCACAGAAAACACCAACTTGGTGTACAATAGCAGTGAAAAAGAAACTCTCAGCCTTGGAAATCATTTGGAAAAGACTGAAAACAAAAAGGCCAGTATAGCATTTTTGTATCGGTCTGAGGTTGCATAATGCAGTTGTAGCCACTTTTCCGAAGCTAACCAAGCCTGGTCTGGTCAGTGCCTGAATAGGAAAATGCTTGGGAACTATTTGTATATTGCCTTGCATTCCACAGGAAAAAAGCAACACAAACATGTAATTAACTCCGTGGTATCAATACATTTGATTATTTACAGTTCTGGCCACTTGATTTCAAAAAAGTATATCATTATTATTATTACATTTCTATCCCACTCTTCCTCCAAGAGCCCAGAGTGGTGTACTACATACTTAAGTTTCTTTTTCACAACAACCCTGTGAAGTAGGTTAGGCTGAGAGAGAAGTGACTGGCCCAGAGTCACCCAGCTAGTTTCATGGCTGAATGGGGATTTGAACTCGAGTCTCCCCGGTCCTAGTCCAGCACTCTAACCACTACACAATGCTGGCTCTCTATTTTCATGACATCATGATATCATGACATTGGAAAAGTGAATGAAAAGACCAACCAAAACGATCCATCAATAGGAGTACCTTTCTGATGAGAACAGGCTAAAGCATTTGAGGCAATGCTAAGGGGAAGACAGCAAAAGGGTTTTTAAAATGAAATTTTAAAATATCAGTAGTAGTATTTGGTAGAAAGAGATTTTTCTTCCTCTCTCGTAATACTCATAATATCTCATTAACAGACAAAAGCACATCCTGTTTCACATAATACATAGCGAACTAATGGAATCCACTGCTACAGGATATACTGATAGCCACTGTTTTAAATGGCTTTTTAGGAGTTAGACAAATCCCTAGAGAATGTATCTGTTAATGGCTCTTAGCCATTAGAATGAGAAAAATTTGTACTTATAAATTAAATGGCCACCAGGGGTCATCAGTGGGGCTAAACGGCCCTGGGTCTCTTTCAACAGCTCTGATGTGAGAGTACTTTGTGGCTTGCAAAAGAGGTTGACTATCCTTTTTTCTCATGGGGTTTCTCCACACAGCAGGGTTTACCGTGGGTTTTCTGCCAGGCTTTACTGCAAACTCAGTATTATCCCCAAAACCCGATGCAAAAAGTGGATTTTTTTTACCCTGGATAGAAATTGGGCCGCACTCTAATGTAAATTGGTCCGCACTCTAATGTAATGGATATAAATTGGGCCGCACGCTAATGTAATGGCCGCACTCTAATGGAAAACCCAAATTATATGTGAAGTGTTCCCCGATAGCTCGCAGGGACTTCGGGATAAATCTGCCCGTTATGTGAATGCATACCCTCTATTCTGGAGGAGATGTGAGCTAAAGGGCTTTAAAAGCCCAGTGAGAAAAACTTCATGTAAGTGCTTATAGGAAAGTATTTGTGAGAAGTGATTCTTGCATGAAAAATTGTGTTGTCAAGTGAATCAACTTCCTGCTGAATTAGAAAAAAGTTATCCCAGCAAAACAGCACAGCTGTTTGCCAGAAGGCTGTAAACATTATGGTTCAGTAGCAAAAAGAAAAGAGGTTGATGTGGAAGATATGACATGGACTAAACACTTTGCTAGTCCATGGTTGCTGGCATATATGATGCTTCCAGGCAATTTATGACCTTTGAGATCAGAAAAATCTGGTGCCAAGTTTCAAATGATCACTTAGGACAGATACCCTTTTAACCTCTTTGCTCTCATCTTCCCTTTAAGGAGTTTTAACACTACGTCCTCATCTTTTGTTAAAATACAATGTTGGTGAAAGGTATTTGCACCTATATCTTGCCTGTGTTGTTTGTCCCATGCAAGGACCCACCTTTCTCCTTTCTTGTTTCTCCGGAAAGAAAACCCAGCTCTCCAAATAATTGTTAAGTTTTCTGCCCCTTTGATAGTGATGCATGAGTGATGGTGTTGCCCCTTCCATGGCGATGAATAATAATCTATTATGTGTCTTTACAAGTTGTGTTTTAGGTGTCCATTTAAAAATGCAAAATGTCAATGTGACTACCTAGCCATTTAAAAACCTGTATTATTCTGGTACACTTCTTAGAGAGCCAAGCTTGGCCGAGGCTCCCTGTTTAGCATAAACTTGTGGAAAAGCCAGGTTGATTACTGTGTAATGTGTGAAATGGCAACTGTTAGATTAATTGCTAGTGGGGAAATACTAAGAAGCAGGGGCAGAGCCACCAGTGGCCCGTCCACCTCTCGGGGCCTTCTTACCCCCCTTCCCCCTTCCCCTCCCACCTCAGCCTGTCTGCTGCTGACTGCTGACCTGCTCCTGCTGTTGCTGTTGCTGCCGCCACCGCCAACTCATGCACACCTATCCCGCCACCTTTGCTTGCGTGTTGTTGCACTTGTCATCCCTTCCTGCTTCTGCCCAGGAACTGGGAGGAAGAAACAAGCAGCAGTGGCAAGCAGCGGCAGTGGCAGGAACTGTGGCAAGATGTCACCACAGGTGAGCGGAGGGGGAGGGGCTTGTGCACAAGTGCATATATGCTGTTACAGGCTGTGTGCCACTGTCGGGGGAGCAGTACGCCAGGGGAATGAACACAGGGCCCCTGGGTGCAAACTACCCCAGTCCTAAAAATGTGGAATATAGATTACAACACGTGTGAATTAACTTTGCCCCCAAGACAAAAATATTATAACTTTTAATATATTAGTGTTTGCTATTTAATCTCTTTAATTTAGATAATTGAAATATTGTTACAATGGTTCTACCGAGAGCAACATAAAAAGATTTCATAATGTGATGAAAGTGTAATACAATGAGAGCCACAGAGATACCTATGAGTAAACCAATTGCCTTGCATTTGCAAGTAAAACCCCCAGGAGATTTAATTTCCCTGCTACATCTAGTGTTTGTGAATGATCCCTTCCATTATCCTAACCAGTCACCACATTACCAAGAGTACCTTGACTATCAACAGTTACACAAGCTTGTCTATCCCAGGTTTTGTACTAGATGTTTTGCAGATGAAGCATCAAAGGAGGAAGAATTAGGGTTGGGTTTGGCACTGACTTGAAGTGCATTGCATGCGTTTAATGTCTCTGCACTAGCCTTGTATTTCTACAAGACAAGAGTAGAGCCATTCTTGTTCCTTGTAGGCACGCACACAGGAATACTACTGAAGCAGTTAGTTTGTTGAACACCAAAACTAGCAGGTATATATAAATGCCTTGAATAATAATACTGAATACTAGCTTGTGTAGCTGTTTTTTCAGTCTTGCTAATGTTACTGGGTGGAAACTGTAAATGATATATTCAATTCATGCCAGTGTGGCAGAAGATCCATAATTGATGTTTTTGCATGACAGCTTTGAACACGTGATTTGGCTTTCAGAATTACAAATAGAGAATTGAGGAGAGAGAGAGAGAATAAATTGCCAGATCAACAGAGTGAGTCTGTGGTTAAGCTGGGGTTATAACTTGGACCCTAAACAACGCGCACACACACACACACACACACACACACACACACACACTCTTTTGCTTTTGTTACATATTATAAACAAGGGTCTTTAGTTTAGTTCTCAGTTTTTAGCTTTTAAAAAAACTTTTAATTTGAAATTTTCTTTTAAAAAATTGTAATTTAAAATGTGGTTCTCGCCTGGTATTTTAACTAAACTTGTTTAACTGTGTTATTCATTCATTCATTCATTCATTCAATTTCTATATCACCCTTCCAAAAATGGCTCAGGGAGGTTTACACAGAGAAATAATAAATAAGATGGATCCCTGTCCCCAAAGGGCTCACAATCTAAAAAAGAAACACAAGATACCAGCAACAGTCATTGGAGGTACTGTGCTGGGAGTGGAAAGGGTCAATTACTCTTCCCCTGCCAAGTAAAAGAGAATCACCACGTTAAAAGGTACCTCTTTGCCAAGTTAGCAGGGGTTTTCCAGGACAAAAGCAGCAGTTCTCAATATCTGAGTCCCTTTGTCAAGTTTGCAGGTGTTAGTCTTAGTTTACATTGTAAATTTTTAAATTGCAGGTGTTAGATACATTTTACATTGTATCTGTTTTGCACCAGGATATTTGTGAGGGAGATCAATCACTGAGTGCAGCAATTAATCCAAAACAACTTTCATATTCTCACTGAGGACAGTAGGGTAGTTCTCAGGGTAGTGCTCATGCAAAGTTCTCAAGGTTTCTGCAAAAAATGTTTTTTTTTGTTGTTGTTAATTTTGGTGGTCTTGTACAAGACCATCCACATGCAAACTCATTCAGATGTCTGAGCAAACCACATGGCTTAGTTAGTCAGTTTCTATCTTTTCACCAATGGAGGGCTATAGCACATCATGCTGCCTCACAATCCTGCCTATTTCCCGTTGTTGTGGTTCTCTCTGGCTCAGATATTGAAGAAAGGAATACATGTATATTCTTTTTCTTTTGTTTCCTGGTGCTCTTGTGCAATAGTACCAGCATGCAAGATCAACGTGTGATGCTCTAGCTACTGTCATGGAGTGCTACATCCCAACTACACCAAGTCTATAGGGAAAAGATTTTTTTAAAAAATACAGAATGCGGATATGGCTGGGGAGAAAGCTCTGAAATTTGGCTAACAAATAGTGGAGTATGGCAGGAATATATGTATTTAATTTCAAGTACCTCAACCCATCTGTTGATTTTTCAAAAAAAATATTCAGTGATTCTCGGATGTGACCTTTTTTACCACAATTCTCAGATGTAAGACTTTGCCTTAAAAAAAAAAAAATTAGAAATCAATTGCTGGACCAATATACTTGAAATTAAATACATAGATTCTTGCCATCCCCCACTACCTGTGTGCCAAATTTCAAAGAGCCAGTGTGGTGTAGTGGCTAGAGTGCTGGACTAGGACCGGGGAGTCCAGAGTTCAAATCCCCATTCAGCCATGATACTAGCTGGGTGACTCTGGGCCAGTCACTTCTCTCTCATTCTAACCTACTTCACAGGGTTATTGTGAGGAGAAACTTAAGTCTGTATGTAGTACACGGCTCTGGCCTCCTTGGAGGAAGAGCGGGATATAAAATGTAATAAAATAAAATGAAATAAAATAACACTTTGCCAAGCTATTACTGTGTCCTGAATTTTTTCCCCTTTTCCCATAGATGTTTTGGTTTAAAAAGCTGACCTTATGCTTCACTCAGTAGCGGCTCGTGAATGTGCTGCTGGGGGCGGGGACGGCAGGAGGCATCTTTAAGGGAAAAGAAAGTCGCTGCTTACTTCCACAGTGCGCCTCCCAGCAGCCCCTGCAGCGGGGAATCGCCGCTGCCACTGGCTGCTGGGGTGGGGCTCGGCTCCGTTTACGTCAGGTGAGTGGCGGAGGCGCACTGCGGAGGTAAGCAGCGACTTTCTTTTCCCCTAAAGATGCCTCCCGCCGCACACCCAGCGGCGCGTTCACGAGCCGCTACTGGCTCCAATGCTGGTTCAAACGGATACCTGTCTTGTTTTCTTCATTTTGCAATTGCATGAGTGTGCAAGGACACCTTGTTGAACAAAAAAGAAGCTCAGAAAACAATAATCTGGCTGTGGGGTGGAGAATATGGTTCAAACGACAGAGAATGGCTGTGGAGGCCATTTTGTATTTCCATTGCCATTTTATCTGCCAACTGGCAGTGTGCAAGAGCACCGGGCAAGATAAACAATTTTTTTTTTTTTTGCACTTTAGACCAGAAATTGAATGTAGGGCACAGGAGGCAAGTCTGGCTGGTTAGGAATTGAGAGAGGTGGCAAATGGAGCCGGCATTCCCCGAAGTCACTCTCAGTTAGGCAAACCTCCACCTCTCACTTTATCTACTTTATCTGTGGGTTCTCTCCACACAGCTCTGCAAAAATGGCAGAATATACCACTCACCCATTTCCCACACTCCAGCAAAGTGCAACTTTTAAGAGATGGTTATGTTATGCATTAAAGGCCAATTGTCATGGGGCGGGGGGGGGGGAAGCTGAATAATGCCTCAAGTTAAATAAACAGCACCAAACTGAAAGCATTGTAAATACCTCCCTCATATGAACTCACCCCTACCCTAAGTACTGAGAAAAAGGAGTAAATCGCCGTTTGGAAAACCTCCAGCAGAAATATCTGGTCTCCTTAGAGAGTTCGGTGGAAATACAAACAACATTAGATTTCTGTGACTTACCAATCCCCTTGGGTATTTCAACACTACCTTTGCTGCGGAAATGTTATGCGTCATCCAGCCTTCAGCTGTTGGAGCAATTGGACAGAAAACGGGGAGCCGTATTCTGCTTGCAGTTGTTCCCAGGGCAAATCTAGAGTAATGTAGCTGGGACCAATGGCATCATTCCAGATTTGAAGCAGCACAACTGAGAGGCAAATGCAGCCCGAAATGCCGAACTAGTCAAGCGTATCTCAGCTGTTGCAGGTAACAAAAATGAAGCGGAATTGCTGGAGTCAGCTGCACCTGCAGCTACCTAGATCAATTTAAGGTAGATTACAGCTTCAGTTCTCAAAAGAAGAGAATTTAAAATATTGACCCAAAGAGATGCCAGTAGTTGTCTCCCCCCCCCCGCCGTGACCTTCCTTTCTAAAAAAAAGAGAGAAAAGAGAGAATGAAGGCTGAGCAAACAATAGGGAGAGCGGGGAAACGTGGAACACACTCAGCTAGTATACCTCAAATGCTGCTCTGAATAGAGGCTCTGGTCTGAGAAACAGCTTTATGTTTAATTATAGAACAACTGGGCTGACAGATCCACAGGCTGACCTGGGCTTGCTTCGTGTGCCTCTGTCCCTCCTCCCATCCATTCTATATTATTTATTTAGCAAACTTATAAACCGCCCTCCAGCATTATGTTCCTAGGGCAGCGAATATATTAAAACAATAAAACACTAACACACATGCAATAACATTGGACAGAAGACAATAAACGTAGTGGAAGCAGCAGTCATATAATCAATACTCTCCAAGCAGAACAATAAAACAGTTACAACCAGTGACACAATCCACTGGAATACGCAGGCAAATTAAAACAAGAGCTTTTGCCTGGCACTGAAAAGATGCCAGAGCTGGTGTCAGACGAACAGATCTGGTGGGTGCTCTTTATACAGGATGCTACAACTGACCAGGCTGTGTCACTATGCACCTAACTTTATGGAGGAAGAGCACCAATAAAGAAGGCAGGGTTAGGGCAGGCAGACTCAGAGAAAGTGATCCTTGGGCATCTAAAGCCATAAAGCAGAGCAGGGACAATTTGAGGCACAGCATGGGAAGGTGAGTGGGGAGAACTGTACTTTCCTTCAGAACCACTTTCTCGTCGTGAGCACTTTTTAACTGTTCCTGCTGGCAGGGCCGTCTACTTCCCTGCAGAAGCAACATGGCTTTAAAAAGTAGTTGGAAGGGGAATGTGGACAGCAGAGGCAGCTTATTGCCTGTCACCCCTTGCTATGCGCCACCCCACCCCCCTCACCTTGGGTGAGGCCAGTGTTGATTCTGCCTGGTGCAAACCGCCCTCCCCCCGCCCCCGCCCGACTGATGACTGTTTCACCAAGCAGGGCCACTCCTGCAAACGAATTTGGCCAAGTCAAGAAGGTATTCATGGCTGATTTTAAGTATGACAAGACATAGCAGCAGGGAATAGTTGTGGTTAGGGTGTTCAACTAAGAACCAGAGGACCTGAGTTCAAATCCCCATTCAGCTACGAAACTCACCAGGTGACTCTGGGCCAGTCACTTATCTCCCAGGCTAACCTACATCACAAGGTTGTTGTTAAAAGAAACATACACCACTCTGGACTCCTTGGAAGAAGAGAGAGAGAGACAAATGTCAATCAATATTTGGAGAACAGAGGACCAATGTCCCTGAGCCCCTGAGTGGGAAGGACCTGTCAGCTACGTGAAAGCTTGCTCTTTGCTTTCCTGGTTGTGCCTCTCTGAAGATGAAGTGGGGAGTGGGTAGCATTTTTACTTTCTGGCCCGGGGCCCACTCTAACCTTGCTACACCCCCATATAGGAGAAAAGGCTGTCTTTTAAATAGGTAGTACAGCCCAAACTGTTGAACATCAATGCTGTAAACACAAACTGAAAAGCATACATGGCTACCGGGAGACAACAATTAGGTGGACTGTACAAAAATATTTTTCTTTATGCTTCAAATGTCTAATGTAAAATGACATTAATTTATACTAGGGATTGATGCTTATTTATCTGCCAAGAGACATCAAAAATGAAAGAAAAGTTTCAATGATTGTCATGTTTTTTGAAACCTAGAATAATTAGATTACTTAAAAGAACCTAACACAAATCATAACTGAATTATTGGCATGAGTGTAATAGTGCCAAAATTAGTTTTCCTCTTTCTGCAAATACAAGATCTCCATTAGACTAGTTCTTTTATTCCAATCCCTTGGTGTTAAATTTAGATTACAGTACTGTCTCATTATATAAATGCTCAGGGGATGATCCCAAATATTCTGACAGAAGTTTAGAAAACATGAATGACATTTACATGGGATTGCATGAGGCCACACATGGCAAACTGAAGCCAGTGAGGTTTAAACAATCTGACTGTACAACTGCAACCATAATGAATTGGATAACTCATTGAATGGCGACCTTGTTTCTCTTGCTCTCCCTTGAGCTGAGATAAGCTCATTGGTGACATGATCAGCAATATGTTTTTGCCTGTTTAAGATAAAATTTAAAAAGACAAGGCCTTGTTTCCTTCGACTTCAGGATTAAAGATTTCCAATAGAAGAGTGTGTACTATGGAGCCAAGCTCACCTCTGGGAAGAGGAAAAAACATCTCTAGTTTGTTGTCAAGAGATCTGGAAATATTCTGTCTGAAGCCAGAGCTGACTGTGACTGACCTTTCACAGTGGGCACAATATGATGGCGAACATTGCTGAACTGTCAGAACTTCAGTAACAAGACCAAATCCCTTCTGATAGGAAGACTCAATAGCAATGAGCTTCCCATGACCTACTAATAATACACCCTTGACCCTGCTGGTAGGTTACAAATCGAATACAGAGTTTGAAAACCACATCTGTGCCGCATGCTGCTTTGGCTTCCAGGCAATACCTTTTGTCTCCTTCAGCAAAAGTTGCTTTAAAATCTGAACTTTAATGTTCCAAAGGGTTTGTCTCCTTTTTTCTTTATGCAGCAAAAAAGATGGAAGACGGTGATTGGAAATGGAAGTTAACAAGTGCTGTCCAAGGGCCTCATCATTATTATATGGGTAAATCCCTTGTGACAGATGCATAAATAATGCTGTCCTCTTTCGCTTTCCACCCTGCTGTTAAATGCATAGCAATATTGAGAGTCAAGCTGAATTTACATACACAGTGTTACACTTTGGCTGGCTTTCCAATTTCTTCCTTCCTTTTTTAAAAGGACTGTACATCTAACAGTGTAATGCTATTCCCAAGTTATCTGCTTGTGCCAGCAAAATGCCAGCTAGCAGCCATAAAGTGAGGCTACAGTGGCAGAGCATTGGGCTTGCATGGATGCAGGATTGCACAGTGCAGAGCTGAGTTTATTGGCTAGTGCATATTGGATTTATGTGTCCAAAATTGGGTCTAACCCCTTGCACCAGTGCAACTCTGTGCTTAATTTAAAAAGTAGCTAAAAACACTTCTATTATTCTATCCATTCCCCCCTGCCAACGTATAGGAGGATAAAATTACAATTAACCATAAAATTACAACTAACTAGCAAATAGAGCACTAGATGTGTACAAGTCGCTGCAAAGTAATCCAGTTTACTAAATATGGTGCATGCCTAGGGCTACATCACTTAGCTTCATGTTTATCGAACTGTGAATACTGGCTGCATTCTCATGATCAGAACAATCACAGTTAAAGAGTTAACTGTGAAGGGCAAGCCCTGCATATTCTCCCGCAGAGTATGTTGTGAGAACCCAGAATTTGTGGGTAATCCCTGTTAATTCACTACTGTTAACCAACATTTAATCAGAATTGCTAATTGGGATCAGATCCTGGTTAACAATTCTGGTAAAATGCTGGTTAACTGCACGATTTAACTGAGATTGCCCGGAAATTCCAGGTTTTCATGATACGCTCTGTGTCATGGTTTTAACTCTTTAACCATGATTTTTCTGGTCTTGAGACGCTGACCACAGAAGAGCGAAAGAGGGAGCACAAGGGAAGCACTTTGCACAAAAAAGAAACCGCCAACACTAAGAAAGTTCCAGGTTCCCTCCCTTGCATCTCTGGATAGGGCTGAGAGAGATTCCTGCCTGCAAACTCGGAGGAGCCTCTGCCAGCCTGTGTAGACAATACTGAGCTAGATGGACTTATGGTCTGACTTGGTAGAAGGCAGCTTTCTATATTCCTAAGAGGAGATGGGGAGACATCTGCTGTCTGGGTCCTTACTGTCACTCTGCCTCAGGTTCACAGTCAAACACACACATCAGGAACCTCAATGCCCCTGCTTCAGCTGGGTCTGCAAGGACAAGGCATAGCATTCAGGAAAGTAAGAGAGTGTCCTGCCGGGGGGACTCCCACCCTCAAAATATGATTCTTGAACATTCTCCATCCATCCCATCTAGGGTGTGCAGACTACTCAACCACCTGTGGCTATAGTATGTCTCCTCCTCTATGTCACATAGGAGATAAGAAAACAAATATTAGTTGTCTTAAGAACAGCAGTAGATATATCACCAAGGTTTGGGATAAGGACTGTTTCCATATGTTTTCCATTTCTTGGGGCTCTTCTCATGATCCTCTTTGGGGTAGGAAAACTGGCCAGGTTGAGCTCAGGAGCTATGCTTGACTGGTGAGTGTGAAAATTCTACAGTCAAGGTAGGAGGAAGGGAAAATGATCATCTGCAAGCTGGGTATGGAGGTGGGAGGTACAGGGAGTCCTTTCCCTGCTCCATCCCCACTCTAGAGCTGAGTACAACTTCTGGCCTTGTCATTGCCACCTGCTTCTGGACCCAGCTCACAATCATTTCCCCAAACATCCCCCCCGCTGTCCTTCCTTGCTTGTAGAATTCTCACGATTTCCCATACCTGCCTTGCCACTCCTCCTACCCAGTTAAGGATCGGAAGAACCAGATCATTGTCTTTCTGGTGCCTCATTGTCAAAGAGGCATAGCCAGGACTACTTAAAGGTCGGCAGCCTGGAAAACTAGAGCCCATTGTGATTGACATCTTGCAAGACAAGTCCCTGCAGCTTCTTTCCTGGGGGAAGGCTATTTCTCCACAGACTTGTCATGTGTGTGTGGGTTGCTCCTTCAACAAGTGGCACGGGAATTATGCAAAGTTGGGTCCCGTCCTATTTCTTTGCTATTTTTAAAGTAGTAAGTTACGTTAGTTACAAGAGGCATAAAAACCTGAGCTTATGTAGTGCTTGGTGAGAGAGCAGATGATTTGGTTAAGCTCTTCGTGAGAGGAAGGATTTTCTATACTGAGTGGAGCTTAGCAGCCTTGGCAAACTGAGAGTCTGGTGTTTACTATTAGTCTGGCAGGCTTTTCTGCTTTTTAGTTCTCTGGATTCTTATTTGTACTTAACTTTCTCGGGGTTGTGTTTGTGTGTGTGATTGTTGAAATTAGTTGGTGTGTTATAATCTATAGATTATATAGGGGAATGTAGATTAGATAGATTATAGATTATATAGATTAAGGGAGAGGGGGATGCACCACAATTTATTTATTTTTTTGGCCATGGAGACTGGGCATAGATGTATCAGGTAAGGAGAAGAGGAGTTTAACAGCTAAGGGCAATCTTTCCTTCTGTTTCCTCTGCGAATAAAGATATCTTTGCCATGGTATCTTTGTCACAGCCATGAACAGGCTAATGGGGCTGCAGGTGCTGCTGTCAAGTTGGTCCTTCGGAAGATAACTGGTATGTAGGATTGTTCTTGGATGATGGGTTAACTTGGCATGTAACACTAACTAGACAAAGCTGGAGGAGAGGGTTAATCTGTTGCAGTTATGCCTTGCTGTTCTGTTTGAGGAGGTGGTATCACTGTGATCTATTGGAGTACTGTCAGCCCGTCCCATCCCATCCCATCCCATCCAGGTGCCTTGTCTGTGAGTGTATGTTTCTGTTCAGCATATGTTGCTTATGAACATAACTTATTGCCTGCCCACTTGATGTTTTGGAGGCAGTCTTGGGCCTGGTGTTGAAGTTGCTTGGGTTTAAGCCCAGAATAACTTCAGCAGCCATGAGCGCCCTGAGTTCTATACATGGAAGGTAGGCATGTGTCATGAGATTGGTCCGTGGAAGACCCACCAAGGCTCCTTCGTGAATCTTTTGCCTGCTCCTACAGATGTGTGTTTCAGGTGTTGTTCTCTAGAGTGGGAAACTAGCATCCCAATCCTACTGCCTCTTTCTAGTTTCCATTACAGCCCTATTCCCAGTTCAGCTACCAGCCATGTCACAGTGTTGCCCTGCTCACATTACAGATGTTAAAATGGTGTTTGTTTATGCAGAGCATTGCCTTTTGGAAAAACTGGTACAACAGAAGGCTGAAACTCTTCTCCCGGGAAACCTGTTTGTGAGTTCTGCTAGCAAACCTTCTGTCCAATGGCCTATGATAGGGGAGGCAGTATGAGCACTTCCTGGCATGGGTTAAATGATTTCATGTTGGCATTCCTGGCAGAGCCAAATGTTGATTGGTGCATTCCATGCATGGTTAATATGGGAGAATGGTTAGTGAGCAATATTGGGATGGATGGATGGATGGATGGATGGTAACTTAGTTGGAGAAGACTCTTTGGGAACGGTCTTCATTTTTTCTACTGCTATTATCATGCTTTTGTCATTGCTGCTAAGGGAGCATTGACTGACTCTTAATTCTGTGGTTTGTATGCAGCAACAAATTGCGTAGGCTGGATTATGGGCATGCCATGTGATGGCTGTTCTCATGAAAACATAAGAGCCTTGCTGGATCAGAACAAAAGGTAATCTACTCCATCATTCTGGTTCCCAGAATGGCCAAACAGTCACCTGTAGGATGCCCACAAGCAGAAAAGGTAAATAACAGAACAGAACAAAACTTCATTACGGTCATAGACCAATATACAAGAAATACAAACAATGTATCATGTAAATACAATTTAAAAAGAAGAGAGAAATATATAAACTACTTATGAAATGCATTGCTAAAGATCAGATCGAGTTTTGCAGATTATAAAACAAAACCTGGCCACTATATTAATATTTTTTTCATTTTGATTAAGTAATAAAAACTTCAAATAAAAATAATCAAAGTGTCCTAAAAACTTAGACAATAAGGGGGAGATTAATCTCAAGCGGGCTTCCTTAAAAAAAATCACAATGTAAAATTGAATGTGTACTGGTCTCCACTTGGCCAGAACCGCAAGTGCAGAGGTGGGCAGGGAAAGGGATGCCCTTGAACCTGCCCTCTAAAACGGCCGATGGAAGGGCGTCCATTCAGGCTAATGTCAATGCACATCTGAATTTGGGGATAATAATAGAATACAGATAGCCTGCTGGCTTGAGATTAAACAATTGCACCCCGAGATAGACGGTCTTAGAAATAGAAGCAGCTTCCTCTAGCAATCCTACATCAATGATGCATTGTTTGATCTCTCCCTTAGCCCGGTCATTGCCCATCTGCTGCAGAACCTCTGGAGAAAACCCATAGTAAGTTAATTTATCACTAATCAATGAAAACCATTTAGATTTAGATGAATCAGTCTTAATGAGGGAAGCCAAACCTGAGCTGGAGGACATAAATTTTAACCAAAATAGGAAAATAGTTCTCCAGACTCTGGATTCCATTCATAGCAGGTCAACCTCTCTTCTCAGTACCACCGATGGAACACAATGAGGGAGCGCTAATAAGGATCTCAGGAATTTAGCTTGCAAAACTTTTAAATTCAAGAAGTTTCGAGGACCTAATTGGGCACCATAAAACAACTGAGAATACACTTTGGTGGTAAATAGTTTAACCGCTGCGGGGATAAAAGAAGCACCTCTCGAATAGTAAAAGGAAGTTATGAGTTTTGCAGTGAGTTGAGCTCATATCAGAGAGCAATTATAATGGGCACTACGAGACCCTGAGGAGTAAAAAACAACTCCAAAGTACTTGAAAGAATTGCCTAGGGCTATCTTATGGCTATTCAAGGACCAATTGTGGAGTCTAGGGTGCTTAGCAAAGACCATGATCTTGGTTTTTTGATAATTTATCGCAATAGCCTCTTGAGTGCAAAATTTTAATAAGAGAATCAAAGCACGTTTCAAGCCAGTTGGGGTTTGAGATAGAACTGCCATATCGTTGGCATAGGTAAAGTTTGCCATCAAGTCGATTTTGACTCCTGGCGCCCACAGAGCCCTGTGGTTTTCTTTGGTAGAATATAGTACATGTAGGCAAATAGTCCTTTCCCACTGTTTCTTCCAAACAAATGGTATTCAGAGGCACCCTGCCTCTAAAACTGGAGGTTTAGTGCCACGACTAACACCCATTGAGAAACTTGTCTTCCATGTATTTATCTTCTGTTTCTCTCTCAAGAAAGAATTCTGTTTCTAAGCTTCAAAAGAGATTAAACACCACAATGACCTTATTGTTGTCTAACACATTAGAAACTCAGGTGCTCCTCGGAATTCAGTACTGACAATAATGCAAACGCATTGCCATGTCATGTACAATGCGGGGACTGCTTGCTTACAGTAATGTGGAAAACAAGAGTTTCCATGCAGAAGCTGTATTGATTAACAACAAATTGTATTTGCTTGATGAAGTTCATATATTTCTATCCTGAGTGTATAGCTTGTTGCTCTCATTAAAAAGTCTATAGAGTGCAACTTGAAGGTCTGGTTTTCATCTCAAAAGGCAGAATAATTGCAGGGTTTTACGCTAATTACTACTAGAAAGAGGTGGATTTAACTTCATGAAGAGGTGTTTGGCAGGAGCTTCCCTGACCTCATCAGGAGGTCTTTAAACTGAATCTTTGGGGGTGGGAGACAAAAGCCCACAACCCAGTATAAAGCCAAGTACAAGGGACAAGAAAATGTGTGTTAGTGGAAGCAGAATGGTGGAAGGGTGCTATGATTTTTGCAAGAAACTACAGCATGAAAGCCAGTAGGAGTTGGTACCCATGGTCTTTAATAGCTATGCACTAATGCAAAGAATAAGAGAAACAAGCAGAAAGAATCTGAAATCCAAGCACCTGGTTAACACAAGATAATTGGAGAAGCTGCTGCCAGTCTGTGTAGACCAGGCCTGCACAGATTTGGCCCGCAGGGACTTTTCTCCTGGCCCAGGGCTGGCCCAAAGTTTTGTGGTGCCCGAGGTGAAGGGCAAAATGCTGCTTTGCCCCATGTTCCTGGTGGGGGTGAGCCCCTTCCAAAATTAACCTTTGCAAGCTTTGAAAGTGCATGAAAGACTGGAAGGAAGTGAAGGAAGGAAGGAGGGTTGCTAGCAGCTTCCTCTTCCCTCATGCTGTGGGTAACCAATAATTCTGTTCATTAGTATTTTCAATGCTTTCCTTTATATTTAATAATTAATGTTAATGTAATCATTAATGTGCTGAACATTGACCTTGGCCCACACACACACTAAGTCATGGTTGGTTCCAGTCCACTGGGTTATTTGGATTGTGCACCTCTGGTGTAGACAATGCTGAGCTAGATGGACCAATGGTCTGACTCGGTATATGGAAGCTTCTAATGCTCCTAAAAAGAAGCTCTGAAACTTGGAGGGAATATAGTTTGAGAAGGGTATAACTTGTTCAAAAGGAATGGACCCAACAAAAAGGTCTATTCTTTATTGTTCTTGTTCTTTATTGGTCCTGAGGGCAGGGCTAAAATCAATGGGTTGAAATGACAAGGAAGCAGATTTAGGCTAGGCATTAGGAAGAAAGTCCGAAGCCTAAGAGCATTTTGACAGTTAAACTAGCTGCCTCATGCAATGTTGGGCTCTCCTTTGTTGGAGATCTTTAAACAGATGCTGGATGGCCATCTTTCAGAGATATTATAGCAGTTTCCAGCACAGAGCAGGGAGTTGGACAAGAAGATCTCCAAATTCCCAACTCCAACATTATATGATTTTAAGCACAGTGATATCTATCACATATTGGCCTGCCCTTTACCATGGTGAAAGAATGCTACATCCAAGATACAACACTGGAAAAGATAGAAGAGGACAATAATAGCACATACACTCAAAGTCACCCATTGTTGAACAATGGAAATGCAGCATTCTGTGTAAAATATATATATATACCCAACATTGTTCAATTTTAATTTTAACCCACAAATTGGTTTGGTAAAGTGTTTTGTTGTTGAGATCCAGGAAATTCATAAAGATTGCTAAAGCTATCATAAAATAAGAAATTGGTATACAGAATGTAGTCATAGTCCTTGTAGAATGGTTTGATAAGTAGACAGAAATGCAATGTGATTTATGGATTGTCCCATTTTTTTATTGCTCTTTATTGTGTATCTCACAGTTTCTCAACCACCGGTCCCTGGACCGCTGCCAGTCCCCGAAGGGTTGAGTGCCGGTCCCTGACTGGGAGCCAAACCTCCCCATCAACAACTGCAATCAAGGCACTCACTTCCTCAGTTTTGCACATGGCACGGAAGAGGAAGAGTATTACGGAGGTGTGGGACCCTTCTTGTGCCTTGCCTCCACGTGCTACTGAGATCTTCCTACAGCTATCTTATTCCCTATCTTTACAGCTTCAAACTGTATGCAGTGCGGGGGCATCAAGGAAAAGGTATGGCATTGGGTGCCACTTGAAGGGCTGCTGGTTCTTGCATGCTCATTGTTTGCAGCCAAAGGTTGATTGATTGAAACCCAGCTGCCTGTTGCAGCCGAGGCACTTTGAGAGGGAACGCTGTTTCCCTCTTGCATCGGTGGGGCGTTGTGGTCCCTCGGTCCCCTGTAACCCCCTGGTCTGCACTGCTTGTGGAAGACGGCGGTCCCCTTTGTGACCTCACCAGGGGGTGGAACCTCTGGCCGGGATCATGCCGCAGTGAGGGCTAAGTGGTGGAGGGAGGGAGGAGGGCCGCCTTGGCTCGGGCTTTGCAGAAAGGGAGTGCAGGTGGACCTTCCTCGGGGGAGCAATCACGCGTACCAAGGAGGGCTAAGTGGAGGAAGGAGGCGGTGTGGTACGGGGAAGAGGCAAGATACCATTTTGTGCGTTCATGCAAAAGGGTCATTGGATGAATGGCACTGGAATGAAGTTATCCTGGGGATTTGATGCCCAGTGTGGTTCGTGTCCAGTCCCAACCAATTTAAAACCAGCTGCCTGTTGTGGCCAAGGCACCTTGAGAGGGAACGCCATTTCCCTCTTGCATTGGTGGGGCATTGTGGTCCCTCGGCCCCCTATAACCCCCTGGTCTGCACTGCCGGTGAAAGACGGCAGTCCGCTTTATGACCTCGCCGAGTGTGGGGGACAACCTCTGGTTGGGATTACACCTCGGTGAGGGCTAAGCAGTGGAGGGAGGGAGGAGGGCTGCCTTGGCTTGCCTCGCAGAGATGCACGGGCAGCATGTGGGACCACGTGAGCTGCATGGCCCCAAAGGCAGGCTGGTGTGATTGGCGCACGCCGGGGAGTTGGGAGGGGGGCACAGAAGCGCGCGTTGTGAGAGAGGATGGGGGAACACTGGATCTTATGTTGGGTAAAACGGTAACAGCTGTTCTTTGCCATGTTTATATTTTCATACCATGTATTTTTATATATCTCGAAGCCATTAGCTCTGAGATGAAAACTGTGCTTTTTCATTTCTTGAACGCAAGCCATGGATATAACTGCTCACCTTCTCTGTTCCATTGTGTTCCTTCTCAAAAGGCATAAAGAGACTCGTATGCATAGTTAAGGTGAGGGTATACCATTTTCAGATCATTAATGGATTTGTCAAACACCACAGACACTTCTTGTCCCATGGTTCAACTTTTTCCATTTTAAAAATTGACTATACCCACTCCCTCTTCCCTTGCTCTCAACAAGTCATTGATCTAAGAAAGGACATGGCCTTTCATGCCATCACTGTGAAATACAGTGACAGAGTGGAATTCTGTGAATAATATCCTTAAGACAGCTCCAGCCACAACGATTAATTTGGGAATAAAAGGACTTAAATCCTGAAATAATTTAAAATTGGGGCAGGGCAGGGAATAAAGTAATACATAAATCTTGCAGCACAAAGAAAAAAAGAGGGAGGCAAACCTGAAGACCAACTATGTCCTAGAATTAATGGGCCTTTGACCTCCTCCTCAGTCCATCTAGGAAAGGAAGGGTAGACATATTCTCTCTTTCCTACCAATCTTTCTCTTCCTCAAAAAAAAAAAAGGGGGGGGTGGGGGAGTAGGTCAACATATATATAGTTAGGAGGAAGGCCCACCAGCCATAACCTTTACATGCTGTAGCAATTCCATTTGCACCAGTGGGACCATTCTGGAGTAAAGTGATGGGATGTAATATTATTATTTAACATTACATATAATAAGTATTATTTATCTTCTTGTTTTATGTCTTTAAAGGATAGTACTCTACAAAATGAATGAAGAACTGTAATAACTAAATACACATTTAAGGAATATTATTGGGACCCCAGATTTAGAACCATTGGCCCTTCTGTGCCCTGCAAAGTATATTGAAGTTCTTGGACTTTTGGATATTTAAGTTAATGTAAGTATATTTATATCCCGCCTGCCTTGCATGATGGAATTCAAGGTGGTGTACAAAGGGTCCACAGGCAGTTTCCAATCTAGGTCAGTGCCTAATAATAAGACTTAAAACTTAGCTTAGGTTGCGATATCATCTGCCTTTTTACCATACTCTGCAACAGCAAATACTCTCATGAAGGTACACAGAAAATATCCCATTATTACCCAATAAGTATTTTAATGTTAATGTGTTGCTTGCTTATTTATTGCCTACCATATAGAAATGTTTTACGACCAGAAGTTCAGGTATTAAAGTCCCAAATGCTGAAATGGCTGATTTCAGGCAACCATACTAAACGTGATGAACATAATTATTAGCAGCATAATAGGTAGAATGTGATGCAATGAAATCAGTACATACACTACTGAAAATCTCCATCCTTTGAATGTAATGTATAGTTTTTGTATATATATATTAAAATCCTTCTCCTGCCTCAGGATACAATGTCTCCAGCTCAGGGGCGAAGCCACCATTGAGTGGGCAGGTTCAAAGAATCTGGGCCGGCGCTCCTCAGGGGCTGCGCCTTGCACCCCAGATACGTCTCCCCGCATCTGACATCAGATGCAGGCGGCGTGATTTAGCTCCCAAACAGGGCCGTGTGGCCCCACTTGGGAGCTAAATAGGGCACTGCTGCATTTGCTTAGCTATGTAAAGCCAAATAGTTGCACAGACCTATTAGTCCAGTGTTTACCCTGCTTTCTAATAAGTTATTTTCCAGTTCTAAATGGGGAAATGGATTCTCCAGTTAGCTTTATATATTAGCCAATGGTTCAATTTCTGGCTTGAATCACTGGCAGTTTCATTAAAGTATTTAAAAGTCTGGCTGCATTTGCATGTAACACAGAATCACGGGTCCAATGGACCCACAGTTCCACTCTTCCCCAACATGTGGTTACCTGTCTGCATTTGGACATAACCAGCAGGATCCCAGCTGCAGTTAGGGAGACTTCAGGGAGGAGGGGGAACTGGTGGTATGGGCTTCCTTTTGGAATGAAGGACAGCTCCGGAAACCAATCACAGCTGGAGCGAGGGAAGAGCTTCCTCCCTCAACTCTGGTTGGAGCTCAGTGGAACTGCAGTTCAGCATTTGGACATAATGCTGACACCTTCAAACCTCAGGTAGGAGCAGCGAAACCAACTACAAACTGAAGGTTCGAACTGAAGTTTGGGTAGGGAAACCTAGAATCACTTTTGTGTCTGAACTGTGGTTGTGAGTGTTTAGACGTACTAGAAATTCAACCTCAGGCCCCTTCAACTCCAGTTTCCTGTTATGTAAAATTGAGGCCTCAGTTTCAAACCAGAGATAACAACTCAAGATGTATGACAATCATCTAAAGAAAACTATCCTGGAGAATCTCTGTATATTGCAGTGATTAATAAGTGGCATTTATATAGCTCTATCAATGTCTCTTGTGTTTTGAAGACTCAAACAGAATATGGCTGAAAGCATATAATGTATACAATGAAGAACAATGCAATAACAACTTTCATTATGGTAGTTAAAGCACTAGTATAAAAACATGTAACAAAGACTTATTATAACCAAATTTCAATAAGAAGACAGGGATAGAATGCAGTCAAATTGTGTTCTCTTTCTTATTGGCAGGCTGAAGAATTTCATGGCTTAACACACTTCTCTCATTAACAACCCAGCTAGAATTAGCCAATTTCTTGTATTTGACTCACACACTTGGGCTTAGATCAGAAGCCAGTTGATATCTGGAAGACTAATGGAGAAATGTTATGCCATCTCAGACATCTATGACTGCTGGAATCATGTGTGTAAAAAATTGTTGGGAGGGGAGAGAGTGAGCTCTGGTCATTGCAGTAATACGAGACTAATAATTAACAGATTAAACAAAAACGGTTTCATTTCTGTTTCTTAAAACTCACTGCTTGAGTCAAGGAACCTCCATAGATTCTAGTCAACACTCTTTCATGGGCAACAGGTCCAATTAAAACCTAATTACAATCCATTTTAAACTGAAATTACCAAGTTAAACAATTAACTGTAGTAGCCCATTAACAGTTTTTGTCTTGTAATGTTCAGGCTTTGAAAGCTGAAGTGAACATTGAAAAAAGCAACATGTTTTTCAGCTTCTCAAACTATTGCAAAGCTGAGAGAGAGAGAGAGAGAGAGAGAGAGAGAGAGAGAGAGAGAGAGAAGAAAATAACAGGGTGACTGAAAAGCAAAGAAATTGGTCCTGCACTCAGATTTTTATTCATCATTAGTTTATGCTCATGCAAACCTCTATTCGTTGTGCAAGAGAGCCTATTGACTGATATTATAGTTCTAGGCTGAGGGTTTTGTCAAAGCCAAGGCAAAACATCTCATTAGCAAAAGGCTGCAGTCCTTACCAGTGTTACTTGAAATCAATGGGAAGAACCTTCCAGATAGATTTCTTCAGAACTGAGGTGTAAATGTACCTCCAAGCACAGTAGGAGGAGGGAGTTATAGTCTAATTTAAACTGCCAAGGGTTAAAACATATTACATTTTCTGGCACTGGGATCAATTCTGCAGGTAATCCTTGTGGAAACAAAATATGCAAATATGTTATACAGTACGAGCAAATTGCCTCTCTATGAACTCCAGTGAATGGAATTACAGTATTCCACAGATATCTGCCACTAAGTGATTGGAAAATATAACTAATTTTCTTTCAGCAACATTTTTTCACATATAGATGTCCATATATGACTGTAAAATTAACATGCCTTTTCATCTTCAATCCAAATTATTATTTTTAATAACCACTTAGAATCTATTCCTAGAAAAAGATTTCCTGGGAAATGTCTATCCTTAGAATGAACAGATCCTTAGAATGAACAGATATTCCCTTCTGATTTCTTTAAAATAGTATATTTGTATTTCATTTTTGGGAAAAATAGGGCCATATGAGACATTCTGGTAAATGCATGATTCATATAAAAAATGACTTCTCACACGTCTGGTTCACCCTCTACCTCCATACTGTCCAGTAGAACTTGGCTCACATTATTTATTTAGTTTATTTACCACATTTGTATACTGTCCCAAACTTCTGTCCCTAGGCAGTTTACAGCAACATAAACAAATTAGAACAGAAATTAAAACCTTAAAACAATTTAAAACCACAAGTCTAGTTAAAAAGCTTGGGTGAATAAATACATCTTAGAGACTTCTAAAAGGTTTTCAGAGATGGGGAGGTTATTATTTCAGCAGGGGGCAGCAACGGAGAAGAACTCTCCATGTGTAGCCACTAGACAAGCTGGTGGCAACTGCAGATGAACCTCTTCAGATGATCTTAATGAGCGACGGGGCTCATAGTGAAGAAGATGTTTTCTTAAATACCCTGGGCCTAAGCGGTTTAGGAGCTACCTTAAGTGGCGCAGTGTGGAAATGATTGACCAACAAGCAGAATGTTGCCGGTTCAAATGCTGCTGGTACTATATTGGGCAGCAGCGATATAGGAAGATGCTGAAAGGCATCATCTCATATTCCATGGGAGGAGGCAATGGTAGACCCCTCCTGTATTCTACCAAAGAAAACCATAGGGCTCTGTGGGCACCAGGAGTTGAAATTGACTTGATGGCATACTTTAGCTTTACTAAGCTGTTTAAGGCTTTATTGGTTATAACCAGCACCTTGTAGTTTGCCCGGCAACCTATTGGTAGCCAGTGTAGTTATTTTAATATAGGAGTGATATGGTCTCTTTGAGATGATATGGAAACTTATTGGTAGCCAGTGTAGTTATTTTAATATAGATGTAATATGTTCTCTGCAAGTAATATGGTCTCTTCGAGATCAGACCATTCAGTATTAAAACTCTTTGAGATGACCCAAGAGACCAACCAGGCTGTTGTGTTCTGTACCAACTGCAGTTTCCAGACTATGTACAAGGGCAGCCCCACATAGAACACATTGCAATTGTCAGGTCTGGAGGTTACCAGCCTATGTACCACTGTTCTGAGGTCATTTGTCTCAAGAAACAAACAGCTGGCATATCAGCCAAAGCTCATAAAAAGCACCTCTGGCTACTGCCTCAACTTGGGACAGCGGGAGATGTTTGTATCTAGAAGCACCACAAGACTGCGCACCCTTCCGGGGAAGACCCTATCCCACACAATAAGTATCTCTGTCTTATCTGGATTATTCAGCCCCAGTTTATTATCCCTCATCCAGCCCTTTATCGTTTCCAGACAGGCATTTGGGGAGTTCATGCCTTCTCCCGATGATGTTGACATAGAGAAATAGATTTGGGTATCATCAGCATACTGATAACACCCTGCAGCAAATATCCCGATGATCCTCTCAGTGGTTTCATGTAGATGTTTAAAAGCACTGGAGACAATATGGAGCCCTGAGGGCCACCAAGTGACACCATATGGAATCTGCCTGAGAGGTAGGAGCAGAACCACTGCAAAGCAGTGCCTCTTAAATACCACTCCTAACCCCCTCAGATAGCCCAGAAGGATACTTTGTTTGATAGTACTGAAAGCTGCTGAGACATCCAAAAGGACCAACAGAGTCACACTCCTTCTGTCAATTTCCGATAAGAGATCATCGATCAGGTAGACCAAGGCAGTCTCCACCCCATAGCCCGCCCGAAAACCAGTTTGAAATGGGTCTAGATAATCAGTTTTCTCCAAGACTGCCTGATGCTGGGAGGTCATCACCCTCTCAATTACCTTGCCCAACCATGCAAGGTTGAAGGCAGGCCTATAGTTGCTTAACTCTGAGGGATCCAATGCGGGCTTCTTCAGAAGAGGTCTAATGATTGACAGGAAGGCATCCTGCTGTCCCTCAGATAAGCATTTATAATATCTACTAGGCCTTTTATAACAACCCCCCTGCCAGATAGTATAAGCCATGCTGGACAACAGTGAAGAGAACAGGTGTTAGCCCCCATCATTCCAAGCAGCTTATCCATATTATCAGGAGTCACAAACTGAAACTGATCCAACCTAACAACATAAGAGGAGTTGCTGGACACCACTCATTAGGCTGCAATAATGACAGGGTCTGAATCTGTTGGCCCAAATATGAGATATTTTTTTCCTAAAGAACTCATTAAAAACTTCACAATGGGTAACTGATGGTTCCAAATTCTGATTCAAGAGAAGAGGGGCATGTACTAGCCCTTTCACAACCCTAAACAACTCAGCTGGTCTTGAGCTTGCGGATGCAATGCGGGCAGAAAATAATTGTTTCTTTGCTGCATGTATTGCCTGAGCATAGATATTCAAATATGCTCTGTGTCGTAATCTGTTGGATTTGAGTAGTCTTTCTCCAGTCATCTATCTTGCTGCTTCAGCTCCCGCACCATAGCAGGAAGTTGCAGTGAGCGGCTGAGGAGCAGCTACAGACCTCCTCTCACCCCTTTTAAAGGTACCTGGGCTGTGCTTCGAATCAGTGATCAAATCAAAATTCATGCACATCCCTAGAAAACACTTAGGTTAAAGGAGAGCCAACACTGTTTGTAATCTATTCCAAAACAAATAGCATCGAAAAGTGCTCAATTTGAAAAAGGTTCAATTGACAGCCTTTTATACAAAATTGCTGCTGAGATTATTGCCAACTGCAGACTTCTAGCTGCCTTACTAAAGCTATTTCAGGATCCTAAATCAGTTTTGACTACATCAAAAGATTGCAAATAAGTAGTGATGTGCACGGACCGGTCCTGAGGCCATTCTAAAGGCCTCCGGACCAGTCCGGACATGGGGTGGTTCGGCGGTTCGACACCGGGGTGGGGGTTCCTTTAAGGGCGGGGGGAGGGTGTACTTACCCCCCCGCCACTCTCCCCCCGCCGGCACACGTATTTTAGTAAGTATTTGGGGTGGCAGGGTACCTCCCTGCCACCCCTCCTCCTGGTCGTCAGCAAAAGGCTTCGCAAAGCCTTTTGTGCATGCTCACGCACGTGAGCACATCGCAGAGATGTGACGTTTGTGAGACGTGCATACACGCAAAAGGCATTCTGAAGCCTTTTGCTGATGACCGGGAGAAGGGGCGGCAGGGAGGTATCCTGCTACCCCAAATGCTTACTAAAATACTCTCACCAGTGGGGGGAAAGCAGTGGGAGGGATAAGTACACCCTCCCCCCACCCTTAAAGGAACCCCCACCTGAGTGCTGGACCGCAGCTCCGTGGTTCCGTGCACATCCCTACAAATAATTAGCTTCGTTTATTATGGTCTAAGGCTAGCCAAATGAATTACAAATATGTATTCAAAGAAACCCACACATTTTGCTTAACAGTCATGCAGGCTAAAGAGAAACAAACAGGCTGATATGTCTTTGGGCTTCATAGAACTCTCTAAGGTACATGTGAATGACTCATGTGCTCTTCATGATGAATGGCACCTTTGCTACCTATCTTTGTGAAGCCTCATCAACTCATCAAATGTTGCTGGGTATTTCAAGAGGTTTTGTCTGAGAGTTCCACTCAGTTAAAAGCATTTTTACATATGCCTCTAATACAGTTCTTTGTATTTTGAATTCAGATGGAAAACTGACATTAGCTACAATGTATATTTGATTACATATGCCTTTCTTCTACTTTTTCTCCCATAGGAACATCATTCACATAGGCAAATAAATAGTACAAGAGAAACTCAAAGGTGCTTTTAGTGTCATGTGTGAAAAGGCCCTTAGAGAGCTCCAGCTGAAAAATATAGTACTCACAGAGTTGAGTCCAGTTTTTACCAAATTATTTCAGTATAGCAACATATGCCACATACAGAAGATCATGCAAATTAATCTTGAAGAACCTCCCAGTCTGGTTCTGTACAATCAGTAATATGTATTAGAATCTGTGTTTTATCAGCTGTAGTTGTATATTACATATATCCCGTGTGGTACATCACAGTTCTTATGAATTCTCTTGCATAAGAATATTATTTTGTGCAATTAATGACTTTTCCATCAATTCTTCCAAGTAAAACACTAAATTAATAATTAATGTATAATTAATAATAATAAAATGAAATAATAATAATAATAATAATAATTCAGAACTCATTCCTTATATAGGGGGAAAAACAAACACATTAAATAGATAAAACAAAATAAGCATGTAAACTGCTCTGAGCTCCTCGGAAGAAGAGCGGGATATAAATGTCAAACAAACAAACAAACAAACAAACTGCTCACTGAAAACCATGGTCTTTTCCTTAGCTGTAAATGAGAAGTGGAAGTGGCTGGAGAAACTGCAGAAGAGGCACACTTTTGTTTACAGGCTGGCATTCTTCCGTCAGACTGCAGCAGCATCAAAGCTTTTTTTTTTTCCTGATCCAACATGACGAATTTGGCATGAATTGTTCAGTACAGCACAGGGCGTCCTCGAGTTGTCTTTTAATTAGGATTACCAGACCCTTTCAGAAGAGTTTAAATACGTAGTATAATAACATCTAAGAATTACCTCTAAGTCAGTCGTCTTTTTAGCACACGCAAGGTTGTTTATGCAACAATTATGCTTCAGGATGCAAAGTCCCTCAGCTCAGAGGCATAGATGGTTAATACACTCTTAAACTTGCCGGTTCACAGTTGATTGGTGTGAAGTTAGAATTGCACATTTAAAACACCCATGCATTTTAGAACAGCCCTGCTGGATCAGGCCCAAGGCCCATCTAGTCCAGTGCACCAGGTGTTGCTGGGAAGCCCACAGGCAGGAGCTGAGGTCATGCCCTCTCTCTTGTTCTTACTTCCCAGCGGTAGGGAGACACAGACACTTTGTTTGGCAAAAATACTTTCCCTTCCCTTTGATTTATCACTTTAAGATTCTTCCTGCTATTTATTCTAGCGCTTAGAGAGGGTTCACTGGATTAAAATGAATTTATATGAGAACATAGGAGCTGTCATGTTAGATCAGGCGAAAACTTTATCTAGGCGCAGTTCATACATGCGGTGGCCCCATATGTGCAGTTATAATCTCATTTCAAGACAACATGGGATGCTGATGTGATTGTGCGAAGGCAAATATGGTTTTATTTGCTTTGGATGGATAGTGTACTTTTAATAGCTGTTGCTATCATGGAACGAATGCCGCCACAGATAAGCTGTAAACCTGGTGGCGACTTTGGGATCAGGCTTTCTCTGTAGCTGCTCCTGGGCTCTGGAATGTGCTCCCTATGGATAGTAGAGGCTTAAGAGTTTTAAAGGTAATGTGTGCCATCAAGTCAATTCCGACTCCTTTGGTTTTCTTTTTGGTGAAATACAGGCATGGTTTGCCATTGCCTCTTTCCGCAGAATATGAGACGATGCCTTTCAGCATCTTCCTATATTGCTGCTGCCCGATATAGTACCAGCGGGGATTTGAACCAGCAACCTTCTGCTTGTTAGTCAAGCATTGTTAGTCAAGCATTTCCCTGCTGCACCACTTGATGACTTTTAGCAGCCTTTAAAAGAACCCTAAAAGCATATATTTTTAGCCGGTCCTTTAGTGAGTACTGAAATGATTTTAAACTGGTTTTAATTTTTTTAATGACTTATTTATTCCCCCCCCCATTTTTAAATATTTATTTGTGAACTGACTAGAGCCATATATTTGTTTTTATATTTGTATACTGCCTGATAAGATATAACCATCTAGCAAACAAACCTGGAGGTAGGACAGGTGGCATAGAAGTGATGTGCAGGTCACAATAAACTGGATCAAAATAAAATAGGGATGGGCCCGGACCGGTCCGGAGGCCATTAAAAAGGCCTCCAGACTGGTCCAGACCGGTCTGGAGCTGGGTGGTTCGGTCCGGGGGTGGTGTGTACCTTTAAGAGCGGCGGGAGGGTTTACTTACCCCTCCCGCCGCTTTCCGCTGTGGCGCCCGTAATCCTCTGTGTAATTGGGGCAGCAGGACACCTCCCTGCCGCCCCTTCCCTGACGTTACTTGCAAAACCCCCCAGCAGTCCTTTGTGCACGTGTGCACGTCACAGACACGAGCGCGCACGCGCGCAAAGGACTGCCGGGGTAATTTGCAAGTAACGTCGGGGAAGGGGCGGCAGGGAGGTGTCCTGCCACCCCAATTACACAGAGGATTACGGGCGCCACAGCGGAAAGCGGCGGGAGGGATAAGTAAACCCTCCCGCCGCTCTTAAAGGTACCCCCCCACCCCAGTGCTGGACCACAGTTGGCGGTTCCGTGCACACCCCTAAAATAAAACACTCTATCTCACTGTGGTTAGATGTCCTAGGGTGCTCCTTAGAAGGGCATGATGAAGGTAACCCTATGAAGCTGCACTTTTAACTAGGGTTAACTATATCTTATCAGAACACTGATCAAACACGCCTTTCAAGAGTTCAGGCTGCTGGAATCAAAGGACTGACTGCTCCCAAGTGAATCTACCCACTTTACAAGATCTTTTGTGGGTGGCTCACTGGCAGAGGCCCATTTGTTGAGAGTGTGGCACATGTTCTTCTCAGTGGCTGGTGCTTCCAAACCGTAGAACTCTCTACCTGTGAAAACTCATGATTTCATCTCTCTTATGGGCCTTTCTCATCCTCTAGGTCTTGGACTGTGAAAGGATTTTTGAGAGGGGTTTTTTTTTTTTGGAGGGATGTTGTAGATATTGTTTTATTTTATTTACTTTTTTAGCTGAAATGTAATTTGTACTAGGGGTGTGCAAATCAATTTTATTCAAATTGATTCAAGCTCAAAATGGGCCGATTTGAGTGATTCAAACGCAAATAGAACCACCCTTGAAATAAAGGGCCTGATTCAAATTCAGACAAATAGCCCGATTCAAGCTTGAATAGATTTGAGTGATTCAAGCGCCATTTTGACTAGTCCCATTTCCCCAAGTTGCTTCTTCTTTGGCTTGTTATTCAAATCAAGTGTTGGCATGGGCAACTCTGCTCCCATTGGCTGGGGGAAGGGAGGCCAAAGAAGAGAGTTTCAAAAATTATGTAAGGGCCTGGGAGGCAGAGAGCCCTTACAGTGTGCCAGTGCCTCTTGAAGGGCAGAGACTTCAGCACAGAGCAGCAGAAGAGAGCAGTGTGGTGGCCTAGGGCCTGCCTGGCCTAGTGCAGAGAGAGATAGAGAGTGAGTGCCTGCTTCTCTGTCCTAAGCCACTATTTACATGGCCAGAAAATCCCAAGTGCTTTAACCATAGAGTTTGGGTTACATTCTTGGGTGAGTATTGTTACTGTGGTTTCAGCCTCATTTTTTTTTTCTTGCAGTGCCAACAACTGCTTTGTTCCCCCCACCCTTCTCATTTGTATTTTCTTCTCTTGAATGTAGCCAGCTCCCAGAAACTTTAATAACTGGGCTACTGTGCTGATCCCCCCCCCTTAAAAAAAAACTGTACCAGCAGCATCTGTGGCTTTAACTGGATGCTGCTGCTGCTGCTTTGAATTTGTCTTCTTTATCTGTGGATTTCTTCTTCTTCTTGCTTGTAGGCAGCCCCCTGTGGCTTTAATAACTGGGGTGTTGTGCTGATTTTTTAATTGTTTCTTTTGCAGCCCCAAGCTGCACCCTTGCTGCTTCTGTGTGCCTGGATTCATTTTTTGGTTTTGTAGCCTTGTGTGTTCTGTCTGGTGCCTAGCCTGCCAGGACCTCTCAGTTTCCCTCTTTGGGTTTTTGTTTTGTTTTGTTTTGTTTAGGTTTTTTTGGGTGGGTGGTTCCCACCTGCCCTCCTCAACTCCTGTTGAGTTTTGGTGTCTGCTCAACCCGAGAGTGTCTCTGAGAGCAACACTTGGCCAGACTCTAGCCAAAGACACTGGAAGGCCAAAGATGCCAGAAGATAAAAGCCCCATCCTGCCTTGGTCAGGTTATAGAACTTAGAATTCTTTAAATAGGGCCTTGTTTGGGGAAGAGGGGATTAGGTGCTAGTAGGACTGTAGGACAGGAGGGGTAGGTTTGGATTATAGAGCATAATCCCCTTCTCTTTGACTCACCCCATTATTGCTTAAAAGTAAAGGTAACGTGTGCCATCAAGTTGATTTCGACTCCTGGAGCCCAGAGCTCTGTGGTTTTCTTTGGTAGAATACAGGAGGGGTCTACCATTGCCTCCTCCTGTGCAGTATGAGATGATGCCTTTCAGCATCTTCCTTCCTATATCGCTGCTGCCTCATATAGTAGCAGTGGGGATTTGAACAGGCAAGCTTCTGTTTGTTAGTCAAGCATTTCCCTGCTGCACCTCTTAAGGTGCTTGCTCCTCTCCAAAAAGCCCCCCCCCACTTTAAATAAAGCCTGTTCCTACATTTGGGAAAATTTAATTCTTCTAGATTCTGTGTGCACACTACAGTGCTATAGAAAGCACTGTGTGTGGCACTCATAGCATAAATAGACCACCCCTGACCCCACACACCCCTTTAAAAAATACCCGTTTTAAAGGTGCTTCTTCTCCCCCCGTCCCAGAGTTAGGGCTTCAATTTTTAAAAACCCAGGATGTCCGGAAGGGAGCAAGAAGGATCTAGGAGCATAGGATCAGAGTGGCAGGCAGAGGGAGGGGTCATGCTGCTGGTTGTGGTGGGCGACAGTAATCTCCACTGATGTGATTGTGTGCAGGCTCTCCTTTCTGGAGGAGCCTCATCATGCAATGCAACCACCTATGGTGGCTGAGGCAGAACTAGGTGGGAGGTCCTCCCCTGTCAGGGAAGAAGCCATTCCCGTGATAGCGGAGGAGGTGGTGTCGGCTGCTACCCCCGCCAGATCACTCTCTCCATCTTCCCCAATCCGCACTGCCAGTGTGACCCCATGTATGACTGAGAAGGAGCAGGAGGAAGTACTTCTACTTCCTGAACCTTCTCAGCCCCGGACTGAGGGTGGTGGTGGCCCCCAGAATGAACCTGCAGCCCCAGTAGTACCACCACCACCAAAATGGTCCTGGACTGATAGCAGCATGGTGTGGGAACACTTTGGACGACCAGCCATTCTAATTGGTGGACAACACTGGCTTCTGCTGGCTACTCTGACTGCTTGCCTACAACTATAAGACCTCTTCATACACCACCTTCAGCAGGCAGGTGGTGCCCTTCCTTTACCGGGTGTGCAAGGACGCTGTGTCAGGGCTGTTGCATGCAGCAGCCCGTGACATTAGCATGCACTTCACTGCAGATCTGTGGGGGCAGGAGATGCTGGACACCAACCACACAGCAGAGAAATTCTCAGTGGCCATGGATTGCCAGGTGGAGGGATGGCTGTCCAGACATCCAAACCTTCATCGTTGGTTCATGGTCACCAGCAATACTGCAAACATAAATAGGGCACCTGAGCAGGGTCGGTTTGTGTTCATCTGTTGTGTGGCACGCACACTGAACCTGGTAGTGTGGGATGTGCTTGGCCCTTCTGTGGTTATATCCAGGTGAGACATTCCTGCTGGAGGCACTGGGCACCTATTTGCTGCTGCCATGGCTGCTCTTGTGGAGAAATGCTGCAAGATAGCTTACTTCTACCAGAGTAAAAAGGGAAGGTGGATGCTCAAGGAGAGGCAGCTTTAACTAGGCCTACCTGAACACCTGATCCCTCAGGATGTTTCAACCTGGTGAAACTCCACCTTTCTCTTGTTCCAGTGCCTGCAGGAGCAAGAGATGGCCATCCATGCCCTGGCAAGGACCTGGCACACCCTGGCAGGGCTTGGAAGTGTGTGACCTATCCAACCAGGAACAGGAGCTCATTTCTGAGGTTGTCTCGGCACTTGAGCCATTTTTTGTTGCCACTAACAGCTTGTGTGCTGAGACAGAAATGATGAGCCAGCCTTTGCCCACCACTCTTCTCCTTGAGAAGACCATGGGTGAGCTCCAGACCACGCTAAATACTGAGGAAGCAATTGCATTGGCAGGTCTGCTGAGGACTGGAGTGGTAGATTGACTCAGAACACCCTTTAGTGCATTGGCAGAGCATGTTTTGTCCTGCCTATGTAAACCAAGGATAAAGGCGGGATAAAGGATAAAGAGGTCAGGCAAGTAGAGAAGAGGAGACTGGGGCACAACTAGGAGAAGGGTGCTGGAGTGCCTACTGCTAGTGCACAGTCCACCCCTATCATCATCATCACTTCAGTCCAGCAGCGTGGTGTCCCTGGCAAAGCCAAGTGAGCTGGTAGTTCCATCTCAGCATTCCACCTGGTGGTTACTTGAGGGGTATGTTAGTGCCTTGCCAGGGCTACAAGATGAGCCCACCGAGCCCTCCAGCAGTGCTGTCCGGTGTGTCCTGCAGTACTTGCAGAAGCTGTTGGCAGGTCAATAGATGGAGCTGATCCAGTTTTGGGCAATGCATCACCAGATAGAAATTGCCCAACAGTTCCTCTCATGCTCGCCAACCAGCATCCAGAATGAGAGGGTGTTCTCTATGACTGGGGATGTGGTGACACTCCATTGCACATGCTTGGATGTTGACTTGGAGGAGCGGCTGGTGTTCCTGAAGGTGAACCCTCCCCTGCTGGACTATACAGAGCTAGCCATGGAGGGCTCATGGTTAACACCACTGGCAGCTTGCCCCACCCTGGCCAACCCCCAAACCAGATGTGTCACAGTTTGCATGCTAATGCTGCTGACACACAGAAACACATGCTCACCGCCGCAATGGCTAATGATGAGATGATGGACTGGTATCCTAACCAATGTGTCAGCTGGGGCCCAGCACCAATCTGAGGCCATGGTGTTATCCAGACAGAAGCAGACAAGGATGTACACTGGAGAATAATGTAAGAGTTACACTTTTACACTCATGGTAAGAGTGTAGATTAAGCTTTGTTTCTTTTCAGAGTATTGGCCCATGATTTTGTGGTTTTTTTTCCTCAGCACTGAGTATAATATGCTGTGGTATTGCTTCTATAACTATCTGGTTTTGCTGGACCTCAGACTGACAAAGGCATAACTTGGGTGCCTTCCTTCCTTGAGTTGTGGTTTGCTTGGTCTGTGAGCTAGTGTTGGGGCAACAAATGGACAGGGAGCTCAGCTCTGTGTGTGTGTGTGTGTGTGTGTGTGTGTGTGTGTGTGTGTGCATGCGCAATATTTTCTTGGGCTCCATGTCTGGACTAACTTCCTTGTGCTTCACTCACTGCTCTAGTCTGCTCTGCAATCTGCATGGCAAGGTATATTCATTCAGTCAAAATGTGGCTGAAGATGTTGCTGTAGTTGAGCTCATGGCTAAGCTTGCTGCTAAGGGTGCTGCTGTAGTTGTTGTTGTAATGCTAAGAACTAAGGAGTGATAACCTATAGCAGGGATTCTCAACCTTGGGTCCTCAGGTGTTGTTGGACTTCAACTCCCATCATTCCCAACCAAAGGCCATTGGGGCTGGGGATTATGGGAGTTGAAGTCCAATATCATCTGGGGACCCAAGGTTGAGAATCCCTGGCCTATAGGATTCCGGTATGATTTTTTTTTTTTTTTTGGCATTCTTGGATTGTCTTTGAAATGTGTGTTCTGTGTCAGAAGGGACAGATACCCCCTTTTACTTTGTGCTTGCAGTGTTTTTCAAGGCAGGGTTCCAAAATTGTGCACATGCTTGTTCTGGCCATAGGGAATAATGGGGAACACGAAACATCCATTGTTCTCTATGGTTAGGTCCAAGGGACACCAAGGTGGCTTGGGTGGTAGGGCATGATGGGTGCTACCTACCACCCAACCCACAAAAGAAATAGAAACATAGGAAGCTGCCATATACTATGTCAGATCATTGGTCTATGTAGCTCACAGACTGGTAGTGGCTTCTCCAAGGTTGCAGGCAGGAGTCTCTCTCAGCCCTATCTTGGAGAAGTCAGGGACGGAACTTGGAACCTAGATGCTCTTCCCTGAGTGGCTCCATCCCTGGAGGGGAATATCTTACGTTGCTCACACTTCTAGTCTCCCTTTCATATGCAACCAGGGTGGACCCTGCTTAGCTAAGGTGACAGGTCATGCTTGCTACCACAAGACCAGCTTTCCTGGTCGGCATGCAACATAACTTTCATTAAATCAGCATGCAATGATTTAATTTTTTTAAATGTTTTCCCCAAGCCCCATAGGATCCTATGGGTTTTTTGGGAACCCACTTTGGTGTCCCTAGCACCTACCCATGGGGAACAATGGGGTGTTTCGAGTTCCCCATTGTTCCCTATGACCAAATAACTTGTATCAATTCGAATGATTATAGAGTCATTGAAACAGGCAGCTTTTGTTGCTGTTTCAATGAATCAATTAAAGGAATTTTGTTGTTTCAAGCTCAAAATGAATAACAAAATCATATTCATGCACACCCCTAGTTTGTACACAGTTTTAGAGCTTTTTTTTAAAAAACCCAGATTGTTTTAATTCTTTACTAGCTTGACCCATGCAGAGCATCTGTGGGCTAGTACTTGACTGCCCCTCTCACCCCCTGCCACAGCCCTCTCACCTCAGAGACTTTCCCATCCTCACCTAAGCCATGCTCTTGCTCCCTCCTCCTCCCTGCAGGACCTGAGTGGTTCCAAACTGGAGCTCCAGTACCTCCCCTGACTGGAGCAGCAGCAGCAGCAGCAGCAGCAGCAGCGAAGGCCTTACAGTGGGGCTCTGCTACTTCCATTGTGGTGTGGAGACAACAATATTTTTAACTGGAGGTGGCAGCCAGTAAGAGAAAACAGCGGTGGAGGCAGTGAGATTAGGTTGGGCTAAGCAACAATGAAGGATATGCCTGGCTGCTGGCTGCTGTCCAAGCCGGTGCTGAGAAGCACTGAGTAGGAGAGAGAAAGGAGAGAGACTGGACTGGCCAGGCAGAAGCCGGTGGGTGAGTGATAAGCAAGCTGCCACGGCTGTGGGGTCCACCAGCAAGAGCAGACCCTGAGGGCCATGCCTCCTCTTTTGTTGTCAACTTTTCCAGCTCTGCTGCTGCTTTTCCTGTCTCTGGTTGGGGGGCAGAAGGATATGAAACTTGGCAGATTTTCTGGGTGGCGGCAGCTCCTCTAAGAGGCCGGCAATGGAGCCCACCTTCCCCCCCCCCGCATGGTCATGTTCAACCACTGCCTGCCCCCCGCCACCAGCTTTGTCTGGGCAGCTGCAGTCCCCCATCATAGCGGGCTGGCCTCCTCCTCCTCTTCTTCCACTGCCGCGACTGCAACGGCTGCCAAGACCCCTGCTCTGCTGCCTCCTCATCTTCAGGGCATAACTTTTAAGAAAGAACTGACAGCAAGTTTCCCTCTCAGTAAGCCTCCTCTTCTTCCATGCAGAGGAATCACTGAGGCTTCTTCCAGTCAGCTCCAGCATACCACACGTCTGCCACAGCTGCCGATTGGTTTAGCACTGCGAGGGCGGGGCTTGCCATGTACCACCTAAGCATTTTATACATATTGATGATTGATTATGATATGTTGCCTTGGAGTCAAAGAATGAAAGACAGCCTAAAAATGCAATAAATAAATTATGACATAAATGATCTAAAAAGGCTCACACATGCCACAGGAAAGTTAATGCTTGGTACAGATAAAGAAGATCAGTTTGTCTGTTGACATTAGTTCTGTGAAGATTGGAGATAAAGTGGCTTATTTTGGGTGTACATGAAACAACTTAAGCTAACTTCACATAGTTTCATAAAAAATCCTACTGGTGAATTTTTTACTGAGAGTGCTATCCTGATTATAGTTTTCAAAGATGAATGATTTAGAATATGTGACTGGAGATATTAGAAGGGTGAAACAGGCAGCTATGATGCAATATATTGTTTCTGTAATAGTTTCCTTAAGCACTTTGCCTCCTGGTGCTTGTCTGAACAGATTGCCTTGACACTATTTTAACTGCGGATATAATCTTTATCAATTGTAATTTGCCTTCACCTAAGAAACAACAGGGATGGGACTAATGTTTGTGTTTACTGTAATTATGAAAGAAGACAGAAATAGTTCTCAGAAGAGCAAATCTAAGTAATAAGGACTAATTCAGCTGAATAGCACCATCTTCCCTAACGTTATTCCACACATTTATTTTAAATGAAAAGACAAAAATTTCAAGGATTTGAAACTGTATATAGATATTTATACAGATACATATATTATCTCTCTTGTGGCCCTAAACTTTATAGAGTTCTGAGAGTGGATAAAAAACTGCAAACAAATATAAGGATTTTTTAAAAATCACTTTTACAAAAGGTAAGCAAATGTACAATAAATATTAGAACAGGATTACAAAAGATGCTTTAACGTTTTAAGAAAGTAATGCACTTTTACCATGCATATACCTATTCATACCATTTTGTAATAATAGTTTATAATATAATATTTGATATTAAGTTCTTACCTTACATTTCTCTTTTCCTTGAATCCTAAATAAAACTGGTGTTAGTATGTTACATGATTCTGAAATATTACTTATTTTCAAAAGACAGACACTAACATATTAAGCCTCCTATATTGAGAAATTATAAAGGGCACTATCTCTGAGTTCGCATTTGTAAAACGAAGACAAATTTAAACATCAGCATATATTTCCCAAATCACAACACCCACACACTTCATCAGCTGAGCAAAAGTTTTCTTCTTAGAGTGGCATATCTAAAATTAGCCCAGAGGTCAATTCTAATTAGAAATACCCTTGCCACAGCACATGCTATAAATGTTTGGTGCAGTCGGTTCATTCTTTCACATAGCACAACCTGAATTTATTAAGAACAAGGCAATAGTTTCTTTCAAGTTGGGTCATCATCGGCAGGAGGCTGGGGAGTTCACAGCCTGATTTCAGTATATGGTTAACATGCTTAATATAATGTGAAAACCTAGTAATCCAAATTCAGGTCAGTGATTGCAGCTGCAGTGAGGGTGGGGGCACTGGTAATTCTTCATCTCTATCTAGCCATGGAGACTTACTAGATGCCACAGGGGGACAATTAGAGTGCACTGGATGCACCCCCAGCATCCGGCCCAGTATCATTGGTTTATGGTCATTTTGGCTGCCAGACATTGATCTATATCTTGGACAATAAATTTATTGGGCCAAAGCTTCCTATTCCCATATCATTTATTCATTTGCACTGAAAGCCAGCTAATTTCCATGTCATAGGGTTCACAGTCAAACGTATGGGACAGTTGGTTGGGGCCATGTAGAGCCATTGTGTAGCCAGAACAGGCATAGCTTCCAAAACAGAGGACTGCACGACAACAAAAGCCTCTTCAATGTGCCCTGTAGGATTGGAGCAAGTGTGCAGAAATCTCTTAATTGGTTTTTTGTGTGTTGAGCGTATACAGATTGCTCAGCACTATGCCATACACATAGATAAAACAAATGGAAATGTCTGAATGGCAAATTACCTTAGATTATCTGGCATGGCATGGAATTGGTTTGTATTGATTACAAAGTGTTGGTATCTTGTCTTTGTCCTTTCCGGTGCTGTGGCATTAGAAGTGCATCTTGTGCCTGCAGAACACTGAGTTGTTTTCAAGCAGTTGAGTTTTGATGTAGATGCTTGGTTGTGGTCCTGTTTTCATCAACAATCTCTTCCTAGTTCTGTTTTAAGTTGCTGGGAAGTATAGCTCTGCTGGGCATTTTGATATATCTTTTTATATTGACTTCTTCAGACATTTACTATTATTTCTCTTCATGATGTCATCTGGTCTAACAGAAAAAAGTTGTGATGTCCATTTGATTTACAGAACACTTTTGCAGCTAGATATGCTGAAGCTGAGGAATTTGTAGAATTTTAAGCATGGTAACACTATGCTTTCATAAGCCTATAGGATTCCGGTATGATTTCAGTGCACAGGTCAGAGATGCATCACATAGAATTCAAACCATGACTGATACATGGCGAAACAGCACAGACAAGGCTGAAATTTTAGGAGGCCTGCTAATTATACATAACCAAGCGCTGCAAAATTACAAAACAACTCACAGCTCACTCATCTTTAACCAAATGCATTGATGTGAAAACATTTGGCTACATATGGCTGGTATCAGAGGTGAATGGTACTATTAAGTGTAGTGTTATAGTACATAGATAGTAGACACTGCTATTTATATGAAATGACTAATCCTATTTTCTCCAACATAAGCTGCTACAAGAAGCAAGCCTAGATAGGGTAAGTGGCATACATTATAAGATAGAGTTCTTTCCATGTTAAGAAATGTAGTACCGGCATAATACTGTGGACAATTTTCTTTTTTACAACGTAACTTATACATCCCAATGCAGATTCAGAGAGGTAGAGAAGTGCTAATTAAACAGACGCCATCCCAGATAAAATCAGGGAGTGTGTCTACAGCGTCTGCCCTTTACGTAATTATTTGAATGCTGGAATAGCTCCTTGTGAGCTGGGTTTTGCAAGCCAGTGGAGACATCTGGGAATTTAAAAGCCTGCCAATAGCATCCTGGAGGCATGGGAGAGGGAGATCAGGAACTCTAACAAAGGACATCAAAATGGATGTGTTACATACTGCTTGTACTACCATTTTCCATGGCGATTAATCTACAACAGCCACACTGAAGCTGACCCTTAGATGATAGGGAAAATGAGCAGCTCAGAAACAAATACAATGGTAGACTCTCTAGTGAAACGCAGGTTTAGAAACATGCAGAGCTGACCTGGGTCTAGGCCATAAGGAGGAAAAGCACTGCCTTACAAGAAGTGCATGTTATCAGCCACAGTGTTTTTATTGAGTGCTTTAATAATACAAGTGTACATCAACTGATCCACAGTCAAAAGTGGCAGGTCCCTAAGAAATTTACAAGCGCTTCTCTTTTAAAGTAAATCAAAATACGTATTATCTTGTGTTCATGTAGCTTTCTGTTCAGGAAACAGAAGGCTAGTGTTAAAACACAGTCTTAGTAATGCACAGTGATTCTTGATTTTATGCTTTTTATACAAAACCTGATCCCAGTAACATGCACCCACCATTAGAGACTTCCGTACAAAAAAATAACCCTAAACACTACATTTAAGTAGAAACAAGATATAGTTCTGAGTTTGCTTGTCCCCCCCCTGCAAAAGACCACATGAAAAAAAAGGGGGGGGGTGTACATTAATACAAAGCTTTGTGACAAAGCTCTATACTATTACAGATCCAACATTCCTTGCACTGTAACCCAAGATTCCCAATCTATATTTTAGAGATACAATTTTCAAGTTGAACAGAACAATAAAATAAAAGAATTAAAATAAAGGAAAACTAAGGAAGGGAGTCATCTTTGTCACAAAATGCTTCAAAATGTAATAAAAATAATGAGGGGGAGGGCTATTGATGCACTTAGTGAATGTGCTTGCACAGGTCCAGCATGTTCTACAGCAGATTCCTATGTAGCGTATCTCTTGGTCCACTGTCTGGCCATTCTGTCATGCTCTGCTCTGTTTGTCATATATTGAGTAGCAATACTTCCAACCAGGGGGTCAGCTGCAAAGAAAGCAAAACAGTCAGCCACTTGCTGAGTTCTATGCAAATTGGTGACTCTGACCGTAATGAAAGGGCAATATTTTCTCAATCATCCAATGCCAAACTAAATATTAGAATTTAAGGAGAGCACCAATTTATGCCCTGAACTTGATGCACTCACAAACCTGCCTGCAGCACTGCCAAAGTGTCCTGGTTTGCTGAATTGTGATGGTGCTTTTCTGTCTTAAGATCATTTTGTAGTGGCCCTAAACAGAATTGTTCAACACACTCATTCAGCAGCGTGTGAAGCACGTAATGCTAGCAATATTAATAAACACCAAAAATATAGCACTATCCTTAAAAAAGAGAATTTAACATATACTTCATATTACAAACTTTGAAACTTAATAGCGCTTTGTTTGGATTAATTTGTAATTAGTGTGAGGGCAAGCCCGTGATGTGGCCCACCAGTTTGAAATAATACAGGGCACAGTTGCCACTGATGACGGAGAAGCAAGAACAAATCCTGGGGCAATCAGAAAAGAATGACATCTGTGTAAGAATTACAAAAATAGTGAAAGAAAAGGGGTGAGATAATTTGCATTTCACTGTAAGCCACTGTAAAGCATCACTTGTCAAATGGAGTAGCATGTAGGCATTTGGACGTTTTAAAAAGAGAGTAGTATCTACTCTAATGCCCTTCTGTGATAAATGAATATTCTGGCAGCATAAACATATTTTGATCTTACAGCATATTTATTTTACAGCTTATTATTATTATTTACATTTATATACTGCCCCGTACAAAAAAAGTCCCTAGACGGTTCACAATATAAAACCCTTTAAACATTA
The DNA here is from genome assembly GCF_027244095.1 of Hemicordylus capensis. NCBI lineage: Eukaryota > Metazoa > Chordata > Lepidosauria > Squamata > Cordylidae > Hemicordylus > Hemicordylus capensis. The sequence continues at coordinate 109,507,489 of NC_069662.1, forward strand.
ACATAATTAAAACAATTTAAAATACAGTAAAACCCCTAAAACTGAAGCTATGAAGCTGTAAATTTTATGACATATAGGTGTCATGGGGTTCCAAATGGTTTTCAGGCAGAGTATCTGAATATAAAAATCTGCCTTTCCTGGATTGAGACGGTTTCCTCACTGATTATGGGACAAAGCCTGAAATACACAACCGTGCACTTTATCTGAAGTTATTTTAAGCTGGCCACGGTTTCACACATTACTGAAAGTACAACCTAGTGTGCAGGTGCCTAGCACACTAGAATCCATTTCATGAATCTCTCTTAAAAATAAGCAATTTCTCACAGCAGTACTGGGATATGATCTTAAGAGTTCTTTGTATAATTGATCTCTGCTCAGAGCATTCCAGAGGCACAGGATAAACTGGCGAGAGGAAGGATTGAACTTAAACCTTGCTCATTCAGTTTTTTTGTTTTGTTTTGACAAGTCTACTCCGTTGACCAGAGTGGAAGGTACCCCAATGTTGTAAGAAAACTAGGATGAAAAAGAAATTTGCATAGCAATGCGAGGGGGTAGTACTACTGCAATGGTAGGACAGATTTGCCAGTCACAGTTTTATCACATTTTTTACCCCACCTTTCCTTTGAAGGCCTCCAGGCAGCATGGTATCTATTTTTATTTATTTTATTTTATTTATTCGATTTCTAGACTGCCCTTCCAAAAATGGCTCAGGGTGGTTTATACAGAGAAATAATAAATAGATAAGATGGCTCCCTGTCCCCAAAGGGCTCACAATCTAAAAAGAAACATAAGATAGACACCAGCAACAGTCATTGGAGGTACCGTGCTGGGGGTGGATAGGGCCAGTTACTCTCCCCCTGCTAAATAAAGAGAATCACCACGTTATAAAGATGGCTCTTTGCCAAGTTAGCAGGGGTTACTACTTTTATCTTCTACTTTTATCATAAGGTTGATTAGGCCAAAAGAGAACAACCTGGAAAGAGACCCAACTGCCTCTCCCTGGGGAGAGATAACCAAGGTATTGGTGGGGTACATGGGCTTTTTAGGGAGCTGCGTGGGCTTTCTAAGGCATTTAGAATTCGTGAGTGACTTTTCTATGGCTTGGTTTACACTGCCACAAACGGAGAGGATAATTTGCCTTTGTCTTTCTGTTGAAATTCTGAATATTGTATTATTAGCTTGAATGTTCAAATAAATAGGAAAACAACTAGCGTCAGGAAACAAGCAAACCAAGAGCCTCCCCATACCACCCTGTAAACATGGTGCTTTTTCTAAGTGTTTCAAAAATAGAATACATCCTGAAACATAAGGAAGGGCCACTGCAAATAGTGACCAAGAATGATAATAAATTCAGTAAACAAAAAGACATAGAAATATTAAATAAAAGACAATCATGTTAGCCAATGTCAATGCTCATGAAGAGATTTTCCACCTCATGCAATGGAAAGCAAGCAAAAAACCACAGATTTTACTCCATAATTTATTACACACCCACCCACATAGATTCCTAGAATGTTACTAGATGAATGGACTGTGTATTCTAAAGGTAACTCAAAATGCCAGTTAACCTTACAGAGCAAAGCATATCACATATTACTTTGTCTATTCCCTTTACCACCTAACAAAATGAAAACAGTACAATAAATCATTTGTTTAGTTTACAACAGGTCGGTGGTGTAGCAAGGCTGGAGGTAGGCTGGGGGCAAAATCTATTGTGTGGCTCCTTGCTTACCCCTTGCCATTGCCACACACCACCCCTTCCCTCACTGCTTACCCCCGCCCCTGCTTCACTCACTGTTTACCCTCTTCCCCCATTTGCTCACCAGTTTTCTGCCTTCCAGGCCATGCTCACCTCAACCGTCAGTGAGAACAGGCCTGCTCAAAGAAGCTGCTTGTTTTCACTGGGATCAGGGCTGTGCCAGCATGGAGTTGGGATGAGAAAAGCCAAGTGGTGGCAGCATGGTGGTGGTGGTGGGCCACAAAGGTGGGGCAAGGGAGATAGCAAGCATGGCACTTGTGGGCACTTTGCATGTCCTTGCTCAATGGTGGCTATGCCACTGCAACAGGTATTCAGATACCAGTACAGAAATCCCTTTAGAGAGTACTTGGTTCTTTCTACTTTGATACATACTCTGATTGGACATATCTAGTTGCTGTACTACCATGGTTCTGCAAAACTGAAAATAAATTGGAGAGATAAAAATGTGCAACTAAATAGTTAATTTTCGTTGCAATTATATTTATGAACTGCCTAGAGCTGTCTGGGTGAGACAGTATAGAAATCTAATAAATAATAATAAGAAGAAATAAATCAGCTCCTTTAAAAAAACCCCAAATGACTTGGTTGACTCAGTCTAAATAAACTCTAACCCATCTATATTGAATTTCTTTGATCTCAAAGCAACTAAAACATTATACTTGGTTAAGTACCTAATTGTGCAGAACCAATTTTATTACTTTATCCTGAACTGTCCATAACACTTATGACGGATGAAAAAGCCAGTCTCAAGAGAACAGGCTAATTCCTAAATACACATGCAGGAGGAAGCCTCGCCTACCCAACCGTGTGTATGCATACATTCTTGAAGTCACCTCCACCATCTTTGCCCCAGGAAAGAGTGGTGGAAACTTATATATATATGTGTGTGTGTGTGTGTGTGTGTGTATATGTATGTGTGTATATATATATATATGCCCCAGGAATCTTATATATGGCTATTTAGGTCTCTAATGCCACATTCATTATGCAGAAGGAATTTAGAAACTGTTAGAAGAAAAGTTAGAATCAGAGTGTGTGTGCGAACCCTAGTGGGGTGCGAGGCTGGGGGCGAATCAGCTTGTGCGGGGCCTCCTTAACATTTCATATCATTACAGAATCATACTGATGGATGACATACTGTGTAAATAGTGTGAGTGAGGTTTTTGGACCTGTCTAACCAGCTTGGACATATAATGTATTTCAAAAGAAATAAAAATAAAAAAGCACAACACATGCTTCACAGTTCTCAGACCTTCTGGGTTGCAAATCAACTTGAGCATAGTGCATTCATAAATAAATACATAATTATATATTGTTTGTTCCAGAACTTTTTTGTAATTTTCTGCCATGAAACAAACCACTTATAAGAGTTTTTGGATAGGTTTTTTTAAAAAATAAACAACTACAAACCTCCCCCCCCAATTATCTAATCCACTTCCATTTAAATATATATATTCCTTCCACCCCTACATCTCTGTTCAATGTCAAAGCCCTATGCCAAGTCATTCCATATGATCTAAAGGCTGGGGTTGAAAGGGGAGGTGTTTTACCCTTTTTTATCAAGGCAAAGGGCAGATTCTTCCATATGGGGGTGGAATGATGGTCTAAGGGTGAGGGCGGGCTTCAGTTCCATACACTTTTGTAATTTTCTGCCATGAAACAAGCCACTTATAGGACTATTTGGATGGAGTTTTTTTAATTAAAAAAATTAAAAACCAACCATTTGTCCAATCCACACCAATTTAAAGATACATATTCCTCCCACCCTGCCCTACATCTCTGCTCAGTGTCAAAGCCATATGGCAAGCCAATCCCTAAATATTCAAGTGGGGGGGATAACCACAAAAAGGAAATCAGATCATACCTCTATTATGAAGGCTGGGCAGGGCAGAGGGTCTGCAGAGAGCTCTGGTGCTGGACACTCTCTGTCTCCCTGCCTGCCTGCCTGCTTCCTTCCTCGGCTTCAGGCTTCAGCAAGGCCTACATGGAAGTCTCTCTGGAAGCCCCGCCCACCCACTGAACATCTGAGAGGCGGGGAGAGAGGGGCCTCTAGCAGCTTGCCTGGGAGCCTTTCAAGCTACACAGACACAAAAAGATCGGCTGTGGGGAAGGATAAGTGGCTAGGACTGGAGGAGAGAGGAGGGCAGGCTGCACTGCAGTGTGCCCAGAGTGGGGCATGTGCCAGTGAGGGGCTCGGTGCAATTGTCCCAGTTGCCTCACTCTAAGGACGGCCCTGGTTAGAATTTAGAAGTTAGAAACAGTAAAGGGAACTTTATCTGTGGATTGTTTTTTTCAGCAGAACAACTTTGAGCTATATTAGAAAAATGAGGTGCTGTTCATAGATGTCAACAATACATTCACTGGGATAAAACTGTGCTATGAAATGTTGTGATTTGTGGGGGAGGGGTGGAATCAAATAAAGATGACTCGTGAGGAAAATCTACAGTACACCTGTATGCTTTAATGGATCATGCAAAGAGGAACAAGCATTCTCTTTGTTTGGCAACTATTTTGCTTATTTATATGTAGAAGTTAACAATGAAAATAACTGTTTAAATGCTAATATAAACATGAATTATGTAAAAAAAATTCTTAATTTCTGTGCATATTTCACACCACTATATCCATATAATTCATAGATTACATACAGTCAAAAGGCAGTTGGTGGATTAAAGCTGTGTTTAGTATTTCTGAATTATTAAGTCCAAGTTCCAATTTCAGAGCAACTTAAGCTATACTTTTTATCTCTTCTGCAAAGCTTTTTATTTAATACCAATTAAAGATGGGCCTTCACCCTAATGCATAGCTCTAAGAAGAACTGCAGTCCAAATGCCTGTTTTCTTGGTGTTACAACAAAGAGTGTAATGCTCTCATTTTATTATTTCCCCTTTTAACTCGCTCAACTGCTTAATCTATTTTTTAACCCCTAGGTTATCATCATTCACATTCTTCTCTACTCCATATGTAGCAAATAAATTTATCCAGTTGTTAACAACAATTGGATATCTCTAAACACAATTTGCTGCCTGACAGTGCCAAACAAAACACACAAGTAGAAGAATGGAAGGGATGATGCCAGTTTACAGGTCAAATATCAGACCGGTTGTTTAAAAGGGACAAACAAGTGCCTGCCTTGGGTGACCCAAAACAAAAGGGTGGTGATGTAAAACTAGCAACAAGAGCTTCTTTTGAACTTCTTTTGTAGATTACTGAGTGAGTGACAAAGGCTTCAGGAGCAAATACCGCTTTTCATTTCCTTGGCCTGCTTGAGAAGAAGAGCAGCGCTTGCCAATGAAGCTACAGCTGTGCTCCAACTCAGTTTAATCACTGTGTATGGCTGGGGGTTAATTAGCTGCCATTCTTATTCCTATTTGTTGTTCTAATGAAGATTTGCATAAATCGAAGTTTACAGGGTAACTGATACTTGGCCCTCCCCTCTCCCCCTTCATAGGGGAAAACCTGCACATTTTAAATTTGTATTTTTGTGGGGGCATGCAGTGTTGCCTTTCCATTTGACCTGATCGGCTTCTGCTTCATTAGAGGTGTGGTGAACAAAGAGATCAAGGTTTGATCAAGGAGATCAACTCAGGACCCCTGCCAGGTTTCTGCCTTTAACGTGGGCCGAGTTGGCCTAAAATGAAGGGAAGATGGACTGCATTGAAAATTGCTCCCAGCTGATAGAGAACAGAAGCATGTGTGTGTATATGTATTTCTCTGAGATGTGCCTGGGGTATTCTCAAAGCATTCTCTCACCGGAAAAAAAAAGGGTAAACAATTTGCTCTACCATGTTCAAAATCAGATTACAAAGCATGACTAATCTGACAATTTGTTAAAATCGCACCAGGACTATCCTGGGACTGAAAAAAATGGGCCTAAAGCCAAGAGTTAACAATGTCAGAAAAAGGGAAAAATATTTTTAAAAACCTCCATCATATTAATCTGCATGCTTCCTTTAAAAAAATCCCTTTATTAAATATCTTTGGTTTTTAAAAAGAAACATCATTCCATGAATGCACACGGTTAACAAAAAAAAAAAAAAATCAACTAAAGACAAAAAATGCAGAATAAAGCTTTTCATATGAACTTAGTGTCATGTACTCAGATAACTCAAGACCACACAAGTGAAATATTTATTCAACCTCTTCATACTAATCTTTTAAACACACACATATGTGTAATCACTGTGAAGTCTATGAGCAACTTCCATAAATGCAGGAAGAGGAAATTGTTGGTTCACATGCAATACCACATCGTTTGGCATTCAAAAGGTATAGCTATAATTTAACAGGGGAGAGGACAAACATCCATGGGCCCCTGAGGGAGAGGGGGGTCTGCCACCTGAGTGGCACCTTGCTCTTCACCTCCCACCTCTCCAAAGAAGAAGGCGGGAAGGTGGTTGTGGGGCATCTTCACTTTTTGTCCCCTTAGGCTTGCATTTTCTCTCAGGTGCCCTTGCTATAAAGATAAGGTGGAGACCTATCTCCACCCACCATCCTCTTGCACTAAGCTTAATTAGTATGGTGGTGCAGCGAATGGGAATAATGGTTTTTAAATATATTTAATATTTAATTTATTAAAATCTTACAAAGCTATTGGCCATTATTGTACCTATCTATAAGAAAGGGTGCAGAAGTGAGCCAGGCAATTATAGGCCAACCAGCCTTTTGAGTATAATCAGCAAACTTTATGCTAAACACCTTTATTGGAAGATGAGGGACTGGATGGAACAGGACAATATTCTTGCAGAAGAACAAGCAGGGTTTAGGGAAAGGAGGTCTACTGTTGACCACTGTTTTGTACTTCAACACTTCGCACAGAAGTATGTTCAATCTTTGCATGTTGCCTTTGTAGATCTTAGGTTTGCTTTTGACTCAATTCCACGGGATAGGCTCTGGGATAAACTGAGAGTTTCCTCTTTTGACTGGCGACTTTTAGCTCTAATTAGAGCCCTATATGTATCACCAACTAAGAGAGTTGGGGTGTAACCCCCAGGGAGGACTAACCAGAGCTATTTCAATTGGAAAGGGGGTCAGACAAGGATGTGTGCTGGCGCCCTTGTTGTTTAATTTCTTTATTAATGATGTGATTCACCTTGATAGCAATGATTTTCATCTTCCTAAATTAGCTGGACCCCCGGTTGGATTAAGGAGGGCCTTGGGGGCACTGGCTTTTTATTGTAAGAGAGAACGTCTCAGTATTAATTTCCAGAAAACAAATGTGCTCTCCTTTGCCAGGAGCCCTAAGAGACGGGTATGCAAGATTGATGGACAAAGGAAAGAGCAGGTTCAAAATTTTGTATACCTTGTATACCTTCCATTTGTCGGGATCAAGATGGGCCCATGCTTCCTATGTGGCCCAGATTGCCCAAAATAGTGCCTGAGTTATTCTGCAGTTTTACAAAACTAGGGGTGCGCATCTTACTCCAGCTTTTCAAGTGAAAACTTTTCAAGTGAAACCGCTGGCTCAGTAATTGTATGGTGCCCAATTAGGGTCTTATCCAGATCTGTCCCCCTTAGAAGTGGTGCAGTCCAAATTTCTGAGAGCAATATTTCAAACATCTAAGTGTACCTCCAACATGAGGCTCAGATTTGAGGCGGGTCTCATTAGAGTGGAGGCTAGGTGTTGGCAAATTGCGCTGTTCTATTGGCTGAGGGTTTTTCCCTTAGCCACAGGGCTGAGCCGCTTGATACTAGAGGATTACCAGTCGCCCTGGAAGAGTGCTTTGAACCGAAAGCTGACCGTTTTGGGCCTTGATCAGTCTGCTTTGCTTACGCAAAATTTGGAGACAGCTAGGAAGCACATCAAACAGAGAATCGATGACATAGAGAGGAAAATGGATTTAGCAAGGGCACCTGATTTTCATAGCCAGGAGTCATTTAGATACAGACTGGCCCCAGTACCTTACCTTACCATCTTGGAGGTGCCCTCCCTTAGAAGAGTCTTCACTCTGGCATGATGCAATGCCCTGCCTTCAGCCCTTTTAGAGGGCAGATATAGAGGGATTCCCTATAGAGAGAGGCTCTCTCTGCCCGTGTGGGGAAGGACAAGTAGAAATGGTCTCTCATGTGTTGTTTGAATGCTTGTTTTATAGAGACCTGAGACGGGATTTCATTCACCCCGATGGCTAAATGGCCAGGTTTTGACCCATCACAAAGGCGATAGGCAAGTTAATGGCAGGAAGTAATCCCATCACCACCAGACAGGTGGCCAAATTTTGTGTTGTAGCCCTCAGTTTGCATAAGTGTCTGATAACAGGAAAGTAGGTGACGGTCTTAAGGTCAGAGTAATATTATTGGATACTTTAACTCAAATTGTTCACAGTAAATTTGTCTTCCACGTAGGCACCTTCTCACCAATTAATATAATTAGTCAACTTCATGCAAACCACAATGTACCAAACTTTAATAACCCCATCTTTCCAGGTAGGTGAGGTAGGTTTTTTCCAGTGATTAGTCTAGCAGCAGTTAAAAGATACAGGATCATTCCCCTATCTTCAAGATATACTGATGATTTTATATTGCAGTATAAAATGGTAACTGATAATACATAATATCACTAATGCTGGTAATCTGTTGCCAAAATCAAGCCACTGCTGGACATCACCAAAACATATTATTAACTCAGCACATATACTTCAACATCTCCAGCATTGTTCATCACATACTGGATAAATCTTTTGAGAGTCAGATATCAGCACATTAATAACTTAGAACAACTCTTTTTAAACCTTATACTTAATAGAAAGTTAGGGACTTTCCACAGCCAAGCTTATGTTGGCTCATAGTATGATCTATATCAGCTTTCCACTTGATTCGATATTAAGTGTCGAGATAGGTCAAGGTTAATTATCAATTTGTATATGCGACTTAAACCATACTTTTTCATGAGCCTAAAACCATAGATTCGAAGTCTGTAAATCATGAGGTCTGTAGGCTCCTATCCAGTGAGCTTCTAGATTATATGCCTAATTCGAATCAGAATAGTTGTATCTAATTTGAATCAGCCCCTATTGGTAGCATTTTGCATTACACTGTTTTCAATGCAAAATTGCCAATATCAGCACTTTATCCCTCAGAGGGACGGCTGATATGTGGCAGGGTAGTTGAAAAGAAGGTGTGTGCGCATACTCAAAAACCACATTTCTGCTTTACTTGGATAAGATTGAGGGGACTGAGCTGATTAACACACAGGCAGGCAAAAATTTGCTTGTGTTGTGCTATATTGCAGTGGAATGAGAGGCAGGCTAGGCAGACACTGCAGGCAGTGTGTGGGTGTGAAAGTGGACACAGGCAGGATCTGTGCTAAGGCACAGATCAAGTTAGCTGAGCCAGTGTGTAGAAGCAGCCAAGTCGCCTTTCAGACAGCGCTGAACTAATGCAGAGACTGGCAGGTGGGGCGTGGTGGCTATAGTGGAGGAGTACCAGTAGGCAGATAGGTAGTCTGTTTCTATGTTCCTTCCCTCAACCACTATTATTGGAAAGGAACAGAGATGCAGATGAACCAATTGCTGCAAGCTTTGTGCATCTGCAAATGTGAGGAGGCATTGAAGCCATGTGCAGCTGGAGAAGTCAATTATATAATTGCAATCCTCCTCCTCCTAACCCAAGCATTTTCCATGCAGCCCCAGATTCAAAAAGAAACAAGTGTTGGAACCCTAATTGAGAAAAATAACCATCTCATTTTCCCATGAAGTTCAATATAGTCTGAGACAATATGGAAACTACTCCTTCAAGCTTCCAAGTAAAGCAAAGATGCACGTATCTATTCAAAGCACAAGTATGGGAGAACATAGAAACATAGGAAACTGCCATATACTGAGTCAGACCATTGGTCTATCTAGCTCAGTATTGCCTTCACAGACTGGCAGAGGCTTCTCCAAGGTTGCAGGAAGGAATCTCCCTCAGCCCTATGCTTTGGTAGTTTGTTGGTTCAATAAAAAAATCTTGTCCTATAAAAAATCTTGTCCTATCTTGGAGAAGCCAGTCAGGGAACCTGAAACCTTCTGCTCTTCCCAGAGCGGCTTCATACCCTGAGGGGAATATCTTGCAGTGCTCACACATCAAGTCTCCCATTCATATGCAACCAAGGCAGATGCTGCTTAGCTATGGGGACAAGTCATGCGTGCTACCACAAGACCAGCTCTCTTCTCCAGAGGAGAGGGGAAGGTATGTCTGGTTCTCAGAAACCCTTGTACCTCTGCTTGAAAAGGCCCCCCCCATTTGCTTAAAAATACAGTGCTGCTTATGCAACCACTTGTTCTTAACAATGTTAGTACTGTTTATCTGTAGCAGAGCCAGCATGGAGCCTTCTGGAGCTGGAGTGCTGCGCAGCATGTTGGCTGCTGCTACTTCCACCATTGTATGAACCCAAATAAATAGAGGACAACTGAATTTAAGACTTTCCACCCCTTAAAAATACAGGTTAAAATTAGGTTATACCTGTATTTATCAAAAGGAAGAGGGTTCTGACTTTTTGACAACAGTCCAATTTCTATCATCAAAGAATTTGGGGAAAAAACTAGTCTTGGATTCAGGTAAACACAGTAATAATAATAAAAAAAGGATTTTTCTATATCATTTTACAACAACTATACAAATCAAAATAGTTTACAAAGAAAAAAGAATAGGATGTTACAATCCATCGTATTAAAAAAACAGAAAGAAGGTGGAGTAAGGATGGCAGAAAATACTTTTGATTATAAAAACTGAATCTTCTTGTAGCAGTGAACATATTAAAATGAAACTAATTTGGCAATGACTCTTTCATTCAAGACAGAAAAATCAACAGTTGTCTTCATATTTACTGAGAAACATATGCTGTATATATTATTGCTAATAAATAGTTGTCCTGTGCAACTATTTGTATTGCTCATAAAACAAGCACATTTGAACATTAAAGGCTACTTCAAATCACCATTTCTGACAGCTGACAGTGAATGATTTGGCTGCCACCTTGTTTCTGGCTGTACCCCTGCTTCTTCGCTTTAACAGAAACATGAGTGGCAAGATTTAAGCAAGTGAGATTTCCCCCAGCATGCATATCATGTGGCAGGGGTGGGGGGGAAGACCTTTGCCTACTTAATTATGCATGCCAGATTGTTGTCAAAAGGATGGAAGCAGGACCAGGAGAAAAAGAGACACAAAACTATTATTGCACTTGGCTTAAAATGCACCTATTACTTGTAACATGGCTACTTTGGGTTTGCCATTTACCAATCACAATGGCTCAGCTTTTCAGAGATAACTGGGAATTTGAATCTAGTTTGTTTATCATCATCCAGCTATGCTGCCACCAGCGGCTTATGAAAGATTCCTTAAATTCTTTGATGCTAACTACAATTTCTAATGCAAAACCTGTAATCCATGTAGCTTAACGAACCACAAAGAGTGATCCTGCAATGGTATTTCATGAAGTAACTATGTTTATATCTCTAAGCAGAGATTTATTTATTTGTTAGCAGATTTTTTTCAAAAAACTATGGAAACAAAGTAGGCCCTGATAGTTCATATGAACTGATATACAAATAAATACCAATATACAATGAATCCGATTTGTCTTACCAGGATTGCAATCTGTGAGAAGTGAACAGATGGAAAGAAGAACTTTTGATATGGTTAATGCTGGACTCCAGTTGTCTTTTAAGATATCCAAGCAAATCACTCCTTGGCTGTTAATATTACAGTGATAAATTCTTGTCCGAAATGTGACCTGGGAGAAAAAAAGAAGTGAGAATATAAACCATGTATATTGGTAGTTATTGTATCATGTTACTGATTCAAATAAATAACACACAGTATCAAAATATGATCAAAAGGCAAAAACTGGGGTGCACCTAGATAATTTTAGAACCTGGACCTAATGGCCTACCCCACTCGCTCCCAGGTAATTTCAACCAATTGGTTTTAGTCCTGCCCTCAGGAGCAACAGAAAACCAGTCTGTTCCTTCTTCTATACACACACACACCAGCTGCATTCACACGTAACACTAAACCAGAGGTAAATGTGGGCAAGCTTTCAATTTGTCACTCCAAATTGCATAGGAACATAGGAAGCTGCCTTATACTGAGTCAGAACATTGGTCTATCTAGCTCAGTGTTGTCTTCACAGACTGGCAGCGGCTTCTCCAAGGTTGCAGGCAGGAATCTCTCTCAGCCCTATCTTGGAGATACCAGGGAGGGAACTTGGAACCTTCTGCTCGTCCCAGAGCAGCTCCATCTCCTAAGGGGAATATCTTACAGTGTTCACACTTCTAGTCTCCCTTTCATATGTAACCAGGGCAGACCCTGCTTAGCTAAGGGGACCAGTCATGCTTGCTACCACAAGACCATCACGCTGCAGATGTTTGCCAAACCGCGGCCTGCCAAACTCCAGCTGCAGGAGAAGGGAGCTCTTCCCTGCTGCTCGGCCTCCAAGGCAGAGCCCAACAAGCTACACAGCCAGACTGTGGGCAAAGTGTCACCATGTCAGTGGGACGGCCATGATTGGCCACGATCTGGAAGGGGGTGTGCTAAGTGCGATAGTGCCTTTTTAGAGCATTCCTCCTGCTCTTGGCATGGAAAGGGCATTTAAACCCATATAAATGCCCTGCTCTGCCATGGCAGCAATGGCACCGCCCCCCCCCCCCAGCCCCACACCCCAATAGTCACAACCAACCAACATGAATTCTTGGCGGGGGGGGGTTGGGGTCCAGGGGGATTTGATATACTGCTTTAATTAAGGGAGGGGAGGGGAACACTGATACTTCCTAAGAGGCGATATGTAGATGAGGGATGGCAAAGGATACTGGGGTGTATGTCCCACCATAACTTGAGAAGATGTTATAAGGGGAAACCCCGGCAAAGAAATCCATGCAGACCAAACTGAAACCTGCTATCTGGCAGCTTGCTGCTGAGTGGGCTCACCCTCTCATGAAAGGGCCAGTCTAACGGGGAAGGCTGTGTCCATGGAAAGGCTTTGCCCAACCCACAGGCTGCGAGCTCATGACTTGAGCCAGCACACCCACTCCCCCACTGGGCACCCCAACTCTCAATGGTAAAATCTAGAAAAGATTCTCTGCAACCTCCTCCCACATCCCTCCAAAGCCATGCATACACCCAGAGGACATCTAGACACTCCATGTGCCATGGCCAGGACACGTGTGTGTAGGGGAGAGGGAAGACACTGGGATGGACCTTTAAACCCATTCAGAATCCAAAGTCCTGGTCTGGCATCACACTGTATGCAGCTCTGTGGGCATGGGGAATTGTACAAGAGGGTAGGTCCTGTTCTCCAGCCACTCCAGGACAGCAGGATGGCCATTCTGGGGTGCTGGCAAAGGCGCACATGTCAACATGGGTGGATGGGCAGGCAAAGGGGCACGTTTCTTTGGCAGCTTGGATGCAGTCCCCAAGATGAGAAAATCAGTCACCAGGGTACCTCTCCTCATGGTTTCCCTCTACACAGCAGCATGGCTCTATTTAGAGCCCCCATGGCCTGACACACTCTCATGAGGGAGGTGTCCATGGGAGGAGGGGATGTTTTGCCAGGGGATTCTCTCCCCTCCCCTTTGATGGTCCTTCTTATGAGTTGTGTGGGGGTCTCCCCATGGCCTTTTGCTCTCATGATTGAGGAGTGCTCCCGGGGTTGGCGGTATATTTTGAGAAGGATTTTGGTTTACCACTACCGACCCTAGTTACCAGCCTTGATCATGAGTAAGCTTGGGGAGCAAGAACCCCCCAAAGGGGTAGGGGTTGGGTACCCCTTCCTCAACCTTTCTGTGAAAAGAATAGAACTTGGCTACTCAGGTATCCCTACTGGGGGCTGCCTTTTGAACACTTCCTATAGCACCTCCTCCCCTGCCATTAGTGTGGATGGGGGAGAAATCAGGTTCTGGGACAGATTGACCTTTAAACCCATTCAAAGTTCCTGGGTCCGGTCTGGCATGGTGCTGTATGCAGATTTCCTGGCATGGGGATTCTCAGGAGAGGGAAACCCCAGTTTCTAGCAGCCCCGGGGCAGTGGGCTCGCACTTCAGAGTCACGGGCAAGGGGGCACATCTCCAGATGGGAAGGGCACAGGGTTTGACAGCAGTTTTGTGGAAGTCGCTGAAACCTGGACAGCACACAAACAAGTACCCATCCTTGCAGTTTTCCTGCATGGGACGTCCTGGCTCGGTTATCGAGTCCCCAAGAGAAAAGCACTCTTATGAAAGCATGGTCCATGGGATAATGGGGTACTGCAACTTACATCACAAGTACCACCTTGTGCACCTAGAATACCACCTAGTGAATTTTAAATTAGACTTCTCATGACTGAGCCTAGGGAATGCAAATCCCCAAGGGGAAGGAGCTGGGCCCCCCTTCCCCAATCTATATGTGAACAAAACAGAACTTTGCTGCTCTCGGGTTCTCTGCTTGTGTCTGCCTTTTATACGCGACCCTGTGTCCTCCTCCCCTCTCCAGGCATTTGCTTCTCTCCCAGCGCTGTGATGGTGTGCCCTGTTCATGTTGCCACTTGGAGTGTTTGTGCTTGTGAACATACATCACTATTGCTCCCTTCTCGGGAAGCAAAACACTTAGTACCTGTCCTATCATCCCAGACCATTTCCCTACTATTTGCAAGGTGGCGGGGAGCAAGGGACAGAGTGGGAAGAGGGAATGCCCCTGAGCAACAGGGCAGTTTGACAGGCTGACAAGTCGGGCAAGGCTGGCTCTCCAAGAGGCTGCCAGTGAGAAGTGCCAAAGGCTTGGAGCAGCCACATCCTCAGGAGGGCCTGCGCCACTGTATCTATGATTGTGGTTTGGAAATCAGCACGAATCCGCCATTATGCCTGCATCTGGAGTCAAACGTAACGCTTTGGCAGCAAAACTTCAGACGTAAACTTAGAGATCTGGAATTTGCCGAGGCAAACAGGATGCTGCTTTTGGTCTGTAACTGCGGTTTCACATGTTCTGGTGTACTGGGGTCCCAACCTCGGCCACGTTGAAGTCCAGTTTGGCGTTACGTCTGAATGTGGCCACACACACGGCTTCCTAGACTTAGGGGAAATTCTTGTTGCATCATGCCAATGAATCCAGAAATTAAAACTACACTTGCCCCTGGCTTTTCAGTTCTCACACAGACCTTCTGGATCACAAACCAACTTGAACATAGTGCATTTGTGGAAAAAAATTGTTTATTTGGGTGTTAATAGTTAGTTCCACTTTCACTAGGTGTGAAGCAGCTTCACTGCAGCAGGAGAAAAAAATCAATAAAAACCACAGGAATGACTGATTTCTTTGAAACAGAAGAGTTTTGCCATCTTGTCTGTCATCTGTGTCCAATTTCAAAGCCTTATGCCCAGCCATTCCAGGAGATAAGAACATAAGAACATCCCTGCTGGATCAGGCTCAAGGCCCATCTAGTCCAGCATCCTGTTTCACACAGTGGCCCACCAGATGCCGCTGGAAGCCACAGGCAGGAGTTGAGGGCATGCCCTCTCTCCTGCCATTGCTCCCCTGCAACTGGTACTCAGAGGCACACCCTTGAGGCTGGAGGTGGCCCACAGCCCTCTGACTAGTAGCCATTGATAGACCTCTCCTCCATGAAGTCATCCAAACCCCTCTTAAAGCCATCCAGGTTGTTGGCTGTCACCACATCCTGTGGCAGAGAGTTCCACAAGTGGATCACGCATTGTGTGAAAAAGTACTTCCGTTTGGTGGTCCTAGACCTCCTGGCAATCAATTTCATGGAGTGACCCCTGGTTCTAGTGTTGCGTGAGAGGGAAAAGAATCTCTCTCTCTCCACTTTCTCCACGCCATGCATGATTTTATAGACCTCTATCATGTCTCCCTGCAGTCATCTTTTTTCTAAACTAAAAAGCCCCAGGTGTTGTAGTCTTGCCTCGTAAGAAAGGTGCTCTAGGCCCTGATCATCTTGGTTGCCCTCTTCTGTACCTTTCCAGTTCAACAATGTCCTTTTTAAGATGTGGTGACCAGAATTGTACGCAGTACTCCAAGTGTGGTCGCACCATAGTTTTGTATAAGGGCATTATAATGTTAGCTGTTTTATTTTCAATCCCCTTCCTAATGATCCCTAGCATGGAATTTGCCTTTTTCACAGCTGCCGCACATTGAATAGACACTTTCAACGAGCTGTCAGCCACAACCCCAAGATCCCTTTCCTGGTCCGTCACTGACAGCTCAGATCACATCAGCATATACTTGAAGTTGGGGTTTTTCGTTCCAATGTGCATCACTTTACACTTGCTAACATTGAACCGCATTTGCCATTTTGTCGCCCACTGCCATTTTGTCGCCCACTCCAAAAGAGATCCTTTTGGAGCTGCTCACAATCCATTTGGGATTTCACTACCCGGAAGAGTTTGGTATCATCTGCAAATTTGGCCACATCGCTGCTTACCCCTGCTTCTAGAACATTTATGAATAAATTAAAAAGCACCGGTCCCAGTACAGATCCCTGGGGGACCCCACTTCTTACTTCCCTCCATTGTGAAAACTCTCCATTTATACCTACCCTCTGTTTTCTGTCTTTCAACCAGTTAGCAATCCACACATGTACTTGTCCCTTTATTCCATGACAGCTAAGTTTCCTCAGGAGTCTTTGATGAGGAACTTTGTCAAAAGCTTTTTGGAAGTCCAGGTAGACTATGTCAACTGGATCACCTTTATCCACATACTTGTTGACACTCTCAAAGAATGCCAAAAGGTTGGTGAAGCAAGATTTACCTTTGCGGAAGCCATGCTGGCTCACTCCCAGCAGGGCCTGTTCTTCTAGGTGCTTTACAATTTTATCCTTGAGGATGCTTTCCATCAATTTGCCTGGAACGGACGTTAGGCTAACCGGCCTGTAATTTCCCGGATCGCCCCTGGATCCCTTTTTGAAAATCGGTGTTACATTTGCTACTCTCCAGTCCTCTGGTACAGAGCCCGATTTCAGGGATTAGTTAAATATTTTAGCAAGGAGGTCAGCAATTTCACATTTGAGTTCCTTGAGGATTCTTGGATGGATGCCATCCGGCCCTGGTGATTTGTTAGCTTTCAGTTTTTCTAGACAGTTTAGAACATCATCCCTTGTCACTTCTATCGGACTCACTTCTATCGGACTCATCCCTTGTCACTTCTATCGGAGATCTAAAGGTGGGGGCAGAAAAATGGAGTCTTTTATCCTTTTCCATGAAGGCAATGGCAGTTTTCTCCACATGGGGGTGGAAGGATGCTTCAGGGGGAGGGCTTCCATTCCAGAAGATTTTATAATTTCTGCCATGTGAAAAGCCACATATAGAACATTTTTGAAGTTTTTAATTTTTTAAAAAATCATTTTAAAAAACCAATTTGGTTTGGAAACAAATTTAAAGCTCAAGTTCCATTGCTATGGGATTTTTTAAAATGTAAGTTGAAATGACATCATGTTACATGTATGTATGTATTGTATGCACACATATAATTTTCCTCCTTTTAACTTTTTATTCCCCATGATTGTTCCTGCATAGCACTTTGTGTAGCACTTTGTAGGGTCCTGGAATCAATGAACAGTACTGGAGGCTGACCATTCTGCCTCCAACTAAAAAAGGTGGTTGGAGCTTGAGTACAGCAATAAAATAAGCTCCAGCTCTTCTCTCCAGTAGGGGTGTGCAAAACTGGTCCAGTTCCAATCTGGACCAGATTTGAACTGACCCGGTCTGGGCTCAACCGAACTGGGTCCAGTCCAGTTTGGCCATTGAGCTGGCTCACAGGCCGGCTCAGGGGATATACTTGTAAAGAGGAATCCAGCTAGGAATCTCTTTACAAGTAAAAGGGGATTCCTTAGACTAAGAAGGAGTGGGCAGTGAAAGGGGAATATTTACCTTTAGTTTCCAGATTGTGGGGATGGTGGAGGTGGCTGTGACATCAGTGGTGATGGTGGAGGCTCCTCCAAGCCCCCAGCCTCCCAAATGACAGGCTGGGCCAAGAAACATTTCAGTACCCAAGAAAATTGCCAAAGTTTTTCAGAAGGCATCATTTCCCATGCTTTTCCAATGGGAGAGTTTCCCCACATTTTGCAGGAAATGAATGCATTTTCCTGGAAGTTTTGATTTTTCTGGTAGTGTGGGTGAGAACTGGAACCCACCAATGAAAATGGGATGTTTCTAGCTTTCATGGTTAGGTCTGGGAGTTTCGTGTTCATGAGTGAGCACTGTTACCTCAACAGAGATATACTGCTGCTTCATAGTAACTGAGTCGTGACTCTAGAGGTGCAACTGCCTCCATTTCCCTGGCCCTCATGGACAACCATGTCCCATCATGTGCTGTGGAGAGAGATGTGGTGTGGGTGTTATTTGAGCCAGGCCAACTACAACAGCAGATCACTATGCAAGACAGTAAGAAGTCCAAAGTTTGAACAAAAATTACTGGCACTGGCAAATGGTTAAAAATCATGCTGAATAATACTTTTCTGTCCAAGATACTTGCCCAGATCCCTGCTTCATAACTGATTTTATCACTTAATAATTTGTATATTTCTGTTTTCTTCCTCCACTGCAGTTCCCTCTTTAAGCTGAAGTGTTGCTCGACTAAACATTTCAAATCCAAACCTTACAGGAACATATATTGAGTTGGGTCCATCTAGCTCGTTATTGTCTATGCTGACTGGCAGTGGCTCTCCATTGTTTTAGGCAGGAATTTTTCCCAGCCCTACCTGGAGATTCCAGGGATTGAACCTGGGGCCTTCTATATGCAAAGCTGATGCTCTACCACTGAGTACGACCCCATCAACAGCATCTTGAGGTTTTGTACAAAATTCTCATGCAGGAAAAAAATATGGCTACAGGTAGGGGAGGGCAGAGGAAGGAAAATCCCAGCCTTTATTTTCTGTTACAGCCACTCCATAATTGCTCATAAATATAGCAGCTGTGCTCCAAAGAAGCTTTGGAGCACAGCTGCCATGTTCCTCAGCAGTTTCCCCTTCTTACCTAAGGCAGTGTCCAGAATACCTAACCTAGTTTAAAGCGATTCTCCCCTTGTTGTTTTGCATGCATTCCAGTTTTTCTCCCTTACATAAACCAACAGTTTTCAACTCAATTTCATAAATAATGCTCTTTAAAATATATATATATATTTTAGTTTAACATTTTTAAAAGATATGTAATAGATGTAATAGAAGCAAGGTACTAAAACCTCTATATTCTACTATGTGAACTCCCTTTTGGTTTGTGTGCTTATGATATACTATTCAATTCTGAGCATAGAATATTTTTCTGATATTTTACTCAGAATCCCCCAAGTCAAGATTTTTTGGACTCTCTCTTTTTAAAAAAATGAATGGGCTGCAGAAATGTCATGGAAGTATTGTGGATTTCTTTTAAATTTAGGTATTTTATTTTTTGAGTTATATTTTTCTTAACAGCATGAAAATTTAAACTGGACCCTGGACAATTACTGAAAATAATGACTATGAAACCCTGGAAAATCAAGGGTTTGATGCACTAAAACAAATAAAAAAGCCAAGACTCTTGGTAAACCCAACACATAGATATTCTTTTAAATCAGGATCTTGGCAAGACAAAGTGAAAATTTTTTAATGAACACAGGGCATACCTAGCAGTGTTCACTCATGTTCTGTAACCAAGGGCTGCTGGGGCCTTGCCATTTGCTGCCTCTGCACATCTCATTTGTTGCTGCTGAGACCACTGCAGGCTGGGCACCTGCCTGGCCTCCGTGGGCCCACTACACACGGCTATAGCCAGCGGCAAAGCCATGTGCACATGTGACTCTAGATTACTAAATACTGCAGAGGCACTTTGTATGCAGCACTTCTGCACCATTGGTGAGGATGGCAGCTGTGATGGGACGTATATAGGAGCTGGTGAGTGAGTGTGTGGGGGTTACCCTAGCAACCAGGCATGGAAAGTTCAGAGGGGGAGGGATTTAAAATAAAAGCTGTTGAGACAGAGAGAGAAGGTGGAGAGTTGGATTTAGTTGCGTGTGGGGAGGAGGTGTTTTGAGCTGAGGTTGAGAGATTGGTTGTTGTGTTTGTTTGGGGGGGGGGGTTTGTGTACAACTTGAAGGGTGAATGTGAGGAGGCTGGAGAACCAGCAGTGTACTGGGCAGCTCCTTGTAACAGACAAGAAGGTGTGGAAGAATTCACTAAGTTTACAAACCTAGTTTTAAGTACCTCTGTCCCAGTTAACTCACCTCCCTATAAGTTACATTTTATCCAGATGAAAAGAAACACTCAGAATGCTGAACAGCAGATGTACCCAGTAACTTGGAAGAGAAGCCTGTGTGCCCTGCTTTGCAGAGATCTTTATTTGAATCAGTAAATAATTAACGTATTCTTGTTTTCATTTCATACCTCAAGTTTTGTTTCATTTTATATCCTGAACATATATGCCTATCCTGAGCTCCCGAGGCTAAGGCGTTGAGAGCAGGGTAACAAGAATTTATATGGTTGTAGTGAGGGAAAATAAGAACTGAATGAATTCCTAGAAATTGGAGACTAAACTGTCATAGAACAATAAAAACAAATCACCCCCCTGGAATTGAGAGGGGGTGGTAGTCAGGGAGGGACCCTGACACCAGCCAATCAAAACAGGCTAAATTTCTCCTCTGAAGAAAATACCTAATAGTACAGTACTAACAAATAACATCTCCTAATCAAGCACAGGAATGCAGCTTAGCTTCTTAAATACATAGCTCCATAAAGTTTTTCACTACCAACGTATGTTTTAATATTTAGAAATGGTGCCTGAAGTGCAATTGTCAAAGTGTGATTTCTCAATATAAAATTGACTACAGCAATTATCTGGAGATATGTGGCTACCTTCTGATACTGGCTCTCACTCAGAAAGATTCCCTGAGGGCTTTAATGCAAGTCAGTTGTGGGGGAGGGTGTGTGGAATGGAAAGCAACACTGAAAATATTATTCATTATGGTATTTACTAGCCTGAATTTATATATAATACTAAGTGAAGATGGTTGGCATAAAAGTAAGGATGTGCCAAAACACGATTCAGGCATCCGAATTGCAGACACATCCTTTAAAAAATGAGGGCTTACATAGTCCCTTTGAAGTGGAGGAGAGTAGGTTCATATTTGCTCCTCCTTCAATGGCCGCCATTGCTGTAATCCTGGCGCTCCCCCAGCTATGCCCATGCGCCAGTGGGGCGTCTTCCAGCTGCCCCTACATAACGCCGGTACGTACATGGCTTGCGTGTATGTGGTGGCCATTTGCATGGTCAGCATGGTTTTGCGTGGTCAGCATGGTGGACCAACAATTTGGTTAATGCTGACCAGCACTGCATGGTCATCACGACCATGTGGCAGCCATTTGTGTGGTCAGCATGGTTACTGACCATGCAAATGGCCACTGCAAATGCACGGAAGCCATGTGCATGCTGGCGTCATGTAGGGGCAGCTCAGAGATGCAGTTACACTGGCTGCCAATATGTTTCCGGGTAAAATACAAAGTGCTGGTTATTACCTTTAAACGTTATCTTAAAGAGCGCCTTCTACTACATGATCCCCACTTCACATGAAGGTCATCTGAGGAGGTCCGACTCCAGTTACCACCAGTTCGTCCGGTGGCGACTCAGAGGCAGGCCTTCTCTGCAGCTGCTCCTGGGCTGCGGAAATCCGCAATTTGAATTCTTTGCTGGCTTTCAGGAGAGCCCTTAAAACCTGTCTGTTTGGCTTGGCCTTCTAGGGATTTAAAATAGTTGTAATTCGTTTTAATATTATAACCTGGTTTTCAGGTTAACCTGGTTTTTAATTGTGATTGTTTAATTGCTGTTTTATGATGTTTTAATTGTTGTTTTATACCATTTTATAATTTTTGTTTTAATTGTTAACTGATTTTAATGGTTTTGTTTTAATTGTAAACCACCCTGAGCCATTTTGGAAGGGCAATATAAAAATCAAATCAAATCAATAAATAAATTGGGGGAAGCATTGGGATTAAAGCATTGGCGGCCATCAGAGAAGCAGGTATGGAACTGCTCTCCTCCGCTTTAAAGGGCTATGTAAGCTCTCTTTTAAAGGAATGCGCCCATGATTTGGATGCACAAAAAGCATTTCAGCACACCCATACGTAAAAGTCACAGATTAAGAAAAAATGGCAACATACAGAAGTAGCAAAGGTCACCTAATTCTGATATGTACCTCATTATTTTCCTGTGGATATTTATTTCTCTTGTCATATAGCCTATTATTTTAATAACATATCAAGTATGATCATCTTACATTCTAAAGCAAATTATATCCACAAATTCTTTACAATAATAATAATAACTAAAATAATGCACAAACGGGTCCCAGCAGAGATAAGATATGAGTATCCTATTGCTTTGTAGTCCTTTTGTAAACTGCACTACTTATTTCCCAAATCATAAATGACTGAGTGAAATATATTATTTTACTTGTAGTAATAGAATTCTTTGGGGGGGGGGGAATAGCAATTTGATACAGATATTTCACACCTATTACAGAATGATTTTTTAAAATGCTGATCCAGATTCACATTCAACTATTTGAAAACTCAGTAATCCCTAAATATTAAATATCGTTGATGGAAGAAAGAAAGAAAGAAAGAAAGAAAGAAAGAAAGAAAGAAAGAAAGAAAGAAAGAAAGAATTTCACTCTTCAAATGAAGATGATTGCACACCACCAGAATTTAGATTGCACACTGTGTTTTCATGATTAGTGTAAGAATATAGAGTTTGTTGTACCTAGCAAGGCCTGTGGCCTTGTTCAAACATGACTGTGGACCCCTGGTTTGGCCCCTCCTTTTCTCTACCTCTCCTTGAGAGATTCTTCTGTTCCTAGTTTGAATCGTTGCCCATATAAACTGGGCAAACTATGGTTTGCTTTCAAACTAGAACTGCAAAACTAGTTGAAACAATGATTTCCGAATGATTTCCCATTATGGTTTGGAAGCAAACTATTATTTGCACAAACCATAGTTTGATTTTAATGTCCAGAAAGGGAGTCAACTGGAGTGTGTGAGGGAAAGAGGGACGGAGCGTGAATGAGTGCTGATAGTCAAATCATGATTTGTTTGTGACATCCGAACCAGGCCTGCATTAAAACTGTAGTTGCTGGGTTAATAACTGATGGTGTATTGTAGTTCTACAAACTTTCACATACAAGTATTTGTGTGTGAAAGAGCAGAACTGCTTGTTCATGGTATGCCCTGAAACCAATATATTGGGTCTTTTGCCACCTATGAAGTGAAAATTATGTAACAGCTTTTCATAAAGCATAATTTTATGTTCTCAACATTCTGTTAAAGTCTATGATTCCTTAACTCTGGTTGATGGAATTGAGGAGAGCTGATCTTGTGGTAGCAAGCATGACTTGTCCCCTTAGCTAAGCAGGGTCCACCCTGGTTGCATATGAATGGGAGACATGATGTGTGAGCACTGTAAAATATTCCCCTTAGGAGATGGAGCTGCTCTGGGACGAGCAGAAGGTTCCAAGTTCCCTCCCTGGCTTCTCCAAGATAGGGCTGAGAGAGATTCCTGCCTGCAACCTTGGAGAAGCCGCTGCCAGTCTGTGAAGACAACACTGAGCTAGATAGGCCAATGGTCTGACTCAGTATATGGCAGCTTCCTAATGTTCCTAATCTGCATTCTTGACATCAGCAGTGTGTCACTATATCAAAATGTTTGCATTAAATAATATTTTATTGTATAATTTTAGAAGCAGACTTGTGGATTTATAAGGATTTTGCATAAAAAAATTTCACACCAGCTTTTAGAAGTAATAAAATCCACATATTGTGCACCAAAAGGCAGTACTAAAATCACTCCAGAGAACATTCAAAACAATTATTAATTTTACTTTCTTCTCTTACCTTAGGTGGTTTAAAGGGATAGTCTGCAGAGAAGGTAATATCAAGGAAAAAAACTCCTCCCTCATACACAGAACCTGGAGGCCCCAGTATAGTTGATCTCCATTCATAAATGTTATCTCCTTTGGGTCCAGCACTGTAATGAAATATGACATACTTAGTAACTGCAACAAAGCAACTGCATAGCACATCAGTTATAATTCTAGTAGAAATAGTATTGATACATCAGAGCTGAAAATGATAAATCATTCTTGAATCCTTTTCCAATTCATTATATATATATATATGAGATAATTTGCTTTTCCTGAACTCAAACTAGTTTCTGAATACACAACTGTTAAGACATTCTGTCTTAATTTATTTTGCCATTCACCTTATCAGTAGGTGGCATTGCAATAACATTATTTTGCAAAATGTGCTACCATAAAACCTTGGCACCATGACAAACAACATTCATTCTAGACATACAAGTCTCTCCAGTGACAGACTAATACAGAAAGCTGCTATAGTCCACACTTATTATAACAAAAAAAGTCAAGGGCTAATCAAAGAAAAAATGTTCTTATATGCTGTCAGCTAAAATACAAAAAATATTTGTTATATACATCACAAAAACAAAGGTGGATAATCAAAATCTGTATGATTGTGTGGTGAGCACCCTGGAATTGGGACCAGCAGCAGCTCTGCAGACCCAAAAGGTAAAGCTCAGGCCTGTGTTTGAGGTGGCTGGGTTGCAAGAAACTGAAGTGTGAACTTTGGTTCTGTGAGCCAAAGTAACGGAAATGGAATTGTTTATTCTGTAGTCAAGGCTTGAGGAGAAGGGAAATTTACCCTGTCCTACCTTGGAGTTTGTTAATGTATTGTGCTATACTGATGCCAGTCATGAGAACGAGCTTGAAACTTGCTATGTTAATCACATTTAGAAGGTTTTAGGAAACCACATTTTAGATTATCAGTACCTACATATAGGGGTACATATGTTTACACAATAACTGCTGAATTGCTCTACATTCTGACTCCTAATAACATGTCTTACATGCTATCTTTTAATAACATTTCTTGGAAGAGAAGAGAGCCAGCGTGGTGTAGTAGTTAGAGTGCTGGACTAGGACCGGGGAGACCTGAGTTCAAATCCCCATTCAGCCATAAAACTAGCTGGGTGACTCTGGGCCAATGGTCTGACTCAGTATATGGCAGCTTCCTATGTTCCTGTGTACTTCACAGAGTTGTTGTGAGGAGAAACTTAAGTATGAGGTACACCGCTCTGGGCTCCTTGAGGAAGAGCGGGATATAAAAAATGATTAAAAGAAAGAAAAAAAGAAATCATGCATGCAAATTATGTTTGCTACACACAGCTAAAATATATTAGCTCCATGACTCATAAAATATTCCTTTAAAATCATTACTTATTTATAATCAGTAATAATGAGATTTCAACTCCAAAAATAAAATAAAATATAATACACAAGTTGTATATTACTTCGATCTATATATATTTCTAATGTTGTCTTTACTGCATTACACAAGAATGTGCTGTCAGTGTGCACTTTTCTGAGTTGCTGCTGCTGATTGGCTCCACTGCCACCCAGGTAAACATGAGCCGGGGGGGGGGGGGCAATGGAATGCTGTGAACAGAGCCTGCTGGCTGCTGCCCAATGCCATTTGGAATCCCAGATAGCTCAAGGAGGGAAAGCGACAATGGTGAATGGTGTGCAAAACTCAGCGCACTCCTCCCCTGCTGCTGCCATCACTTCCACGGCACCTATATACTCCCACCCCCACTCAGTTAACCTGGAGTAAGGCCATTGGGATGATGTGCAGCTGAAGCTGTTGAGAAATGTGCAGTGCATCTCTCCCAAGCAGCTGAGAAATTGAGTGCTGTTTGGGGGAAAGTGCTGGGCCACCGCCTGGGAACACACTAAGCACTTGTGTGAGATGAGAGTTGAGGGAGCATGGGACTTCTTCCTCTGCAGGTACTCAACTCATGCCACCTTCTGTCATCTTCTCTCACTTTGTGCTTCCTTCTGTCTTCCTCCTTCCCCCACTTCCTTTCTCTCCTCTGCCCCCTCCCTTGCCCTCCACTTGCTTGTGTCAGGAGAAGGCTGCCTTCTGTCTTCTTTCTCCTCCCTCTTTCTCTCATGGGCCAGACAATTGAACTTGGTAGGGCTGTATGTTTGAAACCTGATCTAAAACAAACACCACACTGACACTACTTTTTGTCCCTCTGTTAATTATATTCATTCAGGAAAAACAAAGACAATATTTATGCCATAATCATAGTTAAGATTTGTCTCAGAGTAACACAATTAAGACCTTCTTATAGCAGAAAAATTTAAGTCCAAGATGAATTAGTGATGTGTTATCCAAGGCTTCTTCTCTATATCCAATTCCAATTAGTGGTTAGGAGTATAAATGGCTTGGGCCAAGATCAAAACAATATACAGAGGGTCAGATCCAGAGGAAGCTCTTCTGGACCCAACCCATAATCAGATATAATCAGTGATGACGCATTATGGTTATAGTTCTGTGACAAGGCAGAGACCACAGTAAAAAGATTCACCCATCTCTGTGGACTGTAAATCACTGTTCACTATTATTTGGAAGAAAGGAGGGGGACATTATTACTACCATGTGATAAAACATATTTTCTAGGCATTTCTTATGAAATAGTCTCTACTACAATTACAAAAATACAATTGGAATTATATACTTAAATATGCTGTGAAATATAACTATATTTAGAGCAGATGAGCCTTACAACATACCCAAGGCATCGAATTATCACATGGCATCATGTCATATTCAATGTCCAACTATTCATTTTCTTTGCTGAAAGTTAATAAACCCTTATTTTACCTGAAATTCCCTAGGCTTAGTACTTCAATAAAATCTCAGATTTTATTCATATTCCTTGCATATGACTGGATGATTACTATTATTTAAAGCGGTGTATCAGTTCACTAGTCGTGATATCTGCATTAATTTTCTACAATAGTTTTATAGTTTTCCAAATGGCATACTCTTCTTATAAGCAGGATGCTGAGTCTATCATGTTATGTAATATTTTAAAAGAGGATTTCCTTTTTTAAAACAGTGATTAATTATTTTAAAGGAAAAACTGGTCTTTATAAACAGCTGATAAGATTGCCTCTCATTGACATCCTCCAATGTCTATGTTAGGTCAGTAGCTGCCAAATGTATTTCATTTACCCAGTTCTCAGTTTGCATTAACCTTTGAATAATAAAGCACAGCTGAGACTGTTGTAAGAAACAAACCAGAGAATTAATAATTAAAAATAGCTCTACCGTCTATAGAAATACCAATCACAACTGTCTACGGAAGTTTAATTGTTACTGAACTAAGCATCAAGGTGGCTAATTGTACACTTTATCAATCTAAAGAAGTGATGTGGCCAAAACCTTGTCACAATTTCTAAGGTGCATAAGAAGCAAGGCCCTTTCTACATGAAATAATGAATTACTCTATATAAGTGAAATACACTATCTCAAAATAAATTGGTTTGGTTAGTAATTTACACTTAATTCTCCAAAACCACAATTAATTAAACTACTAATCTAAACTGAAAACACAAATACACCCACCCACACATATTAAAGATGATCACAGCCTTCACTGTCCTGGGTCAGTCACATTTTGTAGAACCCTAAGCTACAGAAGATTCTATCCTTTAAAGATGCAACTACATTTATTCTTTTCCTTTTTGAGGTATATATTCTATAACAACTGTAGCAGATTACAGCTTTTGTCACAGAGCAAGCTCATGTGAGGGAAAATAAATGCTGAATCATCCCTGCTGAGCTGCCTGGCTAGGTTTCTCCTAAAACTATTCTGTATCATCGGTAGGTTCAAAATCCTGCCACCACCACCCCTTTTGTCTACAGAAACTCTCTGGGCTTGGGGTGGGATAATCCAGGGGGAAAATACCTCTCTTAATTTGGCTCTTGGACAAGTACAAAAATCTTTCACGTGCGAGCCTACATGTGGTGAGAAAATTGATAGCTGCTGAATGTTTGAGGACGTGTTTGCACCAGAGAAATTGCCTTCAGCCCCCACTTTTTCTGAGTTTAAAACCATCTCAGAGAAGCTAGTAAAAAGGAAAAGAACTTTAAAAAACCCCAGTTTTATTCAATTACTACAGACTGCTTTCGTCTGAGGCTTTCAGAGCTTTTAAATACAATTAATAATTCTTAGTAGGATTACAAAAATAGGTTATCTTAATGCACACTTAAATGTTTATAGAGTCTTTGCAATGCCTAGGTAGGATGGGTGCAGGCTAGTGTTTCTTATTTTAATTACATTACAGGTAAACTGTTCTAGACCAGTATCCAGGATATGCAGAGCACATACACCAAAGAAATATAATTTCCCTAATGCAAAGTCTGACTAAACAAACCTTTCCCTAGACTAAACTTCCCTTTTCCTTGAACTCACCAACTCCTGATGAGACTTCAAGCTTCCTGCCCTCCTGTCTTTCAAGGATCTGCAGAGCTATTCTCCTGCAGCCAAACTCCATGGCCACATGTCCTCCTGAGCAAGGAACTCCATTTTTCCTGGCCACAGCTCTCTAGGTCCCACCCTCCTGGTGTGCTGATTGGCTGAGTCAATCCAGTCTATTATTGTCCTATAAGCTTATTAGACATCATTAGTAAGATTTATGCCCACCATTTCTATGAGACTGCTTGACTGGTTTGAGACTGAAGAGATTCTAGCAGAGGAGCAAGCCGGATTTAGGTCCAGCAGTTCACCTTTAGAGAAGAACTTGGTTCTTCGTCATTTGGTAGAAAATATACTCAAAATTCTCATTTGGCCTTACATACTGCTTTTGTGAAATTTAAGTTTGCCCTTGATCTAATTTCATGGGAGAAACTTTGGAGAAACTTTGTCATGCCCCTGTCCTCAGATAGCGAAGGGGAAGAGGACGCTGACAGCCCTCCAGCTGACGCATGGGTACCTGAAGGGCACAGCCTAGCTGTCATTCCACAGGAAACAGCTGAAGCAGGACTGGTTGCAGTCCCAGAACAAGCAGAGCAGTCAGAGGCAGCAGCGATGGGGGTTGGAGAGCAAGACCTTGAGTTAAACGGGGAGCCCCCTCTGATTCCGCAACAGAGGAGGAGGACGAGACGCCAACAACAGTGAGAGCCAGCGTGGTGTAGTGGTTAGAGTGCTGGACTAGGACCGGGGACACCCGAATTCAAATCCCCATTCAGCCATAATACTAGCTGGGTGACTCTGGGCCAGTCACTTCTCTCTCAGCCTAGCCTACTTCACAGGGTTGTTGTGAAAGAGAAACTTAAGTATGTAGTACACTGCTCTGGGCTCCTTGGAGGAAGAGTGGGATATAAATGTAATAACAACAACAGCTGGAAGTTCTCAGAAGAAGTAAATGCCTCCTTTAAAAGGCAGATAAACCCTGAATCTGTGCCAGCTGAGAGCAATCAAGCCAGGCTATAAATCAATTCTGCAGGTTGCAGCCAGATGCTGGAAAACAACACACATCTATCTTGGAGTGTACACCAGCCCCGAGCCTGAGCAAAGGAGATTCCCAGCTGTGTGCTGGCCTCTGCAACCCAGACTGGTTTTCTACTTGAATCCTGTCTCCTGCCATGCCCTGCTCTGTTCCCTGTTCTGAACGCTGAACAGCTAGAATCCACTGTATTGTCCCTCCTAGGAGTGCCTTACTTTCTTGCTTCGCACTGGCTCCGTGGAATCTGGTCAGAGAAAGTGTCCAACGACCGTGACCTACCACCCTGACTCCAATGCCAGGCGGACAGGCTGCTGACAAACTTAAAGCCTCCTTGATTGATCAGAGTCTGCTTCTTCTTATTTACAAATTGTATGAGAATACCCATTTGCAAGTTAGATGCAATGCACATGCACAGCTTTCAGAAGAGATTTTTACCCAGAAAGGTGTAACGCAGGGTTGCATTTTAGCCCCTCTTTTGTTTAATGTTTATATAAATTCCTTGGTGGAGAGGCTAAGTAATTTAGATCAGGATCCTCCAAAATTAGCATCAAAGCACATATCTGTGCTCTTTTTTGTAGATGATGCCGTGGTTTTATCTCTGTCCCCCTTTGGATTAAGAAGAGAATTGCGGGTGCTTGCATGCTACAGCAGGGAAGATTCCTTGCAGGTTAATTATAAAAAAACCCTAAAAGTATGACGTTTGCAAAGTCCTCTAAGAAGCTGAATTGGAGTATTGATGGATTTGAAATTGAATAAGTTGACTGATTTAAATATTTAGGGGTAGTTTTCCAAGCAAAAGGTAGTTTAAATGCACATAGAGAGTTTTTAACGCAAAATACCCAAAGAAGTATCTCAGCAACTTTTTCCGAACTAGAAGTGGACAGTTTATCCTGGGTGCTATCAAACTATACAAAGCTAAAGTATTAGCCCATCTCCTATATGGTGTCCAAATCACCTTATATTCTAATTTTGTGGCCTTAGGAACAAGCCATGTTTTTGAGAAGCTTATTTCAAGTGCCTTGCTGTGTGTCTAATGTGATTTTACATTTAGAGGCAGGTGTACTAAGTGAGGAAACCAGGGTCTGGCTAGCAGTATACAATTTATGGTTAAACCTTATTTTTTCTCCCTAGGGGTTTGGCACATTTGATACTAAAGGATGTCTTTCAATTGCAATGGAAATGACTATTAATGAAGAAATTCTATTCACTTGGATTCTCTCCTGAACTATTGATAGGGTGGGGCCATGAACGTGCCAAGTTAGCCCTTAAACAAAGGCTCCTAGACATCGCATGCCAAAATGATCTAAGTTATGTTACAAATAAGTTTTACCTTGGGAACCAAATATATAACTCCAAACCAGCTAGGTACTTTAGCACATTAACAGTGCCGAAGTATAGAAGGATGTTTTCATTGGCACATTTTAATGCACGCCCATCAGCAGTTCTGGAGGGCAGGTTTAAGCAGATTCTTTATGAGGAATGTGTATGCCTGTGTAGAGTTGAGTCTATAACTCATGTTTTATTATACTGTACTTTTAGTAATTGGCCCCTCCCTTACCCTAGTGAGTGAACCAGAAGTGAACCCTGTCTTGATTGACAGGCAGTGACCTCTGGGGGATCAGCCACTCAGCACACGGTGACCGGGATCTAGATGGCCTGGCGCCAGGAAGTGAAGGCTGTCTTTGTTCTCAGAAAAAGCCAGGAGGGGGAGGAGAGAGGATGGGCAGAAGGCTGGGTGAGCAGCCATGGAATCTGGCTGCCTCATGGTCAACAGCCAGCCTAGAGACTTCTCTAATGGAAGAACATCTGCAGATCCTTGAGAGACAGGATTGCAAGAAGCTTGAATTCTCTCCTGAAGGTTGGGGTGAGTTCATGGAGAAAGGAAGCCAAGGGCTTTTTGGCTTCGGAAAGATTTAGATACCTAGCCTGCATTAGACTATTTACTTTCCTTTTGTGCTATGCAAATCCTTACAACTGGTCTATTGCGTTTTATTTTGTAATGTAACCTTCTAAGAAACGCTAACCTGAGTCCTTTCTATCTAACCAGGGATCTGTAGAAGTCTCTGTACCCTATAAAGGTGCTTTTAAAGGTTCCTTGCAACTGGAGGGTGCTTTTTGAATTATCTATGCAACTGGGTAACCACAGGTTTTAAAGTGTGCCACTCCAAATACCAGCTGGGGTGTTCTTTGGAAGTAATCTTGTAAAGTACTGAGTATTTCTTTTTACCTTTAACTCAAAGCTGAGAGAGCCTCAGACTGAAACAGCCTGTAGAATTTTGAATAAAGTTTTTCTCTTTTTGTTCTTTATATTTCACCTGCCTCTGAATGGATTCTTAAGGGGTTTTACTCTGGTGTAGACATGCCTCAATGTTAATTGTTCACAAACCTACCAAATTCTCTCACCACGTGGAAGCTGCACGTGGAGGGGTTTTTGTACTTTTTCCATTGGTAAATGAGGAGGAGAGTTCCCTGGACATTTGCCCAAATCCAGGGGGGGGGAAGGGACAAACTGTGTAATAATTTGGGTGTGGTGGCAGTGATTACCAAAGGAACTGTTGTTTTAAAGGAACACCCTTTGTTGAGCAAACATGGAGGGAATGATGCAGCATTTTTCTCTCCCCCACGTGGGCTTGCCTTGAGACAAGGGTTGGGCTTAAATTTGCTACAGTACTTTTTATTGAGATTCTTGTAATTCTGTTATAGTTCCCTAACTAAGAAATTTCCAGGCTGTTCAGATGAAGGTTGTTGTTGTTTGCTTTCTTCTTGTTGACCATGATTCTGATGTTACATATAATGTAGCCAAATTTTGTATGGTGGCTAATAGAATGAGACTCTAATGCTTAATCCAACTATTATACTTTAGGATGAATTGATAGTGATGCTTATAGTTTTTTTTTTTAAATCTGTCTACTTTGTATTGCTTGGCAAAGACCAAAATAAAACTGAACTGAACTAATGTTGGAACCCAATGTGAGAATCACAGCTGCCTACTAAAGCTCTATTTATACATCCAGTTCTTTGATATTTTCTTCCCTCCTTGCCATGTCTTGTCACCTAGCTGTTCAAGAGGCACAGGCCACCCCTTGCTTTTTGAAAAAGTGAAGAATGGGAACCAGCAAGGAAGAGGAGAAGGAACTGGGGTGGCTACTACAGCTGCTGCAACCACCAAATAAGGGGAGGCCCACTTTGCCTCCAAGGGCTTAGAACAAAACAAGGGCCTTGCCCAAGGTCTATCGAGTCCATCATCCTGTTTCCCACAGTGACCCACCAGATGCCTCTAGGAAGCCCACAGCCAAAAGATGAAGGCAACCTCTTGCTGCCCCTCTGTAACTGGTATTCTGAGGCATCTTGCCTTTGAACCTGGAGGAAGCCTATAGTCATCAAGACTAGTAGCCATTAATGGACTTGTTTTCCATGAATTTGTCTAACCCATTTTTAAAGCCATCCAAGCTAGTAGCCATCAATTTCTTTCTCTCCACTTTCTTGACATAAAGCATAATTATATAATCATGTTGTCGGGCCTTCCCGCCGGCTGTGGGGAGGCTTAAGTATGCACCCGGTTGGGGGCTGAGAAGATGGAAGCAATACAGCTCCTGGGTACAGACAAAGCCAGCTGGGACCTTACACGATTCTCAGGGAGAGCCTGGACACCCAGGAACCCACAGACCATGTTTGGGCCAGCATGGCCCAATAGGTTGCCTCCTGGTGGCGAAGAGGAGAAGGCAGGGCCTCAACAGCTGGCAAGACAGGCAACAGCTGAAGAAGGGAGGATGCGGGCAGCTACATTGGAGAGGGCAGAGTCAGGAGACTCCAAGTGAAGGGCTTTATTTAAGGCTTCGATGGCCAGGGATGAGGAGGTCTGGAGAGGTGGGAGTGATTTGGACCAAGGGACTCCCGGTGAGGAGCAGTCTTACCCCTCTCCCTGACAGCTGGTGGAGGAATAGGGTGACAATTAACCCCCTCCCCAGCACTTCTGAGGCCACTTCCACAGCCTATGAACAGGACCAGAGGAAGGGAGGCAGATGGAGACTGTGATCCCAGGCCAGTGCAGGACACATGTTGTATTTAACTCACCTCCTTTCTAAGCTAAAAAGCCCCAAAAGTTGTAGAAGATGGAGGGGGTAATGAGGCAAGAGGCAGTGATAACCTTTGGCTGAGAACATTTGTTGCCGAAGTGAAATTTGAACCAGGAACATTTAACTCTTTATGAATCATGGCCCTAAGTACAGATATGTTGCAGATATGGCAAATGACAGATATGGCTTGGAATACATACTGCTGGGAGATGTATACTCAATTCTCCAAAAGAAAGAGCTAAGGCAACAAAGTGCATAAGTTGTAGCACACCACATATGTTTTGCGGGGAACATTTACATAATAGTGCAATTCTGAATGTTCCTGTGATTTAGGGCAGATGTGATCTTCTTGAACTAGTCAAACTTCGTTCATTTGTGGAAGCGCTTCATAGTTTGTATGTCAGCTATTATATGCATTTAATCCATTTAGTAGTACAATCAATAGCAGTACAATTGCAAAGCACACAACAGGACATTAGCAGCACAATCCTAACCATGTTTACCCACATGTAAATTCTACTGAGCTCAATGGGATATACCTTCTTGTAAATTTTTAGGATTGCAGACTATGCTTTCTGCATATTTAGAAGTTCCTAACGAAGAATACAAGATATACAGACTGCATCCAGTAAGGGATAATTTTCTTGTTTCCTGCTTTCTCACAATAGTCAAGCCATGTATATACTCACAGTCCCCAAGGGAGACACATGACATGAGGCTTCTCTAGAGAAATTTCCCATATGTGCTAGTCCTTTGCAAGAGAATAATTCTATTTGGTTTATAACACAGGATTTAATTGCTCTCTTCTCTGCATGGACATCTGCTGAATATGCTGGAGCCCAAGCATTTTATACTTCATGTGATTTATACTGCCATTTTACTGATTGTACTGGCAAATAAACCACAGACTTCAGTGAAAGCAAACGAATCATTTCAGCGTTTGAAGTGATATTATCTTTCTATAGACTGATTCAGATGGACACCAATTTTGAGAAAGGGCAGGCTAATCTTTCTAAGAGCTGGGACAGTTCAGTCTTGTGTGTGTTGCTGCTGTCAACCTCAGTTAAATTAATCAATTTCAATAGCAAAATAATGCTGCCTGTTGTAGATCCAGCTGGAAACAGCTGAACCATAAAGATAAGACGGCTCATGTAAGTACTGATTAAAGAGCTTGGATGTATCCCTTCAATATTTAGAATACTTCTTACAGATACACAACACAGAATGAAGGGGCTATACCATGAATATATAAGATTTGAAATCAGCAGTGACTCATAATATAACAGATATCTACTGCTTTGTGTCTCATAAAACTGATGGTATAAACTAATATATTGTATAGCAGAATGTATCTACAGGCAAGTCCTTTTTAGAAAACATCCTTCCCAGTTATTTAAAAGTTTCCTGTTTGCAGGTCCTGTCATTGCTTCCTGTTGGCACAACTGGGGTATTAGAAGTCAGCAGCCTTCCTTAATTGCCTCAATGTCTGTTTCTTTTTCCACACTATATGTGGGGGGCACACTCTGCTTTATGTTCATTTTTAATTAGCAAAATGCAGTATTTTGCTCTGCAAAATGAAAATAAAATTCCAATTAGACAGGGAGCCTTCCTCACATCACAGGTACAACAATGGACATGGGGGCAATTAAGAGAGTCTATTCAGCAGTTCCACAAACAGCAGCTTGGCTTCCTATAAGCTATTTGTCTTCATTACACCCTCTTCACTCCTGCAAGCACGTGTAGATATATTTGGGGGCAGACAGGGAATTCCCTTGATTGTATACAGAAGGTAAGTAAGAATGGGAGACAGGGACATATCAAGGGTGGAGTGGGGCCTCGGACAGGAAGTAAAGGTGGGCCGTTACCCCCCCCCCCTCAGTGTCTTTGCTGCAGAAGAACTATAGGACATAGTGAAAAACATTCTTGGCACACCTTTCTGTTGTTCCTATGTCAATAATATCACACATTTCCCACCAATGCAGAAACTTACACACACACACTCACTCCTGTAGCTCAGAAACATTTTAACATATATACCTACTACAATCACCGCACATATTCCTAGATCAACAACATTTCTATCTTTATTGCTGCCCCATCCCTGATCTCTCTCTCTCTCCCTCCCTCCACACACCCTAGCTAACGTTTTGTATGGGAAACTGAGTCCCAGATTTTGCCCCAGGATTTAGGGGTAAACTGAACCTGGTTGCTAAGGAATGGTTTGTGGTGGGGTGGGGGAAGAAGCAGAGAAAAGGAATGGCTTTACCTTGTTCTTGGCTTTACCCTTTTTAATGAGGGTGACATTCAGAGAAATTCACTAAGCTCCATTAATAGAATATTTTTTCAGCCTCCCCATCCCTTCAAGAGGGATGGGGAGGAGTGTCAAGCAGCATCTCTCCCTCCTGCTCTTTTCATGACTGGCTGGTTGATGCTCAGCAACATTTCCATTGAACCTGTCAGTCAGGCTGAGAGAGGGCTGAACCTGAGCACTAGCCAGTCAGGAGGAGAAAAGGAACACTGAATGACACTGCTCTATTCCCCTCATGGAATGGACTTGTCTTGCTTTTGGCTGAGATGAGTTCTCCAATAGCGGTGTGCATGGAGAACTCCCTGCCGTCCCCTTTGCCTGCTCAAGGGGAGATATCCTGCTGCCCGAATTCTGAATACAAAAGGAGGAGCCGCCAGCCGAGCTGGGAATGAAGCGGGCGGCAGGGAGATATCCTGACGCCCGATTGCTCAATAAAATACGGCGTCGTTGTTGGGAGGGGTAAGTAAAGCCCCCCCATCCTTATTGGAACCCCCCACCCAATCTATCTGAACCCGAACCACTCATGTCCGGACCGGTCTGGAGGCCTTTAGAATGGCCTCCGAACCGGTCCGTGCACATGACTATTCTCCAGTCAGCGTGCTAATGCACTTGAGGCAAGATCATCCAGCTAGCACTCCCCCCACTCTCTCAGGGCCCAGGGACATTTGTACCGCCTTGTTAAATTATAACTATGCTCCTGGTCGGATAAACTCTTGTGTTGCTTCTCCAAACTGCTGCAGAAATGAGAAGAAACTGCCTCCTTCCCAAAGTCCCCTGCATGCAAAAGGCTTGGAAGTGAAGGGGGCATCTTGTCTCACTTGTGCAGCAATTTAGATAAGATCAGAAACAGCAGGAATAGGAATAACTTATTTAAACCTCTGGACAAGTATAAACAATCTCTACTTTCCCCTCAAATCCTCTGTACTTGCCAGAAGGTTTGAGGGAGAGGCAGAATCTTCTGTCACTAGCACAGACTTTGGGGAGGCAATAAGTGTCCCCTACTGTTCTTTTCCCCTTGTCAAAATTTCCACATAAGGGAGACTGGCCTATCCTTCCAGGTTGTTAGAGGTATTAGGAAGGAGAGATTTTCCTTTCACTTGTGATAGAGTTCAAAGCAGGGAAGAAATTACTATTCCACCTTCCTTTTTCCTAACTGAATTCTAATTTAATTCTGGTTTGAAAGGTAAGGGCAACCCCTAGCTTTTCAAATATGGGCATCATGCTAAACTAGGACATTAATAAGGAAATGAAGAGCAAAGCTACATTCTCCAAAGGAAGTGGAAGGAGCAAAACACAATTTTACAGTTTATTCACAGTCCACAATTTTCATGATCAAGTAGTGTTGGTTAGAAAATTAAATATGACATCACATTTGAAACACATATTTGATAAACCTGAGGCTTATTCAAAGGACCATCGGCAGGGTAGGAGAAGCACCCAGCCTGGGGAGGAGAGAAGATCATGCTCAGGTGTGTAGCAAGGTTGGAATGGATCCTGGGACAAAATGTGAAGATAGCCCCCTCCCTCACCAGTGTTCTATCTAATTATTTTGCTCTTTGTGCAGAATGAGTTTTGTTCTGGGCGGGAGCATCAAGGCACTGTGTGAGCACATGTATTCATAATGAGGCCGTCCTGATTCAACCTTAGCAGGATCTAAAATTAACTGAGCGGACATCAAAAAACTTGTGAGTGTGCGCATGTGCGCACACCTTAGAGGGAACACTGGCCCCCACCACCTTGTCAGAGAGGCAGGAAAGGAAGAGCAAACTGTTTCCCAGCCGGAGGCCCCCTTCACTCAATGCCCCAGAGAAATTTCTCCCCCATTGTTCTATTACAGCTACGCAAGGGCATGCTCCTGATTTTCAGTCATGTGCTTGAAAACATTAAGGGAGAAGGTGAGGGGAATGACTGTGTGAAAGGCAGCAGCTGCGTAGGGTGGCTTTTCCTCCTACCTTGGTAAAACCCTGGGGGTGGAATCTGGCTTTGCACATGATCATTTTCTCCAGGGGTGTAGCTAAGGGAGAGGGGACCCTTGTTTACTCCTCTCCCCAGCGGCTCCTTGGAGTGAGGGAGGTAATGAAGAAAATAGGGAAGAGTGGAGCTGGGACCCCTGGGTTCTTTGAACCCATCCGCTCAATTATGGCTACACACCTGATTCTCTCCTTACCTTAATATTTGCTGAAAATCAGGAGGATGCCCAGTTCTCTTAGCCAGGCTGGGCGTTTCTCCTACCCTGCAGACTGTTATGTGAAAAAGCCTCTTACTTTTTAAAAAGTCTGTCCTAGTTTTCTAAGTAGAATATTTCTGCTCTTTCACAATTGACTTCCACACACACTATAACTAAAATGATTTTATTCTGTCAACTAAATGTGGAGCTGAATCTCACAATAGAACTGAGTACGGAACTTATTTCAAAAATGCTTAGCACTTGTTGCCTTTTTGACAATCCTAAAAAGTATAGTCAGCACCTTAGCAGAATCTCCAGAATTGCTGCCTATTGCCACCAGTACAGAGTGAGACACTGACATAGTCTCTTATACTAAATGTTAACCAGATCCATCAAAATGAAGCCATGAATGCTTCCCTCCCTAATGAGTACAAGATATTATCTTAATGGTTTATTAGACAGGGAGGAAAATATTTACTGCAGTCTTATATGAGATTTATCAGTGTGATGGGGTTTAGCTGTAAGGCGATATACAGCGACTGTGAAAGGCTAAAGGAGATAAGCAAGATTACAAAAACATTCTGTGCAGCTGATTGCCATTTCAGTCACTCTATTTATTAAACAGGAGAATGTCACGTCATGTTGTTTTATATATATATATATATTTGGTGCTGCTGAGTGTGACTAAATTAAGACATCAAAACAGTGTAGGATAAAATTTAAATAACATGAAGAAACTAGATTTAGGCAATGATTCCAACACATTTACTTGGAAGTAAATTTAAATGGAAAGTTTATGGGAACCAGTGAAAGGCCTAGATGGGATTTATGTTGCTCCAGTTTTTAAAAATAAAAAACAAACAGAAAGCTGTTCTGATGATTCACTGTGACTGGCCTGGTTCTCATGACTGACAGCTGGGTAGGAGGACCATCCAGCCAGGCTCCAAATCTGGTGTGTGATCCCAAGTCGGCAAACACTGAGGTAGAAAGAGGGGGAAGGGATTGTATGATACTATCTGGTAGGATGGTACAGATCATGATTTTCCTCCATCCTCAATACAGTACTAGGTACACAATGTGGGTTGGCTGCCGTCGCCCTACCCAAATTGAAGCTAACAATCACCCCTACCCTGCACCTGATGTTTGCGGACACAACTGTTTCTCAGAAGTTCAAATGTGGCTTGGAGCCTGGTGGATGCTCCTCTTATCTTAAATAATGAACATGTAAAGCATACAAAGACACAAGAAACCATATTTGAACATGAAACCTTATTTGAACTAGAGCACTACTGAGCAAATCTTTATTCTTTTCCATTTATATCTTCCACCCAAGAAGCCCAGTTCGCCCACCCAACCCCAGGCTTCCTCTCAATTTTTGTACATTTTTTGTACATTGCCAAAGATATGCATGGATACCCCCTAGCTTATTCCTGTCTTTTCATTACCAACGTGTGCATCCATGCTCACCCATGCATACCAAAATTGGGAAGTCTCCGTTCCACACCCAGAAGCACAGAAGTTGTAAATTGTTTAAAAGTAGAGTACTGACATTACAGTTTCCCAGGCAGTTTACCAAGTATACAGACGTTTCCAGGCTCATCTGACAGTGTGGCATAATAAAATCTGGTTGCATAGTCAGGTTGCTCAAGCTGTATGTATACACACAATTTCCACAACATCCCTTTCAGATACTGACATCTTGTGCCATCATCTGAATACATTAGAAATGCCACATTTTGTTGGCTGCACTGGAGTGTAATGTAGCCACTTTCAAGCCAACTAGTATTTTACTATCAGTCTCTTCCCGGAAAAAGACTGATAGTAATTACTTACTGGGAGGGTAGGCAAATAGACAGCAGCTGCACTGTTCCAGCATGTGGGCATATTAAGGGCTCCGCCTTTCCTTCTAGCAAATTATCAACTGATTGCAAGTAAAAAAGAAAATGTAAAAATAAATGCATGCAGTATATTTAACATGGTTTGTTCTTGATTGATGAGTCCAAGTTCATTACCTAAAATCAATACATAAGAAACTTGACTTCTGTCGAAAGATTTTATCATGCCAAAGGCTCAGAACTGGCTGATCATGACATCCTGAAACAGTTATTCTAGTAAGATCAAGTGTGTGTGTTTTTTTTTAATAGCAAATACGAGCTGTTTGAATGGAGTGAATATATTTCTCTAGAAAAGATTTAAAGAGCAGGGCAGCAATTTTGGCAAGACATTAAAGGTGGTATTTAACAGAATAGTAAACCTCAATCCTATCCTTAGAGAAAATGGGATACATCTATCACTCTCTTCTATCCCCTATAACTGAAGTTACGAGTTCAGCCACTTTTAGACACTACTAGTACAATAGGCCCCAGGGTATAATATTTTATATTATCCATTATTCTGCTGGTAATAGCAACAATGTCCCCCCGCCCCACTCTCTCTCTCACACACCATTAAAAGAGTTTTGTCTTACCACTTGTTTTAAATGTATAGCATCTCCTTTTAAGATAAAATTGAAGTTAAACTCTTGAAGCTTTCACAATGCTTCAAATCTTCAGTTAAGAGCAATGGTACAGAATCAACTGAAAAATAGTAGACCACTGATTCTTAGCTGGTAAGTTGCAGAATACTTCAGGGCTGTTTTTAGTCTGCTCAAAATAGGTTTGCTTTTAATATGTTGCCATTGACTTTCTCATGCCATTCTGGCACTTAACATTATAGTGACAAGCAGCTTAAATACCACAAATAGATAATGAGAAAAATATCCTAGCACAATATTAGATAGGAATATCTTCTCAGTGGTTTTATACATGCTGTTGAAAACCATGCTTTTATTCACCATTTATACAACACAAAAGAAGGTGCCCACATATTGTGAATTGGCGACTTTTACCTTTTTGTGAGCACAGGACCCAGTTCATACTACTCAGATCAGCAAAATGCTTCATGTGGTGGACGACATGGTGTATTTCCCCTCCA
Organism: Hemicordylus capensis; assembly: GCF_027244095.1. Taxonomy (NCBI): domain Eukaryota; kingdom Metazoa; phylum Chordata; class Lepidosauria; order Squamata; family Cordylidae; genus Hemicordylus; species Hemicordylus capensis. The sequence continues at coordinate 109,548,063 of NC_069662.1, forward strand.
CCACATTGAAAACATTACTTGTGAGTCAGGTACTACATTGGTGGCAGAGCTGTAGCTTCCAGGAGGGTCCTGAGTTTTGACACAGCTGTCTCTGCTGGGTCCTGCATCATTTCCTGGGCTGGCAGTATAAAAGAGCACACTGCCCGGGGTTGCCACCGCTTGCCACCGGTGGGGTCACCACAAAGGGGCAACAACCTTTGGGAACCATGAAGACAAGGCTTGCTGGGCATAGATTTAGATGTTTAATTATGTGCCTGAGTGAGGAAGTGAATTAGGGATGTGCGAATCGATTCAGAATCAAATTGATTTGACCCCAAAATCTGGTTGATTCAGGTGATTTGAGCTTGAAATGAATCTGTCCAGACACTCCTGGCCAAATTCGAGCTTGAAATGATTTGAGATTCGGGTTCCTCCCATTAATTGCCCCAGATTCCCAGCTTTCATATTAAAAAAAGAAAAAAAGAAAAAGAAAAAGGGGAAGGAAAAAAAAAAAAGCTAAGCCCTAGCCCTTGTAGAAGTGGAGTTATGGAGCAAAGTGTGTGGTCACCATTTTAAAAGTGTTTGGATTCTTTGGCATATAATAACTTTTCCTCAATGAATCCCTATAAGGATTCATTACACACCTTCATTTCTTCTATTCATTTTGACAGTCTTTGGACAGTGCCAAATGTCAACTGCCATGTGCCAACTACACCTCCCAACCCACAAGGCAGTGGGGTACTACTCAGTTTATGTTCTTTGCTGTCTAATAGCCTTTCCTCATAATGAATCCATATGAAGATTCATTACACATCAAAGAGTCTAAACATTCAAAAATAATCCTAAAATATAAACTGAGTACCCCATTAGCTTGTGGGGGGTTGTTGGCACATGGGATGCCACTAATTCCCCACCCCCACCCACAAAGCAGTGGGGTAAAAATGAACAGAAAAAAATGAAGGTGTGTAATAAAGACACCAAAGAATCTAAACACTTCAGTACTCCTAAAAAATAAACTGAATGTCCCATTGCCTTGTAGGTGTATGTGTGTGGGGGTGTAGATGGCACTTGGCACTGTCCAATGACAGTCAAAATAAACAGAAGAAATGAAGGTGTGCAATGAATCCTCATAGGGATTCAGTGAGGAAAAGTTATTATACACCAAAGAAAACAAACACGTGAAAATAGTGACCTCACATTTTGCTTCATAACTCTACTTCTACAAGGGCTAGGGCTTAGGTTTTTTGTTTTGTTTTTTAAATTAAAGCTGGGGATCCATGTTAGGGTTAGAGATAGGGTAACTTCGAATCTCCATTATTTTGTATGGCAGAAATATAGATCAGTAAAAACTAAAAGAAATCATTAAAATCAACAAAGTGCCTCACTGCCTTCAAATTTAGATCCCCCATGGGGACCTACCCACTACCCAAATTTGGTCATCCAACACAGATTAGAGCCCTATGTGGAAAGGGAAATGCCGGATGTTCAAGCTGGTTTCAGAAAAGCCTGAGGAACAAGAGACATTATTGCTGATGCATGCTGGATAACTAAGAAAGTGAAAGAATACAAAAAAGAAGTCATTACGTGCTTTATTGACTACAGAAAAGCCTTTGATTGCATCAACCACGGCACGTTGTGGAATACCCTTAGGAATATGGGTCAGAACATCTCACTGTTCTCATGAGAAACCTATACACAGGATAGGAAGCCACAGTCCAGACAGAACATGTGCGCTTTCCAGACTAGCTGCTCATCAGCAGCAAAATGCCTCCATTCAGGCAAGTCTTATTTGAAACATAAACATCAGGGGGAGCAGTCTTGCAGCAACTTACAACCCGAAAAAACAGCAATTTTTTTCATGTCGGATATACGATGTCCTTACTCTATATCACAGCGATTAAATTCACAACAAGGCATTGGAAATGTGAACGCACCCTGCTGTCCACGTTGGGACTGTGGTGTCATGAAGCAGGAGGTGTGGAAGCACACTTCCGAGATACGTCCTGACCCCGTTGTAGGGTCTAGTTTGGAAAGTGCCCTGGTGAAACAGATTGGTTCCAGATCAGCAAAGGAGTAAGACAAGGATGTATACTTTCTCCTTCTTTATTGAATTTATATGCTGAACATATACTGAGAGAAGCTGGGTTGGAAGAAGATGAGTATGGGTTTAAAGTTGGAAGAAACATCAATAATCTGAGCTATGCTGATGACCACTATGACAACTGAGAATGCGAATGATCTGCAAGTAGGGATGTGCGGAACTGGTCCGTGGTCCACCGGTTCGGTCCAGGGGTTCGTGATTGAACTGAACCATCCCCACGGTTCCGTCGGACCGGAACCAGACCGCTGGGTCCGATCTGGCAGTTCTGCGAACTTTTTAAAAAAATTTAAAACGTAAAACAAGTACTTATAACCCGTTTGGGGGGCTTGCTGTAGCCTCAGGGGAGTCAGTGCAGGTTCCCTCTCTCCCCGCCGGCCTGCCTCATCACCACCGTGGCCGGGTAAGCAAAGCCTTTTTGGCCCTTTCAAGCCTCCGTAAAAGCGGCCGCCGTGCATGCGCAAATGTCCTCTGTGAGGCGTGCTCGCAGAGGGCATTTGTGCATGCGTGGCGGCCACTCAGTTTTATGGAGGAGCTTTGCTTACCCAGTCACGGCAGTGATGAGGAAGGCCGGCGGGGAGAGAGGGAACCCAAGCAAACACCCCCCTGCAGCTACAGCAACCCCCCGAAGGGGCTACAGGTACTTGTTTTACGTTTTAAAAAATATTTTTTAAAAAAGTTTGTGGACCGGTCCGGGGGGGTTCGATGGGGGCCGGACTGAACTGGCCCGGTTCCATGCACACCCCTATCTGCAAGCTCTAGTAAAGAAAGTCAAGGAGTACAGTGAAAAAATGGGATTACAACTAAATGTAAAGACGACTAAACTAATGACATTGGTACAGCAACCTGCCTCAGAATTGATAATGGAGTCACTGAAATGGTGGATAGCATCAGTCTTTCAGGATCAATCTTCAACAGTAAAGGATCCAGCAGTCAAGAAGTACGCTTCAGACTAGCACTTGGTAGGGTTGCAATGAAGGCCTTGGAAAGGATATTTAGATGCCATGACATGTCTATACCTACAAAGATTAGAATAATTCAGACAATGGTTTTTCCCGTGACACTCTATGTCTGCGAAAGCTGGACTTGGAAGAAGCAAGACAGAAAAAGTATTGACACTTTTGAACTTTGGTTCTGGAGAAGACTTTTGAGGATACCATGGACAGCCAGGCAAACAAACAAATGGATATTAGAACAAATTAGTCCAGAATTTTCACTCGAGGCACAAATGACCAGGCTCAAACTATCATACCTCAGATACATTATGTGAAAACCCAGCTGCCTTGAGAAGTCCATAATGCTGGGGAAAGTTGAAGGAAAGAGAAGAAAAGGACGACCAGCAGCACGGTGAATTGACTCGATTATGACAACAATGAATGTACCACTGAGAGACCTTAAAGGCCAAGTTGAAGACAGATCATCCTGGAGAGAATCAATCTATGTGGTTGCTAAGAGTCGACACCGGCTTGATGGCACTTAATAAATCAATCAGGACCTTTACAAGTGGGCCGCATCAATCTGAATCTGAAAGGAGAGCTGGTCTTGTGGTAGCAAGCATGACTTGTCCCCATAGCTAAGCAGGGTCTGCCCTGGTTGCATATGAATGGGAGACTTGATGTGTGAGCACTGCAAGATATTCCCCTCAGGGGATGAAGCCGCTCTGGGAAGAGCATAAGGTTTCAAGTTCCCTCCCTGGCTTCTCCAAGATAGGGCTGAGAGAGATTCCTGCCTGCAACCTTGGAGAAGCCGCTGCCAGTCTGTGAAGACAATACTGAGCTAGATAGACGAATGGTCTGACTCAGTATATGGCTGTTTCCTATGTTCCTAATCCAAACCAAATCAATTCCAACTCATATTAAATCTGATCAGATTCAAGTTTGCAGTTGGCGTGACCGCAGAAAGGAAGAGCGTTAGAAGAAGAAGCTGTTTGACTGCAAAGTCTGACCAAGGAGGTGTCTGAATCTATAGCGGAGCCTTAATTGGCTTTACCTGGCATTTAACCTTGAAGAGGTACAAATTTAGACCACTCTCTCTGCACTGAGCTGGTTTCAACTGATCACTATGGCGTGCAGTTCCAGCTCCCTGTTTTTGAGCACCTTGTTCCTGTGATCTTTACCCTGTGCCTGGCTATCAACTTGTGACTCTTTCTGGAACCCCTTGGACTATGGAACTGGTAACCGACCCCTCTCTTGGCATTGACTCATATTGGACTTGGCACTTGACTATGATTTATGAATTGACAATTCAAATGTGGTAATTTCCAGTGACTTTGTTGTATGTACACTTGCTTTCGCTTAGCTGCTAGTAAAAACTCAAATCCCACACATTCCAACTGTTGCTTTGATTTGTTGTGGGGGCGTGTGCCCTTGACAGTACCATCCACCCCACTACCCAGCTGGGCTCCCTGCCTGAGCTCAAGGAGTTGGTTTCGGATTTCGTATTGAGACTCCCAGAATGATTGTCCTGGGTGACTTCAACATCCATACAGAGGCTGCCTTGTTTGAGGCAGCTCAGGACTTCATGGCCGCCATGACAACTGTGGGACTGTTCCAACATGTTGTTGGTCCAACACATGAACAGGGGCACACTCTGGATCTAGTTTTTTTTTACTGGACAGGGGGATGGTGATTAGAAAGTGGGGGGTGCATCTATGCCAGTCTCATGGTCTAAACCTTCTGATGTTTAGAGACTCAGTGGCTACACCACTCTGCAAGGGTGGGGGCAAAACAAAAAACCTGTCCCAGGAGACTGATGGATTTCAATTGGTTCCTGAAGGCTCTGGGGGATTTTCCAGCTGGTATGGCAGGCACTCCTGTCAAAGCTCTGGTTGCTCTCTGGAATGGAGAGATGGCTCAGGCGGTTGACATGATTGCTCCCAAGTGTCCTCTTGCACAAAGCAGAGCCTGTTCAGAGCCTTGGTATACACCTAAGCTGAGTGTGATGAAGCAAAGTGGGAGAAAGCTGGAATGTAAGTGCAGGAAATCTTGAGATGTCGGAGCGAACACAGGCTAGAGCTCACTATTAAGCCTATTCTTTGGCAGTGATGGAACAGAAGAAACTTTTTTCCCTGTCCACCATTGCATCCTCTCAATGTTGTCCAGCGGGGCTTTCCCGGGTGGTGCGGGGCCTCTTGAAAACTGGCCCTGGGTAAGATGTATTAGAACCCTTGGTAGCACTCTGTGATGCATTTGCACAGCCCTTTGAGGGTAAGGTCACTTGTATTCACCATGAATTGAACTCTACAATTGATCCCGTGTCATTGCAAGAGGTGCCCAGAGTACCACCTGGTCCAGTTTTGCTGGAGGAGTTTCAATTATTAGTGCCCAAGGATATAGACAAGGTGTTTAGTTGAGTTCGACCAGCCATGTGCATCCTTGACACTTGCCCTTCGTGGCTTATTAAATCTATCAGGGAGGGAATTTTTATCTGGGTCCAGCAGGTTCTAAATGCCTCCTTGAGAAGGAGTGGTCCCAGTTCCACTGAAGGAAGCTATTATTCAACCACTCCTAAAAAAAAACCCAGTCTAGATCCAGACAATATAAACAACTATAGGCCTGTGGTCAACATTCCCTTCCTGGGCAATGTGCTTGAGTGTGTAGTGGCTGACCAACTCTAAAAACTTTTGGAGGAAACTGATTATCGATCCATTTCAATCAGGCTTCAGGCTAGGTTTTGAAACAGAAACTGCTTTGGTCACCCTATGGGATGACCTGTGCAGAGAAAGAGACAGGGGAGTGCCACCCTGTTAATTCTCTTGGACCTCTCAGTGGCTTTTGATAAAATTGATCATGGTATCCTTTTCAATAGGCCGGCCAAGTGTGGGAAGCACTGCTTGCAGGTGGTTCCGCTCCTACCTCAAGTTGACTATTTATGTTGGCAATCACCTCATCTGCTATGTGAGGTGATTATTGAACATTTCAATTTAAAAGAAAACTTGCATGCCCTACTATCAGGCTCTGTACTAGAGGACTGGAAAACAGCTATTTTAACTCCAATTTTCAAAAAGGGATCATGGGGGGATCGTGGACATTACAGGCCTGTTAGCTTAACTTCGGTGCCGGGTAAATTGATGGAAAACATACTTAAGGACAAAATTGTTAAAAATATAGAAGAACAGGCCCTGCTGAAGGAGAACCAGCATGGCTTCTGCAAGGGCAAGTCTTGCCTCACTAACCTTTTGGAGTCCTCTGAGAGTGTCAACAGGCATGCGGCTAAAGGTGATCCAGTTGACATCGTATACCAGAACGCTTTTGACAAAGTTCCCCACCCAAGGCTCCTGAGTAAACGTAGCAGTCAAAGGATAAGGGGACAGGTTCATCAGTGCATCATTAAGTGGTTGAAGGACAGGAAACAGAGGTTAGGAATAAATGGACAGCTTTCACAATGGAGAGAAGTAAGAAGTGTGGTCCCCCAGGGGACCACCCTAGAAAATACTAGCTCTAACAAACTTAGCTTGTCCTTTCCCCCCTTTTTCCTTGTTGGATGGTTGGTTTCCTTCCTTCCTTCCAGTATTTCCTTGCTTGGTGTCTTCTTTAGGAGAGAAATACCAAGCTTGTTGCCTCCTCTGTCTTCAAGATTTGCTGGCAAATTGAGTCACTTCGGGAATCCAGCCATTCACACAAAAACATGTACCAGTGTACACACCACAACATGCATACAGCATAAAGTGATAATGAAGGAGCTGAATATGTTTAGCCTGGGGATATGCTAATTAATATGCCCTCATATTCTTGAGAAAGGCCGTTTGGACAGTTAAATAGCTGGCTAATACAGCTGAGACCTATCTTTCTAATAAACAATCCCTATCTAAACACTATAAACTGCCAACAAAACCAGTTATGAAGACAGAAAGTCAGCTGGGGAGGGGGCACTTCCCAGTGTATTGCAGAGTGCCACATGTATGACTATTTGCTCTATGGGCAGAAGTCATGAGTGTTTGCTCGGTACAAGGAGCTCCTGACTCTCAGGGAACAAGTTCGTTCATCCGAGACCAAGGTGGAGTATCTGGAGAAGCTCAGAGAGACAGAGTGATGAGACCTTCAGTGATGTGGTAGAGGGATCCTACTCCAAGGCTGATAGCTCCTTTGCTGTCAGGGAGAATGAAGGGGGAGGATAACATCAGTCCGAGGAAGAGAGAAATGCTCCTTTAGAAGGGACCCTTTCCGTGGATGATGAGCCCACATCTTCTCGCACAAGGGATACTCCTCTAGGGGGTGGGGGCCTTCTTGTAGTGGGAGATTCCATCATTAGAGGTATAGAGAGATGGGTTTGTGACCCATGTGTTGACCGCACGGTGACTTGCCTGTCTGGTGCAAAGGTTGTGGACATCATACAACATCTAGATAGACTGTTAGGCAGTGCTGGGGAGGAGACAGCTGTTGTGGTGCATGTTGGCACCAACAATGTGGGGAAATGTAGTTGGGCGGTCCTGGAAGCCACATTTAGACTGCTAGGTAGTGTATTGAAGTTCAGGGCCCCCAAGGTAGCATTCTCAGAAATGCTACCTGTTCCATGCGCAGGTACAGTGAGACAGGCAGAGCTGAGGGGTTTCAATGCGTGGATGAGACATTGGTGCTGGGAGGAGGGGTTTAGATTTGTTAGGCACTGGGATACATTTTGGGGTAAGCAAGGCCTGTACAAAAGGGATGGGCTGCACTTGAACCAAGATGGAACCAGACTGCTGGCACTTAAAATAAAAAAGGTTGCAGAGCAGCCTTTAAAATGACACCTGGGGAATAGCCAACAGGAGCTGGGCAGTATCTGGTTCAGCAAATGCCATCCTTTAAAGTGTGAGGGTGTAAAGGATTCAGATAAAACAGAAGGGGACAGAGCAGAACCACATAAAGAACAGACAGAAGGCTGTGCCAGCTGGTCAAAGAGTAAAAAGAAAGATAGCACACACTAGGTAAGAGATTCAGTGTATAGGTGCTTATATGCCAATGCCAGAAGCCTCCAAACCAAGATGGATGAGCTGGAGTGCTTGGTTGCTAATATAGAAATAGATATAGTGGGCAACAAATAACAGTGGGACACTGTTATTCCTGGATATAAACTCTATAGAAAAGAAAGGGAGTGGTGCCTTGGAGGTGGAATAGCACTGTACAGGTGAAACTCGAAAAATTAGAATATCATGCAAAAGTTCATTAATTTCAGTGATGCAAATTAAAAGGTGAAACTGATATATGAGATAGACGCATTACATGCAAAGCGAGATAAGTCAAGCCTTAATTTGTTATAATTGTGATGATCATGGCATACAGCTCATGAGAACCCCAAATCCACAATCCCAGAAAATTAGAATATTACATGAAACCAATTAAACAAGGATTGTAAATAGAACAATATCGGACCTCTGAAAAGTATAAGCATGCATATGTATTCAGTACTTGGTTTGGGCCCCTTTTGCAGCAATTACTGCCTCAATGTGGCGTGGCATGGATGCTATCAGCCTGTGGCACTGCTGAGGTGTTATGGAAGACCAGGATGCTTCAATAGCGGCCTTCAGTAGTAGTGTGCACGGATCGGTTCGGAGGCCATTCTACTGGCCTCCGAACCGGTCCGGACAAGGGGTGGTTTTGGTTTGGGAGGGTTAGGGTGGGGGGTTCCATTAAGGGTGGGGGGGGCTTTACTCACCCCTCCCGCGCTTTGCTGCTTTGGCGCCATAATTAGTTTTAAAAATGCGCCGCAGAATCGCTCGCCGCTCCGGGGCTCCTTCTTGTCTTCAAAATCGGGCGGCAGGATACTTCCCTGCCGCCCCCGAAGCCCCCTCAAGCCATTTTAGCTCTTTAAATCTCGCCCCGGACCGAGTGCTATGGCGCTCGGGCGGGCGGCGGGGAGATGTCTGTCCATCCGCCCGCCCCCTTCCCTGCCTTATGCGAAGTGCAGGGAGCCTTCTGCGTCCGCGTGCGCAGAAGCAGGGAGCCTTCTGCGCACGCGCACGCAGAAGGCTCCCTGCACTTCGCAGAAGGCAGGGAAGGGGGCGGGCGGACGGACGGACATCTCCCCGCCGCCCGCCCGAGCGCTATAGCACTCGGTCCGGGGCGAGATTTAAAGAGCTAAAATGGCTTGAGGGGGCTTCGGGGGCGGCAGGGAAGTATCCTGCCGCCCGATTTTGAAGACAAGAAGGAGCCCCGGAGCGGCGAGCGATTCTGCGGCGCATTTTTAAAACTAATTATGGCGCCAAAGCAGCAAAGCGCGGGAGGGGTGAGTAACCCCCCCGCCCTTAATGGAACCCCCCACCCCAGTGCCGAACCGCAGGTCCGCGGTCTGGTGCACACCCCTAGCCTTCAGCTCTTCTGCATTGTTTGGTCTCATGTCTCTCATCCTTCTCTTGGCAATGCCCCATAGATTCTCTATGGGGTTCAGGTCAGGCGAGTTTGCTGGCCAATCAAGCACAGTAATCCCATGGTCATTGAACCAGGTTTTGGTACTTTTGGCAGTGTGGGCAGGTGCCAAGTCCTGCTGGAAAATGAAGTCAGCATCCCCATACAGCTGGTCTGCGGAAGGAAGCATGAAGTGCTCCAAAATCTCCTGATAGATGGCTGCGTTGACCCTGGACTTAATGAAGCACAGTGGACCAACACCAGCAGATGACATGGCTCCCCAAATCAACACAGACTGTGGAAACTTCACACTGGACTTCAAGCATCTTGCATTGTGTGCCTCTCCATTCTTCCTCCAGATTCTGGGTCCTTGGTTTCCAAATGAGATGCAAACGTTGCTCTCATCAGAAAAGAGGACTTTGGACCACTGAGCAACAGACCAGTTCTTTTTTTCTTGAGCCCAGGTAAGACGCTTCTGACGTTGTTTGTTGTTCAGGAGCGGCTTGACAAGAGGAATACGACATTTGAAGCCCATGTCCAGGATCCGTCTGTGTGTGGTGGCTCTTGATGCACTAACTCCAGCCTCAGTCCACTCCTTGTGAAAGTCCCCAACACTTTTGAATGGCCTTTTCCTGACCATCCTCTCCAGGCTGCGGTCATCCCTGCTGCTTGTGCACCTTTTTCTTCCACACTTTTCCCTTCCACATAACTTTCTATTAATGTGCTTTGATACAGCACTTTGGGAACATCCAACTTCTTTTGCAATTACCTTTTGAGGCTTTCCCTCCTTATGGAGGGTGTCAATGATGGTTTTCTGCACAACTGTCAAGTCAGCAGTCTTTCCCATGATTGTGATTCTTAATGAACCAGACTGAGAGACCATTTAAAGGCTCAGGAACCCTTTACAGGTGTTATGGATTGATTAGCTGATTGGAGTGGGACACCTGGAGCCTAGACTGTTGAACCTTTTCACAATATTATAATTTTCTGGGATTGTGGATTTGGGGTTCTCATGAGCTGTACGCCATGATCATCACAATTATAACAAATTAAGGCTTGACTTATCTCGCTTTGCATGTAATGCGTCTATCTCATATATCAGTTTCACCTTTTAATTTGCATTACTGAAATTAATGAACTTTTGCACGATATTCTAATTTTTCGAGTTTCACCTGTATGTTAAAGAAGGGATAGGATCTAACAAGGTAGAAAACCTAGGAGGACCAGAGTCCTCCACAAAAACCCTGTGGGTGATGTTGTGAAATACACCTGGTTTCTCACTCTGTATATGCTCAGAGGGAAATAGGTAAAGTCACATCATACATAAACTGAATTGGTTCTTGGAGATGGTGACCATGTAGGATCTGGGCATGCAAACAGTGACAAAGGAAAACACACTCAGAAAATTCAATGGGCTTTATTATAGAAAGTTACTCATCAAGATAAAATTCAAACACATCATCCAAATTAAACATCTTTCTGATTCAAAGTGTAGTGCAATGTACCCGACTATCCAATGTTTTGGCATGCATGTGCAGTCAGTAATTACAGCTGTCTAGCAAATCCTAATAAAAACATTTTAGAGAGAAATAGAGAGAGAAGATAGAAGGGAGGGCTTAGGAAAGGGGATTGCAGTGATTCGTGGGAAGGAGGGAAAGAGGGAGTAGGCTGAGCTGTTGTATAGGCATCTCACCAGTCATGGAGAAGGCTTCAAAGGACTTGTTCGTTGCTAGGCTTAGGAACAATGCAGGTGTCAAGCCGGCTGGTGGTAGATACTCAGAGCAAGGCAGAGAGAGAGAGAGCACCATGGCTAGGTATTCTTGACTTCTCACTATGCAGCAGAAGTCACAGACAGTCCCTTGTCCATGTCCAATTCCTGCTTTAGCCCCGCAGCTTGAGCAGCTAACTGTCGTAAATCTGTTGGCACGGCTGACCCTGCAGGATTTACGATCCCTTCAGCTGCACTTCTGTGAGTCAAGATCAAAATTCTGTAGATAAGAGTAGCAGCTTAGCTGCACGGACGAAAGTGAAGAATGACTGTCAAAGATAAAGTCGTATAAGCAAAATAAAGTCCCTTGAAACTAAACTAGGTATCCCCCTCTACGATATCTGAGCAATAACTGAAACAAAGGAGCAAGGAAGGAACAGAACAAGGACAGGCTGAAACAAGAAAGGGTGAACAATTCTAAGTACAAGGAACACTGTCTGCAGAAGGCAACGTTGCTGACAGTACCATCTCAGGAACAGTGTTCGCTTGATATAGGGCTCGAGATAACCGGCAGCCAATCAGGCTTTCCTGACTCAGCATTTCCATTTCCTTTCCTGTGAGATCTTGCTCTTGCGTGTCTCCCATTGAGCCTTTCTCTTGAGATGTCTTCTTAACACAGGTGAAATTCCAGCTTCCTCCTGATCAGTCTCCTCAGCCCTCATCTCTGCCAGCTGTTCAGATTCCCCTGTCTCCTACCGCCTCACCTCAGCTCTAGAGTCTGTTCTCACAGCCAGGTCCTCCTGCTGTGCTTCTGAGCCTGCTCTCCCAACCAAGTCCTCCCGCTCCTCCTCTGACTCTTCTGACTCAGAGGTTTGGGCCATGACACCCTGTTGGGAGAGAACCAGCATGGCTTCTGCAAAGTTAAATCTTGCCTCACAAACCTTCTGGAGTTCTTTGAGAGTGTCAACTAGTGTGTGGATCAAGGTGATCCAGTTGACATAGTCTACCTGGACTTCCAAAAAGCTTTTGACAAAGTTCCTCATCAAAGACTCTTGAGAAAACTTAGCAGTCATGGGATAAGGGGACAAGTCCATGTGTGGATTGCTAACTGGTTGAAGGACAGGAAACAGGGTAGGTATAAAAGGAGAGTTTTCACAATGGAGGGAAGTAAGAAGTGGGGTCCCCTAGGGATCTGTACTGGGATCGATGCTTTTTAATTCATAAATGATCTAGAAGCAGGGTTAAACAGCGAGGTGGCCATATTTGCAGATGATACCAAACTCTTCCGGGTAGTGAAATCGAAAATGGATTGTGAGGAGCTCCAAAAGGATCTCTCCAAATTGGGTGAGTGGGCAATAAAATGGCAAATGCGGTTCAATGTTGGCAAGTGTAAAGTGATGCACATTGGGACGAAAAACCCCAACTTCAAGTATACGTTGATGGGATCTGAGCTGTCGGTGTCTGATCGGTAGAGGGGTCTTGGGGTCATGGTAGACAGCTCGTTGAAAGCATTGACTCAATGTGCGGCAGCTGTGAAAAGGGCCAATTCCATGCTAGGGAAGGGATCATTAAGAAGGGGATTGAAAATAAAACGGCTAATATTATAATGCCCTTATACAAAACTATGGTGCAACCACACTTGGAGTACTGCGTACAATTCTGGTCACATCTTAAAAAGGACATTGTAGAACTGGAAAAGGTGCAGAAGAGGGCAAACAAGATGGTCAGGGGCCTAGAGCACCTTCCTTAGGAGGCAAGGCCACAACATTTGGGGCTATTTAGTTTAGAAAAAAGACAACTGCGGGGAGAGGTCTATAAAATCATGCATGGTGTGGAGAAAGTGGATAGGGAGAAATTCTTTACCCTCTCACCCATAAAATTGATTGCCAGGAAATTCCGAACCAACAAATGGAAGTACTTTTTCACACAACGCATAATTCACTTGTGGAATTCTCTGCTACAAGATGTGGTGACAGCTAACAACCTGGATGGCTTTAAGAGGGGTTTGGATAACTTCATGGAGGAGAGGTCTATCAATGGCTGCTAGTTGGAGGGCTATAGGCCACCTCCAGCCTCAAGAGGCAGGATGCCTCTGAATACCAGTTGCAGGAGAGTAACAGCAGGAGAGAGGGCATGCCCTCAGGTCTTACCTGTAGGCTCCCAGCAGCATCTGGTGGGCCACTGTGTGAAACAGGATGCTGGACTAGATGGGCCTTGGGCCTGATTCAGCAAGGCTGTTCTTATGTACAGGGCATGCAAGTTTTCTTTTTAATTGAAATGTTGAATCATCACCTCATATAGCAGATGACATGATCGTCAATGTAAATAGTCAACAATATGACATTTAACTTTGTGATAAATTTGTATAATTATGAGCCAAACTTTCTCATTTCCGCATGCTTCCAGCAGACAAGTCATATTCAAAAAGTTATTAAAAACATCAAAATATTTTATGTAGGATTATTTCAGTTACATTTTTTCTAGGTTATTAGCCATAATAGAGGTACAGAGAGTGCAGATGCACATCTGTTAAAGGAAGTACACAGCCACCTAATAGAGCGGCTGCATACATTTCAAGAAAGTCTTTATCTTTACACTGACATCTAATGTTTCAAACAAAGCTGCTGAATAACCTGAACATTTTTAAACAGCTCACAGTCAAAACTATTAAGCACAAAGCTGTCACACTGATAGAATAATAACAAGACTTTCTTTCCTTGGCTTTTTCTTGGCAGGCTTCCTACACTGTCTTCTCTTTCCACGGAATAAAGAAAAGGTACTCTTTCCGAAACCAAGACTAAAAAGCTTACTTTGATAATGTTTGATCACCTAACAAAAACAGACAATATCTATTTACAGTAACATTATGTAGCCAAGCAAAATAAAACATTTAGTAGAAACACCATACTATCTGTACAAACCATTTGTTTAGAACCTGTCTCTAATTTATTTACTGTCAAAATAAAACAAATCCTGCATATTCTGTGTTAGCCTACTTTCGTAATGGCATGAAGAATTTGCTTTTAGGAACAAGATGTGCAATGTTTCATTGTTCTGTTAAAATGGGTTCCTCTTTTCTTTATTCCAGGTGTGCCATAGAAATAGCAGTTCAAGTCTCATGTGTCTAGCACAGACCCGCTCAACTTAAGCACCCTCAGCTATTTTGGGACTACAACTCCCATAATCTCCAGCCACAGTGGCCAATAGCCAGGATTATGGGAGTTGTAGGCCAATATCTTCAGGAGTGCCAAAGTTGAGCAGCCCTGGTCTAGTATGTCTATGAAGCCAGGGTTCCATGTGCAGGCACCTCTCCACCATGTTCTAGCAGAAACTAGAACATTTACTTTCCCAGCAGATTTATGCAGAGTTTTCACTCTCTCCTTTTAGTTGTTTTTGAACTAGCTCTTTTCTCTGGAATTGACATCCTTTATTTACTCACTTGTGAAGCAGACACCATCATTTTCAGATCATTTCAGTCCAGTGCTTTTCATGGTGACCTTCCATGTTTTTTCCAGGCCCAATTTGTTTTTGGGTTTTTTGGCCATAAAACAGAACTGTAGAACCAGTGCTGTCTAGTGTAGACAGGCAAAGCACTACAGAGACATTTCAGGGTTTATCTGCATTAATTAATGCATAGAGGTTTGCATGTCCTGCTCATTTTATTGGTTCTTGATCATTTAGGTTCCTGGATGTGTGATGCACAGCTTATTAAATGCCCTTGCTGGAATCAACAATTCCACTCACCAGAAAGCTAGGGGTGAGTGAATACCCTGACCTTCTTTGCAATGCCCTTAGTTATGTCTGACAGCCTCTTAGGCATCTGAAGGAAATCACTAACCATGGCTGGTTGATTTGACCCCATGCAAACTACAGTGATCAGTAGACAGGAAGTGGAGAAGGAGGGTGTATGAGAGAGAGAAGCTGGGATCTCACAAACCTGCAGCTCCAAATCATGGTTTGGAGACTCATTTGAACTAAACTATGGTATGTTCCGCATTTTCAAATCAACTCAAAAGAAGACTATTCTTTCATATTATAGTGTATCAAAAGAAAGAAAAATGAATGCACGTTCTAGTCACAGATTCTGGAGCTTAACAATGTTTTGATGCCTTCAGAAATAAGCTCTTTTAAAATTAATGTACTTGCCAAGTCTCCATTCTAGTAGGGAGAACAGCTGCCTCCTTACAACTCTATATGCATATTCTTGCCTTTAGAAGAAAATCTTGTTTATTAATAGCAATGTATTTTTCATAGTATAACGATTTGTTAGATAATAGAGTAAAAACACAGCTTTCCTTGCATGTGTGTGCTGCATTCTAAAAAGATAGATGCAATTGAGAGAGAATAATCTGCCACAGGCAGAACTTAAAAGCCCTAAATGTGTCCGTTACAAACAAAAAGCGGGGTGCAGATGAGACAAGAGTGGAGAGGGAGCGGGGGAGAAAAAGAACAATTGCCACTCCCAAGTTTGTTTATTTTAATTTTATTTTTACATTTTATATCCTGCTCTTCCTCCAAAGAGCCGAGAGCGGTGTACTACATACTTGAGTTTCTCTTTCACAACAACCCTGTGAAGTAGGTTAGGCTGAGAGAGAAGTGACTGGCCCAGAGTCACCCAGCTAGTATCATGGCTGAATGGGGATCTAAACTCGGGTCTCCCCGGTCCTAGTCCAGCACTCTAGCCACTACACCACGCTGGCTTGGTTTGATCTAGGTTATCAGGTTGCCATCCACAAAAGGGGCCTATACCTTTTAAAAGTTTGACTTTGAGGTGGTCTGAAGGTGCAAGCTGCATCGCCTAGTGGTAATATGAATTCCAGGCAGACAAACAGGTGCCTGATGAGCTTCTCTTTCAAGTCCTGTCCAAATTTCAGCTTATTGCCCCAGCTTCAGGCCCTCTGTACAAGCACAGGACTTGGAATCTGTCCAGCCATGAACTCACTGGTAACTATGGGTAACTAATTTGCACTAGCCCAACCTACTACAGAGGGCTAAATGGAGAAAAGCCTATATACATGGAAGAAGAGGAGATTAAAAATGTCCGTTCATCTACATCTCCCCTGGTCCCAACAGCCTGCAAAATTCCATGGCATATTGGATCTGGCTTGAAGACCAAGAATTACCAACCCACCGCTAGAAAGGCAAGCCCATGTTGTGAGTATACTCTTGGGATGCTAACATACACAGCAATACTAATCTATACATGGCCCTGCAAATCACTTCATGAAATACGCAAAGTCAGTGAAATCCATAGAAAGACATATGTATTTTGAAAACTATTTTTCTTTTTCTTACAAATACACATTTTTATAGAAGTTCCCCCCAACCCCATTCAATATTTCCTTGAATGTACAGGCAAACCTCACCACCAAACCTCTGACATCTGCGGAACCACATATTCATGGACAATCAACCTCGACGTACACGGGGGTGGTTGAATTTCATGTATCCATGGTGTTGCGGTTGCTGGTAACTTCCAGCTACCATTTTGGCAAAAGGAGCAATTTTGTGGCTCATTTTAAAAAAGGATTTTTTTTACCCCCACCCCAATTTCCATTGTCCCAATGCCCAGGTACCCGCAGTTTCATTACCTGTGGAAATGCACCCCCCCACGGATAACAGGATCCACCTGTATTTAACTTACATAAATGAAAGATGTAAACATGCTAAAATGTTAGTACCAATATATCCTGTTAAGCCAACAGAGCAATTACTTATTGTGCGGGGTCAGAACTCTAGAGACGATTTTGATCTGCCTGTTCTAGATGGGGTCCCACTGCCCCAAAAGGAACAGGTTCGCAGTCTGGGAGTACTTCTGGATCAACGTCTCTCCTTGGTTTCTCAGGTTGAGGCGGTGGCCAGGAGTGCCTTCTATCAGCTTCGGCTGATACGCCAGCTGCGCCCGTTTCTTGAGATCAGTGACCTCAAAACAGTGGTACATTTGTTGGTAACCTCCAGACTGGACTTCTGTAATGCGCTCTATGTGGGGCTGCCTTTGTACGTAGTCCGGAAACTTCAGTTGGCCCAGAATGCGGCAGCCAGGTTGGTCTCTGGGTCATCTCGGAGAGACCACATTACTCCTTTGTTGATGGAGTTACACTGGCTGCCAGTAGGTTTCCGGGCAAAATACAAAGTGCTAGTTATTACTTATAAAGCCCTAAACGGCTTAGGCCCTGGGTATCTAAGAGAGTGTCTTCTTTGCTATGAGCCCCACTGGCCACTGAGGTCACTTGAGGAGGTCCGTCTCCAGTTGCCACCAACTCGTTTGGTGGCTACACAGAAACGGGCCTTTTCGGCTGCTGCCCCGAGATTGTGGAATGCGCTCCCTGCTGAGATACGATCCTCCCCATCTCTGGCAATTTTCAGAAAACACCTGAAAACACATCTCTTCAGCCAGGCTTTCCCAGCTTTTTAAAATTTGTTTTTAAATTGTTTTGATTGTTTAATTGTAGTTTTATGATGTTTTTAATTGTTAATCATTGTTATGTTTTATAATTTTTATTTTAATTATTAACTGATTTTAAGGTGTGTTAATGTAAACCGCCCTGAGCCTTTTGGAAGGGCGGTATAAAAGTTTTAATAATAAATAAATAAATAATAATAATTACATTGAATATTGCCTGAGAAACAGAATTCATCTCAATGAGGCTTTAGTGGAAGACACTTCTCCATTTACTGTTTCTGCAGCAAGAGCTTCAACAACTGAGAGATCTCACTGTGTGCGGTAGGAGGGAAAGGGGGAGAAAGAGAGAGATCATGGGGCAGTGTGGTGGTGGAGCAGTGGTAAGGGGGAGAGAAGGTGGGGTGCTTGCTCCCCTCTGTGTGCTTTCTCTCGTCTCACTGCTGCTGCCGCCGCCACCCTGGCTCACACTTTCTCTCTTGCTCTCCCTCAGGGAAGAAGAAAACAAGAAAGAGCAGGGAGCATAGGAAGTTTGTGCAGCTGTGGCCGCTTGCTGAGAGTTTGCTTATTCTCCCTCTTTCTTCAAGATACCTATTTAAGAACCTGGCTTGCCAAGTGTGTGAGCCTTTGGCATGAGCCAAATGGCAATAACCAAAGTGCTCTTGGCCTTTGGTTCTTAGCCTGTTGGGCACAGCCTGTGGGCAATAGCAACTCTTATATTAGATCTATGAGAGAGAGAGTGAGAGAGAGAGCTTGCTCCCCTCTTCCTCTCTCTCTACTGGCCCTACACACTGGCCCACATTTTCTCTCTTGCTGCCTTCAGGGAAGGAGGAAAGTAAGAGAGAGCACATAGGCTAGTCTTGCGGCAGCGGGGGGAGCTCTAGAGGGCAAGAGGAGGAGGAGAGGAGCAAGTGTAGACCAGTGCAGTGGCAGTGTTTGAGGAGAGAGTGGGCATGTGTGGGATGGTTGAGGGGAGCAGGAGAGACAAGCCATGGGCCACCACTGGGGTCTGTGCAGGCCACCAGTCGCCTATGGGCCACACAATGAAGAACAGTGCTATATGCTCTCACTGGGATTAGGGACAATAGTATATTTTCACAGTAATGGACTATATGGAGTAGTAACAGCTGCTATAGGGAGTAGATAGATAGATATGATGCAGACAGAATACTTTTAGACAGGTATTAGGTCAAGAGTTTATCTTATAATGTGACACATATAAAGCAGAAGAAAGGAAGAGAAAAGTTCTCAGAACATCAGATTTGGACTGGCCTTTTTAACAGACTGGCTCTATTTTAAAATTAATTATTTAGAATATATAAGCAGAACAAGTATGTTATGGAAAGGCTTCTTTTCAGCCCAACTACCAGAGTCTTCTGCTTGGTTCTTAGCGTTTTTAAAATACTGACTTTAAATCATAAGCCATGATTTCTGAGCTATATGTCATGTCACCATTTTCCTGCTTCTTAAAAAACAAACAAACAAACCATGAACCATTTGGTGCTAATTGCTGTTATTCCCTGAGACATTAATGTAAATGAGAGCGCTAGCACTCCAATTGTGTTCTGCCTATTGTAGTAGTTAAGAGTAATGACTGAGCCACTGGGTTGAGATCCAAGAATTCAAAAAAACATGGTAAATCCTGTTATCTCAACATCTTGTTCTTTTGATCTCTGGGGTGCATGACACAGTGAGATAGTTTTTCTGTTTTGATGTTTGCTTATAAAAGAGAAAGAAATATATAGGGCAGCTTTTGTTGAGGCGGTACTCTCTCAAGTCCAAATTGACAGTGCCTGGTCAAAGAGATCCTTTTTCAAGTGATAGTTCTTTTATATAGTTCAGGGGGAAAGCAATGGACCCTATACAAACCTGCATAACATTTTCATTATTGTTTCCAGAAAACAGGGAGGACTTTTTGAATGCCCTCACAGAGCCATCTTTGAGTAATTTTTAAAAAGGACTTAAAGCCCTCCTTTTTAAAGACACTTCTAAAAACTAGCTATAATACTTTTTGATTTTAATCATTTACTCCAGACTGCTGTTCTATCTTATCTATTAGCTATTTTATCTTGCTGTCTTTATTGCTGTAGTGTGTTTGAGTTTTATCATATTTTATTGTTTTATTGTAAATACTCTGTTTTATAGTTTTATTTATTGTAAGCCATTTTGACCAGAAGTGTGCACAAGGCCAGGATATAACTATTTCAAATAAATAAACAAGCATTATTCTTGTGACCAGACATGTGCACAGGGCCAGGATATAACTATTTCAAATAAATAAATAAGCATTATTCTTGTTTTATCACTGTTTTTCCAGTAGTCCAAAAACTTTACTAGTTATACAGTGTAGTCCTCCCTTGTTTAGATTCAGGTGGTGGAGATGGGTGGGGACATGAACACATCCAGACCTTTATAACTTACGAATACACATGTTGCAAACAAATGCATGTGGTGGCTCACCACACACAAAGCAGCCTGGCAATACACCAATGGCATAGTGATGTTGGCAGCGGCCCATGTTAAATTTTTTTGGTGGGACTGGTCTGCCATCACCACAGCCACTGCAGAGTGCCTGTTCATCTATCTCCACCCCCCTCCACCGCTCCTTTGCAGCCCTCCCTTGCTCTCAGTGTTCTCTCTAATTTTTTTCACCTGTATGCAGAATAAGTTTTGTTCTGGGTGGAAGTATTAATGCAGTGTGCACGCACATGCATTCAGAGTGGGACCTTCCTGATTAAACCTGAGCGGGATTTAAAATTAACTGACCACACATCAAAAAACGTGTGAGCCTTAGAGGGAACACTGCTTGCTGCTCACTTGTTGTCTCTGCTTGACCCCACTAAGATCAAAGTCCTGTGCAGCCTGGATTGCTAAATTTTGCTGGCTATGGTGCATTATAATGACATCATGGCCTGGTGACAGGGACAGGGCAGTGACATCATTATACTGTGCCACATCCAGCAAAACCTAGGAAGCTGGGTTGTGTGCAGAGACTGTGGGCTTAGTGGGGCGAAGCAGAGACAGCGGAGAACCGCTTAGTGGCCCTTGGCAGGCCCTCTTCTCAGTGGGCATGGGTGGCTCAAGTTCTTAGAACATGTCCTCTCAATTACAGATATGCCCCTGCAACACAGAAATAAATCACATGCAGACACATGCTGAAACATGGCACAAGCAAAGGCACACTACAATGTTCCACACATCTCATGAACTTAACATGAAAATGTACTGCTGCATGCAGCAGCAAATGAACATTTAATGCAAAGCAATATAAATATGCCACACGCAAATATTATTATTATTATTATTATTACATTTATATCCCGCTCTTCCTCCAAGGAGCCCAGAGCGGTGTACTACATACTTAAGTTTCTCTTTTACAGCAACCCTGTGAAGTAGGTTAGGCTGAGAGAGAAGTGACTGGCCCAGAGTCACCCAGCTAGTTTCATGGCTGAATGGGGATTTGAACTCGGGTCTCCCTGGTCCTAGTCCAGCACTCTAACCACTACACCACGCTGGCTCACCTAAAATAATGCAAAGGTACAACAGCATGCAAATATGGTGCAACATGTCAGAAGTGTGTCCATACGTGCTCTATAAAGACACCATCTCAGGTACTGTGCAAGTGTATTTATACAGAAACACACACAGCAACACATCATACAA
Source organism: Hemicordylus capensis (assembly GCF_027244095.1). NCBI lineage: Eukaryota > Metazoa > Chordata > Lepidosauria > Squamata > Cordylidae > Hemicordylus > Hemicordylus capensis. The sequence continues at coordinate 109,569,233 of NC_069662.1, forward strand.
AGCACCTGCGAGTCATAAAAAGATAGAGACACATAACATATAAGAATGTAAAGAAACACATCACACACATGTAGATGCAGCAGTTCCCTTCCCCCACACTGATGAAGATTAGTCGCTCCACCAACAGTCATTTTTGTTTTGGGAAATCGATTCCATGAGGGCAACCAACAAATTGCAAATTTGCCCTTGTTTAAATGGGCGATTTAAACTTTGAAGTCCCATGACATTAGGAATACCTGATGGATATTCACCGTACTAGCTAAAGTCACACACCTGTGTCTGAATGTTTGACAATCTAAAATGCCAATAGGAAAAATATGCAATTTGTAAAGAGTGTGAGATGTCTGGCTCAAAACAAAATTTAAAACTGCTATGATTCTTCCATTCTTCATCAGAATTGCCTGAAATTTGGTCAGATTGTATTGAACTATCCAAATCAACAAGAACAAACTCTCCTGATCCTAGGATGAATATAGTTTTCAGGCTTTACAATAACAGAATTCTGAAAAATCCACCCACCTTAACGGTATTTTTTTTAATTTTACATTTTATATCCCGCTCTCCTCCAAGGAGCCCAGAGCGGTATACTACATACTTAGGTTTCTCCTCACAACAACCCTGTGAAGTAGGTTAGGCTGAGAGAGAAGTGACTGGCCCAGAGTCACCTTAACTGTACAGACACTCCAATGCTTGGATAATTTATAATGAACCACATCAAAATGTAGTTTCAAATAAAACTAGTGCCTGCATTCACTGCAGCTGGCCTTGTGTGGTAGCAAGCATGAATTTCCCCTTTTGCTAAGCAGGGTCTGCCCTGGTTTGTATTTGAATGGGAGACTACATGTGTTAGCACTGAAAAGATATTCCCCTTAGGGGATGGGCAACTCTAAGAAGAGCGCCTCCATGCTTGCATGCAAAAGTTCTCAAGTTCCCTCCATGGCATCTGCAATACAGGGCTTGGAGAGACTCCTGCCCGCGATCTTGAAGCAGCTGCTGCCAGTCTGTGTAGACAATACTGAGCTAGATGGACCAATGGTCTGACTCGGTATAAGGCAGCTTCCTAGGTTTCCTCTGGTGGTGGAAGAAGGGCTGTGCAACCTCAGGAACATATTTATACAAGTGGAAAGGACTTTTGGAGAGACACAAAAATCACTGCTCCCTCCCTCTCCGCACGCAGTCTGCTGAGCAAGAAGCCTCAGTGCAAGGATGATGAAGGCTCCTTGTGGACCCCTCTTTCCAGCACCAGAGCACTGTGGAGAAGATCTGTCACTGCCTTTACAGTAATAATAATATCATTAATAACAAATTGGTCTGATAACTACTACTGTCTATGAGCTTGTCATCTAATTCAAAAAATTCATTTCCTTCCACAGCATAGCATTATCTCACAACATTTAGAATATACATGCTGATATTAATACAGATAATAGCCATGTTTTGTTTCTATTAACATTTGGTTATATATATTATTTCCTAAGATCAACTGTTCTTATTACTTGCTCAATTTTGTATTATTGTACAAATATTGTACCTATCTTTGATTCCTGTCATAAGTTAGAGAAAAGGCATTTAACATGTTGATTTAACAAGAGACAAATTAGATGTGGTTTCTGCAAAACGGAACTTTGGAGCTTTATGCATTTAACTTTTCCTAGTCAGATAGATCATATTTGCACTGTGCTTAAGAGGCCATTATATTAAGACCATTGACCCTGGGGATATATTGAAGCTGCAAAGCAGCAGATGAATTTAAATTAAGACAGATTATAGTAGGATACATTGTTTAAGAAGAAATATAATGCTTGTGAATGTTAAATAACAGTGGAATAACAATATGAACACAGACAAAACAAGATTATTCAATGCAAAAATATAAATCATGCCATTGTTAAAAGGATATAGAGAGAAGGGGCACATAAGGGATCTATATCTACAATAGCTTCCAAATTACAATAAAATTCTTCACAGAGTCAAGGCAAAAGATTTCCCCCAGATAAAAATTTATAAGACTTATTCTAGGAACACAGGAAGCTACTGTCTACTGAGTCAGACTGGAAGCAGCTTCTCCAAGATTGTAGGCAGGAGTCTCTTTCAGCCCTATCTTGGAGATGTCATGGTGGGAGGACCTGGAACCTTCTGCTCTTCCAAGAGTAGCACCATCCGCTAAGGGGAATATCTTACAGTGTTCACACATGTCTTCAATTCAAATGCAAACCATGGTGGACCCTGCTTAGCAAAGAGGAGAATTCATACTTGCTACCACAAGACCAGTTCTCTTCTCCTCCTTCAGAGGAGAGTATAAAGGAACATAATGAAATGTGACAAGCAAGCCATAGTGCTGCTTGAATTTTTTTTTAAAATAAAAGCAAATCATATCAAAGACCAGATTTATTTATTTTTAAATGGAACATTTCCTTTTCAACTCTATGCAAACATGTCTTAGTGCTGGTGGCTTAGGCAAAAAAAAAGTGACTTGTTAGCTTTTTGCATCACTGGCCTGGAGTAGTCCTTCAATTACAAAACAGATGCATGGGAATAAAGAAGCTCAATTCATATATGATGCCAAATCGTGGTTGAATATGGTTTCCTATGAAGTCTGAACTGACAATATTTTGCAATTAACTATAGTCTGAACCAACACTTCCTGCTGCTCAATTCCCCACCACTGGCAAATTAAAACCTGGTGAGGGAAATGAGGAGGAGCCTAAGAGGTAGTGGTGACTCAATGAAGCAGCAGTCAAGGCAGAGATGTGGGTGTCCCAGAGGTGCCCCCTTGCCTTCCATCCACTTCCTGATGTGACTGCCTCACTGGGGGCTCAAGTATCCAGATATCTTGATCCAAACCTTCTGTTTGCCCCAGGTGTAAACCAAGGTTCAGAGCCATGTCTGAATTAAGCTGGAGAGGTCTTTTTCATGAGGGCAATTTGTCTGGATGTGTGTATTAAGTACTTTTTAAAAAGGGGTTTTTTTGGTTTATGGTAAGAATTAAGATGCTTTAAATTTTCACTTGAGCTCTAAAAACCATGGAAATGGCAAACTACAGGTGAAACTCGGAAAATTAGAATATCGTGCAAAAGTCCATTAATTTCAGTAATGCAAATTAAAAGGTGAAACTGATATATGAGACAGATGCATTACATGCAAAGCGAGATAAGTCAAGCCTTAATTTGTTATAATTGTGATGATCATGGCGTACAGCTCATGAAAACCCCAAATCCACAATCTCAGAAAATTAGAATATTACATGGAACCAAGAAGACAAGGATTGAAGAATAGAACAATATCGGATCTCTGAAAAGTATAAGCATGCATATGTATTCAGTACTTGGTTTGGGCCCCTTTTGCAGCAATTACTGCCTCAATGCGGCATGGCATGGATGCTATCAGCCGGTGGCACTGATGAGGTATTATGGAAGACCAGGATGCTTCATTAGCGGCCTTCAGCAATTCTGCATTGTTTGGTCTCATGTCTCTCATCCTTCTCTTGGAAATGCCCCATAGATTCTCTATGGGGTCAGGTCAGGCGAGTTTGCTGGCCAATCAAGCACAGTACACTGTATACTTTTCAGAGGTCCGATATTGTTCTATTCTTCAATCCTTGTCTTCTTGGTTCCATGTAATATTCTAATTTTCTGAGATTGTGGATTTGGGGTTTTCATGAGCTGTACGCCATGATCATCACAATTACAACAAATTAAGGCTTGACTTATCTCGCTTTGCATGTAATGCGTCTGTCTCATATATCAGTTTCACCTTTTAATTTGCATTACTGAAATTAATGGACTTTTGCACGATATTCTAATTTTCCGAGTTTCACCTGTAAGGTGCCAATCTTAACTTCTGCACTATTAAAGCTGTAAAGACTTGTAGTGCCTTGCAGAAAAGCATCAGACAGAAATTCATCATAAGTATCTCTAGCAAATCACTGGAGATGCTGCACCTGTTGAATTTTTGCATGGATGTGCTCCCCAGTCCAATGTTGAGCTGAAAGTCCAAGGCAAAGTGTGGTTGTATTGAGTCCCATTTGTAAAGCTCAAAATATGAGAAACGGTGCCATTTTTAGAGCTTATACTTTTGAATTATTGAATCTCCAGTCTTTAAAAAAAGGAAAAATTTTAATAAAGCACTGCAGGAAAGAGTAGTGTGTAACATGCTCTTACTCATGCTGGTTAAGTGGTGCTTCCATACAATAAAATACAACAAATGTTTATATACCGCTTTTCAACAAAAGTTTTCCAAAGCGGTTTACATAGAAATAAGGTAAATAAATACAACAAGCTGACCTGGCCCAGAACATCTGTGCTCCTAGTTCTCCCAGTCTCCCCCCTCCCTTCAGCCCCATTTTGTTCTCCCTCGGTGGTTGCTTCTCCTCGGAAGCGGCTGGCCACTGCTTCTCCTCTGCCAGCCGCTGCTTCTTCTCTGCAGCTGCCTGCCAGCCAGCCTGGCAGTGGCTGCTTCTCCTCCACAGCTACCTGCCTGCCTGCCGGCCTAGAGTAGTAGTGTGCATGGTTCGGTTCGGGCACCATTATAAAGCCCTCCGGACTGGTTCGGAAGTCCAGCGGTCCGGAGGTTCAGAAGGGCGGGGGAGTGTTTCTTTAAGGGGGTGGTGGTAGTACTTCCCCCCCCCAACCGCCGCTCTTCCCCCTCCGGCGCCGGTGCTGTTAAAAATCTTCTTGGGACGGCAGAGTTCTTCCCTGCCGCCCCTGCCCCCGTCGTTGTCCTTTAAGCCCAAAACTGAGAACAGCTAGCGGCGTGCATGCGCCCTGCATGGCGCGCGTGCTCGTCTTCGCTGCTGGCGCGTGCGCGGCATGACGTATGCGGCGCGCGTGCCAGCAGCGGAAATGAGCGAACATGCCGTGCAGGCGCGCCGCTAGGTAGTTATTTTTAACAGCACCAGCGCCAGAGGGGGAAGAGCGGCGGCGGGCGGGTAAGTACTACCACCCCCCTTAAAGAAACACCCCCGCAAGTGCCGGACCAGGCTTCTGCCGGACCATGCACACCACTAGCCTGGAGGCAGCCACTGCTTCATATCCACTCTTAAGGGCTGTAAGCACTTTGCCACCACCCTGTGTTTTCTCATGAGTTCATTTGCCACCCTGCTGTGGCTTCACATTCCCTTACAAGTCCACCTGCTACCTTGCTGCAGCCTCACCTTGCATTCCATAAGTGAATTTGCCACCTAGTGTTCCCTTACAAGGCACCTTACCACACTATGTGCCTCGTATGGCAGCATCACCACCTTGCTGCTGCCTCAATAGAGGGAGAACACAAAAGCCCATAAAAGGAAAAGGAGAGAGAAGGGAACTATAGAAGTGCAAGACCAGAAGTACTAGACTAGAGCTGTACAACTTTAGCCTTCCAGCTGTAGTTGTATTACAGTTCTCATCATCCCCATCCACAGTAGCCAGGGCTGATGGGAGTAGTAGTCCAACAACAACTGGAAGGCTGAAGTTATGCAGCCCTGTTCTAGATTCTCCTTATCAAGCAGGTGCGTTCAGAACTAGGAAACCACTCTCCAGAACCTGCCCCTCCCAGCTCTGGTTTCAGAACCCTCAGCCGGCAAAATCGCTGATCTGCGTCCTTAGTTATTTTATCTTGTTATTATGGGGACATTCAACACCACCACCACCACCACCACCACCACCACCACCACCACCACCACAGGATTATGTATTTCTCTACCCTCACAACATCCCCCACTGTGTCCATGATCAGGCTCCCCGACGCAGGAATGCAATCAATATAATTGATTTGGTGTTCTTGGCACCTCAGATACAATAAAAGAATCTGAATGAGTGAGGAACGTTCATACTTGTGTAACAGTGGCCTGAAGGTATGGTCAGCTGCATAAGAGGGCTGAAAGTTTATAAAGATTGATAACCATATCAGTATTGAGTCAGCTTCTCTGCACGGTGGAGTTCCAGAGAATGCACTAAGCGAATCAATGGGAGAAGACTCATGGTCAGACTCCTCCCTTATGCAAGTTTAGTAACACATGAGAATCACTGTTCAGTAGTAACAAAGGGAACCCAGTTAGGGAGCTACATAAAGGAAAGGAAAGACTGTGCCATTGACTCAGTGTCAACTCTGGGCGACCAGGGGTGTATCTAGGGAAAATAGTGCCTAGGGTAAGCACTGAAATTGCGCTCCTGTTCAAACAGGGATGATGGGACTTGTAGTCAACAATATCTGGAAATCCCTGTTAAAAGGAACACTGTACCATCTAGACTAGGTTGTTGATCAGAAGCTGAAAACATGAGCCATCTCTGTTAAAGACTTAGAACAACAGTCAGGAGTTATGTGCGGATTCCAAGTGTCATTTTCTGTGTCATCTCATGCTTTTTTAAAAAACATGACTTTGTCCTAGAGGATCACCTGCCCAAATAGCCACTAGCAAAATAGGGGAAGAAGGTGGTGGGGGCGGGGGAGCCTATAAACCAGTGAATGATTCCTGCCAGCCTTTGTCTTGTGATGACTGTTGGCTCATGATGGGTTATATGTGCATTCACCACACTAGTGCTTACTTTGGCACCAGGAGGGAGGAGGAAACATTAGTTTGCCACACTAGACAGAGGAATTTGCAACAGGAGCAGACAGCCAAATTCTGCCAGGGCCAAAACCAGCCCCTTCCAGCCCAAGAAGTCATTTTAACTTGCCCCTTCCTGTCACAAGCAATGTGATGTTCTTTTATTATTGACTGTAACTCTCAGATACCCTAGTCATGGATGGAAAATTCAGGGTCAATTTACAAGAGACACATTTTCTACATGGAAGTTTCTTCTGTGCAGGTGTTGTGCAGAAATCCATGTGTAGTCATCAATACATATGTATTTCTTCTGCAAGGAGCATAGCAAGGTTGAAATGGGCCCAGAGACGAGATTTTAAAATGGGCCCCCAGCCCCTCAAAGTCCAGGGCCTCCACACACCCCAGGCCCCCAAGGATTTAAGTCTGATATTTCAAAATAAGTATGCTGCCTGGAAATACATTTCACTGAATACACACGCACACTTCACAATATATAGCGATATACAGTGAGTACTATATATCTGTGCTACTTTTAATGCCTAGAACACACTAGAAACACTAATTATTAAAATGGGCCCTTCTCGTTGCAGATTAGCAAAGGAGACTTTCAACCATGCAGTGTGAGCCTATGTATCTTTTCTCAGAATTCCGAACAAATTCAGTAAAGTTTGATTCCAGCAGGTTTTTCACAGGAGGCTTTTAAAGCCCTTTAACACACATCTCCTCTGGAATAGAGGTGCTGCATTCACATGTTGGCCAGATTTACCCTGAAGTCCCTGCGAGTTATTGGGGAGCAGTTCACATACAAGAAAAATGAAATAAAATAAAAGCATAACACATGCTTCACAGTTCTCACTCAGACCTTTTGGGCTGCAAAACAACTTGAACATAATGCATTCATAAATGAATGAATGAATGAATAAATAAATAAAATATTGTTTGTTCCAGAAGTTTTTGTAATTTTCTGCCATGAAACAAGCCACTTATAGGCCTTTCAAGATAGTTTTTGTTTTTAAAGCCAGCAAATTTTCCAATCTGTTTTAAATTAAATATTCAGAGACTTCTCAGTCTCCCCCCCACCAATATCAAAGCCCTATGGCAAGCAAATCCCTATATATCAGGGGCGGGGAACAACAAAAAGGAATTCACATCCTACCTGGCAAAAGCTGCGCTAGATGGTCTGGGCAGACGGTCTGCTGCAGAGAACTCTGGCTGCCTCCTTCCTGGCTTGCTTGGGGCCTGCTGGCCTACTCGAGTTCAAGCTTCAGGGAGGCCTGCAGAGAGGCCTCTCTGGAAGCCCTGCCCACCCACCGATCAGCTGAGAGAAGGAGCTGTGTCCAATCATAGTCCGGAGGGCAAGGCAAGCAGCAGGAGGGCAAGTGGCTGAGGGGCCTTGGGGCTGGGCAGATGGGCAATGGGGTGGGGGTGGCAGGCACTGGCGTGATGCCCCCCCTCAGTGGCACCCTGGCTGCCCCCCCCCAGTTACACCCATGCGGGCGACCATAGAGCCATGTGGTTTTCTTGGAAGACAGGAGTGGTTTACCATTGCCTTCATCTTGCACAGTATGCGATGATGCCTTTGCCATTGTCACTGAAGTGAGCACCCGCCACCAGCACCTTCCTATATTGCTGTTGCCCGATATAGGTGACTACAAATATATACTTACTAGGCACAGCCTGGGAAGCACACCGGCAGAGATTCGAACTCTCTTGCTCCCTAGGCAAGCTGGTTCCCCACTGCACTCCCGCAGCTACATACCTGCCTATTGTACCAGTTGCGAGGTAGCAACAGCAGGAGAAAGGGAATGACCTCAGCTCTTGCCTGTGGGCTTCCCAGGGGCATCTGATGGGCCACTGTGTGAAACAGGATGCTGGACTGGATGAACCTTGGACCTGATCCAGCAGGGCTGTTCTTATTTTCCTTCAGAGCACCTGAGTAGAGTGAAAGAAGCATCACCAGCTTCAAGCTAATAGAACTTTTGTTTTGGGGACTGTCATGAGGGGGTTTTCTAGAATGCACCTGAGTAAATGTGGTAATAGTGAGCAAAACTTGCTTTCATGAGACCAGTGTTAGTCTGGATGTTGACCACTGCCTCCAGAAATATTGTGATTTTATTTAAAAGCTGGAAGTGTATTTGATATCTAAAGTACTTGCTTTTCAATGATCTATTATTGCCAAGGAATCATGCCTGTAATTTTTTAGATTCCTAAGCAATAGCATCACATTTTTAGGCAACTGGATGATCAGGCACTGGGAAAATATAGCTCAATTTCTGTCTGAAATTATAGCTAGAGTTCTCTCCAACAAAATGTGAAACTGGATAAATGCTATCAATAGTCTTGTCTCTCTCTCTTTTGCTATGTGAACTGCTTTGTGGATTGTTGTTGAAAAGCAGCATGTAAATACATACACACATAGTACTAAAAGCAACATGTGCCTTCTGGGTAGAAAAACAACAACAATTAGCTGAAGCAGTTAAAAAAAAGTTTAGCCTAATCAAATTCTATGAACAATACTACATTTTGGGGGGAAAAGACAGGCTTTTAAATTGATAAATACATTTGCTGGTCAATTGACTGAATAAAGATGACTGACTGAATTGATAAACATGTTGAAGAAATTAGTGTTCCCACTGCATCTTTTTTAAAAAAAATGCACATTCAGTATCTTAGTTGCAGCAGATCAATAACATTTTAAGGAAAAGCATAAAGATGTGATAGATAGTCCACTTGTTCTTAACAGTTTCTCTTCTGGTGTTTGAGCTATTTACAGTTAAGTATTTGACCTCAACAGCAGGGCTTGTGGGGTCTGCTTATTTTTGTGCTGGATGTTTGTAGGGAAGAACAAAATGAGGAACTGGGACAAAGCCCTGTCAATTGCCAATTTACTCAATGATTCCCACAGTCATTAATTCTTAATTAAGCACCTTCCCAAATGCAAAGTGAATCACTTCCAGTACATATAAAAACTAGAAATTGTCTAAGATCTGGATTTTTATGGTTAATTCATGTTTGATCACACAAGAATAAGTTTTTTCTTTAAATGAATGGAGATGGCAGTAGAAACCACATCAACTGTCTAGAGAAGAAAAGAGATTTTTGGTAAACCAGGTTCATTCTTGCACAATTGTTCTCATTTTGTTCAGAATCCCAATGCAAAGAAAGAGCTTGTGGAATAATGAAGAATGACACCTCTGCTATCTGGATGCACTGTGAGTATGTAATCTTCAGAAATGTGAAGGAAATTTTCAGTGAAGGTTTGTGAATAGTTCAGTCATCCTCAGGATAAGGTAGAGAAGGCGAAAGTGACATCTCTAATGAATGGCAAGGGCTTGAATTTGAGTTTATACATGAGTAATTGCAATATTATTTTGTCCCATTCCTGTTCTCACTTCAGTCAACAAGAGGCTTGATACCAACTTCAATGATGATATAGCTCTATATGAATATTCACTACAATCAATGAATATGTGTGTATTCCACTTCCTAGAAACACATCAATTTATCTTGTTTCTCAAATGTGGCTGATGCATTGGATGGCAATATGAATATTAAGATGCTATGCTAAAAGACGTGTGGTTACATTACCTTAAAATCACAAGTAGATAGAAGACAATCATTTACCAATTTCTGCAAAGTCACTCTTTTCCTCCTAGACCTGCATTCATCCTATTGATGCTGTTACTACTCAATATGTTTGTTTACTTTATGTATAATCAATTTCAATTTAATAAAAAGCACACAAAAAGAGGATAATCCAAGGGAACAAATGTTTTATGAAACAATTTCTAGCAATCTTAATAAAGAAATCACTTGGCAGTAAAGCATTGTATTAAATAATGGCTCTGATACAAAGTTCTAAATGCACTCAGATACTCATCAGGATCCATTCTGGGACATGTTGTGAATGTCTGAAACATCTGAACATGTGAAGCTGACTACATCTGGGATGACTCAGATGTTTTCTCACCCTCTTAGGAATTTTCAGATCTCTCACCTGAAACAGATTCAGAGACTATCAAGGAGTGGACTTGCTTTGAAAATAAGAATGTATTTTATGGCACCAAAGGCAATGGAGGAATCAGTAGCGCTAGCTCTAGGGCTTATTTATTTATATTTATATACTTCCCTTTGTCCTAAGACTCTAGGAGGTTAACAAGATAAAACAATATCCTCTCTAATAAAACGCTTGGTGTCCGTCCATGGACGGGCACCAAGCGTGTGTTCGTGCCTCCCTGCCCTGTTCTGCGCCTGCGCGAAGCGCAGGCGCAGAACAGGGCAAGGGAGACATGAGGGCCGGCACCCGGTGGCCATCTTGGGCGGCCAGAAGCGGCCGCCCCGAAGAAGCCGGGAATGCGGGGAAGGAGGAGACTGGCCGAGGCGGTGGCGAAGCCGCCGCCTCGGCCAGAGGATGCAGCGCGGCCAAGGCGGCGGTGGAGCCGCGCCGCCGAAGCCGGGCGGGGGGAGGAGGTGACGGGGTAAGCCGGCCGAGGTGGCGGCAGAGCCGCCGCCGAGGCCTGGCACCGCCGCCGCAGCCAGGCGGCTGCGAGTCCTTGGGGCCCTTGCCCTTCCGGGGAGACCGGCCGGGAATGTGAGGCGGGGGCGGACCGGACCGGCAGCGGCGCCCCCAGAGTCTGCCCGGCCACCGCCACCGCCACCGCCCACTCTCCCGCCCTCCCAGCTGCCCAAATACTCCTTCCCCGCTCCCCCCCGCAAATGATTAAGGGCCAAAACGGCCCAGAAGAATGCCTCCGCGGCCGCCGCCATGGCCGCCAACCGCCCTCCCAGCTGGCCGAGACTTCCTTACCCAGAGCAGCCCGCGACAGTCGGGCGATCAAAAATCCATTTTTTGCGAAGAAGAGAGGAGCTCCGGAACAGAGCTCCTCTCTGTGCTAAGCCAATGCCCAAACTGCTGCTATGGACGCAAAGGACGCCTATTGCGTCCTTTGCGTCCATAGCAGCAGTTTGGGCATTGGCTTAGCACAGAGAGGAGCTCTGTTCCGGAGCTCCTCTCTTCTTCGCAAAAAATGGATTTTTGATCGCCCGACTGTCGCGGGCTGCTTTGGGTAAGGAAGTCTCGGCCAGCTGGGAGGGCGTGGGGGGGGGGGAGGCCAGAGGAAGTGGGGCGGGGGGGAACTCTCCCCTACTAGCGCCCGTTATCACAACGGGCCTGAAACACTAGTAATTCAATAAAACAGAACAAAATGCACCTAATATAGCTACATTTTTGTGGTTGTCGTGATGGAAGGGACAGCAGTTGAAGAGGTGACAACATGACTACAACTATCCTTGTTAAACACCATCACAGCATCCCTCCAGTGGTTATTGCTGGTGTCTCCTGTTGCATTTATTTTACACTGTGAGCTCTTTGGGACAAGGAAACATATTTCTTATTTCTACCCCCTTTGCTGTGTAAGCCTCTTCAAGAACTTTTCTTGAAAAGCTGGATGACGGCGACGATGATGGAACACTAGTCAGTAGAACAACTGTCATGACTGTAGAGATGGTTGGAGTCATTTCAATCATTTTGGGAGCAGTCAGAGACCTTGCCTCTACAAAGTAACCTAAGATGTTGCTCAGATAACGGCCCCAAACCTCTCACAATAGTTTTGATTTTCTAGCAGCTGGAAACAGTATGCCAACAACTGGGGGGGGGGGAGCCCTGATGGATTAGCAGACATGCCTTGATCCAACCAGATGTCCATTATTAAGAGGAACAATGCATTCCTGGTAATAAAGGTGTGAGTCAAACAGGAAAAAAGTAAAATGCTTTCAGAGACGGTCACTACTCTGGGAATTAGGATGAGTAGGCAACAGTTCAGAAGGTAGTTATTTTATCAGTTTCTCTCTAGGCATAGATATAAATCAGAATGCCTGAAGCAAGGCTGAATATGGGAGATGGTATATGAGGTATCTCTGAAGCATTAGTGCAGGCTGGGTTCTGAAACACACTATGAACTGCAGGTTGGCCTCACTGTGTATAAAACAGCAGAAGAGAGCAAGCAGAGATCAAAGTCTCAGGAAATTATTCAGTCTGATTCAGCTGTCCAGAATCTGCTCAGAGTTACTACCTAAGATTGGAGTTGGATTTTTTTTGATACAAAGGTAGCCAGAAGCAGCTAAATCACCTTCAGTAATTTGCTTCTTCTCCTTGGGTTCTCAGATGAAGGAGCCAAACAAACACTGCTTATGATTTAAAGTTACTTTAAACATAAGCTTCACATTAGCAAGCATCTATTATCTCACTCACATATCCATGTGTACACACTACTCATGTGTATATCTACGCTCTTAGACTGATGTGGTGAAATTTAGCTCAAAATTGAATTTGCAAGTGTGAATAACAAACAGCAGTTTGGACAAAGACATCTGCCAACAATGGATACATCCAGTGAATCAACAGACTCACAGACAAAGCATTTCAAACAAAGAAATAAAGTGTATTGATAAAGTACAGGTACAGTACAAATGATGCTATATAGCAACCTTTAAACTGTCATAGTTGTGGGAGTGAAGCCAGCTCCAAGGGACAAAATAAGGAAGGACCAGAGGATGGGAGGGAAGGCACTATTAACCTAGTTGCTAACAGACACTGGAATGTGGGCAGTAAGACGAGTGGGGGGAGAGAATAAAGAATGACACATATTGTCTGTATCTATTTTATGTGTGATGGCAAAAGGGATAATTCCATAAAAACGTACGTAAGAACAGCCCTGTTGGATCAGGCCTAAGGTCTATCTAGTCCAGCATCCTGTTTCACACAGTGACCCACCAAATGCCTCTGATAAGCCCGCAACCAAGAGATGAGGGTACCACCTAGTAGTGGGTGATTTGATCTTTAGGGGCATAGAGAGATGGGTTTGTGGCCCACGTGTAGACTGCGTGGTGACTTGAATGCCTGGTGTGAAGGTTAAAGATGTCACGCAGCATCTAGTTAGCTTGTTAGGCAGTATTGGGGAGGATTCTGCTGTTGTGGTGCATGTCGACACCAACAATGCAGTCAGGAGGTCCTGGAAGCCAAATTTAGGTTGCTATGAAGCATACCGAAGTCCAGGACACCTAGGGTAGCATCATCTGAAGTGCTACCTGTTCCACACACAGGGTCAGTGAGACAGGTGGAGGAGTATCCTCTGTGAAAGAGGATATCCAAGGAAGGGGTCCCTTCTATGGGAGCATTCCCCTCTTCCTCAGACTGATACCCTCCCTCCCTGAGACTTTAATTCTCCATGACAGCAGAGGAGCTGCCAGGCTGGGAGTGAGGTGCCTCTATCACATCCCTGATGGTCTCCTCCACATACCCCATCTCCTTGAGCTTCTCCAAGTCAGCCACCCTGGCTTTAAGGGAATGAGCTTTTTCTCTGAGAGAGAGCAGCTTTTTGCATTGAGCGCACACCCATAAGTTTTGCCCCTCAGGCAGATAGTTATACATGCAAAACACTCCATGGAATACACTGGGAAGTACCCCTTTCCCTGCCAGCATTCTACCTTCATAACTGGTTTTATTGGCTATAGAAAGCTAGGTCTTAGTTGCAGTTGTCAGCTAAATAGGGTTTTTAAGCTTTGTCCTCCAAGCAAATTACAAAAGTGGGGTAGTACTCACCTTCTCTTCATGCTGGGTGTCTCATACTGCTTGTTTACCTCCCCACACACTTCCCCATGAAACACCACACAAAACTAGTTTGCTATCCATTAGCAAACTCCTGTTCCAAAGCTCTGGGAAGCAAATCTCCCCTGGTCTGAGACTTGTCCTCTCAAAAGCTGCTTCCAAGTTGAGCCTTCTAAGGAATGTGGCCCCTCCTACAAGCTGTGTGACTCACCTGCAGCTAATCCCTGCCCACTGTCTCTCTAGGCACAACTGAAACTGCCCTGTCAAAAACAAACCCCAAACCAGCCAGAAATCAAACCCTAGAAAAGACTAGCCCTAACAAACTTACCTTGTCCTTTATCCCTTGTTTTCTTGTTTACTGATTGATTGATTGATTGTCTGGCTTGCTTCTTTATGAAAACAAAAAAACAAAAGTCTGCTGCCTCCCCTGTTCTAAGCCTTGTCTTCTCAAGAGCTGCTTCCCACCAGGAAAAGATTCAAGGTTCCCTGTAAAAGGCAAGGAGAGCCAGCTAGGTGCTGATGTGGCATAAAGGGTCTGTAGCATTCCACATGCTCACAGCTAGAAAAGGGAAGCACTGTAGTTTCCAGGCAGTGCGGCATAGGGGTGAACCCATGGCAAGACTACACAGAGAATAACCCAGCCTCAATGTCTCTCAATGTTCTGCCTGGAGTCTAGGGGCTGTCAGGCAGTCAAGCACAGGGATAGACCCATGTCAAACCCATACACAGAGAATGACCCCAAGGACTCTGGTTTCCAGAAGTATCCAGGGCAATCCAGTGCAGATCATCCCACAACACACCCAAACAAGGAACACTCAAGGACAGTGTTTTCAGCTCTGTAGCAATTCTGGATCCTGTGGCCAAATGTTTCAGTGTTGCACCGGTGATTCAGCATAAAGGGGGAGCGGTTTAAATATATAGTGAGTACAGATAATAGAGCAACAAAATGCTCTATTAGGCCAAAACTGCATAGTTGATTGAGATTGGATTTTGATTTAATTCCAGGGTGTGTTGATAGTTTAAATGCTATACAAAGTCTTTTTTTTTTTAACTGTCAGGAATTCTGGCTTTATTAAGAATGCACAGGATTCAGAAGGGGTATTTCACCTTTATTTTTCGCAACAGTCTGTTCATGAAGCTGCTGCTTGATCCAAGCAGAGGTAAATTTTCTCTTGGCAATTTTCTCTTGTTTCTATCGCTTTCTGTAGAGAAGCATAGTTTTCCAAATACAGTGGGGGGAGGGGAGGGGAGAGGCTGTCTGCTAACATGTATTCTCATAGGCTTGGATCCAAGGAGCCCTGTGCACATGGAAAGAGCTTCTGCATGCATGGGAGGGGAATGTGTCAAATTTCTTTCCCCTCTCTCCACACTGTATCACACACTGCTCTACAGCTCCCACCAACTCTGCATGGGGCATGAGAGCTGAGCCTCTCATGCCCTATGAAATTCTCAACGTCCTGCTCTGTGCACATAATGGAGGAAATCCTAGTCATAATACAGCACAACATATTATGAACACCAAACAAGGAGTATGCTGGAGCCTCATTGTATTCCAACAATGTGCATATATACACACATGGTGAATGTATTTGCTTGAGTAACAGCAGCAGCATTTCCATAGCGGAGAAAAATCTGCCCTCTTTAAGAACAAAACTAAATGGCTCTTAGTTTGGCCATATCCTCTTCTCCCCTGCCAACAGTGCCAACATTGGCATGCTTATGGACAATTTCATAACAGTTAAATGTTTATATTATGGTAAACACTTTGCAGTAATGGTCTGGCTTTGTAAAAAGGACTTGTAGGAGTTTCACATTATTGTTTTCAGCAATTTAATATCACCAACACACTGACAAACAGTGATCATCAACACACTGACAAACAAAAATGTAAACTTCCCCCCCACAATGGTTGTAGGCCAAGTGTTAATTAGAACTAAATTAGAGGGCTCTTTTTGCAACATGTGCACTCTTCCTTGGACTTGCATAGCAATTTGTCCAACCACTCAGAAATGCCAGGCATGTTACAGGGTGCAGCGCAGATAGACAGCAAATCCTCCACACGTCTCACTTCCTTTGTCATTTCTGTGACCCCTAAATAGATAGTATTTCAGCAATTATAATTCTGTGACAACCATGTCAGCTGCCTGGCAACTGTCGAATAGATATTAACTTTCATTTGATTCTGGAGTTCTTCCACTGACATGACACCAGGTCAAATGGCTTCAATGATTGGAAAGTTGGCCTAAAAGCCCTCAAACATTTAGAATGACAAATCTACAACAGCAACAAAAACCATTCCATTCAGCCTGGACTTCTCCTTTCTTTAGAATTCTAAATTTTGTGTGCAGCAGCAGCAGCAGCAAATACACTTATGACCTTTAGGCAATTCAGGTTTCATTAAATTGTTTCACTAGAACAGCCTGTTGACCTGTCAGACAATAAGTAACTTCCCTAGGATTAGCTGTCATTTGAACATTTCCACATGCTTTTATAGGAAGTCAGGCACAAGCTGAAAAACAAACAAAAACATCTTTTTCACATACTATTATGGAGAGAGAACACTCTAACCATGACTATTTAAACCTGGTTTGTTTTTTTTAGCAAGTTATAATTTCACTATAAACTTGCAGCTAATATGCAGCCAATATAGGCTGCATTCCTACATGCTCATTACCGGGAAACCATTTACAAAAAAACTTCTCCCCAGGGATCTGCAGGAGCTGATTGAATTTGGGATGGGCAGTTGTTACTACTGGAATTACAAAGTGGCCATGTCGGAAGGTTTTTGTATAAATAGTTCTTCGGTGTCAGTGAGGCTATTCACACATGAATGCAAAACTGGCCTACGTTTTGCACGAATGTGGAATCCCTAAAGCTCCCTTAACTTTGTTTTTTTACTTGTGTGGCAGCCACAGCTGCTTGCAGCCACGAAGGCCAGACTGCGGGGAACACTGGGAGGTTGTTCCCCATTATACACTGCATCATGGTATTTCTGGGGGCTGAAACACTGCATCATGGTATTTCAGGGGGCTGAAACCACACATTCTGCCCTCCCCTGCCGCTGCCTGGGCGCGTGGGTAATCGTCTGGGTGCACGGGGAGTGCACCCAGCAACACCACTGTGATCATCTGCGGGGAAGGTAGGTTTAACCCACCTCCCCCTCAGCCTGCGCTGGAGCCCTTCTCATGTATCATGAGAAGAGGTTCAGTATGTCACAATGTCTCTGGTGTTTGCAATCTGAACTGTACCCAGATAAGCTGAAACCATATATTGACTTCTGCCTTTTCTCCTCACCCACCCACCCACCAAATCAGTGAGGTCATTCACACAATCAAAAACTGTGTTCTACCCATAGGAAGCTGCCATATGCTGAGTCAGACCATTGGTCTATCTAGCTCAGTATTGTTTTCACAGACTGGCAGCAGCTTCTCCAATGTTGAATGCAGGAATTTTTAATTATTATTTATTTATTTATTCGATTTCTATACCGCCCTTCCAAAAATGGCTAAGGGCAGTTTACATAGAGAAATAATACATAAATATGATGGAATCTTTCTCAGCCCTATGATTTGGGAGCTGTGTGTGCTCCTAATTTTTGGTTGTGTGAAAGCAAGACAGGAGGAAAACCAGGAGGAAGTGATTGAGGAGATTCTCACAATCCACTAAAAGCGGGCTAAGGGAGCCTAGGCCGCTTTTAGTGGAGCGTGTCCTGCCACGGGAGCTGTGCGGCTCCTGGCAGTAAACTCCACTAATTCTCCCTCCCCTTAGCCGAAGTTAGTGGAGCGAATGCTCCACTAACTCGGGTTTTTTTATCGTGAGTTTCCGCAGTGTGGCTCTGCACCGTTGCAATCCACGAGAAGACCCCCGGCGGGGAGGCTAAATGCAGCCTTCTGGCTTGGGGGTCTCTCCAGCATGCCCTGCACACTTGCACAGGGCATACTGGAGCTTCTGGGGGCTGCACGGCTCCCAAACTCCCCAGCCCCCACTGGCTCTGTAACGGAGCCAGCAGTTGTGTGGGCGGCCGGTTCGGCAGCTCGCAGCTGACTGATGGTTCGTCCGCAAACCCCATGTCGGTGGTTCCCACTGATTGTGGGAACTGCCTCATTGTGTGGGAGCAAGGTAGGAGGAGAACCTGGTTACCCAAGCTAGCCAGGTTTTTCTCCTACCTTGCTTCCACACAATCACTTCTACTCAGGTTTTCCGCCTACCTTGCTTCCACACAACCAGAAATTGGGAGCACACACAGCTCCCAAACCTGGACAGAACACAGTTTTAGTTTGTATGAATGACCTCAATATGTATTTCTTGATTTTTTTAAAAACTTATTTTTTTTTCTTTAGCAAAAATTAGCAGAATACTTTCTTTTACACTTATATACTTAAATAGACTAACACGATTAGCACTGAACAGAAGAATGCGCTTTCCTCAACTACCAAAACAATTATGTTCAAATTATTTTAAAAAGTCTAAAACCTAGATTAAGATAAAATAATTAAGTCTGCATGATGGCCCATAGCTCTTGTAGAGGAGATATCTTTAAACAATCAGCGCCCACAAGGTGGTCCTGATAAGATTTAGTCACACAAAGAAGTAGCTGTATAAGCTACTAGTCATGATGGCTATATTTTCAGAGGTGGTATATTCGTGAACAGCAGTGGCTGGGAAACAATGGCAGGAGAGGGACATGGCCTTTGCCTCCTGCTGGCCACTGTCGAAAACAGGATGCTGAACTAGACAGACCTTTGGTCTGATGCAGCAGGCTCTTCTTGGGGATGGGGCCATAGCTCAGTGGTATAACATCTGTTCTGCATGCAGAAGGTGCCAGGTTCAGTTCCTGGCATCTCCAGGTAAAGCTGGGAAAGACTCCTGCCTGAAACCTTGAAGTGTTGCGAGTCAGAGATAAAACTGAGATAGATGGACCAATGATGAGACTCAGGAAAAGGCAGCTTCAGTCATGTGATGTGACTAAATGTTGAAACAGAGAAAATTAGGTTACAGCTTGTGAAGGAATGACTCCCATTATGTTTTATGGGTTGTTTAGTTTGTTGTGTTTCCCCTCCAAGTTCTGCAGGGATTAAAAGGTAGCAAACTCTTACAGCCACATCGAAGGTAAAAGCTGTCCACTGTAAAGCTTTGGAGAAAAAGTTACAAAGTGTTAGGATTGGTTGTCCAGGCAGAGACAGAAGGTTCTGAAAGCCTGAGGGAAAACACTCCCTGAAGCTATTCCCATGATCAGTAGAAAGCCGGCCAAGGGAACCTAGCTCGCTTTCTACTGATCGTCGGAACCACCAGGCTCGCAGGCGAGCCTGGCGGTTCCAACCTGCTAGCCTGCCAAATTCCCTCTCTCCTTAAATGAGATTAACGGAGCAAATGCTCCGTTAACCTCATTTTTCTGCTCATGTGCTGCCGCGGCGCATGGCAACACACAATTTGTCAGCCTCCTAGCCTCGGGGGTCTCTCCAGAATGTCCCGCACACTTGCGCAGGGCATCCGGGCCCCCGATCCCTGCAGCCTCCATTCGCTTCATGATGGAGCTGACAGTCGTATGGGCGGCTGATCTGGCTGCCCAGGGCTTGGAAGCTGCTTGTCTGCGGGGAGAGCGGGCTAAGCCTGTTATCCCAGCAGACCAGCCAGAATCTCTTCTCACTGATCATGAGAAGAGCTTCCCTGATTGGTTAATGTATCCCTTTGGAGTTGGATAAAGGAGAGGGTTGGACAGCCAAGAGAGAGACGGTCTCTGAGAGGGAGAAGAGTGCTGCGGAATGTTGTGTGAGCTGGAAGGCTGGAACACTAGCATAGTAGCGTCCAGTGGTCACTCTAATTTTTTTCATCTCTGTGAAGAATGAGTTTTGTTCTGGGTGGCAGAAACAAGGCAGTGTGTACGCAGATACATTCAGAGTGGGGCCTTCCTGATTCAACCTGAGTGGGATCTAAAATGAACTGAGCGGACATTTAAAAACTTGTCAGTGCATGCATGTGCGCATGCCTTAGAGGGAATAGTGGAAGGGTCAGGCTGAAACTGCTAGGGAAGGTAGCAGTGAGGGAGCTGGTTCTACTAGAACCTGCTAGGCCTTGAAAGAGAAGACTAGCAAGCTTGTTTTGTATTTTGTACTCTGTACCTTGTTATCCCCTGCTAACAGAGAAAAGAAGCACATTTTAAAAGTGGTGATTAGCAGGCGAAGAGCAACTGGCACGATCCATCCCCAGCATAGTATCCCTCCAGTGGCTGTTGCGGTGTCTATCATGTTTCTTTTTTAGATTGTGAGCCCTTTGGAGTCAGGGATCCATCTTTATTTCTATCTGTGTAAATTGATTTGAGAACCTTTGTTGAAAAACGGTATATAGATATTTCTCATATTATTTATTTATTCAATTTATATACCACCCTTCCAAAAATGGCTAAGTATACTCTTGCCAACTGAGTTTTTATTATTTGATCCTGTATTGTTTTTTTTAAGCCTTTTATTACAGTAAACCTGTTCTTGTTTTTGCATGATTTTACTGGTGTCTATCTATTATTTTAGTCCCGCCACCTCACACCTACCTGCCCATTTTATTCATCACACCACTGAGTTTTGATATTGTTTTTGAAAGACAGAGGGTTTAGTTACCAGGAATTGAACCAGTCACACAAGTTAAAGATCTTATTTTGGTGACAACAGATGGTTAAACGGAGGACCAGTTGTGGCCAAGCCCTCACACAGTTCATGGCATCTCTTGGCTCTTTTTGAGTCACCCCCCCCGACTGGAACCACATTTTCAAAATATTAAGAGTTGGGATGTGCAGAATGTTCCAAGTTCAGAACATTCTCATTCAAAACAGGCCATTGCAAGTGTTCCATTCTGAAACAGGAGGCCCTTCAAATGAAGGACTCATTAGTCTGGAATAACTGGCTCGATTGGTTGTTCTGACGGAACGTTCTGGGTATTTGTGTACAATGCGAATGCCTAGAATGTCCCACTGGAACAACCAGTTGAGCTAGTTGTTCCTATGGAATGAGCTCCTCATTTGAAGGGCTTCAGTTTTGGAATAGAACACTTGCAACAGCCTGTTTTGAGTTAGAACATTCCAAGCTTGGAATGTTCTGCACATCCCTAATTAAGAGTACAATCTAGACTAGCTAATTCCTTTAGGCATATTTAAGCATCTGTGTATTCCAACATGACTTTAATAAACTTTCCTTCTGAAGTACAGCTCCACCCAAAATCACATCAGAAACTGCCTTTGAAACACCTTAAGCTAAAAGAACAGGAATACTGTTGAGGAGAAAATAAACCTATGTCAGAAGCTCTGCTGATCATGCTGAGTTGCTCATTAACTTGCAGGGTAAATGTTTTATAACGAAAGTTATTAATATTCCAAAATTACTTCTAAAGTCGTTAACAATTCGATAATCAAAATGTATGTAAGAGAATTTTCAGCATTAATAGACACTTCCTACTTTTCTCATTAGAGTTGGGTGTTATCTAAGGATCGTGAAAAACAACTTCCTGGAGATGTGAATTTGTAAACTTTTCTTTCGCCATGAAATCCCTTTTGTGTAGTAAGCATGGAGCAAACATGTGTAATTTATTTGTAACCTTTCCAGAACAGAGCCCTCATTTCTCATGGGAACAACTGCAATTGATGCTGAAAATGTGTTTCACATTACTACATTTAAAACAAAACCCTAATCTTCTTCAATGCTTCTTAAGAGACAGCATGCCACACTGGGAAGTAATTTGTTTTCTTTATCTATCTTTCTCCATAACTTTTCTACTGTAATGTTCAACAAATATTTAAGTGCCAGCATGAAGTGGATTATTGTTAACATGTTGCAAGGAAATTGCATAGTGCTAAAGCTTGCAATAAAAATAAGCAGAACGCCCACTGTTAATACTCTGTAGTTAAGTGTATTAGCTGCTCTCAAAAGCATTAACTCCCACTCAAATAGCAATGCTATTTTGTCCAATCTATTACACTCAGACAGTAAAAAAGCAGCTGGGGACTATCTGAAATCTTTATGTCCATGTGCAGTATACTCAAAATTGTTTTAATAGAACTGAAAATTGAGTGTGTGCAAGATCTCTTACTTGCATACACAGCTTTGCATACACAATATACCCTTTCAGAAATTACACATCTCTTTTAGGATTCATAGCTTTTTCACACATTTCTTCTCTCTTTGGCATGCGAAGTATATTATCACACAAGCTATATTGAAAGGGAGCAGAACAAGTTCATGTGGGAAGAGACAGGATTGTCACTGAGGCCATGCCCGGTCTTAGTCACAGTAATAAGGCCCAAAGGTCATAACCCAATGATCTTAACTGTTAGGCACTTGGGCGCGCCCCCACCCCCCAGGCACTATGAAACATTTTCCCCATCATGCTGACCTCCACATAGTGTTGTGCTGTCCCAAGTGTTGATGAGAAACAGATCTCTGTACAAAATTCCACTGCCATCTTGGAAGGCATGCACAGAGTATTAGGAAGCGTAGTCCTTTACAGTGCTTTCCCCTTAGAGCTCTATGGAAAAATCAACAGAAAGGACTATATTTCTCAGTGCCTTCCAAGATGGCACTGGGGCTAGAGGGGGACTCATTTCCCTTAAAGGAGCCCCACTGATGCTGGGCAAAGCACAGCACTACATGATGGTAACAATGACCTCTGTACTACAGCCAAAGCTTTAGACAAGCAATTAGTCAGGAAGCTGCAATTAGGGTCCATGAGAGCTCTGCAGCCTACATACTATTTTCTTCCAGATGTTGTTCCTTTCAAATTGATGGACAATCATAATTATTACTGATCTAAACAAGCCCATCTATGTCTGGGTCACATTCATTCCTTCTCTCAAATATGAATATGAATATGATTATCCATTCTACATTATGCACCATACTAGGCTTGCAACATACTTAAAACAAAACAAAAAGTTGCTACTATACCTATTTCATGTGTCACGTTTTAAATCAATCCTAGAAAGAAGATCGTACATTAGGAGCTTTACAGTTTGCTTTAATTTGTAGCATAACAGCTTCCACCCTTTTTGTATGAGCCTACACTTCTTCCAAGGAGCACTGGAGGCATGCAGAGAGTGATTTTTTTAAAAAACAACAACAACTTTATAACAACCTGTGAGGTAGGTTAAAATAGCAATTTGCTCAAGGCTTCCTCTATGTTTCAGAGCTCAGTGGGCATTTGAAACCAGGTCTCCTTGATTCAAGTTCAACACTCCAAATACTATTTAAGTGAAGACGTGACAATACAACATTCAGCTTAACCAGCTGGGCCAGGCACAGAGCATCTGCACCTCTGGCTGGCCCACCCACTGCCGCTGCCTTCCCCCCCCCCCACCAGACGCTCGGCTTTCTGGCTGGTCAGCTGGCCTGCTTCTCGCCCTCCTGTGCTTTCTGGCTGCTCCTCCCGCCCACCCGCCAACTCCCGGCAGTGGCTGCCTCCTGCTCCCAGCGGCCAGGCCGGCCTACCCGCCCGGCCGGCCTACCTGCCCGGCCCGCCTCCTCCTCCTACCCCCAGTGGCCAGAGCGGCTGCTTCCTCGTTCTACTTCCACCAACCCTCCACTGCTTCTCCCAGCCAGCATGACTATTTTCTCCCCCGTCACTATCCTATCTGGCAGCTGCTCGCAAACTCTTGCGAGAGCTGCCACACATGGAAATAGTGACAGGTACATTTAAGAGAATTAAATATATAGAAGATATGACAAAAGAACTATACAACAAATTAAAGTACAATAACGATCACAAACCAAAGTTAACTATTGGTGCTCGGAATTTGGACACTTGAATGTTTGCCACAGGTACCAAAGTCTGAACTATGTTTTATAAGGATTAATCTGTTAAACAATGTGTGGTCGGACACAATAAATTCATTGAGGATGCAATGTGAATCTTGAGTCTGAAACTCCTTTGTGTGATACAATTATGTATCAGAAATCATATTTTGTAACTACAGCCATCAGCCAATTACAGAAACCTTTGATCAACTAAAATTCATATGACTAATTCACTATCAATTATTTAAATTTTCATCTGAGTAAAACAATACTTCTGAAGCAAAAATCACGTTCTGTTTTCAGATTACATATGTGTAACACAGTTGGCACCAGCCATTCCTTTCCAGGAAATCCTTTTTAGACAGTGTGCGCGATCTGAAGTGTGCCCACACACATAAACAAGTGCACAAGAAATCCAAAAATGGCCTCTCTGGTAGATTCAGCAGCTAGAAAGTGGTTCCTCAGTTTCCACTATCTTTTCTGTTATCTAATTTGCACTGGTACCCTGCCCTTCTTGCATATCATTCCACGGAGCATTAATCAGAACAACCTTGTAAAGTTGCTTAGCTGAACCATTCATATGTCACTGAGCAGTCCTGAATACATGTTTTCATTCTTTTTTACAATGAACTTTTGTGACAATCTGGCATATTTCTGTTTGCTTTCTGCAAACATTCATGTAGTTCAGTTTTGCAGACATTTGTGTATATCAAGCTAACTTGTCTTTTAACTGTAGAGATGAAGACAATTTGAATTTGGAGATGCACAACTCTCCAGAAATAGACAGAAACATGACCCATGAGACTGAAGGCCAAAGTTTCTGAAAACCATGGGCTTAATGTCAAGAAAATGATGGCTATATCAACAGCCATATCTGTTTCAATACACATTAGCTTTCATAGAAAATTTATAGGTTACACAACAGCCTTTGAGGGATATATTACTACTATGGGTGCTTATAATTCACTCACAACACTCAATCTTATACAGATAATCTTATATAGATAATCAAAGTTATCTGTACAACATTGTGGGACACCATCCTGAAGCACATAAGACTGCTGGCAATACAGCAAGAAATAGCTTGGAGCTATGGACTCACGCTTCTCATATTGCCCCTGTTAGAAAAAGGATCAATAACTGCTAGATAAAAAGTACTTCATTTTAAAGTAAGCCAGCTGAATAGCACCAAACTGACTTTCCTTCAGTGTATATTACTTGCTTACTAAAAATGCACAATCAATGTCTTTAGATTTCGGGGGCGGGCAACAGTAACATGTCAAGATAGATAGACAGATAGATAGAGTTTATTACGGTCATAGACCAGTTAATCTTTACATTTTACAAAATATTCGATTAAGTAATGCAGGCTTTATGAAACTTACATTCAGTAAAACAAAATTTGGCCACATTAAGAGACATCCCAGGTTTAAAAATGGACAGCAGATACTCCAAGTAAAAATGATTGGTGTGGCCAGGACAATTCTTTAACAACGGTAAAATAAACTTAGAACGTCTATCCCTATAACATTCACAATAAAGAATTACAAGGGCAGTGATCTCTATTTCACCTGCACCATAGGGACAAAGGCGCGCCACATAAGGTACCCGCTTGTATTTCCCTCTAAGACTGTGGTAGGAAGTACACTGAGGTGGGCCAGGGTCAATGCTCTCCTAAATTTAGATGCTAGAATGTTATCTAAATAATCGGCAGGTTTAAAATTAAAACCTTGAGGGCCTATATATAGACCTCTTGTCACGCATGCAGATTCCTCTTGCAGCTCTATATCTAGAGCCCGTTGTTTGATAAATTGAATAGCCTGATCGAATCCCCGCCCTATAAGTTCTTCCTGGGATGTACCAAGATAATGCAACTTAATTTTTAATGCTGTTTTCCATTTGGATATAAAGCTATCAGCTAATACTAGAGGGGCAAGGCCAATAGGAAAAAATACCTGGTTCAACCAAAATTTGATTATATGCAACTGTAGTTCTCTACTGGTAGAGTGTCACAAAATCTGGAAATTGGAATGGTAGATTTCTAAGGATCCCAGCTCTCTTTTAAAAAGAACGTTTGTGGATTCATGTATGTAATGCTGGTGAATTACCTGGAAGTTAGACTACAGTCAGGGAACAATAATGGATTCCTCCCTGATCTAGGCTGAGGTTTTGTATTTGGGCAGACTACTAAACCTCCAGTCAGGAAATGAGACTTCACAGGCCAGCAGGTCTTGGAGGGGTATTACTGTAAAAGCTCCTCTCTGCCATAACAATGTTGCTGGAAGGACAAAAGGACATATGCTCAGACTATCAGCCTGTTTTGTAAGACTGGGGAGCATCACTGCAGTGCCCTTCAGTACTATGCAGTACAGTGGAGCTGTGCAGTGGTTTTTATCCTCCAATTGCAGATGTTTCTAAAAGTATCATGTGATGTCTGCAAAGATATCCAGTTTAAATTGTTCAGAAGATGGACTTCTGAGCTCTATGCAGTCCAATGAATTATCACATATCCAACAATCACTTTCCTTCTGTCATACACTATTAGCCTAAATCTGACTTCCTGTTGCAACACTTTTTGAGAAAACACGCTCATGTTTTCTTCTAAGAAAGACTGGTGTGTTTGTTTTTTAAAAAGCTCATTATTTGGAAATTATGACAAGTGTTTATCTAGAAAATGGCTAATTGAAAAGTTAATCATTCAGAATTCACCTCATAATCTAACTTTCAGGCGCACACATTATGCATTAATGCTCCCAAGAGATAATTAAGAAAACAATAAGCCATTAAAAACATCAGGAATCTTAGGTGCTAAACCTCTAATCTAATGTCTTTACAGCTAGGAGTTAGTGTAACAGTATCAGTGTAACAATACTATAACAGTAATGTTATAGTACCACGAGCAAAGTAACAGCTTGACTGAAACCTTTATTTATTTTTACATTTACATACCACCTTTCATCTGAAGATCCCAAGGCAGTTTACTACAATAATAGGCATCATAAACACACAAATGTCCACTTCCTAAGCTTCTGTGCTACAACTGCTACTCCTCAAACATTCTGTAGTGAGCACTGGGGAGAACCCTCCCCCTGGGAAGTGGCAAAGAGAGCCAGGTAGCACCAGACGCTTTCATCCCTGAAGTGCAGGGCCGCCTTTCACCATTAGCTGGATGGTTTGCAATTCCTTACATATATTTTCCTGCAAAAATGCATCTTAATCAGATTTTTAAAGCATTTTTACTTTCAATACTGTAAAACTCATCATTCTAATCTAGTAATTATTTCTTATAGGGTAGATTGTAATGTTAATTCCATGAAACATTTCAGATAGATAGATAGATGGGAGGGATGTGCATGAATTGGTTTTATGGAGCGCTGAACTTGTTCGGAATGCGGGTGTTTGATCCGGTTCAGAAGCGGGGGGTCCTTTAAGGGGCAGGGAGGGTGTCCTTACCTGCCCCACCATTCCCCTCCTGCTGGTGCTCTCCCCAAAAGTGTTGGCCTGGGGCTGCAGCATACCTCTATGCAGCCCCGGTCAGCATCATACCAGAAACCAGTTCTCCCGGGTGGGGGTGGGGATAATAAATAAATAAGATGGATCCCTGTCCCCAAAGGGCTCACAATCTAAAAAGAAACACAAGATAGACACCAGCAACAGTCACTGGAGGTACTGTGCTGGGGGTGGATAGGGCCAGTTACTCTCCTCCTGCTAGATAAAGAGAATTGCCACATTAAAAGGTAACTCTTTGCCAAGTTTAGCAGAGGTTTTATTTCCTTTTTATGGAGATACTACCCAAACAAGATTACCTTCACAGAAAGTATCTTGAAGCAGTCTTTTAATGTCTTCTACTTTCTTACATATGAAAAACCAAAACACCCTGCACTCAGAAAGAGGAATTCTTTAATTGGGCTTAAAGACCTGGATCTACAATGAGTATATTTGAAAGCTCTCCATATGAACTTAGCTGAAAGGACTGCAATCTGTACTACTCTGATCCTTGAAAGTTAGAATGATAAGGTTAATTTATGATAGTCAATAATAAAAACATTAACTGATGTTTCTGATAATTTAATTACTGCTAAATACATGTGGGGATTATCAAATTCTATTGCAGTGAGCTTCTGAAAGATGAGTAAGGTAACTGTACAGACCTTCACTAATGGTCCGGCTAACAAAGTTCTTGTTCCAGAAGAGCAGTAGGAAAGGGAAGTAGCTTGATCATCCAGGACCACATACAGTCCCCTACATTTTCTACCCTTAACCACAGGTAGGAATTATGTCAGGAAAAATAATACTGTTAACAATAACCATGGTTCACCATAACCAAGATTTTAAACCAGCTTCAAACTTGGTAAAGAGTGATATGGGTCAAGTGCCTATGTAACAATTAGCATGTTAAGTCTGATGGGGATAAAAAGAGGTATGGGCGGGTGAGAGGGTCCATACAGTATGATCCTCTCACAGGAGCAACAGATGTAGGTGGTGACAGGTTAGGGTCGGGTAGTACTGGGTGAGACAAGCAAAGGTTCAAAACTAACCTGGGATTGGGTACCAGAGCCTGGGGGAGCCAATGAGCCGAACTGCAAAAAGTAAAAGAATGTTTGATAAATTTTAGCTAATAAAAATGACTCTCTTCCCACCCTCGCACAATCGGGGGTGGGGCATGGAAGAGAGGGAGAGATAGAAAAACAGAAGACGACTAGCTTCAATGTAGTTCAGAGAAAAAGGAGCAGAGCTCACAGAGAACAGTGCTGCCTTGAGCAAAGACAGGAATGGAACAAGAGTTGGCGCCTCCTGGCACTGAAACCTAGCCTCTATTCAAAATTACTTCCTATATACACCCGGGCATGGCCAGGACACAACCCATGTTAACGGATGGCCTACGGCCACTGGGCAGGGGGAGGTGTTCTGGTCAAGTACACAGAATTAATGGAAACTGAAAAATTCAAGAATGAGAATCTTAAAAAAGAAAGAATCTTAAAAAATTATTTGTATAGATAAGTCAAAATAATTACTATCCTACCACAGAAAAAGTCCATTGATATGGTCATTTATTAAAAATAAATGGATGTGGCAGAGCAGAAAGGTTACAAAGAAAACAATTCCAAACAGTGAGAATGCATTCCATTTATTTCAACAATGCCAAAGACAACAGTGTTAAATATATTTCTATCTTTTAATCCAGACAGCTACTACAATAGACTCATAAAGCAACTGTGACATAATCTTTAATGTTGTTACAGTGGCTGCTTCCAAGACTGAAATTTAAGTAACTATCAGCCTTTGGTGCATTCATAATTCCGCGTTCTGCAATTGAAAGGTGACACCTGCTGACCCATTTAACCAGTCTTCAGCATCAGCAGAAGTAAAGACTAAAATCAAGCCTCCAGGGGACTTGTCCAACAGTAAAGTAGAGAAAAAGTATAGAATATACAGTTAAGTACAAGACAGGATACAGAGAGGCCAGGAGAGATGTATTTGTCTGAAGACACACTGCCTTTTACTATGTCTATTCAGTCTTTTCTACATTAGGAGTAGCTTTCGAAAGTCTTTCACAGCCCTGCTACTAGTTAGATAAAAATTGATGGCCTGAAAATAACACCATTTAAAAATATACAACCATCTTTTAAAACTGAAACCACAACCTTGTATCAAAAACACTGGGTATGATACAATCAAAGCTAAGCTCAAAAATAAGTCCCACTGCTTGCAAAAGAAAGATATGTAATACATAATAATAAACTTTATTTGTTAAAATAAAGTTTATTATTTACCGCATAAAAAATTGTTTTCTGGGCACCACCTGCCAATTTAAGCACCTACCAATGAGACTTAATAGTGACTGGACCATGCCCATTAGCCTGTTTTTTAATTTAATTTTTTTTTTAGAGGGCAAAAATTGGACTTCTAAGGTCAATCATTTAAAATATGACTCAGTAAGTCATGCATTCTATTTATTATTGTTTAGATTATAATGTATGCATTTTAGATGGTTAAACAAACAGAATGGATACTTTATTTCCATGAATCCAAAAAGATAGTTCTTCCATCAACTACTAGTCCAGAAAGGTTCTATGACCTTCAAGTAAGCAATATTGTTTAGTCTTAAATGTGTAGAGTAAGTCAAACTCCTTATTGGAGCAATTTCACAAATTGCTCCCATAAGCAGATATATGTTATGTAGGCAAAAGCCATATGAGCTTGACCAGAGGTTTTGTATTATGCTCTTAAGTAGCATAAAGGTTCAGCTGCAGGCAGTTCTGTTTATCTGTTAGAGCAACAAATTAGTATGCAAGATTGTTCAGGAAATGTATAAATTAGAACCTTGATTTAAATCAGCTCTTTTACTTGGTGATTTAAATCACTTTGGATTAAAATCAACCCACTCTGCTACCTCCTGTTAACTGACATGCTAGGGACCTTCTGCATGTAAAACATGAGCTCTGGTATTAAGCTATAGCCTTTCCCCAAATGCTAAACCTGCACCCTCTTCCTTCAGACAAGAACTTTATTAATCTGTAAGAAACTATGGGCTTACCAGCTAATAAATTCAGCCTTACCTTATTTGCCTGGCAAAAGCTATTCACAAAAAAATCTCTTTGAAAAATCGGGGTGGGTGGGGAGGAATTAATTCAACCTGATACATAAATACAATCTTGTTATACAGTCTAGTCAAGACTCCTAGAGTATCAGAATTCCCCCCTGAAGTTCTACTATTTGTGCTGTGAGAAAAATGACTGAATTTGCTCTTTATGTTCTGCCACAAAAGAATCTGCCTAGTTAATACAAAAAGCATCAGTTCAATGGAAGTTTGCATTTAGTGAATAGATTTGCTGATACCCAATAGTTGCTGAAGATACCAAGCCCTTGGAAGTCAGTAGAATAAAATGGATTAATCAGAGTGTTCCCTGTTATGTTGTATACTAACTGCCTTAACAACTAAAAACTAAAAACAGAAAGAACAGAATACCATGGATATTTTTGATAGTGAGCTTCTGCTTCTGCCTCTGTGAAAATTTTGTCCCGT
Source organism: Hemicordylus capensis (assembly GCF_027244095.1). Classification (NCBI taxonomy): domain Eukaryota; kingdom Metazoa; phylum Chordata; class Lepidosauria; order Squamata; family Cordylidae; genus Hemicordylus; species Hemicordylus capensis. Next base: position 109,600,165 of record NC_069662.1, read on the forward strand.
TACCTCTAGTTTTAAATAATGAGGTTCTTAAGTAGCAGGGCTGGGCAAGACCTGCCTGAAATGTTAGAGCACTATTGTCAGCTGAAACAGACAATACTACATGGACCAATACTGTAACTCAGTATAAGGCACCTTTAAAGATGCTTTCTGTTTTTATTAAGTAGCAGAAGCAGAGCCAAGTTGTGGAAGGATTTGGGGCAAAGCTGAACTGGGTCCCAGTGTCACTTCTGCTCTGCCCCATTCCCTTAAGCTTATCTGAATGGGGCACTGCTGAGTGATATTATGGCTGGCAACAGCTCCTTCTCTTCACTTGTCCCTGTGTTTTCCCCATTCACTAAGGAGGAGAAGCTACTGCTGCATGTCTCAGTGACAGATCCTCCTTCTTTCCAGTTCTTTCCCACTGCACAAATGGGTCTGCTTCCTAGGGGTCACTCCATCATTGCAGGTGGCTGCGGGTGGAAATCCTTTGCACGGGATGGCAAGAGGGTGGCAAGTTTAAATCATTTGTGCTGCTATCTTCTTAGCCTGTTCCAGGACAAAAATTGGGACATTCCTGAGGATATTTGTAGATGGGAGAGCTGGATGGAGAAGGCTGTGGTAGTGCAAGAGACTCATGCTTCCACTGCCTTGTCTTGGCACCTGAATATTGGGCATGCTGCCTTGAGAGTTTGCCATGGGCCCTCAGGCTGATGCTATCCTTGAGCAGAGCATGAAATTATTTGTTCATGAGAGCAGAATTTAACAGCAAGAGTGCTGAAAAGAATGATCTGAACTGATGATACCCAAATGTTCCCATAAGTATGGAAACAACTTACTTATGTTGTTTGATATTAATGGAACCAGTGAGAGAGCCAATTCTGCAACATGACTTGAGATACTGCCTTAAACGTGCAGCCTTTTAAAGGTGTATAATCTCAGGCAACCTATTGGATGAGAAGAGGGACCATATAGGCAACAGATGAATTTACAAATTCAAGATAAGCCAACATTTGTTTAAGGAAGTTTGTTCTATATTTTAATGAAATTATTTTTTATGCCAATTAACTGCCTAAAGATGTTGGTAGTGGGCGGTATAAAAATTTATTAAAATAAATAAATAAATCTTTATTTTACTTGCTTTTTGAAAAATGAGAAGCAGATAACATATGTTTTTCATTAAAGTTTTGAATCAAACATAAAAATAATGTATTGAAAAAAATTAACATACAGCTTCTTCTTACAGAGGTCAACAGTTATGCACATGACTCCCTTTCCATATTCATAGTAAATGATATTTAGAAAAAGAGAATGAACAAATTAAACAGCTATGCAAATATCTGAATGGCATTTTAAAAAATATTGTCCCAATTCAATTCTTTTGCTACTTTCTTAAAGTAAAGTAAAGTTGTGCCATCGAGTCAGTGTCGACTCCTGGTGACCACAGAGCCATGTGGGGTTTACCATTGCCATCTCCCACGCATGAGATGATACCTTTCAGCATCTGCCTATATTGCTGCTGCCCAATGTAGGTGTTTCTCATGGTCTGGGAAACATACCAGCGTTGATTCGAACTAACAACCTCTTGCTCCCTAGGCAAGTTACTTCCCCGCTGCGCCATCAGGTGGCTTAAGGCACTGAAATTATAGAGGTAGTTTTACACGGAACAGTTCAAATCTAGATTTGTTTTCACTATACTTGCTTGCTCTAGAAACCTATTTGCAGCACATCATAAGAATATGATCAAATATTTTTAATACCACATGAGTTCATAAGGTCTGTCGAAGTGCAAAGACTTGGACAGAATGATCTTGAGCTGCCTTCCAGGTAGACAATTTTAATAAGTATATCATGGATCTGGGAAAACCCATAGGTTTACTAACCTTCCTTCCCACCCAGAGATAAACCATATCAATGGCTTTTTGGTGGAACTGAAGATTACACATGTCACTAAGCTAGCTTTTTAATTTCACTGTTAAATGGGAAATGACTGAAATAACTGACTTGAGCACATAGTATGGTATTCTTTATGCTTGGGAGTACACTAATGTTCAAGGGAGCAATTAAAATTATTTTACTGCACTGTAATAAAGAATCTGATTCTCTATTCAAGGACTATAAAACATGCATTTGTATCAGACGAAGAGTACACCACAGTTTGGTATATTAAAACATGCTATACAGTCCTACTTGAATGTAATTAAGATGTTAAATTAAAATAAAGGAGTACTGTGAACCATTTTTACAGCCAAGATTATAGAGCCTAGCAGACAAAAAATGAATCACTAAACATATATGTCTTTAAGTAACTGATATTTAATTCTTGCAAAAGTGTTTATTTTTCAGGAATATTTAAAAATAATTGCACATGCTATTAAAAGTTGTGTGAGGTAGTTCTTGCTAAGCTCTCCTGACAGTACTTTCTCTCTCGGCTCTTTTAAAAAGAGAACGCTCATCAAAATTAACCAAGAAGCAGGAGAGATCAACAAAAATCAACCCCTCTGTGCACTGCCTCAGTCTGGAAGTCAGCAGTGGCATGAGAAAAGTGCCAGCGCTTCATTAGAATTGCTGGCACCTCATTAGTCAGGATGTTGGTCAATGTAATTATTACTAGGATTCTTCAGAGATATTTATGGAAATAAGGAGATGTAACATTTTAAGGAGACAGATCACACCTTTTCAGATGATTTTGGTTAAGGGCTGTACTTTTGAAACGTATACTCTAAAATATAAAATATAAACACTGATGTATCTTATGTAGATAAGAAACAACTGTTATCACTCTAGCACACACAAAATCATTCATCCTACTGCACAGAAATTGTCTTATTGTGGAAATCTGACATCTGTAAGCTCAGATCGTAATTTCAGACATTTAATGAAAGCTGTTATGTGAACCAGTTCCAGCTGAACAAGGGCACAAGCAGATGTTGTATGGAGAAAAACATCCCATTAACTTCTTTATTGGCTTGTATGACTCAGTTTGTTCACTGATTAGCCACACCACAAACAGACTTCTGATACATCAGTGAACAGTTCTTAGGAGAATCATACAAGACATGTGTTCAGCTTGACCAAATTTTTTAAGACCCATGAATAAATTAGTTTGTGTCTCTGTGTGTTGATCTACCCCTATTACACATAGAGATACATGTGTACACTCATGCACACACCCATCCAGCCATTCAGTGTTCTCTCTAATTTTTTTCATCTGTGTGCAGAATGAGTTTTGTTCTGGGTGGCAGTATCAAGGCAGTGCACACGCATGTGCATTCAGAGTGGGACTTTCCTGATTAAACCTGAGCGGAATCGAAAATTAACTGAGTGGACATCAAAAACCACGTGAGCACGCATGCATGCACACACCTTAGAGGGAACACTGCAGCCATTAACAAAATATTCTTATAACTGTGAAGATTGTATTTAAAGGAACTGCTTTTGTGTTACTCTGATGTGAGACCTATAAAATGCAATATGCTTAAAGAGCTATAAATAGTTATGAAATGTTCCTCCTCAGGAAACAGCTTAGAAGAGTTCTGCTAAAAATACTTTAGACTATATGATATGCACTCAAGATGAAGTGATCACTGTAATAATACATACTACAAATTAGCTGAACTGATAGAAACAAACCCATCACTTGTGCACTGCAAAATATTTTGGGACAAATGTTTACGCACATCTTGTTAAAAGAGGGAGCAGCTGATATATCAACTTCTATTCCTGTACTATGTAAATTTTATTTTCTGTCTTACCACAGTAAGGAGCCTCTCGGCTAAAACAAGCTAAAGCTAAATTTTATGTAAAAAATGTGCAACGTATCAGTAGAAAGGCAATTTTTATTTATGTTAACCCAAGCCAAAAGACTCTTCAGCCTTTAATAACTCCAGTGACAATATTGGGTACCATCCAGCATAAGGATTATGTGAGCAAAACGGTTCCAATTGTGCAATGGGGACTGGGTAAGGGGTGATAGTCTATGGGCCAAAAGTGTTCTTCAGAACCATCTGGAGCAAGTAGCGTTTTGTAATCAGTATAAGCACAATGGCCTGTCATTATGTTTTAACATAATATTTAATACTTACACAATCAGATGATGTTAAAAATAGCCAAAAATTCTTAATAAGGAACAGTGATAATGAGATGGTTAAGCAACTTTACTAATGCAATGAATTCTATGTCGGACAAAAGAAAATGAAATAGAAGTATTTTTACATTAAGCTGCTGACATCATGAATTCATTTAAACACATACTAAATCATAACTATGTTTTCAAAATGTTTTCATTCTTTTAACTAATCATTCAAGTCATTTTACTATTACTTATATAGCACTTTTCAACCAAAAAGCTCTCAAAGTGGTTTACATAGAAAAAAATAAAGCAACAATATGGTTTCCTTATCTTTCCTCAAACCCCTCACAGTCAAAAATATACAGATACCAGCAACAGCCACTGGAAGGATGCTGTGCTGGGTCAGCTGATTTCCCCTGGGAGCCATTTCCTTTTTATTGCTCGTTTTCTATGTAAACAGCTTTGATAACGTTTTCTGTTGAAAAGTGGTATATAAATAATAATAGTAATGTACCAACAATCTAGTGTCTGCTTCCTCAGAAGAGCTTTCTCTCTGGCTAAATTTAATGCTTTGGCCTCTAGGGTCCTTGAAATTTGCTTTCAGAAGTATTTCATTGGCAGAGTTCATGCCCCGTTAGGCATGATCAAAGCTCTTTTCCATATATTTATTTACTGTATATTTTTATAAGGGTGCCAGGGAGAATTTGATGTTGCCATTGTTAAGATAATTGCCTGAGAGATCTGATGAATGCTTGCTCACACATTTTTTTTAAAAAGGGGTTAATACTACTGTTACCTTGAAATTAGCTAAATTTTAAGAACTTGCTATTTACTACATACCTAATGTTGGAAAATTAATCAGGTGCTTTGTTCTTTTTGATCTGCTGCAGCATTATTTTTATTTCTAGAGTTTTGTTATTATGGTCAATGGAGTTGTCACTCTCTTCTATTTATATGAGGGGTTTTTTTGTTGTTGTTGTTAAATGGTTGCTCTGTTCTTGATGCTCATACCAGCAAATAAACATGCAGAAACTTCGGATATAATTTCAGCAGGTTTCTGCAGCTTAGCAGTTGACTTCATTGTCTCTCTCAAGGAGTCATCACACACTGCTAATGATCAAAGTATTGATTCAAGTGGATGATCCATAACGCTTTTCAAAGGCAAAATTAAAATTCTGTGCAATCAAAACCATCTGTCCAAATGGAGCTCTCTCAGCATAATTACTTTTTCTCTTAGCTACATCTTGCACTGTTCTGCTGATGATTGAAAAAAAGTCTTCTTGTTATAATTTGGGAATCCTGACAATTTTTCTGACTGAAATTTGTCGTAAGCAGTGGTATCTTCTCCAAATTCCTTGGTATCCAGAGTTCACTGACATCATCTGATGGGACAAGTTGACCAGTGGATATACTGAACAATTATTGCATCTTGGAACTGAATTGATTTCCCCAAGTTTTCTGTAACATTTCCATGATACATTTCACATCTGCTTAATTTCATTCACTTTGGGATCTTGTGAGGTCTGGATATGCTTTGGTAGTTCGTTGTAATACCTAGTGCAAACTCCTTTATGAATTAAATTACAACTTTATTTATATAGCTGCCCCATAACAATTATTTTCTGGGTATACTGAAGCCTTTTGTCCCACCTGGTGTCTATATTACAGCATGTTTCTTCAATGCCTTGGCCTTGACCATTTTCAAACTACTAATGGGCTTCTGGGTCCATGTATAATTGAGCATATTTTTCAAGTACCATGGGTGATAATGAGAGAACATAACACACCAGGGAATTAAAGCTTTTAAATTCATTCATGTATCTTGAAACCATAAAGCCGTAACCGTTTCCCTTAATACAAGAATGAACTGTAACAGAAGGTTCATCAACTCAATGTTGACATGTTACAAATAGTGTTCTTGCATATGCTGCAAATAGTGTTCAAATTGTCTACACAAACTGACTTGTTACACATTATACTTTTATACTGCCTTTCAAAAATGCTGTCCTCTAGTGTCCTGTTAACTTGAACTGCATTGGCTGCCGATAAATTTCTGGGCAAAATACAAGGGGCTGGTTATAACCTATCAAGTCCTAAACGGCTTGGACCCTAGGTATTTAAGAGAATGTTTTTGTCATGAACCCACCAACCATTGAGATAATCAGGAGCAATGTTCCCTCTAAGGCATGCGCTCCCACAGTTTTTGATGTGCGCTCACTTAATTTTAGATCCCACTCATGTTTAATCAAGAAGGTTTCACTCTGAATGCATGTGCACGTCACACACTGCCTTGATACTTCCATCCAGAACAAAATGCATTCCGCACACAGATAAAAAAAATATTAGAGAGAATACTTATCAGGAGGGGCCTGTCTGCAGTTACCACCGGCTTGTCTGGTGGCTACTCGGGGACGGACCTTCTCTGCTGCTGCCCCGAAGCTTTGGAATGTGCTTCCTGCTGAAATAAGAGCCCCCCCATCCCTGACAACTTAAAAAAAGCCTTTAAAGATGCATCTATTCACGCAGGCTTTTAATTAATTACTGTCTTAATAGTTTCGACATTGTTTTAAAATATTGTTTTAAAATTTTAAATTGTTGTAAAGTTTTTTTCCTGTTGTCATTTTTTTAAAACTAATGTTTTAACCTCTTCTGTTGTCATTTATTTTGTTTTGTTGTAAACCACCCCAGAGATGTAAGTTTTGGGTGGTATAAAAATATGTCAAACAAAGAAACAAAGAAACAAACAAACAAACTAACTAACTAACTAACTAACTTTTCAACAGCTCCCATGTCCTGAATCCAGATTTCCTGAATCCAGATGATGAAGCTATCCCTCAGCAATTGAATATAGGCTTAATACAACAACCAGTGTTCAAATATTGTGTTCAGTAATTGCTTTGCAAAAAACTTTTGATTTAATATAGATGTGTCTAATGTAAGTATACTGTATGTAATGCACTTGCCTATTATTCTTAAAAAGATGTATGTTGTTCTAAATTCCCCCCCATTTAAACTACTTTAAACTACTGTGTGTACTTCCACACTACTTCTACATCTTTATCGTACATTGCTTGATTGTGAACAACTGATATTGCAGCCAGGCACCATGCGCCATGGATTTTTAACTCCTCCCCCCGCCCCACAAATCCTAAAATATTTAATTTCTCCTTAAAAAGCCAACATGGTTAACATTAAATTTCATCACCAACATGCAGTCTCTAAAAATAAATTTATGTCTCTCTCACACACACATTCAGTTACCTACCAAACATGGTTATTCATTCAGTTTCATCTCACAAAAATGGGTCTTATCTGCCCAGTCTTGCCCAGTAAGTACTAGCTTCTGCTTCTGGAAAACAGGCTTTTAGTTTCTGTTTCTAAGGAAACTAATGTCACATGTTCAAAGAGGCAGGCTGGGTAGTAGGATTGTTGTTTGTGGTGTGGCTGGACCAAGGCAGAGGAGTTAGTTAAGGCAGAAAGAATGTATTACATTTGTAGAGTTGTTTAGCCACCATATAGTCACCGTTATCTATTAATGTTTTTGCTGCTGCGGCTGCTTCTTTGAACATAATAAGCTGGTTGGTGGGGGGAAGTGAAGATTTCTCATCAAAGGTCATCATGGCCAATAACTATACTACGGTCATAGATTAGTGTGTCCAAAACCCAAAACATACTATCTCATTTACTCACTACAGATAGTACTGGCCAACACATAGATTAAAGATTATACTTTTCAACAATTTTTCATTCCCTCCGCAGCCCCCTGAAAATCATTCAGGAACATATTTGGGGTGTTTATGTGAGTGCAAACAGCTGCAGAAGGAAGAGGAATCACTGAAAATCATTCCTCCCACTGCATGAGTGAAAGCATTCTGCTTGCACATTACTCTGGGTAATATCCATTAGTTGTGTAAACATCTTGTCTATTGAATTGACTTTCAAGCAGAACAAGTTAATTTTTGTTGACAAAAGACAGAGCAACTTCACTCCATCTATTTGGCCTGGCCTTCCAAGGCTTGTAAAGTGTTGTTGTTGTTTTTAAATTTATTTTAATTGGTTTTAAATAGTTGTAATCATTTTTGAATTATTTTTATATTGTTTTTAGCATTGTTTTAATTGTGGGTTTTATGTCTTTTTAAAAGTTATTGTACACCACCCAGAGCCTCTGGATGGGGTGGTTTATAAATGTAATAAATAGATAAATAAATAAATCTATAATTTAACAACTTATGAGGTGTGAGCAGGTAACAGAAATGAAGTGAACCCTTTGATCTTCCTCTCAATGTATTTCTTTTGTGATTACGGTGTATCACAGTTTGAGAAACTGGCTTAGTGTCACAATAGAAAGATTGTTAAAATCTTCTTCTCATTATAATTTTGTACTAGACTAAGAAAAGACAAGATCCAAAAAGCTGCTTAGACTCACATGAGGATACTAGCCCAGTAAAATGCAACTGAATCAGTTATCTTTATGCCATATTACAAATTGATATTAAGAACTCCACTCAGTTTCCTATACAGTTTGCAATTCAGTATGATAGAGCTGCTGTTAAAAAAAGAAAGAAAAGTCTGAAACTCTATTAGATTTGCAGGAGGTGGTTCACAGGCTGAATCCCAATGAAGCAAGGACATAGCAGGAGACCATATCTTCACAGTCAGACTAGAATTAAACTGAATAGGTATCCCCACTTTCACTTTTACTGCCTATGGAAATGTTCTGTCTTCCAAAAAATATGTCCATGAGGTCATGCACCCTCAGGAACATATTTTTTGAAGCACAACATTTTTTTGAAAGCACAGAGCACTTCCATAGGCAGGGAAGGTTAGTCAGTGAAAATTGCCCCCCCCCCATGCATGCTGCAAAAATGGGAAAGCCTCTGGCTGCATTAAGAGTAGCCTCTGGCTGTGTCCTCGCTTGTCAGTCGATGTTCTTTAGATCCTAACTGATAAATATAAGCTGGCTGGATTTAATGTTGGGCAAATGTATCCTGTTGTGAAAAGTCCTATCTCTGGGCTTTTCATTTCTAAGAGTATATCCAGCAAAGTCTATTATCTCACACCTCAGAGTCAAAAATATGAAGAGAAAATTGTATCTCTTAAAAGATTATACTATTTAAGCACTGCTGCAGAGGTTAAATAAAGTTTTGAAGCAACAAGGACAAATTAAAAACCGAAAGCAAAGTGAAAAATGGAGTTAATATATAGCAGAGCAAAGATGGTAATGCACTTATTAGAACTGGTGTTGATTATTTGGCAGGGGGGTGGGAAGAGAAAGATTGCTCAGGAAATGATTGTACTAACCTAAGAAGTTCTTTAACAGTTTCCCAATTTGTGAAGGCCTTGTTAATACTGTGTAAATGTAACAAACCATTTACAATTACACTTGGGGATAAATATGTATATGTATTTATCTTAGATACATATTCTTAATATTATTATTTTATACAGTGACATCCATACACGTCACTTTCCAATAAAACAGGATCAAAATGATAATTTAAAATCAGTGGCAGTGGTGGGGAGGAGGAGAGAAGGATAGTAAGGGATGATTGGTTCCTCTTGGGAGTGAGGATTAAAGAGTTAAGCCTCATGGAAAATAGATGATTTAGAAGGTGTATGTTGTGGGGGCATTATACTACAGTCCATGCAGAAGCAAATCTGACACACACTGACTAAGTTGCTTTTAAATAATCTTAATTTTAATTAAATAGTCTTTATTAAAACAAGTAGTCTGAAAACCTAGCTCTTTCATGAAGCCTTTGGCACTGTACTTCAGCTTTAGTTTCAGTAGGGAATGAAGTAAGTGCAATTGAACTGAATACACATTTACCCTGTTAACCCTTGTCAATCTCTCTCTTGTGCTGAATCTTCAGTTTCAAAGAGGCACTATAGCCTGAGGTCTTTTCTCATGGTTTGTGTGTATATGAGCCTGTTCATATGATACATTAGCAGCCCACATGATGAGAAAGGGAACACACCAAGAATACATTTGTTGTTATATCTCCTCCTACCATTATCTTGTGGCAGGGCTGTTCCTCTGACTATCTGGACTGGTGTAGATAGGCTGGTTAGATAAACAGCATTCCCCATGGGGAATGCAGACCCACCATTTAAAGGAAAAACTGCCTACAAGATGTTACTGTTGCTCAATAATAAAGAGAAAACAAACCACTGCAAAGAGTGTGGCGCTTCATTCAGAATGATTGGGAATTGCCCATTATGGATTATATTGTCTTTAGGTGGACAATATGTGGACAGGAGAGCGGGTCTTGTGGTAGCAAGCATGACTTGTCCCTTTAGCTAAGCAGGGTCCACCCTGGTTGCATTTGAATGGGAGACTAGAAGTGTGACCACTTTAAGATCTTCCCCTTAGGGGATGGAGCTACTCTGGGAAGAGCAGAAGATTCCAAGTTCCCTCCCTGGCATCTCCAAGATAGGGCTGAGAGAGATTCTTGCCTGCACCCTTGGCGAAAAAAGCAAGATGCACGCTGAATCAACAGGAAAAAATTAGTAAGCTTTTTCCCCCTCAACAAGGTATAGGAGGAAAGGCTGCCTCCATTAGGATTTTGGTGTTGAGTTATTGTTGTTTGAGCTCAGGGAGGAGGAAAAGTGAATATTTCAGTTCTCTGAGGAAGGACTAATTCCGAAATGGGCTCACGGATCCTGGGCTAGCCTATAAGGACTTTTTTCATCTTGGCAAGACTTTACCTAAACACAGAAGACGTTTCTGTTCAATTTACTGAGATGCAATATTCTTTATACATGCATGTGCAGATACAACTAGCAAGATCACTGTCATTGTTACTCATTTAAGGATTTTTCACCATTGCAAGACTTTTATTCATTTTTTATATAGATTAATTCTCAATATGGATAAGAAAAACATTTTTTTCATACATCCATGCTGTTTTTTTCTAATACATATATGTTTGGGTTTGAATTTGTATTCATCTTTAACAATGACTTTTGTCCAGATTATTGAGATGCAATATCTATGTCATATGTATGTGCAGATACAGACTGCAAGATAATTGTTATTGTTATTCTAGATCATCAATATAGCATCTTCCGTTATAAACTAAATGGATATATGTGTTTTGCTTATTTCCTCCACATAGATCCTCAGATCTTTACATGCTGCACAGTTTGTGTTATTGCAATTACTGGCACCCTTTTTTGATTCTCCTCTGTTTCTACATTCTGCACTCTTGGAGAAGCTGCTGCCAGGCTGGGTAGGCAATACTGAGCTAGATGGACCAAGGGTCTGACTCAGGATATGGCAGCTTTCTATGTTCCTAATATAATTGTCTTTTCATTACTTAATTCCACATTAAGAAATCCATTGGTTAAAGAATTTCACACAGCCAAGCTGCAATGTGATTTGTCTGTCTCACATACAGCAATTTACAGGGCACAATCCATGTTTTGTTCATCTAGACAAGGGGGCTACAGTGCACCTCCTAGCCAGAGGTACACCTAGGTAATTTTGGAGCCTGGACCCAAAGGCCTTTGGAGCCCCCCCACCTGCAAATTAAGCATCATTTTTATCACAAGTTCTTGAGGGCAGAAACCACACCACCCAGAACAGACTAAAGAGGATTTGGGAGCCCCCAGGGGGTGTGGACACCCTGGGGTGAGAGTGCCTCTGCTCCTAACACACACTCTCTCTCTCTCCCCCGCCCCCACCTTTTGGGTGACTGTGGAGAATGATAGTAGCTACTGCAGGAGGAAAACTGAGTATCCACCAGACTGGGTTAATGATGAGAAAAAGGGGATGATGGAGCTACAACTCTGTGATGCAATGGGAGACTCACACCCTGGTGCTCTGTCAACAAGAATGTGGACTTGTGTCAATACAATAATGAAATGAGTAGGGAGCAGTACTGCCTAAATGACAAAGGCTTTCCTCCCGATCCTGCTAACCCTACATTTCTCACAGGACTTTGAGAGGAAAGCAGGAGGCATGTACTGAATGAGAAGAGCCAAGAACATGGTGGTGGTGAAGCATTCACGGCTGACCTCTCAAATGGGCCACTAGGCCTCCAAGGGTGGAAGAGAAAGGAGCTGCTGTGTTGTTTGCTAGCAGCATCTCTTTTCCCTTCCCTCCAAGGGCTGGTTGGGGAGCTGCTGCCACAGAAGCTGAAGGAGAGGGAAAAGCTGCCAACAGAAACTGGGGGCAGGGAAATAAGAGGTATGGAACAAGCGGAATCTCCCACCCCAGGACCAGTGCAACTTGCCACTAGCCCTGCTGTCACCAGCACTGTCCAGGCACAACTTTGGAGTGCTCTGGCTGGATGTGAGCCCCCTGCTATGGGCATTAAAAAGTGTCCAATAATGCTGAACCCTGATGCTGGATCATATAGGTCTAGCCTACAAAGGAAAACTACTAGGTTAAATGGAAAACATGTTTTTCTACGGTGTATATTATATAGGTCTAATAAGGGACAGGAAATCTTCTCATTTGTTCTGCTATGAAAAGAGGTATCTAAATATTATAAACATCATCCACCACACAAGATGGAAATTACCATTGGATAAAATCTGTTAATAGTGATCACGTGACAATTACTCAAAGATCAAAGGAGATGGGTAAGCGGAAGAATTCAAATGGCTCCACCTAGATGGTCACAGTATTCAGCTGCACATTCTAGGGTAGAAAACACACACTTCCTAATGCTAACATCCAAGCACTAAATTTACTAAATGAACAACATTAATATCCTTGCTTTTGCAGGCTCTCTGTGCTCTTGTGGTTTTAAGATACTAAAACATGGAAAAGAAAACTACTTTAACTGAAAAAAGTATAGCATCACCTTCTATAAATACATTCTTGTTGAGAAGCAGTTAAAATACATATATCCACACATCTATACAAATCAAAGAATTACACAAAGGCTCTCACCTGTTAACTTATAATACATTATGCAATAAATCATTTTTCTTGTTCCTTTAATTGAATGCAAGTGTATTATCTTTTTTACAAAAAATATCAACCATTCATATTTTACATATTTTTTATTGTGCTAGTATCTGAATATAGTCAGATCAGAAGAAGAAAAAGATGAATGGTATTTTGCAAAATCCTAGATAACAGCCAGCATATATAATAGAGTTTTGAATATTATTTTTTATGGCATGGGGTACAAAACGTGTCAGCTCTATTGCAGCTACTGTGAAAGAGACTATTTACAATCACTAGACGGTGGCTACAAGGATGACACAAAAGACCAAACACAGTACTTCATACCACCATAAGTCCATTTGTATGAAGGTAAGCTATAATGACATCATAGTGACTAGATTTTTTAAAAAAAAATCATTGCCATCTGCTTCAGCTCCTTAGAATGCTCTTGAGATGTAGTCTTTTTTTTTTTTTTGCAGGAGGGGGAGCTTTTGTTTGGGAGGAACACGGGGCATGGCCCAGATGCACCCACAGAAGCACCAGTATTTGGCCATTTGGATTTCACCTACTGGATGAGATGAAACAAGGTAAGAGCATAGTGTTCCTTTCTACAAGGAAAACACCTAATATAAGCACATGTATATTGTAAGCATCCTAAGCACATTTGTATGATCTGCCTTCAGAACAGAATGAAGTTAACAACTAAGTATTAATATAGTACTTCAGTGTTCAAAGCATTCATTGCAGCAGTCACAATCACCTGGTAAGGTAGGTCGATACTACTATGTCCCCAAACTGCAGTGGTTTCACTACGGAGATGAAATCTACTTCTTAATCTCTTATCCACTATGCCACACAAGATGTCAAAATAAGGACCATCTGAGCACACACAAAGCTCCAAATGTAAACCCAAACTACTGGATTTGCAGCCAATGGGTTTGATATTTTATGTAAATAATACAATCCCACTTTATCAATGCTTCCTTCCATGCCTTAGCCTCTCCTTTAGATGAGGACATAAATGAGATAAATCTAATGGAGGTGGTATCTCCTGTGTCGCTTGCATCCTGTCATCAGGAAAACCAGGAACTTGTGTCTAAGTTCACAGAAAATGAAGGCCCCCAGTGGACTAAATTGCATTCTGTAGATGCCCAAATGCCAATACTTGATAATGCTGACCCAAAGGGAATTTCTCCTTTCTGCACCGTCCCCCTTTTAGACTCCGGTTTGGTCAATAAGGCACTTACCAACCTTGTAGAGATGGCCCTAACTGAATATCCACAGGAGGAGAAAAAATAAGTGGCTGGGAATACTGACTGATCCCTGTTTTGATGAATTAAACACACTTCAGAATCCATCAACAATGCCCATCCCCTCTATTGCTTCTTTAGGCTTCGGGTTCACCTGTTTGCTCAGAAACGTTGACTGCAACCAAACTGGTGGACCAGCAGACACAACCGCAGCCTTTCGAACAAGATGGGGGAGGCAACTCTGTGCCACAGCTAATTAACCAAAAAACTGACTCTAGCTGTTTTGGTCCCCATACGGTGGGGGTAGAGGAGACTTTGGCCTCTGGCGATCGTAATTGACTTATGAGTGTTGTTCCTAAATTAAAATTGTTAAATTGGAATATTGCTGGGTGGAGGAGATGCTCTGCTGATCCCGGTTTTATCTTATTCCTAGCAAATTATGAAATTTTACTTTTACAGGAGACTTGGGCTGCGAGTCCTTTTCAAAAGACTACACAACTTTTTCTATAGATGCCAAACCAGCTATAAGAGCTAATTGCGCAAGGGAGGCATTGCTGTCTTAATCTCAAACAGGTTCATCTTAAGGTCATTCCAAATTGGCAGATTAGATGATTTAGCACTTGCAGTTTTCATTGATGCTCATGGTGTTCAAATTTTGGTGATCACGGTTTATATTCTTCCAGAAGAGTCTAGCCCTATGACTTATGATGTCTGGGATAAGCTAGAGGATTTTATATCCTCTCTTGAAGTGAAGTATCCTGGTTCACAGATTTTAGTTGCAGGGGATTTTAATGCCTGGCTTGGGTCGGATAATAACGGCCTTTTTAGTAGATTTCACTGTCATTTTAAGGGCGATTTTGTTTCTTTTTCACTGCTGTCTAGACTCTCTAGAAATGTCAGATCAAACTTGAGAGGGCTTAGATTACAAACGGTATGTTATCGGCTTGATCTTCATATTTTAAATGGTGCTATAGAGTCAGATTATCCGGCCCATTTTACTCATTGGACCGGTAACAACCCTTCGCTGATTGATTATATGGCCATTTCCCGTAATATGATACCTTATTTGGCTTTTTTGGGGGGGGTGATCTCTCACTCTGAAAGTGATCATTTTCCCCTTGAGTGTTGCTTTTGGGTAACTGACCGGACATCTGGGAGAGACTGTGTAAATGCCAGTGGAAATACTGAAAATTTGGTTCCAGGTAGAAAGTGGACAAAAAGTAGTGCTTTGCAAGTTTCTGCTTTACTGCATTCTGTGGAGATGTCTAAATGGCGGGATCGGATTTTAAAATTATCCCCCATCCATCAGATGGAAGACATCCTTGGCTCCAATGAAAATATTGCAAATTGTATTTTCTTGGCTATGTCAAATTCTAATATGGAGTCTATGCACCCAATCCGACTTTCATCCAAGCGATGGCATGACAAAGAATGCCGGGCAGCAAAAAAGGAACTGGTGGCAGCTTTTAAAAGCTTCACTATGGACACTGGTAGCTTTCCCAGAGTGGAGGTTGCAAAAAAGAAAGCTCAGTATAAACAACTAATTAAGAGGAAGAAGGAAGAATCAATCAAAGAGGGCTGGAAACTCTTGATAGAGGCAGCTAAGGAGAGAAATCAGATCAGGTTTTGGAAATTGGTGACCCCTGCATTAAATAAGTCAACACCTTGTCTTCCAGCATGCATTTCTGTTGAAACCTGGGAAGCTCACTTTCGCACACTGTATCAAAAACCAGCTATCAAAGCCAGTGGTAGCACTGACTTTGAACAGCAACTCCAGACTCTCGATACTCCAGCGTGGCCCCCTGTAACACATGCAGAGGTGGAGAGGCTGATAAATTCATTCCCCTCTGGGAAAGCTCCTGGAATTGACAGTATCACTATAGAGCAGGCATCCCCAAACTGCGGCCCTCCAGATGTTGCTGAACTACAACTCCCAGCATCCCTAGACACAATTTTTGTGGCTGGGTATGCTGCGAGTTGCAGTTCAGCAACATCTGCACGGCCGCAGTTTGGGGATGCCTGCTATAGAGGCTCTTAAAGCAAATATGAGCTGGTGGGTCCTGCTCCTTTCCTCTCTCTTCATGGCTATAGATGTAACAGCGTAAATACCAAATGAGTGGAAAGTAGCTATAGTGGTTCCAATCTATAAAAAAGGACTTAGGAGCGATCCTAAAAACTATTGCCCAATCAGCTTGCTAAGCATAATTAGCAAAATATATGCTAAACATCTGTACTTAAAGCTAATAGATTGGCTTGAGGAAAGGGATATCCTGGCTCTAGAGCAGGAGGGCTTTAGAGAGGGAGGATCCACTTTGGATCATGCCCTGGTTCTTCAATTCCTGTCGGCTAAATATTCAACGAAGCCACATAGAGGACTGTTCGCAACCTTTGTTGATTTAAAATCAGCGTTCGACCTTATCCCCCGTGAAAGACTCTGGAAAAGACTTTGGGATATGGGTATCGAGAAAAGACTGCTTTTGTTAATTTTTACTTTATATTCTGGTTCTACTCCAAAGGTACGTTACAACTTCCGAGGGGCTCTGACTGCTGCAATCCCTTCAGATAGAGGGGTCTGTCAAGGATGTATACTAGCCCCTATGCTATTTAACCTCTATATTAATTCTATAGTTTCTTTTATTTCCTTTCCTTCCACACATCCTCCCAAGATCGCAACTAGGCATGTCTCCATTTAACTATATGCGGATGATATGGCGATTCTCTCACTAACACCTATTGGCCTAAAGCATGCTCTCCTTTTGTTAGATAAATACTGTACTCAGGAGAACTTGGAGATCAATTACCCAAAGACAAAAGTTATGTTTTTTGCAAACTGGCCCAGAGGGCACCGGTGGTCAATAAGCTCACATAGGATAGAGCAGGTTAAGTCCTTTAGGTATTTAGGAGCATTATTTCATTCTTCCTGTTCACACAAACCTCACCTCGACTCTGCAATTTTAAAGGACAAACCAGTAGTTAAATCAGTACTCTCCTATTATTATACTAAGGGTGCATCCTATGTTCCGGCCGTGGCCAAACTATTCTCGGCAAAGGTTTTGCCTCAACTTTTTTATGGAGCTCAGTTGGGCAAAGGCATAGTTAAAAACCTTGATCCGTTGGAGGCACTGCAGTCTAAATTTTTAAGAGCTGTACTGGCTATTCCTAGATGTGCCCCCTTGGTGGCTCTGAGAAGAGAGGTCGGAATGGTTAGGCTCCAGACATGCCTATGGAGAGTCATTATTCTTTACTGGTTAAAATTTTATTTTTTACTCTTTTAAATTCAGATGGCATATTGAGGCCATTGATAAGCTGGCCCGCTGTGGATACTCATTAGAGGTTATACATGAGCTCGGTTACAACAGAGCTCGTACCCAAATTATTCAATGCCTAATGGATATTGAGCTGCAGTATGAAATCTCCCAGATACCCAAAAGATTGTTCTTGGGTGATCAACTGAGTGGATTTAATTTGGCCTTCTATCTTCGGGTAGTTACGATTCCTGAATATAGACGAGCCATGACGCTGGCCAGATTAGATGTTTTTCCGTCTGCAGTCCTGTTTGGCAGATATTTATTTTATTATTTATTAGATATGCAGGAATTCCTTTGGCAAATCATTTTTGTCCTTGTGACATGGGCTGCATTGAAACAATAGCAAATGCCTTTTTACATTATAGTTTTTATGATGAAGCCAGAGGAAAGTTACTTTCTCCTCTCTTGAGAAATCTTAATGGAAGAGATGATGATGTCTTATTGAGGTTTTTATTTTCTTTATGCGATGAAGTTAAAATTAGAACTGTGGCAAAATATTGTTATATTCTCTGTAAAACACATTCTAATGTTTAGTTCATGTTTGAAATGTTCGTATTTGTAAAACTGCTGGTAAAATGACCGAATAAATATTATGTACAATATACAATCCCACTTCAGATCCAAACTCAGATATAAAGCACCTCAAATATTGTATTTAAACCCATTTTCACTTCATTGGCAAATATGTTTCTTTTTTTGTACATTTCTCTTATGTTGGCTCTAGATTACTATTGGTTGCACCTCATTAAACAGATGGAAAAGGAAACATAGATATGGCTATAATAAAACAATGTAATTGATTTTAACAATATAGACAGAGGTTTGTTTGTTTGTTTATTTATTACATTTGTACACCGCCCCCAAAATTTAACAATTTAAACATCACCGTGAATTAAAACCTTAAATTTTAAAGAACAGAAAAAGCTTGGGTGAAGAGGTGGGTTTTCAAATGCTTACTAAAAATTTTCAGAGATGGGGAGGATTGTAACTCAGTAGGGAGTGCATTCCACAGTCTCAGAGCAGCAACCGAGAAAGCCCGTCCCTGTGTGGCCACCAATCGAGCTGGCAGCGACTGGAGATGGACCTCTCCGGACAACCTCAATGGGCAGTGGGGATCATAACGAAAAAGACATTCTCTTAGATACCCAGGGCCTAAGCCATTTAGGGCTTTGTAAGTTATGACAAGCACTTTGTATTTTGCCCAGAAACCTATTGGCAGCCAGTGTAACTCTATCAACAAAGGAGTGATGTGGACTCTCCAAGATGACCCAGAGACCAACCTGGCTGCCGCGTTCTGTAACAACCGAAGCTTCCGGACTACGTACAAAGGCAGTCCCACATAGAGCACATTGCAGAAGTCAAGTCTGGAGGTTACCAACATATGTACCACTGTTTTGAGGTCGTTCATCTCAAGAAATGGACGCAGCTGGCGTATCAGCCGAAGCTGATAGAAAGCACCCCTGGCCATTGCCTCAACGTGAGAAACCAGGGAAAGGTGTGGATCCATAAGTATTCCCAGACTGTGAACCTGTTCCTTTTGGGGAAGTGTGACCCCATCTAGAACAGGGAGATCAAAATCGTCTCTAGAGTTCTGACCCCGCACAATAAGTACCTCCATCTTATCTGGATTCAGTTTCTAGATCCATTACTGCTTCCAGGCAAGCATTTAGGGAAGTGATGGCATCTCCTGAAGAAGTTGACATGGAGAAGTAGATTTGAGTGTCATCAGCATACTGATAACACCCAGCTCCAAATCCCCTGATGATCTTTCCCAGCGGTTTCAAGTAGATGCTAAACAGCATTGGAGAAAGTATGGAGCCTTGAGGAACACCATACTTAAGCTCAGATTTTGAAGAGCAACAGTCTCCAATCGACACCATCTGGAATCTGTCCGAGAGGTAGGAGTGGAACCACTGTAAAACAGTGCCTCCAACCCCCAACCCCCTCAGACATTCCAGAAGCATACTATGATCGATAGTATCGAAAGCCGCCGAGAGGTCCAAAAGGACCAACAGAGTCACACTTCCTCTGTCAATTCCCAATTGGAGATCATCCATCAGGCCGACCAAGGCAGTCTCCACCCCATAGCCTGCCCAAAAACCAGTTTGAAATGGGTCTAAATAATCAGTTTCCTCCAAGACTGCCTGAAGCTGAGAGGCCACCACCTTCTCAATTACCTTACCCAGCCATGGGAGATTGGAAACAGGCCTATAGTTGCTCAACTCTGAGGGATCTAATGCAGGCTTCTTTAGAAGAGGTCTAATAATTGCCTCCTTAAGACAAGGAGGAATCCTGCCCTCCCTCAGAGAAGCATTTATGATTTCTACCAGGCCTCCCACAACAGCCTCCCTGCTAGATAAAACAAGCCATGTTGGACAAGGGTCAAGAGAACAAGTGGTAGGCCTCACCATTCCGAGCAGCTTGTCCACGTCCTCAGGAGTCACAAACTGAAATCGACCCAGTCGAATCACATAAGAGGAGTTGCCGGACACCTCGAGTTCAGACATCAAATTAATTGTGGAGTCTCCATCTAAGTTGGCCCGAATCCGAGAGATTTTATCTACAAAAAACTCTTCAAACACATCGCAGCAGGTAACTGATGGCTCCAAATTCTGATTCAAGGAAGAGGGGGCACTTACTAGCCCCCTCACAACCCTGAACAACTCCGCTGGACGTGAACTCGCAGATGCAATACAGGCAGAAAACAACCGCTTCCTTGCCGCACGTATTGCCTGAGCATAGATATTTAAATGTTCTCTATGTCATAATCTGTTGGATTCGAGTTGAGCTTTTCTCCACTTGTGCTCCAGTCGCCTACCTTGACGCTTCTGCCCCCGTAGATCTTCTGTATACCAAAGGCCCTGTTTTGAAGCGGGTCGGAGGGGACGCTTAGGAGCAATCGTGTCTATCACCCTGAGCCATTTTTGGAAGGGCGGTATAGAAATTGAAATAACAACAACAACAACAACAACAACAACAACGCGAAACTATTCAATACCAATGAAACAAAGCAGGCCTACAAGAAAGAACAAGTCAAGAACCGAGCAGAAAAATGGAAAAATAAGCCCCTTCATGGTCAATATTTGCACAATATATTGGAAAATCCGACATCACCAAGACCTGGCAATGGCTTAAGAATGGTTACTTGAAGAAAGAAACAGAGGGTTTAATACTGGCTGCACAAGAACAGGCACTAAGAACAAATGCAATAAGAGCAAAAGTAGAAAAGTCTACAACAAACAGCAAGTGCCGCCTTTGTAAAGAAGCAGATGAAACAGTGGATCACCTAATCAGCTGTTGTAAAAAGATCGCACAGACTGACTACAAACAAAGGCATGACAAAGTAGCAGGGATGATACACTGGCACATCTGCAAAAAATATAAGTTACCTGTAGGCAAAGATTGGTGGGACCATAAAATTGAAAAAGTTGAAGAAAATGAAGTTGTAAAAATATTATAGGACTTCCGACCAGACAAACATCTGCCACACAATACACCAGATATAACTGTAGTCGAGAAGAAAGAAAAACAAGTCAAAATAATTGACATAGCAATACCAGAGAATAGCAGAATAGAAGACAAAGAAATAGAAAAAATAACAAAATACAAAGATCTACAAATTGAAATTAAAAGGCTGTGGCAGAAAAAGACCAAAATGGGATGGGGGAGAAAGTAGATGGTGGTCCGTCCATGACAATGGGGAAATCACAGAAGTCCCCACCCAGGGAACACCACCCTGATCAGAGTAAAAGACCAAATCAAGTGTGCGACCTGCAATGTGCGTCAGCCCAAAGACCATCCTATAATTATATATATATATATATATATATATATATATATATATATATATATATATACACACACACACACACACACACACACACAACTAAAACCAGAAGACCACATTGTCAGCATGTAAACAAAATAGGAACAGGATTAGCCCAAATCCCACCCCATGTCTGAAGCACCACCCCACTCCACAGAGAGCACCCCACACTTTCTCCCACTCCCAGGTAAGCACACATGGAGAACACTGCTCACCATTTTCCCCACCCACATTCCAACTTGCGGGTATTTCATGCACTACAGCTCTTCTACCCACTCCAGAATTGCATAGAGTGCTCATTCCTCTTTTTCAGCCACTCACCTCCAGTGTTTTAGTCTTAATCTACCTTTGGGCTTGCATGAGGAAAATTAGTTCAGAAAGTGACATTTTGTTTTATTTTATTTATTTTATTTGATTTGTATACCGCCCTTCCAAAATGGCTCAGGGCGGTTAAATGGCTCAGGGCGGTTTAAAACTAAAGTGAACAGTTTCACTTTAGTTTTAATTTGTGCAAAGCTGTGGACTCAGGAAATGACTGGACTGAGACAAGATTTAAGTTTAAAATGAAGAAGATATTTATTGTAGGGAAGGCTACAGGAGAGAAATGTGTGGTTAAAGCAATATTACTATCAAAAATACATTTAACTGCAATGAGGCATTTTAGCTTAAAGTCCTAATTGTGTGCGTTCCCAGGTGGGCAAGAGAAAGAGGCTTTTTAGGGAAGGAAGTGGTTGGATTTAAGAAAGAGGAATAGGGATAGATTTTGGGCCCAGTGAAGGGCGAATGCTCATATCACCTGGTATGGGCGAAGGACTCAGGGAGCAAGTGGTGAACCTCGTTCCTCAGGGACAGCTTGGGCCAAGGCAAGTGCGAGAAGGTTGGAGAGGTTAGTTGGCAGAGGTGAATCCAGGATGGTGCGTCCTCTGTGGAACCAGCTTCCTATGTTATCAAGAAAGACTGAGGTGATCAGGCTGGGCAAGTAAGGCGATCTGGAGAGTGATATGAAGTACTGAACACAGCCCTGTCTGATTTTCTGCCTATAGACAGTAAATTGCCCCCAAAGCTGCTGGTAACTCCAAGGTAGCTGGTGCTTAGAGAGCATGAAGATTGCAAGGAGCAGACTGGATCATGTAATTGAGATTTCTTATACCCAAGAATATATCCTTAGGGCACATTCCAAGTGGCCATTTTTTGTCAGACAGCTGTTCTGGGTAGAACCGGCAAGGATTCCATTGTTGCTGATCTTTCTTCCTGAGTGTAACAATATGGGACTTGCCAAGATATGCCAAGGCTGTTGTCTTGAAAGCAGAATGTAGAGATGTGAGAAGGGAAATCCGCACAGATGGAAAGGTCCAGTAATCCAATCAGTACTTTTAATGGGTGCATCTCTTAGGTTCATATCGTTGACTCTGCTTCTTTTGTGAGGGGGGAGATTTACCTCTGTAAGCCTTATCTGTGTTCTTCCTGTTGAGCTAACTGGCACATTAGCTGACTGCTATCCTTTTTGCAAAAGGAGAGGAGGGGAGGTGGTTCACTCAGAGTGGCAGAGTTAACCTGCTTTTATTTATTTTTACATTTCTATACCACCTTTCGTTAAAAGAAAACCCCAAGGCGGTTTACAAAAATTAAAACATACAATAAAAGCAATAAAAACACCAAGCAATAAAAACACCAAGCTAAAAACATATCAAACAAGCATAAAAAACAAGACAACAGATAAAAACACAGAGAAGCAGCAGTAAAAATGATTATGTAAAAGCCTGGGTAAAAAGCCAAGTCTTTAAAAGCTTTCTAAAAGCCGTGATGGAGTCTGAGGAACGAATGGCCACTGGGAGAGCATTCCAGAGTCTAGGAGCAGCAACAGAGAAGGCCCTGTCCCGAGTGCACGACAGCCGGGCCTCCCTCATTGTCGGCACCCGGAGCAGGGCTCCCTCAGATGTCCTCATCCAGTGGGCAGCAACCCTTGGGAGCAGGCGGTCCCTCAAATACCCTGGGCCTTTTAGTTAACTTCTGGGGTCAGCTTAGGATTTCCCAGCATTAGAGAGGGTATGTGTCTGCTCTCCTTTACAATTGGCTTATTAGGAGCCAAATCTAGGGGCAACAGTGTTGGGGCACATGTACCCCAACATTACACTCAGAGGTACCAACCCAGAAGTATGTGGAATTCAGGCCTGTGTCTGGTTCCAATTTTATTAAGACAGGAATTAATGCCTGGGCTCAGGGTGAATTGACACCCCAGATCTCAACTGGTCTGTGAGGGAAGAGGCGATCCAGCATTGTATTGTGAGATGGGTACTCAAGGAAGCACAAAAGCCAGGCCAGAACAATCCAAATGCTAAAATGTGACTCACTATTAGATAATGTCTGTGGAAGAGGCCAGAGGCTGATCTCCCCTTTCCTGTTGCAAGAGATCTATGTTAATCTTTGTCAATGATTGCTCTGCTATACTCAATTGTTCTCTATAGAAATTCAACATAGGTAAATGCACACAAAGAAAACACCTATAGACTTTAATTCTTACTTTACTAACACCTTTACACCTCATGGAATCAGGTTAGCAAATCTGGGACAAGGGAAGATGCCCATTTGCAGCTCAGAGATGCAGATTTGCCTTGGGCAATGTCCCCTCCTCAAGATAGCAACTAACAGAAGATGAGATTGAGATCTCTCTGGACTGGCCAGTATCCTGACTAATTAAAAGACATTATCCAGAAGGTAACAGCATTGTCACCCTTTTGGGGACCCAGGAAAAGATGAGGAGATTTGAATAGACTCTATAAGAGATCAAAGGAAGAGATCAAAAGAAAATACAACTATAAAGAATGAGGCTAATACTGGACAGAGAGCAAGCAGTCTTGTGCCTACACACAATCTTGTGCCTACAAGCAAGATCTGCTCATGAGCAATCCAAGGGCTTGCTGCCCAAGCCGCGGGGCTAGAGGCAGGAACTTTTTCCATGGGACAGGAACTGTCTGTGACTTCCACTGCGCAGTGAGAAGTCAAGACTTCCCCAGCCATGGTGCTCTGACTCTCAGCTGTGCTCTGAGCAAACTGCATGCTTGATCTAAAAGCTCCTTTCTCCAGCCAAAAGCGTATCTCCTTCAGCTGAAAGCTCTGCCGTTCTCAAGCCTCTGATCTGGGTAATATGCTGCCTCCACAAGCCTTGGATCCCTCCACCCTTTCCCTTCCTTCTCCTCCCCCCACCCCCTCTACTAATTTCTGATATCCCCAACCCATGCCAGTCCTCAACCTTCCTTACCCTCCCCCTTTTTCCGTCTATATCTGAATTATATTAGGCTTTAGGACGATTTAATACACACACATATGTTAGTTAGGAACACTGGGTGAATATTGGTGCTGGCTAGGGTTGAAATACTGTTAGTAATATTGATATAATGTTCTGCTTTCTGCTCAGCTAGATTGATGTTGTTATTCTTTTATACTCAATAAAGCCCATTGAATCATTTAGGATTGGTTTGATCTCCTTTCTTCCTTGCACCCAGATCCTACATGGTCACTATATAAAAGAACTTGGTCACTTGGTGACACTATGAGACAGGCCTAATTTTGTATGCTAGCTAATGAGCATATTTAGTATATAAATCAGGCCTGGACCACAACAACAGGTGCACTGTCACTAAGCGACCGGTCCACATGTGCCATAAATGGAGAGCTCACAATGCTGAGAAGCTCCTGAGCATATACAGAGTGAGATCTCCAAGCCTGGAGACCCAAACACAAATGAGGGGGCTCCTTGGAGCCAAGAGAAAAGCAATGCTGGCAACAAGTGGGTGTTCCCCCACAATCCAGAGTCTTTTGTCCAGTAGCACACATCACTGCCTTCCTCATTTTATGTGGTGCTGTACTTGTGTTACCGTGGAAAACTGAAATTGCTGTTCAAAGGGGGAAGGGGGCAGAAGGAAGTATGAAGGAATAGAGAATGGTGGGTGGCAGCAATGAGCTGCCACCAGATAAGGAAGTGTTCAGTTCAAAAGAGAGTTGGCCTGCTAAATTATGGCCAGCTCGCTAATGAAGCATGTCGAGGTGGCTGTCTGATTGGTTGGCAGAGGCACCTCAAATGTCCTTCTGCTTTGGGAACTTTTGTTGAAAAGCATTATATAAATATTAATTGTCCCCATTTACAGATCCACCACATAGCTACATCCACCAAATTGCCACCTGAGGTGGTTGCTTCACTAGGTCTCAGTGAAAAGATGGGTTATAAATATTTATAACAAACCAACTTTGCTGAAACCAACCAAGTCCAATCATGAGACCATCCTGGAACTGTATGTATACTGTGTTGAATTCTATAATGGAAGAAATGTGTGACTGAATAAATGAATTTGTAAATGAACTGGCCACCCCCAAAGGGTGCATTTCTCCTTCATTCTACAGTCTAATTAGCAACTGCTAATTGCAGAAAAATACAACATTCAAGACAACATGAATCTTATATGCAAAGTGTTTCTTGCATTGTCCTTTAATGTAAAGGCATCTAGCACACAGGTGGCCCTTAGAGATTACATTAAGGACCAACTCACACATGTGAGCAAATAAATGGGTAGCTACTTCCAAGTAACTGCATGAAAACTGTGCTACATGACAAGTTACTTGTAGGACATTCTTCCGGTGTGGTCCCAGAACATTCCACCATGGCAGAAATAGCAAACTGGCATGGAGCTGACACAGAAAACAGCTTATTTCTGTCTTTCAGTCCTATTCACTACAATTATTTTCCCTCTCCCTCATCTACTGTTTCTTTGGCACCATTTTTTCTACAATAACTTGTAGTTATTGCTTATTTCCTGGTTAGTCAAATTGGCTAGTCATATTCAGCCAATAGGAGAATACAAAGGTATCAAAATAAGAGAAACTCTGAATTTTCACTTGTGAAAGACAGATAGATAATTTTATTCGGCCATTGACCAGCAAAACTTGTGAAAGTGTGGGAGGCTTTTAAAGGGGACAAAGAGGTCTCCTAAACAAATATTTGTGTATAATATTTCCTTCTCTATAATATTTGTATACAAATATTATTATTTATTATTATTATTACATTTATATCCCGCTCTTCCTCCAAGGAGCCCAGAGCGGTGTACTACATACTTAGGTTTCCCCTCACAACAACCCTGTGAAGTAGGTTAGGCTGAGAGAGAAGTGACTGGCCCCGAGTCACCCAGCTAGTATCATGGCTGAATGGGGATTTGAACTCAGGTCTCCCCGGTCCTAGTCCAGCACTCTAACCACTACACCACGCTGTACACAACATTTTCTTGTGTATAATATTTGTTTACAGCCATTGTGTTCCCTTTCCTCTGTACTACTTTATTTTATTTTATTAAACAAGGGCTTCTTCCTGCTCAGTGTGACTCTGGCTAATTGGATATTATATTGTGCTATGATATCATGAAACCTTGAGGCTAGACTGCTGCAATCAATGAGAGCAAAGCCCTCTCATTGCCCTCACTCTTGAGAGGAAATGTTACAATTGCTGAAGCAATAAGCGCACATTCTCTCTCCCTCCTAATACCTGGCTCTGCCTAATGTGCAAACATGTGTGTCTCCTTCCAACCACCTAATCCCATTGCCGAAGGGGAAGCATGAGAGATATGAAAACTAGGAGTCCATTTTGGCTCATCTCTGGTTCATATCATAATTCTACATAATTGAATAGATTTAATTGTACGATGATGTTATGGAGAACAAAGAAAATTGAGTCAGCAAGAGAGGACAATATAAATGAATAAGTAACCTTTTTCATAGGGATGTTGAAGGAAAGACAGCTTTTCAAAGCTGCCAGAAATGTTACCAACAATAATGAATACTTTTAGTCATCACTATTACAAATACACTGTAATACAAGTTACCCATTTAGTAAATCGCCATTTGTATTTGCCTGCATAACAAACCCATAACCAAGTTCACAATGTACCCTTCTAGATATTTTATTGTTAAGCTTCATTTTTGTGTTAAACAGTGGTGGGGACTCCTTATCTTTGCAAAGGGATCAGAGAAGAGACACCGACATGCTCATTACTACACAAAACAGATGTGGATGAAGGTAGGGTAGAATTCAAACACTGACTCTTACTCACTAGAACAAGAAAGATTTGCTAAGTGTTGAGGGGAATTACACTCAAGCGATGCCAGGGGCAGCTTGCACTCAAGCAACCAACAGTGGCTGCTCTTCATTGCTGTACTAAGGCAGGAGCAGTGGAAGTTCTCTCTCTCTCTCCCCTTTCCTCCAGCTCTTTGCTAAGGAAGGAGAACGTGCACCATGCAGAGGAAAGGAGAGTACGTGCAGTGGTGCGCTTATACCAGGACTTCGGGTCCAAAGTCCAGGGCCTCCACATCTCCTCCACAAATCCTCTTCAGCCTGTCCTGGGTGGTGTGGTCGCCGCTGGCCTGTACTACACTGGGAGTCAAAGAGTGATTGTGACCTTTAGAGACAGAGGGGGGAGTAGGGAAAGAAATCTGTGAGATGGGAATATGTTGTGTGTTGAAATGTTTCTGCTAATGCATATTTGCATAAATATACCTGCTTTATATTCTTACATTCTTGTGAGTTCAGTTGTTGCTTGTGCCCTTAAGAAGCCATGTGTTAAAAATAGTGTGTGTGTGTGTGTGTGTGCGCGCGCGCGTGTAGGGGAATAATGCTTAACTTGCAGCAGGGTGGGGGCTCCAAAGGCCTTTACTTCCAGGCTCAAAAATTACCTAGGTGCACCTTTGAGTACAGATGCTATTACCAGCTTCTTCTGTTTGCTTCTGCATTGAGAAGAGGAGAAACCAGGACAAGCATGCTCCCCATTCCCCGACTTTTTCACCTTCCATATAGCTGCTGCTGTTGCCTTAGTACTGCAGCAACAATGGAGAGTCCAGCAAGCTGCACCTGTTGAGGGCAACCTCTGTGCTGCCTCCTGTGGGACGTGCCTCAACCACTCAGGGCAGTGTCTGGGCATGGGTGGTAGGGATGAGGCAATTCAGCACTGATTCCCACCCAGGAGTAGGGCCGGTGACAGGAGTACAGCAGTTTGTTCCCATTCACCTCTAATGGTGACCCCCCTCCCCCCGTGGTAACTATTCTCCAACACCCAGTGCTCTGACCCCACATTCTTCAATCAGTGCAGTCAGAAATTAAAACTTTCTCTTTGCTGTCTCAAAAATCAAGCAGACGGGAAAAACTGGTCTAATTTAAAAACTACAAAAGGGAGGAAATTTTTAAACTTTTAATTAGCACACTAATCGCAATCATTCAGATTCTCATGAAGTCTCATTTGTAATATCCCACCTTCAATTTACATAAAAGCTTTCAGGATGACTCAGTGTAAAAAAATTAAATGATTCTCAGTACAGAAATAATCTTCATTCATAATACCTCAAAATATCAAAGCATATTATAAATTTCTATGGAATTATTCAACATCTTCTTTTAAACTTTTCTTTTGTTTAGTTCACTCCTCCAGGCATTTACGCTCAGTAAAATCACATACCATTGAATTTAAATAGGAGCTTGATACTCTGAGTGACTAGATAATGATTTTTAATTGCCTCATCATTGCAGATTCAGCCCAATAGTACTGGAATTAATTTAGAACAAATATTAGGTGATAATTAAACCATAGCTTCTGTGTGTCTATTATCTTTGAATAAGGCAGATGAGGCAACTGGAGGTCATCAGCTTTAATAATGATAGTATCCATAAGCGGTATTTTATAGCACATTAGCAATGGCTGATTACTGTTAAATCATAAAGTAAATTTTGTTTTTGTTACTAAAGCATTTTGCACTCATTCCAGCACAAAACCTTTCTGCTAGGTTAGTAAAACACAGTGCTAGCTATTTAGGAAATAAGATAAACCACATGTATGATTTCATTTTTGTGTACATATTTTAATTTTTAGTTTATCTTTTCAACACAACACACACATAGATGAACAATTAACTTTGCAAGAGATTATATAAGACTAAGCAATCTACATTCAACCTTGCAATTGTTAGAAAGGATTATATTGGAAAGATGTGTGCCATAAGTAGCTTTTAAACATTTATGCTTGTTGTGATAAGAGAATGGATTTTCAGACACTCCCATGGGACCAAATATTTAGATTGGTACTCATTCCCAAGAAAAAATATATATGGATTCATATGTATGGATGCCACTCTCCATTCCATATCTTATGTCTCTAATGCTAGGACATTCACATAGCTTTATCTCCTACTTGAAATGTAGCACTCCCTGGCAAGAACATCTCCTCCTTTCCTGAAATACCCCAGGGTCAAATCTGCTGAATACCCAACCTGGTATGTACCAGTTAAGTGGGCAGATGGAAGATCAGAAAAGTCCAAGGCACCCTGTATGGGTGGATATGCAATAACATATCCTGAGGATTATGCTATAGCATCATAAGCAATCCCCTAAAGAGGATCCATGCCACCTTACACAAAAAGAACCTTAAAACATTTTAACAACTTGTTTTGTTACTTGTTTGTCTCTATAAAAGCTGCTACAACTTTTACTGTTTCTTCTGATGAGACCATTACTCCACTAAGATGTCATCTAGAACTTGCTAACTCCACTAGAATACAGAAGGGACACAAACTACATACCAAGATGAGAAAGTAATTTCACATCCATCCATCTATCTAGTATACCGCCCACTATCAAAATATCTAGGTGGTTTGCAACATAAAACAAACCAAGAAAAAAAACAAACTAAGAATTTAACACTTAAAATATAAAACCAGATTAAAATATCCATAAAAAACAACTACTAACTAAAAGGCTTGGCTGAAGAGATGTGTCTTCAGCTGTTTCCTAAAAGTCAACAGGAATGGAGCAGCTCTAATCTCAGCCGGAAGTGCATTCTGCGTTCCAGGGCAATCACAAAGAAGACACGCCTTTGAGTCGCCACCAGACGAGCTGGTGGCACTCTCAGACAAACCTCCCCTGAAGATCTTAATAGGCGGTGGGGTTCATAATGAAGAAGGCGTTCTCTTAAATACTGCGTTCCCAAGCCATTACTTAACTGAGGATGGCAATAAATGAAAGCACACTACCAAGAAATGCAAGCATAATATTTTAGGACAACAACATTTTAAAGCAGGGGTGGGCAAACATGGCCCTCCAGTTGAACTGCAAGTCCCATCCCAAACACAGTGGCCAACAGTGAGGGATAATGGGAGTTGTAATTCAACAACAGTTGGAGGACCGTGTTTGCCCACTCCTGTTTTAAGGTAAGGGCAAGGAAATTAGTATAACATGAGACTTAGGGTGACCAGTAGAAAGAACTAAGGAAAACACTGACTGACTTTCCTCCTCCCTTTCTTTTTTGCAAGTCAAGGGTTGATTTATTAGGTTCTGTAACTCTTCCCTGTAGAGAGAAAAATAAAAAAACCCTCTTAAAACAGATGATGGTCCCTTCATTTAGTCATTAGGTGCTCTCAATTTTATTCTTTTAATGCAGGAGGCAGAATTCTTGCAGTGCTAACCACCCCCTACCCGCTTCAGACCAGTTCTATTATTGCTGTTTCCTTCACTCTTAAAGAAAAAGGAGAAGTGAATGGACAGCACAAAGAGATGAGACACAATGGAAACCTCAAGACACAAAGGAGCCAGCTATGACATTTTTGTTTGTCCCCATGCGTTACTTATTAACCATGCTGACTGCCACCAGTATGTTTTTACATTTATAGTGCAGTCCTATGCTTACTCAGAAGCAAGCCACATAAAGCTCAGTGAGATTCACTTGCTACTAAGTATGCTTGGGATTGCACTGAAAAGTAAGTTTTGTTACAAAGCTTGAAGAGTGAGAGAATATTTCCTTACGTCACATTGAAGCTTAAGTTACAGGAGTTAAAAGTAGGGATGTGTATGGAACTGGCAACAGCCAGTTCAGCGGTGGGGAGGATAGCTTTAAGGTGTGAAGAGGGTGCTCTTACCCCTCCCCGAGCGCATTTCCCCCACCAGTGCTGTCTTTAAAATCATCAGTGCAGGGAGGCCATGTACCTCCTTGCCGCCCCGGCCAGCGTAATACCGGAAGTGGCCAGTGTGCATGCTTTAAAGCGATCTCCTGCGCCTTAAAGCTACCCCCCACCGCACCTTCAGACCGCCTCAAATGCCAGTCTTTTGAACCGGTTCAGCAGTCTGGGAATGGATCGCTGAACTGGTTCGTGTACATCTCTAGTTAAAAGTGGCCAAATATAAATAAATTGATGTAAACATCTTGCCACAGTATAGAAGGGATGTAAACATAGTTGATCCAATTACAACATTTTAAACATATGAAATCCACCATTTAAAAATGAATTTAAAAGGTAGGATGATACAATCGAGAACAAAAAGTAAATTTGAGACACAAACGTGTAATAACACTTTGAACTTTCACAAAAAAACCCCAGGAAAATCAAGCTGGTGATTCAGATGGAAGAATTTACAAGGGGAAAGTTTATAAATACTTTTGTGTCAGAATAGGTTAAGTAAAAATGCTTTGACCGTGTACAGTCACACATATATGATGGTGCAATATAAAGATTTATAAGCATGTCATGGGTAATTGCATTAATGTAATTAGATTATTCCATACAAGCACTCATGAAAACTTTATTATGCCACACTGCATCAACAGTGTTAATGACATATTTTGCAGACAATCTATTTCAGAAATCTTTTAACTATTTTAATTGATCCTGCTTTCCATCTCCTTGCTTGTACGACCAGGTGATTTTAGCCTCCTAAGTTCAACTTTACAGGCCTTGGAAGCAGAATAAAATGACAATGAATGTATTTATGCATCATTTTATGCATCAAGTATAAAATATCTGAATAGCTTCTGTTGGACCCAGGAGCACAGCTGTATCAAAAGCTACTAGGGACAGAAAGCTTCAGTCCATTGCTTAGGTGCAGTCATCAGTTCTTAAGCACAAAAATATCAGTTTGTAAATCTGTATCTGGACTATACCACTTCAGTAGCTTGGGACTTTCATTTTTGAATGCTTATCCATACAAAAACAAATCCCCGAACACAGAAAATTAGGTGTCATAAAAACAGCTCTAGCCTAATCCATCATTTTGCTAATATGAGAACAATCAATTTCAAGTGTGTAAAATACATATTTTAGGATATTTGCTAGTGTACTGGTATACATAGAGCCATTAACTAAACTGGCTGTAAAGGATGACCACCAAGTTACTGACCAGAGGTAAGAGAGGGAGTGAAAGAAGTCCTATCTGCACTAACCAGAGAATCACCAGGATTCTGCTTTGAGGACTGGACCTTTGCATATTCTCTATTCAAAGTTGCCTTCTGGCAAAGGTACCTGCTGGCAGGGGTATACAGTAAACAAGATGTTGACATTCTCACTAAGGGTGTTGACAAGTTGTTTATGCAGTGTAGATGAAGCAGATTATCTAGTCCAACCATGTTATTTGTTGAAGGACCTGAAATATGGTAGATGAATTAGCCATTATGTAGAATTTTCAGCTTTTTATCTAACAGAAAAACATGCATTGCTGCAATGCAATTAAAAAGGTCTCACAAAGTATGGCAGAAGAACAGTTTATGAGCAAATTATGGCTCAAGGCCACTAAAGTATATTACCTTCATTAACATTTGCTATTTAGTGCAGCTAAACCTCCCCAGGAATAAGAGTTCAGTAAAGATGCAAACTGCCTTCTACCCTAATGCCCACTCAATAGGCATTTGTTATCCTTCAACATTACACTTTTTAAATTTAACATTTCTACATAGTCTTGTGTGTTGATGTACACAAGATGTACACTGCTGCTGCTCTTTGTACTTTGTATTGTTTTTATACTTGTGTCTTAAATTTTTTAATCAGATTTGTCTCATAGTTTTAGCTTAATCATTTTTATAATCTTGTTTTTAAGTTTTGCTGTAAACCGCCTTGGGATTGTTTTTAATGAAAGGCGGTACATAAATCTAACAATAAATAAATATATAAATGTGTGAAAAGGAAGTCTTGAAGTGCTGTTGACAGAAAAAGTGATGTCCTGGCCACTAATAAAAGGGATGAAAAACAACCGGAGTATAAGTTTCACATAACATTCCAAGTTCCATGCTTCTACAGCATATTGCCATCAAAAACAATGCATGCAGGACCCGTAGTAAAACTGGCTATTTTAAGGAAAGACATTAGACAAAATAATGCTAGAATGAACATATCTCTGTATATTGGTCAATTCTAAGTGAAGTTCTCCATTACTTTTAATACTGGCAGGTAGAATCCTATCAAGTAACCCATTTGCTCATTCCAACCTGCTCCACCTGTTATTCTGCCTCCACCTGCCAACTTCTATACAACTTCAAATTTTTATTTATTCATCCTGGTCCTTTAGGTCTGTTTTGTACCCAATACCTTCAGGCCCATTTCGTCAATGCGTATCTTCTAGTAAGTTTACATAACTGTACAGTAGATGACACAAGAAACTATCACTTAAAAGATGAGATTCAAAAGTGAAATAAAAAACAATTAAAGTCATTCATCCACCTCATCTAACTAGCAGAGGAGTGTGTTGACAACTGTTGCACACCCAGGCCCAATAATGACAAGACATGTATGGTTGGATGAACTAGGGCCACTTTTATTAATAAATTACAATAACCTGCAATGAGCTATTTACAGTGCGGGTATCCCCTCTGTGGATCAGCCTCATAAGGATGACTGCCCACCACAGGGTGAAGGACTGGGTGTTGATTCAGCCTGGTGCCAAGTCAGGACATAATCACAACTGTGAGCATTTAACCTCACTGAGGGGAAGCCAACCAACTTCCACCCCACCCAGGCTGCAATACCTGAGTGGCGGGCACCAGCCAGCCTCTTAGTAGGAGGCTGGCTGGTGGCCAAGGGCCGCAAAACCTGGTGCCCAAGGGATGCAAAATCCAACCCACGGGCCGCAAAAGCTGCAAGGGCTACTCCTCAGCTTGCCCACTCACCAGTCAGTGAGTGAGAAGTAGGCAAAAAAGGCCATACTAGAGCCAAAAAGGTGTGACCCAAAAAATTTCTACTTAGCCCCAAAAGGAGAACGGAGAACCCTCACTTAACTGGGGTGGGAGGGATGGGTGATTTCCCCCCAGAGCAACTGAGAGCAAACAGAAATGAGCCAGCCACTTATGCAGCTGCTCTCCTACTCCCATTAGCTGGCACGTGTTACGTGCCAAGGGAGCCAAAGTGGCAGCCCCCATGCCCGTCTCAAGGGCCGGGTGCACAACTCTGCCCCCCCCCCCCCCAGCTGGAGTGGTTAGATGATAATTTCAATTATCAAGTTTGGCATGGAAATCTACTTGACTCTGGACAGCTGCAGCAAAAGTACACATCAGCAATGGAACTAACTTGCTAAATTTGGTAGAAGCTTGCTCCTTATATAACTTCTAGGATTTAGAGCCAAAACCATAAACAATTTTTGGTTTAGACTCTAGGAAGTGTGGGCTAGATAGACCAATAGTCTGATTCAGTATAAGCTAGTTTCGTATCTTACATGTTGTATTCTTAGGGCTGCTTGGAGTGTGTTTTCTATTGTGTATATAACAGAAAGCCATAGCCAGTCATGGGCCATACAACTGTACACATTTATTCAATCTTATTGCATCTTACATGCACCATGCACCTGCATTATACACATGAATATGTTACAGTTTAAAAGCTACATGTGAAAAAATATCAAGTAATCTTTAGGACTTATTCATACATTCTCTGAGGTTTCTTTTCCTGTGATGAAAAGTATTATTCTGAAAGTATTCAATTTTCCAACCATATACACTTCCAGTTTACAACACAGAGAGAAAAATGCAAGATAATATAGATGTAAGACTCTAATGTATGAAATATAAAACCTATCAATCATTCAACAGGCCATGTGTTTTTCATCACAGTTGCTATTAGAGAAGACTATGAACTGTCAGCAGTGGAAGGGGGACAAGACCCACTTTCTATCACGACTGCCACCAATGCAAGTCACCAAGGGAGAGGCCAATCCAGCATGTTAACTTTCAATCAAGAACAATGTACACTATGTATGTAAAGATTTTCACACCTTTTCAACCTCAAATGCTGTTTATGGTCAAAATCTTCCAAAATGGAGTTCATCTAACTTTTGGACTTTTACTGGCTTTGAATAAAGTAATTTGCAAAAAGTGGTGACCTATGATAGTTTTAATATATTTTAATTTGTATTAGTACTTTAATAATTTATTGAAATTTTGTGTATTTGAAACTTGTTAACTGGTCAATGACTGTAATAAAGAATCTGACCTGATTTGCAGCTTACAGGCTCATTATATATTGAAATTACTCATCACAAAACAGACAAGGGAACCTCCTTATAGTAAATGTTGCTTAGAGTCCCAGAGCTATGTGGTTCAAGTCTAAAACATCATCCTCCACTCCCAATTTTCATTTATTCTTTCTCAGGCACTGAGGAGATAAGGGCTTTTGTGGCTGTTTAATGGTTACACTGTTTGGAGTGGTGGTGGTGGTGCAACAACAGTGTGTATGTTTTCTAACAGAAAACACTGCACCTTTGTGAGTGGCAGTAACAGGTGCATCAGTACTTCAAGCACTGATGTTGCCATTACTGTTGCCCACAGAAACAGAGTGTTTTCTGTTAAGGGGAGGAGAGAATGAACCTGCCTAGTTTCCTTTCACTATTCCTACAACTGGGCTAGCCATTGAATGGCGCAGCAGTGGAGAAATGACTTGACTAGCAAGCCAGAGGTTGTGTGTTCGAACCCCCACTGGTATGTTCCCCTATGGGAAACACCTATATCGGGCAGCAGAGATATAGGAAGATGCTGAAAGGCATCATCTCATACTGCGTGGGAGGAGGCAATGGTAAACCCCTCCTGTATTCTACCAAAGACAACCACAGGACTCTGTGGTCGCCACGAGTCACCACCCACTTGACAGCACACTTTACCTTTTACAACTGGGCTAAATTTGGTCTAAATTGGCTAGGCAATTCACAAGTTAGCCCACTTGTGTCTCAAACATTTACGTGTCTGCCATCTTGAATTGGAGTGGATGACATAATCATGAAGCTATGCTGTTGATGTGTCTCTATGTGTCCCTACACCTGTACACAATTTGGTTCTTACTGATCCAGGCATTGGCAAGTTAAGGGGCGGGGCGCGCACACACACACACACACACACACACACACACACACACACACACACACAATTCTGGGTGATCTCATAAGTCTGTTAGAAAGTAGGCTAATAAAAAAGATACATGCTATTGCCATCACTGCCACTCATACTGCTAGGCTGTCAATTCCTAAAAATGATGTGATTTCATAGGGTTAATCTGACTCCAAAATTCATCCTACCCTCCAAAGGGTACCCTCTACCCTCCTACCCTCCAGCATCCCCAAATTCACCACATATATATTCAGCAACTATATTCAGGTCCCAATGTTTTCCAAGTTTATCTGACATGGATCAGAGTAGCAGATTTTGTTTGCTGAAGAGTTTTCTAGCACATAGGCTCACAAAGCATTTTGACTGATCTCATTCCAAATACCACAGAATTTTTTTTCTTGCTAGAACAGGGTATTGTGGTCTGATATTGTCATCAACATACCACCTTTGGTTTTGATAGTATTTGCCTATGTCATCAGCTTGAGCATTTAACTCATTTACTATCAATTTCATTGACAATTTTGTGTCTATTATTCTTTTACTGACAAATCAATAAGAAGAGGAGGATGTGTTGAGTAGTTCAGAAATAAATCATGAAATCAAGAAGTACAGGGCAAACATAACAGGAAAGGTATGAATGAACAAAAGATCAAGATTATCCACCATTGTGCACAACTGCAGAAAAAATGTTGCAGGAGGTGACAGCATTCTCTCTCTCTCTCTCTCTCTCTCTCTCACACACACACACTCCTTAAGATGCAGAGAGATTCACAGAATCTGACAAAATAAATGTAAATGGACAATAAGGGGGGTAAAACAACAATTTGAAGTACATAATTGTTAAAATGTATTTTTATGTTCTGTGCCTTCAACTATTGTAAACTATTCAGGGAGATTTTTTTAAACTGACCAGCAGGCCAAGGAATTTATTGATCAATAAAATAAATAAAACAACGTTTCTTTCAGTAGCAGCAAGCCAGCCAAGAATGTGGTTAGACTGTTAAGACAACAAAAGGACTGAAGATATTTCTGAAGGAAGACAGGGAAACTGCAGAGATATTAAGGCTGCAGTCTTAAAACACTTGAACACAGTGGGACTTAAGAATAAACATGCATACTCTTATGCTGTAAATGAATGGGCAACAACATGGCAAATTAGATTCAAGAACGGTAATTACTAAATGAAGCATACTGAGGCAAAGAATTCTAGACACATACATGGTGATGGGGTCTGAACTGGTCTCAATAACTAGACAAGTTGTTCTAGTAAGAACTAATCTGCCTATTTTCCTTTCAATATCTCTACAACCGGACTAAATTTGGTCCAAATCGGTTAGGCAGTTTAGCCCACTTGCACCTCAAATGTTATTGTGTCCACCATCTTGAATTGGGGTGGATGACATCATCATGAACTGTGCATTTGTATCCCTACAACTGTACCAAATTTGGTCCAAATGGGTTCCCACTTGCACCTCAAACGTTCATGGGTCTACCATTTTGAAGCAGGGTGGAGGACATAATTACAAACCATGCCCCTGAGCCATCCCTATGTGTTCCTACACCTGCAGCAGATTTGGTTCAAATTGGTCAGGTGGTTCACAAGAGACTTGCGTTTTGGGCAGTATACACATGTTAAATAAAATAAAATAAAATAAATAAATAAATAAATAAATAAGTTAGCACAATTGCCCCTTAAACGTTCACACATATGCCATCTTGAACCGAGGTGGATGACATCATCAGAAATGACCCCTTTGAGGCTATGTGTCCCAATAGAAAATTTGGGATACATAGTTGCAGAAAATTCGGTTCAAATAGGTCAGGTAGTTCACAAGTTAGTGGCTGCTGACTTGTCTTTCCCCCATTTTTTGCAGTGCTAGCCAATTGCATCAACCCCCCCCCCCCCCCACACACACCTTTTTAACTGTACCAGCTGCCCCAGTTGATTTAACTGGGTGTTGCTGTGGATTTTCTTCTTCTGTGAATTCCTCCTTTTTCTTTTTGTAGCCAGCCTCCAGAAGTGATGTGCAAAACCAGCACTCAACCATTTCGGCGGGAGGGGGGTTACCATTAAGGAGCAGGGAGAGTACTCATCTCCCTATACCCACCAGTTTCCTCCACTGGTTCTGTCTCCAAAACCGCTGGTGTGGGGCAGCAGCATACCTCCTTGCCGCCCTGGTCAGCACCAGACCAGAAGTGGCTGGTCCACGTGCGCCGGTGGAAACAAAACGGGGTGTGTGTGTGTGCACCCTCCCTTCTCCTTAAAGGTAACCCCCCCCCCACTACCAAACTGGCCCAAACTCTGGACCTCCGCACCGGTCTGGTGGTCCGGAAAGGACAGCCTAACTGGTTTGTACAGATCCTTAACTTCCAATGGCTTAGCTTTAATAACTGGGATGCTTTTCCTTTTGCAGCCCCAAGCTGCACCTCTGCTGCTTTGTACCTGGGTTGGATTTCATTTTTCTTTTCTTTTTTGTAGGCTGGTGTGTTGTGTGACTTCTCTCTGGTGCCCTGGGTCTCTCTGTTTCCCTGGTGTGTTTTTTTTAAACCCCCCCCCCGGCTTCTTTTTTTATGTATTTGGGAGAGGGGGTGCCCAACTAGTGCTGACCTGCCCTACCCCTGGCTGTTGAGTCCCGGTGTCTACTTGGCCTGAGTGCTTCAGAGAGAAGCACCTGGCTAGACTCCAGAAGACACTGGAAGGTAAGCCCCCGCCCTCCAGTCAGGTTAGAATTCTGACTAGTGCTTAGTTTGGGGAATGGATTAGGTACTAGGTAGGACTGTAGGACAGGTGGAGTGGGTTAAGACCACAGTAATCCTCTTTTCCTTCCCCCATTTTTGCTTACTCCCTTCCAACCCTTGCCCCCAAATAAAGCCTACTTCTTTACTTCTCTACTTCTTCATTTTATTTTATTTTTTGGGGAGGGTGTTAATTTTTCTAGCTTCTGTGTGTGCACTACAGTGCTATAGATAGCACTGTGTGTGGCACACACAACACAAATGGACCACCCTGACCCCACACTCCTTTTTTAAAAAATACCACCTCCATCAAAGTTAGGACTTGATTTTTTTAAATTAAAAAACCCACCCAAGGTGTCCAAGAGGGTGCAAGGCAGACACAGGAGCAGAACAGCAGGCAGAAGTAGGGGTGATGCTGGTCGTGGTGGGCAATGGCAAGAGGAGCGTACTCCCCAACTAGTCCGCCCTGCCATGCCTGCACATGGGCTCACCTTTCTGGAAGAGGGTGGTCCTGCGAGGGAAGAAGCTCTTCCTGTGGCAGCAGAGGAGATTGTCTTGGCTGCTAGCTCAGCCAAATTAGTCTTAAATCCTCCCCAATCTCCCTTGGCAGTGTGACCCCACCCCCCGCCACACACACACAGTCTAAGACTTATAAGGAGCAGAAGGAACTCATTCCACTTCCTGGACCTTTTCAGCCCCGGATCAAGCATGGCGGCAATGATCCCCAGAAGGAACCAGCAGCCCCAGTACCACAGCTGGACTGGCTCCGATGCCAGCATGGTGTGGAACCATTTTTAGCTCTGCCCTGGTGACCCAACCCATGCTGTCTTCATTCACTGCAAAGGACAGGTCAGCAGGTGAAAGGACTCTAAGTGTCTTTCGATGTTGGGGGTGCTGAAGCACCTACAACAGCATCACCCAGGGCCCTGATCCTGCTGGCAGCCATAAGCCTGGTGTTCCCTCGATTAGTGAAAAGGCACCTGCTCCTGTTCCCAAGCAGTGGAAGATGCAGCTGGTGGGCAAACGGTCTGATCAGCCAAAGCCTTATTTCATCATTTAATTGGAGAGATGATCACTCTGGACGATCAGGTATTCCAAGTGATGGAGAAACCGACTTCTGCCAGCTGCTCCTACTGCTTGACCTGACTATAATATTCACTCATGCACCACTGGGTAGTGCCCTTCCTGTACCAGGCATAAAGGGAGACTGTGTTGGGACTGCTGCATGCAGCAGCACCTGACAAGCTTGTACTTCACTGCTGACCTGTGGACCTGTGACCACTGTTCCCTCTAAGGCATGTGCATGTGCACACGCTCACAAGTTTTCAGATGTCCACTTAGTTAATTTTAGATCCCGCTCAGATTGAATTAGGAAGGCCCCACTCTGAATGTATGTGCACACACAGTGCCTTGATAGTGCTGACCAGAACAAAACTCATTCCGCACAGAGATTAAAAAAAATTAGAGGGACCACTGTCTGTGACAGTGGACTGCACTGGTAGGGGCAGGAGAGTAAGGGGACATCTTGCTGCAGGTGGCGTAGCCAGCTCTTTCCATGCAGCAAAACACAGGTGAGCTCTGCTACATATGCAGATGATGGACACTAACTACATGGCACAGGAGCCATTGGTGGCCATGGATCGCTAGATGGAGAGATGGCTCCATCTCTCCATTCACTGGCCAAACCTTCACCAAGAGTTCATGGCCACAGACAATGGTCCAAACATATTGAAGGCAGCCAAACAGCTTCATTTTGTGTCCATCCATTGTGTGGCACACACTCTGAACCTGGTCGCCCCATCACTTAAGCTTGGATACTGACTTGGTGGAGCAGCTGGTCTTCCTCAAGGCCAACCTACCCCTGCTGGGCTATTTCAAGCTTGCCATGGCAGGTGAGCAACTCATGGTCACCCTTACCCACTGCAACACCACCGGAAGTTCACCCCACCCTGGTCAAACCCAAAACCAGATGTGTCACAGTCTGTCCATTAGTGCTTCTGACACACGCAGACATGCACTCACACCACTGCCATGGCCCAATATGGTGTGAGGGGTGCGCACAAAACTGGTTTTGCCAGTTCGGTTCAAATCTGACCTTTGGAGTGGTTCAAACTGGTACATGGACCAGTTTGTGGGGTATACTAGTAAAGGGGAATCTGGTGAAGAAGTGATGCTGTTGCACATTGCCTCTAAAACACAGTGCCCTGTGCAAAGGTCATAAATTCCTAAAACCAGTCCTGAGTGGGTGACCTTGGGCCAGTCACTCTCTCATTACACAACATTGTTGTAAAACAATTAAGGGTAAGGGGAGAACCAAGTATGGCACTCTGGAAAATGAGTGGGATAAAAATGAATTATTCAAATAGTAACAAAGCACAATTTTTAAAAACTAAATTCAAAGAATAGCTGCAACTGGAGCACATTTTTTTTTGGATTGTGCAGAAACACCTCTCAATACACTATAAACAACAAACAAGTTGAAAATAAAGCAAGGAAAACATTTTATAAGAAACCTATTTCATCTGAACGAAATTGAATCAGTAGAGTATTCTAAAATATGAAAACTGGATAAGTCCCAGGATAGCAACAGCTCAGTGAAAGAAACTGAATGGATGAGAAATGTACTGTACAGCAGACTTCAGGCAATTTCATTTACATTTGGAGAGAGTAAGATTTTATGACAGCACTCATTTTTATTTTCCTATTCAACAATGGACACATTGCTAACATCAGCTTTTAAGAAAAAGGAAGCCCAGAGCTACTGAGATTTAAAAAGAAATAGTGTAATACCAGTACACAAGCATATGAATGACACACGTTCTCTTACAGCGTTCTCTTACAGCAACAAGATCAATGAAATCATCAACACCCCAAACCCATTAACTCATTATGTTTGCTGCTGTTAGCATATTTTCCTGTCATGTATTCTAGTGACACACAAACTGGGCAATTCCTGAACATCAACAGTGCCATTTAAGTTTCCTAAGCAGCTGAACTGCACAGTTCAGAAGAATCCATTATTCTTCTACCCTCCCTGTCTCCCACCACTGGTAAATGGTGAAGTCATGGGGATCAGGTCAAATCACCAAGAAACCTGTATACTGGATCATCAGTGCAACCTCAACCCTGCTGAGCTTGCGAGCTTCTTTTTTGCCTTCCTCAGCTCATGAACCTGAGAAAATTCTGGTTTGTTTGAACTACAGCTCCATGGCTTGTCTAAAGCTAGTTGTATCATTTAAGTTAACTAGCACTGAAATATCACAGCTCCACACTGAGATGGTGATGGAGTGCACAGACTTGACAGACTTTAGGTAATCTGAACCAGCCTATGGTCTTACACAGCCTAAAGTCATTATGCAAATTTTATTATTTCAAGGGCTCTCCAATAAGATTTCCCCCAAGATAGCAGAAATAGAAGAAAGCAAGCTAGTTAGAGCAGAGAGAAGTACAACATTTGCTGAAATAAATGGTAAGTAAAAGGGCAGGTTTTGAAGGGACAAATATATATGTACACACACACACACACACACACACACACACACACACACACACACACACACATATTGTGTGAATAAAAAGAGTTGCAACTTTTTGTAGAGGTAGAAAGAGCAGAAGAAAGGGTTACCAGAGCAGACTGAAAACAAAAGGACAAATTATATGACCTACTATACTATGTTGAGCCCTTTGGGAACAGGGAGCCTATTTTATTTCTTTCTTTCTCTGTAAACCACTTTGGGAACTTTTGTTGAAAAGCGGTATATAAATATTTGTTGCATTCGTTTGAGACACATGGAAATTCCAAAATGAAGTTTCAGGAACACCAGCAACATACAGAACAACTCTTTATGTAGTACAATAGTATATAGAAAATATACCATTTCTTCATAAGAGAAAAGCGAAGTCGCACAAAAGCAAGCATAATCTGGTAGTCTTGCAATGAATTTGCTGTATTCATAAAAATGACATGTCAATGCAGTC
The DNA here is from genome assembly GCF_027244095.1 of Hemicordylus capensis. Lineage (NCBI taxonomy): Eukaryota > Metazoa > Chordata > Lepidosauria > Squamata > Cordylidae > Hemicordylus > Hemicordylus capensis. The sequence continues at coordinate 109,643,371 of NC_069662.1, forward strand.
TAAAATTTATCACTTGCTCTTGCTTCTCTTCTTATCTTGAGGAGAGATACAATAAGCCCCAGGGGGTGTTTTGCCTAGAATACTCAAATGTTGATTCCAGACTGTTTCACACATGAATGACTGTTTCACACATATCACCTATATCTGGAAATTGCAGATACCTCATATGAATACCATCATATGGAAGGTGGACACATACCTATTCTGTGTGTCTACTATGACATATAGGGCTGCTTAATTTCTTTGACATATCCTGTGTAGTTAGTCACTTGATTACTATATGCCTGTTTAGGTCAAACAACTCTGAACCTTTAAGAGCTCCAGCTACAGAACATACACTCTTCATTCATCCCTTTGCAGTCATGCACCTAGGTAATTTTGGAGCCTCAGCCTAAGAGCCACCCCATCACCTAAGCATCATCACCTAAAGACTTCTGGATTCCCCCCTCACCAGCTGCAAGTTAAGCTGCAAGTTACACACACACACACACAAAATTTTTAATATGTGGGTTCTTAAGGGCAAACAGCAACTGAAGTCACAAGAATGTAATAATATTTATGCAAATATGCATTAGCAGAAACATTTCAACACGCAACTTAACATATTCCCATCCCACATATTTCTGTACCCACTTCCCCCACTGTCTCTAAAGGACCCAATATTTAAGCAACTGAATTTGCAAGAATATAAAGATGTAAAAACAAGGTAATTTTCTTTTTGGTCAGGGGGTGGGGGAGGGACTTTGGGATTTTTGCTGCTTTTTAATGCAACTTTGGGGCGGAGTGGGAAAGAGGACCCACCATTCAGAAAAGCAGGCAAGAAGTTGGCGCTGAGAATCCTGGCACTTAAATTAGCTGAATTCTGTGTGCCAATCTCCTTGTTCACGCCCGGGCTGGTGGAGGCTGGGGGCAGCCGAGCCAGCATGCTACTCTGAGGGCGGCCAGCCTGCAGCCCTGCCGCCAGCTCGTGTCTCTCCCCCAGCAGCCACAGGTATACCGCCTCTGATCATGGGAATGACACAGGCTGAGCAGCTTCCACTCTGCAGCTCCCTCCCTCCCTCCCCCAATTGCCATCACAGTTCTTTATTTAAGTTTTTATGTAAACCGCTTTGGGAGGTTCATCTTAAAAGTGGTGTATAAATGACAAAAATAAAATAAAAACATAGATGCCATTTTGCCATTATAGTTATGATTCATAAATCCATCTTCCATGAATATGAATGGATCTTTAAAAATATCTATTTAAACTAATGGTCACATATTACACTATGTGTAATAGTGTAACATATTACACAATATGGTCACATATTACACAAATCCCTGAAGTTAATTGTGCAAGTTATGTGAACTAAGAAATATTTCCTATGCTGAACCTTCTGATCAGACTTCACAGGATAACCGAATAAGTTCAAGTGCTGGAGGATTTTTTTTAAAAAACCCTTTATTATTATTATTATTATTTATTGAATTTATATACCGCCTGACTCCAAAGGCTGTAGGTGGTTCACAAAAATAAACACAATAGAAACAGAATAAAACCAACTGTTAAACAACAATTAAAAATTTAAAACATTCAGAGATGAAAGCAATTAACAAATTTAAACAGCAATTAATTTGCTGGCCTCAGGCCGTAATAAAGGGGGAGGGGGGACACAGCAATTAAAAATTTAAAACATTCAGAGACTATGTTTATCCATAGGCTGCATTTTGGAATTTCGCATTCTCTCAGCTCATGCAGGCTTGGCGTTTCCAGAAGTGGGAGGCTATGACCCACTGGGTCTACTACAGGGAGAAGAGAATTCTGAATAGCCAGTTGTTCTTGATGCTGGAGATGATGAGGCATTGGGAGTGAGGGTGTATAAGAACTAGATGCTAAAGTTGTGCAGGCACACACCCAGCAACTGCAATGCTAGGTGAAATGGCAAGGGCAAAGAAGGCTGCTTCCTTCCTTGTCTAAACTTTCCTAAATAGTTGTTGTTGTTTATTTACGATCTTAGATCTTTATTTCCTAAATAATATGTACACCTTATTCCTTCTCAAATAATATGTAAACCTTGCCTTCTCTGAGCAAACACACAAGAGTTAAAATAGTAAAAAGGCTAAAGATCTACTCACCTCTACTAATTAGGTGAGGAGGAAGACACGTACAAGAAAAAATTCTTACTTCCACCAAGGATGCCCAGGATTCTTGAAAAATGAGAGCCCTCTCAGCAGCTACTTAGCTTAGGCATCATCCTAAGCATTCAGAATCATCAATGGTGAGAAATTCCTAGTCCAGACTCTCCCATTCCAATATAATGGACTAGAAAGCCACCCTACTGAAGAGGGAGGAAAGCAGAAACAGACACACTGACAGCCTGCACTACCCTAAGCTTTTAATGGGCATGGAGAATATCAGTGCGTGTGGGTGCCATCAGCAAAGTTTCTAGGTTTGGAGATCAACTCACTTTGGGAAGGCATAGTTTCATCAAGTTAGAAACACAGTGGGCACATCCAGACCCTTACTAACTCACCTCTCTAACTAACCCTAACCCTTACTAACTTGCCTTTCTGCCCTGCCACCTCCGCTAAGCAACATCCTAAGTTTCAAGGCGTTAACGCAATATCAGCAGCAACAGAGTGCCTGAAGAAGTTCCAGCAACAAGGAATTATTTTGAAGGCTAACAGACCTTTCTGGTTTAGGAATATAACAGCTGAACATTTTCTAACCTAAGCCCCACCATGTGGAAATGGAAATCAGAAGGTCCAGGAAGCCCAACCTGACAAGGGAAAACTTCCACTCTTCCCTACACCCTGCCAGGAACAATTCCCCCACCTCCTTACTCAGAGTTCCCAGAAAAAGACGCAGGGCATAATCCATCGCCTTCAGTCAAGTTACTGCCCTCACACTTGCTGCAGTCCTCTGACAGCGGTAACGGCTCTTGAGGAACTTCAAAAGGAGAACGGGAAGCTTTTTCCATCACAGAAAAAAGCTCAGCTTTCTTCCCTGGATCTACAGCTCTCCGCCACCATGATACTCAAACCCTGAAGCTTTAGGGGAAGCACGTGACTCTCTTGTGGCTGTTTCATAGGCAAAACCATAGCAACAAGAGAAGTGCTATGTGGAACTACAGAGTGGGCTTTTGGGAAGATAGGAGTAAGGGGAGAAGCTGTTGACCCAGTGAAAAGTAGCTAAGCCCTTCTTTCTCACTCCAACTCGTGGGATACTGACCCGAAGTGTTCTCCAAGTGTGGTTCAGTTCTCCGCCTGCCCGCCAAACACCTTGTTCACTCCCAGGCTGGCAGAGGCTGGGGGTGAGCCAGAGCGTTGCTCTGAGGGTGGCTGACCAGCCTGCAGCCCACTTGCAGCCCACCATCTGATCTCCTGTTATGTGTGCTGGGCCAGTGGCTGAGCCGAGCGTGCCTGCCTATTGCCTGCATCTGCAGCAGCTAAGACACTGGCCCTGGGCAGGGTTGGAGCAGGCGAGCCATTCACTCCACTGCACTGCACAGGTGTGGGGGAGTGAGCGGCTCGCCTGCTCCAGGCCCAGCAAGGCCCTGCCTGGGCCCAATACCTTAGCCGATACTGAGGTGGGTGGTTGTGGGCTGCCACCCCCGCCCTGCACGTATAACAGGATACGAGATTGGCTGGGGAGGGGGCAGGCTGTGAGCCGGCTGCAGCCCTCAGAATAGCATGGCCACCCCCAGCCTTCGCTGAACTGGGAAATTTAAGGGCCCAACCCTACCCCAGTGCTGAGGACCAGACTTCTGCCTGGAAGCCTGCTCCAAAGAGTACCTCTGCCCCTTTGGCAAGAGAGTTACTGAATGTATATGATTAACAAGCAGTAACTCTCTTCCTGTACAGCTGGTTTGTGACCACCTACTTTCTAGTTAGGACTCAAAGAAAATTCAGAGCTGCTGGTCTGAATAGGCTTAGAACCCAAACTGCGCCACTGAACACAAACAAGAAAGGGGAAGCAACTACTGCCAATCAGGATCTTGGCCACATGAACATGAGGCCAAAATGCAAACGTAAATATTCCATCATTATGTTAGACTCTGGACATGCAAGCTTAACAATTTCCGACACTGAAATGACACCCATACAGGAAATTTCCATATGTGAGGCACCCGCTTACTCAGTGTGATTAATTTGGAAAGAGTCTTTCTTGGCATGTTTATATCTTCCCAATAAAGAAAACTTGTCAAGTTTAAGTTCACCCTTGCACAACATTCACCAACAGCTGAGCAATTCACCAACAAGTCTTTGCTTTTTGTACACATACATTGCTTATTGAAGCATATATCAACACTCAAAGTTTATTCAAGTTTTCCAAGCAATAATCAATTCACAATTATACAATATATTATTATTATTTCTTATTTACACAGTCAGACAGGTGTTATTGACTAGTTTGTTTTATCCAGACATCGAGTCGTTCCCAAGGACCTGGGATGGCTGAATTTTATTGTCAATTGTTATAGATATCGCCACAGAATATAGGCTGTTCCCAGTAAAGCTGCTTTTTGTAATTGGCTGATAGTGATTTCTGCGACCCCTATGGTGTTGAGGTGCTTTTCAAGGTCTTTTGGAACTGTACCCAGGGCGCCAATTACCACTTCTTCTTCTTCTTCTCTTCTTCTTCTTCTTCTTCTTATTTCGATTTCTATACCACTCTTCCAAAAAATGGCTCAGGGCGGTTTACACAGAGATATAATAAATAAATAAGATGTATCCCTGTCCCCAAAGGGCTCACAATCTAAAAAGAAACATAAGATACACACTGGCAACAGTAACTAGAGGTACTGTGTTGGGGAGGGATAGGGCCATTTACTCTCCCCCTGCTAAATAAAGAGAATCACCACATTCAAAGGTGCCTCTTTGCCAAGTTAGCAGGGGCTAACTAAAAATATACTATTTTTATCAACAAAAGTCAACAAAAAAGTTATTACAACAATACACTTTATAAAGTATTATGACAAATACACCCACTATCCCATAAACATCTTAGCAATTAACACACGACTATGTTGCATAAAGTTTTAGTGATCCCTTCCTAATAAAGCAAATAGATTCACATTGTCCTGTGTTGTTTGGTTCCAATAGTTTAGAAAGAGACCACTTACACACCAAGTTATCATATGGTTGTCTTCCTTTCTTCATTCTAATAGAATTCACACTACTTGGTATATCCCTTATTTTGTTTAACCATTCATACCAAGTGGAAAACTCAGGATTTATCTAGTTTCTGCTAATAACCAGCCTGGCTGCTCTCAGTAAATGAATGGCCCAGTTCTCTATTAATACAAAGTATTCTGGTATCTCCAAAGAGAACAATCGACGTCTCTAAAGGTAGACTATTTCCTGCCATTCTTTATATTAAAACATGTCCAAAAATAGGTATTAGATATCTAATAGATATAGATAACTCCAGAGATATCTTGACATGCCTGATAAACATAGCTTAACCTGCATGATACTCAAAACCAGTGCAGAATTTTATAAGAACTTTCTTAATCTTAACCTTCAATGTAAACTTAGGGATATTCTACAATGAGCTACACATTACATCAGGTATTGTGACTTTCAAACCAGTTTTCTATTTTGTTTGATATCTTTCTAAAGAAATAATGCATATATGATATTTAATACCCCTTTTCTTGGTCAATCCTTTACTAGTCTTCAAATTATTTTAATTCTTGTATCTGCCATCAGTCCTAAGCAGTTTTTGAATTACACGCCAAACACTTCAACACTTGAAAACTTGTTTTAATACAAGATTAATCCCACTGCCCTTGTTTACTTCAATCTTTTGTATTTTTAATAGTACACCGCTCTGGGCTCCTTGGAGGAAGAGCGGGATATAAATGTAATTATTATTTACTGTAGCAGCAAGAGGTTTTTTTATAAACTGCAGCACTGTGGCATGCTTCTGAATACAGACAGAATTCTGACTGGCCACGCAAACCACCATAATTAATTCCTCTTTCTAGAAAAACCTTTTTCAAACAGAGACATTACATTATGCACTAGAATAATGAATTTATACTTTACAAATAGCACAGAGTCAGTTATTGTACATACATTCACTCTCAACAAGGGCAAAATCTAATGTTCCCATCATCTAGTTTACAATGCTTTTATTAAAAACAAACAAACCAACCAACTTTCATTTCAAGATTTAGGACTTGGAAAGCATCCAGGGCCCTCAAGGTTCTGAAAAGATAATGAAGAATGTATTTATAAGATGTCATGAAAGGCTTATTCATAGAGGAAAAGCTAATCTTTACAGTTGCTTATATCATTTTGCTCAAGTACTATTCCCCAGACATGTTTGCAAAACTGCAATTGACAGAACAAGATGTGGTTTTCAGTGATGTTAACACAATACATATCACAATACATCAAGAATTAATAATCTTGTCTTTACATAGCAATAATTGTTTTGATCAGACAATAATTCTGATTAGACTGATTCAGACAATAATCTAGAGCATGATCTAGGGATTACTGAAAATTAAGTCTATTTCTTTCTCCCTCCCATTCCTTTCTCCATTCATGAGAAGGAGGAACGGGGGGGAGGTATCCCCCACACGTTGTTCTTACTGCAGTTCCTGAACTAGTGTTAGAATGAACCAGGATATCAAATTATGGTTTGATCCTGGCAGAACTGTCCCTACAGGGGTGTGGGCTGCAGGACAAATGAGGTGTGTGCGAGGAGCTATGGTGAGGAGAAGCGGTGGTGCATGGGGATTCCTGCTTGGAGTCTCCCTGTCCCCACTGCTGCCCCCTAGAGCATGGCTCCCACTACAGTAGCTAGTAGAGCTACAGTAGCTAGTAGCTACAGCAGAGTGGTGGCTCCAGCTGGGATACTGGATATCCACTTGAGAATTTCAACAAGAAGTCCAGGTATGGCCAACAAATATGGCTTCTTACAAAGCATAGATACATTTTTCCAACTCTCTACAGCTACAACAGAAATCAGAAACTATGTCAGCCTGACCTCTGCTGTAGACTCAGCCTTTGGCTGAGCTGTGGAACAGAGTAAGTTCTATTTCTCTTTTCAGTCCAAGACCACCAGAGTCTCCAATAATACTTCAGAGACAGGGCTTGACTCTGCCACCAAAATGACAGCAAGGCTTATGCTGGGTTCAAGGGAGGGAAGTAGGTGTTCCAAGGGAAATACTGGGTGACTGGTATGATCCAATAATCTCCTTGGAACACACACATTTCTGTAATTGCAAAGGGTCCCTTTCATTAAGCTCACAATTTTTGTCTCTGGCCAACCAAATGCAAACTGTTTATATTCAGAAAAGGATCTAGATATCTGGTATTGGACAAACTAGTTACAATAAAACAAGTTTTAAAACCAAAGCAGGTTCCGCAGATATTGGTATCCAAAAGTTCCACACACTTGGCCCAAGATGAAGACATATTCAACACAAATACTATAGACCGAGAAACTGCTTCAGAGAAAACCTTACTTTAAATAGGAAAATGTCTGGAAATATTAGATTTTCACTAGTCCACTACAGGATCTACATTCAATGAATTCTATGATCCAGAGAAGTTTAACATGTATATGGAGAAACCACATACACAGCTACAATTTCATTTGCTGCTCCTGCCACAGTTCTCACAGCAGAAGAAACAATCTGCTGCTCTGCGTAAAGACTTGTCTTTTTGGCATGAACAACCGCTGCAGCAGAAGAAAGTGGAGTTCCAACTGTGTATGCTGTTCTTCCTGCACCAGCGTATCACTTCTTTGGATCACAGCCAAAGACTGCAATCATAAAATCTAAACGGGAAGAGACTACCTTTTAAAGTACACTGGAATAAATCTAGTTTAACAGATTTAGAAGAATAAAAGGGGGAAAGCTTACTGTCAAACAAGCAATATTATAATACTCAATATTATGACTGCTGTATGCAGTGCGCTTCATGACATTGTTGGATGCTCTAAATTTTATCTTAGATTAAATTTTATTTTGCATAGTTTGAAGAAAGTTTGTGATCAATGGTTTGCAGATGTGTAGGGAATACAGAAGAGCAAGTTAAAATTACCACTCTGCATTCTCTGAAGAAAGGAATTAATCTTATCCCACAATACCTGTACATGTAAATATGCCAGAACATACTAAGGTGTCATCTTATTTTGTACAAATATGCAAATTCCTAAATAGTGAATTCTGAAAAAGTTCATAAAAACACATCAGCACGTCATATGTAGGGTGTAATTTCTTACAGACACTCACTCAAGAATGTTACCATCCCAGATGATAGATGAATATATACTAAAGGTAAATATTAGAAAAGAACTCCTATGCAAGAACACAGCAACTTTTAAATAGTCTGTGCTTTATCAAAAATATAACCTGCACATAAAAATGAAATATAACAGCTTCTCCAAGAAACGGGCCCAGGGTGGCCCTCCCCTTTCAGTACAGTGCAGAACCATTTTATACTACACATAAGAATGCAGTCTTCATTTTGCACAATAGGTCAGTCAGCCCCATCCCACTGCCAACTATTGGGTTTTTAAAATTTTTATTCCCCAGTTAATTAGCAGAACACTAAAAAAGCTACCCACTCCAGTTACAGAATAGTTTGCAGAATTTAGTTGTTGCAGCTATTTAGAGAAGACACATGGAGATTCTTGTAGAACTAAATACTAAGTATTTATTGGTGAAATACACTTTGGCTAGGAAAGACCTAATCCTAATCTATAGAACTACATAATCAATAGGTAGGGAGAGAGATATAGGTTTCCATCTGCTCTCTAAGAGGAAAGGAAGGGATTCTGACTCAGCTCAGCAAATACCTGAAGAGTCATATCAGGGTTCAGAGTACAGACAAGCAGAACAGTTAAGGAGACCCTTACTCACTATCTCTACTCCCAATGCCCCTAGTGGTCATTAGGATAATTGGTGCAAAAGGTGATGCACTGGAACCCCAACAAACAAGTGAGCTGCAGGAACAACATTCACCTAATGCTGCCACATCAGGACTTTTTTCACTTGTTAGTCCTGCTCATCAGGACTTTTTTCACTCATTACGCATCATTTTACACTCTTCACAGACTAGTGGATTTCTGCAGCCCTGTTCATCAGCACCTTTGGAAATCCTCCCCCCTTCTTTGGTTTGGGAATTGGTGTGACCGATGCCACCTGTTGGCAATTGTGAGTGTAGTGTGACCTAGTGGTTATTATGTCAACAGGGACTAGAACATTTGAGAGGCAGATGCTAGGGAGGAACTGAATGAGGTTCAGGAGGACTTCCCATAGTCCCAACCACATGATAAGCAGAACTGTTGTGGGGGTGGGGGGACACCCAGAGCCCCGAGCATACCAGCCATAACAATGGTGCTCCAGGCCAGGAGGCCCACATCTGCAGAGACTATGCTTAGTTTCAGTACAGACAGAGGCAGGTTTAAAAACCTGGCAGAGGACAACTACTGGTGCAGAAATTGGTGAGTTCTGGAGTGGAGTGTCCCTGTGTGGAGTGGTGTGTCCCTGCATTCACAGGCCATGATGTCTGAAGAAAAACAGGAGCAGGAGCTATTGAAGGGAAGGCAAGTGCCAATGGGTACAGTCTGAACCAACCAAAAATGGGCTTGAACAGAGGGATCAGGGTAACCAAGGCCGCTGTAGGCCCATACAGGATAAGGTGGAAGAGGTTCTAGCTTTTCCTGTCTTTCTGTGGGTAAGGAGATAGTCGCCAGAGGAGTATTGAAGACCGTCCCAGATGGACCTGATGGAGAGGTTGGAACAGAACGAGGTGGCCTTTCTGGCGTTTGACTAAGAAGCCGTGGTTCTGCTGGGTAGAGAAATTCTGTAGAACCTATAGCTGTGTAAGATTGGAGGGCAGTGCCCTGATCAGACGGTGTCCAAATGTGGATGCATTTGAAAACTTTGCCAGTCTGGAAATAGGTGACCCAGGCCACCAGTGTCAAGGGAAACCTCAGGGCCAATGTAGGCCCGAAGGGGAGTGCCATGAACCAAGAATGTAGACCGTAGTAGACAAAAAATGGAAAAACACACTGAGGAGTTGACTGGGTAGGGTGTGAGGACAAGCTTCTGCAAGACCAGTGGAGGTCAAGAAGCTGAGAGGGAACACCACTCCCTTGACAGAACAGAGAGATTCCATGTGGAACTATTGTTTGCAAAGAAAGCGATAGAGACACTTCATGCCTTAGGACTGTTTATGATAATATAAATTAAAAATGCCAAGCCATAACACAGACGACAGTACAGAGTAGAAGCCTTCAGCAATCCTGCGTGGCAGCTTAAAAGCAGAGGCGGAGAAACCTGTTCCCCCACTGAGGAGAATCAATGTTTTAGCAGGGATGAGAGGAAGGAGGAGGAAATGGGTGATCAAACCCACCTCCAAGAGGGCTTCTCCTCTGTTGCTGCCTGTGATTGCGGGGGTGGGGGGCGTGATGGGACATTGCCCTAAACATCTCTGGGATAAGAGGCAGATCCTTTGGAGAAGCTGATGAAGGTAGGGAAAAGGCTGGTTATTGAATCTAAACAGACTCCAGAAGTCTTCGCGTGTGGAGGAGAGTGGTTTCTTTATTGCCCTTGGTCTCAGCTAGAGTAGGATCCTATGTTTCACCAAAGAGGCGAGCACCTGAAGAAGTGAGTGGGACAAGGATAAACCTGTATTAGAGTCTAAGTTCCCATGCTGTAGCCAGAAAGAAAGTAGCGCTGCCACCAGCACATGCCGTAGTCCGGGCTGGATATAGAATGCCGTTCAGAATAGAATCAGGCATAAAGCCATGGATCTGGCCAACTGGTTTTGATGGAGTTTGGTGAACTCAGGCAAGGATGGAGCTAGTGCTAGCGGTCTAATCACAGTGGCCCAGGCTGTAGGATTTTAACGTAAGAGAAGATCGCACTGGCGATCCTTTGGGGACCTTGGGTATAAAGTAAAGGTAGACCACAGAGCCCTGAGGTTGTCTATGGTAGAATAAAAGAGGAGTTTAGCATTAGCTCCTCCTGCGCAGTATGAGATGATGCCTTTAGCATCGTCCTGTATCACTGCTGCCCAATATAGTAGCAGTGGAGATTTGAACTGGCAACCTTCTGCTTGCTAGTCAAGCATTTCTCTGCTGCGCAACTTAAGGTGGCTGCTTTAGGTGTACATCGCTCTTAGTGACCACCACCGAGGTAGACCGAGACTAGGCCATAGGGGGATCCACAGGAGGGACAACCAGAGGGAAGGGACAAGCCCCACTGGCTGGAGGAAGCGGGGATGGGCCATTCAGCCATCATGACCTCCCAGAAGAGAGTGGGAAGAGGAGCAGTTGCCCAGCATGAAGACCTGGAATGGAAAAAACAATATGATTAAAAGCCATATGTAAAGGAGCCACATCGTAGATTGTGGGCTTAGCCTTAGAAAACAATCTCGAGTACAGAGAAGGGATTAAATAGGAAGCAACCGTATACTGAGTCAAACAAATGGTCTGTCTAGCTCAGTATTGCCTACGCTGACTGGCAGCAGCTCTCCGGAGTTTCAGGCAGGAGCCTTTCTCCATCCTACCAGGAGATGCCACCAGGGATTGAACCTGGGACATTCTGCATGGAAGCAAATGCTCTTTCAGTCAACTACAGTCCTTCCACTGCATGCAAGGCAGAGGCTCTGACAGTAATCTACAGCTTCTTTAGAGAAGAGAAAGGAGTTGGTTAAGGCAAACCAGGGAAAACTGCTCAGCAAAGGGGAAAAAATCCATCTTTGCTACCAGAATACGAGCTCCGCTCCCCAGCTGAGAGTACTTCCTCTTCATTAATAGGAGAGAAATGCTTAGAATTGCATCATGGTCAGAGGCAGTAACCTGAGACCTAGAGGACTATTATAGTAAACTAAACAGCCACAGGGGAGGGGGTTGAGGCAGGACGCTCAAGATAAGGGGCCCTTCAAGAGGCCATTGAAGAGGATGGGGAAAGCCAACCCTCTCTTCCCTGAGAGTAAACTTAGAGAGGTAGGAAAAATGCAACCCCTTCATTAAGCAGCTACTGCCACGGAAGAGGCTGGAGATCACGATTAGGCTTAAGCCAATTAGTCCTGTGCAGGAGGGAGGCCGAGGCTGGAACAGTATCTCCTTCACTAGCTGCGGTATCAGGAGGAAGGAGACTTCACCGGGAGGAAGGGAGCTGAATTGACACCCAGAGGCGTTTTAGGAGGAGCAATCGGGGCTGTCAGCTTTGAGGGCTGAACAGGCTTCAAAGGCACTGGTTGCTGGCCATGGAGCATAAGGGGGCTCTAGAAGAACTAGCCAGGAGGGCAGGCCCCTGGAGGAGGTGAGAGGGAGAACTGCCGAATAAATGCACTGCTCACCTTCAAAGGAGGTTTCAGCACGGGAAAAGGCGGCTCAGCATTAATGGGCTCCATTGTGGGAGCTGAATCACGATCACCTCCACAGCATGGCTAGTGGAGGGAACGGAGGCTGCTGGAATAGATCAGATAGTGCTGGAATAGAAATCACGATCAGCTCCACAGCGTGGCTGCTCGAGTTAGATCAGAAGCTGCTTTGGAAGAGCAGAGTCCCATCGTCCAAAAGGCAACAATCGGTGAGGAGGACACTCCTTGCACACCGCTTGGAATATCAGCCCTTAGCTCAGGAGAATAGCAGACACTGGCACCGAGCATTTCCTTAAGCCAACCACTCAGCATGTTTGTTCCTCCAAGCTAGGACTTCCTTTTTGCCGTTAAGAGCCTTTATTGAGGCAGCCACAGTATTGCTGTGGGCTACTGGGGGAGTTCAACACGCTCTCAGTTAGGCGAGATGGAGAGGGGCCATTAGGCTGAAGAGGGAGGATCTTGATGGTGAGATCTGCCTCTACAAAGTAGAAACAGAGAGTGGCCCTTGACAGAGAGAACCCTTTAAGGGGGTTCCAGCGTAATAATGCTGCCTCATGCAGCAGAGAAAAAACAGCTTACAGGAGAAACGAAAGTAAATTTTGAGATTTTTAGAACAAAAATTAGACTTCCTTCTCACCCTGGATAGGAATTAGTAGTAGTAGGGAAATTAATAAAGAGCTAGCCACAAAAAACCAGAGATTTAGCAGAGGAAAAATGAGAGCTACTTTGCAGACCTGTTTACTGGAGTGAGACAGGACCGGAACTGGGGTTTTGCCACCTCTCAGGCAGGAAGCTAGCCATGCCTTCAGTTCTGATCTTGGTCCTGTCTCCAGAGCATGCTCGGTCCACAACCCATACTATTGTAGGATGACCCCCTCGGGCTGTGGGAAAAGGAGGAATACTATAGTAATGATAAATGTCACAAGTTGAGCACAGTTGTAAGGTCCTGCCTTCTATATTGTACAGTAACCAATTCTGACCAGTTTTTGGTATCAATCTACATTTGTTTATCTGCTTGTAATTTATGATGAAGAAATACTATCACAATGCAGCTAGGTAGGAGCAATGAGGTAAAAAGATGTGTGTCTAACTATAAATCAATGCCACCATGCGACAAATGTTTCAGGTCTAAATGAAATGATTACAGCTATACAATTTATCCACCTAACTCTTTTTGATTGGTATTCTTCTAATATCTCGAATTCATTAGAATATCTTTATTCACTTTCATTGATACTGATAAGCTTTTAAACCTAAATATTTTTTTTTTGCTTCTAGAAAGATAGCAAAAGGGACTAGCTAACACATTTATAGTAATATAAAAAATAGAAGTTTCACCTTCTACAGAAAAGCTATATGACAATGCAAGATATTAGCCTTGCAACACTGTGTTTTAAAATAAGACCTCTTTCTAATGCATGTTTCATGCTAAATTCCTTACAACAGTCCAGCTGACATGATTCAAGACATCAGCTGTCTATAATAAGCAATATAATTCAAACAAATTAAACCTCTGTTTGTGATTTTTATATTGCATACTCCCTTAAACCATGCAAGCTGTCCTCACAAAGTTTAAGTGGTACAATACTGCAATTTATTTATTTTTAAAGATCCTGGGCACAGTAGTAGTAACACAGGATTTTATGTTTTTCATGAGCTCAGCATCATTGCTGCTGAGAGCCCAAGACTCTCAGAAAGATCCACTGCCGATCCTCAAGATCATCTCTGTGATTACTGCCTTTTTGGTGGTTGTGGCAGAGCGATCCTTTCAGGGTCTCATCTGGAGAGCCCATGGTGGCAGCCTGCTGAGGGCCTACCTGGAGCCAGACAGGCAACTGCCTAAATTAAATTTAAGCATCAGCTGCAAGCTCTCGTTCCCTGGTGCTCAGCCTTCCATGCTATTAGAAAAAGTGAGGCCAAGGGACCAATGAAGAATTGTGCTGTGGCTCTGTATGCTCATCCTTCCATATATATACTTCTATTTCTAATCACCTTGAAACCCGAACATGACAGTAGAGAAGAAGAAGCCTTTGCATGTACAGTAATAATGTGGTCTCTCTCTCTCTCTCTTTTAAGTCATAATGCACTTCCAGTGTCCCACACCCACACTACTGTGAAATAAAGTTCTGCACCTTTGACTATAATCTGACAGGGTTAGTCAAAGATCTGCTCTTACCCTGAACACTGGGATCACCAGATTTCCCACTCCCCCATCTCAGTATGTTCCCTTAACCTACAGCTTATTTGCATTATCCTGAACATTAATTGTTCCTGTTCACCTTAGCCTTTCATGACAATGACACTTTGCTAGTATATTTATTTATTTATTTTTTATTTATTCAATTTTTATACCACCCTTCCAAAGTGGCTCAGGGAGGTTTACAATTAAAACAAAACCATTAAAACCAATAACTGTTAAAACAGAAATATAAACAATGTGAAACATCAGTTAACAATTAAAACATCATAAAAACAATTAAACAACCAGAACAATTTAAAAAACCCTGAAAATCAGGTTACAGCATTAAAACAATTAAAACTTATTAAAAACCCTGGAAGTCCAGGCCAAACAGATAGGTTTTAAAGGCTCTCCTGAAGGCCAATAAAGAATTCAGATTGCGGATTTATGCTGGGAGTGCATTCCACAGCCCAGGAGCAGCTACAGAGAAGGCCTGCCTCTGAGTCGCCACAAACGAACCGGTGTTAACTGGAGACGGACCTGCTCAGATGACCTTAACGTGTGGTGGGGATCATGTAGAAGAAGGTGCTCTCTAAGACAACTTGGACCCAAGCCAGTCATGGCTTTAAAGGTAATAACCAGCACTTTGTATTTTGCCCGGAAACATATTGGCAGCCAGTGTAACTGTTTCAAAACAGGCAAAATATGGTCTCTCTGGGTTGACCCAGAGACCAATCTGGCTGCAGCATTCTGAAATAACTGAAGTTTCCGGACTACGTACAAGGGCAGCTCCATGTACAGCACATTGCAATAGTCAAGCCAGGAGATCACCAGCTGATGCACCACTGTTTTGAGGTGTTGTCATTATGATGTATGATGTCATTCCACAGCCATCATATAAATGGAACACCATGAATTTTCTTAACCCCAGAAAAAAGACTACAGATTTACTCCAAAATCCTTAAAAGAGTAGAAAATTATAGTGTTGATCTACACCTTGCAATGGTAATCTGTCCAGCAGCAAGTCATATCAATATGTCTTCTATCCAGGCTTAAAAAGAAGAAAGAACCAGTAGTTAAACATGGGTTAATGGTGCAACATTATAACTCATACAAACAGTTCTTATTGTAAGAGAATTGTTTGACAAACTACATCAGCTCTGAAACTATACTTCAGTCCAAGAAGCTTTCAGGATTTATTATGCAAACATGTGCATACTACAATATCTCCTAAAGAACAGCAAATGTAACAATTCACTGAAGAATCCTGGCTTGTTTCTGTTCCTGCCTAGTCACATATGACTAACAAATTCCCTGAATTTATGTACATAATCATAGCTGTCAGGCAATGAGAGGAAGAAACTCGCGTTAACTTTTCTTCAATTTGGTTTCTGTTCCTCAAATATTTCTGACAACAAGCAGAATATTTCCAAGTAATTCTCATAACCAGCCTCATTTCAAGGTCAAGCCTCACTTCTTTGGCAAGAACATTTATATTCTTTGCCTTTTTAAGATTAATAAAAACTCAAACATATATCGATGTACTTTTCTCAAGACTTCCGGAAAACTCCTGAGGAAACATGCAACATTTAAGTAGGCTCAAGAGTAAGTAACATGTACCTCCTAGCTAGCATACCTTTATTGCAGTCATAAAAGAATTGATCCAATACATTTTCCAAGCTCAAATGCAAAGTCACAGACTCTTTAGTAAAACCACAGAACATCTGCTTTTTTTAATTACTGGTTAAAAAGAAGAGGGGGCATGACACACCAACAATTTTGGCTCATTTGCCTGTTTACACAATCTCCCCCTGCCCCTTATCTTAAATGAAAGAAATAAGACCCAGGAAAAAGGATGATGAATATGCATTAAATAAGCATTTGGCAATTGTGGATACTATACCAGGACTTGAGTTTCCCAAAATGTAACACTTTAAACAACAACTTTCGCCTGTTCTCAATGAGGTAGTACCAATGAGCTTTCAGACTGCAGATGAGGATATACTTCTGCGTACATGCACACAAATCTTAAAATAGAAAACTATCAACTCAGAGACAAGGCTAGGTGTGAATGTACAGCTGCCAATGAAAGACCAACAGGTGGCCATTTAACACTTTTTTTCAACATGATGAATGTTAGTATTGCCAGTTTCATTGTCTGGATTGTCCAATCATCTGGACTGAACTGGGAACAAGGGCCCACAATGATGAGATGGCACTTGTTCCTTTCCAGACTGTGATTGGCAAACATCTCATAAATGTCCACATAAGATGAAATCTGTAGAATGCCCAGCATATCAACCAGCAAATGAATACATCTGCTCCATTCTGCTATCATCTTATTATATGCTGTGCAATGTGGTACAGTACCCAAAACTGGATGCTTGCTTTGGCCAAGCAAAGCTGACAGAAAAAACAAAAGATACAACAACTGTGGGAATGTTATTCTAGATAGCCTGTTTGGGAGCTCCCAGGAGCACCCCTACCCCTGATTTAGAGTTACAGGCTTACAAGTAAGAGACTCATCTCTTCCCTAACAAAAGTGTTAATGGCTGGCTAGGGGTGCAGGAAGCAAGCTTGGTAAAACATTCCTAGGCACTCCCAAGAGATAAGCTCTGATGCACCCATTTCATCCCACCCTATACAGGTTTCTTAACCTATTCACCTCATTGTGCTGGTAGAACACACCTAGCAGAGTCCAAATTGGACACAATGTAGTCTTTTGTCTGTCACTGTCACCCTTTTCAGCAGAAAGGTGTGGTCAGCATTCCACCCAGGGCTAGATGCTGCCAATTGCCAGTTGTGTGTTCGGGCGTTTGGGCATTAGCTACACCATCTTGCTGTGCCTGGATTCTCATTCCCATCGTTTGTTGCCTCCAGATCGACCCTGCTCCCAAGCCTAATCTGTGCAGCATGCTTGGCAGCATCCAGATACTGATCTCTCGAAATCAGACCCTATTTGGGTTTTTCCTGGTTCTTGGACCCTTATGTGGCACTTGGGTCCCTGCTCCTGCCTTCCCGGCTGTCCCAGAAAAAAGAGGTCCCTCAACATCAATCAAGCTACAAGGGTCCAAACACCCCAGCGGACAGACTTGGGTATAACTAATCTCTGTTCTAAAGCCTCTGGCTCCCCTCTTCTGCTCTTTTAACCCCAAAGCTGTTCTCTAAGACCATTTCTCTGGTCAGTCTTGAGTGGATTCAATTCAGATCTCAAGTCAAAACGCCTCTTCATAAGCTTCAATTTAGTACTATTAATATCATCAGCCTGTTTAGTTTTGTTAGTTAATATTGTGTTGTTTGCTAATCAAGATTTATTTCCTTTACCCTGAAACCCTAAAATAAACTTGATTCTTTGTTGTACTTCAACTCTCTATCAGTCATTTTCATTACTGAAGCTTTACACAAATTTATTCTGAAAATGAGCTGCTCCACCACCAGACTTGTGATGATTCCCTTAGGAACTACGACTCTACTACTACAATAACACTTATATACCACTTTTCAACAAAAGTTTCCAAAGTGGTTTACATAGAGAAACAAGCAAACAAACAAACAAACAAACAAACAGATGGATCCCTGTCCCAAAAGGGCTCACACACAATCTAAAAAAAAAAGACAGACACCAGCAACAGCCACTGGGGGATACTGTGCTGGGGGCGGATAGGTCCAGTTGTCCTCCCACACTAAATAAAGAGAATCACCACTTTAAAAAGGAGGCCTTTTTCCTAGTTAGCAGGGGATGTATTCAACCACACTATATTATTTTTAGCTGAAATGCTGAGAGCCGAGATGTTTAGATTTAGATTCTTCATTACTGTTGGATATGAAATGTTCATTTTCCATATCTAACAACTCATTCTCAGTGAGTGGTGTGGTTTGCATAGGGCGCCATGCTTGGAAGAGAGGTCACTGCTACAGTCCCCTGAAGCAAAATATACAATTATGGTAAGGTCCATACTCCAGAAAAGTTGGGGATTATCTAAGGTAACCATTGGGGCTAGCCTGGAGTAATGAGAAAGGATGCAATTTAATGGAAAAGGATGAAGATTCAACTCATGCCTAGTTTAGCCCTGAGATGCAAGGACAATAACCTAATACGGAACAGCTGTTTCCCCTGTAGTAGCATAAAGCTAACATGAATCAGGCATGACTGTGATACGTTTTTCATGTCCGATACATTATGACAAGTTAAACATTGAGTAAACAAAGAAGAAGTGGAGTAAAGCAGGTCATCAAGAGTCCTAGAAGTTGTCAAACTAGAATTTAAAACTACTAGATATATTAGAATACCAGAAAAGGGCACACAAAACCTAGAATACAAATAACTACTGAACTTTTATCTTAGACATCTTCATATAACACACACAAAACAATCCATGTCAATAAACAAGCAAAACAACTATATGCATTAATCCAACAATTTTCATAAACAAATGCATCATGTGATTTACTAGCTAAAGCTTCTTGTCAAAATTAAGTTCTTCCTAATAATGTCTGTCTTCTTCCTCTTCACTTTCTTCAGCTTTCTCATGTTTAAAACAAACATAAACAGAACTAAGCCTCTGCAACTACCCAAACTAAAAAGTTTAAACCAAGCATCTATATTCATCTATCTTATTAATTACTGTAGACAGAGTAGACAGAGCAGGGGGATGCGTGGGGATGTGGCAAGCTCTGCCCCAATGTGGCAAGCTCCACCCCTGCTGCAGCCGCGACCAATGGTGGGCCCAGAGGAGGCAACACAGGAAAAAGCGGGAGGGATAAGCGCACACCAGGAGGTGGCTGGCGAGACTCCACAGGGGTCACGGTTGACGGAGGTCATGGCTGACGGAGGTGAACAGTTGACCAGCTGAGGGACGACAAGCATGGAGGAGAGGCGCCTTCAGGAGCTGCTGGCCTGCCGGACCGCTGATAAGCACCGGACAAAAATGGCGGCCTGCCACTCAGTGAGGTGAGAGGCTCTGTGTGGAGTCAGCAGGAGATGACAAGGGTAGGAGGTGGGGGGAGGGCAAGAGGTGTGGCGAGGGAGGACAGGAGACTGGAGCAGGATGTGGGGAAGGGAGGGCAGGAGAGACTGGGGGCAGGAGGGGAATGGGAGACTGGGGCAGAAGGTGCGGGGCAGGAGGGCCTGAAGGTGGAGGGAGTGTACTAACTCACAGATGCTCTGTGCAGGGCCAGCTTATCTATATACTTATATATAGAAGTATATTCTATATACTTATTTCTCTAAGACAGGTCATCCATGGATGAATGGGGATGCGTGGTGGAAATCTCATGAGAGCCATGGAACTCTCGGAAGGTACTCTCGTGAAGAGGCGGGGGGAAAGCAAACTGGCCCAGAAGGTTGCAGGGCAGGTGGCGAGGGGGCGGCGGCAGCAGTGAGTAAGACAGAGGCAGGGGGAGAAGCAAGCAAGAGGTGGAGGGAGACCCAAGGGAGAGCAAACTGGCCCAGAACGTTGCTGGGCAGATGGCGAGTGGCTGGTGGCAGCGGGCAGCTGAGCCATGCCGTGCCCGGTGGGGAAAGAAAACACTGCTGGGCTGGTGGGGGAGAAAGAAAAGTGAGATCAGGCGGGCGGCAGAGCCGCACCGCTGAGAGTAGCCTGGCTGGGCGGCAGAGTCATGCTGCGCCTGGTGGGGAAGGAAAGCACTACCGGCCGGCGGGGAGGGACAGGTGAGAGGAGGAGGGCAGCGGCAGGGAAAAGAAAGTGCGGCAACAAACTAGCGGTGCAGATGCTATGCGCCGGGTCTGCTAGTATTTATAGAAAAGGCTAGGGATGTACATGGCAAGCCCCGCTCACACAATGCTTTACCAATCGGGAGGTAACAGAGCAGAATCACTGTGGTGATTGGGCATTGGGCATTCCATATGCAGATAAGGAGGAGGAGCCTGTAATGGTTAAGGTCAGTTGGAATGCAACTGCTACTGGTCGGAAGATGCAACTGCTACTGGTCGGAAGATGTGCTTGATTGTACAGGAGAGAATAATATGTATGTATAAATGGATAGTGGGCAGGGGTCTGAAAAGAGAGGGTTCGTGAAGAAGGAAAGAGCCCTTCAGGGGAAGGAGGCTGCCACTGTGTGAATTAGATGAGCAAACAGGATGAACAAGATCTGTTAACTCAGGAAGGAAGAGAGAAAAAGAAAAAGAAGGGGGGAGAAAGACAGAGAGGAGGAGTGAACAGAGGAGAGAAAGAAAAAAGAGCGGGGGAGAGAGAATGAAGGAAGGGTGAGGGACAAGGGGAATTAGCCTTTCAGAGGCCTGAGGGGAATGAGCGCCTATGGTGGTGGCAGCAAGAAAGGGTGTCAACTGCTGCTGCTACTCATGCTACCGAGGGAGGGAGGAGGGAGGCAAGCGAGGGACGGGCCTGAGCCTGTCAGCATCCTGAGGGGAATAAGCAGCCATGGAACCAGCGAGGAAGGGTCCAGTCAACCGCCACTGCTGCTCCTGTGGGGAGGAGCAGGAGTGGGGCTCAAGTGAGGAGGTATCTGGGGTTAGGGGGCTTTGGCATGACCAATCAGCACTGGCAACACTGTAGCCGTGAGCAAGAGGGGTGAGGGGAATGGAAGCAACAGGATGGAGGAGTGACCAAGAAGGGTGGAGGTGTGGAGTAGTGCGGCTAAGAGGGTGGAGAGATCTTTGAGGAGAGGGGGCTGTGGTGGGGTGTGTGTGAAGGGAGCAATCAAGTACTAGCACGTAGATGCTCTGCATGGGTTAAGCTAGTTTACAGTATTTTTGTAACCGCAAGCTATCAGAAAATGGCATACTGTAGACAAACCATAAGGTTGGGCAGGAGTCAAATTCTACAACATTTTGCATAGATGCAAGTTAGTGATTGAGGCAAAAAGATCCTTGGAACAAAAAGAGTGACAAGGTCAAATAGAAAAAAAAATAGCAATGCTAACAGGATTGAACAAATGCTAACAGACTGTTTAGCCTGGTTGCACACACTTCAAGTTAGAATTCTCAATCTCCCTATGAACTATACTTATAGCTGCAACCCCACATAAACAATAAAATAGCCATAAGATATAGTGGCAGTACAAGACCTCCTTGGTAGGATGCCAAATGTTGCCACTTCCTTTTTTTAAATGGCGGCAATAATCACTGCTAAATTTTCTGCGTGGCTGAGCATGTGTGAACAGTCACTTCTGTCACCTCCTTCTCCTCTGTGTGCCAATAGGTGACATTGTGCAAAGTGCATACCCTTCTTCCACTAGAGTGTTTTGTATACTCTAATGCCCTTTCCTCATTTCCTCTGCCACTTTCTTCCCCCTTGTCACCAGGCAAGCAGAAAACGATGGGGCAGTGGAAGCAAGGTGGTAGTGGTAGTAGTAGTAGTAGTAGTAGTAGTAGTAGTAGTAGTAGTAGTAGTAGTAGCAGCAGCAGCAGCACAGCCACCACTCAGCAAAGAGCTGTTTGAATGGTGGAGGACTGCAGAGAGAGTAAGCGAGGTAGCTATAAATTTTCTTCCGGAGGCGACCACATCACCTCACTCATAGAAATACCACCTGAATAGGAGACAACTACTTCCTGTAAACAATTGCATGCAAAGCACTATCCTTGGTAATATGGCAGTGTGCAAACCTACAAGGAAAACCTGGAATTCCAACATGGAAGTGTCCTTGTGACGATAATGATGCAGAATGATTTGTCTAGCATTAATCTGTGAGAAGAAGGATTGAGCATTAGAACCCCTTCCTGTTCTCCATTTACCCCTTCAAAATGTTTAGAATGGAAAACAGGTTTTGCCTTCATCTGGGCTCTGAAATCAGAAAAATAGCCTTGGGGATCATTTCTAGGACAGAACAGCTGGCATAAGCACTCCTTTTATCCATGCAGAGATTTGTCCTTAAAAGTGACCTCACATACACCCTACATATGCATTATCTCAATAAATGCATGATTGGAGAACAGGTGTTTGCCAACATAATGTGTAGCTAGTTATACTGAGAGAACATTGGCTAGAGTTAGGAAGAGTCACGCTATCAAATCATAGTTTGTTCGAAGTTGCAGCTCCCAAACTTTGGGAAATCTTCAGTCTCCTTTCTGTATGCACAAGGAAGGTAGTGCATAAACATGCATCTCCCTTCAGCTTATTTAATGCAACTGTGGTTAAGAACTATGACTGGACTGGGCCTTTAACTCCATTGCACATTATTTGTTGTGTTAGGACACAAAAAGCATTGGAATTATCTTACTTGAACATTCATTACTTAATATAACCTGTTAATTCAAATAGAACTCATTTCTACAATAGAACTCATTTTCAGATCTGGCTTTAAGTGTAAAGTTACAAATCAACTAAATTGGGTAATTTGTAATTATGTACATTGTAACTTTAAGGCTGTAAAGGATTTCTGTAACGTGCTGAAGATATTCTTTCTACACAGCATTTAATGAACAATCTGAGCAAGAAATTTAATAATCACACCTCAACAAGCAATTGATCAATTTTTTCCTATAATGCTACTTAGGTGTAATTCAAAGAAGCTTTATAAGAAGTGACAGCTACAGCTGCTAAAACCTACGGAATTGCTTTTGTCTGCAACTTTTAAAAAACCCAGTTTGTACTTTCAGAATTATATATGTTGCCAGTGGCAGCATGTCATCCAGCATTCTTTTTCGGGTGAGGTTTTCTTTTCACATTATAATGAGTTGTGTGTGCCAGGAATGTCAGCCAAAACAATGAACCTGCATTGTGTGAACACAGCTGAGACAGTATCGTTCTAGTACAAACAATCATGTTTTCCAGAGAAAGAATTAACCAATACATTACTAAGGATAAAGTGCCTTTCTGCTCTCAAGTCAGCACATTTGATTTTGTAAGAAATGGAAACACATCAGTGTGCGTATAATGACCCCCACCCCCGGCTTGGCTTAATATTCTAAGAACTATGCTATCAATAGCATTCTGGGTCTATACCATTAAATATAAATGGTACAAAAATTGCAGCTGTTTTCTCTAAACTGATACAAAATACCAGCAAATTTCATTTTAAATACTAGATACACTTTGGGGACTGTACTGAATTCCTGAATCCCAGCCCTGACCAAATGAACTCACTGCAGTACTTAGAGGATAACTGTACCCGGAGTTGTAATCAGCATCAAAGAGATGGTCATAGCTATAAACAACATGAGTGCATGGGAAAAGAAAAAACCTGTGAAGTACAGTTAGTATAATTTTAAACTTGGATACAAGAATTCTATGTGCAAATTCATCCTCAACTTTAAAACTCACAGGGTGGTCTTAGAAAAGTGCCTGTCTCAACCTAACTGACCACACAGGATTGCTGTGCCACAAAAGCCTACTTTTAAAAGGAAATTTACAAATATTTTAGATAATTTTTCCAGTCTAATATTCCAATTCTAATCTTCACCACCAGATGATTTAAAAATACTATAAAAACAACAAATATGTTGCAGAACTAGTAAAACATCCTATTTTGATACTATGATCAGGCACATCCTTTCTAGTGAGGTTCAAATGCAGCCTCCTTTGAAATCATAGTCGAGAGTCATATAACTCTCTGGAGTAAATTATCCTTGTCTTTCCTTATTTGTATCATCCCTAGTTTATTACCAAGGGTATTTATAGATTACTTTTCAACAAAGAAAGTTCAAGAGGTTTACATGGCAAAAAGGAACAACAGCTTCCTGACTTACGATCTGAAAAGAAACACGAGGGAAGCAGCAGCAACCAACACTGGGACCGGTAGAAACACTATGCTGGACTGAAAGTCAGTTGTCCCCTGCCACCCAGATATATGTAAGAGAGCCACCACATTTAGAATGTGCATCTTTGCTCAATTAGCAAAAGGTAAGAATTTTATACTACAATAACCAGACTCCCCCATAACCATAACTTTGCAGACTTGCATATAAAGCTAACCTTTTCTTTACAAAGGAGCTGTGGTTAGAACACTGGCCAAATTTATGTTCAGTGCAACTTGTGGTTAATGCCAACAAGGCAACAGGGAGAGGAGAGCAAGTGTGTATTGCCAACACTTATATCTGCACCAGACTGTTGCTAGCATACATAGCAGGGACACACAGCTAAAAAACATGTTTCTACAAAAAACTACTTTGAAATAATTCATTTATTTATTATAATATTTAAGGGCATGCAACTATAGTAGTTGCCCAGCCAAAGACAAATACAGTGGCTTCATGTGAAAAATTCCTGATCTTGAACAAGCCAGTTTGTCCTAACTGAACAGGCTTCCCAAAAAATTCCCACAAGGTATCAGGATTGCAGGGGGATTATAGAGCACCAATTTCAAAATTCCATCCGTCATTCACCTTACTTAGACCTTATTTACCAGTGGCTGAACTTGCATATAGCCTCTGAAAAATGTGTTCTTTTGAAGTTACAAAATATCAAAATTATCTACTCTCCAATTATCAAAGAACAAAAGGGCATACTCAAAAACTGAGCTGGCAATGATGTAAGAATACTACTGTGTTTCCAGAGATAGGGTCAAATTTCACTTTATAAATACTAGCATAATATTCCTTTTATGCAAGTTCTTCATTTTAACATTTAATACAGTTTATAAGCAGTCTGATTATTCCCCAATGGATTCCTATTCTATGGAGGGCACAATAGCCAATAATACTTAAATCTGATTAGGGCCCCTTCCAGAATTAACCAATCTGAATGTGTCAGACATTATTAAGAAGACTGACATGATACTGTCACACTGTCTGTTATCAGTGGCACATACACCAATGTCTTTATTTCTACAGAATAGTAAAAGTGTTAAACACAGATAAGCACATCCAGACAGAAAAATGTGCTTTTAGTGGCTCAAGCTGTAATTTTGTGGTTGATACAGTTAAATATCATATTAAAGTACCATGGCTGGCATGATATGCAGCTCTATGTTGCTGGAAGGATGGTTGTGGGTACACACGTAGCTTTTAGCATCCCTTCACTGAAGGCTGCTTTCTGCAGGGGTCTGGGTGCAGGAAGGAATTTTTGCATCCCTTCCTTCCTTCCCAGAGCCCTTTCCCATTGTGAAAGTCTATTTCCAATGTTTGCACAGCACCCAGGAACATATTTCTACAATGTGAAAGGCCTTTGGGAGGCATGGAAGAGACATGGAGCATTTTCAGACAGCTGGCTTTACTGCGAGTTTACTGCAAGTTCAAAGTTGCCCCCCCCCAAAAGCTGCAAAAAGTGGATCCCCCCCCATATAAAATTGGGCTACACATGCAATGAAAACCCTGAATCATGTGTCAAGTGCTCCCAGATGGCTCACAGGGACTTTGGGGTTCATCTGGCTGATATGTGAACACACACCCTTCATTTCGGATGAGATGCAAACTAAGAGCCCTGCGTGGGAAAGCTCATGGAAATCCCCACTCCATCTCCATACTTGGACGACTGCGCAAAGCAGCCTTCAGTACAGGAATGCTTAGGGTTGCTTGCACACCCACAGTCTTTCTTCCAGAAACAGAGTACCGCATAGCATGTTAAATATGTGCATTAATTTGTACCCTAACCAGATTTTGTATTAATAAATACAAAATATTCTTCATCATAACTCTTAGTCACACCACTTGCCCACCCAGCTTCTCTTCTTAGACTTCTATGAGAGTTTTAAATTCACTTTTAAGTTCTCACACAGAAACTAATGCACTGTTTTCATTGACACATTCTATAGTTGATTAATTGTTCTGGCCAAATAGACCATCTATGACATCAAAGTAGTTCAGCCAATGGCTGGGGATGGGGTTTGCAAAAAGACAATTAAACTGGTTTTATTCTTATAGTAGTTGTATGTGCACACAAATATTTTTAAGCACACATACCCCTGTACAGATTTCCCTTTTAAATTATTAGCAGTGTTGTATGTTATCTCTTTGTGAAAGAGAAAGAGCTTTGTGAAAATTGCTTTGCATTTAAATATCTATGAAAGTTGCAATTGTAAATCTAATCTCAACCTGTATTTTCTGTCAGATGAACATATGTTCCTATTTTCAGTACAATTTTGAAATAAAGATAAATTTAAGCCAAACATTGCTATTGTGATAGTTTTAATTTTTCCCCCATCTAAAGGTGCTAATAGGGATTAATAAAAAGTAAATACTGTAAGACCTCAAACTATAGCATTAAGCTATCAGTTTTCAGACATCAGTTCTCAGGTTGGTCTAATCTACCAATCCTGCTAGAAATTTATTACAATTGCCAACATCACAGGAACATAGGAAACTGCCATATACTGAGTCAGACCATTGGTCTATCTAGCTCAGTATTGTCTTCACAGACTGGCAGCGGCTTCTCCAAGGTTGCAGGCAGGAATCTCTCTCAGCCTATCTTGGAAAAGCCAGGGAGGGAACTTGAAACCTTCTGCTCTTCCCAGAGTGGCTTCATCCCCGAGGGGAATATCTTGCAGTGCTCACACATCAATTAAACCGCCATATATAAACTCCAGAAGAAGTCAATTAATGAATAATAATGGATACCTTGATAATTTTTGACCAGCTTATGAACTAAACTACATCAATTACATGTAGCAGGAAGGATTAGAAAGAATTTACAGATAATCTGTTTCACTGTATCAAGGAGGTTTTCATGTTCTGTAATTAGTACCATGTTCCATTTAAGCATATGCATAACTCTTGATCTTAACAAGCTACATAGTGCTCTAAAACCTCTGCCCTCATACTCTTTACCTATACAGTGAACCCCGTTATCCATGGGCAAAACACACTTTAGGGCTTAAAATGGCAGAAATCAGGGAAAGAAAATAATGTACTATGCTTTGCGGGGTGTGCAATTTGGATTTTCTGTTTTTTTATTTGTAACCAAATCGAAACAGCCCCGATTCAATTTGGATCCGAATCCAAAGGGGGGAAAACCTTAAAGATGCGTAAACTTCAACAATGCACCAAAAATCAGCCCTCTGCAATTTGGGTGGTAGCCTCCAGCCATTAGGCACTACCACCTCACCCCACTCTTCCACCCCAGATCCCGCTTTATGTCCCAAATCTGCCCCAAAGACACTAAACCTTCAACAATTCACCAAAAATCAGCCCTTTGCCAAATTCTTCTGCAATTTGGGTGGTAGCCTCTACCCATTAGGCACTTAACTTAAACTGAGTAGTGCCCCACTGCCTTGAGGGTGGTACACGGCAGTTGACAATTGGCGCTGTCAAAAAGACAGTCAAAATGAACAGAAGAAATGAAGGTGTGTAATGAATCCTCATAAGGATTCATTGAGTGAAAGTTATTTATACACCAAAGAATCCGAACACTTGAAAAACAGTGACCACACATTTTGCTCCATAACTCCACTTCTATAAGGCTAGAGCTTAGCTTTTTTTAAAATGAAAGCTGGGAATCTCGGAAAATAATGGGACAGATCCAAAACCCGAATTGATTCGAATCAGCGATTCGATTTGTACCCGAATCTAGCCAATGGACCACAGATGTGATTCGTTTTGTCTCTGAATCACCCGAATCAGCTAGATTCGGGTACAAATAGATTTGTATCCAAATCAGTTTGCACATCCCTAATCCCCAGCTATCCAGCAATGCCAATAAAATGCTCAATTTTGCCCTTTTGTTTTTACACAAATGAGCCATATTTGTGTAAAATGGCTCTTCTCTTCAAAATGGGGGTCGGAAATGACCTCGGAGGTCATTTCTGGCCACCAAGGAACTGCAGATACACGGTTCTTTACCCTTTATTTACTTGCATATGCCGAGGTCAGGTCTCAATTGCCTGACTGCGAATACACAGGATCACATGTGCCAAGGTCTACCTGTAACTGATTTATAGCGATGAATCAACTTTCTCCTCCTATAACAGAGCATGCAACAAAGGGGATGGGGCCGTAGGTCAGTGCTAGAGCATCTGTTCTGCATGCAGAAGACCTCAATTTCAATCCTTTGCACCTCCAAGTACAGCTGGGAAAGACTTCTGCCTGAAACCTGGAGAGCCACTGCCAGTCAGCATAGTCAATACTGAGCTAGATGGACCAATGGTCTAACTTTATTTATGTATTTATTTATTTTTGCATTTATATACCGCCTTTCGTTAAAAAGATAACCCCAAGGCGGTTTACAAAAGTTAAAAACATACAATAAAAAGACAATAAAAACATCATGTTAAAAGTATAAAAACATATAAAAACCGGCATTAAAACAATACAACAAATACAACAAATAAAAACACAGAGAAGCCGCAGTAGAAAACGATCATGTAAAAGCCTGGGTAAAAAGCCAAGTCTTTAAAAGCTTTCTAAAAGCCGTGATGGAGTCTGAGGAACGAATGGCCACTGGGAGAGCATTCCAGAGTCTGGGGGCAGCAACAGAGAAGGCCCTGTCCCGAGTGCACGAAAGCTGGGCCTCCCTCATTGTCGGCACCCGGAGCAGGGCCCCCTCAGATGTCCTTGTCAAGCGGGCAGCAACCCTTGGGAGCAGGTGGTCCCTCAAATACCCCAGGCCCAAACCGTTAAGGGCTTTAAAGGTCAAAACCAGTACCTTGAATTGGACCCGGAAACGAATCGGCAGCCAGTGCAGCTCTTTCAAAATGGGGGTGATATGTTCCCAACAGGCAGCTCCGGATAAAACCCTCGCTGCCGCGTTTTGCACTAGCTGCAGTTTCCGGATATTCTTCAAGGGCAGCCCCACGTAGAGCACGTTACAGTAATCCAGCCGCGACGTGACTAAGGCGTGGGTAACCGTGGCCAGATCTGCCTTCTCGAGAAAGGGACGCAGCTGGCGCACCAGCCGAAGCCGTGCAAAGGCACCCCTGGCCACCGCCTCCACTTGAGCTTCCAAAAGCAGAGCCGGGTCCAGTAGTACCCACAAGCTGCGTACTTGCTCCTTCAAGGGGAGTGCAACCCCATCCAGAACCGGTAAAATTTCCTCATCCCGATTAGCTCTCCTACTGACCAACAGTAGGAGACCAACAGTACTGACCTCCGTCTTATCCGGATTCAATTTCAGTTTGTTAGCCCACATCCAACCCATCACGGCCTCCAGCCCCCGATTCAGGACATCCACCGCCTCCCTAGGATCAGATGACAAGGAGAGATAGAGCTGAGTGTCATTCGCATATTGCTGACAACTCAGTCCAAATCTCCGGATGACCTCTCCCAGCGGCTTCATGTAGATGTTAAACAGCATAGGGGACAAGACCGATCCCTGCGGGACCCCACAGGCCAACGGCCACGGGGCCGAGCAGTAGTCCCCCAGCACCACCTTCTGAACCCTCCCCTCAAGAAAGGACCGAAACCACTGCAACGCAGTGCCTCCGATTCCCATACTTGAGAGGCGGCCCAGAAGGATACCATGGTCGATGGTATTGAACACCGCTGAGAGGTCCAGCAGAACCAACAGGGATGCACTCCTCCTGTCTAGTTCCCGGCGTAGGTCATCCACTAGAGCGACCAAGGCAGTCTCAGTCCCATACCCAGGGCGGAAGCCAGATTGAAAAGGGTCCAGATAATACGTATCATCCAAGACCCTCTGCAGCTGGGACGCCACCACACCCTCTATCACCTTGCCCAAAAAGGGGAGGTTAGACACAGGTCTATAGTCGTCCAGGTTGGAGGGATCAAGGGAGGGCTTTTTTAATAGAGGTCTTACCACCACCTCCTTCAGGCACGATGGCATCCTGCCCTCCCTTAATGAAGCATTAACGATCACCTCCGGCCATCTACCTGTCCCCTCCCTGGCAGCTTTTATTAGCCATGAAGGGCAAGGGTCAAGAGCGCACGAAGTCGCCCGCACACTGCCCAGGATCTTGTCCACATCCTCAGGCCGCACCAACTGAAAAGAATCCAACACAACGGGACCAGATGGTACCAAAGGCACGTCTGCCGGAACTGCCAAAACTCTGGAGTCCAGGTCAGCATGGATGCAAGCGACTTATCTGCAAAGCAACAGGCAAACCGATCACAAAGAGCTGTAGATGGCTCCTCCCCCATTGTCTGGGGGGATGTGTGGAGCAAGGTTTTCACCACACAAAACAGCTCTGTTTGTCTGCACTGAGCAGACGCAATGGAGGCGGAGAAAAAGCATTTCTTCGCCGCCCCCACCGCCACGGAGTAGTCCCTAAAATGGGCTCTAGCCCGTGTTCGGTCAGATTCGTGACGACTCTTCCTCCAGCGTTGTTCTAGCCGTTGTCCGAGTTGCTTCATCGCCCTAAGCTCCGAGGAAAACCAAGGAGCAGAACTTGGTGTATGTAAGGTTCTAAAGTTTCTAAAGTTACTGAAGGCCTTGTCAAAGTCTTCACAGTCTCTTTCAGATTGGCTCTAAAGTGTGAATATTGCTTAAAAACACAGCCATAGTAGTATTAAAAATTATTAGCTTCATGCCTAAATTAAATTAAATTACTCAGACAGCATGACTGAAACTGAAAACTATCCTCCAGGGCTTTTGCAGAAGTATTTCCCTTTCAGAAGAGAAAGCATGTGGTCTCTTCACAGTGTGTTAACCTAGGAAATTGCTCAGCTGAAGAATCACTTGCTCCAACAGCAGCCTGATTACATTATCTTTTTCTTTAAACACTCCTGAATTGATTTGGGAAACCTTCCAAATGCCTGTAATTAAAAATATTACTTCAATGTTTGAAATAATGTCCCAAGCTGAAATAATGTCATAACATTTTCTGGTGTTTGGTGTTACATACTTGAAAATTATAACTCAATGGTGGAAAGCAGTGAATGCTATCACAAAAAGTGTCCACAGTCATGGTTACATGATCAAATTTGCCTCCATTAGTAACTGAAATAATGCATAGCTCAGTGTTCTTAGCCTCAAGGCTGGGAGCCAGTGATAACTTCCACTGACCCTAAGTGTGGCCCCCTAATTGTTTATTGGACCTGTGAAAATTTTCAGTCGAAGTCCAAATACTCCACACAGCTCCCCTGGGGTATGCAGAGGCAAGTGCAGCCATCGTAAAGTGCCCCACTTTTCCTATGGCTGGTGGGGCTCCTTTAAGCTAAACTGAGCTGTCTCAAGCTCCAGAGCCATCTTTGAAAGTGCTCATGGAGCACAGAAAGTGTAGTCTTTTCCAGTTCCTTCCTCATTAAGGTCTATGAGGAAAACATAGTAAAGGACTACACTTCCCAGCAATCTGTGTGCAAGTTCTAAGATGACAGGGCTCTGTTTATTTTAAAGGCTGTCCCCCTGGTGCTAGGGATAGTGTAGCACTCGCAGAGGTTAGCACAGTGGGAAATGGCTCTCTCACTGAAATATTATTCCCAAAGTGGCTCCCACTTGAAAAATAATGAAGATCACTAGTATAACTATTATTTCACACTTGGCCTCAAAACAGTTATCTATAGCGGGATATAAATGTAGTAATAATAATAATAATAATAATAATAATAATAATATTGTACGGAAAGTCCCAGTCAGAAATCGAATCACTGCTAAACACTGTCCGTATATTCAGTAGCGATATAGCAATGGAGTTTGGACTAGACAAGTGTGCTGCATTAATAATGAAAAGAGGAAAAATAACAAAAACAGAAGGAATAGAACTGCCCAATGGAAGCAAGATCAAGAACCTGGAAGAGAAAGAACCTTACAAATACTTGGGCATTCTCCAGGCTGATAACATCGCACACACTGAAGTTAAAAGAAAAATTGGAAGTGAATACATCAGGAGAGTTAGAAAAATCCTCAAGTCCAAACTCAATGGCGGGAACACCATACAAGCCATAAACACCTGGGCTATACCTGTTATCAGATACACTGCAGGAATAATAGACTGGACCCAGGCAGAGCTAGAGATGCTAGATCGTAAGACCAGGAAAATCATGACCATCAATCATGCTCTGCACCCCCGCAGTGATGTAGATAGGCTCTACCTCCCTCGCAGCTCAGGTGGAAGAGGAATGCTGCAAGTCCATCAAACAGTAGAGGAGGAGAAAAGAGGCCTTGAAGAATATATCAAGGACAGTGAAGAAGATGCACTTAAAATGGTCGAGAACGAGAAATTATTTAACACCAATGAAACAAAGCAGGCCTACAAGAAAGAACAAGTCAAGAACCGAGTAGAAAAATGGAGAAATAAGCCCCTGCATGGTCAATATTTACACAATATAAGTAGAAAATCAGACATCACCAAGACCTGGCAATGGCTTAAGAATGGCAACTTGAAGAAAGAAACAGAGCGTTTAATACTGGCTGCACAAGAACAGGCACTAAGAACAAGTGCAATAAGAGCAAAAGTCAAAAAATCCACAACAAACAGCAAGTGCCGCCTTTGTAAAGAAGCAGATGAAACAGTGGACCACCTGATCAGCTGTTGTAAGAAGATCGCACAGACTGACTACAAAGAAAGGCATGACAAGGTAGCAGGGATGATACACTGGAACATCTGCAAAAAATACAAGCTACCTGTAGCCAAGAATTGGTGGGACCATCAAATTGAAAAAGTGGAAGAAAATGAAGATGTAAAAATATTATGGGACTTCCAACTACAAACAGACAAACATCTGCCACACAATACATCAGATATAACTGTAGTCGAGAAGAAAGAAAAACAAGTCAAAATAATCGACATAGCAATACCAGGGGATAGCAGAATAGAAGAAAAAGAAATAGAAAAAATCACCAAATACAAATATCTACAAATTGAAATCAAAAGGCTGTGGCAGAAAAAGACCAAAATAATTCCAGTGGTAATTGGCGCCCTGGGTGCAGTCCCAAAAGACCTTGAAGAGCACCTCAACACCATAGGGGCCACAGAAATCACCATCAGCCAATTACAAAAAGCAGCTTTACTGGGAACAGCCTATATTTTGCGATGATATCTATAATAACCAACAGTATTGATGATAAAATTCAGCCATCCCAGGTCCTTGGGAAGGACTCGATGTCTGGATAAAGCAAACCAGTCAATAACACCTGTATGACTGCGTAAACAAGAAATAATAATATAAATAATAATATCATGCAATCATTTTTAGTAAACAAAATTAAGACAAAATGGAAAGCAGTTATCTAATTCCATATTTATTAACTGCAGTGTAGCTAGGTACTACGTTTCATAACATTTTGTAGGCTTTCAGAACAGTACACTGAACTTTAGAAGTTTGCTGAACAAATATTCTTGTTTCTAGGTTATCAATGAGCACTAAACATATTTCTAAGTGCAAAGTTTATAGAAACAGTACACCACAAGTTTAATTTTTCACATGACCGTTACAGACTATAAACATCTACTTTTAAGACTTGGCTCTGGGTTCTAAATGGATGGAGCAGAAAAATGAAATCTGAAAAATGTTTTTTCCAAGTATTACATTAACATATTTATTCTGCCTCTATATATATCTGACACTCATATGTCGCACTGTGTGATTCCTCAACTCTAGTGCTGGTATTATTTCACTCGTATCCTGCTTCTCCTTTTTTTTTTTTTTTTAAAGGCACACCTCAGTGGAGTTTATTGTGTTTCTCCAATGGGATTCCATCCAGGAAACAATTAAGTCTTCAACAGTACTAGAACACCAGATGCTCCCAGACTATCAGAGGGCCTGTAGATGAAAAGGTGGCACAGTATCCTAAAGCTGGATCCCAAAGTCAGTAGACAGTAATTGTTGAAATACTGGTCTTAACTAAAATGTATATCTGATGCAATATATTGTTAAAGGAAATGTCCACAGCAGACATTTTAGTTCTTCACAGTATTGCACATTTGCATAAAGCTGTAAGCAATCTGAAAGAAAATACCAGTATAATCTATATATTTTACTACTTCTATAGCATTTCAGTTGAAATGACTACTAAAATTAAACATTATTGGTGTTTATTATAAGAAAAATGTAAGCATGCATTTAAGTACTCATACAAATAATTCAACTATAACTTTTCTGTAGCAGAGTAGCCTTATTGCAGAAGTGCTGTGCTATTTGTAATCTTCTCTGCATGCTCTCTCTGTGAAACAGGTCTGATTCTGAAGGGTAACTAAGTGTACATGGTTGATTATGCAGCTACACCAGCAATTACAGTTTGGCCCTGGCCCTTTCCATATTGTTTGTTGAGGTGGAAAACCTTGTTAGTCATGAATAACAATTCCAAAGCAATATCATACACTATCTTAAAAACAAACAAGTCAACTTACAGGTACATTAAAAAACATTTCACACCTCAGTAGAAAGGTTTGAACTTTTGCACTTCTCGGCTAGAGGTTTAAAAGTTTATACTAATTTCTGTTAGACAGAATTTAGTGTAACATTGTCCATTACTATATATATTTGGATACACAAACTTTATCCCAGATTAATGAATAACTGTACTCTTAAAATATGCTATAATACCGTATGTATTTACATTATGTCAGAAGTAGTATAATGGAGATCATTGAAGAAATAACTATTCCATGTTAATGAAAACAAGACATCATCATGTGAATTAGTAAACTGATTCTGCAGGGACAATGAAGAGAAATAGCAGCATGCTAAATGAAACCCCTAATGCATCAAAATAAATTAACAATTCTCAAGGCCAAGAAAGAACCCTGCAGTATTATAATTTTCAAAGGAAGGGGAACCCTCCAGGGCAACAGCAGGTGGAACAATGCCACTGAATCCGATTACATTAGAATATCTCAGAAAAGAGAAGTAGTACTTGATAAAATTTTAATTTGACACTCCCAAGCTAAAAGGCATTCATTAAGCTGAGGGGCACAATTTTTTGACCTGGTAAAACATAATGTACCTATAATACAATCTAGTGTACTAGATTATATAGTACTATATAATCTAGTATATAATATATAACATATACTATTATATTTATACTATTTATTTATTTATTTATTTAACATATTTTTATACCGCCCAAAACTTACATCTCTGGGCATTTCACAACAAGATAATAAACAAAGGTAACACATTCGTTAAAAACTAAAACAAGAAATTTAAAACACAACAATTTAAATTTTTTTTAAAAAAACAATGTTCTAAAAACAACATTAAAACAATCAAAACAATATCAGTTAAAAGCTGGGATGAACAGATGTGTCTTTAAAGACTTTTTTAAAATTGTCAAAGATGGGGAGACTCTTATTTCACTAGGGAGGGCATTCCAAAGCCTCAGGGCAGCAATGGAGAAGGCCCATCCCTGAGTAGCTGCCAGACCAGCTGGGGGCAAATGCAGATGGACTTCTCCTGATGATCTCAATGGGCAGTGGGGTTCATGATGAAGAAGACGTTCTCTTAAATATCCAGGGCCCAAGCCATTTAGGGCTTTATAGGTTATGACCAGCACCTTGTATTTTGCCCGGAAACATATTGGCAACCAGTGTAACTCCTTCAATATGGGAGTAATATGGTCTCTCCTAGATGACCCAGAGACCAACCTGACTGCCACATTCTGGACCAACTGTAGTTTCCGGACTGTGTACAGGGCAGCCCCACACAGAACACATTGCAGTAATCCAGTCTGGAGGTTAACAGCATATGTTAACACTCTTTTGAGGTTGTCGATCTCAAGAAATCGGTGCAGCTGGCGTATCAGCTGAAGCTAATACAAGGCACCTCTGGCCACTGCCTCAGCTTGGGACACCAGGGAGAGACTTGGATCCAGAAGCACCCTTAGACTGCATACCTGTTCCTTCTGGGGAAGTGTGACCCCATCCAGAACAGGCAGATCAAGATCTACTCTCGAGTTCTGACCCCTCACAATGAGTACCTCTGTCTTATCTGGATTCAGTCTCAGTTTGTTATCCCTCATCCAGCCCATTGCCACCTCCAGGCAGGCATTTAGGGAGGTTATGCCCTCTCCTGATGATGCTGACATGGAGAAATAGATTTGGGTGTCATCAGCATACTGATAGCTCCCTGCACCAAATCTTCTGATGATCTCTCCCAGCGGTTTCATGTAGATGTTAAACAACATTGAAAACAATACAGAGCCCTGAGGGACACCATACAAAAGTTGAGATTTTGAAGAACAACATTCTCCAAGGGACACCATCTGGAACCTGCCTGAGAGGTAGGAACAGAACCACCGCAGAGCAGTGCCTCTCACTCCCAACCCCCTCAGAAGCTCCAGAAGGATACTATGGTTGATAGTATCGAAAGCCGCCAAGAGGTCCAAAAGGACCAACAGAGTCACACTTCCTCTGTCCATTCCCAGTTAGAGATCATCCATCAGGCTGAACAAGGCACTCTCTACCCCATAAACTGACCAGAAGCCAGTTTGAAATGGGTCTAGATAATCAGTTTCCTCCAAGACTGTCTGGAGCTGTGAGGCCACCACCCTCTAAATTACCTTGCCCAGCCACGGAAGGTTGGAGACAGGCCTGTAGTTACTCAGCTCTGAGGGATCCAAAGTAGGCTTCTTCAGAAGCGGTCTAATAATCACCTCCTTAAGACTAGGAGGTATCCTACCTTCCCTCAGAGATGCATTTATAATCTCTACCAGACCTTCTACAACATCCTCCCTGCCAGATAGTATAAGCCATGTCGGGCAAGGGTCAAGAGAACAATTGGTGGGCTGCACCGTTCCAATCAGCTTGTCCACATCCTCAGGAGTCACAAACTGGAACTGATCCAACCTAACCACATAAGAGGAGTCGCTGGATACCTCTACATCAGACATTGAAGTAATTGTGGAGATGACATGGAGATGACACGGCCCGAATACGAGAGATTTTCCCCACAAAGAATTCATTAAACACATCACAACGGGTGGTAGATGGTTCCAGATTATGATTCAAGGAAGGGGGCACATATTAGACCCTCACAAACCTGGACAACTCCACTGGATGTGAACTTGCAGATGCAATATGTGCAGAAAAGAATAGCTTCTTTGCCGCACGTATCACCTGAGCATAGGTCTTCAAATGAGCTCTATGTTGCAATCTGTCGGATTCAAGCCGAGTCTTTCTCCACCTGCACTCCAGTCGTCTACCTCGCCACTTTAGCCCACGTAGTTCTTCCGTATACCAAGGGGCCAGTTTTGAAGAGGGTCAGAGAAGACACTTAGGAGCGATCATGTCAACCGCCCTGGTGAGTTTGCTGTTCCAATTCTCCACCAGGTCATCAACAGGATCGCCGGCAGAGCCAACACTAAATCCCTCCAAGGCTTCTTGAAATCCTATAGGATCCAATAACCTTCTCAGGCGGACCATCCTAATAGGTCCCTTGCCCCTGCGAAGGTGGGGTGTGACTGTGAGTCCAACCTTAACCAGATGGTGA
This sequence comes from Hemicordylus capensis, assembly GCF_027244095.1. Classification (NCBI taxonomy): domain Eukaryota; kingdom Metazoa; phylum Chordata; class Lepidosauria; order Squamata; family Cordylidae; genus Hemicordylus; species Hemicordylus capensis. The sequence goes on from NC_069662.1 coordinate 109,681,065, forward strand.
TCCATCCATGACAATGGGGAAATCACAGGATTCCCCACCCATGGAAAACCTCCCTGATCAGAGTGAAAGACCAAATCAAGCATGTGACCTGCAATGTATATCGGTCCCGGGACCACTTGAGACAGGCCCATAGTCGTCATGGCCGTTATGAACGCCTGAGCTGCCCCAGACAAACTGGTCCCAAAATCAACATTGAAGACCCCTAGCACCACAAGCCTGGGGGACTCCAACACCATACCAGAGTCCAAGTCCGTCAGCTCAGTTAGGGACTCTGTTGAGCAGCGGGGCGATCGGTACACCAACAGAAGTCCCAGTCTATCCCTGGTCCCCAAACTTAAGTACACACATTCAATATGGTCCGACACTCTAACAGGGATCCTGGTAAGGGAGATAGTATTCTTATAGACCGCAGCCACTCCACCTCCCCGCCTGTGGTCTCTGACCTGCTCCTCAACAGAGTAGCCTGGAGGGAGAAGCTGGGACCACACTGGGCCCCCAGCCTCCCGCAACCAGGTCTCTGTAATACATACCAGGTCAGCACCTTCATCCAGAATCAAATCATGGATTATTTGTTCCAGACCAACCTGGCATTACAGAGGAGCATGGTGAGGTTCCAAGGGTGGTCGGCACTACTCCCCAAGGTCAAAGAACTGGCAGGACAGCTGGAAGGGGAAACAGCTATTAGATTTCTATGTCCCCTTCCCCTGGCCCACTGACCTGCCAACATTACTTCTTCGGTTCCGCACCACCACCACCACCACCACCGTGATGGCCGCCCCACAGTCAGTAGACACGCCCCCTGTCTCCCCATCTCCAGGCAAGCCCAGACACATTCTAAAAGATCCTCACCCAGGACTAATTAAAACAGAAGCCCCATTATTAAATGCCAACCACATAAAAAATACCTGGGCCGAGAGGCCTGGCCCTCGCCTTCGCTGTCCCCCAAGTGGCTCCCCCAAAGTGGGGAGCCCCTTTGGTGTCGCCCATTTGGTGGTGACCCCGCCGGTGGCTGGCTCGCCACCACAGGCAGCGTTCCTATATAGGGCCAGAGATAGCCCCTCTGGTCAGCTGGTAAGCAAGAACTGCTGACTCACTCCTGGCCCTGATCCTGCGAAGCAGCCACTGCCAAAGGCCACAGTTCTGCAGGTCAGGCAGGGGGCTGGCAGGTGGACTCGCCTCCTCTCCCCCACTCCTGCAGGCAGATTTTCAACGCAGCAACAGCAACAGACAGACAGCCCACACCAGTATCTCACCCTGTAACATCTAGAGTAGGTACAGTTTTTGTACCTACAAAATCTTCAAAAGGAAGCAAGAAGCAAGACAGATCGTATTTACTCTATACATGTCCACCACACCTGTTCACACTGAGTTGATTCAAATGGTATGACTTAGCAGCACATGTGAACAAGGGAAGCAATAAGAGAGTGTTCACTGGGATGTCCTACATGGAAGTCCAGGATGGAGCCACCATTGTGTGAACGGGTTCAAAGAATCTGGGCCTCCACCTCATGCTCCAACCATGCCCCCTGTATCTGATGTCAGATGTGAGGCAAAGTTTAGTTCATAAACGGGGCGGCATGGCCACATTTGTGAGAAAAATTGGCCAGCACCACGCTTGCAGTGTAGCCCAAAAGTGCAGCTCTCCCTGCCTCCCGGACATGCTGCGAATGTGGTACTTGCCGATCTTGCTAAACTACGCCACCTGCGTCTGATGTCAGACGCTGACATCTGAGGCAGGAGACAGGGCTAGGGGAGCTGCGGTGCGGTGGAGGGCTGTACCCGAGCCGCCACTGGCCTCCCTCCACCACTGATGGAAGTCCCAAGACACTCTTGGTACATTCCTTAATAACATGTTGATTGACTGATTGATTGATTGATTAAGTGCTGTCAAGTCAGTGTCAATTATTAGCAACCACATAGAATCTATTCTCTCCAGAATGATCTGTCCAACTTGGCCTTTAAGGTCTCTCAATGGTGCATTCATTGCTGTCGCAATAGAGTCCATCCAACTTGCTGCTGGTCGTCCTGGAGCTGGATCTTCGCTTAATGTGTCCAAAGTATGATAGTTTGAGCCTGGTCATTTGTGCCTCAAGTGGAAATTCTGGATTGATTTGTACTATGATCCATTTGTTTGTTTTCCTGGCTGTCCATGGTATCCTTAAAAGTCTTCTCCAGCACCAAAGTTCAAAAACGTCAGTTTTTCTATCTTGCTTCTTCAAAGTCCAGCTTTCGTATCCATACAGGGGAAAACCATTGTTCGAACGATTCTAATCTTTGTAGGTATAGACATGTCATGGCATCTAAATATCCTTTCCAAGGCCTTCATTGCAACCCTACCAAGTCTGTGCAATATTTCTTGACTGTAGGGGTTATCTGAATGGCCCCTTAACATGTGCGCCAAATACCTGTTTAAACAGGCACACTGGTAGGGTCTTGGGATGTCTGTGGACAATGTCCTGATAAGTGTGTTTTTGGAGCACAAAAACCTGTGCACGTGCACTTCTGCACTGTTTGAACTGTTTGAACTGTTCCTATTTATGCACTTCTGCACTGTTTGAACTGTTTGAACTGTTCCTATTTATGCAATGCAGAAACAATTAGGTGTCTAGAAGTCCCATTCTCTGTGTGTACACATGCATCCCCCCCCAAAAAAAATTGCACATTCATGCACTTGTTTTAAGAGTCCAGTTATTTCTAGGACATAACATAGTAATCAAGAACCAAGTGCCTCAGAAAATTCCAAACTTAAGCTATAGACTGCACTGCAATTTATAACAGACACAGCATAAAGACAGACATTAACAATGATTGAATCAATTATATCTGATGAACAAAAACAACTTATTTCTGTAGTCTGTGTATTACAGGTAAAGAAAAAATGCTTTCGTCTGACACCCAGCACAGTTTGTAAAAGTCACCCCTTCTGCAAAAAACCCCAGTCCTTTCAAAAGGTCTGGAATGGATTAAGATAATGATTACTGGCTGACATCAAGTAACTTTCTGCAGATGTGCCAGGATTTCCCACTGCGTGAAGGGCGAAGGCGTGACTTTTGGCAATCTCTCCTTCACTCTGCAACTTCCTGCACCTTCCGAAACTAACACTCTCAGTGTTCAGCAGTGTTCTCACAGGCCACAGTTTCAGGAGCACAGTTGATTACACAGAGAAAAGAGGAGATAAATTAAAAACAACACGACTCCCCTCCTTCAATGCAATGAAAAATTGGAAGCTCAAGACATGATCATGTAAGCATTGTCTTTTTAATTTTTTTTTTTAAAGTAATTACAAAAAGAAAAGAAAAAAGAAAAACTTGGTGTGCCTGCAGAAGGCTAGTCTGCACATAAGCATACAAACAGCCCTGCTTGATCAGGCCCAAGGCCTATTAGTCCAGCATCCTGTTTCCCACAGTGGCCTACCAGATGCCTCTGAGAAGCCAAAGGCAAGAGATGAGGGAATGCCCTCTCTCCTGCTGTTACTCGCCTACAACTGGTATTTAGAGGCATCTTGCCTCTGAGGCTGGAGATGGCCTATAGTCTGGATGACAGTCACTCAGGAAAAAAGGGCTTAGGAACACCGCTTCTGAGGCTCACACAATAAAAATAAGTCTACAGACAGTACCAATATGTAAGTAAAAGGTAAAGTGTGCCATCAAGTAGATTTTGACTCCAGGCACCCATAGAGCCCTGTGGTTTTCTTTTGGTAGAATACAGGAGGGATTTACCATTGCCTCCTCCTGCGCAATAGGAGATTATGCCTTTCAGCATCTTCCTATATCACTGCTGCCCGATATAGGTGTTTCCCATAGTCTGGGAAACATACCAGCGGGAATTCGAACCAGCAACCTTCTGCTTGTTAGTCAAGCATTTCCCCACTGTGCCACTGAAGGTGATGCTCAATATGTAAGTATTACTGACATATTTCAATATTATATTCAACGATTACACATATGTACACAGGCAAACACACTCCCAAGAAAGAAAAATGGGTGTGTTAAATACCTGCAAAGATGTAGATTGCTTTTGATTTTTTAAAAACCCAATAATTTTTTGCTAATTAAAACTCAACTTAATGCTAAAAGCAGACTGCCTATAAAGGAGACCAGAAGGTAGCCAAAACACAACACCCACTTTTAAACAAATTGACAAATGAGTCACATAATCAACAATAAGTACTGAAGTGTCAATTGATGTACACTGAAGTAAAATATTCCAAACTTCACACATATGCACATATATCAGATTTGATGTTAGCACATTCCATGTACACAATCATGTGTACCACACATGCCAAGCAATCATAGCATCTGAACTAGCTTTGAGTATCTAGGAAGGAGAGCCTGAGATTGTTGCGTGGAGTTCAGTAAAAATGTTAACATCTGCCTAATTGGAACATGATCCTGGACCAGCAAGAACTTGTCCGTGTTGCACTGTACATGCCCAGCACCTTGTTTAAACAAATGTCTCATTTGCTACATGTGCACTGCAACTTGACAGCACCCACCCATACTACAAATCCCTGATGCATGGGCATCCAGAGGACGAAGAGAGAGGGCAGATGCCCCAGAGACTGAGCCAGTTCCCACTGAATTAAATGGGGCATTGGGGGGCAGCCTTGGGGGGGCAGCCCCTTGGGGGGGTGCCCCCAAGGCAGCCCCTCCCCCTCCAGGGAATCCCCTTGCCCCCTCCTGTACCCAGCCAGTGAACAAAGCACTCACTGGCTGGGAGCAAAAGGCGTGGCATTCTCTTGTCCAGGACAGACTGGCAGACTGGGAGCTTTTTTCTCTGCCTTATTCCCAGCTTGTCCTCTGGCTGCTGGCGAGCTTCCTATGCCCCTGTGTGGTACACTTGGGGTGGGGGATAGTGTTCTGTCCAATAGGGGGAGATAGAGTTCTCCCCCCGCTCCAAAGAAAGTCCTGCAAATGCCTATGCCTTGATGTGCAGTATGTATGCCTTGATGAGCAGGATCTAAAATGAACTGAGTGGACATCAAAAAAACTTGTGAGTGCGTGAACATGCGCATGCCTTATGGGGAACCGTGACTCCAATGCAGACACCCAGAATAAATTCTGGGTGCATGCAATGCATTCCCTTGGGATTGGAATCCATTCAGGGACCTCAGGAAGGGCCTCAGATATAGCAGTGGCCATTAGCCAGTCACTGCTTTCCTCCCATTCCTGGGTCAGATGCATTGTAGACCATCCTTATTAGCAGTCTCATGCCAATTTGTTACACATTTTCTGGTCAATGGCCTTTATAAAATTGTGTTTCCTTGATACTGAATCTGCATATTATGAATTGGTCATGTATAAAATCTTCCACAAAAATTTCCTGAATATACAGCATGGTTAATTTGTGAGAATACCACCATATCTACCACCTAAACAGTATGGCATGGTTTGAAAATGCCAAATCAGTCTTTTTGAGGAAAGGATGAAGTTATTCTTATTCTTATTCTTTATTTATTCGATTTCTATACCGCCCTTCCAAAAATGGCTCAAGGCAGTTTATACAGAGAAATAAAATGGATCCCTGTCCCCAAAGGGGTCACAATCTATAAAGAAACATAAGATAGACACCAGCAACAATCACTGGAGATACCGTGCTGGTGGTGGATAGGGCCAGTTACTCTTCCCCTGCTAAATAAAGAGAATCACCATGTTAAAAGGTGCCTCTTTGCCAAGTTAGCACGGGTTAACTTTAAGTTGGAGTAGCAGCCAAAGCTGTGCAAAGGCACGCATGGCCACCTGATTGTTTTAATACAGGATCTGTTAACCTGTTCCTTTAAGGGGGAGTACAACCCCATGCTACACAGGCCGAAATCCTATCACACCTATCTTGTCAGGATTAAGTTTCTGCTGGTTAGGGCCCACATCTAGCCTATCATGGCCTCTAGCTTAGAAGCTCCTTTGCCCCGCTGGAATCAAATGGCATAATATGACAGTATATTGATGACGTATGTATACTGATGACATAACAGCCCAAATCTTTGAATGAACCCTCCAGCGGTTTCATGTAGATGTTAAACAACATTGGGGACAAGTTTGGATACTGATGGGCCCCATGGACCAGTGGCCATGGGGCCAGCAAAAGTCTTCCAACAACACTTTCTGTACCTGATCACACAGAACCAGTCCAAGACTGACTCACTCAACCCTAACTCAGAGAGGCAGGTCAGAACGATACCATGGTCAAGAAGTCCAAAATAAAAGGGGAAAGAAAGAAAAAGAGTCACACTCCCCCTGTTTAGTTCCTAGCAAAGATTATTAATCAGGGCAACCAAGGTAGTTTCATTCCTGTAATCAGACTGAACACATCTGAAATGGGTCCAAATAATGCATGTCATCCAAAACCCTCTGCAGGTAGTCTGCCATCCGGTGATCTATTAGCTTGCCCAAAAAGACAATTAGAAACCTGGCAGTAGTTGCTGAGAACAGAGGTCTCAAATGAGGGGATTTCAAAAGAAGTCTAAACACAACCTCTATAAAAACAGATTGACGTTTGCCCTCCTTCATTAAAGCATGAACAGTAACTCCAACCATGGAACCATTTCCCTTTAGTAGATTTTATCAGCCATGAAGGGCAATACCAAGCGCACATGATGACATGCACATGAGGATCCTGTCCACATAATCAGGCCCAAAAGCTGAAAGATATCCAAACACCAGGACAAGAGGACCTCTAAGGCAAGTTACTGAGCATAGTGAGCATATTGCATAGCTTCTGGAGTACAAATGGGTACATATACAAGCAACTTTATCTGCAAAGCAACCTGGTCACAATGAGCCACTGAGGACTCTTTTCTAGACACTTGGGGAACAGTATGTAACAAAGCTCTAGTCACTCAAAACAGCTCTGTTGGCTTACACTGCACGGATTTCTTGCATGGCAGAAAAGAAAGATCTCTTCGTGACCACCACGGAATTGTCCTTAAAATGCCCATGCTCAGTCAGATTTGTTCCACCAGAGACATTCTTCATCACATAATAGCAAGTGCGTAACAAGAATATGATTTGCTTGTCTATCTTCAGAAATGTACAAAAAAGTGTGTATGAAAGTATGTATGCATTTATACCTATGTAGCACAAGCACTTACTACAGAATCTTGTAGATTGATCTTCACACTGTGCAGATACTTCTCCCCACCACCACTTTGACAGGCAAGCAATGAATTAAAGAAACAAATATTTTAAAGGCTTCCAAATGAAAACATTCACAACCATCTTTCACAACCCCCCTTTTGTGGTGTGGGTGTGCATGTGTATTTTTCTGTTACTGCTGCTACCAACAGGCCAAATCACTGTCACCCTTTGCTAGACCCAGTGGTAGATTTTGAATAAGCATCAGGATTGTGGCTCTTTTCTTCTCTGAAACAGTCAACGGAAATGCCCTTTTCACATAAGCACAGCATATGGTGCTTTCTCCAGTCAGACAGAAGAGATGCTGCATAGTAATGAATCAACCAAATATCCTCTTGGGATTCCTGTTGCAGCAAGACCCCTACACACCCTTGTAGTTCTGAATCTGTCAAGGTCATACAGTATGCTATTGAATTAATCAGCTCAATAAGAAAAGAAAAGCTTTTAAAACAAAAAAAGCACCAGGAATTGCCAATGTCTAGCAATATAAATACAGCAGGACTAATCAGGACCTCATGAACCATACTAGCATCAGGATTCTTTTTGCATTCAGTATCTCTAACCAAACAAATAAGCCACAAGAGCATGAACATAATAATACAGAGTAAATCAGTAAACTATAAGAAAATACTTTTAGTCATTTTACATGAGGATGGCTATTCAAATGCTCAGACACAGAGGAATTACATAAAGAGGAGTTGGTTCAATCAATATGGTAGATCTAAGGGACAAAGCATATGGAAGCTTCAGAGGAGAGTTATGGAGGATAGGTCAGACTTTTCAATTCAGTTACTAATACAATTTAGCTCCCAATATAAACAGAGGTTAAGATCTAAGAAACCTACCTATTATAAATGACCAATGGGGAGCCCTTGGTCTCAGCATCCAAAAAACTGAGAGAAAATTCTGGGAACTGGTAGCAAACGGAACTCATATGTATAACACCACGCCTGATGCATATATTTCGACAGAGGACTAGCTTCAACATTTTTATGCTATTTATAGCTGTCCTCAGAGTAAGCCAAGAAGAGAACCTATAGATATTGATATATTACCAGAGTAGCCAGCAGTTATGGAATCAGAGTGTAAGCAGCTGATCACTGTCTTGTCCTCTGGAAAAGTTCCAAGAGAAGCCATTGTGCCCCCTGAGGTATATAAGCTGAATGCTCTTCCAGCTGGCATCCGCTCCTCAGCCTCTATCAGAGTTTTTAGAAAACAAGTAAAACATGGCTCTTCACCCAGGCTTTTAAATGTTTACTGCTGCTGCATTGTGTTTTGTGTGTTACTATTTGATATAGGTTTTTAAACTTTTAAATAGAGATGATATTTGTATATTTAATATATTTACATTTTGTATTTTAATTGTACACTATTTTAATTATATTGTAAACTGCTTCGAGATTATTTTAGTAAAAAGTAGTAGAGAAATAGAACAATAAATATAAATAAATGCTCATTGATGGACCCCTATTTTGGCTAGACTATTTTCAGAAATTGATAATATATGTGTTATACGATATACATTAATCACAGGGGTTCCGTTCCTTGCCTACTACCACGAGTAATGAAACTGCAAGTATCGAGGCATTATGCCTATGAGGGAAGGGGGGTTAGGTTCCAGAATGGGGGGAAAGGTAAAAAAAAACTAATGTGAAAAAACGTTTTTACAGTAAAAAATGTGAAAACACACAAAAATGATGTAAACTGTTTACTGTGCCGTGTTCCCATGTGCTCAGGAATGCCCCCTAAATACACAAAATGCCCTCCAAAACAATGAAAAATCATGGGGAAATTGATGGATTTTTTTTAAAAAAAGAAACGAGCCATAAAATGGCATCCAGAAATGACCTCCACAGTCACTTCTGTCTCTCTAGGAACTGCGGATACATTGGTTTTAACCCTTTAGTATCTGTGGACAATGGAAAATGGGTGTCAATTAGACACCCATGAATATGCGGAACCACGAACAACAAGCTTCTACTGTAATTGGAAACAAAGCATTATATACCCAATTTTCAAAAAAAAGGTAATAGGCAGGAACCTTCCAATTAGCCTCCTAGACATTTCCTCTAAACTATATTCTTGACATATTTTGAATAAGGTGGAGGATTGGGAGGAATCGCTAAAATTTTTCTATCCAGAGCAGGCAGGATTTTGTAAAGGACACAGAACAAAAGATCACTGTGATACTCTGAAGGGCCTAATTCAGAAATATACCAATAGCCAAAAAAACAACTTTATGTCATGTTTATTGACCTTACATCAGCTTTCAATTCAATTAACAGGTCTAGATTTTGGGAGAAATATGAAAGGACTGATATTGATAGGCGACTCCATAGCTTACTAATTGAACTGCATTCTGACATCAAGGCCAGGGTGAGAGTAGGCCGATATAGTATGATATCGTGGGAAGCTAAATAGTCAGTGAAGGAGGGATCCGAAAAGGATGTGTGCCAGCTATTTACATTCCATGTTAGGATCGCAATTTTACGCTGGTCTGCTGAATATCATTGGGCATTTGGTGTTGGACTATCAGCAACTTGGGTGCCTGGTGTCTCTTGCAGCCTATCGGCCAGGTGATCTGGATCCAGACCAGGCAGACTGGAGGGAAAAGCCACCTTGTTCCCCACCTCTGATGGGTTGGCTTGATTGTCCTGCTCACCATTGTCTGGGGTGATACCAGGCCTTTCCTCTAGTGAGGTGATGTCTTCTGCAGCATCTGGGATGGACTGGGGGCCTGGGTCTTGAGAGGCATCTGTAGTGAGTTCCACATTGTCTGGTTGAGCCTCAGTGGCCGGGGGCAAGTCAGTTTCCTGTTCCAGTTCTGTGGGAGGTGCTTCTTCTATGAAGTGTTGTTGTGTTGTCTCTGGGTATTGTGCTACCGCTGGGGGGGGGGACTCCCCTTCCCTCTCCTGGGTTGCCTCCATCCCCATTGTAATTTCCACAGCATCTGTAACAGGGGAGGGATCTGCAATGCAGGGCTGGGTGCTACGAGGTGTAAGCAGCCTGTCTGGGACAAGAAGGGCAGTGTGACACTGTCAAAGTGTGGGTCTGTAGACAGCATCACTCCTGGACGTAAATTCATCCTTTTATGATCTATATAAAGATCCCACTGGTGCCAGCAGAGACCCTCCTAGTGCCATAGATGACACTCTGGCATGGGCTCCGGTATCCATCTCGGAGATCCACAGCCTTGTTGCCCTACTGAAACCGAGAAAGGCTCCACATGAGGACCTTATTTCCCCGGAGACTATCAAAAACAATCTGGACTGGTGGGCCTCAGTCTTGGCATCGCTCTTTACCTTCATCGACGTGAGTGGCCAAATCCCCAAGGACTGGGGGGTAGCAATTATTGTCCCCATCTTTAAAAAGGGGAAGAAGGATGACCCGGGCAACTATAGACCTATCAGTCTACTTAATAACATCAGTAAACTTTATGCAAGACACCTACATGGGAAACTCAGAGACTGGCTGGAGCAGGAAAAGCTTCTTGCTGAGGAACAAGAAGGATTCAGAGAGGGACGCTCCACTATTGATCAATGTATAGTCCTACAGCACCTCATTGGAAAATATTCCTCCTGTAGGACGACCTCCCTTTATGCTGCCTTCATTGACCTTAAGGCAGCTTTTGACTCCATCTCATGTGTAAAACTATGGCAGAAGCTGGAGGCCTCCACTATTGATCGGCGCCTGCTGCATCTCATTCGAAGCCTGCATCTTAACACCTTACTCAAGGTGAGGTGTACCCCACAAGGTCATCTTACAAGTGCCGTCCTAACGCAGAAGGGCATCAAGCAAGGTTGCATTCTGGCCCCACTCCTATTTAACTTTTACATCAACTCAATGGTGGACCAGCTCAGCAACAATGACTTCCATCCTCCTAAGCTCGCTGGGAGACACCTAGCCACCCTACTATATGCAGATGACACGGTCATCCTCTCAAGAACTCCCATTGGCCTTAGAAGAGCGTTGAGGGCTCTGTCACTGCACTGCAAGGAAGACGGTCTGGAAATCAATTACAACAAAACTAAAATAATGGCCTTTGCTAGGAGGCCCAAGATCTGTTCCTGGAAGATCGAGGGACATAAAATTGAACAAGTGACCCATTTTAAATACCTGGGTGTAATCTTTCATTCAAGTGGCTCCAGAAAAGCCCACGGAGATCATGTGGCCCTAAATGCTCAGAGAAGCTCCTCCACTATTCTTCAATTTATGTGCACAAGGAGGCCACTATGTCCCTGCAGCTCTTGAACTGTTCCAAGCCAAGTCACTAGCCCAACTACTCTATGGCGCTCAGTTGGGCCCTTTTCCCAATATTGTGACTCTGGAACGGGTACAATCCAAGTTCCTCAGAGCAGCACTGCATGTACCAAGATGTGTTTCCAATGCTACATAGCTCCTGGAGACAGGCCTGATCAAGATTGAGGCTAGGGTATGGGTGGCCACTCTCTCCTATTGGCTTAAACTATCCCTCAGTCCAATTGGTCTTGCCCCTCTAACCCTTCATGACAATTACCATTCTATATGGGCTCAGGCAACTGAGATGAAATTAGCTACACTGGGCCTTGCCCCTCTGTCCCTGATCAACATGGGATATGATCAGGCAAAAGCTATCATCAAACAGCGCATCACAGACACTGAGCGTCAAGCGGATCTCAGCAGTGTCCCAAAGTTTTGTATAAGTGAGGAACTTAGATATATAGCCTCTCCGGCAGCATACCTTTCCCAACTGAAGGCCCCAAACCACAGAAGGGCGTTCACTCTGGCCCACTACCATGGTCTCCCCTCAGCAGTAATAGAGGGTTGATATAGAAGATCTCATATACAGAGTGATTATGCCCCTGCGGCTCAGAGCAAATTGAAACCAATGAGCATGTCCTTTTATACTGCCTGTTCTACAGAGACATTCGTGCCGACCTTATTTCTCCACTGTTGAACAAGCTTCCGGGACGTACGAATCACTTCTATACTCAATTGTTGCTATCTGACTCTAATCCCCCCACCACAAAGATTGTTGCCCAGTTCTGCGTGGCTGCGATTGGCATCCGGCGAAAGATGATAGCTGATGGGCTCCCCTAATTTGAGCCCTGTTAAGACTTGCCTCCATAGTCCTCGTACCTTATTCATTGCACCATGGCAATGCATAATATTTTATTAGATTAATGTAGTGTAACTTCACCATTTAGCATATTTTAGTGTATTTTAGCATTCAGTAATTCCGTGTAACTTTACCATTTTTAGTAATAGTCCAACTTATGGTAACCATTATAGTTTTAACCATTTTAAATTTTAATTCTAGATTTCTACCACATATGAAATCATTTCCAGCTTTATTACTATAGTATAACTACTACTATTTAAATCCCCCTTCTATCTTTTCTGTGCATTTTATTATGGAAAAGTATTTTTAGCAGTTATAGTCTTTTAGTAGCTTGTCTCCTTTTAAATTGTAATTATTTTAAATTTTAGCCTTTTAATAATAGCATCATATTTGCAATCACCTCTGTTAACATGTAACTTTTCTCCAGTATTACCTTCATTTAATGTGTAATTTTATGCTGATCTCTGACCGTAATAAAGCTTGATTGATTGATTCCTTGAATGGGATGCTTGTAGAGATGTCATTGTGGGATGGCTCTCAACGTTTTCACCTTGGTACAGCTATTATAAGAAACATAGAAGTTTCTTGCAGTACCTGGTTAATTTTACTCATGTATCTCCAAGGAAGGCTTTTGCAACTTTATGCTTTCAAACTATGCTCACAGAATATCTCGAAGATCCGGTGGAACAGCTCCTTTGTCCCTGCGGTGCCGGCTACTTGGAGGATATTATCCACTACGTCTTTTATTGTCCCTTCTATGATGTGATTGGGGGGAAATGTTGAGACAGATCATAGAGAAATTCAAGGGTACAGATATGGAATGTTTGATTTAACTTCCTGTGGATGCGATTCCATATATTGGTTATCAAGTTGCCACTTTTGCCTTCCTTTCTTTTAAACTTCGAAAGAAACATTAATTATGCCTTGTTCTAAATTGTAGCATTGGTTTTAGCTTAACTAATATTCTATAGCTGCTGAAATAACTTTCTGGTATGCTGTGTTTTGTTTTAATGTTTTTCTCTTATGTTACATTCAGTGGTTATAACAATAAACTTATTAATTACTATTCAAAAGCAAATTTTCTGTACACATTCTATCCAATAAATTTCCCAATTATACACAACAAGGTTGACTAAAGAGAGCATGCCATATACATTATCTGGACTGAACCGTGTGCCAGTGGCATCTCACAACTCTCTGATCACAAGTTGATGCATTGGAAGTCAGGAGAGGCTAATCTTCTCCAGAACTGCCACGTTCTCATATGATCATAAGGAGTGTTTTTAGGGCCACGTAGACAAGGAAATTTGCATGCACAGTGTTTTGTCATCCCCATAGGAAGAGCAGTTTCTTCAACTACAAAACTACTTTCAGCTTCACAATCCACTAACATTTATATACACTGCAAAAGTTCCAAGTTGTAGAAATGAAAAGATAGCGAGAGGCATACATTTAATATCCATCTACAGCACTAATAGCAACATTAAAAATTCCCAGAAGACTATGAACGAGAGAGAGCAAACACACTTTAAGAATTTTGAACCTTTTTAGGACAAGGAACAATCTTATTCCTTTTACTATATAAACTGTTTTGAAAACATTTTAGTTGAAAAGCAATCTGTAAAAATTCATAATAATCCCAATTCTAATAAACGCTTGCTTAAACTGAAACTTGAGTATTGGTGGCAGGTCTTGTTAGTAGTAAATAAATCAGAAGCTGGTAGCATTACAACGTGGAGGAGATGACATTCTCACCTCAAAGTTAAAAGAACTGCAAACTACATACAGTTTAGAAATGCATACCAAAGTTCTATGCAATGATAAAGAGCAGAGTAAAATAAGACAGTAATATGATATTAGGACTTTATACCCAAACATTTTCAAAAATATGTTGACGTAGTATACAAAACTTCCCATGCCTCATTGCTTTCCAGCAGCTGACATACTGAACAATGACCAGCATATCCAACAGGGACACGTGGCTCGCTGGCTGCTTCCGCATCAGCCAAGAGCCCAGCATGAAGCTTCTCAAGGCGGAGGCTGCTCCATGCCCCAAAGCTGTGTGTTATCGCACAGGAATAATCACTGGTGTGGACACAAATCCAGAAGTGCAGGGGCTCTCCATGACAGCCTCAATAACCAACAGTCATGCTTCACAGCCATGCCTCCAATGGCCACACCCCTCATGGTTACAAGGGGTGGTGTGGTGGTGGTTTCTTCATGTGGAAAAAGCAGCAATCTCTACACGCAGAGTTATAAACTGTACCTCCTTCATCTCATAACCTTTTTTTCTACACTATTCACATTTTCATCTACACCAGAGCCTATGTGTAACACTTCTTGCATCTGATGAAATGGGATCTAATTCTCAAAAGCTTATGCTGCATGAATGTGTTCAGTTCAGTTCAGTTTATTATGGTCTATGACCAGCACAAGGGGAAAAAATACAACTAAAATAAAATATAAATATAAATAACAATTAAAAAGATGATAAGTCAACAGTCTAAACCACCAACAAAATGAATGTGTTAGTCTTTGTAGTGCCACAAGGCTCTTCTTTGCACATAAAGGCACTTGAGCAATGCTCTCCTTTAAAAATAGACTACACAGGTATAAGCCCAATCTCAACTCAATATCCATATTTCTCCCTTCCTCCCAAGCAATTAAGAGTAATATAAATGAAGAGTGCCATGCAGGGTATTGCTAGAAAAGATCAACGGCCCAGGCCCACAGCTTAATCCCCCATTTTGATAGTTAAAACTTTTCATGCTCCCTAAAGGAATCCAACACTCTCTTCCCCACTAGTTTATTTGACAGACAGAATGAAGATTTGAATTTTCTTTTTCTCCTGCATAAGATTTCGTTTGTAATCAATACAGGTGACCCTTGTTATCTGCAGGGGTTCTGTGGTAGCCTACAACGGTGGATAACAAGACCTTGAGTCAATAGGAACTAAGGTGTTAGGTTCCTTGAGGTTAAAAAAGGGCTAAAAAAGTGGGGAGGAGGCAGAAAAAAGAGCAATATAATACTGTACCATGCTCTGCAGGTTTCCAGGTGTGCAGCAATGCCTCCCAACCCCCCATTCCTCTGATTTTGTGTGGAAAAATTGAGGGATTTTTTTTTAAGAACCACAAAATGGCTCTGTGCTGCAAAATGGTGACCACAAGTGACATCAGAAGTCATTTCCAGCCACCCAAGGTTCGTGGATGAGCCACCTAATGGTGCAGCAGAGAAGTAACTTGCCTAGGGAGCAAGGCGTTGCTGGTTCAAATCCCCTCTAGTATGTTTCCCAGACTATGGGAAACACCTATATCAGGCAGCAGCGATATAGGAAGATGCTGAAAGGCAATGGTATTCTACCAACATGGCTCTGTGGTCACCAGGAGTCGACACGGACTCTACAGAACACACAAACACACATGATCCTTGGATAGGCAAATTTTGCCTGTTTTTTGAATCACAGATATAGAGGTTGGGTCTATATAGCCTGACCATGGATATACTAAACTGCGGGTGCCAGGACCATGGAAAACGAGGCCACATGTACCCCATACAACTGAGAGCCAGATTGATGTAGTGATTGGAGTGTTAAGACTAGAATTGGAGAGACCTTGGTTTAAATCCTTCCCCACTCAGTCATGGAGCTCACAGTGTTACCTTAAGCTAGACACACACACTCTGCTCCTAACCTGCATTATAGGATTGTTGCGAGGATAAAAGTGGAGAAGAACTGTGTACACTGCCATATTCTGCTTTCCCACCAAAGAGCTCATAAGTCCCATAATAAAATATATGTATAGATGCATGCATAACATATGCATATTTATCTTTGACTTTTAGCTACATGATACATGAAGATTAGTTGCTATATTTCACCTCAGAATATCAGTATCTTTGGAAAAAAGAGTTTACTTTCATCCTTTTTCTCATAAAGCTTTCATTTTTATGTGGGCAGTTTTTACCCATGAGATCAAAGGAACCATAATGAATGTTGGTTATAAGACATGAGGTTGCAGAGAAGTGTGTGTAATTTTTCAGGGGTTTTGATGAAGGAACTAATTTGGGCAAAGCTCATAATCTTCTGTGCTTTCATAGTCAATAACTCATATTATTATTCAGCATGGTCAACAGCTAAATAGTTAAAAACAGAAAGAGCTTTTCAGCTGAATTCCAAAATAGAGGTGAAAGGGAAAAGAGGTTGTGGGCTTTAGCAATTGAAAATGTTTCTAGTCTTGATTTTAACTGAACCTCTATACATTTTTAAGAGGAAAATTGATCTTGCATGTGCCTTAATATGCTTTCTCTAAGTGAACACTTTCCTTCTAAGTGATGAAAGCAAAGAGGATTCCTATATACAAAAGAGTTTCATTCTATGCCTGTCAAAAGCATTTAAAGGACATCCCCTAAAGTAGCAAGTTCTTGCTTGCTTTCTAGATTTTCTGTGATACTGCAAAACATTTAGGTATTTGTTTGTTTTTACACTAGTGTTCCAGAAATGAATTATTTCATTTTAAAAGGATTTTAACAGTCTCTAACCTCACCATGCCTAAAGCACTGTAATAACATGGAGCATGCATTCGTTATTCAGAGCATCCAGAATGAATACTACTGTCTGGTAATTAACAGTTTATTGGAGTGACTACATTTAGAAAATAATATTTTTTTAAAGTACTAATAAAGTTGGATACTTTAATACAACTTTATTAATACTTTTAGTATATAGTAGAAGCAGCAGCTTAGAAGTATTTAGTATTAGTACTATTGGCAAGATATTAATTTTTTCTTTTACCTTATTATGTGCAATAAAGGTTTAAATACACATATTCACTTACCTAATTGGCTACATCTTTTGAATTGTATCAACTCATGCCAAAAGTTTAATTACAGTTAAAATATGTATAGTAAATTAACTTCATTTTCGACTTTCACAGTTGTCAATTTACTTTAGCATGCCCTTTATGAACAATTCTTGAATTTATTTTTGTTTCAAAGTTACAGAATTGGATTAAGGCGGCTTTAAAAAATACTTCCATATTGCTTAGCAGGAAGCCAGTTACTCTATATCAGTGTAACCTAAACCATGTGTCACACATAACAGCTTATTTTTATACTACAAATAAGTTTATTCCAAAAATGCAAGTTTTCTCCAATTTAACCTGAATTTAAAAAATGAACAAAAAGTAATGGTGGGGCGGGGAACACAGCTTAATGTGTGCTGTGCCTAAAAGTATAATTTGCGTGGCCTCATGAAACCTGAGGTTACGGACTTTGTGGAGGTTGCAGATGACTGATATAGTCTTTATTTTTCTGTCCTAGTATTTGTGTTGGAAAGCCTGTAGTTTTGTCTCAGTATTAACAGAATTTGCTCAAGCAGGAATATAGCAGCAAGCATTGCCA
The DNA here is from genome assembly GCF_027244095.1 of Hemicordylus capensis. Lineage (NCBI taxonomy): Eukaryota > Metazoa > Chordata > Lepidosauria > Squamata > Cordylidae > Hemicordylus > Hemicordylus capensis. The sequence continues at coordinate 109,698,696 of NC_069662.1, forward strand.
ACAAGAATCTGAAATGCTAATATTTTGGTATTAAATGAACTATGGATTACAGTTTGCACTTCTTTTAGGCACGTATTCCTGAACAAGGATAACTACAATATCCACCTTTGTATGAATAATGCCTAAAAGGAAATGGAAAAAGGATAATTCCATGCTTTAAATTTCATAAGAGAAAGCTGAAAGGAAGCAGAATGTTTATGAATAGTACTAACTTGTACTCCGAGTCTCAGGATGTAAAACTGGCATTACCAGAAGCAATGGAGTGTCAGCCATCAAAAAACTAAACAAGATTCATGAGCTTGGTAGCCACAGATGTAGGCATTTCATTGGGTGTGGAGTAGTCAGTGAAACAGGAAGGGGGAGGAGGGAAGGGCTTGGAGGTGTGTGAGAGGGGGAGAATTTTGGAGAGGGAGGAGGAAGGAAAAATAAAGGATTCTTTATCAAAAAAGATCTGTCTTGCCCCTTGCAGGCACTCTCATCAGGAACTGCAGCAAACCTGGGGAGGCATCTGAACCCAGAATAATGGCAAGAGAAGGATAAAAAGTTTTGCAAGACATCTTCCAGCTCAGAGAAGATGGGTTTGATGTTTCTAACATTCTGGAATATTGGGAAACCAAAGGGCTTGTGGGGTGCAGCAGAAAAGAGATAGCATAGGAGGGGTTGGGAAGTGCCAAAGGAGGCAGCTCCAGAGAGGGAGGAATTTCTCCTTTCCTCCTGGCACCCGCATGAGGAAAAACAGGTTGCTTAACTGTAACTTATGATCTCTGTGGTGATCCACGGTCACTCACAACTGGGTCTTCTGTGCCTGCGCAGGAAGCCCCTCAGAAGAATTTCTAGCTCCATTTAGGCACCTAAGTGGGAGACTGCAAAGATGTTATCCTCTCCCACAATGTGAATGGCCACAGGTTGAATATCAAATTTCAAACACCACTGCCACAGTTGCAAAGCAAGGTTATTCAAAGACCTGGATAGTGTCCCACCCTGGTGATTAAGGTAGGTGATAGTCGTAGTATTATCAATATGGACCTGAACAACCTGGCCTCGTAGGACTGGGAGAAAAGCTTTGAATGAAAGAAAAGCTCCAAGAAATTAATGTGAAGTTCTTGTTGCTGAGAGTTCCACTGGCCCTGTGTTCGAAGGGAACTGCAGTGAGCACTCCAGCCCTGCATCAATGCATCATTGGTTACTGAGATCGATTGTTCCAGTAACTGAAAGGGCACTCCTTGTGAATGGGTCTGGCAGGGACCACCAATCAAAGTCACATAAAATATTGTCTGGGATGACGAACCACTTGTTCTGGATGTCCACATTTGGTCTGAACACTGACAGGAGACACAGTTGGAGTCTCCTCATCCTCAGCCAAGTGTTTTCCACCGTAGTGGTGCATGAGGTCATGAAACCTAGTAGTCGCTGAATAGACTGGGCTTGTTGTCTAGGAGCAGACTGGAAGGTGTTGACCATGGAGGAGATGGCCTGGGTGCATTCTATAGTCAAATACGCACACTTTTCGCCGGCGTCCAGGAGAGCACCGATATATTGGATGGTGCACTGTGGAGTCAAGACCGACTTCTTCAGATTGATGTTGAGTCCCAAGTTTGACAGGAGAGAAAGGGCAAATTGAAGGCTGAAAAGCAAGGTAGACCTCTCTCTTGCATTAAAAAGCCAATCATCTAGTTAGGGAAACACAGAGACACCTTGTAAGTGTAGATAGGTAATGATAAGCCGGATACATTTAGTGATACAAAATGATACATTTAGTTAAAACTCTAGGTGACCAAAGGGAAGCACCCTGCACTATGACCAAGTACCCAGGCAAAAACGCAGAAACCGAATGTGACGAGGTCGTATCAAGATATGAAAGTAGGCATCGTTTAAATCCAAGAATGCAAACCTCTTGTCTTCCCACAGTAATGGTAGGATTTTCATTCATTCATTCATTCGATTTCTATACCACCCTTCCAAAAATGGCTCAGGGCGGTTTACACAAAGAAATAACAGACAAATGAGATGGAACCCTGTCCCCAAAGAGCTAACAATCTAAAAATAAACATGAGATATACACCAGCAACAGTCACTGGAAGTACTGCGCTGGGGGTGGATAGGGCCAGTTACTCTCCCCCTGCTAAATAAAGAGAATCATCACATTAAAAGGTGCCTCTTTGCCAAGTTAGCAGGGATTTTCTGTAAAGAAGCCATTCAAAATTTGGAGGTCCTGACAAACTTTCTCAGTTCCCTCAAGTCCAGGATGGGGCTGATACCACCATCGTGTTTTGGGACCTAGAAGTATTTAAAGTAGAAACCTGTATGTATAGCAGAGGGAGGAACAGGTTATATGGCACCGTTCTGAAGCAATGATGGCACCTCTTCTCCAAGGATAGGAGTTGAGTGTGTGTATTTTATACCCACATAGGCGGGTAGATGGTCAAACTCAATGGCATAGCCGGTGGTCACTATGCACAACACCCAGGCGTCTGATGTCACTTGATGCCAAGAAGGGAGCAAGGTGAACAGAAAATCTGGGCACAGGAAAATATACTTCCGGGTCACAACCCTTAAAAGGATTACTCAGACTGGTCCTGAGGCTTCACTTCTTGGTTGCTTTTTGGGCACTGATGGAAATGGCGGCTAGAATACTGGTGGGTGCCACAACGGAACCCATCCCTATTTTGGAGTCTAGGTTGAAATTTCTGCCTATACCTTTATAGGCTATAAGGCAACTGGGACTGTGTAAAGATCTTCGCAGTGTAGCGTGACTTTTTCATGCACTCCATCATGTCATCCGTTTCTTTGGCGAAAAGACCCGTGCCATCAAAGGGCAGGTTTTCTATTTTATCTTTCATGCCTGGTTCCAATGGTGCAAAATGAAGCTAGTCATGTCGGCGAAGGACAATAGAGCCTGCAAATATCTTAGACTCATTCTCAGTCAGATGTTTAGTTGTAACTCCTCTGGAATTTCTTTTGACAGACCATTGGGATGTAGTATCTTATAACGTGGCAAGTAACGTAGTATGGATGTAGTATCTTATAACGTAGGATGTAGTATCTTATAACGTAGCCAGTATTGTTTTCTGGCTAATAAGACTAGGATAAGAAATGTTGAGAAGCGAGATATGGGGTTGGATTGAATTAAATTTTAGATTATTATAATGCATGGAGCCCTCTGTTTTATGTAATGGATGGATTTGGGTGTTATGGTTCTGTTTTAACAGTTTATTACTTTATTTGACCAAGTTCGCTTTTATGTAAAGCTTTTGTACTTTGTGTTTTGCTGGTCGAATGACTATAACAAAGATTTGATTTTGAGTTGTAACTCAACTGGTGCCTAGTCAGATCAGCAAATTTTGAGAGCGTGGTCAAGAACTTGTTTTTGAAGGGTTCCAGCAAGTTGCCCACATTGTCCTTTAAACCATCCCAAAGAGATTGTTGGTACTTAGTCATGCAGGTCAGATAATTGGCAACCTTAAGAGAGAGATAAGCCATAGAATACAACTGTCTTGCCATAGAATCTAGGTTGCACCCCTCTTTGTCCACTGGATCTGAATGTTTTTTGACAGATGTGGTCTGGAGGGCACAGTCCACCACCAGCATAACTGGAGCTGAATCTTTAAATATAAAGGGGCAGGAGGCCTCCTGCACTCTGTATAGATTCTCCACCTTCTTACAAGGGAGAGTCAAGGTCACGGGGGCTCTCCAAACCGCTTTCAAGCTGACAACTTATGATGGAAGCACTGGTAGAGCTGTTGGGTGTGCCACAGACAAGGAGGCCATATAGCCATACACTGGGTCAGTGACGTTATCCTCTGGTGGAGGCACCTCTAGACCCAGTGCTACCACCATCTCCTGAATTTGCACCCTGTAAGACTTGCTTTTCTCATTGGTGAGTTGGACAGTTTGTTCCCCACATTATTGTCAGGTGAGGTGCCCAGAGGAATTTCAGACTCATCAGATTCCCCATTTGAATCAGGGTCTGTGACTGGAGGAGCCTTGGGAGGAGGTTGTACTGGGGACGAGGTACAAATGGGGCCACAAGATCGGTGACCACCAGGCAGGAGCAGTAGGGGTGTCAGGCAGGACAGGAGCTGGGGGGTGCGGCACAATTGGTGTAGGAGGAGGTGCTCTAGAAATCAGAATGGCAGGGCCCGACAGGGCAACAGGAGTTGCAGGGCATTTAAACGGGTCCCCAGTATCTGTCAGAGGTACTTGTAGAGATTCCCTCAAGCGCCTAGACTTCCATAGACTATACTTCTCGTAATTGTAGGGCAAAGCCAGAGAGCTGTATAGGGAGCGAAAGCGGAACCTATTCCTGGCCCCTAGTTAAGGCAATGTAAAAGCCCCAGGAGAGCTGTCATAGTCCATGGGTCTCCTCGGGACTTCAGAAGCAGAGAAATGGAAGCACTCCTTGCAAGGAACTGCCAATAGGCACAACAGTGTCGAGGGCAAGCCCCAAGTTTTAGGTAGTTGCATAGGAGAGTCTGGGTCATCTTTGTCCAAGCCTTGGGAAAGGGTGGCACCCTTAAAAGTAGAACCAGACAGAGTGGAATTGGCAGAGCTTAATATGCTCTCCAGCTCCTGATGAAGTAAGGCTTGGAGAGCTGGAGTATCAAATGAGAGCGTTGTAGGGTGAGAAGGAGATCCCTGACGAGGTGAGCAAATTGGCGTCGACGTAGCAGAGATCACTAGAGGAGATGGCGGTGCTGAATGCACAGGGGGAAAAGGAAGTAAAGCATGCAGTGGAAAGGTTGGTGCTGAAGAAGCCTGAGGAGCCAGGGTTGTCGACATCAAAGCTCTTGGAGCTGAAGTCAGATGGCCAGTCGAGGATGCAGTAGTCTGCGTCGGAGAGTGTCAAACCAGCGCCATTTACATCAAGCCCCTCAGCACTGATGCTGACAAGGACGGCACCGAAGAAGTCATGGCCATAGCTCCCGAAGCTGATGATGGGATTGAAGGCGTGTCTTTGACGCTGATGGAGTCAATTTCATCAGAAGATGAGGAGAGTAGGAGACCAATGGCTGAGCTGTTGTAGGAGATGATATCGACACCGACATATTAGGCTTCAGATGGGGGGTGAATCTCAATGCCAATGCGGACTCTGAACATAGCTTTGAGCCTGAGACGCCCGAAGGCGTCAAAGAGAAAGACTTGTCTTCCTTGCGTGGTTTGTCCAAGGAGGAGATATGTTCATGTTTGTGTTTATGGGAGCGCTCCTGGCATGGTCCATAGGCTTTTTGAACATAGCAGAGGCTGAGGCATGTGACGTTGATGGAGTGGGCATTGAGTGTGCCATGGACATCGGTAGACTCGACATCTAGGTTATCAGAGGTGATGGAGGACTGGGATGCAGCATCTTTGGGTGCAGTATATTCCTGTAACGTGAAGCTTTAAGTCAAAGTTCTCAACTAAGTGGACTCTTCTTTTTAAAAGACAAGCAAACTTTACAGGTGCTTGTATTGTGCCCATCTCCGAAACAGATGAGGCAATCCGAAGGCCCATCAGAGGAGGCCATTGTGCCCTTACAGGTTGCACAGCATTTAAAGCTTTTAGGGGTAGACATATACACATCCGTTAAACTTTCTGAACTCAGCCAAGTTTCTCTCAGGTCAAAGTCCAAAGGAATATCCGAGGTACACATTAAAAAAAAAAAAAATCCACAAAGAAAAAACAATAGACAAAGGGAATCCAAAGACAGTCAAAGTCAAAAACCAGAATAAACAGGGTAATAGAAGAGTTTCTCACAGGAACAAGAGAATCAAATTGGAGCAGATCCTTCCCAAGGCAGCAAGAGCAGTGGTCAAGAAGAAACTGAAGAGGGAGGCACTCTGCACGCAGCCCTATAGGCTCTGATATCACTATACCTTAAAGGGTTAGTAGTTGCCTAAATGGAGCTAGAAATTCTTCCGAGGGGCTTCCTGTGCAAGCATAGAAGACCCAGTTGTGAGTGACCATGGATCCCTACAGAGATCGCCTCTTCCCAGTGACCTTGAGGAACTGCTTAACTTTTGCAGACCTGAGCATGGGGGAATATGATCCCTAAAGAATGACAAAAGTAGGTCTTGACAAGATGAACAAAGCATGGAGCATTTGTTCAGCATCACCAGCTGCTGCTGGAAGTTTTACATGCAGGACTTTTAAAGCCCTTTTAACTTCTCCTCCAGATTGGAAGGAAGGCATTCACATATTGGCCAGATTTACCCCCAAGTCCCTGCGAGTTATCAGGGAGCAGTTCACACACAATTTGTGTTTTTCACTGTGCTAGTGAAAATCGAGTGTAGCCCGATTTAGATCCAGGGTAAAAAAAATCCTCTATTTGTGTCAGTTTTTTGGGACAACTTCAAATTCACAGTAAAGCCTCCCAGGAAATTTGCGGTAAAGCCTGTTGTGTGTAAAAGTCCCTGGAGGCTGGAGAGTCCCTGCTCTGTGTAGGTAGAATGACAGGGAGAAGGGAAGGGCAAAAGCCAAGCTTAAACAAGCTGAATATAACCTGGCTGGTTAGAACAGCCAGTGGGAATGTTAATTCTTGGCAACGGGAGTTGTTTAACTCCTCGCTATGTGAGGGTTTCATGCCAGCAGCCCTTAAAGAGGTGATAGTTCACCCTCACTTGAAGAAACCCTCCTTGGACCCTGAGGTCCTTGACAACTATAGACCGATCTCCAACCCCCCCCTTTTAGTGAAGGTGTTAGAGAGGGTTGTATGTGCCCAGCTTGAGAGGGTCTTGGAAGAAACTAGTTATCTTAATTCTTATCAGTCGGGTTTCACGCCTCGGCATAGCACAGAGACAGCACTGGTCGCTCTGGTAGATGACCTTCCTCGGGACCTTGACGAGGGTAGTGTCCCTCTCTTGGTCCTTTTAGATCTCTCAGTGGCTTTTGACACTATCGATCATGCTATCCTTCTCTACCACCTGCGTGGGTTGGGTATCGTGGGTACTGTCTTACAGTGGTTCCATTCTTACCTTAGTGGGCATGTCGAGGCGGTATGCATTGAGGACAGGTGCTCTGACCCATGGCCACTCCTTTATGGAGTTTCCCAGAGTTCAGTTCTTGCCCCTGTCCTCTTTAACATCTATATGAAGCCGCTGGGTCAGGTCATTTCCCAGTTTGGGGTGAGATTTCATCAATATGCTGATGATACTCAGCTGTATATTGCCATCCCAGAGCATTCTGGGGATGCTGTTTCTGTGCTTACTCGATGCCTGGAAGCTGTTAAGGTCTGGATGAATCAAAATAAGCTCAGACTGAATCCCACCAAGACTGAATTACTTTTACTCAGCCCTCGTACCGGCCAACAGCTGGATGTGAACCTTGTTTTAGATGGGTTGGTGCTGCCCCCAAAGGAGCTTGTTCGTGATTTGGGGGTCCTTTTGGACTTGTGCCTCCTGCTTGAACAGCAGGTGGAGGCTGTGGCCAGAAGTGCTTTTGCCCAGCTTCATCTGATTCGCCAGTTACTCCCTTACCTTGATCGGCCAGCATTAATGACAGTGACCTATGCCCTCGTTATCTCCCACTTAGATTATTATAACGCTCTCTATCTAGGGTTACCTTTGAGGACGATCAGGAAGCTACAACGGGTCCAGAATGCAGCGACTCGCCTACTCATGGGTGCCAGAAAATATGACAGGGTAACATCTCTTCTGCAGTCATTGCACTGGTTGCCTATTCGCTTCCGAGTTCAACTTAAGGTCCTGGTTCTGACCTTCAAAGCCTTGCGGGGTTTGGCGTCAGGCTACCTACAGACCCGCCTCTCCCATCCAGTTACATCCCGTCCAGTCAGATCATCTCAGATGGCCCTTTTGTCAGTCCCTGATTTCCAAGAGGTTCAAGGCGCTAGGACCCGTGAAAGGGCCTTTTCAGTTGCTGCCCCACTTCTCTGGAACTATCCTTCCCCTTCAGATTCGTTTAGCCCCTTCCTTACTGATTTTTAAATCTCTATTGAAGACTTTTCTTTTTCACCAGGCTTTTGCCCTGTAGTTTACCTATTTGGTTTTTTCTTTTTTGTTAGTTACTTTAGTTTTTAAGTCAGAATGTAATTTTAATGCTGCATTGCTTTGCATGTTTTTGTACACCGCCCAGAGTCTTCAGAGTGGGCGTATATCAAATGTTTCAAACAAACAAACAAACAAACAAACAAGGAAGAGGAGAGGTGATTGATCTAAACTGTTCTTTTTTTACATCAGTCGGATGGGAGTAAATCTGCATCTCTGGTATTACAGCCTAGTGTGCCTAAGTTTCTCCCCTGTGATGGGGGTGAGTTGGGTGGAGAATCTGTAATAATAGAGCCTGACATGTGCTTCAGAGCACAGGAGTGAATCCTGTCATACTAGGAAGGACAGTATGATTGTGTGCATACAATGTGGCAGCTTTTGGTAGCTTCTTTCCAACAGAAAGCATGTAACCCACATAGCTCAAGGAACCATCCGACCAGTAAAAAGAAATTTCTGGCTGGTCAGTTGAGCCAACATCTTTTGACCCCTGGAGATAAGTGACAAAGTCACCCAGTGAGTTTTATGGCTGAACAGGGATTTGAAATCAGGTTTCCTGGTCCTACTCTCCAAATACTACATGACATGCATATTTAGCATACAGAAACCTGACAACTATTATCATATGAAATAGCACCTGCCACTTTTTAGATCTTTAAGATGAATCAGCTAAAGAACTGCACTGTATTTCTAAGTCAAGGCTGGTCTGAGCCTTTGAGGATATAAATTATGGAAAACAGTCATGTTGAAGTTCAAAGTGATATGGAGTCAGAGACCAGAGAGGAATTTGCTTCTGGAGGCACCATATGTAGATGTAATATAGTAACAATATTCACATGTTTATGTTTAGCCATCTGTATATCTTGTCATTTGAAGGATTCTAATTTCTTACTTGATATTTTAGGTTGGAGAAATGAAACCACTAATGGCACGTTCATCAGCATGTTCCTGAACATGGTCAGGAACACAGCTTATAACGTGAAGAGGCAGGCAATTTTTTCCCCTTGCAAATCCTTCTCAAGATTTTTAAAAACTATTATTATACTATTTGATATTGTTTAGCAGGGAATTAGCAGGGAGGAAAGGCATTTTATCTTGGAATTATTTTCCTGGAGAAGTCACGAAAAGTCTTCAACTTTGCCAGAGAAACCTTAAAATAAATGAAATTAAAATGGAAGGATTTTGAAACAAGCCAATACTTCACCTATCACTACATATTACAGCACATATTTCCCTAATTATTACTGAGTCAAATCTGCACCCCAAGTGTGCTTCTTTTCACATGAAATATTTTTCTGTGCCATATGCTGTAAGTTTAATATAAGGTAATTTTATATCTATCCTGTAACTCTTTCGATTACCTACAACTCAGTCCATCTACGTGCTCTGTATCAAAGACAGACTTCAGATACAACACGCTTATAATGGAAACTTAATAAATTTACTGACAGTATTCTTTGAATCTTTAAAGAATATTAAAGTTAGCTTTATTTTCAATTTAAAAATTTAACTAGAGGTCATGATAACCTGAAACTTTCCCACAGGCAATGGAAAACGTTAATCTGTTATTAAAAGAGAAGCCTCTTACTTGCAGATTTTTAAATTCAAAACTGCAAGACATATCTCTATTTTGGGAAAACATACCTAGTTGAAAGCATCAGAGCTCCCTAGTGGGAACATGAATTCACATCAGTGAAGCAAGTTCTTTTGAATAGTATTATTTAATTTACTAGGGGCCATCTATACGAGGTAATTGCCACCTAGTTTCAAAATGTAGGCTTTGAAGCAATTCACCCTTTTCTTTGAAATGGTACAAATCATGCATCTCAGCATGGTGTGAAGGGACATGGGTTTCTGGTTGAAACAGCACATCTAGCACCGGAGGTTAAGGAACATGTGACACTTCTAGCATCATTCCCATATTCTCCTATCTCCAATGATTTTTAACATCTACATGAAACCGCCTGGTGAGGTCTTCAGGAGATTTGGAGCAGGGTGTTATCAATAGGCTGACGACACCCAAATCTATGTCACCATGACATCATCATCAGGAAATAACCTACAGGCAGTAATGGACTGGATGAGGGATAATAAATTGAAGCTGAATCCAAGCAAGACGGAGGTACTCATGGTAAGGGGTCATACTTGAAGGGATGTAATAGATCTTCCTGTTCTAGATGGGGTTTCCCCCAAAAGGAACAGGTACGTGGTTTGGGAGTGCTTATGGACTTAGGCCTCACTCTAGTTTCTCAGTTTGAGGCTATGGATAGAAGCACTTTCTATCAACTTCAGTTTATATGACAGCTGCGTCAGCTCCTTGAAGATGATCCCAGAACTGTGGTGCACTCTCTGGTAACCTCTAGGCTTGACTACTGCAATGCACTCTATGTGCGGCTGCCTATGTATGTAGTTCGGAAACTTCATTTGGTTAAAAATGCAGCAGCTAGATTGGTCTCTGGGGTGTCTCAGAGAGACCATATTATGCCTGATATAAAGCAACTGCATTGGCTGTCAATAGGTATCCAGACAAAATACAAAATGCTGGTAATCTATATCAGGGATTCTCAATGTTGGGTCCTCAGATGTTATCGGACTTAAACTCCCATAATCTCCAGGCCCAGTGGCCTTTGTCTGGGGATTATGGGAGTTGAAGTCCAATAACATCTGGGGGCCCAAAGTTGAGAATCCCTGATCTATATAATTAATTCCTATAGAGGGGATGTATGGGGATGTGACAAGCTCTGCCGCCGCTGCAGCCGCAACCACTGGCAGGCCCAGAGGGGGTGACATATGCAAGGGCGGGAGGGAGGAGTGTGCACCAGGAGTCAGTTGGGGCAGCGGGTGAAGCCCCACTGCCCTGAGGAGGAGAGTGAGAGGACGATGGGCAGCAGGAGGAGGATGGGTGGCGGCTGAAGCCACGCTGCCCCGAGAAGGACGGCGAGGTGGAGGGAGGCGGCGGTGCTGCCCTTAAGAAGAGGGCGGGTGGAGGATGGGTGGCATGCAAAGCCCCACTGCTCTGAAGACGGTGAGGCAGAGGGAGGTGGTGGCAGCACCCTGAGGAGCAGGGCGAGAGGATGATGGGTGGTGGGAGGAGGACAGGCAGCGGGCAAAGCCCTGCCACCCCTGAGGAGGACAGTGAGGAGGAGGGAGGCGGCAGTGGGACAGCCTGGCCCTGGGCCCCCGGGAAGAGACAATGGCAGCGGCATGGGAGGGGATGTCTGGGCCCAAATAGAGGTGCAGATGCTCTGCGCCCGGGTCCACTAGTTACCTTTAAAACCCTGAACAGCTTAGGACCAGGTTACCTGGGAGAGCGCCTCCTTCTGCATGATCCCCACCACACATTAAGGTAATCAAGAGAGGTCTGTCTCCATATACGAAAAAAGCCCACACCCAAGCCACCGCCAGATGAGCTGGTGGTTTATGTTCCTAGGCTATAGAATGAGCTCCCTATACCAGCCTCCAAAAGACCTCTTAAGACACATTTTTTAAGCCAGGCTTTTAGTAATCTTTGAATGTTTTAAATTTTTAATTGCTGTTTAAATTTAATTGCTATAATTTCTGAAAGTTTTTAAAAAAATAATTCCTGTTTTAATAGCTGGGGTTTTTTTTGTGGGGTTTTTTGGTGAACCTCCTGGAGCCTTTGGAGTCAGGCAGTATATAAATTAAATAAATACATAAATAAATATTCAAGCCAGGTGCCTAGTGTCTTTCATGCCAGACCAAAGACCAACTTAATTTCTCAAAGATATTGTGCAATGTGATGCCTTTTCTGTATGCATGTTTAAACTGTTCATTTCACAAATCCCTGATTTTCTGTGTCTGAATGCAGTATACCTATGGCATGAGTAGTGCATGGGTTTATAAAACTGTTGTTAATGTCAGCAATGTTTCAGCCAATATGGGAGTCAATATATGCATATATTGCTTAGAAATCCTTCTGAAAATGAAACTTTAGACAAACTGTTCTGTAAGAAAAGTTTATGAAGTAGGCCAAAACCAAATTCATTATACTACATTAAAAATAACCATCACACAGTTATTTCAGATATAACTGAATGTATAAAAATGTTAATGAGCAACATGTTGAAACCTTAGGTTGTCATTAGTTTGGTCTTTACTGCTTGGAATAGTTGGTATTATATATGGTGTACTATGTAAAATTATCTCCGTTAGAGCTAAATTCTGTTGTATGGAAGCATGTGTGTTCAAAGATGTAATGAGGGAGATGAACAATTGCAAAGTAAAAGAATTTTTTTGCCAGGGATGGGTCTGCTAATTTTGTGTAGAATAGCAAGGGCATATTGGGGTGGGCTGGGTGGGGACAGCGGAAGGGCTGTGTACACAAGCATCCACACCTGCTCAAAATAAATGAACAGGGCAAAACTGTAGTTAGGCGATGAGTACTAGTGATGGAGCAGCAGTGATTTGTTGATTTCCATTGATTATAAAAATATTTAGTTTTTGTTTAATATGAAGGGGGCTCAGACAGGGGAGGTAGGCTTACCTTTAGAAAAACAGGTTACACCAATAACCTTCCTGTGACCACCATGCTGTTTCCACTACTACCACTGGGTTTCTCAACTGCACCTCTGTAGATATGGATGTTCTGCAGTGGTAGCTATCCAAGAAACTTGAGAAGGAACTGGCACAACAGGCTTGCAGCAGAAAGCTTGCAGCAGAAAGCTACTCTCCCATTTTAGTAGGAATCGAGAGGAGAAGGAGTGGTGACATAGAAACAACTTTCCTTGTCTCCTTTTAAAAGAATATGCATGTTGCTCATTCTCTCATTGCAGTACGTAGCAGTGGAATTGCCAGTTCACACATTCAGCGTAGTCTGCACAGATATCGTGTGGCAGAGCAGCAACACAAGCTGCTCTTCTCCACCACTCAAGTCCTTCACATGAGTCTCCATTGCATAATTTCTCCCAGGGAATCAAACCAAACCTCAACCAAAAACCAGAACGAACCGTTATTTTTTTCCTGAACCTTAACAAAAACTGAACCATTATCTGAAAGTCTCTAAATTTGAACAGAATCTTAAAAAAGAAAAAAGAAAAAAAGGAAAAAAATACAGTTTACCAGTTCAGAATAAGAGTTCCACCATACAAAACACAGTGTAGTACATTAACTTGCTTCACCAGAATAATAAATAATCAAGCGAGCACATAAATAAAGCCAACATCTGAGGCAATATATATATATTGAGTTTGTACAGGTTTCTTCTTGGTTGTGGTACTCTACTTTGGAACACCTTCCCAGCAGAGCCCCACCATGTTCTCTTGATCAGGGTTTTTAAGAAACTGTGGATTCTATTATTATCCCCAAATTCAGACGTGCATTGACATTAGCCCGAATGAACACCCTTCCACCTGCCGATCTAGAGGGCAGGTTCAAGGGCATCCCTTTCCCTGCCCACCTCTGCCCTTGAGGTTCTGGCCAAGTGGAGACCTGTACACATTCAATTTTACATTGTGATTTTTTAAAGGAAGCCCGCTTTGAAATTAATTTCTCCCTTATTGTCTAAGTTTTTAGGACACTCTGATGATTTTTATTTGAAGTTTTTATTACTTAACCCAGATGAAAAAGTTAATATAGTGGCCAGGTTTTGTTTTATAATCTGCAAAACTCGATCTGATCTTTAGCAATGCATTTCATAAGTAGTTTATATATTTCTTTCCTCTTTTAAAATTGTATTTACATGATGCATTGTTTGTATTTCTTGTATATTGGTCTATGACCGTAATAAAGTTCTGTTCAAGAAACTGCTGAAGATCCATCTCTTTAGAGAAGCATTTTAATATTTTATTTTGGCTTATATCTGGTGTGTTTTTATTTTTTTTAACTTGCAATTTTAAATTTGGTTTTAACTGAGGATTGTTTTAAGTTGATTTATATTCATTGTATTAACCTATAACACAATATAAAATTATCTGTTTTACAGATTTTGTGAGCTGATCTGAGCAGTAGTGTGCTGAAGAGGCAAGGTATAAACATTTTAAATAAAATAAATACTCTGGTCTCTTCAAGGGCTGGGCCCTGAAGCATTAAGAAAGCATTGGACTGGATGCCTCTTGCTACTTCACCTTTGTGACAAGAGGTATGGTCAACACACAGTAACATGGAAGGGATGAATATAATACAAGTATGAGATGATACAATGCAAGACGACATATTTGGCATCTATCAAACAGATTCCAGAACTGGCGGCACGAAAACAGGAATCAACAAGATTAAAGAAAGTCAAAAGCAGAGCAAAGGATCAAAGTTGGGCCCATTTAAATGAATAGGTATGAACAGAAATCTTGATAACATAGTAGTTCAATAGAAAAACTATTGACATTATTAATAAAATTGTGCCGTTTTGTCGGTGTCAACTCGTGCCGACCACAGAGCCCTGATGTTTTCTTTGGTAGAATACAGGGGGGGATTTACCTTTGCCATCTCCCACGCAGTATGAGATTATGCCTTTCAGCATCTTCCTATATTGTTGTTTCCACATTTTAAAAAAGCAGTCTGAAAGTGTTTCAGCCTGGTTTTTTAAAAAAATGTTTGTATTAGCAGTGTCAGTTTGTGTTGTCTAACACAAATAAAGCAGCTCATGGATTGGAAACTACAGGGGGAAAATATTAGCTGGGCTCCCACTAGCCCTCCACAAAACTTGTCAGTCAACAGTTCTTATATGGTCCAAGAAAAACAGACACACATTTTGCAGTAGGTGCTCTTTGGAGCACAACACAAGTGACCTACACCTTAATCCAAAAAATAAAAAATAAAAAATATGCAGAAGCAAATGAATGCACACATAGTTTTGGTGTGAAAAGCACACTGCCTTCACTCTGGTAATTGTTTCGATCTTCCCTGTTCATTTATGTACAAACAGCTCAAAAGGTTCCCACTGTTTTGCCAAAACACCACTGCATCACATATTTAAGGCAATACACTGCTTAATGCTTCAGAAAGTTACAGCAAATATCTTCATTCCAACTTTGGCCACATTTCTTTTAGATTTACAAAGAGTTAAATTACAGCTTCAACACAGCACACAGGAGTTCTAAGTTAACTCCAACAAATCAATCCACTAAGAGGTATCTTTAAAATCTACCAAACACCTTTGATATACATATGCATACTACAAAGTGCCACAGAACAGAACAGATATAAGGTCTTAATATCACAAAGACTCTCCATCGTAATGCCTGAAATTTTTTGACAATAATTATTCCAAGACTACTTGACAGCCTTGTCCTTCCAGAAATACTTCCAGGCAATTAATATTAATACCACAACATTTTTACATTCTTATTTTTGCCATGTAATCAAAACAGTAAAGCCAACTATATGTTTTCCTTTTATTATATTAAAATCTGATATTCTCAACAAGCTCAGGGATTTATTTATTTTTAATATTAGCTATCAGCACCATATTTCACAAGGATTTTTTAAAGCTATCAAAAATAAGCAGCAACTACACATTTGCATGTATTGTAGCTCTTATTGCTAGAAGCACTGTAAACAGGCACCTATGTAAACACTGAAGTACAACTTGGCAGAGTTCCAAACATGAACTTATGATAAGTTGGCAAATATATAGTCTGATAGACTATCACTGTAGTGCAACAGCATCAGCTAAAATATAGCAGAACAGGTTTTAAGCACTCATGTTATTTATTCACAGGAATAAACATTAGTGGAAATCTCAATCACAAAATTATTACTATCTATCGATATGAATGACAGCAGTCTATTTTTTATATTTCTACAAGAGCATTTTCAAGGAAAAGCAAATCTAAGTTAAGCAGTGTTCTTTTTCTAAAAACACAATTTGCCAATAACGCACATATCAATAACTACTGGCATGAAGTATAAAAATAAAATGCTTTGTGATCTAGGCCTAATTTGATCTTTTCTATCACTGCATCATGATTATAGTTTAAACATAATTATCACCATAATCATCACTTTCCAAGAAAATTCCTTTTAAAAAATGTATCCTAAGAAACTAAGAATGGCAAACAGGAAGCTAACCAGATTGTACAACCATGCAAAACTTACTGCTTATATAATTCTGACAAATATTTATATCCTACCTAATATGTAAATCCCTAGGCAGTGTACATAATTGAAAATACAACAAATGTAAGCAGAATTTTACAGAACAAAATACAGAACAAATAAACGGTTTAAAACTAAATTTTACTAAAAACCTGAGCAAACAGGTGCATCTAGAAAGTCTTTTTAAAACAATCAGAGATGGAGAAGCTCTTATTTATACACATAGCTTGAATAAATGCATTTACACTTACCTACAGTTTGGAGGAGGGTCTAATGTAATTTCTGCAAGTTCTTTCTGAATTCTGAAGAGAAAAGAAACAGATGTTAAAAGAACAGAATTTTCTTTAAATTCCCCACCAATATTATTAATAAGAGTTATTTAGCTAGAAACCTTGTTGGTCTGGATTCAGAAGCAACATGAATGCATGTTCTACCCACAAACTCCAATGATATCTAGTTTCCTTTTCAGAGATCAGACCTAGAGACACTGAAATCCTTTTAAACTTCCCTAGTTCCAAAAGCAGTTGAACAACTGGATAGGGATGTGCACAAAACCAGTTCTCCCGGTTCGATTCGGATCCGAACCGGGTCCAAACCAGGAGGGGGTGGTTCGGTTTTGGTTTTGTTTGAACCACCCCCTGGTTCGGTTCAGATCCGAACCAGTTCGGACCGGTTCAGACACCCGAAAATTGGTAGGATGGTAGCTGGCACCCAGGGGTACCTGTCACCCAAACCCCAAAGCAATCGGACACTCGTACAATTTTTTATGAATTTTTGAAAATTATTTTTATTTTTTCCTCATAGGATATAATGGGAGTAGAACCAGGCCATTATTCTTTATTGTGGAGCACCCATGGGTGCCAACAACCATGCAAACCCTGAAGCAATCAGACACCCCTATGATTTTTTATGAATATTTGAAATATTTTTAATTATTTTTCTCATCGAGTATAATGGGACCCGAACCAGCCCAATCCCCTATTGTGGAGCACCTAGGGGCACAAAAGCAGGGTGGGTGGTAGACAGACAGGGGTGCCTACCACCCAAAAAATCCCAAGGCAATTGGACACTCCTCTGATTATTGGTGAATTGTTAAAGTATTTTTGAATTCCTCATAGAGAATAATTAGGATTGCAGCAAATGTATAGCTTCACGTTGGGGGGAAAGGGGTGTCGTAAAGTGCAGTGTGGTGGCTGGTAGTTCCTAGGGTGGGCAAGGAAGCTACCTGAATTATTTGAAAGGAATTGGGCAAAGGGGTGATTTTTAAGTGATTGAAGTTTACGCGTCTTTAAGGTTTTTCTCCATAAAGAAGCATGGAGGTGTCAGCAAATGTATAGCTTCACGGCAGGGGCAAAGGGGTGGCCTAGAGCAGTGTGGGGTTGGTGATAGTGCCAGGTAGGGGTAAGGAAGCTACCTGAATTTTTTCAAAGGATTTGGGCAGAGGGCTGATTTTTGGTTAATTGTTGAAGTTTACGTGTCTTTAAGGTTTTTCCTCATAATAAGTTATAATGGAGCTTTCAGCAGCCCCATAAGTGCACTTGGGGGGTGCTGGGGTGGCCCAGAGCGAGTGGTGGTGTAGTGCACATAGGGTGCCAACCACCCCCATGGGTTTCTAACCCATGGGGTACAGGGTTCTCTTGTTTCTGAGGTATTGAGTGTGGATTCTATGATAGCAAATGAGATTTTCAATGAGACACCATGAATCCACTCTAATATGCTATCATAGAATCCACGCAGAAAATGATCTTCACTGCACCAAATCATTCTCTTTGGTACACCAAACCAACCTCCTTAAATACAGACTGTTCAGTCTAAATCCTTCCTAACCCAGTCTTCTTAGATGACCAGGAAGCAGCAGCACAAGAAAGGAAGAGCTATCAATTTTACTGATGAAGAGACTCTGCCCACAAAGCCAGTTTTGCTCATGGTCCTGCATGGAAGCTCATTTGCAACAGGTGCAAGAGAACACTTTGCTAAGATTTGCAAGCCTGCTGTACACTACATTACTGATTCACCATATGATAAGGATGAGGCCACTTCATGACAGCATTTTGAGTATGACAAAATCAGAACCTGCTTCTCCACATTGTCAAGTTAAACTTAATGACCATGAAGTGCTGATGCTACCTAATTCTCGTTCTCCATAAGTTATCGTTTCCCATATACTTTACAATAAATGCCTTACTACAATTGGCTCTGCATCTGCAGCCTTCAGACATCCACCCATGGGGATATGGAGGTTCCCCATTGCCATAAATGGATACTTCACTGCTGTCATGGAATACAAAGGATGTACTGCAGAAGGGAAAGCATGTGTGTCACAAAAAGGAGTCTCAATATTGGGCTAGCAACATCAGAAACTTCTCCAGATAGTGTTAGACCCAAATAGCACAGAACCTGCATTACAGATGGATCATCCATATGCTGATACGATTGCTAATTTCTCTAGTGTTTTGGCTGATAGTCCTGGCACTGCCATACATTTCAAACGTAAAATTCAGATGAAGGCAAATGCAATACCTGTACAGCATAAAGTGAGGAACGTACCCATAGCATTGCGTCAACCACTTAAGAGAGAAGCTCATGAGACTGCAGCATGTTGACATGATAGAGCCGGTTGATTAATCAGAATGGGTCTCTCCCATTGTTATTGTGCAGAAATCAAATGGTACATTTCAAATGTGTGTAGATCTAAGAGATATGAACTTCAACATAGTAGCCGATTATCATCCATTACGCAGTATCAATAAAATGCTTCTTACTCTGAAAGAGGCCTCCATGTTCTTAACTTTGGACTCGTCTTCAGCCTATCATCAAATTCCTCTGCTCAAAGGTTCTTGCAAATACACAGCCTTCATTACCCCAGAGAGTCTTTTCCAATGCAAAAGACGACCTTTTGGATTAGCCTCTGTAGCTTCAGAATTTCAACAAATGATGCATGCAATTTTCAGGACTGTGGATGGCACCACTTACTTTCAGGATGACATATTAATGTATGGCAGAACTATTGAAGAGTATGATGCTAAACTGACAGAAATACTAAGAAAACTCGAACAACATGGACTACTACCTCTGCAGAGAAATATCCATTTTGCAAACACTCCGTGACGTACTTGGAATACACAACATCTCTTCTCTGAGCAGCAGTGATTGGGCCCCTGCCTTCCCTGGTGGCCAGGAGGAGAAGGGGTGGGATCAGGTCCAGCATCAGATGGCCAATAACTCCAGGTCCTGGGAACTTTGAGCAGCCCCCTGTGCCCAGTGCTATGACATCATGGCCAAGAGAGGAGAGGGGAGAGAACAGATTGAACAGAACAGATTAGGAGAAGAGAACAGAACAGATTAGGAGAGGAGAGCTGGTCTTGTGGTAGCAAGCATGACTTGTCCCCATAGCTAAGCAGGGTCTGCCCTGGTTGCATATGAATGGGAGACTTGATGTGTGAGCACTGCAAGATATTCCCCTCAGGGGATGGAGCCGCTCTGGGAAGAGCAGAAGGTTCCAGGTTCCCTCCCTGGCTTCACCAAGATAGGGCTGAGAGAGATTCCTGCCTGCAACCTTGGCGAAGCCACTGCCCGTCTGTGAAGACAATACTGAGCTAGATAGACCAATGGTCTGACTCAGTATATGGCAGTTTCCTATGTAGATTGGTCTTCCCTTTAGAAACAGGTATGACCCCGCACTTGGAAGCAGTAGATGTGCTCTGCCCTATCGACACGATTGAGACCAGGCCTCCTCCGCAGTGGTGGGGAAAGCCCTCTATGGGTTGACCTCTGTGCTGGTGCTTTAACTGGAGCTCTCATACCTCACAGCGCAACTTGATGTGGCAGTGGCTTCCATCTGTGGAGGGCCTCCACACCCTGATGGCTGGCACCAATCTAACCTGTCAGTGCCAGGAGCATTCCTGCCCGGGGGTGAGCATGTTTTGGGGAGGTGCTGTTTTGCCGTACCCTTTCACTGCCCTGCAGCTGTGGATCTGGCCTTCTACAGCTCCCGAGGTTCTGTCCTTCCTGCCCTGCCCAAGGTGGGAGGCTCCTTTGTTGTCCAACCTGCCATGTAGTGGCCCCCTGCATCCTCCCAGTGCCATGCCACCGGGTGCCTCCTCTTTGGGTCCCCACCTGAGCGCTGCTCAGCAGTGTGGCTACTTGGTTGATCCTGCCAGTAGCATATGCTTGTCTCAAAGACTAAACTATGCGCATGTCTAAGTGCACATGGGTGTTACAATTAAACTGCGAACAGCTCATAAAATCAGTTATGGTTCCTTGGTTGTTCCAACCATCACTTTGATAACTGTGGTAATTCTAGAGCTATAACATGCCAAGGAATGCTGACCTCTAGGGATGTGTGCATTTATCAAACTAAAAACAACCTGGGCTCACCTGGCCACTTTGGTGACCCCAGATAACCTCGGGTTAATCGCACACCCCTGTGGGCATAGCAAATTTAAATGTCTGTTCTATCAACTTCTGATAGTACTTTCTGTACCTACCATGGTAACCACGGGAAAACAGAGAATCAGGGTTCAATTCCGAAGAAGGAGCATGTGAAATGGCTACCACATCTATGTAAGGCAGAGGCATGCATTATTCCCATGAACCACTGGGCAGCTTCCGGGAAACGAAAATCTTTGGGTTTGGGGGCGAGTATGGTTGCAAAGATTAAATTTAAAAGGATTCACGGAAAGGTACCACCAGGAGCGGAGCCTGGGGCTTAATTTGATTCAATACAGGAAACCTCACCTGGCCTGGACATGGAAAGGATTGACAGATTGACTTTCTCAATTCTGTGGGTGGTGGTGTATGGCTGTTCTTAGTTGGTGGAGCAATTTGTCTGGTTAATTCCCTTAACGAACGAGACTCTGGCATGCCAACTAGATATGCAACCCCCAAATATTCAGTGTCCAACTTCTGAGAAGGACAAGTGGTATGTAGCCACCCAAGATTGAGAAACAACATGTCTGTGATGCCCTTTGATTTCTGGAGGTACACACATGCTACACTGACTGGCTCTGCGTGTCTTTACCCTATGTCTACAGGTGTGGGTAATCTGTTGAACCACATGTTTGATGGGGATTGCAATTATTCCCCAAGAATGAGGAATTCCCAGTAAGTGTGCATCATAAGTTCTTGTTGATTTAAGTCCCTGCCCTCTGTACACAACGACCATCACAACTAACAATTGGATGGTTTAGTGAAGTCTTTGGATCAGCCCTGGTGGGGCACAGAGAAGATGGTGGAACCTGACTTTCTAGAAGAAGTAAAAATCATGTTTCCATAGGTGAACCTGTGGAAAGATCAATTAATGGGACTGGGGAAGTGCTGGAGTTGGGTGTCCACCCCTGCACTCCCTGACACAGTCTTGACACCCTGTTGAGGGGGCCAGGTGGCGTTGCCTGAGTGAGGCTCCCCTGGTGTCATGTATACGGTGGCCACCCCATCTCTGTGCCATCCCTGTCTATGGGAGGGGACAGATGAGATAGGCACGCACATTTTGTGCATGACTCCATAGGGATTGCAGATGGGACTGCCTGTCTAGCATGCAGGACTGTCTGGGCAAGCCCACCTCCAATTTGGCTGGTGCTCCCCAGGCCCCCACCAGTGCCAAAACTGAGGGAAAGCCTGGATGGTGTGGTGGTTGGATCTCTGGCTCCCTGGATGCCCCTTTGGAAACGGGAGCTGGCAGCCAGTGAGAGCACTGGTTACTGGGGACCATCCTTTATTGGAGGAATGAGGCCTTGTTACCTTACACCCAAGTGTCATGTACCTGTTACCCTCTGGGGCAGTGGTTTAAAGACTCAGGTGGCCCCTCCTGGATGCGAAGGGGATTGGGAGCTGGGCCTTGTCCTGGCCCCCCTTTCTCTGTACTATGAGACTGTCTCACACTGAACCTGAGAGCCTGGTCCACCAAACAAACCCCTGTGCTTTTTTGTGAAAGAGCAACTGAGGTGTAGTTCTAGGACCCATGCTGCCGCCGGCGGGATAGCTTCAGCCAAGCAGGGGCTGACCCCACACATTCCCTGAAGAAGAAATGAGAAGGTGCAAATGAAAAGCCAACCCTTACAACTCTTAGCAGTAGATCACTCTACTTGTGCACCGAAGAATGGAGCTAGCTGCGAGAATTAATGTGAATTGTAAGACATATTGATCATTGATACTTTGAATGCAATTGCAGACCTGCATTTCCCCCAGGGCTATGCCTGTCTGAGCATTGCTTGGCAGTCAACTGTCCTGTGGCTGCTGCCTTGGTCAGAGCTGGAAGCCTTCCAAGGTGACAGGATAGGTACCTAGGTCCCCCTAAATCCAGATGAGACAGCCTTGGGGCTTCCAGTCTGGGCAGTTGATCCCTCACTCATGCTGGCCAGTCATGCCACAGCCATTTTCTAGGCCATCTGCCCTCCCTTGGGAAAGAGTATCCTGGCTGGGGTATGCATGGCCAATGTCTGGGTGCTAGCAGCTGAAATAAGAGCATTCTCATGTGGCTGTCTATGGGTCTCTCACAGGGCTGCCCACCCAGGGATATATCTCCAACACCAGCCAGCACATCTGTGCCAGAATGAGGCTGGCTGTACTGCCTTCATCCCTTCTGGGCCAGGCCTCTGGTTGTGTGAGCACAGCATGGTAGAAAATGGGGAGACATCCCCATCAGCTGCTGTGCCCCCATCCCATCTGTGACCACAGATTAGATGTGGCGACCCACCGAATTTAAGCATTAATAAGCAGAAGATGGAAAAACTAACTAGGATTCCCTCAGTAATGGTGGGTAAGCAGGGAAGAACCCTGCATAACACACACAACCCGCCCGTGGTAGGGACATGGGTATGTGGAGTACATAAAACCCTCTCCCTGGTGTTACTCTTCTGGGGGAGGCACAAGTCCTTCTGACTGAGGCACAGCCCAAGGACGGTGTGAGGCCAGAAGTCAGCCTTGGGACGCAGGGACTGGAATGTAGCTCCCAAAACAGATGGTAAACTCCATCTAAATACTGACACAAGACCATTAGTCAACAAGTATAGTAAAGTTGAAAAGAACTTTAAACAGATATCTCAAGTGGGCATGAAACTTTTCAGAGATAAATGGTAGGGTCTATGCAGTCTGCCCAGAGGATTCAAGCTGGCAGGAAACGTCAGTTGGCCCAGGCTGATGGATTTCCTCCCTTCTCAACCCCCTCATGGGGAGGGGGCTCTGGTGGGGGGGGTTGCCTCCCACATAGCCCCAACCCCCATTGGGAGCATTTGTGCTGTGGTATTCTATCTAGTCTAGTAATCTTTTATTTTATGTTGTTGAGAAGTTTGTTCCAGTGAGGATTCTGTAGAGAGTGAGTGGGTGGAGTGGAGTCAAAAAGGGAAAGGGAGGAAAGGGAAGAGGAGCAGGAGATAGAGTTGTTTCTGAATAAACCTTTAGTTAAATCTACATGAGATTTCTTTGAGTTTGTGAGGGAAGCAGCTATAAAACAGGGACAAATGATATCAATGTATTTAGCCTTAGGTCCCCCTTTGAAGAACTCTAAATTGTCCAATTTGCTTGAAACTGAATGGTTCTCACAACAATTTCATAAATTTAGATGCCACCTTGCTAAAACAAACTTATACTGAAAGATATAGCAAGTATGCAACTATTTGGATCATAGCCAGCATGTATGCATGTCCCCAATGATGGTAGGTTCCCAAAGCAGAAAACATGCTTTAATTTTTGTTAAATGTAATGTTTTAAAACAATAAAGCTAGCAAGTTAGCCAATTTAAAAATAAGCATTAAATCTAGCAACGTAATTATTGGACATAAAATACTAAAGCATTTAAATTTAAAATGCTAACAAACCTGTGATATGCAGTTAGGGAAGTATATAAAAACGTTAACAAGAGGTACATTTGGATTTGAACAGATTCACAACCCAATTAAACCAGACTTCTTGGATTTAAGACACTTCAGCTTAGTTTCTTCATCTCAAAATGTTCAGTGGGGTGTACAACCCAGTTCTTTCCATGGTTACTCAAAAGTCCCACTTAGTTCAATGAAGACGATGCTAAGTGTGCATAAGATTGCAGTCTCAGGCTGTATAATGTGGGTTCACACAATAACTGCAACCATCGAGCAACTACCTTGTGAGCAACCATCTTGACATAGTATTTGCTTACCTGGAAAGAACGAGTTGCCATTCCTCGACACCTATACTAAGACATAGTTTAAGAAACACCTGCAGTGGAACTTACACAGCAACAACAGAGATATCTATGTAACACCATGGAAGGTTCAGTTGTTTCCATTGTATTGTTCTTGTTATACTCCTTACAACAAACCTCAAAAGGTGAGTAGTATTATCCCCTTATGGCAGATGTGAGCATGAGAAACTGGCTTGCCTAAGACCACCTCATGAGTTTGTGACCAGAGGCAGGGTCTGCATGAGGGTCTTCCTGGTTATTAGCCACTACACTACACCAGCTGTCATGCTGCACTACACCCTTCTCCTACTATCACAATGGCTGATAAATCCTTTCACTTCTGCAAGTCCCAAGTCAATCTGGATAAGCTCCAGAATAATTGCCATAATAAAAATACAAAGTGACAAATATGGACCTGCAACACAGTATTTCAGTATATCCCTGATGTGAATGTGTTTCCTGAGCATGGTAAATGTTTTAAGTATCCTTTCCCCGCCAGAAACAGAAAAGTTTGTGTGCATTTTGCAAAAGTATTTTTCAAGCTGAGAAATGTCCAGCTTTTCTTCTTTTGTTCAAGTCCTCTTTACCATCCCCTCTTCATTACTGAGTTCCATTAGAGCCACCAGGGTAAAGGAAATCCACTAGTCTACTTGTCCATGATGAGTGAAAAATGATGCCTCACAAGCAAAAGAAATCCTGACATAGGAACATAGGAAACTGCCATATACTGAGTGAGTCAGACCATTGCTTCTATCTAGCTCAGTATTGTCTTCACAGACTGGCAGCAGCTTCTCCAAGGTTGCAGACAGGAATCTCTCTCATCCCTGTCTTGGAGAAACCAGAGAGGGATGTACTACCAACCTAGCTTGACGAGTAAAACTTTTGTCTGGCTGGTGAACAGAGCCAACATTTCTTGGCCCCTGAGCTCAAGTCTCCTGGTTATCTGACAAGTGTGCTCTGAGTCTGTGAACATTCTGCTCCATTGAGTTACACTGGGGCAGTCTGGGGTGTGTGGAATTGGCTCCCTTAAAATGCTTTTCTTCAAATATTTGTGAAACTGACAGGTCTGTGGATTATCCAGAGTCTGCCAGTACATCTCTCTCACCCTCAGGTGTTCTGGTTAGTAGTAATAATCTTTATTACAGTCACAGACCAGAGAGATCACAACACAAACAGCCAATAATCATTATGGGAGAGCAATGAGCTCTTGCCGAGTTCTACATACAGACAAGCAAAGTTTGGCAACAGAGTAAATATTGTAGAAAATATCTGTATGTCCTGGAAAATCAATACAAGTTATATATACTTGGCACAAATATTTCTATAAAATCACAATGTAATAAAACATGGGCCATTGTTTCAATGGCACCCATGCCACACTGGCAAAGTGATCTGCATCAGTAATTTTCTTACATATTCCTTCCAAAACATGGGTAAAATATTAAAACAAGCTAATGTTTAGTATTATTATTACATTTATATCCCACTCTTCCTCCAAGGAGCCCAGAGCCATGATACTAGCTGGGTGACTCTGCACCAGTCACTTCTCTCTCAGCCTAACCTACTTCACAGGGTTGTTGTGAAAGACAAACTCAAGTATGTAGTACACTGCTCTGGGCTCCTTGGAGGAAGAGCGGGATATAAATGTAATAATAATAATTCAGCCTAACTCCCCTGCAAAATGTAACCTCTTTTGGGAGAAGGCCCTGGGTACTTTCAAAACACGAGTTCTTATGAATCGTACACAGTAAAAGAAGTACAGTGGTCCCTCGACTTACAAACTACTCAACATCCGTAGTTTTCAACTTACGAACGACAAAAATGACCGGAAGTCGTTGCCGGTTTAGATGCGGCTTCCTCGACTTACGAATTTTTAGATGCGGCTTCCTCGACTTACGAATGTTTCCAGACCTCCGTGGGTGCGCTTTTCGACTTACGAAAATTTCGACCTACGAACGTGCGTTCGGAACGGATTAACTTCGTAAGTCGAGGGACCACTGTAGGTGGTGGTCTACCAAAGACCCTTAAGATTGCCCCACAACTTCTGACTAGAAATTAGATCAAAAGCAAACCTAAATTTAAAAAAGCAGCATATAAAGTGGAACTGGGATTAGACCTATATTATTCAACCATGTGCTGCAAAATTAGAGCACGATCTAGTGGGGAACGGCCAGCTCTTGAAGTCAGTCTGTTCTTCAGCCAGTATATGTTCTGACACCAGCCAACCCAAGCCAGGTGTTCTGACTTTGCATCCATTTGGATCATAATGTTTCCAGGTATTTTAGAAATAGATATAGATTGTGGAAAAGCAAGGTTGGCCTTAAATTGCTAAGATATTCAGAATGTCGTTTATACTAGCCCCCCCACCCACAACCATGAAACTTGAAACTTTAAATTTTTAAAACTTCTACATATTCAGCTATGTACATATGGAAATTTTTTGTACGTTATTTCACTTTATGCTTTCACTGTTCATTAGTTCCTAAGTACACAGTATTAATCAAAGAATCTGACAAATACATGTGGTGGTCAAACTGTAAAATAGGACTAAAACAAAAAAGAAATCAGAATAGGATAAATAAGTTCTATCTCAGCATGTTCTCCATAAATCTGTGCTAAATAAAGTATGTTAGTTGTCATCCTCCCAGAGAAGAAAATATTGCTCAAATTCTCTTCACCAAGACATATGCTATAGTCATGGAGATGAATTCTGACCTCAAGCACACATGTACCTCATAAAGAACAAAAAACACAACCCTATAAACACAGCTCAAGAGCACAAAATTGATTTCCCAGGATAAACATAAAATTGTATTAGCACACTTTACTTACCCTTACAACACTTGCTTTAATTCCAAAAAAGGTCAATAGGCTACCCTTCTGGATTACTGCAGATCACTTTAAATCATCACTGAACCTTTTCTCGTGTTCAATGTGCATGACTGAGCTAACCAAAAATAAAATAAGACAAGCTATTCAAGTACCACCAAATGACTGGTTATGAATCAAAATATATAAAGACCAAAAAGAAAGTTCCCAAGTCATCAGCTATAGTGTAAAGAGTGAAATATTGGATAATCTAGATACTGGAGCATAACTGAAACAAAACCTCCAATTACATACATTGGGAAGCATCCAGACTAGTACTTCCATGAACAGAAGGATGTTTCGCTTGCAGAAAGGGATGCAAACCCCATTCAGCGTGCAGCTCCTTGAAAATACATCACTGTGGGTTCAAGGACACAAGGAACAAGTTTGAGGGCTGCAGCCAATAGGGTTGTATTGACAGATAATATTTTTAATTATCATCATCTTTATTTATTAGCCGCCCTATTACAAATTGTTCTCTGGGCAGCTCACGACAGATGATGAAATCCTACAATGAAAACACATAACACTAAATCACAACAGTCAAAAGAGGTGAAAAGAAAATACAAAAGTATAATACAAAGCAGTTTAAAAATTCATTTTAAAATTAGTTTAAGATCAGATCAAATATGAAAACTAGAATTTAAGAGGCCTGGGTGAATAGAAAAGGTCTTTACCAGGCATCTAAAAGACCAAAATGATGAAGCCAGGCGAACCTTACTGAGGAGGCTATTCCATAAACAGGCTGCAACCACCGAAAAGGCCCTCTCCCTAGTAGCCACTATATAGCCTCTTTCCCCCTTGTACAAGTGGAATGTCTTTTGTTCATAGAAACACCAGTCTGAATACCGTGTGCTGAACCAGGGTGGATTTGATTTAAATCAAACTGATTTAAATCATGATTTAAATCACTAGCAGGGTGGATAAAAATCAATGATTTTTTTAAAAAAATAAAATAAAATCAGATTTTTTGATTTAAATTGGATTTTTTAAATTTAAATCGGATTTTTTGATTTTTTTAAAAAAAATCATTGATTTTTATCCACCCTGCTAGTGATTTAAATCATGATTTAAATCAGTTTGATTTAAATCAAATCCACCCTGCGCTGAACACAGTTCAGCATACATTAGAAGCCACACCACTTAATTATTTAACCTGTCCACCCCAGCCCTCCAGTACAACACACTACTGATCTGGGTGGCTAACAGTAACTGACACAATATAAATTAATAAATGTATAATTAAAAAGCCCAATTAAAACCAGATGTACAAGAAATTTAAGAACCCACTAGATACCTAAAATCTAATACCTTCTTTTTCAGCAGCATTCTAGAGCTTCCAAATTATCTTCAAGGACAGCTCCATATAGAACACATTTCAATAATCCAACCCAGAAGTTACCTATACATGGTCTGATTGAAGTCAGATCTGACTTCTCCAAGTAGGGTCACAGGTGGCATATCAGCTTAAGCTGGTAAAAAGACACATCTGACCATCGCCCAGAGCCTCCAGTACAGCACTGAGTCCAAGAGGACCCCAAGCTATTAACTTGGCCTTTCGGGGAGTTTCATCCCATCCAAGACCAGATTTACCTTACTACTCAGATAACTGGCTTTACTGAGCCAGAATACCTCTGTCTTATCTTATCTGGATTAAGTTTCCATTTTTTTGCACCCATCCAACCGAGAATAGTCTCCACACACTGGTTCAAAACATCAATTGCTTCCCTGGTATCAGCTATTTAAATGATAGGTTGAGCTGGGTGTCATCAGAAGACTAATGACACCACAGCCCATACCTACAGATGATCTTTCCGAGGGGTTTCATGCATATATCAAATAGCATAGGAGACGTAACAGACCCCTGCAGCACCCCACAGACCAGTTGACAAGGGTTGGAGTAGGCATCTCCCAACATCATGCTACTAGACTCACTCACTATGCCATTCTGGGTGCCTCAATGTACCCCTCAAACTTAGCCACTAGTAGACTTGCACAGTAGACTGGTGCAAATTCTTACACCCAACTTTTCTATGGTAAGGCTGGTGCTGATGCAGGTTTAAACAGTTACTGCTAACCAGGTTTCATCCTTAAATGATTTGAAACTAGGGTTTGAAACTGGTTTATAGAAAAACCTGATTAGCACAAATCATAGTTAAGGCTGGTACAATGCAAGTCTTAATCCTGGCTAAGGCAGACTGAAGGGAGAAAGAGGTAGAGTTCACACCAGTGACAGAAAATGGTGTGATCCCATGGACTGCTCCCAAGCCATATTAAAGCTATCAGGAGCATAATACGTACCCTTGTCTCAAGTCCTACAAAAACAATAACTTTTCAGAGATTTCTCTACAGACCTTCAATATGAATATTTTCAGTATTCAATAACAAAAATATCAAACACATAAGAGTAAACAATAGAGAAGGTAAAACTTTGGGATGCCTGGGAGAGTTCCACATTTGGCCCACAACTGAAATAGCCTTATCTCGAATCACTACCAACCACACTTGCTGGAGGCACCTGGAGAATTGTCCCTGAAGATTACCACTGTGCAAAGGCAGGTTGATGTGAAAATAGATGTTGCTTCAGATACCCAGATCCATGTAGGTAAATGGTAAAGTGTGCCATCAAGTCAATTTCGACTCCTGGTGCCCAGAGCCCTGTGGTTTTCTTTGGTAGAATACAGGAGGAGTCTATCATTGCCTCCTCCTGTGCAGTATGAGATGATGCCTTTCAGCATTTTCCTATATCGCTGCTGCCAGATATAGTACCAGTGGAGATTCAAACGGGCAACTTTCTACTTGTTAGTCAAGCATTTCCTCGCTGTGCCACTTAAGGTGGCCATATGCATTAGGACCTCAGTTGGTTAAAGGTCGTTGGTGCATCTTAGGCTATAATGACAAAGCTGAGACTGTAAGCACCACCACCACCCACATCCAAAATGCAAACTCGATTCTTTAGGGGGTACACATACCCAGACAGAACAGATTGAGCACCATCTCCTTCAGAAGATGAATCAACTACCCACAGTACCTCTAGCTTAAATTCTCTGATTTAGCCTAGCTATAAACTTAGGAGAAAGGCTCAGCAATTTCAAAAGAAATTTATTCCAAGCATGCCTGGAAGAATCAAGTCTCACTGATTTTAATAGAACTTCAACAGAGACTGTAGTCACCAGTTTCTTTAACTGGATTTGAGGAGACAGGTCAAAAAAGAAATATTAAGAATCTGTCTTGTAAAGTCACCTTCCACTATGAAAGCAGATTACACAGAAATTAGCTTCCAGTGCTAGGAATAGTTGAAATAAAATTATAGTATCCTGTAGTTTCTTACCCCACCCCCCAATAAAAACAAAATTGCATTATAGCAATTTTACATACATCATAACATACACTTTTAAAAATCAACTTTGCTCTATTTAAATTACAGAAGCCTAAATAAAAATGTACTAAATGCAAGAATGCACAGAAGTCCAGGGGCCAGCTTATAGCACAGTTCCTCTTACCAAATTTCCACCAATACTCTAGAAGTCCAAACCTTACAATGCTAAAAAAGAAGGGACAGTTCTAGAGCTTCCACATGTATTGTTCCAACTTTCCAAATTATTCTGTGGAACTGAAAGTTGCCCAGAATTTTTTACATTAATCAGAATGTTCTAGGACTATTTTAAAAAACTTTTTTATTTAAAATTTATTTATCATATAATATGTATTTATATCAACTCATTTTAAAATTCCAAACTTTTTATGTGTGATTGTTTGAAGTACAAGCCTTTGAGAGGATATGTTCTCTATAGCAGATGTCAGTCTTTACATTCCACTTGTGATCAAAAAAATAACTGAACAATTTCTGCATATGCCTTTTCCAGTTTCCAGGTCTCATGTGTGTCCGTCTCACTCACACAAATTTTTATTACATTTCAACATTCTAAAGACTATGAGAAGTGCTAGATATGCGACCAAGAATCATTAGAGCAATGCTTTTCAATGAGGTGGTACCCTGCCTCGCTTCACCACGAACATGACACTCGTCTGCCTGACCCAATCCTGTTGGAAATAGAGATGACTAAAGTGGCAGTTCATGGTGCAGCAGTACAGCAACCCAGTGGATTCAAGGGAGGCATAGTTAGGCAAGAAGAGCAGAGAAGGTAGAAGCAACTAGAGAAGCCTCTTCCACACAGTTCTCCCTGCCAAGAAGGATACGCTGCTGTATTTGTAGCAGCAGGACTCACAAAAGTGGTACTTGCCCACACCCCCAAATCAAAAAGCTCTGCTGCAGATAATTTTTTGGGAGTTGCTTTGCATCCCTTGTAAAGCATGTGTTCTTGCCAGTATCTTATATAGGAAAAGCTAAAATTCTTCCACACAAAAAAGGACAATTCGAATGAAATATAATTTAACTAAATAATAGACATGTGTGCACTTCTTAATTACATAATTAATTAAGTAGTGAACACTTGGGCATATGTTAAACTGGAGAATATCTGACCCAAAAGATTGTGATCTGTGACTAATAGTTTAACGCCAATGGAAGGTTGGGGGGTGGGGGTCATGAAAGAACTGGGCAAGGAGTCATTGGTATATACTCTAAAACTCAGGAAGTAGTTATTCTTCCAGAACCTATTATTCTTGCATATGCAACTAAACCTGAATATAAACAGTTAAAAAAAAAAAACCCATATGAAAGGCATAAGAATTCTACCTTGCTAATGCAATCCAAATAAGCACACAGAATTTGCCCTCTAGCTAGTAATTAATCATACAAGACAGACAAAAAATGTTTTAATCCAATCTCATTCTGTTCAACCTCTTGTATTATATACTTTACAATAGTGTCTAGTTTGCTTTGATTTTTTTCTCAATTGCCAATTCATGGTACCTTTTTAAAAACGAAACACAAGGACTGAACAAAACCTGGAACATTTTTTTAAAAAATGTTGATATTGAGGCTGTGGAAATCTCCCAATCTCCCTTGGTGCGAGGACTGGGTACAGGACCTGCTTAATCTTGCGGCACATGAAAAATGGGCCCTCTTAAAAGTAAATAAATTGGATAAATGGTCTGAAATTTGGGATAACTTTCTTAATCTTTTCTTAGAATAAGAATCCTTCTGACCTATCCACATCTTCTAGTGCAATGGTGATTCTCCCTTCTTCTCTTCCTTTTTTCCTCTTCTGTCTGTCTGTCTTTCTTTCCCCTTCCTCTTCTTTCTGGGGTGGTGGTGGTGGTGGTGGGGTGGGAGGCAATTTGGGCATGTTGTTGCAAAATATAAAATGTTATAAAATGTTTAAAAACTTTAAATTTTTTAAAAAATACAGAAATGTATACCAATACAAGGTGAAAGAAACATTGGTCTTACCATGAAGGGTTCTTTTTCCCTGAAGTAGGAGATCCTCAGATAGGGTGATGAACTGCGCATGCTCAAGACAGAACTGGAATCATGTGATTTGATTGTAGGTGTGGTTGCCTCCTAGCCCCAGTTCCAGGAATGAGGATCGAGGTATAGTGATGTGATGGGAGAGAGCTCATAGGTAAAAGTGTGTAAGGGCTCAAAACGACAGAGAGATCATGAATTGTGAAAAAACACATTAAACGAGATTGTGAAAGCCACATTAACATAGAAAATGAGATAACAGAGGTCTAAATACTATGACCCCTGAAAACAGCCTCGGGGGGGAACCCCAGAAGGGACCTGTCCCAACTATGAAATAGATGCTTAGGTAGTACAAGCATCCCCCAGCCCAGAAAATTACATCTGGGCGGGGCTGAGGATCTCCTACTTCAGGGGAAAAGAACCCTTCATGGTAAGACCAATGTTTCTTTTTCCCTTGAGTAGGAGATCCTCAGATAGGGACGTGCCCAAGCTGAGAACAAGATCTTGGGATGGGAAGGATGTAATTAGACCACCTGTTGGAGGATGGTGCGACCAAATGCTGCTTGGTCCTGAGTGAAATCAGATATTTTATAATGTCTTATGAAAGGCGTGGTAGAAGACCAGGTAGCCGCCCTGCATATTTCCGAGAGCGGGACGTGGGCCGAGAAAGCCGTTGAGGCAGCTGCACTTCTGGTTGAATGCACGGTCACTCCACTAGGAGGGGGGAGATGAAGAGCCGCATAGGCCATATGTATGCATGACTTGATCCACCCTGCTAAAGTGGCTTTAGACACCCTGTTACCGATGTTAGACGGTTGAAATGATACGAAGAGGGCATCAGAGCGGCGAATCTCCTTGGTACGGCAGTGCTCTGCGCACGTTGAGCTTGTGCCACAACTGTTCCTTAGGATGTACTGGTGCTGGGCAGAAGGACAGGAGAACAATAACTTGTGCTCTGTGGAATGTCGAATTAACCTTAGGGAGAAAGGTTGGATCCAATCGAAGACCAACTGAGTCAGAATGGAATGTACAAAACTCCTTTCGTGCTGAGAGTGCGCCTAATTCTGAGACCCTGTGAGCAGAAGTCACCGCTACTAGAAAAATTAACTTAAACAATAATATCCGCAAGGGATAGATGATATTGACTCGAACAGCTCCCTCGTGAGGGCATTGAGGACACGGTTCAAATTCCAGGATGGAAAATGTCTAAGTGGGGGAGGCGCCAGATTTGTGGCTCCCCGCAGGAATCTGGATAGGTGTGGATGAAGATATACCTGACCTGCTGACGAGGCAGAGAGCTGAAGCACGGATGCTAGGGCTGAGGCCTGGTGCTTGAGAGTACTAACTAGGACGCAATCCCATGTCCAGGCCCGCCTGGAGGAAGTCAAGAACCTCTGTGATGCCCGATGTCAAAGGGTCTTTCCCGTGATCCTGAGTCCATCGTAGAAAAGCTGACCACGTCGACTGGTACACCCTGATAGTGGATGGCCGCTGTGAGGCTAGGATGGTGGCTTGAACACTTGCAGATTATCCTCTTGCTGCTAACTTCGCGCGCTCAGCCTCCAGGCAGCTAATTGTAACCACTGAGGGTCTGGATGCAGTAGAGGACCCTGGTGTAACAGATCTGGATGGTTTGGAAGACGCCATGGAGGAGCCGCCGCTAAGCTGATGAGATCTGGAAACCACGGGCGGCGAGGCCAGAAAAGGGCTACAAGAATTAACTCCGCCTTCTCCAGCCGAAGCTTCTGGATGACCTTCATGATTACGGGAACTGGTGGGAAGGCATAAAGAAGAACGTTTGGCCATTGAGGGTGCAGAGCGTCTGTACCCAATGCCAGAGGATCGTGGTATCTCGAGAAGAATCGCGGAAGCTGGTTGTTGCCTGGGGCAGCAAAGAGATCCACTAATGGGGTTCCTAGAATTCGCGTGAGTTGTTGGAAGACCTCCGGGTGTAAGACCCATTCGCCCGGGTCCACTGTCTCCCTGCTGAGCCAGTACGCAATCTCGTTTTCATCACCCTTGAGATGCTCGGCCAAGATCGACTGAAGGTTGGATTCCGTCCAGCTGAACAGAAGATCGGTTTCTCGCATAAGAATCGGAGACCTCGTCCCCCCTTGGTGGTTGATATGCGCCTTGACCGTAATGTTGTCCATTCGTAGGAGGACGTGGCGGTCCTGAAGGGTCTGATGGAAGTGTTGTAGTGCAAGACGCGCAGCTCGTAGCTCCAGCCAGTTTATGGGAAAGAAGGCTTCCTTGGTAGACCAGATGCCCTGTACAACCTGTCCCTGAAAGTGTGCTCCCCAACCCGAGAGGCTGGCGTCCGTCATGACTACAATCCTTCGGGGCTCCGTAAGCTGAATTCCCCGAAGAAGGGCTCGAGATAGCCACCACTGAATCGACTGTCTGACCATCTGGGAAATGTGTATGTGTTGACTTTGGGCTGCCATGATCTGATCCTGCCACAGTAGGAGGAGCCATTGAAGTGGGCGTGAGTGCCACCTCACCCAGGGAGTGCAGTCCAAGCAGGCTATCACGGCGCCAAGGGACTGCGCCAGTTTCATGATGTCCTCCTTTGGTTTGTATAGGAGCGGCAGGAGTTGTTTGACAAAACGTTCCCTGCGCTCTGGGGGCAGGGATATCGTGTTCCGTGCGGTGTCGAAGAATGCTCCCAGGTGAACCAGCTGTTGGGATGGATTCAGATGACTTTTTTCCATATTTACAACGAAGCCGTGATCCCTCAGAGCCAGTAGAGTGGTGCGAACGTTTTTGATAGCCTGGACTCTGGAGGATGCTCTGATGAGCAGATCGTCCAAGTACGGATGAAGTCCCACCCCCTGAAGGCGGAGGGACGATACTAGGGAAATCATCAATTTCGTGAACACCCTTGGGGCTGATGCTAGACCAAAAGGAAGGGCACAGTATTGAAAGTGACTTCCGTCGTATACGAAGCGAAGGAATTTCCGATCGGTGGGTCTGATGGGCACATGGAGGTAAGCTTCCAAGAGATCCACAGAAGCCAGATAGTCCCCTCTCCTTACCGCCTCCTTTATGGTGCGGAGAGACTCCATACAAAACTTTTTCTTTCGGACGAAGTGGTTGAAAGCCTTGAGGTCCAGTACCGCCCTCCAAGAACCGTCCTTTTGGGGAACCAGAAAAAGGATAGAATAGGTCCCCTGGAAGCTTTGGGATGGAGGGACATATTCTATTGCCTTGATCTGGAGAAGATGTTGTACCGCTTGCTGCATCCAATGATGTTTCTGAGGAACGGAAGATCTTGGTATGAGGATGAAGTGGGAAGATGGGTAAGATATTAGACCTATGGTGTATCCATTGGAGAACGTTTCCAGTACCCACTTGTCTGTTGCTGTCGACATCCAGGTCAGGGCGAAGTGCGACAGCCTTCCTCCCACTGGAATGGAGTCATTGCTTTCGATGTCGATAGTAGGGGGTAAATGGATGGGAGGATGTTCCACGTGCCTGGACCCTGGATCGCTGTCTCCACTGCGATCTGTTGAAACCCCTAGGAGCCGTGGATCGGAAATCCCTGGATTGGTATGATTGATTGAAATGGTAGGGCTGGTTGAACTGTTGCCTGAAGGGATGAAAGGAACTGTGACCACCTCTAAAGGATGGTCTGAAATCCCTTCGTGTGGACGGCATGACCTTCTTCTTATACTTTGTGTCTACGAGGATTGGTTCCAATGCCGGGCCGAAGAGAGAAGACCCAACGAACGGTGCTGAAGTCAAAGCCAACTTGAACTTGGAATCAACGTTCCAGGACTTCAGCCACAGGGTCCTGCGAACTGCCACTCCTGCTACCAGCGCCCTAGAGGAGTGCTGGATGATGTCCAAACTGGAGTCGGCGGTTAATGCCGCAGCCTTGGCCATTTTATTGATGCCCTGGTGTAGTTTAGGTAGCTCCGGGGGAACCAGCTTAACCAATTCTTTAGCCCATAGGACCGACGCCCGAGCGAAAATGGAATTAGTTGTGGCCATTTTTATGGTGGCGGTGGAAGCATCGTGTGCCTTCTTTAAAAGCACATCACAGCGCCTGTCTTCTTTAGACTTTAGTTGCTCCTGGTGTTCCGAATGGACCACAGCCCTCAACACCATTTGGACCACCGGGGGGTCTACCCTGGGGGTAGCCAGAAGTTTGGACACCTCTGAAGGTAGCTGGTAATGCTTTTTGGGTAAGTTGCCTATGGGTTTGAAGGATGTGGGCCGTTGCCACTCCGCACTCATTACCCGCTGAAACAGTGGAGGGAAAGGTACCACTGGGTTAACCGGATCTGTGGGAAGAAAAACCTGCTGGTCAAGGGTAGTAGTTGTAGCTGTAACTTCTGAGGGAGAAACATCATTAATAGTGCGTTTCGCCTTAGCCAGTAATACCTCAAAATCTGTGGACGAAAAAAGCCTCATGGAGTTAGTTATAGGAGGAGCTATCTCCTCTTCCGAAAGTTCCCCCTCTTCCTTCCCAGAGTCTACAGGATCCCTAGGGACCAAAGGTAGGGATTGCGAGGAGTCCTCCCCAGATGATGACGGAGGAACCACCGGAGCTGTGGGTCTGACCGGTACTTGGGGTGGTGCTGGAATCGGGCCACCGGGAGGGAGGGTGGGGTGTTAGGAAGCACAGGTGCATCCGGTTTAGATGGTATCCGCTCCCTGTCAGGTGATACCGAAGAAGAAGAGGTGTACCCTTTTCACCTGACCTTGGCCCTATGTGCAGGGGGTCTAGGGAGAAACATATCACGTTCCCAGAGTGGGATGGCCCTGCACCAGGGACTAGAGTCAGGGGAAGATGAAGAAAGGTGGTAGCTGCCCTGTCTCCTAGCCCTTTTGCGTCCTCTATCCCTCAGAGATGGGAGTGGGGGAATAACCCCTTGACTAGGTACTGGGGCAATGCTTGGTAGAGGAGCAGCACCCGACAGATCAGCTATAGGCAGCAATCGGACCGCTCCCCCTGCACAATACTCGGAGTCGCAGGTGGCTCTAAACAGAACTCTCTGGCAAAAAAGTCCCTGAGCCACTGAGTGGCTTTGGGAGAGAAAGGGTCCCTACTCACAGTTTGAGATGTCTGAGGTTGCGCGGGAGGCGAGTTGGTGTGCACGTGGTCCTGCAGCGGGGAGGGAAAGCGCAGACCAGCTGGTTCCCCCTCAACCGGCGCGTCTCCATCGGGAGGAGTAACTGAAGCCGGAATAATGCCCACCGGGCTCCGGACTACAGCCTCCGCTTTCTTATGCTTGGAGCCCTTCTTCAAATGATCCTTTAGTTTGGCTCCATTTTTGCCCGCCTTTATCTTCGAGCGGCGGCAAACCGCTTGAATAAGCAGCCTCTCACTCAGCCGTTTGCGCCCCTCGGCCAGATGTACCAAGTCCTTGCGTTTCCGCCTCTTTTTGGGAGATGAGGACTGGTCATTTAGGTGCCTGGACTTCTTTAGGGCTTTGGAGGAACGTTGCCCTAGGGACTTAGAAGTCCGAGGCTGTTCGGCTGGGGCGGAAAGGCTATAGCGCCTGGCGGCGCGAAAGGAGCTTGAGCGGCTGCAGCAGAAGGCGCCAAGGGACAGGCTTTTGACGCCGTTGGGGGCAAGCTGCTGCCCAGGTGTTGCGGCAGCTGCGTGCTCTCGGACAAGGAGCCCTGCATGAGATCTTTGGCATGAGCCAATTCCATTGCCAAGTAATGGCAGAAATTAAGAAAAGGGCAGTTTTGGAGATCCAATGAGAATTAGAAATTAAAAAGTAACTTTTTTGGAGCGCAATTTATAAGCCAGATCGAGATCTGCTCTCTTCCCATCCTTGCACACTAAATAAGGTGAAAGAGGCTAGAGTAATTATGAAAGAAGTAGATTAAAAGCAACGACTAACCAGAGCTCTCTCCACAATAAGTCCTATCCCGAGCGAGACAGAACTGGAACTGGGGCTAGGAGGCAACCATGCCTACAATCAAATCACGTGATTCCAGTTCTGTCTCGAGCATGCGCAGTTCATCACCCTATCTGAGGATCTCCTACTCAGGGGAAAAATATGGAAGATACATGGTTGAGGGGACAGATTTCATTAAGGACTCCTTACTTTTTCTTATAATTTTATGTTACTACAGTTGTGTATACCTCTACTATTTCCCATAACTGAATGGTTCTATTCACTTCTATGGGGAAACAAGTAGAGGCAAATACAGAAACCTGCTATGGTGAGGGCAAAATTCACCCTTCCCTTTAGATAATTAGTGCCCATCTCTATAGGCAAGGATTCAGCAGAGAGAGATTTCGCCATTATTTAAGAATTATGTAAAGAGACACAAGTGGAAAACTTGATTTAAATCAATCCACCTTAGTCAAGGCACCTGCTCAGCACAACATAAGAAAGGAACAGACAGGAATCATATTTGGATGGACACTTCTCCACTGAGTTCTTTGGAAAGTCCAGAGAACTCAAGACAAAAGAGTGGCCAGTTGTGACCATAAGTTACAATTAACTAGAAGAGAACTAATTTAAATCATATCCCAGTTTGAAATGCATATATTTTTTAACAAGTATGTATACTAGCTGATGTTGCAACAAAACATATTAGTTTGTAATTAAACATAACCCTTCAAAAACATGAGAGCATAATCACAAACGTATGGTACTACCTAGAGACAAGATAGATTTCTGCGTGGCTTGTTCTGTGCACATGGCAAAAATATTAAGCAAAATAAATTACTTCAAGGCTAAAGACGTAACCTTATACAAACTCCTTTGGAAACACGTTCCTTTGAATAAGAGTAGGCTGTGAGTTTCCAGAATTTTGTCAGGGCTGGTAGTTAATGTACATAAGAGGGTTTCTTAATAAATAGAAAGGTCAGTGCCCACAATGTTTATCTGGTAGAATCATAAATGTTCAAAATTTGAAAAGCGTACACATTGAAGACTTCAGTTAGTTGTAAGGAATAAAAAAAATGGTCATATGGACCTTCTGGGAAAGATCCCAATGATATACTAGAGAATATCTCCTAGAATCCTGGGACTGTATTAACTTGCATCCCCAGGTCCATTTGTTTTGACCTCCAAGTCTCTGAAAAATTGTCATAGTTACAGTGGTAACAATACACAATAAATGAATTAACACAGGTTTACTTGTGCAAGACAGAACCATTGAAGAATACATAATTAGTAACTGATTTCTCCTTAACTAGGTGAGCAAGACTTATTTAAATATATGCATAGTCAGTCAAAAGTAAGTGTATAAGATTAAAGCTTCCAAATAGGATATTCATGGGGTTGTTTTAAAGTACACAGGTCCTCATACGAATAGCTGGTTTTTAAATTTTAAAGCAGACTAATATAAACTTATTTATACAAAATAAGCAAGTTCACATGGCAATAAATTCAAGCTCGCTATAACAAATACACTTTTTTGTATAGCTGAAATAATCTATTTCTTAATCAGCCCAAGGGCTTATCTGTGTAGGATACTTCCTCAGGTTCTGGTGCACACAACTGGAACCAAAATAGTCGTAACAGGAGTTTTAAGTTTTTAAAGTTATCATCCCCCCACCTGCCAATGCTCTCT
Organism: Hemicordylus capensis; assembly: GCF_027244095.1. Lineage (NCBI taxonomy): Eukaryota > Metazoa > Chordata > Lepidosauria > Squamata > Cordylidae > Hemicordylus > Hemicordylus capensis. Next base: position 109,738,666 of record NC_069662.1, read on the forward strand.
CCCCAAACCATGAAGTCTATCTATATCTATATCTATATCTATATCTATATCTATATCTATATCTATATCTATATCTATATCTATATCTAAGCTTCAATTGTCTGCATATGTCCTAAAGGCAGCAAGAAGTCAGCCTGTACTGTACACACAGACTATGTAGCTCAGTTTCCTGAACATATTCAGAACTACACCGAAGACAAAATTCCTTTCCTGTCTGTGATCCAGGGATGAGTACACTATGGCCCAGGGTGGGGTGGGGATCAGTACATGTGACTATATGAAATGGATCCTAGAGGCAGTCAAGAATCAGCCCTAACAGAATTACTCCTGAACAACAGCAACCCGCACAAGTGGTGGAAGGACACATATGTAATTAGGAAAATGCTTTAATCATGATTGTGTATGAATTGCAGGCACATCCCTTTAAAACCAGGGATTACACAGCCTCTTTAACACAGAGGAGAGCAGGTTCATAGCTGCTTCTCGGCCATTCACCGAATGGTGGCACTTCTCCCAGCTATGACTGCATGCCAATGGGGCGTTTCCCAGCAAGTGACCATGCAAATGGCCACTGTGCATGCATGCAGGCCATGTGCATGCCAGTGTCAGGCAGAGGCAGCTGGGAAAATGCCCCGCTGGCATGCGGTCATAGCTGAAGGAACACTGCCATTATGGAAGTGGCAGCGAATGGAAGAGCAAGTATGGACCTGTTCTCCTCCGTGTTAAAGGGGCTGTATAAGCCCTTAGTTTTAAAGGGATGTGCCTACGATTCAGATGCCAGGTCGCATTTTGAGGACATCCCTAATGTATTACTTGTATCAGGAAGAGAGGCAGTGTATCCGCATTCTAGCCCATGTTCTATTCACATAAGAGAATTTCAAAATAACTGGCTGCAAGGGAAAACAAGAGAGAAGAGGATAAGAAAGAGCTCATATCTCCCTCACAATTGTCAATACTTCCTTGACAGCCCATCTTAGATATAAAAAATCTTGGCCATGGCTCATGTTGGTAGACCACTTCTTAAACATCATTTTGCAAATGTACTACATAGGTCTAATTCAGCATGTATCCTTCAGTTCTTTAACTCTGAATCTGAAAACTACATGATGACTGTGACACTGGGCTGTTTTCAGATCTTACACAGAGTCAAGATTAAATCCCCCCACATGGTATTTGCACATAAGGGAGAGGAGAGCTGGTCTTGTGGTAGCAAGCATGACTTGTCCCCATAGCTAAGCAGGGTCTGCCCTGGTTGCATCTGAATGGGAGACTTGATGTGTGAGCACTGCAAGATATTCCCCTCAGGGGATGAAGCCACTCTGGGAAGAGCAGAAGGTTTCAAGTTCCCTCCCTGACTTCTCCAAGATAGGGCTGAGAGAGATACCTGCCTGCAACCTTGGAGAAGCTGCTGCCAGTCTGTGAAGACAATACTGAGCTAGATAGACCAATGGTCTGACTTGGTATATGGCAGTTTCCTATGTTCCTATGTTTCCTATGTTCCTAAGGATTATTTCCAATCCTGACTTAGAACTAGCCAGGGTTGGTTATTGCCAAACCAAGAGACATCTTAGACAGTGGCAGAGTTCAGATAAAATAGGAAACTGGAGGTCCTTTTACTTCCAGTTTCCTAACCCAAATGTCCGAACCCAGGAAAATTGAGTTTGGGCGGCGGCGGGGGAAGCAACCCACAATTTCCCTCACCAAACTGGAATTTCATCACCGCAGACTCAATTTCTGCAGTGCCAGCACTACATTCAAACACTGGCACTGCAGATCAGGCACAACATTACTGGAGTTGAATGAGGAAGCTTCTCCCTCACTCCGGCCAGATTGGTGGTGCAGGCTGTCCTGTCAAGAAGGAATCCTGCACAGCTCTCTCCCCCGCATCTCTGCAGTCTCACTATCTGCAGAGGCCCATCTCCCCAGCATCCAAATGTAGATGGGGGAGGGGGAGCAGAACCGCAGGTCTGTGCTATGTCTGAAGCCAGCCAGAGTTTCAGCATAAACCAGGGTCTGAAGCTGGATTCCACATAGCAACTACATGATTGAAAGTTATGAATGAATACACACACACTTATTAGCCATAACATGAAGCTCCAGGAGGCTCTGATGTGCACTGCTATTTGTAAACAGGCTTGCTCTACAAGTGTTGGGGAATATTTTCCATACATAGAGCATTTTGCAGCAATGAAATACATTAGGTAGCACCTACTTATGCAGAGCTTTATGTGCACAATGAAAAAGCCAGACTAGGCAATATAAGGTAATGTAACTACAATTAGTCAAAATGGGTGTTGCCAACATGAGTTACACAACAGTAAGATGAAGGAATGGAAAGGAAAGGAGGAATATCACTGTGCAGCTGGTACACTTGACAGTTAATTACAATAGTAGGGCACACATATATTTAACTAGTCAGATTTGCTGATTCAGAACACTGTAAGATGAAGCAATAAGTTGCCATGAATTTTACATAATGAAAAGTCTATAGACTGTGCTTTAGAAAAGTTCTTTAAAAACCATAATTGGTTTGGGTTCCTAGAAATAAGATTTGAATGATTCTGTTCAGGCTTATGCTGCCATGTGCTTGGGGAAAACTATTAATGCAGGCTCCATCTGTGCAGAGTCTAAGCATACCAATCATTATCATGAAGTGACTGATGCAACAGCCTAGGATATCTTAAGTAGCTGTTCTCCAAATTCACCTTCTCTCGAGGGTGGGAGAGTCAAATGTATTAAGGAAATCTGCCGTTTAACACAATGAAACAAAAATGCACTTTTAGTCACTGACATTTTACTAAGCCAACTGGGGGAAGGAAACACCATCTTTTACAGCAACAGGTATTACTTTAGCCTTCTATCATGCTGATTTATCTTAGTGTCTGAAATGTTTATGGCTAATTAACTGTAAGTAACACTGACAACTTTCAGTCTCTCTCACACACTCACTTTAAAGCCACAAAACTGCCTCAATTGTAATACCAATAAAGAGTCAGTATATATCACATAAATTAAAGCTAAAACCATATGTATAGGCAGTCAGTTACTATCAGTCAGTTACAATCTGTCACAATCATTCAGTCAGTTACAATCATTCCAAGTGTGTGTGTGTGTGCGCGCGCACACGCACACGCACACACACACAGAAACATCAACCACACTCCTACCTTTCTCATGTGAAATACTGAAATGTTAAAGCTACTTTAGAAGCTAAATGGATGCATGGTGATATTCATTTTTTAAAAAGAATGATAGTGAAAAACACACACAAATAACAAGTACCTTTTAGCACTAGTTGAAAGTTTAGCAGCTGTCTTGCTAGAGATTTTGCCCTCCTTTTTCTTGGGCTGAACCTGTTCTCTTTCTTGATCATGTTGAACACCTTCTCGCTGATCTCCATCAGAGCTGCCTCCACTAGTGCTTGGACTATCGTCAACTCTTTGCCCTTCAGTGGACATCTTAGATTCTAAATGGAACACACACAAAAAGCATAAAAATTGGCTCCAATGCTACAAGAAAATCCAGGACTATCCAGTGCCAAGAGATTATCCATCTTCAAACTACTGAGTTAAGATGTTGTTCAAAAGGTTAGTAAAATGGTTTTAGCTGATAACTGACTTTTAGAAACCTATTTTGCAGGCTGAAATTCCTAGCAGGCAAGATTCTTTACTATCTTTTCCAGCAATGCCATTTTGGCAATACAATTTCTGGAACTCCAAGTAAATAGCTACACTTCAGATGCAGCTTCAATACTAACAAGAGCTTCATACAACATCATATGTTATGTGCTTCTCTTCACAAAATCACTTTGAGGAACAATACTATCACAAACCCTTTTTATTTAGTTATACATAGTATTTAAAAAGCAAAACAAGAGAATAAATACTGCTACTTTTTTGTAGGCAATGTTGCCTAATCTAAAAAATAAAATAAAAAATTACTTCAGAGTAAGGGCCGTTCTTTCCCTCAGAGTCTTAGGATCTCACCATCACAGCTCAATTGTGTTCCTGTCTACTCAGAAGTAGAATTCAAGGGGCCTTACTAACAAGCAAGTATGTAGTTTAAAAAAAAAAACTTCAAAGATCACAAAGTAAAAAGAATTTGCCACACACATCTTACACCACTTTCATCCTTGTTTGAGATAGAAAAAGTGAGACCACATGTGATGAGCAATAATTGTAAAGTGAAGTGTCATTGCAGCAACAAAATTCTTAAGAATTACTGCTGCACGTATTATTTGGAAACTTGAAGCAACTGAAGTACCCAATTCACAAAGTTCATTTTACCCCTGAATACACAGGGGTAAATACTTAATGAATACACAGACTAATATCCCTTAATGAATACACTGAATATCCCCTTGCCCTCTTCCTTAATCGAGATACAATAATGTACATTAAGTCTAAAAGTTCATGAATTATCTTTCCCAAAATACCAGGAAAAAGGTGTTGTTACTTAACTTCATATCCAGCTCAAGCAAATGCTTGTATTACATCTATAGCTTGTCTTACACCTATAGTTCATCTACAGCTACTTAAATGTGAGCCAGAGCATTCTTGAAACTAGGCTTTCAGGCAGGTTCAGTTAAAGTGTTCAGCTTTAAATATATTATATTTTATCTATATTAAATAGATAAAAGTTAGCTATCACACATACACACACGCCTTAAATCCACACGTGACCTTCAGGAATGTATTTCTGGCAGCCAAAAAGCACTTTTGGAGGGGGAGAGAAGAGCAAAAATCACTCCAACCTCAGCCTCCCTGCACACTTGGTGTGGGACAGCTTTTGACTGAGATTTGCAGCAGGCTTTCTGAAAGGGCACTGCTCTTGTCCCACTTTTCTAATGCTGTATAATGTATTAGCCACTATGATTCAGCAAGATACATCCAAACTAGTTCTGTTAGTTTGTGTTACTGACACACCAGGGTTTTTATGGCACATGTGCGGAGAGGCGATTTTTGGCCACTCCTGACCCTCTGTAGTGTGTGCGCATGCCAAAGCTATCTTTCCTGAGACTTGGGGGACTATGAGTTTGCAGAGGAAATTGCCCGAAACCATCCTCACACAAAGCACAATGAGAGGGAGTCACCCTCCTGCCTAACTTGGCGGCACCCTTGTACCTCCATAAACTGAATGTTGGCCTTTTCCATAGTATCTATTCCATTGTCTCTGCTTGTAGCTGAGATATCATAATATGCTGGTCTCTCTAGTCAAGGACAAGGCAAGTAGTTATTCTAATTTGGGTACATTCCTGATGCCTTAAGATCAATAAGCAGATCACAATGGACGGGGAAGAACCATCTTCTATATATTTAATTCTCTAAGGCATAACCATGGCTAATCCCACGTGTGGCAGCCTTCATGAGAGTTTGCATAGCCACGGGTAGCCACAAGTAGCCATGGGATGGGTGGGAGGGGGAAAATGGCAGCCGTGGCAGCTCTTGCAAGAATTCACAAGCAGAAGCACTGCGGTGATTGGGCAGTGGGGATTCCATGTGCAGAGAGAGAGAGGAGCCTGTGATGGTTAAAGTCAGTTGGAATGCAACTGTTACTAGTAGGATGATGTTCTTGATCGTAGAGAAAAGGGATAGATAGATAGATAGATAGATAGCAGGGGTCTGCGAAGAAGGGTTGTGAGCGAGGAAAGAGAAGGACAAGGAGGCTGCTGTTGTGTGGATTAGATGAGGAAACAAGATCTGTTAACTCAGGAAGGAAGAGAGAGAGAGAAGGGAGAAGAAAGATATGGGGGGGAAGAGTGAATGGAGAAAAGAGAAAGAGAGAAAAAGAAGGGAGGGGTAGAGAGAGAAAAAGAAGGGTGAGGGACGGGCCCGAGCCTATCAGCGGCTTAGGAGAATGAGTGGTTATGGCAGCAGCAGCAGCAATGAAGGGCCCAATCAACCATTGCTGCTATTTGGGGCTACTGAGGCCATTGGCGGAGGGAGGCAAGCAGGCAAGGATCGGGCCCGGGCATGTCAGCCTGGGTCTGAGGGGAACGAGAGGCCATGACAGTGGCAGCAGCGAGGAAGGGCCTGGTCAACCGCTGCTGCTGCTCCTGTGGGGAAGAGCAGGAGTGGGGTGAGGATGGAGAGGTCTCTGGGGATAGGGGGCTGCAGCTTGGCCAATAGGTGCCACAAAGCTGCAACCGCGACCAAGAGGGGTGAGGGGGATGGAATAAAGGGATGGAGGAGTGACCAAGAGGCCTGAGGGGGGTGGATGCAATGGGATGAAGGAGAAGGAGCAGGAGTGTGGCTCAGGTGAGGGTGGAGAGATCTCTGAGGTGAGGGGGGCTGTGGGGGAGCAATCAAGTACTAGCATGCAGGTGCTCTGTGCGGGTTAAGCTAGTTCTACATAATTTAATGCAAAATGATGCTAGAACAGATTATTGGTTCACATCACCTGTGTTGCAATCCTAACAGTAATTTGGAATTAACATTAAAGTAAGAAGATAACCAATTGTGTTATAATGGTGGCACCTATGTAAGTCACATGCAGTTCTAAGTGTTCACTTCGAAGTAAGTCCTACAGAAATCTTAGACTGCAGTCTCAGTTGAACGGGGCCATTCATGAAACTTTTTCAAAGCACTCCTACATGGTTCTAAGTTATACTTCAACATAAAGTCCAACATAATGTAGAACTAAGCTTTCCTAGCTTTAGTTGAATTGTAGCCTTAATCTACAAGCCATCAAGAAGTATGTATAACCAACTCTGACAAAATAGTCACACATATGCACTGGATCACCAAAAGGAATACACTATTTCTATGAGACAGCAATTTTACCTTCTTCATTGCAGAATATACAACAAGGCTCCATCACTAGAGGTTAAGTCTATCAAGAGATTCATATCGAAAAAGGAGTTTATTCAAATATTATTTATTTATTACATTTAAAAGACGCCCCTATCCAGAGGCTCTCGGTGGTGCAATGCTAGTTTAAAAAACATAAAAACAAACATCATTTAAGACACACTACTTAAAACAATATAAAAACAATTTTAACACAATTTTAAACCAATTAAAAATACTTAAAAACTATTTAAAAACCTTGGAAGGCCAGGCCAAACAAGTCAGTCTTTAGGGCTCTCTTAAAGGCCAACAGCAAACCTAAACTGCAGATTTCTGCCAGAAGTGCATTCCAAAGGCCAAGAGCAGCTACATAGAAGGCCCAGTTCTAAGTCGCCACCAGACGTACTGGTGGTAACTAGAAATTAACCTCTCCAGATGACCTCAATGTGTGATGGGGATCATACAGAAGAAGGTGCTCTATAAGGTAGCCTGGACCCAAGCAGTTTAGGGCTTTAAAGGTAATAACCAGCACTTTGGTTATTACCAAATACTGTGGACCAGAGTCATTTGTGGCTTTATCAGTTTAGAACTAGAACCTTGAGTTTGGACCCGAAACTAACTGGAAGCCAATGAGCTTTCACAGAGTATCTACAATATACTACCTGTTTGTAGCCACATAACCCAACTGTTGCATTGTAATAAGCTCAAGTTCCAAAGTCACTGTCAAAGGCATGCCCACATATAACACATTACAGCAGTCAATTGGAGAAGCTGAAGCTGATGAAGTGCGCTCCTGGCCATGGTGACAGCCACAATCTAGTAATCCAGGAACACAGTCTGGATGATCGAAAACCAATTTCAAGCTGTGAATATTGATTTTCAGGAGAAGGATTATTCCCCATCCAAGACAAAATAAAGCACTGCTTCCTGGGAACTTCAACCTCTTTATTACCAGAACTTCCATCTTATCTGAATTGAGCGTCTAAACTTCATCCAGTTAGAGTTAGTTAGTTAGATACTCAAGGAACTGGTAAAGAATATTACAGCCAAGTAAGTAAAACTCATGTATGACACCTCAACTCAAAACTCTCCCAGAGATTTTTGTGATGTTCCAGCATGGAAAATGAGATTGGCCTGTGAAACTTGGCAGCACAAATGTATATTCTTATTTGACAGTCTCTCAATACCACCTTTAGCTCTACCTGTATGTGCTTCCAACTCCCAACACCTGCAGCCAAATCAGAAAGACACCATGGAAGTATAGAAAAGTTCCAAAGAGACAACATGACCATACCTCTCCTATCTCTGCTGCCAACACACACAGCAGTCTTCAGTCCTGGTCAGAAGCTAGATAAAAGCAGATGTGGAAAATCCTATAGAAGCGCTTGAAACGGCCATACCATCATCAGCCCCTTTGGCCAGAAAGATTAGGCTCAAAACCATAAACACTGAAGGGTCCGTAGTTTTTAAAACAAGTGTCTTACAACCGGCTCTTTCAATGTAGATGAAAGTGTTTCTTCTCTCAAGAGGTATTCTAATATTTGCTCTTGCAGCCATTATGGAATTTTACTCTTCTGTGGTTTTATTATTACTTTAATCTGACTGTAGGCTGCTTTATTTTGGTAACTTTGAATAATTTTTGTGTTTTTCTTTGAAATGCACCTTGGAAACAAAAAAGAAATGGGAAATAATCATTAAATAAGATAATATTTCAGAACCAGGCCACCAGTCCCCCACAGCCAGTGGTGTAGTGCTGCAGGGACACAGTCCCAGTACTCCCCACCCCACCCACTTCCAGGATCTCAGCAGGGACGCAAAGCCCTTGATTTTCTACATTGGAAATAATGTACTGCTCTTGCTATTCCAAGTGTATCTATATCTATTATCTATATAATTAATTCTCCATAACGAGATACGTGGGGACGTGGAAGAAAGGAGGCGACTGGCTGACAGAGGGGGAGAGGTGATTGGCTGACAGAATTCACAAGCAGAAGCACCTGACTGGGCAGTGGGGATTCCATATAGCAATAGCAATAGCACTTACATTTATATACCGCTCTATAGCCGGAGCTCTCTAAGCGGTTTACAATGATTTAGCATATTGCCCCCAACATTCTGGGTACTCATTTTACCGACCTCGGAAGGATGGAAGGCTGAGTCAACCTTGAGCCCCTGGTCAGGATCGAACTTGTAACCTTCTGGTTACAGGGCGGCAGTTTTACCACTGCGCCACCAGGTATGCAGATAGGGAGAAGGAGCAGAAGCACCATGGTGATTGGGTAGTGGGGATTCCATATGCAGATAGGGAGGAGGGGCCTGTGGCACCATGGTGATTGGGCAGTGGGGATTCCATATGCAGATAAGGAGGAGGAGCCTGTGATGGTTAAGGTCAGTTGGAATGCAAGTGTTACTGGTCGGAAGATGTTCTTGATTGTAGAGCAGAGGAATGAATATGTGTGTGTGTGTGTGTGTGTGTGTATATATATATATATATATATATATATATATATATATATATATATATACACATACACACACACACACACACATACACACACACACACGTATATGGATAGCAGGCAGGGGTCTGAGAAGAGGGGTTGTGAGGGAGGAAAGAGGCCCATTAGGAGAAGAAGGCTGCCACTGTGTGAATTAGATGAGGAAACAAGATGAACAAGATCTGTTAACTCAGAGAAGGAGGGAAGGAGAGAGAGAGAGAAAAACATGAAGGGAGGATGAAGAAAAAGTGGAGGAGAGCGAGTGGAGGAGAGAGAAAGAGAAAAAGAAGGGAGGAGGAATAGAGACAGAAGGAAAGGAAAGGGATGGGCCCAAGCCTGTCAGCAGCCTGAGAACGAGCGACCATAATGGTGGCAGCAGCGAGGAATGGCCCAGTCAACCACTGCTGCTGCTTCTGTGGGGAGGAGAAGAAGCGGGGCTCAGGTGAGCCTATCTCTGGGGATAGGGGACTCCAGCTTGGCCAATAGGCGGCAGTAATGCTGAAACCACAACCAAGAGGGGTGAGGAGGATGGAAGCAACGGGAAGGAGAAGGAGGAGTGTAGCTCAGGTGAGAGTGGGGAGATCTCTGAGGTGAGGAAGCTGTGACGGGGGTGGGGAGAGCAATCAAGTACTAGTGTGCAGATGCTCTAGAGCGTGTGAGAGTTCCAGCCTTGAAGCAGAGAGAAATAATGGCGGCAGCCAGGAGGCGGATGCGGAGGGTCGGTGGGCAAAGCCCGCCAGCTGTAAGAGGTGGGTGGATGGCAGGTGAAGCTCCACCGGCTGGGAGGAGGAGGCAGGAGGAGAAATAATGGTGGTGAGGAGGTGGAGGATGGCAGGCAAAGAGAGCGTGCGCACGCGATAGAGAGTGCAACCAAGAGGGAGAGTGCAACTGGATGAGGGAAATGGAAGCAATGGGATGGAGAAGGAAAAGAAGGAGTGCAGCTCAGGTGAGGGTGGAGAAAATTCTGAGATGAGGGGCTGTGGCAGGGGGTGAGGGGAGCTATCAAGTACTAGCATGCAGAAGCTCCACATGGGTTAAGCTAGTTACCATTATTGTCTTAGAAACCTAGGAAGCTGCATTATACTGAGTAAGACCATTGCTCCATCTAGCTCGGTATTGTCTACACTAGGTAGCTGGTTCTGTGCACATCTGGCAGTGGCTCTCAATGGTTTCAGGCAGGAGTCTTTCCTAGCTGTTCCTGGAGATGCTGCAAGGGATTGAACCTGGGACCATCAACATGTTAGTCCTACAGTGCACTAGTGTCAGTTTATCCTAACATGATTGACAGAGAATGCCTACTGAAATGCACTGGTTCCTTCCAGCAGCCATTCGGAAATTCCATGCATTCACATGGCCATTTTGAAGGAATCGGTGCATTTCAATGGACATCCCCTGCCATACATTCCAGTAAATTCCCTAGAATCTACATGATCCTTGACTTCTTTTAACACAAACCTCCCAATTATTGCCTCTAAGTAAGGGAGTGGCCATTATCATGGGTGTACTGTCTTGCTAGGTATGGCTATGGGGGCTGACATGGAGAGTGCCGGTACTTCTGAATTTGCAACTAGATCACTGACAACAGCAAAATTTGCTAGCTATGATGGACATGAACTGAACAGACAAGATGTAGCATCCTTCTCACAGAAGTAAGTAATCTTCTCTCACTACTAATGGGAAACGATAAGGGTAAAGCAGTTTTAATCTAGCCAGTACTCCTACTGCAAACAGTAACCTTCCAATAATATTCACTCTAAATTCAGCAGAATGTAAAAAGAACACTAGTGGCGAATTTTGAAAACACAGGAAAACCATAATCCAATTCCCAAGCAACAACTCTCTTTGGTGCTGCTGATTCAGCAGTGACCCACACCTCACCAGCACAGTCTCCAGTTTTTTAAAGCCCAATTCCAATGTGGTTCAAGATACTGATGGTACTTCCCAGGTCAGAAGTCGAGCAATTACTGGCAAGCTGCCTTGACATTCTTCTGTCTGCCAGGCCAAAATGGTCCAATTAAGGGCTAGCTACTGCAGCTGTTTCCTGATGAGAGGTGGGAGGAATACAGTCTCTCAATCCTGTTTCTCTTGTAGGAAGAGTGCAGCCCTTACTTGGAGATAAAATTGCTTTAGAACTAAGGTGACAATAGGTGAAGATGATAAAAAAATAACCATTTTCAATTAAGTGGCATGAAACACTAGCATTTTTAAGTGAAATTTTATAGGATTTGGCTTATAAAGATTAGTTTGAACCATTATTTTATTTATGCAAATAAAATAAAATGCTAGGGTTGCAATATTTCATCTCCTAATGAATTAAACGATTAAAAACCATTTTGATCCACTAAAAATATGGCCCAGATTAACCAAGCAGCAGATTTTAAAATAAGTTTTAATACAACAAAGAATCTTGTGGTGCCTTAAAGATTATTACATTTTAGCATTGAGCTTAGAGCTCACTTAATACATGAAAGTTAAAATAATCCATGAACATGTTACAATAAGTGTGTTGGTCTTTAAGGCGCAATAGACTGTTTTTGTTGCAACTGACTTATACAACTATTTCTCTGGAAATTTTTTAATCCAAGTACTTGTAACTGGCATATGCCAAACCCAATATTTTAAAGGGCATTCTTATTTCAGAATGCCTCTAAGAGAATGTTTGCTGTAACACAAGAATGCATGAGCTAAAAAAAATTGTTGATTGATTGAGTGCCGTCAAGTCAGTGTCAACACCTAGCGACCACATAGATAGATTTTCTCCAGGATGATCTGTCTTTTTAAAAAAAAAAAAAAAGTCCCGTGTTATTTATTCTTTATATATTTTTTCTAAAATGAAAGTGTATGCATATGTAAACCACCAACTAAAACTCATAGAATTAAGGTTTCAAGTAACATCCTTGGGAAATATTTTTTAAAGGTTTATAATATTTTGCGACCCGCATCACAGATTGTCTTCCTACAAGCTACTGAGATTTCAAAAACTTTTTTTGGGGGGGGGGGGGTGGATGACAGCACAACATGCACATCCTTTTGAGTGGCTTACCATAAAAATCAGTAACACTTTTAGTGAATTCCAGGCTCATGTTTGTTCTAACAATTATGTATAAATATTACTGCTGTTGAAAAACTGTATTTTGTTTCAGAAGTTCAGGTTACCATTCATCAGATAAATGCATAACAGCAGCAGTCAATAACATATCATTACTTTAACAAGTAATGCCAGCTTTTTCAACAGAAATGTTTCAATGTGTCATTAGATGTCTATTTTCTCATCTCTCTCTAAACACACAGGGGAAGTGGTCCATGCTACATCCTATGAACATCTAAACTACAAGTCAAGTTGCATTTTATTCAATGCAGGTTTGAAGCTAAATATAACAGGGATAAAAATATATTTACCCTGTACAGCCCATCTTTGAAATATGCAATAAAAAAAAAAGAGAAACAAAAACAAATGGTCTCAAAATCAACAGGGGAGTGACACTGTAGAAAACATTTTATTGCTGTTATTAATACCACACACTATCAAGTAGCCTCAAGGTTATGTCACAGTGCAATAAAGATGATTTTTTTACAGAGAAAAAGACTGCCTAAATCTTTTCTATTAAATTACTCCACATCCAGCAAAAGGCTTTTAAGTGTCTAACAGAAACAGATAGGGAAGCACAAGGGTCAGGGAGGTTAAAGTCTTTCCAAGAACACAAGATAATGAAGCAGAAACATGACTATGGAAGGAACTGGGCTTGCTGAATTTTAAATAAAAATGCCCAGAACAATTGCAGACCCTCATTTCTTTTTTCCTCCTTAACCAGAAAGAATGAACAGTACCTTTGCAATAAGCAACTGGGTGGCAGAGACAGTGATGTCTTGCTAAATAGCAGCCTTTAATTTGCTATAAGTAAAAATGAATTGAACATTTCTGCTGGGTCCATGAGAAGTAGCAGCAAGCACTACCTCACTTCATCTTCATTAGAAGCCATACAGGGTGAAAAGATCAAAACATTCAGGGGTGGAAGGGAAAGAACAGTGGCGTCTGGTTTATAACCAACTAGGCCAAGGTTTGTGAAAGGGGGATGGGAGAGGAATAAAGCAGCTGCTTTAGACTGATACAGACACACACAGAAAGACACCCCTACTACAAGTCACCTATTTTCCTACTGCCCAGGAGTGAAGAGGTGGGCAGATGTCACATATATGCAGTACTGGAAATGGTAAGAGGTTGAAATGGACAATTTTTAAACATTATATCCTCTACTCTGCAGGTACTTCTTGGAAAGGCATGAAAGAAAAAGGGACTGGGGACAGGAAGGTGGTGAAAGGGAGAACTGTAAGAAAAACTACTGGGAGAAAAAAAGGAAATAGGGTGAGACAGCTAATGATGGAAGACGACAACTTTGAAAGGATTGCTTGAAGCAAATGCTGGGAATGCATATTGAGGACATTCCAGAATCAGAACAGAGCTTGTGGAAAGATTCAATGTTGCCCCAAAGGAGTTCCTTGTGCTACAGAGAAGGCACTCTTGATAATACTAAAGCCTAGAGACTGGTAACGTGAAGGGGAACAATCTGTACATGTTTTAAGAAAGGAAAAGGAGAAGCTGCCTGACATCTTTGTTTGATAACTCAGAACAATCAGAGAAAAGCAATGTGTACTTTACTTCTCAACAAAGTACTTCTTTCACTAACTGTCCCACTAACAGGGACTGCAGAAGCAATTTGCTTTGTGCACATGGAGATGGGTGAATAATGCTATATAGCAAGTATAAGGACAAGGGAAGTCCGAAAGCTAATGGAACTGTGGCATCAGCAATAGCAGAGTATAAAAGAAACAGTTGATTCCCTCGATGTGTTCTCAGAGTTACAGGAGAATACAAATATTATAAAAAGAGCAACAGAAGGACCCCCCAAAAAAGGAGGGATATTACAAAAAAAAAAGGGCAGCTTTATAACTTTTTTAAAAGGAAGACAAAAGTCTTCTTTTGTACATTATGTTCAAAGCAAGTACAATTTGTGTGCAGTGTATATTATATACAGTTATTCACACATTACAATGAACATGCATGCAGCAGTACACTTCTCCATACAGGTAGAGTATCCCTTATCCGGACATCCAAAATCCAGAATGCTCCAAAATCCAGACACCACGCCGTAACAACAACAACAGCAACAACAACAACAAAATGCCTCAGCTCACTTTAAAAATGCAGTCAAGCTGCCTTCCTCAGGACCAGGGCTGTTCCGCCGCTGCTTCCCTCAGGGCCAGGCCAGGCCATCCCACTGCCGCCCCGCCACCGCCACCCACCCCCACCGGCACCTCCTGCCTCCTCCGCTCACCTCTTCAGACATCCACTTCCTTGCTTGCCGCCATTATTTCTTGCCGCTGGAACTCTTGTGCACTCTCATGAGAGTTCCACCTCGCATTCCAGACCCCCATCTACCAGAATTATATGCCTGTATATAGAAGATTCCCAAATCTGGAAAAGTCCGAAATCCAGAACACTGCTGGTCCCAAGCAGTCCGGATAAGGGGTACTCGACCTGTACCTGTATTTAAGAGGGTCTGTACCCAGATTTTAAAATGAACACATACACAGCCATTCACACACATATACGTGTGTGAAGACATCTGAACTCCCATATATCATGTTGTCTGGCATGGAGAAATACGTCCGGCTGGCTTGCGGAGTTAAAGGGTACCATGAAGCAACTATGTGAGTGTTACATGTCATCATGAAAAGAAACACATGGAGTACACAGAAGACAATAGAAGAATATGAAAGACTAAATTGTAAAAGAGAAACAACAACAAATATTTATATACTACTTTTCAACAAACATTTCCAAAGCGGTTTATATAGAGAAATAACAAACAAATTAATTGTGGTTATGGTTAGCAGTGGTATGTAACATGAAAGGCTCTTAGGCAGTGTGGACAGACATTGCATTCCATATGGATTTACTACACAGATTTCACCTCCACATAGGAAAACTAATGTGTGTTATAACCCAACATGCACTGCCAGCCATGACAAATGCACACATGTATGTTTTATCCCAGACATGTTCATGAAAAGTAAAACACGGAGGACACAGAAGACAATGGAAGATGAGCTTAATTGGGCAGAGGCACCTTTTCAGGTGACAGCACTCTTCTATTTAACATGGGAATAACAACTGCATCTAGTGTATCCTGCATAGCACCCTGCTCATTCTTGCCTCTTTGTGAACCTTTTTGCACAAAAGCATAATATATACTAATGAATATTTCACCAAATCAGCGTGTCACACATACTCCATGAGGCAAAATAGTCTTCCACCTCATGTGACAGCCAACACACATACCTCCTTCCATTTATTGAATGGGTGATATTTTTGTTTGAAAAAATGACATATAAGGAGCAGCTCTACAAGTGATTATCCTAATGAAATGATGGAATTGTCATAGGAAGCAATCACCATACTGCAAAGTTGGCATCTGTGACTAAATCTGGAGGCAGTGGCTTTTCCTTTATGAAAGGACTTTGGATGACCATCTCAGGTCACCAATTGAATGATAAGGTGTAGAACAGAGTATTTGTTGGTGATGTTGGATGTTATGGACCATTCTTTGGGAGTCAGATGCTAATGGGCTACATGATTCTAAGGGTTGATTTAAAATTAAGAAGTTTGGGATGGAACACTGTGCTTAGAGGTTGCCTGCAATTTGTCAAAACTGACAAGTAATAAGGTGACGGAAAGGATTATTTAGTGAACAATTAGTGATGACCTGACAATTACAGGAAGCAATATTACAGGGATTTGGAATTAAGGAAGCATATTTGCAGGGAAAGTTAGGGTGCTGTAGTAAAACCTATATTAAAGAGTGACATGAATGAAAAAAAACATAGCAGCACTGTGATAGGATGGATAACTTATTATAAAGGACTGGTGCTAGAAGGGAAATGAATGAATAACTGGCACAGAAACCTCTAAAGCAAAGAACAGGCACTATTTAGTGTCTGACACACATATCTAACATCTCATCTTGTATTGTTCTGGTCGATGACCGAAATAAAGTCTGATTCTCATCTTGTACTCAGTGTTACCCAAATCCGTAACACCACCGTTTCCAGACACATAGTCACCAATGTGGATCAGAAGCCACACTTCGGCTTGCCTAGAAGGAACACCTCCTTTTCCTCTTCCTGACCATGAGTACAAGAGGATGATGAAAGGGCATTACGGGGTAATTAATCCACAGTAAGTAATCTTGAGTATGTCCAGGCAGCTGGCGATTAGAGGAGTGCACTGTGGCACAGAGGGAACGATGCTGTCTATGGAAAGAGCCCAAAGGGTTAAGATCGACTGGAGAAGATGAGCTACATATGGGGAGGGAGGATAAATATCTGCCATAGGATTACACGGTGGGGGGAGAAGAGGGCGGCTTAAGAGTCAAGGGAACTATAGGGCTGAAGCACAGGGAGTGGGAATGAATAATTGGGGCATTATGGCTAAAAAAAATTGCATGAGTTGATGGGGATGTGGCAAAGACCATCGAGGCGGGGGTTCTTCTTACCTCAATAAAGCACCAAGGGGAAGGGAGGGGGAGTAGGCTAGCCGTGCTTCTTGCGAGAGGCAGCGCTTCGTAGCGGGGTTGTAATTTCGGGGAGGGGGGCACTTTGAGGAGTGGGGGTGGGAAAAGAAAGCTTTTTTACCTGTGGGAGGAGGAAGGGCGGGCACAGGTCTCTCGCTCTCCAGCTTTAGCAGGCTGCTGCGTGTCAATCCGTATCGAGGGGGGTGGGGGGGTGGTCTGGCGGGGGTTGGGGGTGGGGAGTTCCTCTTCGGTGCCGGTCACTGAGGCATGCGAGCCGCCGCGGCTTCCCCACCCTCTCTTGGCAGTGACTTCCCCCGCCAGGCGCTGCCGCTGCTTCCACCGCCGCCGCCTGAAGAAAAGTAAACCCGCCGCGCGTCTGCACGCTCCCGACTCGGCCAATTAAACCAGGAGTTGGAGGGGGGGCAGGGAAGAGAAGGAGGAAGCGGCAGCGCGCTTTACTGGATTCGCAGAATGACGGAGAGAGAAAAGTCGCTGAGGAGTTGCACCGGGAGCGGGCGTGCGCGCCGCCGCCAGTAAGAGGAGAAGGAGAGGCCGTGCGCGGACGACGGGGGAGGGCGGGGGCAAAAACATAGTTAAAGGGAAAGGGAGGCTGAGCGCGCCAGGATGTTGAGCAGCGGCAGCTCTGAGTTGGGGTTGGACGGTGCGGGCGAGAAGGCTTGGGAGGGGCGCGTGAGTGAGAGACAAGCAGGATGCTGAGTGGGCAAAGCTGCGAGGAAGGGGCGTGGCTGGCAGGCTGAGGCCACCACGCGCTGTTGGGGATGGTGGAGGAATGGTGACAGGCAAGAGGACGGCGAGGAGGGTGCAAGGCTTGCGCAGAACCGAAAGGCCATCCAGACGACCAAACTACCCCGGGCAAAAAAACTCTCCACGTTTGCAATGCTCTGTACCGTCGCGGTGCCGAAGACGGGTGACTTCAGGCGGGCGTCAGAGGCTGAGGTGTGGCAAAATGCTCATCTACTGTCTCTGCCCCCGAGTAACGTGAGAATATGCAGGAGTGGGTGGGTTGAAGATGGAGCAGAAAGGAGGCGGAGATTCAGCTAACACCCCTTCGTAGGTGTGAAAACTGTATACGTTGGGTATTTCTAATAGTTATTCACCGGGTTGGGAAACCTACGGAGGCTGAGTTTCTGGGGGAGAAACTCTATATTTATACTGTATTCTCCCGAGTCTCTCGGATTGGGTGAGATTAAAAATATATATATATACTCTGCAAGAGGGAATGGAAAAATATATGAAGCGCCTGGGCTGACCTGATGGCTGTGTTGTAAGGGGAACTCCGCTTCGCAGGCGTTTTGCTAGTTGCTAGCAGAGCTATCCAAGCACAACTTAATGTTTTCCCACACAAATCAGCAAGTGGCAGTGGATCAAGAGAGCTAGTCTGTTCTCCATTTCCTTTTTGTACATTACTGTACAAAAGGGACAAGAAGCTGATAAGAATTATTTTCATCCTTAGCTCCTGGGGCTGCAGAAAAAGAGATTAGGGTTTTGGTATTGATTGCATATTTATAGCACTAGTTTAGCATTTCTTTTAAAAAAAATTTCTAGTTCAACTTCTAATTAATAAGCAAATACAAATTTAATTCACCCTGTGGCTGCCCTGGCAAAGGTCATAGTTTAAAATTGTAGCAGTTCCCCAAGCTGATGGATTGACCTCTGGTCTTTAGTGTACATATTCATCTCCAAATATTCCAGGAGGTTATCCCTTCAGACAGCAAACTAGGGTTTACATAATGCAATACTCAGCCATACCAAAAAAAAAAAAAAAAAAGTCTCTACAAAGAAAACTAGATGCTGGGGAGGCCTAGCCTTCTTCCTGCTTCTCTAGGTATCTATATGCAGGGAGATATAGAACAGGGGAGCAGTCCATCATGTAGTAGCTTTTCTGCAATCTAAAATAAGACAGTCCAGACACAGGTTTATCGCATCATCTGCTTCTTTGAGAAGGAAACCTGACAGACAGTGAGATGCCCAAAGCTGTTCACCAGTTTCATTGCTGAGCAGAGGTTTGAATCTGACTTGAGTATCTTATAAACAACCTCAATTTACCAAGCTAATTCACTCACAGTTTTGAATCTTATTGAATCTGTGTACGTACTTAATATATGTAGCAAAGTGGTGAGGTACATCACTGGCATGCTTACAATAATGAGAAAAGCCATGGAGGATTTCCTGTAGGAGACTAAAGCACAAAACCAGTGCACTGTGAGCACATTCATTTCATGTAAGTAAAACCCCAAATAAGCAGATAAATGGTTATGTGAAGAGACTTGGAACATACACACTGAAGAGTATATAACTAAGTGAGCTTGCAAGAGTTAGTTTAGTTTCTCCCTCCATGCCCTGTGTGGATGGGGCTTCTTTTATACTGTGTGGATTGAGGCTACCCATTATTCCTTATAGGCGAAACAGTGCATTGCCGTACAAGTTTTGAAAAACAGTACTACAAAAAGGGAATCATCTCAATCTGTCCCTCCCAATACACAACAGATGTGGTGCATTTCAAACACAGTCCAAAAACAAATCACTGACCTCAGATCCACTGCCAGCCACCGTGCCAGGTGCCTGCACTGCATCATTGGCACAAGTTGTGCTCTTGCACACAATTATGACACGTTTGCAAGAGCAGCGCACACACTTAGCAAGCGTAGCCATAAGCTCAACTAGAACAATGTCCTCTTCAGCCACATTTTGACTGAGTGCATCTTGTAATGCAGATTGCAGAGCAGACCAGTACACTGAATTAAGCACAAGTTAGTCTTGGGGGCACAAGTCAAGAAAGCCCTATGAAGCATTGAAACCCTTCAAGTCAAGAGTCCCCACATCCAACACATCTGAAGGATTGAAGCACCCTGGCTTAGACGATAGGACAAGCGCCATTGAAGCTGCTGTGTATAAGGCGGGCGGGGGGAGGACAGACATGGAGCTCATCTCACAGCAATCACTAAGTAAATATTTATTTATTGAAGAATATTTATCATAAATATTTATTTATCGAAGAATGTCTTCAAATAAATTTCCTTGAATTTGAAAAGTCTCCATTTTGCACTTTGAGAGTGGTGAATGGGGAGATGGCATCCTTGCTAAACTGAGTGGGGAGAAAGGAAGGTAGAGGTGGCCAATTAACTGAAATTACCTTTGCTGCAAGTTGGGGTGCATTTCTATAAAAGTTGAATTTTTTAAAAGGAGGGGGTGGGGATAGATCATCCAAAATTATCACTGAGAGAAACTGGCTGTGGAATGATGGTGAATATTCCAATAGGACATTAAAGCACCATTTAACAGCCCTGAAACTGGCCGGCCAGAAACCAGTAGGTGGGGTGGGCGGGGGACAAAGAAAGAAAAAGGTGGCCAGCAGGCCAGTGAGGGAAGGCAGCTGGATGCGCGGATGTTCTGCATTCCAGCTAGTTTATTTATTATTTCTCTGTGTAAACCTCCCTGAGACATTTTTGGAAGGGCGGTATTTTTTGGATGGGCGGTATAGAAATTGAATAAATAATAAGTATACAAGTTCTGTTGGGGAAAAGGTCTATGATCTAATTCTTTCCTCCTTGCCTTATCTGGGAAAACATATTTCAAATTTTTAAGAACTGAGTTTTGTGGTAGCAGCTTGGAAGGAGGTTTTGAATGGGGTATTGTATGCAGAACATGGCAGCAAAATTCCATAAAGAGGATCCTATAATGGAAATCCCAAATCTGCTTAATACACTTGCTAAATACATTTTACAGGAACACCACAAGTTATCCCCTTGTACTAATTTTGGATTTTCTTAAAAATGTTGTTATAAAGTTTCCTAATTGGGTAAAAAAAATCCACAGACTACACCAAATGATTCACACATGGACTCTCCCCACTCAGTTTAGCATGGATGCCATCTCCCCGTTCACCACTCTCAAAGTGCAAAATGGAGACTTTTCAAATTCAAGGAAATTTATTTGAAGAAATGAATAGTCTCTGTTTACATCACCTTAAGTGGTGCAGCAGGGAAACTATTTACTACCAAGCAGAAGATTGCCAGTTTGAATCCCTGCTGCTTCAATATTGGGCAGCAGCCATATAGGAAGATGTTGAAAGGCATCATCTCATACTGTGTGGGAGGAGACAATGGTAAACCCCTCCTGTATTCTGCCAAAGAAAACCGCAGGGCTCTGGGTGCCAGGAGTTGACACCAACTTGACAGCACACTTTAACCTTTACCTTATCTTATTTATAGGGAGGGTGGGGTCCCTAGAAGCTAGATGAGTTCACCAGATAATCCCATCAAGTTGTGGAACAGACTTCAATTACCATAGGAGTGGGCCAGGCAACTGAAAGCATGTGGACCTTAGGCTCAGAAAGATTTTCTCTTTCATCCTCCTGAAACTCCAGCAAGCAGCAGCCTGGCTTTGTAAGTAGCAAATCTATTCTCAGTAAAAAAATAATTAAACCCCTATATTAATTTAAAATTGCCACTTTTGTAGTCTGCATCCTTAAGGGTTTTTTTTTTTTTTTTTTTTGTCTTTATAATGCAATCCATTCTATGCATGCCTACTTAGAAGTAAGTACCATTGGTATCAATTAGATTTTCTCCCAAGTAAGTCTGTATAGGATTGCAACCTTAACTGTAAAGCTCAGTGCATTTTTGGTCCTATTGCTGATATTAATATCTCAAACTTATTGTACAGGTGAAATTCGGAAAATTAGAATATCGTGCAAAAGTCCATTAATTTCAGTAATGCAAATTAAAAGGTGAAACTGATATATGAAACAGACGCATTACATGCAAAGTGAGAGAAGTCAAGCCTTAATTTGTTATAATTGTGATGATCATGGCGTACAGCTCATGAAAACCCCAAATCCACAATCTCAGAAAATTAGAATATTACATGGAACCAAGAAGACAAGGATTGAAGAATAGAACAATATCGGACCTCTGAAAAGTATAAGCATGCATATGTATTCAGTACTTGGTTTGGGCCCCTTTTGCAGCAATTACTGCCTCATTGCGGCGTGGCATGGATGCAATCAGCCTGTGGCACTGATGAGGTATTATGGAAGACCAGGATGCTTCATTAGTGGCCTTCAGCAATTCTGCATTGTTTGGTCTCATGTCTCTCATCCTTCTCTTGGCAATGCCCCATAGATTCTCTATGGGGTCAGGTCAGGCGAGTTTGCTGGCCAATCAAGCACAGTACACTGTATACTTTTCAGAGGTCCGATATTGTTCTATTCTTCAATCCTTCTCTTATTGGTTCCATGTAATATTCTAATTTTCTGAGATTGTGGATTTGGGGTTTTCATGAGCTGTATGCCATGATCATCACAATTATAACAAACTAGTATTTTTAAGCCCGTTATGATAACGGGCGCTAGCTTTCTATCCCGTCTTTTCTGTCTCTCTCTCTCTTTCTGTCTCTTCCCCCCACCCTTGTCCCCTCTCTCTTTTTGTTTTTTGTTTTGTTGTTGTTCTCTGTTTTTGTTCTTCCTTATTTTGCTTTTACTTTTTTTGGGGGGGGGGTGGATGAATAACGGCCAAAATGGCCCATGAGAAGGTGGCCGCCCCCGCCTATCGCCCTCCCGCGCACCCAGCTGCCGGAGCCCACCTTACCCGCTCCAGCCCGAAGGAGAAGAGAGGAACTCGGAAACAGAGCTATTCTCTGTGTTAAGCTGCTGCCTATACTGTCGCAATGGACGCAATAGGCGTCCTTTGCATCCATAGCGGCAGTTTGAGCAGTGACTTAGCACAGAGAGGAGCTCTGCTCGTGAGCTCCTCTCTTTTCCCTCGGGCTGGAGCGGGTAAGGTGGTCTTCAACAGCTGGGAGGGCGATAGGCGGGGGCGGCAACCTTCTCATGGGCCATTTTGGCCCTTAATCTTTTTTGGGGGGGAGCGGGGAAGGTGATTTTGGGCAGCTGGGAGGGCGGGTGAGCAGGCGGCGGTGGCGGCTGTGAGCAGGCGGGAGCCTCGTTGGCGGCTTCGCCGCCACCTCGCCCAGCTTCATTTTGGGCAGCTGGGAGGGCGGGTGAGCAGGCGGCGGCGACGGCTGTGAGCGGGCGGGGGCCTCGTTGGCGGCTTTGCCGCCACCTCGCCCAGCTTCCCTGTCCCCCGTCTCGGTCTTCCCCCGCCGCCATTGCCCTCGCCTTTTTCAGGGCGGCCGCTTCTGGTTGCCTCGGCCTCCTCTCGCCGTGCCGCAGCTCATGGCCGAGGCGGCGGCTCTGCCGCCGCCTCGGCCACTTTCCCCCGCCGCCACACACCGGCTAATGGCCGCCCGTGGCTGTGGGACACTGGTGTCTGCAGTCCTGTGTCCCTTGGGCTCTTCTGGGCCTGCGCTTCGCGCAGGCCCAGAACAGCCCAGGGAGGCAGGGACGCAGATCCCCAACGTTCCAAAGCCATGGCCACTCACTTAGCCTTTTATTATATAGGATGAAGGCTTGACTTATCTCGCTTTGCATGTAATGCGTCTGTCTCATATATCAGTTTCACCTTTTAATTTGCATTACTGAAATTAATGGACTTTTGCACAATAGTCTAATTTTCCGAGTTTCACCTGTAGTCTTCATCTGTTTTCTGTAGATATTATGTGTGTATTTAATTTTGCTTTCAGTCACCATGAATTCTCCTTGCCCCCACCCCTGCTCTTTTCCAGGCAGTTCTAATATTCTAAATCAAAAGGAGTCATTTTGGTGTTGCATTTTTATGTACTTATCTCAGAATGTAAGTGGTGGCCATGAAAGCCTTAATCCCTAGTGCCTCCACCCCGCCCCCCAGTTTTGTAGATTCAAATGTAGGTTCATGCACTCATCACTGTTCCTCAACAAGAGCTTTGCTCTGGGTGTCTTCACCTTCACCAATACCAACAGCTCCACTGTTCCCTGTTAGGGATGTGAACAAACCTGTTCGAGGGCCCTTTTACGGGCCTCCGAACAGATTCAAACACTGGGTGGGTTCAGAGGTGGGGGAGTCTCACTTTAAGGGTGGGGGAGGTTGCACTTTTTATTTATTTATTTATTGTTGAATTTCTATACCACCTTTCATTAAAAACAACCCCAAGGCGGTTTACAAAAGTAAAAAACATACAATAAAAATGGCAATTAAAATATTAAATTAAAATTATAAAAACAAATCTAATTTAAAAACTATAAAATTCAAGCATAAAAACTATAAATGAGTAAAAACACATCGAAGCAACAGTAAAAACAGTCAAGTAAAAACCTGGGTAAAAAGCCAAGATTTAAGAAGCTTTCTAAAAACTGTGATGGAGTCTGAGGAGCGAATGGCCACTGGGAGAGCATTCCAAAGTCTGGGGGCAGCAACAGAGAAGGCCCTGTCCCGAGTGCACAACAGACGAGCCTCCTTCATTGTAGGCACCCGGAGCAGAGCCCCCTCAGATGACCTTGTCAAGCGGGCAGCAACCCTTGGGAGTAGGCCCACTTACCTCTCCCCCTGCTTTTCCCCCACCAGCACTCGGTTTTGGTAAAAGCCTTTGGGGTGGCAGTGTACCTCCCTGCCCACCAAAGGCTTTTACCAAAACTCAGCAGCAGTGGGGGGAGGGGTAAGTGCACACCCCCACCCTTAAAGCAAGACCCCCCAACCCCCGCCCAGTTCCATGCACATCACTATTCCCTGTAGCGGGGATTCCCAGGTGGTGTTGACTACAACTCCCATCATCCCCAGCTGCAGTGGCCTTTGACTGGAGAAAATGTGAGTTGTAGTCAACTGCATCTGGGATTCCCTATTACAGAAAACAAAATGGCAGCCGGAAATGACCTCTGCAGTTATTTTCGGTCACATCCAACCCACTGATATGTGAGGTCAACGTGTTCCGCCCCACTGAGTATGCCAAGGTTGGTTGTCTTTTATCCCACCATGGATACACAAATCTGCTGATAACAAGGTTTCTCTGTATAAGGAAGAAAAAGGTGTGATTCTCAGAAGAAACAGAGGGCCTGACACTAAAAAGTTTAGCAGCTCCAGTGAATAGTCTGGTTTAAGGCCCATGGCATATCTATCTTCTAGGTATTAATTATTTCAGATGAGATGTTTCTATCTTGCTATTGTTTAAGATGAGTTGTGCATTTAATAATTACTTTGTTGTTTCTATAGCTAATGTATTTATCACAGTGTTTGTATGAATATGTATTATGAAGCAATTATCAGAAGATTTAAAGGGCCTAAAGCAAAGCTTTGCCTCAGGAGCTTATAGAACAGCCTGGTATAAGGCCTGTTGATAGGACTATACTTTAACTATTTTAAGATATTGCTGTCAGCAGGAGCAGACAGCAGGAGTCTCAACACCACTAGTATGAATCAAGCAGGAGAACTGTGAGATTAGATATCAGATTTATGGGGCACTTCTGGGAAGACAATAGTATTACACAAGGATTCTAAAACAGTTGTTTTTTCATAGAACACAGTTGTATATGTGAGGGGTTTTTTTAAAAAAGTAAATGAAGTACCAAATAAATTTTATTTATTTATATCTTTGTAAACTGCTTTGGGAACTTTTGTTGAAAAGCAGTATATAAATATTCATCGTATTCAAAGTAAAAATGTATTGCCTGGTTCTTGCTGCTTGTTCATTCACTACTGTAGTAAATCCTGAGAATCACAAGGTGAGATCACATTGCCATTGTCATTGAATCCAAAATTCATTTTTAACTAGCTAACCCGCATAGAGCATCTGTGCGCTCTTTGGGGCTGGCTGTTCCCTTCTCCCTCCTGCCCCACTCTCCCTCCCTCCCTTCTGCCCCACACTCTTGCCTCTCTTGCCCTCTCTCCCACCCTACTCTCTCTTGCCCTCTCTCCCCCTCACCCTGCATTTTTAAAAGTTCTACTTACCGGGCCGCTGCTCCTCCTCCCCCCGGGCGGCAAACAGGAAAGTCCCGCCACCCGGTTCCCTCCCACCCCAGTCTCCCATGGGCTCCTCTTGGCCTCAGCGGCTGGTCCCGGAGTCGCCTGTCCGAGAGCCGCCTCCGCGGCCTGTCCTACCGGCGGGCCCGCCACGCCAAGTGCTGCCTCCGCAGCCTGCCGTGCCAGCTGCCACCGCTTGCCAATCTTTGCAGCCAGCCATAGGCCAGCCACCTCTCTCCCCACCCCCACCTTCTGCCCCAGTATTGGGGCCTGGCCACCAACCACCTCAGCCCTCGGCTGGGCCCACCACCGCTTTGCTGCAGCCGGACCAGGCCCGCAGCCACCACCTGTCACCAGGCTGGGCCCGCCAGCGGCCCTGGCTCGCAGCCAGCCAATTCTCCTCCTCCTGGATGTGCCAGCCAATCAGGCGCCTACGCAGCCCAGCCAATCAGCTGGGCTGCTGGGACGCATTTTCCCTGGCACACCCAGGAGAAATATATATATGGATTGTGTATTTTGTAAAAATATAAGCAATTTGATTTAGCTGAAGTTACATTTAGCTGAAGTGGTGACACTTATTTAGAGAGCATGGTGTGACAACATTCAACACTTTGAAAAGCAGGGAGGACACATGGAACATAAATGTGCATGCACAGATTTATTTATTTATTTGTTTGTTTATATTACATTTTATATCCTGCTCTTCCTCCAAGGAGCCCAGAGTGGTGTACTACATACTTAAGTTTCTCCTCACAACAACCCTGTGAAGTAGGTTAGGTTGAAAGAAAAATGACTGGCCCAGAGTCACCCAGCAAGTATCATGGTTGAATGGGGATTTTTTTGAACTTGGGTCTCCCCGGTCCTAGTCCAGCACTCTGACCACTACACCACCCAAGGAAGCAGGTGATGATGGTGGAAGTAGACCGATTAATCTTATCAGTGGTTTGGTACATTTTATTAGTGGTCAGCAGTCCTATTTAAATTTTGCTTCTTCAAGCTGGAAAAAAAAATCGCACTTTTGTGGATTGAAGGAGAGAGCATTCTGAGTGATGTTCAAACTGAGTGAAAAAACGGGCATAACTGGCTGTTTAAGTTAAAGGAGATAGCAAATATAAATGAAAAATTGGCATGGGGGGTGATAAATGAACAAAGGAGATGAAAACATTGAGGGAGAATTAAATGAAGAGGAAATTTTCTGGGAAAGATATGAATGTCTTCCTAGGTTGGTGTAGTGGGCTCAGATTATACTTTGGTCTTGTCTCTTGGACCACTAAGAAAGCATCTTAATAAATAAAGCTGCAGCCACAGCAAATAAGAGTTTGAAACAGTGGTTTGGTGTTGGGTTCAGATCTCACCCCTGGCTTATAACTCTGTTTGACCTTTTCGGAAGTCACTTGTCTTTATCAATCCAACATTCTGTCTCCAGCAGTAGCCACGAAATGAAGTTGACTCAGGATATGGCAGGAGCAGTTTTCCAGCATGGCTGGAATTTATAATACACTCTCTCCTGGAGTGACCAACTACCCCTGCAATCAGTTAGCCCAGATTTAACTTTCCTTTAAAAAAAAGTATACTTGCTTTTGGTATCATCTCAGCTGTAGGTTTCTGCACAATGTGAATCTCCTGATTTATACTGCATTGCTTTGCCTGCCCAGTACAATGCAATGAAGAAGCTAAATGAGGTTCTGTATTACAGTTCCCTTGAGGGAAAGTGCCACAAAGCTATGAGTGTCACAGCTGCTTCTGCTTACTGAGTCCAGTAATGCAAAACAATAGACCAGAAATTGGCTAGCAATTCAAATATCATTCAGTAAACAGACAGTAAAACAGGCACAAAAGCTTGCTGTATAGTTTCTCTCCTACCTTTATACAGGGATAAATGAAATGAATCCCTTCATACATAGATAAATGAAATGATAAATGAAATTTTGGTATTTTTACCATGGATCTAACTCTAATCCAACTGGAGTGAATGGATGAAGTTCCATTGAAATCAATGAACTCTGGCTTATATGCCATGTAAAACAATGCTGTATACATGCTACATATATTTTGCTTTTAATTGCGTAGACCCCAAACACACAGAAGGAACACATCTCTTTAATTTTAAGTTACTTTTTCTATTACAACAATAATTTTGTCATTTTGTCAGAATTTAAAGTAATTTGTTTTGTTTAAAACTGTATTTTAAGAATCAGAGGGACAGTGTTAGGTCATCTACTTTCTCACACCTTTCTCTTTCATTAAATTGAAATGCTTTGAATTTGATGCCTGTGTGATATTAAGCTTTGAAATGGTCAGAGAGCTTTTAGTATAGTTTATAGTATAATAATAATATTTTATAATAATATTTTATTATAGTTTAATAATAATATTCATAGTAAAATATAACCAAAAGAATAACATGACTTTACTTTTATCCCTAATCTTAAAGCAGAACTGAATTTATTTTCATTTTTGAATTTATTTCCATTTTTTTAATCCAAATGTGACAGTAACATTTCCATTTCTTCACTTTTCCAGAATGCTATCGGAACTCAAAAATATAAGAATAAAGAGAACTAAACTGTTCTCTTGTTACTGAACTTAATGTTAATATATCAGGAGACTCATCTAAAACTGATTATTTAAATTTAGAATTCAACTTCTAATCTTTTGCTTATTGTACATATTTAGCCAGGTAGCTCAAGGCCTCACAAAATCAAGGTGTGGTTCAGAAGGTAGCACATTATTTTCTCCCTGAAAAATAGTAAAAGGAAATATGAAACCTGTAATAAAATCACAAGGATTAGCAACCTAGTATTCAGGTGTATTTCTGTGGCAAAATGACCACATGGAACTATCAGATGGACTAATAAATCAGTTTGTACTAGAAAGCTCTTTATGAACATCTCAACATGCCAAAGCCAAGACTGGGAGAATACATCTCAAAGAAAGTTATGGCATCATCTGGAACTTCATGCCATATAAAACCATGGCTTTTACTACTCTTTAGGACCTTCAGCCTACAGTGGCAGGATCATAACCCAGCTTCTTGTGATTGCTGAGCTGAATGACCTGCAAAATCACACCCTCCCCCTGCCACCCCATTGGCCATTTTTTCACTCTTCTGCAAAAACATACAAAATATTTTTTCAAGGTGGGGTGGCTAGAGGTGCCTGTTGCAAGACAGCTGGACAAAAGCAGACTGGCCCCAAATCCACTTGTGCTTCACTGACTAATTGCATCAGAATGTGGACAGAGACAAGCACTCAGAATGCATTTATCCACATTCAGCCCTAATTAGTGAATTAGTACTTCATACTGCTTAGTCACCTTAAGTGGCAAAGCAGGGAAATGCTTGACTAACAAGCAGAAAGTTGCCGGTTCAAATCCCCACTGGTACCTTATTGGGCAGCAGTGATATAGGAAGATGCTGAAAGGCATCATCTCATACTGCGGGGATGAGGCAATGGTAAACACCTCCTGTATTCTACCAAAAGAAAACCACAGGGCTCTGTAGGCACCAGGAGTCGAAATCGACTTGACGACACACTTTACATACTGGCTGGTCCAGAACAGAGCATCTGCACCCCTTTCTCTCCCCCCATCTTCATTTCATCTCCATCCCTTCAGCCCCAGTCTGTTCTCCCTCTCCCCATCCGATTACTCTCACCGCCCTCGGGCAGTGGTTCCCCTCCCTGGTGATTAACCTCCCTACCCATCTGTCCCCAATGCTATCTGGCATGCATGGGATTAGCAATGGATACGTTTAAGAATATATATAGCTGGCCCACCACCTCCTCCCACCTGCCAACTCTTGACAGCGGCCACCTCCTCTGGCTGAGCTGGACTGCCTTCTTCTGTTCCCGGCAGCTGCCGGCTGGCAACCCTGTTTTCTCCTCCATCCCCATTGCTAGTCCAGCAGCTGCTCGCAAACTCTCGTGAGATCTGCCACATATAGGATTAGCAACAGGTAATTTATATAAAACTAGCCGACCCCGCACAGAATATCTGTACGCTATTTGGGTTGCCCCCCTACGTCGGCTAACCCAGCAGCCGGATGGCCATGCCCCCCCCCCACCGCCCCCCCCCACTTGCCTCCGGTGTCGTTCTCCGCTTTGCCCGCCCCACGCTCTTCAGGGCGGCCAGGCTTTGTCTCCTGCCGCCTATCCCCCCCACACACACTCTTCAGGAGCTCGCCACCTTACCACCATGGCTGGGCCCGAAACCACCACCGCCTCGCCACTGGAGCCGAGTGTGCCACCTCCCTGTCACTGCCTCCCTGCCTGTTCCTTCATGCCGCTGCCGCATGATTCCTTGGAGTGGCCAGGCCCACTGCCGCCATCTCCTCGCCACAACCGCGTTTCCCCCCAGCAGCAGCCAACAGCCTCCTACAAGCCTCTGCCGCCCAGCCAATCCGGAGAGCCTCCTCCGCGCAGCCAATCCACTGGGTTGGTTGCCTGGACGCATCCCCAGGGGCACATCTATGAGGATATATATATATATATATGCTGGCTGATCCCTCACAGAGCATCTGTGCAGTAGTACACTCCCCTCCCGGCAAGCCCTCCCCCCAGCTACTACCCAGTCACTGGTCCCTGTTGCCCACCCGCTTCTCCACCCTACTCCCTGCCAGGCTGCTTCTCCCCCTCACTCCTCGCCAGACCACATTCCCCCCCAGGCATGGTTCACAGTTTCTGCCGCCACTTTGCGGCAGCCGGGCCCACCGCTGCTGGCTTGCAACAGCCAGGCCCGCCTCCACCAAGCCTGATGCCACCTCGCTGTGGCTGGGCCCGCCGCTCTATCCACAGCCTCCATGCTGTGGCCAGACTAGGCCATCACTGGCGCTGCTGCCCCCACCCCCTCCTCACAGCGGCCATGGGCCCGTCGCCATCACCTCGCCACGGCCGGGCCCATTGCCACCTCCGCAGGCTCCTTGCCGCGACCAGGCTAGGCCACTGCTGCTGCCTCCACCCCTTCCTCACACTCACAGCGGCCATTGCCAGTGGCAGGGCCAACCAGCATCCAGCCAATCAGGTACCTCTTCCGCTGGCACACATAGCCCTTGCCACATCCCCACGCATGGCATGGCTGGCTAAGAGAATTAATTATAACTAGCTGACGCACACAGAGCATCTGTGCGCTATTTGGGGCTGGCTGTGCTCTCCTCCCTCCTGCCCCACTCTCCCTTTCCCTCCCTCCTGTCTCCTCTCTCTTTCCCACTCACACCCTTTCCAGTCTCTCTGCTGCTTCCGTGGGTTTTGCTGCCACCGCCTCTCCCATACCTGGGAGGGCCTGCCGTGCTGTCTCGCCGCCGCCTCCCACCCCAGCGGCCAGGCCGGGCTTTTCCGCCGCCTCCCCCTTACTTGGGATGGCCAGGCCTGCTGTCCTGCCACCGCCTCCCACCCTGGCAGCCAGGCCGGGCTTTTCCGCAGCCTCCCCCTAACTCAGGATGGCCAGGCCTGCTGTTCCACCACCGCCTCCTACCCAGGCTTTTTTGCTGCCACTGCCACCTCCTCCCCGTTACCTGGGATGGCCTGCTGTCCTACCGCTGCCTCCCGCCCCCCAGCGGACAGGCTGGGCTTTGCCACTGCTGCCTCTCCACTACCCGGGACGGCCAGGCCTGCCATCCCACCGCTGCTGGCCAGCCAAGACTGCCACCTCAGGCTATTTTGTGGCTCGCTGCCACCATCCGCCACCATTTTTTTCTGAACTAATAGTCAGGGCAACAGATACATTTCTTCTCCCAAAGTCTAAGTGAGGGCAATGGGAGGCTTCCTTCACTGTTCATTACATCAACTCATAACATGATGGGCTACAGTGTTCTTTGCAAGGCCAGAGATCCAGTGGCGGCTGCCAGTGACCCTAAATATGGTTCCCTAACACATTGTGTATTAGGTTTGTGCAAAGCTTTGGCTGAAGCCAAATACTTCACAAAAGCCCACCTGGCATCACATAGAAGCAACCATCCCCACTGTACAGGGCTATGCTTTGTCTAGGGCTGCTGGGACTAAGGGAAACAGAGACCCAACACCATCTTAGAAGGCATGCACTAGAGCTCTGTGGGGAATGTGCTTGGAAGGACTACATTTTTTCATAAAGGTGGTACTCTGTTTTTCCTGGTGCTAGGAAATGTGCAATACTATGTAGAGGTCATTGCTGTGGGAAATGGCTCTCACACTGATGGGTGGTTTATTTTTGCCGAAGTAGCCCCCACTTGAAAAATAATGAAGACCACTGGGCTACATGGTTTTATGACATTCTGTATGGTGGGAACATAACCTGAAATGAAATCTTCAGTGTATTAAGTTTACACAACTGGAGACATACAAGAAGGGGAGTGGGAAGTGTGAAAGTAATAGGCTTTTGTGTGATCATCTTTGTGAAGTCTTAAATAGCAACTTTTGCAGTGAAAAAACAAATCTCACAAAAATGCGTATAGCAATATTTCCTGCACTTTCTCTCTCTCTCTGTTTTTGCTATTTTGCATATTCAGCAGGTAACAAAGTAAAGGTAAAGTAAAGTGTGCTGTCAAGTAGATTTCGATTCCTGGCGCCCACAGAGCCTTGTGGTTTTCTCTGGTAGAATACAGGAGGGGTTTACCATTGCCTCCTCTTGCGCAGTATGAGATGATGCCTTTCAGCATCTTCCTATTATCTCTGCTGCCTAATATAGTACCAGCGGGGATTCAATCCGGCAATCTTCTGCTTGTTAGTCCAGCATTTCCCCGCTGTGCCACTAAAGGTGACTGCAGGTAACAAAGTAGCAACCATCAAATTACAGAGAATAAATCTGGTTTAGCACAACGGAACTAAGAGGCAATGTTTACAGATAAACTGACATTCATCATCATTAGCTATTATTTTACATTTTGCTTTACATTGCTAGCCAGCCGCGGCATGACACAGTGGACACGCAGTGCATTAAAGTAGTTAAACAGAGTGATAATTATTACAATGGTATCACTGGCATGTATCTTCAGAAGCAGGAAGGGAACACTTTAAATCCATTTCCTCTGCAGATGCTGGCAAAGACTTGTTACAATAGAAGTTAAGAACATTTTAAAAATGTAGAAAGTGTTAAAGGGTATAAATTTGTTTTCTGTTTTCAGGGAGCAGATGATGGTATAGAATAAATTTGACATGTCTGTCAGTTTGTGGTCATATTTGCTTATTTACTTCGTAATAAGTGACACTTGGCATCTGGAACACAGTTTACTTTTGTACTTCATAGCACTGAGAAGCTATAAATTTTATTGTTTCCAGCTTTTAAAATATCTGAAGAAACTGCAGGATACAACTATTCGTGAGAGAAATGTAATCATTTATGGGATCATCTGGGACCTCTGTCCTGTATGATTAATATCTGTGACTTTTTGATTTTATTTTTCTATTTTTAATTGATTTCCCTCTTCACTGGATACAATCTAGTTAAAGTTAGTCATAACAAAACTCAGTTTAAATCAATGGACTTAAATTAGTTGCAGCCAAGCGTTCATTGCTTTCAGTCGGATTGTGGTGTAACTAATGCTTCTGCTCTATTTCCAGAAAGTGATTTTTTGTTTGTTTGGAATGTTATGAAATTTAAGGGAATGTTACAGGCAGCTTCAATTAGGAGAAGTGGCCAACAAGTAGTTCTGTTATTTATCCAGAGCCATCACTGTCTATGTTATATGGAGTTCAGCAGAAGGGGTGGCGAGGGGTCTCACAACAGCTAGATTTTTCCCTCCAAGAATCTTAATATTATGAAAAAGGAAATGACTAAAATCTCAGATATTCTGGATGAAAGTTCTGCTACTAAATAAGTTTCTTTTAGTATCTAAAATTCAGAAACACCATGGGCTGTAAAAAAAAAAAAAAAAGAATGGCTTACTAGAAAGATGAATGGCTGATATAAAGTGGGTTGGTTTTTCAGGAAATACAAGCTATTAGAAATTTCACTATCACTGTCTCTGTTAAATGATATAGCCTTAAAAATCTGCTAAGAGGAGCAGGCCTGTGATTTGAATGGGGAGGTAGTTGAGACAGGCCAGGGCGAGTGTTTGGCGCAGGAGGGGCCAGCAGGGCCAGGTGATCTTTGGAGAGAAGGGTCAGGATCCGAGCCAGAGATTGAATGGCCACTATCTCCTTGAGGATGCAGGCGAGAAAAACGTCAACAGCAGGTGAAGGAATTACGGAGAAGTAGTTGACTGACAAGAAGGCAGCAGTTTCTGGATTAAATCTATGGCAGCTGGTGGGGGTGGAGTGTTGATTAAGTGCACGTGCAAATTTGGCAGCCTGTGCCTTGAACAAACTGCTGGAAACAACATGTCTAATTCGCTTTGAACTTTTGTCAGAGAGATTGTGACTCTGGAATTTGGGCCTCTGAAGTTTTCCTGGAAAGCTGGAGTTATCAGATATGTACTGGGACTTTCACTCTTCATTTCTGTATTCATGGTGAGACTGTTAAAACTCACCATTTATCAGTAAAGCTGAAACTTGAGCTACTGGCTATTGTGTCATAAATTTCTGATCAGCTTCTCCAGTAGAGTGAGCTCATGAGACACACACACACACACACACACACACACACATACACACACACACACACACACACACACACTTATTTTATTATATAATGTAAAAAGAGGTTCTATGCTGTTCCCAGGCATTCATGCCCTTTAAAAGTTTCCCACTGCCCAGAATAAATTGGCATTCCCATCTCTTATGGCAATGGGGTGTGTAGAATGGTAATATTTCCACTTGTCAATGCATTTTAAATAATTCAGTAATCAAATCCAACTTGATTTAAGATGAGTTAATGCGCTTTCAATTTATGCTCTAAAAAGCTTGAAAATTACAAGTTAAGATGCCCATTTTAACTTCCATGCCATATAAGCTGTAAAGACTTTGTACGGTCTCATGCTGGCTTTACAAATTCATCTCCATGCACCCACAATTGCCTTAGTTGGACATTGGCCTGGGGTGGTTCAGCTGGACATTCAGCTGGACATTGGCCTGGGGTGGCAGAAATTCAATAGGTGTGGCTTCCCTAAACATTTATTAGCAATGTCTCTGATGAATTTTTGCCTGATGCATCTCTACAAGCCAAAGTGCTTCTCCCAAATGCCGCCTAAAGAAAATCTAAGCACTGTAGAAAAGAGAAGTATGGGCTTTTACCCATGATGGCTAAGTGAACTCTCTATATTGATAGGCAGTGTACCTCTGATTAATGTGCATGTTTAAAGGCAGAATTCTAGTTGCTCATAGCGGCCAACATTCCTCTGATGTAGAAGCCCCATATATAAAGGGACTACCCCGAATTCAAGTTGTTTGTTGGGGGAAATAGAGTGTTGGTGTTCGCTTTCTACACTTCTTTGGAAGTCCCAACATAATCTAACTGAACACTGTGGAAAACAGGATGCTGGGCTAGATGGATGGTTTCCTCTGATTTAGGAGGGCTCTCATCTTCCTATTAAAAGTGCACTACACAAAAGTGCACTATTTCCATGGAGGAGATATATAACAGTGGCTCTTTCCTGAGCTGGTTAAAGGGAGCCTCCATAATCAGAGGTACTATAACTCTGGCCAGATTCAGACATAACGGGGTACCAGAGGCAGAGCAGCCAGAGGTCCCAAACCTGAATGTCCAAATGAGGGAAACAGCAGTTCGGACTCCAACTCAAACCAAGGGTTCAGTCACCAAACTCCCATTTGAACCCTCGGTTTGAAGTGAGTTTCGCTGCTTGAGCAGTTTGCGGTTGCCTTCATTATGTCCGAATTCAGTAATGGAGCAAGCCTTCCCTGGGACTGAAGTTGAGGGAAGGAAGCTCCTCCCTTTCTCCATCCTGATTGGTTCTTGCAGACTGTAGAGATGAGGCCAGCTCTTACATCTTAATTCAGACAGTTAAGAGCTGGGGGCGGGGGAGCAGAACCACAGGTCCATTGGATGCTGGATTTTGTGTTGTCCAAATTCGGCCTCTGTGTCTGTACTGCCACCTTGCATGCCCTCACACCATCTTGTGTGTCCATAGGAGGGTCCTGCCACCTTGCTGCAAAACAGAATGAGAACAATTTTGTATGTGTCTGAGTGCTCCTACACTCTCCATATCAAGCAGCTAAGTTCAGAACCAGGAAATCACTCTGCAGGGTTTGCTCTTCCCAACTATGACGTCAGAACTCTCAATGGGAAAATCACTGATCTGCACCCTTAGTTGGTTTTACTCTGTTATTAAGGAGACCTCAGACTAAACTCAGGAAAGACTGGATGGGTTCCCCCCCCCCTTCAAAATATGGGATTACACTCCATCCTATACCTGAATTTTAAAGAACATGTAAAGGGTGTGTGTGCGTGTACATGTATTGTAAAGCAAAGACAGTGGGCAAGACCTTTTGGTTTCTGCCTCCTTCAGCTGCTATGATGTTATAGGAAAGGTAGAGTAGCTACAGTGATAGTTATGGAATGTCTCAGATTGGCTGCTGCTGAGAGGTCAGGGGCTGTCCTCCAGGCTTCCTGGGGCTAGTGTCCCAAGTGCGTGTATCCAAATGTTTCCAATTTCACTGCATATATATAAATGTTTCTGTTGGCAAAAAAGGTAGACATCAGGAAAATAGTTGCTTTCTAGAGTTTAAGGGTCAATTTTTAAGCTGCCATTTTTATATCAGATCTGCATCAGATTTGGAGAGGTGGTGTCACTGTCACCTAGCTGATGTCTGCAAATGTTCAGGCAAATTGGAGAGATGGTCTAGAATTTATGATTGATAGAGCTTATAATATTCAGAGCTTATAATGATAGAATGTTGGGGAAACTACATTTTCATTCAGGGATACAGTTTCCCCCACTAAGCATATGAGGAATTACCCCCTCATTTTACTGAACTCCCACCAACAAACCTAATAATCTATATCTCACTCTTAAAAAAAAAAAAGAGCAGTTGTCCTCAAGCTTCCCCTCTGCCTGCACCTCTTTCTTTCCTATATAGGCACTCCTGTCTCATGAGAGATGAAAGGCTGATATAGTGAATAAAGGAGATCAGCAGTGAATTCATAGAACTAGCTAGGCCGGGCACAGAGTATTTGCACCTCTGGCCAGGCCACCCACCTGCCGCCACTTTCTTCCACTGCCAGCCTGCACACCACCTTTTTCTTGCTCCTACCACTTTCTGGCTGCTACTTTCTGGCCAGCCAGGGGCTGGCTTCTTTTCCCGCCCACCCCCCACCCCCGCTTTTGGGTGGGAGGGCTTCCTCTCCCTCTTGCTGCCCCTCCCCGTTTCTGGTCAGCTGGCCCGCCCACTGCTTTCTGGCCAGTCAGGTGCCGTTTTCTTCTCCGCCTCCACCCCCTTCTGGCTGGTTGGCATTTTCTTTGCCGGCCGCAGCTGCCATTGTCCTCCCACCCATCCCATGGCTATCCGGCAGCTCTCACTAGAGCTGCCACACATGGGATTAGCCATGGGTATGCCTTAGAGAATTAAATTTATAGATGCCACCTCCTGTTCCAGTCTAACCTGGAAGCTCTTATGGTTAAGGAGGTCAGTGAATATTTGTACAGTAAAGGTCATGTGCTAAGCCAATTTATTTTTTGCTTCCAGAACAGTTACAGTCAATGAAAATTCTAGCTAGATGTACCTTTAAAATGGATCAGGCTCCATTAATCACACAACACAGAAAGATAGTAACCATTTTTAAAAGGCAACATCACCACCTCTCTAAAAATAAAAAAAAAATACATTTTTTGGTAACGTAGAGGATAGACTTTTCCTACAAAGTAATTCAATTTAGCCTTCTGCTTTAGGCATTTTCTCACAGCAATAAGAAAGGATTATGGCATGTATTTCTTCCTTACATCAGCAGGAGTTGTGAAATTGACCACTTATGTGGCACTTTTTGAACATCTCTCTTGCAGATTTTGTCAAAAGATTAGAAATGGGAACATTCTAAATAAAAATAGGCAACCACTTAACTGTTTCTATACAA
Source organism: Hemicordylus capensis (assembly GCF_027244095.1). Classification (NCBI taxonomy): domain Eukaryota; kingdom Metazoa; phylum Chordata; class Lepidosauria; order Squamata; family Cordylidae; genus Hemicordylus; species Hemicordylus capensis. The sequence continues at coordinate 109,776,303 of NC_069662.1, forward strand.
CAAATGCTAAACAAGTATATCTATCTTGACATTTTCATAACTTTAAGATGCTTATTTTCTTGCTATTTGTACATTTCTCAATATACATAATTACTGGCATAGAACTGAGAAAGTACCTACATCAGAAAACATATCAGCCATTTATATCTTACTAACAAAATTATATATGGCATGATTACATCAATGTCAATAAGTTTTAGGCAAGTCTAAATTTCCCATTTCAAATTCCACATTAATTTCTCTGAAATGTAATCAGGAATAATTGTTGACTCATCCTACCTGTGTGCACATATTGGAAAATCTGTTCACAATCTACAGACCTGGGAATCTCTGTTCAATGTATTACATAAGCATGGTAAGAAAAGCTTAACAATGCAGGGGATCCTATATTATAAATTATTCAGGCAGTTATACGTTTCAAAGAATTTAGAGCTGAATGAAATGTCTCCACACGTGAGAGGTGAGAAGGAGGGCAGGATTCAGCACTGTTGTTAGACATATACAGATGGAGCAGTTGGGCTTGGCTGAGTTAGGGACAGTGTTTTGTTTATATTAAGCTTTACCTTTGGTTTAGTAACGCTGTGGGGCACTGGAAATGGCATTAAGCCCTAGCTTTGTTGCCTGATTTCTTTCCAGTAGGCTTATGGGATCACCCGGTATTCCATGTGTAGATCCATGTGTCCGTATGTGTGTCCCCCGCTATCAGATTTGCAATACCTAGACCAATATGAAGCAAATCCGGTACAGTTCTAGGTACACATAGAGACACCTCAACGGCATCATTTGGGATGATGTCATACACCCCAGTTTAAGATGGCAGACACGTTAACATTTGAGGTGCAAGTGAGCTAACTTGTGAACTGCCTTACCAATTTGAACCAAATTTGCTACAGGTGTTGGACACATAGGGATGGCTCAATGACATAGTTTAGGATGATGTATCCACCCCAATTCAAGATGGCAGACATGTGAATGTTTGAGGTACAAGTGGGCTGGACTGTCTAACTGATTTGAATCAAATTTGGTACAGTTGTAGCAAGTGACACACAGGGATACCTCAATGGCATAGTTTGTGATGATGTCATCCACCTTGTGTTTGAGGCGCAAGTGGGCTAACTTGTAAACTACCTAACCAATTTAAACCAAATTTGAAATGTGTAGGGACACATAGGGACACCTCAATGGCGTAGTTTGTGATGATCTCATCCACCCATTTCAATATGGCAGGCACATAAACATAATGAGGCACAATAGAGCTAATTGGTGGACCATCTAACCTAATTTGAACCAAATTTGGAACAGTTGTGATGAGTGACACACAAGGACACCTCAACAGTGTGGTTTCTAATGATATCATCCACCCTGATTCAAGATGGTGGGCATGTGAATGTTTGAGGTGCAGGTGGAACTGATTTGGAGCAAATTTGGTACAGTTGTAGTGAGTGACACGCAGGGACACCTCAAACGCACAGTTTGTGATGATGTAATCCACCCCAATTCAAGATGGTGGACGATTTAACATTTGAAGCGCAAGTGGGCTAACTTGCGAACTACCTAATCGATTTGGACCAAATTTAGTCCAGTTGTAGGGATAGTGAAAGGCAAGTAGGCAGATTAGTTCTTACTAGAACAACTTGTTCTTTCTGGAATGCATCAAGGAGTGATTCTACATCATTTGGGAAGGAAAGTGGTCCAAACCAAATGAACGAAAATAATAATAATAAAACACTGCCTCTCTGTTTTGCAAGCTGAGCCAACCCATCAGTAAATGTCAAATTTGGTGAGGGATTCCCCTGAAAAGTTCCAAAGCCATATTGAAACTGAAGCTTGCTTCCTCCAACTATCAAAATGATCAGGGTTGATTTGATTTAAATCAAATCTATTTAAATCTTGCTTTAAATCAGTTCACAGAAGGACTCTATTTTAATTATTTAAATCCCCAATCATCATTTTCTAGTAAAGTACATTCTTGTTGTCTATTATAACCTTAATGCATATTCAGAGATAAATGTAGATTTCATTTTTAGAAGGTAGGTACACACTATAATAGGTACACACTTCTCATAATGCTGTTCCATTCAGGCAACAAGGCCTTACATTTCTTTGTTTCACTGTCTGCATTTCATACACACATGCCTGACTTAGCAACAGAAACCTGATTAAAATATTCCCAAATGGGGGCTCTCTTACAGCCTGCTGCCATGATAGGTGTTTCCTGTCTACAATGGAGAATATACTCCAAAAAGGTTTTCTCAGGATTGCATTAATAGGTTTTATTCACTTTTGTTTTCACTTCCTATCCCTTGCATTTATATCCCTTTCTTTTCTGTTGCATTTTTATCATATCTATCTATCTATCTATCTATCTATCTATCTATCTAACCTGCAGAATAGGATTGATCAGGTATGTTATCTCTCATACCCATATACTGCTCTTAACATGTTCATAGAATATAATTTGAAGTTGTGATTAATATTCATGGTGATATCTTTGTCTTAGGTTCTTTTTTTTAATGAATTGCTTTTTAAATTAAAATCCAGTTTTAAATATCTGGTTGTTGTTGTTGTTATATCATCCATTTTTATCAGCCCTGAAAATATTTGTGAATTATAGATAATGGGGACTACTTTAAAAGATAATTTTATTGAATATATCAAACGTATGTGATGAAGGCAAGATAAGTTGGGTCTGTGTTTTATTCATTTATTAGCTGAACCCGCACAGATCATCTGTGCACTGAGACTTTGTTGCTCTCCTTGCCCCCTGCCACAGCCCCTCCTTTACTGCTCAGTGTCAGTCACCCACTGTCTCTCGCTCTCTCATTTGCCCCTCCCTGCCATTCACTTGCTCACTCCCTGCTTGCTTGCTCACTCGCCCCCTCCACACCACTCACTTGCTCACTCGCCCCCTCCCCACTGCTCGCTCGCTTACCCACCAGTTCCCTGCTGCTCACTCACCCCCTCAACCCCTCCCCGCCACTCACCTGCCCTCCCCCCTCCCTGCTGCTCACTTGCCCCCTCCCTGCTGGTTGCTCTTTCACTCCCTGATCACTCTCTCACTCACCCCTCCCTGCTATGCTTGCTCACTCGCCCCCTCCCCGCCACTCACTCGCTCCATCACCCCCTCCCCACCACTCGCTTGCTAACTCACCCTCTCCCTGCCGCTTGCTCACCCATGCCCCCTACCCGCTCTTCTTCCCTGTCTGCATATGGAATCCCCACTGCCCAATCACCACGGTGCTTCTGTTCTGTTACCTCTGATTGGTAAAGCACTGTGTGGGCTGGGCTTACCATGTATGACCTTAGTGTATTATATATATATTGGTGCAAACACCAGCTTAGAAAATTATTGATGATGCAACAAACATGTTGAAACTGAACTTCAATATAATCAGCTGAAAAAACCTAGCCTGTGTAAATAAAAATACAATTCATACCTAAAATCCTTATTAATTGTTACCATAAAGAAATATGAAGTGGCAGAATTGCAGTCTTCCCATCAGTGCACCAAATTTAATTTATGTTCAGTTGGATTGGATAAGATTTCCCTTTTTATTCTACAAGATATCCTGCCTCTATTTTCTTCCATGCACTAGCAATGAGTTCTGCTGCAACATTAAAACTGCAGTAAAGAAACGGAAAAGAGGAGCATTCCGCTCTACTAGAGTTAGCGTTAATGATGTCAGCAAATCAGTCTTTTGAGAATGAAGAGTCAGCACAAGCCACTAGCTTGTGTTTTACAAGTTCCTTTTTTGGCTTCATGAGTGTAGCTGATAATAGAATGTTAATAAAATACAAATGTGTATACATTTCCCACTTGGCTGCCTAAACAACAGAATGAAGGTCCATGCTGGCTTGGCTGTCTTAAAGTCCATGGGCAAGACTACTTACAGCAAATTTGCATCCTGAGGAAGACAGACTTGGTATTTCCTGCTTTCATAAACCCTGGCTCCAGCCCAAGCTCCACTTACAATTTCTGGGTCCCCATTAACTGTTTTACATTGCAGTTAGTAGTTTCTGGTTTGTTTGTTTGTTTGTTTTTAGATTTATATCCCGCTTTTCCTCCGAGGAGTAAAACACATGCGTATTTTTTATCCTCACAGCAACCCTGTGAAGTAGGTTAGTCTGAGAGATACATGACTGGCCCAGAGGCACCCAGTGAGTTTCATGGTTGAATGGGGATTTGAACTCGGGTCTTTCCAGTCCTAGTCCAACACTCTAACACTATGCTCGCTCTTATTCGCAATCAGTATTGGGAATAGAAGATGCACAACATTATGGCACCTTAACTCCTAGGTTCTAGGCAAACGTGACTTTCTGCTTCTTCTTCTTCTGTTATTCCTTCTCCTTCTCCTCCTTTTCCTTCTCCTTTTCCTTCTTCTGTAGACCCTTCTCAGCACAAAGCAGTGACTTGGGGTGATGGAGAAAGTCACAGAATAGTAGCTCATAAAAAAATTTACATCTCAGAATAAAGATTTTTTACATCAAACCCCTGAATTACCAGAGAACTTTGTTACAGGACAGGAGCGCAACAAGAAAAGCTGCTTTGTGGGATAAGAAACTGAAGCAAAATGAATGGGAGGGAGGGGAAAAGCATCTCTGATCACTCAGATTAGAGAGGGTAAAAATGGTGCAGCCATGCCTTCAGCCAGCTGCCGGTCCAATCTGCAGTATTGCCTGGAAGAGAAAGGAAGGAGAAACATGCCAAATCCCTGGAGAGCTACTTCAGATATGTAGTCTTGAGAGCCACCAGTAGCTCCAGAGCAATCCAATGCCTGCTCCTTTCTACTACAATTCAAGGTAGAACCGGTAACTAAGAAGCATAGGCCATTCTCAAACAAGAACAAACTTGGTGCTTCACTTGGTAGCAAATTAGGGAACTATTTGTATCAAACAACTACATTTGATAAAGTACCTGTGTGGAGTTCCCTAGTGACCTGTAGATAATTAAGCAGTCTTTCTAGACATTCATTCATACATTCAGCAGAATATGCAATTCTAATCTTTATCATGATAAATGCATCATCTTGTTTATGTTTATTGATGTCATAGTATGCTCTGCATCAACTTCAGCTTCTTGTCTCTGCCCATGATTATGAGTAACTACAAAGATTGTTTTCATGCAGCCAGCTGAACTCATAGCAACATCTAGGCTGGTGGCACAGAATTGTACTAACTAGACAGTTTGCACAAGTTTTTCTTTCTATCAGAAGAAAGTTCAATAAGAAATTGGGGAAATCCAGCCTTATTACACTTTCTGGCTTGTACAGCTAGATGCAAGAGGGCAGTGTGTCATGTCTTTCTAGTGTGGAACATTATTCTGCTATGATAATGTCGACGTGATCCGGCAGGGGATGATTTCCAGACAAAACAGTCTGAGCACCTCTTATTTAGAAATTGCACCATACTACATAGAAGAAGTTTTTGACATCATGTGTTTTTAGTGGAAACACATGTACACCAAATGCCCCAAACCAAAACAATTATGTCAAAGCTCTCGAAGCATCAGGGAACACTTATTTGTGGTTGCCCAAGGGTTTTTAAACAAAAAAAAAAAAGTGCATTATCAAAAGCCAAACCATATATTTTCATGAAATTTAAATAATTTCAGTCCTGTGGACAAATAATTAGTTTTGGCCAGAAGGCACCAATTAACAAAAACTACTGTCAGTGTCAAAGCTCAGTCCTGAAAATTTGACAAGCCACAAGCAGACTATCTGTCACTACTGAGTAATCACAAGTAGCCTCCAAATATCTCTGAAGTATTTCTTTCTTTAAAATATTATACCCCACCTCTCCATCACACTACAACTTGGGTCTAAAATAAATAATAAATACAAATACAAATACACCAACAGCAAGATAAAGTGACAGGACCAAAAACAATTAAAACTGCATTTTATCAGGTTTCTAGTTTTAAAATACTTCTCTAAAAATAAGAGGTGTTTTGGTGTACTTTTTAAAAGCTCTGACAGGAGGCAGCTGACAAAGCACCTCTGGGAAAACATTCCAGTGTAGCTGCTGCAAGATAGGTAAAATGCTTGCATAGTGACTAACATTCACAAGCATGCTTGCAGCAGCATTCTGAACCAGTTAAAGCTTCTGAACAGTTTTTAAAATGCACTATTCCAATTTGGATATAACCAATATATAGAAGCAGAGCTAGATCTGGTTTCTCCAGGTAGGGCCTTCTGAAAACCACAGCCAACTGGGCTTCCAGGAACAGTGGGGCATCCAGGAGAACCTCCCCCCCACAAAAAAACTATAAACTTGGTCTTTTAGAGGGAGCATGACCAGATTTATCTCACTTTACCTTTCTCAGGCTAGCAGTTTTACCAACAAAGAGCATCTCCATCTTATTTGGACCCATCCAAATCAGAATGGCTTACAGACACTGGTTTAGGATATCAACTGCCTCCCTGGTACCAGCCGATTTAAATGACAAGTAGAGCTGAATGGCATTAGCCCATACCTGTGTATTACCTCTGTAGCGGATTAAAGCCTTTGTCTCAGAGCAAGCTCATGTGAGGGAAAGAAATCATCCCCACTGAATCATCCCCGCTGAGCTGCCTGGCTAGGCTTCTCCTAAAACTATTCTGTATTCTCGGTAGGTTCAAAATGCTGCCACCACCACTGCTTTTGTCTACAGAAACTCTCTGAGCTTTGGATGGGATAACCCAGGGGGGAAAATCTCTCTTAATTTGGCTCTTAATTTGGACAAGTATGAACATCTTCCACATGCAAGCCTACACGTGGTGAGAAAACTGATAGATGCTGGACATTTGAAGATGTGTTTGCATCACAGAAGTCTCCCTTTGCCCCCCCCCCTTTCCTGAGTTAAGAACCAACTCGGAGAGGCTTGTAAAAATGAAAAAATGATTTAAAATAGCTTTATTCAATTACTACAGACTACTTACATCTGAGGCTTTCTCAGCTTTTAGATACAGTTAAGAATACTTGGAAGGATTACAAAAATAGGTTGTCTTAATGCACACTTAAAGTTTACAGAGGCTTTTGAAATGCCCAAGGTGTATTGAACATAGGCTAGTGTTTCTTTTTTCCCAATTACATTGCAGGTAAACTATAATAGAACAGTATCCAGAATATGCAGAGCACACACACTCAAAGCAATATAACATCCCTAATGCCCAGTCTGACTAAACAAACTATTCCCTATGCTAAACTTCCCAAAGCCATAAACCCTGGTTCCTTGCCTTGAATTTACCAAATGATGAGAATTTAAGCTTCCTGCCTCCTGTCTTTCAAGGATCTGCAGAGTTATTCTCCTGAAGCCAACCTCCATGGCCACATGTCCTCCTAAGCACCTCCAGCGTAGCTTCTTCTAACAAAGAACTCCCTTCTTCCTGGCAACAGCTCTCTAGGTCCCACCCACCTGGTGTGCTGATTGGCTGAACCCTGGAGTTCACCAGTCTGTCAGTCAAGACAGGGTTCACTTCCTGTTAACTCTTGTGGGGTGTGTGTGTCTGATCATTACAACTTCTCTCAGCTGTTTCATGTATGTATTGAGTAAGTAATCATTTTCATCCAGAATCGCCACCACGTGCTCCAACTTCATGTCCAGCAATGGCAAATTAGAGACTGTCCAAAAGTTATTAAGGGTGGTTGGGTCCACGGACAGTTTTTTCAGAAGGGACCTAATGACTGTACCATTCAGCAGAGGAGCCATATTCCCCAGTTTCAGAGTGGAATTTACCACTTCTGCAGCCTAGGTTCCCATCCCAACCCTCAACAGCAACAAAAGGCAAGGATCAACCATTCAAGTTTCAGACATCCACCTTTTTGGGCAACACAATCTGAAACCTATTTAGTGTAATAGGATCAGGCAACACATGGGGAGTGCTGAATCCTGGCTCGGAAAAAACTTTAGTGTTCACTTTGGCACAGTTAGGCATACTAAGCAATTTTATTTGCAAAACACAAAGCAAATTATCACAGCAGGCTACAGGGTTTTCTGTGATGGTCCTTGGAGCTTTCATTTAGAGGTTGTAAAAAAACAACACCACAACAACCTCAGAATAGCTCCACTGGATGACATTGAAGAGATGCCATGGTGATTTTTTGGGGTATAATTTCCTATATGTGCTTTAGCCTGTGTTGGTCATATTTACACTGAATTTTCCATCGATTAGGGAGAATGTAGTCCCAAGGTGTCAGTCAGTGCAACATTCAGACAGCCATAGGACTCAGTATTGCTATGTGCCAGATCCCCATTAGCCTGAGTGGTGAGAAGTTCCATAGGATGCAGCACCACTTGGGTTTTAACTTCCTTTGGAAAAGGGATTTCCATCAGCTTTTAAACATTTGGTTTATTTATATACAAACTGAGCATGAAATAGAGCAGCCCAACAAGTAATCAACAGGTCACACTTTCCAGAAAGCAAACCCTGCCCCCTATGGTACTTCAGCTTCCTTCCCAGTTTCTTCATTCCAGCTTCCCCAACCCTTTGTATATTCGCCCCAGCCTGAAACCTACTACTACTGTACTTTACACCAAACACTCAGTCCTAAGGGCTGGGGAAGGATGAGGCACTCTTTACAGCTGTCCCTCCCATCATGTGAAACATACATCACTTCTTGCCATCTTTCAGGACACCTTCAGAGATTACTCACCAAGCATCAAACATGCTTACAGGTGTCAAAACAAATATCAAGTCCTGACCCGGTATTGTCACTCACCCCTCGATCTCGCTGCTCATGGTTACAGATCTCTCTGTTCATGGTATTTTTGTGAAAAGGAAAGTGCTGTAAACATGATGGATGCTGCTTCCATGATCAGCAACTTCGGGCCCACTCCACACACTTCCAGCTTTTCCTCCTGCACTTTCTCTTTGAGGTTCAGATTGTCTCTTTCCACAGAATTTACTTCCACCTTGAACTGCACATTCACCACCTTCAAATCATTTAGATATTTTATTCAAATATTTATTTTGTTTTTCTTTTCACAGACTTTTCAAATCTTGAAGCTTTCCTTCCAGATTTTCACTCTCAATGCTGTCCTCTTTCTTAAAGTTCAATGGAGCACTTACCTTTTGCCTTTCTGCTGTGTGTAGCTTTGGCAGGTCTTTTAGGTCTTTGTAATCCTTTTAGGTCTGTGTAATCTATCAAAAACACATAATTTACTTTGCTGGTATAATCTTTATTACTAATAGAGATTGGAACTTGATTGGAAATAACTGGTTTAGCTGGTCGGGAATGTTGGAATCTAAACATGAAAGAAGATGGCTAAGCATTTATTTTTGCTAAACTATCCCATGGGATAAAGGTTTAGCCTTGTATAATTGTCTTAATGATATATTGGTTCTTAATATTTCTTACAGTCAGAATCAAAAAACTCTGCTGCTTTCTGTCCTTTATTAATGCCTCAGTTAATTTTCTTTAAGGCATTCAGTCTGGAATGTATTGTGTCATAATGTTGCATAATATCATACACATATGAAGTTTTGTTTTTCCTCTCTCAGAGTTAAAAGAAAAGTCAGTTCTTTTGAAAGCATAATTACTTTTCCATAGTTCTACAACAAGACAATTGAACTGAAAAGTAATTTCAAATATTATTGAATGCTTTGTTTTGTTAATAAAGAGAATGACATTAAACTGTGGTTTGGAGAGAGAGGATCAGCTATGGGCTAATAAAAACCAATGCTCTGAAGGCATAGGGTAAGACAGGTCATAACTGAGCATATTCATTTGCACCCACACCCCAAGGAGACACGAGACACAAGTTTGGTAAATAAGGGCCACAGTTTATTGAATTCTTAACTGAGAGATAGCAAAGTCTGGGATTGGTGCTCCACCCGCCACAGTGCAGTTCCTAAAGGCAGGCTGCTCACGCGGCTGCCTTAGCCTAGTTGACACAGGTGATAACACCTGGGCTCCAGGCAGCCCCATAGCCCTAAAGCGGAGGCTGCCCATCTTAGCCGACCTAAGGTCAGGTCTCTATTGTTGACAGCAACCCCCCAAAGCCTTTCGGAAGGATGTCGTTCAATAGAGTAGAAGGGGCAAGTCAGCATCCCTGATTCACCAAGCCTCATGGGATCTGACAGCTCTTCATGATGCCAAAACGCATAGCTAGGGTGTTCACCAAGGCTTAGCTGTTTCCCCCCACTGCACTGTGCCCGCCACAGCGGGTGTTAGCCTAGCTTAACACCCCACACCTCCCACCAACTGCGAGGTATAGCCACCAATCCCAGCCGTAGAACCTCCAGAAATATCTTCATACCTTCTGGGGAAAGGTGTATGCTGTTGGCCCTGTAGAGGCTGGGCTGGGAGAATACTATATCCATATGAGGTAAGCAGCTGCCACTCTCGGAAGCCACAAACTGGGCCAAAGCTGAGTTAACTTTCCTTCCAGCTCTCCCAATTTTACCCAGCCTAAGTGTACCCCTCTATACCCTGTGCTGCATCAGGTGTTCCGGGGAGGCAGGCCACCGCTGACCCACTCCTACTTGGGACCTAAAATGCCCTGACTTTTTTGTCATATGCAATGTGAGTCCCTGGAGCCAAAGAGGACTCAATTGCTCTACTGGCCCCTATGCGCCAAGGCTCCACAGCCACTCGGACATCTAGTTGGGCTGGGGCGCAGCTTCCAGGACCAGCTGGTGAAAACGTTACACCTGAAAGTGAGACAGGGCATCCGCAATCCCATTTTGAACCCTAGGTACGTGGCTAGCTATGTATAAGGTGTTACTGTGCAGGCAGGTCAGCACGAAGACACGAACCAGACCCATGACTCGGGCGGATCTAGAAATCTGGCTATTAATGACATGGATGATGGTCGGGTTGTTACACCAGAACCTCACGGATGAGTCCCTAAAAAGGTCAGCCCAAATATGGACTGTGACTACAATGGGAAAAAACTCTAAAAAGGTGAGGTCCTGGGTGACACCCTGTCACACCCATCCAGGTGGCCATCGCTCAGCGCACCAGCGCCTACGGAAGTATAACCTGAAGCCGAGGCCATCCACCGCATCAGACTGCACTTGCAGGTTGGCCTCCACCAACTGGGTGCTACGCCAGAAGGACACACTGTTGAATGAGTCCATAAAGGATGACCAGAGTCTGATATCCTCCCGCATTGGGTTGATTACCCTAATGTGAAAGTGCTGTTCCTTAACCCCAACCGTGCTTCACAACGACGCCTCAAAAAGGCCTGGCTGAGAGCGACTACCCAGCAGACGAAGCAGGCACTGCAGCAGGCGCAGGATGTCCTTCTTAGCATGCGTGCAGTCATTGAGGAAGCCCCTCAAGGTCATAAGCTTTTCTGCAGGGAGCCGCGAGCATTCAGTCTGGGTGTTCAGTTCAATGCCCAGAAAGGTTAATCTAGTGGCAGGGCCTTCAGGCCAGGGGCACACCTTGCTCACTACACAAGGCCATGAAACTATGTACTGGCCATGAAACTATCTACTGTGGCCATGAAACTATGGCCATGAAACTATCTACTGATGGGCACACTGATTGGTGCCTGCCCCACCTGCAAAGAGAAAATTATGTAGCTAATGGGCCAATGAGAGAAGGCCCACCCTGCACTGAACTGCCCACTCCAACATGGAGCTGAATGCCTCAAAGGCGGCGCAAGAAACAGAGCACCCCATAGGCAAGGCCCTGTCCACATAATAGCTTCAATTAAACGCAAACATGAGGAGGCCAAAATCATCAGGGTGGGCTGGCAGTAGCTGGAAGGCTGATTCAATATCACACTTGGCTAGCAGTGCACTGCGGCCACACGTGCGCACCATGGCCACTGCCTGGTCAAACGAGGTATACCTGACTGAGCAGAGCTTGGGCGGGATACTGTCATTCACAAAGCTACCCCGAGGATAGGACAGGTGATGGATTTACCTATATTCACCAGTGGTCTTCTTTGGCACTACCCCCAGAGGAGAAACAGAGGAGAAGCGTGGGAAGAGGCAGGTTTTGAAATGGGCCGAGCACCCGACCAAGAGCCACCTCTTTCACTATGTTCCTTGCATGAAGTTGATATGGAGAAATAGATTTGGATGTTACCAGCATATTGATAACACCCTGCACCAAACCTCTTAATGATCTCTCCCAGCGGATTCATGTAGATGTTAAAGAGCATTGAAGACAGTATGGAGCCTTGTGGAACTCCAGACATTAAACCCCACTTTGCAAAGCAACAGTCTCCAAGTGCAACCATTTGGAATCTGCCACAGAGGTAGGAATGGAGCCACTGTAAAACAGTGCCACCCAACTCCAAATCCTTCAGGCGACCCAGAAAGATACCATGGTCGATGGTGTCAAAATCTGCCGAGACATCCAAAAGGATCAACAGAGTCACACTCCTTCCGTCAGTACCCAATTGAAATTCATCCATCAGGCCAACCAAGGCAGTCTCAACCCCATTACCCGCTCGGACACCATGTTATGTCTGTGACAAGCATGCACAAGTTTCATTACTATGAACTTCTTACTATTTGATGATGGCAACTGAGGAAGGGACACAAGTGAAGTCATCAGATGGCTGTTCCTGCTTCAGCTGGATTGTTTCCATACCCCCACCCCTCCCTCCCTCCCTCCCTCCCTCCCTCCCTCCCTCCCTCCCTCTCTCTCTCTCTCTCTCTCACACACACACACACACAGTCTTCTACAACTGTCTTGAGTATCACAAAAGGGTGGAAAGCAGTCAAAGACTAAACTGTTGAATTTCCCTCCTCACCACATGGTTGTTGAACACAAATTGACCTGAGGTGAATTCATCCACTGCTGAATTGTCTCCATGGCCACAGAGCCATAAAATATGGATTGCCCTGTGAGGAAATGGCAGGAGTTCTGCTCACTGTAGTTTTAGTGTTATAAAGTGTTATGTGTAATAATAATTTTAACAAGTTCTAGTAAGAACTAATCAGCCTACTTTCCTTTCACTGTCTCTACAACTGGACTAAATTTGGTTCATATTGAGGTCCACAAGTTAGATCTCTTGCACCTCAAATGTTCATGCATCTGCCATCTGGGATTGCGGTGGATGACATCATTACGAACGGCACCATTGAGGTATCCCTGTATGTCACTCACTACAACTGTACCAAATTTGGTTCAAATCAGTTAGACAGTCCTCAAGTTAGTGCACCTGTGTCTCAACAGTTTATGGTTCCATCATCTTGAATTGGGTTGGATGACATTGTCACAATCTATGCTGTTGAGGTGTCCCTATGTGTTCCTGCAGCTGTAGCAAATTTGGTTCAAATAGGTTAAATGGTTCACAAGTTAGCCCACTTGTGCCTCCAAAGTTCACACTTCCACCTTCTTGAATTGGTGTGGATGACATCATCACAAATGATGCCACTGAAGTGTTCCTGTGTGTCACTTATTGCTACTGTACTCCATTTGGTTCAAATCCGTTAGACAGTCCACAAATTAGTGCACATGCGCCTCAAAAGTTCACATGACCACCATCTTGGGTTGGGGTGAAAGACATCATCACAAAGTGCACCATTAGGGCATTCCTATGTGTCCTGACAGCTGTACCAAATTTGGTTCAAATCGGTTAAGCGATTTGAACCAAAATGATTAATGATTTGGTTAGCCCACTTGAGCCTCAAAAGTTTATGCATCCACCAACTTGAATCGGTGTGGATGACATCATCACAAATTACGCCGTTGAGGTGTCCCTATGTGTCCCCACAGCTGTACCAGATTTGGTTCATATTGGTCCAGGCATTGCAAAGTTGATGGGTGGGGACACATGGACGGACATACACACAGAGAATGCTGGGTGATCTCATAAGCCTACTAGAAGTTAGGCTAAAAATAAATACTACTACTATACATTTTAATCATTTTAATTGTTAATAGTTTTAATTGTTGCTTTGCAAACATTCTTAAAATCGGGTTATAAATATATAAGATAAATAAATTATACCGCTTGTGAGGTGGTCAATTGAAAACCAGTTTGGGGTAGTGGTTTGAATTTCAGTCTAGGACTGGGAAGTATTGGATTAAAATCCTCACTCAGCCATAAATCTCACTAGGTAATATTGGGCCAGTCCTTGTCACACGGCCTACTCTCCCTCAGTACATTGAACAAATGGAAGGTGTTATAGTCCAGGCCTGATTTGTATACTAAATATGTTCATTAGCTAGCATACAAGATTAGGCCTGTCTCATCAGTGTCACCAAGTGACCAAGTTCTTTTATATAGTGACCATGTAGGATCTGGGCGCAAGGAAGAAAGGAGATCAAACCAATCCTAAATGATTCAATGGGCTTTATTGAGTATAAAAGAATAACAACATCAATCAAGCTGAGCAAGAAGCAGAACATTCTATCAATATTACTAACAGTATTTCAACCCTAGCCATTCACCCAGTGTTCCTAACTAACATATGTGTGTGTATTAAATCTTCCTAGAGCCTAATATAATTCAGATACAGATGGAAAAAGGGGTGGGGGGGTGGGAGGTAAGGAAGGCTGAGGGCTGGCATGGTTTGGGGAGATCAGGAATTAGTAGAGGGACGAGGGGAAAGGAGAAGAAGGGGAAAGGATGGAGGGATCTAAGGCTTGTGGGGTGGCATATTACCCAGATCAGAGGCTTGAGAACGGTGGATCTTTCAGCTGAAGGCTTTTGGCTGGAGAGGCTTTTGGCTAGAGACAGGAGCTTTTGGATCAAGCATGCAGTTTGCTGAGAGCACGGCTGAAAGTCAGAGCACCATGGCTGGGGAAGTCTTGACTTCTCACCGCGCAGTGGAAGTCACAGACAGTTCCTGTCCATGCACAGAGTTCCTGCTTGTTGCCCCGCGGCTTAGCAGCAAACTCTGGGATTGCTCGTGAGCAGGTCTTGCTTGTAGGCACAAGATTGCTCGCTTTTTGTCCAGTAAGCCTGTTCTTTATAGTTATATTTTCCTTTGATCTCTCATAGAGTCTATTCAAATCTCCTCATCTTTTCCTGGGTCCCCAAAAGGGTGACAATGCTGTTACCTTCTGGATAATGTTTTTTAATTATTCAGGATATTGGCCAGTCCAGAGAGATCTTAATCTCATCTTCTGTTAGCTGCTATCCTGAGGAGAGGACATTGCCCAAGGCAAATCTGCATCCCTGAGTTGCAAATGGGCATCTTCTGTTGTCCCAGATTTGCTAGCCTGATTCCATGAGGTGTAAAGGTGTTAGTAAAGTAAGAATTAAAGTCTATAGGTGTTTTCTTTGTGTGCATTTACCTATGTTGAATTTCTATAGAGAGCAATTGAGTATAGCAGAGCAATCATTGACAAAGATTAACATAGATCTCTTGCAACAGGAAAGGGGAGATCAGCCTCTGGTCTCTTCCACAGACATTATCTGATAGTGAGTCACATTTTAGCATTTGGATTGTTCTGGCCTGGCTTTTGTGCTTCCTTGAGTACCCATCTCACAATACAATGCTGGATCGCCTCTTCCCTCACAGACCAGTTGAGATCTGGGGTGTCAATTCACCCTGAGCCCAGGCATTAGTTCCTGTCTTAATAAAATTGGAACCAGACACAGGCCTGAATTCCACATACTAAGGTTGGGGTACATGTGCCCCAACAAAGGAGAACCATGTACACTACCGAAGAGTGGGATATAAATGTAACAAGTTATATGGAAAACTTATTTCCTGCCCTCAGAACAGTGTCTGGAGAACAGAGTGGCTATAGGGAATTCATACATTTGCCATCTGTGTAAGAGAAGGATATTTATAAAAGTCATCATAATAGCAGCAGGGATAAAGCAGCTGTTTAAATACTGCCAGAAGCTATGGTACAATTGTTTATTTTGCAGGTTCTCTCATAATGTCTAAATGTGCACATCCAAGTGGATCTTCAAAAAAAAAAAATAGCCAGAGTGTGTGTGTGTGTAGAGGATGCTTATCTTGCAAAGGGGTGGTGGTGGGCTGTTAGCCTATTAAGTCCAGGCTCCAACATTACCTAGCTGCACCTCTGTTTGAAACCTCCCTTGTTAAGGGTTTCCTTATCTCTTCTGCCTTCTGCTCCTACTGCTATGATTCTCTCAACCAGATGCAAGTTCACTAGCACTTTTGCAGCCAAGTTTTTCTTTGAACATTTGTTTTCTAACAAAAAAAAGATACATTGGGAATTGTTCAAGGAGGCAGTTTAGCAGCTTTAAATAGTGTGGAATAATGTACTGAAATGAGGTCCTGCAGAAATTAGTTCAGTACTTTTTAGCTTAGAATATATTGAGACTGAACTTCGTTACTTTAGATCACAGATCTAAAGCCTCAAAGCGGCATGCAAAACAAGGTTGTAGACTGTTCAATGTGCTGTGTAAAACCACAATGAGCACTTAGTACTTAGTAGCAGCATGGTTGGCTTTGAAACTGAAAGTTGATCTAATGATTCCTGTTGAGTGATGCTTTCTGCTGTGTAAGCAAAAATGGTGAGTGAGAGCCCATTCAAAATTCAAATTGGTATGTTGAAAATCTGGGCCAAATACACTTGGCCTGAGCTATGCTTGTAATGAAGAGGCCATACTTCATTGCAAGGAAAACACATGGTGCAATTCATATTTATCAAACTATTGCTCAGTCCATCTTCAGCAGACGTGCTGTGACACTGAATGTGTAAATCGAATTGCAAATTGTACTTGTGGTGATGCAATCACATACACATGGCTTACACGACTAAGCTTATGTACGTGCAGTTCTCATCAGTTTGGCCATGTGACTCATCTCTACAATAACTTCGTACATGTTGGAGAACACATTAGACCAAAGTTAAACTGCTCTAAGTCCTACTGATTTAAATAAGATATAAGCATGTGCTTAACTCTTCCTTTGGAATCAATGGAACATGGAAATGTTTAACTTTGATTGGGTACTAGTTTACTAGTAAGTGAATTTTACTAGCAAAACTGTTTTTGCCGGAGAAGCATTTGGTAGAGTTGTAGCACGCAAGGACAAGGTAGTGCTGTAGAATCTGGAATATCATTGGTTTAATGAAATAGATTTTATTTACAGAGTGGCAAGTGCAGACTGCTTTCAATGCTCTTGCTGCTGGTTATTTTTTGGCCCTACTCAGTGGAGGCCCGTGAACACACCTCGTGGGGGGGGGGAGGCACCTTTAAGAGTAACTTAATTCGGTGCTCACCTCCGCTGCCACCAGTTCATCTAAGGCAGGGCTGCAGAACTTCGGCCTTCCACCTGTTTTCAGATTACCATCATCCCGAGTCACAGGGACTAATAGTCAGAGTTAATAGGAGTTCTAGTCCAACGTCTGCAAGAGGGGTGAAGTTGTGCAGTCCTGATAAGGTAAGGGGCGAGCCTGTTGCAATGGAGGAGCTACTGCTGCAAGCAAAGCCCAACTGAATGTGAAGGTTTTTGCCTGTGTGCAAAAACCCCAGAAACAAAACCTACTCTTCTCCTCAACAAATGAGAAAGCAGAGTTGGAAACGGCCATGGAGAAAGCTGGAGTTGCTATTCAAGTGCAGTACTCTGAGGCAGCAATGATTTCTTTAATAATATCAAGGTCAAATACACAGTAGGGCAGTTGACATGATCAGCATTAGGGTAGGAGAAGCCTCCTACCCTGATTCAGGAGTCCTGCATGTTCCTGATTTTCAGTTGTATGTCAGTTAAAAACAAGGCTGGAGGTGGGAAGCTTGATCCAAGGTTGGAGGCAGGAAACTTGATCCTGGCACTTCCGGCTACTTCTGGCCAAAGAGGGGACAGAGTGGCAGGGAGATATGCTCCCGCCCTGAAGGAACCTTGCATAAAGGTGTGCTAGTGGGGGGAAAGCGGAGGGAGTGGTAAGTGCAACCTTCCCTGCCCTTAAAGTCTGACTCCCCACACCTTTGAACCACCCCCACCCGGTCCCGTGCACATCCCTAGTCCCTTATGGAGCATAAGGAAATGAGTCGGGACAGCATGCTAGAGTCTTGTGGCATACTCAGGAAACACTTCTCTATAGGACTACTTAATTTCAATAGGGCTTCTGCTGAGTAATTTAGGATGTCAAGCACTGTTTGGAAGTAGTATTGCCCAGCCCTCTGCTACAGTAGTCCATGTGCTCTGAAGTAAACACACAATATGCTACAAACAAGGAGAAGTCGGGGAGTGGATGAACAGCTGTGGCGCTGAGGCAAGAGATGTTGTTCTTGCATGCCATGTCTTTGATAAGGATAGGGCTGAAAATGACTGAAAGAGAGCACATTTTGTAGAACCAAATAAAGAATTAAAAGTAGCTGAAGCAAGCAATCCCCCTTTATTCTTCTCCTCTTTCCGTTATTCAGTATGTCTATCTATCTATCTATCTTATATTAACATTTGAAATCCAGTTAACAAGTTTCCCAGGGAAATCATCAACAACTTGAAATAAACAGATTATGCTGACATGTTTGTTTACAGGGTGTGGAAATTTACTATTGCATTGATACAAGTCATTATTTGGTCATTGAATTATACCGTTCAGAATCATTAAGCATTACCATTTTATTATATTGCTTAAACCATTCTGCATTAAACCTTATCATATGCATAGCAGCTTGGCATATTCAACACAAATATGTTCATACTGAGGTGAGATAATTTACATAATTATTAACAGATCCCTTTGGGCAAGGCTGCTAGTTCTATCAGAAGTATTTCATTTCTTTGCAAAATGTTGCATGGCCACTTTGATTTCTTACAGACTGGGGAAATATCAGTCTCTTTATGAGATTAAAAAAACAGATAATCTAAAGCCAAAAGTAATTAGCAGACTACTTATAATTTAAAAGATAATCTTATTTTTCTTCTCAAAGTCCCTGGGTTGCTTAAATCAATTAAAATGTGATGATGTTTATTACATTCATATAAACTCAAACCCTGATTCTGCAAATAACATGTCCCCTCCAAAGAGTTCGGTTATTTACCTGCACAAGTAGTCTACTAAATGATTATACCTCCCAGGGCTGTCCTAATATAAACCAAAGAAGACTCCAGCCAAGTCTAAGGTAACCAAGGAAATATGTTGTTTAATGTTATCTTTGCTCTACTGCTGCCTGGATTAAACACTCTAAGAAGTTCCACACATAGTGAAGGACTGTAGTATCATAAATCTAGCTATCATCCCAACAATGCTGAATTTATTGTTTTGAACATGCTTAAAACTCACAGAAATTAAGTATTCTTAAGGAAGCACTGGATTAGAGCATCAATTTCAAATCCAAGATTAAATTGAATTAATACAGCAACATATTCCATTGAAATGGTACAGTATATCCTGGCAGAAGCGAAGAGAAGCAGACATTACTTGATGCTTCTGTATCCCTACTGATAGATATTAGAAGAAAAAATGTGTATAAAGCCCTTTGAGTCCCAAGAAGGGCAGGTGGGGAATTTGGTTGCACATGCTCAGTGAAGCTTTTAACTGAGACTCCTCCTCCTTTGGTGGAATAGTAGCATTTTCAGTTACTAATGATATCAATCCCACCTTAAGTGGCGCAGCGGGGAAATGCTTGACTAACAAGCAGAAGGTTGCTGGTTCAAATCCCCACTGGTACTATATTGGGCAGCAGCTATAGAAGATGCTGAAAGGCATCATTTCATACTGCATGTGAGGAGGCAATGGTAAACCCCTCCTGTATTCTACCAAAGAAAACCACAGGGCTCTGTGGGTGCCAGGAATCAAAATCAACTTGTCGGCACACTTTACTGATATCAAAGGGAGGCAGCCTTTCAGATATTAGACACTGAATAGTTTGATAAAAATGGCAAAGGAAAAGTTCACAGAAGCCTTTTCCTGTATGCTTTAGCTCTTTTTGGTTCAGAGGGTTCAATTTGAGGCTTACAAACTTGAATTCTTGCTTTGTAGACAAAAGGTCATATCAAACTGCAACATTTTGGATTCAGGTTGAAAAAGGAGTGGACGATAGCTACAATGAGATTTTACATTAAGTTTGGTTTCATGTAATTAAGATATCAGTAATGAAGATGAATGGTAGAATTTTGTGACACACTCTTGTGCAACATATGATCTACCTATCTATCAAATGAAATATTTGCTTCTAGCCATTCTTTAAGTCCATGAACTTCTCCTGGTAGTACCACAGGACAAATTACAGTTGATAGTTTTGTATCGTAAAAATGTATTAACATTTCTTGATTTTCTTTGTAAGCAGTACTCAGGTTTCTAGGGGTTTCAAACTGCACCAATTTAAAACTTCTGGACTGTGTGTTGGAACAGACTCTGTTGTTCTAAAAATAGGGCTGCTAGTGCTGCAGCAGTGTCTGGAATGTTTCTCTCAGGCACACCCTGACTTGGAATGCAAGCTCACCTGAGGCCTCCTGAGTGACTCCAGTCTCCCAGCACCCCTACAGGGTTACCTCTAGGTTTGAAGGGGTAAGTGCCCTCCACTAGGCTCCTTCCTATCTGCATGGCTCTTCTCTTACCTTGATGGTGAGTGTTGTGATGGACATAGGATTTTTCACCACCAGTTCTAGCATTGACAGACTAGCAGCAGTGATAGCAGCCTCTTAGCTGGCAGTCTCCAGCATCCATGCTTCCTCACTACAACAGGACTGCTCAACTTGCCCCCCTGCTCCAGCTGTTTTTGGACTACAGCTTCCATAATCCCCAGCCACAGTGGTCAATAGTCTGGGATTTGGGGAGTTGTAGTCCATCATCTGCAGGAGGGCTGAAGCTGAGCAGCCCTGCCCTACAATGTGTCCCACGTAGAGTTGCATGATGCTCCATGTGCATTGTGAGAGGGGGAAATGTGCTGGCCAACAACCACTGGTGATTAGCTAGCATGCTTTTGCTGGCCTGCTGCCACCAGAGGTCCCCTGCTGCCATCTCTGGGGAGGGCCAGGGTGTCCTAGCCACATAGGAGCAGGCCCACTGTATTTTCCTTCTTCTTCCCCTTTTATTGCAATAAGACTACAGCAGTGTATATGACATAAACAAGGATAACAATTGTATATGTGTATAACTGGGAGGGGGGATCTCTTAACCACCTAAAGGTGCAGCGGGGAAATGACTTGACTAGCAAGCCAGAGGTTGCCGCTTCGAATCCCCACTGGTATGTTTCCCAGAAACACCTATATCGGGCAGCAGCAATATAGGAAGATGTTGAAAGGCATCATCTCACACTGTGTGGGAGGTGGCAATGGTAAACCCCTCCTGTATTCTACCAAAGAAAAACCACTGGGCTCTGTGGTTGCCAGGAGTTGACTTTCCCAAGTATAACTTTAACATAATAAAATACAACTTTTTTCTAAGGATAGATCTCTCATCACTCCAAAATATAAACATTCTTGATGTAAATACTAGATTCCATATGTGGAGCAGACCCACTATAGCACAACAGTATATGAGGCATAGTGGGGGGCAGAGAGGGGATATATATACAGTTGCTGGTAGCTAGAACACTATTGCTGATCTGCTGCTGCCCAGGATGTTGGAAACCCCCTGCCTGCACCCACCATAATACTTGCTTACTAATATTATTTATGTACTCGACTTCATTATAATATATGCTTACTTATTAACATTTTCTATAGATAGATAGATAGATAGCCACAAACAAGGAAAGGGTTGAGGAAGGACTGTCTAGGCCAGGGATTCTCAACGTTGGTTCCCCAGATGTTATTGGACTTCAACTCCCATAATCCCCAGCCACAGTGGCCTTTGGCTGGGGATTATGGAGTTGAAGTCCAATAACATCTGGGGACCCAACGCTGAGAATCCCTGGTCTAGGGCCATGGTTGTCAGTTGCTGGCTGGACCCAATTCTCCCTGGGTGGATTCTCTCAGGGAATGATTGGCCTCAGTGATTGGCTTGAACCCTGGCAAGTGTTTGAAAAATGTCCTGTATCTTGATGCTGGGCCTGAGGCCCTATAAAAGAAAGCACCATGTACCTACTGCTAGAACCCTCTGTCTGGGCCTTGAGACTTGGTGAATAACTGTCTACAAACAGGGCAGATTGCAATCAGTTATACAGGAAGCAGGCTTTCCTTCTCAGAGCCAAAATTTAGGAGAGCAAGATCTAAATGGTAGTTGAGAATAGAGAAGCAGGGATACATGGTTTTTACATAGCCCAACACTTCTCTCAATGTTTCCTTCTATGTTGTCTGGATGAATCATTATCTGTAGAGAGGTTTAACTGTAAAGCTGTTAGTATTCTTGACAGGTCATTCTTGCCAGAGCTTGGTTGCTGTGTATAAAAATCTTGTCACAGAAGGTAAAGAATGATGTACACACAAAGCTATGAAGCATGAATTACTCATAAAAGGCACCTTTACTAAAGTGGCAGGATTCAAATGAATAGGGGTTATATACAAAATAAACTAGATATGTGGCCATGTATTATAGAAGGGCTAATGCTGCAGAATGAATTCTGAAGGTATGCAGTAATTGACAGTGATCACTCATCTCTGTGATAAAATGGCATTGGTTAGTGCTGCATCAAACCAAGATGAGTGAATAACAAAACTGAATTTGGTTCTATTTGTATGTGAGAATGCAATGGCTGTGTGCCTTTATAATATGTAAAGAGAGCTGTGGTCCATCTCTCTCTCTCTCTCTCTCTCTCTCTCTCTCTTTTGCCTAGCTTTGTTATTTTACAGCTTTGGAAAATGATATTACTATACCTTAAGTTTTATACCATCTTTTCTCTATCTGGACAGACACACACACCCATGGAGTTTGTGGAAAGAAAACCATGTGAGCAGCATGGAGCTGAATTTAGGATTTTCTTATGACTCTGTAATATCTCCTGGCAAGCCCACTGACAGCTGGTACACATGAAAGTAGGAATCTAACCTATAATGGATGCAGTTGCAAACCAGAGGATACAAAAGAAGCTTGAAGCTTGTTTCTTTAGGCTGCCTACAGGCTGCACCTTTGACTCTTGAAAACAGGCTATTCTCTATTTTATTCTAAGGCAAATGAAGAATCCTAAAATTGCTGAAATACCCAACTAACAAAAACAATGTATAAAAATTACCTGTAATGTAATTTGACACCATTTAATAATAATATCGCAAGTCATGATGTCTTTCACAACAATCGCTATAACCACTACAGCTAAAAGAATGAATAAAAAATGGTAAGGGCTCCAAATCCTTTGTACAGAAAGTGCAATGTTTCCTATAAAAATAGCCCTGAAGTCTGGAATCTTCTCTCACACCTCCACAGAATATTGCCAGGTAGTACTGAATCCAGTTCTGAAATAGAATAAAAATCCATCCCAAGTGGATGCTTGAATCTTGTTTCTTTAGGCTGGCCACAGGCTGCATCTTTGTCTCTTGCAAAGAGGCTACTCTGTATTTTATTCGAAGGCATTCACAAGTATTGATCCTTATGAAAAAGTTTGTCCAAGTTTTGCATGAGGTCTAAAGCATTTGTAAGTACTCAGACTGACCTGGCTCAAGGGCTTGCACTTGAGCTGGACTGGGCCCAGTTTGGCTCGAAGTTGAGCCTAACCTGCCCATCCAGTCTGGGGCCAGTTCAGGGTGTATTTGGGGGTGGTGGCAGACTTACTGCTATTGCCCGGCTCCGGGGGTGCTGTTGCGGCCACGGGAGGTCTCGTGATGTTCAGCTGGCCTCCCCTGGTCATTTTTGGACCATTTTCAGCTCAGTATGGGCTTCTCTGCGGTGGCGGTGGCCATTTGGGGGGCTGCCACTAATGCTAATGGCTATTTGCATGACACACAGTCATGCAGATGACCATTGGGCATGCACAACAGCCTCCAAAGTGGCCACCAACACTGCAGAGAAGCCAAAACCGGGTCATAATGGGGCAAAAATTACCAGGGAGCCTGGCAGGGGGAGGGGGGACATCAGGACACCCTCCTCATGGCCATGACAGCACCCCTGGGGCCTGGCAATGGTGGTAAGTCCACAATTTTTTTCATTAACACCCCCCCCAGCTGGGCGTGAATCAGTTTGGACTTTAGCTGGACCAGGCACAGCTCGAGTGTGTGCAGGACCAGACTGGACCCAGTTTAGTTCCACTCAAACCGAATCGAGGTTTCAGGTTTTGTGCACACCCCTACACTCAAGATGAGTGATGTAAAGGTCATTACATATTTGTTTTTTGGCGATGGAGGCAAGTTAGATTCTGAGTTTGTACAATCGTTCTTAAAACTGTGGGGATTCTGGTGGCAGGGGGGCGTGGGAATCCTCAACACCACTCTCTGAAGCAACAGGCCTCCCTAGCTGAGGTAGAAGGGAGGGAATAGGAGGACACAGAGTAGCAAAGTATATTGGGTGGGGGAGAATTTGTCACACATATATTTCTAAATAAAAATAACTGTGTTGTCCACACTAATCCTAAACATAAGAAGCTAGTTTAAAGTTCCATTGAGTAAGCATAAAGAGATTCTGGGAAAGCCCCAAGCTTCCAGTCATGGAAAGAATCTCTTCACACTTGCAACATTTGTCTCTGCAGACAAACACTATAAACATGTTCAACATGGGGGTCAAACTACTGTGTTTCTCAGTGCTAGGACAGGGCTTGCATGAACGCTCCTGGGGACACTGTATATGGGTACAGCATCCCCCTTAAAAAAAAAATTCTGTAGAGGGCTAATATCTGTTATATTACCCTATCTACATATTTGTAGGGAATTCTTGAGAGTAAATCCCATTTAACCCAGTGGGAGTTACTTCTAAGTAAACATGCCTAGGTGTGTTCTGAATGTAAATATATTGTGCCATGGGAAAAATAGTGAATTAATCACTGTGATAAGCAAGCAAATGAAACTAAAATCTAATTCTTTCCCCCCACCCCGCCAACGTTACCTTTATGTTGTAGTTTGTCAACTGCTGTGATACACAGGTGGATGTTGTTGCATCTTTGTGAAATTATTTTTCCTTTTATATTAATAAAAGATTATTATATCATATTGTATCGCATTGTGTTTTGTAATGCTTTAAGGAACTGGGTAGAACCCATCAGTCACACAAAAAGTAAAAGAGAGAGAATGAGTGATTCTGTGAGATCATGTGAAAAACAGAGTTAAGCATGCAAGACCTCAGGCTGCTTTCTGCAACCCACAGAGTACGTCACAAATGTGTAGGTGCTGATTTAGCAGTGGTGTGTGGGTTACAGCTGCTTGTAATTAGAGGCATATAGCAGGACTTTAACAATTGGATTAGAAAACTTTGTTTCAAGTATGGGGGATTAGTGTACTGATGGAGGAGATAATGAAAGATTAATAAATGGTAGTGCAGATTCTGGCAGCCAGCAAATGATTGAATTCTCACAGCGTTTAAGAAAGTTTTTATGTACACCCATGATGAATTGAAAAGTTTGTATGTTTCAGAGAGCAGGTAATGATTTGGCACTGAATATGCCCTTCTGTTCTTGAATCATAAATTTGGAAGTGGTTGACTTTGCCATGCAATTATGCGAATGGTTTTTTGAATCTTCAGAAAAGCAGGGAGATTCTCTCCAAGTATGCTGTGAAGAAATCTTTTACAAAGGATCTGCACCACAGGTCAGAGCTTGGATCTGTGGATTGGCATTTGCTTGAGGCAAAGCAAACAATGAAACATCTCTGTGGCTCACACCCAAGATGGGTAAACATAGTTCTTCACAGCTGCTCTACTTGTTGCAGCATGTTGTATGCTTTTTGGTGTCAAGTCGGATGTTGGTACCAAGTGTCTTATTTCTGTAGTCTATGAAGACATAATAATCCCAAGTTTCTGGTTCTGAGAGCTTCTGCAAAGACAGAACATGAAGTAGAAAGTTCTGATGTGCCTTATGCACCAATTCTCTTTATTGGACTGTGACTATCCAGATGTTTTGGAAACTTTTAGCTCTTTATACAGTAGGAATATTATTCTAAATCAAGGTTAGAAATGCTTGGAATAACTCTTCAAAATTGTGCACTGTTGCTGTTAGGCTAAGCTTTGATTCTCTTCAGCAGTGTGAGTACATCTGACTGCTGGTTTTATGTTGCAATTCTAGGGTAAAGTGATAGCTTGATTTTATCTGTGTTTCCTGTTTTTATGTTGCAATTTTATTGCAATCTAATTCTATCTCTGATGTTTTAATTCCCCATGTCTTCCAGTTTTTGCTTATTAAAATCCTTTGTGAATGTTGGTTTGTTACATAAGAACAGGCCTGCTGGATCAGGCCCGAGACCTCTCTAATCCAGCATCCTGTTTCACACAGTGGCCCACCAGATGCCTTTGAGAAGGCCACAGGCAAGAGGTAAGGGCATGCCCTCTCTCCTGTTGTTATTCCCCTGCAGCTGGTATGTAGAGGTATCTTGCCTGCCTCTGAGACTGGAGGTGGCCTATAGCCACCAGACTAGTAGCCATTGAGAGATATGTCCTCCATGACTTTGTCTAAGCCTCTTTTAAATCCATATAAGCTAGTGCCACATCCTGTGGCAGAGAATTCCTTGTTGTTGTTGTTATAAATTTTAATCCAAGGCTCTAGGGGCAGTTCACAACAATAAATACAATAAAGATTTTTAAAAAGCACAAACTGTTAAAACGACGATTCAAAACAATTGAAAATATTCAAAGATTACTAAAAGCCAGGCTAAAAAAATGCATCTTAAGGGCTCTTTTAAAGGCTGATAAAAATATTAAGCCACCGTCTTTTACTACTACTACTACTACTACTACTACTACAAATATTTATACCCACTCTTCAACCAAAGTTTACAAAGTGGTTTACAAAGAAAAATACATAAATAAAATGGTCCCGTCCCCAAAGGGCTCACAGTCTAAAAGAAACATAAGGCAGATACTAGCAACAGCCACAGGAGGGATGCTGTGCTGGGGCTAGATAGGGCCAGTTGCTCTCCTCTTGCTAAATATAAGAGAATCACCAGTTTTAAAAGGTGTCTTTTTGCTCACTTAGCAGGGGTAACTCAAATATCTACAGGGAGCACATTCCATAGCGCAGGAGTGATTACAGAAAAGGCCTGTCCCTGAGTCATCACCAGACAAACTGGCAGCATCCGGTTGATTAAACTTTGATGATTAAAGTTTACAGATTAAAATTCATGATTAAAGTTATAAGAAAATGGAAAGCAAACATTTTTATTTGTTTTAAATTTTATGGACATCTCTTGATGACCTTAATGCACAGTGGGGATCATGCAGAAGAAGGCGCTCTCCCAGGTAACCTGGTCCTAAGCCACTTAGTGCTTTAAAGGTAATTACCAGCACTTTCTATTTTTCCAGAAACTTATTGGCAACCAATGCAATTGTTTTAAGACAGGCATAATATGGTTTTTCTGAGAAACCCCGGACACCAGTCTAGCTGCTGCATTTTAGACCAACTGAAATTTCCAAACTACATACAAAGGCAGCCCCACATAGAGTGTATTGCAATAGTCAAGCTAGAGGTTGCCAGAGAGTGCACTACAGTTCTGAGATTATTATCTTCAAGTAACAGACACAGCTGTTGTATCAACCGAAGTTTATAGAAAGTGCTCCTGGCCATAGCCTCACCCTGAGAAACCAGAGTGAGGCCTGGGTCCAGAAGGACTTCCAAGCTACGTACCTGTTCCTTCAGGGGAGTGCAACCCAATCCAGAACAGGAAGATCTATCACATCCCTTGAAATATGAACCCTTACCATGAGTACCTCTGTCTTGTTTGGATTCATTTTCAATTTATTATCCCTCATCCAGTCCATTACTACCTGTAGGCAGGCATTTAAGGGGGATATGCCATTTCCTGATGATGATGTCATGGAGAAATAGATTTGGATGTTGTCAGCATATGATAACACCCTGCTCCAAATCTCCTGATGATCTCACCCAGAGATTTCATGTAGATGTTAAAAAGCATCAGAGATCAGATGACTCCCTGAGGGACACCATACAATAGCTCTCGTTTCAGAGAGCAGCTATCTCTGAGTGACATCAACTGGGATCTGCCAGAAAGATAGGAACAGAACCACTGCAAAGCAGTACTACCTATTCCCAAATCCCCCAAATGATCCAGAATGATACCATGGTCTCTATAGTATTAAAAGCCGGACCGAAATCAAACCCTAGAAGAGACTAACCCTAACAAACTTACCTTGTTCTTGTTTTGCTTTCTTTGTTTATTTAGAAAAGTAAACAAATGTTTGCTGCCCCCTGTGGTCTGAGTCTTGTCTTCTCAAGAGCTGCTTCCAAATTGAGCTACCTCAGGTATGATTATAGTTTACAGATTAAAATTCATGATTAAAGTTATAAAAAGATTGAACTCAAACACTGTTGGTGTTGTGCCCTACTCGCAGAGTCACGTTCCAGTACCCCAGTGGAAATGTAAGAAGACTCCAACACACAGGCAAGGGTTTAAACTGAAGAATATATTGTAGAAAAGGCACTCACATAATATTGCAGCTCAGTAAGTCCATTTACACGTATATATGTATATACATCAGGCACATGGATACAGCATTCACATAGTTCAGCCGGGTGGACCACAGTGTAGCAGCATCTGCCACTGTGGACACTTTGCTCTTCTCTGAGCCTCCTTCTTATACTGGCCTTGGCCAATCACTGCAGATCATTACTCAGCATCTTGTAATTGGCCTCACATGTTGCTAGTCACTAATCACAGTAAATACAGTGACTTGCAGTTTTCACCTGAAGGCATATTACCACAACACCTAACAGAGATATATCCTGACTAGGCTTGAGCCCGAAACATTTCGGCGGCCATTGAAAAGGCCGCCGAAATGTTTCGGGTGGTGGGGGCGATTCGGCGTTTCGGCGCCGGCGGGGGTAGGGCTTTAAGGGCGGGGGAGAGTGTACTCACCCCCCCCCCGCCGCATTTCCCCCGCCGGCGCTCTCGGAATTAGAAGCCCCTCGGGACGGCAGCGTTCCTCCCTGCCGTCCCGTTGCCCCCGTCGGCCGGAAGTGGCCGGAAGTCCCGTTTGCGCGTGCGCCCGTCATGCGCGCGCGCGTATGGCCGCGCGCGCGCGCACGACGGGCGCACGCGCAAACGGGACTTCCGGCCGACGGGGGCAACGGGACGGCAGGGAGGAACGCTGCCGTCCCGAGGGGCTTCTAATTCCGAGAGCGCCGGCGGGGGAAATGCGGCGGGGGGGTGAGTACACTCTCCCCCGCCCTTAAAGCCCTACCCCCGCCGGCGCCGAACAACCTTTCGTGCACATCCCTAATCCTGACAAACACCTTTATTTGTTTTATATTTTATAAAGGTAATCTCAGGATATCTAGAATCACAGCACTATCCATGAGATCCCAACAGAATTCCCAACCATTCAGGAATTGTATTTAGTAGTACAGGAGAACCTCAGTATTTGTGATTCCATTCTCCACAATTACCACGGATAAGGGAACTGTGGATACTGAGTTATTAGGTCTGTGGGGTTGCGGGGTTTAAGCTCCCAGAGACCTGGAAATTGTGGGGAAAACAGCCCAAAACCTTCAAAATGTTGGAAGTGAAGGACTATGTACCGTTTCTTGTTTCAAAGACAGTGGAGGACAGACTAGTGAGTCAGAGGGCTAGAGGGTCAAGACATTGGTCATCCCTTCTCTACTGTTCTGACACTATCCCTTTGGAATGTAGATTGCTATTCTCAGGGGACTTCCTTCCTTCCAGCCACTTCCTTCCTCTCTTCTCTTCCTGTTCCTTTTACTTTGCAACATGCAAGCTCCTCTCCCTGCACCATGTGTGCAGAGATGCAGAATCCATCTGCATCCAGATAGATAGATAGATTAGAGATCCCAACTCCTCACTTTCCTATCTAAAATGGAGTTCTTTAATAAATGCCATATATTTTGATTTGAAACTATGAATTGGCTCCAAGTTACTTTACTCTCAGCATACATGCATGCCTACTAAATTCCGCTGTGTTGTGCCTCTGTGTACTCTGCTATAATGAAAAAGGGTTTCTCTACCAGAGAGAATTCCCAACACAAAACATGCAAAATAAAGTGCCCTGCCATGTTTCGTGGGCCTCCTACTACGCAGCAATGCCTCCCAGAAGTCCGAATTTCTGAATCTTTATGTGATTTTTCATGGGGAAAAGGTTTATTTGTCTCAAATGAGCCACAAAATGGCTTCTCTTCATAAAATGGTGGCCGGAAATGACCTCAGAGGTCATTTCCAGTTGTCTCTAAACCACAGATACATGCAATTAACCCATTTTGGCCAGTTACTTTTACCTAGGTTGTGTGTCAATCACCCAACCATCGATACACGAAACCGCAGATGTTTGATCTGCATAGAGCGAGGTCCACCTGTATAAATTTTTGTTCTGTATCCATTCCATTCAAAGGAATCAGGGTGAGCAACTCAGAAACAAATTATTGGTGGGTATTTTACTGAGGACTATAAAGTCTGATGAATATGAACTTTCAAATTTGACACTGATATCTCAAATCACAAATTAGTTACACTGAGTTTAAACATTAACTGGTTAAATCCACTGAAACACAGTTCCTTGAAAACACAAATAATGTCACTTCTTTTGAATTGGAGGCCAGGTCCCAGAGCTTGGTCTGAAAATAAAAAAAACATAATTTTTTTTGATGAAGTTAAGGAAGTCTCGGCCTGATGCACACTATCTTGAATTCCATGGAAGAAAAGAGGATATAAATTAGGAATGTGCAAATCAATTAAGATTTGAATCTGGTTGATTTGGGTGATTTGAGCTCAAAATGAATCTGCCCAGACACTCCTGGCACAAAAATCAGGTACAGTTGTAGGGACACATAGGGACACTTCCACAGTGTAGTTTGTTATGATGTCATGCACCCTGATCCAAGATGGTAGATGCATGGACATTTGAGGTTTAAGTGGGCTAACTTTTAAACTGCCTAACCGATTTGAACCAAATTTGCTACAGCTGTAGGGACACATAGGGATGCCCAAATGGCATGGTTTGTGATGATGTCATCTACTCCAATTGAAGATGATGGCCTCGTGAACATCTGAGGCACAATTGGGCTAATCTGTGGACTGCCTAACCCATTTGAACCAAATTGGGTACAACTGCAGTGACTGACATGCAGGGACACCTCAATCACATAGTTTGTGACTATGTCATCCACACCGATTCAAGATGGCAGAAGCATAAACTTTGGAGGGGCAAGTGGGCTAACCCGTGAACCACTTAACTGATTTGAACCAAATTTATTACAGCTGTAGGGACACATAGGGACAACTCAGTGTGATTATGACTGTGATGATGCCATCCAACCCAATTCAAGATGGTAGATACATGAATATTTGAGGCACAAGTGCACTACCCCGCAGCATCCACAAGGCAGAGGGGAGTACTACTCAGTTTATGTTCTAGAATTTTTTTCAAATGTTTAGACTCTTTGGTGTCTAATAACCTTTCCTCCTAATGTATCCTTATGAGGATTCATTACATACCAAAGAGTCTAAACATCTCAAACACCAGAGAGCCAGCATGGTGTAGTGGTTAGAGTGCTGGACTAGGACTGGGGAGACCTAAATTCAAATCCCCATTCAGCCATGATACTTGCTGGGTGACTCTGGGCCAGTCACTTCTCTCTCAGCCTAACCTACTTCACAGGGTTGTTGTGAGGATGAATTTAAATATGTAGTACACCGCTCCGGGCTCCTTGGAGGAAGAGCGGAATATAAATAAATAAATAAATAAATAAATATAAACTGAGTACCCAGTGTGTGTGTGTGTCGGGGGTGGGGTGTTTGTAGTTGACACATAGCACTTGGCAGTTGACACTGTCCAATGATAGTCAAAATGAACAGAAGAAATGAAGGTTTGCAACGGATCCTTATAGGGATTCATTGTGAGGAAAAGTTATTATAACCAAAGAATCCAAACACTTGAAAAATAGTGACCTCACATTTTGCTCCATAACTGCACTTTAACAAGGGCTAGAGCTTAGCTTTATTTTATTTTTTTTAAATAAAAGCTGTAGATCCATGTTAGGGTTAGGGATAGGGCAACTTTGAATCCCCATTATTTCCTATGGTGGAAATATACAAAATCAGTAAAAACAAAAACAAAAAATCATTAAAAATCAACCAAGTGCCCCACTGCCTTCAAATTTGGGTGATAGGTGGCACCCATGGGGACCTACCTACCCACCACGCAAATCTGGTGCTCCTAGGACTTTTAGAAGTGTGTAGAATTGATCTAAATCCAAATCAAATCCAACTCGAATTGAATCTGATCAGATTTGAGTTTGCAGATTTGAGTCCAAATCTAATCTGGCTGATTCGATTTTACCTTAGACTGAATTGCAAAAAATCAATTCATGCACATCCCTAATATGAATGTAATATAAAATATATAAATATAAATGTAACAAGTAAAACCCTGAGCAACAGTTTGAATTTTGAGTTGCACAGTAAAAATCTGTCAGTCAAACTTTATTGCTGTCTCCAACTAATCCAAAAAAACAACAACATTAATAAGACAGATACAGTCATCATTCATTTAAAGTAGACATGGTTGGACTTATTGTATTATCAGGACAGTTTCCAGTCAGGTTGGAAACTGCTAATTGAACAGATAGTTAAATCCATTGGTATTTATTAAGGATAGGTAATGAAAGTGAAAATCAATTGTCAGTCAGATAATGTTAGACATCAAGTACCAAGAGGAATTAAGCAGGCTCCCATTAAAACATCTATATGTGAATCACTGGTTTGGAGCAGGTCTACCTAGTACTTTAATTCTCTTATTATTCCTAAATACAGAGGGATGTTTACATTAGCTGGCTTAGATACTCTTTCCTCAGTGGTGTTGGAGGGAAGATATAAGAATATTCCATATCCTGAGCGACACTGTCCTTGTGAAGATCAGATAGTGAAATCCCTTGGTCTCTGGCTCATCTAGGAGAGACCATATTACTCCCATACTGAAGGAGTTACACTGGCTGCCAATATGTTTCTGGGCAAAATACAAGGTGTTGTCATAACCTATAAAGCCCTAAACAGCTTGGGCCCTGGGTTTTTAAGAGAACGGCTTCTTTGTAATGAACCCCACTGCCCATTGAGGTCATCAGGAGAGGCCCGTCTGCATTTGCCACTGGCTCGTCTGGTGGCCACTCTGGGATGGGCCTTCTCCACTGCTGCCACAAGGCTTTGGAATGAGCTCCCTAGTGAAATAAGAGCCTCCCCATCTCTGACAGCGTTTTATTTATTTATTTATTTATTTATTTATTTATTTATTTATCTATTTATTTATTTATCTATTTATCTATTTATCTATTTATCATATTTATCATATTTTTACACCGCCCAAAACTTACGTCTCTGGGCGGTGTAAAAATATGATAAATAAATAAATAAATAAATAAATAAATAAATAAATAAATAAATAAATAAAATATATTGTTTTATTGCCCCTTTTATTAAGCTGATCAATCTAGACTACTTGACCCTATTTTAGACAGATTTTCAGGGCACTCGGATTCATGTTATTTACATTTTTGTTAGCTGATTACAATCAAGCTGTTTCTTGTCTGGTGGGCAAAATCTGTATAATAGCTAATAGGATCAGATTTAAAGTAAAGCCAGTAAAGTCATCTAGTATAACTGAAATTAATTTTCTGTTGCGATATGGCTGTGTATTAATATATAGGTTAAAAGAACAAAACACTTCCTATTCTTGGCATTTTGTGTGAAGTTGGACTGCAAGCTCTTGAAAGTCACAGATTCAGTGTGGGAGAAAAATCTATAAAGGTACAGCAGTGTGGTTTCTAAGTTACTTGTGTTGGTTCAAATGTATTTTATTAGTTCAGCAAGCACCAAGTTGCAGCCAGGGTGGTGTCTCCACAAGGGTCTGGGAAAACTTGACTTTTGCAGGCATTTTTGAAATGACTGTCTCAATGTTTGTAACCTTTCCCATCAGCAGTTACTCACGCTTCTGGCATGATGCCACAAGCAGTGTGAATGACATTATTATGATTAAAATTCAAGTAGAGATCCACAAAGCCATTACTAGCAGGAGGCCATGTTTTATGTGGATGAAGCTGGTTTTTGATAGGCTTTTTAAAAATAGGCTTCAGAGTTCACAGAACTCCAAACACACTCGTGTAGTGCATTATGCATCAACAGGACTACTTGGCTACACGCATCTGCCAAATAATCTGTAGTTCTGTGATCTTTCCCACTGTAACTTAAACTGAATGCAGTTTAGTCCCAACTAAGGGACTACTAATAACTAATTACTACTATTACTAATAACTAATAACTACTAATTATTAGACTACCAACTAATAATAATAATAAGTATAAGTATACCATATACAGTATACTGGATATATTCCATTACCTGGATCATTCCAGTGATCCAGCATCTAAAACTCCCAATGTAGAAATGCTGAGTGGTTAAAAAAACAAAAAACTACTGCTATGGTGACCTGTTCAGCCTGCCAACAGTCTGCATATGACTATTCAGTCCTTTTGGCTCTACATGCTGTGTGAAAAATTGAAGATGTCCACCAATGAGCAGAGTGGGCAACAATAGATATAATGGACAAATTAATCAAGCATTCCAGCACTTGTTTGCTGGGTTTTGAAATGCTATGGTAAACATAGGCCCTATTAAAATAGACTCAGTTCTCTTGGAATCATTGTGTAGGGCATATACATTTATTTATTATTTGTTTTACGTATTTGTATACCATCCAAATCATAAGTCTCTGGGAGGTTTACAACAAAAATTATGGAGTGATATTCTGGTTTTGTTACTGTCTGTCTGCCTGCTTACCTGGGCAAGAGAGAGAGATGATTCTGACTCTGTTACAGCAAACTGAAGAGTAAGGGGGGAAATTATCATAACATGGGCTTCAAACTATATTGACTGAAAAATGCTAACTGATGGGAGCTTTTAGGAGGAGTTACTTAGCAGCTTTTTCTTTCTCATAAATCTCATTGCTGTTCCTGCAATGCCACACATGCGTGTTTCTGAAAACCACAGAAACAATTAGTTTCTTTTACAGTCTTTTACAGCCCTTCTGAGTGCTGTCAAAGGACGATGCTCTCATATTCATGCATTCATCCTGTTCCTGTTTCAAGAACCTGTGATAACACAAGCTGGAATGTCACAATCAGATGCACTGGGGATTTTGTGTACAGTGGAGGGCTGGTCCTTCTTGGAGAAAACTAGGTTGTAGCTGGAGCTTCCAAAGAAGTCAAATGTAGAAAGAGTGTGTGCATCTTTGGGGGTAGTAGTTGTGATGAAACAACTGGAAATGTCAGCTGCTGAGTAAGTCAGCCCTGTACAGTAAGGGGGAGAGATCAGAACTGATTAATTTAATCCTGGCTCCTGTAAACTCTGCAACATGACTTTTTGGCTTGGTATTAATGCTACAATGAATGAGAAGCTGATCACCAATTCTTCCTCTGAAAGGGAGGGTTGAAAAAAGTAATTTTGACTTATCCAGCACTTGATTGAAAATACAATTGTCCATGAAAAGTGTAGTTGGAAAAATCCAAAGTATGGCCTGGTGTCGCTGCAATATGATTTACTATTGTGTCATAAATCTCCTAGAGTTTGCTATCAGGCTTGGTATGGGATATCAGATCCTGGTGGTGTAGCTTTTCATTGATCACATGTGATCAAAAGTATTCAAGCTTATTTCATACATGCTCAGGTTCATTTGTCATCTCTATCAACAACCCTGCTTTATGTGGGCAAGACATCTTATAGGGTTTATTTAGAGCATGCATTTGTACTGCTCCCATTCTTTCTTGTGCGGAAGTTCTTGCTGGACCATTTGTGATCGCTGTGGAGCATAGCTGATATTTATTGTTCTAGAGTAGGAATGTGCACAAACCAAGGTTCATGCATGGATGCCATCTGCGTGCCAGCGCCATGCATGGGTTCTTAAGAGTGCCGTTGCAGCAGGAAGCTTCATGGGTGGGCTGAGAGCAGGTCAGGACCCGCCTGCTCCCCTCCCCCCAGTGAGGGCGAACCAGTTTGGACCCTTCCTAATACAGTTCGGCGATGAACCTGTGCACAAACCTTGGTTCATTCACATCCCTGCTCTAGACCAGAGAATGCTGTGTTCAGGCTGCACCACTATGCACAGGCATGCATAGGATTGTCTTGTTGAAGTATTGTAGTATGATCTTCTCATATAGCTCTGCATTAAAAATCAGCTGCATAAAAGTAAATATATGCACATCCAGTATTTCTTTAACAGGGAACTATTTACATATTCATAGGCGACATGGGGGAAATGTTTTAAAATGTGCATAATTTTCTATTAATTTTCATACTGTGCCTTGGTAGCCAGCCTTTTGTCAATATCAGTTCACCAGTGATAGGTGAACTTGGTGAATAGATAAGCTGGTAAGCCAATGAGTTGAGAGGTAGGGATAATCTGCTAATAAGGGTTCTGCATGGACTGCAGTTCTAGGTATGGTCTGAATTTGGACCAGTCTGTGGTCCAGTGAACCAGTTTGGTCTGGTTTAGTCAAACTGCAAACTGGTCTGGCAGTTTGAGGCCGCACTGGCGGCAACGGGGTGGCGGCGGCGGTGGTGAGTGGCACCTTTAAAATTAAAGACGCAGGTCCGTACTATCATGACTGCTGCTCCAGGCAGCTTCCTGCTGTGGCGGCAGTCCCCGCAGCAGCCCGTGCGTGGCTGTGGCACAGTTCCATCACTCACCTGGCCTCCGCACATGTTCAAAGGCTATTTGCATGGTCAGCCTTGTGGCCACGGTCTGTGCATACTCGTACTGATGTCTTACCCAACAGACAGCTTGCTCAGACCAAGAGTCAGAGCCTTAATAGGGCCAAGTAGGACCTACTAGCAAACCTGCCCCAGTGAGCTAGTAGCTACATTATGGCCATCTGCAGTGGCAACTCCGAAACACAGCAGATCTCGCCAGCAGCTCTTTCTTGGCAAGCTGCCACACTAGGACAGGCAGTGTGAGATGCTGGCCTGGCTGCCAGAGTCCCTGCTTTGAAATGTCTGCTGCCGCTTCAGACCTTCAAATGTTGTGATAATCAATATATGCAGGAACAGTAATATGGCACTCACTATTTGCACCTTGTCCTCTATATGTTGATCAGGTTATGTTTATAGTACTAATCGACACAGAGGGTGTGAGTGCATTAGATGTGATCCTGTTTCCCCTTTGTGCATTGGTTCTATGTGGAACTTGAAAGTCTCATCACAAGTAGATATGGAATATTGTTTGATAGAATGTAGACGAGGACTACCATACGGAAACATCCATATCTTGATCTATTCTTTTCTAACCATGGTCTCATTTCATATGGACTTGCTATAAAGACATTTCCTTATTGTATTGGTCTAAACACCCTCAGACTTTTCCAATATACTATTACCATTTGGGGAATTTTCCTTTTTTTTTTTTTTAAAGAGGGGGCATCATAACACCATGCCATAAAATCCTGTTCCTGAATTTGCAGGTACTACAATTAATCTGTAGGAATAAAGCATTTTATTCCCATGAATCCAAATTAATTTTCATTTTGCCCTGTAGCAATAGTGCTTATTTAAAATTCCAGAAGCAGCCCAGTTGATTAATGTGATCTTGGAACTTTACAGGTCTTTATAATAGTAAATATATTTTGGTGATAAACTATTTTGATAGCGGAAGGTGATAAAAACAAATTGGTTTTCTGTGAGATGATCAAAATACCGTGGAGTTGAAACAGACTTGTATGAGTAGCTGCAGTTGAAAATTAATAGCAATACTTCCTGCCGTTCCTCATTATGGAAGCTTATCTAGACTGTGGCCTAAATAGGTTCAGTGAGTTATGGATGATTGCATATATGTAAGTATATACTCCAGCTATTAGGAACAGAAGGCTTTGCCACTTCATCTATATGCAATAAACTCTTAAGCCCTTTTCTGCAAATATTATCAAAATATTGCTTTTATGCTTCAAAGTAAATATTAGGTGTTACATTTCTGAATATTTGTTTTAAGGGTGATGAGATCCATAAAAAGGCAACAAATTAATTGTGTGTTTTTTCTATTTTTCTGAAGACATTGTTTATAATTTGCTGCTTATTCGGTCTACCTTTTCCTTTAGAAAACTGACAAGCTATCAAGGTAATTTAACCTGGATGATGAAGATATTTTCTCACCTCACTAGTCCTAATGCCACTCATCTTTCCCCTCACCTTGTGGATGAGCAATGCCCTCCAGCCCGTGCCACTGCTTTCAGTAGCAGACTGGTGAGGTAGCCAGCAGCATCTTTGCCTGACATCCTCTCCTTACCACCACCACCACTACCACTGCACACC
Organism: Hemicordylus capensis; assembly: GCF_027244095.1. Taxonomy (NCBI): domain Eukaryota; kingdom Metazoa; phylum Chordata; class Lepidosauria; order Squamata; family Cordylidae; genus Hemicordylus; species Hemicordylus capensis. The sequence goes on from NC_069662.1 coordinate 109,814,451, forward strand.
AATGGCTTCCTTTTTCCAAGTCAAAGTGGATAAGCTTAGTGCTGGACAGAGATAACGGGAGCTGGTGATAGAGAAGCGACGAAGAAAGACCAGAAGGTGATGCTGGTGCTGGATACATATTGCCTACAACTACAAGCAGTGGTGTGAGCCAGAAGGTAAAGCATGCCTGAAAGGTGAGGCTGAGAAGAGAGAAGGTGTGACCGCAGGGTGTCAAGGGGTGGCAGCACAATTGCATTCACCTGAACTTTTCAGAACTGCTTGTCTTGTCTTTGTGATGTAAAGATTCTCCCAAACTGTATTTCCTCCAGAATTTATATGTATATTATAGTGTTTTAGATATTTGATGTCAACTTATCAGGAACATTCAAAATATGTCATGATAGCATTTTGTTATGTATTAGAGGTGGGATGCACAATAGTTGGCTGTATTTCTCAATCACTGCTTTCTTTAGTATCTAATTTCCAGTTTTCAAGCACACTATGGCCCTATTCATAGTATGTTAAATATTCATACAATCTGTGTGCAGTGTGCACAAGTACAGATCTGTATGCAGGTATATAGTAATTTACACGTTATATTGAATACAGGTACAGTCAGACCTCCCTATACACAGACCCGACATCTGCGATTTCGTGTATCTGCAGCTGGGTAATTAGCATCCAACCTTGACATATGTGGAGAAAATGGCAGAAAGGAGGTTAATTCTTTGTATCCATGTGTCGGGGTTGCCAGAAATGACCTCCAAGGTCATTTCTGGCACCACTTTGTGAAGGAGAGCCATCTTGTAGCTCATTTGTTAAAAATCAACAACCCAAACCCCCTGTGATTTTTTTTCAGAATCTTAAGGACTTTGGGCCTTGCGGTGGGCGGGGGCGGACTTCTGAAGGCCTGTGGAGAATGGTAGGGCACTTTATTTGGCCCATTTTTGATGGGGTATTGGTGCCAAAGCCCTGGCTTCCTTTGTCTTGAACTCACTAAAACCCTGGTTGAGAATCAAGCCCCTGCAGTCCTATCGTCCAAAATCTGCAGCCATCCTTCTGCAGCAAAACTCCATGGCCACACGTGCTGCTCTCACCCCCAGCCTGCTTCTTCTAACAATGAAATTCTCCTTCCTCCCAATGGTTATCTAGGTCCCACCAACCTAGTGTGCTGATTGGCTGAGCCCTGGAGTTCCCCAGCCTGTCAGTCAGGACAGGGTTCACTTCAAATCCACTCTTTAGGGAATGGGTGGCTGATCACTTCACTACAATTAATTTTATAGCAAAAATGCAAACTCAAAACAGTTACTAACACAGTATATCAGGGAAAATAAAAAGCTGGGAAAACGCATCTACCACCTTGATCTACACTGGTACCTACACAAAGTCCTCTGTTCTTTCTCTCCTCTTAGTGTCTGGCTTGCTGGGCATTCTCCTGTCTTGGACACAGCACAGATCTGGGGCTCAATCCAGCCTGGCTTCTTTGATTCCAGTGCTGATTGCCGCAACAGTACTGACTCTGTCAGCCTGTGCTGGCAATTCTTCAACTCTGGTTCAGATAGATTCTCCCTTTCTCTCTGCCCACTGACTTTCCCCAGGATTCTTCTCCAGGACTCTCCAGTGCTCTTCTTCTTACTGTTCACTGCCTGAACCCTCTCAAAATCTCTCAATATATACATTGCTCTGGCCCAACAGTTCCTCAACCCAGCCAATCAGAATAAACAAAAATTCTCTCCATTTAAAAAAACAAAACTCTTTTCCTTCCAAAAAACCAACTGACAACCTGCTTAACCAAATGTGAAACTACAGAAAACCAAGTATGAGCTTTTGAACTGCACAGAGACCAGCCAGCATTCTATACATATTTGCAATGAAGAAGAGGTTTGTGCCTCATTCCTTCACACCAAGCTATCTCTGTCCAGGTAAGGTCGCAGTTATCAGCTGAAGTTGATAAAAGGGGCTCCAAAGTTGATATCACAGGCTTGTGACACTCTGTTCTAACTGCGCAGGCGCACCGGAGTGCCTCGCAGTTCGCAGAGACTGCTGATTGAGACAGTTGGGTTCAGTGGTTGCTCCCGTTCTGCCTGCCGCCCCCATGGGGGTGGGTGGGGGAGGCCTGCTTGCCTCACCCCCATCCTCTGGCCGCGCACATGGCGGCTAGAATATTGTGGTCTGACCTCATGGTGGGGGCAGGGAGGAGGACTCGTGGCATGGGCTCGTGGTGGTGGCAGGAGCCCCCATGGGCTTTTGGAGAATCCCTGGGCCATTGGAGGCCATGGGCCAAAGCCCCAAGGTCCAGGAGTAAGAGCGCCTCTGACTATACATTTCATTGATTTCATTGCCTAGATCCTAGCTCCTAGCTCCTAGATCCTGCTCAGTGTGGTTAGGGAAGTGATATTGCTTTCATGCTTTGCTGTAGACTCCTTGGAGGCATCTGGTTGCCTACTGCAGGAAACTGAATGCTGTACTAGACAGGCTATTGTTCTGATCTAGCAGGACTCTCCTTGTTCTGCTTTAAAAGACTACTCCTTGATAACCAGAATGTGGAAGTGCTATAAATGGTTATTGCATAACTATCTTTCACTGAGAAGTCATGGCTTGGTCATCAGAATGGAGCAAGTTGTGGTTTCCTAAACAAGGCAAGAGTTTTGTTTGCACACACATTATGGATTTTTTTAAATTATTGGTGCATATCTGACATAGAAGAAGCATTAGGAAAACTTACTTTCTCTGAGCAATTCTTCTGCAGCAATCACCTGTGTATTCTGCATTATTTCCCAACCATTTGTAAATATGTGGTGTGTATTCTATGGAGATTTCTGTTACCAAAACTCCTGGTGTGCTTTTGAAAGGCACAATTGATGTTTGAAGTGGTGTTGAAGCTGTTAACACTTACCCTCTGTATTGATAAGATAAGAGTATTGAATACAACTCATTTATTTCCTCTCTTAAACAAAGATGCAAAGACATTAGGCAGGAATTGTGCCCTGGTATTATATACAGTTTTGGCATGCATTTCCCTGCAGTTGAACACTTCAGCTAAAAATAGACAATAGCATCTGTAATGACACACGTTATGATGGTTGTTTCAAGCCACTTACTGTAATAATCACTGTAGCATGTTATGACAAATTATTGGCTTGCATCCCAAATGGCACTGAAATGTTTACAGCCAGCTTATGTTATGTCCCACTGGATACACGTGAGTTCGGGGGGCGGAGGAGGGGGTTTGTTTTCTTAGTCAGCTGCTATAAGTATTTTTTGCATGAATTGTAATTTAGATCAAGAACTCATTTTGTAATTATTTTTTATTAAATGGGGGGAAATGTGGACCATAAGTGGACCATAACCAGCAATGTACTGCTTTTTGAGTGTAAGGTATGCTGCTTTTGAATTTCTCAAAGTAACCTGATCATCTTGTTTTGGAATGGAGTGCAAAATGTTCATTCATGGATTGTTCTATTGCTGTGCCTGCTCTGATGCAAATGTGTGGGTCAAACATATAGATGATGTCCACATATGCATGGTCAACCCAGATAAACTGCATGGCATCTAGATCAATTGCATATCAGATGCATTGTTGACCTGCTTTTCAGGTGGATACTAATGATACAGTGGTGGTGGTGGTGGTGGTGGTGGTGGTGGTGGTATACTGCATAGGGAACAGTCACCATCAGGTTTTGTCACAGCATTTCCCCCCTGCTCCTGTTTTTAGCACTTGTTTGTGGAGAAGCTGATTGTACAACAGTGCCGTCACAGCTGTGGGTAGAGGTTACTTCCTTTGGGGGGGAAATAGTAATGGACTACCTTAAAAAATTTTTTTAAAGGAAAAAAAATGTTATGTAGCAATTTTAATACTATGCTTGCCTGAATTGAAGACTACTCTGAATTTAAAACAACCCCTTAAAAAGCAGTGGTTAAATAAAGGTTATACTTCACTTACTCAAAAGTAACAGGTTCTGAATTTAAGACAACATCTCAATTTCTAATATCCAAAAATTTGGAAATAACCTAGTCTTGGATTCAGGTAAATACATTATTGATTTTAGGGATGTGCACAGAACCAGACAACATGGTTCAGTTCAGGTTGAACTGAACTTGAGCCGAACCAGGTCCAGTTTTGAGAATGCCCACACCAGGTCCGGTTCGGCTCAAATTCGAGCCTGGTTCATGGGGGGAGAGGATGTTCTAGTAAAGGGGAATCTGTTAAGGATTCCTCTTTACATATACAGGAGAAAGGGAGGGGACCAGGGAACTTAAATAAAAAGATTTGAGGTGGGAGGAAAGTAATATTTTTCATCAAATTTGCCATTGGTGGCAGCTAAGGCAGTCAAGGGGTGGTTAGGGGTGATGGCAGGGGCTCCCCCCACCACCGCCAGAGGAGGCATCCCATTTTGGTTCCATTCTGGGCCTCTGCACATGCTCTGCCCGCTCCAGTGGGAGTGGGTGGTTAGCCCCCAACCACCACCCCAAGACTGCTGCTGCCAGTGGCAGTGGCAAATTTTAGGTACAATTTTACTTTCCCCCCAACTCTTTATTTAAGCCCCCTCATCCCCTCCTTTACTGGTAAGGGGGAATCTTTACCAGATTCCCCCTTTACCAGTATGCTCTGAGCCAGTTTAAACCAAACTGGGCCCAGTTCACCTCGAATTTAGGCTGAACCGGCACTGGTTTGGCTTCACCCAAACCCCACTCAACTGGCTTGACGTCAAACTGGTTTGCACATCCCTAATTGATCCCTAATTGCACATCCCCCCTCTTCCTTCTTTTTGGGCCAGGAGGCCCCCTGCAGAAAACCCTTGTTGATTTCTAACATGAAAGGTACAGAGGCTAAATTTACTTGCAAGGAACCCGGTCTCTGACCTGGACCATCCTCTCTCTGATCTCAGATGTGTAATATACTTATGAGTCTCCAAGATCTATCTTGCTCGCATGCAGACAAAAGGATTAGGCTCAGCTACTGCTCTCTGTAACTCTTGGCAGAAAAGAACTGGTTCAGAATTAGGCTTGCCAACTCTAATTGAAACGATGCCTGGAGATTTTTTCCCCTCCAATATTTTTTGTAAGCCATTAACATCTCCAGAAGTTTTTTCAATAATCACCTGAAGATTTATGCCAATTCTTGGAGACTGCAGGCCAATCCTGAAGCATTGACAATCCTATTCAGCATGGGTACTAACAGCCCTCTTTTGTCTTTGTATGTGTTTTTAGAATTAAGATCACGATGTATCTCACAGAGATTACATACAGAAATCTTTTTTTTAAAAAAATCCAAATGTTGAGGGAATTCTAACCTAACAGAGCTTTAAAGTATCAACTGAAACCTGCACCTTTATATCCTTTTACACACACATACATTCACACGCACCTCATAAAGCCTGACTTTTGTGGAGGAAGATATCTTGCTGCTGCTTGGCTTCAGTCCAAATGGTGTTTTCAGCCTTTATCCAAAGGGGCAAAATGTGCTGGGTTTAGAAATCTGCTAAATATTTCTTATTAAATACTCACGCTTCAAAGTTGCCTTTATCTTCTGGAGAAAGAGGAACTAGATCAAGATGCTATTAACTAGTATTGCCAGTGATCGGGTAGGGGGAAATAAACCTACGCATCAGTGTCATGAGTTAATACCTTTAAATGGCTTGTGAGATGCTGCGGTGGAATTAAACGCTTAGCAGTAATTCAAAAATGGCTTACAGGAATACAAGAATGTGGATCATTGAGTGTGGCTGAAATTATGCTCTGGTATATGTGTGTGACACACATGAGAGCACTTACCTGGAAATTTATTACCCAGCTCTGAGCAAACAAAGCATGACCTACATTTGACTAAAGTCAGCTGTCGCTGGCAAATCCTATGGGCTTCTTTTTATTAATGTCACAATTGCTAATGTGGTATAACATTGTCATTACTGAACAACACAGCGGGATAAGCTGCAGCTGTTATTTCTCTTTCGATACCTACTAACTGATTAGCATCTGAGTTTTGGGAAATACAATTAGTGAGATTATTTGAGAACAGCTTCCCTATCAATTATGTTTTGCCTTGGTACTTTATTTTATTTATTTATTTATTTATACATAAATACACACATACCTCTCCCCTCCAGTACACTACTGCTCAGGGCGGCTCACAACAATAAAATAGATACAATATAAAATAAAACTAAGGAAATTAATCAAATTAAGTTAAACAAGTTAAAAGTCCAGGCTAAATTCAGAATTACTGTTGCTGTTTTATAAGTTTCAGTGTAGAAGTTATTTGAAAAGCTAACAATTAAGAATTCTAAAAACTAAAGAATCTACCAAATATAACCAAAGATGAAGCATTAAAAATCCTCTTTAAAAAGATGTGTTTTAGTTGTTGTTTTTAAAAACACTGTAAGTGGGAATATGGTGAAGTTCTTCAGGGAGGGTATTCCAAAGCCAAGGGGCCACAACCAAAAAGGCCCTGTCCCCAGTTCCCGCCAACCGGATTTTTGTTAATGGCAGGACCTGAGACGATGAGCGGAGGGCCCTGGCAGGTTCATATGGGTGAATGTGATCTGACAGGTACCCCAAACCCAAGCCATGTAGAGCTTTAAAGGTCAAGACCAGCACTTTGAATCTAGCTTGGAAGTAGACCGGCAATGAATGAAACTGCTGCAGGATGGGTGTGACACTCATGAAGTAACCTGCGCCCACGAGCATCCTTGCAGCAACATTCTGGACCAGCTGAAGCTTCCAAACAATTTACAAGTGGAGTCCCACACAGAGTGCATTGCAGTAGTCCAATTTGGATGTTACCAAAGCATGAGTGACTAAGCTCAGGTCCAACTTTTTCAAGAAGTGTCACAGCTGATGTTCCAGCCGTAGTGGGTAAAGAGCAATTCTGCACACTGCCGCCACCTGGCATGTCCCTCACCTGGCATGTCCTTCTCCCACAGCCATATCACCTTCTGCCAAGGACCAACTCAATTGGGTGGGTCTCCTCCAAAGTAACAGCCCACCAGACACATATTGAGAAGAGCCACACCTTCATGATTACAAGAAATAAACACTCCCTCCTATTAAAACAGAGGCAATCTGAAAGGTTCTATGCAGCTATGCTAAAAACACCAAGCAGGCATGGGGAGGGCTGTTTCTGTCAATGATCCTACTCTACACTCCTCCAAGTACTTGCTGTGCCTGTTCATCCCTCCAGTTGCTGCGATCCACCAGTTGTTCCCCACTCGGCTGAGAGCTGGCATATGCTATGGGTGTGCACAGTCTAGGGCTGGTCCGGTTCAAGTCTGGACTGGACCCGAACCAAACAATGCCAGTTCAGTCCGGCACTCCCTCGAACCCCTCCGATTCAGTTCAGTAGTGATGGGGTGTTTCACAAATTTTTTTTGGAATTTTTTTTTAATTTACTTACCCCCTCCAGGGGAGTTGTCAACAGAGGTTCCCCCTCCTGCCACTGACCTCCCTTGATGCCCATACTGGCCAGCTGGCCAGCTCTTCAGCCCGTTCAAGCCTTCCCTCTCCAGTGCAGCGGCCATTTTGGAGGCTGCTGCACCACACAATCAGCCTCTGTGTGGCCCCAATTTTTTTATTATATATATATATTTAAAAAACCATGAACCCTTTGAATGGTTGGGGGGGTGTTTGGTCCGGGATCAGACTGAACAGGGGATCGTTCAGTTCAACCCCAAATGGTCACCCCTGTTTGCACATCCCTAGCTCATGCCCCTTGCTCAGCTTATTCTTAAACAGCAGCAGCAGTTACCTGGATTGGGTGGAGCAGAGGCAGACAATCAGGGCCCTCCCCAACAGGGCCCTCCTTCCCCATCTCCTACTTGAGATGATGAGTAATCTGTTACTTTCATTGACAAAATGCAACTTGCAATAGGAATAATAGCAAAATATTATTACACGATGAAGATTTCTTTCCTGTAGGATAGAAAGTGAGTGCTAGTGTTCATACCAAAAGATTGAAGCATTTTTTCATTGTAAAAATACCAACTCATTATTGTATTTTAATTAGAATTATAATCCGATTAAGATACTTTTGAAAATATGGTTCTACAAATTCAAGTTAATTACAGCTCTTATTTCTAAATATGCATACTATATTGAAGTTAAAACTATATATTGAAGTTTAAACTATTTTTCCTGGTTTTCTCCCCCCACCTCTCTCTCTCTGAGAGAGAGCATGAAAAGACTCTATCAACTACAGTGGGACTTAACTTCCAAGTAATCATGCATACAATTGAGCTGTTAGAATTAGGAACATAGGTTATACCTTATACTGAGTCAAACCATTGGTCTATCCAGCTCAGTATTGTTTACACTAACTGGTAGCAGTTTTCCAAGGCTTGGGGTTTTTCCTAAAAACCCTGGAATTGCCAGGGATTAAACCTGGGACCATCTGTATGCAAAGCAGATATTCTACCTCCGAGCAATGCTCCCAGCCTCTAAGAAGAATATCTTACAGCAGATAGCTCTGTAAGCCACCCGTTCAAATTCAAATCATGGCAAAACCTGCTTAGCAAAGGGGACAATTCATGGTCACTACTGCAGCACCAGCTTAATCCCCAGCAAGTTGTTGTCTATCTTGTTAACCACATAAACTTAGTCAGGATTCCAATTTGCTGTTGTCAACTAATAAATACCATTCTATATGTCAATATTAAAAGTTAAATGCTATTGTATGTTAGCTGCCAAGTATTTCAAATGCTCATTGGCTTCTAGTTATCAAGTGCAGTAAATATCAAATACATTTTGAAATCAGATACAAAATTCATAGCAAATTTTGAAATACTGCACTCGACAACATCACATTTAATAAAGAGATTTTGAAGAAAATGTATAGAGTACAACTTTAATGTTGTAAAGTTTAATGCAAAACTTCATTATCTGGATATATTTTTATATGTGGAAATAAAGGAGTAAGAAATAAAGGAATAAGTAGCCCAAGAGACATTTTTCTTTCTGCAGCATGATCTGAAGATTGCTAGCTTAGTAAGGATTGTTACTTCTTATGTTAACAAGGAGTGATATATTCAAAATTGAGCTTGTATGTAAATAACTTGAACAATTAAAACTGACATGGAAAGTTTTTCAACATCTGTTAGAGCCCAACAAAAATTATTCTCTAGATAAATATATCAAACTAATTGAGCTAAAGGAAATGATTCAGAAATGAATTAAAATTTTTAGGACAAGATGATAGGGCACTCTCTTCAGTTTTAGCATAACCTTTAACAAGGTTAAATTTATTTATTTATTTTATTGTTAGAGTTGTATAATGCCTTTCATTAAAACAATCCCAAGGTGGTTCACACAGAAAAATTAAAACAAGATTATAAAAATTACACAATTAAAATATTAAGCTAGAATATAAAAATATAGATCTGACTAAAAAGATTTAAAATACAAGCATAACATAACCATACAAAATACAAAGCAACACTAGCAGAGACAATCATATAAAAGCCTGGGTAAAAAGCCAACATTTAATAAGCTTTCTAAAAACTGTGATGGAGACAGAGGAGTGAATAGCCACTGGGACAGCATTCCAGAGTCTGGGGGCAGCAACAGAGAAGGCCCTGTCCCATGTGCACAACAGCCAAGCCTCTCTCATTATCAGCACCCAGAGCAGAGCCCCCTCAGATGAATTTGTCAAGTGGGCAGCAATCCAATCCTTGGGAGCAGGCAGTCCTTCAGGTATCCAGGTTCTAAACTGTTATATTTATATATTTGTATTATTTTGAGATAGTGGGCCTATCACTATGGTCTAACCCTAAGGCAGTGCTTGGTCAGAATCTGGGATTTAGAGAATAGCCCTCTTTCAATGGCAGAGCATATGCTTTACATTCAGAATGTTTTGGGTTCAGTCCCAAGCATTCCCAGGTAGGGCTGGAAAGAGCCCTGCCTGAAATCCTGGAGAGCAGCTGAAAGTCAATGGATTGCTAGTCTGAATGGTAGAAGACATCTTCATATATTCATTGCCTCTTAGTTGTGTCCTCACATGCCATCTGTGATATTATCCAGGATTTGTAAGATAGTTTCTTATTATTCCAGATGCTTCCTTACTGAAATATCTCTCTGTTAGGTGGAAATAACCAACAAAGGTGATCCATGCTCCAGTGTGTGTAGGCTAGAGGTAGATCAGTGGAAAGCAATATCAATACAGTATTGATAACGTTAGACATATTTTATTATGCCACAAAAATATACTCAGTGGCATCTGATCTAAAACTTCATGTAAATGGATTTGTTGGTCCATTGTTAAATATGGGAACATAATAGGATTAATAGATTTCATTAAAGGTAACTGTTAACATATTATAATGATATTCAGTACATGATGAGATCATAGGTGATACTAGGGCGGGCAGCCAGGGCACGTGCCCTAGGTGCCACTGGGGGGGGGGGGCTCCAGTGCTATGCTGCCGCCCACTCCCTCCCAAATTCATGGATTTAAAAAAAAAATTACCTGTAGCCCCTTCGGGGGGCTTCCTAAAGGCCATGGGACTTGAGGGGATGGGGCAAGGGCAACCTTTTACCAAATCTTTGCAGTGTGGCAGAGACAGAAAATTGGTAGATTATTGTTATAAATTCTCTCTCACACACACACACACACACACACACACACACACACACACACCATTTTTCTGATTCAAATATCACACTGTTTTGCTGTTCTGTGGCTAGTTGCAACTTCCACCTTCTTCTTGATCAGGCTGCTGGATCCAAGCCTATTGCAAACTGCTGGATAATTTCAGATTGTTTGGGGTCCCTAGGATTCCCCATTACAACCATCTCCCTTTAAGGCAAAGGCTGTTTGGACAGAAAAAACCCATCCCCAAATTTCTCGGAGGCAGCAACCTGTAGTGAGGTGTGCTGAGGTGGCAGAACATTTGCTAAAGAGAGCTTTCACTGCTTAGTTCTATGGAGGCATGCCCAGCACATGGATGTGCAGTGTTTCCTTGGGAAGGCGACTGACACATATGTGCCACATGTGTGGTCGTATGTGTGTATGCATGTGTGTGTTGCTTACAATCTGTTTCTCCTGAAGTGTCTGAACTTGTATTTTTGAGTTGATATTATGGTAAAATTATCTGAAAGATGGGTGTCAGATGTTTGGACTGGGCTGCAATTTCAGTGCTTACCCTAGGTGCTATTTCCCCTAGATACGCCCCTGAATGAGATAAAAGAGAATATAGCTTTTTACTACTTTGAATGATTCTGTGAGCAGCAGCTGACATCTAGGCTAAGGTTGCACATGTCAAAAAATGTTCCATGTGTAATGGGGAAGGGGTGATCCTTACCCTCTACAGCCACCTGTGGCCTTTCAAAATATGTCTCTGAGGGTCCCTCACAACATAGGTCTGAATGTCAGGCAGAGAGATCAGCCTTCATTTAGTATGATTCTTGCTTGCATTTGGAAACAAAGTTACACAGTGAAGAATGATTCATATGACTGTTATGACTAAATTAGCAAGTTGATACTCCAGTGAGGTAAGAGCAACACAAAATAACTATGTATGGAATAAGACTGTAATTGTTCACAAATAACTGCAATGAAGAGGTATTGAAGTTTTGTCTTTACAGTGATTATAAGGTTCTGGTTAGGATTATAATATGATAGCTTGAAAACATGCCATACTTATTTAGTAGCACCTTGGATCATCTTGTCTTGCAAAAGAGAATTTTAAAATGGCTCCTTTCTAATTACTTGGGATGAAAAGAAGTTCTTTTTAAAACTTGGATTGGGGAAAAACCCCTTAAATTCATTCTATATTACATTTATTGTGACTGTTTATAACTTCATGGCCTATTACAATGTGCATCTGTGTATAATTCACGCTTACTTCTTGGTTTTCTGCTATACACTGTACTCTGCCATCCTCCATTGCAGTCCTGGAGTTGTTATTTTGAATATCTCAATAAAATCTTTTAAAATCTGTGACTGCTATCTTCTGTTCTTTTGAACAGCAGTTCTAAAGCTGGAGGGAGAATAAGTAATCAAATAATCTGTAAGGGGACTTTATGTAAAGCAGACACTATAGAGTTCCTATGACCCACTGGCAAATCTAAATTTGAAAACATAGTGAAATCATTACAAATATATTGTTATATGCTTCCTATTTCCCAGTAGGGAGAATTTCTTGGTTCTGTCTTTGGAGATAATTGGAGACTTCTAATGTCTTTGTTTACAATGTCTTTATAATGTCTCTGTTTACAAACATGTAAGCTGAGCATCGGTGGGGGGGACAAGCAAAAATGTGCTTCTACAAGTGGGCAACCATTGGCATAATATCTCCAGAGAGTGGCCCTGTATCCAAAGGTGTTTCAGCTCTCAGCTGGTTAGTTCAGTCTATCCCCAAAATACTTAATCAGGTTCACCTGAAAATGCTTGCCTGTTCCAAGCTGCTGCTTCTGCTACTTACCACCCCCCACCAACACACACACACGCTTTCATGGGAGGAAAGGAAGATGAAAATACTTGGATGGCTTCTCTACATTCCTGAGCAAATTTTTTTTAAGGACTCTTAAGAAATTAAGAAATCCCAGTTCTGTCTAGGCCTTGCTTTGGGGCTATGCCATAGTGATAGGGCCCATTCAATTTCACTGTATTATTATTGTTGTTGTTATTGTTTTATTGCATGTTTATTCCACCTAATAAAAATCTGTCTAAATTTTATTTAGGTGGTTCACTAAAATGGTGATTCCTTCGGTGGTTTATTAAAATACCAAAATTAAAACAACTAGTTAAAACCATTTTAAACCGTTAAAACAGTCATCAAAATACCTGGCTAAAGAGGTGCCTCTATAGAGCTCTCTTAAAACCCAGCAGAGAGAGCAAACCTCATACATTGGCTGGCAGCATGTTCCAAAGCCTGGATTCGGCTACAGAGAGGACCAATTTAGTTGGTGGTAACTGTGGATCTCTCTAGATGACCTTAACAAGAAGCGGGATCATGTAGAAAAAGGCAGTCTCTTAAATAGTCTGGGCCCAAGCTTTAGAATTACCAGCACTTCGTGTTTTTTTTACCCAGAAGTGTACTTGAAGCCAGTGCAATGATTTCAGCACTAGAGTAAAATGTGTTCTCTGTTGCCCCAGAGACCAACTTGGCTGTTGTATTTTTCACCAGCTGAAGCTTCCAGACTATGTACAAAGGTAGCTCCATTTAGAGCACAGTCCAATAGTCAAGCCTGGAAGTTACCACTGTGCATTATTAATGAAACTGTTCCAGGGTTTCCAGCTGTGCATTGTTACCACTGTGCATTGTTAATGGAACTGTTTCCAGGGTTTCCAGCACTCCAAATGAGCTTTTGGGTTAAAGTGGGAAGCAGCGTGACTATATGGAACAATACAGTGTCAATTTGTGCAAAGTTTTGGTCTGGAAATGAGGAGGAGACAGAAATATGGTACAATCAGATTTAATTAGGGATAATCGGAGTACAGGACAATAAAAAGGTTGGTTAGACAAGGTGAGGAGGCAATAAAATCTTAACTAACAGTATTAACTAGAGTCTCACATAGAGGCATTGTAGCTGAAGGTCCAAATTGTCGATTGAATCAGCTTAAGGCTTTGTATGAGAAAGGACCAAGATGTAGATTTCAAAAGAAAAGAGAGAGAGAAGGGAGCACGGAGATTTAAAAGGGATAGGAACTTAGTATTACCAGTCCTGATCCATTGGTGCATTGGATGCACTTGTAGGTTGGAGTGCACAGGTAGATTTCCTTGCCGGGGCAAAGCAGAAAGCAGGAAAAGGAAAAGGCAAGTGGTGCAAATTTGTTACCTGCAAGCTAAGGAACCAGGATAGTATAGTATTTGGTTCCAGGATTGGTCCAGGGTTGTCCTCTGAGTTCTCTGTTCTGCTTTCCCTTCTTCATCTTCTGATTTTCCTCCTCTTGACTATGTGCTTGAGTCAGGAATACAAATAGGTAAAATCATGACCTGGAGCAATCCATGGTCAGGCATCCTGACTGCAGTGGCTGATACTCATGTGTAATAAAGAAGTTCATGTTTGCATGAACCAATCAAATGGGTGTGATCTTTAAGAAACAAAGGATGGAATGGCTGGTCGAGGGGTATGTGTAGAATACTGAATGAGTGAACTCAAAAGCTTTGTCTGAGACCAAGATGTCTCTTCCTGGGAGGGAGAGAGGTTTTCTCTTCCTGTTAACAATCCTAGCTCTGGGTCCTTGCCAGCTCATTAACGTTGTGATAAGAGACTGGGGGTGTGCCATGCTTATCTGGGTAGTTTTAGGAGTGATTAGTGAGGCTAATCCCATTGCAAAGGGAGTTAGCTATTTTGCTTGTGACCCAGTTCTGCTTGCTAGCTTCCTCGTTATTGCAAAAGAGGCCATGGTCATTTGTTATTCTGACCTTGGGCAGCATTGCCCCATGTTTGCTTTTACCAAGTGACCAGATTGCATAGTTTGCCAAATATGGGCATGTGCAGAGTTCATGATCCTGTGAGCTCGGGTAGCCAAGATGGAGGTTGCAAGTCTGCAATTCCAAATTACATAGATGGGTGCCATCTGGGAGCCCCCAAACAAGCTGCTTTGGTTGGTTTATGGGAGCCCCCAAACAAGCTGCTTTGGTTGGTTTATGGGAGCCCCCAAACAAGCTGCTTTGGTAACAGCATGTGCACCACTGTTTGGAGGTAATTTCTTCCAGGAATGGGCACAGATGGTGTATCGGCTAAAGCTGATAGAAAGCACTCATGGTCATTGCCTCAATGTGAGAAACTAGGCAGACATGGATCCAGGAGTACTCCCAAACAGTGTATCTGTTCCTTCTGGGGCAATGTAATTCCAATCCAGGACAGGCAGTTCTATCTAATCTCTGCACTTACGAGCCTCCACAATGAGCACCTCCATCTTGTTTGGATTCAATTTCAATTTATTATCCTTCATCCAGCCTGTTACTGCCTGTAGGGAAAACTACCCTAGTACCTGATGAAGCTGTCATAGATAAATAGATTTGGGTGTCATCAGCTCTAAATCTGCTGATGATATCGCCTGGTGGTTTCATGTAGTTATTAAAATGCATTGCATACAAAATGGAGCCCTGAAGGGACTCCATATAGTAGCTCTACTCTGGAACCTTCCTGAGAGATGGTAGCAAAACCACCACACAGCAGTGTCTGCCACTCCTAATCCGTTCAAGTGAGATCCAGAAGGATCCAGAAGGATCTCATGGTTGATCGTACTGAAAGCCACCAAGAGATCAAAAGGACCAGCACTATCACACTCACTTTGTCTGTTCCTAATTGGAGATCATAAATCAGGCTGACCAAGGAACTAAGTGCATATAATTTGCACTTCATCTTTAGACAAAATAAATAAATAGCTGTTAGTCAAGCGGGGGTTGGGGCGGGAACCTAGTCTTGCCAGCAGAAAAACAATATGCATGACAGTTCTCCCACTCAGACTTCATTGTTTTTGCTGTGTACCTTAGTTAGATTGCTAACTTTTGCACTTGTTTCCTCCCAGGAATGGACAAAATGCGGGGTGGGGGAGATATGGGCTCTTTTGAATTCCAGTGTTAGTAACTCTGAAATAGAGTGACTGAGAAAGATGTGAGGTGTGTATTCAAATAACTCATATCTATATGTATTTTTGACATAAGCTTGCAGTCTGAGACTGCTGATATCTCTCTGTATAGTGTGGCTCTTAAAAAAATTAAATGGGCACTGTAGCAAGGTGTTAAAACTGCATTTCATCATTATAAGCTCTGAACATTTGTATCAGTCATAAAATCCAAACCAGTTGTCCAATCGGCCTCTAATTTGGCACAGAGCAATTGGGTGACAAGTTCCAGCACTCCTCTAAATTTCATGCAGATCTGTAGAGAAATTACCATGCAGCTGATTGAAAATAGATATAGATTAGCTCTGCCGTAATAAGTATGTTCTTTCTTGTGGTAAAAAGTTCTCATTGCATTAATACTGCCTTCTATTATACGATTTTATCTTTAGTTCTACTCTCATTTGTCCTGAAGTGTAGCATTCTAATATTTGGTTTTGAATTACTAAAGAAAAATGAAGACATAGCTAAAACTCTTTGTTAGCTGATAGATTTTTCTTTATGAATTTAACTAAGGGCTTGCCACAAGGAGGAGCTAAAGTATCAGGCTGATTGTACTGTATGACCACAAAATTTCTGAAAGAGCAAATAAACACTAAACCTCCACAAGAATAACAAAAATACAGAGCATCTGGGGAGGATGTTTTGTGCTAATTGACAGGATGACATAAAATTAGCACCTGGCATACTCTTAGAATTGAATCAACACGTGTGTTGATTCCAGAAAGGGAGAAGGTGTATGCTCTGTTATTGGAGTAGTTCAAGAATTGGGAGCATCAAAGCTAAGGTTGCCTTCTCCCTGGTATCACCGGGTATTTACTGGATTTTAAGCATGTTTCCCAGTACCCGCTTAGGAAACACTTGCCCGAATTCCCAGCTTTCTTTCTTTCTTTTTTTAAAAAAGCAAGCTAAGTTCTAGCCCTTGTAGAAGTGGAGTTAAGGAGCAAAATGTGTGGTCACTATTCTGTTCAACCACTGGACTTGGAGAAAGGCAAGTAAAGCACAGGAGAGTATGTAATCCACTGAGGAATGTTGCCTTTGTTTTTTGTCAGCAGGGGATCCGTAGAGGGCAGTTGTAATGGCTTGATTTTGATGTAAATCACTGCCTATCTGTATATTGTAATATTTAAGGTTTTTGGCTTTATAGTGTCTTTTTTGTTCTATTTTGTTCAATGTCTTTTTTGTTCTATTGCTCCTATTAATATATATATATATATATATATATATATATATATATATATATATATATATATATTATTTATTACATTTATATCCCGCTCTTCCTCCAAGGAGCCCAGAGCGGTGTACTACATACTACATAATATCTCAAACTTAGTGTGGTCTTCATTTATTTTGTTTGTTTTAAAAAATTTTGCTTTAAGTCACCATGAATTCTCCCTGCCCCCTTCTCTTTTCCAGCCTATACTAGTACTCTATCAAAAGGAGTTATTTTGGTGTTACATTTTGTGTACTAATCTCAGGATGTAAATAGTGACCGTGACAAGGCTCAAGCACGAAAGCCTTAATCCCTAGTGCCAATTTTGTAAGGTCAGTTATAGATTTTAGTGGTGATGAAAATGTACTCGCCACTGCTCCTCAGCATGAGTTTTGATATCTTAACCAATCTTATCTGGTATCTTCACTTTCACCAATAAACAGCATATTTAAATTAGTATATTTAAACCAATAAACAACATATTGTATTCACCAATAAATAGCATATTCAGGTATTGGAAAATAGAGTGAGGTGGTAGTCTGCAGTTGGTGGGGAATCCATGACAGCACTACGCACAGCTAATAAGACAAGGTTAAAAACTGAATTTATATATTACAAAGTGTTGGGATAAAAAGTCTGGGTGTTTTATGCTCAGGTAAATTATCAGGTAAAGAGATCTTCCCCAACTATTGTTGGTAGATATCCAGAGCAAGTACAAGTCAACTGGGCATGCATCAGTTAATTTGCATTACATGCAAATTATCTGCATACATGCAAATTAGGGTGCCCGGATTTGAAGAGCTTGAATAAGGCAGCCCTAATCAAACCCCTTTGCTATAGGAATTCAGCTGAACTGAAAATGTTGCTGGTTTTAGCTCTACCAGTACCTGAGATAATTTTTTTAAAAGTCTTTGGCATATCTGTTTGCAAATAGGTATGAGGGAACATGGGCTACTGCAACAATGAAATACAATCAAATTGTTGATATTAATGTCATATTTGATTATTGGACAAAAGAACATAAGAACAGCCCTGCTGGATCAGGCCCAAGGCCCATCTAGTCCAGCATCCCGTTTCACACAGTCGCCCACCAGATGCCACTGGAAGCCACAGGCAGGAGTTGAGGGCACACCCTCTCTCCTGCTGTTACTCCCCCACAACTGGTACCCAGAGGCACCCTGCCCCCAAGCCTGGAGGTGGCCTAGAGACCTCTGACTAGTAGCCGTCAATAGACCTCTCCTCCATGAAATTATCCAAAACCCTCTTAAAGCCATCCAGGTTGTTGGCTGTTACCACATCTTGTGGCAGAGAATTCCACAAGTTGATTATGCGTTGTGTGAAAAAGTACTTCCATTTGCTGGTCCTAGATTTCCTGGCAATCAGTTTCATGGGATGACCCCTGGTTCTCTGTCTGCTGGTCCTAGATTTCCTGGCAATCAGTTTAATGGGATGACTCTTGGTTCTAGTGTTATGGGAGAGGGAGAAAAATTTCTCTCTATCTACTTTCTCCACCCCATGCATGATTTTATAGACCTCTATCATGTCTCCCTGCAGTTTTCTTTTTTCTAAACTAAATAGCTCCAGGTGTTGTAGCCTAGCCTCATAAGAAAGGTGCTCTAGGCCCTTGATCATCTTGGTTGCCCTCTTCTGCACCTTTTCCAGTTCTACAATGTCCTTTTTAGATGTGGTGACCAGAATTGTACGCAGTACTCCAAGTGTGGCCGCACCATAGTTTTGTATAAGGGCATTATAATATTAGCAGTTTTATTTTCAATCCCCTTCCTAATGATCCCTAGCATGGACAGTGCCCAGAGCACTTAGTAATTTCCATAGCTAAACTTCTCATGTTGCAGCTCCCAGTCAGATGATCTGCCCTTTATACAGATTTATTGCTGTATAAAGGAATATCCTAGGACTCTCTCCTGTTCCTAGTGCATTTATTGGGCAACTTAGGGGTAAGGGGGAACTTTAACCCTTTTGTCCCTTCATGGTCCCAGTCTGTCTCAGCCTACCCATGGCTACTATTTGCCAAGGGAGGAAGGCTGCCATTGATGCTTAGAAGAATGAGTACTCAATGATTAATTACCAGGGATGTGTGAATTGATTCGGGTACAAAATGATTTGTACCCGAATCTAGCTGATTCAGGTGATTTGTAGACAGAACACACTCTTCTGCCCCCAGAACTCTTTTTCTGCCCTGAATCTGCCACAAAGACACACCAACAAATTGTTAAAAACCACCCCTTTGCCTAATTTCTTTGAAATCTCAGTGGTGGCTTCCTTCCACCCATTGGGCACTACCACCCACCACAACCTGCTCTGGGCCACCCTGGTGCTCCCCACATGGAGTTATAACTAAGGCTGCTGAAATCCCCTTTATTCCCTATGGGGGAAAGCTTAAAGAAGTGTGATTTTAAAAAATCACCCCTTTGCCCAATTTCTTTGAAATTTGGGTGGTAGCTTCCACTCATTGGGCACTACCACCCACCCCACTTTTTTGCCCCCGGAACCCCTTTTTTTGCCCTGAATTGATTCAGATTTGCAAAATTTATGTACAAATAGAATCGGGGGTTATTTGGCGGTGGGGGCAGATTCAGACCAAAAACAAATTGGGGGTGATTCGGTTTGGGTACAGATCAAATAGAAAAAAATCAATTCATGCACATCCTTACTAATTACACAACATAATGTCTAATTCATCCCTTACCATTCATCAATAAACTTCATATTCTGTATTCCAATAGATTTGTGCCAGGTGGTGTTTATGAGAGAACTGAAGAAAGCAGGATGATTCAGATGAAGAAAGACAGCATTTCCTTCTCTCTCTTGTATCTGTATTTTATGTTGGAGGAAATAGACCTAACACACACCATAAGTGAGCATCCCCTATTTTGCCAAGTATAACAGATGGACAGACTTTGACCGGACAACACTGCAGCTTTCTTTCCTGATTACATAATGGATGCTCCATTATGTATCCTGAAATCCCAGTAACTAGACATTTGCATGTGTGGCAGAAAGGGGAGGCAGAATGGGTTGGTTGGAAACATTGGTTTTGCCTTGTGCAACGTTGGCCAGAAAGTCTGTCTTAGGATTTAGCCATTGCAAAAAGGACTTACTTCTGAAACATGCATAGGATTCAGTTGTAAGGTTTTTTTAGTTGACTAATGTTTAGTTT
The DNA here is from genome assembly GCF_027244095.1 of Hemicordylus capensis. Taxonomy (NCBI): domain Eukaryota; kingdom Metazoa; phylum Chordata; class Lepidosauria; order Squamata; family Cordylidae; genus Hemicordylus; species Hemicordylus capensis. Next base: position 109,834,389 of record NC_069662.1, read on the forward strand.
TGCCAGAAGGCAAACAGTCTGATTATCCCTTAATGTAATAGCTTTTCTGACTGACTGTGATAGAAAGTTGTCTTCATTTTCAGTTGCTTTCCTTACATCTGTTTAGGTGACATAAAATCAAAGGATGGCCTGACTGGCCTTCAATTTCTTTAAACCAGCGCAAGAGCAATTCATATTTCCTTTTTACCTTTTAAAAAAAATTAACACTATAGAAAGTAGTATTTTGATTTGGTCAAATATCCCACAGTACCTGTGTTCCAGTCCGTTCCATTTGCAGGGACATTTTCCATTCTCTGATTATTTATTTAGTATATTTGTATACTGCCCCAAACTCATACCTCTGGGTGGTTGGTTTGTTTGTTTTATTTAATATCTATAGTTTGCAACAAACATAAAACAAATTAAAACAGTTTATTATTTATTTAACATTTATTTATTTAACATATTTTTATACCTTGCATCTCTGGGCGGTTTACAAGAAGATAAAAACAACATTAAAACATTAGTTAAAAACAAAAACAAGAAATTTAAAAGACAACAATTTTAAAACAATATTCTAAAACATCAGAAACAATCAAACCACAATTCAGGTTGTCAAACTTGGGTGAATAAGTGCATCTTGAGAGTCTTTTTAAAAGCTGTGAGAGATGGGCAGACTCTTATTTCAGCAGGCAGTGCATTCAAAAGTCTTGGGCCAGCAGCAGAGAGGGCTTGTCCCCGAGTTGCTGAACCTGCGGTTAATTTTTATAACCACGAATCACACTGTAGACATTTGTCCAACTGCAGCCTGGCAACCTTTCAGGGCAGGGAAGCCTCTCCCTCTTCCTGGTCTGCTGAGGCCGCATTCCAGCAAGCTCTGTAGCCCTCGCATTGCCAGACTGTGATCGAGGTAGCAGAACATCTCCACGGCCGCAGCCATTGGCTACAATCTTCAATGGGTATGCTGAGTGTGACCGTGCCTTTTCAGGATGGTCCACCCACCCTCGGCAGGGAAAGGAAAGTTAAATCCCTTTAAATACTGTGAAAGCCTTCACAGGCTGAAAACCAACCTGGTCACCACATTTTGCACCAATTGCAGTTTCCAGACTACGTTAAAAGGCAGCCCCATATTGTATACATTGCAGTCGTCGAGTCTGGATCTGGAGGTTGTCAGCATATGCACTAATGTTTTGAGGTCATTTATCTCAGAAATGGATGCAGCTGGTGTATCCGCCAAAGTGATTAGGCACACTCAAGTGCATAACTGAACATCAGCATATATTTTCTAACTTGAAGCATTTCAGAAATTTGCCCTACTAGGTGAATTTGAAGATTTACTTACTGAACAGAAATGCTGGAGCAAACTCTTCCCCCTGGGGTTCTATGGCAACATAACAGAACACAAAGCTAGGACTGCCTTTTCCATGACATTCATTAATATGACAAGTGTGAGACCCAGTGTGTTGTAGTGGTTAAAGTGTCAGGTTTGGACTAAGGAAAGTCTTTGGCTCATTACTATCTAGCCTACTTCACAGGGTTGTTGTGAAGATAAAATCTATACCAATCCACACTCTCCGGCAAAAGCGACCAAATATACAAAGGGCCACCCTATGATCAACTTCAGTGAGAAGTAGGTGAAAAAAGGCCACACCAAGGCCAATCAGGTGTGACCCCCCAAAAATCCTACTTGGCCCCAGAAGGCGACCATACAATGCTCACTGATGGGAGGGAGGGGTGTTCAGTCAGAAGCAACTGAGAATGAATGGCGGGAGCCCACTGCTTATGGAGCTGCTCCCGGGCCCCATTGTTTGGCCCATAATATGTGGCATGAGAGCCAAGATGGCAGCCCCATGTTTGTCTCCAGGGCCAGGAGCACAACCCCGCCCCGCATGGAGCTGCATATGGTGGTGGGGAACAGCATACTCCCTGAGCCTACTAATACAGTTATTTTTTTCCTAAGGATGCCAGTAACTTGAGAATTTTTGAGAGACATAATTTAATCATATACTAATGTACATTTTTGTTATGGTGATACATTTAGACTCTCAAATTTATACCATTCCCACCTGACTTGCATGCAGGTCATGGGAGGCTACTTAAAGGATTGAATGTGAAAGAGTAAAGTAAGAGCTAATTGAGAATGGGACTTTCACACAGAATAACTGAAAGAAACAGTTGCGAGCAAGGGAAGGCTGCAAACAGTTGTGAGACAGGTGTTTTTAGAGACCTTTGTTTAGTGACATTGCTGACGCTAAGTAGGATAGGATGTACAGGTGAAACTCAGAAAATTAGAATATCGCGCAAAAGTCCATTAATTTCAGTAATGCAAATTAAAAGGTGAAACTGATATATGAAACAGACGCATTACATGCAAAGCGAGATAAGTCAAGCCTTAATTTGTTATAATTGTGATGATCATGAAAACCCCAAATCCACAATCCCAGAAAATTAGAATATTACATGGAACCAAAAAGACAAGGATTGTAGAATAGAACAATATCGGACCTCTGAAAAGTATACAGTGTACTGTGCTTGATTGGCCAGCAAACATGCCTGACCTGACCCCATAGAGAATCTATGGGGCATTGCCAAGAGAAGGATGAGAGACATGAGACCAAACAATGCAGAAGAGCTGAAGGCCGCTAATGAAGCATCCTGGTCTTCCATAACACCTCATCAGTACCACAGGCTGATAGCATCCATGCCACGCCGCATTGAGGCAGTAATTGCTGCAAAAGGGGCCCAAACCAAGTACTGAATACATATGCATGCTTATACTTTTCAGAGGTCCGATATTGTTCTATTCTACAATCCTTGTCTTCTTGGTTCCATGTAATATTCTAATTTTCTGGGACTGTGGATTTGGGGTTTTCATGAGCTGTATGCCATGATCATCACAATTATAACAAATTAAGGCTTGACTTATCTCGCTTTGCATGTAATGCGTCTGTCTCATATATCAGTTTCACCTTTTAATTTGCATTACTGAAATTAATGGACTTTTGCACGATATTCTAATTTTCCAAGTTTCACCTGTATATGGCAGGGATTTTCAATTTGGAAATTGCTGATTTAAATAGATAAAGTTTCTTGACTAAGACGACTGACTGAAGCCAACAGGGAAGCCCCACCACTAAAGAGGCAACTCTTAGGGTTAGCACAGTTTAGAACTTGGTTGATTTTAGCTTCCAGTTCAGAAATGACTTGCCACTCAGTCCTCCTCTGCTGTCATTTGCTCATTCCTGATGAAAGTCATGCTTGTGATGATCAATTCCACTTGGAATTCTGTGGGGTGGAAAAAGAAAGAAACAGATGGAGAGGAAGACAGACTAGAGCAGCAGTAGGCAACCTTCACTCTCCAGCTGTTGTGGAACTGCAACTCCTGTCACACCTAGCTTACCTTTTCCTGATCTGGTGCATCCTTCTGTTCATTTGTTTCATGTAGACATTGTACTTACACTGCTCCACTATGGTCTGTTGTCAAAGCAAGAGGTGTCCGGGGTCAACAAAGTTTTTGTCCCCAACCAAATATGTGTGATTGCCAAGGTTCTTCCATTCACTCAAGCCTTCCTGTGCCTCAGAAATGTAAGATCATCTCTTTCCTTTCTGCTCCAAATTTGTGTTGGAGATGAACTTCCACTGCATTGACCTTTTGCACCAACTGTCCTAATGACCACTAGGGGCATTGGGAGTAGAGACAGTGAGTCAGGGTCTCCCTATCTGTCCCTACTCTATGACCCCTGAACTGACTCTGCAGCACTTCCTGTGCTGAGTCACAATCCTTCCTTTCCTCCTAGAGAGCAGATGGGAACATCTCTCTCTGTCTGCTTAACTATCCACTATGTAGTCCTTTAGATTAGATATAGGTCTTTCCTGTCTAAGTGTATTTAACCAATAAATGTTTAGAGTTTAGTCACACAAGGATCTCCATTTGCTTTCTCTAAATAGCTGCAATATCCAAACCATCCTCTGCTACCTACTCTGTAACTGGAGTGTGTGCTCATTCCTTAGTGCTCTGCTGTTTTACATATTGTGGGTAAAAATCAACAACCTCTAACAATTTGGAGCAGGGCAGAAGTTTTCTAACCCTCTTCTCCAACTTGGAGTTGAAAAATAAGCTCCAGTTGGGAGGATAATTTCTGCCTTTCACCAGCTTCAAGCTGAAGAGGAAAGTAAAGACTTGGAGAACAGCAGCAAAACAAGCTTCAGGTTTCCTTTTCCTCTCTGGAGATCGAGGCTGTGGCTTGTTGGTTTGACCTTTTGACCATTTTGGAAATGAAGTGGCCAAACAACCCCAAGTTTTCTGCCCAAAATTACATCTGGAGAAAACAATCTTGCAATTGCTCTATGCTTCTGAGGACTTCAGAGGACCCTGCATAACTGAGGTGACAATAGTTGCTCCTCTCTACAACTCCAGAGTTGGGAAGTGTTAATGGAACTATTCTGGAATGCTGGTGTAACATCCCAAGACTACTTTTTGGCTTGCGTGGGGAATTTGTGAGGCTAGAGTGAACAGTCCATTACATTATCAATTTGTGCAAAGCTTTGGCCTGGAAATAAAGGCTTGAGATAGGAATGTGGTACAATCAGATATATTTAAAGATTTTGGGGGTACCGGAAATGATAAAAGCAATAAAACTTTAAGGCAATTGATGAAAGCAATAAAACTTTAACTAGCAATGTAAATCCCTGCTAACTTGGCAAAGAGCCACCTTTTAACATGGCGATTCTCTTTATTTAGCAGGGGGAGAGTAACTGGCCCTATCCATCCCCAGCACGGTACCTCCAGTGACTGTTGCTGGTGTCCATCTTAAGTTTCCTTTTAGATTGTGAGCCCTTTGGGGCAGGAATCCATCTTATTTATTTATTATTTCTCTGTGTAAATCACCTGGAGCCATTTTTCAAAGGGCAGTATAGAAATCGAATGAATGAAATGAAATCCGGAGTTTTTAGCTGTTCGAATGTTTAATTGGTTTTATTCTGTTTTTATAGTTTTGTTTTTAATTATTAACTGGTTTTAATTTTTTTTATTCTGTTGTAAACTGCCCTGAGCCATTTTGGAAGGGTGGTATATAAATCAAATGAATGAATAAAATCAAAGACTCACAAAGGTTTTTGCTTAAAGGTCCAAATTGTTATTATAACAGTGTAAGGCTTGCCATAGAGAGAGGACCCGGAGTGCAGAGTTCAGATTTAGGAAGGAGGGGCGAGAGAGAGGATTGTTAGTATACCTTCTTCCAATTCCATCAGAATGTCTGACAAGAGTGACACCCTTGCAGGATGGGGAATGCTGGGGTCTTCTTTCGCAGAGGCCAAGCAGAAAAACAGGGTAGAGGAGAGGCAAGCATGCCATTCACAAGCCAGGGCTCCAGGAAAGTGGCTGTTTTCAGGGAAAATCCTGGGGAGGTCAGCTCTCTAAGGCAGCCAAGTGGTGTGTGGTTTGAGTCAAAAGAGAGATCCAAACCAGTTGCTGGAAGCAAAGCTGGTTCAATGGCTGTGGTAGATGGAATTGCCAGAGCCAAAGCACACGTGGGTGGTGGGTCTGAAGAAGGAGCACACCATTGAGTAGGGCTCAGGGCAAAGACGTGCCTTTGGGCCAAGCATGGGTCACACGTCCTGATTGCAGGGAATGATATCATGGTTAACAAAAGAATACATGTACATGTTGTATGATTTAATCATGGTTTAATGTATGCAGTCTGGAAAGACAATAAAGTGAACTGATTTGAAAAACCTGAATGGGACGTAGTAAATGGGCTAGTTAAAAGCTTTTCTCATAGGTCAGGAAGAACTTCTAGATGTGGAAACCAGAATGCTTTTCACGCTATCGAGCCTTTTCCCTGGTCCAAGCCAGACCATTAATGCTGTGATAGTGAGGAAGGACTGATACAGCCTTATCTAAGCTCCTCTTGAGATGATTAGTTCAACTAATTCTTTGTGCCAATGACAAGAGGAATTTTGCTATTCTCTTGAGAAACAGCCCTTCTCCTCAACTCATTTCTTACTCAGCCGTTTCTTACTCATCCTTCTACATGTTGCAAGACAGAGAGGGGCATGAAGGATACCTTTCAGTCACACGTCATACTTGACCTGGGGTAAAGTTGCCCATGCGGCTTGTGTGCTAAGTGACTATCTGAGAGTTTGCCAAATATGGGCATGTGGAGGGTTTGTGGTCCCACATGTCCAGATAGCCAAGATGGAGACTGCAAGCCTGCAGTTACAAACCATATAGAGTGGTGCTGCTTGTAGCCCCCCCCACCCCCCCCAGGGCAGGCTGTTCTTGTAACAGAAGACTGCTGGTGCTGCTCATAATTGCCAGAAAGCAACCACCCACAAGCCACTGCAAATAAAAGTGTGGAGATCTGAAGGTGACCATGCCAGAACATGCCCAGAGGTAGTCAATGCTAGCAGAGGAGGGTGGAGGTTGTGCAGTACACAATCGATTAAGAACAGTTATATGGAACATGTGCTTTCCACAATGGGCACTATTGTGGAATATAAATGAATAAAAGTAACTTACTGTTGATGTTGTAATGGCATAGCATCAGTGTAAATTAAGTTTGACATGTCTTGTGGTGACTTCCATAACTATATAAAACAGAATCCAGAGATACTTCAAGAAGTCTTAGCCACCAAAATTATGTATTTGACAGCAAATACACACTTTATGGAATATAATGTGAGGGACTTATTTTGCAATTTTTCACCTGCTTATTTTTAATTTTAAAAATAGTGGATATCAACATCAGACACAGGTGGACCTCAGTACTCATGGTCCTGATATCCACAGTTCTGCATATCCGCAGTTGTGCAATTGACACTTAACCTTGGCATTCATGGTAAATGAAAGGATAAAAAACTGTGGTTCCTAGGTGGCCAGAAATGACCTGTGAGGACATTCGCAAGCACCATTTTGTGGCTCTTTTTTGGGGGGGGGAAAGAAATTTCCTTCCATGAGTTTTCATGGGGAGATGGTGGTATTGTGGCTTTTGGAGAGCATTGCTGAACAGCTGGAGACCCATAGAACACAGCATGGCACTTTCTTTCAATTATTTCTTCAGTTTTCAGCCTCCGCCCCCTCCAGGTACCTAATCCGCCAATTCCCATTGTTTCAATGCCTCATTACCCATAATTTCACAATCCATGGCTTCAGCCAAGAATGGAACCCCCACAGAAAACAAGGCCCACCTGTATTTCCTATCCTTATGTAAAACAGAAAGGTATGGAGCTCATGTGGAAGGTAAGAAGTAGTGAGCTGGAGTTAGGGATGTGTAGAAACCCACTTTTGCCAGTTCAGCTTTAATCTGGATCACATTTGAGTAGATCCGGCTTGGTTTTGTGCTGAGTTGAGCCAGACCCAGTTTGAATTGGAACTAAGTGGGTTTGACCAGCTTGGAGCTCTACTGGTAAAGGAGAATCTGGTGAGGATTCCCCTTTACCAGTAAAGGGGCAGAGGGACTTCCCCAAGTGTAGAGAAGGTGGGAGGGGAGTAAATAACTACTTACAAGTCTACTTGAGGGGCGCCGGAGGTGGGTGGTCATGCAAATGGCCTCTGCACATGTTCTGAGGTCACTAAAATGTCCTCCATGTGTGCACAGAGGCCCGAACCTCTGTGGGGGATGATGCTGCCTCCCACTCTGTGTTGGAAATTCTCTGTGGTGAGAGAATCCCTTTTTCAATATAGCAGAGTGCACAGAGGCACAAACACAGCGGATTTAGTTATGCATGCATGTGTGCTAAGAGTAAAGTAACTTGGAGCCAATTGCTAGTTTCAAATAAATATAAAAGGTATTTATTAAGGAACTCCATTCTAGATAGGAAAGTGAGGATTTAGGATCTCTAATCTATCTATCTAAATGGATGCAGATGGATTCACCATCTTCTCTGCACATATGGTGCAGGGCAAGAGACTTGCCATGTTGCAAGGTCAACAGCCAGGTAGGAAGAGAGAGAAGGAGGAAGGAAGTTGAATCCCCTAAGATTAGCAATCTACATTTCAAAGGGATAGCATCAGAGCAGCAGGAAGTGATGACCAAATGTCTTTGACCTTCTAGCCCTCTGACTTACTAGTCTGTCCTCCACTGTCTGAGGCAAAGAGACAGCGCAAAGTCCTTTCCTTCCAACACCCCCTCTCGTTGTCTCGTGACTCAGTTCACAATATTCATTTTCTCTCTCAGCTTTTCAAAGCAGGGTCTTGGTAGTGGCTTAGTGAGTAAGTCTGCGAGCATTTCATTTGTCGGGCAGTAGAGCAACTTGATTAGTCCATCTTTCTGCAGACTTCTCACTACATGGTACTTCACATCAATATGTCTGGTACTCCTCTTTACATCTTCTTGTTTGGAGAGTTGAGTGCAGCTTTGGTTGTCTTCATACACTGGTATGGGCTGTGGTACATCTGTACCTAGGTCCTTCAGTAGTTGACACAGCCATTGTATCTCGTGACAGCCCTGTGCAGCTGATACATATTCTGCTTCAGTGGTTGATGATACTACTATGTCTTGTTTTCTGCTTGACCAGCTTATCGCTCCATCTCCATAGAAAATTATGTGACCACTGGTGGATTTCCTGTCTGTTATATCTCCACCCCAGTCTGCATCTACGTATGCTTCTAGTTTTGGTTCACTATTAGCTGGCAGCTTGAGCTTAAAGTGTGCAGTACCCTTTAGGTACCTAACAAGTCTTTTCATTGCATTCCAGTCCTTGACTGTTGGTGATGCAGTCTTTCTACAAAGTAAACCAACTGCTGTACTAATATCTGGCCTAGTGAGTGTACTAATGTATAAAAGCTTACCCAATGCTTCACGATATCTATGGTTGTCAGATAGTGGCTCAGTTTGATCTTCTTGCTTTATGTAGTTCACTTCCATTGGAGTTGGTGTAGGATTTGCATTTTCCAGTCTGAGCAAGTTTATCAAGTCTTTAATTTTCTGTTCTTGGTTGATCAGGAAACTTCCATCTTTCTCTCTTTGTACTTGAATGCCCAAGTAGTGTGCAATGTTGCCAAGTTGCTTGACTTCCACTTCTTTGTTCAGATGATCCATTATTCCTTGCTGTCATCTGGATTTTCATAGGCAAAAATCAAATCATCAACATACGCCAAAATGTAAGTCCATTTCCCATCTCTGCATCTCGTGTACAGGCAGGGATCAGCTTCACTTCTTTTGAAGTTTGCTTGAAGCAGCATATCATTCAGTTTTATATTCCATGCTCTGGCAGCTTGTTTTAAACCATAAATGCTCTTTTGCAGTTTGCATACATAGTCCTCTTTGCCTTCCTGTAAGAAACCTGGTGGTTGTTGCATGTAAATGTCCTCTTCTAGTTCACCATGCAAGAATGCAGTTTTCACGTCTAGGTGCTCAACATGCATTCCTTTGCTAGCAGCAATACTTAACAGAGTCCTTACTGTGGTATGTTTAACCACTGGTGCAAAGGTTTCATCATAATCTTCTCCATATTTTTGTGAATATCCTTTTGCTACTAATCTGGCTTTGTAGCGCTGAATCTCACCATCAGCATCATGTTTGAGTTTGAAAACCCATTTGCAGCCAATAACTTTTCTTCCTTGTGGTAACTTAGTAAGAGTCCAGGTTTTGTTTTTCTGTAGAGCCTCAAGCTCTTCAATTGCAGCCTGTTTCCACTTCTGGGCTTCTGGTTGTGGTAGCTGGGATATTTCCTCCCATGATGAAGGTTCTGGTTGTTCCGCTGTTCTTGCGAGGTAGGACAGCCTCAGAGCTGGAACACCTCTGTTTGAGCGCGTTGATCGCCTCACCTCACCCTCTGTGGTCTCTTCTATCACCTCAGGTGCGTCTGGTGGATCGCTGGGGGTCTCTGTGTCAAGTGTGGTTGGATCTGGATCTGCTGTCTCCTCCTCCTCCTCAGTTCCTCTGAGATCAGGAAGCATAATCCAGTCATCAGGGTGCTTGGTCTGGTTGCTTGCTTCAGTGTAGGCCCCCTCTGAAGGTGTAGCTCTTTCATCCTCTTCAAAACACACTGCTCTGCTTATGGTTATCCTGTTGGTGTCAGGATCCAGAATTCTGTAGGCTTTGGATTGTGCTGCGTAGCCTACAAAAATCCCTTTTGTGGCCCTAGGCCCTAACTTAGTCCTTTTTTCCTTTGGGATGTATGAGTAAGCCGTGCTTCCAAAGACACGCAGATGCGTCATGGACGGCTTATGACCATGCCAAAGTTCATAAGGTGTTGTTTCAATAGGTTTTGTGTTCATTCTGTTGTGTATGTATGTAGCAGTCATGATGCCTTCTCCCCAGAATTTCTGTGGGAGGTGTGCGTCAGCAAGCATGCATCTTACCATGTCCAGTAGAGTTCTGTTCATTCTTTCTGCGATTCCATTTTGGGGCGGGCAGTAAGGCACCGTAGTTTGATGCACAATTCCATGTTCTCTTAAGAACTGCTGTGTAGCATTGGACATGTATTCTCCTCCATTGTCTGTGCGCAGGATCTTTGGCTTCGAGACAAATTTGTTGCTTGCCATCGCCACATATTGTTTTAATTTCTCCAGCATCTCTGATTTTTCCTTCAGTAAATAAACACACGTGTATCGTGAGAAATCATCTGTTATAGTTAGAAAATATTTATGATTACCTATGGTTGCTGGTAGTGGTCCAGATATGTCACTGTGGATCAGATCCAAGGGTCCTTTCGTCTTCCTTTCACTCTGCTTTGGGAATGGCTTGTTTACTGCTTTGAACTCGAGACAAGAAACACAGTTAGTTACAGTGTCACATGGTACAAAATCAATGCCATTAGCTAATCCCTGTTCCTTCATGTTTTGAATTGATTCAACACTTCTGTGTCCTAGTCTTCTGTGCCATAATTGTAAGCAGTTTCCATGCTGACACAACTTGGCTAGGTTCATTACATTAGGCTGGTATGCCTCAGGTCTGGACTGGGCTGGTCTTTCTCTGTCTGTAAATTGCTCTTCCACATGATAAAGACCTTGAAATTCCGAGCCCACAAGGCAAACTTCTCCATTCTGGGTAACAACACATTGTCCATTTTTAATATACAATTCACAGCCTTGTTGCTCTAGCTTGGATATTGAAATCAAGGAGCTTGAGAATTCAGGGATATACAAAACATCTCTCAGAAAAAATGGTTTAACAGATCCATCCAGCAATTTGCAATATAAAATTCCTTCGCCCTTTTTCTTTGCTTTAATTGTAGTATTATTGCCCAAATAAACAGTCTCTTCAGGAATATCAAACAGTTCAGTATAGAAACTTAGATTTTTAGAAATATGGACAGATGACCCAGAATCTAAAATCAGCTTTTCATTATTTTTCATTAAATTAACACTATAGTTCTTGTTGAAATGTCTGTCTGTATACTTGGAATCTCTATTTTCATTCTCCTTTGTTTGACTGATATTCCCAGACCTCCTGGTCTGATTCTTGGGACAATGCGCCACCCGGTGGCCAAATTCGTTACACAGGAAACACCTGAAGGCTTTGTTTCCAGCTGACCTCATTTCAGCACTGGCGGTCATGTGACCTCTCTCTCTGGGCTGAGTTTCTCTGGTGAAATCGGCTCTCTTTGTATGCAAATGTGAGGTGCCCATGCGGTTCCCTCTTGCAGCATTTCCTCCAGCATTCCCTCCCCATCTCGGGTTACGTCTGGAATGATCAATTGTTGCTTTAAGAGCAAAGTTGCTAGCCAGTTCACTTTCATAGCGTGAGTTTAAAAGGTTTCTTCGGTTAGCCTCCGAAGACAATGTTTCTACAGCCTTTTCAAAGTTTAGATTGGTGTGGGTTTCCAATTGCCCAATTATAGTGCTATAGGAAGCAGGCAAGCTCAAGAACAGAGTCTCCAGCTTTTGACTCTCTGTAAATTCCTCTCCTGCTTGTCTAAATTGGAAAAAGAAATCTTCCAAAGTCCCAATAAAAGTAGAGAAACAGTCCCCATCTTTATATTGGAGATCTTGCAATTTTCGGCGTAAATTAAACGTGTATGCCCATCCTTTCCTCATATGCATAGAATCTAGCTTGTTTAGCATCTCCTTTGAGGTTCCAAGATCACAAATAGCATAAAGGAAAGTTTTACTCACGGAAGCTGCAATCATCGCTTGTGATTTTCGGTCCTTAATTAGCCAGAGTTCCTTCTCCTTTTTTTCAGCGTCCGAGGTTCCATCTGGCGGGGGGTCTTCCTCAGTAACTTGGTGGAGTCCCTCTGCTTTCAGTGCAATCCTCAGTCGAGTCTTCCATTCCAAGTAATTATCCGCTTCCAGGATGGTAAGCCTGAGTTTTCCCTCCAGGTATGCAGCCATGCTCACCGGCTCCAAAAGGCAGTTGCTGTAGATTAGCAATTCAAAGTGTCCACGCTAGATCTCAATGGATCTCCTGGAACAAACCTAACTATCTAGTTGCAGCACACGCAGCTCAAAATACTGCTCCCATAACTGGCTGGAGCCCATAACCTGTTGGAAATTCTCTGTGGTGAGAGAATCCCTTTTTCAATATAGCAGAGTGCACAGAGGCACAAACACAGCGGATTTAGTTATGCATGCATGTGTGCTAAGAGTAAAGTAACTTGGAGCCAATTGCTAGTTTCAAATAAATATAAAAGGTATTTATTAAGGAACTCCATTCTAGATAGGAAAGTGAGGATTTAGGATCTCTAATCTATCTATCTAAATGGATGCAGATGGATTCACCATCTTCTCTGCACATATGGTGCAGGGCAAGAGACTTGCCATGTTGCAAGGTCAACAGCCAGGTAGGAAGAGAGAGAAGGAGGAAGGAAGTTGAATCCCCTAAGATTAGCAATCTACATTTCAAAGGGATAGCATCAGAGCAGCAGGAAGTGATGACCAAATGTCTTTGACCTTCTAGCCCTCTGACTTACTAGTCTGTCCTCCACTGTCTGAGGCAAAGAGACAGCGCAAAGTCCTTTCCTTCCAACACTCTGCAGCTGCTGCTGGTAGCACACGTCAGTAGTTATTTACGCCCTTCTGCCTGCTCTACCCTTAGAGAAGACCGCCTGCTCCTTTTTACTGGTAAAGGGGAATCCTCAATGGATTCCCCTTTACTAGTTGAGCCGACTCAGTTTGAACTGGTCCCGTTTCAGTTTGATCTTAGACTGGCTGAGGCCAGTACAGTTCAACCCTGAACCCGTATAGTTGAGCTGGTTCAATGTTGAGCCTGGCTCGAACAGAGCTGGCTTACAAACCCCTAGATGGAGTAGGCATGGATGGGCAAGTGTGACTAAGGTAGAAGGAAAAAGTTGACCTTGGCAAACTACTTTTCCAGGGTCAATGGCACTGGATTGCTGCCAAGCAACTTTAAAGATGATATTAGGGATGTTACTTAATTCATCTTTTGCTAACATTTTCAATGAAATACATGGTTTTGGACCTCTTCTGGCCCGGTGGGAAGGGTCTATGGATTCTATGGATTCTATGCATTCTGCAAGTTTGTGTAACCATATTCGAAATGTGTACTTAGCAATATGTTTTTGCACCAGCTGTTTACAAATACAACAAATATTTATATACTGCTTTTCAACATAAGTTCCCAAAGTGGTTTACATAGATACAAAATAAAAATAAAAATATAATGGCTCCCTGTCCCCAAAGGGCTCACAATCTAAAACAGAAACATAATTAGACACCAGCAACAGCCTTTGGAGGGATGCTGTGCTGGGAATGGAAAGGACCAGTTGCTCTCCCCCTGCTAAATAAAGAGAATCATCACTTTTAAAAGGTGCCTCATTGTTCAGTTATCATCAAGAGATACATGAAAATACTTGGTGTTGTGGTGGGTGGGAGAATGCATATTTTAAGAATCTGGAAATTGTAAACAGAAGAAAGTGGGATGGAATCAAATAAAGTATGAAACGTTCTGATAAAACAGAAATATCTACGCTTCCCTAAATTCGTCAGGGAATGGAAAGGAGGTCAGGACAGGATCTCCCTACTGTAATAGCTAATTGGGTAGGAGGTAGCAGTGAAGAGCAAGTATTCTTTTCTTGCTTAGATGACAATCTGAGCTGAAGAAGAACTATCGTAGGCATGGCTCCCGGTTCAGTATACAGACAAATTAAAATTCTATGTTAAACTAGACAAATATGAGTCTCTGAAATATTACTGAAATATTTCTTTCTTTAGCAAGCATATTCAGCAAACATTCCTCCCCCCCCCTTATTACTTTTTGCACACATCCTTTTTCCATTTCCTTTTCGTTTTTATTTCTTCTAGTAGTGAATTCAAGTGGTCTACCAGGTTGGAAGCTAAAGAGGTAAATATATTATAATATCATGGTTTATATTTGAGTGACTCCCCAGGTATGCAGAAGCCTTTGTCCATTTCCCCCTTTCATTTAACTTACCATCTCCAAAAATGACCCTGTGAGCTTACAAGTCCTATGAAATGGTGAGGGCTCTTGAAGCAGATGTCATCTGGTAGTGGTTGTTTTTTAAAAGAGGGAGAGTGTTGTAATACTCTAAATAGAAAATAAGGTGGAGAGAGAAATTGGTCCACTGAATCCCTAACAGCTCATAGCAAATATTCTTGAGGGAAGATTAAGGAGTGGGGGAGTCATGCTGAGGTATAAAAAGGAAAAGGGGGCAAAAACCCTTCTGAACTAAATGTTTCAGAGGGAGGAGTTAAAAAAAAAGACACAATTTCTCTCCTCCACTTTATAGAACTGCCACTCCTCATCCCTGATAAAGTTCTGTTACTCTGGGTTGGTAGCCAGCTCCCAAACAGACTCTAATAAGTAACAGGGGAAGACTTAAAAGGAATTGAGGGAACTGAAATCCTGCCCCCTCCTAAAAATTATGTTCTCTTGCAAGGCCCAAACACCCCTATAAATCCTGTTCAAGGTTCACTCGAGTCTGAACAAGAGTTTCCTGTTAGGAGACAGGGAATACCTTGCAGGTTTAGTTTGTGGTGGTTTATTTTTCACCTTGCTTGTCCGTAAAACAAAAAATTGTTCATGATGAAGTACATCCATTGGTAATTCTATCAGGCTGAAATTCATTTGTGTTCCTTCCTCCAGTGCCATCAGACCTTTGACCGTGACTTGTTGTCTTTCTATGAGACCATTACAGGCTGGAGAGCTGAATTCACTAATGAAAAATCATTTGCCAGATGTTTAACAGCAGCCAAAGAAGGTTGTCAGATGCTCACTGTCTTCAGGAGACATAATTTGTGTTTTGCTGACATTTCCAGAGGCTATTGTCTTTTATATCACATGTGTGGGTGCATTGATAGTTACCTGTTGTCTGTTGGCATTTTATAGGTTTTATTTACTTTTGATTAATACAGAATAGCTGATCTGCAAATACTCAGTTGCCATGCGTATCTTGTGCTGCCAGAATAGCTGCTGTGTGAATTGTGTAGCAGTGTAACTAAAGGCATCGTCCAATCCCATTTACTTTGTTGACCATATCTTTCAGTGATGTACCGTGTTAGGAGCATAGGAAGCTGCCTTATACCAAGCCAGGCCATTGGTCCATCTAGCTCAGTATTGTCTACACTCACCGGCAGTGGCTCTCCAGAATAAGAACATGGCCAACAAGGTGGCTAACAGTTCTGCCATAGACTTAAACCAAAAAAATGGTTGTTCCGGGAAAGTGGTCTAATTTGTGGGTCACTGTGTCGACACACTGGTGTGTAAGATCAGAGACCAGTATTTCCTAGCAGTAAAGGCAGGTAAAGTGTGCCGTCAAGTAGATTTCAACTCCTGGCACCCACAGAGCCCTGTGGTTTTCTTTTGGTAGAATACAGGAGGGGTTTACCATTGCCTCTTCCCATGCATTATGAGATTATACCTTTCAGCATTTTCCTATATTGCTGCTGCCCAATATAGTACCAGTGGGGATTCGAACCGGCAACCTTCTGCTTGTTAGTCAAGCATTTCTTCACTGCTCCATTTAAGGTGACTACAATGCCACAAATTCAGAGCTGATCCCAGACTAAGCGGTTCTGCAGCAATGTCTACTGGCATTATTGTACAAGACTCCTAGCAACTGCAGAACGCAAATGAAAGAAGCAGGGTTTCCCCATATTTTCCTCCTCTGTTTTCAGTTTCGTTTTCATAGTCTAGCACAGTGGTGCTATGCCATCTTTGCATCTTCTTGTTGGGCTTCGTTGTTGCTCTGGATGAACTAGACTGAATCCTAAAACACACCAACTCTTGTATGCTGGATGTTGCAAGGAAAGATCAATGCTTGAAAATGGGTTTTATTTCAAAGAAGCTTGTCCATACAATAAGAATGGAGTGCTTGATAAGCTTCTGAGGAAGCCCAGAACACGATACAAAATCTGATTATATAGCAGATACCTCCCCCTGCCACTTGTAGAGATTTATATTTCTCCAAATATATCTAAGGAAATGACATGTTAGTTTAGTTGGCAGTTGGTGCTTCCTCAAATAAAGATAACCCCCATAGTCCAAGAGAAATAATCTAAGGTCATGTTCTCTTTGGAACTACCCTCTGCCTAAGGATACAGCATGGTTAAAGCACAAATCTGAAATTGCATTGCTTCTGTGTAGATTGGCACTGTATTATCCAGAGCATCCATTGGAGGACAGTAGAACACAGCAAATCGGGAGAGACTACATATTGATGTTCTAAAGGGTCATTTAAATTTGTTTAAAGAAGAAAATGCTTTTCTACATAAGGAAATATTGCTATCTGTCTTGATATTTGATTTACACACTCTCTCTTTGTTGTCGCCAGCTGTTTTCCTCCTCTCTGATTTGATTTGGTATCTTGACTGGAGAGATTTCTGCTGAATGGCTATGGACAATCACTTTATTTTATTACTCTTACATTCTGCTCTTCAGAGCGGCTTACACAAGATTCAGGCAGTGTTCTATCCAGGCACTAACTGAACTGAGAACCACTTGACTCAGAAAATGTGAGATCCATTCTCTGGATCCCAGCTGTACAAGGTTTGCAAAATGAATCTTGCTACTGATTTGACTGTGCTGATGATATTTACATGAATAAGAGTCTACTATTTCAGATAACTACATTTTTTAAAAAAAAATTAACAACACCTCCTTCAAACGCTCATTTTTGTGTGTGTTTGCTTTATCTTGGACTGACAGTTTAGAACATAAGTGCAGCCCGGCTGGTTCTGACTGCATAGCCATCAAATCCAGTATCCTGTTTCCCACAGTGGCCAGTCATATGCCTCTGGAAAGCCCAGGAGTGGAACATGTAGGCAAATAGCCCTCTCCTGCTGTCACTCCCCAGCATCCGCTATTCAAAGGCATCCTGCTCTGAATCTGAAGAAAAAATATAGCCATCATGCCTAGCAGACACAGATAGTCTTGTTCTCTTTGAATGTGTATAATAATCTTCCTTTTAAAGCCGTCACTACATCTTGTGGCACATCTTGTAACTGGACAGGAAGCAGAAGGTAGGAATAAAATGACAGTTTTCACAATGGTGAGAAGAAAGAAGTGGGGTCTCCCATGAATCTATACTGGGACCAGTGCTCTTTAGCTTGTTCATAAATGATCTAAAAGTTGGGGTAAGCAGCAAAGTTGCCAAATTTGTCGATGACACTAACCTATTTACAGTGAGGGAAATAAGTATTTGATCCCCTGCTGATTTTGTCCGTTTGCCCTCTGACACAGAAATGACCAGGCTATAATTGGAATGGTAGGTTTACTGTAGCTGTGAGAGACAGAATAACAACAAACAAGCCCTCAAAAGCCCAGTGCCCAAAAGTCAGTGATGGATTTGCATTGTAGTGAGGGAAATAAGTATTCGATCCCCTATCAACCAGCAAGATTTCAGGCTCCCAGGTGTCTTTTCACTATATGCAGGTAACGAGCTGAGATGAGGAACACGCTCTGTAAGGGAGTGCTCCTAATCCCAGCTTGTTACAGTACCTGTATAAAAGACACCTGTCCATAGAAGCAAGCAATCACTCGGCTTCCAAACTCACCACCATGCCCAAGACCAAAGAGCTGTCGAAGGATGTCAGGGACAAGGTTGTAGACCTGCACAAGGCTGGACTGTGCTACAAGACTATCGCCAAGCAGCTTGGTGAGAAGGTGACTACAGTTGGCACGATAACTCGCAAATGGAAGAAACAAAATAACTGTCAATTTCCCTCGGTCTGGGGCTCCATGCAAGATCTCACCTCGTGGAGTTGCAATGATCATGAGAACGGTGACAAAGCAGCCCAGAACTACACGGGGGGAACTTGTCAATGATCTCAGGGTAGCTGGAACCATAGTCACCAAGAAAACAATTGGTAACACACTACGCCGTGAAGGACTGAAATCTTGCAGTGCCCGCAAGGTCCCCCTGCTCAAGGCAGCACATGTACAGGCCCGTCTGCAGTTTGCCAGTGCACATCTGAATGATCCAGAGGAGAACTGGGCGAAAGTGTTGTGGTCAGATGAGACCAAAATCGAGCTCTTTGGCATCAACTCAACTCGCCGTGTGTGGAGGAGGAGGAACGTTGCCTATGAGCCCAAGAACACCATCCCCACCGTCAAACATGGAGGTGGACACATTATGCTTTGGGGGTGTTTTTCTGCTAAGGGGACAGGACACCTTCACCGCATCGAAGGGACGATGGACAGGACCATGTACCGTCAGATCTTGGGTGAGCACCTCCTTCCCTCAACCAGGGCATTGAGAATGGGTCGTGGATGGGTATTCCAGCATGACAATGACCCAAAACACACAGCCAAGGCAACAAAGGAGTGGCTCAAGAAGAAGCACATGAAGGTCCTGGAGTGGCCCAGCAAGTCTCCAGACCTTAATCCCATAGAAAATTTGTGGAGGGAGCTGAAGGTTTGGGTTGCCAAACATCAGCCTCGAAACCTTTCTGACTTGGAGAGGATCTGCAAAGAGGAGTGGGACAACATCCCTCCTGGGTTGTGTGCAAACCTCGTGGCCAACTACAAGAAACGTCTGACCTCTGTGACTGCCAACAAGGGTTTTGCCACCAAGTACTAAGACATCTTTTGTGAAGGGATCAAATACTTATTTCCCTCACTACAATGCAATCCATCGCTGACTTTTGGGCACTGGGCTTTTGAGGGTTTGTTTGTTGTTATTCTGTGTCTCACAGCTACAATAAACCTACCATTCCAATTATAGCCTGGTCATTTCTGTGTCAGAGGGCAAACGGACAAAATCAGCAGGGGATCAAATACTTATTTCCCTCACTGTAGAGTAGCAAAACCGAAGCAGGTTGTGAGGAGTTCCCAAAGGATCTCTCCAAAATGGGTGAGTGGGTGACAAAATGGTAAATGTGGTTCAATGTAAGCAAGTGTAAAGTCCACTTAGGGCAAACAACAACAACAACCACCCAACTTCACATACACACTGATGGGGTCTGAACTGTCACTGACTGACCAGGAAAGAGATCTTGGGGTCATGGTGGATAACTTGTTGAAAGTGTTGATTCAATGCATGGCAGTTGTAAAAAAGGCACATTCCATGCTAGGGATCATTAGGAAGGTGATTGAAAATAAAAATTCTAATATTATAATGCCCTTTATACAAATCTATGGTGAGGCCATGTTTGGAGTACTGTATACAGTTCTGGTCACCAAATCTTAAGAAAGACATTATAGAACTGGAAAATATGTAGAAGAGGGCAACCAAGATGATTGAGCACCTGGAGGCAAGGCTACAGCATCTGTGGCATTTAGTTTGGAAAAGAGGTGACTACAGGGGGACAAGGTAGAGGTGTATAAAACTGTGCATGAAGTAGAGAGAGTGGACAGAGAGAAATTTGTCTCCCTCTCTCACAACACCCCTGGTTCTAACCAGGGGTCATCCCATGAAACTGATGGTCAGGGAATTTAGGATTAACCAGAGGAAGTACTTTTTCACACAGCATATAATTAATCTATGGAATTCTCTGCCATGGGGTGTGGTAATAGTCACCAGCTTGGATGGCTTTAAAAGAGGCTTAGACAATTTCATGGAGGACAGGTCTATCAATGACTACTAGTCTGGTGGCTATAGGCCACCTCCAGCCTCTAGATACCAGTTGCAGGGGAGTAAGCACAAGAGAGAGGGCACACCCTCACTTCTTGCTCATGAGCTTCTCAGAGGCCTCTGGTGGGCCACTGTATAAAACAGGATGCTGGACTAGATAGGCCTTGGGCCTGATCCAGCAGGGCTCTTCTTGCATCCTTATGTCAGTGAATTCCACACCTTAATTGTGCTGTCTGAAGAAATACTTTCTCAGCCTGTCCTGAATGTTATGCCAGTTGGTTTCAGTGGATTGTAGCACATGTGAAGCAGACCCAGTTCATTTCAGAGGTCACCTTAATGCTTCCGAAGGCCCCACCATTCAATTCACCACTTTGGGAGAGGGATCCAGTTCTCTTCAGACTGATTTAAAGGAGAAGCCCCTTCCCACCATTTCCCTGATCCCTAATTTACATAGAGCAGCTTGGGTGAGGGAGAAGTTGCTTCGGTGGCTATTAAAAAATGATTTCTGGGAAGGTTTAATGGCTTTTGTGTATCCTGGAAAGGTGAAGATATCTTGGTAGCTGTAGTCTTTTACAGGAGGCAGGGGGAGTAGTCAAAAGACAAAAATGCAAAACTCTGCTAGAAGTTATTTTTAAAAATGAAGCTGTCCTCATTATCATGACCACAGACTGCCCTGTCCTCTGCTTGTTTAATAACCAATGTGTCCAGGAGGCATTAGAAGCTGAAGTGACCATATGGGTGATAAACTGAAGCACCTGATTTGGGCACCAAGTAGGTTGGCACTTCGGTTCACTCAAATTGGGTTGAAAAGTGACCTGCTCTATGTTAGATTTCAGCCACCAAATCTTCACACAGCCCTACTGGATAATCCCGAGTTCCATTATAATGGGGTATTGGTGGTGGTGGGGAGAGGTCTTTATCCACTATTCTCTACACCAGGCATATTTGTTATAAAGCTCTATACAGAAACATCTCATGTTATAGCCAAAGCTATATCATAGTTTTTCTAAACTAAAAAGCCCCATATGTGATTATAAATGGCTATTCAAACTGATTCAATGATTAGCTACTTAGGGTTACTTCACATGCTCAAGCTGCATGGTTACTGCTAAAAAAAGGTACTAGATCAAACGTGTGCTGCATATGAAGGCAATGATCTCTAGAGCATATAGCCATATGGTTAAGCTGGACATCACTACCTATTAGCTTCACTTGATTTTCAAATTTCTACAGCAGTGTGGTAACACTGAGCTTAACCAGGTGATTAAAGGCTGTGGCTTACCAGCTCCTAACAGAGTTACATATGTCATGTAATACAGGTGGCTTCTGCTTGGCTTTCAGTAATTTGAACCCACTTTTAGTTCAGCTGGTTGGCACTCAATCAGCTGGGTTTATTTGAATAAAGATGTCAGGACTCATTTAACATTAGAGGCTTAGTTGTTTTCTGCAGAACTGAAGTCATCACCTTCATTCTTGACACTTCTCATTGTCTTCAGTGATTTCCCCCCTTTATAAACACTGTGACATCCAGTGTTTCATATCTTTTGTACACTGAAAACATAATAGTGAGTATCTTTCTGCCACATACATACATTCTGCATACATGGGACTCAGTAGGTATAATGTGATTGACTTCTTAATTATATGTGAAACATTAATTTTAATCAGATTTTAACTGAAATTGTGTTGTTTTTGTCATCATTAACACTGGACAAATTTTCAGTGTTAAAACAAAAATACATTCTTCCCTATATCCATTTAATTTTACAACATAATTTATGTTTTATGTTTTAAATATGTATTATATCTTGTAAATGTGTTAATCTTTTGGTTTTGTTTGTTGTAAACTGCCTAGAGACTTTGGTAGTGGGTGGTATATAAATATGTTAAATAAAATGGTTTTCTAGATGAATACACATTTTCCTTATGTATAGGGAAATCATAATTGACTATTTGATTAGTAGAATTGATTTGATCTAAAGAAACTAAAACCATCCCATTATTGTCCCAGGCTTGCACTGGTGATTATTTATTATTTATTTATTATTAAAACTTTTATACCGCCCTTCCAAAAGGCTCAGGGCAGTTTACATTAAAACACCATTAAAATCAGTTAATAATTAAAACAAAAATTATAAAGCATAAACAATGATTAACCATTAAAAACATCATAAAACAACAATGAAATAATCAGAACAATTTAAAAACAAGTATTAAAAAGCTGAGAAAGCCTGGTTGAAGAGATGTGTTTTCAGGTGTTTTCTGAAAATTGCCAGAGATGGGGAGGATCGTATCTCAGCGGGGAGCGCATACCACAATCTCGGGGCAGCAGCCGAGAAGGCCCGTCTCTGTGTAGCCACCAAACGAGTTGGTGGCAACTGGAGATGGACCTCCTCAAGTGACCTCAACGGCCGGTGGGGTTCATAGCGAAGAAGACGCTCTCTTAAATACCCAGGGCCTAAGCCGTTTAGGAATTTATAAGTTATAACTAGCACTTTGTATTTTGCCTGGAAACCTATTGGCAGCCAGTGTAACTCCATCAACAAAGGAGTAATGTGGTCTCTCCAAGATGACCCAGAGACCAACCTGGCTGCCGCATTCTGAACCAACTGAAGTTTCCGGACTACGTACAAAGGCAGCCCCACGTAGAGCTCATTACAGATGTCCAGTCTGGAGCAGAGGTGTATCTAGGGAAAATAGCGCCTAGGGCAAGCACTGAAATTGCGCCCCCTGTCCAAACATCTGACACCCATCTTTCAGATAACTTTACCTTAATGTCAGCTGAAAAATACAAGTCAAGCTTGTTAATCTTTTAATATTTCAAAATCTATTTAGCAGTGGACATAGCCAGACCAAGAAAATGCTGGAAAACTACAAATTTCAGTATGCTGGGGCTCATGAAATACCCAAATATTATGCGGAGGTGTACTTGAAAAAACTAAAAGAAGTGCCTGAGTAATTCTCTGCTATGCATTGTAGCATCACGATTACATAAGTTTTAAAAATAAATGGAGATACTCTGGAAATAATTAAACGATATGCAGAGTAAACTGTGTCACTGCTTGGACTATATTCTAGTATTTCAGAAAGACAGTAAAAATGAGAGAAAGAACAAGAAACTCCCAGTGGGCCTTAATACTAAGGATTTCACATTGATTCAAAGACAAACTCACCATTAATAGCCATATTATTAAGACATCACATTTAACTCACTTATCACAAGAAGCAAAGTAAGAGCAAATGGATACAATCTTAGCTCATAAACTTCAGCTCAGTATTCACAAGCCCTGATTCTCTGTACATAGTGCCAATCTGAATATGTGTACAGTGACATATTATATTAACTTTTTTTTTAAAAAAAAAATTACCTGTAGCCCCTTCGGGGGACTTCTTAAAGGCTGTGGGGGGTCTGCAAAGTTTCCTCCTCCTCCCACTGGCCTCTAGGGCCTCACAGGCACCATCTGAGCATGTGCAGTGGTCATTTTTTAAAATAATATTTTTTTTAAAAAAAATGGCCGCAGAAAACAAAATGGCCACTGTGCATGTTCAAATGGCCTCTGTGAGGTGTGGAATGCCCTAGGGCCTCACAGAGGCCATTTGAGCACACACAGTGGCCATTTTGTTTTTGGTGGCCATTTTTTTTAAAAAAATATTATTTTAAGACACTGCACCCCCCCTTCAAGTGGTGCCCGGGGCACGTGCCCTGCCTGCCCCACCCTAGATATGCCCCTGGTCTGGAGGTTACCAACAAATGTACTACTGTTTTGAGGTCATTGATCTCGAGAAACGGGCGCAGCTGGCGTATCAGCCGGAGCTGATAGAAAGCACCTCTGGCCACCGCCTCAACCTGAGAAACCAAGGAGAGATGTTGATCCAGAAGTACTCCCAGACTGTGAACCTGTTCCTTTTGGGGAAGTGTGACCCCATCTAGAACAGGTAGATCAAAATCGTCTCTAGAGTTCCGACCCCGCACAATAAGTACCTCCATCTTATCTGGATTCAACTTCAGTTTATTCTCCCTCATCCAGCCCATTACTGCTTCCAGGCAGGCATTTAGGGAGGATATGCCAACTCCTGAAGAAGTTGACATGGAGAAGTAGATCTGGGTGTTGCAATAATAAAAGTGAAACTTTTGCTATATGGTGCACACAGATGTTCCATGAAAACTACATATTACATACAAGGCATAACTCTGTCTCAGGGTTTATACAGTTTTTTGCATCCAGTGAAAGAGGGTGCAGGGATCTAAGTGGGTGTGAAAGAAGCTTCACCTCAAGAGTTGGTGAGGATACCCAAGATGTGGGAAGTCTGCATGGCTAAAGCATGAAGAGCCTCCCATCTCCTCTGTATCCCCAAGACATCCCCTGACCTAAGGAGTGGAAGCAAGTCCCATTAAGAGGTTAGATGAGGCAGCTCTTTGGCATATACAGTGCCCTGCAAATTTTATACAGGTGCAGGATATGCAGGGTCACTATCACCACCACCACCACCAAGTGATTGTTTTCTGTGGGGAATACTTGGATGTGGGGAATACCTGGATATACCCCACACACTTGTGGGGTATATGTTCACACTCGTGTGTGGGGGGAGTATATGTGTGAAAATATGGTAAATGTGTTGGAGTTTGTAATTGTTTAGCAAAGCATCAAGAGGAAGCTGCCCACTCCGGTTACGATGTAGTGCAGAGCCTTATTGTTGCAGTTAGTCAAGAACAAGCATGGAGATTGTAGTGCCGTATAAAGTAAATATGGTTTATTAGGTTAAGTACATTAGAGATAAGAAAGACCTATCCTAACTATGGGCTACATAATGAACAGGAGGGGGAGAGAGATGCACATATCTAATTTTTGCCCCAGTATGATGTCAAGCTCTGGCTCACTGAGGATTTTTGTTGTTTCTCATGACCTGGTCTTTAGAAAATTCTTGATGTTAATACTGGGACTGACTCATTTAGTTGCACAATATACAGTTCTACATTTTTGCCTAGAAGCATGCTTTCAAATAATGAAAATGACAGCCTACCATTTGGCCTGTTCAGAGGAAATGCAGTGCCAAGTTTTCAAAGGTTTGCAAACAAGGACATGTGCAGATAAGCCCCCCCCCCACACACTCTACATTAGTAGAGACAATTGTATTGTCCTTAATCCTTGATGGGAATAATGCAGTATCTCCACTGTGTCTGAGTAATTGTCTTGAACAAGATGGTAGTTATATCAATCATTCCAGTCAGCAGTAATTAAATAGTGTTTCAGTAGAATTCTATCTAGTAAGAGTGATCTGTGTATGGAGAAGAAAAACACAAATGAGAAAATGCTTTCTTACAATGCCTGTATGTTTTCAGATTATGCCCTGTGTGTTTCAGAAGACTCCTTCTTTAGGGACTTTAGGGACCTTTTCTCTAGGAAGAAAAATCATGGTAGTACTGGCCTACCAAGAATTCATGAGTAATGAAGGGACTTACATCAGGCTCCACGATGTAAGTGGGAATGTTGGATATTGTGGAAGCCCACTGTAATCATTTTGCAAGCGAATGCCCTACTACTGCACTATAGCCCCATCAACTGTTTATAGGAGATTATCTTGCACATACAGTGTTCACTTGTAGTCACCCATCCAAATGCAAACCAAAGCAGATCCTGCATGGGAACTATTCATGCTTGCTTCCAAAGGCTGGCTTTGTCTTAGTATCAAGGTTTGCTTGGATCTGGTATGCTGTCTGTTGCTAGGTGTCCAAAATGACTTATGACTTCAGGTCTGACTTGTCTCCCGATTCTTGTTTGCCTTCTCGGCTTCAATTCTGATTCTCTGCTTGCTTCTTCATCTTGGTTTCTGATCTGTTCTTCCCCATTCTGCACCTTTGCTTCCCTGCTTGGTTCTGCTGAATTGATCCAACTAGAGATGTGCATGGAACCGGCTGGCCCGGTTCGGTTTGAGTCCGGACCAGACTCGAACCTGACTGGACCAGTTCGGTCCAGCTTCCCCTCGACCACCCCGGTTCAATTCGGTCTTTGGGGTGGTTCACGAATTATTATTTTCAAAGGGTTGTTTTTTTTAAAAAAAATTACCCTAACAGGTAATTACCTTACCTTAAGAACCGGTTCGGCCGGTTCTTCGGCCTGTTCAGGTTTGTGGAGCTCGGCGCAGTGGCCATTTTGGACGCTGCCGCGCATGTTCAAATGGTCCTGTGAGGCTTGGCATCACCCAGGGCCTCGCAGAGGCCATTTGCACATGTGCAGCAGCATCCAAAATGGCCACTGCGCAGAACTTCAGGCCTCCAAACAGAGGGTGGTTCGGTTCGACCTCGAACCATTGAACCGAACCAGCTTGATGTCGAACCCGTTTGACATTGAGCCAGTTTGCACATCTCTAGATCCAACTTCCCTACAGTGGTTGCCCATGGCCCAACCTTGAGACTCTTGTATTTCAATACATGTTCTTTTTTCAGGTTTGTGAAGGTTGCCATTCTTTTTTTCTGTTATAGAAGTTGTAGCTTAAAAGCAAAATGACTGCAGTTACCATAAGCCCTCACTAGTTGTGCTGGGAATTCTGCTTTTAAATGAGTTGTATATTGCTAAGCCCATAAAAGTCACCTTAAGTAGCACAGTGGGGAAATGCTTGACTAACAAGCAGAAGGTTGCCAGTTCGAATCATAGGAACATAGGAACATAGGAAACTGCCATATACTGAGTCAGACCATTGGTCTATCTAGCTCAGTATTGTCTTCACAGACTGGCAGCGGCTTCTCCAAGGTTGCAGGCAGGAATCTCTCTCAGCCCTATCTTGGAGATGCCAGGGAGGGAACTTGAAACCTTCTGCTCTTCCCAGAGTGGCTTCATCCCCTGAGGGGAATATCTTGCAGTGCTCACACATCAAGTCTCCCATTCATATGCAACCAGGGCAGATCCTGCTTAGCTATGGGGACAAGTTATGCTTGCTACCACAAGACCAGCTCTCCTCTCCATACCAGAATCCCCGCTGGTATGTTTCTAAGACTATGGGAAACACCTATATCAGCAGCAGTGATATAGGAAGATGCTGAAAGGCATCATCTCATATTGCACGGGAGGAGGCAATGGCAAACCCCTCCTGTATTCTACCAAAGGGAAACCACAGGGCTCCGTGGGTGCCAGGAGTCAAAATTGACTTGATAGCACCTTTACCTTTAAGTCTATAAAAATGGTCTGAAGAAGAAAAAAAATCTGTGTCTGACTTGTTGATGCCAAACATCAAAAATAGGATTCGATGTGTCAAATCCTAATTTTGTCCAAGAAAAGAGCTATTTTGACCGTGAATTACAGAAGCAACAGTATTTGAGTTCAATGACAGAACTTATTTCTAAATCCCAATTTCTCCTTTCTTTTCCTCTGGATTTGGGTCTTTCCCTTGTGTCATATCTGTCTCCTCAGAGATTTAGTTATATATAAACATAGCATACCAGTTCATTAGACTGATGGGAAGAGACACCTTGTCACTTGTGAAAGATCAGGTATATATTCAGCGCCAAATTAAGTTGAGCTGCAGGCCAGTAAATTACAGTATAATTGACAGGAGTCTGCTCACATTTGACTGCAGCTTCTTTATATCACAACCTCTACAAACTATAGGAACTCTACCTGTTTCTAAAGAACTAGAGCATACCATTTTGCTATATGAATACTGGCAACAACAAAATAGGCTAAGGAATAAATTTCAGGAAACAAACAGAATTATGCACACTTGTGCAGTCAGGTTTCCTATTTATGTGGTAAATGGGTTTTGTGTCTCTTGCTGAGGTGCTTAAATTTATTTATTTATTATTTTTTATTTTTACATTTCTATACCACCTTTCGTTAAAAGAAAACCCCAAGGCAGTTTACAAAAATTAAAACATACAATAAAAGCAGTAAAAACATCAAGCAATAAAAACATCAAGCTAAAAACATATAAACAAGCCTAAAAACACGACAACAGATAACAGATAAAAACACAGAGAAGCCGCAGTAAAAACGATCATGTAAAAGCCTGGGTAAAAAGCCAAGTCTTTAAAAGCTTTCTAAAAGCCGTGATGGAGTCTGAGGAACGAATTGCCACCGGGAGAGCATTCCAGAGTCTAGGGGCAGCAACAGAGAAGGCCCTGTCCCTAGTGCACGAAAGCCAGGCCTCCCTCATTGTCGGCACCCGGAGCAGGGCCCCCTTAGATGTCCTTGTCAAGCGGGCAGCAACCCTTGGGAGCAGGCGGTCCCTCAAATACCCCGGGCCCAAACCGTTAAGGGCTTTAAAGGTCAAAACCAGCACCCTGAATTGGACCCGGAAACGAACCGGCAGCCAGTGCAGCTCTTTCAAAATGGGGGTGATATGTTCCCAACGGGCAGCTCCAGATAACACCCTCGCTGCCGCATTTTGCACTAGCTGCAGTTTCCGGATATTCTTCAAGGGCAGCCCCACGTAGAGCACGTTACAGTAATCCAGCCGCGACGTGACTAAGGCATGGGTAACCGTGGCCAGATCTGCCTTCTCGAGAAAGGGACGCAGCTGGCGCACCAGCCGAAGCTGTGCAAAGGCACCCCTGGCCACCGCCTCCACCTGAGCCTCCAAAAGCAGAGCTGGGTCCAGTAGTACCCCCAAGCTGCGTACTTGCTCCTTCAAGGGGAGTGCAACCCCATCCAGAACCGGTAAACTCTCCTCATCCCGATTGGCTCTCCTACTGACCAACAGTACCTCCGTCTTATCCGGATTCAATTTCAGTTTGTTAGCCCACATCCACCCCATCACGGCCTCCAGCCCCCGATTCAGGACATCCACCGCCTCCCTAGGATCAGATGACAAGGAGAGATAGAGCTGAGTGTCATCCGCATATTGCTGACAACTCAGTCCAAATCCCTGGATGACCTCTCCCAGCAGCTTCATGTAGATGTTAAACAGCATGGGGGACAAGACCGATCCCTGCGGGATCCCACAGGCCAACGGCCACGGGGCCGAGCAGTAGTCCCCCAGCACCACCTTCTGGACCCTTCCCTCAAGAAAGGACCGGAACCACTGCAACGCAGTGCCTCCGATCCCCATACTCGAGAGGCGGCCCAGAAGGATACCATGGTTGATGGTATCGAACACCGCCGAGAGGTCCAGCAGAACCAACAGGGACGCACTCCCCCTGTCTAGTTCCCGGTGTAGGTCATCCACTAGAGTGACCAAGGCAGTCTCAGTCCCCACATAGAGGGGACATTTAAATGATATAAAAGGATGAGTTTTACAAAGGAAGATCAACTAGAAAACTTAATTCTGATGTATACATGTCCTATATAGTTTGACCTTAGTTATTAAAGATCAAATTTTCTCTTTCAGTCAGATTTTGTTCTGCAAGTCTGCGAAGGAGCATATGAGTGTGATGGATATTTATATACTGCTTTTCAACAAAAGTTTCTAAAGCAGTTTACATAGATATAAATACATAAATAAAGGCAAATCCCTGTCCCTAAAGGGCTCACAAACTTAAAAAAAGAAACAGAAGACAGAAACCCAGGGGTGTAGCTGTAATTGAGCAGATGGGTCCAAAGAACCTGGGGGCCCCAGCTCCTGCCCCGCCCCCCAGCTCCATTATCTCCCTCACTCTGAGGGGCCACCAGGGGGGCCACCAGAGGGGTGAACACGGGCCCTCTTTCCCCTAGCTACACCCCTGCAGAAACCATCAACAGCCACTGGAGGAATGTTGTGCTGGGGACAGAGAGGGCTAGTTGCTCTCTCCCTGCTCAATATAAGAGAATCACCACTTTTAAAAGGTGCCTTTTTGCTCAGTTAGCAGGGGACTATATAAGTTTATTATGTTGCTTATAGTGATGTAGTGTTCCAGACACATCTTTAAGGAAAAACTTCCACCAATAGGTCGTCTATCAACTCTGTGTAAGAGTTCATACACACAACCTCATGCCACACTTAAATCTCCCTTTCTTTCATCAGAGGGCTTGTTGGCAATTGATAGGCCGATATGAATAATACTGCCCCAGCATAGGTGAAGAGGGTTGTATTATTATTATTATTATTATTATTATTATTATTATTATTATTAATTCGATTTCTATACTGCCCTTCTAAAAATGGCTCAGGGCGGTTTACACAGAGATATAACAAATAAATAAGATGGATCCCTGTCCCCAAAGGGCTCACAAGCTAAAAAGAAACATAAGATAGACACCAGCAACAGTTACTGGAGGTACTGTGCTGGGGATGGATAGGGCCAGTTACTCTCCCCCTGCTCAATAAAGAGAATCACCATGTTCAAAAGGTGCCTCTTTGCCAAGTTAGCAGGGTTGGTAGTGCGCGCTCCTTAGGACATTCTCCATGGATGTCTTGGTGCATCCCTTGATCGCATGTGGGTCTGTTCATCCAAATGGCCCTCAGACATGCACTCCAGTCCTAGGTAAAACTAATTGAATTTAGGCTAATAGTACAAAATGTACACAAATTGCTTCCTAACAATTGACAATGAAGACTAATATTTTGATAACATTGGTAGATGCAGTGAAAAGTGATTAGAAAATAAAACCTGTTTCTAATTCAGTGTCTTGTTTGGTGAAAATATGCTCGGTTTTTTCTCCCAAAACATAGCTAGAATTAAACCACAATTATATCTAACTATCATCTATTTGTTTTATATTTTGTATCCTACCCTTCCGACTGAAATCCCCAAATGGCGTACCTGGCTTCTCAGGTAGTCTAATTTTAAGAATAGATGCTAAACACACGTGTTGGGACTAATGGTTTAGTGGGTGAGAATGCAGAACTAGACTTACAGTATGCCTCCTTGCTGCCTTGAGTCTCCCTAACTTAAAAATACTCCTGGAGTCTCTTTTGGGAGAGGCACATGGGCAAAAAGTCACAATGGAAATGAGACCTAATTTAATTCCAATAAATAAACTCCTTCGAAGTTGCACTTTAAAGTCTGACCATGTGATCTTCTCTATTTCAGCAAAACAAACAAACCCCCAAACCCCCAAACATTTCCTAACTCTGAAGTGTTAGAATCCTGTGAGCTCACATCAAAACCATTCTATCAGGTTTGGGGTTATTTATTTATTTTTTAGTTCAATATACTAGAAATCAGTTTGACAGCACTATCAGATAAAATCACATCATCTCAGAGATTTTAGAAGCTTAGAGCATTATATTTCTCCAGGTGTTACTTCCTGATAGCAGGAAAGTGATTAGTTAAGCTTGCCTTTGATTTTTCTTCTACCATATCTGGATGCTGTGATAGGTACTTAGTGGTCAATTTGCATAGGTCATAATGAAGAGCATAATGTGACTTGTTGCTGATATGGTTCCTTCATATCATTTTCCTTGTATTGCAGCTATTTGGGAGTTTCAGGGACAAAATTGTGATTTGATTCTAAACTATGTGAGATTAAGTGATTACGAATGGAATTAAGTTTAAATTACCACCTGACACATGTCTACATTTCCCCCACATTTAATAATTCCAGTCGATTCATCTATTATGCACTGGCAGAGAAGAGGAGCTTCACAGATGACAAACATACAAAACAGTAATGGTTAATATTTACATGGATGCAGTGCATGAATCCTTTCTTGCTCTGAATTCTTCACACTACTGAAGGAACATATAAAGAAACTGATGAAGATTTTTTTAGGATGTTTGGATTTTTTTAAAAAAGTAGTTATATTTAATATCTCCTGAATTGCGTATTCATATGTCATCATTTTGTATTGCATCAAAGGAAAGTGTGCCGTCAAGTCGATTTCGAATCCTGGCGCCCACAGAGCCCTGTGGTTGTCTTTGGTAGAATACAGGAGGGGTTTACCATTGCCATCTCCAGCACAGTATGAGATGATGCCTTTCAGCATCTTCTTATATCACCGCTGCCCGATATAGCACCAGTGGGGATTTGAACATGCTGTCTAGTTTTGTTTTGAACTTATATCAATAATTTGATTTTGGATGAGAGTGTCTTAAGCTTATCCTGAAAAGAAATAGATTCTTGGGCAGGAATGCTACAAGAATCAATGAGGGATACCTTTTCAGAGTTTTCTGGTGACAAATATTCCTCATTTTTAAATCCTGGTTTAGGTTTTGTGGAAGGTAGGTTTTAGCAAGCTGCATTTGAGCAGACTAGGCTTCATGTGGGCATCAATTAGAGCAGGAAGTCCCAAGAAGAGCAACTTATAGCTCATATGATAGCACAGGATGCAGGGTTCCCAGCAAGATGAAGGTGCTCATTATGGGGGATTGGAATTTGAGGGATGAGTTAGATCTTCCTGTGCTGGATGGGGTTACACTCCCCCAGAAGGAACAGGTCTGTAGCTTGGAAGTGCCCTTGGATCCAGGCCTCACCCTGGTGTCTCAGGTGGAGGCAATGGCCAGGAACGCTTTCTATCAACTTCGGCTGATTTGACAGCTGTGTCCATCCCTTGAAGAGAATGATCTCAAAAACAGTGGTACATCAGCTGGTAACCTCCAGGCTTGACTATTGCAATGCACTCTACGTGGGACTGCCTTTGTTCGTATGTAGTTTGGAAACGTCATTTAGTTCAAAATGTGGCAGCCAGACTGGTCTCTGCGGTAACCAGGAGAGACCATATTATGCCTGTTTTCAAACAGTTGCACTGGTTGCTGATTTATTTCCAGGCAAAATACAAAGTGCTGGTTATTACCTATAAAGCCCTGAATGGCTACCTTAGAGAGCACCTTCTTCTATATGTTCCCCATTGCACATTGAGGTCATCTGGAGAGGTCCGTCTCCAGTTACCACCAGTATATCTGGTGGCAACTCAGAACCAGGCATTTTCTGTAGCTCTTCCTGGCCTATGTAATGCACTCCCGGCAGATATCCACAGTTTAGGCTCGCTGTCAGCCTTTAAGAGAGCCCTAAAAACGTGCTTGTTTGGCCTTCCAAGGTTTTAGAATTGTTTTTAAAAGTATTTTAATTGGTTTTAAATGGTTTTGAATTGTTTTTAAATTGTTTTTAGATATTGTGTTGAGCATTGTGTTTTAAATGATTTGTGTTTTTGTATCTTTTTATACTTCTTGTACACCACCCAGAGCCTTCAGATGTGGCGGTATATACATGTAATAAATAAATAAAAAATAAATAATAATTATCAGCACAAGAGGCCCGAGGCAGTGTCCAAAGAGAGAACAGTATAAAAGGGGTTATTCTGCAAATGGCCTATACAGGAGATGGCTGACTAATACTTCAAGGCAGAATGTGTGCACACTCCAGAACTCCTGGAGGCTTTCCATACAAGCAGTGTGGAGAACTGAGGAGGGTTTGGAGGGCAGAGCAGGCTTGGCCCGTAGTCCCTCCACACAAGCATTCTGCCCTCCCTGGTGGCCAGTTCGGCCACCTACACAATTACCGGCTCCATCACAGAGCTAGTTGGGGCAGCGGGGATTGGGGGCTGCTCAAGTGCTCGGCCCCGAGTGAGTGCACAGGGCTTTCTGGGGGTTCCCCTGTTTGTTGCTTGTTGTAGTCTCCCGGTTGGGGGTCTACTTGTGTGTCGCCACAGCATGAAGCTGCGCCACAACAGCACACGATAACCAAAATGGGGTTAGCGGAGTGCTTGCTCCGCTATTCTTGTTTTAGGGGAGGGGTATTTAGGCAGGCTAGCCGCTGCTGAGCCACCAGGCTCGCCTGCGAGCTTGGTGGTTCCCATGACCACTGGAAGGCGGGCTAGGCTCCCTTAGCCTGCTTTCCAGCAGTTGTGAGAATAGCCTCCTGGCCTTTCCACTCTTCATGCTACCTTCTGGGTTGGTTCCCTCAAAGTGTATGCATCATGAATATGAACAGGGAAAGTTAGTAGCTCTAGCCTATCTTGCAAAATTTTAATACATTCTATTCTTTGACTCTCTACTTGTCAGTTGTTGGGAACTCTGTGTCAGCAAAGCCTGGTCATACATGCTTCCTTTCCTCAAGGCAGCCATCCCTCAGGTGGGGCCTCCTAGGGGTTTGGTGGTCAGGGGAACGGCCTGCACAGCATTTTTGCCTTGACACTTTAAACTATGAGAAGATATTCAGATGACTGTTGGGTATATTGGACCTGCATCCCAGAGGCGTAGCTAGGGGAGAGGGGGCCCATGTTCACCCTTCTCTCTGGTGGCCCCTCAGAGTGAGGGATATAATGAAGAAAATAGGGAGCAGTGGAGCTGGGGCCCCCGGGTTCTTTGAACCCCACTCAGTTATAGCTACACCCTTGCTGCATCCCCATGTGCATGGCAGATGCAGCTTATCTTTGCTGAATTGCTTTTAGTAGAATGTGCATCCCGACTCCAAGTTAGTCCCCTGCTAACTTGGCAAAGAGGCACCTTTTAATGTGGTGATTAAAATCTTTATTTAGCAGGGGGAGAATAACTGGCCCTATCCACCCCCAGCACAGTACCTCCAGTGACTGTTGCTGGTGTCTATCTTATGTTTCTTTTAGATTGCGAGACCTTTGGGGACAGGGATCCATCCATCTATCTATCTATCTATCTATCTATCTATCTATCTATCTATCTATCTATCTATCTATCCATCCATCGATCTATCTATCTATCATTTCTCTGTGTAAGCCTCCCTGAGAGATTTTTGGAAGTGTGGTATAGAAATCGAATCATCATCATCATCATCATCATCTCATCTACACTGGGGTTCACTTCCACATGACTGTTCAATTGAAAGCAGTGCTGTGTGAAGATAGATGGTGTTTCTGATTGAATTCACATTTTCTTGCCTCTCAATTTATTAGGAAAGGAAGAGTGCTGGTGATAGACTTTTTGCTGCCTTTTTTCCTCTTTGGGGATAAGATATCATATGACCAAAAACGGGGGTGGGGGTGGGGTAGGAGCAAAATACATGGACTGCCAAAAGATCATGTTTTAGATCTAATTCTGATCAATAGGAAGAAATTGGATGAAACAGTGATGATGCCAGATAACTGGGGAGAAATAATAGTTTGAAGTTATTGAAAGAAATGCTGAGCCTCAGCTTTGAGAACTTCTAAAGACAATAATTTTAGCCCTACTTTTTAAGTGCTTTGGTTCCTCCGGTTTTATGTAATCTGCTTTAACTTCTTTGAATGCCTGCACATTTTGCTCCAGTGTACTTTTAAAGCAAATGAAACCAACTGTATAGTACAAAATAATAAAGCTCTCAGAAAGCTGTTATGATCCATTATATTTCTCTTGGATAAATCCCAGTTTCTGATAAAATGTATCTTTCTTCAAGTTTTGGTAGTTTGATGCTTCAAATGCTTGTATAAATTGTTGTCAGTGACCATTATACACTGTCAGTCAAAAGCTGTAGGTTCAGGTACAAATACATATTGACCTACTTTTAGAGTGCGCGTGTGTGTGTATATATATATAAATTATATGTGTGTAATCCTATAATTTATGAAACAATATTTCAGAGATTGAAGTACTTATACAATAAGATTAAATTACTTGTACAATAAGGGTTAGTTGCTTCATTCATCAAATTAAGTAATTAACCCTTATTGTACAAGTACAGTCATCCCTTGTCTGCTGCCGTTTTTCCAATTGTGGTTTTGAGTATCAATGATTGGGGAAATGAGACCTCCCTTGCCAACCACCACTTGTGTATCTGTGAATCCCGCCGGTTTTTGTTGACATGAGCGGCGGGGAAATTGTGGTGAGTTTGTGGAGAGTCAGAGAAAGCATTGGAGAGGTGTGGAAGAGTGTTGCAGAGCTATTTGGAGGTGTTTTTAAGGTCTTCTGGAGGCTTTGGAGTGGGAGAGGCAGAGGTGAGAGCTGTGGGAATTGGGGCTGTAGATGTTGGGGGTGGGGGAGAGCTTATTTGTTCTAACTGCTTGTCTAGCTGTGTCTTTTGAACTGCTTGCTGCATGGGTTGGGCGGGTGCATGGGTTGGGGGGAATGCATGACTTTTGTGTTCCAACTGCTGCTTTTGAACTGCTTGCTGCATGGGTTGGGAGGGGGGGTTGCATGGGTTATGGGGTGCATGGTTTCTATGTCCCAACTGCTGCTTTTGAATTGTTGTGGGGCTGATGGCTGCTGTGTCTTCACAGCTTTTTGTAGGAGTTGGAGTGTTCGAGTTGCAGTCGAGCAAAGAGAGATTGGGATAGGTGGAGGTGAGAGCTGTGAAAACTGGGGGCTGAAAATGTGTGGGGCTTTATGGATGCTGTGTCTTCACTGCTACTTTTGAACTACTTGCTGTATGGGTTGTGGGGCTGCATGGGTTGTAGGGCTGCATGAGTTGTAGGGCTGCATGAGTTGTGGGGCAGCATGGCTGCTGTTTCTTCACTTGTGCTTTTGCACTGCTTTTTAGGGAGAGGCAAAGAAGTGGAGGTGAGAGAGAGAGGTTCAGTGTTGAAAAAGGGGTCCAAAGCATACAGGCACGGAAAAGGAGGAAGCTATGGCCAAGCGGGCAAGGAATGTGATGTCCCTGGAGGATGATATCAAAGTCTTGGACTGCCTGAGGACCAGAGCAACACTGCAGTTGGGAGATTGTTCGGGGTAAACGAATTGACCACCTGCAGCATAATGAAAAATGAGGATGCCATCAGAGGCAGTGTTGCCAGTGGGACCCAGTCCTCCCTGAAAGTCTCCTACATGCCACGGGACCTCAACATTGAGAAAATCGAGAAGGTCCTAACCATATGAATGGAGGACCAGGCACAGAAGAAGTTCCCTCTCAGCACCCGCATGATCATAACCAAGGCCTGGCAGATCTACCGGCACCTGGTGGAGAGTTTTAGAAAGGGAAACCCCAAGAAGTTTCAAGCCAGCAAGGGCTGGTTTGAAAACTTCAAGAAGCACTTCAGCCTGCACAACGTGAAGCTTGCTTGGGACCATGAAGCTGCAGCCTCTTTTCCTGCTGAGCTGAAGAGGCTGATAGAGGAGAAAGGCTATGTGCCAGACCAGGTGTTCAACATGGATGAGACTGGACTCCTCTGGAAGGGGATGCCTAACCACACCTTCCTCACTAAGAAGGAGAGAAGAGCTCCAGGATTCAATGCCACAAAGGACAGGCTGACCATTCTCTTCTGTGTCAATGCCTCAGGTGGCCTCATGGTCAAGTCCATGTTTGTGTACCAGTCCAAGAATCCATGGGCACTGAAGGGCAAGAATATGAACCATCTCCCTGTGTTCTGGGCTGTGAACCAGAATGCCTAGGTAACATGCTCTGTTTTCATGTTGTGGTTCAATGACTGCTTTGTGCATGAGGTGAGGTGTTACCTGAGAGACAAGAACCTGGCCTTC
Source organism: Hemicordylus capensis (assembly GCF_027244095.1). Taxonomy (NCBI): domain Eukaryota; kingdom Metazoa; phylum Chordata; class Lepidosauria; order Squamata; family Cordylidae; genus Hemicordylus; species Hemicordylus capensis. Next base: position 109,871,518 of record NC_069662.1, read on the forward strand.
AACGTGCTGCTGCTCTTGGACAATGCCCCGGGGCATCCTCTGGACCTGCTGCTTGCCCACCCCAACATGGAAGTGGTGTTCATGCCTCCAAACACCACATCCCTCATTCAGCCGATGGACCAAGGCATAATCCAGGCTTTCAAGAGCTGTTACACCAGGCGGAACTTTGAGCACATAGCCGACCTGATGGATGTGGACCCCAACCTGACTTTTAAGAAAGTGTGGAGGGGCTACAACATTGCCCATGCCTTGACCATCATCAAAGAGATGATGGGTTAGGTCAGGAGCAGCACCCTGAATGCCTGCTGGAGGAAGGTGTGGAAGGAGGCAGTGAAAGACAACACTCTTGTGCCAGCTGTGGAGGAAGAGGTCAGGAGGATTGTGGCTCATGCCAGGCGACTTGGCGGTGAGGGGTTTGAGGAGGACATCAAGCCAGAGGAAGTTGCTGAACTCCTGGAGTAACACAATCTGAGGAGCTCACAGAGTAAGATCTCAAGGTCCTTATCAAATCCTCCAGTGATCGGGAGGAAGTGGGTGAAGAGAAGGAAGACAGTAGGGTTACTGCCAAGTTGACACTGGAGAAGATCAACTGGTTCCTGAAGCATGCCTCAGAGCTGGCAGATGAGGCAGTGGACATGGACCCCTTCATGCAGTGCAGCCTGGTAATCAGGCGGGGACTGAATGACCTGGTCTGGCCATATGCAGAGGTCCAAAAGACCTCCAGAAGAAGATGGCACAGCTGACCCTCCTGAGCTTCTTCAAGAGAGTGCAGTCTGGTAGTTCGGAGCAGCCTGGCACTTCAGGGAGCAGCTGTGAAGTACCTGCAACAGAGGGTGCATCATTGTCATTGGAGGAGGAGGAGGCTGCTACCCCCTCTTCCCCTTAAAAATCCCCCTGAGCCTCCCCACCACACCCTCCCACGGCTCCCTTCCTCCCACTACATGCCTCCTACCCCTCCTCCTTAGCATCCTAACCATCTGAATGGCTGTCAGGTAGGAGAAGTTTCTTTCTTGAGTTCTGCTGACTCCTGGGCACTTTTCAGATTAGCTAGTCAATAGGAGCAAATTGCTTCTGTTCGGGCAAATCACATTTGAAATGTAAATAGCAGGGGGAGTAGTCTCGCGGAAACTAACAACCAGAAAAAAACAGTAACCTTTTTACACTGGATACACGGCGTCATAGCACTATATCTCAGCGATTAAATTAGAAGCAAGGCATCAGAAATGTCAGCATAGCAACAGCAGGGTTTACAGTACAGCATTCACCAAAGCACAGTTAGGAGGGCAAGAAGTAAAGGATTGTTTTATCTTCTTAAAAGCTCTTTGCAAACACTTTGGGCTCTGGACTGGCTGGGAATCAAAGTCTGAATCCCAGCCAGCAGCTACCCTGCTTGTTAGGTATTTGGGGGATGGGAGGCTGTTCCATCCTGGGTACTGTCTTCTTTGTAGGGTTGTGGGGGAGAGAGTGGGAGATTTTCATTTGCCTCCTAATTGCAAAGAGGTGAGAGAATCCTTATGTTTGTGTGGCTGGAAAAAGGTCCTATGTTTCCTGTGTGTAGAGTCCAGTGCCCATCCAATCCAACATCCCGTTTCACGCCTCTGAGAAGCCTACTGGCAAGAGCTGAGGGCATACCTTCTCTCTTGCTGTTGCTCCCCTGCAACTGGTATTTGGAGGCATCTTGCCTCTGAGGTGCCTGGAGGCTTCTGCTTCTCCATGTTCTGCATGGACTGGAGTGTGTTTGTGCATTAAAATGTCCATTAATTCGATAGTGATTTTTAGCTAGTATGCTTCAAAGTATACAATGGGTGTGTTCATTCTTGGTGCACAAAGATGCCAGTATGTTGTCAAGGTTTCCCAAGCATCCCTTTAAAGGAATCTGAGGTTGAGAGCAATAGAATTCTCTTCACCTGGATTTGGGGTCTCACTTTAATATTGTTCCTAATTATTCAATGTACAGAACATGATATGAAAACTAATCCTATTCTTTACTGCGAGCAAACAAAAACTAGGGTTTTTTTGGGAACATGACATCATTGCCTTAAAAACCAAAGCACTTTCCAGCAAATTATTTTGTATATTTACTTATCTATGAAAAAATTAAATCTCGAATACAAATTGACTTGCCCTATGTGCAATGCAATTTTTAGCACAACAGGAGTAACCATTAACTTTATAATTAACATTTCCAGGGCATCTGTCTGCACGTTTGTAGGTAATCAACTAACAGGCGTGTGAAGAAAATCCAAGATCTGAATACACTCACAAGGCATAATTTTTAATTAATGTATCATTTAATACAGTGAATCAGAGTGAGCACCAGGCTATCCAGTTTAAAATCTTCATCGGTCGTGACTATATATGTCCAGAATGTCTGTCCAGAATACTTACGCTAGTTGTCAGGGCTGTCCTTTGAGAGTCCTACCCGGAGATCTCTTTGAGATCCCCTACCAGGGACCGCCTTCCAGCTAATTTTAATGGGGAACTGCACAGGGCCGTTGGTGGTCAGCCTGCTTGCTCCACCCCAAGGGCAGCCTTGCTAGCTGAAAATGGATTGAATTGAATCTTGAAGATCCAGATGTGTTCCACTTTAGTTTCTTTAGAAATCTGATTTTACATAGATTCCTTGATGCATTCCTGCATAAAATGTACAGGAAGGATAGTAATTCATTAGGATTTATTGCAGGTTATGTTTACAGTCTAGCTAAGTATCATACACTTTACACAATTTAGCCATAATGAACCACAATTAAATTGCTTGTGCATATTGTGTCAGTAATAAAATGACACTCAATACAGAGCAAAGTCTTCTCAGATTGCAAAAACATAATTTGTGCAGACAGTTCTTCTGTAGACTGATCAATTCTTGTTCTTATATTATATAAAATAATATTAATCATAGAGAAGCAACTAACGTCACACTTAAGAGTTATCAAAGAATTAACAATGTATATACTGCAATTACTTAATGTTGTTCTAATTGCTAAAATATTTACTGTGTATTACTGAAACATTTTGATCAGGAAAGCCTAACCAAGCCACAATGGCTGGAGATCAGATATGCAATTTAAAAATTTAAGTACAATATTCATGGCTCTGAGATTTTAGGCTTGTCTGAGCATGTACTTTAACAAACAAAGATTGCATTTAAAAGAAAAAAACAACTACGTACTATAAAATGTGAGAATAAAATGCTATAAAAGTGCTATAAAGTGTGAGAAAAAACTTTTAGAAAAATAGTTTTAATACAATGATCAGAAAAATAAATACTGTATAAAAGACAATGATAAACCAGCATGTAGCGGTAGTAACTTTACATTTCACTGATCTTCATCATGTATCTCCATCACTGATATACACAAAATGAACCAACATTAGGCTGCTGATAAATCTCTATAAAGAATAAAAAGTGTGAGATAAATAAATCAATGAATTTAGACAAAGTTTCACTTATTTGTATAATGCACAAAAGAACTCTGAAAATCACTTTGGAAAGAATGCCTTTGAAAACAAAATGGTTACTTCTTACAGATGTTTTAATCATAAAGAGAATTTTCAACATTTAACCAGAAATAAATGTTCAGCTAATTCCTCCTGCCCCCCAGCTATAATCAGCTTCTTTTGAATATCCCCCCCTCCAAAAGACTACATTTGGGCAAAACCTAGGACATATACTCACTGTATGTTGAGATTTTGAAGGTTCTTTCATGTAAATTGTACCCCTGCTAACTTGGCAAAGAGGCACCTTTTAATGTGGTGATTGTCTTTATTTAGCAGAGGGAGAGTAACTGACCCTATCCACCCAAGCACAGTACCTCCAGGGACTGTTGCTGGTGTCTATCTTAAGTTTCTTTTTACAGGTGAAACTCGGAAAATTAGAATATCGTGCAAAAGTCCATTAATTTCAGTAATGCAAATTAAAAGGTGAAACTGATATATGAGACAGACGCATTACATGCAAAGCGAGATAAGTCAAGCCTTAATTTGTTATAATTGTGATGATCATGGCATACAGCTCATGAAAACCCCAAATCCACAATCCCAGAAAATTAGAATATTACATGGAACCAAGAAGACAAGGATTGTAGAATAGAACAATATCGGACCTCTGAAAAGTATACAGTGTACTGTGCTTGACTGGCCAGCAAACTCGCCTGACCTGACCCCATAGAGAATCTATGGGGCATTGCCAAGAGAAGGATGAGAGACATGAGACCAAACAATGCAGAAGAGCTGAAGGCCGCTAATGAAGCATCCTGGTCTTCCATAACACCTCATCAGTGCCACAGGCTGATAGCATCCATGTCACGCCGCATTGAGGCAGTAATTGCTGCAAAAGGGGCCCAAACCAAGTACTGAATACATATGCATGCTTATACTTTTCAGAGGTCCGATATTGTTCTATTCTACAATCCTTGTCTTCTTGGTTCCATGTAATATTCTAATTTTCTGGGATTGTGGATTTGGGGTTTTCATGAGCTGTACGCCATGATCATCACAATTATAACAAATTAAGGCTTGACTTATCTCGCTTTGCATGTAATGCGTCTGTTTCATATATCAGTTTCACCTTTTAATTTGCATTACTGAAATTAATGGACTTTTGCACGATATTCTACTTTTCCGAGTTTCACCTGTAGATTGTGAGCCCTTTGGAGACAGGGATCCATCTTATTTATTTGTTATTTCTCTATGTAAACCACCCTGTGCCATTTTTGGAAGGGTGGTATAGAAATCGAATAAATAAATGAATAAATAAAATAAATGACCACAGAAAGCTGCTTTTTCAAACTATAAATCTCTTAAATACCTGAAAAGGCTCTCATTCTCAAAGAAATGCTTTCCAAAAACTGTTAGTCTACAAAAAGGCTTCACACTCCAGCTTGTCATTTAAACCAATAGTTGACCACTACCCATACTGTGCATAGGTTCAGATGCCCTGTGGCAAGTATGGCTCACAGGAACCTCTCTGGTTCCCATGAGCATGTGCTCCTGCCTTGAACTGCAACTTCCATTCTGATTGTATTTTCCAAACTCACCAATGTCCATCCTCAAGCCATACTTCCTTCTGTCACCTGGCATTTGTAACCTACATTTCAAATTTGGCAGCAGATGTCAGGGTGGCAGAGGGCAGTGTGGCTTGAGAACTGGACATGGGCAGATTCGGATGACACCATTTGAGAAGAAATTGTAACTCGTGCTGAAAGCACATGTTCTCAGGAACCAGAGGTGGGCTCTCACTGGACTTGCCATAGATTGAACTCACCCTTTCACTTCTTGCTGTAACATAACTGTTTTTATTTTGGAATATTTCTGTATAAACTTTATCCACAGTCATTACTACAAACTCTTTATGATCATGACTGTTAAATATTTATTTAGAATGGTATATCCCGTCCCAGTTAAAAAATGGCTTCTATGTGCTTGTATTCTTATCTTAAGTGATTAGGGGTGTGAACAAAACCAGCTGGCCTAATTTGGTTCAAGTCTGAACCAGACCCGAACTGAACTGGTCCAGTTTGGTTTTGCCACCCATCAAACCCCCCTGGTTCAGTGTGTGTGGTGGTGGTGGGGGTTTGAGCCTTTTAACATTTTTTTTAGTACTTACCACCTCCAGGGGGCTTCTCTGAGGCTGTGGGGGGTCCATAGAGGTTCCCCCTCAGAATGCAGGGGCCCATTGTGCATGCACAGCAGCCTCCAAAATGGCTGCCACATGGGGAAAAGATCTGGAATGGGCTGAAGAATGGCCAATTTTTTGCCAAAACAGCGACCAGCGAGGGGAGGAGGAACTTCCACAGACCCCCTCCCATGGCTTTGGAGAAGCCCCCTGGAGGGAGTAACTACTAAAAAAATTAAATGTAAAAAGGCTTGCAAACCCCCTGAACTGCCGGGGGGGCGGGGTTCAGTCTGGGGTCGAGCCAAACCGGGGTGGTTCGACTTGACCCTGAACCTTTGAACCAAACCAGTTTAACATCAAACCTTTGAACCAAACCAGTTTAACATCAAACCTTTGAACCAAACCAGTTTAACATCAAACCGGCGTCAAACTGGTTTGCACTTCTCTAAAAGTGATCATGTAGTTTGACCAATGTAAGATCACAAGGAAAGATTAACATACACCCTACATTAGATGTATTACAATTACCAAAGCACCTGCTTTGTCAAACATCTTTCTTTCTCCACCTGTAAGTCTTCACCTTGGAGATCATAACAGTTGTCCATGCAAGGGGGAAAAATTAGATCTGCTTTTAAAAACATAAGAAGATTCATCTTGTTGTGCAACCGACTTACCAATGCTGCCCGAAAGTAACAGTTTTCTCTCTGCACTTTTCTAGCAGTCCTGTTATAATGTAGGAAATCACAGGTTTGTTCAAGACAGATCATTCTCAAAGAGCAAAGATTCTCTGAAACGTACTTTTGCAAGTGTGTCATTTACATTTTTATCTTTTCAGATGCAAAGTAATAATGGCAAGTAAAAGAGGCAGCTATATGAAACTTACTACCGAGAAACAAATTATCATTCCCAGCTTTCAGCATTTTTCAGTAACTGCAAAAATGAGTAAACATTTTTTTTCCACTGCATAGGAAGCAAATGACTTTTATGAAGCAACCAATCATTCTAGTCAGTTTGAAGTTTCTGAAGAAAATGTTCTAGAAGCACTGAGGTAGGTCTAAATAAACTTGCTGATTTCATGACTGTTTTAAAAGATGTTGCAGTTCTTACCAGGGCTTGAATTACAGGGAGGCTCAGAGGACCCTCCTCCTGAGCATTTGTGCTTGTCCCCTTAACTACTGTTTTAAAAGATTACAGGGAGGCTCCAATTCCACTAAAATGTAATGGGGCTAAGGGTTGAGGTTTGTGGATTTTATTAAGGGCCCATTTAACTTTCTCAAAAGTCCAAAAACTGGTGGTTCTGATTTCACAGAACATGGAGTTCAGTCACACACAGAACTGGAAAGGCAGTTTAGCGAGAGGGAGAATACAATATTGCCAGGGCAGAAATAAAATACTGTATTGACCTGAATCCAAGAGCAGTCCCCCCCCCCCCAAGTTCTTTTATTTTAGAAATCAGGGGATTGTCTTAAATTCAGTCTTCTTGCTTTTGGATAAATACAAGTATAATCTGTATGTATTTTTTAAGGGCCGTCTTAAATTTAGAGTCATCTTTGATTCAGGTAAATATGGCACATCTACCTGTATTGGGTTTAAATAACTTGGAATGTAAACTTTGTAAGTACATGGCTTCTTTGCCTCTTATGGGGCAAACACTGGCTGACATAAGAACATAAGAAAAGCCCTGCTGGATCAAGCCCAAGGCCCATCTAGTCCAGCATCCTGTTTCACACAGTGGCCCACCAGATGCCGCTGGGAAGCCCACAAGCAAGAGTTGAGGGCATGCCCTCTTTCCTACTGCTACTCCCCTGCAACTGGTATTTAGAGGCATCTTGCCTCTGAGACTGGAGGTGGCCTATAGCCCTCTGACCTGTCCTCCATGAATTTACCTAAACCCCTCTTAAAGCCATCCAGGACATCTAGAGCAACACAGTGCTTGGGTTTGAGGGTTGGGGTTGGGATTGGGATTGGACATTGGGCTAGTGCAAAACTATTGCACTAGCTAGGTGTTCTCACTCTGGAGCGTACATGCTTTCAGCTACATAACTATGCAATGCCTACTTTGTTTTAATAAGGACTTTTGCACAAAAACACTATCGTGCTCTTGTGTAAATCCCTGTTTTTTAGTGCAACTAAGTTAACTTCTTGGACTAATTCAAACTTGCTTGTTCCACAACTGCACCATTTCTCCAGATGTCCATTAGCTTGACATGTATCTTTAGCCCAGAGCTAGATATGGGCATAACTATAATAGGGCAAGGGGAGACAGTTGTCTGGGGGCCCACTGCCTTGGGTCATGTGACTGCCCAGAGGCAAGTCACATGACTGACTCCCCCAGCCACGCACCTGCCCGGGCTTCCTTCAGTTGTATTTATCCTCTGAAACTGATGTGAATGTTAAGACCTGATGCTACCAGAACAGTATGTCTTTCTCTAGTACCATTAAATGACTTGCATTGTCCACAATTTACAAAACCCTTTAAAAAATAATTTAGGACGATGTTCTATTGTGGCACATAGGTTTACACACACATACACACACACACACACACACACACACACACACACACACACACACACACGTATATTCAGGATCATCTAAGATTTCTTTACTTCATGAGCTGAGCTTCAGTGGGGGGGCCCATTTTAAAATCTTCTGATCAATTTAAGAATATAATTGGTGATATTTTATTAGATTGATAAATTACTGTGATCAACTATGCAATGTGCAGCATGATTCTATGCATGTTTACTGAAGTTAAAGGTTATTCCCAATAACTGACAGTACTGCAACCTTGCTTTATATCAATTATAAACTTCAGTAAAATTCTACTCAGAGTTATGACTTGGAAGCGTCAAATGCGAAGTATTAATAATAACGCTTAGTATTTATATGACACGTTTCAATGTTCAAACCACTTCACATGTATTATTTGTATGTGTGCGTGTGCGTGTGCGCGCACACACACACACACACACACACACACTCACTCACACACAATGATTATGATGCTCTAATTCTCAGAGAATCTTATATGTCTATCATTCAGCCTGTAACATTAGGAGGCTTTGGTAAAGCCTTTGTATGTGATAGATGTGTCATGGCTGGATTGTGGACAGGTAGTCTGAAGGATGCAGGACTGGGGAGCCAGGACCAGTAGAGTAGGGTACATGAGCCAGAGATCAAACTGGATAGTCTGTCAGGAGCCAAGGGCAACAGCAGACTAGAGGTCAGAAGCAAGCAAAGGGTCAAACTGGATGGTCAGTTGGGAACTGGGGCAAACCAGCAGCCAAAGATCGGGGACACACCAGTGGTCAAGCCAAGTAGACAGGAAATGGAGGATAAAGATCGGGAACATGCCAAAGAACAAGCTGAGCAGCAGATGGAAACAAATCTAATGAATTAAGAAGGACAAATGCACAAGAAGCAAGGAAACTTTAATACTGAGGCAAGAAGTTCTTATATTATTTCACTGACCTTACTGAGATGGGCTAGGTTAGGGCTTTAAGGAATTCAGGGCTGATGCAGTGCAGCAAATTTCACAAGGTTCAGCAGAGCAGGATACAGAGTCTAAGCCTAGACCATACATGGCAAGTGTGCACACACGCACATACTCAGAATTTAATGTGAAAGCGAATTTAACCAAAATACATAAATTCCACGGGGGGGTGGGGGGTGGAAACCCTAAATATTCGGGAGTATGGATCTCTAAGAAATGATAGTGCTGATATGAAATTTAGCAGAGTCCAAGGATGGTTATGGAAGATTTGGAGCATTACTTTAAATTACATGTTTCTTGGCTAGGTAAAATTGCTTCTATCAAAATGAATATGTTATGTAAGGTAAGAGTTTTTTGTTTTTTAAAAAAATACTTCACTCCAGCTTAAATTTTGCCATATTGTAAACAAATGTCTATATTATATTTGAAATGGCAAGAGATTCAAGATGGCTTTTTCAGTCATTTGCCAACAACCTAAAGATGGGGTGTACATTTTTCAGATATGTTCAAAACATAAAGTCATTGAAACAAGAAGCATTGCATATCCCATTAAGTTATATACTGTGGTTTCACAAAGAGAAACCTGTATATAAACCCACATGTAAACACAGCTTTATATATTTGGTCAAATCATTATTTCCATTGATCAAAAGCTGGTTGGTTATTTTGGCTAATTACAGAAAATCAGCCAAAATGAATCAACCAGGTGGTAATTGTTTTCAATTTATCAAATATATCAGAAAGTCTTATTGCTAAACTACACAGAAATCAACTACTGTGTACAGTTGCCTGTATGTATTTGCTCCATGGCTAATAGCATCTTGGCAGGGATGTGTAATTTGTATTGGTTAAACCAATTCAATCACTCCCCTAGCTGTTTTTAGAAGAAAAAAGCGTATATATTTAGAGACCAGTCACAGATTTTCCAGGTAGTGTGTCATTTGGCTCTTAACTGTATCTATAAGAAATTGGCGTGGTTAGTTTAGTTTTTAGTGACTTTGCACTCTGAAATGCTCCCAAAATATTAAGCACCTCATCATAATAATCTAATGTTGTATAATGGATTATTATTGTCCATAATAGGTGAAGCTATCATTTGGGGGTAGATATTTTGGTTTATGAATATTGGCCTCTCCACATACTTGATTTTTGTAGGTGTATTGTAATATAGCCAAAATGTCTGCATTACAGAAACTGTGTTGCAGTGTATAACCTCTTGCAGTGCTAATTATCCTTTTGAACATACTGTGCTCTACAAGGAATGAAAATAACTACATTAATCACAATTAATGTGATTGAAGGTTTCTTCTTCAATAAAGGCTATAGCTGTTTCATAGGTAGTCAACCAGTAAATATATACAAGGAGATATATTCTTGATTGGTTAGTTGCTCAATGACTAAATTGAATTTGCTATTGTGTGGCAGCAGATTTTTTGGTATGGTTTTACAATTGTAAAAGGTATTCCTTCACACCGTTTTAGGGCGAAGCATGTGATAATTGTTTAAGAGTTCAATGCAGTCTTCAACCTAGGAGTAGTTCTAGGTTGGAAGCAGGTCTAGCTGGAAGTGGCCATGCTTCAACAGGAGAACTTCAAGACCATGAAACAGCTGAATTATAGTTTATAACTATGTTTGATTTTATTTTTTATGGTATGAATAAGGTTCAATAATTTCTGGCACATTATAGGATAATTTAGCATTTTGAATGTTGCTATTGTTAGGAATTGCTGCTATTGTGAATTGTCACCAAGCTTAGCTTGTATATTTTAAAACCTATTACAAGACCAGGCAGAGGCACTCTTACCCCTGGACTTCGAGGCTGATGTTCAGGGCCTCCGAACCCCCTGCCCCCCCCCAATCCTCTTTAGTCTATCCTGGGTGATGTGGTTTGTGCCCTTAAGTACCTACGTGTTAAAAAACGATGCTTAACTTGCAGTGTGTGTGTGGGGGGGCGTGGTGGCTCCAAAGGCCTTTAGGTCCAGGCTCCAAAATTACCTAGGTGCACTTCTGAGACCAGGCTTCTTTCATTCCCCATCCACTTGACTCTCGGTTTTTGAACTTTTTCCTCCTATGAACATATGTGTTGTATTGGCGGCTGAGAATAGCATGTCTTGCATATGAAGAAGTGGACTGTAGTCCATGAAGCTTGTGTGGCAAGAATTTTGTTAATCTTTAAGGTGCTGCAAGACTCTGTGTTTGCTTCTACAGACTGACATGGCTACTGAATGTGGTTACCAGTAGTAATTGAAGACCATATGGGTTGCTAGGCAACTGTTGCATCTTCAGATTTGGCAGGAAAAACAGTTGTCCTTTGAGGTCGATCATCTATGTTGGCAGTAGTAATGCTTCTTGGTAGGGAAAAAGTGCTGGCCCTCGCCTCAAATGTTTATAGACCTTGTTCAGAATGTTGTAGTGGGCTTAAAGACCCAAAGCAAGGGTATATCTCTTGTCATAACTAGGATTGTTGGGCGCTCTCCCTCTCCCTCCCTTTCTTCAGCTGTCACAACTGAACTGTAGGCACCTATCAGGTGGAAACCACAAATCGAGCCAAGGGTCAGCTGGCAGCCAGAACTAAAGAACAAGGCAAGAAGTCAGAACAAATCAGATTGTCACTGCCCAGGCAAAATCCCAGTCTGGACAGGAAGCCTTTATAACTCTTCCGGTTGAGGAGGGCCAATGGGCAGCTTGGGTGGGAGGTTACCACAGGAACCCTTTTCTGTTGAGTAATAACCCAATATGTAGCTCTGGTGCCTGACCATGCAGAGGGTGCTGGGTAGGGTTGTCAACTATCCTGCACTGTGCGGGATGTCCCGCATTCCTGGGGAGAAATTCTCATCCCGTTTGGGACTTCTGTGCAGGCGCGGAATGCTGAAATTGGCCCATCTGCCTCATTTGGAGGAAGGCGGGGCCAAGGAAGGCAATCTTTCATTGCCTTCTCTCCAACTCCGTCCCTCCCTCCTTCCCTTGGTCAGTCAGTCACTCACTGGTGAGGTGAGTGCTTTGCTTTCAGTCTTCTTCAGCTGCGGCCCAGCTGCCTCTCCCAGAGAACCTGCCCCTGTCCCAACCAGAGCAACTCAGCAGTGGCAGCCATTTATTTCATATCGTTGGGGAGGTGGGAGAGTTCTTGCCACCATCCCGCTCTGCCGTTACTCAGCGGTGGCTTTAAAAGTAACAAACAAACATATTTGCTCCGCCCCATCTGAGTCTCCGTCCTGATTTCAGCCAATGCAATGTTGGCAGCCCTAGTGCTGGTATTCCCAGCATCCCCAGTGCCAGGGGATTCTGGACCAAGACCAACCAGCTCCTGACATGAGCAGACCCCTTAGATGCAGTGGGTGGTGATGATGATATTTGGGTTGACATTTGCCACAGTAACAACCGAAATTATCCCTTTGAATGCTATATGGCTAAGAAAAACATAATTTGCATGTTTCTCTTTGATATTAATTTCCATTCTTGTACCAACACTAACAACTAGTAAAAGCAAGCTGATTAACGACAGAGCCCCAGCTGCTAAACTCTTACAACAGGCTGCTATTGTTTCAGCTGTTACTTCTGCTGTTTAGCCCAGGGGGATCTTTGTCGTTCTTTTGTTCTTTCCCCCTTCACCAATTTTTGTGAACAAATGCCAGCATCGCTAAAATGGGAAGCTTGTCGTTTGACACCAGGCAGAGTGCAGCACGATTAGCTGGTTTGGGATTTAAACAGCTTTCCTCTGGAATTAATACTCTGGAACATTAATCTGCTGAATGCTGCATGTTTAGAAAGTTTTTGTGTTTGCATATTCTTTTGGAAAGATAGTTATGTTTACACAGGCTTAGATTTAAAAATGTAATTTTGTGTGTAACCGATGGTGTGGGTAATCGACTGATAGCAAGCAAAGATTAATGCCAAAAGAGAAAATACATATGTAGTATTTAAGCTCCATTAATATTCATAATGTTCCCTGCAGTTATTATGTGTAAAAGACTTAAAGTATTGTTTCTTCATGGCATTCTAGTTTGTGTTTTTCAGAATGTGTAGCAGCTTATTTTGAATGTGGTCAGCTAGGATTTCTGTCCTTGTTGCTTCTTCTGGCACACAGAAAAAATCTTAATCAGGGGGGCAAATGTGCAGTTGAGGAGACTTTTTGACTTCTGTGGCAACCTGGGTGCAAGGCCTAATTTTTAGGTGCCAATGGCTTCTCCTTTTGAGAGTTTTCGAAGTATTTACTGAATTTTTAGTGCTTTGATAAATGGAGCCTTGGAACCTGTGCCAGTAGAAGGCAACATCCAGGCACCAGTAATAGTATATAGAAGCTGCTTTATACCTACTCAGACCATTGGTCCATCTAGCTCAGAACTGTCAACACAAATGGGAAAGCAGGGCCTCTCCAAGGTTTCAGGCAAGACTCTTCCCCAGCCCTACTTGGAGATGCCAGATATTGAAACTGGGACCTACTGCATGCAAAGCAGATGCTCTTCCATTCAGTTATGGCTCAGCCTCCAAAGATGGCATACATGGGTCTCCCATCCAGGCACTGACCACACCAAGACCTGCTTAGCTTCAGCAAGGTCATTGTACTATGTGCCCTTAGACCATGCTCTGGGACCTGTGGTATTGTACTCTCCTCCTCAAATCTATCTGGATATAGTTTGGGGTATACATGTACATATATGCAGCACTGATCATTGTAGTTCACAGTTTTTCCCCATTTTGCACCCTCTTGATGCAAACAGTGTGCATATACTCCATATATCAGTTTCTTCTGATTTACTTCATCTTGGAACCAAAGTGACTGTCTTCTTGAAATGCATTAATTAATGCAGCTGGGGAGTGTGCAGTGAAACCTATAAGTATAAAACACCAGGAGCAAAGCTTTTTCTTCGACATGTTTCACCTCAGGGTAAATTTGACATACAGAAGAATTGGTATAGTAGGCCTTCCTAACCTGAGTGACACCTCTGGTTTCTTACACCCCAAAGTTGTCTGCACAAGGTGCGGGAACATCCAAGTATAGTGTCTCTCTTTCTGTGTATAATTTATATTTAGTTTTTAATTTCATCAATCAATCAGCCTTTATTATGGTCAAAGACCAGCAGATATAGTTTCTTTTAAAATTGCCTTTCCATTTTACTTCTGCACCAGTCTTTCTAGGCCCCAGAAGCCTGAACGCACACATGACCGTGGTGTTGGGGTTAAGGGTGCGCTTGCGCCCTTCACCTTGGCTAGAGGCCAGGGTACAAAGTAGGTTTAGGAGGTCAGGCAGCACTGGGATCCACGCAGATTCCAGCACTGCACACGAGCAGCCTAACCCAGGCTGGGCTGCCCTAACATGGGTTAGGTTACTCGTGAGAACAGCCTTAATATTGGGCTACATGACTTGTTAGATTTCACCACTTGAGGCAGAAGGCAATAAGCCACCCTGGGCCAGAGCTGGTGCTGATGCCACTCCACTCATCACCAGCCCCTTCTGCTTCCCTCACTGGCCCCAATGCCTTCTCTCCTCCTCCTTGACAGCCTTACCTTCTTGATGCACTGCTGCTTGCTGTTCCAGACAGCACATCCATCAGCTTTGCCCATTAGCCATTCTCTGGTTTCACTGTACTGCTGCAACCCCAGTCAGGGTTGGTGTTGGTGTTCATGTTCGTGCTCTCTCTCTCTCTCTCTCTCTCTCTCTCTCTCTCTCTCTCTCTCTCTCTCTCTCTCACACACACACACACACACACACACACACACACACACACACTCCTTGTCTGCTATCACCTCCTGAAAAGGTGGGGAAATAGCATGAGAGAGTTGATGCTGCAGCAGCACTAAGATAAGACCAGTGGGTGAAAAGTTCTGTAAGTACTGCAACAACAAGCAGTGGCATGCCCTGGAAGGTGAGGTCAGTGTGGGTAGGGCTGGTGAGTAAGGCAGGGATGGGCCAATGAGGGGACAAGGATTGAGGGAAAAGCCAAGCTTGGGACAGGTGGGGTACTGTAGTGGCAGGGGTTATGGGACACTTGCGTCACCCGTGGGGTACTCACTGCCTAAAACCATAGCTGCCCCATTGGGGTAGATTGTACCAACAGTCTGACTCGGTATAAGTCACTTCCTATGTTCATATGTAATCCTTTTCATCCTTTTTCCTCTGCATTATGTCCTTGCAGAGGGCATCTCCATGTCATAGACAGGAAGCGCTTTTTAGCTTCTGCAGAAGGGGGACTATACATATCATTCTAAGTACATGGTTTCTAGACTAGTTCAAAAAAGTTAAAAAGTGTACATGGGGAAAGTTGCACTTTGTTGCATAAATCGGCATCTACCAAATTCATCCGGAGGTTTTTCACTTGCTGAGTGCTTCCAATAAAAGCACTGAAGCAAAGACTATAAATTTCTGTGAATGGAAAGTAGTCAAGCTGGAAAAAAAAGTCATTCTTTTGTAAGTCAATAGTGTAATATCTAGGATTTAGCACATGCAGAGGTATGATATTAAAGCTCAACAGAAATAGCCCGAGTGACCTTGAACATGGCCTTTGGAAGGTGAAAATATATTCCATAGCCTCTTGGATGGCCTGCAGAGTCAGCGAATATATAGCCATTGGTGAACATATCTTTTAGTTTTATAATGTACTTAGAAGCCTAATCAATAAACCTGACTTTGGGAAATATAATCCTCTTCCTCTCTCAGAAGGGGAAAAAATAGTGATGTATTTCTTCTGTAAATCTATTTAAAAAGTAGATTTCCTGTTTTTTTCAGATATACTGCAGAGTGTCAATAAAAAAAAAGCAAGGTGTTTTTGTCATAGAAACATAAAGGGTAATTCTATCTCCCATGGGAAATGATACTGTTACATACTTGCTATGCCCTGAAACTCAGCTTTTTCTTGGCCTCGTGTCATTTGGTAAGAATTTGTTCAAAACCCAACATTTAGCAAAGAGAAGAGCTTGCTGTAAAGGAGTGTCACAGCTGGGCTAAAGCAGATTGCTCAATTCCTTTAAAGTTAACCTGACTTTGACCTGACAATTGGGAGGTAATGAACAGCCGGGTTTGAAATAAGCCTTTTCAATTATCTCGCTCTTGAGTGGTCATTTTAATACCAGTTCTTTCCCAAACGTATCCCGCTGTACTATATCTTTTAGACGTCTTGCTGCACTCTTTCCTAATGGCTAGAATTCAGAAGAGGTTACAATTTTAAAAAACAATTCAGAGATAATGTCAATAAAAATTGGAGAAAACAAAATGTATGCCAAAACCACATGCTGGTGTGGTAGAATCCCAGAGCCGTGGGACAGCAAGCCTCTGGAGAATGAGATCTCAAATTTTCCTGTATTGAATTTTCCTTTATTCTGTATGTTCTTTTAATGTCTACTATTTATCTCTGGATACCAAATAATAAATTTACTGCCCTTTACTGTGCAAATGCCCTTCTTTCTCTCTTTCCAGAGTGTGTGTGTTTTTGTCTGTATTGCTATACGATTTCGCAGGTTTCTTGGTTATATTTGCGTCTTTCTTTTTTTCTTGTTCTGCAGAAGTGATCTGTGTGTCATTTATATATTTAATGGACATAATGAGTGATGCTGCGATATGGGTTATTACATTCAAAATGTTTTCACATAGCAATCTGCTTGGCTTGGTAGATGTGGAGAGTGTGACAGTAAAATTATCATCACTGTGCCTAGAGGTGGTCATATGTAGGTGGATATTGATGCACACAGCTTGTCTATAGTAAACTATCCTATTACTATTTTCACAGCCTCCTTTCCAGCCCACACCTACTCCCCTTGTTTGCCTCATCATTTGTTGTCATATTGGGTCTCTCAATTATAAGTTCCGACAGGGAAGAAACCTGTCATTCCCCTCTTTTGAGTTTTCCTTGAGAGAAAGGAGCTCTAATCAGGTTGAGGTGTTTTATTTCTGATACAGGAATGAGGAACATCAGTTTAATGGTGCAAGGGCTTATTATTGTCATCTGCACGATTAGACATGATTAGAAGACTCCATTTTCCTGATCCTTCCTATTCATCATATCCTATAATCATTAGAACCCCATGCATATAAATATTTTAAATGCAAGGTGAAAAATTAATCATGGGCTATGCAGTAAAATCTAATATGTGGCTCAGAGCCTTGAACTACTAAGGTTTTCTTCAAAGCATGTGTTACTGTAGTCTACAGGGGTTTAATTCCACTGAAAGGATATGCAGGAAAGTAATATCTTCTGTAGCAAGCATTTCCCTTTGGTGAAAATGATCTCTTACAGAGTAGAAAAATGAAGGCAGGGATTGTTAGCCTAGTAATTTTGAGTTTTTGCATTCCTTAGAGGGCATATCAACAGTATTTTGCCTATTAGTAGATTTCATCAGTATGTCTGCTGCCATTTGGTCAGCTATGGCTTATGGCGTTAATAGGAAACTGACTCTGCTTACTGTGCCATGATACTGACCTTGTGATTCTGGATGCCATCACTTACTTCCATTCTACCTGCTGCTTATAATGCAGTCTACACCATTTCCACTCTACTCTGCCCTATCTATTGCTTAAAGTTGGTGATAGCAATAGATTAGCTAGTTTATTGATCTGCTATTAATAACAACCTGGAGGAAATGTGGGCTACTGCTTTACTTAACCACCCCCTGGGTTCGTGAGCAATCCAAGTCTGAATATTGGTTTGTTTGAAGCGGGTGAAGGAGAGGAGGAGGAAGGGCCAGTGATGGGTTGGTCCCACTGTTCGATTCAGGAGACACTGATGCTTTATTTATGTGTATACTGTAGCTTGAGATCTGCTATGAAATATTGAGTGATCATAATTTCATTCCAACTCAGAGCACTGAGTGAAAAGCAAGAATAAAGAAAACTAGTTGGTGGAAGTAGCTGACATCTAGACCATTTTGGCATCCAAAAACAATCCTCATGCAATAGGGAGGAGTGCTTTTTGCTGGTCTACACTTCCCTCTGCATCCTGAAAATATGTCCCTGAGGGTTATGGGATCCTCAGGGACATATATGCAGGAGACACAGCTGACTATAGAGGGAAAGGAGATCAGCAAAAATCACCCCATCCCCATTGCACAAACTCAGATCAACTATTGTTTTAGTATCATTGTCCTTTTGTGCAAAGAAGGGGGAGAAAGTAATACTAGTGCTACCAACATTATTTTCCTATTAATTTTGTTGAATTATTGAAAGATGCTGATTAATACTGATTCCTGTTGATCTGCCAATCAATCTTAGCTGTCAGCAAACCAATATTTAATTCCAGTTGCAGTTTGTCTTCCTTAACCTTGCATTGTGTTCCTTTAATTGTAAAGCAAAGCATTTAAGGTAAATATGCCCCAGTTAATAGGCTTAGGATTAGCAAACAATTTTATAGGCAAAGATACTCTTCAGTAAACACTCAACAAAATAAACCTAGTTTTATACACATTTCCCTCTAGGTTTAATGTGATGGTTTGTTAGAAATTGTAAAGGGGAAATTCTCTCTGGATGCCATACATTGTCTCTCTTTCATTATAATTTTCACAACACAAACAATCTACAAAATAAATTAGAAAAAGGATTTGACACTGTTTTTCAATTATAAATATGTAGCTTGGAATGTAAATATTTGTGACTGCTATATGTATTTAGGATTAAGGTAAATGAATCCACCACTTATTTGAACCAGAAATGATGGATCAGAGACCAACTGCCTTGGGAAGGGCAATATTACAATCTGCACTGATGAGTTTAGAATTCATTCTCTTGCATAAAAGGTATTATGCTAAAATTGCTCAGGACAAAACACAAAAAAGAACACAACATGAATAATCAAGAAATTATATTTAGAATATCTCACAATAAATGCCAGCAATGTAATAAACAGGGTTCATACTCTCAAAATAGTTATTTATTTTATTTATATTTATATCCCGCTCTTCCTCCAAGGCGCCCAGAGCAGTGTACATGGTTATGTTTATCCTTACAAGAACCCTTATATATAGAACAGGCTGAGAGATAAGTGGCTGGCCCAGAGTCACCCAGTGATCTTCATGGCTGAATGGGGATTTGAACTCAGGTCTTCCCAGTCCTAGTCCACCACTCTAAACACTATGCCATGCCAGCTCTCTTATAAATTAGTTAAAACAGTCATACATTGGGAATTTAAAGTGAGATAGTTTTCATTAAAAACATGCTCATGGCAAAAGTCATTGCTCGCATCGCCCTGGTGCTTGCTCCTTGTTTTGAATGTGTGTTGTAGTCTTGGGGTAGAAAGGAGTGCTCCCCAGTCTATTTGCCTAGAATTAGTGTCAGCTCCAAGTATGAGGGGATTGGAGGGCAAAGTGACATAGGCTGTCCTCCTTCAGTGTTGGGAAGACCCTTTCCCCTCTATGTTAGTGGCTTACTGGCTGATGACATGGGGAACAGCAACTATGATAGAAAGGCTGCTTCTTATTGACCTCATAACTGGAGACATGCATGTCCTTTGAACTGGGCTTTCCCTTCCCTTCCTCATAACACCCATCTCTTAGCATCATAACAGAATGATCCTAAGGTGGCAGTCATTGGTGGAGAAAGGGAAGGAAATTCAAACGTTATATATGTCCCTTCAGTTGCAGAGGCAACGAGCAAATGCTACTGTTACCATTGCCGCTGCTGTCTGTTGGCACCCAGTAAGGCCCAACCCATGTTGGTGCACCCTGGCTTACTAGGTGACAGTAGTCGTGGCAGCAGCAATGGCTTTTCTCAGTGGTGGCTTTTCTTTCGGTGCTTCTGCATCTGGAGGCGCACAAGCTACTTTGAATTGTTTCCCCTTTCTCAACAACCAGTGCTTGGCCCCTTAGCGTTTCTCTGGAATGATACTAAAATCTTATGCATCGTAGGGAACGGAAGGCAAAACCAATTCAAACAGTGCCTATGCATCTTGCTGTGGAGGCAATGAGCGAGTGCCGCTGCCGCTGCCGCCACCACCACCATTGCTGCTAGTTGCTGCTGTTGGCTGTTGCCACTACAGCCAGGCCCACCGACATCAAGGGCTACTTGGCAGACCTACTGGGCAGCAGCAGGGGACAGCAACGGCAGGTAGCAGTAACAGTGGTGGCCCTGTGGAGATGTAGGTTGCTGGCATTGCCTAAGAGTTCTGCATGTTAATTCCAGGTCTGTCTGCATCCCATGAGACTTCTCATACATTGAACTTGTAGGTTAGTATAACTCTGTGAAAGCCTAATGATTAAGTGAAGTGCATAGAAGAGGATTTGTTTGACAGGCCCACAATGTTAGGATAGTGCAACTCACTTCTTGCAACATTTTGGTTTCCACTGAAACTATTTCAGAACGACACTCATGAGTTCTGGGGAAGGGAGAGAAAACCAATCCAAACACTGTATATACCTTGGGTTGTGTGGGCACTGAGAAAAGTGCTGCTCCCATGATTCTTCCTTCCTAAACCACTGCTGTCCAGTAATATGGGGGGAGGGGTGAAGGACAGACAAAATGGGTGGATTTGGGCAGGAGACTACTTACAACTGCTCAGATTTCACAGACCAATGAATAAAAATGCCCTCTCCTATCCTTCCATGCCTGCCTGCAGATGAGTGGGGGATATACAGGGTCCTGAAGAGGATGTGGACCTGTGGGTTGGGCTGGCAGTTGCAAACTCTTGAGCCTAGTCACCTGAGGTCTAGCTAAATAAGTCCAATTCCTGTCTAGGAGAAACATGGTTTCTGGGCACAAACTGATTATTAAGGCTTTGAAGGACAATCTAGGGCTTGGGTAGCTATGGATGGAAATAGCAACTGCTCAAGGGAATTGTATGGAACCATAAATCCTGCTGCAGCAGACAACAGGATTTATAAATAAATAGGTTAATAGGGATGTAGGCAAGATTCTTCTGCGCCATTGTAGTGCACTGTCCTCTGTAAGCCATGGCTGCTGTTTGCATTTTAGTTAATGTCTGTTGGAGAGTAGTATATAAATTACCATAGTTCTTCACAACACCTAAGAAAGCAATCCAGAAAATACTACTACTACTACTACTACTAGTAGTAGTAGTAATAATTATTATTATTAATAATGGCCACCGAATAGGGCCATTTTTGAAGGCAGGAAGGCTGGCGGGGGGAGGAAAATCTCTGTGGACACCCCCACCACTACATTGGAGAAACATTTAAAGTTGTTTTTTAAAAAACATTTATGCGTGAACCTGCTGAATGGGCTGGGGGCAGGGTTCAGCCCGGGGGTTGAGCCGAACTAGGGGTGGTTCGGCTCAACCTCGAGCCTTCAAACCAAACTAGTTCCGTTTCGGACTGTTTGCACATTCCTAGGGAATGAGTTCCATAAATGAGGTGCCACAGCCAGGGCAATGAGTTGTACATGTCTAAGGAGGGAATGCATGAGAAGGTATTTATGTAAGATGGTGATGGGAGGCCATTTGCAGGTCTGTTCAAGAGTGGTACTACTGGTTTGAGTTGTGAAGGCATGCTACAGCTAGCTGGAGTTGAAGGTGGCACCTGTGAGAGACCTATCTTGAATTATCTTCCCCCAACAAGGGAAAAGCTGGTTTCTGGATGCCAGTTATCATCTTCTTAGGACCACCTTCCACTACCACCATATTGTTCTGCCTCAGTGCTCAGAAGCTGTGAAAACAATGGTGGCCTTTGTAACTGTTTCTCCATTGAAAACAACTGAAAACAATGATGGCTCTTTGTAGCTGTTTCTCAGTGCTGCCATTTTGTTTTCTCATGATCTCACAAATGTTGCAGCATTGGTCTATCAAACTGTAAGGGGGCAAAATGGTGACCATCACAAAAATATGGTAGTCCCCACTAGGTCACCATTTTGCCCCCTTACAATTTGCTGGACCAATGCAACATTTGAGAGATCGTGAGAAAACAAAATGGCAGCACTGAGAAACAGCTACAAAGAGGAGTTCTGCTCTCCTCACTGCATCATGGCAAAAAAGTAAAAGAAAGAAAACTAATGAGAATACCAAATGATGGATCTTTTTGAACATGTGACCACAACTAAAGGAAGGTACAAATGAAATTTTAAGTAAAAACAAACAGAATAAACACAAATATTTCTGACACATCCTCAGTGACCACTGGCAATCACATGTCCCAACACAAGTGAGGCTCATAGCCATTAGGAAGCAGCAAAATTGTCATTGCTTTTGAGTGCCTCTAAAGTGCAGCACAAGTTCAAAGGTGAGACCCAGACTATCTTGAATAGTCCTCTCACTAGGACAGTCAGTCCTTGTATTTATTTATTTATTTTAATCGGGTACCATCCAGGCTTAAGTGGCACAGCAGGGAATGCTTGACTAACAAGCAGAAGGTTGCCAGTTCAAATCCCCGCTGGTACTATATCGGGCAGCAGCGATAAAGGAAGATGCCGAAAGGCATCATCTCATACTGCGTGGGAGAAGGGAATGGTCAACCCCTCTTGTATTCTACCAAATAAAACCACAGGGCTCTGTGGGCGCCAGGAGTCAAAATTGACTTGACAGCATACTTTACCTTTATCATCCAAGCTAGTACTTCTACATGCAGAACAATTCCACAGGGACAAGGCAGAGAGGGGTCATTCTAGCCAATCGCTGTGCTGTTGGAGAGGAGAGGTTTGACTAACCCCAATTATAACAGCCAGTGAGCAGTAAACGTTGAGCCCATTAAAGAGTAGCTTTTATTGGGAAAGTTACATTCTTGGATAGAAAGCCTGTGTCTGAACTTTCTGGGGCAAAACTCATGCTCTGGCAAAACTGGGATAAAGAAGCCCAGCCCGGGTTTACTGGCATGTGAGAACCGCCAGGAGCCACGTGGCTTCCGGCGGTGGCAAACCCGCTTCCGGAGTCCACCTGCAAAAGAAGGTTAAGGGAGCAAGCGCAGGCTGACACAGGGTAGACGAGAAGCTCCCTTCCTCTTTCGTCTTCACTCTGTAAAGCTGGTGTTAAAAGTAGCATTTAATTTTTTCCTAAGTATAGTACTAATGGGCATGGCAAAGACTTCTAGGTTTAATGGATGGTTTGAATGGACTAATCTGTAATAGTTTTAATGTACTTTCATATTGATTGGCATGTTATGGTGTTTTTATTTCAGGCAGTTTGACTCAATTATAATTTTTATTCTCATTAATATTTAGCCACGCTTGAAGCAGCAGATATTCTTCTATGACAATGACTCAGTATTCAAATTCAGAATGCAGAAATCATTCACTATTATACAATACAGACAAAAACCTACTTTGCTTGCAGGGTACACACACTATACTGTGGCAGCCACTGGAGCTGTCTTTGTTTGGTCAGCCAGGGAATGAAGGTGAGGCATTATTATATTTGTGGGCTTCTTCTTCTTCTGGTCTTAAATGGCTAAATGCAAGACTTAAGACTTGATGGCAACAGATCCAGCAGATTAAAGTAATATCTTCCATTTCCCATGACAAACAGAATATTCATCCATCCATTCATTTATCATATTCATATACTGCCTGATATGTGTGTCTCTAGGCAGTGTACACAATTTGAAACTACAAATATAAAACGAGGGGAAATAAAAACAATTTCACAGAATAAAAAGTAAAAATAATTTCATAGGATAAATACAATTAAACAGTTTAAAATTAATTTCAGTTAAAGCCCTAGAACACTGGTGTGTCTTGAGGGTCTTTCTAAAAAGAATCAGAGATGGTGATGCTCTTATTTCGATGGGGAGCATATTCCAAAGCCTCTGGGCAGCCACAGAGAAGGCCCAGTCTCGAGTTGCCACCAAATAAGTTGGTGGCAACCATAACCGGGCTTCCCCAGATGATCTTAATAGGTGGCAGGGTTTATGACAAAAAAGGCACACTCTTAAGTACCCTGGACCCAAGCTGTTCAGGGCTTTATAGGTAATAACCTTAACCTATACATTTTGTATTGTATACAAAATACGCTCGGACACATATCCGCAGCCAGTGCAGTTCTTTCAGAATTGGTGTTATATGGTCCCTTCAAGCTGTCCCATGCACACACACACCCCACATCACCCTATTCAAAGCAAAAGACCAAACTGAGTGTGTTACCAGCATCATACATTGGTCCAAAGATCACTTGTGATAGCCCATAGTCGTCATGTCCGCTATGAACTCCTGAGCCACTCCTGACAAGCCGGTTCTGAAACGAAGATTGAAGTCCACCATTGGCAACTCCAGTGCCAACTCCACAACCAGATCCGTCAGCTCACTTAGGGACTCTGTTGGGCAACGGGGTGATCAGTACACCAGCATAAATCCCAGTCTATCCTTGGTCCCCAGACTTAGGTACACACATTCATTATAGGCCAATTCCTATAGTCTGAGTTAAGGAGCAAAATTGCTCTCTTCAGACATTAGCCCTTTTCACTCATTATGTTTAGTGCACATACAATCTGTTTAGAGTGCATTCATGTGCCGAACTGTCTGCATGTACAGTTCACACATTGTTCAGTGCAAATACTACAGTACACATCATATCTGTACATTGTATTTGGAGGGACCTTTACCCGGGTTCACTTTTAAAATGAACACACGTACAAGCCACCTAATGGTGCAGCGGGGAAATGACTTGACTAGCAAGCCAGAGTTTGCCAGTTTGAATCCCCACTGGTATGTTTCCCAGACGATGGGAAACACCTATTTCGGGCAGCAGCAATATAGGAATATGCTGAAAGGCATCATACTAGGTGGGAGATGGCAATGGTAAACCCCTCCTGCTTCTACCAAAAGACAATCACGGGGCTCTGTGTTCGGCAGGAGTCAACACTGACTCGACAGCATACTTTACTTTTACATTTGTTCACAATAAACCATAGAGCTAGTGGTTCAGATAATACTTTTCTGACCAGACCAGCCACACACAACAAGAACATGTACACACCTTGCAATATGGTGGCTTAAATTTAGTATTTGTGGGGCATGGTTTGGACAGCACCCCCCACCCCCACTGTGAATAGGGAAGACACCCCAGCAAGCAGGGAAGGATGTGTGCATTTGTAGTGTGCACATGACACGATGTGCGGTTGCCAGCTTCTCTTTGTTTATGGTGAATTAGTTGCCTGACTGCATGTCCCAAGCAGAATCTCAGTGTTTAGATTGTTTCTATAAAATATTTATGCCCCATCCCTCCAGTACTCTACTGCTCGGGGTGGCTCACAACAATAAAATAGATACAATGTAAAATACAACTAATAAAATTAACCAAATTAAGGAAACAAGTTAAAAGTCCAGGCTAAAACCACAATCAGAATTAAGCTTCAAATTAAAAGTTATTAAAAAAGCTAAAAATTAAGAATTAAAAAACTAAAAACTAAAGAACCTACCAGTTATAACCAAAGGTGGAACACTAAAAAGCATCTTTTAAAAGATGCGTTTTTAGTTATGTTGTTGTTTTTTTTTTTTTTTAAAAAACAACACTGAAGGAGCTTGGCAAAGCTCTTCAGGGAAGGTTTTCCAAAGGACTTTTCCAAAGGGAACACAACCGAAAAGGCCCTGTTTCTAGTCCTCGCCAACTGGATCTCTGTTACTGGCGAGGCCATGAGCAGGGCCTGAGATGATGAACTGAGGGATCTGGCAGGTTCATATGGATGAATGCGGTCCAACAAGTATCCCGGCCCCAAGCTATGTAGAGCTTTAAAAGTCAGGACCTGCACCTTGAATTTAGCCCAGAAGCAGACTGGTAACTAGTGAAGCTGCTGCTGGATGGGTGTGACACTCATGAAGTTATTTGCATCCATGAGCATCCTTGCAGCAACATTCTAGACTAGCTGAAGCTTCTGAACCATCTTCAAGGGCAGCCCCATGTGGAGTGGAATGCAGTCTAGATGTTACCAAAGCGTGAGTGCCTGAGGTCAAGTCTGACTTCTCCAAGTAGATCCACAGCTGTTTTACCAGCCGTAGCTGTTAAAAGGCACTTCTGCACACCGCCACCACCTGTGCCTCCAAGGAAACTGTGAGGTCCAGAAGCACCCGCAAGCTGAAGACTTTGTCTTTCAGAGGGTGTGTGACCCCGTCCAAGACCAGATTTACCTTATTACTCGGATGGTCAGTTCTACCAACCCAGAGCACTTCCATCTTGTCTGGATTAGGTTGCAGCTTGTTTGCCCCCATCCAGTCCAGAAGCACTGTTCATTTGCATGCCATGAACAGAAACTGAAAGCTTGTGTGTTGCCACTATAGAACATTGGGGAGTTCTATAGTGGCAACACACAAGCTTTCAGTTTCTGTTCATGGCATGCAAATTGTATGACTCACCACAAACCGCTGAAAAATTCAACGTCTACATCTATGAAAATAGTAGCATAGGATTTGGAATGCAAATCCTACATTTTTTTGTAATACAGTCTAGAAATCTGACAAACTGGAATTCTCTAAAAGATGGTATGAACCTTATGGTATATAGGGAAATTAATAGCATAGGAACATGGGAAGCTGCCATATACTGAGTCAAACCATAGATCCATCTTGCTCAGTATTGTCTACACAGACTGGCAGCAGCTTCTCCAAGGTTGCAGGCAGGAATCTCTCTCAGCCCTATCTTGAAGATGCCAGGCCACTATCTTGGTCATGACCCAGGCCATGAAAGAGACCCATTGGGCATGTGCAGCAGCCTCCAAAATGGCCACCGCCACGCAGGGCAGACTCAGAATGGGCTGAAGACCACCTGGACCGTGCAATTTTTACCATTACGGAGGCCGGAAGGGGGAACTCCAAAGACACACACACCGTGGCCTCTGAGAAGCCCCCCGGAGAGGGTGAGTATAGAAATTAGAATTTTTTATTTTAAAAAGATTGAGACCCGCCCCCAAGGAACCAAACTGGGGAGCGGGGTTTCCAGGGGGGTGCAGAACCAAATCGGGCCAGCTGATTTTGTGCACACCTCTAGTTAGAATGCCACCTTGTTTGAAGGAGGCAATGGTTAGACTGCTTCTTAAGTAGCCTAGCTTGGATCCCTTGGTGATGGATAATTATAGGCCAGTCTCCAATCTTCCATGGTTGGGCAAGGTGACTGAGAGAATGGTGGCTAATCAGCTCTAAGTGGTTTTGGAGGAAACTGATTATCTAGACCCATTTCAAACTGGCTTTAGAGCTGACTATGGGGTTGTGACAGCCCTGGTTGGTCTGATGGATTACCTCTACCAGGGAATCGACAGAGGGAGTGTGACTGCTGGTTCTTATGGATCTCTCGGCAGCTTTCGATACCATTAACATGGTATCCTTTTGGATCACCTAGGGGAGTTGGGAGAAGATGAGACTGTTTTACAGTGACTCTGCTCCTATCTCTCAGGTAGATTCCAGATGGTGGCGCTTGGTGACAGTTGCTCTTCCAAACAGGAGTTATTATATGGAATTGTCAACAATGCTTTTTAATATTTACATGAAACTGCTGGATGAGGTCATCAGGGGATTTGGTGCAGGGTGTTATCTGTATGCTGATGACACCCAAATCTATTTCTCCTTATCATAATCATCAGGTAATGGTATTCATTCCCTAAATGCCTGCCTATAGGCAGTAATGGGCTGGATGAGGGATAACAAATTGAAGCTGAATCCAAGCAAGATGGAGGTGCTCATTGTGGGGGATCGGAATTTGAGGGATGGGATAGATCTTCCTGTTTTTCATGGGGTTACACTCCCCCGGAAGGAACAGATATGCAGTTTGGGGGTGCTCTTAGATCCAGGTCTCACACTGGTATCTCAGGTGGAGGCTATGGCTAGGAGCAGTGTTCCTTCTAACAGAGATTCCCAGATATTGTTGACCACAAGCAATCCCCAAGCAAAGGCTATTGCAGCTGGGGATGCTGGAAGTTGTTGTCAACAACATCTGGGAATCCCTGTTAGAGGGAACGCTGGCTAGGAGCACATTTTATCAGCTTTCACTGATTTGACAGTTCCGTCTTGTCTTTGAAGAGAATGATCCCAAAACAGTGGTGCACCAGCTGGCACTATCACAATGCATTCTACATAGGGCTGCCTTTGTATGTGGTTTGAAATGCGGCAGCCAAATTGGTCTCCAGGGTAATTGGTCTCCAACTGACTGCTGATACATTTCTGGGCAAAATACAAAGTGTTGGTTATTACCTTTAAAGCTCTGAATTGCTCAGATCCAGGTTATGTTAGATAATGCATTCTTCTATGTGATCCCCACCACATGTTGAGGTCATCTGGAGTGGTCTGTTTTTAGCTGCCACCAGTGCATCTGGTGGTGACTTGGGACCAGGCTTTCTCTATCTGCTCCTGAGCTGTGGAATGCACTCCCCGCAGAAATTCGTGGTTTAGAAACATTACTGGCCTTTAAGATAGCCCTCAAAACTTATTTTTTTGGTTCTGGCCTTCCAGCATAGCATAGTGGTTAGAGTGTTGGACTAGGACCGGCAAGACCCGAGTTCGAATCCCCATTCAACCACAAAACTCACTGGGTGACTCTGGACCAGTCATGTATCTCTGCGTCTCAGCCTAATCTACCTCACAGGCTTGTTGTGAAAATAAACATAACCATGTACACCGCTCTGAGCTCCTCATAAAATAAAAACCAAATTATCCAAGAAAAAACAAAAACTAAGCAATCAGTCAGCCTGCCAGCTGATCAACAGTGCTCCAGCTGATTAAGTGCATAACTCCTCAGGGAGTAGGGATGTGCACAAAACCGGTTTGCCTGGTTCAGTTCGGATCTGAACTGGGTCCGAACCAGGAGGGGGTGGTTCGGTTTTGGTTTTGTCCGAACCACCCCCTGGTTCGGTTCGGATCTGAACCGGTTTGGACCGGTTCGGATTGGTTCATATTGGTTCAAACACCTGAAAATTGGTAGGATGGTAGCTGGCACCCAGGGGTACATGTCTCCCAAACCCCAAAGCAATCGGACACTCGTACGATTTTTTATGAATTTTTGAAAATTATTTTTATTTTTTCTCATAGGATATAATGGGACTCGAACCAGGCCATTATTCTTTATTGTGGAGCACCCATGGGTTCCAACAACCGTGCAAACCCTGAAGCAATCAGACACCCCTATGATCTTTTATGAATATTTGAAATATTTTTAATAATTTTTCTCATAGAGTATAATGGGACCCAAACCAGTCCATATCCCCTATTGTGGAGCACCAAGGGGCACAAAAGCAGGGTGGGTGGTATACAGACAGGGGTGCCTACCACCCAAAAAATCCCAAGGCAATTGGACACTCCTCTGATTATTGGTGAATTGTTAAAGTATTTTTGAATTCCTCGTAGAGAATAATTAGGATTGCAGCAAATATATAGCTTCACATCGGGGGGAAAGGGGTGTCGTAGAGTGGAGTGTGGTGGGTGGTAGTTCCTAGGGTGGGCAAGGAAGCTACCTGAATTATTTGAAAGGAATTGGGCAAAGGGGTGATTTTTGGTTAATTGTTCAAGTTTACGCGTCTTTAAGGTTTTTCCTCATAATAAGTTATAATGGAGCTTTCAGCAGCCCCATAAGTGCACTTGGGGGGTGCTGGGGTGGCCCAGAGCAAGTGGTGGTGTAGTGCACATAGGGTGCCAACCACCCCCATGGGTTTCTAACCCATGGGGTACAGGGTTCGCTTGTTTCTGAGGTATTGAGTGTGGATTCTATGATAGCATATTAGAGTGGATTCATGGTGTCTCATTGAAAATCTCATTTGCTATCATAGAATCTACACTCAACCCATGGGGGTGTTTGGCACCCTATGTTCACTACACCACCACTCGCTCTGGGCCACCCCAGCACCCCCCAAGTGCACTTATGGGGCTGCTGAAAGCTCCATTATAACTTATTATGAGGAAAAACCTTAAAGACGCGTAAACTTGAACAATTAACCAAAAATCACCCCTTTGCCCAATTCCTTTCAAATAATTCAGGTAGCTTCCTTGCCCACCCTAGGAACTACCACCCACCACACTCCACTCTACGACACCCCTTTCCCCCCGATGTGAAGCTATATATTTGCTGCAATCCTAATTATTCTCTATGAGGAATTCAAAAATAATTTAACAATTCACCAATAATCAGAGGAGTGTCCAATTGTCTTGGGATTTTTTGGGTGGTAGGCACCCCTGTCTGTATACCACCCACCCTGCTTTTGTGCCCCTAGGTGCTCCACAATAGGAGATATGGACTGGTTTGGGTCCCATTATACTCTATGAGAAAAATTATTAAAAATATTTCATAAAAAATCATAAAATTATAAAATTATAAAAAAAATCATAGGGGTGTCTGATTGCTTCAGGGTTTGCATGGCTGTTGGCACCCTTGGGTGCTCCACAATAAGGAATAATGGCCTGGTTCGAGTCCCATTATATCCTATGAGAAAAAAATAAAAATAATTTTCAAAAATTCATAAAATATCAGACGAGTGTCCGATTGCTTTGGGGTTTGGGAGACATGTACCCCTGGGTGACAGCTACCATCCTAGCAATTTTTGGGTGTCCTAACCAATCTGAACCGATCCAAACCAGTCCGAACCGAGCCACCCCCGGTTCGGTTCAAATCCGAACAGCCAAACCGGAACCGGTTTGAATCTCAACCAGTTTGGATCCGAACCGGTTTGCACATCCCTATCAGGGAGCCAAACCAAAAAGAAGAAGAGCATAGTTTAAAAAGGAGGGAGACCAAAACTAAATAACTCATAAGACAGTCCATATATAAAACAGCATTAAAAGGTTTAAAAATCCAAACATATGGGCAACAAATAATAATTCCCACTGAACAGAGCTAACAGGAGCAATTGCTTTTACATCGCCATCTTGGTCACACTCCTACATAGAAATGTAATAATAAATAAATAAATGATATGAATTTACTCTTGGAGAGCTGCATATTCCATTAAATATTTTGATTTCTGGGTTTTCACATACTAGAGGTTTGAAATGCTCTCCCTCCCTCCCTCCCTCCCTCCCTCTCTTTCTCTCTCTCTATACATATATATAGTTGCCACAATTGTTATGCCAATTATCTTTATTTTTATCAATTGCCTCTTTGATTATGTTTAAAGACGAAGGGTTTTCCTTTTTGTTCTGGGACTTTTAATAGGTTTTGCTTTCTTGTGAATCCATGTGCTCCAGCTAGCCTTGGCAATTTACAAGAACTCAAAGCCATTGAACCTTTCCTACATCAGCCAATGTAGTGTTGGACAATGTAGTGGAACAATGATGTTCTACTGAAGTAAACAGGTAATATGTGAATGGGGAGCAGGTGTTTCTGAGCGTGCATGGATATGCATCGTGGCCAATAGAACTCCCAGCTCTAATCCCCCAATCTGTGGGGATATATGTCTTCCATTCACACTTGGTGGGTTTGTATCCAAACTTAGCGCTGCCTCTTCCATGAACAGAAGGAGATTTGCATTCACTGAAGGGGTCCTTCCTATTATGAACACAATGCTTTCTCTTCGCTTCTGTGAGTACAGTAGTAAGCTTGCATATTACCTTTTGTGTTTTGTCACGGAAAATACTAGTTTAGCCAGGTTGCTATATAAAATGTGGCACTATCTTTCCTCATTAAGCTTAAACATCAGTTTTCCATTTAGTGGGATTAGCATGCCTTCATGCCAAGGGGCAAACTGGTCCAGGGGGGTCCCCTCATACCCTGGGTTATCCCTCACTCCCCCAGGCACCTAGCCAGAAAACAAAGTACTTGCTTGTTGGGAGAAGCATCATCTATATCTGTGCCCTGATGAAGGCAATGTCCCCTAGCACCAGTGTGTCGGCATTCTTCTGATACCAGTGCAAGAGAAATTTCCAGCATGGGGACATGGATACACTGCCCACTGACTTCTCCCAGCTGGTAAGCACTTCATTCAAAGGCTTGCTGGCGAGGTGCTTCCTTTCTCTCCTTCAGCATCCCTGTCCTGATGCTGGCATGCCCTCTGTCATTGACATGTTGGCATCAGGGTCATGGCTACATCAGGGAGCATGGCTGGTGGGTGCTGATATTCAAAAGGAGTCCCAGGGCTGCTTCCAATATTGCTACACCCCTGCCTTCATGTATCCTTTGTAACTGCAGGTCTCTGTTTCCTTGTTCTTAAAGTAGACATCTGTTACAGATAGTTTGGAACCATATCTGTTAACAGGTACATTGCCTGTTCGGCTGAGCTGTCCTAAGCACTTACACTTAATTTGGAGTACACTTTCATTTCTTTTAGATTTTTAACATGTGTTAAACTTGCCTGACGTTTTACTAAGTTTCCCTTTTTAGTGCTTCTGTTCCCTGTGCAGTGTTATCTCTGACCCACATTATATTGTTCTCTAGGCTTGCAATCTTTCCCTCTAACTTTTGGCAAGATGCCGGCTCTTATTCCCTGCTTGCCTTATTCTGAGCAGCTTTAAATTAGTTTGGAACATTTTCTAATTCATTCTGACCTAGTTCCTGTCTGTGGATGTGTTTCGTACAACAGGCTTATCATACTTTATAGTCTCAGCACTGCCTTTTTGTTAAATTTTTTTGTCCCAAAATAGAAAGGGTAAAAAGGGAACTCAAACTCCAATTCAGAACTCGTGGGTGTGCAATAGCACAGCATCAAATGATGATTCACTCTTCCTACTGCTTTATTTCAATATCCAGTGTTAGCACACATGAAAAGGGCTATTTGCTCTTTCCACTGTGCACAATGTTACTGCAATTGTCACTAGATGACCAGGCTCTAAATTAGATCTTCATGCCTCTCCTTTTAAGCAGGTAGTGCTTCAGTCCTGCTGAATTTGTTTTGAACTCTGACTCTGTTTTTATCCTCTCAGCCTGACTAGCAGTATCTTCTTTTTCTGTGCAAACACACTGGGATAATGGTTTATTTCGTATATAAGCTACACTGGCAATATGTTCAGAAATAATTCTGAATTTTAACTGATAATCAGGGAATTTATGCTCCAATTGCCTTTGCTAGAATCAGTGAGTCTTGTAAGACAACAGTATAATATCAAGAGATGGGCAAAAGATCCTCTAATTAAGTTAGATAAATTGGGTGACTATCCACTGCAGATCTGCCAACTATTCTGAAATCCCAGCTTGATCTATTTCTTGGCATAGGTGGTATCTCACCATCACACATATCGGCAACATTCCTGTTTATCCTGTGTCATGTACTCTAGGTACATCTGACTGAGTACAGGCCAACCCTTGTGCTCCAGCATAATCATGCAGACTTATATAAAGCTTAGATGGGAGACAGATGTAGACATTGTCCCCAGACCCCAGCCCAAGAAGACACGTAGACTTAATATGGGTAAAAGGGCCACAACTTTATTAACAGAAACAATGAACATGGCAGACTGGAGCAACAGGTGATTAATCACCCTTAGAAAACAGTGTGGGCCCCTAGGCCTGGGTTAGGACACTAATGTCCTACCCAGCGCCTTGCTGGGCGACACACCCTGGCTCAGGAAGCAGGCAGGTACAACCCCGCCCCATTCCTTCAAAGCCAACCCCCCCTTGAGAAGAGGGGATCTGGATACTTCAAGGTCTTCGCCCACCCCGGACCGCACAGCCCAAAGGTTGGTGAAGTCCCGAAGCAGGTTTCATGGCAATCCATTCTCCCCGTGCCACACAGGCCACAAAGGAGCAATTGACCAATCAACGTTTAAATATCCAAGGGTGCTCACCGATGTTCTATACCTCAACTTACCCACCCGACCCGCACTGTTGCTGCCACACACGGAGGTTAGCCTTCGCTTGACCTCCCTGCCGCATACCTCTCTAAAAAATTGGCAAGCCCCTTCCTGATATTGCTCAGATAAAGGTCACACCCTGCCTCAGAGAGATGGACGCCGTCAGGGTCCGGAACACTTCCGGAAAACAAGTAGCCAGCCCCGGCTGCCTGAGGACCGCCCCCCCCAGCTGCTGTCACCAGTTTTCCTATTGCTGCTGAGGCTTTGTGCCGGGCCCTCTCCATTCCCAGCGCAGACTGAGCCCCGCGCCAAACCCTGCGTTGCAACCAGTTAACCCACAATATCCTAATCCCAGGTAACCACCCTTGCAAAACCGCCAGGTCAGAAGAGGCTTGCCGAACTATAGAGAGGCCAGTCCGCCTACCCAGATCATTTTCGCCCACATGAATGACAATAACATTGGGCGTGGGGAACCTAACTAAATGATCCCGGATAGTGGGGA
The DNA here is from genome assembly GCF_027244095.1 of Hemicordylus capensis. Lineage (NCBI taxonomy): Eukaryota > Metazoa > Chordata > Lepidosauria > Squamata > Cordylidae > Hemicordylus > Hemicordylus capensis. The sequence continues at coordinate 109,905,680 of NC_069662.1, forward strand.
GAGGCTGACCCCACAGCATAGCCCACATGCCCAACCAATAAACAGAGGCCCTTCTTCCAAAACCCAACTGGGTGCCCCAGTGGGAGGTGCTGGTCTGCTTGAAGGCCCAAAAGACCAGTGAATGGCCACACACCAGGACCCGGACCGGAGCCGTTGCTCCACCAGCACCTGCCGAGAAAAACAAGGTGTCATTAACAATGAATGCTGCCCGCATTCAGCGCACGTAGCGCCTGACCACCGTGGTCTTCCAACGCCCAATCCTCTGGATGTCTTCCTCTCGCAAACCCATGCGAGAGGCGGTGGTAGCCGCCCCAATCCTAAAGGAATGCAATGTAAGTCCCTCCAATGGGACCCTGGCCACTGTCAAGGCCTTCCAAATAACCGCCAGAAATTGGTATTGAGTGAGGAGGGCCTGATCCTCATGTACAAACAGGCACCCCCCCCCCCAGGAGCGGGCCTCATTTCCATATAGCGCCGCAAGGCCGCTACCGGACAGAGCAGAGGGTTGCTAGCCACTGCCAAGCGAATGACCTGTCCCCTACCCCTCTGGTCGGTCTTGTAACAGCATAAAAACAGGCGGGCTTCCCCTTCCGAAAAGGTCAAGTCAGAGAAGCTCAGGCAGTAGTCCCTGGGAAAGCCCTTGCTCCAAGGTAACAACTCCCTGGGACGGAAGGTGCCAAAAAAGGCGACCAGCACTGCTGCGTGAAAAAGGGAAACCTCGCCGGGACTAGTACAGCAGCCAGGCAACTGGCTCACTACGGTGGCTACTAGATCTAATGTAAATGGCCGTCTATTGTCACCCTCCACAGGGCTCCCTCTAGACCAGCCCTCTAACATTCGCTGCACCCGAGGGTCGACAGATGAATCTTCAACCCCTCTGACCTGGGCCTCAAAGGCCAATTCAGCCAGGTACCCTTCTAAGGTAGATGCAGCACGCCCATCCTTATGTAGGAGCACCAGGAACTGCTGCAAATGACTAACCGGCACCGGCCAAACCTCCGCCAGGCCTTCAGCCCTCCGAAAAAGGGAAAAGGCCGCAATCTTGGACATGTAGCTCGCCCTGGTGCTAGGCGCCAAAGAAGCCGCTATGGCCCGCTGGGCCAAGATGCCACAGAAAGGCCAGCGTGGGGTCCGGGTGCAGTGCTGCCTCGGGTGCTAACTCCCTGAACCTGTGCACCTGAAAACGAGACAGGGCGTCAGCTACGTCATTCCGTATCCCCGGCACGTGGTGGGACTAGATGTTGGCCCGAAAGCACTGCAGCACGAAGGCCCTCACTAAGCCCATAACCCTCTTGGAATGGGAAGTCTGAGTGTTAATCACCTGGACCACAGCCTGATTATCACACCAGAACCTAACTGACAAGAAAACTCATCAGCCCAAATATGCACTACCACCACAATGGGAAACAGCTCCAGGAATGTCAAGTCCCTGATAATCCCCTGCTGTATCCAAGCTGCAGGCCAGCGGGCAGCACACCAGCGGCCCCTGAAGTAAACCCCAAAACCAACCCCACCAGCAGCGTCGGAATGGACTTGTAAGTCAGCCTCCAGGAGCTGCTCGTTCCTCCAAAAGGTGACCCCATTGAAGTCCAACAAAAAGGACTCCCACATCGCCAAATCAGCCCTAACTCCTTCAGAAACCCGTACCTTGTGATGAGGGGCCCGAAGGCCGACTGTTAAATCACAGAGACGCCTGAGAAAAGCACGCCCAGGGGCTACCACCCTGCATGCAAAGTTAAGATGCCCCATTACTACCTGCAATTCCCTCAATGTAGCCTTACGGGCCCGCCCCAAAGCCCTAACTAAGTCCAGAGGGACCAATAACTTCGCCTGTGGCAACCTTGAACAACCCGCAACTGTGTCCAGCTTGATCCCCAGGAAGGAGAGCCGCGTGACCAGCCCTTCTGTCTTGTCCTTGGCCAGGGGAACTCCCAGCTCCCCTGCCAACTCCGTAAAGGAGTGTAATAAGTGTAGACATTCCCCAGAATTGCCCCTGCCAACAAAAAGAAAATCATCCAAAAAATGAGCGGTGAATGCCAAGCCCACCCTCCACCGCACTGCCCATTCAAAAAATGTACTAAAGGCTTCAAAGGCCGCGCAAGAAATAGAGCAGCCCTTTGGCAGGGTGCGGTCAAAGTAAAATTTTCCAGCAAAGGCGAAACCCAGAAGATCAAAGTCATCTGGATGAACAGGCAGCAGGCGGAAGGTGGACTCGATGTCACATTTGGCTAGAAGGGCCACCACTCCACGGCCCCGGACAATCTGAACAGCCTGGTCAAAGGATGTGTACCACACGGAACACAGAACTTCGGGGATGCCGTCGTTGACAGACGACCCCTTGGGATATGAGAGATGGTGAATTAAGCTAAATTCACCCGGCACTTTCTTGGGCACCACACCTAAGGGTGACACCCGCAAAGAAGGAAAAGGAGGGCTGTTGAAAGGCCCCCAAACCCTGCCCGCTGCTACCTCTTTGTTAATCTTTCTCAACACTACTGCCTTCTTGCCTGCAACGGACTTAAGGTTGCGGGGCCTGCTGAACTCCCGACGAGAGGAGGACGGAATCCGAAAGCCTTCTTTAAAACCAGAAAACAAATAAGCCGCGGCAGACCAATTGGGGTAGACCAACAGCAGCCGCTCCAGGACCTCAATTCTGATGGGACTGGGTCCCCTTACCCGCAGAGGGTGGGGGGGACCTCCCTTTTTGCTGCCTCCTGGCCGGAACCTAGGTCCGGGACTCCCAAACCTGGCCCTGGGGCAAGAGCTACTCGGGTGCTTGGCCCCGCAGAGCCCACACAAGTGTTTGAAGCGTCAGGGGGATCTGGAGCATTTGCTGCTGTTATTGTACTCCCAGCAGACCAAGTGGGGTTGACTTGGTCTGCTGGGACTTGGTCTGCTGGGTTGAACCCACTGGTGGCCCGAAGCTGGGGTGGACGGAACACCCATCGGTCTGGGCAGCATATGACTGCTGTCCGACCGGTCCCCTTGTACTGGGTGGGCTGGGGACATAATTACTAGCCATAGATCCTGCAAGGGGGCATCCCACGGTAAAGTGGGGTCCAAGGCAGCCCACATGAGGAAACTTTCATCATAGCGGATCCAGGAGGAGCCCGCAAAGTCAGAGACCGCCCTATGAATAATGTCCATGTATTTCAAGAGTGCTGGGCCACGGGCCGGTTGTGCCTGCACTATAACCCCCATGTAAATAGTAAAACTGGACAGCCAATTGTTCCAGGTCTTCTCAACCGGCTTGCGCTTGGTAGCCTCATGCTCCTTGCAAGATTCGCCCTCCTTGTGCTTAACCTCTGGCTCTAGAAACAGTAGACTGAAGATGTCCACATATTCGCCCTTAAGTATCTTCTCCCACGTTGCTGGGAGTAGATGATCACCCAATGGTAGCCCTATGCCACCATAGGGTGCGTGCTGTGCAGAAGGCAATACACCCATAGAATAAAAACCGGCCTGCCCCCCAGTACTAGGGACTATAGAGGGAACAGCCCCTGAGGGCGGTGTAAGTGGGCCAGCAGCAGGCCTATTGCCCAGCCAGACCTGCTCAGCTGTCCCTTGAAGGCCCGCCGTGACACCCAGAAAAGCCATGGGGACACCCATCCCCCAATGTTGTCTGTAAGGGGACCAGTACGTGGCTGGTCCCCATCCCCCCATGGCAGGCATCGGCCAGGGAACAGAAGGCCACTGGCCGGTGCCGCCAGAGGGTGTTGGTGCTGCAGGCTCACCCGGCGCCAGTGGGGCGGCTGGATCCGCTGGTGGCTGAATCACTGGTAGAGTGGGAGTGGGAACCACAGGAGCAGGAAGCACTGGAACTGCATCCGCTGCCGATGAAGGTGATGGAGCTGCAGGCGCAGGCTGCCCCGGAACTGGACCAACCGGAGGTGGCACATCTGGATCACTCGGCTCTGCAGGAGGAAAGGGGCCCGTGGGGGCCCCACTTTTCTCAAGAGCATCCAACCTGCTGGAAAGAGATTTTAGCAACTGGGTCCTGGCAGAACCTCGAGTCCGACGCGGAACCTTGGGAGGCACCCCCCCCCCAGATGGGCCAGCATCTTTATCAGAAGGAACCACCTTGGCCTTTTCTAGTGCTTCTATCCTACAGATTAGACCCCGAATGAGTACCATTTCCTCATCTTCCTCATCCAAGGAAGACGGCGGGGGAGCAGGCTGCTTGGGTTGCCGAATGGGCCGCCCCCCTTTCTTTTCCTTAGCCTTCCTGGGCATTGTGACTCCATGTGCTGGACCAAATATTACGTTCACAACACAGAGAAAAAAACCCCAAACCTTAGGAAACCCACAAGGGACTTTCCAAGCCCAAAGCCCCTAGCAACAATCCCCACCAAAGCCTCCACCAACACCAGTGTGAAATGCTCCACCCAACTGTAGTAACCGCCCAAAAGCCAACCCAGCTACCCAGCAAGAGCAGCGTACCCCCAAAACCGCTAAGGCCAACACCCCAAGGACCTAGAAGCAGGGAAATATACCCAGTATTAAAAGGGAGGGGGAGGGAACCCCAAAGGGCCAAAGCCCAATGAAAGGCCCAGGCCTGAAAAGGGGGGGCGCAAACCGAAGGTGTGTGTGGGGGAATAATACAGAGGGCTAAAGCCCCGAGGACAAGGCCCCGACCTGAAAAACAGGGGGGGCACAAACGGAAGTTGTGTGGGAGGGGGAGAGCAAACCAGAGGGCTAAAGCCCTCGGAGGATCGGCCCACGCCGACGAGAGGCTGAACGCCCGTGCGCCGCTCCGGCGGCCGAATGTTGCTGCCACCACCACCACCGTCCCTTTCTTGCCCCTTCTCAGCACTGCGGGGGACCGGAAGGACCGCCGAATGAGCCCTTCGCCCCTATTGGGCGTCTCCCCCCAAAGTGATCCCGAGGAAAGAGCTCATCACAGGAGCTCCTTCCTTGCCGAAAGCCCAGGCCGAACTGAGAATCCCGGGGCGTGGATCGGCCGATTGCAGCCGAAACCACGCCCCCAAAACTGAAGGGGCCAATCGGCCCACTTCTTGGCCTCGTGCAGGGCAGGGCTTGGGACAAACTCCCTCCCCTCTGCACGAGGCCAAGGGGAGAGGGAGACTTAGATGGGAGACAGATGTAGTTGAATGTTCCCCATCTATAACTAGGGATCAGCAAGCCGGCTCGATTCAAACCGTGGTTCAAATCGAACCAGCCCAGTTCAGCCGGTCTGAATTTGAACTGGGTCAGCCCCCAGCAGGGGGGACCAGTCCCCCTTTGCCCCTTACAGTATGCAGAACTAATACACATTGTAATTGTTTATGTCAAAGTTCCAAGATGTAGGCAGCAATCATCTGCTGGTGATTGCTGCCTACATCTTGGAACTTTGACATAAACAATTACAATGTGTATTAGTTCTGCATACTGTAAGGGGCAAAGGGGGACTGGTCCCCCCCGCTGGGGGCTGACCCAGTTCAAATTCAGACCGGCTGAACTGGGCTAGTTCGATTTGAACCACGGTTTGAATCGAGCCGGCTTGCTGATCCCTAGTTATAGATGGGGAGCATTCAACTACATCTGTCTCCCATCTACAACTGCATCTGTCTACCAGCTAGCGGTGAATAATCATTGCCCTGATCAACAAAGATGCATTGCCCCATGAGTTCTAAAGAGATGGAACTGACATTGAGATGGCTTGCTTACATGTTAATGCTGATCAAGCTTCAGAAGGTGGTGGAAGGAGATGCAAGGGAACCTCTCTAAAATATTTTATAGGGTGGGTAGATTAAGTGGTAGAATGGGGACACCCCACTGCCTCGTGCTGGGGGTGACATTTTGCCTTATCCACATCTTGTTGGATGGAGGTGGGAAGAAGCAGGATATCTCAAACTGCTGGTCCTCCTCCCTCTCTCAGTTCAGTCCACTGCATTCAGGCTTCCCGTATCCTCCCACCCTGGGCACAGAATGGGGTTTGTTGGTCATCTTTTTAGTGGCTGAGTAAGAATTTTTGGCTCTCCACCTGACTGACCATGTTTGGAGGGTTTTTCCGCCTACTCCATTTTGTTACCCCACTCTGGTTAGTTAGCTAGCTGCATGGGTCGATGCACACAACTGGGTAGATGCAGTGTGGGCTGGGTGTAGGAGTAGTGGGGTTGGTATTAGTGAGCACCCTTTGGCAGGTTTAAAGGGTGGAGTAGTTAATCAGTCCTTAGAGGCATTGTGGTTCAGGGGCTATAAGTTCTACTCCACCCACTTCAGGGCTTCACATAACTCAAAGGCTTCACAGCTTGGGGTGGTGAAGCCCTAGATGTATTCCTGACCTTCCTGGGTTGGCAAAGAGGAAGAGGAATCAGTTTTACACTGAATCCTGCCCTGAGTCAGGGTGTGGCTCAGGGAAGGATGTATATGGTCAGACCTCCAGCCTAAGGTAGGCCATTTCCCCATCAATACAGTTCTTCAAATCCTTTACTAATTTAAATAAAAGATGTGGCCCTTTCATCCAACCTTCTTGTCTTGTGCTTTTTGGCCTCGCGACTTTGGGTGTGGGAACAAGATGGTCCTTCAGGCAACTTGGCCTTAAGTTATAAAGGGCTTTATAATTCAGAACCAGCAACTTGAGTTGCACCCAGAAATGCACTGGTAATCATTGTGGATGGTCCGGTAGCAGTGTAGAATGATCAAAGCATCCTGAATTTATTATTATTATTATTATTATTATTACATTTATATCCCACTCTTCCTCCAAGGAGCCCAGAGCGGTGTACTACATACTTGAGTTTCTCTTTCACAACAACCCTGTGAAGTAGGTTAGGCTGAGAGAGAAGTGACTGGCCCAGAGTCACCCAGCTAGTTTCATGGCTGAATGGGGATTTGAACTCGGGTCTCCCCGGTCATAGTCCAGCACTCTAACCACTACACCATGCTGGCTCTCAATTTGTCAAGTCTCTTTCAGCTGCATTCTGTAGCAACTGATGTTTCGGAAAGCTATCACATTCTGTACTGTGGTGTTGGTCTGAAGCCTGAGAGAACCTTTCAGGAGGATATGTAAGGTACAGTCCGTGAGAGCCAGGAGTCTCTACAGAGCAGCACCCAGAATCAAATGAGAGCATGGTCAAGGGAAGCTGAGGACCAGGAACCAAGAGTCAAAACTAGCTAGGAACAACAGACAGCACTTTGGCAACAACGTTGCTTCAGCTGAACTCTTATTTAGTCTGGCGGCTGGTAGTCTGGCGGCTGGTACAGCCTGTAGCTCCGCCCTCACTTTCAGAGACTGTGGCTGTTTTAAGGAGCTAGCCTCTGTTCTTTAATTGCAAGCTCCTATGGAGAAGAGGCCATTCTTTAGCACCTGGAGAAGGGTCAAGGTCGTTCTCTGAGTCAGATGATATGGGCAATAGAGTATCCAGGGGGCAAGGTATGGTTGGAGGCTGTTCAGGAATGTGTCTCTTTGGTTTCCTCATCCTCAGAGCTTTCCTCACTCTGTCCCCATGTAGCTGGTGATACAAATGGTTTCCAAAGGACAGCCTTGAGGCTGGGTTATGTGAGGGTCTTCAGGGGACCTGGAGTCCAGGGTGATGCCTCATCTTCTGAGCTCTCACTGTCCAACCCAGCATGGTGTGTGGTGGGTTTGGAGCCCACTGGATCATCAATGCCACACATAAAGTGTGTTGCAGTAGTTAATATGAGAAATGACGGAGGTGTGGACAACTGACCAGGTCCATTGGAGCAATAAGTGGGTGCAGCTGTTATACCAGTCAAAGCTGGGTATAACATTTCTCTGACCACAGCTAATACCTAGACATCCAGGAATAAGGAAGAGTTCAGGAGCACTTTGACGCTAAAAACCTGCTCTTTCCACATGAGCGCAACCTTATCCAGAAATAAGGAATGAAAAGGTCCTGGATCAGTGGGCCCCCTGATCAGGAGCACCTCAGCTTGTTCACCTTCATCCAGTCTATCATGGACTCCAGACACCGATTAAGGAAAATCAGCTTCTCAGTCTCTCCAGCTGGGAGCACTAAAAGTCTGTAGAACCAACTCCACGCCAGCAATCAGCATGGTCAGCCCAGGAAGGGAGACTGTTGGGCAACAGGTTGGGTGGTATATCAAGAGTCAATCTTTATCTTATCTCAAGCTTCCAAAATCAGTAACACACACTCACATTGCACCCCCAGGCCCCAATGAAGGCAGGACACGCTTAGCTGGAGTAAATAAGGGCCACTTTATTATTGTACAGAGGTAACAACACTTGCAATGGGGTCCCAATTAACCAGAGTGTGGGTACTCCTCTCGCATGGTGGCTGGGTATACCAAGAGTCAATCCTTATCTTATCTCAAGCTTCCAAAATCAGTAACACAAACTCAAATTCTTTTAATCCTGGTGCTGAACAGGGGAGAATAGAATCCAAGTAGACTTTGCTGTCTTGGTCCTATAGACAAGGTTGGTGTAGTATTCTGAAATCTGGAGGGCAGAGCTGGGAGGTTTCCTCCTGCTCCATCCAACCAAGTCTTGGTGATGCATGCCTGGTTGGCCCACTCAGCCAGGATCAAATCTTGAGTGGCTATTATTGACTGACTTAGCATTCAACAACAGCACCTTAAGTCCACGTGACATGTCAATATGGTAGCCACAGTCCATCTGGTTGGGAAGTAGAAGGAAGAGCCCCTGGTGGCGCAGTGGTAAAACTGCCGCCCTGTAACCAGAAGGTTGCAAGTTCGATCCTGACCAGCGGCTCAAGGTTGACTCAGCCTTCCATCCTTCCGAGGTCGGTAAAATGAGTACCCAGAATGTTGGGGGCAATATGCTAAAATCATTGTAAACCGCTTAGAGAGCTCCGGCTATAGAGCGGTATATAAATGTAAGTGCTATTGCTATTGCTATTGCTATTGCTATTGTCTAAACATGGTGATCCTTTCATTCCCTCTAATGGCCCATCAGTTTCCCGCCACTATATCTGCCCACTAGGGCTGTCCCCACTCTTTTTCTCCCCCAGCCCTGAAAGACATATCTACTGTTGGAGGCAGTATTCCTCTAAATATTAGGTGCTGGGAACTATCAGCAGGGGAAGCTGTTGTCTTTAGGCTCTGCTTTGAATTTCTCAGAGACTTGAATTACTTGGCCACTGCTGAAAACAGCGCTGTCTGAGTTGGAGCCTTGCTCTGTTCTACCAGGGCTTTTAAAGTGAGGCTTTAACCAAATGGTCAGACTGAATCCTGTGGGAAGCTGATTGCACACATCATCACAATCATTTGTCAATGTGCTTTGTTCTTTCCCATCAAACAGAGCATTTTCTTCTATATGAAAACAAGGCACCTGCTTTTAGCTGGCATTATTTCTCTTGCTGAAAAAGACTATTTACTATGTGGTCACTGCTTGAAACCGTTCCACATTATGGCTCTGACCATATGGGGAACACAATTTATGTAGGCTGCAGCCACATTTCCCTGCAGTTGTGAGAATGGCTGTCTGTATTCTCCCATCATGCTTCTTGGTAAAGGAAGATTTGAATAAATGATGCTTCTTGAAATGCATTTTCAGATGCCATTGAGAGAACATGAATAATATTTTTTTAAGACTAAAGATCTGTGATTTTTAGCTTCCAGCAAAGTAAGCCTTTAAAGTAAAAATCTGTTTTTGAATCTTTCCTCTAAGGTGTACATCTGGGCAGTTCAATAAGTCCAGGAGGAAGAGAGAAGCAGAGCCTTATCAGACATTTACTTGGAGTGCTTTCATCTCCTTGGCACTTTAGCTCAATGAGAGAGTGTATATAGAAGACAGATTGGTGTTTAAGCTCCCAGTGGTCCACATAATATTGCTCTTTCTGCTGGCTTCAGTGAAGAAAGCCTGCCAGCTTCTCTTCAGAATGGCTCACTGGGAAATGGCATGTGGGGAAAAATGAACCAGGAAGAAATGTCTACCGCAGCTTAGGAAATAGACCACGGTTGTTCCCTTAATTTTTCAGCTCTGTGACTATTGGCATATTCTCCAAGTTCTAGTTAGAAAGGAAAGTCATTCTATTTTGCTTTCTTCCTTTGCCAAGTCCACAAGTGATATTCTCTGGTTGGCTTCTAAACATGGGAGTTTTGTAGAAGATGCCAATGAATGATGATTTGTCTGTAAGACTATACCATATTTTTCTGAATTCATTGTGAGATATGTGTCCCAAAATTCTACTGTGAAGAGAAGGACCATGCTTATGTTTCTATAGTACAATATTTAGAAAAGGGTTTGTGTATCTGCCACTCTTGCTTGTAATGTTTGCTTGTCTTCTTGCAATACTGATCTAGCATAGGATATCTAGCAGTTGAGGTTTAGCAGAGTTCATCTTAATTATACATGTGAGAAGCTGAAGTGTTACAAAGATATCTGCACTAATCCAGCAGCTTAGGTCTGGGAAGCCTATTTTAATATGCTTCCCAGAGCTTGCAGCATATTTTGCTTGGGCCTAGCAAGCCCAGTTGCTGCAAAGCTCACATTAATTGTCAGCAGCATTATACTGGAAACCAGCAACATTACTCAGTCACAATATCTCACAATTCTCAATGAAAAAATAAGCCATGTCAGTGCTGTAAGTGAAACTCTCCAGAACAAAAGGAATGTTAGGAGATTAAAAAGGCTAATGCAGGAGGTGGAAGGTATTGGCTAACACTGGTAGTCTCGATGCATGCAATGGATAAAAGGCATGCAGAGACTGAACCTCCCCAAATAATCCTCCTCCAACATTTGTCTCAGTCTTGTTCTTAAGCTGAGCAATCAGCAAGCTCTAGATCTGAGCAGACACTTGGCTATTTATGAAAAAAGAATAGACTACTTTGGTTTACAGAAGGCATTGGGATTTGGGTCCTGTACTTAGGGCTGCCAGCATTTTAAAGAGGGGGCTTATGCTCCCTCAACAACTGCACAGCGGATCCAGCATTATGATGCAATACTGGGAAAGCTGACAAAGGCGCAGGAGCCCTGCCAGAGAAAGGTGGTAGCTGTAGTGATGCTCGCAGTTGATGCTTTAAGCACATGCCCTCCATTCACAAAGACTTCCTTGAAAGCTGTTGAGGCCTTTCCTTTGCTTAAGGTAATCTTAAAGATTCAGTTTTAGAGTTTTGATTGTATTTCACATTGTTTTAATTAAGTTAATGTTTTAATTGGTTTTATATTGTGAACTGCCCAGGGACTTTTTTGTATGGGGCAGTATATAAATGTACTAAATAAATTAAAATAAAATAAAATAATGTGCACCTTGGGATCTTTACCTACAGGAGGCCTTGAGCCCCAATCCTTCAGGTTCATGCCTTAAAAAGGCTTTGCAACTGCCTCTCTGCCTTCCATAACAGTTCTGTTGTGGTAGCAGAGGTGAATATCCTTTTGGACATAAGAAAGTTACCATTCGTGAGTGAATGCCAAGCTGTAAACTTCCATTCCTTGTTCAGTTTTTCAGGGAATTGTTCCAGCAGCCAGTTTTTAAGATGTGTTTTTGGCACAGCAAGGTTTGTACTAATAGAAAATCTAAAGGGATGTACCCAAGTGCTTGTTGTTGGATGCTTCCTGGTGTCTTTCAAAGGTTGGTATATTCTTTGTGTGTTACAATTTCTGAACGGAGAGAAATGTAGTTGAAAGTAATAGGTGAGGATGGAGTGAAACTAATGGCTGTAATTTTGCTTGAATTGGAGCACAGTGTATTCAGACCCTTTCTGTGAAATTGTGGTTTTTAAAATAGGGCAACTTTTTAAGTGCAGTAATTTTAATTATTCATATGCAATATTAAAAGGTGTGTTTCTAAAACTGCTGAACTGGATCCTAGGTAGATGCTAGTGGAGCATGTGTTGTGACAGACCATTACAGAAAAATTATACACTGGAGGTGATTGATCTGTTACAGAATTTATCAGCAGACTGTAGGCAAATGTCACTATTTCTTCCCAGACAGGCTGTCTCACCCACAGTAATGTATGGTGTTCAGTCTCCCCCATAATCTTTCATGTGAAAGAAAAGCATAGTGCATTTAGTAATTTGGGGAAATGGTTTGAGATAGGCCACGTTGCTATTATTTAGTCTTCCTGGGCACATATGTCTGATAGATGGATTTAGAGGTTGTGCATTCACTGGAGATCTGAGTGCTGATGAGGGGAGGGAATGGGCTGCTTAAATTTGCCAGTGCTGTTAAAGCTAGCATCATGAGCAAAATACAGAGAACACAGGTATTGGCAGAGTGGCAAAAGAAGAGATGAAAAATGCCATACATCAAACAGGTAGCAACCAGCTGACATTCAAGGAAACAGAGAGGTAAAGTAAAGTGTGCTGTCAAGTTGATTTCAACTCCTGGCATCCACAGAGCCCTGTGGTTTTCTTTGGTAGAATCAAGGAGGGATTTACCATTGCCTCCTCCTACGCAGTATGAGATGATGCCTTTGAGCATCTTCCTATATCACTGCTGCCCGATATAGTACCAGTGGGGATTCGAACCGGCAACCTGTGGCTTTGCTAGTCAAGTCATTTCCCTGCTGCACCATTAGGTGGCTTTTGGGCGGGGGGGAAGTTGTACTCTCCTCAACAGTCAATAAATTTTGCATACATTTGGGATGTTGTCCTAAAATCATCAAGAGTGTTGCTATGGTCAAGAAATCAAATGTCATATTAAAGCTAATAAGGCTGTTTTAGAGTTATGTCTCATTGTTGATAAATCCATTTAATATCCTAGGACTAGGGCAGAGAGAAGTAGTGAGATAAAGAATTCCAAGGTGAGGCGATGACAGTGTATCATGGAATAAATATCTCAAGAGGAATGACTATACTGACATTTCTCTGGTAGCTTGGAGAAGTTTTAGCAAGACTGTTATTCTGGCCACTGCTCAGGAGGCATAGGTTTGAAACATTACAGATAGGCACAAGATCAAGAATTATCCTACAAAGAATTAAGACAATCTAGCCCCAAGTTTTCAGGAAGAAGCTCTAGTCTTATGGTGTCTTTGCCATGTTAGAGCTAAGTTGTCCCTAAGGGAATCTGCAACTCAAGCCATAAATAGTAGGTGTAAATTTCCAGAGTTTGCTACCCTTTGACTTGATCAACTTGACCAAGGACAGGGCAGTTCCCTAATGAACCTGAAAGATTCGGACAACCTTTCTCATTCCAAATGAGTAGTCTTAGCCTGAATTATGCATCAGGGTTCAGTTGGAGTGTCAATTTATAGTGGTTTTATTAAGTTGTGATATGCTATCCCTGTTCTGAAGAAAATGCTGAGAACAATATACTCAGAAGAACAGGCTTAGTTAATAGTAGTTTTATAATGTTAGTAAATGTAGTCAAAATATGTTCTGGGTTGCCCTGTTTTCTACAAGAGGCTTACTAAGCATGCCTAATATCTATAGCAGCTTCCCTGACTGAAGGTCTACCCTCACATCTGCTTCAGTGCATGGTAACAGTGGAAACCCGTTTCTTGTGATTGCACCTATCACTTCTATCTGCAGTGAGGTCATGTTCTGGTAAAATTCCAACAAATTCAGTTTTTGACGTACCACTGCCAACACTTGGAAAATTATCTTTATGTTGAATTCAACGTAAAGTTGCATGTCAGACGCTGAATTCACACTACTGACTTGCCAGAAGTTTGCAGGAAGATGTTTGCCCATGGCCACCACACACCAAAATTGACATTCACATAACTCCTGAGTATTCACATAACTCCTTCACCTATGGTGAAGGCCCGAGAGCATAGTGAACAGAGCATAGTGGACAGAGATAGCAAACAGGACGATGGAGTTTTGCAGGAGTTTAGCGGGAAGTGTGCGGGGGAGCCTGGAACAAGCCCCTGCGATCACAAGGAGCATAAGGAGCCTGGTGGAGAAGAGAACGTAAGTACATATCACTCCCTCGTATCCCTCATATTCTTGGGAAAGGCTGTTTGGACAGTTAAATAGCTGACCATTACAGCTGAGACCTATCCTAGTAAACTATCTAATAAACGTACAATAAGCTCCCTAAATACTGTAAAGAGCCAACTAAAACAGTATGAAGATAGTTCAGCAGGGGAAGGGGCACTACCCAGTGTGTTGCACAGAGTGCCACATGTACGACTATTTGCCCCATGGGCAGAAGTCATGGGTGTGTGCTCGGTGCAAGGAGCTCCTGGCTCTCAGGGAACAAATCCGTTCCCTTGAGACCAAGGTGGCGGATCTGGAGAAGCTCAGAGAGACAGAGAGGCATGTGGATGAGACTTTCAGGGATGTGATAGAGGCATCCCACTCCAGGGCTGGTTGCTCCTCTGCTGTCAGGGAGAATGAAGGTCTTGGGCGAGGAGGACATCGGTCTGAGGAAGAGGGAAATGCTCCTTTAGAAGGGATCCCTTCCGTGGATGATGAGCTCATATCCTCTCTCACAGGGGATACTCCTCTGGGGGGTGGGGGCCTCCTTGTAGTGGGTGATTCGATCATTAGGGGGATAGAGAGATGGGTTTGTGACCCGCGTGTTGACCGCACGGTGACTTGCCTGCCTGGTGCGAAGGTTGCAGACATCTAGAAGGTTGCAGCGTCTAGACAGGCTCCTAGGCAGTGCTGGGGAGGAGACAGCTGTCGTGGTGCACGTCGGCACCAACGATGTGGGGAAATGCAGTTGGGAGGTCCTGGAAGCCAAATTTAGGCTGATAGGTAGCATTTTGAAGTCCAGGACCCTCAAGGTAGCATTCTCAGAAATGCTAGCTGTTCCACGCGCAAGTACAGTGAGACGGGCAGAGCTGAGGGGTTTCAATGAGTGAATGAGACGTTGGTGCCGGGAGGAGGGGTTTAGATTTGTTAGGCACTGGGACACATTTTGGGGCAAGCAAGGCCTGTACAAAAGGGACGGGCTGCACTTGAACCAAGATGGAACCGGACTGCTGGCGCTTAAAATCAAAAAGGTTGCAGAACAGTTTTTAAAATGACACCTGGGGAACAGCCAATGGGAGCTGGGCAGTATCCCATTTGGCAAAAGCCATCCTTTAAAGTGTGAGGCTGCAAAGAATTCCAATAAAACAGAAGGGGACGGAGCAGAACCACATAAAGAGCAGATGGGAGCCTGTGCCAGCAGGTCAAAGAGTCAAAAGAATAGCATACATCAGGGGAGAGATTCAGTGTATAGGTGCTTGTATGCCAATGCCAGAAGCCTCCGAGCCAAGATGGGTGAGCTGGAGTGCTTGGTTGCTAATGCAGAAATAGACATAGTGGGCATAACAGAAACATGGTGGAACAGTGAGAACCGGTGGGACACTGTTATCCCTGGGTATAAACTCTATAGAAAGGACAGGGAGGGGCGCCTTGGAGGAGGGGTAGCACTGTATGTTAAAGAAGGGATAGAATCTAACAAGCTAGAAAACCTAAGTGGACTGGAGTCTTCCACAGAAACCCTGTGGGTGACTATACAAGGCTGGAAAGGAATCGTGCTACTGGGGACGTGCTATCGCCCTCCGGATCAAAATGCCGACAGTGACTGGGAGATGCAGGAGGAAATCAGGGAGGCGTCAAGGAGAGGCAGGGCTGTAATTATGGGTGATTTCAACTACCCACACATAGACTGGGTAAATTCACATTCAAGTTAGGACAAAGAGGTCAAATTTCTAGATACGCTAAATGATTGTGCCCTAGAACAGTTGGTCATGGAACCGACCAGAGAGGAGACCTTGGATTAATTCTGAGTGACACCCAGGACCTGGTGCATGATGTCAGTGTCATCGACCCTTTAGGGAACAGTGACCACAGTGCCATCAAATTCAGCATACATGAGGGGAGAGACTCACCAAGGATGTCAAACACAGACATTTTGAATTTCAGAAGAGGAAACTTCTCCAAAATGAGGAGTATGGTGAAAAGAAAGCTGAGGGGGGAAATCAGGAGAGTCACTTCACTCCAGAACGCATGGAGTTTACTCAAAACCACAATACTAGAAGCCCAGACAGCTTGTATACCCAAAAGGAGGAAAGGTACCACTAAGTCCAGGAGGATGCCAGCATGGCTAACGGGTACCGTCAAGGAAGCCATAAAAGGGAAGAAGACTTCCTTCCGAAATTGGAAAGCCTGTCCAAACGAAAAGAACAGAAAGGAACACAAACTCTGGCAAAAGAAATGCAAGGTGACAATAAGGGAGGCAAAAAGAGAGTTTGAGGAACATTTAGCCAAAAGTATCAAGGGGAATAACAAAAACTTCTTTAAGTACATCAGAAGCAGGAAACCTGCCAGGGAGGTGGTTGGGCCATTAGACAATGAGGGAGTGAAAGGGATTATTAAGGAGGATATGGAGATTGCAGAGAAACTGAATGAGTTCTTTGCGTCTGTCTTCACGGCAGAGGATACAGAGCATATGCCTGTTCCTGAACCAGGCTTTTTAGGGATGGAGGCTAGAGAGCTGAGTCAGATAGAAGTGACAAGGGATGATGTTCTAAACTGTCTGGAAAAACTGAAAGCTAACAAATCACCAGGGCCGGATGGCATCCATCCAAGAGTCCTCAAAGAACTCAAATGTGAAATTGCCGACCTCCTTGCTAAAATATTTAACTTATCCCTGAAATCGGGTTGTGTACCAGAGGACTGGAGAGTAGCAAATGTAATACTGATTTTCAAAAAGGGATCCAGGGGCGATCCAGGAAATTACAGGCCAGTTAGCCTAACGTCCGTTCCAGGCAAATTGATGGAAAGCATCCTCAAGGATAAAATTGTAAAGCACCTAGAAGAACAGGCCCTGCTGGGGGTGAGCCAGCATGGTTTCCGCAAAGGTAAATCTTGCCTCACCAACCATTTGGACTTCTTTGAGAGTGTCAACGAGTGTGTGGATCAAGGTGATCCAATTGACATAGTCTACCTGGACTTCCAAAAAGCTTTTGACAAAGTTCCTCATCAAAGACTCCTGAGGAAACTTAGCAGTTATGGGATAAGGGGACAAGTACATGTGTGGATTGCTAACTGGTTGAAAGACAGAAAACAGAGGGTAGGTATAAATGGAGATGTTTCACAATGGAGGGAAGTAAGAAGTGGGATCCCCCAGGGATCTGTACTGGGACCGGTGCTTTTTAATTTATTCATTAATGATCTAGAAGCAGGGGTAAGCAGCGATGTGGCCAAATTTGCAGATGATACCAAACTCTTCCGGGTAGTGAAATCCAAAATGGATTGTGAGCAGCTCCAAAAGGATCTCTCTAAACTGGGGGAGTGGGTGACAAAATGGCAAATGCGGTTCAATGTTAGCAAGTGTAAAGTGATGCACATTGGGACAAAAACCCCCAACTTCAAGTATACGCTGATGGGATCCGAGCTGTCGGTGACGGACCAGGAGAGGGATCTTGGGGTTGTGGTTGACAGCTCGTTGAAAGTGTCGACTCAATGTGCGGCAGCTGTGAAAAAGGCAAATTCCATGCTAGGGATCATTAGAAAGGGGATTGAAAATAAAACGGCTAACATTATAATGCCCTTATACAAAACTATGGTGCAACCACACTTGGAGTACTGCGTACAGTTCTGGTCACCACATCTTAAAAAGGACATTGTTGAACTGGAGAAGGTACAGAAGAGGGCAACCAAGATGATCAGGGGCCTAGAGCACCTTTATTATGAGGCAAGACTACAACACCTGGGGCTTTTTAGTTTAGAAAAAAGACGTCTGCGGGAAGACATGATAGAGGTCTATAAAATCATGCATGGCATGAAGAAAGTGGAGAGAGAGAGAGAGAGAGAGAGAGAGAGAGAGATTCTTTTCCCTCTCACACAACACTAGAGCCAGGGGTCACTCCATGATATTGATTGCCAGGAGGTCTAGGACCAACAAACGGAAGTACTTTTTCACACAATGCATGATCCACTTGTGGAACTCTCTGCCACAGGATGTGGTGACGGCCAACAACCTGGATGGCTTTAAGAGGGGTTTGGATGACTTCATGGAGGAGAGGTCTATCAATGGCTACTAGTCAGAGGGCTGTGGGCCACCTCCAGCCTCAAGGGCAGGGTGCCTCTGAGTACCAGTTGCAGGGGAGTAATGGCAGGAGAGAGGGCACGCCCTCAACTCCTGTCTGTGGCTTCCAGCGGCATCTGGTGGGCCACTGTGTGAAACAGGATGCTGGACTAGATGGGCCGTGGGCCTGATCCAGCAGGGCTGTTCTTATGTTCTTATTCTGTCCTTGTTCAGTCTAGTTTGTTCTACCCTCATTGTTAACTCTTGAAGTGATATATCACATTTGGGCATTTGAATGTGTGGGCTCCATGGGACAATGAATGCATAAGCCTTTCTAGGAACAACTGCCCCCACTCCTGAATTTAAATCTGATTTTGGATATACAAAATTCACCCTATCTGTACATATGGAAAGGTCCTCCTTAGTTATATCCGTCTCCTGTGGATATAACTTAAGCACACATTTAAGATGCTAGTGACAGTAAAATGTGCTTTCTCCTTGCAGAAGACATGCATTATTTCTGCAGTTCTTGACAACTATGTAAAAATCACTTTTAGGAAAGAATGCTAACCTATAGCCTAGATTACCAGAACTCTTAGGAACATAGGAAGCTGCCATATACTGAGTCAGACCATAGGCCCATCTAGCTCAGTATTGTCTTCACATACTGGCAGCAGCTTCTCCAAGGTTGCAGGCAGGAATCTGTCCCAGCCCTATCTTGGAGCAGCCATGGAGGGAACTTGGAATCTTCTGCTCTTCCAAGAGTGCCTCCATCCCCTGAGGGGAAGATCTTACAGTGTTTACATTTCTAGTCTCCCATTCAAATGCAACCAGGGCAGACCCTGCTTAGCTAAGGGGACAAGTCATGCTTGCTACCAGAAGACCAGCTCTCCTCTCCCGTAGCCAAGCAGCCAATGTAGCAATAGTGGAAATCCAGGATTATTCTTAGTATTGAGGACTGGCAGTTTGATTTGGAGACTTCAGCAGTAAATGAGAGGATCTATTTTGAAAAATTAGGTCAAGCGTATAAATTTAAAAACACACGAAAGACCTTTTTAGACTTGTCCATGCAATAGTTCAGAGATCAGCTGATTTCTATGTTCTTGTCCACCTTTATAACCAATATATGACCACTGTAGGGTGTTTTTTTAAATAAATAAATATATCTATATATTCATTTTATTCTGTAAGATTAGTGTCAAAGATGTATTATTTGTCTTGCACCTTTGCCAAATATTCTTAGAGTGATCTAATTAGATGTGGCCTCGAAGTGTAGATACTTTTTCTTCTCCTTTTACTTCCAAAATAGGACATCTTGCTCTGAACTGAGTCTGAGTTATATGAGAAAATACCATGGAATTATTTAAAATTCACTTGTATTCAGCTGTAACATGATATCCAACTTGTATTACACAGATTGAAGGAAACTATTCTATTTGCTTTGTTTTATATTACTTGGAAATAACACAAAAACCTTGAGCACATAAGATATACTTGGAAATCCACTATAATGATAGAATATGTGAAAAATATTTTTTAAAGCCTTGTAGCCACAAGAATGCCTTGTAGTACACTAAGAACTTAGAGCAATTGTTTGCCCAAAACTGTATGACTGACTAATTCTGATTGAATGTTTTATTGACTTTGCTTCTTAATTATCCACAAGAGCTGGTCTTGTGGTAGCAAGCATGACTTGTTCCTTAGCTAAGCAGGGTCTGCCCTGGTTGCATATGAATGGGAGACTACATGTGAGCACTGTAAGATATTCCCCTTAGAGAATGAATCCGCTCTGGGAAAAGAATATAAGTTCCAGGTTCTCTCCCTGGCAACTCCAAGATAGGACAAGATTTTTTTATTCAACCAACAAACTACCAAAGCATACAGTACGTTGCCAAAGCACAATTATATACAAAGTGGTTGTTTGTACATGACATATCTACAAAGATTTACACACAATGATTTGGAAACCCACAAGGTTATGAAGTATATGCAGGTAGTACTGTAACTCGGAGGTGGGGGATTTCAAGGCACATCAGGTAATCGGGGGGGTTACATCTGACGTCCATTTCCACAATTTGTCCCATTGCTGTTTAGAAGAGATACTCTTGTCTTTTTGCACATAACCATACAAACTTTTCCAGAAGAGATTTACTGTCTCATCTGCATGAACCTCTTGGTCACGTCTTCCCTCCCTATTCCTATGCAGGAGCATTGCATAAATGACGTACAGGTTTACTAACCTGATTACAAGGAGGGATAGGGCTGAGAGAGATTCCTGCCTGCAACCTTGGAGAAGCTGCTGCCAGTCTGTGTACACAATACTGAGCTAGAAGGACCAGTGGTCTGACTCAGTATATGGCAGCTTCCTATGTTCCATCCTAAGAATGATGACAACATAATGACAACCTAAGGGGAAACCTTGTATTGGAAATAAAGAACTTTTAAGAATTATTTATGTTAGACAAAGTGATTTGAGGTTTTTCAAATAGATCCTTTCAAAATGTGAAAATAGTCAGCTCAACTATATTATAGTCAGCTAAGCTAAAATAAATGTCATGCTGAAAAGCAATTGTTTACATGAGCAGGGAATCCCAGAGCTACATATATACCTTCCTCATTTTCTTCAGGTACTCTCAGATTAGTGTATGCTTGCAGTGAATTCTGAGTGACCTCTACCAAATGTTGAATATTTTAGATCATAATAAACATGATTTTAAAGCCTTTTCCCCTTTCAAAATCATATTTTTATTCAATGTTATTTCATAACATGAAAACCAGGCAGAGCCCAGGATTAGCATCTGATTAACTGCCCCAACATATCAGCAAATCAGAAATTGAAGTTATTAAAGGACTTGGTGTTCTATGATAGCATTATGTAAGCAAGTTCAAAATGTCTAAAGTATTTTTGCCCACAGTTGCCTCTGGGGCGTGTATTTTTCTTAATCAAAAAGAGTTCCAATAACCTGACCTACTTTGTTTCTTTCAAGTTTGGAACAGGTGAAAAAACTTTCAGAATGTTGGATGCTGCATTTGGAACCCTAACAACGTAGTTGGCTTTATTCTTTTTCTCACTTTCACTTTTCCATTATCTGCACTGGTTTCTGCATTTGGAAGCCAAGCACAATAGTTGGCTTTTTGCTTCTGTTCTTCTTCTTTTTTTTTTTAATCTTTTTTACTACTCCAGTCTCTGGGCTGATTTAACCTGTCAAATACAATTACAGGCCTGCTCTGTTCATTGTTCCACTTCTGAACTCAGCACTGCTCATCAGCCATGGAGCTTGGCTATCAAAGGTTTATCCCCATTTTTGCAGTCTCAGACAGGCAAAACCAGAAGGGTTAATACTGAGCTCCTGTTGGTGCAAGTTTTGCACACTTGTTCTATTACAAGGAGTTTTAAAATATCATCAATGTTACTGTCTCTTAATATAAATGTATTATCAATGTGGTCAATTTTCAGAGTTCCTTCCAGGAGAAACTAAATTTGAAAATAACTTCAGGGTTCCTCCAAAGAAGAATTGTCAGAAAACTTTCTGAGATGGGTTTTCTACATGAAATTGTGAGTTAGTGCCATAGGAGTTAATGAGTTTGTTTGTAGTTAATTCTAAGTTTGTCATTACTAACTAATCATAATATTTACTTAATTAGATGTAATGGGATTGTTAAGATATTGTAAAAACCAATAAAATTTTTGAAAAAGCAATACTTAGGCATTTTCTACTTTTGACTGCTAGCGAATGCATCTTTCTCTTTTGAATTTCATTTTGGAGGAATTTCCGTTCCAGCCTTATTTTCTGGGGATTTTAGATTTGGGTCAAAATGCAGAAGAGTTCTTTTCTTCACACTGACATCTGGGAGAGCACCTGAGTAGAAAATAAGAATCTGCTCTTTGCAGAGGCAAACCACTGAAAAGGCCAGTATAATAAACACAGGAATGGGACTAAAAATGGCAACAAATTTATTAAACTGCAAGCATTTTAACAAATAGCCTCAATGCAGGTTTCATGCAGGGATCAGGGTGGCATTCCTCTACTCACAATAAACCTGCCACCAGTAGCAGCCTGCTTGGATTTCCCCTGCTGCATCTGCCCTCCACTCCTTGCAAAGAGTCCTGGCAAAAATAACTCAGGAATCCCATAGATTTGGTAAGCTAGAGATGAAGTTGAGCTCCAAGTAGCAGCCGTGCAATGTACTAGTTGATTCATATTTTCCTTAAGACCGGGGATCCGCATGTAAGCCAGACCCATGTATAGCCCCCAACTTAAAGCATGCCTGCTAGCCTCGAGACCCCTGACCACCTCACAAACCATTTAACACTGCTAAAGTCATGCCAATACTGATATACCTCCAAGAAAAATGTCGGGCAGTCATATCTGACCTCCCTCAAAACCTGTTGAGAAAATTTTGCAGCCCACAGCCAAGGTTGCTAGATAAAATGTAATGCCCTCTAGAGGGAGGGAGGGATGTGCACGAACTGGTCCAGAGGCTATTATAGAGGCCTCCAAACTGGTTCAAACGTGGCCGGGTCCGGCAGTCCGGTGCCAGGAGAGTGGTTCTTTAAGGGTGGGGGGTTGCACTTACCGCTCCCACTGCTTTCCCCCCGCTGGCGCTTCATTTTTTTGAAATGTTTTTGGGGCGGAAGCGTTCCTCCCTGCCGCCCCTGTCCCCATTGTTGCCCGGAAATACTGGAAGTAGCGATCAGGCATGCGCCCGCCACCACTATGTGCCCGCCCACCACGCACATTGCATGTTGCGTGTGTGACGTGCTCACACAATGTACGATGTGCATGGCGGGCGCACATGGTGGTGGCGGGTGCACACATGATCACTGCTTCCGGTATTTCCGGCCAAAAACGGGAGCAGGGGCAGCAGGTAGGAATGCCACCCCCCCCAAAATATCTCAAAAAAATGGAGCGCCAGCAGGGGAAAAGTAGCGGGAGGGGTAAGTTCAACCCCCCCGCTCTTAAAGGGAGACCCCTGCCGGCACCGGACCGTGCCTCCATGGTTCCGTACACATCCGTAGGGAGAGGCAAATCCACCCCCCACCAAAGTTCAGCCATCTCTGCAACAATATCATACTGTGCGAGGAATGCTCCCTTACACCAACTTGTATCACTTTTAGTCTGTATTTAGGCAACTGATGAGCCCCTGGTGGTGCAGTGGTAAAACTGCCGCCCTGTAACCAGAAGTTTACAAGTTCGATCCTGACCATGGGCTCAAGGTTGACTCAGCCTTCCATCCTTCCGAGGTCAGTAAAATGAGTACCCAGAATGTTGGGGGCAATATGCTAAAAATCATTGTAAACCGCTTAGAGAGCTCCGGCTATAAAGCGGTATATAAATGTAAGTGCTATTGCTATTGCTATTGCTAACTGCAGATGGAGAGCCAGCACCTGGCCAAAGATGGGCTACATATCTCCACATATCTACACTCCTGGGCCACATATCTACACAGCAGACCCTTACACTTGTAAAAAGTTCCAGGATACCCACGAGATCACAATCAATATTGGCTATAGGCCCTCCATGTTGCAATTGTCATTCACCTCTTATTGGGAAATTAATACCTGAGGGGAGTTTGTCCAAATCTACGAACAAAAATAACGTGGGCATAAGCATGTCCCAAGTCATGCCCCTGTGACAATGCCCCCTCAGTTTGTCCAAGGGAACCTGACCCAGATGCTTGTTCATGTAGTCCTGTTCTGCCCATGGAATTCTGCCCACAATGAAGAATCTGTTTAAAAAGGAAAAGAAAACCACCATAAATATCAGACTACCAGCCTTCTCAAAACTCTTGACCCCAGGAACCCATTTAGGAACCCACCTAGTATAGAACTTGAAAGGCTCCTCTCATCATCTCCAAATCCCCATTAGTGCTATTTTGGACAGTCCCCCTACCACTAAGGGCACTGTGGTCTGAATGGAATGGAATAGAATGGAACCTAAAATGTTCAGCAGTCAGCCCCACAACAGACAATGCAATAGAAAAATCATTACCAATTGTAACTGAGAGGGAAACTATCTGCATGCACAAACAAAAACTGTCTGCCCCCCCAACATGTCATGCCTTCAAATACTCCCCAGGGATTCAGGGGCCTGATATGGGCAGAACTCCCCCAGTATGCAAAAGGGTTGATTCCTTTTAGACCGATACCTGAGGAAGGGCCTGAGCAGAAAATAATAACTTGCCCTGTTCTGTTGTCTACCTGTAATTTTAAATCATGCTTTAATAAATTTTCTTTTTCTATGTTTTCCACTGATGAATCTTTGCTTCCTTTAAAACATATGTTGTTGCTATTGGAGATCTCAACAGAATATTTCTCATTTTCTTTCTCCCTCCTTATAGAATAAGGGTTTTTCCTACATGCTCTACTGATAAAAGACTTAGTACATGATACCAGTGTAGGCAATGTCAAAAGCCATAACTTAATTGCTGTTCTTATGACCATATAACTAGAGACTACAAACAGCACTAATGTATAACAGATTGAGCTTCCCCTCTTACAGTCACTCAGTTCCTACAGCTGTTTAATCTCCTTGTTAAATCACTGAAAATATTAATGGGACCACCACCTGCTTAAATCTGTTTGTTTGATGTTGTTTTTCTTTAGCCTTTCCCAATCCCTTGGCATCAAGATACTGAAATAATGATGCAGAAAGTGAAAATGTATGTACAATCATATCTCAGTCTACTCATTCTTATGTATTTCAAACATACATACAGTACCATAATGAAAGATCAACATAAATATTATGACTCTCAGCATGTACAGAGCTGCATAGAGGTACCTAATTATATACCAATCAATGTACAATTGATAATTATATGATCCCCACCGCACGTTAAGGTCATCTGGGGAGGTCCGTCTCCAGTTACCACTGGTTCATTTGGTGACAACTCAGAGGCTGGCCTTATCTGTAGCTGCTCCTGGGCTGTGGAATGCACTCCCAGAAGATATTCGTAATCTTAATTCCTTACTGTCCTTCAAGAGAACCCTTAAAACCCATCTGTTTGGCCTGGCCTTTCAGGGTTTTTAATTGTTTTAATGTTAACCTGGTTTTCAGGGTTTTAATTGTTTTGATAGTTTAATTGTTTTTTTTTTTAAATTGGTGTTTATATTTGTATTTCTGTTTTAATTGTTTTTAATGATTTCTGTTTTTTAATTGTAAACCGCCCTGAGCTGGCTCGGAAGGGCAGTATAAAAATCAAATAAATAAATAAATAAATAAATAAATAAATAAATAAATTGCATAGCATTTATATTCCTGTATGTCCTAAGCTTATTCAGCAAAAGTACAAGATCAGCAGCAAAGCCAATCTGAACGGATAAGTAACAAAAGTTTTAATGACATTTAAAATAACATTTTATGACATTTATGACATTTTTATGACATCTTGTCCCAAGATGCCTATGATGTGCCAGTATTCTATCAAAGACCCACAGGATCTTTTCAAAGCTGCACACTAGCCAGTGCTTTGATTTGATGACTGTGGACCAGCATTGTAAGACAATATAAGAAATATTCGGGTGTTCCCCTTTTGGATTGTATGCTGCAGTTCTTTGGGGTAGAAAATTATCAAGTATTGAAGATCTGCTAAAAGTTCAGCATTTTAGTTAATACATTCATTCATTCATTTATTCAGCCTTTTATCCCACTGGAAATTATTAAAGCAGCTAACAAAATTCTAAAATATACGAACGTCTGTGTAAAGCAGGGGTTCACAATTCAAATGCCTCAATGGTCTGGAACCAATGATGACTTGTGCAGGCGAGGTCAATTTTCAGCACATTAATTATTTCATTAAAAATTAGTTACTTAAAATATTAACAAAAGTGAGGGAGCAGAGGGTTGGAATCTGGTGAAAGAGGGATGGTGTCAGCAGACTCCATTCCAGGGTCAAGGAACATCTGGTCTCAAGTGGCCAGTTTCACAGAGCTGCTGCCACTCATTAGCGGAAAAGGCCAAGAGCTTTTCATGCTGTTGCTGAAGGATATTCCTGTTAGAGGTTGTTGATTTTAACCCACAATCGGTAAAACAGCAGAGCACTAAGGAATAAGCACACACTCCAGTTACAGAGTAGGTAGCAGAGGATGGTTTGGATATTGCAGCTATTTAGAGAAAACACATGGAGATCCTTGTATGACTAAACACTAAACATTTATTGGTTAAATACACTTAGATAGGAAAGACCTATCTCTAATCTAAAGGACTACATAGTGGATAGGTAAGGAGAGGGAGAGAGATGTTTCCATCTGCTCTCTAGGAGGAAAGGAAGGATTGTGACTCAGCACAGGAAGTGCTGCAGAGTCAGTTCAGGGGTCATAGAGTAGGGACAGATAGGGAGACCCTGACTCACGGTCTCTACTCCCAATGCCCCTAGTGGTCATTAGGACAGTTGGTGCAAAAGGTCGATGCACTGGAAGTCCATCTCCAACAATTCCTACCTGGGGGCTAGCAAAAAAGTCCCCACAGGCTGGATCTGAGCCCCAGGCCTTAAGTTGTGCAGGCCTGGTGTAAAGCAACAAAATAATGAACAATAATATGCGCAGTCTGAAAAGTCAAATTAGAACAGCAGGAAGTCACAGCTGGAATTTAAAAGCAGAGCTGAAACACTTTATGGAACAGAAATACCTTCAACCATTTTCTTTAAAAAAAACAACAACAGTGTTGAAGGTCTTTCTGTTCCTCAAAGTATTTTGAAAGGGAGGAAGATTGTCTGTGAGAAATAGCCTTGTACAGTTTGGGATCTGGAAACAAAGGCACAGAGAGAACTCTGGCTGAAAATGAAGCACCTTCAGATGCAGTTCTTTTTTCTAAGGATCTAATGTTTGGCAGCAGGTCCGCTGCCTGCTGCCTTTCAGGAGTGTCTGTTTGCAAATATTCAGAAGTTACCATAAGATTTCAATGGTCTTTCATCCGAAGGAACTAAAGTGGGTTGAGCTGCTCCTGGGACTTGTCATCAGTTGGACAAATGAGGATGCATAACAATACAACTGCCTGCTTTTTGCTTGATCATGAGGGTTGCCAACGCAGTCCATTCAGGGACATAGCAAGTTTAGACTGGGCCTTGGGACAAGAACATAGGAAGCTGCCATATACTGAGTCAGACCATTGGTCTATCTAGCTCAGTATTGTCTTCACAGACTGGCAGCGGCTTCTCCAAGGTTGTAGGCAGGAACCTCTCTCAGCCCTATCTTGGAGATGCCAAGGAGGGAACCTTGATGCTCTTCCCAGAGCGGCTCCATCGCCTGAGCGGAATATCTTACAGTGCTCACACTTCTAGTCTCCCATTCATACACAACCAGGGTGGATCCTGCTTAGCTAAGGGGACAAGTCATGCTTGCTACCACAAGACCAGTTCATACACATACCCATGTCTTTGCTGCAGAAGAATGGTAAGGGCATGGTAAAATACAAAACATTCTTGGCAAGCCCTCTGTCTCACTCCTATACAAATAATACCACACACTCCCCATGAACAAAGACACTTCTACACATACATTTGCATACATGGATTCCCATGGCTCAGAAATGTGTTTTAAACATAGATCCTACTACAGTCACCTCAAATGCGCCCATAAAACATTAACAACATTTATTCATCTAATTCTCTCTCCCTCTCCCTCTTCCCTTCTCTACCTCCAGTCAAGGTTGTCCATGGAAACAGAGTCCCAGATTTCACCCCAGAATTGAGGAGCAAAATGAACCCAATTGCTAATGAATGTTGGGAGGGGGGGAGAGGAAAGGTTTATTGTTTTACACTGTTCTTTTTTATGAGGGCAGGATTCAAAAAGGGTCCCTATGTGCCAAACATGAGCCAACAGTTACTGTAGCTAGGGACGCAGGAGGAGTAGACCAAAGAGCAAACTGATGTCCAACTGGAACCCCACCCCCTTAGGGGTCCAAGGACATTTGTTCACCTACCTTGTTCAATTGGGGCTATGCTCCTAAGTCCAATATCTCTTTGTAGCAGTCAATTATCTGTTGTGCTTTTAATTGTAATACACATTAGATACACTGTGGGGGGAAATGGCATATAAATAATGTTAACATTTATTTATTTATTTATTTATTTATTTATTTATTTATTTATTTATTTAAAATATTTCTACCTCCGCCCCTCTAGTACACTAGAGGGCGGCTCACAACATTAATAAAATAGATAAAATGCAAAATAAAAGTTAAACTAGTTAAAAGACCGGGTTAAAAGCATATTTACACTTCCATTTTTTTAAAGTTTCCAATTAAAAGTTATTAATAGAAAGCTAAAAACTGAGAACTATAAAAACCTACTAGATATAAGCAGCAGATAAAACATTTAAAAGCCTCTTTAAAGAGATGCGTTTACACTGATGGAGAGTGCATGGTTAATCTCTTTGGAGAAGCCATTCCAAAGCTGAGGGGCCACAACCCCAAAGCCCTGTCTCTAGTCCCCGCTAACTAGGGATGTGTGAACTGGCTTGAGGTCAAGCCGGTTCACCATGAAACTAGTACCTGAAACCCACCAACCCCAGTCATCTTTGGGCCAGTTCGGGGGTTCTAAACTTAAATGTTTTGTTTTGTTTTGTTTTGTTTTGTTTTGTTTTGTTTTGTTTTGTGAGGCTGCCTAAGGAGGTACTGGTGTGGCCATGGGGGGTGCCTACACAGTCTCCCTCCCCTTCCCTCCAGCTTGCCCCTGCTCTTGCAAGGGCCTCCCAGGAGAAACTGAAATTTGAAATTAACTTCAGGGTTCCTCCAGAATAATCAGAAATGCCCAGGGAGCCAAATGGCCAAATGGCCAAATGGCCAGGGAACATGCATGGCGGCCTCCAAAATGGACACCGCCACTGGGAAAAGGGCAAGAATAACCAAAAAACTGGCTACAATGGCCCTTGCAGGACTGGGGGGGGGGGCAGCAGGGGGAGAGGGAGACTGCGTAGACCCCCTTCAGCCACACCAACACCACCTGAGGCCACCAGACCCATGGCGGTGAGTAAAAAAAAAAAAGTTTAGAACACCCAAACCTGCTCAAATTCGGGCCAGACCAGGGGAGGGGGGCCTTGATGCCACAAAACTGAACATGTCCAGTTTGGTTTGAGTCCAGTTTGGACTCTGACCAAACTGGGCAAACCGGTTTTGTGCACACCCCTACTGCTAACGAATCTGTGTTAGTGGAAGGACCATGAGCAGATCCTGAGATTCCGAGCGGAGGGCTCTGGCAGGTACATTTGGGCAAATGCAGTCCGATGGGTACCCTGGCCCCAAGCCATGTGTTATTTATTTATTTATTTATTTATTTATTTATTTATTTATTATTACATTTATAAACTGCCCCATCCAGAGGCTCTGGGTTGTGTACAACTAGTTTTAAAAACATAAAAATAAACATCATTTAAAAAAACAAAACACTACTTAAAAAAATACAAAAACAATTTTAACACAACTTAAAACCAGTTAAAATTCTTAAAAACAATTTAAAAACCTTGGAAGGCCAAGCCAAACAAGAAAGCCTTTAGGGCTCTCTTAAAGGCCAACAGTGAGCCTAGACTGTGGATATCTGCCAGGAGTGCATTCCATAGGCCAGGAGCAGCTACAGAGAAGGCCCAGTTCCAAGTCGCCACCAGACGTACTGGTGGTAACTGGAGATGGACCTCTCCAGATGACCTCAGTGTATGGTGGAGATCATACAGAAGACGGCACTCTCTAAGGTAGCCCGGACCCAAGCCATTCAGGGCTTTAAAGGTAATAACTAGCACTTTGTATTTTGCCCGGAAACATATCGGCAGCCAGTGCAGCTGTTTTAAAACAGGCATAATATGGATTCCACATCACAAATTAATAAAACCACTATAAATTGGTCATAATCCTTCAGGTTCATTAGGGAACTGCCCTATCCTTGGTCAAGTTGATATTTAAAAGTCAAAGGGTAGGAAACTCTGAAAATGTACACCTGTTATTTACCACTTGAGTTGCAGATTGCCTTAGGGACAACTTAGCTCTAACATAGGAACATAGGAAGCTGCCACATACTGAGTCAGACCATTGGTCTATCTAGCTCAGAGTTGTCTTGTCTTGTCTCAGAGTTAGGAAGAGAGCTGGTCTTGTGGTAGCAAGCATGACTTGTCCCCTTAAGCTAAGCAGGATCCACCCTGGTTGCATACGAAAGGGAGACTAGAAGTGTGAGCACTGTAAGATATTCCCCTTAGGGGATGGAGCCGCTCTGGGAAGAGCATCTAGGCTCCAAGTTCCTTCCCTGGCATCTCCAAGATAGGGCTGAGAGAGATTCCTGCCTGCAGCCTTGGAGAAGCCGCTGCCATTCTGTGTAGACAATACTGAGCGAGATGGACCTATGGTCTGACTCAGTATATGGCAGCTTCCTATGTTCCTATGTCTTCATAGACAGCAGCGGTTTCTCCAGGAACTTGAAACCTTCTCCTCTTCCCAGAGCGGCTCCATCCCCTAAGGGGAATATTTTGCAGTGCTCACACATTCATATGCAACCAGGGCAGACCCTGCTTAGCTAAAGGGACAAGTCATGCTTGCTACCACAAGACCAGCTGTCTTTCTGCAATGGTGGCAGAAACGTAGGATTTCTTTGCCGCCATCACCTCCATAGAATACTTCTTAATATGGGCTCTAGCCTGTACTTGGTCACATTCATTCTGAGTTTTCTTCCAATGATGCTCAAGCTGTCTACTGGCCTGCTTCATTGTATACAACTCACCTATGTACAAGGGAGTTGCTTGGACTCAGCCTGGTTGGGAGAGGACACCGACATGCAACCGTATAAATCACCCGACCCATCTCCTCATGCCAGAGGGATACCAGGGTGTCAACACTCTCTCAACAGGAAAATCCTCCAGAGCTGTCAGGAATCCATTTGGATTCATTAGCCTCCAAGGGCTGAGCATCCTCACTGGTCCCCCACCCCTGCAGAGGAGTATTGGGTCCACTGTTCCCTCTAACAGAGTTTCCCAGATGTTGTTCACTAAAACTCCCAGCATCTCCAGCTGCAATGGCCTTTGGCTGGGGATTATGAGGTTTGTAGTCAACAACATCTGGGAATTCCTGTTAGAGGGAACAGTGATTGGGTCCACCCTCAGTCCAATCTTCACCAGTTAGTGATCCATCCATGACAACAGTATT
Source organism: Hemicordylus capensis (assembly GCF_027244095.1). Lineage (NCBI taxonomy): Eukaryota > Metazoa > Chordata > Lepidosauria > Squamata > Cordylidae > Hemicordylus > Hemicordylus capensis. The sequence goes on from NC_069662.1 coordinate 109,936,664, forward strand.
AAGGCCTCTTGGACTATCCATGGAGCACCAATGCCCACCATTGACCCAAAGACCAAGTCAAGCGTATGGCCTGCTGCATGTATGGGAGCAGAAATCAGTTGGTCATCATGGAGGACATGAGGTCCTGAGCTGCACCAACCAGACAAGGTGGCCTCAGCATGGACGTTAAAGTGCCCCAGGACTAACAATCTTGGGGTCCTCAATGCCATATCTGAGACCACCTCAAGCATCACTGAGGTCAGAGGAAGGCTACCTCCCAACCTACAGATTACCTCCAAGGTCATTGGAAGGCCACCACTGACTGACATCCCCCCGAGGTCAGCAGAACACCACCCCAAACCTGTGGATGACTAAGCTCTTTGGAAGGCCACCCCTGACCGCCCCCCCGGTCAATGGAAGACTACCTGCATGGATACATGGGTTTAACCCTTCCCCCACCTCTGGATTTATTTTACCGCATATACTGAGGTTAGGTGTCCATTACCCAACCACAGATATGCAAATCCATGGATGCAGGATCCACAAATATTGAGGTTCTCCTATATGTTCCACCATATCATAATCAAATATAGAACAAGAACCGGTATGAAATTGACTTTTACTGTTCTAAGATCTATACTTGTATGTGGGAGCAAAATGAAGGAAGCCCTTCTTTCCTCATCTCTTTCAGTTCTACTCATTAAACAAATGTCTACCCCAGAAGCTAATTTGTTGTCTGCAGAGAAAAGAATCAAATTCTACTTTTTTCAGGTTTTTTTTTTTTAAAGTTAAAAATCAGCAGTTACACATATGGGTATAATATCTAGGCTTCTTGGAATGCATAATCATGACATATGTTGCAATTATTTCCTGTACTCTCTCAAGTTTCTTACACCGTAAGTACAAAGGAAGCTAGTGGATTAATTAATTTTACTCTGGGTTTTAAAACACAACATTTTCATTTTGCATGGATGGGCAGATTGGGAAGCTTTTTGTCTTCCTTATGATATAAGCACTAGCATCACAGAGCTCTCAGTGTGGAGGCACCCCCTGCTGCTGTACCTGCTTACTGCCAATGCACCTCTATGCACCCATTTCCATTTCAATTCCAAACCTCTGAATTGCTCTGCTCTTGTACAAAAGGCTGCTGGCACTAAGTCATGCTACCTTCTGATGTTTAGTGACCCGAATGGAATTGTTTCAATGTAATCGACTGGCACACTTTTGTATATGGAATAAAGCCTGCTCAGCAAGGACTGAATTGTGTGTTTCTTTTTTTATCGCTATAAAAACTGATTTCTTTTTCATATTTTAAAAATCAGGAGCAGTCCTTATTCTGTGCAGCCAAATATGAGCACAAAATTAGCTGACAAAGACAATAACCTTAAAATCTATTGTGCTTGGTTTCTTCGTCTATCTTTTAAAAAATATTGAATCCTAACAATGATTGCATATACATGCCCCGTACTATATTTTTCACATGGCTGGTCAACAATTTGTGACAAGTAATTAGCGATAAAGCATCAGTTCCCAGTGGAAGCAGTTTAGCCGAGGCCATTAAAATGAATACAGACACATTTAAGAGAAACATACAATTAATATTTTATTTGGCATGAAGTCATAGCATGGCTATTTTGTTACAATAATTTTCCAAATATAACTTTCCAAATAAACACTTTCTGTTCCACTGGCTTTTAGGCATAAGCAAAAGAATGACTTTTAAAATAATTGGCAACCAATTAGATTAACTTAAATAGACAGTGTACGCTCACAAAATGGCATGCTATTCTGAAGCTCTTTCATCTACAGATACCTTGACTCTCAGCATTGTTCGGTTCCATTATAGTTCCCTGTTCAGCACAGAATGCGAATTACTATATAATAAAAAGCCAACATGGATAACTAATTGGCTGTCATCGTTCAAACAGCCTTGGGAAGACTCAAGTCCATCTAACTTTAAGATAATTTTAGCAATAAATTGAACCAAATGACTTCAGATTTTTTTAAAAAACCTAAATCAGCTACAATTAGCACAGAATGGCACATGCTTACATGCCACTGAAATAAAATGGAATCTAAGCATATATGCTATGGCCTAGTCCCAAATCCTGTTTTTTTACTTCTTCACGCTATAACAATTCATGAACTTTGCTCTGAGATGGAGACAGTTGCAAGCTACTCTGACCTGCTGACAACAATATCATGGATGATGTATATAGATCCTTGTGTTACCACATTTACTCAGGCTCATGTTTATTATTGTGCCCTGTGCCTATGCTTTTGCTTTAAGTGAGGGAATTAGCTCTGTATGCAAATGTGCATACAGCACATTTTTGGGACTGTTGGCCATGGATATAGTCAGGGTATCCCTAGGGGAGTAACAGAGGCAAGACAAGGATTTTATAAAACAAAGAATATGTTTATTGAAGAAAGATACATAGAAGACAATAGTGTTAGTTGCCCTCGGAGAGCCTGACAGGACAGTCCAACTACAAGAATGCCTAAGCGAAACACCAATTAGTGACCACTTAGGACTCCTAGCATGGGGAGGGGGAAGACAGAGGGGAAGATGTCAAAGTCAAGACCAAGTGGCCGACTGTAATCCCTTTCTTAATTCTGCGTAGCTTGTGAGTGGAGATTTCAAGTATTCATTCATTCATTCGTTCATTCATTTGATTTCTATACTGCCCTTCCAAAAATGGCTCAGGGCGGTTTACATAGAGAAATAACAATAAATAAGATGGATCCCTGTCCCCAAAGGGCTCACAATCTAAAAGAAGCACAAGACAGACACCAGCAACACGCACTGGAGGGATGCTGTGCTGGGGGTGGATAGAGCCAGTTACTTCCCCGCTGCTAAATAAAGAGAATCACCACATTAAAAAGTGCCTCTTTGCCAAGTATGCTGGCCAGGCCAAAAGCTCAGATAGGCAATGGCGTGTAGATGTAGCAGACACAGAGATGGAGCACTAAAGGAGCCAAAGCAGACCAGGATGCAAGTTTGGAACTCACCATCAGCCCATGTTAGGAAGACCTCAACCTCGGCTGTATAGGATCTAGAGGGTCCTGAGCAGTCCAAGCTGCAAGGAGGACCCCAGTTAAGGATATGCATGAAACTGGGCAGGGGAAGTTCGAAGGTGGGGGGATAACTTTAAGGGTGGGGGACGGTGCACTTACCCCTCCCTCGCCGCCCCCCCACTGGTGCTCCATTAGTCAAGGCTCCGTCGGGGCGGCAGCTACAGGCCCGTAGTCAGCTGGTGGCATGGTGTATACCTGCCACACCAAAAAATTCTCTGTCCTCCCCAGCCCCACTGACTGTTTTCACTGGACATTTTATAACCTGACTTCTGCAATCCCACCCCCAAAATTTTGAGGCTGGCTACAGGCCTGTGGCAGCATACTGCCCTGTTCCCTCTTTGGCCAGAAGTACCTGGGGCACATGCGCACAATGAGTGGTACTTCCTGGTACTTCTGGCCAAAGAGGGAACGGGGCATCGGGGAGGTTTGCTGCCCCCCTGACAGAGCCTTTACTAACGCAGCACCGGCAGGGGAAATGTGGAGGGAGGGGTAAGTGCACCCTCCCCCCCTTAAAATTATCCCCCTTGTCTTCAAGCCTTCGAACCTCCCAAAGGGCCTCCGAACAGGTTCGTGCATATCCCTAACCCCAGTTTGGGTAGAAGTTACTAAGGGAAGGAGCTCACCTAAAAAAGGACCAAGCTGGCAGAGCTCTTGCGTAGTAGAAGATCGCTTAAAGTTACCAGTCTCCCAACAGAAGTACTTACAAGAAAAGTCTCAGAGAATACTCAACCAGTTTTTCAGGTGGTGTGGCGATTTGCATGATGTGTGTGTGTCTGTGTATCCTAGGGTGTGTGTGTCCTACACTGTGGGGTAACATCTTATAGGGATTTCTGTGCCTAAGGGCATAGCCAGGCAGTTAATTATGCTTGAAATAACTGCTATGGCCTTTAACAAAAGAACTGATGGGGGTTAGAGTGCAAGAAGATTCCTGCATCTATTCAGGTAGCAGAGCAGATAATATTGCTGAATTTCCTTGGGGTGTTGATACTGTACTTAGCAATTTGGCAATCTCAGATGATTACATTATGATGTGATACTGCTGGAAAATGGAGGAGGCTACATCACCTTGAATATATAATGAATAAACACCTCATTTGTACCATGACATGTATGCTTCTTACTAGGCTATGGGCAATGTGGCAGTGTCAGTGTTATCAGTGGCTTTTCCTCTGGCTTCCAAAGAGTCTTTATGTCCCTAGCCATGTTTTAGACTGGTAGAAGACTGACCTTCCCTAGGGTGATAAGATGCAAAATCTCACTACTGATAATGCCATGAATTCAGGTGAAATCTCACTACTAATAATGCCTTGAATTCAGGTGTAGCATATCACAACAAAAGTAGTCACACAAAGGGGTGGGGGCAGACAGGCTGTCTACTAACACTAGGAAGCTCTTCTCACGATCAGTAAGAAGAGCTTGGGGCTAACTGCAGGGTATCCCTGCAGATGAGCAGCTGCTCATAGTTGGGTGGCCAGATTGGCCGCCCACACAACTGCCGGCTCTGCCACGAAGCCGACAGGGGCAGTGGATATGGGGGGCCACGTGGCCCCTGCAAGTTCCAGGATGCCCCGCGTGAGTGTATGGGGCATTCTGGAGAGACCTCCAAGCCCGGGAGGCTGCTTGCAGCCTCCTGGTTGCAGGTCTACGCATGTATCACCGTGCACCGTGGCAACACACAAGCAAAACGATGAGGTTAACGGAGTGCTCGCTCCATTAACCTTGTCTTAGGGGAGGGGTTGTTTGGCAGGCTAGCCGTCTTGGGATCACCAGGCCCGCCTGCAAGCCCTGTGGTTCCCATGATCCCTGGAAAATGGGCTAAGCTCCCTTAGCCCACTTTCCAGTGATCGTGAGAATAGCTTCATGGGATAGTAATTCAGCCACCTATTAGGGCTAAGATCCAGTTTTGAGGAAGGCATAACCCCAAGGATCAAGGTTAAAACTAAGTACTTCATTTGGCCTCAGTCAATTACTCTCTTTCAGCCTAACCTACCTTACAGGGTCATTGTGAAATATCCTTGTGAAATATTGTGAAATATCCTTGTGAAATATCCTTGTGAAATCATTGTGAAATATCCTATCGCTGAGGTTCTATTAATACCTTTATCTTTTCATTCAATGCTTCTTTGTCTTTTGCCACAATAATTAGCTGGGTGAAGCAATAGGCATGAAGGAGAAACAAGCCAGGAGACTGCAAGAAGAACTAAAAGGTTTAAGAGTTTATTTTTTCAAAAATAATTTCTTTTAATTCCCAAATTATTATTTACAGGTTTGGATTGTTTGGGCTGTTCTCTTTTCAGTTTTTTATTTATGGATATTGGCTATAACTATCCTTCATCAAATCTCTGGACACACATATTTCCCCCACTTCTGGGATTCTTTCCCTACTGATAGCTGTAGGCTTGGCTGTAAAACAAAATGCTCTTTAAATAGTTGCTTTGTATTGTATGCTGTTACATATCCTTGAAGCAGGCACAGGCACTCTCATCGAAAGTTACTTGAAGGATATTTAAGAGACTCTCTCTTTCCTATTTTTACTTCCCACTAGACAACATGTCTCTCTTCCATTTACTTGTCTGGCCACACAAATAATATTCTTTTTTTCATTTAGCCTTGCCTCTTGGTGAACTCTTTTTCTTGTCAGCTCACAGCCAATCTCTGCCTCAACTTTTTTTTTCTTAACTACCCAAACCAAAATGTTCTCCCTGCAACAGAAATCTATATAGTCTACAAGAAGGTGAGGCCCATTGTTGACTAGGCAGTCATTTTGTGTAGATTTGACTGATAGGGAAATTGAATATATGTAATAGAATTTTTATTAATGTGGGCCAATGGTGGAAGAGCAGATATAGACCTCTCTCCCTTTTAAAGGTGCCGGGGATGTGTTGCAAATAGCTCTTTGAAGCTCAATTTGTGCACACTCCTATTTGATATAATTCCTTTGTCATGGACAGAACATCATCTGGTGGGTTTTAGTCTGACTGCTTCTATCAACCTTTGCAGGGGTGGCGGACCAATTAGAATGATCCACCCCCGAAGGTTTATGGATCTATTTGGTTTCCAGACAGCCTTTGGGGAAATTCCAGTGTCCAGAACTGGTGACTCTGTCGAGGCCCTAGAGAATCTCTGGAATATGGAGACAGCCTGGGCTATTGACATGGTTGCTCCTAAATGCCCTCTCCAGCTTGTTGGAGCTCGTTCTGCTCCTTGGTTCTCCTTGGAGCTTAGGGCAATGAAACAACTTGGATGATGGCTAGAGTGACTCTGGAGGAAGACTTGTAATGAATCTGACCAAACACGGGCTAGAGCAGGCATCCCCAAACTGCGGCCCTCCAGATGTTGCTGAACTACAACTTCCAGTATCCCTAGACACAATTTTTTTGTGGCTAGGTATGCTGGAAGTTGTAGTTCAGCAACATCTGGAGGGCCGCAGTTTGGGGATGCCTGGGCTAGAGCCTATTTTAGGGTCTGTGGTGGGGGGGGCAGCAAAAAAATTTTCTTATCCACCTCCTTTGTGTCTGCCCAGTGTAGGCCAATGGAACTGTTTCATATGGCAAGGTCACTGTTTCACACAGTGAAAGAACCATTAGTAATCTGCTGTGACTGTTTCCTTGTCACTTCGCAGATAAAGTCACTTGTATCCGTGCTGATTTGGACTCCAGGATTTTGGCAGTTCCAGGAGACATGCTTTGGCAACCATCTGGCCAATTATGGTGGATTCTTTTCAGTTAGTGCAGCCTGAGGAAGTGGACAAGATCCTAAGCAGTGTGAGGCAACATCATGCACTCTGGACCCTTGCCCTTCATGGCTAGTAAAATCTGCCAGGGAAGGAACAGGTAGATGGTTGGAACCAATTATTAATCCTTCACTGAGGGAGAACAAGGTGCCATCTAACCTCAAGCAGGTGGTGGTAAGACCACTATTTCAAAAGCCCTCCCTTGATTCTGCCAACCTTGATAACTATCGGCCTGTTTCAAATATTCCCTTTTAAAGCAAGATGATACAACATGTGGGGTCAGTACAGCTGCAAAGAGTCTTGGATGACATGGATTATCTAGACCCTTTTCAATCTGGATTTTGCCCTGGTTTGGGGACTGAAACAGCCTTGGTCTCCCTGATGGATGACCTACACCAGGAACTAGACAGTGAGAGTGCTTCACTGTTGGTTCTGCTGGAACTCTCAGTGGCATTCGATACCATCTACCATGGTATCCTTCTGGACTGCCTCTCAGGTATGGGTATCAAGGGTGGTGTATTGGAGTGGTTCTGGTCCTTTCTTAGGGGAAGGTCCCAGAAGGTGCTGCTAGGGGACTTATGCTTGACCCATTAGCCTCTGGCCTATGGGTCCCGCAAGGTTCAGTATTGTCCTCCATGCTGTTTAACATCTACATGAAACTGCTGGGAGAGGTCATCAGGAGGCTTGGACTGAAGTGTCATCAATATATATTTATTTATTTATTTATTTATTTATTTATTTATATTAAAACATTTTTATACTGCCCAAAACGTCTCTGGGCAGTTTACAACAGAATAAAAACAAAGTAAAACATTTGTTAAGACAAAAAATGGGGGGGGGGACACACATTACAACAATTTAATTTTTTTTAAATAATATTTTAAAACAGCATTAAAACCATTAAAACAACATTTATTCTGGGGGTTTCTTAACCTTGGTTGTTGTTTTTGTTATCTATCTATCTATCTATCTATCTATCTATCTATCTATCTAAACATATTTTTATACCGCTCAAAACGTTTGTCTCTGGGCGGTTTACAATAACATTAAAAAGTAAAACATTAAGTAAAAACAAAAACAAAAAAATTTAAAAGCAAGAAATTTAAAACACAATTTAAAATTTTAAAACAATATTCTAAAAACAGCATTAAAACAATCAAAACAATATCAGTTAAAAGCCTGGGTGAACAGATGTGTCTTAAAGACTTTTAAAAAGTTGTCAGAGATGGGGAAGCTCTTATTTCACTAGGGATCACATTCCAAAGCCTCGGGGCAGCAATGGAGAAGGCCCATCCCTGAGTAGCCACCAGACGAGCTGGTGGCAAATGCAGACGGACCTCACCTGATGATCTCAATGGGCGGTGGGGTTCATAACAAAGAAGATGTTCTCTTAAATACCCAGGGCCCAAGCTGTTTAAGGCTTTATAGGTTATGACCAACACTTTGTATTTTGCCCAGAAACATATAGGCAGCCAGTGTAACTCCTTCAATATGGGAGTAATATGGTCTCTCCTAGATGACCCAGAGACCAACCTGGCTGCCGCATTCTGGACCAACTGTAGTTTCTGGACTACGTACAAGGGCAGCCCCACATAGAGCACATTACAGTAATCCAGTCTGAAAGTTACCAGCAGATGTACCATTATTTTGAAGTCGTTCACCTCAAGAAACTGACGCAGCTGGCATATCAGCCAAAGCTGATAGAAGGCACTTCTGGCCACCACCTCAACCTGGGAGACCAGGGAGAGGTTCGGATCCAGAAGCACCCCTAGACTATGTACCTGTTCCTTCAGGGGAAGTGTGACCCCATGCAGAACAGGCCGATCAAAATCATCTCTCGAGTTCCGACCCCGCACAATGAGTCCCTCCGCCTTAGCCGGATTCAATCTCAGTTTGTTATCCCTCATTAGCAACTCCAGGCAGGCATTTAGGGAGGTTATGCCCTCTCCCAATGATGCTGACAAGGATTTGGGTGTCATCAGCATACTGACAGCACCCTGCACCAAATCTCCTGATGATCTCTCCTAGTGGTTTCATGTAGATGTTAAACAACATTGGAGACAATATGGAGCCCTGGGGCATACAATACAAGAGTTCAGATTTTGAATAAGAGCAGTCTCCAAGGGACACCATCTGGAACTTGCCCGAGAGGTAGGAGTGGAACCACTGCAAAGCAGTGCCTCCCACCCCGAACCCCCTCAGATGCTCCAGAAGGATACTATGGTTGATAGTATCAAAAGCCGCCAAGAGGTCCAGAAGGAACAACAGAGTCACACTTCCTCTGTCAATTGCCAATTGGAGATCATCCATCAGGCTGACCAAGGTAGTCTCCACCCCATAGCCAGCCCGAAAGCCAGTTTGAAATGGGTCAAGATAATCAGTTTCCTCCAAGACTGACTGGAGCTGGGAGGCCACCACTCTCTCAATTACTTTGCCCAGCCACGGAAGGTTGGAGACAGGCCTGTAGTTGTTCAAGTACGAGGGATCCAGGGTAGGGTTCTTCAGAAGTGGTTTAATAATTGCCCCCTTAAGACTACCTTCCCTCAGAGACGCATTTATAATCTCTACGAGACCTTCTACAACAACTCCCTGCCAGATAGTATAAGCCATCTCGGACAAGGGTCAAGAGAACAGGTGGTAGGCCGCACCATTCAGTCAGTCAGTCATGTTTATTTACGGTCGAGGCCGCACCATTCCAATCAGCTTGTCCACATCCTCAGGAGTCACAAACTGGAACTGATCCAACCTAATCACACAAGAGGAGTCACTGGACACCTCCACATCAGACACTGAAGTCATTGTGGAGACAGAGTCCAAGTCGGCCTGAATACGCGAGATTGTATCCACAAAGAATTCATTAAACACATCACAGCGGGTAATCGATGGTTCGAGAATCTGATTTAAGGGAGAAGGGGCACTCACTAGCCCTCTCACAACCATGAACAATTCCTCCGGACGTGAACTTACGGATGCAATACGGGCAGAAAAGAATCACTTCTTTGCTGCACGTATGGCCTGAGCGCAGGTCTTCAAATGAGCTCTATGTTGCAATCTGTCGGATTCAAGCCGAGTCTTTCTCCACTTGCGCTCCAGTTGTCTACCTCGCCGCTTCAGCCCCTGTAGTTCTTCTGTATACTAAGGGGCCAATTTTTAAGTGGATCGGAGAGGATGCTTAGGAGCAATCATGTCTACTGCCCCTGTGAGTTTGCTGTTCCAATTCTCCACAAGGGCATCAACAGGATCACCAGCAGAGCCCACACTAAATCCCTCCAAGGCTTCTTGAAGTCCTATGGGATCCAATAACATCCTCGGGCGGATCATCCTAATAGGTCCCTCGCCCCTGCGAAGCTGGGAAGTGATTGTGAGTCCAACTTTAACCAGATACTGGTCTGTCCATGACAATGGGGAAATCACAAGATTCCCCACCCACAGAACACTACCCTGATCAGAGTGAAAGACCAATTCAAGTGTATGACCTGCAATGTGTGTCGGCCCTGAGACCGGATAGGGGCCCTGAGCCATTATGGAAGGGTGGTATACAAATCAAATCAAATCAAATCAAATAAATAAATAAATAAATAAATAGGCCCATAGTCGCCATGGCCGCTATGAACTCCTGAGCTGCCCCCGACAAATTGGTCCCAAAGTGAACATTGAAGTCCCCCAGCACCGCAAGCCTGGGTGACTCCAACACCAAGTCCAAGACCAAGTCCGTCAGCTCAGTTAGGGACTCCATTGAGCAGCAGGGTGATTGGTACACCAACAGAAGTCCCAGTCTATCCCTGATCCCCAGACTTAAGTACACACATTCGATATGGTCCGACACTCTAACAGGGATCCTGGTAAGGGAAAGGTTATTCTTATAGACCACAGCCACTCCACCTCCCCACCCACGGTCCCTCACCCGCTCCTCAACAGAGTAGCCTGGAGGAAGAAGCTGGGACCACACTGGGCTCCCAGCCTCCCCCAGCCAGGTCTCTGTAATACATACCAGGTCGGCACCTTCATCCAGAATCAAATCATGGATGGTTTCTGATTTGTTTTGGACCGACCTGGCATTACAGAGGAGCAAGGTGAGGTTCCAAGGATGATTGACACTGCTCCTCAAGGTCAAAGAGGTGGCAGGACAGCCGGAAGGGGAAACAGCTATTAGATCTCCAAGTCCCCTTCCCCTGTAACGGCCCACTGAACTGCCAACGTTACTTCTTCTGTTCCCCACCACAACCAGAATAGCCGCCCCACAGTCAGGGGACACGCCCCCTGTCTCCCCATCTCCAGTTAAGCCCAGCCACATTCTAAGGTTTTCTCACCCAGGACAAATTAAAACAGAAGCTCCACTATTAAATGCCACCCCCCACCATATAAAAATACCTAGGCCAAGAGACCTGGCCCTCGCCCCCCCCCCGAAGTGGCTCCCCCAAAGGGGCGGTCCCCTTTGGTGTCGCCCCTTCAGTGGCGACCCTGCTGGTGGCGGGCCCGCTGCCACTGGCAGAAGCCTATATAGCCCTGAGCAGGCAGCTCTAGGCAGATGGAATGCAGGAAACAACCAAGTCACCCTCCTCCCCGGCCGCAATCCTGCAAGGCCTCACCTCAGCACAGCAGCCAGTCCTGGGGGCAGATAACAGACAGGGGGGCAGCAGGAGAAGCAAACAGACAGGCACCCAGTCTCTCACCCTGTGGTCTACCTAGGAGCAGGTGTTGTCTCTCCTCTTCTCTCTCCTGCAAGCTTCTGCAGATGACACTCAGCTCTACCTTTCTCTGACATCAGATCCTAGGGAAGCAGTGGATGTACTGAACTGGGGGCTGAAGGTAGTGATGGGTTGGATGTGGGCTCACAAACTGAGGTTAAATCCAGAGAAGATGGAGGTGCTGCTGGTCAGTAGAAAAGCCAATCAGGATAGGGTGATTCAACCAGCTCTGGATGGGATTGTACTCCCTTTGAAAGAGCAAGTGTGCAGCTTGGGGGTGTTACTGGACCTGGCTCTGCTTTTAGATGCTCAGGTGGATATTATGGTCAGTGGTGCCTTTGCACAGCTTCTGCTGGTGTGCCAGCTGCATCTCTTTCTCGGAAGGCAGATCTGGCCACAGTTACCCATGCCTTAGTCACATCACGGCTGGATTACTGCAATGCACGTTATGTGGGACTGTCATTGAAAAATATTCAGAAACTTCAATTGGTGCAGAATGCAGCTGCCAGGATTCTCTCTGGAACTGCTCGCTTGCAGCATATCACATCTATTTTGAAATAGCTACACTGGCTGCCAATTTGTTTCCCGGTCCAATTCAAGGTGCTGGTTATTACCTTTAAAGCCCTTAATGGTTTAGGCCCTAGATACCTGAAGAACCACCAGCTGTCATAGGTTTCTGCCCACTCAACAAGGAAATCGGGGCTGGCCTTTGCTCCATGTGCCAACATTGAGAGAGACTCAATTGTCTTGCACGTGAGACCTTCTCTGATGTTGCTTGCCCCCAGAGCTCTGGAATGTGGGAATGTGTGAGCCGGCTTGCTCTCCCTTCAACCAAACTGGGGAGAGACAGTCTGAGGGCGAGTTGAGCCCAGCTCCCATCTTGTAAGCCAGCTCTATGAGTATACTTGTAAAGGGCAAGCCAAGGATTTCCCTTTGCAAGTAAAGAGCTAAAGTGGCGGGGGGGGGGGGGGGAGGCGCACAAGGGAAAAGGTTATAGACTTTCTTTAAGGTTTTAAATGTGATTTTTATGGAGTTTTATTATATTTTAACTTCTGCAAATTTCCTTGGGATGCTTTATGAAAGGCAGTGTGAAAATTGAACAGTAAAGATACAAATAAATAAAACTAAATGTCCCATGCCATTTGGCCCCTAAATACATAGAAAATAGAAATAGTCAGTAGCAGACATCTAGCACTACGGGGGAAAGTGAGCCTCACAGACTTATTTTCAGGAGGTACAGTGGGCTCCAGAGGGAAGGGGAAATCAGTGAAATCACCCCTCTGCTGTAGCCCCAGTGCTGCATTAGTGTGGAAGTTAGTCAATATCTGACTTTCTAAATTGGCCTTTTGCCTTTTAATTTAATTTTATTTATTTTTTTGTTTCACACCCACATTTATTCGTATGCCAAGTCCTTATCTTATGTTAAGTGACCTTGGTGTTCAATTAAACGAGATTGAACGAGGGGTGTAGGGCTTTTAGCAGCAGCAGCTGCAGCTTGCTTACTAGATTGATTTAAAATATCAGTTTGTGGGAATGTTCAGTGTTGCATTAAGCTATAAAACATAGTTACATCAATAAGCGAACAGAATTATGGACAAAGAATATTAGTGAAAAAGGAAGAGTGAAATGGTTGCCCAGTACCAGATACAATTTTGTACTACATCATAAATAGGGCACATGGAATTGGAGGATTGCCCTGCTTAAAGGAGATGAATATCTGAGCAAAGAGGCACCTTTTTAGTGGTGATTCTCTTTATTGAGCAGGGGGGAGAGCAACTGGCCCTCTCCATCCCCAGCACAGCATCCCTCCAGTGGCTGTTCCTGGTATCTATCTTATGTTTCTTTTTTAAGATTGTGAACCCTTTGGGGACAGGGAGCCATTTTAGCCATTTTATTTATTTACTTACTCTCACACCACTGGTTTCTCTAGGGTTGTTTTACCTCTCCCTCTCACCTCCCCCCAGGCAGGGCCTCAAGAGTTTTTGAGGGTAGAGGGTTTAGTTCACTCAAGCCCTCCTCCTCCGGGCTCCTTCAGGTTGGAGTGGCAAACTCTCTCCGGTGGCCCTCCAACTGCCCCTCATCACTGGCTGAGCCTGCCTTAAATCCCTCCTGACAACTGCTGCATCCCACACACCCTGGGGATTGGACCTCTGCCCTGCCATATCAGGCTGCTCTCACCCGTATTCCCCTCAGCTGTGCCTCTGTCTGCTGCTGCCTCCTCCCTCACTCGCCCCCGCCCTTCCCCTGGCCCCTCTAGCCTGGATCCTTGATCTCGCAGCGTCTTGGCTGGCCACTCATCAGGCTGCCCTGACTGGACACCCACCCCGCCTGGGGCCTCTCTGGCCTTGGCTGCTGAATGAACATTGGCGCTGGTAAGGCCAGCAGGGGCCCCTGCTGGACACTTACTTTATTTATTTCTATGTAAACTGCTTTGGGAAACTTTTGTTGAAAAGCTTTCTATATATATAATTCGCTTATGGACGACCGAGTTGAGCACTACGTCCGGAGGCATCCAGAGCCCTGCGGATGCCTGAAGCCATGATTGCCTAATGCCTTGGGAAGGGAGGGGCAGCGAGCTAGGGACAGCAGGAAGAATCTGCAGACTCAGGAGACAGAAGAGGAAAGGAGGAAAGGCAGAGAGGAAAGGAGGAATCATTGCCTGGGGAGGGAGCAGCAGTAAGGGAGGTGGGAATCGGCAGATTTGGGAACAGAAAAGGAAAGGAAAAGGGAAAGGAAGGCGGAGAAAACCAACCACAGAGAGGGGGCGGCTGAGCACAGAGAGAGGTGTGGCAGCGGGGGGGGAGACAGAGTGAGCGAGAGAGGTGTGGAGGAGGGAGAGACAGAGAGAGTGAGAGAGGCATGGGGGGAGAGACAGAGCGAGCGAGAGAGGCGTGGGGGAGAGACAGAGAGAGCGAGAGAGGCGTGGGGGGAGACACAGAGAGTGAGAGAGGCGCGGGGGAGACAGAGCGAGCGAGGGATGTGTGGGGGAGAGAAAGAGAGAGCAAGAGAGGCACGGGGGAGAGAAAGGGCGAGCGAGAGAGGTGCGGGGGGAGAGACAGAGCGAGCAAGAGAGGCGCGGGGGGAGAGACAGAGCGAGCGAGAGAGGCGCAGGGGAGAGACAGAGTGAGTGAGAGAGGCACGGGGAGAGACAGAGCGAGCGAGAGAGGTGCAGGGGAGACACAGAGAGCGAGAGAGGCACGGGGAGAGACAGAGCGAGCGAGGGATGTGCAGGGGAGAGACAGAGAGCGAGAGAGGCGCGGGGGAGACAGAGTGAGCGAGGGATGTGCAGGGGAGAGACAGAGCGAGCGAGGGATGTTCAGGGGAGAGACAGAGAGAGCGAGAGAGGCACGGGGGAGAGACAGAGCGAGCGAGAGAGGTGCGGGGGAGAGAGAGCGTGAGCGAGCGAGGCGCGGGGGAGAGACAGAGGGAGCGAGAGAAGCGCGGGGGAGACAGAGAGAGTGAGAGAGGCATGAGGGGGAGACAGAGAGAAGAGTGGGGGGAGACAGAGAGAGCAAGAGAGGAGCGAGGGGGAGACAGAGCAAGTGAGAGAGGCGCGGGGGGGGAGAGAGAGAGATGTGCGGGGGGGGGGAGAGAAGCAAGCAAGAGAGCTGTGGGAGGACCAGCCAAACGAATTCTCCCAACTAAACCCAAAAAGGAAGTAAACCACCGCACAGATGCTCTGTGCTGAATATTTATATATTCAGCTAATATATAAATATTTGTCTTATTTGCCATATATTCTGGAGATCCTTAGCTGCAAAAGTCAACTTTACAGAATGATGATGTTGGGGAACTGAATCATTGCCCTTTCTTTACTTTACATTTTAGGTTCCATCCAAAATAGCAGAAACGAACTATTCACGAGCTGGTTTGGCACTCCTTTTATGGTTTGACATTCTAATATTATGGAGCTCTGGACCAATTCAAAAGTCCAGCATTTGAGCTAGTTTGGAGGCGAGGGGTTCCTTTAAGGGGCAGGGAGGGTGCCCTTACCTGCCCCAGCATGTCACCCCAGTGGCACTCTCCCCTAAACCGCTGGTGCGGGGCTGCAGTGCACCTTCTTGCAGCCCTGGTCAGTGTTGTACCGGAAGTGTCCAACACATGTGCTCACAGTGCGCACGCTTGTTGGCCACTTCCAATATGACACTGACTGGGGCTGCAAGGAGGTACACCACAGCCCTGCGCCAGCAGTTTTGGGAGAGTGCTGACAGGGGAAAGTGGTGGGGCAGGTAACGGCACCCTCCCTGTCCCTTAAAGGAAAAGCCCCCTTCCCAGGAATGCATGAACTAGTTCGTGCACATCCCTAGATACATGCTCCAGCACGAACTGTTCTCTCAAAACAGCTGCAGGGTAGGACATATTGGCAGTCCCTTCTCTAATCGGAAAGTGGGGAGGGATGGCAGCGGCACTATGAAGGGTCATGGGAGTAACATTTTAATTTGTGCTTTGGGTGCATTTGTATCCAAGACTGGCCCTGTGATGATGTATGAGGGTTGGCTGCCTATCAGATATCTATTTATTTATTTAGCATACTTTCCAATATCTGAGGCAAAGATACTTGCCAGTTCCAGAAGCAGCTCTGGCTGTGCCAGTTTGGCATCCTATGCAGTTGTGTCCCTTGTGGATCAAAGCCCAGTTCCTTGCATCCACTTCTACTATATCTTGAATCAGTTGTAGATGAGCTAGGAATGCCTTGTACACCATCTTTCCATGTCATCTGTATGTGCAGCTTTGTGTAAGGTGTGTTTCTCAGTTCTGCCCAAACGGAAACTCACCACCAAGAATTAATTTGTAGCAATTCAACTTCATATTGATCTGCAACTCAAAAGGCAAGATGGGTGGAGGACAATTATGTTTTATTGTTCACAGGAAAGCACAGTATGAATAAGTTCTTAATTCTGAGTTCAATACATGCCTTTGGTTTCCATGGTAGCAAAAAAGAGGACAGCACCAAAACAAAAGCAAAAAGCAGACAAACCTCAATCAGGTGCAAAGAGAAAGTGTATAGAGTTGCCCAATGTGTCTTAGTTCTTTGTTAGGGGAAATAACTGTAGATTTTCTCTTGGGGGGAAAGGTGCTGGAAACTTTATACAACACATGTCTACTTGATGAAGATTGAATCAAAATGTGACAACTCAAGAAATTGTCTATTGACATTTGTTTGAGGTTGTAACAGATTTAACTCAGCCTTTGTCTCAAAGCAAGCTCACATGAGTGGATGAAAAATGCTGAATCATCCTTTCCCTTGCTTTCACCCAGAGGCGCTCTTACCCCAAAGTCCAGGGCCTTCAAACACCCTGGAGCTGCCCCCCCTTTAGTCTGTCCTGCATAGTGTGGTTTGTGCCCTCAAGAACCTACATGTTAAAAAATGATGCTTAACTTGTAGTGGGGGGTGGGGGGACTCTAAAGGCCTTTAGGTCCAGGCTCCAAAATTACCTAAGTGCACCTCTGCTTTCACCCACAAAGGCTGTTTCTTTAAACACAAACTGTTCCTTTAGTAGCTCAATCGCTGCCGCCATGCCCACTTTTTAACGAGTTTAATCCCCCCCCCCAGTGTGGGCAAAATTCCAGGGAACTCTCCTTCTCTTTACCAATGGGAAAGTACAAGGAAAAAACCTTCCATGTGCAAGCCTACACGTGATGGGAATACTTGGTAGAGCTGCTGAACAAACAAACTTAAGATGTATGTTACACCACAGTAAAAACCTCTTTCCTAAGTTTAAAATCCACTCAGAGGCAGGTAAAATACAAAGAACAAAAAGAGAAAAACTTTATTCAAAATACTACAGACTGCTTCAGTCTGAGGCTCTCTCAGCTTTTAGTTACAGGTAAAAAAAACACTCAATAATTGCAAGAATATTTCAAAAATCACCCCAGTTGCAAGGAGCAGGGATATAGGAACCATTAAAAGCACCTTTAAATATTACAGAGACTTTTTCAGCGCCCTGGATGCAGAGTTGGGCTCTGGCTCATGTTTCTTAGCTTGTTACATTACAGATAAAACACAATAAAATAGCTGTAAGGA
Organism: Hemicordylus capensis; assembly: GCF_027244095.1. NCBI lineage: Eukaryota > Metazoa > Chordata > Lepidosauria > Squamata > Cordylidae > Hemicordylus > Hemicordylus capensis. Next base: position 109,954,167 of record NC_069662.1, read on the forward strand.
TTTGCAAAGCACACCCAAAGGACAGTAAGAATTCTAATGCGAGATAACTAACAAATTGTTCCCTGGCAACGTCTTTCAGAAGCCAAAAGCCCTGGCTTCCCTCCCCCTTGAACTCACCCCAAACTCCAGGAGAGAATTCAAGCTCCCTGCAATCCTGTCTCTCAAGGATCTTCAGATGTTCTTCCATGAGAGAATTTTCCAAGATAGCTGTTGACCATAAGGCAGCAAAACGCCATTGCTGCTCACTAAGCCTTCCACCCATCCTCTCTCATCTCTTGCCTAGCTGCTTATGAGGACAAAGACCCCTTCTCTTCCTGCCGCAAGGCCCTCTAAGTCCCACCCACTGTGTGCTGAGTGGCTGGTTCCCAGAGGTCACAGCCTGTCAGTCAGGACAGAGTTCACTTCCGATTCATTCTTTAGGGGAGGGAAGGGGAGGGCTGATCGTTACAGAGGTTCATTTCTTTGTTGTTTGCATGTTTCTCTGGTAGGCAATGCCTCAATATGGAGATAGGCAATGCTTCGATTTTTATTTATTCATGCATGCATGCATGCATGCATGCATGCATTCATTCATTTATTCGATTTCTATACCACCCTTCCAAAAATGGCTCAGGGCGGTTTACATGGAAAAATAACAAATAAATAAGATGGAACCCTGTCCCCAAAGGGCTCACAATCTAAAAAGAAACATAAGCTAGACACCAGCAACAGTCACTGGAGGTACTGTGCTGGGGATGGATAGGGCCACTTACTCTCCCCCTGCTAAATAAAGAGAATCACCACTAAAAAGGTGCCAGTTTGTTCAGATATTCGTCTGAGATATGGAGATAGGTATGGCTTGTAAGGACAGCTAAGTAAGGTTTGGGACTGGTAACTGTCTGATGCTCTTTGCCTCAGCATATCTGGGGGCTTCAAAATGAAGAGTGGAGCAAATTGCTCTTCAATCATGATCCTCTTTTCCCACCACCCACAGCCCTTTCTTCAGGAGCAGGGTTTTGAGCCACCACTCCACACAACGGATATTGAGGCTGTTCACAAGAGTAGTGCTACCCGGGTAGGACTGCTTGTCTGGAGCACCAAGATTGAGCCCGATCCTGGCACTGCCCTGCCAGGTAGCCCAAGGTTCCCCCCAGGCTGAGGTAGAAGGGCACAATCACGCCTTTCCACCCTAGTCTCCAGTGTGTGTCTGCTCAGACTGCAGGCAGCCACAGAGCCAGGCATCTTAAGCACCCGGCTTGTGGGGAAATCCTCCAGTGCACTGCGCTCCTCACACAGTGCATTGAGGAATTACTGGAGGCCAGGTTGCATTTCCCTGGCCTCCAGGTAGCTGTGTGGCTCATGTGGATGCACAAGCCTGAAGAAAATAGGGGATTGTCTGGAAGGTAAGAGCACTCCTACCTTCCTCCATCCCGTGCCTCCCGCCATCCTTGTCATGTGAATGACCTTAGTATGTGCTAAAGATTCACAATTTCTCATGAAACCTCCACATTTTTGAAAGGGCAGAGATGCACTTTCAGTCACTCAAGCAAATGAGGGAGGCTCGGCTGTTGTGCATGCGGGACAGGGCCTTCTCTGTTGCTGCCCCCAAATGCTCTCCCGATGGCTATTCATTCCTCAGTCGCCATCACAGTTTTTATAAAGTGTGTGAAATCTTGGCTTTTTACCCAGGCTTGTATATGATTGACTCTACTGCTGCTGCTTTATATTTTGTATGGTTATATTGTGCTTGTTTTTAAAATCTTTTTAGTCAGAGCTATGTTTTTATATTCTAGCTTAATATTTTAATTGTGTAATTTTTATAGTCTTGTTTTAATTTTTCTGTGTGAACCGCCTTGGGATTGTTTTAATGAAAGGCAGTACACAAATTTGACAATAAAATTAAAATAAATAAATAGACTGAGTTGCACCCTATCACACTTGTCCAAGCAGCTGGCCAACCACACTCTTCCTAATGCTGTGGGCCACAGTTGCCAATAGGTTACCACTTATGGTGGTTTTCCTTCTACCATGGAATCACAGTCTTCAGTACAAAATAGTATGTTATTCACTGACAAACATGAATGGTTGGGAGATAGCAAACTGCATGGAGATAGCAATGTTAATATAAGCAGGGGTGACTTTAATTTGTACTTGACTGGAAGATCATTAATAAGCCAGTAACTTTCAAGAAAGTGGGGTAAAATGAAACCAAATCATGTGTTCAAAAGTTTATAAAGAGTTGGGATCAAACAGTTTTTGATCAGTTTTATGCATGTATATATTGACTGGCTAGTCTGAGATGCATTTGGCACAGGACCAGAAAACAGAGGAAAAAATCCCATAATACCCCAAAGTGAGGGATAATGGGATAGTTTGGTAGTTTTACTATTCAGTAGATTAGCTTCCAATGAGTTGTTTCTAATATGCTGTTTTGACCTTGGAACTTATTTCTTCTTTTCATAGATAAAATGCCTGTGGGCTGGTTGTTGCAGAATTTGTTAAATAATTACAGCAATATAAACCATTAAAAATGCCCTGGCAATTGAATAACAATATACTTCTGCAACTCAGAAATGCACTGCTCACAAGCTGGTTTCTTAAATGATCATGATCTGGTAATGAAAAATCTGGGGGGAAACACCATAAATAAGAGTCCCTGTTTGGATAAATATGCACCTAGTCAGATTTAAATTCAGCTCCCCCACCTTCTTGAGCCCTTTCCTCCTTGTCTTCCTCACTTGCTAATTCCCTTGTGGCTTGCTATCATCACCACCATCACAGGCTCTTCAGTAGTGAAATCCTGCGAAGGTTTCCTAGCTAACGTTCTGATTGACCCTTCTTCCTTTCAACGGCCTCTTCACTTGGACCTCTGATTTCTCTACTTTCCCTTCCCTTATTGCTTCTACCTTCTTCCCTCATTCCTCAACCATCTCGTTTCCCGAGTAACTCTACTACTTCATGGTCTCTTCTCATTTAACTTTCCAGATGTGGAAAAAAGGCACCCGTACCACAAATCTCTAAAGAAGGGATTCACAAGCATACTGGCGTATAGGGGCAGAGGAGGCAGGAGGAAGAGAGATATAATTCTTTATCCTCCAATGTTGTGGCCTGTTGCAGTGTTAGAAAAACCTCTACTCACACCTTTCTCTGTCTCACAAACCACACGAGTTATTGTTAATGTTCCTGCATGAGGCAGGAGATGAAAGGCAGGGGAAAGGGGAGATAATTATTTTGACTGAAGTTAGGGATGTGCACAAACTAGTTCATGCACTCCCAGGTGATGGTGGTGGTGGGGTTCCTTTAAGGGTCAGGGAGGGTGCTCTTACCTGCCCAGGTGTTTTCCCCCCACCGGTGCTCTCCCCAAAACCACTGGCATGGAGCTGCAGCATACTTCCTTGCAGACTAGTCCAGCATCATACTGGAAGTGGACAACGTGCATGCGCACAGCACACACGCCCATTGGCCACTTCTGGTACAAAGCTGACCAGGACTGCAAGGAGATATGCTGCAGCATATGCTGCAGCCCCGTACCAGAGGTTTTGGGGAGAGCACTGGTGGGGGGAAAGTGGCGGGGCAGGTAAGGGCACCCTCCCTGTCACTTAAAGGAACCCCCTGCTCCAAACAGGCTTGAATGCCAGACTTTCAAACCGGTTCGGCGCTCCATAAAAGGAGTGCTGGACCGTTTCGTCCACATCCCTAACTGAAGTTAAAGGGTGGGGTGGGGGAGAAACATCACGACTATAAATCACACATTTTTCCTACATGCCAATATGTTGTTAGCCTTTTATAGAACTGCTTTTTTCATTATTTAGGCAAGCCTAGGACGGTTGCTTAGGTGGCTTAGATCAGAAGAACTGAAAATGACTGATGATAAGTAAAATGATTTCCAAGATACTAAGGATTACCTCTGGGCCATAGTGCATTAAAATGTTTTTCCATCTCTTCCATTTTGCAGATCAATCAATGCCTTCATACAGTGGAAAATAGCTCATAAAAGGAAGAAAGTTCCTTATAAAACATGATCCGTAAGAGGAAACAAATCTGTGCTTTCTAAGTTAATGTTTCACTTTTTTTCCAAGTGCTGTGATATAAAAGTAGGTCGACAGGCCTATTTATATAGCTCACTCCACAGTGTGGTTTAAATTAATGTTAGTGACAAATGTTTGATATGCTATGCATTTGGGTTTTTCCTTTTATAGTGAGCTAGTTAAATTTAGAATTGTTCAAAGAGGCTGTTATATGCAAACCGTAGGGCAAATTTTAGATCTTTTAGTTGGTTTTTTGTTTCATTCCTTTGGCCTCTTACTTTATATTCATAAGCAATGTGCTTTACATGTCCTTTCCATTTCTGTTTCACCTGCAGGATATAGTGCCACAGTCCTAGATTTCATTTTTCTTAAAGCTTCTAGTCCCCATGGTTCCAGAAACTAGTGAGGAAGAGGTGATATTAAATATATACTACTGTTTCAAACCAGGAAGGAAGTTAACAGGCAGCCCAAATTAAAATCCAGTATTAATTTCACATCTCCATGTAGTGTAGTGGATTCAAATCTCTGTTTAGCTATGGAACTCCGGTGTGACCTTTGCACTCAATCTCATTTTCTTTCTCGCCATACCCTACTTAACAGGGTTGTTGTGAGAATGAGCTTTTTTTTTTTTAAGCAGGCCAAGATAGAACTGCTGTGTGCTTCCTTTTTCAGTAAACTAGAGGTATTTTTAACTCCAGGCATAGAAGAAGGCTGAATCTGTAGTGTAGCATGCCCTGGAATAGTGCAAGTGCTTTGGACTTGTGGCACAACTACAGACAAAGTTGGCTACCACTTGTGGTTATATAGAATGAAATTATTAATGACTTCATGTAAACAAATGAGATGCACTCAGTTAGCACCCTTCAGCTACTTTCTAGCAACTTACTTCCTTGCACTTGATTGATTGTGCTTGATTTTGCTCAATAAAAGGTCTTTTTGTTGAGAATTGGAGTTAATATGCGCATTTCCTTGCCAACATATTGACTTATATGATTGTAATGATGTTTGGAGTAACTGGAATATCTGTGGCTTGTACTGAACTGGAGTATCAGTGCGTGCACACGCTTGCGGGGTACATCTGGTCAATTCCGGAACGAGGAGAGAACGAGGCGGCAGCAAAGTACGCTGCCGCCCCGTCAGACTATTTTTTCAGAGAGCACCAGTGAGGGAAATGCAACGGAGGAGTAAATGTACCCTTCCCCAACCTTAAATGTTTCCCCTCCATCTTCGAACTGGCCCCCACCAGTTATGTGCACATCCCTACCCCACAGGACTCAACTGGCCTGGAACAATCTCAACCCCACTCTCTTCAGGGGAAGGCAGAAGCCCCAAAGGAAGGAGGCCAAGCTCACCTCTGGACTCTGCAGGGTCATGTAGGCAACCAGGTAGCGTGGCATCCCAACAAGCAACAGGGATAAGTGCTTTGTGTTATTAGTAAAGATGGCAGCTACAAGTGCCTTACTGTCCTGCTAAAGAGAGGCCCACATTGGAACTTCACATGCCAGCACTAATGGCTAGTAGCCATGTCCTCCATGAACTTAAAAGCCATCTGGGCTCGTCGCCATTGCCCGCCCACCCTCACCGTGGCAGTGTATTCTATAAATTCGTTATGTGCTGTGGGAAGTCTAGTGGGAATATAGTTCTGCCAAAGTGTAACTTGTAAACAAGGCCTCAATGCTTGACTTAAACAAAAAATGAAACCATTGATTTCAGAGAGCCTTCTATAGGTCACAGTGGTTATTATTCAGCTTGGGTAATTAGCAGTCCCTTGAACATTTTCCTTGAAGGAGCAGAGGAGTCTCCACAACATCCATGTACAGAATTTCTGTCTTGAGTGCCCCTTCCCTTCCCGACAGTTAAAGGGAGAAAGGGCTTTAAACTTTATCTGTCAAACAGTACCATTTCCAAGCCACATGCCTCTTAAATATTTTACGTTCTCAGCTGACCTCTTTCTGCTCTCCCCAGTCAGAGTTTGCTTTTTCTTTTTTGGTGAGTCAAATTCTCTTGGCGATCACGCTGTAGAAACAGTTTAAATGTACTTACTCACTAATACATAATTTAAACTCTTTTGTTATGTCATGTGTTGGTTTCCCCTCACAACAGACAGAAAGGGAGGACGGTTCGGAATAAGATATTTTGGATTATTCACATGATGACTCAAGCTAAAGCAATTATTACAAGCACTGCTTTAGGTGCTCCGTACATACTGGCGCACACACTCTTAATCTGCTGTGATGGAAAGAATGAAAAACTTACAGAGCTTTCAGAGAAAGGGCTTTTAACAGGTTAACATGCTGATTTGACTGTCTTTTCATGTTGAACACCACTTTTGAACAGCAGAGAGGTGTGTCGGAATGACAATGTGAGAGACGAAGTCATAGCAATCACACCCTGCCCAGTATTGTTGCTCATGCAGTGTTGAATACCACAATTGTGTTGTGGTATTCAACACAATACCATTGAGTTGAATGGTTCAACACAAGCCATTTTAATTATCGCTACCATTTTAATTATGCTGAGCTCCAGTTTAAAGAAAAGTTGTACCGTTGAATCAGTGTCGACTCCTGGCAACTACAGAGCCATGTGGTTTTCTTTCATAGAATACAGGAGGGGTTTACCATTGCCATCTCCCGTGCAATATGAGATGATGCCTTTCAGCATCTTCCTATGTCGCTGCTACCCAATATAGGTGTTTCCCATAGTCTTGGAAAAATACCAGCAGGGTTACGAACCAGCAACTTCTTGCCCTCTAGGCAAGTTACTTCCCCACTGCGCCAAGCAGTAACTTAACTGCAGTATGGTAGCACCTTGAGATAACACCGTGGCAGTCTGTCTCAGTCTGCTCTACTTTCAAGGGGAAAAATACTGAAGGGAACATGGGACACTCTGCCTTGATGTGCACAACCAGCTTATCCCTGGACACTGCCCCCAATGTAGCTGCACAGCTGTTTGATGAGTGGCATGATGTTGGGGAAGCTGGAAGTCGCACTCGAGGCCTAGCACATTGCCAGCCATGCAAGGAGGCTTGCATGGTCAACCAAGTGGAATGCAAGTGGGAACAAGATGGCAAGGATTGGGAGGCCATGTTCCATGAATGAAATTTCATGAGGTTTCAGAGTGGTGGCAAGGAATATTAAGGAAGAGGAAGGAAGAGGCCCAAGAGAAGAACTGGAGATCACAGGAGGGGAGGCAGAAATGGTCAAAAGGAGACCACAGTGGGTGAGGAGGAATAGGACGATTAATGAACCCAATCATTTCTCACACTTAGGCCTCAGGAGAAAGGAGGGAAATTACTGACCGAAACACTCCTAAGTTTTTTCAGAGCATGTTGATGAATGAAGTAATAATTCATATATATGACAAATTGAGAATAGAGAACCAGAGGTTGGTTGTTATTTTGAAGTAATTCAGAGGATGATAATGTGATTTTGCAGATAACATTTGAATACTTGTCCCTAGCCAAACAGCCTACCTATCTAATTTGAAAATGTATTGTCTGCTTTTTGAACCAGTTCGAAACTCCTAGGGTCCATTTGAGGTCTGTTTGAGGTCTGTCCTCCATTTTGTGAAACTTTGATTTGCTAATTGGCTGTCCTCCATTTTGTGAGACTTGTTTTGCTCAATTTGCTGACTTTGCATTGGCTGAGCTATTGATTCTGTGATTGGCCAGAGATGAGTCTGGCTCTCTGGCAGGCTGTGCACTGTGCCAGTGTTTGAGAGCTGGCACCCTGTTGGCCGGGGGGGAGGGGATGCAAAGGTGGTGCTGCTCTCAGCTGTGGTGTTGTGTGAGTCCTTGCAGAGACTAGCTGTGATATTTTGATCCCATCCCCTGTGTTCCCTTCCTTGTCTGCCTTCTTTCTCTGTCCTGTCATCTTTGCTTTAAACCTTAAATTAATTCTTTTTAAAAAATCACAATTAAATAACAATAAATCCTATCAACTTGAGGGTAGCTTGGGGGAGTTGAGGCTGGCCCTGCCATGCCCAAAGACCCATTTTGGGGTGCCCTGTCACCCCCCCCCAAAGGGGTGGGGTGGGGCTGCCAAAAATCCCCATTATTCTTTATGGGGAAAAATGTTTCTTCAAAAATTCACCAATATTCAGAGAAGTGTTCAATTACCTTGGGATTTGGTGGGTGGTAGGCACCCATAGGTGCCTACCACCCACCCCACTTTTGTGCCCCTTGGTGCTCTACATAGGTTACAATGGGCTGGTTTGAATCCCCATTATAGACTATGGCAAACCTTCAAAACCGTTTCGAACTTGGTTTGAATTCGGACCAAATCGAAGGGGATTGAACAAAACCAAAACCAAACACCCCTACCCCAGTTCAAAGCCAGTTCAAATTTGAACCAAACAGGCCAAGCCGTTTTTGTGCACCCTAAAAAAATAAGAATATTAGCATTAGCATTTATGTATTTATGTATTTATTTCTATATTTGTGTATTTATTTATTTATTTATTTATTTATTTATTTATTTATTTATTTGTGTATGTATGTATGTATGTATGTATGTATGTTGTATCCTGTTTTTCATCTGGATGTCTTGAAACAAGTGTTAAAAAATAAAAGATGAAATCACCAACCAAAAAAAGACATTTTTAAAACTCCAGACCAAAAACACATGGCATAACACACAAATCAACTGAAGATCACTCCAACTTAATGAAGCCACTCCAACCTAACATGTCGAAATTAAGAGGTCATAAGCAGATAGCTAGAGGCCATATAAAAAAAGCAGAATGAACCTTTCAGTAGGCAGACTTTCAGAGGTTGACAGTTGCCTCTTCCATTCACCCCCTTATTTTGATTATGGATTCAAACAGGAGTAATATAACATCAGCAAAAGTTCAGGTCATATACTCTGTTACTACAGGTACTTTCTGCATTCTGTATCACTTAATTCTGGTTTTGATGCAGAGATATGAAACTAAACGTAGAAACTGGAAAGTTGGGCAGGAGGGGAAAGTAGCTCTAATGGTCTTTCTTCTGGTGTCTCTGCAGCTTCTTACTGCCTTCATTCTTTCTCCCCCACAATGAGCATGACGAATGGTAAACCACTTTATTAATTCTATTAAAAAACAGTGTTGAAATGTCAAGGCTGCCTTCAACTCTCAAAAGGTAAACACAGTGCACATAAGACTTTATTTTGACTTTTGGTGTAATGATGAACCAACCAAGCACTGAATTCAACCAATTACTGACAGTGATAAGTGAAACTGTTGCCCTCTCCTAAGTGCTGGCACTCAAATTCTCTCCCCAACACTACCCACACAGACCTTTTCCATTTGTTTTGCTTCATCTCTGCCCACTTGAGCTGCTCCGTTTATCCAGTTCCCTCCTCAGGTATCTCCATCTATGGTATCCCTTACTTAGAATGCTTATAAAGGATGCTTACAGATATGTAATGTGCAAGTAAATATGAATGTAAGTATGAATTTTTTAAAATGCTTGTCAAGGAGCCCGGTCTCATGATCAGTGAGACCTGGTTTGTGCAGCAGAGTGGACGATCAGGGAGGGAGCCCTTGGCGGCCAGATCGGCCGCCCACACGATTGCCGATTCCGTGACGGGGCTGGGGGGAGCGGGGGCTGATCGGCCCCTGGAAGCTCCAGCATGCCCTGCACGAGTGTGCAAGGCATGCTGGCAAGACCCCCGGAGCTGGGAGGCAGCTTTTCGCCTCCACTTCGGGAGTCTCCTCGTGAGGCGCTGCGGCTACTCACAATTTTAAAAACCTGGGTTTGCAGAGCACTCGCTCCGCAAACACAATTTTAGGGGAGGGGTACTTAGGCGGGTTAACTGCCTGGGAGCCACCGGGCTCGCCTGCGAGCCTGGTGGCTCCCATAATCAGGCAAAATCAGGCTAGGCTCCTCTAGCCTGATTTTGCCTGATCGTGGGAATAGCTCCATTGTATTTTTCTGTGTAAGCCTTCAAACTTGAAAATTTTCAACTGGAAATAAAGTGCAACTCTATCTACACTTGAGTGATTCCACAGAGAGGAGTAACCATATTGACCATGGGAAGCGAGTTTGATATTAGCTGGGTTACATATTAGGGATGTGCAAGCGGGGGAAAATCATTTTATGTCTCTATTCATTTTGTGTCGAATTATCTTGTTCCTGTCTACATACTTCATGAAAATTGTGTTCATGTCATCACAAGATGTGTCCATTTTCCTGTGTTCACTTCATTTCAAGTGTGTCTATTTTCGTTTGCTGATTCATCTGTTCTTTCTCATTAATTTCAAAGGGGGGAGCGCACCACTTCTCCTGCTTATAATATCAGGGATTTCAGCCAATTTACATGAATTTTGCAGGCATTTGAGGATTCCTCAAGGGGATTACACTGCAAAAATTATTTCAGAATCAAGGTGACTTGTTTTAGAAAGACCATAGAGATAGCCTAACTGCTATTTAAATTAATGGTAAATAGATGTATAAGTAGAATGTGTGGTGTTGGTGTTAGAGAGCTCAGGAGGTAAGGGAGCACTGTTAATTAATATTGTCTAGATTCATGGAGTTAGAGTTCTTAATATAGTAGTTCAGGGTTTCTTAACCTTGGACCCCCAGATGTTGTTGTTTTTGTTATTTGTTTGTTTGTTTATTTATTTATTTAACATATTTTTATACTGCCCAAAACTTACGTCTCTGAGCAGTTTACAACAAGATTAAAAAGTAAAACATTAATTAAAAACAAAAACAAATTAAAAGCAAGAAATTTAAAACACAATTTAAAATTTTAAAACAATATTCTAAAAACAGCATTAAAACAATCAAAACAATATCAGTTAAAAGCCTGGGTGAACAGATGTGTCTTAAAGACTTTTTAAAAGTTGTCAGAGATGGGGAAGCACTTATTTCACTATGGAGCACATTCCAAAGCCTTGGGGCAATAATGGAGAAGGCCCATCCCTGAGTAGCCACCAGACGAACTGGTGGCAAATGCAGACGGACCTCGCCTGATGATCTCAGTGGGCAGTGGGGTTCATAATGAAGAAGACGTTCTCTTAAATACCCAGGGCCCAAGCTGTTTAGGGCTTTATAGGTTATGACCAACACCTTGTATTTTGCCTGGAAACATATTGGCAGCCAGTGTAACTCTTTCAATACAGGAGTAATATGGTCTCTCCTAGATGACCCAGAGACCAGCCTGGCTGCCGCATTCTGGACCAACTGTAGTTTCCAGACTACGTACAAGGGCAGCTCCACATAGAGCAGATTGCAGTAATCCAGTCTGGAGGTTACCAGCAGATGCTCCACTGTTTTGAGGTTGTCTATCTCAAGAAACTGATGCAGCTGGCATATCAGCCAAAGCTGATAGAAGGCACTTCTGGCCACTGCCTCAACCTGGGACATCAAGGAGAGACTTGGATCCAAAAGCACCCTAGACTGCGTACCTGTTCCTTCTGGTGAAGTGTGACCCCATCCAGAAAAGGCAGATCAAAATCGTCTCGAGAGTTCCGACCCCTCACAATGAGTACCTCCATCTTATCTGGATTCAGTCTCAGTTTGTTATCCCTCATCCAGCCCATTACCGACTACAGGCAGGCATTTAGGGAGGTTATGCCCTCTCCCGATGATGCTGACATGGAGAAATAGATTTGGTTGTCATCAGCATACTGATAGCACCCTGCACCAAATCTCCTGATGATCTCTCCCAGCGGTTTCATGCAGATGTTAAACAACATCGGAGACGATATGGAGCCCTAAGGGACACCATACAAAAGTTCAGATTTTGAATAAGAGCAGTCTCCAAAGGACACCATCTGGAACCTGCCTGAGAAGTAGGAGCGGAACCACTGCAAAGCAGTGCCTCCCACCCCGGACCCCCTCAGATGCTCCAGAAGGATACTATGGTCGATAGTATCGAAAGCCACCAAGAGGTCCAGAAGGAACAACAGAGTCACACTTCCTCTGACAATTACTAGTTTTAGATCATCCATCAGGCCGACCAAGGCAGTCTCCACCCCTTAGCCAGCCCGAAAGCCAGTTTGAAATGGGTCTAGATAATCCGTTTCCTCCAAAACTGTCTGGAGCTGGGAGGCCACCATCCACTCAGTTACCTTGCCCAGCCACGGAAGGTTGGAGACAGGCCTGCAGTTACTCAGCTCTGAGGGATCCAAGGTAGGCTTCTTTAGAAGCAGTCTAATAATTGCGTCCTTAAGACTAGGAGGCATCCTACTTTCCCTCAGAGACGCATTTATTATCTCTACCAGGCCTTCTACCACAACCCCCCTGCCAGATAGTATAATCCATGTCGGGCAAGGGTCAAGAGGACAGGTGGTGGGCCACACCGTTCCAATCAGCTTGTCCACATCCTCAGGAGTCACAAACTGGAACTGATCCAACCTAACCACATAAGAGGAATCACTGGATACCTCCACGTCAGATACTGAAGTAAGTGTGGAGATGAAATCCAAGTTGGCCCAAATACGAGAGATTTTTAACACAAAGTATTCATTAAACATATCACAATGGGTAGTCGATGGTTCCAAATTCTGATTCAAGGGAGGAGAGGCACATACTAGCCCTCTCACAGCCCTGAACAACTTTGCTGGACGTGAACTTGCAGATGCAATTTGGGCAGAAAAGAATCGCTTCTTTGCCGCATGTATGGCCTGAGCATAGGTCTTCAAATGAGCTCTATGTTGCAATCTGTCGGATTCAAGCCGAGTCTTTCTCCAACTGCGCTCCATTCATCTACCTTGCCCCTCAGCCCCTGTAGTTCTTCCGTATACCAAGGTGCCAGTATTGAAGCAGGTCAGAGAGGACGCTTAGGAGCGATCATGTCTACCGCCCCGTGAGTCTGCTGTTCCAATTCTCCACCAGGACATCAACAGGATCGCTGGCAGAGCCAACACTGAATCCCTCCAAGGCTTCTTGAAATCCTATGGGATCCAATAACCTTCTTGGGCAGACCATCCTAATAGGTCCCTCGCCCCTGCAAAGGTGGGGTGTGACTGTGAGTCCAACCTTAACCAGATGGTGGTCCATCCATGACAATGGAGAGATCACAGGAGTCCCCACCCACAGAACATCACCCTGATCAGAGTGAAAGACCAAATCAAGCATGTGACCTGTAATGTGCGTCGGTCCCGAGATCACCTGAGATAGGCCCATAGTCATCATGGCTGCTATGAACTCCTGAGCTGCACCGGACAAATTGGTCCCGAAATGAACATTGAAGTCGCCCAGCACCACAAACCTGGGTGACTCCAACACCAAGTACGAGACCAAGTCCGACAGCACAATTAGGGACTCTGTTGAGCATCGGGGCAATCGGTACAACAGAAGTCCCAGTCTATCCCTGGTCCCCAAACTTAAGTACACACATTCGATATGGTCCAACATTCTAACAGGGATCCTGGTAAGGGGGATATTATTCTTGTAGACCACAGTCACTCCACCTCCCCGCCCCCCAGTCCCTCAACCACTCCTCAACAGAGTACCCTGGATGGAGAAGCTGGGACCACACTGGGCCCCCAGCATCCCCCAACCAGGTCTGTGTAATACATACCAGGTTGGCACTTTCATCCAGAATCAAATAATGGATGGTTTCTGATTTGTTCCGGACTGACCTGGCATTACAGAGGAGCAAGGTAAGTTCCATGAGTGGTTGGCACTGTTCCCCAAGGTCAAAGAGGTGGCAGGACAGCCAGAAGGGGAAACAGCTAGTACATTTCTATGTTCCCTTCCCCTGCAACGGCCCACTGACCTGCCAACGTTACTTCTTCTATTCCCCACCACCACTGGAATGGCTGCCCCACAGTCAGTAGACACACCCTCTGTTGTTGTGAACTACACCTGGTTTCGCACTTTGTACATGCTCAGAGGGAAAGTCACATCATACACAAATTGAATTGATTCTTGGAAGTGGTGACTATGTAGGATCTGGGTATGCAGACAGAGATAGAGAGAAAACTCAGAAAGTTCAATGGGCTTTATTATAAAAAGTTACTCATCAGGATAAAATAAAAACATGTTTCCAATTCAAAGTGTAGTGTAATGTGCCTAACTAACATATGTGTGTGCAATCAGTAATTACAGCTATCTAACAATCTAACAAATCCTAATAAAACATTTAGAGAGAAGAAGAGAAAGAAGGAAGAAGGAAGAAGGAAGGGAAGGCTTAGGAAGGTGGTGGCAGTAATTAGTAGGGAGGAGGGAAGAGGGATCCAAGGCTTGCGGAAACATCATATTACCAGGGTCAGAGGCTTGAGAGTGGAGGGGCTCTCCGCTGAAGGAGAGTGGCTGTAGCTGGAGAGAGGAGCTTGAGAGCAATGGTCAAGCATGCAGTTTGCTCAGAGCATGGCTGAGAGTCAGAGCACCATGGCTGGGGAAGTCTTGACTTCTCACTGCGCAGCAGAAGTCACAGACAGTTCCTGTCCATGGACAGAGTTCCTGCTTGTTGCCCCGTGGCTCAGCAGCAAACTCTGGGATGGCTCTTGAGCAAGTATGCTTGTTAGGCAAGATTGCTTGGGAGTATCATGGCTGGGGAGTCGTGACTTCTCACTGTGCAGCAGAAATAACAAACAGTCCCTTCTCCCTGGAAAGAGTTCCTGCCTCTAGGCCCGCGGCTCGGGCAGCAAACCCTTGGATTGCTCATGCTTGTAGGCAAAGATTGCTAATTTGCCATGTCCAGAGACTCCTTCTTATAGTGGTTCCATCCTTTGATGTCCATTTGAGTCTCCTGGATCACAAAAGGTGTCCATTCCTGTTATCCTCTGGATATTGTCTTTTAATTATCAAAATTAGCTCAGGATATTTGGTCAGTCCAGGGTAATCTCAATCCCATCTTCTGTTAGCTGCTGGCCTGAGGAGGGGACATTCTATTTTGCCCAAAGCAAATCTGCATCTCTGAGCTGCAAATGGGCATCTTCTCTTGTCCCCAGATTTGGGGTCTGGTCCCAGAAGGTATTAAAAGGTGATAGTAAAAGGACTAAATCTACAGGTGTTTTCCTAGAGTGGAATTTCTATAGACAGCAATTGAATATCCCCTTTGGGCAGAGCAGAACCATCATTGACAAGGATTAACATAGACTTCTTGCAACAAGAAAGGGGAGCTCAGCCTCTGGCCTCTTCCACAGACTTTATCTGATAGTGAGTTACATTTTAGCATATTGATAGCTCAGGCCTACTCCTTGTGTTTCTTTGAGTACCCATTTCACAATGCAATGCTGGATTGCCTCTTCCTTCACAGAGCAGTTAGCCAAGGCAGTCATGAGACCTGGGTGTCAGTTCACCTTGAGTTCAGGCATTAATTGATCTCTTAACAAAATGGAATCAGACACAGGCCTGAATTCCATATACTTCTGGGTTGATTCCTCTCAGTCTAAGGTTGGGGTCAGGGGGGGTCCCCAACACTGTCTCCCCATCTCAAGGTAAACCCAGACACTTTCTAAAAGATCCTCACCCAGGACTAGTTAAAACAAGCCCCTTTATTAAATGCCTCCCACATACAAATACCTGGGCCAAGAGGCCTGGCCCTTGCTGTCCCCCGAGGTGGCTCCCCCAAAGTGGGGACCCCCTTTGTTGTCGCCCCTTCAGTGGCAACCCACTCTTCCTCCAAGGAGCCCAGAGTGGTGTACTACATACTTAAGTTTCTCTTCACAACAACCCTGTGAAGTAGGTTAGGCTGAGAGAGAAGTGACTGGCCCAGAGTCACCCAGCTAGTATCATGGCTGAATGGGGATTTGAACTTGAGTCTCCCAGGTCCTAGTGCAGCACTCTAACCACTACACCAAGCTGGCTCCTTACTACAATTACCATCATCCCCAGACATGGCCTTTGTGTCTGAGGATGATGGGAGTTGTAGTCCAACAACATCTGGGGGCCAAAGGTTAAGAAACCCTGTGGTAGTTTATTTAGGAAATCCATCAGGGAGATAGACTAAGACCTATATGTCTCATTGCTAGCTACATACAGATAGAGGGGAAGGGAAAAGAAGGAAGTCTGTCTCTCAGGTGAAAGAATGAAACCTGAGACTACGGGTCTAACAAAGGAGAAGTAGAATTGAGAAAGCATGGTCAGAGAGGAGATGACCTTACTGCCTGTCTTTACCCCTAATGCCCCTAGTGGTCAATAGGATTGCTGGTGCTAAGAGTTGATGCAATGCAGGAGCTGCATCTCCAACAGCTGGATCTTAACAAGCTGTATTTCTGTAAATGGACCATGTCAGAATAATAAGATAAGCGGGGAGGGGCGGGTAGCCCCTTTGCCTAAAGGACAAAAGCAATTTGCTTTAGTTAAAAGTTCACAAAATAAGAGAAGAGCATAACAGCAGCCCTGCAAGAGCAGAACAAGGCCTATCTAGTCAAAATATGGTTTCCTACTGTTGGAAATTCTCTGTGGTGAGAGAATCCCTTCATTATAGCAGAGTGTACAGAAGCACAACACAGCGGATTTAGTTAGGCATGTGTGTATGCTGAGAGTAAAGTAACTTGGAGCAAATTCATGGTTTCAAATCAATATATAAGGCATTTATTAAGGAACTCCATTCTAGATAGGAAAGTGAAGAGTTAGGATCTCTAATCTATCTATCTAGCTGGATGCAGATGGATTCTGCATCTTCTCTGCACACATGGTGCAGGGAGAGAGGCTTACCATGTTGCAAGGTAGAAGGGCAGGTAGAGAAGAGAGGAAGTTAGTCCCTGAGATTAGCAATCTACATATCAAAGGGATAGCATCAGAGCAGTGGAGAAGTGATGACCAATGTCTTGACCCTCTAGCCCTCTGACTTACTAGTCTGTCCTCCACTGTCTGAGACAAAGAGACAGCGCAAAGTACTTTAACTTCCAACACCCACAGTAGCCCACCATATGAGTCAGAAATAGACGTCTACCTCCTCCACCACCATTGCTCCTTTGCAGCAGGTAGTCAGAGGCACAGTGAGATAGCATATAGCTATCAAGCCAGAAGTCATTAACAGACTCTTCCTGCATGAATTTGTTTAATCCCCCTTTAAAACTATCAAAGCTAGTGGTCATCATCATTTGGTGGCAGTGAATTCCATGGATTAATTATGCATTGTTCAAGAAGTATTTTCCTTTGTTTTTTCTAAATTTTCTGCCATTTAACTGGATCTAGTGGTGTGTGTGGAGGAAGAGGAGGCGGCGGCGAAGGAAATTAGCCAAGCAGGAGCAGCTCAAATGCAAGAGAGGAAATGAAGCTCGAATAATACGATGCAGACATGAACTCATCTCTTCTCTCTACCACACACATACCTATTTACTAATATCCACTATGGATTTTGATTGTCAGCTGCTTATAGAGCTAATCATGGCTGAAAAGCTGACTGGTATATGCAAATAAATTTAAGCTTTTGGTGTACTGAAAAGGTTCGCTTAATAACTTCTTCATTGCGTTAGCCAGTGCTACAGCTTCTGCAATCTCCCCCTCTACCCTTTCAAAGTATGGTAACAGATCTAATAGATAGCCCATTTAAAATCACAAATGCAAATTAGATACATATTGGGTGGCAAAGTCTATTGTAGATGTTTGGAGCATCCACATCTGCACATCTGAGAGCTTAAAAGAACTGCAGCTTTTATCGCTCTGCCAGATTTTATGACTGGAGTCTCCTCTCCACCCTTTGAATAGCTCTGAGAGAATGACGTTGCCATAAATATTGAGTGCTACCAGTATAGTCTTTTGAAAATGTTAATTAATATGAAAGTTTACAAGATTTGGTTCACTGTGTGATCCTGCTCAGGTTTCCCCCCAGTTCTGCCACTGAACATGAATAGCTCATAAATCTTTATGGCTGTGGGGTTCCCAGTGTGTCCTGTTATGATGAAAAAGGGATCTCTGATATAGAAAAGTGTAAATACCATAGAGAAATTCAATAAAAAATGCTCCATTTCCCCACTGGCGAATTACAGTTTTATAGCACATAAATAAGCAAAGGAAGGAGAACTACAACACGAGGAATAAACAGGTGTATATCATTCTTGGAGCCATGTTTTCCCAAGTGAAATGGTTTCCAGTTGTTACAAGACATTCCCACCCCACCCCACCCCACCCCCACCGCCTTCTCAATCTGACTTTTGCTACTGCTGTCAGAAGTAGACATCTATTGCATGCTTCATTCAGATCAAAGCCAGGGTGACTTAACATGGTCATTAAACGTAAAGCCAGATTGCTGGGGCTTCTATTTTCCAGTCTGTAGTGTGACTGGTGGAAAGAAGATTGAGGATGGAGTGGGAGTGGGAGGGGGGAGAGGAATTTAGGCTGCTAGCTTGACAACCCATCTGTAACTTCTTTTGACCTCTCATATCCTTGCTATGAAGTTTTCCCTTACTGATCAAAATAAGAAATCTTCACTTGTTTGTAAAAGAAGCAGGCAGGGAACTTGACCCCAGGAGGGAATCTGGACTGCCTGATAAGAAGCCAAGGACTAAAGATGTTTCAGTTTCCAAGTCTTTTTTAAAAAAAATGCCAGCTGTACTAGCTACAATCTGACTTAACTGAGAAAGGTGAGAAAGACTGCACCTTTCCCCCATCATATGCTGCAGTCTCTGCGGGTTTGCTTTCATGTGGGACAGATTAATTAGCTTTAGCTTAAGCTGTCCTGGTGATTTAGGAAGATGTTCTAGAGGGAAACATAAAGAGCCACCAGTTCTTTGAGCTCTTCCACAAAAGGTAACTGAGAAGCTAGTATTGCCAAGGATTCTCTAGTTTTTCATTGTTTCAGTTCTGTGTTGTTCAGAAATGGCAAAAACGTCTCTCAGGAAAGGAGGTCAACTACTAGGTTTGCAGGCACACCAGGAATAAGCTAATAGTTAAATTTAGGGATGAGAGGATACCTCCCCTCCCAGCTACATCCTGTTCCTTTATTTTTCATATTATTATTTAGTTTGTATTTACATTGATAGGGGTAAATGTAATTTATATTTATAGATGTGTGCATTCATTTTGGAGTGAATAAAAGATGGAACTGAGTGTGGCCCATTCTTCACTCCAATTTTCCTTTGTACTGAAATAAATCCAAAGAATGTCCAACTGCAAATGAGGTTGTTTTTGAAATCCCATTTGTACACATTTGATCCTCAATTGATGGGGAAGGTTTATTGTGTGCTGCTGACAGCAGCTCTTTTTGTGGGGTGTCAGACAGTGAGGCACTTCACACAATTAGTGTGAAGCACCTTGAAGTCATTTGCAGGGAGAGCGGGCTTAGCCCACTCTCCCGCAGTCGATCACCCGCGGAACCCTGGGCGGCTGGATTGGCCGCCCACATGACTACTGTCTCCATCACGGAGCCAGTGGGGGCTGTGGGGATTGGAGGCCACTTGGCCTCAAGAAGTCCCGGGATGCCCTGTACAAGTGCTCGGGGCATTTGGGGGGATCCCTGAGCCTGGGAGGCTGCTTGTAACCTCCCAGTCAGGGGTCTACTCATGTGCTGCCATGCAACACGGCAGCACACAAGCAGAAAAATGAGGTTAATGGAGCACTCGCTCCGTTAACCTCATTTAAGGGGAGGGGAAATTAGACGGGCTAGCTGCCTTGGAACCACCGGGCTCACCCATGAGCCTGGTGGTTCCAACAATCACCAGAAAGCAGGCTAGGCTCCCTTAGCCCCCTTTCTGGTGATCGTCAGAATAGCTTCAGTGTGTTCTGTGGCCATCTCTCATGCTTCTTCCTCAGTGCTCAGTTGGGGTTTCACAAGACCCTTTCCCTCCTCCCTCATTTGGCATCCTTTCTAAAGGCATCAGTAGTCTCCCCCTCCCCACCTCTGCTTCCTCCTTATCAGTGCTGCCCTATCTGAATTTTGAAAGTTCAGAGCGTTCATACTAGCATTTTTGCGAGAGCCTCCTGCCTTCTCATGAGAGAGGATCTTGCATGATCCCCTTAGCGCTTCCTGCTGTGCCCTGCTCCACCCCACCCCCGCTCTGCAGCCTTTTATTCCCTACCACTTCTCACCAGATAAATGGCAGCCTCCAGGCCAGGCTCCAAAGGAGCAGCCAGGATAACGCAGGGTTACTATGCTCCTTCCAGCCCTGGAGTCCCCATGCTGGGGCTGCAATCCATTTCCCCCATAACACTCTGGAATTACACTGCATCTGGGGCATTGTGGGCCAAAAACAGCCTTACAAATGGGCAATGAAATGAATATGTGTACAACAGAATGCACAATACAATGAATGGGGAATATGAATGGAGTACTGAAACAATGATTTCATGGACAGCCCTAGTTCATTCTGTCCTGCATCCCTCTTCTTTTCAATCCTGATTTAATTAGGACAATGTTTAAAATTAATTGTGGAATTGGAGCATGCAGTTTGCTGCCGTTTTACATTCCTTCAGCTCATTTGCATGCCTTTCCCTTCTACATTATATTACCTGTGTGCATAGATACAACACTATTGCATAACAGAGAGTTGTTGGAAACTGGGCTGATTCACAAATTCAAGTACATCACTCAGTGGGCACAGAGCCATGGAAGCTTCTAACCAAGCTTCCCATACAAGCAGAGCATTTCCTCCACAGATAACCCAACAGCAGGATGCTTTGTTTTGCTGCCAGTGGTTTCTTTGGCCCCTCCTTTTGCAATAAACTGAGGGGGAAAAGGCCTGGGGGTTGGTTTGGACACAATGTGATGGCAAATTCAGCCATGCTTAAAACAAACAAGCCAACTACACACCTTGGTTTCAAAGCTCAGTTTGTGATCAAATTGAACCTCAGGTGAATTTGAGAAGTGCATTTGGACAGAAAAGGGGGATTCTCAAATTCAACTGAGGATCCACTTTGCATCTGAAACAGCCCACTACGGAGGTGCAACAAGGTAATTTTGGAGCCTGGACCTAAAGGCCTTTGGAGGTAGAGTTGCCAACATTCCATTGCCTGAATATGGGGCACAAGTTGGGTGTGTGTGTATGTCATCCTAGAACCCTGAGTAACCACAACAAAAACCACAACAAAACAAGCCCCATGATTTCACAAAGCTTCTTGTCCACACAGACCATCCCACACAGACATAGAGGAAGTATCAGGTGGAAAATTATGAGAACGCACACACACACACACCCCGGTTTACACACAGACTACATCCCCTCACCTTCCCAACTTGAAAGCCTCACTGAAAGGCTTTTTTATCTGCCAGAAGTGGTGAGTCGGTTAGCAGGAGTCTGTAGGTCTATTTACATTTGGTAAGTAAACAATTAGCAACTTGCAAGATGTAAATAAAACCAGGCAATTGCTCCTGCAAATTTGCAGAGCAACTGGGGCTTCTATTGTGAACTTTGTTGTTTCTTTTACATTATAATATGGACTTCCTCCAGACTTCAAAGGGCTCAATGCAAATTCATTGAGGGATGAGGGAGAGCACCAGGCTTTTCCAATAATATGAGAAAAACAGCATCCGGTTTGGGACAAGAGACTTTCCCCTCAGATATGGGACTTCCCATATCTTATGTTGGGAATGCTATTTGGAGGGACCCCCTCCCCTGCTGCATTAAACATCACCCCCCCTACACACCCACACACCGTGACACATGCAGTATGTTTAACACGTGGGTTTTTGAGGGCACCAACAGCAACTGAACTCACAAAAACCTAAGAATATAAAACAGTTATATTCATGCAAATATGCATTAGCAGAAACATTTCAACCCTCAACTCAACATATTCCCATCTCACGTATTTCTATCCCTACTCCCCACCCCCCATTTCTAAAGCAGCCAGCGCAGGTCACAATCACACTCGTCCACCGGGTGCAGCAACCACATCACCCAGGACAGACTAAAGAGGATTTGGGGGCCCCCAGGGGGTGTGCCCCAAAGTCCAGGGGTAAGAGTGCCTTTGGCCCAGGATGTCATCACTCAATGGCTTTTTGTCACTCAGTCAAATGTAAACTGACATTGGAAAGTATTTTTATTGAAGGTGGTGTGGAACATTGTGAAGGTTTTGAAGATATGAAGGTGTTTGAGCTGATTGCTGTTTCAGACATACAGGCCATTTTATGACCTTTTGCCTGTCTTTGAAGCTTCCTTAGTTATTGACTTGAGCATCACTTTATTGACATGAGCCCCATCAAAATATTTGCTGGACTTCTATGATGTCATAAAAAGCTTATGGGCATTCTAACTGCTGAGCAGGTAAGGTCCAAATGTGACAGGCCAAATGTGACAGAGGATCTATGTGCTGTGTGTTGGAAGGGGTGTAATGATATAGCACAAATGAAGCACCATTGCAGTGACAACCAATTCTTATGCTGTGTGGTGTGTGAGGTGTGTGTGGTGCATATAGACATATGTGAGTGTGGAAAGAACACTGTGTATGGATTTGTAATTTATTTTTTATTTAGGAAGTTATATCCTCTTTCACAGGTGATGAGTGGCTTACAAGAAGATGGTATAAAAGAGTAGCTGTGGAAAGATCAATATGTCGTTACATATGTAATCAATATGTCATTACGTATGTACTATTAAAACATTACATAAAAACTCAGGATCTAAGAGACGTGGGCAAATTAAAAAGGCCTTTATCTGGTGCTAAATAAATTTGAAGTCAGGTGAGCAACAGCATTCCAGAGCTGGGTCTACATCTGAAGAGGCCTGATAAAGGGTCACCTTCTGGTGACACCTTCTTAATAGCCAGGTAGGTTCATGGGTTAAAAGCTGGTCCTTAAGGTACCCAGGCAGGGGCGTATCTAGGGGTAGGGCAGTCAGGGCACGTGCCCTGGGCGCCACTTGAAGGGGGGCGCCATTTTGTAAAATTAATTTTTTTATAAAAAAAAACAAAATGGCCACCGTGCATGCTCAAATGGCCTCTGTGAGGCCCTAGGTATTGCCAGGCCTTGCAGAGGCCATTTGAGCATGCGCGGTGGCCATTTTGTTTTCAGTGGCCATTTTTTTAAAAAAGATTTTTTTAAATGGCCACTGCACATGCTCAAATGGTCCCTGCGAGGCCCTAGAGGCCAGTGGGGGGAGGAGGAACCTTTGCCACCCCCCCAGCCTTTAGGAAGCCCCCCAAAGGGGCTACAGGTAAAATAATAATAATATATAATATAAGTCACTGTAAACATATTCAGATTGGCACTATGTACAGAGAATCAGGGCTTGTGAATACTGAGCTGATGCTTATGAGCTAGGATTGTATTCATTTGCTCTTACTTTGCTTCTTGTGATAAGTGAGTTAAATGTGATGTCTTGCTAATATGGCTATTAATGGTGAGTTTGTCTTTGAATCAGTGTGAAATCCTTAATATTAAGGCCCGCTGGGAGTTTCTTGCTCTCTTTCTCTCATTTTAACTGTCTTTCTGAAAGACTTGAATATATTCCAAGCAGTGACATAGTTTACTCTGCATATCCTTTAATTATTTACAGAGTATCTGGGAAAAGTCAAATTCTCCATTTATTTTTAAAACTTATGTAATGGTGATGCTACAATACATAGTAGAGAATTAAACAGGCACTTCTGTTTAGTTTTCCAAGTACACCTCCACACAGTATTTGGGTATTTCATGAGCCCCAGCATACTGAAATTTGTAGTTTTCCAGCATTTTTTGGTCTGGCTAAGTCCACTGCTAAAATAGTTTCTGAAAGATTAAAAGATTAACGAGCCTGACTTGTATTTTTCAGCTGATATTATGGTCAAGTTATCTGAAAGATGGGTGTCAGATGCTTGGACAGGGGGTGCAATTTCAGTGTTTGCCCTAGGCACTATTTTCCCTAGATACGCCTCTGTACCCAGGCCTTTATGGCTTTAGTGGTTAAAAAACCCAGCACCAGCATTGGATTTAGAAATGGACAGTCTGATTTCTGTCAGCCGTCAGTGGAGAAGGCAAGCATGGTTTCAGAAAACTGGAGGTCAGAGACAGAGAGGGTTATGGGAAAGTA
This sequence comes from Hemicordylus capensis, assembly GCF_027244095.1. Lineage (NCBI taxonomy): Eukaryota > Metazoa > Chordata > Lepidosauria > Squamata > Cordylidae > Hemicordylus > Hemicordylus capensis. The sequence continues at coordinate 109,978,004 of NC_069662.1, forward strand.
AAGACAGCCATCTTGCAAGGAAATGCTGTGCGGAAGCAGCAGCAGCAATGTTTTATATTCCCAGTCCCAATTAGAAACTGGCTGCTTTTCCTAGAATAACTGTAATTTCTGAAGCTTCTTCAAGGGCAGTTCTACATACAAATACATTGCAGCAATCAAAATGTTGTTTCTTTCTGGTAAACATTTTAGAGCATGCTGATACCAAAGATGTTGATCTTGCAAGTGCTTCATCAAGATGATGAGCTTCCCCCAGTATTAAAAATATTTGGAAAAATCTTCTAGCCAGGCAAAGCAGTGACAATGTGAATGTTAGTTTCCTAGTCAATCACTAGATCAGCTATTATCAACTACTAGAGCAGCTGTTGACCCAACCACTAGATCAAGCCTGCTCAGCTTCAGCCCTCCTGCAGATGTTAGCCTACAAGTCCAATAATCCCTGGCTATTGGCCACTATGGCTGGGGATTATGGGAGTTGTAGTCCCAAAACAGGTGGGGGGCCTAAGCTGAGCAGGCCTGCACTAGATCAACGACTAGATCAGCTGTTGACCCAAGAGCCAAGAGTCCTAGCAGCTGCAGTAGCCATTGGGCATGCATTCCGTATGGGTGAGGGATGAAAGATAGATAGATGACATGGTGCTTTATAAGGCTTGATGCAAAGCTGTAAAGAAAATCCAGGTTCTGAGTCCTAGGCCTGTGTCCTCAACAACATGCCTTCTCATAAGAAATGGTTTTTATTTCATTTTCTAAATCTTCAGATCATGAAAAACATCATGTGATCAATGCAGACTTTCATATGACGATAGTAGCCCTGTTCAAGTGTTCCGCAAGCTGTCCAAAAGGGTAGCATCCATGGGAGCATGCTGACAGGCCTCACCTCATATGCCAACAAGCTCCATAGTGCTGTCCCCATATTGCCCCGAGTACTGTATTTGTCTCAGGAGAAGAAGGCTATAGACAGGGAGATCATGAATAGGGATGCTCGGGTTGCAGTACCCCTAAACATGGTTGCAGTACCCCTAAACACCCCTAAACATCCCCTAAGGTTTTTGTTGGAGATGCCTTGGGGATGAGATGAGAGAGAGAAAGCAACAATGGGCCAACTTTTCTGACAAGAGTCACTCTACCACCATCAACAGCACATAAAGGTTATGGGCATAGAGGAGGTCTCAGGAATTGCTGGTGGGACTTTCTAAGGTCCTGGTCACTTGATATCTGCCCAGTGATGCTGACCCCTGGCATCAGGGGGTTGCATGCTAATTTCTACATTCAGTAACGTTCTGTATAGGATTTTTTCAACCACTTAAGCAACCATAACTTAGTTTATTGTCCTTATCAACCTTACACATGACAGATTACATTTCATCATCAGAATTGGTGCAAAGATTGGTAAGCAATTTATTTATTTTCATTCCTCAATCTTGAAGACTTGGGGAACATTGGGCCCTACCCTGTTATCTGGTCTCGAATGGAGCTTTGGACTTTAACTGCACCGGAGGTCTGTGGTGTATGTGGTTTTAAGATTTGTACTGTGGTTTGGAAGTGTAAGCCAGCTGAAGGCAGTCAGTAGATAAAAAGGGCAGGGAGCTCTGATTGGGTGTGTTATGGCTTGTGGGAGCTGATCTTAATAAAAGTATTTTGTGGACCTTTCTACTGTCTTGTCTTGGATATAACAAGGAGCCATCTCTACAACCTCCATTGCATAGTAGCTCTATCGCTACACCACTGGGGCTGCAGCAGCTCATGGGTCCCTACTAACAAATACTAGCTGCCTGTCATATTGGCCATTATCTTAGAAAAGAGGATTAGACAAATTTATGGGAAATATGTCTATCAGTGTCCATGAGTTATAGCTAAATGGAACCTTCATGTTCAGAGACAGTATACAGGAGGACCTCGATATTCACGAGGGTTTCATTCCACAGTACAGCTGCAGAAATGGAAGCCGCAAATATCAAGGCATTAGGGCAATGGGGAATTGGGGGTTAGGTTTCCAATTGGGGGAAAACATCTTTTAAAAATTGGATTTGGGGTGGAAGCAGAGGGAAGCTGCCTACTATCATAGGTGCTCCTGCTGAGTTGCTCTGTGCCCCCCAAATGCCTCCAAATCAGCCAAAAATCGCCTTTCCCCCATTTTTTAATTGAGCCATTTTAAGGCCCCAAAACACAAAATGGTGGCCAGAAATAAGCTCTGTGATCATTTCTGGTCATCCCTGACCCACAGATATGTGGGTTTGGCATGATTCTTCCCCTCCCTCCCCCCCACATATGCCTAGGTCGGGTGTCTTTTACCTGACTGCAGATACGCGAATCTGTGGATAACAACTCCATGGATTTGAGGTCATCCTCTACCTCTTAATGCCAGATGTTGGGGGAAACAATGGGGCAAAGATATTGCTTTCACACCCTGCTTCTGTACTTCGTGGAACTATCTGTTTGGTTAATGCTGGAAATGGATGCTGGACTAGACTGGACTAGAATCTAACCAAATTTCCAATTTGCTTTTCTTATATTTTTATGACAATAAACAAATAACTGATTTTTTTAAGGAATGGAAAAAGTCCTCAAACTGTAAACAACACCAAAAAAACCATATAGGCATTGTATAGATATTAGCACTTTTTAGCATATAGATCAATAATGTAATTTACTTCCCCATGTCCTATTGAAAGAAGTTCACACCAGGTGAAATCAGGAACTGGATAACTCAGCATGTTACAGCAGTGTAATATATCAGATCTGCCTGCCAAACTCAAGTTGCAGCTTCAACATCCTCTAGCTTCTGATGCGAAAAACCACAGGACAATCCAAGGGCATGCACAGCACACAGGCTCTTGTCCCAAAGCCAAGAGAAAAAAAACATATCATTTGTAAGAACAGCTTAGAAACAATAATTGTCTTTCCATATATTTAATTTTTATTTCACACTTTATCCTATTGGCTTCAAGGCAATGCAATAAGTAGAAGAAAAACTCATTGCTTGCACTTCTCATTTATTCATTTTACTGTGCTGTAGATTTCCAAAATTAACCCATTCCCTTTTAAAAAGATCAATAAAGAAAAACATTTTAGGCACTAAATAGTGTCAGGGAGAACTGTAACCTGCAAAAATCAGAAAAGAAAGTCCCAAATGTATGCTCTGTTGGGGATCTGTGATGTCACTACAGGCTTCCCTCATTTCCATCTTACCCAAATAGATTGTCACTGTTGACCTTTCTCTATGGGTTGGCCGCTTCTCAGAGAACCAGGTTTTGCCTTGCTGTTTGTAGTTGCTGACCCCGGTGTTAAGAGGTGTTGGTAGTGAGGAAGGGTCAGTTCTCTTGTGACTATAATATACTACAAAACAGATTTAATTATTTAACTGACATAACCGCATATGTCTGTGGTTGTTTCAAGAGCATATAAATTCAGTATACTCAGACATTACTCATTGCACATTACATTGTGGGGAAAATGCTTGTCTTAGTTTCCAGTCTTAGAAATTCTAATATAGAATTCAGGCTTTGGGGATTGTAACCATACTGTTCTATTAAGCAAAGAGAAGGGGGAGGCTGACCAATCAGCCAACCATGTATGCATAACCAGGAATATAGTTTGAGCCGCATCCACTTAGAGGTGGGAAGGGAGTTGAAGCCACTATAAACTGTGCTGAGAAGTGCTAAAACCATCTGAATTTTGCTGTGCTCACGGTTCAGAGCAGTCCTGACTTAAGTCTATGGGCATAAGTCTAAGGACTTAAGTTTATGGGAGGCAGAGGCCTGCTGTCACTGCTATATGGGTGTGACTCATTGGGATCTGCTCATGGAGTCATGATCCTGTGATGGCCTTTGTCATGTCTAGGACATCCTTAATATGCAGAAGAGAATAAAGAAAGCAGAAGCTGGTAGGAAGGGGCTAGTCAAGAGCTCCCTCTTTCTGGGTTTGGTAATCCCAATCTCTTTGCTTGAAACGTCTCTCCTTCTTCTAGGCCAGATCAGAAGGATTTGGCCTGGCCACCATTCACTCTCACTGCCAGTGTGTACCCTGATTGCCAAGACCTAAGAATGTAGCAGCATGTCAATAAGAAAGAGCTCTTAGCTTCATGTCTTTGCTCTTGCCTTTCCTGATTTGCACCTTGCTGAGGGAGAGGATGATGATGATGATGATGATGATGATGATGATGATGATGCTCAAAGGCTCTGTCCACCTCCCCCCCACCCCACCTACCCACCAAAAGCCTCAGTCACTTTCTACCTCTTGGGTCAGTTGCACTCTGCTTTAGAGTAAAGAGTGGAAGGCAGGCAGGCTGGATCTGGTTGACCAGTGAATCCACTTGAAGCTTGGGTGAGGCTGAAGATGAGTTGCATGGCCATCCATTAGTTATGTAAGGCTTAAGTTCAGTAAGCACTTTGTCAGCCCTGAGGGCTGCTTTCCATTGAGAAGGTGTAATAACTCCATGAATGGATGAAGCTATTTGTGCAACTATTATGGCTTCATCCTCATCATCTGGGATCAAATATTGGCCTGGAAGTGGAAGTCAAGATAAACAATCTGCAGTTCCATGCTACCTCCCCTTAGGACTTAGGCTTGCACCACCAATCCTGTGGATGTTCCAAAGGGCCACAACCGAAAAGGCCCTGTCTCTAGTCCTCACCAACTGGATCTCTGTTAGTAGCAGGGCCATGAGCAGGGCCTGAGATACTGAGTGGAGGGCCCTGGCAGGTTCATATGGGCAAATGTGGTCCAACAGGTACTGTGCAACACTTTAAAGGTCAAGACCAGCACCTTGAATTTAGCCCAGAAGCAGACCAGTAACCAATGAAGTTACTGCAGGATGGGTGTGACACTCATGGAGCATCCTTGCATCAGTGTTCTGAACCAGCTGAAGCTTCCAAACCATCTTCAAGGACAGCCCCCATAGAGCACATTGTAGTAAATCTGAACATTAGCAAAGCATGAATGACTGAGGTCAGGTCTGACTTCTCCAAGTAGGGTCTCAGCTGGAGTACCAGCCATTGCTGGTAAAAAGCACCTCTGCACACCACAGTCACCCGTGCTTCTAAGGACAGTGTCAGGTCCAGAAGCAACCCAGAAGCAAGCTGCGGACTTTGTCTTTCAGGGAGAGTGTGACCCCATCCAAGATTAGATTTTCCTCACTACTCAGAGGGTCAATTTTACCAACCCAGAGCACTTCCGTCTTAACTGGATTTCAGCTTATTTACCCCCATCCAATCTAGAACAGCCTCCAAACCCTGGTTCACAGCAACCACTACCTTCCTGGTGTCTGTCTGCTGACTTAAAAGATAGGTAGATCTGGGTGTCATCAGCATATTGATGGCACCACAGCCTACACCGATGGATGACTTCTCCCAGCGGTTTCATTAAGATGTTAAACAGTATAGGGGACAGAATAGGTCCATATGGCACCGCATAGGTCAAAGACCAAGAGGTGGAGCAGGCATCCTCCAGCACCACATTCTGAGTATGACTCTCAGAATGTGCCCCCAAGTCGCAACCCAGAAGGATACCATGGTTCATGGTACTGAAAGCCACTGAGAGGTCCAGGAGAATCAACAGAGTCACACTCTCTATGTCTGTCTCCCAGGGTTGGTCATCCACCAGGGTGACCAAGGCAGTTTCCATCCCATATCCAGACCAGAAGCCAGACTGGAAAGGATCTAAGTAATCAGATTCACCCAGGTCTGCCTGGAGCTGAGACATCCCCACACTTGGCAATACCTTACCCAAGAAAGGGAGGTTGGAGGAAAGTTATTTAAATGATCTGGGTCCAATGAGGGTATTTATAGGAGGGGCCTAATGACTGTTTACTTCAACTGAGGGAACACCACTCCCTACTTCAGAGAGGCATTCACCACTCCCACCATCCATGGACCAGTTCCTCCCTAGCAACCTTCACCAACCATGAAGGGCAAGGCTGAGCATGCACGTGATAGGCTTCAGCCTCCCAAGCAGCCTGTACATCTCCTCAGGCAACACAGTCTGAAAACCATCCAATATAACAAGACCAGATGGTATTTTGGCAACATCCAGTTCTGGTGCTGCAAAAACCTTAGCATCCAAGTCAACTGTTGACCTGTTGTTTCCTATTTCTCTCTCTCATACCAATGCTGTCTGTCTGTCTAGATAAGTGTCATTAGCATGTTGGTTTATTGCGCAGTACTCCAACTGTACTTCAGGATGTTTACTGCACTAGTTAATCGCATGCTAATAAAATCTGAAAAAAAAGTGTGAATAATTGAATATATATTAGAATTTCAGGACCTGTTTGATTATGATATGCAAATAGTGGGGAGTAAGTTGAGTATGTAAATTTTGTGCTCTGAGTTATTCTTTTTAAGAGTTCAAATTGATGGTAGTTTCCCTGGTGGCATTAAGTTATCTTGAAATTATCTTTATTTATCTCCATCTATCTCTTACTATATCTATATATTATGCAAACATTTTTTTGCTTCATAACATAGTGATGACTACTAGCATGTCAAAAAGATAAAAGTAAATTATTAGGGTTATAAAGTGATGATGTATATTCAGAAAAAGCTGTTCCTATTTATGGAAAAGACATAAAGATGTAATTTTTCTTTTCACTGAAGAATAGTATTCCAGATAAATATACGCAAAATTTCAAAGTGTCTGTACTCTGTAGTCATTTGAGTTTTATTGCTGCAAAATCAATAATGGTTGCAGATGAACAACATACTCCATTAACGTTCCTTGTTTTAAATATTAAAGAGATCTTTCCAGGTTTTCTCTACATTAATTTATTACTTGCAAGACCTTGTGAAAAATAATAGATTTTATGCTATACAAGCAATAACAGCATCTCGTGTCCCACTCCCATGTACAACCCTTGTCTTACATTGTCAAGAACGGTTATTGTGAATGTCCACTTGCATCTCTTAGGTTTGAAATGTTAAACAGAACAATGCTCACACAGTCACTCCAATCCAGAGACAATATGCAGTATTGTGAATGCAGAATTCTTGTCTTTATGGGCTGTCCCATTATTATAATGGAAGCAACCTATCCATATGCTTGTGGAATTACTGTTCACTGAACTGAATAGGAAACTCTTGGAAGTCCTGAAGCTCAGTGTGCAAATCTGGGTTCCCACTTGTCCTAGGAGATGCTGGATTAAATCTATTTGGTTCCCAGGACTGGGAAGCAAGCAGGGGGAACTAAGATTGTGAAGCAATACTGGGAAGCAAACATGCCTCAATCAGACATAGAGTTCTGAACCAATACTTTCCTTCATAACTTTGCTTATTATTATATAATTTATATCCCATATTTCCATAATATATCCAACACAATATGCAACAACAATTAAAGAAAGCTTCTTGGATAATATAAAAATAATCATGTACAACAAATAAACAAACACATTGTAATTACTAAAAGAAGCAATATAAAAACACAGGAAACAGGAAACAAATAATATTAATCCTGCTAAAACACAGATCTAAGAGGGAAGGTAGTCTTCTTCACTGCCTGTGTTGTATTCTATTCAGTAATTTTTGCTATTGGTTTGTTAGGACACCTGTCCCTTAGGGGGATCCTGTAGGGAGTGTGGGAGAGGAGTCAAGAGGAAGAGGGAGAGAAAGGAGGAGAAGAAAATGGAGTTGTCGCTGAATTAACCTTAAGTTACAGCTACTTAAGCTTTCCGTGTGTGTGTGTATGTGTGTGTGAGAGAGAGAGAGAGAGAAAGAGAGAAGCAGCTATCAAACATTTGCGGATGAGATTTTGAACCAGCTGAGCATGTGAGCCTGCAAAGCTTGTGAATGTTCCTGCAAACTCATATAATTGCATTACTGGGCATACATGCCTGAATTGCTTTTTACTATTGCTGCTGTTGATTGTTTCTCCAGCTTCCTAAGCTGCACAACCCCTGAAGAAACTTTTCCCTTATCAATCCTGGACTCTGTTGTTCGCTGGATGCCCACTGCAGTATGGCTCAGATCCCACCAACACCCTTTTTCTTGTCTGCCCCAGGAGAACCTGCTCTTCCCGGAAACAATGGAGGTCCTATATCAGCAATTACCTACTCACCATACAGACCCCTGGTTTTACTCCAGCAAAGCAGAAGGCTATATTGCTTCACTGCCTGGTCCCTGAAGACCAAAGATTATATAATCATTTCCCCCTTTTTGCCAACTTGGAAGGGGATGCCAATTCTTATGAAGCTGTTCTTCAAGCCTTCGATGATCCTTTCAACTTGACTTTGAATGAGATTGCTGAATGTCACAAGTTCTATTCTAGATCTCAAGTGCCAGGTGAATCTATCAATCAGTATGTCACAGCATTGCATGCCTTAAGTGTAACCTGTGATGCCAACTTTGAAATGATTAGGGATTGCTAGGAAAACAAACTTCTCCAAACTCCATTAAAAGCTGCTTTTGGAGCAGAAACTTACCTTGGATAAAATTATAGAGATGACCAATATGGTGGGAAATGTTCTTCATTGTGCCAAATCACTTTTATTGGTACCCAAAAACCCACCTCCTGAAACCCAGGCTGTTTAGTCTAAATCCTTCCAAACCCAATATTTTCTTTCTTGTTTATTTATTTATTTATTGTTTGTTTGTTTGTTTGTTTGTTTGATTGATTGATTTCTATACCACCCTTCCAAAAATGTCTCAGGGTGGTTTACACAGAGAAATAATAAATAAATAAGATGGATCCCTGTCCCCAAAGGGCTCACAATCTAAAATGAAACACGATAGACACCAGCAACAGTCATTGGAGGTACTATGCTGGGGGTGGATAGGGCCAGTGGAGAATCACCACATTAAAAGGTACCTCTTTGCCAAGTTAGCCCTACCCCAGACAGCACAAAAAGTAGGAGCTACTGATGTGGAGATTCTGCCCACAAAGCCAATTTTGCTCATTGTCCCGCACAGGTCACTTGCTAAAAGATGCAAAAAAGGTCACTTGCATGGTCAGATGCAAAAAGGGGACACTTTGCTAAGGTTTTGAAGTCTGCTTTCTCCATTACTGATTCAACATATGGTAAGGATGAGGCAGATGAACTGCTACCTGGATGCATTTTAAGTGTGACAGACTCAGAGCCTGCTTCTCCACATTATCAAATTAAGCTTAATGGTCATGAAGTGTGGATGCTGGCTGATTCTGGTTCTCCGTACACTATCATTTTCCATCCCTTTACAGGAAACTCCTTATGCCATTAGATGCATACTTGAAGTGTGCAGTCACCCAACCATGGGGGATATGGAGGTTCCCCTATTGCTATAAATGAATACTATATTTCTATCCTGGAATACAAAGGACATACTGCAGAAGGGGAAATGTATGTGTCACAAAAATGAGACTCAGTATTGTGCTGGAAATATTAGAAAGATTTGTGGATAGTGTTAGACACAAATAGCACGGAACCCATATTACAGATGATGGAGCATCCATACAATGATATGATTGCTGATTTCTTGAGTGTTTTTCCTGACACTCCTGACACTGCCATACATTTCAAACATAAACAGATGAAAGCAAATCATTGTTGGAGGGCTGTGGGCCACCTCCAGCCTCAAAGGCAGGATGCCTCTGAGTACCAGTTGCAGGGGAGTAACAGCAGGAGAGAGGGCATGCCCTCAACTCCTGCCTGTGGCTTCCAGCAGCATCTGGTGGGCCACTGTGCGAAACAGGATGCTGGACTAGATGGGCCTTGGGCCTGATCCAGCAGGGCTGTTCTTATGTTCTTATGTTTAAATGCAATACCTTTAAAACACAAAGTAAGGAATGTACCCATACCATTGCACCAACCATTTAGAGAGAAGTTTTTAAGACTACAGCATGCTGACGTCGTAGAGCCTGTTGATTCATCAGAATGGTTCTATCTCATTGTTCTTGTGCCAAAATCAAATGGTACACTTAGAATGTGTATAGATTTATGAGATGTGTACATGGTAGTGGATTGCCTGCCATTACACCTTTCTTAGGAGGCAAGGCTACATCATCTGGGACTTTTTAGTTTAGAAAAAAGACGACTGTGGGGGAGACATGATAGAGGTCTATAAAATCATGCATGGTGTGGATCAAGTGGATAGAAAAAAATTCTTCTCCCTCTCACATAACACTAGAACCAGGGGTCATCCCATGAAATTGATTGCCAGGAAATCTAGGACCAACAAACGGAAGTACTTTTTCACACAGAGCATAATCAACTTGTAGACATCTCTGCCACAAGATATGGTGACAGTCAATAGCCTGGATGGCTTTAAAAGGGGTTTGGATAGCTTCATGGATGAGAGGTCTCTTATCAGCTAATAGTTGGAGGGCTAAAGGCCACCTCCAGTTGCAGGGGAGAATTAGCAGGAGAGAGGACATGCCTCAACTCCTGCCTGTGGCTTCCAGCAGCATCTGGTGGGCCACTGTGCGAAACAGGATGCTGGACTAGATGGGCCTTGGGCCTGATCCAGCAGGGCTGTTCTTATGTTCTTACCCAATAGAAATGAAATGCTGCTTACTCTGAAAGAGGCCTCCAAGTTCACAGCTTTGGACTTGTCTTCGGCCTATCATCAAATTCCTGTGTTCAAAGGTTCTCACAAATACACAGCCTTCATTACCCCAGAGGGTCTTTTTCAATACAAAAGACTGCCCTTTGGATTAGCCTCAGCACCTTCAGCATTCAACAAATGATGCATGCAGTTTTTGGGACTACGGATGGCATCACTTACTTTTTAGTGTATGGCAAAACCTTTGAGGAGCATTATACGTAAGTGACAGAAGTCTTAAGAAAACTCTGACAACATGGACTTACTATCTCTGCAGAGAAATGTCAGTTTTGCACACACGCGGTGACATACTTGGGGCACACAGTATCTCAGAGTGGCATATATCCCAAAACAGACTTGGTGAAAGCTATTCAGGAAGCACCAGAGCCACAGAACAAGGATGCAATTTGCTCATTTTTATGACTCTGAGAGTAACTCTAGATTTGTTACACAATTTGCCTCTAATGTTAAGAATGCAGCATTTAACTGGGATGCATCTTACAAGGCTAGTTTTCAGATTATGAAACTGGCCATTGTTGAAAGCCCTGCTCTCACGTCTTTTGACACCAGCAGGCACACTATTGTAACCACTGATGCTTCTGAATATGGTTTGGGTGCTTCTTTCCCCAGCAAAAAGGGGAAACCCAGTTGCCTTTGCTTCCAGTGTGCTTATTGCTTCAGAGAAGATGTATTTTGTCATTGAAAAAGAAGTTCTAGCATGTTTCTGGGTTGTGAGACACTTCAGGACATACATGTGGGGCAGAAAATTTACTTTACAATCTGACCATAAACTCCTATCTGCTTAATCTACTAACCGGGGATTAAGTCTAGCAACCCCAAGAATAGCCAAATAGACTTATGAACTTTGATTTCCTGGTGCAATATCTTCCAGGACTTTGAAATACAACTGCAGATAGTTTATCTTGACTTCCAGGCCAAGAGGAGATCCCTGATGACAAGGCGAAATAATTGCTCAAATAACTTCACCCACTCATTGAGTGATCACATTTTCTGAACTGAAAGCAGCCCTCAGTGTAATCAAGTGCATATTTAACTTAAGCCTTATATAACTAATGGACAACCATGCAAAAACAAGGCACCTGCCACACATGCATGAAGCAATTGAACTCTCTACTCAATGGGCTGGTGCAGAGGGCTGATTGTTTGGTGGTACGAACCTCCTTTCAAACAAAAGTGATCAAAATTGCCTACAAAGCAATTTGTACCTAATGGTGCAGCAGAGAAGTAACTTGCCTAGGAAACAAGGTTGCTGGTTCAAATCCACACTGGTATGTTTCCCAGACTATGGGAAACATCTATATTGGGCAGCAGCAATATAGGAAGATGCTGAAAAGCATCATTTCATACTGCGTGAGAGATGGCAATGGTAAACCCCTCCTGTATTCTCCCAAAGAAAACCACATGACTCTGTGGTCACCAGGAGTTGATACCAACTTGACGGCACAACAGCTATACTACAACAACCTTGGAAAGAGGCAGTCCATGAAAATTCTATTTGCTTATCTAACCACTCCTCATTCTACTTCAGGAAAATCTCTTTTATACTATTGAGAAGACACAAAGCTACCACCAAACCTTGCCAATGGCAGCAAGTGATAGGGCTTTCCAGTCCATCTCACCCTGAGGATGCAGAGATTCGTGATCAAATAAGGGAGAAGCAATGAAAAATATAAATTGTATGTAGATCAGAAATGGGGTGTAAAACAGCAATCATCTCAGGTGGGGGACTTTGTTAGAGTATGGTTGCCTCATAAAGCGAGAAAGGGATGTTCTCAAAATTCTGGAACAAAACAAATAATCAAAATCCAAGGAGATTCTGACATATTGCAAGATGGAAAGAAATTGAAAAGTTTGAGACTTTCTAGCATGAATACTATGAGACAAGAGAGAAGGGAGTCTGATCACAAGAGATGAACTGAAGAGGAATTTGATCTTGCCTCCAGTTTTCATGTTGCAGATGAGGCTGAAGAAAGTGATGGACAAACCTTGGTACCAGAAGAACAAACAACCCTGGTGTCAGAGAACACAAGGAGAAGTGTGCATGATAGGAGACCACCTATAAGACTTCAATACCTTGTCACTAAATTTTAAATCAATTCGATTTTTGGTTGTTATAAAGGGGATGGATGTGTTGTATTCTTTTGCAGTTTGTTTGGATATTTGTCCTAAGGGGTATCCTGTAGGAAGTGTGGGGGAGTATTCAATAGGGGAAGGGTAGGGAAGGAGAAAATGGAATTGTTGCTAAATAAACCTTTAGTTAAAGATACTTAAGATTTCCTTGTGAGTATGAGGGAAGCAGCTAAAAAACATCATGTCTAAAAGCAGGAAATGGAGAGCCTAGGTGAAATTTCAGGGACTAGGTCCTTTATTTTTAAAAGGAACTTCCAAAAGTCCAGAAGCAAATAACACACTAAAGTTCTGGGTATAGCAGAAGAACTGGGACTGAAATTATTCCATACAACTGCAAACCCACTGCACAATAATAGGATTTTGCTTTTGGAATATAATTCAGTAATTTCAGAGTTCAATAATTCCTATTAAAAGGGGCTTCGACAAATTCATGGTCGAAAGGTCTATTAATGGCTACTAGTCTGGTGGCTGTGGGCCATTTCCAGCCTCAGAAGCTCGATTCCTTTCAATACCAGTTGCAGAAGAACAACAGAAGGAGAGAGGCCACGTACATACCTCTTGCCTGTGGGCTCTGCAGAGGCATCTGGTGGGCCACTATGAACTGGTCCACATTTTGCCATCTTAAGTGGCCCAATCCACCCTTTTCCATGATAAGGTTGGCATTCCCTTTGTGGAGTACCCCACCTGCCATACTCATTGCAGTGGTGGAATCTTAAGGAGAACTTCCAATGCAGAAAGGAACTATCAGGCCAGTTTATATGAGAGGAGCTAATGCTTGGTATCATGGTCTTTTAAAATCAAACTTGGGGCCATCCTAAGAGGAAAACAAAGGCACCAAACAAATGTTCAATTCAAATAATGGAGTCAGCATACATCAAAATAAAATATCTTCCCATTAAGTCCAGGTTGTAGAAATTAACAAGTCCCCCCGCCCCACCCCAGATATTTAATTAAAAATTAAGGGGGAAAGTCTAAATAACCTTTTCATCATTACTGTTAGTACTTTACACCATTACAGAGTTTAACAGCCTAATGCTATGCATGGTGACTTGGAAGTAAGTCCCATTTGTTCAATAAGCCTTACTAACAAATAAGTATATATAGGATTGTAATCTAAAAATGATAAATTTTACTTTCCTTAAGATAGACTTAACATAGGTTGGTGATTGTGCAAGTCAACATGTTTACATCTTTCTACTTTGAGTTAAGTTTGCCTCCCAGTGTCATATCAGCCAGGAAGCAAGGCTGTTTACATAGCAATTACGAAATAGTTAATTAGTGATGGTTTTGATAATTAATATCAAATTCATCTGCTGCATTGCTCCATATGATGTATTCCATCAATGAACAAGCCTGTGTTTAAACCACTTCTTTGGTTTCTCATAGTAACTTTCAAAATACTCTCTCCAATATAGTTCTAGTTCATCTTTTTTTAATCACTTAAAGTGGTTGTTTCATCTCAATGGCTTTCTGGGGAAATTTACTTCATGATAAAATACATCTCTGGAGGCTCTACAGGCTTTTTGAAGTTCTCTCCCCCCCCCACCCCACTTCTAGTTTTAGTTAGACTTGATTCTTTCATATGTGATTAGCACCCTTGCTGTGCAGTGTACTAACTTTGAGGAGCTGGAGGCAAAACTGAGTAAGAACATTTTGCCTCTGACAGAGATTTTGCTCACTGCTGCAAATAGGAAGATGAAAAGAAAGCAGTTTGGTGATACTTCCCCTCCTTGTGCATCAAGCACTCTAACCCAAGAGTGTCAAACTGTGGCCCTCCAGCTACTGCTGGCCTACAGCTCCCATCTTCCCTGGCCACTGGGCACTGTGACTGGGGATGATGGGAATTGTAGGCCAGCAACAGCTGGAGGGCTGCAGTTTGACACCTCTGGTCTAGTGCCTTTGTCGCACAACCATGTGCGACATAACCATGTAGGAAATGTTTCCCCGTGGTATTCTCCAGTGCAATGATGATGGAATGTACATGAATATTGCAGCCTCATGGGTGAGTGAGTTGTGTGCATCTTTTCTAATTGACATCCTTCCTGGCAGTGGGATTCCAAACAGCTGAAAAGATCCACGTGATCAGCCTCACACATGGCATTGTGGTATTTGCACACACACTGGAAGCAAATCCTAATAATGCTCAGTATGTGTGCGTATGGAGCCTAGGCCAACATTGTGCTCTAGTCAATTACTGTTCTTTTCCCTTTTGAACTTTTATACTAGATTTTGCTGGACTGACCCATCTTTTCTGATCAATAGAGTGGTATTACTTACTTACTTACTTACTTATTTAAAATATCCCCCCCCGGTACACTACTGCTAGGGGTGGTTCACAATAAAATAAATACAATATACAATAAAAGTAATAAAATTAACCAAATTAAGTAAACAAGTTAAAAGTCAGGTTAAAAACCACAAACAGTATTTAGTTATTTAGTTATGTATTAATTTTTTCTTATATACCACCTCCTCCAAAGACTCTAGGCAGTGAACAACAGCAACACCAATAACAATTAATTTAAAATAAAATAAAATATTATTGTTGTTGTTGTTGTTGTTGTTATTGTTGTTAGGCAAACATCTGGCAAAACAGGTGGGTCTTAAGAAGGGCCTTAAAAATAGACAGGGAGGGGGCTGAATGAATTGGGGGAGGGAAGTGTTCCAAAGAAGAGGGGCGGCCACAGAGAAGGCACTCCTATGGGCCCAGGCACCACACACTACACCAGAGCCCGGTACACTAAAGAGGCCAAGCCGAGAAGACCTCACAGGCCGGGATACAACTGGCTGAGACAGGCGATTCTGGAGATATATAGGTGCTAATCCTGTAAGGGTTTATTTAAAGTATTAACTTTCAAATTAAAATTTATTTTAAAAGCTAAAAATTGAGAACTATAAGAACTAAAAACTAAAGAACCTACCAGATATAACCACAGATGGAGCATTAAAAAGCCTTTTAAAAATATGTGTTTTAAGTTGTTTTTAAAAAACACTAATGGGGGAAGCATGGCACAGCTCTTCAGGGAGGGTGTTCCAAAGCCGAGGGGCCACAACCGAAAAGGTCCTGTCTCTAGTCCCCGCCAACTGGATCTCTGTTAGCGGCGGGGCCATGAGCAGGGCCTGAGATGATGAACAGAAGGCCCTGGCAGGTTCATATGGACGAATGAGGTCCAATAGGTACACTGGCCCCAAGCCATGTAGAGCTTTATAGGTCAAGACCAGCACCTTGAATTTAGTCTGAAAGCAAACTGGTAACCAACAAAGTGACTTGCGCCCACTAGCATCCTTGCAGCAGCATTCTGGACCAGCATTCTGAACAGTCTTCAAGGGCAGCCCTACATAGAGCACATTGCAGTAGTTCAATGTGGATGTTACCAACGCACGAGTGACTGAGGTCAGGTCAGTCATCATTTCCTAGGGAATTCAAATTGCAGCAGTGGAAGGCAGTTCAGAAATGAATGTTGACCTTAATCTTGCTTTGTGTCAGGGGTGTGGTGGGGTGTGGGGGGCATGTCTTATTGGGGAGCAGACAGATAAGTGTCAAAGGGACCAGAGTTAGCAGGCATAGTCAAGACAGACTGGGATCAAATGCTGGATTAGATGGACATGGATCAAGGATGGGCAACTGGTCAAGACAGGCCACAGCCCAGCTATTACTTTGCTGAGTGACATTGGTCAGAATGAGGAACCAAGCCTGGACTAACTGTGCTGGGGCCAACCAGGCCCCTATTGGTTCTGAGGTCACTGGACTAAAGAGCTACAGTAACAGCGGTGACTATTTTATGGGTGGTACAGCGTGGGAGATGGCAATGGTAAACCCCTTCTGTATTCTACCAAAGATAACCACAGGGCTCTGTGGTCGCCAGGAGTCGACACCAACATGACGGCACACTTTACCTTTACAGCAGAGAGCAGGCCAATAATTCTCTCTTCCAGAGAGATGCTGTGGTGAAGCAGAAGTAATCCCTGCCGGGGCCCCAGTTCAAGGCCCCAGCAGCTTAGAATAAGGAATATTTTGGATAGGCTCGAGTTTACTGCATTCTCTTGTTCCCAACAACTCCCAGACTCTTTGGCCTTCATCAAGACACTGCCTCAAAAACTGACAACTCTTAGGCATACACAAATGTTTTCATATTCCCATAAGCCGTTGGTTTTGATATGCTCAAGCCTATGGAAGCTTCATTCATTCATTCATTCATTCATTCATACATACATTCCGTATTCATTCTATATCCCAAAGGGCCTGAGTGGTCTGCACAAATATTTCAAATTTGCATTTAAGAAGAATTAAACCCTCAAGAAATAGCCTTCCTCTTGCTGGTAATATAGCTCAGAAGCAGAGGCTCTGTGTCAGGGGTTGTTGTTTTCAACAGCCTTCCTTCCTATAGATATCAGCTGTCTCAAGAATGTTCTGCCCCCTACTTCTACAGCCACCAGGCAACAGATTGTAGCTACAGAGTTCTATCTGGAAGGGATATGAAGAATGATAACAGTAACTGCTGGCAAGTGGTCACCACTCACTCAAGCATTTGAGTGTAGCTGTGAGGTGGCAACCGCTTTAAAATATCCTGATAGATCCTGAATGTTTTAGAGTACCTTCAGGGAATGGGCTGGCCCCAGCCTTCCGACGACTAGATGCATAAATTGGCTTCTTTTGGAGATTTTGGCAAGCTGAGAAGCAATACTGAGACTTCTAAAAGGCATCTCCCTGGCTCTTTCCCAGATGCAGGTTGGAGGCTCAGCAAAACAAATGAAATTCATTTTTCTGTTTGCCAGACATCCAATGGAGAATCGACAAACTTGAGATGCTTTAAAAAAAAATCTATAAAGTATGATGGAACAAAATAGAAACCGTTCTCTCATAACAGAATTGCTGTCAGCATTAAGCAACTATTTCAACTTGGTGAACAGTAAAACGAACATCTATTCACACTGAATAGCACGGAAGAGTGGATTCACACAACCAGGTAACAGAGGAAGATTTCATTGTCCACATGATAAATCATGTCTTTCTAGAAGTTGCATGTGTGTGGGATGCACTCTCACCAAGCTGTAAGCTTCCATGATTCTTTCTTATATCCACTGTGACACACAAGGGCATTCAAACAACAACATATACACAGAGGCAATGTCATTGGAAAGCTAAGATTGAACCACTAGGCCACAGTTAGGCAACCTTTGTAGCTAGGGATGATGCTGTCATCCCCAGCTCCTGTTGTAGTTCCACAACAGCAGAAGTGTCAAAGATGTGTACAACAGATGTTGTAGTTCAACAACAGCTGGAGTGTCAAAGGTTGCCTATCACTGTACCAGTAATGCTATCTCTACTCCAAGAAGTAAGAGTATGCCCTCCAGGCAAATATGGTCATCCAACTGCTGCCTAAGAGATTTTTCAGCCTAAGAACCTGTACCATTATGTGTACCTTCGCCATGGAACTATAGACAGATTAATTTCAATCAGAAACAATCCTGTATCTAAAACAAGCTATCTAACAATCTTGAGGAGAACATGAGCAGAAATAAAATCAACATGTTAATAATCATTTCCTGCATACATGGGTGACATTCTGGCACAGGGTGAAATGTGCTAAATCCATTGACCTTAGTGGGCATAAGTGTGCCTAACCCTGTGCTAGTTTGTGGCCTTGCTTGCTACAGTAATTGGACTCAGTCTTGGAAACAGATGAGACAGTTTCATTAAAGGATAATCAGGGCACCACTACTGGCCCCATCACAAATTGAGACAAGACTACTACCTGAGGGGGTCAATATCACCCAAAGCTGCCATTCCAGAAGGGATCCAACTTCGACTATGAGATTGGTATATTAAATGACACCCCCCCCCAACCCTGGACTTGTACCCTGATTATAGCCCAGGCAAAGCACTGGTAATGAAGTTTTGTCTGTGAACTAGTTCAAAGACCCACTATGGAACATGAAAGCTTGGGTTTAAATAAAGAAAATGGAATGGTTTCCTTCCTTTAAAAAACAATGTTGTGGGATTTCTCCTGTCAGTTTCCTAGGGCTTTCTACAATTTCTGTTAGTACCCAGAGGTCCTTTTGTGTCGCTCCCAACACCGATGAACCTGTCTCCTTCCATTGTTCCTTTCCCCCCCTTCCATTTCGGCAGCACTGTGATGATTGTTCCAGTAAAGCAACCATGTAAGTCTGTTTCAGTGAAAAGAGAGACCCCTGTGGCACATCTGTCATAGACTATAGCCTACTTGAACCAGACAAGCTGATTTTTCAATCTGTTCCCTTGCAACTGATAATAGGCAAGGTTCTTCTGTACTTGAAGCAATGATATAGTTTCAGGTTAAGGAGGGACAGGGGCACTGGGGTTATCTATCCAGGGTGAAGTGACCACCTCAGGTGCAGGTACAAGGATTGGGCAGGGAGGGAGGAGGATGGCAGCAAGTGCTGGCTCCCCACCACTATGGGACCCTTCCAGTGTTCCTGCTAAGACATATATGCTATGCACACACACAAGTTTTCTTTATGTCCGCTCAGTTAATTTTAGATCCCGCTCAGGCTGAATCAGGAAGGCCTCACACTGAGGTGAGGCCTGAGGTGAGTTACCAGTTGCAAGGGAGTAACAGCAAGAGAGAGGGCATGCCCTCAACTCCTGCCTGTGGCTTCCAGCAGCATCTGGTGGGCCACTGTGCGAAACAGGATGCTGGACTGGATGGGCCTTGGGCCTGATCCAGCAGGGCTGTTCTTATGTTCTGAAAGCATGTGCGCACATACTGCCTTGATACTGCCACCCAGAACAAAACTCATTCCACACACAGATGGAAGAAAATTAAGAGAACACTGGTTCTGTCCTATGGGCCTGCGTGGTGCCTGACACAACTGTCCTTCCTCACCTCACTGGATCTGCTGCTCCTTTGCCTTGATGGGGTACACCTTTCCCCTGTTCTCACCCTCACATGCAAGCTAGGAACATCTTTGTCAGCAATATGGCCTGAGAACGAAACAGACAGACAGACAAGACAGACAGAGAGCATATTTACCCAAATCCAAGATAAGGCTCCCTGCCCAGTTCTTTCCTATTAACTACGACAGGGTCATCTTAAATCCAGAGTCATCTTTCTTTTGGGTAAATACAGGCAGAGTCTGTATTTAACCTCTAGCCTGTATTTAACCTCTATCTTTTAAGGCATCGTCTTAAATGAGGGGGCATCGTCTTAAAATATCTTTTAAGGCATCGTCTCATCTGTTCGGGTAAATATGGTATTGTCCTTTGCCTCAGGCATCAAAATGTCTTGGACCAAGCCTGAGGAGGAATAAGAGATCATTGTGTTGCAATGCTTTGTGTTTCACTGCATTGCCTTGCCTGCCAGTGCAATCATTGCTGGAAGACAGGAATGACAGGCATTGCCTGATTGTCTCAGCAAAAAGTAACATATTCTTCCCTCCCAGGCATTCAGCATAGGCTTTCATTAATCCACTCCTCTGCTGAAATAAAAATTAGTGTGCTTTCAATGTGGACACAAAAATTGTTGTAAGCCACAACACAGCCCCCTATTTTGGCTTAGTTCTAACTGGGATTAATTGGATGGTGCCCCTGTTATTCAATGTTCCCATCTTTTCCTCCACTTTCATTCAGAGATGCCACCCCCACTTTCCTTTGTTCTTGAACAAAATTAAAATATTTGTCATTACTGCACCCAGTGTTATTAAGTTCCACAGATCAATTGCGTGTTGCACAAAAAACAAGCAAACACAAGCCACAGTGCCTTTCGTTTGTTTCAGATCAATTCCAGATCCCACAAAGGCTTGAAAAACCATTCATGATTTTCTTTTAATTCTGTATTACATTTGAAGATATGGGCATTTAAAAACGCAAAATAAATGGGGCCATGGAATCTGTTTCATTTGCAAACATTATATATATATATATATATATAGAGAGAGAGAGAGAGAGAGAGAGAGAGAGAGAGAGAGAGAGAGAGAGAGAGAGAAGGAGAGGCTCTTTCAATAAGAAAGAAGCTCCTTTTAAGTTTTTGGAAACAGTCTAGAATTTGATCAAATTACAGATTCAACTTTCAGTGTAAGCATTTCCCCAATACTAAAAATGCCTCTAGAATTCAGTGCAGGTTATCTAAAGATAACAAAATCCAGGAAATTGCACTTTCGTTCATGAAAATAAAATGGCTAGTGATGGGATGGTAGAACTGCTAGTAAACTAGTTTAAATATGTGGAGTAAATATGCCTGGCTTTTTTTCACACAGTAGGATTTACCACGTGTTCGAAGTTGCTCCAAAAATCCAACACAAAAGGTGGATTTTTTTTAACCCCAGATATAAATTGGGCTACACTTTAATGCACAATGAAAAACCCTAATTGTGTGTGAAGTACTCCCTGATAGCTCGCAGAAACTTCGGGGTAAATCTGACCAGTATGTGAAAACACATCCTCCATTCCAGAGGAGATGTGAGCTAAAAATAGGAGGTGCGTGAATATTTTTTTCAATTTGATTTGTACCCAAATTGAATCACCCCCAATTTGTTTTGGGTTTGAATCTCCCCCCCCATCACCCCAGATTCGATTTGTACCTGAATTTTCCTAATCCAAATCCAAATAGATTCAGGGCAAAAAAGGGGTTCTGGGGGCAAAAGAGTAGGGTGGGTGGTAGTGCCCAATTGATGGAAGCTACCATCCAAATTTCAAAGAAATTGGGCAAAGGAGTGATTTTTTTAAAAAATAATAGTTGACGCATCTTTATGCTTTTCTCCATAGGGAATAATGGGGATTTCAGCAGCCTTATAGCTCTACATGGGGGGGCACCAGGGTGGCCCAGAGTGGGTTGTGGTGGGTGGTAGTGGAAGGAAGCTACCACCCATATTTCAAAGAAATTGGGCAATGGGGTGATTCATAAAGGATTTTTGAAGTTCGCGTGTCTTTAAGCTTTTCCCCATAGGGAATAAGCACCAGGGTGGCCCAGAACAGGTTGTGGTGTAGTGTACATTGGGTACCAACCACCCCCAGAACAACAAGCCCCTGGGGCAATGGGTTTTGTTGTTTTCAATGTCTGAGGTATTCTGAGAGGAAATGACTCTTGTAGGAAATGACTCTCATTTCTCATTTGTGAAACTGCTTTGTTTTTCCCCCTTTTCCTTAAAAATATGTGTAAAACTGATTAATAAAAATTAAATTTTAAAAAAATCCTGGATACATTTTCCTCCAGTCCAGTAAAAGACAAGGCAAAGTATGGGTGTGTGGAGCATAATTTGTAAGCAAGCATAATATGTGATATTTTATAAAGTCCATTGCTGTGGGAATCTTCCATGCCTTTTAGAGCAGAAGCAAAAATTGTAAGGGCTTTAACAACTTTCATTTTTAACCAAAGTGTTCTTTTTAAAAATTGCATATGTATTAACTTTTATGTAGCTGTGTTATGTGCGATATCTTAAACTCTGTTTTAAGTTGCCCTGTGGATTAAGAGTGGATGGAAATGTGGGAAACAAATATTTTAGAGAAGAAAATATGATCATCTAGGTATGCAGCAGTCATGACAAGACTCAAATCCACATTGGCTTCCAGCGACTCTATAGCAAGCTGATCATGTGCATCCAGCATCAGGTGCAGGTTTTGGCTTTTAACACCTATTTGCTATACAAACATCTTTTTGTGCATTTGCCGTGGCATGCCTACACAGATCCTGAGTGAACAGGGTCGACTTCTAATAGACTAAAGTGACTGAACAAGGTTTCCCTATAGCCAACACACATCCATCTGCTCCTATGAGTAGGCCCTTATTTTATTAAAAAGCTTTCTTTCAGAAGATTAGGTCATGTGCTAGAAGATATAATTATGCAAAATAAAATACAACACATTTTACAAGAACATTGGAATTCCTTGACATTTTGAACAGCAATCATTGTTTACAGCCTATAGTAACACAAATTGCATCTTTATATTTCCTATAAAGCTATGTATAGATTTATAAGATAAACACATATCTCCTGCATAATTTATATTTTTTGTATAATTATGGGAATCTGCCATAAGAAATTCTAAAGGGTATGCTTTTCATTTTCTTTTGGTGCAATTTGAAGCAGTGACTTAATTATGGAAAGCGCTAAGTATTGATACATTTTACATCCAAGGACAAGTTGTCACTTCAGGTTGTACATGAACGTGGTCTGATAACATAGCATGGCAATGAAAATTTGGATTGTAAATACTTGAATACAAGTAAATACAAAGCAAAAGGGCTTAGATTTTTTTTTTAAAGGGAGCTTAAGATTTATAGGGCACAATTACAAACATGGGGAAAAATCATTACAGAGCTATATAAAAGTGGGTCTTAATAAATAGTAATAAATAGTAAAATTATATTTCTAGGCTTGCATTTATTTTGACCTACATTTCTACTAGGAGAAATGAGAGAACGTAATGATACTCTAGTATATTTTTAGTTCTATATGTTGTTTTCTTATTGAAATTATGGAAGCAAGTGAAATCCTAGTGTCTGAGAAGCCAATTTAATGTAAAATATTAATGTTGATGTCCCAATTCCAGCTCTTATTGAACTCAACTAGTCACACAATAACTAGTGGCTCCAGATGGGGATGTGCATCCCTATTCACATCAAAATATGCATCATGTCAGTTGATTAAGGCTTGGATGAGCACCGCGATGTTGACGTCTATTCAGATGTGCTTCCGTATCTGCACTGACAGCACTTACAGAAGCCTGCTTGTCTGCATGGATCTCTCCCTATATTAAGTTTGATCATTTCAGGGCTTTATAGAATATTCCATTTTACTCTCAAGAGATATGAACTTCATATGAGAATTATATAATGAACTCTAGGAAGAAGCATTTTATAAACAACTACACAGAACTCATCTCAACAGTTATTGCCCTATTCAGACATTGAGCCGGGTCTCACGATCAGTTTTTATCACAACCCTCCGGTTTTGGAGGGTGCGCAGGGAGAGCAGGCTAAGCCGGTTCTCCCCGCACATGAACAGGGAGGGAGCCCTGGGCGGACGGATCAGCCGCCCACACGATTGCCAGCTCCATGACGGAGCCGGCGGGCAGGGGCGTAACGATAGGGGGGGCAGGCAGGGCACGTGCCCTGGGCGCCACCCTGGCGGGCCACGTGGGGGGCGCCAAAAAGTGGCTCCCCCCGCCCCCCTGGATCGCACGCTGAATGTGGCAGCGGGCGGGCGGCAGCGATTTGGCGGTGGCGGGTCGCCCGCGGCCCGCCAAGTGTGGCGGTGGCTGGTGGCTGGCGTGGCGGCGATGGGCTGTAGCGCGGCCCGAGCGGCGGCGTCGGATCGCCCGCTGAGGACAGAGTGCAGGCAGAGCGACGCCGAGCCTGCCTCCTGGCCTGGTGTCGCTTCCCAACTGCACAGGCGTGCCTGCGCAGTTCATTCTGTGAACTGCGCAGGCGCACCTGCGCAGTTGGGAAGCGACACCGGGCCAGGAGGCAGGCTTGGCGTCACTCTGCCTGCACTCCGTCCTCCTCGGCGGGCAATCCGCCGCCGCCGCTCGGGCCGCGCTACAGCCCATCGCCGCCACGCCCACCACCGCCGCACTCGGCGGGCTGCGGGCTACCCGCCGCCGCCCGCCACCCTCCAAATCGCCACCGCCCGCCCGCCGCCACACTCGGCGGGCGACCCGATGCCACTGCCGAATCGCTGCCACCGCTGGCGATCTGCCGCCTGGAGGGCACCGCCGCGCCCTCACAGGTATGTGGGGGCTGGGGGCGCCATTTTAGGGCCAGAGCTTGCCCTGGGTGCCGTTTCCCCCTGATACGCCACTGCCAGTGGGGGCTGGGGAGCTTGGGCCGTGCGGCTTTTCGCCTCCCCTCCAGGGGTCTACTTATGAGTAACCATGGCGCGGAGCCACACCACGGCTACTCACGATCTGTAAAACCAGGTTTGCGGAGCACTCACTCCGCAAACCTGGTTTTAGAGCAGGGGTACTTAGGCGGGTTACCCGCCTAGGAACCACTGGGCTCGCAGCCGAGCCCGCTGGTTCACACGATGGGGCAAAATCGGGCTAGCCTCTGCTAGCCCAATTTCGCCCCATCATGTGAATAGCCTCATTATGTTTTACATGCATTCTGGTGTCTATACACTTGTACATGTTATTGTCTGAATGACTGTACATGCATTCATTTTAAAAGTAAATTTAGTTACATCCTCACTCAAAAGCAGGATACAGAGGAGTGGTACATTCATGCCTTTAACATAACATGAATAAATATGTGGCCCTATTCAGATATTATTGACAAAGAGGTGATATGCAAGTAAAGTTTCCCAAAGCGCACCAGAAGTCCTGCCCTGGCATGTCACTAACTCTCCCGCACACACACTGTTCACAGTTACAGTGTTTGTCTGCAGAAGCACTGTAAGTGTGATGGTGGACGCTTCTGGATGGACAGGCTTTGGTGCACCAGTCTGCCTTTCACAGAAGCACACGTAACGTTTACAGTGCCTCTTCAAAAAAACGCTAACTGTGAGCAACATGGGCATGTGTGTGACTAAGTGAATAATGGATGGACCAGGGCAGGTCTTCTAGTGCACTTTGGGATGCTTGTACACATGTACAACCCCCTTATTAATAGTGTCTGAATAGGCCTATCTCAAACACAAAGCAGATTCTTGGTTGCTATATAAGTTCTTCATAGGAATCCACTGAGAGAACCATCAAAGAGGCCAAATACTTTAAAAAATCCTTTAAAATATCAACCATACACCCCACCAGCTTGGGGTTTGAAGGGGGAACTCTTGACCAATGTATCTTATCCCCAAAGCCACTTTGGAGTACCTGGGCATGCCCAAGGGGGGGAAATGGGCCAGTTGAGCCACCTTTAATCCCCATTATTCCCTATGGCATAAATGGTAAAACTTGAAAAATCTTTTTAAAATCATTAAAAGAAATCACACGAGTGCCCAATTGCTTTGGGGGTTGGTGGTAGCTGGCACCCACAGGTGCCTACGATCCAACCCAGTTTAGTGCCCCTATGTGCTCTGCATAGGGAGTAATGGGCCAGTTCGAGTCCCCATTATACACTATGTAGAATCTTTCAGAACCAGTTCGAGTTAGGTTTGAACTCGAACCAAACCAAGGGGGGGGGGCGGGTTCCTAATGAATCCAAACCTGAAGCTGGGTGCCTGTTTTGAGTTCAGCACAAATTCAAACTGAACCACTCCAACTGGTTTTGTGCACACCCCTACCAGACACATCTGCATTAGCTACTTCAGTAACTGTGGTTTCTGAATCTAAGTTGGCCCAAATACAATAGATGTAATCCATAAAGAACCATTTGAAATGTCACAATGGGTATTTGATGGTTCCAAATTCTAATTCAAGGGACGAGGGGCATGTACTAGTACTCTCACAAACCTGAACAACTCTGCTGTATGTGAGCTTCTGGATGCAATACAGGCAGAAAAGAATCACTTCTTATTGCCTGAGCATAGATCTTCAAATGTGCTTTATGTTGTAATCTGTCAGATTTCAGTTGTCTACCTTGCTGTTTCAGCCCTCGTAGTAGGGGTGTGCATTTTGGAATTTTCTTGTTTCGATTTGTATCCTAATTGAAACACCCCCGTTTTGTTTTGTACCCAAATTTTCTGAATCCGAATCAGCCCTGTTTTGTTTTGTAGCCAAATTTTCCAAATCCGAATCGATTTGGATTTTTAAAAAGGGTACCAGGGCAAAAAGAGTGGGTGGTGGTGGTAGCGTCCAATGGGTGGAATCTAGCAGCCAAATTTCAAAGGAATTAGGCAAAGGGATGATTTTTTGTGAATTTTTTAAGTTTACACATCTTTAAGAATTTTCCCATAGGGAATAATGGAGATCCTAGCAAATGCATCGCTTCAAATCGAGGGGAAAGGGATGACCCAGAGCAGAGTGTGGTGGGTGGTAGTGCCCAATGGGGGCAAGGAAACTTCCAGAATTATTTCAAAGAAATTGGGCAAAGTGTTGATCTTTTGTGATTTGATGAAGTTTACGTGTCTAAGATTTCTCCCATCGGGAATAATGGAGGTTTAGGTTTCAGCAACCCCATAATTCCACTTGGGGGGAACTGGGGTTGCCCAGAGTGATAGGTTGTGTAGTGCACATACGGTGCCAACCACCCCCATACCCACAAGCCCGTGGGATACTGGGTTTTGTTGTTTCTGAGGTGTTAATTGTAGATTCTCTGGTAGCATATGAGATTTTCAGTGAAAAACAAGAATCCACTCTCATATGCTACCAGAGATTCTACACTCAGAACACCACAGAATCAACAGAACCCAGCACCCCATGGGTTAGCAATCCTTCCCCTGGCCAATGTGGGGTCAGTAAAGAGTGGAAGAAGTAAAAGAGCCAATGCGGAACAAGGAGGGAATTGTCAGCAGGTCAGCCCATGATTTAGGTCACCGATCAGAAGGCTGGAAGGGTGGGAAATTCAAAGAGATGTCAAACACAAAATGGAGACTGACTCAGAGATCACCACAAAATGGAGGTCCGAAACAACAAAACGTTTTGTAGCCGAAACAGGGACGTTTTGTTTTGTATACAAAACCTTTGGATCTGGAAAATGGGTGTTTTGTTTTGTCTACAAAAAACCCGAAACAGGCTGTTTTGGGTACAAAACGTTTTGTATCCGAAACATTTCACACATCCCTACCTCATAGTTCATTCAGATACCAAGGGGCCAATTTTGAAGTGGGCCAGAGATGACATGACACTTTGGAGCAATCATATCTACTGCCAGGGCATTCTCCACCAGGGCATCAACAGAATCACTGGCAGAGCCAGCACTAAATCCTTCCCAAGACTTCTTGGAATCCTATTGGATCCAATAACCTTCTTGAGCAGACCATCCTTATAGTCTCTCATCCTGTGAAGGCAGGATGTCCAACCTTAGCCAGATAGTGCTCTGTCCATGACACTTGGGAAATCACAGGAGTCCATAGAACACCACCCTGATCAGAATAAAAGACCAGATCAAATGTGTGACCAGCAATGTGCATCAGTCCCTAGACTGCTTGGGACAGGCCTGTAGTTGTCAGGGCCACTATTAATCCCTGAGCCACCTCAGACAATTAATTGCTTTAATTAATTGCTTTTACTCTGTTTTATTTGTTGTGTTTTAAATTGTGTACACCACCTAGGGATACACAGATCAGGGGGTATAATAAACAAACTAACAAATAAAAGCTCCAAAGTACTAATGTGTTGTTGTTGTTGTTTATTATAGGATATATTATGTATTTGAAGATTAATATTTGAAAACATAACAAGCATTAAAATATGTAATGTTAGAAGCTTGGATCCAAAAGATGACCCTCTGCTGGCAGAAAGGCTTTCCTGCTCACATGATGATTGTTTTTTAATTTTTTAAAATGTTTTTTGACATTCTGTATTTTACAATACCTTTCCTAGTCCCCACCCACCCCGCCCCTGAGCCCAGCTCTCCCTTCCCCTCTCAGCACTGGTTGGGGGGAGAAGAGGAACAAAAGGAGAGAAGGAAAGAGAAAGAGGGAGAAAGATAGCAGAAGGGGAGGGAGGGAAGAGGCGAAGAGATACTCACCATTGCACTAGTAGGTGTGGGGAGATCAGAGGGGTTTCTATTCGAAGAATAGTTCAAGGATGTTGTCCCAGATTTCTGACCATTTATCCGATTTATTTACTTTTAAGAGAGGGCCTATTTATCATGTGCTGCCAGCTCCAGCCCGTCCTGCACCCAGTCCTCACACCTAGAGGGACTGGGAGATTTCCACTGCCGCAATATTAACCTCTTGGCTACCAGCAAGCTCAGCCATAGCCATTGTTTAGAACTGGATTTTAGTCCCCAGTCGGATGGGATAAACCCCAGCACTACATGCAGGTCCTTCAGTGCAAGGGATGAGTCCAGCACTAATGTGTTTTAAAAGTTGCACTCAGTGCAACCAGGAATGAACCAACTATACTTCTTTTTACTTTATCCTAAACAAGAACCAGATATATTCTGCATGTTTAGCGCTAACAGTCTAATCCTATATAGTCAGTCCCATTGACTTACACCTAGATAATATGCATAGGACTATTGTCTTGCTTTCGTGGGAGTTGCTTTTCTCCAAGAGTTTAGTTAAGAGGATATAGAAGGGCCAAAGAATGAATGACATACTACTGTCATCTTCAGTGTCATACACATTACTTAGTAAGTATTTGGTACCAGTGTTCCCTCTAACAGGGATTCCCAGATGTTGTTGACTCCCAGAATCCCCAAGCAAAAGCCATTGCAGCTGAGGATTCTGGGAGTTGTAGTCAACAACATGTGGGAATCCCTATTAGAGGGAACACTGATTGGTACTAACAGAAAAAGAATAATATGAATATTGTAATTCTTCATATTAGGAAATGGCTTCTTAACATGTTTGTTTGCACCCCAGACTTGGGAGATTTTCAGTTTGTAGCACTCCACCCAGCCCCATGTATAATTCCCTCTCCCCCCGCCCACTTAAAATCAATCAAAGTAACTGAATGACTTGGTTTCCTGTAGATAATATATTGTCATGGAAGTATAACTTTTATTTGCTGTGTCCTGCTCAATATGGAGTCATCATTTATCATATTCATTATACACATGTGAAGTTTTAGTGCTGATTTTCTTTCCATTTATCTGTTTCATCCATATTGTCTCCTCCTTTATTGATTCATTTGTCTCTTTGATTTTTCCCCTCTTTTTCATGTGGTAAGAGAGAAACTACTGTGGGTAGAAATAACTTGATAACATAACCTTGGGAAAGGTAACTTTCTGAAATTATTTTTTCAAGGCTATTTTTGTTTAACCTGACACGACTTTAAATTTCTGTAATAATCAAAAAGTGGAGAGGAAAAACCACTAATCCTGCAGATCTTGTTACTGAAGAGTGTGGTTGCCCTGCCAGTTTCTATCCAGCTATCTTTTCAACACATGCTGTTATCCTTGCTTTGGCCAGCAAAGTTTCAGTTATCTCTTATTCAGCAGGAATGGCTAAATGTCAGCCTGGCTCTAATTCTCAAACACTTGCAAAATATAAAATCTCGGGGCTGAGATACAAATACTAACGAGGCAGAAAATGTTGCTCATTTTCTGGAGGGTGTCGCTCAGTGACACTGCTTAATTGCACAAATTTTGCATGCAGATGAGCTCAGTTTCAATCCCCGGCATGTCCAGGTAGAGCTGGGATTGGCCCCTGTCTGAAAGCCTGGAATGCAGCTTCCAGACTATACTGACCTAGATGGTCCTATGATCTGATTCAGACAGCTTCACAAGTTCATATAACATCTCTCTCCACCATCATCTCTGCTTTCTGCTCTCTTCCATCTCACTGTAGGTCATCGATAATTCTAGAGAAGGTCCACTTCAGAAATGACAGCTTAGTTGAGACTGAGACTGGTAAGCAAGGGATGGGTTGAAAATAAAGTATATAATTTTATAAAAGCAAAGTACATATTATTATTATTATTACATTTATATTCCGCTCTTCCTCCAAGGAGCCCAGAGCGCTGTACTACATACTTGAGTTTCTCTTTCACAACAACCCTGTGAAGTAGGCTAGGCTGAGAGAGAAGTGACTGGCCCAGAGTCACCCAGCTAGTATTATGGCTGAATGGGGATTTGAACTCGGGTCTCCCCGGTGCTAGTCCAGCACTCTAACCACTACACCACGCTGGCTCTCATAATAAAGTACATAATAAAGTACTACATAATAAAGTACGAAATTTTGCATCAAGAAAGAGATGCAAAATTAATTGGAAACCAGGTTGAAATTAACACATGCATGGGTCATCACACTTTCATTTTAATTTCTATACTTTCATGCAGAAACATCTTAACACATTCATCTCTTGATAATCATGTGAGGAAAGCTGTTCGTATTTCCATTTTTAGAATGAATACCTTGAGATTCTAAAATGGAAGGCCAAATCATATATACAGAATATTATTGGATAAGTAAGACTGAGGCTAGAAGGTCATCGTCTTAATTTTTCGCTTAGCCTCCAAAAGAGACTTTATCTCATGGATGTATGCAAGCTAGTGTAATTTCCCTCTCCCCAGTGGAAATACACTCTTTTATTCGTTTCAGTCATAATAACTGATATACTCTGTAGTTTCAACTTTTTCTTAAGTGTTATTTTTCCACATCATAGAAGTGCCATGCAATATTTCAGTAGATTATCTCCCTGGAAAGAAGCGAGAGAGTTGGAAATGAGAAAGGAATGGCAGGTCAAGGCTGAAGTAAATTAACAGAGCACTAGGAAGCTTGCCTAGTTCATAGGTGAGTTTTTCCTTTTTTTTTTTTTGCTCACTGATTGGTTTCTGACTTGCACTAAATATTAAATGCAGTGTGAGTGTGGATATCTCTGAAAATAGACTTTGCCTGGGTTATTTAAAGCTGCATAGGATTTCCTAAGAACCTCTTCTGTTTGATTTTTCATAAATATTTTTGCAACAAGCCCTCTGGTTTTCTCACAGTGACTTACTATTAGCCATTTCATTTAATGCAGCATGACTTTTTCCTAGAACAGTGTGAAGTTGTTTTTTGTTCTTTAGGCTCAGTATTTCAAAGCTAGTTTAGGCTTCCCTGGAGTTTCATGCCATATTATTCTTGTCTTTTAAGAGTTCCATCTCAGTTGAAAAGCACATTTTATATCTTTCTTTAACAGTGTACTGAATGGTATTCCCCTCACCTCTCTAACCACAAGCTTGATTTTCTTAGGTTAATTTAATACCTCAGCAGCTAGAAATAGCCTTATCAATTTCTTACACATTCTGCTTTTTTTAAATCGTTACTCATTATCTGTCTTATTGTTTTACCTAAGATTAGTACAGCACATTCCCAGTGCATTTCCACAGGGTGCCTTATTTATGTTGATGTGTGAAAACCTCCTACCCTCCCTCCCCTGATTTTACATGTCTGGCTGATGGTTGCTTCCTCACTGCTTTGAATGGCATATTGTAATATTGTGTTAGTCATTTTCTCATAGTGGATTATCTGTTTAGTCATCATTTCCTCTAGAGGTTTCTTTCCCACCCCCACCCCCACCAGCCTTTCTTGAAGTAGTTCCAAGTTTTCTACCAGTTTATATGCACAGATTCATAATGCTATTCTAGACTTGATCTTTCCGAAAGGCTGCTAAATGTTAAGATACAGACATACATATTTATTCCATAACTCTTCAAGTGTCAAGTTCTACATAATTGGCTTAAACAAGGTGACTTTTAAAGTTTTGCTGTCTTGCAACTATTTTCTTCAGGCCTCTTGAATCTATATACACCTTACAAATGACCTCTCATTTTTAGCAATATTTTGTTGCTACTTTTCATTACTTGCTATGCTGTTTTGCTGACTCTTAATGCTATGCTTCTTGCACATATCTGGGTTTTTATTCTTTGCTGTCTTGCTTTGGAGATGCCACTCATGTTTTTTTTTTCCTTCCCCATGTAGCTTATTTCCACATTTCCATCATTTGTTTCTCATTGTTTACATTTTTGTTCCACAATTTTCTGCCGAAATTATACCTCGAACCCAGTCTTTGCCATTATTGTTTATCAAGGGGATGTGATGGCAGAACACATCCTCTTTCATCTCACAAAGGTTTATTGTCATTCTGAACATTAAGGAATGAGTCCAGGGGTCAGACGACAGGTGCAAACGCTCTGCTTATCTTTTGGAAAATACTGAACCATGACATGTCACAGTGTCACGGAGACCCACTCTCAAACACTGTGAAGTGCTCAAATGGGAAAAACTCACCTTTGATGGGAGTCCATCCAGTGTTCCCTCTAACAGGGATTCCCAGCTGTTGTTCACTACAACTCCCAGCGTCCCCTGCTGCAATGGCCTTTGGATGGGGATTATGGGAGTTGTAGTCAACAACTTCTGTGGATCCCCGTTAGAAGGAACCCTGGCCCCTCCTCTTCTGTTCAACTCTTATGAATGAGGATAAAGCTAGATATGGAACCAAAATATCATTTACCCAGGTTGTTGTTTTTTTAGTGCAGTCACCAGGGGCCCAATCTGAATCAGGAACAAAGCTGGATTGGAACTTCCCCTACACTGAATATCACTGCCTGAGGTGCTTCTTTGATCTTCCTTGATCCTAAGCTGAAGCATTGGACTTAAGAGCACTGGACTGGTGCATACTTCCCCACTTATGGAACTGGGCTTGAAGGCAGTGCATCATCCAAGTGAACTAGGAGCACTGCTCCAATGCCTCCTCTTCATGTCTGAAATGGGTTGAGGGTACTTGCTGTGCCCCACCTCCTGGAACTCAGAGCCAGTCCAGCATCTTGCTGCTTCCTTGCCTCCCTCTTTGGTGAACACCATTGGATAGGACCTTTGGGGCTTCTTCTATGAGAACCACCCTCTTGGCATCATTCTCAAAACAATAGACTTGAGAAAAGGAATCAGTTCACTTCCAACTCATTCTCTTCCTCTTTTCCTCTTCACAGTGGGAAACTTTCCACTTTTACAGCCAGCTGTGCGGCCACTCAAACTGCTTGCCTCTCCCCATCCTCTTGCCTTGGGAGCTGCACCACTCTCAAAAACTCTCCAGTTTTTGCATTGTGCTTGTAAAAATAAACTTTTTTCTTTATTTTGAAAAAGTCTTGTTTCTGATGACTGTGCTTTGCCCTCTAGGATACCTGAAGGAGACAGTGCTTTGTGTGTACTTAATCCATAATTGTTAATGCTTGCAGGTTTTAGTTTTAGTAATTCTGGGCTAATGTTTCCAGGAGAATAGCTGCCTGCTTCCCTGACTAGTAGAGTTGACTGTGATAGGGAAAGAATTTCCCCTAGCATCCTGAGTAATGGCCCCTGGCTCCAAACAGTTGCTGAAGTGCATTGGGTGAAACCATGTATATGACATGGGTCTGATCAAGGATGGTAGCAGTGGAAACCAGAGATCTCATTTTTACAAATGACAGTGTTTTCTGCTTATGCAAGGAATGGGGTGAGATCCAGAGATTTGGTGAAGCAGAGTGCTGCCAAGGTGAGAAGAAGGAAGTATTCAGGTGGGGGGTGGAACAGCAGAAATACTTATGGACCAAGGGAAGTAACTAGCAGTGTGCACAAATGGTTCATTTCTGAACCAGTTCAGAGGTTTGATCATGGACTGAACTGGGGATGGTTTGGTCCACGATCGAAATGAACCAGGCCCAGTTCAGGTGAACTGGTTTGTCAATGAAGAGGCAGCCAGGCAGGGACAGCGAGAGAGGCAGCAAGCTCCTTACCCTGGAAGGGAGGGTGAGTGGCGAGCCAGGGAGGGCGAGTGGTGAGCCAGGGAGGGTGAGTGGCACCCTGCGGTGGAGCCGGCCGCCATGCCTGCTGGGTAAGGTGCTTTCTACCTCTCTCACCACCTCCACCCAGCTCCTCTTTACCAATGACAGGGCCCCCCACCCTTGTACTTGTAAAGGGGAATTTGTCAATGAACAGGCAGACAGGCGGGGGCAGTGAGAGAGGTATAAAGTTCCTTATCCTGCCGGCACCGCCCCTCACCACTTGCCACCTCTTGCCCTCCCTTCCTTGTATAGGAAGCCACCCACACAGTGGCAGAGAAGTTCTGGCATCTAGGTATGTGCGAACACCATGCAAATGGCCCACACACATTCATGGAGACCGGAACCACTCCACCGCCATGAGGGTGGCTTCCTAAACAAGGAAGGGAGGGTGAGTGGTGGGCAAGCCAGGGAGGGTGAGTGGTGGCCAGCAGCAGTGCTGGCTGCTGTGCCAGACAGGTAAGGTGCTTTCTACCTCTCTTTCTACCACCCTTTCTACCTTTCCCCATTGCCAGGGTCCCCATCCCTGTACTTGTAAAGGGGAATCCCCTTTACAAGTATTAGCTGCCCAAACCACTGAACCATTTAGGTCAAATGAGTTGGACCGGTTGGTCTTCAACTGACCAGTTCAACTGATCAATGCATTGGTTCAGCAGCATGTGGTTCAAATTTGATTTGAATTCGAACCAGACCGCAAATTCTGGTTCGTGCACACCCCTAGAAATAGCCCTGCTGTCATATCTGCAATGTAGTATTTGAATACAGGCTTACATGTTTAAAACCTCCCCCTTGCCTGGAGGTCAGATATATAAATGACTTCAGTTTCTAAGTTTGATTGTTTTTTCTTTGTTAAGTATATACCATGCTGAGCTGAGCAACTGTGCTTATATTTGTAGACTATAGGTGGCAGAAGCTGTTGCCCTTTGATTGATTACTTTTTGTAAAATATAGGCCACGAGGCACTGTCTCTATGCAAGTTCTAGAGAAATGAAGAGAACATTTTCTGTCCCTGCCAGATATCATCACAATATGGAAATAAACAATGTGATTCTATCCTTGACTTATGAGGATTTATTTATTATTTATTTTTATTTGCTTGTTCATTAGATGATAAGGGTTTGCCTTTCTGGGGAAGATTGTTTTTCACCTTTTCCTCAGCCTGTCTGTACTTACAACTATAACCAATGTAATTTCAGTTTTGCAAGGCTGTCTCTACTGTGTTGTGTGTGTACAGGAACTATAGGGATAGAAATAAAATGAAGGCATGGTATTGCAATCATTAAAAAGTGTGATTCAACCACAGTGCTTGATGTTTATAGAATTATATCTCATTGTCAACATAAGTCTAAGGAAATTTAGAAGCGATTTTTGCCTGGGTATGCTATAAAAATTAATACATGCAGGTGGCGGGTGTGTGTGTAGGAAGAACAGGATATATTTGTAATTATATTTAAATTAACTTTTGAGAGAGACCAAACAAAGTATGGTTAGGGTGACTGCTGCATTCTTCAATAACAGAAAAACAGATCACTGAATGTTTCTGGTTGAAAAAATTTCAAAAACCATGTTCAGCTTCAAAATACAAAGTGGCTGCAGCTGCCAAGCTAGGATGAACTGGGAATAATTGCATCTACCTGCAGAAACTTAGCTAGGATGGGGAATGCTCCTTGAATATGTACATGACATATAACAGAGATAAAGTATCCAGACATAAACATGCACACAGCAGTTATTGTACAGATCAATTCTGACACAATATTATCCACTGGTAGTTTGCATCCATTACATAAATGTATGTCTGGATGCAAATCTATGCATTTTCTCTGTGCGTAGCCCAGTGAATTTATTAGCCAATATGAACTATATATTCAGCTAAACCTCTGAATATGCTTCCAGGTGATCTTGGTCTTGCAGTAATGGAGATGTTTGATGTTCAAAGTTGATGGAAACTGCAGTCAAAGGTGTGCAAGGACCATTTATTAATCTATTTATTTATTTATTAAAACATTTTTATACCGCCCAAAACTTATGCCTCTGGGCGGTTTACAACAGAATAAAAACAAAGTAAAACATTCATTAAGACAAAAAGGGGGGGGACGACGACGACACACACATTACAACAATTTAAAATTTTAAAAATAATATTTTAAAACAGCATTAAAACCATTAAAACAACATTAATTAAAAGCCTGGATGAAGAAATGTGTTTTAAAAGACTTTTTAAAAGCTGTCAGAGTTGGGGAGGCTCTTATTTCATGAGGGAGCACATTCCAAAGCCTCGGGGCAGGAGCGGAGAAAGCCTGTCCCTGAGTGGCCACCAGACAAGCCGGTGGCAGCTGCAGACGGACTTCTCCAGCAGATCTCAGTAGACAGTGGAGTTCATGCAGAAGAAGGCGTTCCCTTAAATACCCAGGGCCCAAACTGTTTAGGGCTTTAGGCACCTTGTATTTTGCCCGGAAACATATCGGCAGCCAGTGTAGCTCCTTCAATACAGGAGTTATATGGTCTCTCCGAGATGACCCAGCGACCAGCCTGGCTGCCGCATTCTGGACTAGCTGTAGTTTCCGGACTACGTACAAGGGCTGCCCCACATAGAGCGCATTACAGTAATCCAGTCTGGAGGTTACCAGCAGATGTACCACTGTTTTGAGGTCATTCACCTCAAGAAATGGACGCAGCTGGCGTATCAGCCAAAGCTGATAGAAGGCACTTCTGGCCACCGCCTCAACCTGGGACACCAAGGAGAGGGTCAGATCCAGAAGCACCCCTAGACTGCATACCTGTTCCTTCTGGGGAAGTGTGACCCCATCCAGAACAGGCAGATCAAAATTATCTCTCGAGTTCCAACCCCGCACAATGAGTACCTCCATCTTAGCCGGATTCAGTCTCTGTTTGCTATCCCTCATCCAGCCCATCACCAACTCCAGGCAGGCATTTATGCCCTCTCCCGAGATGCTGACACGGAGAAATAGATTTGGGTGTCATCAGCATACTGGTAGCACCCTGCACCAAATCTCCTGATGATCTTTCCCAGCGGTTTCATGTAGATATTAAACAACATTGGAGACAATATGGAGCCCTGGGGAACACCATACAAAAGTTCAGATTTTGAAGAACAGCAGTCTCCAAGGGACACCATCTGGAACCTGCCCGAGAGGTAGGAGTGGAACCACTGCAAAGCAGTGCCCCCAACTCCCAACCCCCTGAGACACTCCAGAAGGATACTAAGGTCGATAGTATCAAAAGCCGCCGAGAGGTCCAGAAGGACCAACACAGTCACACTTCCTCTGTCAATTGCCAATTGGAGATAATCCATAAGGCCGACCAAAGCAGTCTCCACCCCATAGCCAGCCCAAAAGCCAATTTGAAATGGGTCAAGATAATCAGTTTCATCCAAGACTGTCTGGAGCTGGGAGGCCACCACCCTCTCAATTACCTTGCCCAGCCACGGAAGATTGGAGACAGGCCTGTAGTTGTTCAAGTCTGAGGGATCCAGGGTAGGCTTCTTCAGAAGCGGTCTAATAATTGCCTCCTTAAGACAAGGAGGCATTCTACCTTCCCTCAGAGACGCATTTACAGGTGAAACTCGGAAAATTAGAATATCGTGCAAAAGTCCATTCATTTCAGTAATGCAAATTAAAAGGTGAAACTGATATATGAGACAGACGCATTACATGCAAAGCGAGATAAGTCAAGCCTTAATTTGTTATAATTGTGATGATCATGGTGTACAGCTCATGAAAACCCCAAATCCACAATCTCAGAAAATTAGAATATTACATGGAACCAAGAAGACAAGGATTGTAGAATAGAACAATATCAGACCTCTGAAAAGTATACAGTGTACTGTGCTTGATTGGCCAGCAAACTCGCCTGACCTGACCCCATAGAAAATCTATGGGGCATTGCCAAGAGAAGGATGAGAGACATGAGACCAAACAATGCAGAATTGCTGAAGGCCGCTAATGAAGCATCCTGGTCTTCCATAACACCTCATCAGTGCCACAGGCTGATAGTATCCATGCCAGGCCGCATTGAGGCAGTAATTGCTGCAAAAGGGGCCCAAACCAAGTACTGAATACATATGCATGCTTATACTTTTCAGAGGTCCGATATTGTTCTATTCTTCAATCCTTGTCTTCTTGGTTCCATGTAATATTCTAATTTTCTGAGATTGTGGATTTGGGGTTTTCATGAGCTGTACGCCATGATCATCACAATTATAACAAATTAAGGCTTGACTTATCTCGCTTTGCATGTAATGCGTCTGTCTCATATATCAGTTTGACCTTTTAATTTGCATTACTGAAATTAATGGATTTTTGCACGATATTCTAATTTTCTGAGTTTCACCTGTATAATCTCTACCAGGCCTTCTACAACAACCCCCATGCCAGATAATATAAGCCATGTCGGATAAGGGTCAAGAGAACAGGTCGTAGGCCACACCATTCCAATCAGCTTGTCCACATCCTCAGGAGTCACAAACAAAAAAATATTCTTCATGACAATTCCTCAAATTTTTCAGTAGTTCAGAAGTGTAAAGGAACTATGGGTTTTGTCCATTTTAGCTTACCTTCTCCCTTCTTCTTGACAAACTGTAAAACCTTTAAATTTCTTCAAGAATAAAAACCAGTTTCTTGTGTCGGAAAGAACATACACCATTGCCAGGTGACAGCAATCTCTTGTGCATTCACTTTATGTTCAATATTTGTACAATGAGTGTTATGTTCAACATTTGTAGTATGTGCACACAGGTACAGATGAGTACATAGGTACAGTGATTTACATGATATGTTCAACACAGGTACAGAAGTACACTTCATATCTGCATCATGTATTTGAAAGGCTTATATCCAGGTTAACTTTTTAAATGTACAGTCATTCACACAGACTTGTGTAAGAGTGTAAAGACATCTCTATACTCTTACAGCATAATGACTGAATGAGGCTTTGTACTTGTGGCTTTTCTGGGCCACAGCCTTTGGCTTCCAGCTGTGAACCAACTCACAAAGTTACTGAAGGGAAGTGGTTGTACTGCAAGCAAGGAACTCTGGGAGAAAGAGTTGTCAAGCAATTATATTTGCCTTTCCAGTGACAGATGATATACAATAAAGAGGCCAGATTCATACATAATGTCAAACCAGAGTTAAATGGGGCAGAGATAGGAACTGCAGTATGTCTAAATTTGTGAGACCATGGTTTCAGGCTTGCCACCATGTGGAAGAACAGCTGCCTATCCCATCTGTGTGATAACACATGTGGGGGATCCTTACTGATCTCACCCCCCCCCCATGATATCAGTTCTTTACCGCTGCAACCAAGTAGATTTTTCTTTGCTATGGCTGTGTCTACTAAAACAGCCCTTCAACCTTTGCTGTAATACCAAACCACACACACATACACACAAAAACCTCAAATCTTTAAATGCAACAAGAAAATTTACTTTGGAAAAAATTGATCAAGTTAAAACATTAGCTGTAGTTTCTTTATACAGCAGAATCTTTTAGGAAACAAAACAGTTACTATTTGAGCATACAGGAGAAAAGAAATGTTTGGAAAAACACATCCGACTCAACTATCTAAACCGGCCCCTATACAGAGTTCCCTTCCTTCCTTGTTACCTCAGGCTTTGCAGCAAGTTGGTTTGTTCCAAGTGCAGTCTCAGGTCCTAGTAACAGTTACTGCCTAAGAGTTCAATCCAGTCTGGTTCTGTGATTTCAGGCTCAGCCCTTATCAGGGAGTCTCTCCACTCCCTGTAGGTGGTTTTGATAATTGCTAGCGCCACAGCACTGGCTTTCCTAGTCGGTGCTAGGAAATCTTCTGCTGGACTCAGCTCCTACGATTCTCCAACTTGTCATTTCTTGACTGCACTGCTTGTCTTCCTTCTGATTCTCAGCTCTGACTTGCACACTCTGATCTACAAACTGAATTCTCACTGCTGACCTCTAAAACTAGGCTCTCACTGCTGACTGCTTGTCCAAGAATCTTTCTCTCAGAGCTCCCAAACTCAAATGTGACTGACTTCCAGGACTCTTCCTCAGACTGAATTCTACCACTCTCTGCTAAAGCAGCCTCCTATATATACCCAATTTTTGTTCCAACAGCTTTTCAAACAACCAATCACTGTAACACAAAGTTCCCTCCATTTCTCAAAACTTCTCTTCCCTCCCAAAGCAACCGTCCAACTGATATTCTCAAAAGTGAAACTACAGGCATGAACTCTTGACCCTGCCAGTTTCTTCATGCATAGGGATTTAGAAACATATTAACACAGAAGTCCTATTTACAGTAATGAAGAGGTTTGTGCATATTAATACAATTTACAGTTCATTTATAATACAAGGGCTTATTTTACAAAAATCAAGAGGTCTAGGCCTCATTCCTTCTCAGGCATTATGTCTGACTACGGACACAGCCATAACTATGGTTTCATGCCAATTTCCAGACCGCAGTCATAGAGGTGGAGGTGCAGACGCACCAAAGGATGTGGTTGCTCCATGCTTTTGGCCTCTTGGAGAACCACCCCTCCTGTCAGCTATGCACCTATGGAGTTGCCAGGAAGCAGGGATGCTACAATGCCCCATTGTAGCCTTGCCATCCTTTCCATGGGCATTCCCTGTACCAACTCCGTTCCTTGCTCCCCCACAGCTGGCAAGCAGGAGGGAAAGTGGATGGGATGACAGGATGGGCACTAAGTTCTTTGCTCCCCGATAAGGAAGCAACAGTGGTATATGCACATGAGCACAAATACTCCAGGTGGCCATAAGCAGGACACCCCATCAGAGCCCCAGGAGGGGAGCATAGGGCAGTGGGGATGCTGGGGGATGACTCCAAAAGGCAGAAGCAGGCAGGGATTCTTGAGCAGCCAAGTTGTTCTTTTTCTTTTTTTCTTTTTTCTTTTGACAAAAAGGTTGGGGAAGGGGGGGCACCCCTTCCGGGTTATTGGCCCCTAGGCTTACTCATGAGAAGAGTCCTCTGGGATCAACAATGAGAGGTACTCTGAAGTACTCTACTCCCATGGACCGCTCTCTCATGAGAGTGACAGACCTTGGGGACTGGATATGGAGCCTGGATGCTCTATGCAGGAAAGCCATAGGGATGGGTACTTGGGCAACTGCTGTCATGGTCTTGGTGGCTGCCGCCAAATAGCTGTCAATCTGTGAGCCCTGCCAGCCCATGCACCCATGTCAAGATGCTCATCATTGTGCGTGACCCTAAACGGCAACCCCACTGTCCTGGGCCCACTGGCAGCTAGGGCTCCCCTCTCCCACTAACCGCCATGCCATGAGATCTGCATACAGTGCAGCACAAGTTCCAGACCCGGGAATTTTGTATGGGTGTAAAGGTACCCGGTGTCTCTTCCATCCGTTCATGCAGGCATGCCCTGACATATGTCCCCCTCATGACAGGGATAGTCAACATGAGTAGGGCATCTTCTCTTTAGGTGTGGCGCAAATGCTTTGGGGGATGCTCCTGTCTGGGTTTCAGAGGCTGCCACAAGCAGGGAGTGTGGATCTGCCAAGTTCTATTTTTTTTTCACAGAAAGATTGGGGAAGGAGGGCCTAGCCCCTCCCCCTTTGGGGGTTTGTGCTCCCTAGGCTAACTCATGAGCAGGAGTTAGAAGTGCAGGGTTAGTAGTGCTCCAATATGTGGGACGTGCACTAATGCTGAGAAGATAAGACCACCCAAATGGGGCACACTGCTCAATAATGAGAGTGAAAGGCCATAGGGACACCCCCTTTCAGCTCATGAGAAGAACCAGAGGGAGGAGAAAGAATTGCCAAGCAAATCCAGCCATGATACCTGATGGCAAAATATCCCCTTCTCCCATCAACAGCTCCCTCACAGGAGTGACAGACCACTGGGGCACTATGTTGAGCAAATTTTGTGGAGGGAAGCTGTGGGGCAGGGTACCCTGGAGACTGCTTTCTCTGTCTTGGTGGCTGTCATCAAGTAGTGTGCCCCCTGCCAGCCCATCCACCCATGTGGGCATGTGCACCCTTGCTGGTGCCCTGAAATGGAGACCCCTCTCTCCCAGGGCCGCTTTAAAATGGGGATTCCCCTCTCCTGTGATTCCTCCACCAGCAGCTCTGCCTATGGCACAATGCATGACCAGAACCTTGAATTCTAAATAGGTGTAAAGGTCCTTCCCAGTGTCTCCCCCCTCTACTCCATGCACACACCCAGGACATGACACATGGGGTATGCAGATGTCCTTTGGGTGCATGAAAGTCTCCACAGGTAATGAATGAGAGTGGGGAGGTTTAGGGGTATCAATTCTATCTTTTACCATTGAGAGTTGGGGGACCCACAGAAGCGGGGGGCCCTTGGGTGTGTGGGTGGGTGGGCTGGCTCAACACATGAGCACACAGTCCATGAGTGGAGCCATGCACTTATTTGGGCATAGCATTCACCAGAAGACTTACCCTCTCATGAGAGGGCAAGCCCACTCAGCTGCAAGCTGCCAGACAGCAGGATTTCAGTTAGGTCTGCATGGACCAGGGTTACCCCTTGCAACATCCCCCCAGGTTATGGTAGGACTGACCCCACCTCTAGCACCCTCTCTCGTCTACACATCCTCTATTATGACTTTCCCATTTCCCACTCTCCTCCCTTAATAACAGTTGAATACTTACCCCCACCCCCACACAAACATGGGATTTGTGCTTGTGCTGGACTGTAAGGGTGTGGGACTCCTTGGGGGCAGTGGTGCCACTGGTATACTCCCAGGAGGGTCACCCAAGGCGCAAGGGTCATCCCAGCTGCTCATCTAAAGCAAGCAGGCACCTATATTGGGCAGCAGCAATATAGGAAGGTGCTGGAGGCGGATGATCACTTCAGTGACAATGACAAAGGCATCATTTCATACAGCACAGGAGAAGGCAATGGTAAACCACTCCTATATTTTACCAAGAAAACCACATGGAAAGACAAAATAGAATGATTGTTGATGTAGTGCTGGATGATGGGCCCCTCAGGTTGGATGGTACTCAACAGAGTTGAGGATCTCCCAGAGTACCGATGGTATTTGTGACACAGTTAGACTAAAACCTTTTGGATGTCTAGCGGCTGATGTTGCCATGCAGAAAAAGAAAATCTGATGCTGCAAAGAGAGAATTACAGTGGGAATGTGGAACGTAAGAAGCATGAATATGGGAAAGCTTGACACAGTGAAAGATGAAATGAATTGACATCTTGGGCATCAGTGAATTAAAATGGACTGGACTGGGACACTTTCAGTCAGAAAATCATACTGTTTACTACTCAGGGCATGAAAACCAAAGAAAGAACAGTGTTGCTTTCATAGTCAGGAAGGATATAGCAATGACAGTACTTGGATACAATGCAGTCAGTGACCAACTAATATCAATTAGACCTCATGGACAACCCTTTAACATGACAGTTCTTCAGGTTTATGCCCCAATGACTGATGAAGAGGAAGTTAATGAGTTTTATGCTCAAGTTCACTCTGAAATTGATAGAACATGCAAGCAAGATGTGCTGGTGGTGGTTGGAGACTGGAATGCCAAAGTTGGAAATGGTAAGGAGGAAAACACAGTCTGACTATATGCCCTAGGAAACAGAAATGAAGCAGGAGAATGACTTATTAGGTTCTGCCAAGCCAATGATCTCTTCATTGCTAACACATTCTTCAAACAACCCAAGTGGTGCCCGTACATCACCAGATGGAGTACACAGAAATCAAATTGATTACATTATTGGTGCAATGAAGGTGGAAGAGCTCAGTTATAACAGCAAAGACGTGGCTGGGGGCCAATTGTGGAACAGATCACAAACTTCATGTGCAAGTTTCAAGTCA
Source organism: Hemicordylus capensis (assembly GCF_027244095.1). NCBI lineage: Eukaryota > Metazoa > Chordata > Lepidosauria > Squamata > Cordylidae > Hemicordylus > Hemicordylus capensis. The sequence continues at coordinate 110,021,743 of NC_069662.1, forward strand.
AGATAAAGCGGAAAAACAAAGCTATCCAGCTGCCATGATATGATCTTGAGACTGTTCCCACCATTTCAAGGAGAACATCAGGAACCACTTTGAAGTTCTGAACCTCACTGATAGGGAACCAAAGGAACTGTGGAATGAAATCAAAGAAGTTGTTAAGGATGAATGTGAAAAGAGACTGTCAAAGACCAAGAAACAGAAGAAAGCAAAATGGATGTCAAAACAGATGGTAGAAATTGCCAAGAAGAGGAGAGAAGCCAAAGTCAAGAAAGATAAAGAGCTCAGGAAGGAATTTAATAGGGAATTTCAGAAAACTGTTAGAAGAGACGAGGAGCAGTATTACAATGACATCTGTAAAGACCTTGAGGATGGAAATAGACACAGAAAAACAAGGAAGGTTTTCCAAAATATCTCTGAACTCAGAAGGAGGTTCCAGCCTCTAATTGGTATGTTAATTGATGCCAAAGGACATATAGTAACCGATTCAGAGAAGATCAAACAGAGATGGAAGGAGTATACTGAAAATCTGTACAGCAGGGACCTCAGCATCCAAAATACTCTAGAAGATATTCCCTACTTGCAAGAACCTCTAGTACGGGAAGATGAAGTTTGATCAGCACTCTGGTCATTGCCAAGTTGGAAGGCTACAGGAATTGATGGAATAGCTACAGAAATATGGCAGGCAACAGACAAAGAATCAGTCAAGGCTCTAACCAAACTATGCCAGCAAATTTAGAGAATGACACAATGGCCAACAGATTGTATGAGGTCAGTCTACATACCCATACCAAAGAAAGGAGACTTAATAGATTGCGCAAACCATCCTACAATATCCTTAATTTCACATGCTAGCAAAATCTGTACAGCAGGGATGTCAACATCCAAGGTACTCTAGAAGATATTCCCTACTTGCAAGAACCTCTAGTAAGGGAAGATGAAGTTAGATCAGGACTCCGGTCATTACCAAGTTGGAAGGCTACAGAAAAGCCTTTGATTGCATCAACCATGTCAAGATGTGGAATATCCTTAGGAAAATGAGCATTCCAGAACATATTGTTCTCATGAGAAACCTATACACAGTCCAGACAGAACATTGTGAAACAGACTGGTTCCAGTTTGGCAAAGGAGTAAGACAAGGCTGTATACTTTCTCCTTACTTATTCAACTAATATGATGAACATATACTGAGAGGAGCTGGATTGGAAGAAGTTGAGCATGGTTTTAAATTTGGAGGAAGAAACATCAATAACCTGCACTATGCTGATGACAGCACTCTGATAGCTGAGAATGCGGATGATCTGCAAGCTCTAGTAATGAAAGTCAAGGAGCTCAGTGAAAAAATGGAGTACAACTAAATGTAAAGAAAACTAAACTGATGACAATAGGTATGGCAACCAGCCTCAGAAATGATAATGAAGACACTGAAGTGGTGGATAGCTTCTGCCTTTTAGGATTGACCATCAACAGTTAAGGATCCAGCAGTCAAGAAATACGCTGCAGACTAGCACTTGATAGGGTTGCAATGAAGGCCTTGGAAAGGATATTTAGATGCCGTGACGTGTCTATACCTACGAAGATTAGAATTGTTCGGACAATGGTTTTTCCCATGATGCTCTATGGATGCAAAAGCTGTACTTTGAAGAAGCAAGCTAGAAAAAGTATTGACGCTTTTGAACTTTGGTGCTGGAGAAGACTTTTGAGGATACCATGGACAGCCAGGAAAACAAACAAATGGATCATAGAACAATTCAATCCAGAATTTTCACTCGGGGCACAAATGACCAGGCTCAAACTCTCATACTACGGATACATTATGTGAAAACCCAGCTCCCTTGAGAAGTCCATAATGCTGGGGAAAGTTGAAGGTAAAAGAAGAAGAGGACGACTAGCAGCTAGGTGGATGGATTCGATTACGACACAATGAATGCACCACTGAAATACCTTAAAGGCCAAGTTGAAGACAGACCATCCTGGAGAGAATCTATGTATGTGGTCGCTAAGAGTCAACACTGACTTGACAACACTTAATCAATCATACGTTAGGTGGTTATAGAACTTGGAATATCTTGAAATTGGTTGTGTGATTCTGCACCTGAGGTTGAATCAACATGCAAAAGTCCCCTTGTATCCATGACAGAATATGGAATAATAGAGTGGGGGTGCTGAATATGCACCTGTAGCCCAGCCTGAAATGGTGCAATCCTGGGAAAGTTTTACTTGGCATGATGCTGCCAAGTTGGTGGGCTTCTGCCACTTTGACACTACTTCAATGGCAGTTTGTTATTGCTAGCAAGTTGAAATCACCAATTTACTTTCTGCCTTTGTAGGATCCACCCCAACCCCCAACCCCCGCCCTGTTAAAAAGCAGACACACATTTCTAGTATAGACAGAAGTTGTGAGAGTGTTATCAGCAAGTTTTTAATGACCTAGAATGTAATTCATCTGGACTAGAATACATCCAGATTGGTAAATTGGTATTTCCTGACCAACTCCTTTTCAGCTGCAATCTTGATTGCTCACCATTCATTCTTCTTTTGTGAGGTTGCACAGTTTCCATTTTGGGAGAAGATGGAAACGTAATGGAAGTTGATGGTCTCACTTTCCTTTTTTCATTTATTAATATTTCAACATCCTGAAAGAAAACACACTTCATGAACTAACAGATCCACACCTTCACATCTCTCAGGAGAGAGTTGCTAACCATAACCACTGTGGTGGCAAAGTACAGGTTTACTTGTCTACTGTATGACCACACAACTTGGACCTAATGCTCAGTGTGACCTGCTGGTCATGGAAAGTCCCCAAATACTTCTGGCTTACTGGAAACTGCAATGCTTATATCAGCAATATAGAAAGGGGAACTCGGCAGAACATAGGGTCATTGTCCCAGACATCTTCCCAGACATGGCAAGGCAAAAGTTGCTTCGCATATGCAAAAAAAGTTGCTTCGCTAAGTGGGGTCTATAAGAGTTTAATAGTAGGGGACTTTCCAGGTTGTGCACACATCTTGTTAATCACTGCAGATTTTGATTTGTTTATCACAATGCCTAACCATGTATGGAATCTTGAATCTACTGCTAACTTACTTCCCTAAAATCTGTTTAAAAGCAGGCTGTGTCCTGTGTTCAGGGCCATTTGAGCAAGTCACATCTCAAGACTCAAACATGCCTAGCCTGGAGGGCATGGTGGGGATGTGACCGGCCCAACTGGCTCTTCTTATATGAGAAGTGATATTAGACTTCGCAAAATAAAGTAACTCAAGGTATCTAACCTAAGAGTGAAGCTTATTTCTTCAGCACCACTCTCCAGTTCCTCTTCCTGCAGATGGTGGTTGAGTGAATCTCTATCCTTAAAGGATGGAGAATCTTTCTTCCTACCTTTGTGCCTGCCACATTCGGAGCCATTCTCATTGAAAAGATACTGTGAAAAGTGATTTTTTTTTTTTGCCCCATGGCCCATAATGCCTTCTGATTCTCCTGCTCTTGACAGTCACTCTTTTACGTGTGGAAAAAGATCTTCCGTGTGTAAGATCTCCACAAATCTTGTCTTCCTCTTTTACAGTCTCCTCCTGCTATTGCCTTTAGTGCAGTGTCTTTTGTTCGAGAATTAATCCTGTTCAAGAATTCATCACCTTATCTGTAATAGTGTGAAGTATCTCCTCCAGTCCTCTTATCTTCTCCTAAGAATAGAGCAACCAGCTTACATGTGTAATCACTGGAAACAAGGAAACAAACTTCTTCTTATTATTATTATTAGTAGTAGTAGTAGTAGTAGTACAACTTCTTAAGAGAAATATTCTCAAAGTGGTTTACATAGAATAATGATAGCAATAAGATGGTTCCTTGTCCCTAAATTGCTCACCATCTAGAAATGTGAGTGGGTGTGGGGAGTGGGGGGGACAAGATAGAAACCAGCAAGGCCACTGAAGGGATGCTGTGCTGGGACAAAATAGGGACAGTTGCTCTCCCCTGCTAAAGTATAAGAGAACCATCATTTTAAAAGGTAGATCTCTGCCCAATTAGCAGGAGTTAGTAGCAGGTCACTTACACCCCCAGATCACCAAAGACGCCTATAGTTGGATCAACTAGGTCCACTTTATTAATTTAGATAACACAAATCCTGCAGCGAGGCATGGCAATTCAGAGTGTGGTTACCCCAACTAAGGGTCATAAGAACAGAACATAAGAACAGACCTGCTGGATCAGGCACAAGGCCCATCTAGTCCAGCATCCTGTTTCACACAGTGGCCCAGTCTCATAAGGAGGACCTCCCAACCAGGGTGACAGACTGGGTATTAGTTCCACATATTGACTCTGATGATGTTCGGACTGAATCTGAACATCATAAAAGCCATGGAGTGAAACCCCACTGAGGGGAGGTCAGACAGCCCCACCAACCCAAGTCACAAAACTTTGAGTGAACCGGGTCCCGGCCTGCCCCCCAAGGAGGGGCAGATCCCAGCCCAAGGGCTGCAAAACCTGCAAGGGCTGTTCCTCGGCTTGCCTACTCACCTTAAACGGTCCTCCAGTCAAACACCAATTAATAGACTTACACTAACCCGCACTGATAGGCAAGTGACTATGATATTTATTTATTTATTTATTTGTTTGTTTGTTTGTTTGTTTATTTATTTATCAAATTTGTATACCGCTCCAAACTTTCATCTCTGGGCAGTTTACAATAACATAAAACCAGTTAAAAATATATACAAAAACTTAAAAACAATTTAACAATTTAAAAATAACCAGAAATTAAAACCCCAAAATATTAGGAAGCTGAGAAAGCTTGGGTGAAAAGATGGGTTTTCAGGTGTTTTTTGAAAATTGCCAGAGATGGGGAGGATCGTATCTCAGCAGGGAGCGCATTCCACAATCTCAGGGCAGTGACTGAGAAGGCCCGTCTCTATGTAGCCACCAAACGGGTTGGCGGTAACTGGAGACGGACCTCCTCAGATTGTATTTTGTTTCTGTGTAAAACTTCCATTGCATTTTTCTTGATGGGGAGTGAACAGAAGTGGGGTTATGTCTCCAGCACACTCCTTGTCCTTACAATTTGCACTTTGTTCATTCTTATGTGTTCAGATGGACTTTGTCTTGATAATATAATCTCTGTGTCAGTCGTCCATCCCCCCATCCCCCCCCTGCTGCCGCTTTTGGCTGTCGTTACAATTTTGTAAATATTTCCAAATATTCACTGCTGAATGATGCTTTTGTTATATCATGTTGGAATCTGAAAGGTTCTGATCACCTACTTCTGTTATGTAACCAGCAGATGAAAATTCTGTAACCTCAGTACTTCATTTATGTGACCACACTCCCTTACTTATCCTCTCACCTTAATTTTTTTTATATTATTAGTTATTATTAGTTGCCTGGCATCTAACTTGGCCCAGGAATGAATAAACTATATTATTAATATCACATTTTTAGTTATATAAGAGCACATTAGGATTGTCATATTAAATCAGCCCACGAGCCAGCACGATGATCTTAATGTGCTGCCTAGATGTGTATCTGCACTGAATTAAACAGTAATTCGGCAGTATCTTCTGCTAAATGCAGCAAGATAGCTAGTTAGCGTGATATGCCCAGGCAAATGTTTTGTGTTGCAGTGACAGAGATAATTCCCCACAGGGATTATACTGGCATTTGACTTTATTCTTCCTGAAAAAATTAACTCATCATGCCCTTTAAGTTGAAGGAGCAAATATGTATTGTAGACATTGCTATGGATGCTAACATACAGGACTTCTTGATGTGAACTCTGGTCCTAAAATCATATTGTTGAATATTTAGGATGCCCCAATTTGGGGAACAGTATCTTGGCTGAGAATTACAGCAGATTGGCTATGCAACATGTGTTCGTTTTGAGATATAAACTGTTGCGCCTTTTCCCCTTTTAGGGCTGAGATTTGATTCTCAAGTAAATTTTTACAATCTGCTCCAGGCCAGTCATGCAGTGCTTTGAAAACCTGTTCTAGAGGAAATGATACATTATTAATGCCTTAATGTAGTTGGAAATATTTCATTTCACTTGCCTTCCCCCATTCCCACCCATCCTAAGAAGTCATCTGAAGTTATAATAAAGATTAAGACGAGGCTGGTGGGGTGGGGGAGTTAGCTTTTTCCAAACTAATGTTTAATGGAGAATGTAAATACTTCCTGCAGGATAAGGTATATCTAGTAATCTTAACACTTGAGACTCCACTTCTTCGAGAGCAAAATAAATAATTTATGGGGTGGAAGTAGACAAAGTACTGCTGTACATCTTATGTGTACAGCTGACAAAGAACATGTTTAAAGGGGTATTAACATTTCTTCACTTCCCTTAGGTGCGACATCTGAAATAACTCTAAATACTAAAAGATGAAATAGCAGCAACTTGTAAAAATGAGGCAGTGAGAAAACAGGATTAAAAATAACTAAATCTCTTCTTGTCACCAGAACAGGCTTAGTGATTCATACAGTTTTTCCCAGTAGAACAATGACTTCCAAACAGTAGGGCAAGCACATCTATTAGGCTCTGGGGACCTGCAGGTGAATGTGAGGAGTGCCAGCTGTAGATGCCAAGGACAGCCCAGTACAAAAGTCCACATTCACTCTTTGGTCACAGATTAGACCTGAGATTGAACAATAGAGGTGTGCACAAATTGTTGTGTTGTTGTTGTTTTTTTGTGATTTGATTCTACCTTGAATTAAATCACACACACAAAAATCAATTTGACAAACTGGAAATATGCAAAATATTCATGAATCGCCCATAGGGAACAATGGGGAACACAGGGACTGTGGCTGGCAGTGGGTTACTGCCAGTTCTACTGGTTAGAACTGGTTTGAAACTCCAAAATTGGGTGGGGTGGGAGCTGGCACCCATGGGTACCTACCACCCAAACCCCAAAGCAATCGGACGCTCGTACGATTTTTTATGAATTTTTGAAATTTATTTTTATTTTTTCTCATAGGGCATAATGGGACTCGAACCAGCCCATTCTTCCCTATTGTGGAGCACCCATGGGTGCCAATAACCAACCAAACCCCAAAGCAATTTGACAATCCAACGATTTTTTATGAATATTTGAAATATTTTTAATTATTTTCCTCATAGGGTATAATGGGACCTGAACCAGCCCATTATCCCCTATTGTGGAGCACCTAGGGGCACAAAAGGGGAGTGGGTGGTAGGCACTCAGGGGTGCCTACCACCCACAAAACCCCAAGGCAATCGGACACTCCTCCGATTATTGGTGAATTTTTAAAGTATTTTTTAATTCCTCATAGGGAATAATGAGGATTGAAGTAAATGTATAGCTTCACATCGAGGGGAAAGGGGTGTCCTAGAGTGGAGTGTGGTGGGTGGTAGTTCCCAAGGTGGGCAAGTAATCTCTCAGAATTATTTGAAAGGAATTAGGCAAAAAGCTGATTTTTAAGTCATTTTTGAAGTTTACGTGTCTTTAAGGTTTTTCTCCATAAAGAAGCATGGAGGTGTCAGCAAATGTATAACTTCACGCTGGGGGTAAAGGGGTGGCCTAGAGCAGAGTGTGGTGGGTGGTAGTGCCCAAGGTGGTCAAGGAAGCTATCAGAATTATTTGAAAGGAACTGGGCAAAGGGCTGATTTTTAAGTGATTTTTGAAGTTTACATGTCTTTAAGGTTAGCAAATGAGAGTGGATTCATGGTTTGTCATTGAAAATATAATATGCTACCAAAGAATCTACACTCAGAACACCTCAGAAACAACAAAACCCAGTACAGAGGGTGGTTGGCACCCTCTGTGCACTACACCACCACTCACTTTGGCCACCCCAGCATCCCACACGTGGCTTTAAGGTTTTTCTCCATAGGGAATAATGGTGGTTTCAGCAGCCCCATAACTGCACTTGGGGGGTGCTGGGGTGGCCCAGAGTAAGGGTGCCAACAACCCCCATAGGTTGCTAACCCATGGGGTCCTGGGTTTTGTTGAAATTTAACAAAATTCAAACCATCAATCCACTCTCATTTGCTAACCTTAAAGACGCGTAACATTCAAAAATCACTTAAAAACCAGCCTTTTGCCCAATTCCTTTCAAATAATTCTGATAGCTTCCTTGACCACCTTGGGAACTACCACCCACCACACTCTTCTCCAGGCCACCCCTTCGCCCCCACCCCCTGACGTGAAGCTATACATTTGCTAACACCTCCATGCTTCTTTATGGAGAAAACCCTTAAAGACACATAAACTTCAAAAATCACTTAAAAATCAGCTTTTTGCCCAATTCCTTTCAAATAATTCTGAGAGATTCCTTGCCCACCTTGGGAACTACCACCCACCACACTCCGCTCTAGGACACCCCTTTCTCCCTGATGTGAAGCTATACATTTGCTGCAATCATCATTATTCCCTATGAGGAATTCAAAAATACTTTAAAAATTCAAAAATACTTTAAAAAATAATCAGAGGAGTGTCTGATTGCCTTGGGGTTTTGTGGGTGGTAGGCACCCCTGGGTGCCTACCACTCACCCCAATTTTGTGCCCCTAGATGCTCCATAATAAGGGATAATGGGCTGGTTCAGGTCCCATTATACCCTATGAGGAAAATAATTAAAAATATTTCAAATATTCATAAAAAATTGTAGGATTGTCAAATTGCTTTGGGGTTTGGTTGGTTGTTGGCACCCATGGGTTCTCCACAACAGAGAATAATGGGCTGGTTCGAATCCCATTATACCCTATGAGGAAAAAAATAAATTTCAAAAATTCATTTTAAAAAACGTATGAATGTCCGATTGCTTTGGGGTTTGGGTGGCAGGTACCCATGGGTGCCAAATACCACCCCACCCACTTTTAGAGGTTCAAACGAGTTTGAAATGGTTCAAAGCAGTTCAAATTCGAACAACCAGGGGAGGCTCAAGCAAAACCAAAACCAAACCTTCCCCTCCTGGTTCAAACCTGCTTCGAATTCGAACCAAACCAGGCACACCAGTTTTGTGCATCCCTACCTACCACCCAACCCACTTTGGTGTTACTAGGAGACACCCATGGCAAACAATGGGGTGATTTGAGTTCTCCATTGTTCCCTATGTGCAAAACAAGCAGAGTGCACACATTTTGCAACCCTGCCTTGGAAAAACAACAACAACAATGACACTGAAAAACAGAAGCACACACAGTCCCTTACAACACAGAACACCACATTTTGCCAAACACACAGTCCAAAGATGGCAAAAAAGAAACACTGACCCGTAACCCACTGCCAGTCACAGTGCCTGCACTGCAGTAGTATCATTGGCACAAGTTGCTCTCTCACACAGAATTACGACTCCGTCCTCGCTTGCAGCAGCTGCCACAGCACAGCAGCACCCTTAGCAACCAACAAGGATAACCATAAGCTCAGCTATAGCGATGTAATGTTTTCAGCCACATTTTGAACGAGTGAGTAACCCTTGCACAGCAAAATGCAGATTGCAGAGCAGAGCAGACCTGTGAGTGAAGCACAAGGTAGTCCAAGGCTAGACATGGAGCTCATCTCACAGCAACCACCAAGAAAATATGGTGGTGGGGAGAGGGAGAGAAAGGAGCTGCCACTGTTCATTTCTTGCCACAGCACCATCCTACAAATAGATCAAACCACAATTCAAGGAAGGAAGGAAGGCAGTGCCTGCCTGTGTTCAGACAACACCATGGCTCAGATTGGTGCTGGGCCCTGGCTGACAGCCTGACATGGGTCAGGGCATGGGTCCACCATATCTCATCATCAGCCATGGTGGCGGCATGCATGTGTTTCTGTGTTGAATGGGGTGATCCAAGTCCCCCATTATGGGTGCACTAAGCAAAGAACACACTTCTTGCAACTTTGCCTTGAAAAACACTGCAGAACAGATGCACCACACAGTCCCTCCTGACACAGAACAACACATTTTGTCAAACACACAATCCTAAGATGGCCAAAAAAGAAGCACTGACCCAGAATCCACTGCCAGCCACAGTCCCTGTGCGGCAGTAACATCATTGGCACAAGTTGCTCTCTCACACACAACTCTATCCTTAAGTTGCAACAGCTGCCACAGCAGGACCCTTAGCAGCAAGCAAGCATAAGCAACATCTTCAGCCACATTTTGACTGAGTGAGTACACCTTGCAATGCAGATCGCAGAGCAGACCAGAACAGTGAGTGAAGCACAAGTTATTCTCAAGGCCATACATGGAGTTCATGTCTTACCATGAGAAGAAGTCTTCTCTTCTTCTGCAGTGTAAGTCTACATCCCTGCCTGCATCTGGATAACACACCATGGCCTCAGATTGGTGTTTCGCCATGGTTGACAGCTTGACACATGGGTCAAGGCACCAGTCCATATCTCAGCATCAGCCATGGCGGTGGTCCTAGTGCATGTCTGCATGTGTCAGCAACACTAATGGGCAAACTGTGACACATCTGGGTTTGGGTTGGCAAGGGTGGGGCGAGCTGCCAGTGGTGTTGCACTGGGTGGGAGTGACCATGAGTCACTCAACCTCCATGGCTATCTCAGGATAGCCCAGCAGGGGGAGGTTGGCCTTCGGGAAGACCAACTTGTCTACCAAGCATGAGTGATGGGGTGTCAGCATGCCTCTGGCCATGGAAAACACCCTTTTTTCTCTGGATGCTGGTTGGCGGGCACAAGATGAACCATCCAGCAGTCATTACCAAGTCCGGCCAGACTTGGAGATGCATTCCCCAAACTGGATCAACTCCATCTCCCAGCCTGCCACCACCTCCTGCATGCAGAGGCGCTCTAACCCCCGGACCTTGGGGCCCCAGTCCATGGCCTCCAAAGTCCGGGGGGGCTCCAAAGGGCCAGAAGGCCTCCTGCAGCCTCCCCACACCTGCCCATCGCAGCTAACCTAAGTTCCGTCTTTGCCGGGGGTGTGTGTTAAAATCGAAGCTGCCAAGTGGCCGAGGGGTGACTGCCGAGGCAGGGGTGAGCTGAACAGTTTACCTCCCCCCCACACCTGGTGGCAGCAGCGGAGATGGGGGGAGCAACTGCTGGGCACGTCCTCTCAGCCCAGCGGCTGTTGTGAACTGCGAGGCGTGCCTGTACAGTTCAGAAAAAGATCGCCACAAGCCTGTGACATCACTTATTTTATTTATTTATTTATTTAACATATTTATATACCTCTCAGAACGCCCAAAAGACTGAGGCAAAATTGTGCCCTTGACACGAATTGATTTGCAACAAATTGAGGGCAATTCTATTTGCAGTCATATCAGCCCCTTCATTTAAAGGGCGATTCAATCGCATTTGAATCTGTGAATTGCCCCTAATTCACTGCAAATCGATTTGTGGGCAAATTGAGTTGCACATCCCTACTGAACAAGACAAAGGTCTGTTGATTTACCATTTTAGCAAAGTGTTCAGAAGCTTTTGCATCAGCTGTTAAGAACATAACATAAGAATAGCCCAGATGGATCAGGCACAAGGCCCATCTAGTCCAGCATCCTGTTTCACACAGTGGCCCATCAGATATAAGTAGCATTCTTCTCCTTTCACCAATTTATGGCTTTATAAAAATGCAGTTAGTACAAGTCTTAAAACTCTACTTTAGGACCATATATTATTTTATCTCTTGCCAGATTCTATTGCCTCATATAAATGGCTGTGTTTGATGGTCAAGACTGGTGGTATATTACCAGCAGTGTTAACTTTTTTGGGAGACATATATATGATCAAACACTATAGTATTCATTAGCACTAGTTATAAATAATGTGACATATGGGAGAGCAATTCTATGACAAAGCTGTTCATGGGCCACTGATAGGTGAATATGTAGAATCCATCACAACATGTAAAAGAGAAAGCCTACAAACAGTTACTCTAATTATACTTGATCAGAGTCAGCCCTCTTATGAAGCAAGGTGACAGCTACCTCACCTGTCAGAAGCTGGATGCCACTGAGAGTAAACAAAACATCAGGTTGATTTTTCTTCTCAGACACAAAAAATCATGGGTGTGCCCTGTACCTAATCTTATACAGGTGTCAGAGCTGGACCATAGGTTACAACATATTTGACAATCTAAAGTCCAGGAGCCGTCAGGCAATAAACCAAGATTGAAGCAACAAACCAGGGCTGAGGAAGAAGATGTAAGCTGGGAGTCACAGATGTTGCCAAAAGTCAAGGCTGAGCAGACATCCAGGAATTGTGAATGGCAGCTTACCTGGAACTAAGGAACCTTAGTCCAGACAGGGAACCATTATAGTTCTTCTGTTCTGGAAGGGTCTAATAGCTTGCCTGGCAGCGCAGGGCCAATTCAGAATTTGAACGCTCTATACCAGGGCTGCTCAACTTCATCCCTCCTGCATATGTTGGCCTACAACTCCCATAATCCCTGGTTATTGGCCACTGTGGCTGAGGATGATAGGAGTTCCAGTCCAAAAACAGCTAGGGGGCCAAAGTTGAGCTGGCCTGCTCTATACTCTTGTATCTTGTATCTTGTGTATATGCTATTGTAGTTCAGTGGCCTAGAGATGTGCAAATCAATTCAAGCTCGAATCAATTCAAGCTCGAAATGGTCTGTTTCAAGTGTTTTGAGCTTGAAACAAAACACCCTTAAAATAAAGGGCCTGTTGTGAGCTCAAAACTAAACAGACCTATTTTGACTCAAAACGTTTTGAGTGTTTTGAGCACCATTTTGAGACCTGTTTTTCTGGGAAGAGCTGGTCTAGCAATTGGGCTTGGCAGATAGACCAGTCCTCCAAGGTGAAGTCTAGAATGGAGGGCTGGTTGACCTGCTGACCTCAATCAGTAGGCCAGCCCTACCTGGAGAAACAGGGCTGGCCTTTGGGATATTATGTTTGTAATAATATGGACAGGAAACAGACTGAACTGCCATCATTAACTTTCACTGGTAACTATTATCCAAAGATATTGCTGAGATGGAGCCTGTATTTCAGAACCTTTGGAAATCCTAGGCCTTTAGCAAGAGAGAGAAGTAAGCCCACCAGAATTTTCCAAAGGGCAGGCTGAAGACAATGGTGCTGCTACCACAAAGCACAGTAGGAGAACTTGCACAGATTAGTTCTGCCTGTACTCTAGTACTATCTACTTAACAAAAACTCTGTCTTTGAAAGACTAAGGTCTAAAGGCCATATAAATAGGTGTGGGGTTGATCAGCAGATGTATCCTTCCTATTGGACTCAAAGCACCCAATCCTGAGCAGAGACCTGTTGACCCATTACCTCATATTAATGTAGTCCTGGTATTAATTAATATTAATTACCTCATATTAATGTAGTCCTGGTCAGCTCTTCCCTACTTTTGTGACATCCTTCTAGCTTCTCTGCTGGCACATTTGCTGTCTCGAAGTGAACTCTTAAGAATCTCTTTTTCTTGCAGCTTCTACTCCAGCTCTTGAGTGATACAGTGAATAAGTCCATAGGAATGTGCAAATTGTTATAGCTATATAATATAGCAAACAAGAAATACTGGCTGGAATTGTAAGTTGCTCTTGTATGAACAAAAATACTTCTGTGATTCTTGTGTCTAGTTGGAGAGGAGCGTCATGGCTCAGAAAAACAACAATGATCTGGTACTACCCCCACAGAGAACAAGCAGAACAGCAGCAGGTGCTAGGACCTAGAGTACGTAAGTCCTTCCCAGCCCAGCATAGCACTCCAGTACAGAGGGGAAGAAGCTGCTGGAGCAAGTCTTGTTGGGTGTAATTGGCCTGTACTGCTTATAGCATGTACAACTGAATTGCCCCAGTGGACCAGAACCAACCATGATTTGTTGTCCAGGGGCCGAGGTCATTTTTACTTGTTACATGTGAGCTTTCCCCCCCTCTCTAGGGACCCACAATTTTAACAAAGGATAGTGCCAGCAAAGGCCTTGATGAACTCCGCTCTGTTGTTGATGCCACTGCTGCCTTCCCAGCAGTGCACCTTTCTGGTTTTCTGGCTTCTATTCAAGCATCCCACAGAACATTCCTTTGTGGGTGCTTGAATGGAGATTAAGCCACACAATTGTATTCCTGGAAGAAAGCTGTTGCACTGAGCAGCAGATGGGCGAGTGAGTCATTGCTACAGCCACAGCAGTGGCAAGTGGGCAGAGCACAAGGAGGCCAGCAAGGGGACAGAGGGCCACTTGAGAACAGATCTCCCCTGGTGGTAAGATGAGGGGAAACAGGGATGTGCAGGGGCGAAGCCACCATCACACGAAGGGGTTCAAAGAACCCGGGCTGTGCCCCTCAAGGGCCCCTTGTATCCCTGCCCTGCCCCCTGCATTTGACGTCAGACACAGGGGGTGGGGCAAGGGGCACGGGGGCGGGTGCACACGGGCCACTGCTGGCCTCCCTATGGGCCTGGGGATGTGAGATGGTGTCAGTGGTCTTCAGCCCGGTGGTGGGGGGACAACAAGTGGCTAGCTTCATTGAGCCACTGCTGCTTGTAGGTGGGTCAGCCCAGGAGTTCATCATAGCTCCTGTTGTTGTGGCAAGATATTTTTACCTGTGGGAAAGCAAAAATATTTTTGCCAGCTGGATCTGGCTTCCAGACTTTATGTTGTGCAGGCTTGGCTTTTAGGTAAATAGTCAGAGAGTAACTGCTGTTAGCTATTTGGCTAGCTAGGCAGCAGGAGATTGCAGGAGATTCTACAAAATCACGTAAGGAACTATCCCAGGAATACAAATAAATAGGCCTCCCTGTAAGGCTGGTCTGGCGGTGTAGCTCTGTGGCCCTGAGGCAATGAGTAAGCCAGCAAACTGGAGGACTAAACTGGAAGGTGGTAAAGTTGCCATCTGCCCCAGATTTCTGGGTCTTTTCTGGATTTTAAGCATGTTCCGCAGAGCCCAGTTAGCCTATTTGCTTGCCCAGATCCCCAGCTTTCATTTTTTTTAAAAAATGTGAAGCCCTAGCCTTTGTAAAAGCAGAATTAAGGAGAAAAACATGTGGTCACTATTTCTGTTCAACTTCTGGACTTGGAGAAAGGCAGGTGAAGCACAGGAGGCTGACTAGGAGAGGTTCACAATAAGTAATCTCCCTGAGGAATGTTGCCTTTGTTTTTTGTCAGCACTGGGGATCTCTGTAGGTCAGCTGAGAAGATAGCTTGATTGTGACGTAAATCACTGCCTACCTGTGTATTGTAATGTTTAAGGTTTTTGGCTTTGTAATGAAATTCATTCTACGCATGCCTACTTAGCAGTTTCAATCATATTTTCTCCCGAGTAAGCATGTATAGGATTTCAGCCTTAACTAAAACACCCAAAGTATTTTTTTGTTTTATTGCTGCTATTCATATCTCACACTTGGTGTAGTCTTCATTTATTTTCTATAGATATTATTTTGTTTTTGTTTTTTTTTTTAATTTTGCTTTAAGCCACTATGAATTCTCCCTGCCTCCTGCTCTTTTCCAGGCTGTTCTAGGATTCTAAATCAAAAGGAGTCATTTTGGTGTTACATTATATGTACTTATCTCAGGATGTAAACGGTGACCGTGACAAGGATCAAGCATGAAAGCCTTAATCCCTAGTGCCAAGTTTTGTAGGGTCAGTTGTAGAATTTAGTCATAATGAAAATGCACTCAACACTACTCCTCAGCATGAGCTTTGATTGGGTATCTTAGGAACATAGGAGCATAGGAAACTGCCATATACTGAGTCAGACCATTGGTCTATCTAGCTCAGTATTGTCTTCACAGACTGGCAGCGGCTTCTCCAAGGTTGCAGGCAGGAATTTCTCTCAGCCGTATCTTGGAGTAGCTCATGCCGATGATGTTACATTACTGTTATCGAATGAAAATGAAATCTCTGTAATGCTAGACCTCTTCTGGGAATATGGCAAGATCTCGGGCTCAGAATTCAATGCTGACAAAAGTGTATTTGTTAAAATGGACCCCGGACGTCAGCAACTCTCATGCCTACCCATCTCTGAATGTAAAAGCGAAGGGCCCCCAGAGTCCAAACTGAAGTGGGTAGATACAGTAAACATTTTGGGGATTGAATATGGGATTAAGGAAAAAGTCTGGGGGGAAAATTGGACAGATTGGGAAGAAAAAGTAATGCTTAAAATCACCATGTGGAAAAAATGGAGCCTCACCATGTACCAGAAAGCGGTTTATATCCAGACTTACCTGATACCCCCGGTGCATAACCTGGCGGTAGTCTATCCTCTCCGTCTCGATCCCCTTCGGAGAGTTGAAAGCCAGATCTCCTGTCTAGTATGGCACACAGCGTCCTTCCCTTTGGCCCGTGTGGTAGCATTTAAGGAGGTTGAACGGGGAGGCCTAGCCCTATCTGCCCTGCAACCCTATTTTGTAACTGAATTCATGTCCTACAATTTTGGAAACTGGATTTTTGTGAATATCCATAATATGTCCAACCTCCTGCAAAAAACCTGGGTCTCGCTTTTCGCTCTGCATTGGCGCAAGTCAGCATGGGGCATAGCATGGTGGGGGAAAGGATCTTTCAATGGTAACATCACACAAGTATTAAAAAGAGAACACCCAGACTACTTGAGAGATTTGTTATTCACACTTAAAAAATGGAAGATTGAACTGGATCTATTTAAAGGATCCTCCTCAGTTAAGCAACTAAGGAAAACAATTTATGGAGAGATTCTAGAAGTGGGTTTCTTAAAACCTGATTTAGAACGTAAACGCTACAAACACCGCACTTCACAGTACTTGTTGCAACCCAATCACCATATCGCTCTCTTTAAGGAGAAAAAAAGTCCCTTCCATTTATGGGAAACAAGGTGGCGCTTATACCATCAAGTACTACCACTTAATGGGCTAAGCCATGGCTCCCAGAGGACCAGCAAGAGTGCCCTAAAATCACCTGCAAACAGAAAGCTAGTGAGCTAGGTAAAACATTCAGGGAAACCCACTCACATTTCTTAAAAGAGTGTGTGGTAGCCAAAAGAGTGTGGCAGGGAGTAAGCAAGCTGTTAGAGTTGCCTGATTTGGAAAAACAGACTTGGGAAGAACTAACCTCGGGTTTGAGCGATAGAACCTCCTTTCTAGGTCCTAGAAAGAAACCTTCAAGGAAACGGGACAGAACGGGTGCCCTCGTACTAGGGAATTGGAATGTTCCCCTCCTCGTAATCAGGTTAGTAAACCTGTATGTCATTTATGCAATGCTCCTGCATAGGAATAGGGAGAAAAGACGCGACCAAGAAGTTCACGCAGATGAGACAGTAAATCTCTTCTGGAAAAGTTTGTATGGTTATGTGCAAAAAGACAAGAGTATCTCTTCTAAACAGCAATGGGACAAATTGTGGAAATGGACGTCGGATGTAACCCCCCCCCCACCGATTACCTGATGTACCTTGAAATCCCCCACCCCCGAGTTACCGTACTACCTGCATATACTTCATAACCTTGTGGGTTTCCAAATCATTGTGTGTAAATCTTTGTAGATATATCATGTACAAACAACCACTTTGTATATAATTGTGCTTTGGCAACGTACTGTATGTTTTGGTAGTTTGTTGGTTCAATTAAAAAATTCTTGTCCTATTTTTAAAAAAACCCAATTCTTGTCCTATCTTGGAGAAGCCAGGGAGGGAACTTGAAACCTTCTGCTCTTCCCAGAGCGGCTTCATCCCCTGAGGGGAATATCTTGCAGTGCTCACACATCAAGTCTCTCATTCAGATGCAACCAGGGCAGACCCTGCTTAGCTATGGGGACAAGTCATGCTTGCTACCACAAGACCAGCTCTACTCTCCAGTCTTCACCAATCTTATCTGGTATCTTCACCTTCATCAATAAATAGCATCCTTTTTTGGCCATTAAATAGTATATTCAGGTTTTGGAAAGTGGAGTGGAGTGGGTGGTAGTCTGCAGTTGGTGGGGAATCCATGACAGCACTATACACAGCTAATTAGACAAGGTTAAAAATGAACTTGTATATTTGAAAGTGTTAGGATAAAGTGTTTGGATAAAAAGTTTAATGCTTACATAAATGCTCAAGTAAAGAGAGATTTTCCAACTATTGTTGGTAGATATCCAGAGCAAATATAAGTCAAATGGTCAGTTAATATGCAAATTATTTGCAGGCTAGTTTACATAACATGCAGTTAGGGTGCCTGGATTTGCAGAGCTTGAAGATGGCAACCCTATAGGGTGGCAACTTATGGTGTACTTTACGTTTGACTTCTCCAAAAACCCCAATTATTGGTAAAACATTTCTTGTGACTTTGCATGTTGTCCAGACTGAATGGCAATGGTGCAGTCTTTCTCATATGATAAAAAGCTACTCACTTGCAATGGGGGTTGTGTGGAGTGGCTCAAAACTGGTTTTCCCCAGGTTTTTTTCTTCCTGTAGAACCAGCCTGCTATATGCCATTCTCCTCCACAGGTCCTCCAATCTCCAAAAGTGGAGAATGCATACAGGACTGTAAAGGGAACAGTAGGAAGCATCTTTTCATCACTGGAATTGAAGTTAGGATTCAAGCCATTGTATTTATTGACAGAAGAAGAAGTAATTTCTTAGTGGAAAATACAGAAGGTAACATGATACTGTCTAGTGAATATGTAAGCAGATTGCACATTAGGATAATGAAATCCACAGACCTCCATGCAGAAATTAAGATTAACATCACATACTTAGTCCTGGAAAAGTGCTTAAACCACTCACATAACAGATTAAATATATTGGTTGACATGTCCAGTAGCATGCTGCAGGGGATTCAGCACTGCCTGCATTGCTGTATGTCTAAAACAACATCAGGCGTGTTGTTTTGGCGTGATCTTACATGAATACAGCAAATTGCACAATTGCACTTCTATGACACTACATCCATTATTTCTATGCTGGTCTATGACTGTATTAATGACTGTAATAGAGCCAGAGTGGTGTAGTAGTTAGAGCCAGGGTGGTGTAGTGGTTATTGTACTTTTCATTGTTGACCTACTTGCTTGCTTCTGTAAAAGGTTGTCATGTCAACGTCAAAGCTTAAAATCACCTGATTGGCTGGCCGGCGGAAATGCCTGATTGGCTGGCGAACCCAGGAGAATTGGCCAGCGGCGGGCCAGGCCGCAGCAATGGTGGCGGCGGGTCCAGCCCAGCCGCGGAGGTGAGGCAAGGCAGCGGACCCGGCCATGGAGGCGGAACTTGGCCCAGCAGCCTGGGCCCATCCCCGCCCGGAGCCTGGGGCAGAAGGTGGGGGTAGGGGGAGAGGTAGCCGGCCCCAAAGAGGCTGGCCGCAGAGGCTGGGAAGCGGCAGCAGTGGGCCCGGTGGGCTGCAGAGGTGGCACTTGGCACGGCGGGCCCATCTGGAAAGGCGGCACTGGCTTGGCGGTGGGCCAGGCCGTGGAGATGGCTCTCGGCCAGGCGGCAGCAGGACCGGCCTCCAAGGCCAGGCACCTGTGGGAGGCTGGGGTGAGAGGCACCCGGGTGGCGAAACTTCCCTGTTTGCCACCCGGGAGGAGGAGCGGCAGTGTGGCCCTTTTTGGCTGCCCACCTCCCGGTAAGGAGATTAAAATGGGGAGGAGGGAAGGGGGAGGAGAGAGTGGGGGAGGGGGAGGGCAAGAGAGGGGGCAGGGGGAGGGGAGGGCAAGAGAGTGTGGGGCATGGGGCAGGGAGGCAAGAGAGCGTGGGGCAGGGGGGAGGGGGAGGGCAAGAGAGAGAGCATGGGGGAGGGCAAGAGAGAGTGGGGCAGGGGGGAGAGGGGAAGGGCAGGAGAGAGGAGCATGGGGAGAGGGAGGGAGGGCAAGAGAGATTGGAGCAGGGGGAGAGTGGGAGGGCAGGAGAGATTGGAGCAGGGGGAGGGAGGACAGGAGAGACTGGGGCAGGAGGGTGAGAGAGAGGGGTGGGAGGGGGAGGGAGGGCAAGAGAGAGTGGGGCAGGATGGAGGGGAGGGGCAAGAGAGTGGGGAGGGAGGGGAAGAGGGGTAAGAGTGTGGGGCAGAAGGGAGGGAGGGAGAGGGAGAGTGGGGCAGGAGGGAGGGGGGAACAGCTGGCCCCAAAGAGCGCACAGATGCTCTGTGCGGGTTGTCTAGTAATAATAATAATAAAGGATGATCACCATCATCATCCGTTATTTCCAATAGTGGTAGTGTTGCGAAAGCAGAATTGTGCCATTTTTCATATTAGCACAAGAACTCTTGTGCAACACCTCTGATGTTATTTTCAATGCCTGCAGTGGCACAGCCAGTGCTGATCAATCAATCAATACTTTATTACAGTCACAGACCAGCACAGTTTACAAACAGAAGCCCAGCAAAATAAACCAACAAGTTTATGATACAGTCGTTAAACACATAGATCAGCCAGAAATGGTTCTTTATGAACTCCTGGTGAATTTTATTGGCTATTAAACAGAATTTAGCCACATTATAAGATCTTGAGTCATTCTGATCAGTTAAAAGATAATCGAGATAAAAAGAACCTGTGCAGCCTGGATGGCAACTAATAAAAGGAGTTATATATTTATGCCATATATCTCAGTAAAATTGGCAATAAAAGATCACATGTGCCATTGTTTCAATATCTCCTGAGTTGCAGGGACAAGTACGTTCTTTATAGGGGATTTTTTTTTTTTGATATCTCCCTTCTAGGACTGCTGTTTGCAAGGCAATACATCGTGTCTGTGTCAAAGCTCTGTGATATTTTGGTACAGTTATCAAGTTTAGACATTTAGCAGGGTTGAAACTCAGAACTTGGTTGCTCAAATGAACACCAACAGTTAGTTAGTTAGTTAGTTAGTTCTTTTATTGCAGCCATAGGCCAATCAAGGACACCAACAGGAATAGAGCCCTGGTCAATTTGACAGTCCATATCATATATTCTTTGTCTGAGTTTGACCCTGGCATTTTCTTATCCCAGAGTTATCAAAGCAAAAGGGTGGAAAACCAGCTTTAGCCAGAATTCAAAGATAGTAACCCATGCTCTGGCCTCTACTTAAAGCAGTCCTGCTTCCAGATGAAGGACAGCGCCAGGCACACACTGGGATACTTGAAGAATGTTCCTCAGAAACTTGGATTGCATGGTTTCCACCTTGAAGAAGTTAGAGTACATGCCAAATTGAGCTCCATATAAGATCTGTGCTCATACTTTAGCCAAAAAAAAGTTTTGTTATGGAAGTGATAGATTGGGCAGCTCTAGAGAGGTGGAATGATTAAATGGCTTGTGCACTCCTGTGTGCATTCTGCCTTACAGATTTTCTATGTGAACCCCTTCTGTCTGAAGCCTGGAATATTACACCAAGGTGTTTGAAATACTTCACTTGTTCTAACCTATGCCCATTCAGTGACCAGTTCTGAATCTTTAGTCTCTTTGCAAACACCAAGATCTTAGAAGCCAGTGCAGAATCGCCTGCAGTGCACTGCAGGAAATGTCATCCAGCAACAAAAACACCAAACCATCTGCTCTTCTAAAAATTTTCATACTGTGACATTTCAAACATTGTGCAAGCACTTGTTTCAGTTCATATATTCCAGAGAAGAAGGCCTTTTCTCTGATATATTGGCTCAGTTTAGGCATCATGCAAGCAAACTAATAATTTGTGTCAACTCTTAGTTAAGCAGCCACATTGCCAGTGGCCCCCAAGCCACTCCCCCTGCATCTGACATCAGATGCCGTGGACCCCATTTGCAAGCAAATTCCAGCCAGCGCCGCATTCACAGCATGGCTGGCAACAGCTCCCCCTGCTTTAAAAGGAGATGCGCGGCTCCATTTTTCAGAAGTGTAGCCAGAGCTGGCTTCCCAACCTGGCTGGGAACGTATCTCCCTGCCTTTTAAAGTTTGTGAGCTAAACCATGTCCCCTGCATCTGACGTCAGATGCAGGGGTTGTGGCTGGGGCACCAGGCCCAGTCACTAAACACAGCAGCCTGGGTTCTTTGAACCCCCTTGCACATTGGTGGCTCTGCCTCTGACACCATGGCAGGAGCTGATGTACAGGAATTTCATGCAGTTATCACAGTCCAACAGATGTGTGGCTTGGTCATGTGGCTTGGTCATGTGGCTGATGTGTGGCTTGGTCATCTTTGCGTCTTCTTCTACATTTTAAAAAGCAACCATATGGGCCTCAATCATGCAATATTGTATAATTAGGCCTTAAGACATCCATTGGTAAAAGGAAGGCTTCAGGGCACTGCTTGGCTCCCTGCTTCTCTAGGAGAAGCAGAAATTATGAAAAACATATGCATTCTACTATTTGCTTTAGTTGCACAATTTATACAGATTGCAAGATCCAAATCTTCTTGGTCAGTTTTTCTTGGTGCAGAATTTAGGGCACTTTGGCACAGATTTATTTTTTTCTAAGTTAGAACGGAATGCAGTCTCCCATATATTATAGTCCCTGTAGTAGAAGAAGAAATTCTTCAGCTTTCAGTGGCTGTAGTTTTTTCATTAACTTTCCATCCATTTTCTGTTCTGTTAAATGTCTTTTTTCTCATTTCTAGACATCTTTATCCCTCCTTACTGCTATTTTCTTAATTTAATTTTCTGAGCCATAATAGCTTTGCAAATCATTAGCAGATATTGCTTGCACAAACGTGATACGCTTAATAAAGCTGTGCAATATCATTTGGTTTCAGCCTTCTATTTATGAGATAGTGCAGTTCCTATAGATGTTAAATTAAGTTTCCTAAGTGTGTCATGCTTCTAGGCAGCATCATGGGGACTGTAGTTCCAAAAAGGAGACACACATGGTCACCACTGGATGATGGTAGCAAGACTAAATGCACTAACTGTTGGGGCCAGTACACTATTTGTACTTAGACCCTATATTCCCACAGGAATACAGTCTCAGTATTCCTGTGATGACCTGTCTGAACTCCCTTCCTCTCAACATGATGTTTGTTATCTATCTATCTATCTATCTATCTATCTATCTATCTATCTATCTATCTCCAGATTTGTAGACCTCCCCAAACTTTGTAGACCTCCCCAAACCAAAAAGGTGGTTTACAAAAACATAAAGCATATTAAAAACTGGAACCTTAAAACAATTTAAAACCACAGCCCAGTTTAAAAAACTTGGGTGAAAAAATAAGTCTTTAGAGACCTTTAAAAAGTTGTCAGATATGGGAAGGCTCTTATTTCAGCAGGGAGCCCATTCCAGAGTCTTGGGGCAGAAACAGAGAAGGCCCGTCCCTGTGCAGCCACCAGATGAGCCGGTGTCAACTGCAAATGAACCTCTCCAGATTATCTCAATGGGCGGTGTGGCTCATGGCGGAGAAGATGTTCTCTGTTTAGGGCTTTATAGGTTATAAAGAGCACCTTGTATTTTCCCTGGAAACTTATTGATAGCCAGTGTAGGTCTTTTAGTACAGGAGTAATATGGTATCTCTGAGATGGCCCAGAGACCAACCTGGCTGCCATATTCTGCACCAACTGCAGTTTCTGGACTACGTACAAATGCAGTTCCACCTAGAGTGCATTGCAGAAGTCAAGTCTGGAGGTTACCGGCATATGTACCACTGTTCTGAGGTTGTTTATCCCAAGAAACGGATACAGCTGGCACATCAGTCCAAGTTGATAGAAGGCACTTCTGCCCACTGCCTCAACCTGGGACACCAAGGAGAGACTTGGATCCAGAAGCACCCCGATACAGAAGGACTGTGTACCTGTTCCTTCTGAGGAAACATGACCCCATCCAGAACCAGCAAATCAAAATAGTCTTTCAAGTTCTGACACTGCACAATAAGTACCTCCAACTTATCTGGATCCACTCTCAGTTTGTTATCCCTCATCCAGCCCATCACCACCTCCAGGCAGGCATTTAGGGAGGTTATATCTTCTCCTGATGATGTTGACACAGAGAAATAGATTTGGGTGTCATCAACATACTGATAACACCCTGCACCAATTCTCTAGATGATCTCTTTGTCACAAACTTGTTTGACAGCCGATGCCTGGCAATAGATTTATGCCACAGGAACTGGTAGCTCTGGTTTCAGATGTCTTGCATGGGAAGCATAGGCCACAGGAGTCAGAATGGAGAAACCTGGAAGTCAAGGTCACAGAAGCTCCCACAACAGTGCAAGCCCAGCCGACGCGTTGTTTCCAGCGGTTGTTCGCCACCCATGCCACCTGATTATAGTCATTGGCCTTAATTAATGCTCCACCCCTGCCAGCTGCTAGGGATTCAGTGTCCCTCTTGCTGCCTCCAGAGGAGACACCAGCTTCTTCACAGTTCCTTCACTTGCTGTTGCCATTTTTCTTGTCTGTGTTCTCGAGTTGTTGAGAGCCGCTTGCCCTCCGGCTCGGGGTCTGACTCTTCACCCCCAGAGACCCCTAGACCTGATGGACTTTCCTGTGCCAAACATTCGCCCTGGCCCATCTCAGCTATCTCCTGACTCCTGACATCAGACTGCTTTCCTTCAGGTGCCTTCTCACCTACAAGAGGAGAGCTGGTCTTGTGGTAGCAAGCATGACTTGTCTCCATAGCTAAGCAGGGTCTGCCCTGGTTGCATATGAATGGGAGACTTGATGTGTGAGCACTGCAAGATATTCCCCTCAGGGGATGAAGCCGCTCTGGGAAGAGCAGAAGGTTCCAAGTTCCCTCCCTGGCATCTCCAAGATAGGGCTGAGAGAGATTCCTGCCTGCAACCTTGGAGAAGCCGCTGCCAGTCTGTGAAGACAATACTGAGCTAGATAGACCAATGGTCTGACTCAGTATATGGCAGTTTCCTATGTTCCTATGTTCCTAAGAAGGCTGTCTATCTCCCACTCCTCTTCACTGTCCTCAAGCGAGGGCATGACACTCTCCCAGCAGTTTCATGTAGATGTTAAAAAGTATTGGAGACAATATGGAGATAATTACATTATCTGAAGCTTCCCTGTCTGTGGTTCTAGACTGGGCGATGTACAAGTTGTTTTTCATAGATCAGGTACCAGAGGCAAATCACCCTTCAAGCACAATTCTTTTCAGTTGAGACAGGTTATTAACCAGGTGATGTTACATGGACACGTGAACCAAATTTATGAAGAAATTGTTTCTCAACAGCTGTGGCCACACCTGAACTGAAATATGTAGAAAACCTATTGCTCCTTTCTATCAAAATATTGATTTAGTGTCAGAAAGTAATACAAGAAAATGTATAAGTTAAACCCCTTGCTTTATAGAATATATTTTGAAAACATGTTTTAAATTCATAAAGTTTTAAATGATTTTCAAGCTTGGAAAAAGACCACCAGTTGGAAAAGCTTTTTTAACATACACATAGCAAAATCGATCAGATTTAGCATATTTAAGAAAATTGATTACCTTGAAGAACCTTTTTATGACAATTTCTTGCCTTTCACCAATGTGTCTTCACTCCCCCCACACCCTGCAACATGAAAGTGTTGCTTATGAACCATTCTACTTCTTGTGAAT
The DNA here is from genome assembly GCF_027244095.1 of Hemicordylus capensis. Lineage (NCBI taxonomy): Eukaryota > Metazoa > Chordata > Lepidosauria > Squamata > Cordylidae > Hemicordylus > Hemicordylus capensis. The sequence goes on from NC_069662.1 coordinate 110,047,012, forward strand.
TCGTGTGTCACCATGTAAATAACTGATGTCATAGTACTTATCCATGAGTATTCGGGCTGATATTTTATATTTGCATATATCAAACCTATCTGCATTATAAGCTTTACATGTTCTGCTGAGCTTTATTTTGTTTGCTTTGATTCTCTTTCATGTTGGACTATCACATTCAAATCTGTAAGAATCTGGAGAAGGGCTTAACTCTGTAGTAGAATGCAAACTTTGCATGTAGAAAGTCCAAGGCTCAATTACTTCCACCTTAAGTTAAAAAGATCAAAAGCATGAGGGCTGAATGGAGACCCTCTGCCAATTAGAGTAGGCAGTGCAGGGCTAAATATACCAATGGTCATATAAGGCAGTTTCATGTGTTCAAGAGTACTCCCTACCCACCCTTCGGAATCAATTTTCAGAATAAGGGGTTTGACTTGAGGTTTTGTCCCAAAGTTTCAAAAAAATAACCTCAACAATCACGCTAAAATAATGTGGAAACTTCAGCAATGTTTTTGAAAAGAGCTTATTTTTAGAAATGATGAGTAAACTTACAGGAATGGCAAGGAAAAACATAGGAAGAAAAAGCTTGTGTCTACATAATTTGTTATCAGTACAAAATCAAATTTAATCTAGGTATAATGGATTTAAGCCTGTGTCCTCAAACGGAATATATTACTCAGGAGTGGCAAAACTCTGGCTCTACTGCCAAGTTGCCTGCTGAATCATTTAAAGAATGGCTTAGTGCCCAAGGCTCAATTTCTGCTCTGAGTATTCCTTTCTTATTTAAATGTAACCATGTTCTACCTAATTTTTCTCTTTTCTCTATGTCCTGATTGCTACTTCGTTAAATTTATTTCACTGCGTTTATGGTCTTGAAGCTTCATGCATTCTTAAGTACCAAGGTAATTCATTTAATTGTCTCCTTTACTAAAATCTTAGTCTTTTTCTCTAGGACCATACTGAAAATTTCATCTCCAAATACAGTAGGTTCAGCAGAATTGGGAACCATGAGCTTAATTTGGCTAGTACTGAAAGTTATGAATCCACTGAGAGTATGGAATCACTTACCAGGCACCCAGTGGAGTTTTATCTACCATGGTCGGACACATCCCTTTATTGCCATCACAAAAGACAAGTTTGGAGGTGTGCTTTAGACCAGTCAGGACCTCAAGGAGGGAGCCAAAGTTGTAGCCTACCTTTCCCCAAGACCAGTTTGCTATTTCTGATTGACCATCTATCACTAGCAATGGTACTTCAGCAATATGAACCAGGGGTGTGTATCCCTCAAAGCATTTGAGGAGTTCCCCCCTCGTTTTACTGAACATCCCCACCAAACGTAATAATCCAGACCAAGTCTGCAGCTTGAGGGACCTGATGCTGTTCCTAGAAACACAGGTGGTGGCAGTGTGCAAGAGTGCCTTTCCCTGGCTACAGCTGGTACACCAGCTATGACCCGACTTGGAGAAGTCAGACCTGACCTCAGTCACTCATGCACTGGTAACATCCAGATTGGATTACTGCAATGTGCTGTACGTGGGGCTGCCCTTGAAGATGATCCAGAAGCTTCAGCTGGGCCAGAATGTTCCTGCAAGGATGCTCTTGGGTGCTAGTCACTCCTCAAGCATCACACCCATCCTGCGACAGCCTCAGTGGCTTCCAGTTTGCTTCCAAGCCAGATTCCAGGCCAAATCATGCTGGTATTGACCATTACAGCCCTACGAGCTTGGATCCAAGGTATTTGCTTGACTGCATTCGCCCATACGAATTTGCAAGAGCCTTTCAGTTATCATCTCAAGCCCTGCTCGCGTCCCCACCATTGACTGAGATTCAGTTGACAGGGACAAGGGACAGGGCCTTTTTGGTTGTGACCTCTTGGTTGTGGAATGACCTTCTAGAAGAACTTTATTTATGTATTTAATTATTTAATAATTTTATTTATTTATTCAGTTTCTAGACCGCCATTCCAAAAATGGCTCAGGGCAGTTTACACAGAAAAATAATAAATAAATAGGATGGATCCCTGTCCCCAAAGGGATCACAATCTAAAAAGAAACAAGATAGACACCAGCAACAGTCACTGGAGGCACTGTGTTGGGGGTGGATAGGGCCAGTTACTCTCCCCCTGCTAAATAAAGAGAATCACATGTTAAAAGATGCCTCTTTGCCATGCTCCCTCCCTTGGAGTTTTTAAAAAAGATTGTAAAACTTCACCTGTTTTACTGGAGCCTCCTGATCACGGAAGTGCCCACCATCACGATGACAGCATTAGCCTCTGCAGGCGAATGCTGTAAGCAAGAGGGACTCACTGGGACATTTGAATGATTGATGCACCAGGCGGAACTTCTGGTAAGCTTTGGGAGGCTGTACCTAAGTGCAGCTTCTCTTTTTATAACATCTGAATATATAAACATTTATATATTATATAGATTATTATATAAACATTTGACCTGGTTTTTTCAGGGGTTCAGTGCTTTAATGCCCAGCTATAAATATGCTTTTTTACATCATGGAAGATTGTTGATTACCCTGTTAGTACATTAAAAACAGCTTGAGTCAGAAGATGGCAACCACAATTAAATTTGGAATAAAATACTGAATAGACCTTTTTCTTAAAATGCTGGAATTAAATTGTAGCTTCCTCAAATGCATTCATTTTTCACATTGATTGACTTTGCATTGCTGATAAAATGTCATTTGTTCCATGGTTATGAGTTCATATTTAGCATGATAAGTTCTTGCTGTGATGACAGGTATGATTAGACTCGTAAAGGAGGAGAGCTGGTCTTGTGATAGCAAGCATGACTTGTCCCCATAGCTAAGCAGGGTCTGCCCTGGTTGCATCTGAATTTGAGACTTGATGTGTGAGTACTGCAAGATATTCCCCTCAGGAGATGAAGCCGCTCTGGGAAGAGCAGAAGGTTTCAAGTTCCCTCCCTGGCTTCTCCAAGATAGGGCTGAGAGAGATTCCTGCCTGCAACCTTGGAGAAGCCGCTGCCAGTCTGTGTAGACAATACTGAGCTAGATAGACCAACGGTCTGACTCAGTATATGGCAGTTTCCTATGTTCCTTTCCTAAATAATATAGTACTTTCCTCATTTTTTTAATTGAACAGACAATAGAACCCTTGATAAAGGCACTGAAGTTTCAGGTCTTATTTATATTTATACATGGATGTAAATCCATATGTATCGCACTCTACAACAAATGAGAGAAAAGCCTTACAATCTAGATCTTTCATACATATATTATTGAATACAGTATATCTATGAGTAAGTCAAAGAAAAATTCTGAAGAACATGATTCCTTAACTTACATAGATGTTTTCTCCAATATATTGGTTTTTTAAAACCACACAACTATTACTACATGGCTGAAACGTTATATCATAGCTCCCACATATTCAGATTTTTCTTATAAATGGAACACTATATGAAAGATAAGAATCAGCCCAACATGGCTGATTTCATCTTGCAGGGTTGTTGGAGCTGGCCTGGTTGTATTACGTATCATTAATACTTCACTGTGGGATGGCAGGATGCCATCTTGTCTGAAGGAGTTGGTAAGACCCCTTCTTAAGTAGCCCACTTTGGACGCAGAGATGCACCTAGGTAATTCTGGAACCTGGACCTAAAGTCCTTTGGAAGCCTCCCTCCCCTGAAAATTAAGCATCATCATGCTCAGCTGGGTAGCTTTTGATACCATCAATCATGGTATCCTTCTGGACAGCCTGAGGGATTTGGGGATAGGAGGCATTGTTTAATAGTGGTTCCATTCCTATAGTGGTTCCCATTCCATTCTACAGTGGCTAGCTTTCAGATGGTGGCACTTGGTGACAATTGCTTTTCAAAATGGGAGCTATTATATAGAGTCCCCCAGGGCTCCGTTCTGTTGCCAATGCTTTTAAACATCTACAATGAATGAATGAATGAATGAATTACAATCAATGACCAGCAATCAGCAAATAAAAATAAAAGTAGCAATCTAGAGAAAACAAAATAAGATCAGAACAGAGCTAGATAATAGAACATCAAAGTATTTTTGACATCTACATGAAACCGCTGGTTGCGGTCATCAGGAGGTTTGGTGCTGGGTGTTATCAATATGCTGATGACAACCAAATCTATATCTCCTTGTCATCAACATCAGGAATGGTGTTAGCCCCTTAAATGTCTGTCTACAGGCAATAATAGGCTGGATGAGGGATAATAAACTGAAACTAAATTCAAGCAAGACAGGGGTGCTCATTGTTGGGGTCATAATCTGCAAGATGGGATAGAACTTCCTGCTCTGGATGAGGTTACACTCCTCCAGAAAGAACAGGCTCATAGCTTGGGAGTGCTCTTGGACCCGGGTCTCTCCCTGGTGCCTCAGGTTGAGGCTGTGGCCAAGGGCGCTTTTTACCAGCTGCAACAACTCTACCCGTTTCTTGAGGAGAATAACCTGAAAACAGTGATGCACCAGCTGGTAACCTCCAGGTTGGACTACTGCAATGTGCTCTATGTAGGCTGTCTTTGTATGTAGTTCGGAAACTTCCGTTAGTTCAAAATGCGGCAGCCAGATTGGTTTCTGGGCTATCCCGGAGAGAACACATTATTCCTGTTGTTAAACATTTGCACTGGCTGCCAATATGTTTCCAGGCAAAGTACAAAGTACTGGTTATTACCTTTAAAGCCCTGATTGGCTTAGGTATGGGTTACCTGAGAGAATACCTTTCTGTATAAGATCACCACCTCTCATTGAGATCATCAGGACGGGTCTATCTTCAGGTGCCACCGGATCATCTGGTGGCGACCTGGGATAAGGCCTTCTCAGTTGTCACCCCTAGGTTGCAGAGGCGTAACTAGGGAAAACGGCGCCCAGGGCAAACACTGAAATTGCGCCCCCCCCATCTCATACTGTGTGGGAGGAGGCAATGGTAAACCCCTCCTGTACTCTACCAAAGACAACTTCAGGGCTCTGTGGTTGGCAGGAGTCAACACCAACTCGATGGTGCTCGCTCTCTCTCTCTCTCTCTCTCTCTCTCTCTCTCTCTCTCTCTCTCCAATTGCCATATGAAATAAAGTATTCTTACTTTGGAAACATTAGAAAAATACCTGTGTTATCAAGCAAACCATTAGAATAGTTTGTTAGGATACTTAACAATTTAAGTGAAATAGTTAGAAATAGTTAAAAATTATAATATTTCCATGCAAAATTTTAAAAGAAGATGGCGAGAGCTCTTAAAGAAAAATAAATACTTTCAGCGATTTGTATTTTGGTAAGAAAACTCATTCTGACCTTGAGATTGTGTGCTAAATATATTACCTCGGAACGAAAGTGATGTGTTCTCATTACAGCATCTGGAAAGGAAAGAGGAAGGGGAAAACCGAGATGGAAAACTAGGGAAGGGGAAAACCGAGATGGAACTGTATCTGTCTCCATTTCAGAGTCATTAAAGTTCTACTGAACGGCTTGCTCAGTAATTTAAGAAAAAGGCTCCCTGTCATCATCATTATTAGTGATCAGCACCAACTCAGTCACCATTGAAGGGATCTGGGAGGCTCCATGCAGAGCTAGCCTCAGCAGCCAACATGTATATTATTTAATCAACTAGAAGTTGCTGGGAAAAGTTCTAGCGTACTTGAGCAGCGGAAGGAGGGGTGTCTCTGTGTGTGTGGGGGGGGTTCCCAGTCAGCCACTTAAGATTTCACTAAGGGAGGGGGTGGAGACTCGGCTGCGGCAATCTCTGCTCCTCTGAAATGCCCTTTCCCAAATATAATCGAGGGGCTCCAGAGAGCTCACGAGCCTTCTTATTAGCAACACCACCCAGCACAAGCAAAAAGGCATCACAGCTTGAGCAGGCGATGCAGGGTTCCCCTTTCACCCTCCCTCTTAGGAGTCTAAATTCCTCCGACCCGAAGTTGCTGGGAAAAGTTCTAGCGTACTTGAGCAGCGTAAGGAAGGGTGTCTCTGTGTGTGTGCGGGGGTTCCCAGTCAGCCACTTAAGATTTCACTAAGGGAGGGGGTGGAGACTCGGCTGCAGCAATCTCTGCTCCTCTGAAATGCCTTAACCCCCGGCAGGCAAGCAAGCAAGCCGCTCCCCAAAGAAGCGCCCCCCTCCGGGTTGCCATTGTGCAGACACACACACCTTGTTGTCCTTGTAATAATGTGATGAGTGCGACACAGACATAGCAGGCAGCTGGCGGCAGCAGCAACACAAACGTTCTGGGCTCTCCCACCCTGCCTCGTGGTCACCACCGAGTCGACGCACGCAATGAAGAAGTCCACGTGCAGGCGGCGAGCTCTCTTCCCACTTGCCAGACACGCATGCGCGGCGTGTCCTCCTCCCTCCCGACACGCATGTGTGACTGGTGGCAGGGGGCGGCACCACGGGGTGGGGCGGGGAGTGAGCTCAGGCTAGCGGAGTGATATGAATGAAGGAGACGTTGACGACGATGCTGAAGAAAGAAGAGCAGCAAGCAGGCAGGCGGCCGCAGGCAGGCACTGTCTCTCTGCAATTTTAGGCGCCCGTGGCGCCGGGACCCGGGGAGGGGACTGCGCCTTGCGGACTGCCTGCTGTGCAGTCCGGACAAAAAAATTTTTTTCACACCAAAATTTTTTTTTCACACACAAAAACTTTTTTTGTAAAAGGCAGGGGACCAGTGGGGGCACTTTTTTGCGCCCCCTACCGAGTGGCGCCTGGGGCACGTGCCCCCCCTGCCCCCCCTATCGTTACGCCCCTGCTAGGTTGTGGAACGTGTTCCACATGGATATAAGATGATTGTCTTCCTTGGAGGACTTCAGAAGAGCCTTAAAGACCCATCATTTTGGCCTGGCTTTTTATCATATCTAGTTTTAATGTTATCTAATTTTAATTTTAATTTTAATCTGCTTTTAATTGTTTGTTTTTTTAATTTTAATTTCAATTTCAATTTCAATTTTAATGTAAACTGCCATGAGCCACCTTTGGAAAGGTGGTATATAAATCGAATCAAGCAAGCAAGCAAGAATAATAATCAATAGATCGTGATAAATATATCCTGTGTTAATATATGTGCATTTATAAGCATTCATTGGGCCAAAAAACTATACGAATTGAAAAATTATTTATTCAGCATGCTGTAATCATGTATTAACTTACCAACTTTCATTTGAATGGGAATAGAAACATATCTGCTGAAATTATGGAAATCATTATTACGGTGCTCATTCAAGTGTTCATGAGAGAATAGCTGGAATGAGAAGGATAATTTCATGTGAATGATCTTAGAAGTGGTTCAAACTTATTCAGGTTTTGGCCTGCTACAAAAAGTGCCAGTGACCTATGTGTCACAGATGTCCAATCATATTGAAGCACCGGTTCCAGTAATGGAAGCTGATTTGGGTCCACTCTTAGTCAGAAGTGTCATACTCAGCAGATAATAAGTGTGATATCAGTGTGGCCCGTCCTAGTTGCTGACATTCATGTCACACTCTGTCCAACACAGAGAGTCAACATTCCCCCACTGGAATTGAAGTACAATTTGGTCAAGAAGCTATATATATAAACAGTTCTCAGCACTTTCTATGGTGACTTGAGACAAAGTCTTGTAACACAAGGGACCTGTTGGTTTTAGTTATTTTGGTCTACTTGGTTGATTTAGCATGGACAATGACTGTAAGGGAAGCTATAGAGGGCATGGGTGACTGCCATAGCTTGAAAATACATAAATTAAGGATATAAATATTGTACCTCTCAATTTCCCCATTTATTCTGCTTGAAAATATCTCTTGGAGTCCCCATATAACGAGGCCAAACCCAGATTTTGTAATATCCTAAATTCATTATGTTCCAAGTAAAAAGCAGTTATGATCAAGCTGAAATCAAAATTCAAGTTCCACCTTATATGAGAAAAATTACTAGGGAGGTCACCTGATAACAGCACCAAATTGAGCTTTCCAACCCATATTTCCCTTTCTGCTCCTTCTCCCCATCTTATCAGAGTTCAAATAACAAGTTGTGTAGACATTAAGATGTGGGGCTCAGCTTGGAATGGGTCCAGGCCTGCATCTGGTTGGACTAATTGTCTCCTGTCAGCTGTAGACTGCTTTCTTATATTCTTAAACTTCCAAAAAGCTTTTGACAAAAGACCCTCACAGAAAGTAAACTTATTTTTTTTGTCAAAAGTTCTTTTGTCAAAAGCTTTTTGAATCTTTAACATATAATAAGAGCACAGTCCTCTTATCGATTAATAACTGTTATAGTTAATAAATAACACCATTCCCTATTCTGTAAGATCAGGAAAAAGAGTATAGGAATGTAATTGACAGTTTTCCCAATGGAAGTAAATCAGCAGTGAGTATCCAGATTAATACCAATAATTGGCCAAATTATTACCAATAATTAGGTGCCATCAGCAAGCTTGGTTAACTCTCTGATTATTCCTGGCTTCAGATCATTTATGAATAAGTTAAATAGCATCACTCCCGGTACAGATCCTTGTGTCACCTTACTGCTTACTCCCATAGTAACAACTGGAAGTTGAGGAAAACTCAGTGGTCTCCAAAATAATCTCTGCAAACTGGGTAATGGCATCAGAATGTTGAACCATGTTCTGTATAAGAGCTAACTGATCTACTGTTAGGACAAAATATATATGCTACACACATGTGCACATGCACACACATGCAATCTCTCTCTCTCTCTCTCTCTCTCTCTCTCTCTCTCTCTCTCTCACACACACACACACACACACACACACACACACACACACACACACACACACCAGCCTTAGGCAACACCTACACCAGGAGATGATGAGTGTGGGTATCCTTCCCTCCTCCACTGCCTGTGGACATTGCTTCACCCGCCAGTCCCTCACCCACAAGAGCCATCTTCCCCTTCTCATGGCTGCTTACTTCAGCAGCTGCAGTGTGCCCAGCAATTCTAGCACAGAGCAGCAGCTTGATGCCACTTCCCTAGTGGTGAGACAGAAACCAAGCTGCTACTTTCTGCTCAAAACACTTCCCACACTGTGGCCACTGAGGTGAGCAGCCAGGAGAAGGGGAAGATGGAATATTAAGGCAAGGGAATGGTAGTAGTGTGCATGGTTTTGGTCCGGCGCAATGGAAAAGCCCTCCGGACCGGTTCGGAAGTCCGGCGGTCTGGAGGTTCAGATGGGCGGGGGACTGTTACTTTAAGCGGGGGTGGTGGTGGTAGTACTTCCCCCCCACCCGCCGCTCTTCCCCCTCCGGCGCTGGTCCTTTGAAAAATCTTCTTGGGGCGGCAGAGTTCCTCCCTGCCGCCCCTGCCCCCGTCGTTGTTCCTTAAGGCTAAAAGAGACTAGAGCTAGCGGCACGTATGCGTCACGTATGCGGCGCGTGCGGCAGTGTCAGAGATGAGCGCGCGCTGTGCAGGGTGCATGCGTGCCGCTAGCTCTAGTCTCTTTTAGCCTTAAGGAACAACGACGGGGGCAGGGGCGGCAGGGAGGAACTCTGCCGCCCCAAGAAGATTTTTCAAAGGACCAGCGCCGGAGGGGGAAGAGCGGCGGGGGGGGGAGTACTACCACCCCCCCGCTTAAAGTAACAGCCCCCCCGTGCCGGACCGGGGGGGGACTCCGGACCGTGCACACCCCTAGGGAATGGCAGGCCAGTGAGGCAACACCTTCAGGTTGTCGGAGCTGGGCAGGATGCCCCACTTGTCACCCTGTGGAACAGATACCACCTAAGGCTGTTGCTTCACCTTGCCTCATTAGCAAGCCACCCTTGACTACTAGTTTCCAGTCATGATATTTGCTCTTAGGATCACTCAGTGAGGTTAATTGGCACTAGACTCAAGTCAGACTGAAGAAAATATTCATCGAAATAATGCACAGTTGGTGTTTTGTGCCCCAATATATGGTGATGAGGCACATGAGTTTAAAAGTATATTAGTCATATTTATGAGTTGCTATTAGTTGTGATAACTTAATAGAACTTCTGTCTTCAGGGAAATGTTTTCGGTACAACCAATTCCAGATACAACCAATGGTGGAGGGGATATTGCCTATGTTGCTTGGTCTGATCCACAGGCATCATCTTATTTTCTTCTGCCCCCTTTATAATAATAAAACAAAAGCAGATATATTCATCTCACTAAAAGTTGCATGTTGAAAGACTAGATTTCTGCACTGACTGTTACTGAGAGTAGTGCTGAAATAAATTCATCATAAAATGTGCACACATTCAAGCCCATCTTCACTCCCACCCCTCCCCTCCCCTCCGATCAGCTAGTATGTCTTTCTACTGCTATAAGTACAAAAACCACAATACACAATAACATCTAAATAGCTTCAGTCATTTGGGCCTTTCAGAATGATGAAGAAATTGAATAATCTGTTTGGTTTATGAGGCTTTCACAATGTGAAATTTACCTCAGTACCTGTCAGTTGTGGCAATGTAAGCTTCTTTCTGATGTATCATATAACAACTTCATTTGGAATTCTTTGCCTGCACTCTGAAATCATAAGACCTTTCAAATGGAAGAGGCAAAAAAAGGAAAAGGGCATTGAACAAAATAACCTGAATTTAGTAAACAATGGCAAATGGTGCATGGGACAAGATGTATGAAAGTTGATCAGAATTCATTGTTTTGTTTTTGACCACATTAAGAATGTGACAGGATGTAGAATTGCTTTTGCACGGCTTTTGTTTGAGCTGTGACCCTTCCACGAGAAGACAGATCTGACCACTATTACGGTGCTTTAGGCATGTCCCTTTGGATTATTGCAATGTGCTGAGGGCATTAGATGCCTTTGCCAAATATTCAGAAATTGCAAGATGCTGCTCTAAACATTTTGCTTACAGCTTTGGTGGTCTTTTGGCATATTACTCCAGTTTTATTGAATCAACATTGGCCCATGTGTTTGACTTCCCCAGGTAGAAGTCAACCACCAAAAGCTGCTGGTTATTACATTTAATATCCTAAATGATTTGGAGCCTATATAGTTTAAGGCCTGCCTACTTCCATGTGATTCTACCTGCCCAAGAAAATATTCAAAACAGAATCCACTTCACAAGTCAACATCTGTTGATGCCTGGCTGATAAGCATGGAGGGACAGGGCTTTATTGGTGGATACTCCCACAGCTTGGAATTACCCATCCCAGGAGTTCCATAATGCCTTGTCCTTCCCAACCTTCAGCTGGCTGCTTTGCATCCATCATTTGCTGAGCATTTAGAACAACCTAAGGTAGTCTGACCCACTGTGGTTTTTAATAATGATCTGTGATGCTGTTCCACCCTGTTTTATTGTCTTTTTAAAAAATAAAAAATAAAAATCTGTTTGTTCATTGCTTTAAGGCTGCTATGATAAAAAACACTATATAGTGTTTTTAAAAGGCAAATACATAAATGCAGCAAAAGAATTGTCTTGCTAGACTAAACCTTCTTAGCTAGTGGCCATCACCACATCTTGTGGTACATGAGTTAATTATGTGTGGTATAAAATTTTTCTTTAGTCTGTCCCATCTCCTGAACGTACTGCCAATCAATTTCAGTAGCTCTAGCACTCACCAAGGGAGATGAAGACAGATGTTTGTTTTCTGTCCACTCTCCCTACACTTTCAAATGTTTCTATAATTTCTATCATATTTTTCTTCTGAACTAAAATGTTCCAACCTCTTTAGTCTTTCCCCATGAGAAAAGTCATTTATTGTATGATCATCTTTACTGATCTCTTTGCATAATCAGGGTCATCCCAAATGAGGAATACTTAGCTGTCACCACCATCACCACCACCACCACTGCCCTTCTGCTCTTCCTGTTTCTATATGGGACTTGAAAAGAAGGAAGTGGAAATGGAGGATAGGAGAATGCCCTAACCTATGTCTCCTTCATTCCCACCCTCTCACCCCTCTTTTCAAATCCAGCACAGGAGAAAGAGGGGCTCTTCGCATCTGCTGGTGCACAGCTGCAAAAAAGGGCCAGCATTTGGCACCATGCGCTGCCAGTTAAGAAGGGTGGAATTTGACATCCTGCATTAGGTGCCCAAAAATGTTGGTCCACCCCTTGTTATAGCAGAAGATAAAATAAATATGCATTTACAGAATTTTTCAAATATGTTATTTCAGAAACCCATATCTGTATTCAATGATGTTAATTCAATGAAGTTAAGGTCACCATGAGATGACTGAAGAAGCAAGAGCAGATTACAAAAGTCAAATGCGCTATAAGCAACATTAATACCAGAAATGCAAGCAGGAAATCAAAATACTGGCTTAACATATATTTAGCTCAGATACTGAACAGGAGTATTGACAGCATTGGGCCACCTGCACATGCGCCCCGGATGTCCTCTGCATTATCTGACAAGCTGGGCACACCATTACTTTAACTTCTGCAGTGGTGGTGTCACACTGTTCCTCTAAACATCCCTCTGCTTGAGCATTGCAGGCAGCCCCCACCCCACCATGGCCTGATGGTGACAGGCAGCAGTCTCCTTACTGTGCAGTACATGCACTCCCAGCTTAGCAGGAAACTCCTACAGAGCCTGCACATGAGGCTATGCAACATGTGGGACATGATAAATGTCTTCAATTCATCTCTCTGGAAAGATTTGGCTTGAAAAGCTTGAATACAATGTTGGATTCCTTTTAGAGAATATGAAAAGATTAATTATCCAAAAGGGGTGGGGCCTGTGGGCCTGAACTAGACTTTGTGGCTTCAGATCATGTAAGTAGCAGCAACACTGTTGATGATGTGAAGGGTGAGAGAGCATTAAGAGTTCGAGCATAAAGTAAGAAGACAAGTTTACCTCCATTCTAAAATGCAAAGACTGTGTGTGAGAGAGAGGGGGCAGGGTTTAGCATGTAATGTGGAACCGTAGTTGAAAAGGCCTGCAGTTCCACGGACGTTGCATCCGAATGCGGGAAACTGCAGTTGTGTGTGGCAATGAAAACAGGGGTTCAGGATTGGGACTTCAATCTAAACCCTCGGATTGAATAAAGTTTCATCACCTCAACCCAAGGTTCCCAGCAGCCTGCAGTACGTCCAAATTCAGAACTGCAGGCTACTGGCCTTGGAACTGGAGTTGAGGGAGGAAACTCCTCCCTCGACTCCAGTCCAATTGGCATGTGGGCGGTCCTTCTTTCAGCTGACTACATAGAGGCAGCTCTCTTGAACATCCAAATATGAACGGGATAGCGGGGGCAAGGAGGTCAGAACTTCAGGTCCATTGAGAAAGATTACAGAGGATGTGCCTTACCTCTGTTCCCATTATGTGACGGTGTGCATTCTCTATTAATTGTCCATAAAGGAGATAATATTTACTAAAGTCATATGAATATAGTGCACTTTATGCCCAGGTTTTACATCCTGTTTAAGATTAGAACCCTGTTTCGCACAAGTGTAAATGTAGTGCTAAATCACAGTTGAGAAGGGATGGGAGGGGGATTTGTGCCCAACAAAGGGGAAGGTATACATTCTAGTGGCTAGGTCCCTATAGGCAAGTCATAGTTTGGAAGGCAAGATTGCAACTGCAGTAGGCAGAGTTTGTAAACTTCATGCAGTCATTTATTATTCTAAAACTGTTCTATATGATTCTCATGTTGGTGGATTGCTGGCTCTCAGTCTGTCAATATGTTTGATCTACACTATTGTTCACTTTAAATCAAACACTGAATACTGTTGTCTCTGAAAACATACATAAAACAATAGGAGTCATATAAAGAAGATGCCTGCCTATAATTCAGTGTCTAAGACGCAATGGGTGCCAATTTAAAGAACTCTTCTTCTAGACAAAAACAAGCATTTGTTTGAGCATTGACACTCAAAATCAATACAAAGCTCATTGAGGCTAGAGTTAGCTACACATGTTTCTTTTCTTAAGAAGTTAGGACAAGAATCTGTCTAACTGGGTCATCTGAACATTCTAGAGGACAAAAGTTTACTTAATCCCAAAGGTAATTTTGTTGTGTGGTTTTAATAACTTTATTTCACTTTATTGCACAAAGTGCTGCCTTTAAAAACTAAAGTGCAGAAGTGCATTGTATTCCTAATATTATTAATCTTCACAACAGTCCTGTGACACTATTTTCACTTTTTTGGAAAGACTACATCTGGGGATTTTCCCAAGAGAATTATAAATTGCTAAGAGTCTTGAAATCTGGGCATTAGGGCATAGGTGCTTAAGGCCAAAACAGACATCATGTGAGACATCCACAAACAGGATCCCCTGTGTATTTTAAAGACTGAATAGCAGCCCAGGGGGTGGGGGGGACGAGGAAAAATGGGATTATGACTTTGGAGAAGGAGCGAGAATTCATTCCCCACATTTTCTTTCCCAATTAAAATCATCCCCCAAATTTCTTTTTGTCCAGCATACAGGGGGCATACAGATATATGGCAATACATCCATACTAAATAATGTATGTACATGAAGGAAAAATTGAATTGGAGGTAAAATTTGTGGTGTCGAATGTGGAGAAATTTAGGGCCTTTTCATGTAGCTTTAGTAAGCACAACAATTAAACTGCGACATGTCCGGACTATGGCTACTTTTCCAGATTACAGTTTCTTTGGAATGTTACCCAGAAAGATTCTGTATAGGACAACAATAACTAATTAAAATGAACAGTCACAATATGGACATTGTCAGCAACAGCTTAGAAGTGCTAGCAATCCTGTTTACACATTTGGTAAATATATGAAATGATGAAGTTGCACATTGTCATTTTGATAATAATAATAAGATTATTGCTCATTATCAGGCCCCTATTGGTCTTGCCTGCCTGCCCTCTAGTGGTCTCAGAGGCATAGGGTACAATCTCTACAAGTCAGTAAGCCAACATGTCTGTAAAATGTCAGGACACAAGAGTGCATGCTCCCAGTGGGTGTGACATCTGAATCCGCCAAGTTCAGTTCCGTGTGTTATCAACATTCGCCCAACAATCTCTTCCCAACATCAAATTGTTGAAGAAATGTGTCAAATAATGTCAGGTGAATGCTGGTAACATGGCATAGGAACCAGATTTGGATGTGTCCCGTGTCATGCCTGCTGGGAATGCTGTGGAAATGTTTCTGTGCCTGTCTTCCATGTTTCCTCCAGGGACATCCTGCTAGCTGCCCCAAGTGGGAATCAGCGGGAATAATCTCTGGATGCTTCAGCCCTACTCGCAATTGGCCCCTTCATCATCAGCCCTCGCATTTGGCCCCCTTGTCATCAGGAACATAGGAAGCTGCCATATACTGAGTCAGGTCCATCTAGCTCTTTATGGGTTGCCATTAAGTAAAGTTTGGCAAGTTTCATAATCTTGGTGAGGGGAGGAGTTCAGCTCCCATCTTGCAAGAGTTCTTTCTCTCATAAGATCCCCAGCCCCACACTTTTTTATGAGAACATTTCCATGGTCGTCTTCTTCTTCTTCTTCTTCTTCTTCTTCTTCTTCTTCTTCTTCTTCTTCTTCTTCTTCTTCTTCTTCTTCTTCTTCTTCTTCTTCTTCTTCCAAGTTCTGGCACATCTTCTATAATGTTGCCTTGTGTGTATGTGTGCATCGATTCTTCATCCTAATGAATCATATGAATCATCATAATTAAATATCTCAACTTCTACTGTTAGATAAGTGTAGAAGGGATGGGATAAGTGATGAGTAAGGTGGTGCTCTACAACTTAGTATGTGTATTGTTACTGATAAGCACAACAATATCAAGAATGACATTTCTTTGTATGTACAGCTAGTGTTTCAACAAGAAAGACCCACCCAACAATGTTCTTCCTTGGGTGGAAATACCAGAGCAGAGATATATTCCTGGGTTGAAAGCAGTGGATCCTACAAAAGATACCAGCATGCTAGAGGTACATGTAATGTCTATCATAAGGAGAAAAATATCAACATTTCCTAAAAGAACATCATTAATGCAATGAAATGGGGCAGATGCATGTAAGGGCAAATTTGTTTGTTGCTTTCCACCAGTCCTTTTGTTACACTGGTATTTTGCTTTTTTTAAAAAAATGTTGCTGCCCTTGTTTCTGCATTTTGCATCTCTTGGCTAAAGGCGCTAGAGCATACACCCCTGCTAACTGAGCAGAGAGGCACCTTTTAAAGTGGTGGTTCTCCTCTATTTAGCATAGAACAGGGCAACTGGCCCTATCCAACCCCAGCAATGCATCCTGCCAGTGGTTGTTGTTTCTTTCTAGTCTGTAGCCCTTTTGGAACAGGAATCCATCTTTACATATGATTATTTTTCTGGGTAAACTGCTTTGAAAACTTTTGTTGCAAGCAGTATATAAATATTTGTAGAAATACTCCATAGATGGGAACCTGTGGTGGCCATGAGTAAGTGGAAACGGACAGGAGTAGTTTGCCATTTGGTGCTTGTCCAGAGCTATAACTCCTCATATCAAGTGACCAGAAAATGACAAACAGCACAACTGGATTAATGGGATTAAATAGATAAAGAAAGACCCTTTTGTGACCCAGCAGCTTTAAATCCATTTTCATACATCTGCCTGTTGCCTTGCATTAATGATGGGCTTACAGGAAATATCGATAAGAAATTTCTATCTTTAAAAAGACACTTGCTGTATTCTCATAGCACAGTAACCTCTTCCGCTGGCTATTTGATTTCATTGTAGGATGATGCAAGAAGTTACACAGAGCTCTCCAGCCTTCTCTCTCTCTCTTTGCCTCAGAGTAAAAATTAGCGGCCTCTTGAGGCATTCATGCTGTGTAGAATTAACACATGTGGAGGATGCATTGCAGCGGCAGGTCCTGCCCCTGACCTACATGAATGAATGCATTCATTAGAATGCCCAAAGGGAGTCCTAATGCGTACAGCTGTTCACACAGAGGGCATTCTAATGAATGTGCACAGGTCAGGGCCAGGACCTGCCACTCCACCTCTGATTTATGCAATTCTTCTATACAGAAGGAATGACTGAAAAGGGCTCCTATCCAAAAAAACAAACACAATTATACATGCATTTTTCAGTATCCAGGACTTAAGGACAGAAAACAGATATCTGGATGGTGGAAACAGGTTTCCTGTTTGCTAATACGTCATGTAAAATAGTTATGCTGGGCAAATCATATACATGAAAACACAATTCTGGCCTCAGGCTAACCTTAAAACTACCTCATATACCTGTTTGGATTTCTGAATAAAGGGCTCTGCAGTTGACTGCTTCCGCAAGTCTAGTAGGCAGTGTTTTTGATGAATGTGTTTCCAAAGTTTATCTCTGACAGGCTCATTCTGCAAACTGTCAACTCTGTATAACTGGTAGGGCCTTGTTTCGTATGTGTGAGAAAGGGATTGTACCCTAAGTACGGTATTTATTCTGCAAGGGGAAAGTACTTATGTTTATGAAAAGGAGAGAGATTTTCACTTATGCCCTCTTATCTTTAGCCTCCTGCATCCCATGAAAAATTGATCTGGGAGGTTGAGGGACCTTCCGCAATATATTGTACAGCATGAGGCTGTCTGTCAAAAATCACCTCTCCCCCTGTTTATGGTAAAAATGCTTAGTAAATGTATATGGGGGTACTAGAGAAATTTTAGTCAATTAATGTAAGCAATTTGCTTAATAAATTAAGTCCACACAAATGTGTATATAAATAAAATAATATTTTTGAAGAGATACTTGGTTTTAAATTATGCATGTACATGTCA
Organism: Hemicordylus capensis; assembly: GCF_027244095.1. Classification (NCBI taxonomy): domain Eukaryota; kingdom Metazoa; phylum Chordata; class Lepidosauria; order Squamata; family Cordylidae; genus Hemicordylus; species Hemicordylus capensis. The sequence goes on from NC_069662.1 coordinate 110,064,600, forward strand.
CTGCAGGAACTGCTTTAGAAGATGGGTTCTGTATGAGATTGAAGGAGGAATGATTCTAAGACTATACCTACCATCTACAATTTGCCTAAGTACTTGCATTCAAAACAATTAACATTTATATATACATATTCGTATAAATTTTATCCAAATAGGGATGCCTTTTAGTAAAACAAAAGGTTTTTAATTGGTTAGCTTAATCAATTGACTGAAGGTTGTACCCCTAATTCTGACGCTCTCAGTGTGTCTTTAACTGGCTTTTAAAAACTACAGTCACCTATTATTACTACTGCCTCCACCACCACCACTACCACCACCACCACCACCACCACCACCGCAGCTGCCACCACACTGCGAAAAACCTTTAAAAGTCCCTCAAATGTAAAGCCCCTCCATCAAATTAGTGCATGGGAGCTGATGTTCAGGTAATCAGTAAAAAGAAATGCTCTGTAAGTGCAAAATGAGTTCACTGGATGAGAACCAATCTTTTTTTTTTTTAAAAAGGGGCATAGGATAGAGATAATATTGCAGACTACAATGCTCTTCCTCGTGTTGAGGCAAAAGCATCATGGTAGCCAGGAATGGAGAGACTACCACATGTATATTTATCTAAGAGCAGTTGCCATATGTCTGTGGCAAGTTTCTAACCACATTCCATACAGTCCCTTAGGTCTTATGTATTTGAGAATTTACATCATATAGTGATCCCAAGTTAAAGACTTTTAAATCTGGTCGATTTGGTATGAGACTTTACTACCTCCAATTGAATCCAGTGGCCCTTTAAATTGCTTAAATTGCTTAACTTTAACTGGTTACTCTTAACAAAAAGACTTATTGCACAAGCAAAGAAAAACTAAAAGTTGGTAAACATAAAAACATAAGACATTTCGGTGTGGCACAACATCCTCAGTTAAGTAAAACAAATGAACACAGATTAAAACCTCAGTTCTCCAACTGTTAAGTTCCTTATTAACCTCATTTCTGCAATCGTATGTCTGCCGTGGCTGCCGCTTGTCTGGGTGGGTGAACAGTCCACCTGAGGAGAAGTAAGTGACCATCTGTGGTCAAACCCACTCTCCTGCTGAACCCATTTTGGCTTTTCACACTGATCGTGTGAAGAGCCTTACAGTCTAGAGTTAACTAATAATGTTTTAAGTGTCATTGATACTGTGCAAACCATATTCACTTTAATTCCCTGTCTTTCTAGGATTCTCTGGGTTTGCCATGTAAATCTATCAGTAATGAATGGTATTTTCAGTACCAGCAAACCCTTAATGAATCTAGCTCTTTTCCAACTCTTTAAAACAGGCAATTCATATCCATTCTTCCTAATTAGGTTTTCAGTTTTCTCGCTAGATTCCTTTTGGTGTTCAGTACATTCTGTACATGAATGTAGACAATGAAGGGGCAAGACAGGGAGGCTATTCCCATGAGCCACGGAAATCCGGCTAAGGGAGCTTAGCCCGCTTTCCATGGATCATGGGAACCACTGGGCTCATGTGTGAGCCCGGTGCTCCCAAGGTGGCTAGCCCTCTTAAAACACTCTCCCCTTAAATGAGGTTATCAGAGTGAGCGCTCCGTTAACCCCATTCTGTTGCTCGCTGTGGCGCAGTCTCCCGGGCTTGGGGGTCTCTCCAGGATACCAGTGTGCTTGCGCTGGACATCCTGGACCTTCCAGGGGCCATGAGGCCCCCGATCCCTGCAGCCCCGCCGGCTCCGTGATGGAGCTGGCAGCTGTGTGGGCAGCCAAACTGGCCACCCAGCTATGAGCGGCTGCTCGTCTGCAGAGAGAGCGGGCTAAGCCCGCTTTCCCCGCAGACCCGGAAGAAGCTTTTCTCATGGATCATGAGAAGAACTTCAGAGTCTTATATGGTTATTGGAAGACAATAGTGATGTCATTGACAAATGTGGTTTTTTTTATTAATGATATTAATGCAATTGTTACTGTATGCCTGCAATGTAACAGCTTTAAATTTGATGGAAAGTACTATGTGCAAAGGCAGGGGCTAGCAATGGGCAATAGACTAGCTCCTTTATTGGCTGTTTCATATATGAATACCATCGAGAGAAGGGGCATCAATTCTGTCGTAATTCTGTATTAAAGGTACTTAGATGATTTGATTATTATTACTTCTACTGAGAAGCAGGCAGATGAAATATCTGAGCACTTGGATATGGGACAGAGTTAAAACTCAAGAGGGGGAAACCAAGTGATGAGGGCTGGCTTTCTTTTCTAAATAGGGAAATTAAATTAAGAAATAACCATTTAGATACCAAATGGTATAGAAAATCAGCCAAAAAGGACATTTTATTAAAGAATAAGTCAGCACATGCCAAAATAGTGAAAATACAGACTATGAAAAACGTGATAAAGAGGGCAGAGGATGTCTCCACAGCTGACCGTCAAAAGGAATCTAGAGAGAAAGCTGAAAATCTAATTAGGAAGAATGGATATGAATTGCCTGTTTCAAAGAGTTGGAAAAGAGCTAGATTCATTGAGGGTTTGCCGGTACTTAAAATACCATTTGTTACTGGAAGATTTACATGGTAAACCCAGAAAATCTTGGAAAGACAGGGAATTAAAGTGAATGTGGTTTGCACAGCATCAATAACACTTAAACAATTGTTAGTTAACTCCAGATTGTATGATAGGAGATGTGATGTACAAGATTGTGAAATTTGTGAACAGGGGGAAGGAAATTATGCAAAGAAAGGTACAAAATATAAAATTCAATGCCTTGGTTGCACTTCATTCTATATTGGGAAATCCGGCAGGTCATTGAAAGATAGATACAAAGAACATCTAGCAGATATGAGACATTATGCAAAGAGAACAAAACCCTGGACATTGCATATGAGAATAAAGCATGAAGGCCAAATGGTGTCCACTAAAATGTCTATTTTAGGGATTGAAAGGAACCTACAAAGAAGGAAAATCAAGGAAGTATTATTGATAGAGAAAATGAGACCTGATATTAATGCTCGGGAGGTGCTGGCTGATGCCATGAAGTTTATTAGCTTCTGAGAAGAATCAGGTGTTCCCCCCTTCTCTCATCCTCCACTCCCACTCATTATTTCTCCACCAGTCAGGAAACTGTGTGTTATCACCTCTAAGGAATTTCGAGGGAATGGAGGTTTTCATCTGTACTCATTTGTTTTACTTAACTGAGAATGGTGTGTAACACCAAAACATCTTATGTTATTATGTTTACCCACTTTTAGTTTTTCTTTGCACAATAAAAGGTCTTTTATTGAGAATTTGGAGTTAATATACGCATTGCATCACCAACATATCGACTTTAACTGGTAAAGCAATTTAACGTAGCCATATGCCATTATTCTTACATAAATAATTCTGGAGATAAATTTCCAAAATGGCTAGAGTAATCAGCATAAACTGAGATATTCCTTTACTGGAATAGAAATGAACACAATCATTTGGCTCACAATCGAGGCTAGGGTGTTAAAATAATAACAAACTTTACTTGAATGTTGTATGCAGCTTAAGACAGCCTGGTGATTACTTTTCAGGATCAACATAAATTATTGTGAGACACAAGAAATCCTGTTATTTGTTTGTCCTCATTTTTAACTTATGTATGGAATCATCTATCAAGAATGTGAAGGGTGACGGTGAGATGCATAGTTCAGTGTTTTCTTCCTTCTAACAAAAGCAACTGCTTAAATAGTGAGCTGGTTCCGATGAACACTGGCTTCTTTGTGCAAGTAGGAAGAGGACACATCAAGAGCACCCATCCTGAGGTCACTTCAGGATATCCAAACATACTGTCCGGGCCTCCTTAAAACATGTGAGAGGTGTGCTGCTCATTGTTTTGGACCACATGTAGAGGAAGATTCAGATGAATGCCCCCTCACTCGATTAAAGGACATGCCAAGATCATGTTAGCTTGGTCTGCAGGTTGTCTGCTGACTGCTGGTGACATCAGCAGCTTTCCCAGACAGGCAGTCTTCCCAGACTTCCTAATGCAGCAGGAAGTGTCTTAAGTGAAACCATTTTGAGCACTGAACCAAAGTGCTACTATTTTAGGATGCAGATAATACACATTAACTGCGTATTGTCAGGGGAAAAGTTGGATAATGCCATTGGCTGAACTGCACCTTCTGTCACTGTCCTGACATCACTGTAAATGGTTCTCTTGTATGAACTCCTGTTGCCAGTTAGCCATATTTTGGGGTAGCACAGAGAGAGCACCCTTCTACTCAAATATCTCAATTGCACTGGATTATGGGCTCATGATCCTAGTTCCCACTTTACTCAGCCTAGTCAAAAGAACGTGACTCTTGGCTCTAAGTGGGTCAATAGGCATAGGTTATGCTGGCAGCCTGCCTTCAGATATAAGCTATCAAGACAGACCGAAACCAGGAAGCACCTGCACCTCACTAACGAGGGATGACAGGCTATTCAGACCCTACTTCAAAGGCAACTCACTGAAGGGAGAGATCTCCTCATCTAAAAAAAGATAACAGTGAAGCTGAAACACTCTTGGGAATAACACAGATAAAGTGGCACATTTCCCAACCCGTTCTAAATTAACAAATAGCTGGCAAGGACTCAGTGGAGAGGTTTGTAAAAACTATAGACGACGGGTAATCTTTCCACACCTGATCTTAAGATAGTCAACCAAGTACAGTGCTATTCACCACGTGCATCACTGTCTCCTGCCTTTGTTGGGCAAGCTACCCTCAGAGTGATTAAGGTTGTGTGGCAATAGATTTATTTGTGTTTCCTGAAATCTGCCACCTCTGGGTAAGCAGAATGGCTTGGAAACTGCCTCAGGCACATTTCAAGTTATATGTACCTCTAACCAAAGCACATGGCCTTGGAATCTGCTCGGATCACTATCCTATGAACTCTCATCCATGCAAGAGGAAAGCTGGTCTTGTGGTAGCAAGCATGACTTTGTCCCCTTAGCTAAGCAGAGTCTGCCCTGGTTGCATATGAATGGGAGACTAGAAGTGTGCACATTGTAAGATATTCCCTTCAGGGGATGGAGCTGCTCTGGGAAGAGCAGAAAGTTCCAAGTTCTCTCCCTGGTTTCTCCAAGATAGGGCTGAGAAAAATTCCTGCCTCCAACCTTGGAGAAGCTGCTGCAAGTCTGTGAAGACAATACTGAGCTAGATAGACCAACTGACTCAGTATATGGCAACTTCCTATGTCCCTGTGTCCCTAAATTGTAGCCCTTCACTCCTCGCTCATCTTCTTAGCTTTCCTGCCTGTTGCCTGAGAGGAAGCCTCCCTGCCAATGTGCAATGAACACACCAACTTACCTGGGAAGGATAGGTAAACTAACCTCTTGCCTTTCTAAATCTCTTTGCCCTTCTCTCCCTTCTCTGCCTCCCTCCCCGCCTCCTGATCACTTTTCATGGCAAGCCTTAATCCAGGCTCTAGTCTAAGAACCTTGGCCAACCTGATTCACTCTTAATCAGTAGCAGCCGGTGTGAGCACTGCGGGGGGTGTGTATGTGGCAAGAGGCACCTTTAAGAGTAAAGAAATCAGTGCTTACCTCCACTCTCACCACACCTGAACACTGCTCGGAGGAGCAGCAGCACGCCGCCCAGCACTCCCTGCGGCGAGAAATCGCCTCCACCACTCACCTGGCTTTTGCGGAGCCGATCCCCTGCTGGCAGCCAGGTGAGTGGTGGAGGCTATCCCCCATCATAGAGGGTGCTGGGCAGTGTGCTGCTGCTCCGAGAAGCATTCAGGTGTGGTGAGAGCGGTGGTAAGCACTGATTGCTTTACTCTTAAAGGTGCCTCTCGCCACTGCCCCCCGCGGTGCCCGCACCGGCCGCTACTGCTCTTAATTAGGACTTTAGCTAAATTATCTCCAGTAAGAATATCAGACAAGATTGATTGCATTGTGTAAGCAAATGTTTTGCCTTCTGTATCCTCATTTAACCCTTAATAAAGCCTTTGAATTGTATTCCTGTTTCCTCATTTTTCCAATATGCCAAAATTACTCATATTGATACAGGAACTGAACTGCTCCCCAAGCCAAGCTAATTTCCCCAGTTCAAGCCAGAACTATAGCTGAGGTGTCTAGCCAGCATCTCGGGACAGTTCTGGTAACATTCTCCTCAGCCTAAGTGTAGTGAAGCTGTGTTAAATCATCATTCAGAGAAGCTCCGGGGGAGATACATTCTCAGTGCAACCCTGATGTTATCTCATTCAGAATCCATCATTTATCTGAACCAGCTCATTGTTATCTGCCACGTTAAGTGTTAATCGAGAGGAATTCACTTTTTAAAAATTTCTCTGAATATTAATATCTAAATGTACTCAAGTTTAATTTTTAGTAATTGGTTTACAACAAATTAAATCCTTTCTTTTAAATCAAGCTTTTCAAGTTTGCTTATAAAAAAGTAAAATTCAAAACAAAAATAAAGCTGAAAGCCTTAGAAATAAAGAAAACCAGAAACAGTGAAACAATGCTAAAACAATAACAACAAACAGCAGCATTTTAAGGAAAGTTGAAATCTGGGCAAATAAATAATTCTTGGTGTGGCACTTAAACATTATCAAACTACATGCCAGGTGAGCACCTCCTCAGATAAGAGTAGCCACCTGTCTAACTTCTGATGATGGAGAAGGGCTTCTAATGATGACCTTATGAGCAGGTTCATGTGGAATGAAGCAGTCAATTAGATATTGACTGAAGCTATATAGGACTTTATTGTCCTATATTGTCCAATTGTCTGAAGCTATATAGGACTTTAAGGGTTAAAATTAGAATTTTGAATTGAACATTTTGTTCAGACTAAAATTCAGTCTAAAAAAACAAGGGTCAACATGGCAAGAAGCCTTCCATTGATGGTAGGGATCCACCAGATTGTTGTGGACCCAAAAGGCAGACCCAACAGAGCAGTGATGGGGCTGCTGTGGAATGACTTAAAACCACTTCCAGGCCCTTTAAATTGTGCAGTAGCCTTGATGGGTCCCTATTGTTGAGAGAGGGCTGCCTATCATATAGGTCAAGATTTCCTTATCCAGTTAAACACATCAGTAACATTTGTTCTGCTTAGTCATACTCAAACCTGCAAGTGGGTTGGACCTGAAGGATTCTCTAGCACCACAACAATAGCTCAATTCCCATAAATTATTATTAGCACACAGCCAGGACTTTCCCATTGCTGGGCATGCACTGGTTTGAAATGAGTCCTTGACTTCCATAGTCAACAGTGAACACCTGCTGTGTGCATAATTTATTTTAGTAAATGTAAGTAAAGAGCAATATGGCAGCTGATGATCAATGTATACTAAAAAGTATTTTGAAGACTTATCCTAATTTCTGATTCTGCCAAGACCTGTGTGTGTTGGTAACCTAATTACTTATACATGAAATATTTATAATATCACAGTTTTTACACCTTTGCAAGTTGAGCAATGTACAATGTCTGTTGAAACATTACAAGTAACAATATGTCTGTATAGGACTTCATGTATAAGATGCAGTGACAGAATTCTTCTAAGCACTTTTATAGAAAGCTTTTATTGGAAAGTGTCTTTCAGATCTAATGCTTTCAAGTTACTATTGCTGGAAGGTTTCCTCTGAAATATTTCTAGCTTTTTATTCACTTCCACTCTTTTCATATTTGCTATTTGCAGATCACTGTGACATTTTTATTTAGCTGCATGATAGTTCTGAACCTTTGATCATTTTATTTGCTGTGACCTCTGTGCTGACTGCCTTGGGTAATTTCTGCCATCAGTGGATTTGATTAGTTCAACTCTGGTGAGTCTTATGTCTTGATCTTCCACAGGGATCTGAAGGAATAGAGTTCTGGAGCTAGTTCCTGCTGTGACAAATTTTTTTGGATACACTTTTTGTTCCTGGTTTCATTTGTTTGGTAAAGTGTTCATCACGTTGTAATGTAAAATAAACACTAAATAAGATAAAGTTCATTTCCCTACTCTAGTCTAGCCATCATTGAAAAGAGGGGGGAAATGAGTCTCAGCTGTGTTGTTAACCTGTTACCCATTTACCATTGCCCAAACACCCTGAACAAAGACATTAGTCATCATATGGGATGAATAAGGCCACAACTATTAATCCACAGAGATCTGCAGCAGGAAATCAGTAATAGCAACCCTTAAAGTGTAGACTCCCTATCTGAAAGACAACAGCTAGGAGACATAACTCCCACTATTATCCTTTCATGCGTAACCCTCCTCTGGCTTTAAGCAGCAGATAAGTTAGAATTGGTCTGTGTTCCTCATAGCCAATATATCAGAAGGCAAGCTTTGCTGGTCAACGCACCTGAGTGGGTCAACCTTAGATGGAATAAACAAGGCAGGTCCCAAGGGTAGCACTCCATCTTATCACTTGTCTGGTTGCCTTGAGGCCAATCAGTAAGGGCGCAGCTTTAGTAAGCTCAACGTGCTTATTAGGGTAGTAGCTTCAACTTCCCTTACTGAACCCGCAAGTTGTGACATAGGAAACACCTACTGAGTCAGACTGAAGCTTGAAACTGAACCACTACAATCACAGGATAGGTGACAGAGTTAACAGGATAGATGAGAACGTTCCATAGCCATAGAACTGGTCTGTGTTCTCATGGGCAGTTTACTAGCAGGCAAGCTGAGCTGGTCACTGAACCTGACCTAGGCAATCTTAGGCGAAATAAGCAAGGCAGGTCCCACATAAAAGTTTCCAAACAAAGAATAACAACATAAGTATTAGGTTAAGAAAGAGAGTCCACTAAATGGAGATTTTCTTTCTTTCTTTTAAAATCAAGGACATTTTTTAAAATGTTGATATTTCAGATGTCAGATTTGGTTCATGTTTTTATAGTTATAATTTAAAAGAGGTGTGGAAATTATTGAAATATGGCATCCTCTAGATCAGAGATTCTCAACATTGGGTCCCTAAATGTTATTGGACTTCAACTCCCATAATCCGCAGCCCCACTGGCCTTTGTTTGGGGATTATGGGCGTTGAAGTCCAATAGCATCCGAGGACCCAATGTTGAGAATCCCTGCTCTAGATTGTTTCTGCCTTATTTCCTGTTTTTAAAACATTTGATTGGTACTGGCCATAGTGTTTGACCTATAACCAGTAGAACTGTATTTTAGAAAGGTGCCAATAACTCCTGACAATTTTGACATTTTGAGATCCAAGTACAGTACTTGTCATTTACTGGCAGCAAACTTGTCTAACCTAAGAGATGAAAATCCAAATGTAGGATATCAAACATCACTTTCCTTTAAGTTTTCTTTTCTTTTCTTTTTTCCTTTTTTGTAAAAATCCATATCATTTTCCTTTGAATTACTTGATGATGAATGGGCCCACAGCTCTTCGCCTATTATACAGTATATCATACTGCTGTGAGAGAACTACAAAAGTGGCACAATATAATTAACACTAAAATATAGTTTGTTTTATTTTATACAGACCTGTAAGTTGCAGTGAACAAGTAATAAATAGAAATAACAGAATGAAGTTTGTGTGGGACAATTCCTTTCCAGTCAGCCTTAAGTGAACAAAATGAAATAAATGAATATTGCACAGGAGATCTACAATGCCAGACAAACACCCCTGGTTTTCTGTGGATGATTACATCACCACAGAGTGATGACCTTTTGACTTGTAACAAGCCACATGTTTCTATCCTGGATCACGTGTAAAATGGCCTATGAACAATTTTATGCACCTGTTGTATTGTCCTGTGAGATTTGTGTCTGTCTTTAGGAATTCCTTCCAGTAAAACTACTTAGATTTTATGCTTGTGATTTTCTATAGATTTAGTTTTATTTCCCTGAAGACGGTCTCTGAAGTAAAAGACAGAGGGAAGAAAATATTTGTGGTAAAATGTCTAATATTTACTAGTCTCCTGCTGAAAGCAAGCAGTAAACACACACACACACACACACACACACACACACACACCTCTCTCTCTCTCTCTCTCTCTCTCTCTCTCTATATATATATTTAAAAATAACTGGTCTTGGTCTTTAAGTGGATATGCACATTGTTAAAGGATTTGTGGCACACAAGGGTTTCCCCATATAAAACAACAACTTCTGACAACTTGTTATTAATAAAACAAGTGCCACATCTTTCAAAATCCTGTTTTAGCTGGGCAGTGGTTTTCAATGAAATATGCCAAGTTTATTTTTACTAGATGTATCTGCCCTCAAGGCCCGTAGAAAGTGTGTGTGTGTGTGTGTGTGTGTGTGTGTGTGTGTGTGTGTTTACTGCTTGCTTTCAGCAGGAGACTAGTAAATATCCCTCTTGCTCTCCCTCCCTGCCTCTTTGGTTGTTAAGCTTTTTTTTAATGCTCCAAAACAAAGGGGTATTTTGACTGTCTGTTGTGTTTGTTTTTTGCTTTTCATTTGCTCTAGGTATACTGGTTCTCTACATATTTACAGAGGCTTAGATTCCCAACATCTGTGTCAGTTGAGAAGCTAGCTAACTATGACATATATCATATCAAACTTGGCTAGTTATATAACACCAAGAAAATTCCAGTTTTAAAAAAGGTGCCCTGAAAAGTATTTTTTATATACATTATAGGTCCATCTAGTTATCTAGTAAAGAGCCAGTGTAGTACAGTGTAGTGATGATGGAGGGTCAAAGTAGAACTGGAGAAACCCAGGTTTGAATACTTCTATTGTCTTATGCTGCATGGGTCAGACAAACTCTCTTAGCCTAACCTGCCTCATAGGGTGATGGCAGGGGAATCCTATATGCTTCTCTGAGTTCCTTGGAAGAAGGGCAGGATAAACATGTCCCCCCAGCCTTATATCCCTAACTTAAGACTTTGTTCCTTTGGATCATGTGGACAGTATCAGTACTTGGATAGCTTGGATTGTTGTTATTATTATACTGGCATGATTTTTAGATTGTGAGCCCTCTGGGGACAGGGATCCATATTTATTTATTATTGTTCTGTGTAAACCGCCCTGAGCCATTTTTGGAAGGGCAGTATAGAAATTGAATGGATGAATGAATGAATAAATAAATAAATGATTGTGCCAGTATAGTTAAGCTGAAGATTGTTTTCAATATTCCACCATTATAAGCCCTGAACATCCCATTGCTTATAAAATCAAAACTATTTGTCCAATCTGCCTGGCCATCTGCACACATACACTAGGTGATAAGAGACAACTCCCCTGCAAATTTGGTGGCGATCTGTTGGGAAATGGCTTCAATAGAGCTGTCTAAATTTTTTCTCTTTTGAACAGAGGTTTAAAGGATTGGTGGCATTTTTTGAGACTGAGGGAGTGCTATTTAAATGTGTTTGTAGTCCATTTGCATAGTTGCAGCCTTTAGACTGTATGCCAGAAAGGTGCCTTTTGTATATTCCCCTGGGATCCAATTGATTGTTACTTTACAACTGATCCTCAGTTGGGTTTTAAGAGGCAGAAAAACACATTTTTAGTGCTAACAGAGTCTAAGCAGTAGCAAGTTTGAGGTTACAGAGCCCCCAGTGCTGCCCACAATAAACATGGCAGCTGACTCGCCACTCTGCCCCTCCAACTGTCCTAACCCTGCTGCCCTCTGCTGCCACTGCCACAACTCCTGCCCACTGCTCCATCCTGGCACAGGCCCCTGATCTGTCCCTCACCCAATCCTCTGGCCCCGGCAAACCAGTGTTCCCTGCTGGCTGCCCCGGCCTTTACCTCCAGGACTGAGATGGCGCACACTGCACATGTGATGAGGTCATCTGAGCCCTGGATATGGGATAGCTGGCAGGGAACGCCAGCTTGCTGGGACCCAGGCCAAGCCAAGGCATGTGCTGGAAGGGGTAAGTCTCTCTCTCTCTCTCCCCCTCCCTCCCTCCCTCTTCACGTGTCTGTGTGTCTGTCTGCCTGTGTCTGTTTGTGGTGGTGTGTGTCTGTGTGTGTCTGTCTGTCTATATATGTCTGTGGCTCTATGTGGCTTTGTGTGTGTGCGTCTGTGTCTTCGTAAGAACTTCACTAACTACCTCTAGTGCCAATGACCACTAAGGGCATTGGGAGTAGAGGTAGTTAGTGATGGTCTCCTTATCTGTCCCGCCTTGCCTCTACTCTATGACCCCGATTTGATTCCTCAGGTACTTCCTGTAGTGAATCAGTCCTCTTCCTTTCCTCCTAGAGAGAAGATGGAAACATCTCTCGTGTTCATTATATAGCCTTTAGATAGGATTAGGTCTTACCTATCCTAATAGCAATAGCAATAGCAATAGCACTTACATTTATATACCGATCTATAGCCGGAGCTCTCTAAGTGGTTTACAATGATTTTAGCATATTGCCCCCAACATTCTGGGTACTCATTTTACCAACCTTGGAAGGATGGAAGGCTGAGTCAACCTTGAGCCCCTGGTCAGGATCGAACTTGTAACCTTCTGGTTACAGGGCGGCAGTTTTACCACTGCGCCACCAGGGGCTCTTCCTTGTTTTTCACCAATAAACTACTTAAGTAACTCCACAGTGATTTCCATGCATGTTCCTTAAATAGCTGCAACAACTAGACTCTTCACTTCGTAACTGGAGTGGAAGCTGCTCCTGTGCCAGGCGACTGAGGCCGGAGGGGAGGGGGGCGGGCAGAGAAGGAAGCGGCTGCACTCCGAAAGCACTGAATCGCCAGCATGGGGGCTGTACTGGGCATCTGTTCTTTGGCCTGCTGGGAGTATGGAAAGACCATGAAAGGAGGTGCTCAGGCCAGGGGAGAGCATAACATCGGGCCTCATAGAGACTAGCTCTGGCCTGTGAGGACTCTTGGGGCAGCCCCTCCCCTCACCTCCCCAGGAGTACGGAAAGATCAGTGTGCCCTGAGAGGAAGGCAAGAAAGGAGGCACCCAGGCCAGGGAGCTCTTGTCCTCAGCTCCTGAAAAGATCAACAGCCTGGGACGTTTTATTGATCTGTTATTTGCATCTTTCTGTGTTTATCCATTTGCGTGTATCTATTGTAAACCGCTTTGAGTGCCTTTGTAAAGGCAGAAAGGCGATATAAAAATGTTGCAAATAAATAAATAAAATAAAATAAGCTTTCCCTAGCACTCTGCTAGAATTTTTGGTACTTTCACCAAAGGGAAAGGGAAATGATCATAAACTCCAACAGGGTTACAGGCCCACAAGTCTGCAGTGGAGGTTTTTTGTGGAGGGGTTTTAAGGTGCAGCTGAGTGAGTTAGACAGACAGCATGGATCCAGAGGTGTGCATCACTGCCTTCCCCAAGCTAAACAGAGCAGAATTATGGAGAATGGATTATGCTGATGGAAGCTGTTTCGATGGCTAAAGGGATTAATAGAGTTCTTACAAAAGAAGAGATGGCTGTGCAAGAAGCATGAGATTCTCAGAATGACAAAGTATGCGAATGTAAGTATTACTCCTGAATGTAAGTACTGACTTACTGATGCATTTCACAGAGACTAGATTTGTCTCTGAGGTTTGGGACAAGTTAAAGAGACAATATGACAGAATCTCCCTCAATGCAGCTGTCCTTTTAATTCAAAGGATCAACAAAATGCAGATGGAATTGGGAGGGGATCTCTAAGGCCTTCTAAATGAAATGCAGGAGATATCACAGATCAATGGATCTACTTGGGTTGATCAAATGTTAATAGGTTTGATTCTGGGATCAAATGTTAATCGATTTGATTATTGACACAGAGTTATGATGCTGTAAAGTTAGCATTGTAAGTTTCAAATAACAAGCTTGAAGTGGAAGCCATGATTGCATGCTTACAAGATTTTAATCTTAAACAAAGAGACATAGTAGTACTGCAGCTTACCACACTACAACGAAGCATTGTTTTAACTTACATGTAGAGCACATAGGGTGCCAACCAACCCCATGGATTGCTAACCCATGGAGTACTGGGTTCTGTTGTTTCTGAGATGTTTTGAGTGTAGATTCTCTGGTAACATATGAGAGTGGATTCATGGTTTGTCGTTGGAAATCTCATATACTACCAGAGAATCTACAGGCTGGCAACAAGGCAGGCATAGGAAATGGCATGCCATCTCTCAAGGGGCTGAAAAAAATTCTTCTGAAACAAAAAAGCAATGCAGCAGATAAATCCATTCCCAGGCTGGCATGCAGTAGCCATAGCAGGCTGGCAGGCTGGGTTCCGGCTGGCAACAAGGCAGGCAGGCATAGGCAATGGCATGGCATCATCATGGCAACTTGAGGCATGCCATGCAATGCAAACTAGTTCTCTCTCTCTCTCTCTCTCTTCAATGAGGCAGAAAGGCAGAATGATGAACGAGTAACTAACTTGTTGAATGAATTGAAAACCCTTCCTTGAACTCCCCCCACCCTTGCCCCTTCTTTGACCCTTCTCCTGGCCAATATGGGTCAGTAAAGAGTGGCAAGAGGCAAAAGAGCCAAAGGGGAACAAGGAGGGAATCAGGTCAGCCCATGCTTTAGGTCACCGATCAGGAGGCTGAAAGGATGGGAAATTCAAAGAGATGTCAAAGACAAAATGGAGACTGACTCAGAGATCACCACAAAATGGAGGTCCGAAACAACAACACATTTTGTAGCCAAAACAGGGACATTTTGTTTTGTGTACAAAACTTTCGGATTTGGAAAACGGGCATTTTGTTTTGTCTACAAAACACCCAAAATGGCCCGTTCTGAGTACAAAATGTTTTGTACCCAAAACATTTCGCACATCCTAGATTGCAGTCAAAAGATTGGGAAGATACCTAAAGGGTACTGCTCACTACACATTAGAGATTCCAGCAAGCAGCAATCCCAGACTAGTGGGAAACATGGATGCAGACTGGGGCGAAGACAAAACTGACCACAAGTCCACCAGTAGGACAGCTGCTATTCTATGGAGATGGAGCCATAAGTTGGACTAGCCACAAACAGTCACTTGTTGCTCTTTCATCCACAGAAGCAGAGTACATATTCACAGCTAAAGTGTGCAAGGAAGCAGTGTAGATACACAAGCTACAATCAGACTTTGGAATTGAGGAACCAATGCCAACATAATGATTGAGGTCAATCAAAGCTGTATTCAGATCTCACCGATGGAGAAGATGAAGTCTCGAATTAAGCACTTTCCCATAAAGTATTGCTATGTTTGAGATGTGCAAGAGAAAGGGAAAGTCAAGCTGAAGTACTGCCCAACAGAAGAGATTTGTTTGTTTGTTTGTTTGTTTGTTCATTCAATTTCTATACCACCCTTTCAAAAATGGCTCAGGGTGGTTTACATGATGGCCGATGGATTGAAGAGATGGTGGCAGATGGATTGGCACTGCTAAGAGACAGATTCCAGATGCTTTGTGAGAAGATGGGCATCGCAAGCAGGTGTGACAGGCGATGAGAAGGGGTATTCATCTCCAATAGTTCCAGTGACATCGACCTTTAGCATCAACTATCACAATGACCACTAGGGGCATTGGGAGTAAAGATAGTTAGTCTCCTTACCTGTCCTTGCTTGCCTCTACTCTATGACCCCTGCTTTGACTCCTCAGGCACTTCCTAAGTTGAGTCAGTCCTCTTCCTTTCCTCCTGGAGAAAAGATGGAAACTTCTCTCTCTCTCTAGGGATGTGCGAACCTGCTTGCTTTGAGCTGGGCTCAATGTTGAGCTGACCCAGTTCAGGTGGTCCAAATTTGAACTGGACAGCCCCATAAAACGGGTGCTGGTCTGAATTTGAACTCGACCGGCCCGCTGTTCAAAGAACTGGCTTGTGGGCCAGCTTGGGTATACTTGTAAAGGGGAATCCTTGAAGATTCCTCTTCACAAGTAAAGTGCATCCTTAATCCTAATGGTAAAGGTGGCGTGAGTCGGGGGGATAGCTAAAGAAAGCAGCCTCCTCTGGCCTCCGTACCTTTAGAGAAGGCAGTGGTGAAGTGGTGGAGAAAAAGGCAGTGGAGGGGGTGTTCCTCCAAGTCCCCCACCAGCATGCCAAATGACAGCCTAGGCCGGCTGCACAGAGGCCCAAACTGTGTCACAGATGGCCAAGTCTGGGTGGCTGGGGGAGGGGGGGGCTTGGAGGAACCTCAACCACCATCCCCTACTATCTCTGCCACTTCTCCACTGCCTGCTATAATTGTACAGAGGCCAATGGAGGCTGATTTCTTTAGCTACCCACCGCACCCGCGCCACCTTTACCATTAGGATTAGAGATGCCCTTTTCTTCTAAAGGATCCCCCTTTACAAGTATACGCGAATCATCGCGGCCTGGTTCAATGGCCGTACTGGACTGGGCCCAGTTTGGCCAAGCCCAAAGCTGAGCCAGGCCAGGTCGGTTCGAATCCACCCCATCTCTCTCTCCCTACTTAGTCATTATGCAGCTATTAGATAGGAGTAAGTCTTTCCTATCCTAATGTATTTAACCAATAAACTAGTTAAGTAACCTGGACTCTACTGTGATCTCCACATGTATTCCTTAAATAGCTCCAACAACTACACTCTACACTCTGTAACTGGAGTGGAACCTTTCCCCAGCTAGAATTCTTTGTACTTTCCCCAGAGGGAAAGGAAAATAACATGTAACACTTCTGAGCAGTCCATAACAAGCTTCTTGTTGAAGGTACCTCTTTGAACACAGAGAATGTTAATGATTCAGCTGTGTATACCTTTCTTGTTCTTTTCCTTCCTGACATATTTTCTCCTTTTATTCCTATTGCTATGTGATGCTACAGAGTCTTTTATTCTTCTTTTTTTTTAATAGAGAGGAAGCCACATTAGGAAAGGCGAGCGGCTTCATCATTCTCCACGACTGGCTATTTTTAACTATTTTAGCTCTATAATTAAACTTGCCTTTAATTGCTGTAATTGTAACATCCTTGGTTAACGATAAATGGTTTTCACTGGGCCATAGTGAGCTGATATTTTTTCACTGCATTTCTCTAAAAGGCCATTGAGAGAGATGCTTAAAACCAGGTGAATAAATATATTTTTCCTGCTCAAGACCAGAATCCAAAATGGGGATGTGAGCATGTGGAGAAAGTTAGACGCACAGCCCAAGCTTTGTGTGCTGTTTTGACCACTGAGTAGTTTTAAAAGCAGCCTCTCTCTTTTGGATGTGAAAATTCAGCCTAATCTACTACACAGGGTTGTTGTGAGGAGAAACTTAAGTATGTAGTACACCACTTTGGGCTCCTTGGAGGAAGAGCAGGATATAAATGTAAAAAGTTTTTTAAAAAGTTTAAAAAATTATAGTAGCAGAAAATGTAAGAACCATATTGCTGACTATATCTTTGCTTCTGTGAGTGGATTCTGACCCTTATAGCAGTGTTCCAAACCTGTGGTACTCCAGATGTTGCTGAACTACAACTCTCATCATCTCCAGTTGCTGAGGATAATGGGAGTTGTAGTTCTGCAACATCTGGAGTATCACAGGTTGGGAACCCCTGCTTTATAGAATTTGGAAAAATCTGACTTTCAGAGCACCACTGTGTAGGGAGTGCTCTGAAAAATGTAAGCCTCTGTTTCACTGGGAGAACCTTGAGGTCACAGTGAGGGGAAAGCTACGTGACCAGGACTTCCTGCAGTTGCTCTACTCTAGGCTCTGTTAGCTGTGTGAATCCATGAAGGCTTGGATGTGTTGAATCCAAGAGAAGTCTAGCTATGAAAGCACTGAAAATCCCACGTCACATGGTACATTTGCAGCAATTTATTATTTATTAAACACATTTCTTTACCACCTCAAATGCAATTTAGGAGCAGTGAAAGTTGGGCAACATTTCCCCTGGACCCCAACTGCACCAGTTAATGCTTTTTGTCTTGTAGAAGCAAAAGAAAAAAATGTACTGTAATGAGTCTGCACTGTGTTTAATGTTTGCTGGCTTACTTTGTTGTTAGGTAGATCAGGGGCTAATAGTCCAGAAGGCCAGAGGATGCTTTTGAGTATGGTTTTAAACACACACATATTCTTAGTAAGGCATCAAGAGGCATGTAAGTCATCACATACCCTTAGATATGGATATGGATATGGATATGATATGGATATGGATATGGATATGATATGGATGGGAAACCATAGATACTTTTTAAGTGGTTGAAGCAATTATGGATGATCACATTAAATTTCCAGAATTGTACTAGAAGAGATAGTTGCTCAAGCAAGAGCTGGATGATGGGAAGAGAAAGTTCAACATATCAGAAACTGACTGACATATGTAACAAGAGGCACTTTTAGCCCTGGGCTTCCAGGCTGAATTCCCCCCACCCTCTGGGGGCCTCGAAATCCTCCTTAGTCTGCCTTAGGTGGTCCTGGTCTGCCACTGTGCCGGGAGGCTGGCATGACCTCTGCTTTTGAGATGGGGGGAATATGTTAAGTTGCGTGTTGAAATGTTTCTGCTAATGCATATTTACATAAATATGCCTATTTTATATTCTTACATTATTGTGAGTTCAGTTGCTGTTTGTGCCTAAAAGTACTGAGTGTGTCATGGTGTGTGTGCATGGGCGGGGGGGGGGGAAGACCTCCGAATGAACCAAAATTATCTAGGTGCTCCAAAATTATCTAGGTGTACTTCTGTATGTAATTGATATTAGCCTGATGGGTTGTTGTTAATTTTTTTAAAAAATCCAGAAAGAGATCACAAATAGCTCCCTACTCTTCTTTTCTGCTTTGAAGCATATGTTAATAGTCTTATCACTGGCAGCATTTTAATATCTACCTGTTTCATTCTCTTCAAACTACCACATATGTCACTGCTGTAACTTTTTAAAAAGGAAGTAAGTAGAAGATCAAACATATTCTGTAAACCAGAACTTTTGGATGGGGTGGTACAAAAATATAATAAATAAGTAATAAATTATGTCATCTTGCTGGAAGCTTCAACATCTATCCAGACTGTACTCATGTATTATTATTCATTTATTCCATCCTCTAAGGATCCCAGGGCAACAACAGCTCTGTGATAGGTCACAATGAGGGACTGTGATAGGTCACACTGAAAGTCCAATGAGTTTACCCTCTGAGGGTTTGATCAGAACCATAGCCTGCCATCCAAATAAAACTAGAAACTTGAAACAAGAAACAGAACAATTGTTCATGTTGTCTGCCAGATAATCCAAGCAGAAATTATATTAAGTAAACATCTTAAATGAATCAAGACGTTTAAGGGAATCTCCTTTGATTGCAGCTTTCAGGCAAAAGCTGATAAGCATCTTCACTTAGTTGTAAGATGTCCTACCTCATGATGACCCATTGGATTTCTTCCAACTATATGCCTATATGATTAGCAAAGGAGATGCAAAAGGCTGCATAATTGTCAAGGCTGGGCCATGGGCATTTCCTCAAGGTAGTTTAGTGTCTGAAGTCAGGACCGGCAGCAGGGAACCAGAAGCTGGGAGAACAGACTAGCAACCAGGAAGTGGTTGAGAGTCAAGCTGAACAGATAAACCAGGATCAGGAGGAAACCAAGTGCCAGGGGTCAAAGCCAAGCAAGCAAATGGAACTGCAGACACCAGAATAAAGACTTGAATACTGAAGCAAAGCCTTCCTCCAAACAGGAAGCATTTATATCCTTTTTGTTCTGAAGGGATTAAATGGTCAATCCAGGGCCTGTGGTCTGACCATTGGAGCAGCTGAATGCAAAGTCTATGGTTCTTAGCCTCTCAATACCAGTTGCAGGGGTGCAACAGCAGGAGGGAGGGCATGCCCTCACCTCTTCCTGTGGGCTCCCCAGAGACGTGGTGGGCCATTGTGTGAAACAAGATGCTGGGCTAGATAGGCCTTGGGCCTGCCAGTCCAATCGATTATGCACACTAAATCATTTCTGGTAACCTTCTTATTGACTTTAGTGGAGTTATGGAAGAAAACTAATTTCCAAAGCACAGTAAAAATGTTTAGTTTCATACTTTAAATAGAATTATGCATGATATACTATATTCCAAAATTCTGTTGGAAACGCTTTCCTAGAAGTGGATTCTGTTCAAAACAAAATAACTTCTGTTCTTAAATAAGGAAGCCCTTGATTGCTATCTAACATACTGAAATACAAATACTTAATGCTTGTGCCTGTCTTTTAATATTTATGTCATCCCTCAGAGCATATCTGTCTAGCTTTTCACAGACTTCCTTGTGTTTAGAACCCCCTTTTCAAAGGAAAACATAGCCTAAAGGGAATGTTCAATGTTTTATTTCAAAAGGCCATTTGAGAATTTCTTATTCATATTCTTGAAGCTAATTTGTGCTCATTTCTTTAAGATATATTAAGATATTAGCCCAATAATGCTAGAATGTAGTTCTGCTTTCAGCATTTCCAATTATATGAATCTAGAAAGCAGCTATATGTGGTAAAATATGTTTCTTAGATAGATTGACTGCATGAGAATATATACCTTTGTAGAACTTAAAAATCTTTATATTTAATCCAATACTTCCTTATCTTAATTCATCACTTGTTTCCATCATAGACTCCTTGTGAACTGCCCTCCTACTGATGTCCTTCTCCGTCATTATTGTACTTGGGCACAGGGGAAATCAGAGCATGCTGGGAGCCTCAGCCTCAACACTCATGTGATCTGTAACCACATCCCTGGCTGTCATCTTGTGTACATTTGTCTGAGAAGATAAACAGAGATAAATGCTATCTCCCAGGGAGAGTTTCTCCTTGTGATCTGGAATGCTGTGTAGCCAATATTTCAAATCATTAGGATAAAGTCTTCCTTGGTACAGCTTTCACACATGCAAATGTACACTATAGCCAGAGAAAGCTATAGCACACACGCATACCTGGTGTAGCTAGCCCACCTGCACCCATTCCCCCTGTTCAATAATGGCTGAACAGTGTTCAGGGATGGACATAATATTTATTCTTGAGGGCCTACCTATCTCTAGAAAGATCCATGGTCCAGAAGTATATTTTGATGCATGCACAATCTGAGCTCTTCAAAGGTGGCAAGGCTCTGTGATGAATTTTGACTTGAAACAGCAGCAGTAAAGGATTCACAGTTATAGGGTACAGGCACTGGGGCGTAACAGGGCATTAGATTAAAAAAAATTAAGTGCAAGAAATATGGGATTGTTCTGTCTCCCAATACCTTTGAAAACGATTCTTCCTTCTTTATGAATGAAATCATAGGCAAAATGTTTATCATATTTTTGATTAAAATGTGGTTGGACGTGTGTGCGTGCGTGCACGTGCAGGTTACTACTTTGCAGATTACATCTAAACAGCAGGTCATTAGTAGCCATTTCTTCATTTAATCATTGAAAAACTTAAAAAAATAATTGTACTTTATTGGCTTGAGCTAGCAACATCTTGTGGGTGGCATTGCAGAGGAAGTATTTGAATATTCACACAAACATAATTATGGACAAAAGACATTTAAGTGAGTTACACTTATTAGACTTCAGGTATAGCATAGGGAATGAAATGGGTGATATTGCGGTAAGTAAGGTTTTGTTGAGAGGCATAGCATTAATTGAATGGGGGTGTGTGCGCGCGCGCCGGTGACAAGCGCACGCATGGCGCGACGCACGTATGCGTGATTCTATTACAGCTTCTTCTGGGCAACGATGGGGGCAGGGGCGGCAGGGAGGAACGCTGCCGCCCCAAAAACTTCAATTTTAAACGCAGCGCCAGAGGGGGAAGAGCGGCGGGAGGGGTAAGTTCTACCCCCCCGCCATTAAAGGTAGACCCCCCCTCGGTGCCGGACTGCCGGACCGGTCCGTTTCCAAATCAGTTCGGAGGCCTCCAACATGGCCTCCGAACCGGTTCATGCACATCCCTATTCTGTTCTGCTCCAATGCCTCAGATGGCCTGGTGGTGAAGCCTATGCTCGTCTACAGGTCCCTGAATCCATAGGCACTGATGGGGGAAAACATGAACCACCACCTGGAGAGCGAACACAAAGGCCTGGGTAAAACACATGCCAGCTTCATGTCCTGGTTCAACAACTGTTTTGTCCATGAGGTGGAGTGCTACCTGAGGAAGAAGAAGCTGGCTTTCAAGGCACTGCTGTTGTTGGACAATCTTCTGGACCTGCTGCTTGCCCACCCCAATGTGGAAGTGGTTTTCATTCCTCCCAATACCACATCCCTCATCCAACCTCTGGACTAAGGCATCACCCAGGCCTTCAGGAAATATTACACCAGGTGCATCTTTGAAAACATTGCTGACCTGATAGATAGCAACACTGACCTAACCTTGAAGCTAATGCTAAAACATTACCCATGCTTTGACCATCATCGAGGCAATGCATGAGATCAGGAGCAGCACCCTGAATGCCTGCTGGAGGAAGCTGTGGAAGGAGGCCTTGAAAGACAACAATTCTGTGCCAGCCATGGAAGAAGAAATTAGGAGTCTGGTGGCTTCTGCCAGGTGAACTGGCGGCGAGGGATTTGCTGACATCCAGATGGCTGAAGTTGTTGAGCTTCTGGAGTCAAACACTGAGGAGTTCACTGAGCAAGACCCTGATCAAATCATCCAGTGATCAGGAAGAAGCTGGGGAAGAAGAGGACTGCAGGGGCACAGCAAAGTTGGCCCAGGAAAAGCTGAACAGGTTCCTCAAACATGCCTCAGAGCAGACAGATGAAGCAGTGGACATGGATCCCTTCATGCAGCACAGCCTGACATTCAGGCAAGGACTGAATGAACGGATTCAGCTCTACAAGAGGTCCAAAAATACTTCAGAAAGAAGATGGCACAGCCAACCCTCTTGAATGTCTTCAAGAGAGTGCAGCCTTCCACTTCAGAGCAGACCAGCACTTCAGGGAGCAGCTCTGTCAACTGCTTGCAACTGTGGACACATCATCATCACTGGAGGAGGTGGGGTGCTGGTACCCCCTCTTCCCCATAAAAATCGCCCCTGAGCCCACCCACCCCACCCAATCCATAGCTCCCTTCCCCTGATTACACCCCGACCCAACCCAACCCACCCCACCCTCGTCCTCCTCCTCCTCCTCCTCCTCAACATCATGACCATCTGCATGGCTGCCAGGTAGGGAAAGCTCTTCATTAAGATTTATTGTGTTCTGTTGGGTTTTGGTGATTTAAAGTGCATTTGAGTTTGTCTGGCTGCACCGGCCACCCTTACTGGTGAGGCCAGGCAGCGGTCTGATGCTGCGGAAGTGGGAAACAGGCAGGCGAGGAGGGAGGGTGGCATGCTGACGGGTCCAACCCCGGGCCCAGCCGACCTCCCAGCTGAGCAGTGCTATGGACAGGTAGCTGAGGCTGGGCAAGCCAAGGCTGGGGAGAGCTCCAGGGGAGGCACGCAGGAGTGATGTCACTAGCGCACCACCCGAAGGGAGCGGAACAGGGACAAAGAGGAATGCAGCTGGAAGCAATAATTGGCTAATACAGAGGGGCATTGGCCCCATAATTGGTAGTGGGAGGTGGACAGCCTGCAAGGGAGCATTTAGGGAGTCAGCTAGGGATGGGTGGGGGGCATAGGGTGATTGCTGGGTCCTCTGGAGAGAGACCAGCACAAGGGGCAAACAGCCTGGGACAGAGGAGACTCAGGGTGATGTTTAACCCCTCCCTGTCCCTCCTCTGAGGCCAGACTCTGCGTGCTCAGGTAGGCTGGGTAAAGGAGACTTCATTGTGCAGTTGGACAGAGTTATTGTGGGGGGTGTCAAAATTTTTCCAGGGATTCAATCTGCTCATTCCTCTTGCTGATTCTTGGTGACTCCAGGTGATATCTAGGGGGGTTTGGTGGTTTTTGGTGATTTTTGACCCTTTCCCCCTTGATTTTGAAGTGGTTCCCCTAACCCCCCATTCCCTAGATTCCTATGTCTCACCAACCACTAATTTGCCAACCAAGGGTTTTTGCGTGAACATAACCCTCACAGTTGGCAAGGGGTGACTGTACTTGCATAACCATGGGATAAAACACAAGACTTGTTCCTTGTACTATTCACGAGGGAATGGCTTAGTGGGAAGAATGAACAGATTGGTGAAAAAGTTTACAGCTGGGCTACTATGCAACAACAACCCTGGAAAGAGGCAGTCCACAAAACTCTATTTTATTATTGAACTACTCCTCATTGTACTACAGGAAACTCACCTTTTGAATTGCTGATGGATGGAGATACTTGTGATTGGATTTGTGATTGGAAGCAGAAATTTGTGATGGAAAAGTAACAACAATACAAACTGTGTGTGGATTTGAAGTGGGGTGCAAAACAGTGAGAAAGGTGAGAAACGGAGGTTCTCGATATTCTGGATCAAAACAAATAATTGAAATCTGAGGAGATCCTGTCATATTGGATGATGGCAAGAAATCGAACAATTCCCTTACTTCCTATTTCATAATGTGCATGCTTTCCAGCATGCACACTATGAGATAGAAGGGAATGGAGTCCCATCTCAAAAGAGGCACTGGAGAGGAATTTGATCTTGCCTTTAGTTTTGACCTCACAGAAGATAGGGATGTGCAAACTGGGGTTCAAGTGGAACTGACCCAGATCGACTGGTTCAAACTCAAACCAGACCAGTCATCTAGAAAGGGGGGCAGGTCTGAGCTCGAGCCAAACCAGTCCCGGTTCTAATGAACCAGTTCAGAACCGGTTTGACCAGCTCTATTACTTTTAAAGGTAAATCCGGTAAAGGGGTATTCCTCTGTACAAGCACCATGGAGGAACCCTCTGGGGTTTAGGGGGGCAGGGAGAAGGTTGCCTTACCTGCTGAAGTGGTGGTGCAGCTCCTCAAGTATGGCAGCAGGCCAGCGGTGGATTCCCTAGACCCTGCCAGCACTTCCCTCATCATCTGGGCCAGCAGGGGCCCAGTTTGGGCCTCCATGCAAGCGTGGAGGTCACTAGAGTGATCTTCGCACATGTATAAAGGCCATTTGCATCACCACTCTTGGCCCAGATGATGGGGGGAGCACTGACAGGGCCTAGGGGAGCCACTACAGCCCCCCCAAGGATCCATACCACACCAGCAGGTAACCACCCACCCACCCCCACCTGGCCTTTTTAACCGCCATAGGTTTCCCCCATGGTGCTTATAAAGGGAAATCCTTACTGGATTCCCCTTTACAAGCTCTAGAACTGTGGTTGAACCTTTTTGAACCTGGTTCTAGGAACAAACTGCATCGCCAGTACCGTCCGTCAGACTCGAACTGAACCACCCAGAGCAGTTCCATGCACACTCCTAACAGAGATGCTATATCCATATTATGGATATAGACAATTGACTTCTGTTCTTTTTGGTGACTTAATCAGAAGGTTGATGAAAGTGATAGACATTCCTCTTTAGCAGGAAAAGAAAAACATCACTAACAATTCCTGTGCCAGAGAATACAAGAATAAGGACAAATGTACATGACAGGAGACCACCTAAAAGTCTTCAAGACTGTGTCACTTAAGTTTACATTAATTCAATTCTGGTTGTTATAAAGGGGAGGGATGTATTGTATTCTGTCTAGTAATCTTTTACGTTGAGTTGTTGAGAAGTTTGTCTCAGTCCGGATTCTGTAAAGGGTTTGGGGTCGGGCGGTGTGGAGTCAATAAGGAAAAGGGAAGGAAAGGAGGAGGGAATTGAGTTCTTGTTTCTGAATAAACTTTTAGTTAAATCTGCATAAGATTTCTTTGTGTCTATGCAGGAAGCAGCTATAAAACACCATGTCCCTGGTGTGTGTTTTTAATTTAGGAGCTTTAACACCTCAGTCTTCCAAGTTTATTTTTGGATATTATCCTAGAAGGACAATAAGAGGAAGCATTACTCATTGTGTTCTCTCCTTGTATTTCACTTTGTTATAAGATACTAAGCCACCCAGGACTTCTTCACAAGGGTCCCCCCACTCATTTTAGGATAAAAGGCTGAAGATATTTCCTACACATGTGCAGAACTGCCCTCTCCTATTGTAGTGAAATACTAAGCTACTCACATTCAGACTTCAAGTGTACATTAGGTAGAGCACACAGAAATAGGAATAATACCATATATTTCTACTTATTTGTGACTGAATTTTTAATATGATCATTGTTATGAGCATAATCCACAACATACATCAAAATGGTCTCTGATGGGAGATGATTTTCAGATAGTGTAACCAGGCATTAACTCCTGCTAACTGGGCAAGAAGCACTTGGGCAAGAAGTGACTCTCATATTTGACAGGCAAAGAACAAGACCAGCATAGCATCTCTCTAGTGAGTGTTGGTGATGATTCATGCGTGTGTGTATGTGTGTGAGTTTAGACTGTGAACTGTTTAGGGTCCGGCTACCATTTCCACAAACTTTTTGCTATATAAACTACTACAAGAACTTTTATTGAAAAGTGCTATTTAATTATTATAATTCTAGGATATGATGTTTAGTGTCTGTGTATGTGTATTTGTGACACAAAATTACTGAAGACCCCAACTGAGAAGTAATTAAATGGGAAGAAAGAATAATATTGGGGGCACAAATTGGGAAGACTTCTAATTTGCAAATCCTAAGCAAATATGAATATATAGGCACAGCCAAAGTTTTTTTAATTTTTCAATAATTTAATTTCAAAGTTGATCATAGCATGATTTAATTGCCAATTTGCCCATAAAATGTCTAATGTTAAAAATAGTCTATTTTCTATTATATTATATTTTTGCATAAATATTTCTGTGCTAACTACAACTAATATTGTTGCCTGTCTTTACTTTGAAATGTAAACCATTAGTTTGCTATATTGAGAAAAAATACATTTACTAATTTGATAAGACACCATGCTGCTAGCAATTTCATAATGATAGCAATAGCTATATTGTTTTCCGCCTGATTTCTGGAGGGCAACTCAATTTGTCTGTAATGTGAATGATAAATTACACAACAGTTTTTAAAGTAGCATAAAATGATGGAACAGGTGAATACCAAAATGCAGGCTATTAAGCATGTGTTTCAATTAAAGTTGTGATTTCAGTTTTCAATTTCATTTTCATTTCCTAGAGTGAGGGGGATTCTTCTCCGTTTTACCTGTTGTTTGAGGAAAGCCTTCCCTCAAACCAGGGCAATGAAGTTCATGTAGGCTTCTTGTAGAATTTCTGAATAGCCTCCAGAAATGTTCAAAAAAACAGAAAGTGTGCCCATAATCATAAAATAATGTTTAGAGATACATTTGATGACAAACATGTAAGAGACCAGCTCATTACATCAGGATGAGCAGAAGTGATAGGCAGCAGTATAGTCACCATTGACCAAGGATAGATATAAGTTTATTTGGTCATTGACCAGCAAAATGACCAAGGAATTATGGGTTGATTTATGATTTGTGTTGGGGCCTGCACTAGTTGTTTTTTAGGGCGGGCGGGAGGCGGGGAATAAAAACAAAAATCTAGATATGCTGTTCATATTCATTTGATCAGATGTTACTGCTCAAGATCAGAAATTTGCTGAAAACAGGACAGAACAAAAGAGTAGCAGGCAGAAGACAAATTGCAAATGCTATTGAGCAAACAATTAATAAGGTTGTGTGAAGCTTCAGCGAAGCCAGTTCCAAATTCAATTGGTCAAATTTGACCTGAATCAAACCACTGGCCAGTTCAGGATGAATCCTGTTTGGCCTTCAAATCCCACCTACATACTTACCCTCACCCAAACTCACACTTCCCCAACTCCTGAAATTATCTGGCAGGTGAAACTTCCAGTGAAGCTTCTTTGCTTCTAGCGGTGAAGGGGATGTAGCCACGGTAATCTGAGTTTCACAAAAACTTTGCAGCACTAGTTGATTTTGCCCCCTGTAGCATCTGAGAAACCTTAGGTTTTTTCCAGGGGCTGTAGCTACTGCAGCAGCCCCTTAAAAAGGTGACAATTCCCAAGAGTACCCATACCTTTCCAAAGTCTATAGAAGGGAGGTGGGGGGAAGTGTTTCAAACCTTTCTGAAAGTCAAATAACTGCAGCCACAGCTCCCTTGCTGCTGGCAAGAAAATAAAATTAAAGAGAATAGCCCATTGGACTCTTGCCTGCCTAGTAATTACAGAGATCAGAAAAATGTGTGTCTGGGTGGAGTTTGTTCAGGCAAAGGAGGGTGGGCCAGGGCTTCAGCCTGGATTCAAAGTAGCCCCTTCAAATTAGGCCAAATCAAATCAGACAGGTAGCAAGTAGGGGTGTGCATTTTGGAATTTTCTTGTTTCGATTTGTATCCGAATCGAAACATCCCCGTTTTGCTTTGTACCCAAATTTTCCGAATCTGAATCCGAATCGATTTGGATTTTTAAAAAGAGTCCCAGGGCAAAAAGAGTGGGTGGTGGTGGTAGTATCCAATGGGTGGAAGCTACCACCCAAATTTCAAAGGAATTAGGCAAAGGGCTGATTTTTTTGTGTGGATTTTTTTAAAGTTTACACATCTTTAAGAATTTTCCCATAGGGAATAATGGGGATTCCAACAAATGTATCACTTCAAATCAAGGGGAAAGGGATGACCCAGAGCAGAGTGTGGTGGGTGGTAGTGCCCAATGGGGGCAAGGAAACTTCCAGAATTATTTCAAAGGAATTGGGCAAAGGGCTGATCTTTTGTGATTTGATGAAGTTTACGTGTCTTTAAGATTTCTCCCATAGGGAATAATGGAGGTTTCAGCAGCCCCATAATTCCACTTGGGGGCACTGGGGTTGCCCAGAGCGAGGGGTTGTGTAGTGCACATAGGGTGCCAACCACCCCCATACCCACAAGCCTGTGGGGTACTGGGTTTTGTTGTTTCTGAGGTGTTAATTGTAGATTCTCTGGTAACATATGAGATTTTCATTGAAAAACAAGAATCCACTCTCATATCCCACCAGAAAATCTACACTCAGAACACCACAGAAACAGCAGAACCCAGCACCCCATGGGTTAGCAACCCTTCCCTTGGCCAATGTGGGGTCAGTAAAGAGTGGGAAGAAGCAAAAGAGCCAATGGGGGACAAGGAGGGAATTGTCAGCAGGTCAGCCCATGATTTAGATCACCAATCAGAAGGCTGGAAGGGTGGGAAATTCAAAGAGATGTCAAACACAAAATGGAGACTGACTCAGAGATCACCACAAAATGGAGGTCCGAAACAACAAAATGTCTTGCAGCCGAAACAGAGACGTTTTGTTTTGTATACAAAACTTTTGGATCTGGAAAATGGGTGTTTTGTTTTGTCTACAAAACACCCGAAACAGGCTGTTTTGGGTACAAAGCGTTTTGTATCCGAAACGTTTTGCACATCCCTAGTAACAAGTGCGAAATTGAATTGGCAGCCCATCCAAAGCATCAAGGCTGGCTCCAAACTGAATCATGCTCCCCTGAACCACTCATTAATTTATGGACAATGGTTGACATGTTGTGCAACCATGGTTCTCTGCAGTGGCAACACTGCTTCCAGGTCCACACAAATGGCGCCTGTCTCTGTAGGGCTTGTGTATCATGTCAGCCATTAAATATATTTTTGTATATAAGCAGATGAACTTTCTGATACATATATATATGCAATAGGTATATATATCTTATAAAGCTATCTATACTTTTGGCTCAAGCGGGAAAGTAACTTGCCTAGCGAGCAAGAGGATGCCGGTTCGAATCCCCGCTGGTAAATTTCCCAGACTATGGGAAACACCTATATCAGGCAGCAGCAATATAGGAAAGATGCTGAAAGGCATCATCTCATACCGTGCAGGAGATGGCAATGGTAAACGCCTCCTGTATTCTACCAAAGGTGACCACATGGCTCTGTGGTCTCCAGGAGTTGACACCAACTCGAGGACACAACTTTACAACTTTACATTTTTGCCTTTACTTCTTATACTGAGCTTTTACTATCTTTATTACAGGTCAGTGATCTTCACTGTTTTTTTAAGCAGGGACCACTTTGGAGAATAACTTCAATGTGAGAACCATTTGCAACTGTGCTAAGTTCCACACAGTGCTGCATAGGCTTGTGCCCGAAACGTTTCGGCAGCCATTGAAAAGGCCGCCGAAACGTTTCGGGTGTCGGGGCAGATTCGGTGATTCGGCGCCGGCGGGGGTAGGGCTTTAAGGGCGGGGGAGAGTGTACTCACCCCCCCCCGCCGCGTTTCCCCCGCCGGCGCTCTCCGAATTTGAAGCCCCTCGGGGCGGCAGCGTTCCTCCTTGCCGCCCCGTTTGCCCCCTCGGCCGGAAGTGGCCGGAAGTTCCGAGCGCGCGTGCGCGCGCACGACGGACGCACGCGCGCTTGGAACTTCCGGCCACTTCCGGCCGAGGGGGCAAACGGGGCGGCAAGGAGGAACGCTGCCGCCCCGAGGGGCTTCAAATTCGGAGAGCGCCGGCGGGGGAAACGCGGCGGGGGGGGGTGAGTACACTCTCCCCCGCCCTTAAAGCCCTACCCCCGCCGGCGCCGATAAATATCGTGCACATCCCTAGTGCTGCACTTTTCTCAGTGCTTGAAGGTCCCTTTAAGAGAGATGGAGTCCTAAGAGAAAAACAGAGAGAAGAGCTACAAATCCCAGCAGTCTGTGCACACTATCCAAGATGGTGTAGGGCTTAAGAGGTTCCATTTCCCTTAAGGGAGCCCCCCACACAGACCAAGCACAGCATTGCACAGTGAGAATGGTTGTCTCTGCATGGTGCCAGGTGGGCTGTGCAGAGTATTCAGCTTTGGCTGAACCTTCACACAGGCTCAGTAAATAATTAACAACACTTACGCTTAATAGGGGCTGCCACTGACCCCTGGACTTTACAGTGAAGAACACTGCCATATGAAATTATATGTACGTGATGTATTGTTAAGCAGTCTGATTGTGCTCTGGGAACCCTTCAAGTAGCCCCAGGGATATAATATCTCCTGATGGAGCCCATAAAGTAAGGCATCCATAAAAATGGCTAAACCTTACTTTCAAATTGTGCACTGACCTGCTACCTTTTACTTCTTGCTGTATCTTTCATGCCTGCCCTTGTCCAGCCATTGTTCCCCAGACTTGCTGCTGACTGGGGCAGGAGACGACAACTTTGGTCCTGTTGCCAATTAAAATGACAGTTCCTCACACTGGGATACACATCTAAACATGCATCCCATTGAAAGGGAATGAATGAAAAAAAGAATACTGAAAAGAGAAAACTTAGTTCATGGAGAATATTTACCCCTTCCTTGATTTCAGATTAGCACTGCTTTCAAATAGAAATAAATGGTTCTGATAACTGTAAAAAATACCCTGCATTTTCTCTTAGTAATTCCACAATTCTTTCAATGAACCCGAGGTCAGCATTTATGATGGAAAGACACTTTTATGTTAAACCAATATTCCCATGAGAGCCTGTGAGATGTAGTTTCATACAAAACCAATATTGCCCTCACATTTTCTAGCTGGAGTACCACTTATTATGAGAGTGGAGTATTTCAATAGCCAGTTGTTGCTTGCATGCCTATGAATAGTAATATTTCTGCAAACTCTTGACTTTGAATTTGATAGTTAGAGTTTTTAAAAAATATGGTGTAAAAAAATAAACTCATGCAATATGGAAGTCGTGCCAATTGTATGTGTCATTAGACATTTTACTTTGTAGCTTGGGCTAACAGCAACATTTTTCCATTGTAGTTCATCAATATTTATGAATGATGCCAATATATATATATAGAATCCATATATACATGAAGCTGTCTTATATTGAGTCATATTATTGATCTGTTTAGCTTGGTATTGTCAACACTGAGCAGCAGCAGCTCTCCAGGATTTTAGACAGAGGTCTTTCCTAGCCTTACCTGGAGATGCCAGGGGATTCAGCATTGGCAGTCTTCTGCATGCCCAGCATTTGCTCTATCAGGAATCTTCTGCATACAAAGCATTGATCTACAGTCCAACCTGGTCTCTCGTCAAAGTCTATCTGTTTTTCTTTTCAGATACTTATCACAGCAACTGCTATTGCAAGCATGGCGTGATATGACTCCTTGTAATTATTGTTTGCATGCTATCTGGCTTTTTCTTCTATGTATTGGTAGAGTAGACCCTAGACAGTGTTCCCTCTAACAGGGATTCTCAGATGTTGTTGATTACAATTCCCAGAATTCCCAAGCAAATCCATTGCAGCTGGGGATTCTGGGAGCTATAGTCAAGAACATCTGGGAATCCCTGTTAGAGGGAACACTGAACCCTACCATAAGACATGGAAGAGACTCATGCTTTATGATTAATACAACGAGGAATGTACTGACCTGCATTTTCCATAGAAGTAGTAGCAATGGGAAGAGAGTGGAAAAATTCTAAGTGATTATAGTATTTACTCTCTATTCCTGGGAACTAGATAGAGTTGGTCTCTACCTTATCTATTGGTATAGAAGAGGGCACAGTACAATTCATAGCTTGCTCCATAACTCTCTGATGATGGTTTCATAGCATTTCACTGTAAGCCCATTCAGTTCCCCTGTCCCCACAAAGTGGCTTGGTGTGGATGTTGGACATGAACATGGGAGAGGAAGCTAGGCATGTAGACTCCATTACAATGTCAGAGCACCACAATGGGCAAGTCAATCACGAAGAGAACAGAGGGGCCTGTTCTGCCTGCCCCAGATGCCATATTCTATATGCTAGAGATTGCTAACACATGCTAAAACTTCCACAAAGCTATAGTTCCCAAGGTTAAAGCCATAAAGTGGTTTATGAATTTGTCAAGTTGAGTTAGGGCTGTGGGCCAAGTTTTTGACCCCCTCCAATTTGCCAAAATGCTGATGATTAGGAAGAGTACAGAAGGCTTAGAAACCCTTCTCATTTGTGGGGAAATGTAGGACCTTTTTGTAAAGAGAGGTAGTGGTGGGGACCTACCTAAATGAGTGGAAGAGTTGTGGTATGTATTCATCTTTCTTAAACCAGCAACTTCACCCTTTGCAAGAAACAGCAGGCACAAAGTGATGTCATTCCCAGGCCACTTCCAGCTTTCAAGGCCCCTACCCATAAAAAAATAAAATAATAAAGACACATGAACAACAACAACAAAATTACATATCTTATTTGCTTAAATTTGCAGCTGTCAGCTGAGAGTGTGTGTCACCTTTTGGTCCAATAGGGATGCACATGAAAACAAGTTGCAAAATTTAACAAATGCCAAAACATTAACAAGTGTCTAAATTTGAGGCCCCTTGTAAGCTTAAAGCCCAAGCCAAATGGACTTCCTGGCCCTCCCTCTGAATGGCCGTGGTCATTCCCTGGTGTATTTCAGGAAGTAAAATAGCACTGACCAGGAAGTAAGTGGTGCTTTAAATACTGCCATGCCTACTGTAGCCTACAGAGATGGCAGGTGCTAATTAAGAAAGAAAAATACACCATTGCAACCCCTATGCTTCTTAGGTAAGAAACATACCCATCCCCTCTCAAAATTCATTACATTTTCCTTGGCTTCTCATAAACATGTCGAATCCTGTCCCCCATTTTCACATCCAATTAAAACATTTGCATGGATGAGGGATATTATTTTTTCTAGTCCTTGTTTATATTTTACCTTTCTTTGAACAAGCTCAAAGAAGCATACATGGGGTTTGCAGACAGAGACTCATCTAGGCACTGACCAGACCTAGACCTGTTTGGTTGCTGTATCACCTATGTTCAAACCATGGTTGCTGTATCATGTGTTTTCAGACCATCTTGTTAACCATCTATATAATTAATTCTCCAAGATCAGATGCTTGGGGACGTGGCAGAAAGAAGGCGATTGCCTGACAGAGGGAGAGACACGAGCAAGAGTTCCAGCCACGCATCCTGAGAGCACTGGCAACCGTTGCCGCCCTGAAGAGGACAGGCGGTGGGAGGAGGATGGCCAGCAGGTGAAGCCCCGCCGCCCTGAGGAGGAGGACATGCAGTAGGAGAAGGATGGCCAGTGGGCAAAGCCCTGTGGGCCTGAGAAGGATGGGCAGCGGGAAAAGCCCTGCCACCCTGAGGGGGAGGACAGGGGGAGGGAGGAGCATGGCCAGCAGGTCAAGCGGTGGGAGGCGGCAGTGGGATGGTGTGGCCCTGGCCCGCCAGGGTGAGGCGGCAGTGGTGGGCCCTGGCCCACCCGCACAGAGGAAGCGGCGGCGGGCCAGCCTAGCCTGGCCACCAGGAGGAGGAGATGGGAGGCGGCGGCAGGACGGCCTGGAACGGGGGGGGGCTGCGGGGTGAGGGAGTGGCCAGTTGGCTGGCTAGCTAGCCAGAAAGCTGGGCATACCAGCATGTGGGCAGGGAGGGGGCTAGGCCCAACTAGAGACACAGATGCTCTGCGCCCAGGCCCACTAGTGATTTACTATTTCAGGTTGAATGAATAGCTGAAAAGTGAAGAAATATTGGTGGTCATCCACCAATTTTGGTGGTCACCTACCTCCTGTTTTGATAAGAAGGAACCACTAGGTTTAAAAAAAAAAAACACCTTTGCTTGGACTCCTTCCTCTGATCCTCTTTTGACAGCTGCAGCCAGTGTCTGACTTTGTAAGCAGATTGGGCCTTCATTTAAAGGTAAAGTGTGCTATCGAGTCAAGTCGATTTCAACTCCTGGCACCTGCAGAGCCTTTGTGGTTTTCTTTGGTAGAATGCTGGAGGGGTTTACCATTGCCATCTCCTGCACAGTATGAGACGATGCCTTTCAGCATCTTGTTATATTGCTGCTGCCCGATATAGTACCAGTGGGGATTTGAACCGGCAACCTTCTGCTTGTTAGTCAATCATTTCCCTGCTGCACCACTTAAAGTGGCTTGGTAAGACGTTCTAATTTCAGATTGTTTTATCAAGAACCATGAGTGCTTGCAGGAATTATTCTGGGAGGGGAAGCAAAGTACATGCATACAAATATATACATCAAATATGTAAATAGAAATCTAATCTGGTATGAATCCAGAGGGGCGACTACCCCACTGCCCTCACCTCCATGGATGCCCATGCTAAGAACTAGCATGGTCCCCAAGCAAAAACCATTACTATAACACATGGAAATACAGGACTTGTTCCAACTTCAGACTCTGGTGGTAGCCACACTTTCCTTAAGAACAGAAGATAGAGAGTACTGTATGGGTTCTGGTATGGAGGGAGATGGACCTGGCTATCAAACAGAAGGGGGAAATGTGATCATGCTTTTAATTGAATGGTAGGACTAGAAGCCATGGGACTAGGGATAGAGAGAGAGAAGGAGAGAGGGAGACTAGGATGAGAACAGGAAAGAGAATATAAAGTGACAGTTGGAGAACCTTTGAGTGTAGTAGTGCACATATGGGTGGAGTAAGTAAATGAACCACATTCCTACTCTCTTCTCCCCGTGCTCTGGTTCACATGCTCTGCCACCATGTTAACCCTCAGTTCATGGGCTGATCATTTGCCCGGGTTGGGGAACCAACAAAATGAGCAGCCGCATGTAGGAGGTTAACATGGAAGTGAGGGAGGCAGAGCAATTGGGTAGGGAGAAGAGTGGGAATAAGCTGTACCTGTAGCTCATTTATTCTCCCTCACGCTCTGCCCATATGAGCCCTACTGTCTGAGTGTCTTTTCCAGAGATAGCCGAGATACCTTTTCGAGGATCTTATTTTTCAGAATATTTTCAAGTTTATTCTCCTGATCCAAATGCCTAGAGGCATTTCATCAGATCAAATGAGAGGTAAGAAGCACCTGCACAATAATTCACATTTTTAAAAAAAAGTTAATACAGTCTGTATATTAGCTGTGGAGAGCAAAGATCTGGTTGCCTTTCTGAAGGGAAATAGAAGCTTTGTGTAACTCCTACACATTTATAGCTCCATTCATTCCCAACTCATTGTTCAAGGGGTTCTGTCATCCTTTTTGCAACTGTCTTATAAGACCAAAACTGTGTTTTGATAGTGCTTTCTTTCAAATTTAAGTATTGAGTTCAGTAGACATCAGTCGAAACATCTGTTAAGTATTAACTTGCATTCGGAATAGGAATATTAAAAAGTACAAGTACCTTTGCTCAAGGAGGTATTATCAGATAATGAACTTATAAGTCTGTGATTCAGATGGTTCCCCATTCTCTGTGTTGGGAGTGGATAAGAGTGCATTCAATTAGCGAAGAATCCCACTCACGCTTTCAGTATGGTTCTAGTGGTAGTATGAGCACCCTTAAGGGTATTTGGATCAATGACAAAGTTCCTTCACATCTGGTTTGTTCAGAATAACATTGTGCTTGTAGGCATCATTATTATCAATGGGATTCTTGAGACTACACATTTGAGACTGTATTGGAAGTGAGCAAAGAGAAGTGGAGAAGAAGGAGAAAAAGCTGACAAATAGAGCTGGAATGGAAAATAGGCCTCTGCTTCAAAACAGTTTGTTATATAGAACAGAAGCTCCTGGGCATGCAAGCATCCAGCCCAACAGCTGGGTAGGAAAATAGGAGAATAATAGCGTGTAGTAGAAGTTGACATATATTAGGGACTATCACTCTTAGTCAGATCCCTGGGATGTCTCTTATGCCCTTCTGGTCACAAATGGAGTACCATTTGGTTTGGGAGCTACCAGAGCTTCATAATGAGCCGCTTTTGATGTTTCATAGTTGTACCATCTTGTCCTAACTACGCCGGAGCTCCTGCCTATTGTACAAGTGCCACATTCAACAACAATATGACCAAGCAATAACAAACACAAAACACTAAAAGTATCTCTGTGAAAAATGTGAAGAACCCGAAACCTTGCTGCCAACAGACAAAGCCATGCCAAAAATGGACCTACAATGTTGTTTATTTCATTAAGAACACTGTAACAAGGTATTTGTTGAAGATAGTTTCACCAAAAGAGTAATATGGGTACATGAATAAGATTCTGCCCCCACCCCATGAGAGATATAGTATGCCAACATTTCCAAGTCTAATAAGAAACTCGCCCCAAATGATCACTCAGATGAATATATTGTGGACGATAAGCAGAACATTATTTTAACAAAAACTGTAGAGATCTTTTTTAGTGCTAATGGTTTAATTACTATGATTTGGCACACAGGTATAAGCACATTAGTAGGAATAATTTAAAAGTTGTTCAGCTTACATAATATTAGCATTTCCGTTGCTGATATAAAGCATAAAAGTCCTGAATTTTACTCAGAGCTGTACTATCATATGTTAGAACTACATAAGTATTCCTTCAGCTAGCATGAAATTGGATTTTTTGTCCCACTTTGCCTATATGATATTAACTTCAGTAGGCATTGCTTTCAAGCCTAATAACTGAAAGATCATTCATAGTCTAAATGCCATTCCAAACCACTATTATTAACCATATCCAGCATTCAATGAATGACCTGTAAAACATAGTAGGCAGCGGCCTGGTTCAGACAATCATCAAAACCATGATAGATGATAACAAATGTACCTGCCTTTCCCTTGGCCTTGCATGCTCCCCCTTCCCTTCTGCCTCATATGCAAGAGGAGATTTAAAGAGTCTGCTTTTGAACTATTTTGAATATTTTGTCTGAATTTAGGGAACTGTGGTTTGGTCAAACTGTGGGTTTTTTTAACAATATGAACCCATGGTTTTACTTTTCCAGGTACCAGTTCAGAACTTCTAAAGCCTCACACTTGAATCAGATGCAAATAAGTAAAGCTGAGCATTATCAGTATATTGGTGGTGCCTTGCGCCAAGCCTCCAGATGACCTCAGAAGGATAAGATGTGGGGCAAGATGAAATCTTGTTTTCCTACAATCACACCTACTCTAGTAAATGTCCAAGCAGAAGCTCAACAAGTACAGCAGCTCCACTTATAATGCATCCAGTGGAACACCGCCCCCCCATACATTCAGACTGATAACAACGCAAGGAATTTCTTGGGTTTTAGCCTGAAAGGGAGAGGATCACCAGGTTGCCACTCTTCCTGTCTCTATGCTGTGTGCTTCCCTTGCCTGCCAATGCAGAACAAGAAGATGATGAACTTCATTTAGTTGCCTCAGCACCTACTGATATTCCCTCCTCTGCTCCCCACCAATAACAACAATTCAGGGCACTCTTGGAATGAATTTGAAAAAGATTGTGAACCATGCTTCCTCCCTTTTTTGGTAGCTTAGCTCTAATTGGAGTAGCTTGTGGCAGCTGTTGCCCTCAGTTCTCAATGTTTCCTGCTGTCCCCCCACTTCCAGTCACTTATATGATCTCTTGTTCTGTTCATTAATGTACACAAACTGTGTCCAACTGTATCCAATTGATCTGAGTTCCCCAGATCAAATGGCAACATAAACAGTATGGCTATGTTTATGACTATCTTCCATTTTCAAAAATACTATTAATATATGAAGTTTCAGGGTCCAAAGTTCCTCTTAAATACTACCAGAAACCGAAACCTTGATCCAGATCTTCCAACTGCTAATCCCACTTTTGTTTGAGATACAAGCAATTGGTGTCAACCTAGACAACTTCTGGGGAGTTGAAACTCCCTTCAGAATCGAGTGCAGGATATTTGAGGACCACAGCTGGATGTTGTGAGAATACAGAACTTCTGCATAGTATTGATGGCACTTTTTCTTAGCAGTCCATTCATTGGAAGATTTTAATAATGTCATAATGTATCATGCCGAGATCCATTGGGTGCACTATAAGAAGTGATGCTGCACCTTCTGAATTCCTGCCTGAACACTCACTATAGTGGGTGGCATTTGGGAAAAGATTGTGCCTTGAAGGGATGCATCAGGCAGAAATTCATCAGTGATTGGTTGTGATTGGGCAAATGTTTGGTGAAGCTTCACCTGTTGATCCTCCCCCCCCCATGGCTCATCCTTTCCCTTTCCAATTTTGAGCTAAAAGACCAAGGCAAAGTGTGGATGTATGGAGCCTAATTTGTAAAGCCTGCATAATATATGAAAGTAAAAACAATGTTTTTACTGAAGGTGCCTACCTTAACTAGCAATTTCACATTTCTCAGACCTCAAGTGAAAATTGTAAGAATTTTAACTCATTTAAAAGAAACTTGTTAATATTTTAATTTTGCTGCTTTTTGATGCTTATGGGCTTTTTTGCTATCTTTATTTTTGTAAGTTATATTGCTAGTTTATCATATTAGTCATTTTAGTTGATTATTTATGATAATAATTATGTTTTATTGTATTTTATTGATAACATAGCTCAGTGGTAGAGCACCTGCTTTGCATGCATAAGGTCCCAGGTTCAATCCCTGGCGTCTCCTGGGACTTCTACAAACAGCAGGCTTTACAAGTTTACAGGGAGGCTTTACTGCGAACTCAAAGTTGTCCCCAAAATCCAACACAAATAGTGGATTTTTTTTACCCCAGATATAAACCAGGCTACACTTAACGCACAGTGAAAAACCCGAATTGTGTGTGGACTGCTTCCTGAGACTTCAGAGTAAATCTGTCTGATATGTGAGTGCACGCCCTCCATTCCGGAAGAGGAGATGCAAGTTAAAGGGCTTTATAAGCTCCATGTGGAAAACTTCCTGGTAGGGCTGAGAGAGACTCCTATCTGAAACCTTGGAGAAGCCTCTGCCAGTCACTGTGAACTGTACTGAACTAGATATACCAATGGTCTGACTCAGTATAAGACAGCTTATGTTCCTATTCCTCTCTCCCTAGAAAAGTACTATAGAGGTCTTCAAATAAAGAAAGAAAATGTCTGTGATCTTCACTGAAAATATTTTTTTGCTGTAGAAAAAGTATAGAAATGCTAAAGAATGCTATTAGAACTTTTACGAAGAATTTTCATATTGGCAAGCTCCAAAAACAATCTGAAAATGTTACGTCTGCATATTTATTATGAACTATGATGAGGATGTTTCTATGGGACCAGTGCAGACTTGGATTTTAATTGGAAGGACTCTGAAATTATGCAGTTCTCTCAATGCAAGTTTGGGATTTAAATTTGGTCAACATCTGGGGAAAAAAGCAACCATTATTGAATGAACTTGCATCTATAGCATGATGCTTAATGAACATGGTATATCCCATTCACAGGTGGTTGAAAGCTGACCTGAAGGGTCTGAAGAGCTGAGGACAGCTCTTCAGCAGCTTGTGACCCTTGAGCAACCATGTTTCACTACAAAATCTATAGTTTTACAAGCTATGTAGCCATTTGCCAGGTAGAAATGATTTATACCATTTGCCAGGTAGAAAATAATGAAGTTTTGACAGTTCTCACAATGTTCTAAATGTGGTAGGAACAAACTCACAATTGTCCTTTTATGACCCATGCCATATAACAAGGATGATCTACATCCATGTGATGTGGAACTCATATGCTCTTGTATGCAATACAATGTAATAAAATGCAGATTGAAAACATATCCAGGGATGCTTTTGTGTACTTGGGTGCACAAGTGTGGGCCATGCTTTATGATCTATGTAGCGTTGGTGGTGGGAGTCATTCATGAGGCAGAGCTGTGCCCTTCCACATCTCCATGTGTAGACCGCAGACACTGGGACCATTTTTGAACCAGCTCCAAATGCTAGGCAAACAGTGTCTCTGCATAAGAAACACACAACCTCAAGGGAGAGCATGGCACTTGCACTCTGCACGATAAATTAGAAAAAAGTATATGGTGTATTTATAGTGCAATGATGTGCTAACTGCCTTCCCCACTGCACCTATTCAAAGGCATCCTCAAATAGGGCTACGACCTGAAATCTCGTTCTCTACATGAAGGTAAGCGCTGGTTGCCCGAGACTCGAAGAACAAGGTACGATAAAGATCCTTTGGGCTGTTCCACTTTAATAGCGCCCCCCCCCGCCTTCCTTTCCATTTTGTTCTTTCTATTCTGGGTTACATTCAGGACTTTCTTCCTCTCTGCTGTTTCTAACCCGCCCCGCCCGCCTTGCTTTTGACACATCTCTCTAATTTTAGGAGGTGTTGCTTTGTTTATTCTGTTCTCTTCGCTGCCAAACTGGAAGGAAAGGCAGGAGGCAGCAAGTGGCCAGGCGCTAACAGCAATCCGCTGCCGCCGCCGCCGCCATCCCTTGCGCGCGGCTTTTTTGGGGCTGTCCAGCCTCTCTTTTGAGATGGCAGAGGAGCGACGAATGCCCGGGAGGGAGCCAGCGTAGGCAGCAGCGGCCAACCCGCTCGGCGGCGCCTGAAGCAGCTGGTTCTGAAGACAAGGCGGCGGGAGCGCTGAGAGTCCTCCAGCTGTGGCGGTCCCCACCAGTCCCCCGTCCTCTGGCGGCGCGCGCCCCTCCTCAGCCGCGCTCTGCTCCTCGTTTGCTCTCCCGCCCGTCGCATGGCGGGCTGAGGGCGGCTCGCTGGTGGGCGCGCAGGGACAGCCTCCCGTAGGATGAAGAGCTCAGCTGGTGGCAGGAGAGAGAAGCTGCTCGGAGGCAAAGCCCAGTCCAGGAGCGGTAAGTAAGGGAGCCCTGGCGGCGCCCCTATGTATTCCGCACAGGGGCCGGCGGAGGGAGCAACCTACCCGCTCCCCGCTGTCTAGGTTCCCAAATCCTCTGCGAAAAGGCGGGAAAGGGGGCAGAAGCAGGGAGCCTGCCTGCTGCAGAACTGTGTTTGCATTTGTTGGAGCAGCCGCGCCAGGCGCAAAAAAGGCGCGCGCGAGGTGAATGGCGAGCCTCTAGGTGGCCAGATCAAAGTTTGCGAAATAAGAGGCGCCTTTTGGAGTTGGTGAGGTGAGGTCTGAGGCAGGTCCGACGCTTTCTGGGCAAGCGTGCTATGGGCTTTTCGGAAATAAGAGAAAGAGGCAAATACCTACGCATATAGATATAATACTCTCCCTCGGCGACCTCTCACATTGTTCCCTTCCAAGTGCCAGGCGGACCTGTGGCAAACATCCTAACCTGGTTGTTGCAATACTTCTTGGACAATCTTTGCACGAACTAGGGTTTCTGCTCCTCTCTGCTGGGACCTGTGTCTGATCCAGTCCGTCTAAGCTGCAGCTGCTTTGCTTAAAATTTTTGATTACCCCCTGCCAAAGATGGGAGAGTACTCACACATGCCTTTCTAAAGAGTGTCTCTGCTGATCTTTTTTGGTTTGTAAATTCTGTTCGTGATGAACGCTCAATTTCTAAAAATGGCAGATGCTTGGAGTCCAGTCCTGGAAATATTATATGGACCAGAAGCTTTTTATTTATTGATTTATTTTATTTTATTTTTTTATTCATTTATTCATTCATTTAGCAAATTCATTGACTGAGTGACTTCCTTAGACTTGAGGGGGTTTACATAAACAGAAACAACAACAGCAAAGAAAAAACAAACAACCACCCCCAACACAACCCACCCACCCCCACACTAAAAATAAAAAGCCTGGCAAAATAGATACGTTTTCAGAAGCTTCGTAAAGGACAGAAGGAAGGGAGCATTACACATTTTTGAGTTCCAGATCAAATGCACTCTGTGTATGCTCCAAGGCATTCTGTAATTTCATTTGTTCTTGGCTGAGCTTTGCCATGAAAAACAGGTAGCTGATGAGCAATGGTTAAAATAAGCTCAGCCAGTGATTTGTAAAAGCACTTAGAAATTCGAATAAATCTAGAGAGAGCACTCCAAACTTTACTGGCTTGCATGTTCTGGAACTTAAATGCTTGGAAAACATTAGAAAAATAACACTTGTCTTGCTTTCTGTGGGCAGAAGATAGATATTTATTCCACTGGCTTAGCCACTGAGTGTGGTAAGACT
Source organism: Hemicordylus capensis (assembly GCF_027244095.1). Taxonomy (NCBI): domain Eukaryota; kingdom Metazoa; phylum Chordata; class Lepidosauria; order Squamata; family Cordylidae; genus Hemicordylus; species Hemicordylus capensis. Next base: position 110,106,948 of record NC_069662.1, read on the forward strand.
GTGAAGTAAGGGGTGGCGGCAATGTTTTTGAGGGCTTCAGTTCATAGCCCACCATTAACTATTGTTAATAAGAGCTAAATATAGCATTTTACTATAAGGCTTCATATTATTTTACTATATCAGTGCCCTTGTCATTGATATTTTCAAGCAACTACATATGGAAACAAAGTGGTATGCTACCTGTATTAACAAATGTCTCTTTGTGGTTTAGTTATTGTGGGGCTTTAAGACTGTTCTTTAGCCATAACTGGCACAAGTTAATGCGCATACAAACCTGCAATCTATCCACTATAACCCAAAATGTGTCACTAAAAATTATGAAGGTGCTGCTCAGTATATCTTGGTTTTAATATGATGTGTACTGATTGCTGCTAGATGCATTTTCCCAGAAAGTGATTTTGTTGCTTTAAACACAGGCTGAAGTATTCATAAAGAGTACAGGGTTACACTTTGCAGTGATTGTATGGCAGTGAGTGGGGATTTAGTGCTACCAACACTGTGTTTATTAAAGACAGTAATTGCTTTGAAATTTAATGGAATACTGCTGTCAGCCAGATATCTGGCTACTTAAAAAGAAGAATTTACAATGACTCCCAATACTACTCCTACACCTGCCTCCTACTTTCAGTTACTGTAGCTTTTCTCATTACACTGTCACTTAGTGAAAGGCATACAAATGGAGGAAGCACTAAGTGACTACTATGAAGAAATACCTACACATAGAGTGCTATCTAATGAATAATATAAAAAGTTAAAATAAAAACACATTCAAATCTCTTTTAGCAACAGTGGCTTCTAATTGTTGCTCATACAGATTAACAAGCATAACTTTCAGATAAATTAATATTTGAATTTATGGTGTACCTTCAAAATTGCATGGCCTCCTGAATACACAGATATTTTGTAATAGCCCTAATCACAGGGGTGTGGCTTGAGGCCAGATAGCTGAGTTTGTGTTTATGTTTATAGCTGTTTCATGATAAAGTTTATTTCATTGTTATTTTTGTGTTTTACTCTTCCTACAAAGGACTCAGAAAGAGAGTGTTTAAGTTGCAGTTAATGGGAGACTACATGTGAGCACCATAAGATATTCCCCTTTGGGGATGGGGCTGCTCTGGGAAGAGCACCTGTTTGCTTGCATGCAGACAGTTCCAAGTTCCCTCCCTGGCATCTCCAAGATAGGGCTGAGAGAGACTCCTGCCTGCAACCTTGGAGAAGCCACTGCCAGTCTGTGTAGACAATCTTGAGCTAGATGGACCAGTGGTCTGACCCGGTATATGACAGTTTCCTGTGTTCTGCACATATCCTCTGAGTAAGCTCCATTGAAGTAGAACTTACTTCCAAATTAACAGGCATAGATTTTGCTCCATGTCTCACAACAACGCTGTGAGATAGATTAAACAGATATATGACTTGCTCTGGATTACGCAGTGACTTCAGACCTGTGTATGGATTTTAATTTGGGTTTTCCAAATCCAGTACTGCAGCTTAATGCACCATAGAGGGGTTGGTGTTATTAGGTAAATAAGCTTCTGGCATGTCCTTGGAAATGACCAGAAATCTTTGCTTTGGGCATGTGTTTTATGCGTGATTGGAAGCTCAGTTGTGGTGTCTGGGATGCTGCATAGAAATCTTATTTACTTGTTAATATATACTAGCTGGGCGGAGTGCAGAGCATCTGTGCCTCTAGTTTCCTCCACCTGCTGCTGCTGCTTTTCCCCCCCGCCCGCTCTCCCACCGCCATTTTCTTGCCCGACTGTTGCCATTTTCATCCTTCGCCCCCAGCGCTTTGTTTCCTGCCTCACCTTTGGTGCTGCCGCTTTTCTCTTCTCCTGCTGGCAGCTTGCTTGCAAACTCTCATGAGAGCTGCCACACATGGGATTAGCGATGGGTATGCTTAAAATAAATTTATAGATATAGGATAGATAGATATTTCTTCCATCACAAATCACAATTCCTTATTTAGTGAAGTCTAGAATGGATAGCATAACACACGATCCTATCACATTAGGAACACTGATGTAGCTATATGTGGCTGCAATTTCAATTTGCAGAATTCCATATCAGATCTGTATAGGTTGAGTCTCAATAGCCTGAACACAGCCCACCACTATGTATTGTGATCTGCCATGTGCTGGACAACCTTTAACTGTTGAAATGCTAGGCAGACAGCACAAATGAAAGGTATTTTGAGTGCTTGGGAGGCCACCATACATAGCTGGTGGGCTGCATTTAGTTGTACAGGCCTGTTCCATGAAAATAATGTAGACTGATGACTTCTAGGCTTTACCAAAGCACTGGGACTGTGTCATTTGTGGTTAAAATTCTCCAACCAGAGAATCCACTCATAGAAATGGCTTTCGGTGAGAAGCTTGCCTGTGCATTTGCCTTACAATCAGCTGCCCCATGTTGAGTGTGTGGAATGGATTTAAGCAAATTTCATCAAGGAAACTCTCAGTACTGTACAGAAATTGTCTGTCTGAGTTACTAAAGAGAGAATACATTACTAGGGGCATGATAGACCTTACTTTTTGCAGCCATGTGTAATGAAGACCCAGTGACTTATTTTCCCTTGCCAAACAACGTCTGGAAACCTCTGGAGGGGCACTCTGCATTTACTCTAAAATGACCATCTTCTGGCTGCTTTTGATTCTGTCTTATTTCTGAACTTATGCTTGCTTTTTTATGGGTGCAGCTGTGGTTTTAAGGGATAAAATGACTGGCAAGGAAGGGTTAAGTACTCACTTCTTGTCTGTTTCTTCTATAATGCACATTTCTCCTTCAGTTGGCACGTTACAAGGGGAAAGGACTCTTAGGGCTTTGTTAATGTGCCTGCTGTGTAAGGCATTGCTTGCCTTCAAAAGTCACAAGAACCAAAGGCAAAGCCAGGAGACTGGGTCAGAGGTAGTGACGTATAATTGCTTTTAATGCAGCATCAACCATCAGTGGTAACCTAGGACCCTTTGAAGTAAAAACGTTTCTGACAGTGATGGGTTAAGGAGGATAGCCTGGCTAAAGATAAGTGTGTGATGGGCATGGGAAGAACATGGCACTGTGTATGAGCAAGTTGCAATTTTTATATCACTTTTCCAGCTTCGACAAACTGAGGCGGTGACAACCGTACCAGATTGTGAAACAGTCTTGCTGGTTGTCCCCTTGTTGTGAGAGAGGTTGAGCATATTGGTCTTTTTAAAGGCGTGGATCTGGATTTTTCTAAACAGGTGCCTGGCAACTGGTGAATGTAAGGAAAATAATCCCTAACCTACCAAAAGAGTCATTCAAGCAGTAGTCTCTATTTAACTAGTGGTGAAGCTGGACCTGAGATTCATCTGATCTGCAGTGTGATCCTTTCTCTATTTATTTGGATAATGCTCAGTGGTTCTTACTCTCTGGTGAGTGTGCATAGGGATTGCTTTCTTGGAAACATATCTAAAGCTTACAGATATGTTTATCAGTTGCATAGTTTCTTGTGCAGCATTTTGCAAATATTAAAATACCATGTACCCATCAAGAGAAAAACTTATTCCATATTAAACTCACCAAAGCATAGCACAATTGTTGTAAAGATAACTGATTTTTTTTAAATGAATACATTTTAAATACATATAATTATGGAAATAATTTGTTGCAAGTTTCAACTATGATGGATTTAGATGTGAAAGATCCAGGCTCAGTTCTTATTCAGAAACTTTGCAGTCTGCTTTTGAGAAAGTCTCCCTCCCTCTATCTCTCAGCCCAAATGCCTCACAAGATAGTTGTAAACACTACTTTGACCTCCTTGGGATGAATTAGATAACAGCTGTAACCAACAATAATCATAGGTGATCTTTCCAACACTGCAAATAGTGCAGCTATGTGCTAGGCTTCCAAAGATCATATTAGTACTTTTGTATTGCCTGGTGACATTTTTAAAAAGTGCATTATTAGAATTATAGCCAAGTTTTCTACTTTACTTCAAATAAACACTTTACTTTATAAGTCTGACATCTTCAAATAAATGTTAACTTTGGTTAAGAATGCTGATTATTCCTTTTATCAGCACAGTGGCTTTATTTGAAATGCTATATAGTAACCTACAGGAATGACATAAATGAAAGTCTTACAATGATTTAAATGCAGTACAATAGTACTTGAACTGGCAATATTTTAAAGCTGGAAACAGAGTTGAGTTTGTGTTGACTGATATGAAATACTATTTGTATTCCAGTAGAAGGAAGGAATGAGAAATGTTAATTGATTGGGTTCAAGCTGATGATATGTACAAATCAGAGGATGTCTTGGTTCTTTTGATATATACAAATACGACAAATATTTATATACCGCTTTTCAACAAAAGTTCCCAAAGCAGTTTACTTAGATATAAACAAATAAAATATCTGCAGTCAATCTCTTGCTTTGACACCAAACAAAAATAGTTTTAGAGTCTCTTTCAGTAGTAATCTGCTTCATTGATTCTGAAATAAAATAGCAAGAATTCAGTGAGCTTAGTGGATTTATTTTCACTTCACTACAAGTAAGTTGGCCCAGTTGCTTTATTCTTTGAAACTGTCCGCTGAGCCCTAAATATTCTATTCCAGCATAAGAGTCTGCTGTCTTATGTTGGTTATTATCATGGATGTAATTTGTCCAACTGTCCAGGTACACAGATAATAAGATAATAGTGTTGCTGATACATCCTAAACATTTATATGCTGACATAGCAAATGTTAGGAATAGGCTGCAAGCAGTGTTTACCTATATTTTTATCTGCTGTTTGCAAGTTTGTGTTAGGTAGAAAGTTGATATGTTTTATATAAGTTTTAATTTCCCTGGATGTTTTTCTTTTGCTTTCTGGAAACTTGTATACCATCTTGGAACACATCTGATATCTCAGGCTGAAGTGATCAGTGTTCTATAGTTTTAATGAATAAATATTTGCACTTTTATAAGAAAGCAGTTTGTGTGTGTGCGTGTGCACACGCGCATACACATATCAGTGGATTTACTGATAATTACAGTAATTCTTAGCTAGGTAAAACAATAAGGTCATTTACACAATCAAAAACTGTGTTCTACTCTGGTTTGGGAACTGTGTGTGCTCCCAATTTTTTGTAGTGTTGAAGCAAGGTAGGAGGAAAACCTGGGTAGAAGTGATTTGGTGGAAGTTACATAGGAGGAAAACCTGGATAACTTTTCCCTCCTACCTTGCTTCCACACAGTCACACAGGTTTCCCTATTGCCTTGCTTCCAGACAACCGAAAATTGGGAGCACACATAGCTCCCAAACCTGGGTAGAACACAATGAGGCTATTTTCATACACAGGCTAAGGAAGCCCAGCCCGGTTTCGCCTGTGTGTGAGAGCTGCTGGGAGCCACTTGGCTCCCATTGGTGGCATGGCAGCAAACCCCCCTCTGGAGCCCGCCTTCCAAACAAGTTTTTCTTGTTATTCTGATTGTCTGCCAGCAGCTTTGTGAGACTGCAGGGCTCATGACCGGTATTGGGGGGATCCCCATAATGCATCGAGGACTCAGGTGTTGCATTATGGGAGTTCCAGGTCCCTCTCCCCCCGCCGCCCTGCTACCAGCAGAAGTTGGCAATCGGCTGGCTGGGCGATCCATCCACCCAGCAAGGTACCGAAGATAATCTGAGGGAAGGTAAGCATTTTAAGGTTTCCTCCCTGCTCTCCCTCAAGCCCTTTCTCTGCAATTGTGAGAAGCTCAGCTTTTGATTGTGTGAATGACATCAATAGCTCATGTGAAATCCATGTTGTTCTCATTTCCATTTATATCCGTAGGTAAATGTATTCTCAAAATATAACTGACATTTTCTATCACCAATTCTAGTCGTCATTAATTAATGTTTATTCTGTAATATAATATTCTATCCATGTTTCTAAGGAAGCATATTTGTATTGGGTATTTACACAAGTATGTACTGCAGCGTACATTAGTATTACTCTGATTTACACATAACGATCTTGTTTGCCATGTAGAGTGTTCAGTCAGCCTTCGTATTGGATTAGTGTTGATATACTATATTTAAAATAACTTAGATGTAGATGGATGGTTATAACTCAGTTTGTATTAGAAATGCTATTGTAATACATTCTTGAGAAACACATTAATGGAAATTATTAAATGAATCAAGCCAGTTGTCTTATATGCCTAACCATGACTCTCATTTACTAAAAATATACTGCAGTTTATAATTAAATAAAATATGGAACCCCATATTTGTCTAGTCCTGCTGAGTATACTTTGTGCTGCTGTTTTTAATTGCTGGTTTAGTACTGTTTTATTGTGGTAATGTTCAGTCTTAATGAAATAAATACATAATAAATAAACTAGTGTAACAGAATGTATGTGGTTTAGTGAAATTAATGGGTGGTATCTAGATTAGATTTAGCAAACTTAACTTTTGTAAACTGCCTTGAGATTATTTTTAATGAAAGGCGGTATATAAATTCAACAATAAATAAAATAAAATAAATAAATCAGCTAATCATAACTGAGCACCAGTGAAACAAATTTATCATCATGACTTATTTGTTAGTCATGATTAAATCCCACTGAAATTAATGTTAATTAAATTAAGTTAATCATGACTAACTTAATCTGGATGCCTTCCAATTTATTGATCTTCATTTTTGGTTTAATATGTAAATGTGTTTATACTGGAGTTCACGTAATGATGATAGCTTAGTGGATCTGAAGGATGATCAAACTATACTTCTCGCATTGATTGTGATTATCCCCATTCATAATAGGAACACATCAGATGCCTTCTGTTTGATTTTCAGGGTGGAAGGATTGCTCTCAAGGCCCTGAAAATAATTCCTGGGGGGAAATGCCATAAAGATAAGAATATTCACTTGGCGGGGGGCACTTATTTGCTCCCATTATATTCACCTGATTTGTTTCTGCTTTGTTGCTTCTTTTCTCCTGATTTGTTGCTGCAAGTTATTCATTCTTGTTAAAAAAAAAGATTGCAGGCAGTTGGGGATCACATAGTGAACGTGATAGCATTATGACCTTATATAGCCAATTCAAATTTGATTACAACTTACATTTCTGGCCAAACAAAGCTTACTCCAAATTAGGGAAACGTTTTCTGGCTTTGTCACATGAGTGAGCCTAGTCTGTCAGAAATGTGAAGACGTATGAAACCATGATTCTTCAATGATTCTTCAGTAGGTGGATAGCACTGGCAGCTATACTGTACTCTCTCATCTTACCAGGACTGCAAACCACATTTTGATAATGGGTTTTATTCTTGGTTGGAGGTATTGCTTACACAGTTTGTTGGTTTGGGCAAGGAAATGATGGCTTGGTGTTCATAGAATTTGTTGTTTGAATGGAGCCTCAACCTTTTAAGGCTGTTTTAAAAAAAGAGAATGTCGTTATCTGAATTATTAATACATTATATTATATTATATTATATTATATTATAATACATTGTATTAATACATTATAATACATTATTAATACATACAGATGCATGTAATGTGTAGTTGGGTAGCTCGGATCACAGTTGTCAGATACCTTTGTGAAAGCTATGATAATGGATGCGAATTCTTGAATATTGAATTAAAGAAATTGTTGAGATTATTTCAGTGTAATCCAGGTTCATGTTATTACTGGAATACCTTCCTTAAGGTGCTGTTCCAGGGGCTGCTTACAAATAGTCAAAATGATTACTTGCTGTAAGTAATTTGTAAACTTTTCTTTTAGAAGTGATCTTTTGAAGTTGAAGGTGTAATTTTAGAATTATTACTATTACAATGAATGTCTAACTTTTGAACTCTTACACTCGCAACTGAGCATGATTTTGTGATAGCTGCTCAAATCTCTCCAGTGTTTGTTCCCACTTCTTGAACATACAATGTTCTCTTAGGTGACTGCCAACATTCACTGTCAGCATTCAACAATCACTCTAAGTTTTGCATATTATCAAAATTTATCTGGGATGGAATAGATGCTCACATGCAGTTCTCAACATTAACCAAATTTGGACACTCTTCTTATTAGTTACCTTTCAAAGTAACTTCTGTATTGGGCATGGAATATTTATGTTTGAAAGCCTTTCTTTTTAAAAGCCAGTCCTTAGGCATGATTGAGTCAGTGGGGCATGCGTTATTGTATTGCGTATTTTATAGAGATATACACTCTCTTCTAATTGGCCCAATTCTGTTACATTATCCAGGCAGGCCAGATCACTCTTATGTAAATTTTCTCCTTTCTGACTCTGATGTTGAGATTACTTACTGTATGGCTAAATTTTGTGCCATTGCTTGTAACATCAGGAAACAAATAGTTAACCCATATGTTATGTAAGGTACATGTGTTATTCTTGTGGTGCGTTGGTAGTTTAGTATTATTCAGTATTATTCATTATTATTTATATCGGAGCAGTGTTCCCTCTAAAAAGGTTGACTAGTTGTTGACTATAACTCCCAGAATCCCCAGCTGCAATGGCTTTTGTTCAGGGATTATGGGAGTTGTAGTTAACATCTGGGAATCCCTGTTAGAGGGAACACTGTATTGCAGTATTTCAAATTATGTTGCTTATAACTATTGATTATTGTTATTGCTGGTTGGTCTTGGACTGTAATTGATGATGATTCTAAAACCACTGGCAAATATTTCTATTGGTAAGATTATAGTAATACTGCACAGATTTTTTTTTTATTGCTAGAGCACCATGATAGAGTCTAGAGTACTTACAGTTCTACACTGGATAATTGTTACAGGTCTGAATTTGCATGTGCAAACTGGAATTGGGATGAAATGTTATGGAGCCTTGCAAAACAAAATGCTTATACAGTACTTTATTTTATAAAACTTTTGTATCATTCCTTTTTCTTCCAGCAGACAGTGGCGTGCCACAGAAGTGCAATTAGTAGTAGTAGTAGTAGATGAACCCTGTTCTGCAGTGCCACGGGCATTGCTTTAGACATCTACGCAGTGTGGTCGGTTCAGAACTGACCTCATTGTTTTGTGCAGTGTCAACCACTTTACTAAGACATTGGTTAAACTTTCCAAAAATCAGTTGATCAGAACACACAATGAGGGAGGATGTATAAAGAAATCTGAATGATCCTTATTTTATGAAATATTTTATCATTTATCAGTTTATTTGGGGGGAAAAACCCTTTCCTCCCATTTATAATTCTTGGTTAAGAAGCTATACAAAATCCATGCAATCCTCAGGGACATATTTTGGTGATGAATAGTGGGCATCAGAGGGAGGAGATAATCTAATATTGCCCCCTTTCTCTACTCAGTGGTAGTCTGGAACTTGCTCTGCTGCAGATGTGCAGTTCTAGTCTGGGTGTAAGCCAGTCAGTGCACTAGGATTTAAAAAATGTTGTTGTTGTTGTTATTTATTTTACTCAACATTTATAACCCACCATTCTATGATGAGACATTTTAAAACTCAACAATATTTGCCTACATCCAAACTAAGTTCCACTTAAAAGAAGGGGGATTTCCAGTGATTCCCCATTCTCTCTGCAACTGCCTCCTAGAAATATGTTTCTGAAGGTTATGGATCCTCAGGGACATGGGAGGCAATGGATTCTTCAGAGGAAGCAGAATAGCTGGAAATGACCACTCCACCCTGTGTTCAAGCAGAAGCATCTGTGTGTGAAGCTCTTAGTTTGGACGTAGGCCAGTAATTTCAACTAATTAAAGCAACCCCAGCAATAAAACAGAAACAGCATCATAAAGAACCCCATATCAGCAAATATCAACTAAAAATACATCATAACGGGCTGTAATGGGGGAAAAAAGCCAGAATAAAAGAGTTTTAAGAGCCATTTAAAAGCAGGCAAAGAAGGAGGCAATTATTAGAGGGAATGGGAAGTCTATGAATGTTTTTCAGTCTTCCCACTGGTCAAAGAATATTTGCCGAAGGACAGAGGGCTCTGTTATGTCCTGTGGAAATCCAGCCACATGGAGAAGAATTGTGCCATAGTGTGAAGACCTGAGATCATAACAGTGATCATAGAATTTATTCTTGTGGGAAATAGAATAGAGTTTTGGAAAGAAGGGAGGAATGTTTTCATTGATGGATACCAGCTTTGACTCTGTGTGGTGAAATGATTTCTCTGAAAGTGCTCTAGGAATGAACTAATTCTCAACAATTTTGATGGATATGCTTTTTATGTCTTTAATACCTTTTGGCTCTATGACGTTTTATGCACACATCTGGAAATTTCCAGTCTTAGAATTCCGTCTTTCCATTCAAATTTGCTGTGTTATAACAATGAATCATTTTGTCCATTAACTCAACTTGGAATGTCTGCCTAAGCCTGAGTTTGTTTCATCACATTGCTGTAATAATTGGTTGGAATCTTGGCATCTATAACTGCTTTCCCAGATATATTTGGGCTGGACTTCACCCAGTGTTGTTCTGAGCAACAGAAGGATAAGACATCAAACATTTGGATACCTTTATTTTATTTTGTTAGGATTTTATTTTCCCTCTTCCAGCAACTTTAAAACAGAATTTTTTGTTGTGTCTTAAGCATAACTTATATGGAAAATATAGCTTTATTTTTTTCATTGTGGTGTATGAAGTCCTCAAATTTTCTTCATACACAGCAATTAAAAAAACAAGGCTTCAGTTCTAACTTGCCTATTTTGTGGTAAATCTGATAGAATCTAGTGGGACTTAGAACTTTATCCTATACATTATTTTGAAGTAAGGGGGGGGGAACCACTCCATGGGTTTCATTGAAAATAAGAACTTATGATGAAGTAAGCTGTAGCCCAAACATAAAAATATTCTTCCACAAAACTTTATTAAGTTGAAGCTGCAAATTAAAGCAAACCTAATTTACTTAAGTGTCAGTGAAATTAATGGAACTGACTTCTGAATTAATATGGTTGATATTCAGCTGCAAGTTGAATATTTTGGGCAGTAATGGTAGAGTCTCTAGAAGGAGGCTACAAATCATCCACCAGATATCCACGATTACCTGTTAGCCTGTGAATAGGCTGTAGACGTCATCAGAGCTTTTCATTTTAAAAATGTATTCTTGTTAAAATATTTTGTGAGAACTTGGTAGTTTTCCTGTTCAGCAATTGGTTAGTAATATTAAGAAAAGCAATGCAGTGCATATTCTGCTGAATTAGATGAAAATACTTTGCCTGACATCCTGATTAGTGGTGTGCTTGCAGAAATTGTATTTACACAAGGCTGTTGGGCAGATGAGTTTTGCTACATTGGTGCTTGCATTCCAGAGACGTGTTGAACTGTAATGCTGCTCTTCTAGCTTAAGGATGTAGTGCAAGAATGTTGTGTTATGAGACACATCTCTTTTTGAGCTGAAATTGAGGTAGGTGTTTGCTTTCAAGTGATTAAACATGAAAGGGAGATGAGTGATTTTCTGCAGCCTTTGTGTAGGTCCTAGCTCTTGCTGAGAATGACACCCGTTTTGTACTTGTCTTTGGCCTTTGCCTGAGCCTTCCCAGTGAAAACAATTAGATCATCGGCACATGACTTTTTGTTTTGAACTGGAAGGAAAAGTGAAAGTGAAACACTTTTATTTAGGTCTTTAAAAGAGTGTTGGGGCAGAAGGGAAAGATTTAGAGTGGACATTTAAGTTGTTTGGAGATGTCTGGGATGGAAAAGTAAACTGCAAGTTTTTCTAGAAAAGTCATCTGTGCAAAGAATGTTGGTTGAGTCCAGCCTTCAGAAAAGATCCTGATAACTCAGTTTAATGCCTGTGGCATCTGCAAAGGTGTAGGTTATTAAAGAGCAGATAGATCATATAAGGTCTACCAAAGGTTCTAGAGTGACCATAGGCCATGGTTCTTCTGTCTTGAGGGTCTGAACTTATTTATCTCAAAAATAAGACTGCACAAACAAGTTTTTATATAAACTGCAAATTTAATTCTTGCTGAGTAATCCAATTATGAATTTTTTTAAAAATTGTGCATGTTTAATAAATTATGCATCTGGAATTTTAAAAGTACTGATAATTTATTTTGATTGACACTTTGTTTCTGCTATATGGGAATCTTTGCACAAATTGCACTTGACTGATTGTCCAGCCCAGTAATGTGTTCTATATTCAGTTGCAGCACGATTGCCTTTTTCAGATCAATGGAAAGGAGCTGTTCTTACTAGTTCCAGTTCTTACCATCTTAAAATTATTTCTGTGCTCTGCTGGTTTGTTGTTTTCCCCACAGATTTATATAATGAAGTTGTAGCATCAGTGGAAAGTTTAAACATTCACATATTCAAGTTTGCAAGAGAAGATCAGTTTGGTTTTGTGTGTGAATGTGGTAGTTCTCTTTGTTAACATTTGGATTAAAAGCTTCATACAGACTTATCAAACCTTCTCTCAATGGATACTGAAAACATGGTAAGTTCAGAAAGCAAGATGGCGTCTGGAACGAAAACTCCTGACTAAACCAGCTGTCAGGGTTTTCAACAATGTTTGGTCCTATCACCTCCCATCGGTCAGATGGAGGTCGGTATGTGTGCGGGGCTCGGTCTTTCTCCCAGAGGTGGGAGTCTGGGGGGTCTTCAGACCCTGAAAAGTCTGGAAAACCCTGGATGAACATCTGGAGAGACTTTTCTGCAATCATCAAACTGAATGAAGAGAGGCATTTCACCACCAAAGTACAGACGACCTGCTCTATTCTCTTTATCTTACCTAATAAATCTCTGAGATGTCCATGGCCGTGAGTTTGGCAGATCTACGGTTTTTTTTCTTTCCCTCTCTCTTATTATTGAAAGCTTTTGCCAATTTTCTGCTATCTTTACTTTGCTGGAGAGCTCAGCATTCCAATGCTAAGAGCTTTCAGTTTTGTCTTGAAGAGTTTTTTTTTTTTTTTTAAGTCTGATATTCCAGCAATTACTTACTTCTTACTTTAATCTGGAACTCTAAACCATTTATAGCTTTCGTTGGAGATCATTACGGGCTTTTGTTGTTCTTGTTTCCCCCTCACACTTAAAACTCTTTGTGAACCCCCCCCCCTCACATTAAACTTCCCGGCAGACAAGAACTTACTATGGAGAAGAGGAATGGAGAAGAAGATAGACTTGGAGAGAAGTATGGCTTCTTTTTCCCTTTTTTCTTTTGATTCCGTGTTTTCATTTTATTGTTTTGCAAGGCCACATGTATAACCAGGATATGTATGTCTTACAAAGCGTGGAAAAATTCTGCTTACCTGCTTGCTGGGAGGCTTGACTCTAGAAGACTTTGCTTTGAACTAACAGTAACATTTATAATTCCTTCTGTTTGAACGGCTGACAAAGTGTTTTATGGCTGAACAATCACCTTTTTGCCACTAATTAACTAAGCTCTGATGGGGGAAATGAAAGTGTTGGAAAAAGAGTTTGCTTCTTTCATGCCGAGACTCTGACTTTATCTTGAAGAATTCCCATACATATCACTTGGCTGAGCTGGAGCGGTGAAGATTTATTATTCCTCATTACTCTCATTCCTCATTACTTTCACTTTTACTGAATGTTGATCTTGTTAAAGACAGGCTGGGCTAACCGGTGTGGGAAGAGACAAGATGTGTTTTACTATGAGATAAATTCAGACGATTCTACCAGAACGGACCTGAAAGTTTTAACTTTATTTGAAAACTTACTTGCCTCAGTTGTTTACCTTTTATGGGTGTATTAATAGAACTATTTGGCTTTGGGAACTACAACTATGGTGAGGTCCTATGCGGAATGATTTCAACTGGAGCGATTTCTCTTAGAAGAAACCTGATAACCATTTGTTTTAGTCTCAGAAGTTAGTTCTGGCATTGTTTAGTCTCTCCCCTATGGCCTTGGATATTGTTTCTAAGATTTCAAATTAACCCTTTGTGGTGTGAGTGGAAAGATTCTCAAAGCCTTAAGATTTTAATGCTGGTTTCTCCCTTTCCCCCCATCTATTTAAAGGTTCTAACTTTGAGTATAAGTACATATCATACCTCTTTAATTGGCCCTTTAATGTATTCCCTGTGTTTAATGTTTTCTTCATCAAATATTATTTAGGGAGTTCCACATAGGTTGCAATACTGAAATAACCCCAATGTTCACAGTCTTAACAAAGAATTAATACATACCATTAGAAAAGAAACTGAAATATATATGAATATTTAGAGTATTATTTTAGGATGGTAACTTTGAGTATAGCTTAATATTAAGCCTTATTAAGCCTGAAAGACTTAGTCTTTCAAGGTATTCCCTGTGTTAACTGCCTTTCTTATTTCAACCATCAATATTTAGGGAGTTCTAAAGAAGGTTTAATATGGGTAACAATCTAATCAGGAAGTTAGTGGCATTATGAACCCAATGGTTTCAAAGACCTAAGGAAATGTCACATATATCTGCTTTTGGCTCTTTTTTTGTTTTCTTGCTCTCTAAGGAAGAAATGAGAATGCATTGGGAATGGAGGACTCAAGGAAGAACTGAGAATATTTTTGTAAACTTAATTCTTAGAATCAAATTGACACAATAGAGCAAATATTTTTAAACATATGGCACAAGACTACCGGCTATGCCCTATAATATGACATTATATGTTCTGAAAGGATATGAATGACAATGCAGTTGAAGATTATGCTGTCTCTCTTTTCTTAGCTCCAGTTTATTATTCCTCCCCCCCCCCCATGGGCTTTTGTTACCCAGTAGGAATACTTTATAATAACACTTTGAGAAGTTTAGCTGGATGCAAACAATTAGAAGTAAATTGTGAAGGATTAGATATTTATATAGAGGGGTTATCTCACTGCCAAAGTTTGACAGTTTATGCTACCAGCTGTAGGTTATAAAGATCAGTCAGGGCTGAATTTAGTCTCCCTCCATTTATCTCTCCAGCTTGTTTGTTTGTCTTTCATTATATGAGGAGGGGACTATTAGAGGTTTGGCTGATCTTTGTTAATTATTTTACTATGGTTTTTTGAATACCAGTCTGTAATGAGATGGGATATTTGTACGTTGGTGGACATGTGGCCTTGTATTTACAACACACATACTACTTTTGTCATGGCAGAATTCGTATTTTCAGGTATTATTCTCTTCTCCATTTAAAATTCCTGTTGGAAATCGTTTTGTATACACAGTTGTCTAATAATTAATTGAATCCAGAGGGAGTGTTCCGTGAAATTTTTAAATCCTATTCTCTCTGACTAGTAGATTTATAGATGAGCGCATAGACGCCGAAACGTTTTTTCTGTACTGCTGTTTTTTGAAATTCCCATGGATTCTTCAGGAGGTAGCTGAATTGTCTTTGGAGGAGAGAGCCAGTATGAAGGGATTGGTGAGATTTAGGGCGTGATTTGAGCACAGAGAAATGCATAACCAATTTATGTCTGGCCTGACAGTTCTTTCCTTATTGTATTGAAATTATAACAATATAATTGGCATTGAAGCACATTTAAAACTTCATACTAGGACATATTTGAGACATATATCTGAGGTACATTTTAAAAAGCACATATAGGTGGAGCTCACGCCACAAAGTATTGGGGATGTCTGCGCTCGAATTACTGGTATTATTTCTATGGGCTGGTTCCCTCCTCCTTAGATTACCTGACAGTAGGATGATCAACCAGGTCTGGGCTGTTTCTTTCTTTCTTTCTTTCTTTCTTTCGGGTTAGGGTTCAAGACTCTTTTATAGATAGCTACTGATACTCAGTTAAGGACTTTCTTTCAATACTATTGTTTTTCCCCCCTGTTTGGTTTTGATGATTAAAACTCTGTATGTTGTTTGGTTTTGTTGGACTCTCAGAGATGTAACCTTTCTGTTTCCACTTATTATACTAATAAAAGCATTTTAAAAAACCCACGGTAAGTTCTATGAATTTCCATTAAGATGCCCCATTAAGTTCTGTGCTCTGTGTCATTTTGCTGGGTTTGCATTTCATGAACTTTTGAAGCTCATGTTTGAGCCTTAAGTATTTCATTTTCTTGCCTTTTGCTGCTGTAGTATGATAACTTCTGTTTGACGAAGTGAATGTTTTGGTGTTATGAACAGCATCTTCTTCAAAGGAGCCTCTATCTGATGTATCGGAGGAAAACATGTAAATTTCATCCCTTTTCTCCTAACGAGATGCAATCTAGTTTAATATGTTCCTGAAAGGAATTCAAATAGAGTTAAAAAATAGTTATTGAGTGTGCATTAATTAACGGTATAATGAAACACATATGAAATGTGTTTCTGTAAGAAAATTGCCAGTAATATAGCTTATAAAGCATAATGTGTGGAAAATATGTTGCCACTGGAAAATTCTTTCCAATTTTTCATCAGTTAAAATAATCACAATACTAAAACTACAATAAAAAGAGGCATAACTGACCTTGGTGTGAGGAATACAACAAGCTGGTAGAATAACACAGAGGCTTATCAGAATTAGTGATGCTTATGTAGAGTCGAGTATCTAAAAGGTTAAATATTTATATGGAAGATCTACTTGCAATATCATTGTGCTATGTCTTGCAATATCATTGTGCTAGTGGTGATATAATGTGTAATTGATTTGTGACACTGCCCTGGTGCAGCAACAGATAACTATATTCCAAGTATTCTTTTATAACCTGTTTGTGCATGAATAGGAGAGGACTATTGTGGAGCAGGTGGTTTGTCAGATGAGCTTGCATGTACAAGTCCATGTGTAATCAATTACATACTATCCTACCACTTGCATAGGGTTGCTCCTTGGCAGTAATGGAATAGGGAAAGACTTCACTGCCCTAGCTGAGGCATTGAGTGGAGATAATTATAACTTCTCTGCTCCTGCCTGATAACTGAATGGCCTTATGCCATGATGAAGCCTTGTCTTGAACAAAGTGTATACCATACTCACAGTCAGTAATGCAGTCTATCACTAACTTCTGGAACTCTCATGCCCAAGAACAGAGAAAACTGTGGATGAAGGGAAATAAAATGAATGGTCACTGTGGTGTAACTTTTTATTTGAAGTCGGTGTATAGGGAAGAGGGCTGGCCTTGTGGTAGCAAGCATGAATTTTGCTAAGGAGGGCCCACCCTGGTTATTTTTTGAATGGAAGACTACATGTGAACACTGTAAACTATTCCTCTTAGGGGATTAGGTGGCTCTGGAAAGAGTACCTGCATGCATGTATGCATGCAGATGCATGCAAAAAGTTCCAAGTTCCTCTCTTGGCATCTCCAAGATAGGGTTGAGGGAGAGACTCCTTCCTGCAACCTTGGATAAGTTGCTACCAGTCTGGGTAGACAATACTGAGCTAGATGGACCAATGGTTTTTAGTTGAAGGCAGCTTCCTAGGTTCCTATGACCTTTGCCAGGTTATGCTCTAGACCAGGGGTGGGGAACTCCAGTTGTTGTTGAACTACAATTCCCATTATCCCCAGCCACAATTATTGTGGCTGGGGATTGTGGGAGTTCAAAAACAGCTGGAGGGCCAAGGTTCCCCACCCCTGCTCTAGACATTTAATGGGAACAAATTCCTCAGAACTTGTTTATACTTTCAGAGACAACCTTTCATTTTTTTAAATTTTGTTTTCTTTTTCTCATGGGCTTGAATCAACACAAAATAGTGGTTGGGTGTTATGTGATGTACATAAGGGGAAAATTTTTCTTCTTTGGGTTTAGAACACACATCAGTTTCCTGTTATATCTGCACTCAGAAATACAGGAGAACTCTGTTATTCGTGGGCTTTCAGTTCCATGGGGACCCCTGCAAATAGCGAATCCACGCATAATAGGGTATTCGGGCAATGGGAATGGGGGGTGTTAGGTTCCTGGAGGCCAAAAATGCCCAAAATGGCCCCTCAAGGTGCCCTACCATATCCTGCTGTGCACCCTTGCCCACAGTGTTGAAAGTCACCCCAAAACCACGTTTTGCCTCCAGTTTGAGCCATAAAATGGCTCCTAATCTCTCTGGCAGTCAAAATGGCTGCCAAAAATGATCTCCGAAGTCATTTCTGGCCACCCCTAACTCACAGATATGCGGGTTTAACCCTTTCCCCCCTCCAATTCCCCCCGCGTATATCAAGGTCGGGTGCTAAACTGCGAGTGCTGGGCGCACAAATAGCGAGGTCCTCCTGTATGAAGTTTATTCTAATTGTGCTTAGTTCAGAAATCTAGATCTGGAATACTGGTTTGATCTTGTTTTCTGATCCTGGTCTGAGAATTAATCATAGCAGTTTCCTGAAAAAGCAGTTGCTTCTAAACCAAAAGTGATTGACTCTGCTTGCAGACAGCTGAAGAGAGAGGACAGGAAGTGTGCAAGTTGAGTCTCAACTTATCTTGACTCTGCTCATTCATGTAATTGTCAGCGATTGTCTAGTGATCGGTGGTGTTCCACAGACAAAAGTGGTCAGTCGTGATCTTAACGTTCAGCTCCTTTAAAGCCCACAAATGAGAGTTGCTAAGATATGACACCACACTTAAACCAACTCTTAACATAATTTTTCTATCCCTACCTGTTTGCTGTGGACCAAAAGTATGTGAACACCCTTCATTAAAAAAACAGTGTGTTTTGAGATAAGTGATGTATTATGAAGGTTTTATCTGACTGTAGTGCTTTATCTATCTGTTTGTTTGTTTGTTTCATTTATATACCGCCCATCCCAGAATAGCTCTGGGTGGTTTACATCAAAATTTAAACTATATGAAATTTGGCATAATGTATAACATACAAGCAGTTAAAATATTAACAAAACTCATTTTTGAAACCAATTAAATATTATTAAAGCCAGGCTGAAAAGATAGGTCTTTATGGCTCTCAAAAGCCTGTAAAGATGATAAGCCTCTTATACCCATGGGGAGCATGACAACCTAGGGGTGACAACTGAGAAGGCCCAATCCCAGGTTGCCACCAGACGAACTGGTGGCACCTGAAGATGAACCTCTCCTGATGATCTTAAATGAGCAATGGGGTTTCTTGTAGGGAAAGGCCTACTCTCAGGTTACCCAGTCCTAAGCCGTTCAGGGCTTTAAAGGTGATAACCAGCTCTTTATATTTCACCTGGAAACATACTGGCAGCCAGTGAAACTGTTTAAGAACTACCACATATCAATTGGGCTTGTACCACACAGACAACACATCATTTCAGTTAGGAGTATCTGACTGGTCAAGTTGATGTTTGAAATTACCCTGTGTTGGCTCTGAGTTAAGAATGGCTCTTTGACAGGGTGGTTAAAGATCTTGCAAGGGAACTGTCCACCCTGAGTCCAAGATATGCGTTAGACTCCACAGACTTGCACTCTCTTTGCTTTGCTCTGTGAATTTTTCATGGCACAGAGTAATTTCCCTTTAGTTCGTAGCTGCAGACATTTTCTCTGGTACATACTGTTCAAATATTGTTATGGTTAATATATATATATGCAATATTATGCTAGAATTCCATAAATAACATTGACTTTACCCAATATTGGAGAAATGTAATGCATACATAATAAGCAAGCTTGGAAAATAAAGCAATGAAGTTCAGCTAGAATTTCTATTCACCTGTTCTGTTTAGTATAATGCTGAACATGACCTGAGAACATTATAATATTTTTGCAATATATAAAACGCTAACATATTTCATCCATAATTCTAGTAATTTTAATTAAATGGCAGAAGAGAGGTACCCTGCAGCTTAAGCTGGGTCTAACATTTTATGGTCTTTTCTTGTTAGCTTCATATGTCTAGGTTTTACCAATTCTATTTGTTGCTACTTCCCAGTGGCCCTCTTTAATCTTTGTTTTTCAGATCATAGGGTTATGATCACATTTGACAGTGGCAGGGTGGGCAGAAATATATTGCTGCAAGTGCTGTAACAAGATGGGGTTGCAATTTCTTTTCTCCTTTGAGCATAATTCTCTTTGGTTGATGTGTATGACTTTGAAGGTTATGGCTGTCCAGTGTCAGTAATTCACCAGTCCATTTTTAAGTGCATCTGTTTACAAGGTTAGCTCTTTTATAGTTATTAAAGCAAGCAGGTGCAGTTCCATGTTCCCATGTTACAAAGGATGGTTCTTTATGTCCTGGAAAACAGCATGATCCTTATGCTTACTTGTGTGGTGTACTCAAGCAAATAAATAATTTTATTTCAGTTTTTGTAGATCACTGTAATCAACAGCTTAAATAAAACTGCTTAATAGTCAAGATGGAAAAGATATGAGACTTATTGACTATAGAGATGCAGCAGCAGGAATCTCATGCAAGTAGAATTGGAGAGCAAAATTACAATGTGATTATTATACTGTTTAAGCAAATTTGTAAAACATAAGGCTTGTTCACATGACCATTTGGATGTGGGTAAGAGTCAAAGAAAGATGTTACTCAGTATGCAGCGCTAGGGATGTGCACGGAACGATTTGGTACTCCATTCTAGGAGTTCTGAACAGGTTCCATGGACCAGTATTCGACCGGCTGGGAGGAGGGCTTCTTTAAGTGGCAGTGGAGGCACTGCTTACCTGCAAGCCCCCACCCCATCACTTTCCCTCCACCTGCGCTCTTGTAATAAGCAGGCATGTGACACTGCAGCATCCCTTCCTACACTCCAGTCAGCATCTCCACAGAAGTGGCTGACATGCATGCGTGTGTGCTGTGCGACACGTGTGCACATGTGTCAGCCGCTTCTGTGACGATGCTGACTGGGGTGCAAGGAAGGATGCTGCAAGAGTGCCAGCAGGAAAAATCTGAGGGGCATGGGCTGGCAGGTAGGCAATGCCTCCCCTGCCCCTTAAAGAAACGCCCCCCCCCCCACCCTCCTGGGAATGCATGGAACCAGTTCAGTGCACATCCCTATGCAATGCATGAGCAATACCTCAGCTTGGCTCTACAAACCCAGCAAACACACACTCACATCTGCTGCACCTGGTAGTTCTCCATGAAAGGTCCTCCAAGGCTACATATGCCTTTCCAGCATGCTTTGCGCTGCTAGTGGACTGGAAACTCTTCATGATGTGAGCCCATTGGCCCTGAAAGAGCCAATTGCCAAAGCTGGTCTAGTTTCAGGAGGATAGTGTGCACTTTGCATGGTAGTGAATTCATTGACTGTGGCTGCTGTATATACAGCTCTTTATGGTTTCCCTGCAGGGAAGGATGTGCTGGGTTCTGGTGAATGATTAGAGGAGATGTGAAGGTTCTCGCAACTGGAGCATCAGGATGGAAGGGCTCTCATCTCCTCTTCTCCATCCTTGGTTAAAAGCTAGGTACAAAAGTTGGGTAGCCTTACTGGGAGGGCTGGAATGGAAAGTGTAGATTCTGACAATCATGCAAATCACATCTCCAAACCCAATTTTAATCGTCATGTGAATCAGCCTATAAAGTGGCTTTGGAGGTTAAAACAACATGGCATCTAGAAATGTGTGTGTGACTTTCACTTCCTGCTCTTTGTAATCTTTGGTCATACACACCAACCTCTCAGTACATAGCAGATTTCAACATTTTCCCTGCCTTGACAATTTCACAGACACGGTGTGGTCACTAGATTAACTGGCTTATTCGTTATTCAGTTGAAAGAGCAGAGACAATAGCCAACTTCTGTCTCAGTGTGCATCTGCATGCCAGGAAGAAGCATTCCTGCTGTGGAGAGTTCCATGTACCACATACAATGCACTGAGATCCTTGGATAAAGAGCAGGATATAAATATTAAAATAAATTTTAAAACCATCTTCAGATAAATACAAAATATTTACCATCTCACAATATATTTTCCAGCATACTGTTTTCATGTACTGGTATGCCATATGACTGCTTTAGTGATGGATCTGGAAAGCTACTCACCTGGAAGGAGTTGTTATGTTGCAAGCACTAACTGAAAGTCTGTTTCAAAGGACAACTTTGAAATGTTAACAAAAGATGCAGGCCATAAATAAACATTATGATTCTTCCATTAACATGGTGTTTTCCCTCCAGCAAGCTTTGAAAAGTCAGACATTCTTTTCTACTTTCTGATTTAATGTTCTGTTGCTTAGCAGCTACGTTATATGAGGTAGGATCAGAAGCACACAGATGGTACTCACCATAGGTAAATGCTTGGCTTATGCAGAATCCTGCTAGTGTACTGCAGCATTAGGCTGACCATGAACCAGAACAGAACATTCCTGCAAAATAAAATTGCAGTCTTGCTGAGAAACAAGTGAGGCAGATTTTGAATTGTGTGTACTTGACAAAAAGAAAGGAGGATGTTGTGGAGAAAGAGCGTGTATGTTAACATGCAGGTTTAATGTCTTTATTATTATTAGCATAGAAGTTCATTGTTTAAGGCTGATGACCACTATTCCTTCAAGTGTGACTTTATTTAATGTGCACTTGCAGAATTTTGAGGAAGGAGAGTGAGAGATGGGCAGTTTCAGAAGTAGCACAAGGTTTGGTTGAAGCGAAGCTCTGCACAACATTCCTTAGTCCTGGGAGTGTGTATTTCCTCCCTCCCTCCTTCCCATCCCTGCATGACCCACTGTTCCCTGTCTAGGTTGGGATATGTTGAGATTGATCATGATGTGATCCCACCAGTCTCTGCATATTCCAACCTATTTACCTTGAATAACCAAGATCTGAACCTCACCAACCCCAAGGTTCAGCATCTCAGATAGGGCTGTGCATTGAACATTTGGCACAGTTTGGACTGAGTTCAGTCTGAATTTGGACCAAACTGCACCCAAGTGATCCAGTTCAGTTGAACTGATTGGCTAGGCTTCTTGGCTTGACGGACCAACTCTAACGGGTTCGTGATTGAACTGCTTGAATTGGCCTGGTTCTTTGAAGCATGTGAGATAAGATATGCTGAAATTGGTGGGATTGTATGTCATAACCCATACCAGCATGTCCTACTTTTCAAAGGCTCATGTGGGGATAGGAGGGTGGAGTATGCCCTCCCGGGACTGAGGGATGTCATGTGGATCTTGGCTTCAGCTGAGTTTCATGTAATGTCTGAACCTGCTCAATGTGAATGTGCACTTTAACTGGGTAGATTAATTATGTTCAGTAGAACCTTGCTATTTGCAGGTGTCTGACACCCATTTTCGGTATCCATGAATACTAAAGGGTTAAAACCCACATATCTGTGGTTCCTAGAGGTCCAGAAGTGACTGTGGAGGTCACTTCTGGCTGCCTTTTTGTATGGAAGAGCTCAGGAGAAGGAGCCATTTTATGGCTCATTTCTTTAAAAAAATGCACACCTTTTCCCCTGTGATTTTTCATGGTGTGGTGGGGGCATTCTTGAGCGCAAGGAAACACAGTACAGTAGACAACTCTCATTATTTTTGTGTTTTTCGTATTTTTTTGCTGTGTTTGGTTGTTTTTTAAAAAAAGATTTTTAAAAAACCTTTTCCCCATTCTGGAACCTAATCCCCCTCTTTCTGCCAAAGAGGTTGCCTTGTGCGAGCCAGCATCTCGGAAGCCAGCCCCAAGGAGCTTGTTCTGTGGAAGCACCCCGCAAATCAAGCTGCTTCCAAGCTGCTCTAAAGGGCTGCCATAGAAGATGCTCTACACCCCACAGCCACACAACGTCCCTCACTCGACATAATCACAGAGCAGCTCAGTGATGCCTGTCTTATTTCAGCTGAGTCCTTAATAACAATACTAGGACACCTCAGTGAAATTACAAGGAAATTGGACAGTTTCATCGCTCAAAACCAGCAAGGGGTTAAGACTTCAGTTAAATGCATCAACAGCTCCTGTCCAAATCCTTCCCTCTCCGCCTATCTCCATCTCTACACATATGATGACACCAGTGCTCGTGGGAATCAGCGGCAAATTTCTCCCAAGTCTTGCAACCTGCTCAGGCTGTCCTTGAAATTCCTAGAAGCCAACATCATAACTGGCTAAGCCTCAGAGTGATTATCTACTCCCTGACCAGAATTCAGATAGTGACATGGATGCTCGATCCCTACAGGTCACTGCAGAACCTTCCAACTACTCTACCCCAAAATCACTCCATATCTCTTCCAGGTGTTTCCAGAACAAACTTCAGGGGAAAGTCTTGCATTGTAGTAGAAGGAAATTGTCGATGCATTTGTCTGATTTACATACAGATTCAGAAAATGATAGTGAAGGAGCCAACATAGTGGCTCCTATTAAGCTCTTCAATAGGCAGAATGATCTGCTTGCTGAAACTGGTGAGCCAGTCCTTGCTGTGAGCATAGCTACCACGAAGTCATCTCTTTAAAATGTGGACCATCCCCAGCTGGCACCCAGCTCACATCAGTTCTGGGGGAAAGTGGCCCACACCTTCCAATGCCCTGTATAAGTCCTCCGGGACATAAAACAGAGGTGGGATCCTTGACAGAGACAGCTGACCTGCAAGATCTGCATCCTGGAATGTTCCTTGCTAGCAACCAGGGTGGATAAAAATCAATGATTTAAAAAAAAAAATAAAAAAAATCGGATTTTTTTTATTTAAATCGGATTTTTAAAAAATAAAATGCTTTTTGAGGAAAATATATTACCATCCAAAGGTTAGTCCATCATGAAATAAAGATTAGTTTTTTAATTATGTAGAATAAGGCTGTATATGTTTAATTTTTTTGGTAAATAAATTCCATTAATCCATTCACAATGTCATGCTCTTCCAGAGGTTTTTGTAAGATTATTGGGCAGTTTCTCTGCCTACAAGATATTATCACAGATGCTTGGTTTACTTTTGCAGTTCTCAAAACTGAATTTGACTCAGCAGAGATCACATGCCTCTTCTTCACAGCAAAAATGTTATGACATGAACAGAGTTGAGAAAAAGACCTTAATCCTATTGTTCTACAAACCTATGAATACAGAATCAACCCCTTCAGTGCTAAGTTTCAAGAAGTTCAGTGAAATAGAATAGAAACAATATTTTTCTGATTGTTTGGAGTGGAATAGATCTGCACAAGAAGTAAGTGAAACTAAGTGTGAGGAGGGAGGGGCAAGCAGACAAGCAGTACAAAATGAAAGTGAAACTTTCTGAGCACAATACTGCATAGCCACAGACAGACAAGTCTTTGGATCTTTTTGTGTGTATGACCTGAGGTTTATCACATTCTTTCCTTGGAGGAAAAAACCTATAATGGCAGCAGGCCGTAAAAGAGACCCAGTTTGGTAATATTTTAATGAAGTTCCTTTACCTATCGGTAAGGCAGGCATGCATGCAAAATGCAAACACTGCAACAAAGAAATGCAAGGCCTGGTGGCCCGAATGAGGCAACATCATGAGAAGTGCTGTGATGAAGATGACCAAAGAAACACATTTGAGCAGGCAGGATCTTCAGGTTGGTAAACATTTTTATTGAATCATATAATATTTCTAAAGACTGCCTTGAACTGTCATGTTTGAGCAAAATTATATTTCTTATTATTACTGCATGTTACTGTCATTTGGTACAGTTATGAAGAAAAGCAAATATTCCTTTTGGGGCAGTGCTGTGTACAATAAGCAGAAATTGTATAAACAATAAAATAACAGCATTGACTTTTTTGTTTAGGGGAATTCATGGATTCTGGAAACTATTCACCTTCAAGATCACCATCCTCCTGTTCTACAGTTTCAGAGTTATCCATCCAGGATAGTGCTTCATTAGCATCATCATCAGACACCCACAGCCACATATCACTATCACCTAAAAGAAAGAAAAAATCCTTCCCTCCTCTAACCACCATAGATAAGTTTGTAATAAAAACTAGCAGATTAGAAAAAGAGTTAATTGATGAAAAAATTGCCCAGTTTGTTTATGCAACGAACTCTTCTTTCCGTCTGACTGAGAACCCACATTTCATTAATATGGTTCAGTCACTGAGACCAGGATACAGTCCACCCAGCAGAGCAGATGTTGCAGGGAAACTGCTGGATAAAGTGTATGACAGAGAAATGGAGCAATGTGCAACAGCTATGGAGGGTAGAATTGTTAACCTAAGTATTGATGGGTGGAGTAATGTTGACAATGATCCTATTGTATGTGGTTGTATAACAACAGAAGAAGGGAAAGTCTTCCTTGCACAAACAATTGATACGTCAGGAAATGCACACACAGCAGAATACTTACAAGAAGTGGCAGTAAAAGCTATAATAACATGTGAACAAAAATTCAAATGTCTAGTACGCAGTTTGGTCACAGACAATGCTGCAAATTTATCCAAGATGAGAAGAAATTTAGAAGAGCAGGCAGGGAATACAAAGCTAATAACATATGGTTGCAGTGCTCATTTGCTGCACCTCTTAGCCAAAGACTTAAGTGTTCCAGAAATAAAGACTAATGTTGTTGAAATTGCTAAATACTTCCGTAACAATCACTTTGCTGCAGCAGCTCTGAAAAGGATGGGTGGAACCAAGCTAACGCTCCCACAAGATGTTAGATGGAACTCTGTGGTGGACTGTTTTGAGCAGTATATCAAGAACTGGCCTATTCTGATGACAGTTTGTGAACAAAATCGAGATAAAATAGATGGCACTGTCACAGCCAAAATCCTCAACATTGGGCTTAAGAGAAATGTTGAACATATGCTGAGCATCCTGAAACCCATCTCTGAATCTTTAAACAAAATACAGAAAAATAGCTGTTTTATTGCTGATGCTGTTGAAATTTGGAAGGAACTGAGTGAACACTTAAAAACAGAACTACACATGGACAGAATTAAATTACAAGCATTAAAAAATGAATGGGACAAGTACTGTCTCCAGCTCATTTTTTGGCAAATATTGTCAATATCCAGTACCAGGGTCAAAACTTAAGTGCTGAGGAAGAGGAGTTAGCTATGACATGGGTATCCAGCAATCATCCATCTGTAATGCCAACTATAATAAACTTCAAAGCTAAGGGGGAACCATTCAAGAAATATATGTTTGCTGAAGATATTTTAAAGAAAGTCACACCAGTGAACTGGTGGAAGTCACTTAAGCACTTGGATTTAGAGACTGTTCAAGTAATGATTTCACTTTTAACAGCAGTAGCTTCTTCTTCAGGCGTTGAAAGAATATTCTCTTCCTTTGGACTCATTCATTCTAAATTGAGAAATCGTTTGGGACCTGATAAAGCAGGAAAGCTTGTTTTTCTTTTCCAGATTATGAACAAAGAAGAAGATGAAGATGACGAGTGAGCTACAGAGGACAGTATTTAAGTTTTTCATGTGTAGGCTGGGCTGACAGTCTAGTTTCTTAAAATATATATATTTTGTTTAGCCAAATTAGTTAACAAACATGGATGTTTGTTTAAGCAAATAACATATGCTGTAATGTTATTGTTTCAGTTGAATAAATCTATTTAAATTGTTATTATTAAGGTAATGATTATTTTTCTCCTTCCTAAGTACAACAGAAAAGTTGTCCAAATATGAATGATTAACCTATTAAAGTGGGGATAAAAAAACTAATATGAAAAGTTGTTATTCTAAAAATCTTCATCTACTTGCATATTAAAGTTATACCAGCAAGAATTAGTCTTTATGTAGAAAACTATGATTTAAATCAAGCCTTACTGACTAGTGATTTAAATCGTGATTTAAATCGTGAATTAAATCAGTTTGATTTAAATCAAATCCACCCTGCTAGCAACCCACATTTTGCGAGTCTTATCGCACTGGTCACCCTGGACAGGCTGCCTGCACCATCCCTGGTTTCTCTCCGTGGAGCCCCCTTGCCCAAAGCCAGGTCTGGTAACCTCTGTGCTGGACTATGCAAGCCCCATCACGGTGTCCTTGGAGTTGGTTGAACTCCATGATTCTCTGGCACACCCTGCAGAACTTCCAGTGCCTGAGAGAGGCCCAGCAACCCTTGCGTTGGGAGCATTGGACCACACAAGTGCCCTTTCTCTGCCACCTCCAGCTCCTCCATTAGCAACATAGCTCTCAAGGCCCTTGTCCAGAGTGCTACTGGAGCCTCTGCAGGGCTCTCCCTGTAGCCATCAGCTCCACCATGACTCCTTGCCAAGCGAGAACTACCTTGGAGACCCCAGGGCCAGGACATCTGAGTCAAGTAGGTGCCTCCCCACATCCACAGGGGATCCAGCCATGCAGCCCACCCTGTGGATATGCATCAGAACTCTCTTGGGAATCACCCACCAAGTGCCTACCTGACTCTGCGACCCTCTGACTTCATCCTGACATATGAATAGTAATAATCCAATGTTCTAAAATAGGAATATTTCTCCATTTTGAATAGGGATGTGCATGAACTTTGCCCAAATGTGATTCGAATTTGAATAGATTTGATTTGGAACCATTGAAGAGAGTGGGTATTTGTTCGAATAGATTCGAATTTGCCTGAATTTTAATCAAATTTGGGTGAATTCATTCTAATTCAGTGATTTGAATTTGGGCGAATTCAAATTGGTTGCAATTAATCTCCACTCTGTTCAATGGTTCCAAATTGAATTGATTCAGATTCAAATTGGATTCAGGCAAATTTCATGGACATCCCTAATTTTGAAGTAGGGATGTAACTATTCCCCACCCAGAAATCACTTCTGTCATTGTGTACTGTTTTGCCTGCAGCCTATATAAATTTTCTGCTGGGTCCTAATAACCCACCTATCTCTCCCTAGGTTTCTTATTGGTGAGCCTGATCTTAATGGTTAAAGATTTATTTATTTATTTAGCATATTTATATACCACCCAAAGCTCATGTCCTTAAAACAACACTGATTTAAATGGTTAAAGATTCAAACTAAAATTAAAGTTTGCAATTCATTGTCATCTTATACTTTGCTAAGCCATCCCTCTCCTCCTCCTCCTCCTCCTCCTTTCTTTTAAAAATAGAAACTTTAAGCAAAATACCGACAATTATGTTGAACAACGTTTCACGGCTGTGGCAGAGATTAATGGTACACTTTGGAGCTGAGGCAGGGGCTCCTTGCTTTGTGGGGGCTTCGTGGCAGATTGCCCAAGGTTTCCCCCCTCATCAAGGCAACCTTGAATTTACAACACTGCCTTTGGCTAGAGTATGCTTCATCTTTCAGAGCAGCCGGATTTGATGAACTGAGGAGACAACAACTTTCCATCCTATATAACTGCTATCTCCAGCCCTGCACTTCACTCTGAGCAACTAATTGCACAGTTCAGGCTGAGTTGCTACAGACTGCGTGGAAGATTTGCCTGAACCTGAAGAACCAACAGTCTATCTCCTAACCTGCCTTTCGACCAATGTTCCCTGTAACAGGGATTCCCAGATGTTGTTGACCACAACTCCCATAATGCCCAGCATCTGGGGTATTACAGCAGGGCCATTGCAGCTGGGGGTGATGGGAATTGTCTGGGAATTCCTGTTACAGACAACACTGTTTCTGGTCACCGGTTATGACACATTTTCAGTAACTAATATAGTTAAAATAATAGTTTTACTTAAAATAACTTTAGTTCTTCAGAGAGCTTGTCTAATGCTGCTATAGCTTTGCTGTGTCTTAGATTTTTTTAAACTGCCCTGTGGCAGAGTGACTAGGACCAAGGAATAGATACAATTGATGGAATGGCAGTAACTATGGTATCAGTTTTATTTAATTACCCTGGTAAGCAGCAGAGAAGATGGGAGAAGGAACTGAACAGTTTTGACAAGATCAAACTCAACATTCTTATCTTATTTGATGGCCATTTCCCTATCTCCTGCCCTGTAACTGTATATTCTCTCAGAGTGGCTGAATTGCAGTCACAGCACTTTGACACGTGTCCAAACCCTGTATTACTCAAAAGAATTCAAGGGCTCAATGAACAATTGAAGGGTGGAGTCCTTTCAGCTTGGACCATTCAAATCTCTAATGATGACAGCTTATATTTTTGCTGCTGAACAAAGAACAATTTATGGCTGGGATCCAAAAAACTGGACAAGGTGGGGTGTGTGTGTGTGGTGGTCTTGTGTCTCTTGAAGAGCAGCTCTCCATACCACATGGCAAGCAACTTTTGAAAGTGATACGAGTTTCAAAAACAGTTTATGTCATAGCATGTTGGGGGAGGGATCATCTTTTCAAAAGAAACAGTGTCTTAAAAATCCCATTGGGTATAAAAAAATTATTGATTTTTTAATTTTTTTAAAATTAATGATTAAAAAAAATCAATGATTTTTTTGAGCCAGTATTGATGTAAAAATACAAATTTACTAATACTGAGCGCAGTCAATCCTTATTGCATCATACATGAATGCTGGAGTGATGCCTCTGAATGTTGCCTCTTTTCCAAACTAAAGAGCCTCAGATGCTGTACCCTTGACTCATAAGGAAGCTGCTCCAGGCCCCTGATCATCTTGGTTGCCGTCTTCTGCACCTTTTCCAGTTCTACAATGTCCTTTTTAAGATATGGTGACCAGAACTGTACTCCAAATGTGGCCGCACAATAGATTTGTATAAGGGCATTACAATCATCCCTTGCCTACCGTGGTCTCCCACCACGGTTTTGAGTTTTGGAGACTGGGAAATTTTTATCAGTCTCACCAACTGCAACACAAGTATCCACAGGATGGCAAAATTTTCTTAGTGATCTTGAGGGATCCCCCCGCAATTATCGGTAGGGATGTGCACGGAACTGGCTGAGTTGGTTTGGTTGGAGTCTGAACTGGACTCGAACCCAACCAGGCCAGTTCAGTCCAGCAGCCCGTCTAACGTCCCCCATTCAGTTCGGTTCGCGGAGGGGTTTGCAAACATTTTTTGGTTTTTTAAATTTATTTTTAACCTTACTCCATTCTGGGGAGCTGCTGGAGGCGGTGGGGCGTGTGTGTGTCTGTGGAGGTCCCCGCACTCCGGTTTTCCTTATGTCCCCCTGGTTTTCAGCCTTCTTTGCTCAGTGTGAGAGCCATTTTGGAGGCCACTTGTCTGTGCTATTGGCCTCTATGTGGCCGCCACGCTGAGCAGAGAAGACCAAAAACCAGCCAAACAGCTGGCTGAACCGGCCGGAGAGGGGCATAAGAAAAGCCGGCGGGGGAGGGGGAACCTCCATGGACACACACACACCCCCCCGCCGCTGCCTGCAGCAACTTCCTGGAAGGCAGTAAGGTAAAAACTAAAAACAAACAAACAACGAAAAATGTTTGTGAAACCACCAAACATTCAAGGGGTGTTCATTCCAGGGTCGGACCAAACGGGGTGGTTCAGTTCGACCCTGAACCATCTAACCGAACTAGTTCAACGTCGAACTGGCTCAATGTCGAGCCGGTTTGCACATCCCTAATTATCGGGGGTTCAGAGGTTCAATCCTCTCATTCATCTTGCTGAACCTTCCAAATCTTCATGATTTAAAGAGACTTTGAGTGGTTTTGGAGGGTTCAAAAGTGCCTTGGAGCAATTTCTCGAGCTATGCGAAACCCTCTGTTTCACATTGATTTCAGTTGCTTGCCAACTGTTAATTTGCCGTTGGTGAGGTTTTGCTGGAATGGAACCTTCATGGTTGGCGGGGGGGATAACATTATAACATTTTTATTTTCAATCCTCTTCCTAATTATCCCTAGAATGGAATTTGCCTTTTTCACAGCTGCCATGAGGGGTTAAGTTATATTCCTTCTAGGTGGTGTGCATCGGGTTTTCACATTATATCCTTATGATAGTGACCCTGTGGGCTAGTTTTGGGAGATATGATTTTCCCAAGGCCATATAGTAAGCTTTACAGCTGATCAGGAATTTGAACCTTATCCAGATCTCCCTAGCTGAAGCTCCACTGCACCATACTGGATTTCTTGAGTATTGCATCCATGGTTCTCATAATAGCTTCTGACATAACATTTCCCTTGCTGTGTTGTAGAAACTCTAGATGTAGTCAGATAATTGACAAAATTTGCTTCTTTGTTATGACTGAAGGCTCAAAGCCAAACATGAAAACCAGGTGTTCCATTGCTCCTTCTTTAGAATAAACATCTAAACATATGTTTATATGACTGATCTTACCAATATTGGAAAGGTGCACATATACTTTCATAAAATAATATTATACGTATTTGAGAAAAGCATGGTTTAGAACATCAGTCATGATTTAGAATTATGCATTTATTCATAGAACAGGCAAAAATATATCAAGTTTAAAATCAACTAGGAGGAAAACTGGTTATATTTTAGAGAAAATTCATTGATGTTTGAATTATATTGTTATATATAAGCAATACCTTATTGATGACTTCTAAACACACCACAAGATCTATAATCAAATTTTGAGTTTCTATTTACAACATAATAATGGTTTATGCATTTATCAATCAATCTATTATATCATATTATAATGCGTGTGCTTTATAAATGGAACCTTAATATAAAATGTTGCCACAAATAATTTATCAGAAGGGCAGTATTAAACCAATTAAATGTAAATTGTTGTGTCTGTTTTTATTATGTCTGATCTTTTTAAAGAAAGAAACTATCTATTGGTTTATAACTCAATGCTTCCAACAGCAAAGGAAATTTATTTTAGAATATCTCAGCAGCATTCCAGTCATCTTAAATCATTCCAGATTTTATCAGAGTTCACAAATTTTATTAATGGGAATTTATTGAAACATCACCAAGGTGTATTTGGATTACCACTTTTTTGGGGGGGTGAAATTCTGAAGGAATCAAGCAGGTCATCTGCAACCATGAAGAAACTTGGTCATGTGTGTAAAGCGGTCATCCAAGCTTGTACGGAGTTCTGTTTTACCTATTTGTCAACAGTGCAGTCAATTCAATATGGTCAATAACTGTATCCTGGAGCAAGAAGATCCAGAAATACATTCTAGGCCAGAATGGTCTAACACTGACAGGGTTCTGAGCAGAAAGAAACATTCAATAATAATAATAATAATAATAATAATACCCCCAGTGAGGCACTACCTTGGCGTGGTTGTGGGGCTTGTGGGCTCTGAGGAAGGTGAGAGCTATGTCAGAGGTCCAGCCATACTGGACAGGTCTCACCAGAGGAGCCAGACAAAGAGCGCCTCTCCCATCAACAATATGGTGAGACGTAACTTTAATAAATCTATACTGCATCGGCCATCGCCTGGGTCAACAAGGACCGTGCCAGGTGCTGGAGTCCCTGGACATCTGGTGGCAAGTGGGCAACAGGACTCAGGATCTTCAGTTGAGCAACCAGGGCTGAAGACAGCAAAGTTACTGGAAGAAACGTCGCTTAACCGAAAAAAATATACGAAAAATGCCAACAAGGAAATAATGATCTGCTATTACAAATCTAGTCCAACTAGAAGAGGTTATTTAAAAAGAATGTACCAAATTTGGAAAGAGAAGCATCCAGATACAGAAATAACAGAACAAAGGCTAGCAGACCAGAGAAGATTCATAATAAGAAATAAAGTATTCACAGGAGTTGAGCTGGAAGAACTGCAAAGAGCAAAACAGGCTCAAGATATGGAAGAAGAATTACCACCAACTGAAGCAGTTGCTCAGGCGCAGGTGGAGGAGGTGTTGGAAATAGAGGATACCACTGTTGCTGAACTGTTTCAAAATCAAAACCAGGCAACCTCCCCTTTGCCTTCACCTCAAAAACCCAAATGCCGTTTAACAGAAAAGCAACAAGAACTAAAGCAAAAAATAACTGAGCACATGAACCAAACAACCACCAGGGTTCGACTTCCAGTTCTAAAAACAGTTGCCAAAAAACAACTTGCTCAGGCATTAAAAGATGTCAATGCTGCACTTGCAGAAATAACAACCAATAATTTGCAAGAAACAAACCAACTAATGTACAGTGCAGCAACAATAACAACACAAGAGCTCGGATATAAGATCAATGGACCTGTAAAAAAAGAAAGTAGTACATCGCCTAAATGAAAGATTAGATTAGAAAATAAAATCTCCAGGCTTAGATCAGATGCTAGTAAATTGAAAGATATGAAAGACGAGAAGCTGAAGAATGAAAACACCAAACAGTATCTGATCCAAAAATACCACCTAGATTCAAGGAAAATTAGAGAAGTCCTGGAAATAATAAAGCAGGAAATAACAGCAGTGTCAAAGAAGATTAGCAGATATGAAGCCAGAACTACACAACACAGGCAGAATCTCCAATTCCAGTCGAATCAGAGATGTTTCTACCAAAGCATAGAAGGAGAAACTGCAAGAAACCTAGAAACACCAAATAAAGAAGACAGTGCAGTTCTGGGGGAAATTATGGGACAATCCAATAGATTATAATAAAAAAGTAGGCTGGGTGAAAGAGGTCGAAAAATGTAACCAACAAATGTAAGATCTAATAATAACACCAGAATTAATAAGTGAAAGAGCAAAGAAAATTAAAAATTGGACTGCTCCAGGCGACGATGAACTGCATGGCTTTTTGCTTAAACACCTAACAAGCCTTCATAAACAACTATCAAAACAGTTCAATCACATTTTGCAAGGAGGTGATATTGAACAATGGCTAACAACTGGGAAAACTCATCTCATCATGAAAGACCCAGCAAAAGGTGCAGTTCCAAGTAATTATAGACCGATAACCTGTCTGCCAACCATGTTCAAATTATTAACTGGAATAATACCAGATGAAGTGATGCAACACTTATTAAACTAACAAACAGCTTCCAGTTGAACAGAAAGGAAATTGCCCGAACACCAGAGGCACAAAAGACCAGCTGCTGATTGACAAAATGATTTTCGAAAATTGCAAGAGAAGAAAAACCAATCTAAGTGTTGCATGGATTGACTACAAGAAAGCCTTCGATTCATTGCCTCACACATGGATACTAAAATGTTTAGAAACAACTGGTGTCAGCAAAAACATTCAGATATTTACAGTATAAAAAAAGCAATGAGCATGTGGAGTACACAGTTAACAATCAATGGCGAGACACTTGGACAGGTTAGCATTAGAAGAGGCATTTTCCAAGGGGACTCACTATCCCCTTTGTTGTTTGTAATCGCCATGACCCCACTTTCACAAATACTAAACAAAACAGGCCTCAGATACCAAACATCTAAAACATCAAGTAAAATCAACCATCTGCTGTACATGGACGATCTGAAGTTGTACGGAAAGTCCCAGTCAGAAATTGAATCAGTGCTAAACCCTGTCCGTATATTCCGTAGCGATATAGCAATGGAGTTTGGACTAGACAAGTGTGCTGCATTAATAATAAACTGAGGGAAAATAAGAAAAACAGAAGGAATAGAACTGCCCAATGGAAGCAAGATCAAGAACCTGGAAGAGAAAGAACCTTACAAATACTTGGGCATTCTCCAGGCTGATAACATCGCACACACTGAAGTTAAAAGAAAAATTGGAAGTGAATACATCTAGGGGTGTGCACGGAACCGCCAACTGCGGTCCGGCACTGGGTGGGGGGGTGCCTTTAAGAGCGGCGGGAGGGTTTACTTATCCCTCCGCCGCTTTCCTGCTTGCCGTCGTAATCTTCTGAGTAATTGGGGCGGCAGGACACCAGCTGCCCCCGCCCCCCCGCAACTGGATAAGGGGCCAAATCGGCCCAAACCACTGTCGCTGCCGCCCACCCACCGAACCGCCCAACACAAGGCCCGATCTTGGGCCAAGGTAGCCACGGGGGGCGACCTGAACATCTGCAAAATCGGCCCAAAGTAATGCGGCCGCGGCGCCCACCCACCCGCCCTCCCAGCCACCCACGTTCTCACCATAAGAAGGCCTGCGTCAGTCAGGCCGATCAGGGCCCCACAATTCTAAAAGGAGAGGAGCTCGCAAACAGAGCTCCTCTCTCTGCAAAGTCTCGGGCCGAACTGGGGCTTTAGGCACAAAGTGTTGGAACTCCCAGGTGCCTGAGATCAGACCTTGTGTTGGGCGGTTGGGTGGGTGGTCGGTGGCCGCGGCAGTAGTTTGGGCCGATTTGGCCCCTAATCCAGTCGCGGGGGGCGGGGGGCGGGGGCGGCTGGTGTCCTGCCGCCCCAATTACTCAGAAGATTACGGCGGCAAGCAGGAAAGCAGCGGGAGGGGTAAGTAAACCCTCCCGCCTCTCTTAAAGGTACCCCCACCCCCGGACCGAACCCCCCAG
The DNA here is from genome assembly GCF_027244095.1 of Hemicordylus capensis. Taxonomy (NCBI): domain Eukaryota; kingdom Metazoa; phylum Chordata; class Lepidosauria; order Squamata; family Cordylidae; genus Hemicordylus; species Hemicordylus capensis. Next base: position 110,142,743 of record NC_069662.1, read on the forward strand.
CTCCGGACCAGTCCGGACCGGTCCGGAGGCCTTTTCAATGGCCTCCGAACCGGTCCGGGCCCACCCCTAAATACATCAGGAGAGTTAGAAAAATCCTCAAGTCCAAACTCAATGGCGGGAACACCATACATGCCATAAATACCTGGGCTATACCTGTTATCAGGTACACTGCAGGAATAATAGACTGGACCGAGGCAGAGCTAGAGACGCTAGTTCATAAGACCAGGAAAATCATGACCATCAATCATGCTCTGCACCCCCGCAGTGATGTCGATAGGCTCTACCTCCCTCGCAGCTCAGGTGGAAGAGGAATGCTGCAAGTCCATCAAAGAGGAGAAAAGAGGCCTTGAAGAATATATCAAGGACAGTGAAGAAGATGCACTTCAAATGGTCAATAACGCGAAACTATTCAACACCAATGAAACAAAGCAGTCCTACAAGAAAGAACAAGTCAAGAACCGAGCAGAAAAATGGAGAAATAAGCCCCTGCATGGTCAATATTTGCACAATGTAAGTGGAAAATCAGACATCACCAAGACCTAGCAATGGCTTAAGAATGGCAACTTGAAGAAAGAAACAGAGGGTTTAATACTGGCTGCACAAGAACAGGCACTAAGAACAAATGAAATAAGAGCAAAAGTCGAAAAATCCACCACAAACAGCAAGTGCCGCCTTTGTAAAGAAGCAGATGAAACAGTAGACCACCTAATCAGCTGTTGTAAAAAGATCGCACAGACTGACTACAAACAAAGGCATGACAAGGTAGCAGGGATGATACACTGGAACATCTGCAAAAAAATACAAGCTACCTGTAGCCAAGAATTGGTGGGACCATAAAATAGAAAAAGTTGAAGAAAATGAAGATGTAAAAATATTATGGGACTTCCGACTACAAACAGTCAAACATCTGCCACACAATACACCAGATATAACTGCAGTCGAGAAGAAAGAAAAACAAGTCAAAATAATCGACATAGCAATACCAGGGGATAGCAGAATAGAAGAAAAAGAAATAGAAACAATCACCAAATACAAAGATCTACAAATTGAAATTGAAAGGCTGTGGCAGAAAAAGACCCAAATCATCCCAGCGGCAATTGGCGCCCTGGGTGCAGTTCCAAAAGACCTTGAAGAGCACCTCAACACCATCGGGGCCACAGAAATCACCATCAGCCAATTACAAAAAGCAGCTTTACTGGGAACAGCCTATATTCTGCGACGATATCTATAACAATTGACAATAAAATTCTGGCATCCCAGGTCCTTGGGAAGGACTCAATGTCTGGATAAAACAAACCAGTCAATAACACCTGTCTGACTGTGTAAACAAGATAATAATAATAATTCGATTTCTATAGCGCCCTTCCAAAAATGGCTCAGGGCGGTTTACACAGAGAAATATTTTTTTTTTTTTAAAAGGATCATATGATTTCTCAAGTTCATTATGTTGGCTGACTAACAACAAATGGAACTGAAAAGGTGGTGTGCAAAAGAAAGAAAGTGGGATGGGGATGACTGAAAAAAAATTGAATTAGAAAAAAACCAAAATAAAATGTTTATTGAGAGGTTAAAATATATACACAGTTAGGCTGAAATCTTGCTGTGCACACACTACTTAGAAATAAGTTCTCCATTCCTCTACTTCTGTGGATGTACTTACTCCTGTGCTGGACACAGTGCAGCAGACACAGTCATTGTTTACTTGAATTATTACACATGTTTACCAAGAGTTCAGCTTCTTGCATGGGCAGATCCTGCAAGGAGCATGAGTATGCTGTGTGCTAGGGGTCGGGATAGGAGTCCACAGCTGGCTACGTGTTTGTGAAGACTGGCAGGGCATGACATTACAGTATCTGGAATGGACAATCATATTTCAGTCCATCCAGTGAAGGGAAAGCTCAGCCCAGTTGAGGGTTGTTGTCAAACAGCTAATCAGTAGCTCATGTATGGAGTGCTGTGCATGTGCCTGCCTGCCTCTGTCTGTGTGTGTGTGTGTGTGTGTCCGTCCAGGCAACGCTGTTGTGATTTTGTTGTTTCTTTTTTCCTTTGGTCTGCTGTATATATTGCACTAGTTCCTTTCCCAGCTGTTGCTTACATTCCCTGAAACCTATTTGGTTTTTGTGTGTTTCTTGTCGGGTCCTGACGGGAACCCTACTAATTGGATCCCTCAGAGTTGAGCAAGTACAGGCCTGTTTCCAACCTTCCGTGGCTGGGCAAGGTCAGTGAGAGTGTTGTGGCCTCCCAGCTTCTGACAGTCTTGGAGGAAACTGATTATCTAGACCCATTTCAAACTGGCTTCCGGCTGGCTATGGGGTGGAGACTGCCTTTGTCAGCCTGATGGATTATCTCCATTGGGAATTGATAGAGGAAGTGTGATTCTGTTGGTCCTTTTGGACCTCTCAGCGGCTTTCAATACTATCGACCATAGTATCCTTTTGGAGCGTCTGAGGGGTTTGGGACTGAGAGGCACTGCTTTACTTTGGTTCCACTCTTACCTCTCGGGCAGGTTCCAAATAGTGTCCCTTGGAGACGGTTCTTCAAAATCTGAGCTTGTGTATGGCGTCCCTCAGGGCTCTGTATGGTTTCTGAAGTTGTTTAACATCTACATGAAACCACTGGGAGAGATCATCAGGAGATTTGGTGCAGGGTGCTATCAGTATGCTGATGACACCCAAATCTACTTCTCCATGTCAACATCATCAGGAGAGGGCATAACCTCCCTAAATGCCTACCTGGAGGTGGTGATGGGCTAGATGAGTGATAACAAACTGAGACTGAATCCAGATAACACAGAAGTACTCATTTTGCGGGGTCAAAACTTGGAAGATGAGTTTCATCTGCCTGTTCTGGATGGGGTCACACTTCCCCAGAAGGAACAGGTACGCATTCTGGGGGTGCGTCTGGATCCAAGTCTCTCCCTGGTGCCCCATTTTGAGGTGGTGGACAGAAGTGCTTTCTATCAGCTTCTGCTGATATACGAGCTGCGTCCATTTCTTGAGATAAATGAGCTCAGAACAGTGGTACACATGCTGATAATCTCCAGACTGGATTACTGCAATGCTCTCTATGAGGGGTCGCCCTTGTGCATAGTCCAGAAACTGCAGTTGGTACAGAATGCGGCAGCTAGGTTGGTTTCTGGGTCATCTCGGAGAGATCATATTACTCCTGTATTGAAAGATCTGCACTGGCTGCCAATAAGTTTCTGGGCAAAATACAAGGTGCTAGTTATAACCTATAAAACCCTAAATGGCTTGGGCCCTGGTTATTTAAGAGAACCTATTCATTGTCATGAACCCCACCACCCATTGAGATCATCAGGAGAGGTCCATCTGCAGTTGCCACCAGCTCGTCTGGTGGCTACTCCTAGACGGGCCTTCTCCGCTGCTCCCCCAAAGCTTAGGAACATGCTCCCTGATGAAATAAGAGCCTCCTTATCTCTGACAACTTTTAAAAAGTCTTTAAAGACACATGTATTCATCCATGCTTTTAATTAAATATTGTTTTAACAGTTTTAACATAATTTTAAAATGTTGTTTTAAAACTTAAATTGTTGAAATGTTTTAACTTTTAGTGTATCATTTATTTTAACCAATGTGTTAAATTTTCTGATGGTTTGCTTTGTTGTAAACTACCCAGAGACATGAATTATGGGTGGTATAAATATATATATATATTTTTAAAAAAAACTGAGCAAAGAGACACCTTCTGTGTCTTTCTTGATGGGCCATGACCCCTTCTAACTGAGTAAATAGACATTTTTTAAAAGTGGTGATTCTCTTATATTTAGCAGGGGGAGAGCAACTGGCCCGATCCAACCCCAGCACAGCATCCCTCCAGTGACTGTTGCTGGTATCTGCCTTTATTTATCTTTTTAGATTGTGAACCCTTTGGGGACATGGGACCATTTTACTTATTTGTTTTGTTTTTCTGTGTAAACCGCTTTGAGAACTTTGGTTGAAGAATGGTATATAAATATCCGTAGTAGTAGTAGTAGGAGGTCATAATCCTGCCCAAAGTTACATCTTTTCCCTTATCCATGTAAGCTGTGCCACCTATATTCCAGCCTGCCCTTTGACACACAGTAAGGATTCTCTATCTTGCTACAACTTAGAGACTCACTACACTAAGATTATTATTTTTTTGGCCAAATTCAACTGAATCAACATGTTTGGCTTTCAGCACATATAGTAAGTAACCTTCAAAGAATTTACTCTGACAAGTAAAAGCTTCCCTTGATGCTAGGTCAGATGTGGTGCTTGATAAAATAACATGGAGCTTTGCTCCTCATTATTTACTTTAACTCTCCATGGCTATGACCTATACAAAAACTCTTTTAAAGTATACTTATAACCATATTTGACTATTAATGCATCTGGCAACAATCCTGCTGACTAAAAGTTCACTATTCATGAAGCATTCACTCTAAGTAGTTTCCTCTTGCAGCCAAAATTTTTTTAAAACAATAATTAGACTGCAAAAGGAGGAGGGAGCAGCAGCAAGTTCACATTTCAACTGCAGAGAAGGTCTGTACAATCACATCCTGAGATAGCAATAAAATTCATCTACAGTCTCTAAATCATCATTTTGAGCCAATATGGCTGTTTAAAGGAAACAGTTATGTCTGTATGTGGAAAAGAGACAAGTTAGATAGGTGGGCAAAGGGCATGAAATATACTCTTAGAAGATGAATGTGACACTGATAACAGGTGGATTGAGGGAGAATGTTTTTTATGCTTGGCAAAATTAACTTTTTAATCCATTCCTAACCATACAGAAATGAAAAAATGAAGAATTATTCTAAATGTAAAATGAATACTGATATGTTTGTCACCCAGAGATAATCTGGGGTGAATCATGAACAAATCTGAATAAAAGTAAATGACCTGGGTCATTACAGGAATACAAACTTACAATTATGTTTCCCCCAAAATCATAAGTTTTTCTAATTCCTTCATTACCATTTCTAAAATATAACTTAGAAGACCACAAAACTTTTAGGCTGAAACAAGCTACCTCAATCAATATTATTTATTGCAAAAAGTGCCTGTGGTAAGGTAAAGTGAATCAAACTAACTTTTGTCTTGAAAGGTAAAGAGACTTTCAACCCACAGCGCCTGCCCCACCCCAAACTATATATATACAAATTCTCCAAGTCATACCCATGGATAATCCCATGTGTGGCAGCTCTTGCAAGAGTTTGTGAACAGAAGCACCATGGTGATTAAGAACATAGGAATCTGCCAAATACTGAATTAGACCATAGGTCCATCAAGCTCATTATTGTCTACACAGACTGGCTTGGGCAGTGGAGATTCCATATGCAGATAGGGAGGAGGAGCCTGTGAGAGCAGAAACACTATGGTGATTGAGCAGTGGGGATTCCATATGCAGATAGTGGTGAGGAGCCTGTGATGGTTAAGGTCTGGGAATGCAATTGTTCCTGGTCGGAAGACGTTCTTGATTGTAGAGCAGAGGTATCTATCTATCTATCTATCTATCTATCTATCTATCTATCTATCTATCTATCTAAAAGGATAGTGGGCAGGGGGTCTGCTAGGAGAGGGGTTGTGAGGGAGGAAAGAGCTTCTTCAGAAGAATGAGGCTGCTGTTGTGTGAATTAGATGAGGAAACAAGATTAACAAAATGTAAATCAGGAAGGTAGAGAGTTAAAAAAAGGGAGGGGAAGAAAGACAGAAGGGAAGAGCGAGTGGAGGAGAAAAAGAGAAAAAGAAGGGAGAAGAAGAGAGAAAGAAGGAAGAGTGAGGGATGGGCTTGAGCCTGTCAGCAGCCTGAGAGGAATGAGTGGCCATGGCAGTGCCTATTGTCAGCAAGGAAGGGCCCAGGCAACCACTGCTGCTGTTTGGGGCTACCAAGGCCATTGGTGGATGGAGGGGGGCAGGTAGGCAAGGGACAGGTATGGACCTGTTAGCGGCCTGAGGGGAACAAGCGGCCACGGTGTGGCGATACCAAGGAAGGGTCTCGTCAACTGCTGCTGCTGCTGTTGCTCCTGTGGGGAGGAGCCGGAGTGGGGTGAGGGTAGGGAGGTTTCTGGGGATAGGGGGCTGCAACTTGGCCAATAGGCACCAGCAACACTGAGCCACAACCAAGAGGGGTGAGGGGAATGGAGTAAAGGGATGGAGAAGTGGAGCAGAAATGTGACTCATTTGAGGGTGGAGAGATCTCTGAGGTGAGGGGGGGCTGTGGCAGGGGGTGAGGGGAGCACTCGGGTACTAGCGTGCAGATGCTCTGTGCGGGTTAACATAAGAACAGCCCTGCTGGATCAGGCTCATGGCCCATCTAGTCCAGCATCCTGTTTCACACAGTGACCCACCAGATGCTGCTGGGAGCCTACAGGCAGGAGTTGAGGGCATGCCCTCTCTCCTGCTGTTACTCCCCTGCAACTGGTACTCAGAGGCATACTGCTTCTATCTATCTATCTATTCCGCCTCTGAGGCTGGAGGTGGCCTATAGCCCTCCAACTAATAGCCTTTGATAGACTTCCCCTCCATGGTTATCCAACCCCCTCTTAAAGCCATCCAGGTTGTTGGTTGTCACCACATCTTGTGGCAGAGAATTCCACAAGTTGATTATGTGTTGTATGAAAAAGTACTTCCATTTGTTGGTCCTAGATTTCCTGGCAATCAATTTCATGGGATGACCTCTGTTTCTAGTGTTATGTGAAAGGGATAAAAATTTCTCTCTATCCACTTTCTCCACACCATGCATGGTTTTATAGACCTCTCTCTGTCTCCTTGCAGTCGTCTTTTTTTCTAAACTAAAAAGCCCCAGAAGTTGTAGTCTTGCCTCATAAGGAAGGTGTTCTAGGCCCCTGATCATCTTGGTTGCCCAATTCTGCACCTTTTCCAGTTCTACAATCTCCTTTTTTGGATGTGGTGACCAGAATTGTATATAGTACTCCAGGTGTGGCTGTACCCTAGTTTTGTATAAGGGCATTATAATATTAGTAGTTTTATTTTGAATCCCCTTTCTAATTATCCCTAGCATGGAATTGGCCTTTTTCACAGTTGCTGCACATTGAGTTGACATTTTCAATGAGCTGTCTACCACGACCTCAAGATCCCTCTCCTGGTCAGTCACTGACAGCTCAGATCCCATCAATGTATACTTAAGTTGGGGTTTTTTGCCTTAGTGTGCATCATTTTACACTTGCCAACAGTGAACCGAATTTGCTATTTTGTTGCCCACTCACCCAGTTTGGAGTGATCCTTTTGAAGCGCCTCAGAATATGTTTCGGATTTCATTACCCTAAATAGTTAGGTGTCGTCTGCAAATTTGGCCACCTCACTACTTACCTGAACTTATATGTCATTTACAAATAAATTAAAAAGCACTGGTCCCAGTACAGATCTCTGGGGGATCCCACTTCTTAATCTCCTCCATTGTGAAAACTCTCCATTTATACCTGCTCTCTGTTTCCTGTCCTTCAACTAGTTAGCAATCCACACATGTACTTGTCCCCGTATACCATGGCTGCTAAGATTCCTCAGGAGTCTTTGATGAGGAACTTTGTTGAAAGCTTTTTGGAAGTACAGGTATACTATGTGGACTGGATCACCTTTATCCACACACTTGTTCACACTCTCAGAGAACTCCAAAAGTTTTGTGAGGCAAGATTTACGTTTGCAGAAGCCATGCTGGTTCTCACCCAGCAGGGCCTGTTCTTCTCTATGCTTTACAATTTTATCCTTGAGAATGCTTTCATTCAATTTGTCTGGAACGCATATTAAGCTAACCGGCCTATAATTTCCCAGCTTGCCCCTGGATCTCTTTTTGAAAATCAATGTTACATTTACTACTTTCCAGTCCTCTGGTACAGAGCCTGATTGTAGGGATAAGTTATATATTTTAGCAAGGAGGTCAGCAATTTCACATTTGAGTCCTTTGAGGACTCTTGGATGGAAACCTTCTGGTTCTGGCAAATAGATTTCTTTTGTCTGTCATGAAATCTGCCACCCTCTGGGTAAGCAGAATGGCTTGGAAACTGCCTCTGGGCACTTTTCAAGGTATATGTACCTCTAGCCAGAGCACATTGAATTGGAATCTGTTTGGATACTATAACAAGGACTCTCATCCACTCAAGTTGTATCCCTTTGCTCGTCGTTCCTCTTCTCTGCTTTCCTGCCTGGTCCCTGAGAGGAAGCCTCCTTGCCAATGTGCAACAAATGCACAAACTCACCTGAGAAGGATAGGTAAACTAACCTCTTGCCCTTCTAAATCTCTTTGCTGGTTTTCTGCCTCTCCTCACTTTTTAAGCACTTCCCACGGCAAGGGCTGCTGAAAGCTTCATTATACATTATGAGGAAAAACCTTAAAGACGCGTAAACTTCAACACTTTTCTTTCCTTCCCTCCCCTCTCCCTGCCCCCAAGATTTTCTTATAATTAAATCTGTATATAGGAAAGACACTTCAGAAGTGAAAGCTAATGACTGGCCCCTACATGTGTTTGTGGTTTTGTAACAGCTATCCTCCTCTAGCTGTTCAGCCGTCCCAAGGAAGGCTCCAAAATACATTAAACGTATGAGAAATTCTGAGAGAAGAAAAAGTGTAGTTCTGTTTATTTTTGGTTTTAATGTTTTAGCCCTTGGGGACATTCAAACCACATTTTAAATCCTCTTTTCATTTAACCACAAGAGCTACAGACAGCTTTAGAATGATCGAGCTAGTTCGTATTTTTGTGAGTCTCATAATTTCTGGAGTATAAGAAACCCCTACAGTCATGAAACTGCTGATATTTTTTGAGCTGTAAATGCTTTTCTTGCCCTACTTTCAGGAGTCCTATTTCGTATTTCATTGGGCAGGGGCAACGTTGGCAAATGTCCTGCTTACACATTCAGTATGAAATATTGTTTTTATGTGATCTATCTGTAGCTCCTTTTTTATACCTCATAGGAATTTGATAGATGAAATCAAATTTTAGGATAGAGTAGCTCTCTATTCAAACTGAAGTGCCACATACATTTCAGTGACATGAAGGTTAAACAGATATATGACTAGGAAATATATGAGTTTCACTAAAGGATCTACCTACATTTTCCCTAGCTGTTTGTCTTTTCCGCATCTAGTCTGAGCGGGAAGATTTCTTCCTACCTCTGTACCTCTATTAGTCTGATGGTAGGACACAAAGGAATTATAGAAACGATTCTGTGCTGTTCTTTCCTACACAGTTGAAGTAAAACAGGACTGCACAACTTTGGGCTTCCTGCAGATTTTAGACTCCTCCCATCATTCCTGACTATTGGTCATTGTGGCTGGGGATGATGGGAGCTGTAGTCCAACAGTAGATGGGGGGCTGATGTGCAGTCCTGGAATAAAATGAAAATGCTCCAGCATTACCTAGTGGGAGGGTTGACACTGGCATTAGGAGGAGATAAAACATAGTCTTCAGTTGTGCTTGAGGCTTTTCACGTTCCATGTTCCCGGGCAGTGCAGCAAGGAGTTACACTGAAGCAGCTCAACATGCCACCAGAGTAAACTGAAAACAAATTCTGAGGTTTCTTGCAGAAGAAGTGATATTCTAGTTGGGAAGAAAAAGAGCTCACCATGCACATAATTGAGGGGAGACCTTAAGTAGCAGACGGAATGTCAAATGGGCAGTCGGGATGCAGAGGCTACAAGCAAGTGCTAACGAGTGAAGATCAGGACTAGCTGTGTTGATATAGTAAAAACAAGATAGTAACCAGGACTATGACCAATGGCCCTGTGTACAATTTTGTTTCAGCAAAGACTAGATTTCAAATAAGCCTGATTTGATCTGTTAGGAAAAAATTAGGTTTCCCCCTAATACCTGAAGTTGCAGGTATTTAAACAGATGATGCTCTGGCTTTGCTTGGAGTCTATGTGATTATGTCACTGGATGATCTTTGGTTGTGCAGGTCTTCTAATTACTCCCACCAAAGGCCTGTGGGCAAATGGGCAGCTTTCGCCTCACTTGAAAGATCTAAGGTACCATTTGCACAGGAATGTGCAAAATGTTTTGAACTCAAAACAGTTTGACTCTAAACAGGCTGTTTCAAGCTTGATACAGAACGCTCTTAAAATAAAGGGCTTGTTTTGAGCTTGAAACAGGACAACCGCATTTCGATCAAAACGGTTCAAGTGCCATTTTTCCCATTGCTGATTGGTTTTCTGGCACTGGCTTCTGATTGGCTTGTGGTCTCCTTGGTTAGCTGCTATTATAGAAATCAAGAGTTGTTGTGGGCAACTGTGCCCCCATTGGCTGGGGGGAAGATGAAGGGGGGGAGGGAAGGGGAAACAAAAAAGGAGGGAATTTCAAAATGTACTCAAATAGATTGGGGGGCAGAGACAGACCTTACATCAGGAGAGGAGGAAGGAATCAAGGAAGGTTTGATTTTGTGGTTTTCTTTTCTCAGCACTGAGTATAATATGCTGTGCGATTGCTGCTATAACTATCTGGTTTGCTGGATCTCAGATGGACAAAGGCAGAACTTGGGTGCCTGCTTTCCTTGAGTTGTTGATTTTGGTTTGAGATAGTCTTGTGGTGAGAAATGGACACTGACAGCTCTCTTTGCAATATTTCTTGGTGGTTACTGTGAGGAGCTCTATGTCTGGCTTTGAAACTAACTTGTGCTTCACTTTTCTGCTCTGTAATCTACATTGAAAGGTGTAGTGTACTCAAAATGTGGCTGAAGTTGCTGTAGTTGAGCTTAATTGTGGCTATGCTTGCTGCTAAGTGTGTTGCTGTGGCAGCTGTTGCATTGTTGAAGTAAGGAGTCAATTGTGTGCTGAGAGCAACTTTTGGAGATGATGATGTAGTGTGGGCACTGTGTCTGGCAGTGGATTCTGAGTCGGTGATTATTTTTGGCCCTTTTTTGACTCTGTTTGAAATGTGTGTTCTGTGTTTGGATGGACAGATTCTCTTTTACTGAGTGCTTTATTCATCTACAGTGTTTTTCAAGGAAGGGTTGCAAAATGTATTGCAAATTGCAATGCAAAACTTGTATGCACTCTGTGAGTGAAGCTTGTTTCAGCATTAGAGAATGATGGGGAAACTCAAAACACCCCATTGTTCCCCATGGGTAGCTCCTAGGGACACCAACGTGTTGTGTGGCAGGGCATTGTTACCAGACCTGGACAGTGCCCTGCACAGGAGCAATTGTTTAGGCGTTCCAGATATGCTTTTTGGGCTAAAGTGGGGAAACTAGCTCAAATTAGAGTACAGTTCTGACACAGTATTAATTTAAGTAAGTCTGGTGTACTGAAAAGAATGAGGAGGTGTACTTACAAAGCTTTCAGAGCTTTCTTTAGAGTAAAAAAATGGGGAGTTACTGAAGGAAAAAAGAGTTTGTTAGGACATTCAATAACTTGGCTAGCATTTCTAAAATGAGAGCCAACTTAGAGGTTCCTAATAAAGACAAGTGCTTGGAGATCAGAGTGGAAGGCATAGAATCGTGTGTGTGTGTGTGTGTGTGTGAGAGAGAGAGAGAGAGAGATCGCTTGAAGTGAGTGAGAGTGGTTGCCTATCCTTCCGAGTGTGTCAGTTGCATGAGGATCGGGCAGGGTGTCTCCTCAGGAGTAGAAAGCGGAATACAGTGGGGATGAGGGATGAGGGGCAGCAGCCACAGCTTGCATGTGTGAGTCCGTAGGATGGTAAGATCCAAACAGAGTCTGAGGCCATGTGGCTCTCTTGGGACAGTTATACTTTAAAATGTACCCTTAGGCATTTTGTGGTTCATTCAGGTGGGTCTTCCATCCCTGTAGGGCAGGGCGACTCTTGCAGAACAAAAGTGTTCATTGCTAGATGGACTGAGTCTGTGCAGACGGGTCCTTTTGGACAAAGACGAGTGCAAGCCATGTAAATGTTTGTGTATATAGATGTTAAAAATTTGTTAAAAATGGCCCGCTTGCCATTTCTTTGTTGGGTTGTGTGGTAGGTAGCACCCATCATGCCCTACCACCCTACCCACTTTGGTGTCCCTAGGAGCTACCCACAAGGAACAGTGGGGTATTTTGAGTTTCCCTATTGTTTCTATGGACAGAACAGTCAAAACATTTCAAGTTTTTTTTGTCGAAACAGCTGGCTCAACCACTGTTTCGACATTTTTTTTTTGACCATTTTGCATTCTGTTTCGAGCTTGAAATGAAACACAAAATCCATTTCGTGCATATCCCTACCATTGCATGCTCAATGACCTATACCTCAGTTATATCTTTCTCTTAGAACTTGTTTCAGATGGATTGTTATGCTGCAGCTGTTTTGGCCTAGATCATTCCATAGGCTTAGGATCATGATTGGAATGGATCAGTTCATAACCTAAGAGGACTGCAACTGGTCAAGAACATAAGAAGGCTGAGAAAAACCATTGGGGGGATATTCTTTGAGCTTTAGTACAACACCATGAAGTCTGAAATGGCTTGAGATGTTTGAACCTGTGTGGGGAAGTAGGAAACATGTGCCAATCACACTTCATAAAGCTAAAATGGAAGCTGATGTTTTCATTTTCAGGACACAAGCCTCTTCTAGACAATGGTTCGAGCAATTTACAGACACAGTGGGATGCAAAGACAGCAAAAGCACCACCAGGAAACCAGTACTTTGTCTGGGAGGCTTGACAGATATCTGTGTGCATCTTGAGTATAATTTGGGGTATTTTGAGTACAATTTTGGTCATTTGGGGGTTATGGAAGCTTACCAGTGAATGTTTAATTAATCCGTTTAATTTTATTTAATCAGTTGGTTCCTGTATTTAATTTACCACTTTTTTTGAACAAAAAGTTTCCAAAGCAGTTTACGTATAAATAAATAAATAAATCTCCCTGTCCCCAAAGGGCTCACAAGCTCAAAAAGAAAAATAAGACAGCCACCAGCAACAGCCACTGGAAGTATGCTGTGCTGGGATGGATAGGGCCAGTTGCTCTCCCCCTGATCAGTAAAGAGAATCACCACTTTTACAAGGTGCCTCTTTGCTCAATTAGGGTTAGGGTTACAAGACTCAAACTGTTAAATGAACCTCCTAAAGATGCACATATCAGGTGGTATAGAAATATGATAGATAAATAAATAAATAAAGGTGGGAGGCAGCTGCCATCACAAATACGTGTGAGTAAAAGAACATTTGTGCCATCCATACTGATGAATAACAAATGGCCTGCAAGCTTTTAGAATTCTTTTCTCAAAATGTTTATGCATCATTCATACTTACTCCTTCTGATTCAGACAGAATAATGTTTTAGAACATTTTCTAACCTTTTAATCTTAGTAAGTACATATTATTGTAAGTCCAAGTGGCATGAAGACTATTCAGTGCTCTCATTTTAAATCCTGACATTATTCTGCTACTAATTTGACTGGTGCAGAACATCTTTGTGCTAGTTGCTCTCCTTGCCCCCCGCCACAGCCTCCTCACCCCAGCGACCTTCCCATTCTCCAGTGTGGTGGCGGTGGCAGCAGCAGCACTATTTTCCTTCCCCGCACTGCCTACAAGGCCTCCATCCTCCGCCACCTTCCTGCTGCTCCTCCTCCTTCTCCCCTTCCCTCTTCCTTATCTTTGGCACTGGTGCCTCTGGCACTGGTGCCTCGTTGGCTCCTCCAGTTCGCCAGTCGCCCCTGAGCTTTCCCTCATTGTGCTGCCTCCACCTTGGGCCTCCCTCCTCCTCCATCCTCCTGCTCCTCCATGTCAGACTCCAGTTCCCCGGCCACCCCCGAGCTTTCCCTCCCTGCACTGCATCCACCTTGGCCTTCCTCCACCGTTGCCCTCTGGCTCCTCCTGTTCTTCTTCCTTAGCTGCCATGTTGGGCTCCTCCAGTTCCCTGGCTGCCCCTGAACTTTCCCTCCCTGCACCGCCTCCACCTCAGGCCTCCCTCCTCCTCCCCCTCCTGCTGGTCATCGTCGTCATCCTCCTCCTCGTCGTCTTTGGCATTGGCACTGGCTGCCCCATCAGCTCATGCAGTTCCCCGGCTGCCCCCGAGCTTTCCCTACCTGTGCTGCCTCCACCTTGGGCCTCCCTCCTCTGCCACCTTCCTGCTCCTCCTTGTCGTCTGGCTCCTCCAGTTCCCCAGCCACCCTGAGCTTTCCCTTCTTGCACTGCATCCATGGCCTCCCTCCACTGCCTTCCTGCTCCTCCTCATCCTCCTCGGCTGCCCCGTCGGGCGTCCTGCACCACTTCCACCTCGGGCCTCTCTCCTTGACCTCTCTCTCCTCGGGCCTCTCTCTTCCTCCTCCTCCTTGTCCTTCTCCTCAACTTCCCCATCGGGCTTCTCTAGTTCCCTGGCTGCCCCCGAGCTGCCTACTTTGGCTGCCACCATCATGCTGCCCCAGCTCTCTCTCACCACGCATGCACTTAATGCTGCATGTGCGGGGCTTGCCAAGTACCACCTAAGGCGTCTCTCTGTGTGTTTGTGTGTGTGTCTATCTGTCTATCTGTCTATCTATCTGTCTATCTATCTATCTATCTATCTATCTATCTATCTATCTATCTAATAGTCAGGTGGGACAGTTTTGTTACACAATGACTGATATACAAGGACTACATGTTAGTCACAGTTGTGTTAAGAAGCTGAACACACACAATATTTACCATAGGAAGTGCTTCGTACATGTGCATACCAGTCTGTTGGTTCCTGTATTTAATTCGCCATATATAGGCCTTGTGGTACATTACAAGGCTTAAACTGTTGAATGATTATAAAAAATTAAAGTGAGATGTTTGTAGGTAGAAAATAACAAATAATACATAAAATATCAGAAATTGTCATCTGAACATAGACATTTGTGCAAACATGAGAGAAAGTCCACTGTGTCCACAGCATTACATTCTTGGTTTTGAATTCCTTTCTTTGACAGTCTCTCTGTCACATCCACCTACCATGTGTTTGGGAGAATCTGTTTATTTTTAATTTTGTCATTTAAAAAAATTGATTTCAGGACCTGTTCTTTATCAGTGGCACCTGCGTCTCATCTTGAAATGTCTTTATACAATTAGCAGGAAGAAGGATTCTATATATGAGTATGAACTCTTATTGATGATAGTGGGTCACTTTCTTATCATTTATAAAATATTTATGTGTCTAGGAAACTGTAGCAATAGGAATTTTTCCAAGAGAAGGGAGGATAGATGGCTGACATCTTGACAAAGGCGGCAGCAGCAGTGCACTGGAAAGATGTGCCTATATTGTGGTAGGCTTCTACAACTCCACACTGCAGAATGGGCATGGTGGTGATGTTGATTTCCCCCAATCTCTTGTTTTCCTGAAAATGCCTGTTATATTCTGAAAACATGTCTCTGAGGACTGCACAATCCTCAGGAAATATTTTTCGGAAAACATAAGGCATTTCCCAGAGGAGGCATAAATTGTCAAAAATAGGTTCCCTACACGGCATACTCTGTAAAGTGGAGCTAAGAAAGCTCACAGAGCAGATGCGACTTCCCAGTGTGGTGCAGCTACCTTAGGAAGTCACCCAATGTATACTAGAGTACATACAACAAACATAGTTCAAACTATAAGTTTGTAATTTAGTTTTTATTTTTTCTTGCCAGTAGTTCACATTCCTTTGCCAGAGGTGAAGCTAAACATCTGTTCCAGAACATCTTTATACAATTGTTTATTTGCCACCTTCCTGTAAGCAGCAATTCCCCCTACCTATTATTGGCTGAGTTACATCATCATGAAATGCTTATGGGTGTTCTGACTGCTCGGAATAAAGGTTTCAGCAATGACCCCCCCCCCTTTTTAGGGTATCGAACAATGATATTTTGGGACTGTATTTTTTAATCCACTACTAGGAGTGTGCATGGAACCAGCTGGCCCAGTTCAGTTCAAGTCCGAACTGGACCCCCTCAAACTCACCGGTCTTGTCCAGGGGGTTTGTGGACCTTTTACTATTTTTAAAAAATTTTTAAAACATTTTTTAAATTTTATTTCCTCCAGGGGGCTTCTCGGAGGCGGCTGTAGGGGTTCACGGAGGTTCCCCCGCTGGCCTTTGTCCTCTAAAAAACGGCCCCATTTGGGCATTGTTTGTCCTTTTCTGGCCTTCCCCCTGACATGGTGGCTATTTTGGAGGCTGCCACGCCTTTGTATGGCCTGTGTAAGTTCTAAATTTTTGTTTTAAATTAATTTTATTTAGTAAAAGGTCTGCGAACCCCCCACATCGGGCTGGTGGGTGGTGCTTTCGGTCCGGGGTCGAGCTGAACCGGGGGTGGTTCGGCTTGACCCCGAGCCTTTGAACCAAACCAGTTCGACTTCAAGCTGGTTTGTTTCTGAACCTGCTTACACATCTCTATCACCTACATTACTATCTGAGGAAAATAATAAAACATGTCAGGAGTGTATGACCAGGGTGGAGGTGATGATGAGCTGGATGTAGGCAAAGAAACTGAGATTAAATTCAGACAGAATGGAGGTACTATTGGTCAGTAGAAGAGCCAATTGGAACGAGGGGATTCGGCCTCCAAGAATCCTTCCCATGTTGGGGTTGCATTCCCCTTGATGATCAGGTGTGCAGTTTGTAGGTACTGCTGGAGCCAGCTTGGCTTTTGGATAGCCAGAGGTGCCTTTGCACAACCCAAACTAGTTGCCAGTTGTGCCCCTTTCTCAAGAAAATAGATCTTGGCACAGTTACCCATACCTTAGTGATGCCGTGGCTTTATTATTGCAGTGTGTGCTCTATGTGGGGCTGCCTTTGAAGAATTTTCAGAAATTGCAACTAGTGCAAAATGTTGCAGCCAGGATTTTGTCTGGAGCTGCTTATTGGAAACATGTTACACCAATTTTGAAAGACCTGCATAGGGTGCCAATTAGTTTTTGTGTCCAAATAAAGCCCAAAATAATGGAAAAGATCCTAAATAACATTTTTTGGTTTGTGGTGGGCTTTATGACCCTCAAAAGTCCACTCTTCATCGAGAAACTTCAACTTCGCGAATATTTAGCACATCAGTAACTGGGTCTAATAATTTCAAGAGTGTCTTGCACAGCACCATCAGTGGTAGAGCAGGTTAATCAAACTCTCTTATGTTTAGCAGTTAAATGTGGAGAAACCTGGTGTAACTGCTGTAGAAGGGGAATGGTACTATACTTTTTCAAATATATTGTTGATTTTGAAGTAATTTTTGTTGGTTGTGGTGGTTCTTTGATAAAAGATCAGATAATCAGTTGTGAATTGGTAAACTAAAACCTACTGGTTTTTATTTTATTTTTTAAAATTTGGAAAATCTCTTTTTCAGATGGTCTGAAAAATCAAGCTAAACATAACAAGGCAGCTAACTGATGTAATGCCAAGAGCTTCAGAACCTAATTAGAACAGAACCAAATCTGAAGTAGTAGATTCCTCCTTAAAGAATGAAATATTAGCTGGCTGTGGTTCTTTTCACTGAAATGTCATAATTAATAAGCACCCATACACAAGGCATACTTTGTTAAATACAGTTTAATCCTTATAGGAATTATTGTATGCAGTAATTAACTTGATTACAGAAGACAGAAGGGAAAAATGTCTCAAACTAATCAAAGCACCCTTTGTAACTCATAGACCTTAATAATTATTATTTTCCCTCTTACAAACTGCAGGTGTTTCGTTGTGGGTCTTGAGAATTGCTAAATGCTCATCCTTAAGGTTTGATTAATCTTTGGGATTTTTTTTAACCTTGCATAAAGCACTAATCAGATCTTGAATTTTTAAGATAGTTTTTCTATTTGATTAGTGATATTCTAATCACTTAATTGAATTAAACACTTGTGTGCTTAGAATTAAACTCACAGGACGTTAATGAAGAAAAACTATGAATGTTCCTTGGCTGTAGAAAATAAGATTTTCTTTAAAGTTTAAGATGTGGGGCGGGAGCATTGTAAGCATCTGATGCAGAGGTTTTATATAAAAGTAAGACACTACATATTATGATTAGTGTATTGGTCATTCACACTAGTGAAAACTGTTCTACCAGGTTTGTGAGCGATCTGTGCTTGCAATTTCTGTTTGTGTGGGTGAAACAACTAGGTAGGAGGGAGAAGTGATTGTGTGGAAGCAAGGTAGGAGTAAAATCCGGGTAGTTTTTCTTCCTAACGTGCTTTCACATAATCACTTCTCCCTCCTCCTACCTAGTAGTTTGCACCCACACAAATGAAAAGGGAGCACACACAGCTCACAAACTTGGGTAGAACACAGTTTTCACTTGTGTGAATGACTGCTCTTTCTGTGGAACTGTGGTGTTCTTGAACATCTCTAAATAGTGTACTCCACTAGAATAGGAGTTCCTTACCTGGGGTCTTTACAGACCCCTTGGAGGTCTGTAAGGTAGATCCAGATGGTCTGTGGAAAACCAGGATTGCACGTAGTTTAATTAGCTTCCTGGTAAGCCCAAATAAGGTTCTTAAAAATAACTATCCTGAGTACTTATTTTCCCCAAATTTTACTGGAGTATTATGAAGATATATTATAGAAATGTTGGGGGTTGATGGTAGTATTTGAGGATCTGGGCAGGGCATGACTCCTTTTTATTGCGGGGAGGAACTAGGATAACTTTTTATTATTTGTTAACTAGAATTACCTGTACTAGAATATCACATGCTAATTAGCAAGTTATGAGTAATACTTCTAAGATGTTGAACCAGGTGTCATTGTAAGCATGCCATATTGAATGTGGATGTGGTCATGGTAAAAACAGGTTAAGGGGCTACATGGTGTAGGGGCTACATGGACTTTGCATGGTTGGGAGTCCTGTAGACTGAGATGCACTGTTCCCTCTAAGGCATGCGCACGTGTGCATGCTCACAAGTTTTTGGATGTCTGCTCAGTTCATTTTAGATCCCACTCAGGTTGAATCTGGAAGGCCCCATTCTGAATGCAGGTGCACACACACTGCCTTGATACTGCCGCCCAGAACAAAACTCATTCCGCACAGAGATGGGGAAAAAATAGCGGGACCACTGCTGAGATGGTGGTTCTGTACCATAGGCATGAGCCACATTGCCTTTGTATCCAAATCTGAGATGAGATACTATTCAGGAAAATCTTATAGTAACATCCTTGAAAACAAACTGCTTAAACTGATGTCCCTTTCCAGGTCCAGTCTCACTTTTTCCTGTCACATATGGAGGTGCTTTACACAAGGAGAGAGGGTTTTCCCGTCCCTCCCTGCAGACAGTCTCTTACCTTTCCCTGGGTGGGTGCATCACCCTCCCAGACAAGCAGTGGCACTCCTGCATGCCACCTGCGGCTTGCCCGGCAGCTCCGGGGGTTGTGTGTGGGGAAGCCCCACCCCCAGAGCCCCAATAATGCATCGTGCAAGTATGTGGTCCATTACTGGGAGCCCCCTCCCCCCGAGTGTGCTAACCGCAGCTGCAAGTAGCCACATCAGACACGATCACTTAGTCCAGTTTTGGGGCACACTTGCGCCCCAAACCTAGGTTTAGCTGCAGGCTCAAGAGGGCTCGCCGGCAGTTCTCACGTGCAGCAAAAACTGGTCTGGGCTTCCCTAGCCCGGTTTTTGTTGCTCATGAGAATAGGTTCATGTTTGAATTGAACAACAAAGCCTTATATTAGTAGATTTGTTTGAAATAACATCTCTTCATGTTATTGCTCCATTATCAAATGTATATCTGCCCACATTTAAAGCCATTAAGTTTGATGCTTTGGTGTATTTTCAAAAACAATACAAAATCAAATACCACTAAATGAACAAGATGTTAACTATTTATGTAAACATGAAGTACATCAACTTTCTACAATGTAAATGATATATAACCAATACAATACAATAAGTATATATTTAACAAGATTTCGCAATAAATCTTTGTTTCGCTGCTGCTTCATCAGAAATACATTGTTTCCAACCGTGAATGTCTAAATAGTTTCACCAAGTCAGTGTCTTCAACATGGTTGCTCTAAAGATTCTTTATTAGTTCTTCTAATCGCTGTTGCTAGAATTCTTCCAGGGTAGTGTAAGTTGCTCCACAAAAACTTTTCAAGCTTATGCAACAAGGAATAAACCTAACATTAAGGAAAACGCTTTTACATAAATATAATAATACAAACTTTCTATGTATATAATAACAGAAACCGCATTTGCCCAGATGACTACACCAAAATAAAACAAACTATGCTGAGTCAGGACATACAGCCTCCCTCTTGTCAGCTTCATTAACAAACAGCTTTCTTACAATTTATAGCGTCCATCACTCAGTTACATGCAGCTGTTAAACATTCTCTTTTTTCCCCCAAATTGAATTTTTATTGATTTTAACAGTAATAATATTCATTCATAACAAACATAATAAACAGAAGTGGACTTCCCGCGCATCTCTCTTCGTGAAACATCAGCTATAAAATTTACCCTTGCTATAATAATAATTCAAAACATAAATTTAAACCCTTACAGACACAAGTTAAACATTCTCAACATACCACTCAATTATTTAGAACTGTTAATCTCAACATTCCACTTATGTAACGAGTACCATTCACAAACAAAACGCCGAGACTACAAAAAGCAGGATACATTCATAATGGTGTTCAATGCAATAGGTTGTAAAGTGTTCAACCTATGTATCCCCTGCTAACTTGGCAAAAGAGGCACCTTTTTAACATGGTGATTCTCTTTATTTAACAGGGGGAGAGTAGCTGGCCCTATCCACCCCCAGCACAGTACTTCCAGTGACTGTTGCTGGTGTGTATCTTATGTTTCTTTTTAGATTGTGAGCCCTTTGGGGATAGGGATCCATCTTATTTATTTATTATTTCTCTGTGTAAACTGCCCTGAGCCATTTTTGGATGGACGGTATAGAAATCAAATAAATGAATAGATAAATATATAAAAATATTCCTACTGATGTAACCATTTCTCTGCATTTATATTACAAAATCTAAGTCTCTCCTTCCTAAAAATGGAAATAACTACAAACTTAATATCTTCTGGCTTATGATGGGCTTGTAAAAATATGTTTAGTAAGTGGTTCCGCCAATGTACAATTCTTTACTCTAGAGTAATGTTCAAGGATACTTCTTTTACTGGATGTATAGTGCATCCCACATATAATTTGGAGCAAGGACAAATGATAACATATATGGCATAGACCGAATTACAATTAGAAAAATGTTTTAAAGGTTTCCTATAATCCCTAGTGGGATGCTGAAAAATTTGAATAGGCAAGGAAAATCTACAGGCTGCACAAGTCCCACATTTATAATAGCCTTTAACCCTCAAGATAGAACGCTCAACACGTTGAATGTCTGAATGTACCAAATAATTAAAAATGACTTTTATTTCTTCTAAAGCCAGTAACAGGCAGCTCCTTGCACTCTGGAATCTCATTAACGAATGGCTAGTATTTTAAAAGCACTTTTTAAATTTTGTTACTTACTGATGAATAATTCAAGCCCCATGTGATTCTCTGTTCTGTAACTTTTTCTCTAATGTTAAATAAATGTTTTCTTTCCACATCTTCTTCTTGTTGTCTGACTTTTTTTATAACATGCCATGGATAATCTCTATTCAACAGTTGTACCTCAAGAGTCCTAGCAGATCTCTTATAGTCAGAGTCGAATGTGTTATTCCTTTGCAATCTTAAAAACTGCCCATAGGACAAATTATCCTTTAAATATGGTGGATGAAATGATCTATAATGCAAATATGTGTTCCAATCAGTCTCCTTGGTCTACAAGGATCTGTCCCAGTATGTACATAAACATCCAGAAATGGAACTCTAGGCTGTTGATTGTTTCATGAATATGGTTCATCCATTCAATAAATGCCCAGACCTTCTCAATATCAGAAAAAATGATGAAAACATCATCTATAAAACGTCTATACAAAATCAAATTTTCAAAAAATTTGAATAAAGATTCAAATTACAAATAAAGATAAGCCAAAGATGGGGCGATAGGGTTGCCCATTGCCACACCTTGGGTCTGCATGAAAAACTGATGATTGCATCTAAAATAATTCTTTTCCAAAACAATATTCAACAACTGGAACCAAAAGCATGTGCGAGGATATAATACTCGTCTAGAATTGAATGTATCTTCTGTTACCAACCTAGCCTCATCATGTGGTATTTGTGTATATAATGATGTGACATCCATCGTTGGAAGCATGGATCCTGCTGGCACAACCATATTCTCAATCAAACTAATAAAGTCTGTAGTATCTCTTATAAATGAATCAATCTGTTTCATGTATCTGCCCACAACCAAAGCATTGTTTGATGCTTTGGTGTATTTTCAGGCACATATAGCTGTTGTAGATAGAAAAACATAGGGGGCTCTGAGGGGATGAACAAAACACAGGAATGAGATTTGTATCTCTTACTAGGATATGGGAAGTTTGGCCATGCTAATTTTTGGGCAGTTCACACATCGTATGGCACCCACTTGCAATCTCGGTTACCCAGTTTTCTGCAATTGTGGGACCCAACACCAACTGTGACTGCGCAAAAACTTATAGAGGCGCAAAAGCTTATAGAGTCACAGAAAATTATACTAGTGAACAAAAATGAGCCCCCTGACGTATGTATATCCTTTTCCTTCATCTATTCACAACAGTTTTAATCAAAAATATAAATATAATAACAATGAATTGAACAATATAGATCTTCAGTCTAAACCTTCACTGTATAGGCAATAAATAGCATATGAGCATGTAGTCAGTCCTGAACAATGACAATATAAACAATGTGTATTCTTATGGTTAAGAGTTAAAAACCATCACACACACACACACACACACACACACACACACACACACACACAAATATTATAAAATCTAAAAAGTACCCAAAAGGACGTTCCAGTGGAAATTGACAAATTTCTGGGTCCGATAAGTACATCAATCTGTTGTTCTTCATGGAGCTTGAAATGCCATGGTTTGGCACAAGGAGATTCTTAGTAGCTTTGTATCATAAGCCTTTCGACCAACACAGTCCTCATCAGTGGCATTAATTATAATGAATCAAACTCCTTGTAGTCCCATATGGTTATTTGAAAATACAACAGTATGTTTTCTTCATTTTTTAATAACTATATGGGACTACAAGGAGTTTGATTCATTATACTGACACAGTAGAGATGTTCACGAACCACAGTTGGAGCACTTTTTGGTTAAAGAGAATTTTAATAAAAAGAAGAGCAGGCCCTTACCTGTTCTCTGCCACCCCATGCAATTTCCAGCTGGGGTGGGGTGCATCCCAATAACCCTTGTGTGGTGCCAGCATGCAAATGGTGCCCATGGATGCCATGTGTGTGCTGGCACAACACGGGGGTTATTGGTATGTGTGCTGCCCCAGCAGGAAGCTGCATGGGGCAGAGGAGAGTAGGTAAGGACCCGCTCTCCTTTTCCTTAGTTCTCCGTCCCATTTTTCCAAAAAGTGCTTGAACCATGGTTTGTGCATATCCCTATGGCATAGTCATGGCAGTATAGTTAAGATGGAGTTTTCAACATTCCACCATTATAAGCCCTGAATATTCTTTTGCTTTTAAAAGCAAAAGTATCTGTGCAATCTGTCTGAAATAGTGCACACACCAACTACAGGGCAAGAAACAGCACGCCTCCAAATTTGCTGCAAATCCATTACAAAATGGCCGAGAAACAGCTGTTTAGGTTTTTAACTCAAAAAAATTGGTTTCAATGTTTTGGTGGCCTTTTTTCACCACAGATAATGAGGCTATTCCAGCCTGGTTTTGCATGCTTGTGTGAACCACCGGGATCACATCTGATCCTGGCGGCAAAAGCGCATATTAAGCCTCCTGCTTAAATGATGTTAAGGGAGCAAGTGCTCCCTTGACCTCATTTCTTTGATGGTGTGTCTGCTTTGACGGGCATACTCGGGAGGGAGGGGATCCCAGTAATACACTGCACACTCACGTGGTCCATTATTGGGGCTCCAGAGGGCGGGCGCCACATAGCGGTGCTTCCTTGTGCCCAACCTCTGGAGCTGCTGGGCGAGCTGCAGGCGGACCGCAGGTGAGCTGCTGCTCATCTGGGTGGGTGATCCACCCACCCAGGGGAGCATAAGCAATCATCTGCGGGGAGGGTTGGACAAACCCACTCTCCCCTGCACATTGTGAGAAGAGCTCCAATGTGTATTTTCAAAAGTTTTATTTCTTTTTAGCATAAAGTTACTGCTTGCTGCCATGGCGGACACACTCGGGGAGGGGGGTGATAGTCTGCAGGATGGCAAGCACTTTTAGGCCTCCTCCCCGAAAAAGAGGCTAGCCTTTTCACGCAATCATGAGAATAACTGCATTGCCATTGGTTTTATATGTTTTGTTTGGGATTGACTACACGTTCTATAGGATTTATATAGTTTCTATTCAGCATATTTCCCCTCATATGCTATTCATTGTCTGTACAGTGAAGTTTTAGACTGAGGATCTATATTGTTCAACTTATTATTATTTATATTTCTGATTAAAACTGTGAATAGGTGTGTGTGTGTGTATAGTGTGTGTGTGTGGGGTGTGTGTTTAAATGTTCACTTGAACCCACACCAAGACAGGGATCTGAGGTTTACTTGGGGCCTAGCACTGAGAAGTGTAACTAACTGGCTTGCCCACCCCCTTTACCATCAGGATCAGTGGCTGTGAAGTGGCACAAGGCAGGCTGGGATAGGATTCAGGTCCTGCCTGGGAGCCACAGCCAAGGGGTGTACCTCTTGCTCAACTCGGCTACTTCCAGCAAAGTTTCACATAACTTCCAAGATATGTGATAGTTTGCAGCGTCAGCTTCAGATTCCCTCCATATCTTGTTCTGGGGGAGCCTCAAGTTCTTCATAATGTGTGAACCCACCCTTTGTGTTCTGTGATCTGGAATTGATAATAAAAGGTCCACAAGTAATATTCTGTGTGAACCAGTTCTCTGGTTGCTGAAACACAAAAGCAAGTTCTGAAAGAAACACACAGTTGTGTCAGAGTTTGGCTGTAGCTAGGTGCTATAAAAAAGAAGGCAGTCAGAGCCAGGACCTGGACATGAAGGACAGGATCCGTACTCAGTCATGACTAAGTCCCATTGAAACAAATGATAAAGTTAGTTATGTCCCATTTATTTTTATGACACTTAGTCATGATTAGTTTATTCTGAATCCTGTCCAATGAATGCAGCTGTTGCTCAGGAAAGGTTCCAGCCTGAACAGGAAAACTTTATGTTCCTTTCTGGTCAGGGTTCCTGATAAGTGGCAACCAATAGCCGGTCTGGGTGGCTGAAGTAACTTTGAAATCCAAGAATGTGTTACTGCCCAGGGAATTTTCTGATCCATAGACTTGGTGACTTGCCATTTTGGTGAGTTTGGTGATAACCCTGTGGTTCCCAGTTCCAGCCTTCATGGTTCGGGACACATTGCTATTGATGATATGTGCCTCCTTAAAAAAAAATAATAATAAGAATTTTTATTAAGAAATAAACCAAAGGAAACAGAGACAAATCACTATAAAGACAGTATAAAAGAAATTGTTTTTCATATGAAAAACATCATTTTTCTAATTAATTGCATCAGTAAAGAAAAGATATCTAGAACAAGACAAAGCAAAAGAAATTCAGACTCTTAGAGAGTTGTGAAATCTAATCAGCTTCTTGTAAATTACACACTGAGAACACTATAAATCAAATCCAGAAAATGGGAACAAAGTTTGACCATAACGGATATTATAATTTATAAAGGGTTCCTAGACAAACATGAATGATTCAGTAGATATACCACGTACATAAGCCGAGACTTTCGAAATTGAAGCATAATCCCACACTTTCAAAAACCAATCATTTAAGGAGGGGATTTCTAAAATATGCCAATTAGAAGCATATATAATCCTAGCCGCTGTAATCATATATAATAGGTTTCCGGACAAAATACAAAGTGCTAGTTATAACTTACAAAACCCTAAACGGCTTAGGCCCTGGGTATCTAAGAGAGTGTCTTCTTCATTATGAGCGCCACCACCCATTGAGATCATCTGAGGAGGTCCGTCTCCAGTTACCACCAACTTGTTTGGTGGCGACACAGAGACGGCCCTTCTCGGTCGCTGCCCCGAGATTGTGGAATGCGCTCCCTGCTGGGATGCGATCCTCCCCATCTCTGGCAATTTTCAAAAAACACCTGAAAGCCCTTCTTTTCATCCAAGCTTTCTCAACTTCCTAAATTGTGGGGGGTTTTAATTTCTGGTTTATTTTAAAATTCAAAACCCGATTTCAGGTTTTTAATCACTGTAATTGTTTAATTGTTTAAAAATGTTTTAAAATTGTTAATTGTTTTTAAATTTGTTTTAGCTCTTTACTGTTTTAGTGGTGTGTTTTAATTGTAAACCGCCCTGAGCCATTTTGGAAAGGCGGTATACAAATCAAATAAATAAATAGTAAATAAATAATAATAAATATAAAAACAATTTGTTTAATTTGGCAGGGATATAAGGTTTTATCATACTTAAAAGAAAAATTTCTAGAAGAAAGAGAATCTTAACTTCTAAGATTTGTTCATTTTTCATATGAATTTGTTTCTAAAACTTGAGCTTTATCACTACTCCACCACATATGGTAAAATGAGCCTAAATGTGAGTTACATTTCCAAAATTTCTTAGAAAAGGAATCATCTTATAGAAGCTCCGAACCAGTTTCAATGGTGGCTGGTACCGCCGGTTCAATGGCGGGGGTGGTAGTGCAGCTTTAAGGGTGGGGGAGGATGCACTTACCCACCCACCCCACACCGCTTCATTTCCCTCACTGGCG
Source organism: Hemicordylus capensis (assembly GCF_027244095.1). NCBI lineage: Eukaryota > Metazoa > Chordata > Lepidosauria > Squamata > Cordylidae > Hemicordylus > Hemicordylus capensis. Next base: position 110,169,421 of record NC_069662.1, read on the forward strand.
CTTGGTTCCTTAAACATTCCCCACGGTGGCAGCGTACCTCCCTAGGGGCATCCGCTACTTCCGGGTACTTCTGGTAAACGTAGCAAAGGGGGTAGCAGGGAGGTATGCTGCCGCCCCGGGGCATGTTTAAGGAACCGAGCACTGGCGGGGGAAATGCGATGGCAGGGAAGTGCATCCTCCCCCGCCTTTAAAGCTGCACTACCCTGCCGGCCCACACTGGTTCTGTGCAGATCTCTAATTCACATGGGCATGCAAAACCAGGCTAAGGAAGCCCAGCCCAGTTTTGCACATGTGTGTGTACTGCCAGGATTGGGCCCGATCCCAGTGGCGACACAGAGGCAAACCTGCCTACAGAGCCACCCTCCAAATTGAAGTTAGGAGAGTGAGCACTCTCTTAACCTCATTACTTTGATCGTCTGCCAGGCCAGGTTGGTTGCAGCCAGCTGTGGGTCTCCCAGTCGACTTTGGGGAGGGGATAACTTGCACGGTGCATTATGGGAGCTCTCTCTCTCTCTCTCTCTCTCTGTGATATGCAGGGCAATGTATCCAGCACCATGACCCTTGAGGGTACTGGCTGCAGCCGGTAATCATCTGGGCGGGTGTTCTGCCCACCCAAACAGAAGAACTGGATTATCTGCGTGGAGGTAAGCTTTTTTAGGCTTCCTCCCCGCTAGCCCTCTTGCCTTTTCTCACTGCTCGTGAGAAAGGACTCACAGTTTTAATGAAATTAAGGGAATTAATCCTAACTGACTTGTTTCTTTATTACAGTGGTGCTCATTCATGACAGATTAGTCTAGATGCAACCCAAGGTGTTTTTTTAATTAACAAAATGTTACCTGTTAAATCAGGGAACGTTCTTCAAAAGTTTGATTAATCTAACTGATAAACTGATTGAAGATGCAATCCTATGCAAACTTACCTGCAGTAACCCCCACTGGATATTACTGCTGTGTTAACGCACAAAGGATTGTACTGTGAATGTTGCAGTCTTCAATATAATTTAAATGTGATATAATAGTGATTGATTTTATTTTTTGAAAAGGGTGAATGAAAATACAAAGGAAAACATAAATTTTGTGTGTGCTGTTAAGCTGAAAATAAGTAGATACTCGTATCACATTAGAAATAACTCATTTTTCTTCAACCAAACAGCAAGGTAAAGATATAGATTCGCTTTGAAACCATGATAATGGCAATCCAAGTGATATTGACATCAGCCTGGTGGTTCTTGCCATTGCTGAAAAGTACCCGTACTGCTTAATTCTAATGCAGTAAGATAGCCTGTGGCTAAATAATGCATTTCTGTTAGCAATTATTTAGCACAATCCTGAACTGCAAATAAATTTACATAATAATTTGTTTCTTGTAGAGTATACTTACAGAGAGTGTAATTGAAGGAGAGGGGAATAAAATGACTCCAAATGGATGGCATGTTTGCATTACTTGAATATTAGCATACCCAAATCCTTTATATAAACATAAATATATACAAGTTGCAGTTTTTAAATGCTAAGCAGGCATGCATAATATTTAATGATGCACAATCAAAGCTATTACTTTTTATACATGAAACAAAATGTATGCACAGAAACACATTTGAAAACCTAACTGCTTAGTTATGCAAGGTTGGCATCATTTTTAATCCTTATGTTCATTTTAACTCTTACATTTCCTCCTCCCCCTTGCCAACATTTAGATTGTAAGCCCCTTGGGTAGGAACTTCCGGATTTTCCTTACAATACTCAGTTAATCACCATGTACAGTACATGGATGGTGTAATAATAATAATTTAAATGATTCAAGCACATTCAATGAATTGGCTTCCTTGATGTATCTGTATGGTAGTTGACAGCACTACAGTAAGAATAGCTATGGCATTATTTATGTTCTATTTCCAAAGGTTATTTCCTCTTTTCATGCAAGTTGTCTAGTCACAAGAGCCATGTAATATATGAGCTGAGAACTCAAATAGTTCAACTACAATAAGTTTCTTTGTCGATAACCAGGGAAGTTTCATAATAATTTACACATCACATGAAATCACAACACACCAAAACATCATCAACAACAACAAAGAAACCATCCCAAAAAACCATACAAAACAATGTAAATATTTTTTGTTTAAAAGTCAGTTTTAAAAATCAAAATTTTAAAATTTTGGCCTGAGGAAACAAAAAGGTCTTTATCTGGCATCTAAAAGAACAAAGTGATGAAGCCAGGCGAACCTCACTGGGGAGCTTATTCCATAAATGGGTGCAACCACTGAAAAGGCCCTTTCATTAGTAGCCACTCGCCTCATCTCATTTGGCAGGGGCACTCGGAGCAGGGCCTCCCAAGGAACAGGGCCTCCTAAGGTCCTAGTCAAGACATATGGGTCAAGGCAATAAGTTTCTTGCCTTGCCCCATATGCTCAGGTAACCTTGTCCCAAGCCATTTAGGGCTTTAAAGGCTAAAAACAGCACTTTGGATTGGCTCTGCAAACAGACTGGAAGACAATGCTGCTGATGAAACACTGGTGTAATATGATCAAAGCACCCAGTCCCAGTAAATAGTCTTGCAGCCCTATTTTGTACCAGCTGCAGTTTCTGGACTGTTTTCAAAGGTACAACACATTGTAGTAATCTAAGCGAGAGGTTATCAGAGCATGAGTAACTGTGACCAGCTATCTGTATCCAGGTATTGTCTCAGTTGGCATATAAGCTGAAGCTGATAAAAGGTGCTCTGAGCCATGGAAGCCACTTGCACCTCTAGTGACAGTGCTGGATTGATGAGCACCCCTAGACTGCAAACCTGGTCCTTCAGGGGGAATGCAGCCCCATCCTGAACAGGCTGAACATCATCTACCCGGGCAGAAGAACCACAGACCAACAGCACTTTTGTCTTATCTGGATTGAGTCCTCAACTAGTTCACCCTCATTTAGTCCTTGACTGCATCCAGACCCTGATTTAGGACAGTCACCACCGCACTTGTATGTGATGGAAAAGATAGATATAACTGAGGGTCATCCTCATACAGATGACACCTCAAGCCAAATGTCCAGATGATCTCTCCCAACGATGTCATGTTGATGTTAAACAGCATAGGGGAAAGAATGGGAACCTGCGGAACCCCAAAACACAGCTGCCAAGAGGTTGAGCAGTAATCCCTCCCCACCTTTTGGAAATGGGCCTCAAGGTAGGAGCAGAATTATCTCCAAGCAGTGCCTCACACAACCAACTGGGCCAGCCTTCCAAAAGGATACCATGGTCTATGGTATTGTTAGCTACTGTCTAAGAGAATCAGCAGGGTTTCCCTCCTACCCCACTTCTCTCTGCACTGGTCATCCCACAGGGTGACCAAAGCAGTTTCTTTTGCAAAGCCAGACCTAGGAACATAGGAAGTTGCCATATACTGAGTCAGACCACTGGTGTATTTAGCTCAGTATTATCTTCACAGACTGGCAGCGTCTTCTCCAAGGTTGCAGGCAGGAATCTCTCTCAGCCCTATCTTGGAGAAGCCAGGGAGGGAACTTGGAACCTTCTGTTCTTCCCAGAGTGGCTCCATCCCCTGAGAGGAATATCTTAGTGCTCACACTTCTAGTCTCCCATTCATATGCAACCAGGGTGGACCCTGCTTAGCTAAGGGGACAAGTCATACTTGCTACCACAAGACCAGCTCTCCTCTCCAGCCTAAAGCTTGATTGAAATGGATCTAGATAAACCATTTCCTCCAGGAGTGTCGGGAGCTGATCAACCACTACATGATCAAGCACCTTACCCAGGAAAAGAATATTGGCCACCGGTCTATAGTTGTTTACATCCTTTGGTTCCAGACTGGATTTAATTAGGAGTGGTCAAATAATAGCTTCCTTCAGTGGAGCTGGTACCACTCCCTCTCTCAATGAGGCATTCTATGTTTACCTAACATAGCAAGATTTCCTATGGCTGAACCAGTGGTGGCTGGTGAGGGTGGTGTTGGGGGTGGGTGGCAAGAGGTACCTTTTAAAAAAGTGATTACTGGTGGTACTGCTGGACTTGTGAGCCACCACAAGTAGCAGCTCCCCACCCGGCATCCCATACAGTGTGGCTCCAGCACTCAAATGGCCTCTGCACATGCACAGAGGCCAGGTGAGTGCTGGAGCTGCGCCACTGTGGCACGGGATGCCAGGTGGGGCACCACTGCTTGCGGCAGCTTGCAGCGGTACCACTGGTAATAACTTTTTAAAGTGCTGACTTCTGCAGCTTATCAGCAACTGTTGTCCTGAGTAGCCAAGTAGGGAGAGAGGAATGGAGGACGGAAAATCACTATACACAAGGCCATCATGAGATCCAAGAGCAATTTCATGGAAAACTGGAAGTGATTTGAGAGGCCGCACAGGATTATTTAAAGAAATAAGAGAGTACGCTGAGAATGAACAGGGTGTGGATGTTGTGTTCCTGAGATCTTTGGCTGCCAGGGAAGGTCTATTTACGATCTGTCCAGTGGAGAAGGAAAGGGGTGATTAAAAACCCCTTTCCTTTACACTGAGGCTCAAAGGAGCAAGAGGACCCCACAAGGCTGAACAGACAATATCCTACCCTGTTCCATGGAGTTGGGATAGGTTGACGTAAATATGTGGGACATCACACAGACCAGACAATATGATCTCAGTAAAATGTAACTCTTGCTGAATTCCTAATGCCATTCTTAGCTTGGAATATATTGCTATTTCCCCCCATACTAGTAGTACATTACACATGTTCTAAAAACTTACAAGTACCTCTTAGCCCCCCCCCACTCCCCCCTTTTAATAAGGCTTTTCAAAGCCACTTAAACAGCTTTAATAGGTCTGAATCTGTGTATTAATTATCCCTATTTTAAATCATGTACACTAAAGATTTGAGAGGTGCATGCTAAAAATTCAAGTTTAATCTAGCCATTCAAATAATTGCAATTAATGTTTCAGAAATTGCTATTTAAATAGTTATAATTACACCCAGGTGCATTCAAGTGCCCTTATTCTTCCTATGGGGCAAGGAAAGATCACTGGGTGAATTTCTTCCCTGTCAGCATTTATTTATAGTTTTTTGGTAGTGTCCTGCCTTGCCTTGGTAGTCTGTATTATTAAAAGCCCTTGCTCAATCATGCAAATAAGACACAACTAGAATTAAACATTTTGGTTTAATTAATCAATGATACCTTATGAAGTCTCAGTATACTGAAACACTTGGCAGGATGCAGTCTAAGTCCTTAAGCACCGTTGAAATGAGTGACACAAGTTAGTCATGACAACTTGAGTACCATTAATGTCAATGGTTCTTAATAGTGATTAATTTGGTCTAGCTCAAAGGTAGACAACCTTGGCTCTACAACTCCTATCATCCCCAGCCAAAATCATGTGGCAGGGTGAACCAACCTGGCTAATGACCATCCAATCCAACTCAAGTAAAGCTAGCAAGACAGGAATAGGAAGTTGGGGTTGGGGGAGAGGAGGGGAGAGAGAGAGAGGGAGGCGCAGTTGCAGCCAGTTCTTTGCCTGCCCTCCCTTTCTCTCTCCAGCTCCAGCCTCAGTGGTCACATCTGCTCTTTCATTTGATCATGGTGCATTAATACGATGGTGTGTGATGCCTTTATTTTCAGAGTTTTTCACAACCATTAGGTTCATGGTGCTTGCCTGTATATTTGTTACATGGTGACTGCAATGACATGAGAAGCTGATTAGCTTGGAGCATATGTCTATGGGATGTGGTGCATTCTGTGATTGGTTGATTGATCCAAAATAATGCCTACGTGTTCCTACAGGCAAGTCCTTATTGCCCTTTAAACACAGGCATAATTTTTTTTAAAATCAAAGGTTCCAGGAGAACTTTAATGCACGGAAATGATTATTTTTTGACTGCTCAAAATGAAACCGAATGAACTTTTATCAGTTTCTTATGATAGTGTTTGTTATTTCATGTTGACAACTTATATACACTTTCTTCAGATTAGTGCAGTAAAGTGAAAGATGAATTGCAAGCCTCTCAAGCTGTTCAACATCTTTGTGCTACCAATTTGCAAATGTCAGTACAAAGATTATGAGGTGAATAAGAACGTTTCTTCAATCAGTTTCCTGTTCTGTTGATTTGTGCAAATCTCCACTAAGTTAGAGCTTATATATATAAGCATGCCATACCACAGCAATTAAAAACTCTGTGTGTTTGTGTCTGTGTCTCTGTGCATGCAATTTATCATCCAGCAGCTCTTCCTGGGAAATGGGGTGAAAGGAAGGTCCACCGGCCAGATCCTCTGCTTCCCAACTCTTAACTAAGAAGAGCTACTTCTTGGTTAGGGCTAGGGCTTTGGGTGTGTGGGGAGGAAGGCTGTAAAACCTTACCACCTCCACAGACAGTAGCCCTGCCCGTGCTGGGCGCCCACACGGACCCCAGCTCTCCCCAGCAGTGGTGGAGGTTTGGGGCCGGGACGTGTACCCCCCCGGTCCGAAATCCCATAATGCACCTTATGAGTGAGTTCATTATGGGGATCCTCCAAACACCAGCCAGGAGCCCCACAATCTCTCAGCCCCAGCTGCAAGCAGCTGAGGCTGGCAGACAAGAGAGTGAGTAACCTAATTAACCTTAACCTAATTTTGGAGATGTGCTCCAGAGACGGGTTTACCACTGTACTGCTGGTGGGAGCAGCACAGCTCCTGATGGTTCACATGTTCATCAAAGATCCGGCTAAGGTAGTCAAGCCCAATCTTTGCTGCACATATGAACAGCATCTTTGTGTTGCTTTTAAAAGGACAATGTGAGGTCATTCACACCATCAAAAACTCCATTCTATCCAGGTTTTGGAGCTGTGTGTGCTCCCAGTTTTTAGTTGTGCAGAAGCAAGGTAAGAGGAAAACTTGAGTAGAAGTGATTGTGCAGAAGCAAGGTCGGAGGAAAAGCTACCCAAGTTTTCCTCCTACCTTTGATTGTTTCCACACAATCAAAAATTGGGAGCACACACAGATCCTAAACCTGGGTAGAACACAGTTTTTGATCGTGTGAATGACCTTTGTGTGTCCACTTCTCATGCCAGTGTTGGGTTAATGCCCCATACCACAAAACTTTATATGTAGCATTGAACTATGCATATGACTGGAGTTGGGGGAGGGGTGGAATGTAGAAACTGTTAATAAGAGAACTGTGTGCTCAAAAAAAGTGCAGTACCCCCAAAAGACTATTAGTCCTCACTATTATGTTCTCCAATGATACTACTTCTTCTTCTTCTTTTAATAGGCATCCAATCACCTTATAGTTCACATGCACTTCTTAGGGCCAAACTAGATGTGACATAGGAAGTCTGTGACTGGATCCTCCAAAATCTTATGAAGAACATTCTGCACACCTAAGCTATGATTGCTCCCAATAGGGCAGGGTGTGTGTGAATTAAATCAGGAAATGGTGTGGCCCAGCACTCTGTCCCTGATCTATTTCAAGCCCCACTGCAGCTGTTTTAACCTTTCTAAAGCAAAACCAAAACTATGGATTGTTGTTCATGGATCTTTCCGTGTCATGTGTTGTTTTGCCTTAAGAATGCCCCTAAGTCTGGAAGTAACATTCTAGAAAGAAATTGAACATAATTTTTAATTTGGTTAGACAGTATGGAATACAAAAAATAATTTAGATATTGACACCAAGATGTGCTGCAACTTTTGATGTTAGATTCTCATGTCTGATTTTTCTTTTACCACATGTAGAATTCTTTCATCATGGAAGTGGATGCAGGTGGCCCTCATTATTCACAGGGTTCCGTTCTCACCTATAGGTGTGAATACGGAAACGGTGAATAACAAAATCTTACCTAAGGGTTAGAATCTAGGGGTTAACTTCGTACACACAAAAGGGGCTAAAAAGTGGGGAGAATGCTGAAATAAGAGAAATAATATACTGTACCTTGGTCTCCAGCTCCCCAGCAATGCCCCCCCAATTCCTCCTGATTTTTCACAAAAAATCACTTTATTTTATTTTATTTTATTTTATTTAAAATTGATTGATTGATTGATTGAATTTATATCCCGCCCAAACGTGTCTCTGGGAGGCTAACAATTAAAACACATATAAAAATTAAAACAATGCAACATATAACACATATATTATATAACATAACATATAACAACATATATGTTAAAACAATACAATAATTTAAAAACCATAAAATTAACAAACAGTATTTTTAATTAAAAGCCTGAGAAGGCTAGGGTAAAAAAAAAGGTTTTCAAATGTTTTTTAAAAATAGCCAGAGATGAGGACGATTGTAACTCAGCAGGGAGCGCATTCCACAATCTCAGGGCAGCAGCTGAGAAGGCCCATCTCTATGTGACCACCAAACGAGTTGGTGGTAACTGGAGACGGACCTCCTCAGATGACCTCAATGGGCGGTGGGATTCGTAGCGAAGAAGACGCTCTCTTAAATTCCCAGGACCTAAGCCGTTTAGGGCTTTATAAGTTGTAACTAGCACTTTGTATTTTGCCCGGAAACCTATTGTCAGCCAGTATAACTCCATCAGCAAAGGAGTAACATGGTCTCTCCAAGATGACCCAGAGACCAACCTGGCTGCTGCATTCGGAACTAACTGAAGTTTCCGAACTACATACAAAGGCAGCCCCACATAGAGCTCATTACAGAAGTCAAGTCTGGAAGTTACCAACATATGTACCACTGTTTTGAAGTCATTGATCTCGAGAAACTGACACAGCTGGCGTATCAGCTGAAGCTGATAGAAAGCACCCCTGGCCACCGCCTCAACCTGAGAAACCGAGGAGAGGTGTGGATCCAGGAGTACTCCCAGACTGCGGACCTGTTCCTTTTGGGGAAGTGTGACCCCATCCAGAACAGGGAGATCAAAATCATCTCTGGAGTTCTGACCCCGCACAATAAGTACCTCCGTCTTATCTGGATTCAGCTTCAGTTTATTCTCCCTCATCCAACCCATTACTGCTTCCAGGTAGGCATTTAGGGAGGATATGCCATCACCTGAAGAAGCTGACATGGAGAAGTAGATCTGGGTGTCATCAGCATACTGGTAACACCCAGCTCGAAATCCCCTGATGATCTCTCCCAGTGGTTTCATGTAGAAGTTAAAAAGCATTGGAGAGAGTACGGAGCCTTGAGGGACACCATACTTAAGCTCAGATTTTGAAGAGCAACAATCTCCAATTGACACCATCTGGAATCTGTCCGAGAGGTAGGAGTGGAACCACTGTAAAACAGTGCCTCCCACCGCCAATACCCTCAGACGTTCCAGAAGGATACTATGGTCGATAGTATCGAAAGCTGCCGAGAGGTCCAAGAGGACGAACAGAGTCACACTTCCTCTGTCAATTTGCCAATTGGAGATCATCCATCAGGCCGACCAAGGCAGTCTCCACCCCATAGCCCACCCGAAAGCCAGTTTGAAATTGGTCTAGATAATCAGTTTCCTCTAAGACTGTCTGGAGCTGAGAGGCCACCACCCTCTCAATTACCTTGCCCAGCCATGAGAAGTTAGATACAGGCCTATAATTGCTCAACTCTGAGGGATCTAATGCAGGCTTCTTTAGAAGAGGTCTAGTGATTGCCTCCTTAAGACAAGGAGGCATCCTGCCCTCCCTCAGAGAAGCATTTATGATTTCTACCAGGCTGTCTACAACAGCCTCCCTGCTAGATAGAATAAGCCATGTTGGACAAGGGTCAAGAGAACAAGTGGTAGGCCTCACCGATCCAAGCAGCTTGTCCACATCTTCAGGAGTCACAAACTGAAATTGATCTAGTCGAATTGCATAAGAGGGATTGTTGGACACCTCTAGTTCAGACATCCAATTAATTGTGGAGTCTCCATCTGGATCGGCCTGAATCCGAGAGATTTTGTCTGCGAAAAATTCATTAAACACATCACAGCGGGTGACTGATGTTTCCAAATTCTGGTTCGGGGGGGGGGAGATACTAGCCCCCTCACAACCCTGAACAACTCAGCTGGACGTGAACTCACAGAAGCCATACGGGCAGAAAAGAATTGCTTCTTTGCCGCACGTATCGCCTGAGCATAGATCTTTAAGTGTGCTCTATGTTGTAATCTGTCGGATTTGAGTCAAGTCTTTCTCCACTTGAGCTCCAGTTGCCTGCTTTGCTGCTTCAGCCCCCATAGATCTTCCGTATACCAAGGGGCCAATTTTGAAGCGGGTCGGAGGGGACGTTTAGGAGCAATCGTGTCTACTGTCCTGGTGAGCAAGTTGTTCCAATTCTCAACCAGGGCATCAACAGGATCACCGGCAAAACCAACATTAAATCCTTCCAAGGGTTTTTGGAATCCTGCTGGATCCAATAACCTCTTCGGGCGGACCATTCTAATAGGCCCCTCGCCCCTGCGGAGGTGGGAAGTGGTTGTAATCCCAACCTTAACCAGATGGTAGACCGTCCATGACAATGGGTAAATCACATGAGTCCCCACTCACGGGACACCACCCTGATCAGAATAAAATACCAAATCAAGTGTGTGACCTGCAGTGTGCGTTGGTCCAGAGACCACTTGGGAAATGCCCATAGTTGTCGTGGCCGCTATGAACTCCTGAGCTGCCCCGGACAGATTGGTCCTGAAACGAACATTGAAGTCCCCCAGCACCAAAAGTCTGTGAGACTCCAATGCAAGTCCCGCAGCCGAGTCTGTGAGCTCAGTAAGGGACTCAGTTGGGCAGCGGGGTGATCGCTACACCAACAAAAGTCCCAATCTATCCCTGGTCCCTAAAGTCAAGTACACACACTCAATATGGTCCGATACCCTAACAGGGACCCTGGTAAGGGAAATATCATCCTTATAGACCACAGCCACTCCACCTCCCTGCCCACGTCCCCTCACCTGCTCCTCTACAGAATATCTTGGAGGGAGAAGCTGGGACCAAACTGGACCACTAGCTTCCCCCAACCAAGTCTCAGTAAAACATACTAGGTCGGCCCCTTCATCCATAATCAAATCTTGGATGAGCTCTGGCTTATTTTGGACTGACCTGGCATTGCAGAGAAGCAAGGTGAAGCTATGTGGGTTGTTGGCAGTGCTCCTTGAGGTCAAAGAGCTGGCAGGACAGCCGTAAGGGGAGACAGCTATTAAATTTCTGACCACCCTTCCCCTGGATCAGCCTGCTGACCTGCCAACATTACTTCTTCTATTCCCCACTACCACAGGAATAGCTGCCCCACATTCAATGAAGTTGCCCCATCTCCTCATCTCCAGGCAGATTCGAACACATTACTCAATCTCAGTGACAAAGCTGGCACACTTACTGCTGCAACTCCTCAAACAGTCAAACTGAAGAAAGTGCAGCCCAACCCTCAACCCTACACCAAAGGGCAGCCCCTTTGGCAGTCGGCTTCGGTGGCACCTACAGGCTGGCCACGCCGTCGGCTGCACCGCCTGCCACAGCCCTTCCCTTAAATAGTCCTCTGTGTCCTTCCTCTCACAAAGGACCCTGGGTAGGGCAGATGTGAACACTCAGTGCCTGAAGGTGTTGAAGCATTGGCACTTGGGGAAGGGAGGATCCCAATTAGGCAGCAGTTCTGTGCTGGGCTCAGTTGGTCTGTCCAGCAAACGAAGGGTGGGGAAGAGTAGCTCCAATGCTCCCAGCTGTCTGGCAAAGGAGGCTTGATAATAAAAAGCCACAGGTCACCTTCTCTGGTCTCCCTCCAGTCTCTTTTAAATAAAGAGCCACATCGTAAGTCATTTCTGCGTCATTTGCAGTCACTCAAAAACGTAAATAGGCAAATTTTAGCCAATTTTTTTCCCATGGATAAAGAAATCAGGTCCCTAAGTCCAGTCTGCAGATGCACAAAACCACAGTTCTTGAAACCACGTGCTCTAGTGAAGTAGAAGTATTGGACCCGTTAATGAGATTTTGAGTGAACATGAACATATGAAGCTACCTTATACTGAGTCAGTCAATTGGTCCATCTAACCAGTGCAATTCCCCCCCCTCCCCCGGGCAGTCATAATGTGCAGTATTATTCATTCATTCATTCATTCATTCATTCATTTTTACATTTATATCCCACTCTTCCTCCAAGGAGCCCAGAGCAGTGTACTACATACTTGAGTTTCTCTTTCACAACAACCCTGTGAAGTAGGTTAGGCTGAGAGAGAAGTGACTGGCCCAGAGTCACCCAGCTGGTTTCATGGCTGAATGGGGATTTGAACTCGGGTCTCCCTGTTCCTAGTCCAGCACTCTAACCACTATACCACGTTGGTGTGGTGCTGTGCAACTACCTGGAGGAAGTTTTAAGTCACTCTACAGCTGCCCCATCATGTTGCTCCATCCAGTTCTTTTTGTAAGGATTTACTGTATTGATAAGGAAAAATGATTGATAGTATTGAGAAGAAATTAGGTTACCTTAGTCTAATTATGCTTTAAAGAGACAGAAGGCCTCTTGACCCTTGTTACCTCTCTGTAATTGCTAGTCACAGTTCATGGCACAGGTATCTCAATACTCGCTGTGAAGAGCTACCATGCATTGGTAGTCTCCTTGGCCTCAGCCTGGAGATATATCACAGCCTCCCTAGCCCTGTTCTAGCCCAGCTTGGATAGCTAGAAGACCGGCTCTGTCTAGCTGTGTTTTTTTAAAAAATAAAAACTTTATTACAACAAAATTTACAGTGCAGAACAAAATTGATTCAAATACAAACAGCAAAACATCATACAACAAACCCTGATTCATCAATCCATCCACACTCTAATAATGTCTGAGGTAAGAAAACAACCACAATTCTTCCAACTGGTGTAAAGAATGAAATCTGACCAGATTACATAAAAAGAGTTATTTGTGGTCTGGTTTGTCTGGGACCAAATAATATGTGCTAACTTTTCTGAAACAGCGATATGCCATAAGTTCTTGTACCAGATATCCATCGACATGTTTTGAATCTTTCCAGTGCTTGGCTATGGTAACCTGTCAGTGGTTACCATAAACACTACTTTTTTTTTTTTTTAAAAAAAGACACATCTGTATTTATCCCAGAAAATATATTTACTAATGCCAGCTAAGGGCATAGTCTTATTTTCTGATTTGTGATCTTACTCATCTCTGTGAATACTTCGGTTCCAAAGTGTGAGACCCTGGGGCAAATCCACCAAAGAAGAAAATAAGTACCCTTCATCCCACAACTACCCCATCAAAGCGGAGAGCAGTCTCTGAATGTGTGATAATTTTACTGGGGTCAGGTTGATGGAAAACTTTAAGAAAGTTTTCCTTAATTTGAACTGAGAAGGAAGTAACTGGCTTGCATTTCCGTATGTTCAACCACATAAAGTTCAACCACATAAAGTAATTGGTAAGACTTGAAACATAAACAATACTTTGGGTACGGCTCTGTCTAGCTGTTGTTCTGCTGCTTTGCTTCTTTCATTCCTCTTTTGAGTGACTGACAACTCCACCTGTGGGCACTAATTTCATCTGCCCTAGCTTGGAGCCACCTGTGAGAAGGGTGACTGAATTTTTGGGTGATTATAAGGATGGAGGGAGCGCTGGTGGCACAGCCTTTGGTGCCGGGCCTTCAGTGTGTGACTGAGGTCTGTGGGGAGGTTATGTTAAGGTGGGGTTGGAGGTCTGGGCTAAAGTCTGTTAATCCTCCTTTTAATGGGCTTTGCCAGGCCTTTGCTACCATGTGTTTGGGCTCTCTTGAGAAGGGTGATGCAGGATGTGTGTCCCGCAGCTTCAGGACAGCTTTTACTATTGTGGTGGGGAATAGAAGAATTGGTGTTGGCAGAGCACCTGGCCATTACAGGGGAAGGGAAACTAATAATGTAGTAATTGTTTCCACTTTTGGCTGCCCTGTCAGCTCTCAGGCCTTGGGGATCAGTTCAAACTGCACAGAACCTGGGTGTTGTCCTCTGCAATGCCAGGTCAGTTCAGAATAAGACCGAAATCATCCATGACTTCATCATGGATGAGGCAGCCAACCTAGCTTGTATAACTGAGACCTGTATGGGGGAGGCTAGTGGCCCAGTTTGGGCCCAGCTTCTCCCACCAGGCTATTGTGGAGCAGGCTATGGGAAGTGAGCGAGTTATGTGTGGAGTGACTGTGATCCATAAGAATACCATCTCCCTTACCAGGGCCCCTGTAAGACAGTTGACTTACATTTAGTGTGTATTTTTGCAGCTGGGATCTAGGGATAAACTAGAGATTCTGTTGGTGTACCGTCCACCCTGCTGCCCAACTGACTCCCTTACTGAGCTAATAGAGTTTGTGTTGGAGTCACCCAGACTTGTAGTGCTGGGGCACTTCCATATCCACTTTGAGGCTGACTTGTCTGGTGCGGCTCAGGAGTTCATAGCAGCCATGACAACTATGACCCCATCTCAGTTAGTTTCAGGACCAACTCATGTTGCCAATCACACACTTGATTTGGTCTTTGGTTCAGATCAGTGCGGTGTTCCATTGGTGGTTTTTTGTGGCTCTTGTGGTTTCCCCATTGTCATGGATGGACCCCACTAGGTTAAGTTTGGTTGGTTTCATGGCCACAACCCAGCCCTGTAGGAGTGGTGGACCTATTAAGATGGTCCGCCTGCCTAGGAAGGCTGCTGGATCCAGTAGGATTCCAAAAAAGCCTTGGAGGATTCCAGTGTTTGTGCTGTCAGTAATTCTGTTGAAGCCCTGGTGGGAACCTGGAATAGGAAAGGAAACTCACCAGGGCAGTAGACACGATTTCATCTACTAAGTGTCCCTTCTGACCTGCTTTAAAAGTGGCCCAATTTAAAAGGAGTTGCAGGGACTGAGGCAGCAAGGCAGGTGTCTGGAACGTAAGAGGAGAACAACTTGGCTCAAATTTGACAGGACACAGTATAGAGCCATTTTAAGGTCTATGTGGAAGTGGTGTGTGCGGCAAAAAACCCGATTTTGGTCTGTGAGCATTGCTTCTGCAGGTTCACGTTCAGCAGAGTTGTCCCAGGTGGTGAGGAGTTTGATTCAGGCTCCTTCCATTTTGAACCAGTCCCCGGAGACTATGTACTGCTGTGGTGCTTTTAATGGTTCTTTGCGTATGAAATCTCTTGTACTTGGACTTCATTGTTTTTGCAGAGTCTATTAAGGTGGTGTCCAGCAATCCCTCTTGCAGTATTAGATTGGATCAGTTTCAATCTGGGATGCCTGAGGATGTGGACAAGCTGCCTGGGGCAGTGCGGCCTACCACTTCTCTGGATCCTTTCCTGACTTGGCTACTTCTAGCTAGCCGGAAAATTGTTGGCGTTGGTTTCGTTAGTATCATTAACTCATCGCTGAGGGAGAGTAGGATATCTCTTTTTTGAAAGAGGAAATTATTATACCACTTCTTAAGAGCCTTTCCCTAGATCCTTCAGTGATGGATAGGCCAGTCTCCAATCTCCCATGGTTGGGCAAGGTGATTGAGAGAGTGGTGGCTAACCAGCTCCAGGCATTTTTGGAAGAAACTGATTATCTAGACCCATTTCAAACTGGCTTTAGAACAGTCTATGGAGTTGGGCTGGCCTTGGCCAGCCTGATGGATGACCTTTACCATGGAATCGACAGAGGGAGTGTGGCTGTTGGTTCTTCTGGATCTCTCAGCAGCGTTCGATACCATTGGCCATGGTATCTCTCTGGATTGCCTGGAGGAGTTGGGGATAGGAGGCACTGCTTTGCAGTGGTTCCATTTCTATCTTTCAGGCAGATTCCCGATCATGGAGCTTGGTGACGGTTGCTCTTCGAAATGGTAGCTATTATATGTAGACCCTCAGGGCTCAATTCTGTCACCAATGCTTTTTAACATCTACATGAAACTGCTGGGTGAGGTCATCAGGAGATTTGGTACAGGCTTTTATCTGTATACTGATGACACTGAAAATCTATTCCTCCTCCTGCTTCTGCTCCTCCTCATGAAATGGCATTCACTCCCTAAATGCCCGCCTATGGGCAGTAATGGGCTGGATGAGGGACAACAAAATTAAAACTGAATCCAGGTAAGACGGAGGTGCTCATTGTAGAAGATTGGAATTTGAGGAATGAGTTAGATCTCCCTGTCCTGGATGGGCTTACACTCTCCCAGAAGGAACAGTTATGCATCTTGGGAATGAGGTTTGATCCAGGCCTCACCCTGGTATCCCAGGTGGAGGCTATAGCCAGGAGTGCTTTCCATCCACTTTGGCTGATTTGACAACTGCAAACATTCCTTGAAGAAAACGATCTTAAAACAGTGGTACTTCAGATGGTAACTTCCAGGCTTGACTATTGCAATGCGCTCTGTGTGGGGCTGCCTTTGTAAGTAGTTTGGAAATCTCTGTTAGTTCAAAATGTGGCAGCCAGACTAGTCTCTGGGATAACCCAGAGAGACTTTATTATGCCTGTTCTCAAACAGTTGCATTGGTTGCCAATATGTTTCCTGGCAAAATACAAGGTGCTGGTCATTACCTTTAAAACCCTAAATGGTTTAGGTCAAGGTTACCTTAGAGAGTAGGGATGTGCCTGGAACTGCTCCTCCACGTTTCGAAGGCAGTGGGGGTGTTCCCTTAAGGGTGGGGGAGGGTGCACTTACCCCTCCCACCACATTTCCTCTGCTGGCGCACTAGTGTATCAAAGCCCTTTGAGGCGGCAGCGTACCTCCCTGCCACCCCGTTGCCATCCTCGGCCGGAAGTACTAGGGGTGTGTCTGAACCGGTCTGGAGGCCATTCTAAAGGCCTCTGAACTGTCCGGACCGGTTTGGACCTGGCCGGTTCGGGTCCGGGGGGGGTCTTCCTTAAGGGCGGGGAGGGCTTACTTACCCCTCCCACCTCTTTGCCCCCTCCAGCGCCCGTATTTTACTGTGTAATTGGGGCGCTGGAAACCAGCCGCCCCCCCCCCGCGAGCGGATTAGGGCCAAAAGTAAACAACTGCCGCCGTCGCCCACTCTCCCTCCCTCCCAGCCGCCCGCCCGAGTCCTCACCACATGTTTCTCCAAAAAAGAGAGGAGCTTGCGAACAGAGCTCCTCTCTTGGCAAAGTCTCGGCTCCAACTGGGGCCTCCGGCGATCGGAGGCCCGGTCTTCCTGGCCTCTTCCCCTGCCGGTGGGTAGACCGGGCCTCCGGCGGAACTCCCAGTTGTCCTTTGCGGCGCGCGCGCACCCAAGGCCCCAGTTGGAGCCGAGACTTTGCCGAGAGAGGAGCTCTGTTCGCGAACTCCTCTCTTTTTTGGAAAAACATGTGGTGAGGACTCGGGCGGGCGGCTGGGAGGGAGGGAGAGCAGGCGACGGCAGCAGTAGTTTACTTTTGGCCCTAATCCGCTCGCCGGGGGGGGCGGCGGGGGCGGCTGTTTTCCAGCGCCCCAATTACACAGTAAAATATGGGTGCTGGAGGGAGCAAAGAGGTGGGAGGGGTAAGTAAGCCCTCCCCGCCCTAAAAGAAAGGCCCCCCTTCGGTGCCGGTCTGGACTGCTCCGGACCAGGCACATCCCTAGGAAGTACTGGGTGTGCATGTCCCCCCCCGGTCTGTCATGCACACGGACGCACACGACGGGCGCACGCATGCATGGTACTTCCTGCACCCTCCCCCACACTTAAGGGAGCACCCCTGTTGCCTCCGAAATTCAAAACAGCCCCGGTGGCTGAAATGTTTCAGAGGCTTTCATAATGGCCTCCAAAACATTTCGGGCACATCCTTATTAGAAAGCGCCTTCTGTATGATCCCCTTTTCACACTGAGGTCATTCAGAGAGGTCTGTCTCCAGTTACCACTGGCACGTCTGGTGGCGACATGGCACTGGGCCTTATGTGTAGCTGTTCCTGTCCTATGGAATACACTCCCACCAAATATCCATAGTTTGGGCTCATTGTTGGCTTTCAAGAGAACCTTAGACTTACTTGTTTGGCCTGGCCTTCCAAGGTTTTAAAATTACTTTTAAGTATTCTTAATTGGTTTTAAATGTCTCTGAACTGTTTTAAATTTGTTTGTATCTTGTTTTAACCTGTTTGTTTTAAATGCTTTTTGTTGTAGTATTTTACCTGTTGTGCACCGCCCAGAGCATTTGGATGGGGCGGTCTAGAAATGTAATAGATAGATAAACAAACAAAATAATTCACTGTGGTTAAAATGCTCTGAAATCTGTTAGAGAAAGATACTGATTCTTATTATTCCTGTCGTTCTGCAGTATTATGTGAATTCCTCTTTTATATACTTATATGCTCTGCAGTTGTTTTCTGTTCCAAATGCAGTTGCATGTTGTCAAAAATTCAGTAACTTTAAAATGCATATTGTAAAGATGTCATTGAATATGTTAGAAGGCTTGCTAAGATCTCCTGGTAATGTCATTCATCTGATCCCCCTAGTTATCTCTGATATTCATTTTTATTGACTTTATTAAATGAGTTTTGTCTTCCTTGATACTTGAAAAAGGGGAACAGCATCTTCAGGCTTCCATGAAGTATATTGAGTTGAATGTAGTTGCCCCTGAGTTTTGTGATATGGATTGTTGAGTTTTGTTTTCTATTAGGAAATGTATTTAGTTCAAAAAATATTGATCATTTCCCCTGCTTCTTGTTCAGTTAATGCAATGACTTATAGGTTTTTCAATAAGCCTCAGTCAGAATGATTGAAAATCCTACCCTAAAACCTATTTTTAGGCTAGTTGACAGCAATTTAGACAAATCCTCCTACTTGTGGAGTGCATACTTAAATAAAATGGTACTTGTTACCAGAAGGACCTAGTACTTTCCCTCCCATACAGGTTTTCTGTAAGTTTTGGAAGTATCAGCAGAAACACTAAACATTTTCTTAAGGATAAGACTAATGGATACACATGCCTCCTGAACTTTTGTCTTTTGTAAAATTTCTTTTTCTAGCTTTGTATTATTTTCTTTGTAGTCTAGTCATTTTAGGTCAATTTTTGGAAAAAAATCCCAAAGTTTTGAAATTTATTACAGATGTTGAGGACACTGTTAGAAGCAACATTCTATCAATCATGTTTATTTACGGTCATAGACCAAAATTTACATACATAATAATACACATAATACAGTAGCAATATATACATAATACAATCAGGAACATGGACTCATCCTAATCAGCAGTTTCCCGTTTGCATGATCTGGTTTACCATCTGTTGTCTTAGTTACCTTCTTAGCTGCCTCACAGAACTTAGCAACTTTAAATGTTACTTCCTCCTCCTGATCTGAGAGCAAATAGTTGACGTAAAATGCATCTGTATGACCTGGGAAATCAGTCAGTAATGAGGAAATATAACAAGTTCGTAAGTCCCTATAGAAGAGACAGCGGAGTAAAATGTGAAAGATAGACTCCTGTTCTCCAGAGCCACAAGGGCATAGTCTCTGTTCTTTTGGGATCCCTCTAAATTTACCTCTAGTTCAGCTGAAGGTAGCACATTAAATTTGGCCAGTGTAAACATCCTGCGATACTTAGTAATGGTAATCTTACCCAGATAATTCGCAGGTTTAGTGTTATACATGTGTAGACCTAGGAAAACTTCTTTAGAGATTAAAGATCGATCAGTCTGCATTCTAAAAATCCTGATCACTATGACTTGAGTTTTATCTGCCATCTTGGAAAAATGGCTGCCAAAAATAATTTTTCGCACGTATCTCATAAATTATTGCTCCAAGAAGAAAATGTTAAATATGAAAATTGTAGAGCATCACATTCTCTATTAAAAAGTGGTGTTCAGTGTAGATTTCAACCAAAGGTTTTGCTGTAAAGTGAAGGTTTCCGTGGAACACTGCTTCATGGCTACTGTACCATCCCTGTTTTTGGTATGTATGTAGCTCATTCATAAACTTTTCATGCAAAACCAACATGAAATATAATTAAGGAGCAAGAAATTTACTGTCAGCCACAAGAGAGGGGTTCTTCCTTTTTTGCTACGTGATTCAAGGAATGCATGGAGGATAGAGTGCATGCAGTTCGTGAAGCATGCCTTCTACACACTTCCTGTATTTCCACAGCACCCAAGAGGTAGAGTACTGGCGCATTATTTTAAACTTGGTATCCCTATTAGGCCTAATCCACAAGCAGCAATTTAGAAAAATCTTATTTCCTTCACAACTTGGTTTATTCTGGAAATATTCAATTCATAATTTTGCTCAGGGACATCACCTTCATTTAAATCAGAATGCTGAAAAATCAGAATGATGAAAGCCAATGGCCATGTTGGACTTTCTTTCTTTATTTTCAGTTTCAAGTGACTAAAGATGGCTCATGTACTTTCCTTGCTATTTGTTGACCTTCCACCAAGCAGTTATGATGATGTGTATTGTGTTGCATTTAGAAGCTCAAAGAAATGCAGAGTTAAACTTGAAAACCTGCTTCATGACTTTTGTATATGAAAGCTCAAGACATTATTTCCAAATGCAGTGAAGATTCATCCTTATCAAAAGTTGTGATTAGACTTGATAATTTTGATCTTCTTATGTCATTCAGTTGATGCTCAGGTGGTTGCACCATGGGATGAAGTCGATTGAAGGAGATCTTGACAACTATTTACACACCAATGAGCATAGACAAAATGTTGACAGGCCATGCTTTTGCAAGGAACATAAGAGGTCACTTTCTGGTTCACACAACACTTGTGATGTTATACACATATCAGGTGGTCTATAACTACAATTGATAAATAAATAAATAAATTTGCAATTATTATGTTAGAGGATGAACATCCAAACTTTGAAGATTGTGAGAAATATAACTTAATTATATTTAAGTTTGGTTTTGTTACAAAAGTTTATATGAGTGAGCTACAGACAAAAAACAGGGATGGTGCATTCGCCACGAAGTAGCACCCCATGGAAACCTTCACTTTACAGCCTATAATTTTCGTTTATAACATTTTCCCATTGGAGCAACAATTTGTGAGATATAAGCAAAAAAATAATTTTTGGTGGCTATTTTTCCAAGATGGTGACTAAATCGCAACTTATAACAATCAAGACTCTGAGTACAGGTATGTTACTTACAACAGTGTTCTGAACATCTGTACTGATTTTCAAATCAGTTGGATTTCCCCCCGTTATTTGCTATAAATTGACCTAAAATTATTGGACTATTGGGAAAATGTATGTTCTGCACTTCTAAACCTAGAAGCATAGTCCATCTACTGAGAAGCCATTTGGTGGCTAGAGAGATAGCTTAATGCTGGCATGTTTCTGTCATCTGTACTGTGGCCCAGGTCATTATGAAAGATAGTCTGAGATCTGCTTCAAGTTGACAGCTTTTTAGTGAACAAGAAGGTTGATAATGAGTGCTGTGTGTTCTCTACTTTCTTTGGTTTTCAAGCTCCTCTTTTCGATACAGTGCTATCACAAAAGTTCAGAACAGACTGCAAATGCTAAGCATCATTGTGTATATCAATTTGCAGAGGGTTTTTATTTTTTGCAGTTATCATGGCCTGTTTGAGCAGTTTGTACTCAACTGGGCCGCCCATACATTTGAGGTGCACCCATTATATCCTCTATAATAAAGAGCTTAAGTCTGATTCCGTGTCCCTGCCCGTGTCTTTCTCGGCCGTTCTGGGCATACGGCCGCAGGGACAGGGGCGGCCATGTTGGGGCCGGGAGGAGGAGAAGCGGCCGCCACCAACGCCGGGAGGAGAGTGCGGGCGAGGCGGCGGCGGAGGAAGGGGTAATGGAAGGAGACCCACAGAAGGGGAGGCGGGGGGAGGAGAGCCGAAGATGCCCCCCACCTCTGTCTCAGCGGGCTCAGGGCCTCCCCGGGTGTGCTCAGGCAGGCAAGGGGTGCTCGGGACCCACAGCAGCGGGCCTGCTGCTCTGTGTGCACCTCGGAGACGGAGGTGGGCACACGGGAGCCCCGCTCTGCCTCTCCAGCAGCCCTTCAGACGCCCTCCTCCGCTGCTGATGGGGAGAAGGAGGGAAGCCCCCCCCCAACCTGGCGCGCTCCTCCGACCAAGGAGCCAGGTGGCGGCGGAAGGTAGGGAAGGGTTAAGCCGGGAGGGAGCGCGCTGGAGGGCAGCAGCAGCAGCAGCAGGCGTGCTTCAGAGGAGAGCCGTGTTCGTGCGAAGGAGGCAAGCCATTTCCCGCTGCACCGCAGCAGCTGCTGCAGCAGCAGCCGCCGCAGCAGCCGCCGCAGCGCTCGGAAACCTTTGAGACCAAAATGGCTCGCAGAAGTTAGAAGTAATAAGGTGTGCGCGGCGGAGGCGGCCTCTTTCTCCGGCGCTGCAGGGCTGGCAGGAGGTTGCGAGACACGCTCCCCAGCAACAAGGCGGCGGCGGCAGCTGGGGTGTGCGCGCCCGCCCTGCTGCTGCTTTCTGGGGGGATGAAGAGCCATTCCCATCTGCCCCATGTTGTGTAAGAAGGCTGGGGATCCTGGAGTGGGGGTCTCAGCCTGGCAGGGGGGTGGGGAAGGGCAGGAAGGAGTGGGGGAGGGGCAAGAGGGAGTGGGGCAGGGGGGAAGGGCAAGAGGGAGTGGGGCGGGGGAGGGGCAAGAGGGAGTGGGGCAAGGGGAGGGGCAAGAGGGAGTGGGGCAGGGCAGGAGGGAGTGGGGCAGGGGGGAGTGGAAGGGCAAGAGGGAGTGGGGCAGGGGGGAGGGGGAAGGTCTACTAGCGCCCGTTAATTTAACGGGCTTAAAATTACTAGTAAATAAAATATATATTCTGCAAGCCATCTGCTTTCTTCAGGAAAAAAAAAAAGCATTAACATTGTAAAGTATTGGCTGACATCCAGACTAATGGTGTACTGGTCCACTCAAGAAAATCATGTAGCAGGGTGGATTCTCAGAGTTGCTCATCTTTTGTGGTCTTCGTCTGCTTCTGTAAGTATTGTGCAACAAGGATAATGGATAACTTTGCATCATTGCCTGAAACATATATGGGCTGATGAAAAGGTTCCACAGCAGGAGGCATTCCACAAGTCACAAAAGCACACCCTATTGCACTGGTGCAACACCGTCCTGACTTAGTGAAATGAGCTAGTGCAACTTCCTTGCACTAGCGCAGTGTTAGTCTGGATGTCAGCCATTGACATTAATGCAATTATTCCAAAATAAAGGGCTTATAGAGTTCAGCCTCTATTGTACAAAGAATATGTCTGCTCTCTTCCAGTGAGCTTGATAGAATTCTGTAGTAATGTTATCCACCAGAGAGTCCTTAGATGTCAAAGTGTATTAACTTTTTTGAAGCCAAACAACCTAATGATGGTAATGAATGCTCAAACTAGCATTGCTTTTGTATTAGTGCATTTAATTGGTGTTCTGCATAGGTGGGCATTGCCATATGGCATCATTGAGTTTTTCTGCCCCTCTTCCTCTCCAATTGTCACTTGGCAGAATTCTGCTCTCCACTACACCATTATTTTAACATAAATCTTGCTTGAAATTTCCATTTAGCACCCTGTTCTTTCCCATGTCCCCAACATGGAGGTTACAAATATTCTTGCCTGTTACACATGTGCATGCATACACACACACACACACACACACACACACACACACACACACACACACTCATCCAGAGTAGCATGTATTCCAGATGGGGCAGTGGAAGGCATGGGCCTACTTTTCAAAATAATGGACAGGCACACTGCCATGCATCCTGTGTAATTTGGATGGCATTCATCCTGTGCAATGTGGTCCCAGGAAACTTCTTGTTGTGAAGGAGGAAAGGGTTAAATGACCCTGTGGATCATTTCTTCCTGGGGATTCTTTCCTGCATAGGCTGTACATGTCGAAGTGGATTGTGCTCCATATTTGCATAGAAAGTAGATTAGTCAAATAATCATAGCACTGAGAGTTAATTGTGCCATATTTATTTATTGAGTGGCACACCTTCTGTAAGGGAAGCTATCAATCCATCCAGGATTGCCAGGAGTCCCCAACATTGGGACCTCAGATATTGTTGGACTACAGCTGCCATCATACATTGACCATTGGGGCTGGGGATGGGGATGATGGAAGTTGTGATCCAAAGCAGAGGTGCACTAACACCTGGACCTTGAGGACCCAACCTGGTCCTCCAAGGTCCTGGGGGGGCTTCCAAATGGCCAAGGCCGGGGGCTTCCAGCCACCCTGCACTCCTCCCCACCAAACCTCAGCTCTTTTTTAAAAAAAACACCTCTTTCTGCGGCCAAGGAGTGGCTGCGGGGGGCAGGGAGAAGAGCAGTCCTTTCCGCTTATCCCCCACTCCCCTGGCAGCGGGGGGGGGGCGGGGGGAGACCAGGAGCGATACTCAGCCCGTCCGTTCGGGCCAGCATCTTTAACCAACTATGAGGCGCACCTACACAGTTGATATCATTGCAAGCCCGTGACATCATGGGCTCATGACGATCTCTAAATGGTGCAGGTGTGCCTTACAGTTGGTTAAAGATGCTGGCCCAAACAGACAGGTCAAGTGTCGCTCCTGGTCCCCCCCACTGCCTCCGGGGGAGGTGGGGTAGAAGGACTGCTCCGCCCTCCCCTGCAACCACCCCTAGGCTGCAGTAAAAGTTTTAAAAAACAAACAGCGGAGGTTTGACTGGGTGGTCTCCCCAAAGGAGGTTTTGAGGCCCTCGCAGTTGGGTGGGGGCCCTTGTGGCTCAGTGGTCCGGGTGCCCAAATTACCTTGGTGTGCCCCCGATCCAACAATATCTGGGGACCCAATGTTTGGCACCCCTGGCCTAATTTATGTATTTTGAGTAGTAGATAAAAGACTTGAGAAAACTGGATATATCCTAAGATGTATCTTGTTGGGGTTTTTTTGGTCTGCATCTTGTTTTCTCAGTACCCATGTGCGTGCATGTGAACTTCATTTCATATAGCTGATTAAGTGGATTCTAGTCCATGCAAAGTTTATCTTAGTAAATTAGAGATTTACTTTTGGTTTTGCTTCAAGAGATATAGCTAATATTTATTTATTTATTTATTTAAACATTTTTACACCGCCCAAAACTTACGTATCTGGGTGGTTTACAACAGAATAAAAGCAAAGTAAAACATTCGTTAAGACAAAAATTGGGGTGGGGGGACACAGATATTACCACAGTTTAATTTTTTAAAAATAATATTTTAAAACAGCATTAAAACCATTAAAACAATATTAATTAAAAGCCTGGGGGAAGCAATGTGTTTTAAAAGACTTTTTAAAAAGCTGTCAGAGATGGGAGGCTCTTATTTCACTAGGGAGTGCATTCCAAAGCTTCAGGGCAGCAGCGGAGAAGGCCACCAGACGAGCCAGTGGCAGCTGCAGACAGACCTTTTCAGCAGATCTCAGTGGGCGGTGGGGTTCTTGCAGAAGAAGGCGTTCCCTTAAATACCCAGGGCCCAAACTGTTTAGGGCTTTATAGTTTACTAGTGTTTTTAAGCCCGTTGGATAACGGGCGCTAGTGGAGCTGTGTGCTCCGGACCCCCGCCGCCATTCCCCCTCCCGCCACCCACCGCCGCCCGCGGCTCCGGCCGGGCCCGCCACCCACCGCCGCCGGCGGCTCCGGCCGGGCCCGCCACCCACCGCCACCGGCGGCTCCGGCCGGGCCCGCCACCCACCGCCGCCCGTGGCTCTGGCCGGGCCCGCCGCCGCCCACGGCTCCGGCCGGGCCCACCGCCGCATCCAGTTTCCCCCGCCGCCTCATCCGGCGGCCATGTTGGGCGGCCAGAAGCGGCCGCCCTGAAGAAGCCGGATAAGCAGCGGCGCAGCCAGGCCTCGGCCATGGCTCCGCCGCGCCACGGCCAGTGTCCCCCACCACCGCTTACTCGGCTTCTTCGGGACGGCCGCTTCTGGCCGCCCAAGATGGCCGCTGGGTGCTGGCGGTCGTGTCTCCCTTGCTCTGTTCTGGGCATGCACTCCGCGCATGCCCAGAACAGGCCAGGGAGGCATGGACACACGCTTGGTGTCCGTCCACGGATGGACACCAAGCCTTTTATTAGAGAGGATAACCAGCACCTTGTATTTTGCCCGGAAACATATCGGCAGCCAGTGTAGCTCCTTCATTACAGGAGTTATATGGTCTCTCCAAGATGACCCAGAGACCAGCCTGGCTGCCACATTGTGGACCAGCTGTAGTTTCCGGACTACGTACAAGGGCAGTCCCACATAGAGCGCATTACAGTAATCCAGTCTGGAGGTTACCAGCAGATGTACGACTGTTTTGAGGTCATTCATCTCAAGAAACGGATGCAGCTGGCGTATCAGCCGAAGCTGATAGAAGGCATTTCTGGCCACTGCCTCAACCTGGGACACCAGGGAGATGCTTGGATCCAGAAGCATCCCTAGACTGCGTACCTGTTCCTTCTGGGGAAGTGTGACCCCATCCAGAACAGGCAGGTCAAAATCATCTCTTGAGTTCCAACCCCGGACAATGAGTACTTCCGTCTTAGCCGGATTCAGTCTCAGTTTGTTATCCCTCATCCAGCCCATCACCGACTCCAGGCAGGCATTTAGGGAGGTTATGACCTCTCCCGATGATGCTGACATGGAGAAATAGATTTGGGTATCATCAGCATACTCATCAGCATATGTGAACTTGTGGATGCAATATGGGTAGAAAAGAATCGCTTCTTTGCCGCAAGTATCGCCTAAGCATAGGTTTTCAAATGAGCTCTATGTTGCAATCTGTTGGATTCAAGCCGAGTCTTTCTCCACTTGCGCTCCAGTCGTCTACCTCGCCTCTTCAGCCCCCGTAGTTCTTCTGTATACCAAGGGGCCAATTTTGAAGTGGGTCAGAGAGGACGCTTAGGAGCGATCATGTTTACTGCCCCGGTGAGTCTGCTGCTCCAGTTCTCCACCAGGTCATCAACAGGATTTCCAGCAGAGCCAACACTAAATCCCTCCAAGGCTTCTTGAAATCCTATTGGATCCAATAACCTTCTCGGGCGGACCATCCTTATAGGTCCCTTGCCCCGCAAAGGTGGGATGTGACTGTGAGTCCAACCTTAACCAGATGGTGGTTCATCCATGACAATGGGGAAATCACAGGATTCCCCACCCACGGAACACCACCCTGATGAGAGTGAAAGACCAAATCAAGTGTGTGATCTGCAATGTGCGTCGGCCCCGAGACCACTTGAGAAAGGCCCAAAGTCGTCATGGCCGCTATGAACTCCTGAGCCGCCCTGGACAAATTGGTCCCAAAGTGAACATTAAAGTCCCCCACTACCACAAGCCTGGGAGACTCCAACATCAAGTCCAAGACCAAGTCTGTCAGCTTGGTTAGGGACCTTGTTGAGCAGTGGGGCGATCGGTACACCAACAGAAGTCCCAGTCTATCCCTGGTCCCCATACTTAAGTACACACAATCAATATGGTCCGACACTCTAACAGGGATCCTGGTAAGGGAAAGGTTATTCTTATAGACCACAGCCACTCTACCTCCCCACCCACAGTCCCTCAACCGCTCTTCAACAGAGTTGCCTGGAGGAAGAAGCCGGGACCACACTGGGCCCCCAGCCTCCCGCAACCAGGTCTCTGTAATACATACCAGGTCGGCACCTTCATCCAGAATCAAATCATGGATGGTTTCTGGTTTGTTCTTGACCGATCTGGCATTACAGAGGAGCAAGGTGAGGTTCCAAGGATGATCGGCACTGTTCCCCAAGGTCAAAGAGCTGGCAGGACAGCCGGAAGAGGAAACAGCTATTAGATTTCCAAGTCCCCTTCCCCTGTAACGGCTCGCTGACCTGCCAATGTTACTTCTTCTTCTGTTCTTCTGTTTTATGGTCTTTGAATGTAGAAAGATCGATTAGCTTGCTTAAACACTTGTATTTAGTGTAAAGATTTAAAATAGCTGGAAATGGCTAAGATTTCTCTGCAGCATATCTTTTCGCAAAGGTTGTCCAATTTTGCAAAGTAGCAGTTGTCCTTGGGAGCCTAACTGTTTCTTGCTTTCAGCCATTTCAAGCCTTGCTGGCAGTCCTTTTCCCCCCAAGGACTATTGTACTTAAGGTTGTTTTGCTTATAGTGCACATCTGTGATACTGTGTTTGTGAACTCCCCCATGTGGCTAGATGCTCTTTTGGAGAACTGTTTGTCATTGCTGTGACTTTTTGTTTGTAAACCTGAGTCTGCTAAGTGCAAAGAACTATATCCATGCAGTTTTATTGTCCAGATGTATTCTTGCAAGTAACATTCAAAGTTATTGTTCCCCTGACAGGAATACTTCGTTGCCTTGCTCACTCCTGAGTCCTGATAACACATTTTGTAAAGAATGGTATATACCAAACACTAACAAGAAGCTGCTCCTTCTCTTGGTGCAATTCTGGCATTAATTTGGGGGTTTTGCTTCATTGTGAAAATGATTGAGTAGGGGTGTGCACGGAGTGTTTGGACTGCAAACTGGGCTGGTTCGAGCAGTTCAAATGCGAATTGCTTTTAGTTGATTTGTTGACCTGACCGGCCCGGCTGGTGGGTTCTACTGAACTAGTTTGGGGACCTGTGGTTTGGTCTGAATTCAGATTGAATCACTGTACCCAGTCCGTGCACACCCCTATTGTAGAGCTTAAGAATTATTATGGGTTAATGTTCTCACCATATTGAAAAGGCAGGAAGTTATTTCACTTATCTTCATTTTAATTATTGTAATTATTAATATATTTATTTTATATTAATAGTGCAGGTGTCTGGGGCTTAAGGCATTTATCCAACCAGTTTAGCAGCTTGACTGTTGCACCATTAATGCAACTGTAATGGTGCTGTCCATGGGTTGCAAATTAGGTAGAGGAATGTCCCCCCCCCCCATATTGGCTCCATAGGTCTTATAGGTGTGGCTCACATAGTTATAATAGTAGAAAAGGACTTTTTTAAATAGTTAGTGGCATGGGGAAATATTAGCAAAAACTTTCTTTTTACTTGTGCATTAAATTTATTTCTTTTGGTCTAGTCCACACTATCTCATAGACTTGGGAAAAATATTCCTAATACAAGCTCATGACTTCTTGTGGATTAGGTTGACTGACATGCTGACTAATGAAGTTCTTGTGTTTCAAGGGAGGACAACAGGACCTCTTGTACAATGTCTTATTCCCCCCTGCTCTTGGTTGCACAAGAGCCCCAGAATTCCAAGCACTTCCCATGCTTTTGAAGGGCTCTGCAAAATTGGAAACATGTTTCTGATATTGCAGAGCCCTTCCAGTGTGAGGAATGCTTGGAATTTTAATGATCTTTGAACAAGAGTATGCATGCATGCAAGAGGAAAGGGGGAGTTGCATGAAGGCTCCCTTGAAGGACTTTGCTAGGATGCCAACCACAGTTTTCAACCAGACACTTTGCTAGGTACAGGAAATATGTTACATTGAGGAAGTGGAGACTAAGACAGGAAGTAAATTAAAATGTCAGTGAAAAGGAGTAGACTCTCCTAAAATCATTTCCTTCTCCTGCTAAGGATACGTCATTATTCCATTTCTACATACAAATGCTTATGTGACCACATCTTCCATTTCAATTAGAAACCAAAGGTGTATCAAAATCCTACCGTGTGTTCCTTGCTCTCTAACCCTGCCCTCTCTCCACTCCCTCTTCTTCTGTAGATAGGTGCAGGTACATTTTTTATTTATAGTTGTAGATTCCCTTGAAAAATCAAGTGATACAATCATCGTCTCATCTCTTATTATCCACTGTCCTCCTATCATTGCCTTGTGGATACCACCTGCAGCCTGCTACCAAGAAGACCAGGTTCATGTTTCTACTATTGGCTAATGTAGACACTGGAATATTTTGTCATATTTCACCTGTATTCTTGATTATTCTAGTATTTACCGCATGGAGAGTCCTGAACAGCTGCAGTTCAGCTGCTCTCGAATGTTATAAGTGATCAAGTCTGAACAAGGAAATGCTGGCTTATTAGGATCTGAAAAAGAGGCTTAAAAATCCAAACATGTTTTTTAAAAAGTGCTTTTAAACCAGGGTCAGATATCTCAAAAGAAACCAAATGGAATGTTAATATAGCTACAAAAATTCTCCTTTGGGCAAAATAGATGTAGCAGAAATTGAAGCTAACAAGAAATTTAAAAGTTCTAAGTTGCTGCAAAGAGTGACCAACATAAAAAGTTACTTTTTGTTATCCAAATGGTTGCAGATGCTGTTGCCTGTCCAGTGCTATGATGCAGCCTGCATGGTGTGTTTGACTCGAGAGTCTTGCATGTCGAGTAGCAAGACTCAGGTGCATTAGCAATTTGTTTTTAATAGAGATGTGCAGTGGTGCCTGCTTTTTAAGAAGCTCAGATTGAGTCCAGGCACTTAATAGCAAAAGCTACAGGAATTTTCCTGGAGGTAATTTAGAGCTATTATTAGTTGATTAAAGTGATTCTTTACATCAGCTTCAATCATGGATATGTTTTCTGTGTGACGGGACTTAATAATTTTATAATTTTGGTAGATATTGCTATTGAATATTTTCTGCATAAATAGAAGGGGTGACTCCTTCAGGTTTAATTTTAGCAAATACTCTCTATAGCAGTGTTCTTCTTCTTTTTAAACAGTTTAGTATAGAACTACTGAATAAAATCTAGAGTATTACCTTCTGCCACATTAACTAGAATTGCCATGAGTAGCTATTGGCAACGTGCTGAGTAAGCTCATGAAATATAAATAGGCATTCTTCAATATGTGTCTGACACATCAGATCTTCCAGTAATAGAACTCATTTGGACAATATCCATATTGACCATAAACAGAAGAGACTCGATTGTAGAAAATATCTGGCTATTTTAAATTTGAACTTATAGAACAAAACCTAACTGCAATTCCAGTACTAATAGCTCAATATCTCTTTGTACATGCAACAAATATGTTGTGTGGGGTACTATGGCAGTAGTCCATCTTATTTTGCTGTGGAAACTTCTCATGTTTGTCATCTGAAGAACGTAAGAAGTGTGCTTTAAAATGTGTTAGTTATAAATGTGTATCGGCAATGAGTGCCACCCACTTACAGACAAAAATCAAACAAGCAGTACTCTATGGCCTGATTCATACATAATAGGGAACTGGAGGCCCCTTCACCTTTGGTTCCCAACCTTAAACGTATGAACTGGGGAATTTCAGTTTTGTAAAAAATGGTCCCACAGTTCCCCCCCCCCCCCAACTGCATTTTGTCATCTTCTGGTCTCTCTAAGTTCCATTTGCTTGGCCTCTGGTGTGCCTGTGCCAGCATTCAGGGGCACAACGAGGCTGGAGTGGGCCCAGAGACAAAATTTTAAAATGGGCCCCTCGCTGATACACACTCATTTCACATATGACTTGCCTCTGGGGGCCCCCTCGAGGCGGGGTGTGTGTGTGCTGGCAGCCACCTCCCCTTGCCTAATGGTAGTTACGCCTCTGCCAGCATTGCATACAAACGCTGGCACACAATTTCACAAACTAAAACCAGAGGTAAGGGAAGAAACTCCTCCCTTGCTCTGGCTCCTATTGGCTGTGCAGGCTGTCCTTCAGGAAAGAAGGAAGCCCGCACAGCAAGCTCCCCCACTTCTTTGCAGTCTCACTGACTGCAGAGAGAGTACTCTCCTGAATGTACGAACACATACGAGGTGTGTGTGTGTGTGTGTGTGTGTGTGTGTGCGCGCGCGCGCGCAGAACTGTGGGTCCAGTGGACCTGTGTTTCCATGGTACGTATGACCCGGGCCTATGTGTATTGGTTTAGTTGCTTGTGGAGGTGGGAAAATTGAGTAAATGCATAAATAACATGTCAGACACATAATACATGTTTATATAGTGTATTTGAGTGTTTAAAATGACCCTGAAGTGATTGTGTCACTGAAGTGACTCAAAGTGATTGTGTGATCCTGTAAGGTGAGTAGTGTTATCTCCATGTTGCAGAGCAAATGGCTACCTGGTGAAATATGAAACATAGTGAGATGTTGAACATAAGTCTTGAACCAGGGATTTCCACAGCTGTAGATCAGTCTCAGGCATTGTGCTACCACTGCTTTTTTCATGAACACAGAAAACATGCTACTTTCTTTCTATTTAAGAACTTCTGATCCCATTTGAATTAGAAACTTTTGCCCTTTAGGAAGTTTCCAGAAGCAGTGGTTTTGAATGATTTGATATATAGCACCAATCAATTCCTTTATTATAGTCACCAACCAGCACAGTATACAAACAGAAACCCAAATAAACCTACAGAATAAACCTACACGGTTATGATACAGTAGTTAAACACATAGTTAAGCATAGTTAACAGTGATTCTTAATTAACTCCTGGTGCATTTTATTGTCTGTTAAACAGAACTTAGCCACATTCTGGTTAAGTCATTCTGGTCAGTTAAAAGATAATCAAGATAAAAAGAATCTGTACAACCTGGATGGCAGCTAATAAAAGGGGGTACATGTTCATGCTGTGTATCTTGGTAAAATTGACAATAAAGAAGCATATGAGCTGTTGTTTCAATATCAGAGACAAGTGCGTTCTTTGTAGGGGATTTTTTGATATCTCCCTTCCAGGACTGCTGTTTGCAAGGCATTGCATCGTGCCTGTGTCAAAGCTCTGCGATATTTTGGTACGGTTATCTGGTTTAGGTATCTGGCAGGCTTGAAACTCAGAGCTTGGTTGCCCAAATGGACACCAACAGGAATAGAGCCCTGATCAATTTGATGCTTCATATCATATATTATTTGTCTGATTTTGATCCTGGCATTTTCATACCTAAGAGTTATTAGTCAAAAGGGGAGAAGCCATAATGTTGCATAATGGAGCTTTTCCTCCAGCTCTCTTTTCCACCTGCAGTGATAGATATCCTTTAGCAGAAGTGGAGCTAGACCTGCAGGGTGTAAAACCAGCTTCAGCCAGAATTCAAAGATATTAACCCATGCTCTGGCCTCTACTTCAAGCCATCCTGCTTCCAGATGAAGGACAGCACTGGGCACACACCTCACTGTACCACCCACTATCACTCAAAGTCTCTGTATTTAAAGTACTGATCCCTACGCTGATAACCGCTAGTCCAGATGTGCTAGCAAGATTAACTGAGGCTTGCCAGTTACTGTTGTGCCAAAGCAATAATGATAGTTCTAAACCTGTACAACAGAGATATCTTTTCTTTGGAGTGACTTCATCTTGCTCTTTCTGGATGGATCTGCTGTCTCTACTGGGGATAATTGTTGTAAGTGCTTTTCAGTACTTGTAAGAATTTCCTTTTACTTGCCAATGGTGGGGTTTTTTTGTGGTGGGTCCAGCTATTACGTAGCACTTGGTTTTTGAGTAGTTTGTTATGGAATTATTACTAAGCTGGCAGGACTTCTTAAAGTCCTGTGATACATTCCATATTTATATTTATATATATGTATATATTTATATATATTCAGTCTAGTAGTATGGTTTCTTATTAATATGGTGGCTGGATTTCTTTGATTAACCTCTCTTACCCTTTGAAAATTGATGCTGACCCATATTTATGAAGTGACTTTGTTCTAAGTGTATGATTAAGCTAGGTAAACAACCTACCACTGACTTTTCCTAATATGGACTTGAACATTCTAGTCATCTAATCTGCATCTTATTCCTCAGAAACTGTTTTTGTACATCTTGGAGCTCTGTATGATTTTTCCAGTCTCTGGTACATTCTGATATCTAGATTTCCTGAAAATAGGTCATGAGGTTCTTGCCGTTCAGCTCACGTAAAATATAAGCTTGCACCAAAACTTTCAGAAAATGGTGCAAGAGAACCAAAATGGGCAATTATAAAATACTTTGCCTGTAGGAGTAGGTCTGTGGGATATTGATTTATGTTTTCAAATATAAATGTTTATCCTTGAATGCCTTTTAAAATATAATCTTACCAAACATAATTGAGTATGCAATGCACAGCAGTCTTTGGAGTCCTGCAGAGTTTTTGTTGGAAGAAAGATGTCTTGTGAAGTAGTCTCGTAGACTAATTATTGATTTATAAGAAGTTTTATCAGGTGTAACTGTACTGCATTCTGTTTTCAGTTTGCTCTGTATAAACTTCAGGAGAACCAATAAGAGTACACAGTTCTATTTGCAATTTTTATTTTTACTTCATACAATATTGTTATTCTTCATATTAGGGATGTGCCTGAACCGGTTCAGCACCTCCTTAGGGAAGCGCTGAACTGGCTCAGGTGCCTGTATCTGAACTGGTTTGGTGGGGCAGGGATTGGTTCCTTTTAAAACCAAGTAAGCAGGTCTTTACTTGCTCCTCCACCACCTCACTACTTTTCTGGGTTTGAAGGATAAGTGATAATTATAGTTGGCTGATTCAGATGTTATGGGAAGGAAACCACACCTGAGAGGGATGGAGAGAACATTGGCATTTTGAAGTCCATCTGAATTGTGTGTGTGCGTGTGCGTGTGCGTGTGCATGAGAGAGAGAGAGTTCCCACAATTAAAAAATGGTTAAATTCACATGACCATTTGGAAGGGTGGGCAGGGAGGAAGGTGAAATAACCTTCCCTTCCCTGAAGATGATTATGAAGATGTTGCTGCGTGTGCAGATCACTGGAGCTTTTCAAACAAAGGCTGGATAGCCATCTGTCAGGGCTGCTGTAGTCAGTTCCAGCACTTGGACTAGTATCTAGGGGATTGGACTAGAAAAGATCCAAATTCCCTGCCAGTTTAAATAGTCTGTGACTTAAGTGAAGAACTCTATTCAGATATTCTGCTGTACAAATGTACAGATGTCTGTATACTACATGTATTTGTGTGAATGACAGTACTTGTGCTCATTTTAAAAGTGAAACTGGGTAAAAGCCCCTCAAATGCATGCTACGGATAGGAAGTGTCTGCATTCAGTGCTGTGTCTGCATTCAACATAATATGTTAATAACTGTAATTGTGTAGAGATTTATACCTGTGTACACTATACACTCCTTGTATGATTGAACATAATTTGTGAAAGGCTGAAGGCTGGATTTCTGTCTGTGTTTGTAGCCACTCACCATCTCCATAGGCTGAATTTGTGACTAAGTTCACAATATTTAAATCTTAAATATCTTAATATTAAATTAAGTTCACAATATACAAGTTCACAGTATTTAAATTTGCAGTATTCCATTTAAGGATTAGAAAGTCAGTTATGATAGACTCACATAAAACAGATGCCTAAGATATGGTGGCCAATCCAGAGCAGTGTACCATCACTGCTTCTAACATCTTACAGCATGCAATGCTAGCCACCTTGCTATTGCATACTCTCTATGAAATGTGCATGCTTTTGCTCAAGAGCGCAAATATATTCTGGAGGTTGCCCACACTCCAGAAATACACTGTTAGATGAAACATTTTACCAAACATGTTTCCACTCTAATAGAGTACTTCCAGAGTGTACGTGAGCTGTAGAAAGTACATAGGAACATAGGAAGCTACCACATAGCAAGTCAGACCATTGATCCATCTTGCTCAATAATGTCTACACAGACTGGCAGTGGCTTCTCCAAGGTTGCAGGCAGAAATCTCTCTCAGTTTATCTTGGAGATACCTGAGAAGGAACTTGGAATGTTCTTCCCAGAGAGGTCCCATCCCCTGAGGGGAATATCTCACATTGCTCATGCATGTAGACTCCCATTCATATGCAACCAGGGTGGACCCTGCTTAGCAAAGGGAACAAGTTATGCTTCCTACCGCAGCTCTCCATTATTTGTGCTCTTGTGCAAAAGTGCTCATGGTATCGGAGAGAAAGCAACAGCACAGGGACTAGTGCTGCATCCTGTCAGATTGGAGGACCAGCGGATCTCAGCCTGTAAAAATAAAACTAAGAGGTCATTCACACAGTCAAAAACTGTGTTCTACCTGGGTTTGGGAGTGATGTGTGCTCCCAATTTTTTGGTTGTGTAGAAGCAAGGTAAGAGGAAAACCTGGATAGAAGATAGGAGGAAAAGCTACCCAGGTTTTCGTCCTATCTTCCTTCCACACAACTGAAAACTGGGAACACACACAGCTCCAAAATCCAGGTATGTCACAATATTTGATTGTGTGAATGATCTCTAAGTTTTTTGCTATGACGTTTTGTTGTCTTCCTGCTATTTATCTTCTCAGTAAAGATAAAGAAACGGCTACTCAGCACTAAATTAATAGTATATGCATATTTTATATCTATCTTAAATGCATACACTATTGATTTGAAGTGTTGAGTAGCATTTTCTTGATATTTATATTTATATTTATATAATTAAACAAATAATCTGTTTAATTATGAAAATAATATATAATTAAATTATAAGTTATAAGTGTATTTGACTTTTAGTCCTTTTGTAATTTTTCTTGCCTTTTCTTTATGAACATCAATAAAAACTCCAGTGGCTTACAAGTGCTTTTATGTGCAGAGAAAAATAACATTGTTTATAAAATCAGCTGATGTACCTGTTCTTTGTAGTAAATGTATGCTACAGAATGCCTTAGGATACAAAGTTTTTATAACAAGTTAAACTGAGTACTATGTAAGCAGATAAACGTATTTAAAATATACAGTGTTCACAAAGTCACAGCTTTCATAGTGTCCATACTTGCAGAATAAATGTAACCACCAATTTTTGTGGCTAAGAGAAGAGGGAATTCTTCTGTTA
The DNA here is from genome assembly GCF_027244095.1 of Hemicordylus capensis. Taxonomy (NCBI): domain Eukaryota; kingdom Metazoa; phylum Chordata; class Lepidosauria; order Squamata; family Cordylidae; genus Hemicordylus; species Hemicordylus capensis. Next base: position 110,205,788 of record NC_069662.1, read on the forward strand.
CTGACAAATAGATTGTCATGGTCCAAGTGCCTCAAGTATCTTCAGTGGTAATTTTTTATTACTGCCTTTTCCTAGTCTGTTTTTCATCTTAAGATCTTGTTGGAGTTGTCATGCTGAGACCTTGTGCGTTTCAATGCCTTTATTACTGCTAAATGCTTCTTTATAATTTATGTATCCAGCTGTGGTGAAAGCATGTACTATTAGGAGACAAGAGGAAGAGAGGGGATGAGAGGAGAATGTTGTAGAGAAATAAAAGTATTTGGCCAGTATTTTTCTACCATTTATCAATAATGTGTTTAATGGATTCTCTTTCAGCTTTCCTTTTAGCTTCATCGTAATACCCAGCATTCTAGCAGTCTATAAATTCAGTCTTATTCTTTGTGTGCTATCGTTTCCTATGCTTACTTAATTTTGCTCTACTTTTCTTATGCTCTTGGGGCCATACTAGATGTGACATATGAGATATGTGATTGGATCTCCTGATGTCTTTTTCATTGCTTAAGGCAACCGAAGAGAGAGAAGGCAGAAATTTTGATCACAGGGCCATGGTGCTAGTTAGCTGTGCTATTTCCCCAACATATCGCCCCCCAAAACTGCTGTGTATTAACCGTGAAGCACGGTGGGACCATAATAATAGCTTGAGAGAAGAGAATTTACGTTGGGGAAACAGTACAGAGGGTTCTCTACGAGGGTTCACTCCAGAGGGTTTAAACCCCCAGCTCCATGGCCTCAATAACATTTCCCCTTTCCGTGATTCTACTTTAACCAAAGGAAATTCATTGGAAAATCTGGTCATGGATCTTCTGTGTCATGTCTAGTCTGGTCCAAAGTGTAATGAAATACAGTATATTGAATATATCAGCCATGGAGTGGTACAAAAATGCATTCTTATGAATGATTATGTATGCAAAACCACACATGTGTAGAACATACATAATGAGGCTGTTCTCACAGGGAATCCCAGCTTGGGTTAGATTGCATGTGAGAACCGCTGGGATCGGGCCCGATCTTAGTGGGGCTGACCTACCTAAGCATTTTAGGTGGGTCAGCTTTTTAGCCCAGCTTTTAGTTAAGAGTGTCATCGTGCCATTAGTTAAAGGTTAAGAGTGCCATCGTGCCATTAAACCTGGCTTCCTGAATGTGTGTGAGCTCTAGCTGCTTCCAGCCCAGCCACCTAGAGCACCCGTCTCCTGGGGGAATCCACCAATGCACAGTGTGTGGTGCATTAGGATACCCGGAGGCTGGGATGTGCCATCCCAGCCTCCAAAGCTGTGCACTTAGCAGCGCAGTACTGCTTTTCTGGGAACATGGTCCATGCTCCCAGCAACATGTGTGTAATCATCTGGGGGAAATTTGCACAGCCTTTCCTCCACCTGCTCACTCCCCCTCCTGCCCGGTCGTGTGAATAACCCCAGTGTTATAGGTGTAATGCTTGGTGTGTCTAATCTTGGGATCATGCCAGATTCATAACACAAGTTCATATATTACTTTTATTCTCACAGAGTGATAAGTGGGGAAGACTGAAAATGTGTTTTAAGACCAGCACTGTCATCTTACTTCATTTCAGTTTTGTCCCTAAGTGTATCAGACTAAATCTCCTGTGTTTCCTGTATACACATACATTCTCATCTTGGAATTTCAGTCTCTATTTTTAACTATTACTTAATAAATGTTAAATTTTGTGCAGTTTACCAGTACATCCTTTGATATATTTAGTCCAAATTGTTAAAAATAAGAGGAGATGCCCAGACCAAGTGGGCGCAGGCATGAGATCATGAATTAACTGCATTCTAGAATCAGGTAGCCAGGATTAGCTTTTAGCTTCTGTTAAAATAAATTAGCAGATGAAATCTACCCATTCTGTTTATGAGTGTGTACAGAAAAAAGAAAGATACCCTGTAAGTGGAGAAGCAGGAAAATATCTATGAAGTTGAACACTGTTGGATTCTGCCCATAGTAACTACAACTGGTTGAGAAACAAGATTTATGTGTGAGGGAGAAAAAAATGAGAAGAGGCAAGGCTCATTGCCCTGCTTGGACGGTTGGCACAAAGTATCACTCTTCAGTATCTGAATATATAACATCAGTTTGGGCTGCTACTCTATGTTTAAAACTTTTTTGGGCATTGGCAAAAAGGTATTATTCAGTTGTAACTGGTTATTTGCACACACTCCGTTTGCTACCAATTTAATCAATTACCTGTGGCTATTCTAAGATAAAGCACTAGCTAGGTCATTAGGAATTTAAGACCATGGTGCGTATTTCAGATTGCTGGATCCAACTTCTTAATCTGCTAAATATATTTGAATGCATTTATTGTTCCATAATGTGCACTGAATACGCTCTGCTTCGGAGTTAAAACAATTGTCTGCTTTTACTTATTCATACACAACATAATATGCTTGTCTGTTGCTTTGAATATAAAAAAGCTTTGTGGAAAGTAGTTGGCAGTATTGGTACCATTAATTTTATAATACCTATAGGCCTTGATGCTTTAGGAAATTATCTTTATAAGAGAAACTTGTGATAATTAATCACAATTACAGTTCCTCAAGACTGACCTTAAATATTACACAGTAGTATGACTGTAGATTGTAGGTAGGATTGTAGTATGAAAAGTAGGTTTCTCAAATACAGTAGCCTAATAGTATTTTAATAGTCACCTAACTCTGGCTAAAATCTGTGGAAATTTTACCAGTTACTGTCCAGTAAGATCTCCATAAGCTCAGTGGTATTGTTGGATGCCGTATTCCAATAGAATTGATGGTAAATTCCTGTAGAGCCAGAATTGGGTAATGGCCAGTGTTTCCTCGAACAGGGATTACCAGATGTTGTTGACTACAACTCCCAGAATCCCCAGCTGCAATGGCTTTTGCTTGGGGATTATGGGAGTTGTAGTTAACAACATCTGGAAATCTGTCAGAGGGAACACTAGTAATTTATTTATTAGAAACATTTAATATACCGCCCACTCTGAAGCTTCTAGGCAGTGCACAAAAACATGCAAACAAGGCAACATTAAAAATGACATTAATGACCAAAAAGATGACCAGTAATGACCAAAAAGATCTTGGTTCAAAACTTTCCTTAGCTAGGTACTCAGGCTAGTTACTCGGTTTAGATAACGTCCTGGCCCTTTTAAAAAAATCTCTGAGCTCTTCGGAAGAAAGTTGAAATACAAGTGTGATTAATAAAATAAAAATATCCATAAAGCTTTTCTAGTTGAATTTTTGTTGAATAGATCTTGTCATCTGATCCAATATGTGTGAAATAACAGCTGCACGCCCTTCCATCACTATATGAGTATTAATTTGCACATCTGCAAAAAGCACAGTCTCCGAATGCACATATGAGCCTGCCTGGGCAATTTTATTGATTGATTGATTGCATTTTTATACTGCCAAAACTGTATATCTCATGTAGTTTACACAAAAGTAAAAAGAATAAAATCACAATTAAAACCAAACAAAACAGTTTAAATAGTTTAAAATAACTCTGAGTCGGGCTGACGATTAAAAATGGCTTGAAGCTATCGAGAGTAGTGAGGCAGGATGGGAGATGGACCAGGGTCACTCACACTTGTGATCCTTTTTAGCTGCCCCATTGTCTGCTTTGGCCCTGAGATACACTTTGTATCCAAATACATATACTTCCAACTAGATAAGATTTGGTTGTACATACTTTTAATGAAAAGCAATATTTTTTAGACTTCCTTTGGCTTGAGTCGTCATATTAATTATAATTACAATAATAGCACACTGTCTAATACTTGTCAGAGGAAAATTGATAGACATGTTGTAAGTTTAATAATAAGGAGAAAAGAAGGAAAACATGAACATATCTCTTCTGTAGTTACAGAAACATATAAATCAACTGGCTTTGAGAGGAAAAAAACCACAGACTAAGTAACAGGTCCAAGAGAATTTCTCAATGCGATTCTTTTCTGGGTTGTGTAGGATATGAGATGTTGTGGATTTGTAATTGAAAATATAATCTAATCAAAGTACAAGGTAAACTTAATAATGAAAAACTTCCCAGAGTTTACACCCCCTCCTTTTACCATATTTGCCTGAGGGTAATCAACTAAAAGCATGTGTGACCTAGCCTCAGCCATTTGTATTGTAAACTAAACTTTTATCATCAGTATTAAATATCAGAACAAAACAACGCGATCAATTTCCCCTAATAATATGACAGCTCCCCCAATTTTGTTTTTTATATAGTGATAGGCAAAGAGCTTGCCATCTCTATTTGTTTGCATGCTTTTGTATGTATTTGCATACGATTCATTCTATAGAAAAATACATAACCTTAATTGCACTGATGCTCTGAGTATCAGAATGCCTTGCTTGCATTTTAAGGAATCAATGTACCATGCACCCCCAGTCTCACTACTGTTTTCAGCAGGACTGAGTAGCACCACTGCTGCTCTTTGGAATTGCCATGCATTGCTGTGAATAAAAGCAGAACAAAATTGTGAGAAGATGATTCCAAAGATTCCTTTTAACCAAAAGCAAGATAAAGGGAATATTACTTACTCTACATCCTCTCCTTCATATAGCTGATAGTGATCAAGTACAACATGAATCAGGTTCTAATATGATTTTGTGAAACTGGAATATTCTTTGCAGCCTAAATACAAAAAGTCAAAAGTTAGTTGTAATTTAAAATGCATGCCTTGCTTTTCTTTAGTTTAGGGCAGGCTTCGCCAACCTGTGGCCCTCCAGATGTTGTTGAACTACAACTCCCAGCATCTCTAGCCACAATTTTTTTGTGGCGGGGTATGCTGGGAGTTGTAGTTCAGCAACATCTGGAGGGTCGCAGGTTGGGGAAGCCTGGTGTAGGACATTGTTGTGCACATATCAACAGGTGCCCTACACATATCAACATTCAGTAAAATGCATTTTTAATTATTTGAACTGACCCCCCCCAAAAAAAACCCCTCAGAAAAGGTAACTGATGTGCACATGTACTCAACATACCATAGAGTTCTTGCCAATGTTATTGATGTCATTAATAATAATTAGAACTAGTTGGCCTGGGCGCAGAACATCTGCACCTCTAGTTCTCTCCCCTCCTTCCTCTCCCTCGTTCTCGGCCCATTTCGGCCACCGCTTCCACCCCTCTGGCCACTCCCCCCACGACTTTCCTCAGCACCACTTTCTCTTGGCCATCTGGCCGTCCATTAGCCTGCCCGTTCACTTTCCCCCCGACAGCTTGCTTGCCAGCTTTCACAAGAGTTAACATGCATGGGATTAGAGACAGGTACATTTAAGAGAATTAGATAGATAGATAGATATTTCTATGTTTTTTACAAAAAGTCCTCAAAGTCTACTTAATATAGAAAAAAGAATATAGTTCTGTGCCTCAAAATAGCTCCCAACCTAAACAATTATTATTGTATTTATTATATTATTTATTACATTTCTGTACTGCCCCATCGAAAAGCTCTGGGCAGTGCACAACAAGTAAAAAACGAAAACAACACCATTTAAATCAAACTGCTTAAAACAATGTAAAAACAAATTTAAAACAGTTCAGAGCCATTTTAAAACCAACTGAAAATACTTAAGAACAATTTAAAACCGTGGAAGGCCATTACAGCATACACCAGCAAATAAACATTGGCAAGGACTCTATGGTATATTGAGCAAAGGTAGTTGCTCTCCCTCTACTAAATATAAGAGAACAGTCACTTTAAAAGGTGCCTCTTTGCCTAGTTAGCAGGGGTTAAAATATAAGATTTTGGGTTAAGATTTTCTACAGTTTTATGCATCAAAAGTTTGAAAGTTTAAATTGCAACCAAGGGATTTTCTTCAAAGGAGAATTGCACACCAGTGCAAAAAATGAAATCTTTAAATAGCCGTAAGATATCCTCAGGAAATGGTTCTTGCACACAAGAGCCTGCAACCATAGACATTTCAGAGACATGCTGAGACAACAGTGTGAAATGTTTTGGTCAGGAAGAATGAGCATGGTGATCAATAAGAGATTTGTAAAAAACTGTTGATGACAATGGATTTAATTTGACACAAGATGGATACTGAAGCCTTGTTTGGGCTTGTTTTGACATTGGCCCTAATTTGAAAAGGTAAGATTTGTTGTATGTAATACTATTATATGTTACACAAGGCATTACTTTATATTTATATGTATTCCATTCAGACAAATACCTGTGCAGTTGCGGACTACTGTAATAAAAGCAAGGTTGCGGCTCATGAAAGACTGGTAATTGTGACTAGAAGAGATGCTGTGAGGTAGGAGTGTATTTCATCTGGCTCTCCCTCCCACCTTCTAGAACAAGAGAAGTGGAGGGAATTTCTGGCTGCAGCTTCTGTGTACCTCTTCGTTTAGTTGGCTGCTAGCTGGTGTTTTGCTCACTTTAATTGCTGTAACATGCTGCACCTTGGCTGGGTTTGCCTGATATGGTGGGTGAGAGCCACGCTTGTTGGGCTTTTAAACTTTTAGCTCTTATAAAGGGGAGCAGCTATGGGGGGCAGCCCGCCAGTGGGCAGGCTGCCTGTAGGCAGCCAGCCTTTGGTGGAAGCCTTTGTGTGTGGGACTGAGGGTTGGGCCAAACCCAACCTCTGGACTCCTCAAAGGAAGATTGCTGCTGACTACAGTATTATTGTTGCCTAGTAATTGGTTGGGCCTGGTACAGGTATGTGTCTTGGGTTATGGGACGTGAGGGACGGCTCTGGGGCAGCTATTCCAGTGATAGTGGGGAATCAATGATGAAATTGTTCTAGTAGGCCAGCGGGCTGTTACAGCGGAAGGGAATTCAAAAGTGTAATTGTTGTTTCCCCTACCAGCAGGCCTATCACCTCCTTGACATTGGAGAGCAGTGCCAATTGCCCACATAACCTCACTCTGTAATGCCAGGCTGGTTCAAAATAAGTTTGAGATACCCATGACTTGATCATGGATGAAGGAGCCGACCTAGTATGCATCACGGAGACCTGGTCGGAAGAGGCTAGTGATCCAGTTTGGTCCCAGCTTCTCCCAGTGGCTTACTCCATGGTGGAGCAGATAAGAGGATGTTAGCTTTGGACTGTATGTCCTACAACCTGTCCTCTTGACCCTTGCCCAACTTGGCTTATTTCATCTGGTAATCATAGAGGGTATGATAAACATTATAAATGCTTCTCTCAGGGAGGGCAAGTGTCTTAAGGAGGTGATTAACAGACCGCTCTTGAAGAAACTTGTATTGGATCCCTCAGTGTTCTCTAATTACAGACCCGTTTCCAATCTTCCATGCATGGCAAGGTAATAGAGTGGGGGTAGCCTCTCAGCTCCAGGAAGTTTTGGATTATATGGATTATTCTAGACCCATTATAAACTGGCTTTCAAGCAGGCTATGTGATTGAGATTGCCTTGGTCAGCCTGATGGATGATCTCCTATTGGTTATTGAGTCTGATTCTGCTGATCCTTTTGGATCTCTTGGCAGCTTTCAATACCATCTACCATGATATCCTTCTGGATTGCCTGAGGGAGGTGGAATTGGGTGGCACTGTATTACAGTGGTTGCATTCCTACCTGTCTGGTAGATTCCAGATGGTGTCACCTGGCAAGTGCTGTTCTTCAAAATGTGAACTTTTATACGGGCTCCATATTGTCCCCTAGGGCTCCATATTGTCTCCAATGCTTTTTAACATCTGCATGAAATTATGGGAGAGATCATCAGGATATTTGGTGCAAGATGTTATCAATATGCTAATGATACCCAAATCTGTTTCTCCATGTCAACCTCATGAGGAGAAGGCATAATCTCCCTCGGAGAGACCACATTACTCTTTTGCTGATGGAGTTACCCTGGCTGCCGATAGGTTTCTGGGCAAAATACAAAGTGCTAGTTATAACTTATAAAGCCCTAAACGGCTTAGGCCCTGGGTATTTAAGAGAGCATCTTCTTCGCTATGAACCCCACTGCTCATTGAGGTCATCTGAGGAGGTCTGTCTCCAGTTACTGCCAACTCGTTTGGTGGTCACACAGAGACGGGCCTTCTCAGCTGCTGCCCCAAGATTGTGGAATGCACTCCCTGCTGAGTTACGATCCTCCCCATCTCTGGCTGTTTTTTAAAAAAATTTGAAAACCCATTTTTTTACCCAAGCCTTCTCAGGTTTTTAATTAAAAAGTACTGTTAATTTTATGGTTTTTAAATTACTGTATTGTTTTAACTTTTATATGTGTTTTAATTGTTGTTAGCCGCCCAGAGACATAAGTTTGGGTGGGGTATAAATTTAATAAATAAATAAATAAACAATAAATAAATAAAATAATTGCCTGTGTGGAGGCAGTGATGGAAAGAGGGATAATAAACTGAGACTGAATCCAGATACTGACACTGGCGGTCAGGACCTGATAGATGGTTTAGATCTGCCTGTTCTTGATGGGGTTACACTCTCCCTGAAAAATCAGTTACGTAGCTTGGGAGTGCTCCTGGATCCAAAACTCTCTCTGGTTTCTCAGGTTGAGGCAGTGGCCAGGAGTGCATATGCTGGTAACCTACAGACTTGACTACTGTAATGCACTCTATGTAGGGCTGCCTTTGTACGTAGTCTGGAAACTACCATTGGTACAAAATGTGGTCGCCGGACTGGTCTCAGGGACGACCTGAAGGGACCATATACTTCTGTTTTTAAAAGAATTGCACTGGCTGCTGCTATGTTTGAGTGCTGGTTATTACCTATGAAGCCTTAGGCTTGGGTCCAGGATACTTAAGAGAGATCTTCTTTGTCACTGATTCATTTGGTGGCGATTGGGGACTGGACCTTCTCTGTGGCTGCCCTAGGGCTTTGGAACATGCTTCCTGTCAAAATGAGAGCATCTCCATCTCTGTATGCTTTTAGGAAGACCCTCAATACACACCTGTTCTCTAAGGCTTTTAACTGAAGTTAATTTTAAACTGTCTAATTATTTTTATTCTATGAAATTGTTTTTAATTTTTTAATCCTGTGAAATGGTTTTAATTGTTTTTATCACTCGATATATAAATATGATAAGTAAGTAAGAAATAAATTTATTGTGGCAAAAGCTTTTGTTGATTAGAGCTGAACTCTTGCCCACAAAAGCTTATGCCACAGTTCATTGGTCCTTAAAAGGTATGAAATGACTCCTCATTTTTGTTTCAAGAGCCCTTCAGCAGGGTTGGAGAAAAATATGTTATATGATGAATTGGATATATTCATCTCCAAGGCTTAAAGGGAGGTTACTTTCTGTGCATCAGATTGCAGTCTGTGTAACTGATTTTAACTTTGTGGATACACTTCAGAGTAAATATGTTCTAAAACAACTGATTATTTTGTACCTGAACACAGAAAAGGTATTCAAGAGATAGAGGAAGAGCTGTGGTTAACATGCAAAACTGTTTGTATTTATTTGGTTTATAGTAAAAAAAATTCCAGTACTATATATAAATAGGTTTTTCATCTCTCTCTCTCTTCCCCCCCCCCATCATATTTTTATACCACTTGATATGTACATCTCTAGGTGGTTGCTTGCAGTAAATTTCCTATTAAAAGATGTCTGTCTCAGTTTCGTATGAAATATTTTTCATTTCAATTTTTCTTACCAATTTTGTCCTCTGATTTATTGTATCTACACCGTATCTCTTTTGGTAATCTGATATAATTATTCCACATATGTAATCCAACTTCAAGGCACTGAAAAAATGGCTGTCCAATAGGCTTTTAATATTCATGGCTAATAAGAGTAATGACCCCTGAGCTGTGAACTCAGTCAATTTTCTTTCCCTTCTCCTCCTAATAATATTCCACTGATTTTACATGTCACAAAAATCTATTGCAAGTTTTTCCAGGCTTAGTCAGTTTGGAGTGGATGCAATTACATGTGAAAGTATGTCATTAGACACACTGAGAATTGCTTTGTAGATAGCTATAAAATTCAAAATAATGGAATATTGGGGGAGCAAAGCTTTGATCTATACTTATGAGCTCTGCGGAGATCAAGGTCATTGCAAACTTCTGTCTCTTTCTGGTTAATTACTATAGACACAAAAAAAGCACACAACACTGAATCATTATTCACGCATACTTGGAGCAAGGGTAAAAACTGCCTCTAAATTTAAAGATTGTTAAACATGTTAATAGTTTAGTAGGCGAAGAAGCCAAATTAGAATCTTAGTGGGATAATTTTTGAAGTGTGTGCAACCTAACTACTAACCATTTATCAATATGAAGGCTCAGCCTATGCCAGGATGATCTTTCTTATTAAATGTTGCTTAGTTATCTGAAACAACCTGCTCAGTGGCAAGGATAATTTTACCACATTTGAGGCAACATGATCATTTGCTATTACCACGTGTCACCACAGTATTCAATAGGGATGTGCATGAATCAGTTTTTGCAATTCAATTTGAGTTTGAATAGAATCAGCCTTATTCAATTCAAGCTTGAATTTGCTGCCCTCGAATCTGGGTTGATTTGATTAGATTTTGATTCAAATTCGAATTGATTTGGCTGAAACATCCTCAGAACAATAGTAGATACTCTGATAACTTCCACACTTGATTACTGCATTGCACTCTATGTGGGGCTGCCTTTGTAGATAGTCTGTAAATTACAGTTGGTATGGAAAACGGCAGCCAGCTTGGTCTCTGGGTCATCTCTGAGAGACCATATTGCCTGTACTGAAAGAGCTACACTGGCTACCAATAAATTTCTGGGGAAAATACAAGGTGCTGGCTATAACCTATAAAGCCTTAAACAGCTTAGGCCCTGAGTATTTAAGAGAATGTTTTCTTGGCCATGAACCCCACTACCCATTGACATCATCCAGAGATGTTCGTTGGCAGTTGCCACCAGCTCGTCTGCCACCAGCAGGGATGGGCCTTCTCTTTTGTTGCTCCAAGACTCTGGAATGCACTCCTTGCTGAAATAAGAGTATCCCATCTCTGGCAACTTTTAAAAAGTCTCTAAAGACTTAATTTTTTCACCCAAGGTTTTTAACTGGATTGTGGTTTTAAATTGTTTTAAGGTCTTCATTTTTAATTTGTTTTATGTTGTAAAATGCTCAGAGATGGAAGTTTGGAGCGGTCTACAAATGTGATAAATAAATAAAAAGTTACTTAATGGGACTTGCTAATGACTGTTTCCTGATCACTCCAGTGACAATGACAAAGGCATCATTTCATACTGTGCAGGAGAAGGCAATGTTAAACCACTCCTGTATTTTACCAAGAAAACCACATGGATTGACAAAATGCAATGATTGTCAATGTAGTGCCGTATGATGGGCCCCTCAGGTCAACATGCTACTGAGGAAGAGCTGAGGATCTCTGAGTACCAATGATGTTCATGACACGGTTAGACTAAAGCCTTTTGGACATCTAGCAGCTGATGCTGCCATGCGGGAAAAGAAAATCTGAAGCTGTAAAGACAGAATTACAGTGGGAATGTGGAACGTAAGAAGCTTGAATATGGGAAAGCTCGACACAGTGAAAGATGAAATGAATCGACTACAGATTGACAACTTGGGCATCAGTGAATTAAAATGGACTGGAATAGAACACTTTCAGTCAGAAAATCATACTGTTTACTACTCAGGACACGAAAACCAAAGAAGGAACGGTGTTGCGTTCAAGTCAGGAAGGATATAGCAATGATAGTACTTGGATACAATGCGGTCAGTGACCAACTAATATCAATTAGATCTCATGGACAACCCTTTAACATGACAGTTCTTCAAGTCTATGCCCCAACAACTGATGCAGAAGAAGAGGAAGTTGATGAGTTTTATGCTCAAGTTCAGTCTGCAATTGACAGAACATTCAAGCAAGATGTGCTGGTAGTGGTTGGGACTGGAATGCCAAAATTGGAAAAGGTAAGGAGGAAAACACAGTTGGCCTATATGGCCTAGGAAACAGAAACTAAGCAGGAGAACGACTTATTAGTTTCTGCCAAGCCAATGATCTCTTCATAGCTAACACATTCTTCAAACAACCATAGCGGCACCTATATACATTGACATCACTAGATGGTTTACATAGGAATCAAATTGATTACATTATTGGTGCAAGGAGGTGGAAGAGCTCAGTTATAACAGCAAAGACGTGGCCGGACTGTGGAACAGATCATGAACTGCTCATGTGCATGTTCCAAGTTAAGCTAAAGTGAAAAAACAAAGCTATCCAGCTGCCACGGTATGATCTTGAGAATGTATCCACCATTTTCAAGCAGAACATCAGGAAGTGCTTTGAAGTTCTTTGTGAGCCCTTTAGGGACAGGGGTCCATCTTATTTATTTATTGTTTCTCTATGTAAACCACTTTTGAAGCTTTTGTTGATAAATGGTATATAAATATTTGTTGTTGTATTTATCATTATGTTTCTATGCAATGTGCTCTCTGCCACCTATAGATAGTAAAGCCATTCTAAGATAGTATGGATGTTGCCTGCTGGCCTTTGGTGTGGGCTTTCAGCAGCTGCATTCAGAAACACAGGGTCATTTTCTTTTCTGAAGGCTAGCTGAGTCAGCTCTCTCAGCCACATTACTCTTGTTTGCAATTCAGTTTTTAACAGGAATATTTAGGATTCATTTCTTAGGACTCTGTATGTGAGAAAACTTTGCAGAGTGTTTCAAATGAGTTTGTATGCATCCTGTTCTCAGTGGGCTTCGATCATGGAGTTTAATTCTACCAAACTGAAGGAGAACATTCTGAATTCTCTCAAGCATGATGCAGTTCTTTGCTTTTTCAGAGTTTAAGCTTAGCAACATATATTGGAAGAGTTTACTGACTCTACCAGATGAGCCACAGGGGCTTGAAGGAGTTTGCACACTCAGCAGGGCTAGTATTAGCACTCCACAGAGGCTAAGTATAGAGTAAAGCTTCATTACAACAGTAGCTTCAAGGCTTTTGTTCAAGCTATCCAACATTTTCCAGTGGGAGGAGAGAAACAAGTTACCTCTGAGGTCTTTAGAGGAGTAGAGAATATCCTTGACTCTTCTGTTTGCATTTCAAGACACATGAAAGAAAACAAAAGCTTTTTACTTGCCTATTTTTATCCTTAAAATTCTTGTTAAGTCTGTTATTTAAGGTAATGCTGTGAATGAGAGAGAATATACAAATTTAACTTTAAAACAGGTACTTAGGATGGAAGACTTCAGCAGAGCCTAATTATCACTAGCAATCGGGCAGTTCATTAACAGAAGGTGGAAGAAATTATAAAGAATGTGTCATTTCCTCTACCTTCTTTATTGAGAAGGAAATTGATCATTTGTTGTGGATTCTGTTAACAATATATGAGACTTAGTCATTTCATTTTGTAAAGCAGTGACATTTCCCCCCCCCTTGAGTAATATTTATCCTGTGTTTGTAGTGATAAAGCTTGGGCCACCAATTCAACTGCTTTAGTGGTGGCATGGGATGTTATTTTGGATACTTCACAAACTGCAGTCCAGCTTCTGTGTTTTAGTCAGTGTTGGGGGTAATCTGGGTTAGAGAAACTATGGCACAAGAAACAGACTGTGTTGCCCCAGGAAGTAGACAGACTGCTTAGAAATCTGAGATCTACTACCACATGTGTACTAGACCCTAGCTCTTCTTGGATGCTGAAAGTGGTCATAGAGGAACTTGGTCTGTTGGTCATGGTGGGGTGAATTTCTCCCTGAACCAAGTGGTGGTGCCCCTCAGCTGAAGGAAGTGATCATTAGGCCTCCTAAAAAACCCCGCTTCAGCTGATCTAAACAACTTTTGGCCAGTCTACAACCTCCCATTTTTTGGACAGGGTGTTTGAGCTCATGGTGTCTCAGCTCCAGTTTGAGCACAAGGTGTCTCAGTACCAGGCAGTCCTGGATGAAACTGGATCCAGACTTGGATCCTTTCCAGTCTGACTTCTGGCCTGGATATGAACAGAAACCGCCTTGGCCATGGTGGATTACCCATACCAAGAGAGAGACAGAGGGAGTGTGACTCTGTTTATTCTCCTGGACCTTTCTGTGGCTTTCGATACCATCTGCCATAGTAGTCTTCTGGCTGCCTCTCTGGGCTGGGACTTGGCGTCATGGTTGCTCAAGTCTTACCTGGAGAGTTAGACTCAGAAGATGGTGCTGGGGATCAGTGTTCCTTGTAACAGGGATTCCCAGAGGTTGTTGACTACAACTCCCATAATCCTAGCTGCAATGGCTTTTGCTTTGTGATTATGAGAGTTGTAGTCAACAACCTCTGGGAATCCCTCTAAGAGGGAACACTGCTGGGGATGCCTGCTCTATCCCTTGGCCTCTATCCTACTAGGTGCCACAAGAATCCACTTTGTCCCCCATGCTGTTTAACTTCTACATGAAACCACCTGGAGAGGTCATCCGTGAGTATGGACTGCAGTGTCATCAGTATGCGGATGGCATCCAGCATTACCTACCATTTAGATCAGCAGATATCTGGGAGGCAGTGAATGTTCTTAACCAGTATTTGGAGGTTGTACTGAGCTGGCAAACTAGCTGAAAGATTATCCAGATAAGACACAAGTGTTCTGGATTGGTAACTTGATAATCCAAGTGGGGAGGTAAATCTTCAGTTCTTTGCTGTTTCATTCCAAAGACTGTAGTTCCAAAAACATATACCTTTGCCACTGTCCTTGGTCCACACCAGAGTATTGTAGACCAAGAGAAACATGTCCATATGGTCCAGCTAGGATGAACCCACTGAAACCTAATTTGCTTTATTAGTTCAGATATTTTCTCAAGGTTGTTGATGTTCAAATGTTTCCCCACCAATTAACTAGAGGATAACATAGCTGATATTGTCATGATAGCAAGAAGTCCCCGAATTGTCTAAGTGAGCTTCTAATTTATGGTTTTCCAGTTTTATTAAACTAATGATGGAAGTTGCTGTATCATAAACTTCAGAATGAACCTATTCTTTATCCTAGTAATTCACTGCTCTGGTGCTTTTAAGTTAGTGATAAATCTCATGTCTCAAAAAATGTAATTGAGATTGAGGGATTGAACTTTCTTTTTTCATGTATTGGTACAAAACTCTATCATCATAAGGGCCATGCAAGTGGGGAAAGTATATAGTCAGATGCTTTTAATTTATCTCAGTATTGCACAAATTATAGTAACTGCCGTATGTCGTCTTAGATTTTAAAGGTTGATGCCTATAAATTCATTACTTGTATTAAGTAATTCCACACCACCAAAAAGTGCTCCATTATGTTTACACAGGCTTCAGAAGCAGATACACATTACTAGCTAATTAAATAACATATGGTGTTGATTAGTGTTTAGTTCCTTTTATAAAGCTCAATTAAAGAAACAAGTGCTGTATATTTTAAGACTATGAGGTTCCTCTTAAGGATTTTTCCAGCATGATAAAAATTACTGAACCAAGGAATAGATTTAACTATAGGTTTTTTCCCCGGTATGCCTGGCAATTGCTTGGGTAAAGAATGGAATTTGTTTCAAGAGTGAAAATACATCCTAGAAAAATTTAATGATCTGCTACAAGAAATTGAAGGGGTGGGGGGAAGACTTGTTTATTATATATGTTGTTGTAGGCAGTATACCAGTCATAGCATAGTCATAATTATTTATGCAATGATTCTTGAACAGCTTTGAAAGAAAAATTACTGTGATTTCTTTGTTGTTCTTCGCAGTAGACATTCTTAGCTTCTCCAGGCTTTAACATATATAAATGATGCACATATTGTAAAATGAATATTCATTATCTAATTCTAATAATGAACTAAGACAATCCTAGCAAAGTGATCATGCTCAGGTTAACATTCTTAATATATAGAAAACACACACACACACACACCTCTATCTCTATCTGTCTATCTACAGTATAACCTGATTCATTATATTATAATTGATACTCACTCAAAACTAAAAATGGATCTGCTCTTGTGTCTGACATAGACAAACTTTATTTTTGGGATTGAGAAGGTGAATATTTCCCCATCACTTTATCTGCATATCAGGCAAAGCTTCTCTCGTAAACATTTTGCTGTTAAAGGCATAAACTCAAAGCCAGTAAAATGTTAACAACTGTAGAAGCGAGTTAGGTCTCAATTCTGGGCACATAACAGAGCTTTTCTACCAGGCTCTTTGTTCACTTGTATTTCTCATAGGGTTGCCAGATTTTTTTTAAAAAAACGGGTTCCTGTTCCTGGGCTTTTAACAGGAGATAGTAGACACTAGCAAGTAAAATATAGTCCTAAGTATATTTATTTGGATTAAAGTTACATTGAAATCATTAGATCTATTTCATTTATTTATTTTAAATGGATATCAATGTTTATCTCCATGCTTTGATAAACTGTACTTATTGATTTCTGCAAATGAAGCCCATGTTAAAGGTGAAAGAATGTGCAAAAACTAGAGTTTTTGGTCAGTTGGCAGTTCCACACACACACACAAATTGTGTGCACACACACACAAACATATTCCACATGTACAATGGGTAAGGGGTGATTTTTTTTAACCAATCTTCCCTTTCCTCTGCAGTCCACAAAAATATATCCCTGAAGGTTTCTTCATGTGCTCTCTCCACCCTTCTCCATTGCCAGAAAGGATTTTAAACTGTAGATTTGCAGCAAGGGAGGTAAGAAAGGAGCATCTTCCTTCCTATTTGGATGGCTTTCTCTCTCAATCCTTTTACCAGCAGGCTTCAGAGCAGGCACCACCCAGATAGCTAAGAAAGAAGCTCCTTTCCTGCCTTCCTTGATGATGAATGTACAAATAAGAATCCATTTTGGTCCTCCCCTCTGATGGCACTGGTCCTCCCCTCCAGCATCAGGAGGCTGGGCCAACTGCATTCCTCATAAGCCCACTCTGTTGTTCCTCATTTCTGGGATGGATTTTAACTGGCAATGAGGGAGGTAAGAAAAGAACATCTTCCTGCCAATCTGCAGTTTAAAATCCACCCTAGTGATTGGAAAGGGCAAAGTAGGTCCGTGAGGGAGGCAGTGCTGGACCTGTGGCCTTGACTTGGGTTGCGTCAGTGCTTGAGCAGGTGCAGCTGGATAGGACCTCTGCAGGATCATCAGCAAGTAAGTCAAGCTACATGGAAAACCCCCACATCTAGAGAAAAACGAGTATATCCTAACTGTGATCCATGCATGAAACTTCCCAAATAAAATTATCCCAGCCCTATGTCACATGTCCACTATTTTCTTTGTAAATTTCTCTTTTTGAAGGAAAGCCACTGTACACATTTTCAGGGGTTCTCTGTTGAGCTGTGGCTGTTGCAGAACAAGTCAGGTGTAATTTTTCTCCATGTTTTAAACTTTGCCTGGGGAGAAAAAGGAGGTACACAGAGAGTAGGAGTAGTATATGGAGAAATGACATTTTGTCTGCAACAGCCAAGTCCAACAGGGGTCCTCTGAAAACAGCTTGCACCCCTAAGTCTGTTCCAGCAAAATTCATAATATTTGCTGGTACAGGCTATAGTAGTGATAATGATTTAAAATAATAATAATTGGAGAACTGGATAGGACCATATTAAAGATATTTGGGATGGATATACAACAGAAGATGTGGATGTGGACTAAAGGTCATTCTGCCTCGCACATCTAGATACTCATGTCACATATTCAGGTTCACTTAATATGGATTGTTAGCTTCTGATTCATGTTCATTTACCATGTTTAAGTGACCTATCATACTCACAATTAAGTTGCTAAAAATCTGGACTTTGTCTTTATTTCATTGCATTTCATTGCTCTTTGGTGAATTTGGAATTCTGTTCCACTTTAGTGAATTTGAGTACGGAATCAGAAGTTAGTAATCATTCCATATGAACATACAGAGTGCCTTTTCTTCACAATGTCCAGTTTTTAATTTTTAGTTATTAGAAGGGCAGCCTATTCTCATGGCAAGCAGACCTCAGGTAGGTCTGAACCCCAGCATGCTCTCATTTTAGAAATTAAAAACTGCCTTTATATTTTAAGTCAACAGTTCACCATGTTACTCATTAAAACTATTAGGAGTTGCTCTATAGGGTGACTTAATTTCACTAGGACTATTCAGGTGTGATTTAGTCTGGATGCTTCACAGTATCTGTAATGTAGTGGTATTGGCCTGTGAGAAACTTTAGTTGCTTTTGGAGAAAGAATGTCCTTGAAAAATGATTCCACACCTTCTGAACATGCATCTACTTCATACAAATAATTTTAGTCTACCTGAAATTAATATTTCTGTATTTATTGTGATATAATATTAAACATTCATGAATGCACATAAAGGGAGGTGCCTCTGAGAATGTGCTAAGTATCTTTCCCTCACCGCTGAGCAACTGCAATTTGTCTCTACAAACAATGGAGTATATGTGTCACAAGACAGTTGACATGGGTCTCCATTCATTTAACTGTTTCAGACAATCTACTTCGGTATAGATTACTACTCAGAAAAAGTAGTAATATGCATCCTCTATTGATTTTTTTAAAAAAGTAGTATAATTCTAAATGCCACCATAGTTTTTTATTGTCAGTTTTATCACACTAGGACTGTGTTGTTATACCTTCAGTCAGCTAATTTAAAAATACAATGTATTTAATACATTGTATTTAAAAATACAGTGTATTTAATACAATGTATTTACAAATTAACAATGTTGCCCATCTTTTTTCCAGGCAAAAGATGGGCAACGTTATTAATTTGTTCTTCGGATTAATTAAATGCATGCATGTTTATTATTGCATCACAATAAATGCAGAAAGATTAGTTGCGATAGATTTAAAGTTATTTTTATGACACAGTGTTATGTTTAGAAGATGGGGTATCATTTTTCTACAACATCTTTTCCTCCAGGATCCCCCAAACTCTGTCACTGGCTAATACAAGATAGACAGCAAGTATACTCCACATAAAAACAAGAACAAAATGGCTAGTTCCGGGAGGAATATAATGTCGAATTTCCCTTTTCTCCATTTTCAGCTCTGTCTTGAAACTGCAGTACTAGTAGTGTTAGCCATGCCAACAATAACCACGAATTGTGACTCTTTTGGTTTTCCACAGGGGGCAGGTTTGTGTGTATGCTTATGTGTCTGTAGATAATACAGTCTCGCAAAGTCCATTGTACTTCATTGCATCATTGAGCTAGAATTGACTTCAAGGCTTCAAAGAAAGAAGCCTGAAAAGAACATGCTGTTTAAATAAGTTCAGGGTTGTTGTTGGTTTTTGACTCATTTAGTTTGCTAATTTAGTTTTGCTGTGCTGTTGGTGAGTCTGTGAAGCACCATATTTTCTCAAAGTAATTGATCTCTTTTCTTCTCCCATTCCCTCATATCTCTTAATTACTTTGTCTGGTTCTGGAAATAACTAACTATGGCCTGGTTCATATGTAATGGCTAACCACAGTTAGAGTTGGCCGAAGTTCCAGTTCTTAACTCCAAATTGCACTGCACACATTTACCAAATGGTAGCCAGTCAGGCTCCAGATGCAGGAGAGGGGAACCCCCCCCTGCTGAGGCATGTACCAGCAAGCTCCATGGCCTGGCTGTGAGAAAAGCATAACCATGTCAGCAAAGCGACTGCGATTGGCCACGATCGCGAAGGGGCCATGTCCTTCATGCTCTGCTAGCTTCCTCGGACAGATGACAGCTTAACCCTTTCCTCACTCTACTCCTAGCTATGTTATCCTAATAATTTTTCTGCAAAGCAGTGGATCGTGCGACTAATACTTGGCAGAAAAGGGGCACATCCTCTAGCAAGACCATCCGTAATGGAGTGCAGGGCTTAGGGCAAATCACACAAGAGTCCAGGGCTGCTTCTTTGCTGCCTGCACTTTAAGTTAGAGAGGAGAAGAGGGGTGGGGTGGGTGGGTGAACAGGAGGCAGATCACAACATGCAAGGTGTCCTCTTGATTATCTGAAAACCAATTAACTTTTCCTCTCTCCTCTTTTCCTCATGTTCTTCTGGCTGTTTTGTTTTGCTTTTTAAGGAGAAAACAGAGCACAGCACACACTTTAAGCAGAACATACACTGACAAGCAGAGCACACACTGACATAGCCATTCGCCGCTCACATCCTTCTACCTATATAACTGTGTTCTTCCCTCTAAATTCTCTGCAAAGCAGTAAACATTTCTCTCTCCTCATTTTCTCTTACTTTTCTCAATGCCTCTGTGCCTCCATGCGTGCTCGCTCAGCCCTTCCCTTGGAGCTTAGTCTGGGTATGGGAAGAAGGGGGGGGGGCGATGGCCCCAACAGTGCATGAAGAAGCACACAAGGTGCCTCCTCTCATCCTCCAAGCTGCATGGGAGCAGCAGCGGCAGCAGCAAGAGAGCAAGCAAGTGACAGAGCAGTCCAGGGCTGGGAGAGTGAGCCCAGTTGGTTGCACTCCCCGCACCCTTTTCCCTCCCTCCCACTGCCCAGGTGAGAGAAAGGGAGTTCTGCACTTCTTATTGAAGGAAACACAATGGTTATAGACATAATGATTTTACTTTTCTGGGAAACAAAACACTTTACAGCGCCTTGAAGCAGGAATTAGTAAGCGGTTTATGTCTCTAAATTTCAGAGCATGTGCCACTGTTGCCAGGCAGAACATGGAAGAGGCTGTGGGAGTGGGCCTGAATCTCTGAGAGGAGGCCAACGAAAGTGTCAGCGTGTGCTGCTGCCTCTGTGATTGCTGTTTGGAATAGACCTGCAATCGTGTTATGGCAAGTCAGGAGTCACACATAAAACGCTTCAGTGGCCAAACTTCAGGCCTCGGTGGTGAAATGTAGAGGTAACTGAAGGTAAAATTGAAGATAGTAGAGACAAACCTGAGGTAGCTTTTGTCCTGTAACCATGATTTTGTGCAATTGGGCTCTACGGAGTTATAACCCTGCCCAAGTCTAACTGTGGTTAGCCGTTCCGTTTGAACCTGGCCTTTCTATATGGATCACTTAGTACATTGCTGTGAACAAAATTAATTGTGTGCAAAAGGTAGATGAAAACACAAGTGTAATTTTACAGTGGCATATAGTCTAGGTGTATTAGATTAGATGATTATCAGCATTGAAAGACAGCTATAAACACTGGAATGTAAAAATCTTTCTCTTGTTTTACAAGTTGGACAGTGTGAGAGCTCACTGCCAGCCCTGCTCTATGTTAATGGAACTGCCCCGGGGTGATTGGTAAACACCCCAAAATTGTGTTTGGGCTTTCTGTGGGGAAATTAGCTTGCTTGGGTGGAGCAGTTCCACATCATAATAATTTTTGTGCAAAGCTTTGGTGACAGGAAAATGAACTGAGAGAGCGGTTGAAGTTCAAAAACAAACAAGGTTTTATTGTAGGGTAGGGGTACAATGGAATAAACAAGTTGATTAATTAATATTACTACTAAAAATACTTTATCCAAGGAGTAAGAACCAAATGATGTGCACTGGGAGCCAAATGGAGCATCAAGTGGAGCACAGTAGCTCAAGGAACCAGGGGGAATTAAAGCCCAAAATGTGTCCTGAGGCAACATTCCAGTTGCTCTACTTTCTTGAATAGGGTAATTCCCAGGAATCTCAAAAAGTTTTATTGTCTGTGTTTGCTGTGCTGCACTACAACACAATATTTGAATTGGTCAAGTGTACCCTGTTATGTAAATAGAATGAATGATAGTGCAAACACAGTATCTCTTAGGTTGGAAGAACCTGGTAAACACCTCCCTGGATATAAGCCCTGTGACTGTTAATAGTCTAGATCGGGGATTCTCAACATTGGGTCCCCAGATGTTATTGGACTTCAACTCCCATAATCCCCAGCCAAAGGCAACTGGGGCAGGGAATTATGGGAGTTGAAGTCCAATAACTTCTGGAGACCCAACGTTGAGAACCCCTAGTCTAGATGTGGTGTTATGGCATCATCTCATCACTGACTGCCCTAACAACCAGTCCCTGGGCTGAAGACATTGTTGAAAAGTCCTGATATTAACACACATTTTCCACTGTCTCTTCAAGACTATTCATACTGAATAGACAATGTATAGAATTCTTTGTTTATCCAGGCCTTCACATATATGTGCATAATCACAGGTACAGATATCCATACAGATATAACAATGGATTGACATCCAGACTAACACACACCAAGGAGCACACCAAAAATATATTCCATGTACCAAAAAGCATTCTGCACATGCAGTGGGGAAGGGGTGATTTTTGCTAATCCTCCCTCTCCTCTGCCTTCCAAAGGCATATCCTTGAAGGTGGCAGGACCCTTGGGAATATAGGCACTGGAGGTTGCAGAAGGAAGGGAGACGGGCAAAAATTGCCCCTTCCCCACCACACGTGTCGAACGTTTTTTGGTGTTTGTTGTGTTAGGCTGGTTATCAGCTAGATGGTATACTTGTGCCAAGATCTGCACCTGTAATTGTGCATTGTTTGTTTGTTTATTTTAATTTGATTTATATACTGTACATATACGTGTACGAAAAGGCATGGATAAAGAGAGGATTTCACACACTACACTCAACATGCATAGTCTTGAAACATGTCTGGCAAATGTGAATTATATCAGAACTTCTGCACAATGTGTAACCAGTGGGTAGTTCTTTGATAGACTATGTATATTGATTGAGCAATATACAACGTTCCCTGTTTAAGTTGCACATTGGGCTGCCTAGGCTTCATGTCAGTGTGCACAATCTTCAGAATTTATGCACACTCACCATTCAGCTCATGTTAACCACAACATATACATAATTTATAGTCGAAATTAGTTTAATTATTAACATGACTACAAAGGTCAGAAAAGATCTGTATAGTAGCAACCCCATGTAGATAAAACATTGTTTTGACTGTTGATATATAAGGAGTATTTGTAATTGTAAATTCATACTGCTCTCTAGTGGGGAATGTTTTCAGTGCAGAAGATACACTGATGCTGGAAAAATATCTACAAATGGGAACTTTTGGCATGTGGGTATCACTTCATTACCTACCATCTCAAGATTGTGCTTACAGTACTGTCGCTTTTGTAAGGCTTGCATTACTTTTAAATACATTCTTTTGACAGAATATAGCTTTTCCTGTTTCTTCAGTCCTATCTGGAAGACAGAGTATCCTTGCTGCTTTTCTTTGGAAATAATCTTAAACAGGGGAAACTCTGAGGAATTATTTGCTTTCTTTGCCTTTGGATTTTATCTGTGGAAATACTTTGGGCCATAGAAAGGTTATTGGTCTCTGCCTACTAGAGATTTCCCCCCAGCTGAAAAGAATCAAGTGGTTCCACTCTGTCAAAGCTTCAGAGTAAACTGTGGAAACTGAAATGGTTTTTGCAATTCACTTTGGCATATGAAGGAGTGGATCTTACTAGGCTACCTCAGATACCCCAAGTCTTTTGTGTGGCCTGAAGACAGGTACAATGATGCCTGCACTGTGCCGAAGGATCACCATGTGAGGTGGCCTCCTAGAACTTCTGAGGATACCTCTGATGTTATATCAAGCCACCATTTACCTGATCAGTGGACATGATCATGGTGTGCAACTAGTATTCTACAGCAAGCTTTAATATTTCTGGGGTGTCCTAGAAAGCCACTTCGAATGTCCTGATCACATCTGGTGTGGCTAACCAGTGGTGCTACTTGCTGTGTCCCAATATGGTTAGCATTACTAGGAGTTGCTGAATCTACCTCTCCGTGGCGTATTTTTGTTTTGGTTTCACTACAAAAAAGCTTCCATTCCAGCTAGCCCCTAGGTCTCCCTTCCTGGATTCTTCCTAGACTTGGGGAGTATATTTTTTCCTCAACAAATTACCCATCAATTTTGTGAGAGAAAAGGAAAAGCTAGGGGATTCACAGTAGGTCATGGAACTTCTCCAAGTTGACCACACAGTCTGCATTGATAACATTTGTGGCACAAAATAGTGAAGTAGGATCTGGTGGGTAAAGTCAAGGAATGAGGATGTCAAATCTCAACCCAAATCTTACTGCTACCTTGAGTAAATGTTTTTGATTGGCATTTACATAGAACTTTCTGTGTGTTCATCGCATTTCTCATTTCTTACTTAAGTACGGTAATTCTTATGACCTAGTCAGTGTTCTTCTCATTTAGCTGATGTGGGGTTGGAGAAGTGGCTTGTAGAAAGTTACCTAATACATTAATGCTGAGGAAGATGAGTGTTTGACTGTGATGCATTGAAGATATATATTGTATTGTTCAAACTGCAATTCGCTATTGGAGTCTTTAAAATGTAATCATTGAACATTTTGAAGATTTCCTTCAGCTAATAAAATTCATGATTACAAAGTGAAGTTATTGTGGGAAAATTTCAAATATCACAAATCTTACAATAATAAAATTGTAAAATTTAGCACTACCGTCTGAATACTTTTCAAATGTAAGAAGTAGAACAGAGACTATCTTATTCTGAGGAGAGGAAGGAAGAGAAAAGACAAACAGAGCCCCAACCTTCTCAAGCTGCTGCCTCAGAGCTAGCTTCTGAGGGGATGTTAATGAAACTGCTTCAGAGTGATTGGCGAACACCCCTAAATGTGTTCAGGCTTTGGGGAGCAAGCTGGGATGAAGCAGTCCCATGTCAGAATAATTTTTGTACAAAATTCTGGTCCCAAGGAAATGAACTGACAGAGAGGTTGAAGTTCAAAATAAAATAAGGTTTTATTTGGGGTTCAGGGGTAAAGGGGAATAAGAGAGTGGATTAAATCAATATTACTACTAAAAATAAGTTACAAATATTAACCAGATACTTGCAAAGAGGCAATTTAGCCTCTTAGTCCAATTTTAAATGACTTCCTAATTTGTGTCCGAATTTAAATGACTGTGTCTGAATTTAAATGACTTCCAGGCTGGCTAGAGAAAAGAAGGCTCTGGAGAAATAGGTTTTTTGATTTAAGAAAAGAGCAGGGATAGAGAAAGCCCGGAGGGGTGCAAACGAAGGACCTCTTTCTTCAGGGATGGAACCAGGTGGTGGAAAACCGAAGGCAGCTCAGGGGTTGGGCAGCAACGGTAAATCCAAAAGGTGTTTTTTCTCATTCCACCAGTTCCTTGCAGCAGTGAGACAAGCTGGGTAGATCGGGCCAGTAAGGAAGGCTAATCTGGAGGTTGTGAGTGAAAATGGTGTGAAGAGCAAGGCTTGGCCAGATAGTATGGCGGGTGTCCAGTCTATCACCCAAAGGACTATGACTCCCAGGTATAGAGACCAAAGGGAGCACACTGGTTCAAGAAACCAGGGCCAGTTATAGCCCAAAATGGGCCCTGTGGCAAAATACTGGCCGCTCTTCTTCCTGAGGGAAATTCCAGTGGATCTCAAAAGGATCCATTGTCTTTCTTTGCCATTTATTTATTTATTTATTTGATTTCTATATTGCCCTTCCAAAATTGGCTCAGGGCTGTTTACACAGAGAAATAATAAATAAATAAGATGGATCCCTGTCCCCAAAGGGCTCACAATCTAAAACAGACACATAAGATAGAAACCAGCAACAGTCACTGGAGGTACTGTGCTGGGGGTGGATAGGGCCAGTTACTCTACCTCTGCTAAATAAAAGAGAATCACCATGTTAAAAGGTACCTCTTTGCCAAGTTAGCTATGCTTCAGTAAAGCACAGTGGCATGAAATTATCAAGAACAACTTGTTCGTAAATGGACTAAATGGATATGCAAGGACAATATCTGTTAGGTCAGAAGGACCCAATAAACCAATCAGTAATTTTAATGAGAACTCCTCTGAGTTCCTATCACCCACTTAGCTCTTTTGTGATGGGGAAGGAATTTCCGTTCACAGTGCCTTATCTGACTTTTTCTGCTGAGGTGATTAATGTTAGCTTGCTTGAGGCAACTGCGGGGATGCTGAAGCAAAGGGTCAATCTTCGGACAGAGAGACCTTGAGCATGGAGTTAACTCGAAAGCTAACTCCATCTACCTAGAATTCCCTAATATAGGGAAAGGCATGAGGCTAATCCCCTTTCAGTTTGCTTGGCAGCTGTTTGAATCTGGGGGTGACTGTCCCACTGCCTGCTAAGTGACCTGTCCCCAATATGCCAACAAATGATCCTGTGAGACTCCTAAGCATGTTAGGAGTGGGAGCTACAAGCCCAGACATAAGCAGAGAGATTTCTAGGAAATTTCAGAATAGCAAATGGAAGGAGAGGCAGAAGCAGCATCTCAGATGATTTGATTTTGAATCTAACATGAAAGATCTAGCTCTTCCTTGGCACTATTATTTAAACTATCAATCAATCTCCTTTATTTCAGTCTTAGACCAGCATAAGAGCAATAAAAACCACGATAATTGACCTCTTTTTTTTCATCAGTGAGCAGAATGAGTTTTGTTCTAGGCAGCAATATCAAGGCAGTGTGCGCACATGTGCATTATTATGTGCTACTGTATATATTACATGTGCACATACACCATAAATATGGAAGGGAAAAGTGTATTTTATAATTTTATTCTGTTTTAATAGCAGTTGCTGATTAAAAGTGGCCTATAAAATAATAAATATTGTTTTGTATTAAATATTTAAATTATAATGAAATTAAATTGAATGAAATAAAATAACTTCCTGTTATCTAAATTTGGTTTATTTAAATTTGAATTTGAATTTAAAATTCAGGGAATCATTTAATTTTTTTTCTTTCCAATTCCAATATTAACCACTTTTATCACTTTTTGTACATAAATAATAATAGTAATAATAATGTCACACAAGAACAGAGCAAGAACTAATGTTTATTGATATGTGTAATGTTTTGTGTGCAAGCAGTAAAACATTTTGTAACTTGTTCTAGAATGACTGAAGGATTGCACATAATTTTTAAAAATATAACTGATTATTTTTAATTTAATAAATAAATAAATAAAACAATAAAACAAAGGAGGTATTGTAGGGATGGGAAGTTAGAGTATGGGTGGGTGTGGGTATTTTCCTTACGTGTTAAGATTTTTTAAAATCACTCCTTTTTTAATGAACTAATTCAGCTATATTCAATGAATATTGAACCAATAAGTAAACATTCAAAAATATATATTCTCTCTAGGGATGCCCCCCCCAATTCTGTATTATTTCTATTTGACAGCATCAGCGTCAAATAATTTATTATTTATAAATATAAATAATTTATTAGTGGAACTCCTACCTCATCATTTTGGGGTGCTTTGAGAGGATTGGAAAAGGTACTAAGTCAAGTCAGTCAAGAAAGGTTCAGAAAGATTCATCAATATCATTGAATGAATTGCTCTACCACATGGTCTTTCTTCCTTTACTATCCCTTTGCCCAGCTGTTTTCACCTCAGTCTCTCTTGCCCTGCAGTCCCGTGAAGTCACTATCAGGAGATTACCATCAGTTTTTTTTAAAAACCAGCGTTTGTATGTTTGTGCTTTTTACACTGTATTTAGCCCCACAAAAGCTTCAGTGCTGACTGCTCCTCCTGTAGCCTTTGTGAATACAGTACGCACGCAGAGCCCTGGAATCTCTTCATTAGCAAACCGCAGGCACCTGCTGTCATTTGTAATAGGGCTCTTGCTGCATCCAGAGCGGGGAAACGGCTCTCTTGCTTGCAGGAGGGAGCCGATTTCTCCGATCTTTTTGCTTAGGTGAACATAGCCCCAGTAATAGAGTACATAGTGTTTCCACACCACATCAGGTAGCAAAGTTCATTGGAAAGGTCCAACACAACACAACATCCAAGAGCCTAGTTATTGTTCCCTCTTATATCTCCCCCGCCTTTCCCTGTCACCAGTGTCAGACGCTCCAGTTATTCCCTCTTATTTCCTCCCCCACATGCCTTTCCCCCATTGCCTGTCAGACTCTCCATTCCCTCTGCTTTCCCCCTCGCTTGTATTCCTTGGCTCTTGGTTGCTTGGGCTCTTGCACGGCAAGATTTGGGGAGTCGGCTCTGCTCCTGTTGCCTGTTTGCTGCTGCTGCACTGGTAAAAGCCCATGGAGCCCCCGTGGCAGCAGCAAACAGGCGACAGGAGTGGAGCTGATTCCCCCAAACTTGCCATGCAAGAGCCCAAGCAGCGGGGGGAAGGCAAAGTGGGAGAGCAGAGCAGCAACTGAGAGCCGATGAGGAATATGAGGAAAGGCGGTGGGGGCGGGGGAAGCAGCCACATCAGAGGAAGCAGCACTGTCTGGGAGCATAGAGTATCCAGGAGTAGTAGCCAGTGGCGGCAAGAGAGCAATTGAGCGGCTCAGTGAGCGGGTATGGGTATGCAGTTGCACAGCTTAGAGGGAACAGTGTAAGTGACATACTAGAAGCCTGGAGATGATACAAACCAAGCATATAGTAAGGGAAAAAAGACCTATTGCTATGGAATTATAAAAACTATAAAAGTCTATCAGGAGGAAATGTGTTTCTCAACTAGCACTAGTGATGACAATATGTAGGTTGATTCCCATGACCATGTTTTACTAATGATAACTGTGTGTATTTGGCAGAAGTGGTAGACTGGACTGTACTAATTCTGCAGATCACAGGTACCATTTTTGAATGCACTCATAAAATGCACTGTAGACAGAAAATTAGGCCATCAATTTGGCTGCCTTCTACTTGCAGTGCAGATATTGTACTTGCAGTAAGCTTGTAAATTAAGGAATGCCCTAAATAATGTGCTTCCCTGCCCATCTTACCATTTCATTTTGCTTTACCATAGAAACATACATAACTGGTACACATGAGCAGAAAGATGACCTAATATGACCATTGTAACACACACACATTCTCTCTCTCTCTCTCTCTCTCTCTCTCTCTCTCTCTTTCTCACACAGAGCCAAAAACTGGGGAACACAGTAACATAAATTGACTTTGAGTGCAGCCATCAAGTTCCCACCAGTTGAAATCCTGGACATTAGGTGTATGTATCACTCATAATTTTTTCTTTTGCTTATATTAGAAACTATGAAGAAACCCTGGAGCCCTAATTCATCCCAAGACAATGTTCCATTTGCTGCAGATTTCACTTGTTTGCATGAAAGAGAAAGTGAGGCAGAATTAACACCTGAAGACTGTGAAGAAAAGAAAGAAAGGGAGAAGAAACATACCAGTTTTACTTTGTGCAGTGTGTGCAACATTCAGTTGAACTCTGCTGCTCAGGCACAGATCCACTATAATGGAAAATCACATCAGAAAAGATTAAAACAGCTCAGCAATGGGAATCTGAAAAATGACCATGGTAAGCTTTTTGATATATTCTGCCAGGTTAATTTATGAAGGTGTTAAGGGTATGCTTTTGAAATATTATCGGTCTCGGTCTCTCTCTCTCTTTCTCTCTCTCTCTTTACCTTACTTTCTGATTTTGTCCAATCAGATTCTTAAAAATAGTCCCTCAAATCCAGACAAGAGAAGTTTGGGGCACTTAAGAAGTTTGCAGAGCTGCATGATGTTGCAATGCTATGTAATGTTGAACAGCTGCTAGTGGTGGACACTTTCTGGGACGTATAGGGGTTTGTACAAGGCATTGTGTAATGCGTTGTGCAAGGCATAGTGCATGCCAACATCTGATAGTGCAGAAATGAGTCTGGAACAGATGTTCCTCTGTGCAGCATCATTGTACTATGTCCTTGCACTAGTGCAACAGCCTTAGGATCTTAAATCTAGGAGGATGTGGTGCAATGATCTCATGCAAAGAAAGTGTTGTGGACACCCTGACTCCAACACTAAACTCAGACTTACCAATCCAGAATTATGTAGAATCTAGGCCTGTGTCTGATTCCACTTTATTAAGAAATCAATTAATGCCTGAACTCAGATGAACTACATGACACCAAGGTCTCATGACCTGCATCTGAGACAGATGGTAATTGCTTTGTGAAGGTAGGGACAATCCAGCATTGGTTCTCAATATTTGTGAAATGGGAGACATGATGGCCAGGCTTGGTTTCCTGTCTCACATATATCCAAATACTATCACTGTGGACTGCCTTTACAGATTCATGGCAGGAAGATTCACACACACTAGCAATTTGGATATGTTGGTGCCCAGTTCATTCATGTTGAATCAGAACTCATAGTCC
This sequence comes from Hemicordylus capensis, assembly GCF_027244095.1. NCBI lineage: Eukaryota > Metazoa > Chordata > Lepidosauria > Squamata > Cordylidae > Hemicordylus > Hemicordylus capensis. The sequence goes on from NC_069662.1 coordinate 110,235,691, forward strand.
AGTGGGCCAGGCTGAGTTCTGTATCTTTGCCAGTACCGCTGGACTCCTTGCAACAGGAATTCAAGTGGAGTAAAATGATTAAACTCCTAAGATTTGCCTGAACTTGCTCTTAGGTGATGTCTTTGGGGGAAGCTAGGAGTTGAGCTTGCATGTCTTCTTACAAAAAGTCCATGTTAATCATTGGTGATTGCTCTGCCCTGCCAGGGTATAATCCTGTCTTCCTCTGAGAGATATTTGCTATGTAGAATTAGAAGCATTGTTTATACCTATTGCTGTCTTTAGACTCCCACCCTAGGTAGATGCACACAAAAGAAAATGATTTAACTGCTCTCTCACGCCTATAGCTTTGAATTTTCCTTCCTAACACCTTTTAACACTCTCAAGGGACCAGGAGCCAGAAAAACTGGGGGCAAAAGAAGATGCCATTTGCAAGCTCAAGAGATGCAGATTTGTTTTGAGAATGTCAATAGAACAGTACTCTGCCCAAACAGGAGATGGGACCCAGATCCTGTTTACTCTGGACTGACCTAATATCCTGAACCAATATCAATAATTAGAAGACAGGATCCGGACGGTAACAGTAGTTGACACATTTTGTGATCCAGGAAGGATGATGATATTTTGAATAGACTCTATGGAAATCAAATGATGGAACAACTATAAGAAGGGGTCTCTGGACATGGCAAATCAGCAATCTTTGCCTAACATCCAATATTTGCTCATGTGCGTATTCCAAGTGCCTGCTGTCTAGAGGCCTGAAACCTGCAGACAAGAGACTGCTCAGTGATTCTTACCGCGGGGCGAAGAATCAAGGGCTGACTCTGTCTGTGAAATCCAGCACCAGCCTTTTCCATCTGAAGCCTGCATTACTCCCAAGTCCCAGCAATGAACAAGTCCTTTGAAGCCTTCTTTGTGAACCTGGTGAGATGCGTATTCAATGCACAGCCCAGCCTGCTCCTCCACTTCCCTCACCCCTACTAATCACTGCCATCCCTTTCCTAAGCCCTCCCTCCCTTTCTTCTCCCTCTGTTTCTCTCTAAATGTTTTATTAGGATTTGTTAGACAGCTGTAATTATTGATTGCACACACGTGTGATAGCCAGGCACATTGCACTACACCTTGAATCAGAAACATGTTTAATTTAGATGACCTGTTTGAATTTTATCCTGATGAGCAACTTTCTCTAATAAAGCCAATTGAATTATTTGGGAGTGTTTTGGGTCTTTTTTCTACCTTAGTGCCCAGAGTGTACATAGTCACTGTATAAAAAACTGGTCACTCTGAGACACTGGTGAAACAAGCCTATTTTCATATGCTAGCTCCGGAGCATATCTAGTATACAAATCAGGCTTGGCTCACAACAAAAGGAACACCTGTTTCAGACTATTTCTTGTGCTATTAGAAGATGCTGGCAAATTGTGTGACAGGTTGCACAGCCTTCCAAGTGTCCCAGATAAGACATACCACTAGTGGTTGAGTAACATCACAGAGCAGTGCAACTTGATGCAGCTGTGAAGGCCTCTTAAGTGAGTGTCACTTTTCTCCTTGCAGTAGTGCAATGCTAGTCTGGATGTTAGCCACTGTCTCTGTTGGTAGTAAATGAGTGCACCATTACAATCTTTCTAAAAATATTTATGTTAAGCTGACTATGATCATTTATTATCTAGTGCTATTGAATAGTCTCAGTTCAGCAATTCCTGAAACAACAGAAGTAAAATGTTTGTGAGAGAATTTCTTAAAGCCTACAAAAACGGTCCTCCTCCTTGGAACAATGAAAGGTGTCCAGTCCACCATCTGTTCTAGAAAAGCTTTGTTTCTGCATAAATTATCAATCTTCTCTGGGTGTCTTTCGAATGGTCCTATATCCTCTTGAAGCTGTATCCTATGAGAAGTTTTGTGAAAATGTTATTGTGATTGTTCTGCATCTGCTGTGAATTATTTTTCCATAGTACAAATCTTCTGGTGAATTCTATATTATTGTTGTTGTTTACACAGTCAGACAGGTGTTATTGACTGGTTTGTTTTATCCAGACATTGAGTCCTTCCCAAGGACCTGGGATGGCTGAATTTTATTATCAATGTTGTTGCTGTTATTATTATAGATATCGTCACAGAATATAGGCTTTTCCCAGTAATGCTACTTTTTGTAATTGGCTGATGGTGATTTCTGTGGCCCCTGTGGTCTTGAGGTGCTCTTCAAGTTGTTTTGGAATTGTACCAAGGGCGCCAGTTAACACTGGGATGATGATGATGATGATGATGATGATTTGTTTGATTTCTCGACCACCCTTACAGAATAGCTGAGGGCGGGCGGTTCACAAATATCATAAAACAGTTAAAATCCATCAATAATCGGGAATACAAATTTTAAAATACAATAAAACAGCTAAAAAACAAATCAATCCAAAACCTTATAAAATCCTGATACATTAAAAACCCTTTAAAACAATTTAAAAACCCTGGAAGGCCAGGCCGAACAGGTAGGTCTTTAGGGCTCTCCTAAATGCCAACGAAGAATTCAGATTACGGATTTCTGCAGGGAGTGCATTCCACAATCTAGGACTGGCTACAGAGAAGGCCTCCCTCTGGGTCGCCACCAGAGAAGCCGGTGGCAAATGGAGCCAGACCTCCTTAGATGATCTTAGCGTGCGGTGGGGATCAGACCGAAGAAGGCACTCTCTAAGGTAACCTGGGCCTAAGCCGTTTAGGGCTTTAAAGGTAATAACCAGCTCTTTGTATTTTGCCTGGAAACATATCGGCAGCCAGTGCAGCTGTTTCAAAACAGGCATAATATGGTCTCTCTGAGTTGCCCCGGAGACCAGCTTGGCTGCCGCATTTTGAACTAACTAAAGTTTCCAAACTACGTACAAATGCAGCCCCATGTAGAGCACATTGCAGTAGCCAGGCCTGGAGGTTACCAGCTGGTGTACCACTGTTCTGAGGTCATCCTCCTCAAGGAATGGACGCAGCTGTTGAATCAGCCTAAGCTGATAAAAAAACACTCCTGGCCACAGCCTCCACCTGAGATACCAGGGTGAGGCCTGGGTCCAGGAGTACCCCCGAAGCTGCGTAACTGCTCCTTCTGGGAGAGTGCAACCACATCCAGCACAGGATGGGGTTATGTAGGGATGTGCACAAATGAATTTTTTTGATTCGATTTGTGCCCAAAACAAATCACCCCTGATTTGTTTTGTATCCAAATCTACCTCCTCCAAGTCACCCCACATTTGATTCGTATTTCCTTTGATTTGATTTGGATCCAGACTGATTCGGAACACATAACAAGGTCCTAGGGGCACCAAAATTGGGTGGTGGGTAGGTCCCCTAGGGTGCCACCTACAACTCAAATTTCAAGGCAGTGGGAAACTTGATTTTTAATGATTTTCTTTAGTTTTTACTGATTTCGAACATTTCCACCATAGGAAACAATGGTGATTCAAAGCTGCCATATCCTAACCCTAAAATGGATCCGCAGGTTTCATTTTTTAAAAAGAAGCAGCTAGGCTTTAGCTCTTGTACAAGTGGAGTTATGGAGCAAAATGTGAGCAAAACTATTTTTCAAGTGGTTGAATTCTTTTTTTTAAATGAATTCGCTTTTATGTAAAGCTTTTGTACTTTGTGTTTTGCTGGTCGAATGACCGTAACAATAAAGATTTGATTTTGATTTTTAAAAATTCAGTTTTATTTAAGATAAAAAAGGATAAAACAAAATGATTACATAATCGTCTCTTGAGCTTCCCAAAACAATGATTATATATGAGTTAATACAAATACCGATCCCAAAATTCCCCTTCCACCCTTCTTTCCTCCTCATCCTGTAAGAAGAACTGCAAACCAATATAGATAATGAATAAACCAACCCTGATGCTTAAGAAAAACCGAACCTTGGGTGGGGATGCAAACCTTGTGCTATATTAAAGCTTATAAACGGTTCCCAAGCTAATGTAAATGAGTCTTCCAAATCAGCATGGTGTAGTGGTTAGAGTGCTGGACTAGGACCGGGGAGACCAGAGTTCAAATCCCCATCACCCCCAAAATAGACTTCCCACACAGCCACTCTAAGGCACTTCCAAGACTCGCAGGCCAAGTCTCCATAGCCTTTCCCCTCAACATGTCTCCACATTCCTCCCCTAGGCTTTAAAGCAAGTGATCCATCTTCTCTGGATTCTTCTAAACCCAAGGGTTAACAGAACAACTTCCTAAAAATAGTATTGCATTGTCAGTATAAGCCTATCACCTCGTCCAGCTCATTTTTAATTTAATTTTTCTACTGTTTTACATGAAAAGCACCTCCAGGTATTCAGTTAATCAAAGGGACTGTTTAAGTATTCTGTTTTACCCTACAAATTTGTGCACAAGCCCCTCCCCAAGGTGTGCAGACTTTGGGACCTTAAGTCTGTCAGCTCCTCTGCTTGTCACCATCACAACCCATTTTTCTCAGTTGAGATCTCAGCTTCCCTTACTTCACATCTGACAAGTAATTATAGGGAGAACTCCATTCCTTCCTCCGCTCCTTGGAGTTTTATATTTCTCATCCCCAATCCATTCATCCCATCGTGTGAGTGAGTGAAAGAGAGAGAACAAAAACAAGGTACTAAGAGCTAGGCTAAAATGTTTTACATCTATTTTCCACCAAGAAAGTTGGGAAAGGGATATGTGCCCTTTCCCCATGGGGAAGGGTGGTCAACTCCTCCCCAGAACAAAAAGAGAGTTTCAGTAGGGACCCTCAACCTGCAGGTCAGCCCAAAGACTGCAATCTCATAATTTGTGGTCAGATTGGAGGATGGCATATAAATCTCCTCCTCCTCCTCATGAGTGTAGACCACAGTCAGAAGGGCTCTCAAGCTTCTACTGCCTGCTCAGGGAAGAATTGAAGCCAATTCCCAATCTCCAGTCCATGGGTATCAATCCAGTTTTTCTTTAAATTTAAATGAATCCAGCCACTCACACCCGTACGTTATGGTTATTTAGTTCCCCATAGTTCTGATGGAGACCCGAGTTCAAATCCACATTCAGCCATGATACTAGCTGGGTGACTCTGGGCCAGTCACTTCTCTCGCAGCCTAACCTATTTCACAAGGTTGTAGTGAGGAGAATCTTAAGTATGTAGTACACCGCTCTGGGCTACTTGGAGGAAGAGAGGTATATAAAATGTTAAGAAGAAGAAGAAGAAGAAGAAGAAGAAGAAGAAGAAGAAGAAGAAGAAGAAGAAGAAGAAGAAGAAGAAGAAGAAGAAGAAGAAGAAGAAGAAGAAGAAGAAGAAGAAGCAGCAGCAAGATCAAGAACCTGGAAGAGAAAGAACATTACAAATACTTGGGCATTCTCCAGGCTGATAACATCGCACTCACTGAAGTTAATAGAAAAAATGGAAGTGAATACATCAGGAGAGTTAGAAAATTCCTCAAGTCCGAACTCAATGGCGGGAACACCATACAAGCCATAAACACATGGGCTATACCTATTATCAGATACACTGCAGGAATAATAGACTGGACCCAGGCAGAGCTAGAGATGCTAGATCGTAAGACCAGGATAATCATGACCATCAATCATGCTCTGCACCCCCATAGTGATGTCGATAGGCTCTACCTCCCTCGCAGCTCAGGTGGAAGAGGAATGCTGCAAGTCCATCAAACAGTAGAGGAGGAGAAAAGATACCTTGAAGAATATATCAAGGACAGTGAAGAAGATGCGCTTCAAATGGTCAATAATGCGAAACTATTCAACACCAATGAAAGAAAGCAGGTCTACAAGAAAGAACAAGTCAAGAACCGAGCAGAAAAATGGAGAAATAAGCCCCTGCATGGTCAATATTTGCACAATATAAGTGGAAAATCAGACATCACCAAGACCTGGCAATGCCTTAAGAATGGTTACTTGAAGAAAGAAACAGAGGGTTTAATACTGGCTGCACAAGAACAGGGACTGAGAACAAATGCAATAAGAGCAAAAGTCAAAAAATCCACCACAAACAGCAAGTGCTGCCTTTGTAAAGAAGCAGATGAAACAGTGGACCACCTAATCAGCTGTTGTAAAAAGATCGCACAGACTGACTACAAACAAAGGCATGACAAGGTAGCAGGGATGATACACTGGAACATCTGCAAAAAATACAAGCTACCTGTAGCCAAGAATTGGTGGGACCATAAAATTGAAAAAGTGGAAGAAAATGAAGATGTAAAAATATTATGGGACTTCCGACTACAAACAGTCAAACATGTGCCACACAATACACCAGATATAACTGTAGTCGAGAAGAAAGAAAAACAAGTCAAAATAATCGACATAGCAATACCAGGGGATAGCAGAATAGAAGAAAAAGAAATAGAAACAATCACCAAATACAAAGATCTACAAATTGAAATTGAAAGGCTGTGGCAGAAAAAGACCAAAATCATCCCAGCGGTAATTGGCGCCCTGGGTGCAGTTCCAAAAGACCTTGAAGAGCACCTCAACACCATAGGGGCCACAGAAATCACCATCAGCCAATTACAAAAAGCAGCTTTACTGGGAACAGCCTATATTCTGCGACGATATCTATAACAATTGACAATAAAATTCTGACATCCCAGGTCCTTGGGAAGGACTCAATGTCTGGATAAAACAAACCAGTCAATAACACCTGTCTTACTGTGTAAACAAGAAATAATAATAATTCTGCAAATAAACTGTCACCTTAGCCATCAAACATAGTCCCATAGTTTTAATAGCCAACCCTCCAAAGTTGGAATTTCCTGTAATAGCCAGTTAGCAGCATAAAGAATCCTGGCAGTGGTAATGATAGCTCTGTATATTTAGTAGGTATACTAGACTTAGTCATGTTTAACAAAAAGAGTTCAGGTGAGTAGGGGAAATTTATATTTAAAATTTGCTGCAACCTAAGGTGGATTTTTCCCAAAATTGTTGTGCCTTAGTGCAGGTCCACCACATATAAAATGTCCCCGAATGCTGCTTACGTTTCCAACAGTTCCCTGGGTAATTACTGTCCATCTTACTAATAGTTATAGAAGTAATATACTAATGGAAATACATCTTATCTCAGTTTTCTCTTAAAAGACTATTTGAAGTGAATTTAATATTCACTTTCCACTGGTATTCCCAGTTTAACATATCAGTAGTTTTATTCAGATTTTGCATCCATTTAATCATACAGCCTTTAACCTGTTCTGTTTCTGTGTCATATTTCAACAACAGCTTGTATATTTGCCCCAGTAAGTGGTCAACACTTTTAGTTATTAAAACCTCAAATTCTGTTAGATCTCTAAGCTTCCCACCTTGTTTTTGTAACACTGTCTTCACGATGGAGCTAATTTGTAAATATTGGAACCATGGAGGTTCCTCAAACCATTCTTGCGTAAGAGTTTGAAATGATTTAGGCTTTAGATTACCAACGGTTAAATTTTGCAAGCTGTATCCTTTCTCTCTCCAAGTATCATACATGTTGGAATTTTCTTCTTTATGAAAAGAAGAATAGATGCAGGAGGCGATATATCTGTACTGATCCTTTTCTTATATTTGTCCCAAACATACAGCAAACTGCTTCTAACTGAATGGGATTTTATCTCTGAGTTATACTTTATTGTATTTATCCATTAAAAATTATGTAACTTTTTGATAGATCTGTTCCCTTCATGTCCATGAATGAACCATATGCTATTGTGATCCAATCCAAAATCCATGCCAAGCAACTGGCATGGTAGTATAATTTCAGGTTAGGAATGTTCCTTAACAACTTGCATAATCTTGAGCTTAACTCTTTGGTTCAGCATTTTGTCTTCAATCCTAATCAGAATCATTTGAAATCGGAAGTTCGTTTTTTGGTAGAATATTCCTAACCAAGAGAGATTTAGTTTTTTCCACCTGTCTAGGTCTGTTAAAACAAATTTCCATGCTGGCAAATAGTTGTTCTTAAACAAGTTTTATTATTTCCAGTTAAGTTAATCCCCAGATATTTGATGGCATTTTTTTGTTATCTGATACCCAGTTTTATCTTGCAAATAATGTGATTTCATAGCTGATAGGTTCCACATAATAATCTGTGTTTGTTTTTATTCATCTTGTATCCTGAAACCTTTCTATATTGGTCAATTTGTTCCATTGTTGCCTGCAAAGAGGCTTTTGGTCGGGTAATAGTGAGGACCACATCATCAGCATATAACTCCATTTTATGTTCTTGAGCTGCCATCCTAATTCCATGGATTATTTGCTCCAGTCGAATCTTCTTTGCCAAAGGCTCTAAAGCAAAAATAAACAACAAAGGAGAAAGAGGGCACCCTTGTCTAGTACCCTTTTTGATAACACATGTTTTTGAAAGAAACAAACTCTATTCTCTGTATTAGATGTGTATTAATTACTTTCTACTTCCTGGGTGTATGTTTAAAAATGACTGCGCCAATTCAATCTCTGTGTGTTAAATAACAGAGTGTATTGTGTGGTACAAAGAGGTAAAACATATCTTTGTGCTAATTGTGACTTTACACTGACTCAGATCATGGCTAAGGCAAAACATACATTTGGGAAATGTTTTTGGTAAGGTCAAAAAGTGCCCCCTGATTTTCCATCAATTCCTGTAAAAATGTTACCTCTGCATCAAATGTCCTTGCTTTCTGATTCTCTCATTTTGGCTTTGTTTGCCCTAACTGCATTAGCGTGTAGCCAGCTTTGATTGGCTATGTCGTATCATGCTGGTACCCTGTTTGCTGCATGATCCCTGATTAGCTGAGCTTGTCCACATGGGAATCTAGGAAGAAGCAGTAACTAGACAATAAAATGTGGCTGAAGCAGGAACAAATAGAAAAAGCAACAACCTTGAATGGGATTGTGAGAGTATTCAATTATTCAGTTGCAGCAAATATTTCTAACTCATGAAAGCACCGTTTTCAGCCCCCAAATTGAAAAGAGAGCATATGTGCTTTAGCCCTAGTTCAGACATAGTGCTTATAGTTGCTTGAATGGCATAAGTGTGCATCATTTTAGAGGCAGATGGGTGACTGCAATGCACTGAATATTTGAAACAGAGTGAAAAATATCCTACCCTTAGGATAAATCACAATTTAGCAAACGAGGCGATGCTAAGGCAAAAGCAAAATTGCTTCTGTCAAAACTATGAATTAGTGAGTAGAAAATTCTGCTATAGGGAGGATCAGGAAAAAATACTACATATGTACTGTGTCTGATGGCCATGCCTTTGTTCCTTTAAACCTCAGGGCAATATACTGCATTGGACCTTCTGTAGGTTGTTAAAGATATTTAGTCTTTCCTTATCTTCACAATGCATAATTCCACAACTTTTTCAAATCAAGAAAAGGATTGCTAGTATCTTGCATCTGGGTCTGCTGGTGAAGTGGCCTTTAATGCTGCTTGGAGAGTACCTGAAGCACAGTGAACTAGCTGGCTCAGTCTTCTGTGGTTTGGAGAACTGTGGCATTTGCCAGAAATATTTGGCACACTCTTGGTGCATCTCAAAATGCAACTATTTGGCCCTTCTTGTGTGTGCAACAGAGGTGCTGATTCATTTCATAGATGGCGCCAGTCGACATTTCATGCTTGAGATTCCTTTTCTGTGCAGACGTTTTCTTCCTCTTCTCTGTTCTGGCTTCATTTCCCTAGGAACAGTATACTAGTAGCCCTATAAGCATCCCTTGCTCCAGTTTTCAGTCCAGTATATCAATAAACACTTATTGATAAATATCTGACACTCAGGAGGCTTGGGTCTGGCCCCACCTGGCGGCCTTTCTAGCATATGCATGGCCTTGAGTTCTTGAGAGCCTGAGCGAGTTCTCCCCTGTCATTTCAGGCAGCGCTTGCTGCCTGACAACATCTATTTCCCTTTCTCTTCCTTTCTGGAGGGAGAGAAAGGGAAATAAAAGGGTATCGGTCAGCAAACGCTGCCTGTAAAAGACAGGGGAGCGCTTGTTCGGGGCTCTCCATAGCCTGGGTGTGGGCGGGGGGAGTTTGCTTGGGGCTCTTCCGGAGCCGAAGCCATGCCTCCATGCGGGCTTCAACGGTCCTTGCCATTGGTGGCCTAGGTTCTTTGAACCTATTGGCACAATTGTAGCTCCGCTCCTGCTGACACTTTTGAACAGAAATTTGAATAGTTAGCATAGCCTGTTTGCCTTGGTTAGTCATCATTGCTTGAATCTGAATGATCTACTGCAATATGTGGTCTTCTTGACTGGAACAGCCATTGGCTCTGGAACCTTGTTGTTTTGTCTCAGACCTACTTTAGTTTCTGTTACATTGACTCTAAACCTATGAGATTGTACTCCAGACAGCTCTGATGTTGCAGTTACTTTTTACATTACAAGCAGTCTCAGTTGTTACCCTTTGTAGTAGCGATGTGCACAAACAGTGCTATGAACTGCAGTTGGAGCATGTTTGGGGCAGGGGGACTGGGAACTTTAAGAAAAAGGAGAGCAGGTCCTTACCTGCTCTCTGATGCCCCATGCAGCTTTCTGCTGGGATGGCGCACATTCCAATAACCCCCATATGGTGCCAGCATGCACATGGTTTCTGCGCATGCGTAGATGCCATTTGCTTGGCCAGGAACACCATGCTGACTATGCAAATGTTGCCCACGCATTTATGGTTGCCATTTGTGTGCTGGCGCTGCATGGGGCTAATTGGAACATGCACCGCTCTGGCAGGAACCTACACAGGGCAGCAGAAAGGAGGTAAGTACCTGCTCTCCTTTTTCTTAAGGTTCCCAGTCCCACTGCCCAAAAAGTGCTCGAACCACAGTTTGTGCACATGCCTACTTTGTAGTCCATCAAGTCTCAGCAAGAAATGCGAGAGAGCACTACCTAAGGCCAGAAAAAATTGAGAAACTGAGTTCCTTGGGAAACTGAACAGTTGATTGGGTTAGTTAGGAGTTGGCTTGCTACATTATCAAATTATCCCCCTCAAATCATGCACAAAGTTTGCAAAAAGTTTCAGAAAGACACACTGCATGGAGAATAGAATGAAAGGATTTAGGCTGTCTATCTGGCAAAGCAATTCCTTTTCTTCTGGCAAAATCAAACATTCCTGACCAAAGGGTGTTTTTTCTGTCTATAAGACATTTTCTTCCTAACCCTTTGAAAGCAGCAGAAACAAATAAACATACTTGTTTGTTCAGTATTTTTTTATATCAAGCTATCGAGGAAATAACTCTTTAAAATGCCATTTCCTGATAGCAAAATATAAGACATAAATTCAAGGATTCTGTTTATAGAAAAAAGTGGCATAGAAATTTAATAAAAAATAAAAAATAATCATTTACTTTCTTATACTAACTTTTGAGTAAATGTATAAAATATGTATTAAATCTTTTCTTTTTAACTTTTTTCATATCCATCTTTTCTTGTTTTCCATTCATGATCCTTTATGTCTTAATATCTTCCTCACTTCAGAAATTCGTGCTGACAGCTCTAGACTGAACAGTTGCTTCTAATATTATCTGCCATAATGTTGTACTTCAATTTTTCCTTCAATCACAGTGGCCTACATCTAAACTAAGAATTGTGCAACGAGAATGCTACTGCATATGGATGGAAGGGAGGTGTGATTTTTTTGTGATCTTTTCCTTCTGCAGCTACCAGTACCTTCCAAAAATATGTCCCCAAGGATCACATCAGGGACATTTTTTCAGGAGGCACATGGGACTGCAGAGGGAGGGAGGACAACCAAAAAAATCTCTTCTCCTGTGTGTGCGCAGAAATGTTTTCCATGCACGGTTCTTAGTCTGGATGTAGTGCACTTGCTCCATAAAGGCTCAAATTCCTTCTAAATGCCAGAACCATTTTAGAAATATAAGAGCATATACTCTATTTGGACAAAACTGAATTGTCTGTGAAATACAAAATGAATAGCTTGTGACTCACCAAGTGCACAGGTGTCTATCAAAAGCACAAAAACTTTCTTGCATGGTCTTACAAGTGCTCAAAAGAAAAGGTTGCATTCCATCTGCTCAGTTCTAAAGCTCCCCCCCCCGTAAGTGTCTTATTCTGTCATTCTTCAGTTTACTCTGGGTGAGACCCCACTAGGATTTCTGAGATGGAGGCAGAAACACAACTTCACTTGCTGCTTTAACACCCTCAAGACTCACCTGTGAACTTGCGGGTGCAATATGTGCAGAATATAATTGCTTCTCTGTGTGTATTGCCTCGTGGGCTTTTAATTAGAATTTTAATAATTTGTTTTAGTAACTGTTTTATGCTGTTGTTTTTATTGTGTTTTGTGGATTTTAATCTGTGACTTTTATATTTTAAATTTTGTATGCCGCCTAGAGATGTATATATCAGGTGGTATAAAATATGATAAATAAATAATAAGAAATAAATAGAGATCTTCCATTAGGCCGCCCAAGGCTGTCTCTACCCTATAGCCTGCTCTAAACCAGTTTGAAATGGATCTAGATAATCAGTACCTTCCAAAACTGCCTGTAGTTGATTAGCCACCACCCTCTCAATTATCTTGCCTACCTAAGGGAGGTTGGAGACTGACCTATTATTATCCATCACTAAGGGCTCTGGGGCAGGCTTCTTAAGCAAAGGTCTCACAATTGCTTCCTTCAAACATGGAGGCATCCTGTCCTCCCTCAGCATTTATTATGTCAATGAGGCCATCTCTAACAGTCTCCCTGCTGGATGTTATAAGCCATGTTTGGCATGGATCCAAAGGGCAGGTGGTAGGCTAAAAACTTCCAAGGAGCTTGTCCACATCTTCAGGAGACACAAACTGAAACTGATCCATTCAAATTGAGCCAGAGGAGTTACTGGACACCTCTACAATTGACCGTGGAGTCCAAGTCGGCTCAAATGCAACAGATGTTATCCGCAGAAAAGTTGTTAAAAGCATCACAGTGGGCAAATGAGAAATCCAGATCTAATTTCAGAGAGTCAATATGGTCACGACTCTGAACAACGCCGCATGTGAACTTGTGGGCGCAATATGTGCAGAATAGAATTACTTCGCTGCATGCATTGCTACAGAATAAGCTTTCAAATGGGCTTTGCGCTGTGTCTTATCAGATTCAAGTTGAGTCTTCCTCCTCTTATGCGCTAGTCTTCTCTCTTGCTGCTTCAGCTCATGTAGCTGTGCAGTATACCATGGAGCCAGTTTTGAAGCAGAATGGAGAAAGTGCTTAGGGGCAATAACTAGTGAAGCTCCCTATTCTAGTTCTCCATAAGGGCATCACCAAAGTCACTGGTAGAACCAACTCTAAAACCTCCAAGGCCTCTTGGAATCCTATAGGACCCAACAGCCTCTTTGGGTGGACCATCCTAATAGGTCCTGCACCCCTGAAGAGGTGGGTTGTGGCCATGAAATCCACCTGGAGCAGATGGTGGTCCATCTAGGAGTCTCCACCCATGGAACACCACCCTCATCTGAACAAAAGACCAAATCGAGAGTGTTACCAGCAGTGTGTGTTGGCTCCATGACCAACTGGGATAGGCCCATAGTTGTCATGGCTACTATGAACTCTTGAGCCCCACCAGACAAGCCAGCCCAAAGTTAACATTGAAGTCACTGAACACCAAAAGCCTGGGCAACTCCAACACCAAATCTGCAACCAATTCCGTCAGCTCAGGTAGGGACTCCTTTGGGCAACAGGGTGCTCTGAACACCAAAGGAATCCCCAGTCTATCCTGAATTCTCATGGCAAGATACACACACTCAGTATGGTCAAATTGTCTCACAAGGATTCTGGTAAGGGAGATGTTATTCTGGTGGACCATTCACCCCGCCCTCTTCCCCATACCTGCTCCACCACAAAGTACCCAGAAGAGAGGAGCTGAGGCCACGTCTCCCCTAACCAGGTATAAGTTATACAAGTTGGCTCCCTCATCCATGATCAAATAATGGATGATCTTGGTCTTGTTTTGAACCGAATTGGTATATTGCAAAGGAGCAAGGTCAGGTTCTGAGGGTGGATGGAACTACACACTGAGGCCTGAGAGCTGACAGGATAGCCAGAAAGGGAATTTTCTGGTCCCCCTTCCCCTGTAACAGCCTGATGACCTGCCAATGCCAAATCTTCTGTTTCTCACCACTACTGTGATGGCTGCTCCAGAACCACCAGAAGCGCCCCTATTCCCATACCCTGACACATAGCTGTAAGTAGCCGGGCAATAAGAGGAAGCCTGGCACTATAGGGAAAGAGTCAAAAACAGTACATTGGACTCAGCCCTGAGTCCCACCCCTTAAGGCTACTACCTTTGGTGGCTATCTTCGGTGGCTGCCTGCAGGTGGCCTCTACCAACACCTTCTGAACTGCTCCTGGCTGCTGCCCACCCTAATAAGGGCCAGGAGGTGAGAAGCCCAAAGGGTCCTGGATAGCTGGTGTGACTTTTGGTCCAATTTTGTTTCATTGGTTCCATATGTGATCCATTCCAGCTTTTGAGAGTAGCTATACTCTATTTTAATAATGGATTTTTTCCCTACTCTGGCATCTGGTATGCGACATATCAGGTGAAAATCATGATCCAACTGTATTCCTAGTATCAATTTCTTCAACACTTTTTACGTGTATTTCCTTCTTTATTAAGAAATATTTCCTTCTTTATTAAGAATGTTAGTAGCCCACCATTATTGTATTTTAAAAAGTCAATGTTTTATAGAGGTTGAAATTATCTTGTAAAGACGTGCTCCCTGTAACTATCCCTCACCCGTCAACTGCACCCTCAACTCCATTTTTTCCTCTGCTGTGAGACCTCTCATTTCTATTGACTCAGTCATTGTAATAACTGCCAATCTAAACCATACCCAGATCTGTCAGATAATGTATTACTGAGTTGAATTTCCATATATGCTTTATTGATTTTGTTCCTCAGAGCAGCTGATGGGAGACCAAAAGAAACTACTTCATAAGAAATACCTTGAAGATTGGAGCCTAAAGCATTTTTAAAGGCATGGCATTGTATAAAATCAGTATGGTTTTACTGACAAATGCTTTACTGCCTTGCTATTTGGTGAGTTGTAAAACTCATGAAATTAAAGATTTAAAACATTTTTAAAGAGTCCCAAAGAGACTGCTTGCTTTCCTGTTGAAATACTAAAAATTAAGACTGTAGATTTGTTGGAGTAAATTGAGCACGATAATGAACTATTTTATTTAATTAGCCTGCCGTGGGTGATGATTATGTGGCTAGGGAATTTACTGACTGATTTTTCTGTCTCTTTCATGGTTTAACAACTGGCACAGTTCCTGCTTCAGGGTTCTGTTTTGCTACATAAGAAACCCAGAATCAGATTCAGTGGTTACAATGAGCATATTGCTTTCAATCTGTTGGTTATAGTAATGAGCTGCAAAAAGTGCAATATGAATAATCACATATATTGGTTAGAAATAATAAAAAGACTGTTACAAGGCGTTCTGTTGTGCCCTATTGGGGATCTTTTAGGCTAAGGTTATCAAGCAGGTAGTTTCCCAGAAAATCACAACCACAGTTTTAAATCCAAATTAAAATATATTTTGTTGAATACAGACTGAGGCTTGGATATACTAGAACATGCAGGCATTCCTGAGGCTTGAATACACACAGAACATGGAATATGGGCATGTGTCCGGGCACTAATATTTA
Organism: Hemicordylus capensis; assembly: GCF_027244095.1. Classification (NCBI taxonomy): domain Eukaryota; kingdom Metazoa; phylum Chordata; class Lepidosauria; order Squamata; family Cordylidae; genus Hemicordylus; species Hemicordylus capensis. The sequence goes on from NC_069662.1 coordinate 110,251,254, forward strand.
ACCTCTCCTATAAGCTATAATGGTTATTGAAATGTATTTACTACTATACTGAGGAATGGGGGGAAAAGAAGAGAGTAAAGGATATTAAGGGACAGAGAGAGACAGAGATATATCCAAACAAGATCAGGCACAAAAGGAAGGCAGGATTGGTAAAAAGATCCATGGGGTGCAGGAGTCGAGGAGAAAATTAGACCGAACTGAACAAGTTTGGGGAGAGAAAGGGGATTTGAACTGATCCAGAGATCCTAGAAAGCAGTGGAGGAAGATTGAAGATAGATCCAAGTTCAGAAATTGGCTTGAGTTGGTCAGGAGGATTGAAGGGAGAGCAGAAGGACAGAGGGAGAAGGACCCTGAATGGATTCAGGGAGCAGCATTGATTGAATCAGTCTGAAGAACCGTAGAAGGGAACAGGAAAGAGTGCAAGGGAAGTTTGAACGTGTTTGGGTAAAGGCATCAAGAAAGAACAGAGAAATCTCAGTTCATTCTGAGAAGGGAATGTTGCAGTTTGGCTTCCCAGCTATGTAGTAAAGTTTGAGACAGAGCTATGCAAATGGATTTGTTACACCCTGGGTGTTCAGAATGGAGGAAGCAATATTTTTAATTATTATTTCTTGTTTACACAGTCAGACAGGTGTTATTGACTGGTTTGTTTTATCCAGACATCGAGTCCTTCCCAAGGACCTGGGATGGCTGAATTTTATTGTCAATTGTTATAGATATCGTCGCAGAATATAGGCTGTTCCCAGTAAAGCTGCTTTTTGTAATTGGCTGATGGTGATTTCTGTGGCCCCAATGGTGTTGAGGTGCTCTTCAATGTCTTTTGGAACTGTTCCCAGGGCGCCAATTACCGCTGGGATGATTTTGGTCTTTTTCTGCCACAGCCTTTCAATTTCAATTTGTAGATCTTTGTATTTGGTGATTTTTTCTGTTTCTTTTTCTTCTATTCTGCTATCCCCTGGTATTGCTATGTCGATTATTTTGACTTGTTTTTCTTTCTTCTCGACTACAGTTATATCTAATGTATTGTGTGGCAGATGTTTGTCTGTTTGTAGTCGGAAGTCCCATAATATTTTTACATCTTCATTTTCTTCCACTTTTTCAATTTTATGGTCCCACCAATTCTTGGCTACAGGTAGCTTGTATTTTTTGCAGATGTTCCAGTGTATCATCCCTGCTACCTTGTCATGCCTTTGTTTGTAGTCAGTCTGTGCGATCTTTTTACAACAGCTGATTAGGTGGTCCACTGTTTCATCTGCTTCTTTACAAAGGCAGCACTTGCTGTTTGTGGTGGATTTTTTGACTTTTGATCTTATTGCATTTGTTCTTAGTGCCTGTTCTTGTGCAGCCAGTATTAAACCCTCTGTTTCTTTCTTCAAGTAACCATTCTTAAGGCATTGCCAGGTCTTGGTGATGTCTGATTTTCCACTTATATTGTGCAAATATTGACCATGCAGGGGCTTATTTCTCCATTTTTCTGCTCGGTTCTTGACTTGTTCTTTCTTGTAGACCTGCTTTCTTTCATTGGTGTTGAATAGTTTCGCATTATTGACCATTTGAAGCGCATCTTCTTCACTGTCCTTGATATATTCTTCAAGGTATCTTTTCTCCTCCTCTACTGTTTGATGGACTTGCAGCATTCCTCTTCCACCTGAGCTGCGAGGGAGGTAGAGCCTATCGACATCACTATGGGGGTGCAGAGCATGATTGATGGTCATGATTTTCCTGGTCTTACGATCTAGCGTCTCCAGCTCTGCCTGGGTCCAGTCTATTATTCCTGCAGTGTATCTGATAACAGGTATAGCCCATGTGTTTATGTCTTGTATGGTGTTCCTGCCATTGAGTTTGGACTTGAGGAATTTTCTAACTCTCCTGATGTATTCACTTCCATTTTTTCTATTAACTTCAGTGAGTGCGATGTTATCAGCCTGGAGAATGCCCAAGTATTTGTAATGTTCTTTCTCTTCCAGGTTCTTGATCTTGCTGCTGCTTCTTCTTCTTCTTCTTCTTCTTCTTCTTCTTCTTCTTCTTCTTCTTCTTCTTCTTCTTCTTCTTCTTAACATTTTATATACCTCTCTTCCTCCAAGTAGCCCAGAGCGGTGTACTACATACTTAAGATTCTCCTCACTACAACCTTGTGAAATAGGTTAGGCTGCGAGAGAAGTGACTGGCCCAGAGTCACCCAGCTAGTATCATGGCTGAATGTGGATTTGAACTCGGGTCTCCATCAGAACTATGGGGAACTAAATAACCATAACGTACGGGTGTGAGTGGCTGGATTCATTTAAATTTAAAGAAAAACTGGATTGATACCCATGGACTGGAGATTGGGAATTGGCTTCAATTCTTCCCTGAGCAGGCAGTAGAAGCTTGAGAGCCCTTCTGACTGTGGTCTACACTCATGAGGAGGAGGAGGAGATTTATATGCCATCCTCCAATCTGACCACAAATTATGAGATTGCAGTCTTTGGGCTGACCTGCAGGTTGAGGGTCCCTACTGAAACTCTCTTTTTGTTCTGGGGAGGAGTTGACCACCCTTCCCCATGGGGAAAGGGCACATATCCCTTTCCCAACTTTCTTGGTGGAAAATAGATGTAAAACATTTTAGCCTAGCTCTTAGTACCTTGTTTTTGTTCTCTCTCTTTCACTCACTCACACGATGGGATGAATGGATTGGGGATGAGAAATATAAAACTCCAAGGAGCGGAGGAAGGAATGGAGTTCTCCCTATAATTACTTGTCAGATGTGAAGTAAGGGAAGCTGAGATCTCAACTGAGAAAAATGGGTTGTGATGGTGACAAGCAGAGGAGCTGACAGACTTAAGGTCCCAAAGTCTGCACACCTTGGGGAGGGGCTTGTGCACAAATTTGTAGGGTAAAACAGAATACTTAAACAGTCCCTTTGATTAACTGAATACCTGGAGGTGCTTTTCATGTAAAACAGTAGAAAAATTAAATTAAAAATGAGCTGGACGAGGTGATAGGCTTATACTGACAATGCAATACTATTTTTAGGAAGTTGTTCTGTTAACCCTTGGGTTTAGAAGAATCCAGAGAAGATGGATCACTTGCTTTAAAGCCTAGGGGAGGAATGTGGAGACATGTTGAGGGGAAAGGCTATGGAGACTTGGCCTGCGAGTCTTGGAAGTGCCTTAGAGTGGCTGTGTGGGAAGTCTATTTTGGGGGTGATGGGGAGCCTTTTGCAGACTCTCATAGAGATAGGAAGTGATACCTACTGTATATCTAATTCTTTATTTGACTCCCTAAGCTGCTCTTTAGCTTGGGGAGTCAAGTAAACATCCAACACTGTTCTTGTCCAGGCTCTATTGCTCTCAAACAAAGGTAAAAACCATGCCAGAAACCTCTTTCAGGAATGCCAAGGGTGTGTGTGCTGGAAGTCCCAATCTGGACCCCATAACAAGACTCCTCCTTCCCTGATCCCACTGCAGTCTCTAGAGCTGATTTTCAGTTTACTTTTCTAACACTTGAAGACAAAATACATGTGCACCACATCATATGAAAGGTGCTACTGTAGATTTAGGTGTGTGTTTATTAATCTTTTCCTAAACATGTTTGTGTTTTTAAAGAGATAAATGACTAATTCTGCATGAGGATTTATATCTCATATAAATGATAAAATGAAAATTATGCTGCAGACTAGTCAGCAGAGTCCTTTCTATCCATCCATGCCTGGGTAAGGACATCAAGTGAACTTAGAGAGATATTCTTAGTTATTGCCTCACTGGCCTAAAATTCTTCCTTATAATGAGGACAGATCCTCCTGTGTAATTAACTGCATTGCAATTTGCTGCATTTTCATACAGAGAAAGTGTGTTTTGTTTTTTTACTGATTGGCTAATTTATTTAACTTTTAATATATTAAAATATATATTACCCATTCAGAATCTTTGGAATCATGCAAGCTAAACTGAAACATATACTAATTTGTAAATGAAAACATTAAAATATACATAATAAGACAAGCATGTGCCTATCTGATGTGAGCATAACCTTCTCCCTTCCCCAGGCTATGGGAAACCCTGCACTTGTGTTCCTTGGAATGAGAGCCATTGAAACCCCATAATGATCTGTTAAAATATTACATATGAATGGAGTTTTAAAAATAGGAATCTCTGTATGTCATTACATTTTATTTAGTTTTTATCTCCTACTCTTTGATGTCAGTGATCCTTGATATGCGCGGGTGGCTAAATTATAGTGCAGAAGGCCAATGAAAAAAATACTTGAAGTGCCTAGTGTGTTATATGATATATTTTACTGACATACAGAGCTGGCATTTAAAGACTTATTGCTCATAAATATAGTATCTGGAGAACAGTTTTAAGCTTGTAAAGTTTTATGGATATCACATATTACGTTTGCATAACTTAAAAAAACTCTAAGCAATATAACTTCAGCTCTAAAGATCTCTCAAATAGGTTGGACTGATCCTATGTCAATTACTTGTGAATTAGAAAACTATGAATCTTACTGTATTAATATTAGAACAATATAGAATAAGGTCACTATTGCTTTTAGAAGAGAACACCCATATTTCTTGCAAATGTATATTTCTGAATAGATTTAAATCAATTGTTCATTTTTATTCATCTAATTAAATCATGTTTCCTGTGGAATTCTAAGCTGTCTTAAAGATGTCATTTTCATTCATTTAAAAACCACTCCAAGCCTATTCTAGCTTAATTATTTATCCTTCAAAAATGACCTGGTCATGTTTACCCAAAATGAAATATTCCATTCCAAACAAAGCATTATTTCTACTTACTTTACCTTCTAATTATAATTTTAAAAATATTGGCATATGCACCAGCCATGTTCATTCCAATGCCACACGAAGGCTGCAGGGACCAGTACTGCAGCCCTGTGCGGCCTTTTAGAGAGCAGGTGCCACCACCAGAATTGTGGTAGGGCGTGGACGAGCAGGTAAGGAGCTGCTTACCTACTTTTTAAGGGAACAGCTCCCTGTCCTTCTGAGCCAGGTCAAATGCCAGCACCCAATCTGGTTTGGCACTTCGCAGAGGAGGCACCAAACTGGCTTGTGTACATCCTTACTTGAAAGGACAGAGCTTTTGCTACTTGTTTTTCAGACTATGGGTTGGCTTCTAAGTAGCCATGCTCACACAAGCAATCTTCTCCTCTGTTTCCTTCCTACTACAGATTCTTGATCTTTACAGAAGCCTGCTTCTGTGGGCAGAAGACTCTTAGGAATGTGGTACATGGGAGAGAAGTTGAATGCCCACAAACTGTGCACCGGTACCTTTCACAAGTGGAAATCTGCTTGTGGAAGGTGTTTGCATCCAGTTTCCCTTCAGTCTTCTCTCCCACCTGGAGGTTTTACACACAGGAGTTTTAGCTTGCAGCTGTTCTGGAATGGGGATGTGCCTTCACACGTTGCTTGAATTGGCTCTGAATTCCATGTGAGTTATCGGGGGACATTTCACACACGATTTGGGTTTTTCCTTGCACATTTCAGCTTAGCCCGAATTATGCCCAAGTTTTAAAAATCCGCTGTTTGTGCCAGGTTTTTTGAATAAATTGGGGTTTCGGATATACCCCGACGCTTCTCTTGTGATGTGTGAACGGGACATTACTGCTAATTTGCCTTTCCCCCCTTCGAAATCCATAATTTTGGGTGATTTTTTTTAAAAAAAAAAATTTCCTGAGTGAACTTGCAGAAAAGCAAATGTCAGCAGAGGGTACCACATGGCAGCTTGTCCCACCGATGTTCTACAACGCAAAACTGATGGGAGTTTGACAGCTGCATTTGGGATGTCCTGATTCTGATTCTTTTTCATTTCTCTCACAGTGTTAAGCATTTCCAGTGGTTGGGGTATGTGTGTTGTGTCAGGCAGCATCAACACTCTATAGTGCAGTACCTGGTTTTAGGACAATAGATCAAGGTGCACCTAGACATGTGTTGTGTGCAGGGGGGCCTTTGAGGAGGCAATGTTGCTCGGCTCCTCCAGCACCCAGAGCAAACATGTAGCTGGACATGTGACTACTGTTCTCTCTACTCCTGTCCCCCGTAGCTGATTCAAGGGTTGGCTTCCCGTTCTGTTGCTAGTTCCCTCTCCCAAGCAGCCTAATAGGTTCAGCTGCATTCTTGAGCTGCTTCCTGGTTGCTTGGCATTTGAACTGAATGAGAAATGGAGGGGACTAGCTAAACTTCATCTCTCAAGTAATAGGGGTGTGCATAGAACCGGCTGGCCCAGTTCAGTTCGAGTCTGAACCAGACCGGGCCAGTTGGTCCCGCAACCCTCGACCCCTCCTAATTGGTCCAGTCCAGGGGGATTTGCAATTTTTTTAAAAAAAAATGTTTTGGGTTTTTTTTAGAACTGATCTCCTGCTGGGGACTTGCTCTTGGTGGCGGGTGTGTGTGTCTGTGGGGGTTCACCTTCCCCCGCTGGCCTCCTTGCCTCTCAAACTGGCCTGTTTGGCCAGCTCTTCTGCCCTTTTGGGCATTCCCACTCCGGTGCAGTGGCCATTTTGGAAGCCACTGCGCCTGTGCAATCAGCCTCTACATGGCCTGGGTCATGCCAGGCCATGCAGAGGCCAATTACACAGGTGTGGTGGCCTCTGCAGAAGGCCGCCCTGCCGGACAAGGAGGCAGGGGGGAAGGGGCTACCCCTGCGGACCCCCTGCCTCCTTGAGCAAGTCCCCTGGAGGGGGTAAGTTCTAAAAAAAAAAATTAAAAATTTAAAAATGAACCCCCTGAACAGCCGGGCGGGTTGGGCGGGTTCGGACAGGGACTGGTTTGAACAGGGGCTGGTTCAGTTTGTCACTGAACAGTTGAACCGAAGAGGTTCAACATTGAACATGTTTGATGTTGAACCTGTTTTCACATCACTATGAAGGACAGTAAAACAAAAACCCCTTCCCCAATCCATATCTGTTTGTTTTATTTGTTTCCCTTGCTTAAGCCACTGTTTCTCTCCCCCACTCTTTATGAAACATGTGTGTGTGTGTACATGTATGTATTTCTTTCCAATTTGAAAAACTTGTATGTTCCTGTGTGCATTTGATAGCCAGTTTGGTTGTGTTTCTTCTCCCCTGCTTCTATCCCTGGTGGATCTCTCTCTCTCTCTCTCTCGTCACAAACTTCTAAGCAAAATCCACCCCAGCCCAACAATATACCTTCATGTGAGGAGATTTCTGAGTTAAAGGCAAGCACCAATGGGAATGCAAAATGTGGGCTTCTTCTCCTGTTCAGAGCCTTCATTCTTTCTGGCCCTCTAACTAACAGAAGTGGGGGCATGGGGGTGATGAAGGCAGTCATGAAGGCTAGTGGCAAAGTTCATGATAACAATTAGCAATGATTTGGGTCTAGCATTCCGTTGTTTTGACTACTCAGTCTTGTGGAATGCCAACTGTCAAAATAATTTTTTAACAATAAGGGAGGCGTTGCATCTTGCCTCCTCTTGCCTTCTCCTCTGGGATATGATTGGTTGGAGAAAACCCCCGGAGCAAAGCTGGAGCAAGCTGTGGGAACGGACACAGAAAAAAAAATCTGCAGGGAATGCGGAAAGGAGCTGACCCTAATGTGAATGATCCATTTAATCCCCTGAAATTAAACTGCTGCTAATCTACTGTGAAGTACAGTCACTCCTCGGATACCCCGCACCATAAAGCCATGTTTATAAAAGTTCTTGCTCAAATTGACCACTCAAGCATTTCCTCTTATTCCATTGTCTCTATGCCTCCTAGCCTTCCCAGTATACATCATAGCTCTTTCGTAACCATCTAGGAGTTCAATTTCCCTAGAGCTTTATGGTTTGCCATGTACAATATCTGTGTCTATTAACTGACTGATCATTTTTATTAATTGACTGATCATTGTAATTTTTTCATATGGTTGCATTTGCTTTTTGTGAACGTTTATCAAGAAACTATTGTTTGATGTCTTTGTGATATTGCCCCATTCCGATGCATAGTTCAGCCCTTTCTTTAAAATATTCCTTAATAATAAATATTCCTCAGTAAACACATTGCATAGCGCTCAGAAGTAAGTTCCAGTGTGTTAGATGAGAAGCACACACAGATTAGTGTTGTAGCGAATAGCGGATTTAAGCCCAGCCTTTGTCTCAAGGCAAGCCCACGTGGGGAACGAAAAATACTGAATCATTCTCTCCATGTTTGCTCAACAAAGGCTGTTTCTTTAAAACCTAAAACTTTTCCTTTGGTAATTGCTGCCACCAAGCACACTTTTTAACAGAGTTTATCCCCCCCCCCCCGGTGTGGGCAAAATTCCAGGGAAACTCTCCTTCTCATTTACCAATGGAAATGTACAAAAAACCCCTCCATGTGCAGCTTCCAAATGGTGGGAAAACTTTGTAGGTTGCTGAACAATTAACACTGAGGGATATTTGCACCAGAGTAAAAAACCCTTTTCCTGAGTTACAAATCCACTTAGAGGCAGGTAAAATCCAAAGAACAAAAAGAGGGGAAAAAAAACTTTATTCAAAATACTACAGACTGCTTCAGTCTGAGGCTTTCTCAGCTTTAGTAACAGAAACACTCAGTACTTGCAAGAATACTTTCAAAGAATACTCCAGCTGGTATTTGGAGTGGTACACTTTAAAAATCATTGTTACCCAGTTGCAAAGATAATTCAAAAAGCACCCCAAGTTGTAAAGAATCCCTAAAAGCACCTTTACAGGGTACAGAGACTTCTACAGAAGAGCCCTGGTTGGATAACAGGCCTCAGGTTCAGTTCCTCTTAGTTACGTTACAGATAAAAACACTAAAGACCAATGGTAAGGATTTGCAAAAGCACAAAATCAAAAGAAATCTAATGCAGGCTACCTAACACACAGTTCCCTGGCTAAACCTTTCCCCAAAGCCAAAGCCCTTGGCTTCCTTTTCCCTTGAACTCACCCCAAATTCCAGGAGATAATTCAAGTTTCCTGCTATCCTGTCTCTCAAAGAACTGCTGATGTCCTTCCATGAGAGAAGGCTGCCTGGCTGGTGCTCATGAAGCCTGCTCCCCATCTTCTTTCATTGCCCTTCTGGCTCCTTCTCCAAACAAAGACACCCTTCACTTCCTGCTGCCTGACCTTCTAGGTCCCAGTCACTGTGTCCTGAGTAACTGCTCCCTAGAGGTCACTGCCTGACATACAGGACATGGTTCACTTCCAGTTCACTCTTTAGGGGAAGGGAGGGCTGATCTCCACAAATGTGTACAGTGGTCCCTCGACTTACGAACTACTCGACATAAGTATTTTTCGAGTTACAAACGGCAGTTTTAGATCTGGTTTTAGATGGGGTTTCTTCGACTTACAAATTTTTAGATGGGGTTTCCTCGACTTACGAATTTTACATGCGGTTTCCTTGACTTGCCTGCCTGTTTACTGGCTGTTTATTCTTGAAAAGAAATGTTCCTGTGCAGTTTGCAAGCCTTACTGGGGGTCTGGGTCTTTTTTCTAGGCTCCGGAACGCATTAATCTGTTCCCAATGCATTCCTATGGGAAACCGCTTTTCGACTTACGAACTTTTCGACTTACAAATGTGCATTCGGAACGGATTAATTTCGTAAGTAGAGGGACCACTGTATATGATTGCAAACTGACCCATTTTGTTAGGGACAAGAACATTTTGGTCAGGAATAAAAAAGGTAGAATATGCCTAATATTGCATTGTACTAAAGCTAATTTCTAAAGTAGCAGTATTATATATTTTTAGAACAGGTGACTACCACCTTGGGGAGTTTCTGGAAATGCTTTTTCTTTTTGAATGCTGGCTGCAATATCAGCCCAGTAATACACTGGCTCAACTGAAAATCATGTCTGTTCTGCAAATATTATTTTAAATATGGGACAGGCAAACATTTGTTGAATCCAGATATAGCTCAGTTAATACCAATAATATTTAACTCTATTTTTAATAGTGAGGATGTTTGAGTAATTTCATTCCATGGGCTAGACTTCTTTCATTTATGGAAAATTTTGAATTAAGCCTCATCTTATGAAAATTCATGTTTAAAAATAGCTCACAATCAGCCATTTCCCCCCAATATTTTTCATTTCCTGTTTGTCTCCAGTATTTGCATGCTACTTGCTTGAAACATTCATGACAGTGAGGCTTTTGTTACTAATAAGGTGAAAATAATTTGGAAATACAGCTATGAAAAGTTTTTTAAAAAATTGAACAATATTTCTAGGAATACCTCATTTCAGACAACTTTGTTGCATAAAACAGTTCTGAAAAAAGAAACTCCCAAGAGGTAGTCATGATTGAAATTTAGGATTATTGTGCATGAAAAAGGAGGAAAGGACATATTCTTTCAGAATATGTAAAGACAGAGATCGAATAAGATAAGAACACATTTTTCTTTGTACAATATCTAAATATATTGTTTCAAAATGGTACAGCACATCACTAGGTCAAAAACTACCTAAGCAAATTAGAAACAGAATTAAAGATTGATTAATCCCTTCAGTTATTTCAATGGACTTCATTTTAGCTTATCTTGAGCTTGAGCTGGCAAATAGGGGGCATTACAGGTCCCCCATTGTGTCAGGAGTGAAGAGGGAGGTGATGGGATGCTAAGGACTGGAGGGAAGGTAGCTGTAGTCCTCCCCCGCCCAATTTAATTCAACTAAGGATTACAGCATTGCATGATAATATAACTTGTATAGGAAATATGTATATGTATAACTAAAGAAGAAAGAAAGATGACAAAAAAGAAAACAATCTGAACTTGAACTTTAACATTAATGTGATATACACATAATTCGCCAAAATAAAAAAGAGAAAACACCTTCTTCTAAGGATATATTTCTTCAAAACATAATAGTTCATTAAAATTGGACCAAATTGCTAAAAATTCCTCTTTTTATCATTCCATCAGTAAAAAAACGGTTCAAATCTTGACAAGGTACACACATTGGTAATCCAAAGATGCAGTTCATGAGTAAATTTGTTCTTCCAGGGCTGTATTATGAGCCTTTTGACCAAAAGGCCAAAGGGTAGCTGTAGTTGTAATGAATGTTGTCTGCCCTTTTAAGGTGAAAAATTAATTGAAGAAGAGTTGTAGATTACAATTGAAAATCAAATTATTTATCCTTTGATGCTGATTCAACCATTTATGGACAATAGTCTCTGTTAAGTCACTCATCAGCACTTTATGACTTGAACTCTCACTTTTAAACAGTCGTGCTTCAGGTCATATGTTGCTATGAGAGCTTTCTCTGTGATGTCTGGTCTGGGTGTTTCACATTATCATTTTTGATTTGCAGTTGTTGAATGGTAAACATGCCTATGATCAACTAATTCTGCTGCTTTTAATCTGCTGCTTTTAATTTGTTGTCTGACATCCTTACACTGTGCTTGTGCAGCCAAGAATAGCATGCATGCAGTGACTGCATTTCTGCTTCAATAGAGTGCTCATGCCCTAGGGGGGACTTTTGCAAATATCTACTCCACTCTCCAGAAGCTCCCGATGTAGCCTACAAATATGTCCCTGACACTGCGGTGGGCAGAGGGAAGGCAAGGTTAATCTTACCTTCCCCGCAGACTATCTGGACTGTCCCCAGCTGTGCCACTGTGCACACGACCGCCATGACGGTGACCAGTGCAGAGTTCTGGAGGCCGGGGGAATTCCGGGTGTATTGCGGGATCCCCCCAGGAGACGATTGCTCATCTCTGTGCCAGTGCAGGTTGCAAGCAGCCTGCGCTGACACATGATCCCGTTGCCTGGGTTAACAGTGCACTCGCTCTGTTAACCTGGCCTAAGAGCTGGGCTTTGGCAGTGATTTGGCTCTGCAACACCGCTGGAATCCACATGGATCCCAGCACTTCTCATGGGCAGCCAAGCTTAGGCTTAGGCCACTAAGGGGCTTATACCAGTTTTGCACTATAAATCATGTGCTTTCTCCAGGAGATGAATGAAGCAGAGCTCTGTTACTTATGGAAATGTTCATATTCATACCCTGCCCACATACTGCACAAGCAAAATAAATTCCTTTTTAATTTTGTAATCAGCAATTGATGTCAGTCCATCAATTATATTTCTGTCAAGTTTCCTAATTGGCTACTGTCACACATACTCATGACCGTATTGTAAAATGAACATTGGTATGTTGGCAGACTGAAAATGTAAATGCAGCCTTGTTAGCTTCATTGCTACACAGGGCAAGGGAAAACAATTTGACAACCGAGTTCCTTCTGTAAATATCAGAGAAATTTGGCAGTATTGATTAATAATGAAGGGCCTTTGAAGGGCCTATTTTTGTTTGGATCCAGTTAGAAATATCTCTCTGTTGAAGAAAGTGGGGGAGAGAAAACCTGTGAGGAACTGTTTTGTGTTTATATTGTCTGAGCTTTTTTCTATGGCTTTATATTAAACTATTTCATTGTCCTGCTTCTTCTGCAAAACACTGCTTTCAGTTTGAATTGTCCCTGACACTGCGGTTGTATTCAGTTGGACAGCTGAATAGTGTACTACTATATTCATGCTATAAAATGGAAGGCATGTGCACCGTCATTCAACATTCAAGTAAACATCAAATTGTTCTAGAATATCCATGTGGAATCTAATGAGCTGTTGGATTTTAAAGTCTCTTCCAAAATTCCTTTTTAAATGCCAAAGATTTCTATTTATATCTTGAAAGGAACAAGTGATCTCACTGGGATTTGAACCCTGGTTCCAAAGAGTCTAGGCATTTCAAATCTGAGTATTAAGCAACTGAGTATTAATCAAATTTGAAAAATAACTTTACAGAACCCATTCTGGTTTTGGTTTATCTGAGCATTAGATATAGAAGGAGATAAGCTCCTTTAGTTCTATTCTGTTCTTTGTGTTTCCTCCTAGTAGTTATATTGGTAATTTCAGTATAGACTATATTAGACTTTTGAAGGAACATTATCTTCCAGAACTGATGTAGTGCTGTGAAATGGGGCAGTTCTAAATTGCCTGCACTGCTGTGGGCATATAAAAATTCATCTGCTCTGTTACGCAAGAGTTCTTTTGTACAAATTCTTAAATTTGTGCAATTGCATTTCTGCAATGCTATTTACATTATTCCAATGTAGTGTTACAATGTAGTGTTGCAGATGCGCGACTGCTCAAGTTTAAGTATTAGTGCAAGAATGCTCTTGTGCAATACCACAGGCTTTTAAAAGAGATAACTTCATCTCTGTATTCAATTCATAATTGCACTGCACATCAGGTCAGCCACTAGTGGTGTGCATGGAACCAGCGCCCTTTCTAGTCAATGGTGGTGGTGATAGCTTCAAGGATGGGGGAGTGTGCGCTTCCCTCTCCAGTGCACGGTGTAAAAATAGTCTGGTGGGGCAGCAGCGTACCTCCTTGCCCCCCCCATTGATCCCCCGACCAGAAGTAGCCGGAAGTGCCAGTTGCATGTGTGCATGGTGCCGGCACGTGTGTACACATGCACATCATATGACGTGCATGTATGTGATGTGTTCACACCCACCTGTGACGAGCGCATGTGTGCCGGGCACTTCTGGCTGGGAGATCACTGGGGCGGCAAGGAGGTACGCTGCCACCCTGCCAGACTATTTTTACACAGATCACTGAAGGGAAGTGTGGCAGGGGAGGGAGGTAAGTGCACCCACCCTGATCCTTAAAGCTATCTCCCCCACCTTCGAACTGGTGGAACTACTGGTCTATCTAACTAGTTCAGAGGTCTGAAAAATGGCCTTCAAACTGGTTCGTGCACATCCCTATCAGCCGCTGCACAAAATACTTGCCTCATATATGCTAAGAATACAAACTATTTTTCTGTGGATATATTGTTTCTCAAAAAGAAAGCTTATATGAAAATTAACGCCTTAGAAGTCCTGCCTCAGCTTTGCTTCCAAACCCATATTTTATTCACAGTCCTATCCTGTCTCTGTTCTTTAACCATCAGTGAGAATGTATGAAAACCCGGCTTGCCTTTACACAGTGGGAAATACAAATCTAGCAAGAGAGTTAGAAAAATAAATTCCTGAAATAGATGGGCAGAGTAGTTAAGCCTTGTTAATTTCCTGTGCTAGATAAACTTGTAAGCATTCTGGGGAAGAGGACTGTTGCATAAGTATGTGTTAAAATGTGGATCAGAATTATTTCCAATGCTCTAAGTTGTGATCTGATGGATCATGTTTACTTATTTTTAATTTTGATTTTCAGAAATTCAAAATTTTTCATTATTAAAATGTTGTGCAAGGAGTATCAAGTGCATACAGAGTTTGAGGCATGGTTAATGAGTGATGATGATTGCTAAGAGAAATAACACATTGAGTTTTGTAATGTCTCTTCTCTTGTAACCTGGATCCTGAAATGGGGACAGGACAGTTAATCTGCTGTATATATATACTAGAGATGTGCAGAACGTTATTAGTTGGAACGTTCCGAGTTCAGAACAGGCTGGCTTGAGTGTTCTAAGCTCAGAACAACCCTTAAAAGGGGCTCCTGTTACAAGGTCGGGAACAAGCTCATTCCGTTGGGAATGTTCCGAGTGTTCCGGCTTTAAAAAAAAAATTAAGATAGTGAGAGAGTGGTGCTGGGGGGCAGCGAGAGGTACCTTTAACATTAAATTAATCCAAGTGCTTACAGGTACCTTTAAGTTAAATTAATTGAAGCTCTCTTACAGGCACCTTTAACATTAAAGACATTGAAGCTCTTCTTAGTTACCAGTGGTAACGCACTGGGCTGGCACTGCAAGCCACTGCTGTGATGCTCTGGCCAGCATTCCACATGGTGGTGCATCTCTGGAGTTCACTTGGCCTCTGTGCATGTGTTGGAACATCGGAATGTTCAGACCATCTTGTGCTCCGTTCCGAGCTCAGAACAGAATGAAAAACATGTTCTGTGCACACTACTAATACAGGTGAAACTCGAAAAATTAGAATATCGTGCAAAAGTTCATTAATTTCAGTAATGCAAATTAAAAGGTGAAACTGATATATGAGATAGACGCATTACATGCAAAGCGAGATAAGTCAAGCTTTAATTTGTTATAATTGTGATGATCATGGCGTACAGCTCATGAGAACCCCAAATCCATCCGAAATTAATGAACTTTTGCACGATATTCTAATTTTTCGAGTTTCACCTGTATATACTTATATTTCTAGAGCCCAATTATTTCTTGTATTTGGGCCAACTTAGATTCAAACTCCACAAATATTACAGCGTTTGATGCCAAAGTGTCCAGCAGCTCCCCTTATGTGATGACCCTGGATCAGTTTCAGTTCATGACTCCTGAGGATGTGGATAAGTTGCTTGGAATGGTGTGGCCTACCACCTGCCCTTTTTGATCCTTGCATGATTTTTTAATCGCATGCTGGTTGCTGACCTAAATAAAGAAATTTGAGAATTAATTGTAGATCGCCCAGAGACACAAACTTAGGGTGGTATAGAAATATTTTAAAGAGAGAAAGAAAGAAATGTCACTGGTACACTTCTGTGCTGAATCTGTGCAGTTTGTGTCCTGAGAAAGTTTGAATGATGGTTCTTAAATCTGTGTAGACCAGTCCTCTGAGTGGGCAAACGTCCTAATCTGGAGCAGAGGGCTGGTCTAGTTGCCGACCACAATTGGTAGACCAATTTTTCTCCCCAGAAAATTGGAACCATTTTGAGGCTGGCTTTTCCCAGCAAAATGGGCCTCAAAATGACGCTCGAATCACCTGAACCAGTTCGCGTAATTTGAGGATGATTAATTGAGACAACTGGCCAAGCTGGCTGTTTCTGACTAATCAATTCTATGATTCTGCAGTTTGATTTGAGCTTGAATCAAATAGCAGAATCTGATTTGTTTGCACCCCTACTGTAGACCTTGCCTATGTAAATGAGGAAGATTTGCATTGTAAAATTCTGTCTCAGTCATATGTATGTTGCTTTGGTTCTGATCATAATGGTAAAATTGTGGGGAAAGCACCAGTGTAGTTTCACATTTTGTAGTCTCACTCTGCCAGATGCTCTGACAAAAAAGACAGACTCTTTTTTGCCATTGCATCTATCAGGGCAAGAGTACTGTGAAGATCTGAAAGTTGTAGAAAGATATGGAAGAAAGCACATTTCAAATGGAAAACTTCTGTTGCTTTTAATATATATAGAGGCAAAATAAATATAAATAACTTTTTAAAAAAGTTGTTCCTAATAACACAATTAACCAAGGAAGAAATTCAAAAGTTGGAGGAGCTATGAATTATGCAAGCATACCTGAGACTGACATAAAATAAACGGCATAGATACTTGCGGTTATTTGTTTGCTGTAGAAAAATAATAATACAACCCTTAATAACCCATTTTATAATGCACATCAAATTCTCAGTATACAGTAAAAGAGTTTGGGGGTCATATTATTATCGTAACCTCTTTTGCTTAGTCAGAAACAGTTTTCTCATGAGTGGATGGTGTTCTGTGGACAGGGTGACTGAGATGAATTTTGTCAGTTTTTTAAAGCAAGGGGTGATATTTTTAGAGTTTCAAGGGGAGCCTATTAGCGCTACTGGTGCTGCACAGGGCTGCCATTTTTTACCCAGAATGAGATGGAAATGATATAATGTAGCTGTTAGATAATTAATATTTCTCAAGAACAGGCTGCTGGGGAGAACTATGATGCTAGAAGTTCTGCTCACACCACTGCCTGCACAAACACAGGTTTAAGGTCGGTTTTTTAAAAATGCAATATAAAAAGGACCTGTTTATATCAGAATGTGTACAAATTGCTTTTTGATTGAATCACACACTCACTCACTCTTTTCTGTGAACTGTGGATTGTTTAAGATCAGAAGGCATTAGACATGAAGCCCTTTCTCACGATCAGTGAGAGAGGTCTACCCGGTTTGCAGGGAGGAAGTCCGAAAGTGACCTCTACACAGACGATTGTTCCACTGTCCCTGGGTGGGTGGAATGCCTTCCTAGACAAATACTGGCTGCTGCCGGAAGCTCTAAGGGTCGGGGTGCCTGGACGTGCCGCCTCACCCCTTGGAGCTCCAATAATGCACCACGTGAGTGTTCTGTGCATTATGGGGATCCCCCTCCCTGAGTCTGCTGGCTGTGACTGTTTGCAGTCGCGGCTGACACATTAGCGCTTGCTCACTTTACCCTGTTTTAAAGGGTGGCTTCACAGGTGGTTTGCTGCAGTGATGCTGCAAGGATTGGCTTGATCCTGGCAGTTCACATGCATGTGCAAAACTGGGCTGGGCTCCCTTAGCCCAGTTTTGCACATGCGTATGAATTGCGTCATAATGTTTAGGGAGAAGTGACTTATGCAATCTTAGATCTGCTTATTTATTAAGTATAGTTTGAGTAAGTATTACAAAGGCATATAGAGCCAATGTGGTATAGTGTCAGCTAAAACCAGACAGATGTAGGTTCTAGACTTTATTCAGCAATAAAGCTCACTGGACCTTGGGACAGTAACTCTATCTAAGAGACTTTGCAGGATTGTTGTGAGAATAATATGAAGGAAGGGGAGGAGGAGAACCATATACTCTGCCCTCAGATCTTTGGAGGAAGGGCAGGATAAAAATGCAATCAATTAAAAAAAAAGCATTCTAGTTTTTTTAAAAATAAATTACTCTTGTCAACTAGAAAAAATTGCTTAATTTCTATGCCGCATTCTTTCCCCCCTGAAAAAGAACTACTATTTTACACAAAATTCACGTGATTCTGTTGTGATAATGCCAAAAATGATTGGTTGCTAGTACTAGTAGTTAGACTTTTTCCAACCTCATTTAGTGGGTTACATTTTAGAGTATTTTCATCAATATCTTTTCCCCATTTAAATTATATTAAGAGGCAATTTAAAAGTTTAATCAAAGGTGTCAGCAATTGTGATCATAATGCATGTTGAATTAGATCACAGGGCTCCAAAGTGTCAATTGACTCATGAATGAAATAAAGTGAATTAAGGCTTTTCTTAGCTCTGTAAGCAAGTTTGTAAGTGAGATATCGATCTATTTGCTTTTGTGCCTTTCTGCTTGGCCAGTTCATTATTTACACATCACAGATACACTAGGTTTCCATAGTCAGCTGAATGGATAACGTTGATTTTGAGTTTCTTAGTATTTTGCTTTGGGCATTGTGGAACTAATAAGTAGTTCACTGTTTTGGAAAATCTTGCCTGATAAGTTAACATAACCATTTTCAAAATGGCAATTTCATAGTAATGCCCTGAGCAATATAATGTGCGTGGTCGCCTTTTGATGCAGATACAAATGTTCCAGTTTCACATACATGGCAACCTTTTGAAGCATTTAAGTATTCTTATGTTGATAATGTTGATAATGACATTCTCCTGACATTTCTTTTCCTTTATGTGGAAATATTGGTTTTACATCCCAGAGCTTTTAGGGCTTTAATACATTTAACAAAACAAACTATATTAACACTTCTAATGTCGCCATAAAATCCAGCAGTTGGTTAAAAAAATCTGTTATTGGATAATGACTTTCAGAGTAAATATAACAGTTACAAAATAACTAAAATGTTTTAGAATAACTAATATAGTTGATTAAAAAAAATATCCTCCACAGTGTCAACATAGTAATGTAGTTTTCAACAAAGATCAGGGATTCTGGGGAGATAAAGGCAATTTATATATGAGCTAGAATAAATAATGGAGATAAAGAGGTTCAAAAGAGGAAGAACAAGGAGAGGCTAAAAACTAAAGACCTATTGTTATTTATTTATCATATTGTAATACCACCTGAAATGTACGTCTCTAGGTGGTGTGCAACATTTAAAAGGCAATATAATAATAAAAAAACAGAATTAAAACAGTTAACATTTCACAAATTTCAGTAAAAACAGTCTCATAAAAACTGATTAAACAGTTTAAAATTCATTCACTTAAAAGCTTGAGAAAACAGATGTGTCTTTAGGGTCTTCCTAAAAGCAAACATAGATGGAGATGCTTTTATTTCAACAGGGAGAATACTCCAAAGCCCTGGGGCAGTCACAGAGAAAGCCTGATCCTGAGTTGTCACCAAACAAGCCAGCAGCAACCATAACTGGAGCTCTTCAGAAGATCGTAATAGGCGGCAGGGTTCATGACAAAGAAGGCGCTCTCTTAAATACCCTAGGCCCAAGCCGTTAAGGGCTTTATCAGTAATAACCAGCACTTTGTATTTTATCCGGAAACATATCAGCAGACAGTACAGTTCTTTCAAAATCGGTGTTATATGGTATTGTGAGGGGGGATGTATGATATGTTCTTTTACCTAACGTTGGCTTTTCCTTTGCTGTCTTTCTCTTGATATTTAGTTTTACATGACCAGTTGGGGAGAGTGGCTACAGACATGCCTGCACCTACACTGGGGAACTAGAGCTTAAAACTATTCTTTTACATAATTTATATCTATATTTTACATAATGTATATTCTTTTACATAATTTATATTTACCCACTGGTTTTATGGGTTGTAAAACAACAAGCTATTCTCATGAGCAGCCTAACCCAGGCTAGGGCAGCCAAGCCTGGGTTAGGCTGCTTGTGTGGAGCACTGGGATTGAGGCCGACCCCTCAGTGCTGCTGGCCTGCCTCACCCAACCTTTAGCTAGGTTTGAGGGAACAAGCGAACCCTTTACCCCAGTGCCAGTGTCGAGCATACACATAGTCAGACATCTAGAGTGTCTGACTCCCAGGTCAATCCCCCAATGCACTGCACTCATTGCACAGTGAATTGTGAAATTTCTGGAGGCCTCTAGGAACAAGTCCTAGCCTCCTGTGCTGCATGGAGCAGTGCTGATTCTGTGGGTGCATGCTGGTATGCTGAAGATGTGCCAAAAGATTGTCTAGGGGAAAGGTAGGTGAAACCCTGCCTTCCGCCCGCCTGCCCTGCTCACCCATGGTTTGGTCTTGTGCATGACCTAAATGATTGGAAGTCAGTCCCAATTGACTTTCACAACAAAATCTTATTCTGTCTTGATTCCATTGGCATCAATAATAAAACTTGCATTTGCTTCTATGACCAGTATTTTATATACAGTCTTGGTTTATTCTGACCTCTTAATTGAAATAAGCTCAATCTGTACCCAAAGTTTAAGTGAGTTACAGACCACAGTTTATTTCAAGTATGTTGGTTAGAATGGACTAACCCATTCTATCAGTTTGGACAGCAAACCCCGGCCCATTTTGGTTTACTTTGGTAAAGAAAAGTATGCATGCATATTAAATCCATTGTTTTTGTTCTATTCCTACTGCTAACAAGAAAAAAGAGATGTTTTATTCAATAATCGAAACTTTGCTGATCCTGGTGCAAGTTCACATATCTAAATAATCACACTGAAGGCTGGCAAACAACACAAAGAGATTCTTATTGTGCATTAGCGTATTGTACTTCATCTTTTAACCTCAGTTAAATATCTTGGGGATTTGCAGATACATTATATTAAGTTACCAGCAATACTAGATTGAAATGAGAGACAAGTCTATCTGCTCTTTGACAGGTGGCGTGCTTAGCCGTTCTGTACCCAAAGTTTAAGTGAGTTACAGACCACAGTTTATTTCAAGTATGTTGGTTAGAATGGACTAACCCATTCTATCAGTTTGGACAGCAAACCCCGGCCCATTTTGGTTTACTTTGGTAAAGAAAAGTATGCATGCATATTAAATCCATTGTTTTTGTTCTATTCCTACTGCTAACAAGAAAAAAGAGATGTTTTATTCAATAATCGAAACTTTGCTGATCCTGGTGCAAGTTCACATATCTAAATAATCACACTGAAGGCTGGCAAACAACACAAAGAGATTCTTATTGTGCATTAGCGTATTGTACTTCATCTTTTAACCTCAGTTAAATATCTTGGGGATTTGCAGATACATTATATTAAGTTACCAGCAATACTAGATTGAAATGAGAGACAAGTCTATCTGCTCTTTGACAGGTGGCGTGCTTAGCCGTTCTGTTTTATAGCCCTATCATTTAGAAGGATCAAAATACGTTTGCGAGTCTGAAACCTGGTACTCTGTTGTCCTTATGATGAAATAATCTATTTGCAGTTGCCATAAACTCAAATAATCCATAATGAAGCAAAATAAACATTGTCTGGCATTTGTACAGCAAGTAGTTTAAGCAAGAGTTTTTGGAAAAAACTGGGCTTGAATATTTTTATGCTTATGTAAGTTTTATTAGATCTTAGTAAGGCAATTGCTAAGTTTTTATAATTCTCAATTTTTTAGCTTTTAAAATAACTTTAAATCAATATAAATATTAGTTTATATTATGTGTTATGTTTTAAATTTTTTACACCGCCTAGATATTTTATATTAGGCGGTATATAAATTCAATAGATAAATAAATAATAATTCTGATTGTGATTTTAGTCTCTACTTTTAACTTGTTTACTTATTTTGATTATTTTTATTTTTATTTTTATTGTATCTATTTTATTGTTGTGAGCCGCCCCAAACAGTAGGGTACTGGAGGGGTGGGGTATAAATATTTTAAATAAAAAATAAATGTTTATATTCACAGAGTATTTGCACTTTTTTTGGTAGACCATTGCTGGTAAGAATTTACTATTTCCCATCCACCGAAGTGGAGGTTACTTCATTTTGAAGGAGTTATTTTGTTTTGGCGAAATCAAGCCAGCTAGAAATACAGACTTAGAACTCATGTCTGTATATAGGGAATATACTGTGGCACCACACCTGATTGTTCCTGTCTCCCTAACATTTAGAACAGTTTGCAAATATTAACTGCTAGCTACAGATGTTGGAAAATTTGAAGACTCAGGCCTAGAAATGAATGTTAAATGCTCACAACTACTTCACATTAGAGGCACAATTTGTGAATGTTCAAATTCTTCAGCAGTTTTGATTCAAATGTGAGCAGGAGAAGCAGCTTATTCTAGCTTATGCTCCTTACACCTTCCATTTAGCAACATTTGTTTGTCTGGCCAGGGTGGTGGCAATAGTGCTCTTCCTGCTCAAAGGATGGCAATATGATCTCTAGTCCATTCCTTCTGTGGCATGCTCTGCTAGCATGTCACAGAGAGAATATTCCAGTGGCTGATGGTGAAAGGCTACTGCCAGTGTAGTAAAGGCTGTATATTCATGGTCTCTTAACTGTATGGGATGTCAGTTGTGTGAAGCAGCTACCAATATGCTTCAATCTTAACCATTTCACCGAAACTGTTCCCAGAAAAAAGAGATTTGCTGGCATGGTTAAGATTTCCAGAACCATATGAGGAAGTCGTAGCATGTTTGGGCTATCAAGGGAATAAGTGACCTTGCAGATTTCTAGCAGTATGAGTTTTGTCAGGATTGGTCTCTACTGTTTGTCTCAGTTTCTCTATCACTGTTGCATTCTAATTTGTTAAACTATAGCTATTCTTCCTCCATTCATGACAAAAGAAAGGAGAATGAAAAAATGAATGAAAATCGAAAGGGAGAATGAAAAATACTCTGGAGAGTCCAAAAAGCTTTACACAAGTGATTGATAATATCAATTTGTAGAATTCCCATACTGGATTCCAGTCCTGTAAGTTGGTATTTATTGGTGTAGAATTCCAAAGGTCCTGAGTTTAATTTCTGTAACTTATGCCTTCTTACTGGCATTTCTGTATGGGTATACATCCATAATGACATCTATGCTTTGTTTTCTTGAACATAGTATCTGTACATCCAAGTATATAACAGAATCATCAGTTTTACTGTCCCATGTCCTGTGTGTGGCTTAAAAATAAATTCTAAAAACTTGTTGTTTTTGTTAAAACAGTTATTTTCAGTCATTTCTAGATTATTTTGTATTCTGTTTTGAGCAGCCCTCCAGGGTAATTGGTGTATGATGTATTGCGGAACAAAAATAGCTTGAAAATTCAACCCCAGGGCGTGATCTTAGCTGCTTAGTAGAAAAGCACTGGTTTATTTTCATAATATTTCCACATGTAGGTCAGCTCAGGATGATACAATGGACTGAAAGAAATGAATACCTTCCAGAGGAAGATAATGACATTAGGATTTTCTATTATATATTTTTGTTTTATGATTGAAGCATGTTATTGAAGAATGACCTGAAAAACTGCTAATTACATATGGTTTAATGTATTATGTTCATCATGTATGTCAGGGCTGCTCAACTTCGGCCCTCCTGCAGCTGTTGGCCTACAATTCCCATAATCCCTGGCTATTGGTCACTGTCACTGGGGATTATGGGAGTTGTAGTTCAAAAAGAGCTGGGGGGCCTAAGTTGAGCAGGCCTGATGTATGTTCATAATACACTTGTTAATAATGTATTAGGGACATGAATATATTACACCAAATTTATATTTAATTATTGTATTGCAAATAATTTGTAAAAGTCATCTGAATCAGTGTAGTCCAGTAGCGTTAGATATATATCCTTTGATTGTGTTAGCCATGCCAAATTGTGGAATATCCTTAGGAAAATGGGCATCCCAGAACATCTCATTGTTCTAATGAGAAACCTATACACAGGACAGGAAGCCACATTCCAGAAAGAACATGATGAAACAGACTGGTTTCAGATCAGCAAAGGAGTAAGACGAGGCTGTATACTTTCTCCTTATTTATTCAGTTTATATGCTGAATATATACTGAGGGAAGCTGGATTGGAACAAGATGAGTGTGGTTTTAAAGTTGGAGGAAGAAACATTAATAACCTGTGCTACACTGATTACACCGCTCTGATAGCTGAGAATGCAGATGATCTGCAAGCTCTAGTAGTGAAAGTCAGTGAGCACAGTGAAAAAATGGGACTGCGACCAAATGTAAAGAAGACAACGGGTACAGCAACCAGCCTCAGAATTGACAATGAAGACATTGAAGTGGTGGATAGCTTCTGCCTTTTAGGATCGACCATTAACATGTTGGAGATGAACTTCCAGTGCATCGACCTTTTGCACCAACTGTCCTAATGACCACTAGGGGCATTGGGAGTAGAGACAGTGAGTCAGGGTCTCCCTATCTGTCCCTACTCTATGACCCCTGAACTGACTCTGCAGCACTTCCTGTGCTGAGTCACAATCCTTCCTTTCCTCCTAGAGAGCAGATGGAAACATTTCTCTCTCTCCTTACCTATCCACTATGTAGTCCTTTAGATTAGAGATAGGTCTTTCCTATCTAAGTGTATTTAACTAATAAATATTTAGTGTTTAGTCATACAAGGATCTCCATGTGTTTTCTCTAAATAGCTGCAATATCCGAACCATCCTCTGCTACCTACTCTGTAACTGGAGTGTGTGCTCATTCCTTAGTGCTCTGCTGTTTTACCTATTGTGGGTAAAAATCAACAACCTCTAATATAACAGTAAATGATCCAGCAGTTACGCCGCAGACTAGCACTTGGTAGGATAGCAATGAAGTCCTTGGAAAGGATGTTTAGATGCCATGACGTGTCTATCCCTACAAAGATTGGAATCGTTTGGCAACGGTTTTTCCTGTGGTACTCTATGGATGCAAAAGCTGGACTTCAAAGAAGCAGGATAGAAAAAGTATGGACACTTTTGAACTTTGGTACTGGAGAAGACTTTTGAGCATACCATGGACAGCCAGGAAAACCAGCAAATGGATCCTAGAACAAATCAATCCAGAATTTCCACTTGAGGCACAAATGACCAGGTTTAAACTATCATACTTTGGACACATTTTGCGAAGACCCAGCTCCCTTGAGAATTCCATTATGCTGGGAAAAGTTGAAGGAAAGAGGACGAACAGCAGCTAGGTGGATGCACTCGATTATGACAGCAATGAATTCACCACTGAGACACCTTAAAGGCCAAGTTGAAGACATCATCCCGGAGAGAATCTATCTATGTGGTTGCTAAGAGTCGATTCTGATTTGATGGCACTTAATCAATCAATCAGTTCTATTTCTCAGTTAATATGGATTAGTTCCATATCTCAATTAGTGTTCTCTCTCATTTTTTTCATCTGTGTGCGGAATGCGTTTTGTGTGTGCACACATGCATTCGGAGTGGGGCCTTCCAGTTTCAACCTGAGCGGGATCTAAAATTAACTGAGCAGACATAAACAAACCTTTTTTTTTTTTTTTGCTTTAAGAGCCGACATAAACAAACTTGTAAGATCACACACGTGTGCATGTCTTAGAGGGAACACTGATCTCAACCATAGTTAAACCATCTGTGTAAAACAGGAATAATAATACACTTACCGGTTTTATGACCCCTGTTCTCTTCATTGTGTTTGTCCCTTTATTTGTTTGGCCATCTCTTTTCTTTTTGCATATTTAGTGTTACCAGTTTCACTTGAGTTCCACATTCCACTGACTAATTACAAGTTCCTAATGGTAGAGTTTGTCTCTAAGCATACCTACCTATATGTTTTGGAAGAAGGTCTCATCAGTTTGCTCATATGGAGTTTCTTTTTGACCATAATCAACCTAACATATTCACAATAACCAGAAGGAGAGATGATTGCGTGTTGTGGAAGAGAGCATGAGGAATGAACTAGAAGAGATGGGAATGGCAGAAGAGGAGGCTATGAGTAAAATATTCCTTTCACTCATACATTTGGAGGAGAGGATACATTTTGAGGAGATAAATAGGGCAATTTAGGGAAATTTAGTAAAGACTGCTATTATATGTGGAGACATAAATTCATATCTCTTGACAGAACCACCAAAGAGCACTAGCTGCCCATGTATGCCACATAATCTAGGTTCTTCCTCTTGCTCCCGTTGCTAAGTATGCCTGGTTTCTTGGATTAGGCAAGAAATTAGGCACACTTAGCAACGGGAGCAAGAGGTAGAACCTAGATTATGTGGGCAGCTAGTGCACCTCAGTGGTTCTGTCAAGAGATATGAATGTCTCATCCTATACATAATAGCAGCTTGAATAATGAGGGGAAACCTATTCCTCCTTAACTGTGAATATAATTGGCAAGATACAGTTCTAATAGGCATGCAGACTCTGACCTGAAAGATGGGCAAGAGTATGACTCCATTTGGCTCATTCTTCAGGAGGTGATCTAGACATTACAAAACAAGTATGGTTGCTGATGAAAAGAGCAGCCCTCATGTAATCCCTCTTCCCTCAGCTCGCCTAATTGGCATGTGAACCTCCTTCATATCCTATAATGTTTCCAGAGGAAGGCATACGTCTCTTGTAATGTCTAGTACTACCTGCTGGAAGCAGCCCGAGCAGAGACAGAGCTGGGCACCAAGAGTGCCTGGGTCATGGGGAAATCCTTCAATGCACCATGCTCTTCACATGGTGCCTTGAGGGCTTTCTGAAGGTTGGGCTGCATTTCCTTGGTCTCCAGAATACTGTGTGGCAGCACTGGTCATGTGGGCACATGATGATCCACACCAGATCATCTGGCGGGAGGGTAGATCCTGCTCCCTGCCCTTCCCTATCCTGCCTTCCCCCCTGTCCTCCCCGTCCCACTTAAAGGTTGTATGCATTACCTCTATGTTTTACTGCTCAGTTATAGGTAAGCATCTTTGTAATGTGCTTAACCAGTGGAAACCACATTGGCATGCTTCAGACAATACTTGGGTTCAAGAGATCAGAGCCTTAAAGTTAGAACATTAAATATAATTTGTTCTTAAACATCCTTTTTACCAATGCAAAATTGACATTTGTAGGAGGAGAGGAGAGCTGGTCTTGTGGTAGCAAGCATGACTTGTCCCATTAGCTAAGCAGGGTCCACCCTAGTTGCATTTGGATGGGAGACCACATGTGAGCACTGCAAGATATTCCCGTCAGAGAATGGAGCCGCCCTGGGAAGAGCAGAAAGTTTCAAGTTGCATCCCTGGCTTCTCCAAGACAGGGCTGAGAGAGATTCCTGCCTGCAACCTTGGAGAAGCTGCTGCTAGTCTGGGTAGACAATACTGAGCTAGATAGACCAATGGTCTGACTCAGTATATGGCAGCTTCTTATGACATATAAAATTTGATAAGACAGTGGTATACTTCAGAAACAACATTCAGTTGTTATAATATTTTAAAAAACAACCATTTGGAGACTGAATTGGCTGAATAGACACCCTTTCTTAAGGATCAGATCACTGCCAACACTTCACACTAGTAATACTGAAATATATATAATACATACAAACATACGTTTGTTTTATGTTTTTAGTTTATTACTCAAAATAAAAACAGTTCATTTGGAAATAGTGTCCATTAACAAATAACTGTAGTCTGTGTACAGTGGAAAAGGTTCATTAATCAGCAGTCAGATGTGAAGTCTTTTTCATAGACCAGAAACAGCTGTTTTCACTTATTAGCTTGCTAGCTTGCTGCACATTCAATAGTGCATGCACAAATGTTAGATTCCCCAAAGCATTAAGACTCCCCCCGCACCCAAGATACTTGACCTGGCAATGTATACAAATGAAATTTAATCTGACTAATGGTGTGATATATTATCCTAGAACGGATCGTTTAAGCATTAAGTTTGCGCTAGAATTTTTCAATCCACTATCCAAGTTCTGACAGCCATATCATGGTGATTAGTTTTTTCCACATTTTTTCCAATTAGAAAAGGAAAAAATGTATGCAAGTGCAGTTTCTCACTATTGCCCACTGCAGCATTATGATATGAAAGGCTGAAGCTGCAAAATTCCTTCTTCTGTACAACTGTTAAAGTTGTGCAATTATTAAAGTTGTACAAAAGATTATCCATGTTGCATTTAGGTTAGCCTAGTAAGAGCAGTTCAAACATGTTGTTCTAGTAAGAACTACTAGAGTCTTACAACTGGACTAAATTTGGTCCAAATCGGTTAGGCAGTTCACAAGTTAGCCCGCTTATGCCTCAGATGTTCATGTGTCCGCCATCTTGAATTGGGGTGGATGACATCATCACAAACTATGTGTTTGAGGTATCCCTGTGTGTCCTTACAACTGTACCAACTTTGGTACAAATCATTTTTCACGTGTACCTCAAACGTTCATGTGTCCACATCTTGAATCCAGATGGATTACATTGTTTCAAACTACACCATTGAGTTGTCCCTATGTGTTCCTACACCTGTAGCAAATTTGGTTCAAATTTGTTCACAAGTTAGCCCAATTGCACCTCAAATGTTTACGCATCCGCCATCTTGAAATAGGGTGGATGATGTCATCACAAACCATTCCATTGAGGTGTCCCTGTGTGTCACTCACTACATTTGTACCAAATTTGGTTCAAACTGGTTAGATGCTCCACAAGTTAGCCCACTTGTGCCTGAAACATTTATGCATCTGCCATCTTGAATCAGGATGGATGACATCATTACAAACTATGCCATTGAAGTTTCTCTTTGTGTCCCTACAGCTGTAGCAAATTTGGTTCACATTGGTTAGGCGGTTCACAAGTTAGTCCACTTGCGCCTCAAAAGTTTGCATGTCCACCATCTTGAACTGGGGTGGATGACATAATCACAAACTATGCCACTGAAGTTTCCCTACAACAGTGCCTGATTTGGTTCATATTGGTCCAGGCATTACGAAGTTCATGGGGTGGGGGGCACACACAGAGACGGGTTTACACACACATGGACACACATGCGGAATGCCAGATGATCTCATTAGCCTACTGGAAAGTAGGTTAATAAAATGGACTTACACACATTTTCTGCTTATATATTTCATTTTTGATACACAATTGTATTGTGTATCAGTTGCTAATGGGTGTGAGTATTTAAATGCAGCTTTCCCTCATTTCAAGTAACAGTTTAATGGATGCATTAGAGACTATCATGTTATTCAATGTATTGGATCAAGCTTAATGTATATACATATTCATTTTAGGCCACTTGAATTTGTCTTTTTTATATGTAGTTGCACAACCCATAAGGAAGTACATATAGGTGTAACTTACAATTTTATTATCCTATGACAACAATGATTATTTTGCTGGTTCTCCTCCCGCCCCCCAGGCTACTTATTTGATGTTATAAGGTGTTAGCATCAGAACCCTGCTAGTAGATTGCCATAAACAGTTTATTCCAAGGAAATAAAAACTTGTAGTTAAGCACATTCTCACAAAACAATTGATTTGTGTCCTGCAGTTAATCTAATAAATATGTGAAATTTTACTCATCTTCAGTGAAGTATTTCATAACAGAGAAACCAGGCTTAAGACAAATTTATTTTTAACCCATAGAATTGGCCGAAGTCTTCTGTTTATATAAAATAAGGATTTTTAAGAACGAAAGTTTAGTGAGCAATTCTTTTGCATTTGCAATTCTAGCTTTATATCTGAAGTTTTAAGCAATTTTCTACACGTTTTGTTGGCTCACTAACCAAAGGAGGTTTGTTAGTTCACTAGCCAAACAAACAGAAGAAGTTACTATATGCATCCATTTATGACTAGATGTCATCCTAAAACATGTCAGCTGTTGGAGGCCAACTGAAATCAGTGGGGCTCCAAACACAAAGGCCTTTCAGTTTATTGCTTGTATATCAGTCAAGTTGTTTTTATTGCTGATTATGGGCTTTAACAGTTGGACTATTGCCTGAGCTTTCTCCCTACTGCACGTGAATACGCACCACTGTTTTTATTTCTGTACTGCCAGGTCATTATATGTCATTTTCTTGTTTCTGCAATTCTAACTTCTGTGCCTGAAGTTTTAAACAGTTTCTGCACTTGTCTCCCTTTCTTACCAAAATCTATTTCTCTCCTTTGAACAAAAGTTTGTGATTTGTGTTTTCAAAAACCTTGTTTTCCTTTAAAAGTATCAAAGGATAATAAGTAATGTCATGAAGCAGGTTTTGCTGACTAAATTACTTGGTGGTAGTCCTATAAAAATTAAATAATCCTGAATAAACTCCGAGTACTGCTATTAAATAGCTTGGTCTGGATGTCCAGCTACTAATTCGGTGTATCTGAACAGCAGCAGGTTTCATGTGTCGCTGGTGAGGAACTCCATGTGTACAATCTCCTGGAAATCCATCCTCCCTCCCTGCTTTCCCTCTCTGCTTTAACTCTGATCCTGATTGCACGCTTACAGCCCTGCTCAGTAAGTCAGAAATCACAGTGATCAGTTGCTTGGGAAGGAGAGTGGGTGGATGGCTTTAGTCTCCTCTCATCACTCTACAGTACAGTAAATGACTGATGGGCAGGATTGCCTGTTCTCTTATAGGACTGCATACTTGTAGTTCACACTGCTTCATGCACATTCAGTAAAACCAGAGATGTTTTCTCTACCAGTTGCCAAAACCTAAGAGCAGGTTCAGAGGATCCTGGCAGTGGTAGTTCCCTGCCTCTATGACATATTGGTTCAAGACAGCAGCCATTCAAAGCCTAGTCAACACTGCTTTGCAGCCCATGTGCTGACAGTTGGATACAAATTGAATTTCACAACACATGGGGTTGGGGAGGGTCCTAGTAAGTGTCACCATGTATAAAGTAGGTTCTGTTAGTTTTACTTGGAACTACTAGTATTTTTTTGTTGCTTGCACAGACTGATGCAGATTATAATGGTGGACTGGTATATACTTGTTAATATTTTACATATACATGCATATGCAACATTGCTAGTTGTGTCACAGTTTCCATTCAGTTTTGTTGCTTTGCCTGGATTCAGTGCTTGCATTGGAAATGGAATCTAGCAGTGACTGAATTGTACAGAATTTAAAACAATTTAATATTATTTAAATTTGTGATAGTTTTGTTCTCTTGGCTGTTGTAATGGTGTGAAATTGTTACAGTTCTTTTCTGGCTACAGAGCCAAATTTTTTTCTGGGAGATTCTAATCAAGATATATAAATATATATACTAAAGCAAATTCCTGCCTAGTATACTTATTGTAGTTGTGAAGCACTCCATGTTAAGCACACTTGAATGGTAAGACTACTTCTATACAACAAATTGTTAAAAAAAAAAGTAAACGAGCGACAGCAGCAACTGCTGAGGAATTTGGGTTGGAATATAATTACCTAGTTTGGGGGCAGAATGCCAAGATGAACAACTTAATACTGGTGAAAAATTCCATGGAACCTTTAATGCCTACAAGTGACTGGTACCATACTCCTATGTCTCCACTTCTAAATAAATATATATGTAAATGTGTTTCTGTCTGTGTGTATTTTTTTCTGTTCCTGTAACAGAGCACACTTTGATATCATTTGAGTGAGCAATGTAGCAAGGTTGGAGTCAACCCTGGGAGAAAAAGTAAAGATGGGCCCCTTCTGAACAGTTTTCTTCTCCAGAGTGGCATGGATGGAAAAGCAAAGAGAATTTGTTACCCAGCCAGTGAGGCTCCCTCCCTCAGGGGCCCAGGGGCATTTGTTAAATTGTAGCTGTGCCTCTGATCTGAGTTCTATATCACTGAGAGAAGGCAAAACTGCTCACTAGAGACTGTTCTGCAAAGACCTGAATATTTCAGGCTCAACCTAACAGTGCATTCAAGCACATCATTACATAAAAGTGGCTGACGAGTCTTCATTAGTCATTGCAACTCATAGTGCTGTGGTTTCCAGTCATTTTCAAAGAACTTATAAATATGTCCTTAGTACTAAGGGTTATTTCTGTTTCCAAACGTTGTGCCATGTGCTAGTGTGTACCTATGTCTCTCTGCATGGCGTTAATGTTTATTTTTAAATGTGCAAGATTAATGGCTCTTGCCATCCTAACTATGCGAGGGTGATGATATCGAGGCTGACGGTGATGATGTACAGGCATGATGGGAGAGCTTTTCTGAAACTTCCATTTAGTGCCAGCTCCAGGATTTGTTGGGGGAAGGCTCAGGCAAGCTATTTGCAAGGGGCCTCTTTTACCTGAAAAAAGAGGTAAACGAGATTGTGCATGAAGACGTCTAACTTTTCTGAATTCACTGTGCCATGTGAGAATGGGAGTTCTCTTGAATTGGTGGGTCCTTTACAGGGTATATTTAAATCACCAAAATAAGAACCTGATTTAAATAATGGATTTAAATCAAGTTTCCCAGTAATATTTGTTCACATATTTCTTAAACAATGTAGAACTCGTATCTCTCAAACATGCTAATTTACAACTAAATAGAGCATTTACAATATCTAGGAAGGTGTATTTTGAGTAATTTGTCATTTAAGATACAGTCATAATACCTGTATTTTTAATGTAATGGATCTACTTTGGCCTAGCCCCATAACAATCCTACCATTCAGCTTTAGTCTGCTTAGAAATAGAAACAAAAATTTGATAAATTTCCAGAAGCAACAACCACTAGTTACTGAGCAATGACAGGCAGACCAGATTCATTTTCATGAGATGAAACTGAAATGAATGGCCATGTTTGATTTGTAGATAACTCACATGTGTTAGAGAGCCATTAAGTCATTTTTAGTTCAGTTCAGTTTATTTTATTATGTTATTTGATCAGATAAGCAGATTTCAACTCAAACCCAAATGAAAAGAACCTTAAGAGTAAATATTGATAAAGATATATAAGAATAAATATATAGAAGCTGTTACATAAGAGGAAAATAAGATAAGATGAAACAACCTAAAAACCTAAATTAACCATTTCTAACACACCGACCCCTTCCTCATGAGCAATGAGAAAGGGCAGATTTCTCATGAGCAATGAGAAAAGGCTACAGAGTTTGTGGGAAGGAAGCCCTAAAGAACTGACCTCATTGCAGAGCTGCAGGCAGCTCTGAGGGTCAGGGTTCCGGGATGCACCTTCCAACATTGCCTCATGGAGTTCCAACAATGCACCATGCAAGTGTGCATTGCATTATGGGGATCTCCTTCCCTTCCCCGAGTCTGCTAGCCACGATCTGGAAAATGAGGTTAAGGGAACGGTCACTCCCTTAGCCTCGTTTTAAAGAGAGGCTTCATAGGCGGGTTTGCTGCTATGGTACTGCTGGGATTGGCCTGATCCCGGCGGTACACATGCGTGTTCAAAACTGGGCTGGGCTCCCTTAGAATGATTTTGCATGTGTGAGCGAATAGCCTCACCATGTGCTGAACTGAATTGCAGCCGTACAAAACGTGGCTACCTGCTGCGAAACATCGGTCGGAAAGAAGTAAATTATGTAAAACTCATCAGAATTATTTGGATATCTTAAAATAAGAAGGGTAAAATATCTAAAACATAAATCATGATAAAAGGAACAGTAGAGGAGCAGATTGCCAACTGTCTCAACATCCCCATTCCCACAAAGGCACAATCTATCCAGACAGAGGACTCTCCTGAACCTACTGTCCATTACCACAGAGGGCAGCACATCCAGCCAAGCCAATGTCAGGGCTCTTCTGTTTATTGGGTGTATCAAATTATACAGATATTTTTGCCAGTTTTTGTAAAGATTTAACAGATTCAAACCTTGCATAGCTTGATGCCCAGCTTAGATCAACCATATGCTGCTTGAGGATCACCTTGGCATTATCATAAACCAGAGGTGAACTGGATATTCCATTTTAATTTCTCAGTGATTTAAGGGCATCCAATCAGAGAGATATCGATCCTTAAAAATTAAGGGAGCTAGGGCAGAAGCTTCAACCAAATCAGCTTCAACCAAAAAGTTGAAACTATAGGTCCAGGCACAGTTCTCCAGGCTTAATAGGCCAGCTTCCAGACAAAACTTTGCATAAGACACACTGCAAGGGGTTGAGAAAATAGCCCTTAGAAATTTAGATTGGACCCTCTCAAGTGGACGAAAGTCATTATATGTACAGATCTAGGAGCCATAAAGAAGCTGTGGAAATACCTTTGTTTGAAAGACTTTAATGGCACCTGGAACATATCTACTGCCTGAGGAGGAAAAAAAATCTCAAAAGTTGCAGTAGTTGATCTCTGTGCATTTGTTAGAAATGAGTTGGTTTGTTCTTTCGAGCTACTTGTCATCTAGAAGATGACCCCAAGTATTTATATTGCATTGACTATGCTACACTAACCCCATTAATTTGCCATTTATGCATAATGGGTTTTCTGGAAAACTTTAGGACTTTGTTTTCTAGTAATTGATGAAAAGCAACTTTTCATTACAGTAGTCAGCCAGAGTTCTCAACATTTTCCTCATCCCCACCAGAGACTGTGGCAGCAGGATGGCATCATCTACATAAAGAAAGGTGACTAGATGTCTCCTGCCCAGTTTTGCCAGTTGAAAGTCCAGATTAGAGAGTCTGTCCAGCATGTCATTAATATGGTAATTAAACAATAAAGTAAAGTGTGCCGTTGAATCAGTGTCGACTCATGGCAACCACAGAGCCCTGTGGTTGTCTTTGGTAGAATACAGGAGGGGTTTACCATTGCCTCCTCCCATGAGATGATAAGATGAGATGACAAGTATGAGATGATGCCTTTCAGCATCTTCCTATATTGTTGCTGCCCGATATAGATGTTTCTTATCGTCTGGGAAACATACCAGCAGGGATTCAAACTGCCAACCTCTGGCCTGCTAGTCAAGTCATTTCCCCGCTGCATAGTGGGGCTAATATACAGCCCTGCTGAACTCCCCTCTCTGCACTAAAGGGGCTTGTTAAATGACCCTGCAGGTTGCAGTGCACTCTTAGGTGTGCCTAAGAGGTTTTTTTTTTGTATTAGCATAAGCAACCTTTGGTCAATTGAAGAATTTGATAATTTCTCCCACAGTTTATCACGAGGAATGTGATCAAAGGCTGCCTTAAAATCAACAAAGGTGGTGTAGAATGCACCACTTGGCTTATTCTTGTATTTATTTATTAGATGTCTCTGGACCAAACCCTGATTTAAGGTGGACTGTTGAGCTCTAAAACCAGCCTGATCCTCTGCCAGTACACTTTCTTAGTCGAACCAATCAAGGAGCTTCCGATATAGGACTCTAGCGTAAAGTTAGAGAGAGGAGGCTAATCTGCCTATAGTTAGCTGGATCGGTTTTAAGGAAAAAGATCAGGATAATTCTTTAAAGATCAGGATAATTATAGAAATGCCCCAATCATGAGGTATACACACAGTTTGGTTAATATATGTAAAACGTGATACTAGTTCAGGAGCCCACTGTGCTAGATTAGATTTTATCAGTCCAATGGGAATAAAATCCGCATCAGGCTAATTCCTTTTTAAGAGACTGTAAATTGAGCTGTAGTATGTTCATTATGAGATTTAATTTTAACCATGTTATTTTTTCAATGAGAATTTAAATATTTCTCATTTAATGTTTTTGTAAATAGAATTTAAATTTAAAAAATTGATTTGATTTTAAATTTAAAAAAACCCATTCTGATCCTCTACTAGTTTTGGAGCCTTAGCAAATGCCAGACCTCTCCTCTGCTGCAATCTGCCATTTCCATTTCTTTCAGCACGCAGGCAGAGGTTTCTGACAGAGTGCCCCTTGTGGGTTTTATCTTTAGCCAAGCATTCTATATTCTGAACACACCAGCTTAATAATACTGGAGTAATCAAGAAATTTTGTAAAGCCTGTTAATGACAGTGCTGACTATTCTAAACACTCACAGTATGTTGATGTGGATCTGGTTTCCTTCAGTGCTAAGCACTTTAATCAAGGCTTTGCTTTTGATGTACAGTCACTGCATTAATTGATTAATGCATTAGTTTGATTAATCCTGCTGATTCACATGGATTCATCTATTAATATTCTCAATCCAAGTAATTCTTCACTTTCAAATGCCAAATCAGCTATTTCATGCATGTTTCTGGCTGTAACTAAGGCAACCTCTTTTTTTCCTGGCAAATGTCCTATACTTGTCACAGCTAGATGAAAGGCAGACGTTCAACAGGTATATGATATTCATAAGTACGTCTTCAGGAAAAGCTACACCACTTGAATTTTTGCTTATGATGCATCTTTTATTGGCACAGAAGCCGTGCCAAAAATTAAAATGTTAAAAAGTGGCATCTCTATTTCTAACTTAACAATAGGTATGCTGATCTTATAGAAATAGAGTTGGTATGTGCCATCTTCTCATGAATTTAACAGATCTTCCATAAAAGGTATAAAGCAGGGCTGCATCTATGAACATTTTAATCTAGTGTGGGGTTTTTTTGTGGGGGGGGGATATTCCCTGAACTGTCCCCCCAGCTGTTTTCACTAGCTGTTCTCTGCTTGATTACCAGCTGGTTCAACTGGTAATCAAAAAGTGATTAAACTTTTTAGCTTACTGCTTTCCTTAAGGAAAGTAAGCTTATGAGATCACCCGGCATTCTGTGTGCTTGTGCATGTGTGTGTATGTTTTCCCCGCTATTAACTATGGACCAGTATGAACCAAACTGGGTACAGTTATAGGGACACATAGGGACACCTCAGTGGCATAGTTTATGATGATGTCATCCACCCCAATTCAAGCTGGTGGATGCGTAAATGTTTAAGGCACAAGTGGGCTTACTTGTGAACCGCCTAACTCATTTGAACCGAACTTGCTACAGCTGTAGGAACACATAGGGACACCTCAATGTGTAGTTTGATGATGTCATCCACCCCGATTCAAGATGGTGGACATGTGAACATTTGAGGCACAAGCAGGCTAACTTGTGAACAGTCTAAACGATTTGAACCAAATGTGCTACAGCTATAGGGACACCTCAATGGCATAGTTTGAAATGATGTCATCTACCTTCATTCAAGATGGCAGACCTGTGACTGTTTGAGGTGTAAGTGGACTAACTTGTGGACTGCCTAAACAATTTGAAGCAAATTTGGTACAGCTGTATTGAGTGACAGAAAGGGACACCTCGATGGCATAGTTTGTGATGATGTCATCTGCCCCAGTTCAAAATGGCAGAAATGTAAACATTCAAGATGCAAGTGGGCTAACTTGTGAATTTCTTAACCAATTTGAACCAAATTTGCTACAGGTGTAGGAACACATAGGGATGGCTTAAGGCAGGGTTTCTCAACGTGTGGGTCCCCAGATGTTATTGGACTTCAACTCCCATAATCCCCAGCCCCAGTGGCCTTTGGCTGGGAATTATGGGAGTTGAAGTCCAATTACATCTGGGGACCCACACGTTGAGAAACCCTGGCTTAAGGGCATAGTTTGTAATGATGTCATCCATCTGTTTCAAAATGGCATACACGTGAACATTTAAGGCTGAAGTTGGCTAACTTGTGAGGATGGTAATTCTCAGTTAGGATTATAGTGAAAGTAGGTAGATTAGTTCTTACCAGAACAACTTCTTTCTTTGGAACTAGTGCTGCTTTTTCCTATGAAGTGATTCAAGCCAATGTGGAACATGTGTGTGTTATGATGGCACAACAAAATGTAAGTATAGTACTCAATTTCAGCTACATTATGATATCATGAGTGAAAGTAATGTTTTGTGCTTTCACTTCTGAATGGGAAATGCTTTTTGTTCCTTTTTCAGGCTCCCCTGAAAAATAGCCAAAGCGGGGTGTATGTGTGTGGGGAGGGTTGCTTTTCACAGCTGATGAAAGCATTTGTGAGAAAGTAGCCTCATTCAGCTCAGTCAAATTATAATCATTCTGGGTTGCCTACAATGCAGGGTGGGTGGTCATAAATGGATGGAATTCCACTGAATTTACCTTTTCTTTCTTTCTTTGTATCCATTAATAGTGGCTAACTGAGGATGCCACTTCATGCACCTGATGAAGGATACTCTAGTAAATGGTTGACTTCAGGTTTCTGAGGCCCTTAACCAACTCTTCTGTATGGGCTTCCTCCAACCTAAGCATCCACCAAAAACTATGGGCATAGACATGGTCTTGGGAATCAGAATTGGGTCCTTTGGAGGGCCTTGAGCAGCTTCCCCGAGTTGCCAGGCCTGCTCTAATCCACAAAACCTTATACAGTCATCCCTCGCCATCCACTAGTGTTCCATTGCTGGAAACCCTCGTGGTTGGTGAG
This sequence comes from Hemicordylus capensis, assembly GCF_027244095.1. Classification (NCBI taxonomy): domain Eukaryota; kingdom Metazoa; phylum Chordata; class Lepidosauria; order Squamata; family Cordylidae; genus Hemicordylus; species Hemicordylus capensis. The sequence continues at coordinate 110,288,925 of NC_069662.1, forward strand.
GCATAACAATGCATGGGGAATGGGGTTAGAGGAATCGCAGATGGAAAAGACAGAAAAAAATAAGGTAAAACAGAAAAACCACCCCCTGGCCCCCAGAAATGCTTCCCTCTCCGGGGGGAAAGGACCTCTTGACCCAGAAATGCCCTTTTTAAAAAAATCACCAAACCGTGGATACTTGGGTTGTGGTTGGTGAGGGTGGACATAATTTCCTAGTCGTGGATACACAAATCCGTGATTGGGAAATCCGCAGTTGGCAAGGGATGACTGTACTTGTACTTTTATTAGGTTTTTAAGTGCTTGAAGACTCTTGGTTGTGCTTTGAACCATCATAACTATGTCTCTGGAAATTTTTACCTTAAGCACTAACAACTTGGTTTGCTAAATCAAAATAGGTAGCCTGTAATATCCATAATTATAGCAGGCACTATCAAAGTATACCTTGACAGAGACTTTAAAGAAAGCTAACGAGAATCAAAGGTAAAAAGTTATTTCCTCTCATTATATAGAGTGGCTTCACACTATCACCACCAAGTCATTAAGCCAGGAATCTCTGGTTTCCAACAAGTGTGAACTCCTGGAAGGCGTGACTTTGAATCCACCCAAGTCCAGTTCCCACACTGGATTCCCAAGACTCACCTGACATTCTCCTGATAGTCTTTACCCAACTTCAAATATAGGTTAAAAGTAGGCAGAGAATCTTAAGAGAATTGTGTTGAGTCCTGGAAATCCAGCATGGGAACTGGAACATAGGAAGCTGCCATATACCAAGTCAGACCATTGGACCATCTAGCTCAGTATTGTTTGTTTGGAGATCATGCCTACTGGGACCATGCACTCACCTGATTATTTATTGATTTTATTTATTTATTATTTATCATATTTCTATACCACTTGATATCTATCTATCTATCTATCTATCTATCTATCTATCTATCTATCTAGGTGGTGTACAAAATTTAAAATATTTAAAAGTTACAAATTAAAATACATGACAATAAAAACAATAGAATAAAATATATATTAAAACAAGTTTTTAAAATTATTAAAATTAATTCTAATTAAAAGCCTGCAAAAAGAGGAGAGTCTTGAGCTTCTTCCTGAAAACAAACAGAGAAGGATATGCTCTTATTTCAGTAGGGAGCATATTCCAAAGCCCTAGGGCAGCCACAGAGAAAGTCTGGTCATGGGTTGCCACCAAATGATCCGGTGGCATCCATAATCGGACCTCTCCAGAAGATCGTAACAGGCAGCAGGGTTTATGACAAAGGAGGCGCTCTCTTAAATAGCCTGGACCTATGCTGTTAAGGGCTTTATAGGAAAGAACCAGCACTTTGTATTTCACCTGGAAACATATCGGCAGCCAGTGCAGTTCTTTCAAAACTGGTGTTATGTGGTTCCTTCTTGTTGTCCCAGAGACCAATTTGGCTGCCACATTCTGTACCAGTTATAGTTTCTGGACTATGCACAAGGGCAGCCCCACATAGAGCGCATTACGGTAGTCAAGCCTGGAGGTTAGCATATGTATCACTGTTTTAAGGTCATTCACCTCTAGAAATGAATGTAGCTGATGTATAAACTGAAGCTGATAAAAGCGATCCTGGCCACTGCCTCAACCTGAGAAACCAGGAAGAGCTTTGGGTCCAGGACCACTCCCGAGCTACATACCTGATCTCTCAGGGTTTGTGTAACCCCATCCAGAACAGGCATATTTAAACCATCTCTCGCATCCTGTCCCCCAGCAGTCAGTACCTCTATCTTGTGGTGTGAAGCTTTTCCGAAATGTCAATACCATGTAGTTCACTTTGCTTAGCCAGAGGCAAATAAATATTCATTGTTACTTTTCTGATAAAAACTCAGCCAAAAAGAAAAGGAAGAATAGAAATTTAAACTGAGCACAACATGTTTGGACACGTACAGTTTTTCTAATACAGAAGAGTACATTGTGCTCCTCTCCCTTCCAAAACAGTCAGTCATGGATTTCATTCATTTGAAATCAGTGAGAGGCTTTCTAGTTCAGTGCCTTTTCAAAGCTTTAAGTGCAGCAAGACTGTCTTGGTGAAAAGTATAAAAGCACTTTGAAAGTGCTCAGAGAAGGTAATTTGAGTCTATGTCACTGCTTAGCTCAAAACAGTGTTTAACATGGCCTGTGAATGTCCCCCTGAGTCTCAAATAGTCATCAAACTGAAAAGCAACATGATCAGGACAACATACAGTGTCCCCTGTAGCTTTAGAACATTTTATTGCCTTACCAACTTACCTTTTGAACAACTGAAATCACGCTAGGTGACATGGCTTAGAAGAACAGAACTTTGACTGTATTAAAGTGCTTATTTCTTTCAGAATCTACATTACAGTTTTAGCACACGTACATAACTACAGATGGTGCTCATTATCTGTGGACTCCATACCCATGGTCTTGCTTATCTGTGATTTGATCTTAGAGATCCAGTATCATTATCCGTAGGTAGAAAAATACAATAGGTGAAATTTGCCTATCCGCAATTTTGAGTGGCCTGAAATGACTTCTGGTGTCATTTCTGGCCGCCGTTTCCCAGCAGAGAGCCATTTTGTTACTTAAAATAAATAAATAAATAGATATAAATATTTGGGGAATATTCAACCATTTTGTGGGTTTGGGGGGGCATTGCTGAAGAGCTGGAGAATAAGGTGCTGTCCTTTTGTCTCTTATTTTTGTCCCCTTTGCTTTTTTGGCCCTTTTTTATTGCTTAGGAACATAACCTCCCTATTCCCGTTGACTCAAGTTTTGTTATTCGTGCCTATACATGAGAACAGAACCCCTGCAAATAACGAGGACCACCTGAATATATATCTTCTGAAATCTCTCACAGTGATGTTAAATTAGTATTTTGTAATATCTCTAAGGATTTCTTTTTCTCTGGTTCACCACTGGTGTTTTGGAACAAGTTTTGCTTTTGGAAGCAGCTGTTAGTATCTGACCTAAAAAAAAATCTAATATATGGAAAACAATATGTCTAGATGAAATTTGATTACATGTTTTTATTTATTTAATGTTTTCCAACAAGTTCAAAAATGAAAAGGTGTCTTCTAGGAATCTACTGGTTAATATATGCTGATGCATGGTTGCTAGTTAGACAATTATTTCTGAAACAGATGTAATGTGCACAAAACTTCTGGAGAAAACAGGGGGAATGTGTAGCAGTGAACACCTGAAGCAATAGCGATTTAGATAGAGGGGTGGTGACCTGCTAAAAGCTGCACTGTGCTTTGAGAACTGTCACAGAGGTAGGCCTCTACCACTTCAGAGTACAGGGGGGCGATGCACAAATACAGTTGCATATTTGAATGCTTCCTCATGTACCCATTCCCCACCCCTAGAAAATAGGAGAAGTCTAGGCAAGATTACTTTCTGCTGACATCCTAGATTTGTTTTAATATTTGGGGAACTCTGGGACATGCAGTCCTCCATCTATATTCAGTAGTGGAAGAAGCCATGAATGAGTGTGCTATGTGACAGCTCTGAAGGTCAACAATCATGTCCCACCTTCAGTATAACATGATCATTCTGAGTGTTGCGTTTGGCTTTAAGCTGCCTTGGGTCTCAAGCAATTTAGAATTTATCTGAAGGCATCCCCCCTACCCCACAAAAGTATAATTATGACCTTGTTTCCCTTGTAGCTGCTTAAATGTGACAAATTTTCTACACTCATAACACTTTTGTGTAGGTGAAGATATGCAAAATATTAGTAGATGTCACTTCTGATGATTGAACGTATGTCTCTTTAGTTGAGGATGGAGCTGGGATACATGTACTAGGACATGTGTGCACATTTTATCTTACAGAAATTAGGTGCCTGGATGACTTTTAAAAAATTGCTGCCATCCAGACTGAGTAACTCAATAGGTGTGACTCTAAAGGGCTACTTAATTTCAGTAGGATTACTCAGGAGCAATTCAGTCTGCAAGTCAGCCGAAGTTGGTAATTAAAAATAACTGAATGTGGTTCATTATGACCAGTATCTCATTTTAAACAGATTGTTCTTGCCTATGTGGGCAGTATTATTTTGCCAGTTGTAATTATTTATCCCCAACACAGTGTAGTGTATAACTGGGAAAAAACCCCTGGTGCAATAACTATACTAGGTGTGTGCAGAACTGGTTCAAATTGAACCTGTTTGATTAGAACCAGCCCCCCAAAAGAGGGGGCCAGTCCAAATTCAACCCAATACAGGCCCAGTTCAAATTGAACCAGCTCGGCCCGGTTTGATTGCATTGCTTGTAAAGGGGAACCTCATAAGGACTCTTAAGACAAACAAACAATTACAAAATTCAGGCAGCCTTTCATTCTACAAGGGAATTTTATTTCTGTGATAGATATGGGCTCTTTGATGTAGACTTCTGAAGGCCATTTTCAAAGGTTCACTGTAATACAGCAGCAGTGTATTCTATTATTGATTATAAAGAAGGAAGTAATTTGACTTTTGATTCTGAGCTAGTATATCATATGGTATTATGTGAGTGAACTGATTCTGTCATTCTCAACACACTGTAGTGAACAACCTATTTGAATGGTGGTAAAGGCAGTCCTATATAGCTATTAGGACTTAGATGCGTAAATTAGACCATACTGTATGTACATTAGCATGATAACGTCACAGGCATGCCTGACATTCTCATTGCCTCACTGCACTCAATTGCTGTAATTAATACCTTTCAGCTGGAGTTGATGAAGACCTCAACTTGGTGTCATTTAAGGATAGTTAAACTTTATATTTGCTTCCAATCTCTCATAAAGGATGTAAATCTGTATTTGTATCAATAGTACCATTTAAAAAATCTTGTTCCCCTTCTCTCTCTCTTTCTATATAATGCATATGCAAGAGTACAGTATAGTTTATCCCACAAGTCATAGTGTATCCTATCCTTGTGAACAATTACACTGTTCTGTAGTTAATTTTACATATGGTGCTGCTTAGGACAATTGAATTCTTATGTGATAGAAACCTCATAGGTGTGTCATAAAGGGGGCATCTGGCCCTGCAATTCAACATTGTTACAACATGGAGAAGCTATTTTGTCAGTGATGGAAATAAATGTGGAAACTAAAAAAATGTGCTCCAAGGTTATGTGAATTGTAACTAGGATATGATGCATAGCTGTGTCAATAAAAACCTTATTTTCCCCCCATGCAACTGTTTCTATGGACTTGTTTTACATGGAGGGAAACTGTTTCTATGGACCTATTTTACATGGGTTCAGAAACCCATAGAGCCATGGTTTTCTGAAAAGGTGTAACCTGCTTCCAAAAGCAGATCTGTCTTGAGATCAGACACCCCAACGGAATTGGAAGATGGGATGTCTCCCTCTCTTCTCTCCCTTTCCTCCTAAATCTGAACTCTGCACTCCAGGTCCTCTCTTCATGTGGCAAGCCTTAAGCTGATTTAATTGCAATTCAGACCTTTAAGCTAAAAATGCCATTTCGTGAGTCTCTGATTATATTGCTAGTTAAAGTTTTATTGCCTTTTATCAATTGCCTAACTGCTTTTTTTCATTTCCTGTACCCGAATAACCCTTAAATAAATCTGATTGTACCATATTCCTATCTCAAGCCTTTATTTCCAGACCAAGGCTTTGCACAAAGCTTTGTCAGGGCATCTGTCACCCTTGCAGGATGGAGAAAGCTGGGCTCTTCCTTACCAGGGGCCAAGCAGAAGGACAGGGTAGAGGGGAGGCAAGCGTGCCATTCACAAGCCAGGGATCCAGGAAAGGTCCGATATTGTTCTGTTCTTCAATCCTTGTCTTCTTGGTTCCATGTAATATTCTAATTTTCTGAGATTGTGGATTTGGGGTTTTCATGAGCTGTACGCCATGATCATCACAATTATAACAAATTAAGGCTTGACTTATCTCGCTTTGCATGTAATGCATCTGTCTCATATATCAGTTTCACCTTTTAATTTGCATTACTGAAATTAATGGACTTTTGCACGATATTCTAATTTTCCGAGTTTCACCTGTATAACGATTGATTTGTTATCTAGATTTTTGCTATGCAAGTGTAATCAAAATCATGCTTCTATGGATCCTGGCCAATGAAATTAATATATATCAGTTGAATGATTAACTGCTTTAGAGGCCAGTAAATAGGTTAAAAAAGTCATTAGTTGATAGTCCTTTTGAAAAGGCTCAAAAAGTATGCCAGAAATTTAGAGAACTTTGAACTCTAAAAATATGAATGGGTGAGGAAGGACATTAGTCCCTCAATGAAGTGCATTAGCTGTTCTGTTCTATTGCTCCGATGTCTAGAATAAGTGGTCATAATATGTAACCTACAAAATGGCATTAGGCGTTTTATTGCATGCCATCAGTTTAATCTTTTGAGGGTTGTCAGGGATTATTTAAAATACACTAAAAGTGTTCTTAGAGTACAGTACACCTAAGTATGTCTTTATGTCTAACAAAGTAAAAGGAAGAAATAGGGGATTCATTTTTAAATGGTCTTGTGTAGCAAGAAGTACAATAGCAGTAGCCCCCAATAGTAACGATAGCCCACTAGCCCTTGCCAATTTTCTTTCTTTCTTTCTTTCTTTCTTTCTTTCTTTATTTATTTATTTAAACATTTACACTCTTTTGACAAAATGGATCTGCATTTTTATTCCTCCCCCCCCCAGCATTATATAATTGAACAAAATAATTTCTCCAAATCAAACTTCTCAATCTTATTTTCTGCTGAGTTTTGTTTCCCTTTGCAGAGTTATTAAAATGCATTCTGCTAAGCACTAAGACCACAGATATATCAATAAGGACAAATCAGCATGAGCATCATGGGTGTATTAGTTCTGCCTAGATGCAATTCAGTGGTGAATCTCAAGGGAAGTTACAGACTGGAGGGGAAAAACAAAAACAAATTTTAGCAGTAATCTAGTTTTTAGAAAAATGCAGGGACAGAATTGGAAATGAAAACCAGCTTGCTTTTTTTTTTTTTTTTTTGCTTCTGGCACAGGATTTAGGATTAGAATAACAAGTTTTAACTCTCTGAAACATTTTATTTAGTAATTATTATCGGTTTTAGCTGAAAGGCACAGTAATGAAAGCAAAGTCTTGTAGTGTCCATTTCTATGGAGAAGGCATTCATGCCTGAATTAAGGCTGTCAGGCAATTTTGATTTGTTGGATACACGATATACTAGATATCAAGCTGTAGGTTGTTCTATTGACCTTTCCCAGCGGGGGGATAAATCAGCTGGACATTATGGCACTGGCAATGATTGGGCTTGAGTGCTTTTGTGTTTGAGGGGGGGAATGGCAAGCAGGTTGTAGCTAAACCACTTCGATTTGAAATTAAAATTTGAAACAAAGTGAAACTAAACCACTCTGATTTGCATGTTACTGTTACAGTTCCATAGGGAACTGACCAAATTCAATTTACAATACACAAATGGCTTTTCATTTTACATAGGACATAGTTATGTTAATGTGTGGCAATTAGGTTAAAGAGTTTAGTCAGTATATCACCTTTAAAATTGTGCTATCTAGACCTTTAATTAGTTTAAAATAATAAAATAAAAATGCATAGCAACATATTTAAATCATATTTATTATAATGCCTTTTTACAAAACTATGGTGTGGTCATACCTGGAGTACTGTGTACAATTCTGGTCAACACATCTACAAAAGGACATTGTAGAACTGGAAAAAGTGCAGAAGAGGGCAACCAAGATGATCAGGAGCCTAGAGCACCTTTCTTATGAGGCAAAGCTACAACACCTGAGGCTTTTTAGTTTAGAAAAAAGACGATTGCGGGGAGACATGATAGAGGTCTATAAAATCATGCATGGTGTGGAGAAAGTGGATAGAGAGAAATTCTTCTCCCTCTCACAAAACACTAGAATCAGGGGTCATCCCATGAAATTGATTGCCAGGAAATTTAGGACCAGCAAACAGAAGTATTTTTTCACACAACACATAATCAACTTGTGGAATTCTCTGCCACAAGATGTGGTGACAGCCAACAACCTGGATGGCTTTAAGAGGGGTTTGGATAACTTCATGAAGGAGAGATCTATCAACGGCTACTAGTCAGAGGGCTATAGGCCACCTCCAGCCTCAAAGGCAGGATGCCTCTGAGTATCAGTTGCTATCCCCCTATGTGGGGATAGGGGGCTGAAATTTGGCCAACAGGCACCAGTAACACTGCAGTTATGACCAAGAGGGGTGAAGGGGATGGAAGCAACAGGATGGAGGAGGAGGAGCTGGAGTGCGGCTCAGGTGAGGATGGAGTGATCTCTTAGGTGAGGGGGCTGTGACAGGGTGAAGGGAGCAATCAAGTACTAGTGCACAGATGCTCTGTGTGTCATGCCCTTGATCTCAGATAGCGAGGAGGAAGGGGAAGCTGACAGCCTTTCAGCTGATGCGGGGGTGCCTGAGGGGCAGAGCCTGGCTGTCAGTTCCCAAGAGATGGTTGAGGAAGGTCTGGCTGATGTTTCAGAGCAGGCACAGCATTCTGAAGCAGCAGAGACAGCGATGGACAGACTAGAAGATGAGCTGTGCAGGCAACCCCCACTGACTCCACAGCAAAGGCGTGTCACAAGGTGAAGAGCACAGCTGGAAACTATCAGGAGGAGTAAACGGCTCTTGCAGAGGGCTTATAAGCCTTGAATTCCTGCCAGCTGAGAGTTATCAGCTTGGACTATAAAGCACATCAACAGCTTTCTGTTAGCTGCTGGAAGACAACATTTGTCAACCCTCCTGTAGACAGCTTTCAGCCCAAGCCTGATATAGAGAATAAGGGTGTGCAATTCAGATTTTTGGTGATTCGGTTTGGGACCCGAACCGAATCACCCCTGTTCTGTTTTGTGCCCGAATATGGGCCACCCGAATCACCCTTGATTCGGTTCGGATTCGGATTTAACCCGAATCCGAATCTGAATCGATTCGGGGGGAAAGGGCCCAGTGGCAAAATTTTGGGGTGGGGTGGTAGTGCCCAATGGGTGGAAGCTACCACTCCAATTCCAGGAGGATTGGGCAAAGGGCTGATTTTGGTGAATATTTGAAGTTTTAGTGACTTTGGGGCAGTTCGGGGGCATAGCATGGGATCTGGGCAAAAAAGAGTGGGGTGGGGTGGTAGTGCCTAATGGGTGCAGACTACCACCCCAATTTCAGGGGGATCGGGCAAAGGGGTGATTTTTGGGAAATTTCTGAAGTTTTCATGTCTTTGGGGCAGTTTGGGGCATATTGGGGCAGAAAGTGGGGCCTGGGGCAGAAGAGTGGGGTGGGGTGGTAGTGCCTAATGGGTGGAGGCTACCACCCCAATTTAAGGGGGATTGGACAAAGGGGTGATTTTTTTGGAATTTTTGAAGTTTTTGTGTCTTTGGGGCAGTTTGGGGGCAGAAATCTGTCCCAAAAGGGTGGGGTGGAGTGGTAGTGCCTAATGGGTGGCAGCTAACACCCCAATTTCAGGGGGATTGGGTAGAGGGCTGATTTTTTAGGAATTTTTGAAGTTTTGGTGTCTTTGGGGCAGAAAGTGGATCTGCCCCAAAAGAGTGGGGTGGGCTGGTAGATAGTGCCTAATGGGTGGAGGCTACCACCTGTCCCCAATTTCAGAGTGATTGGCCAGAGGGCTGGATTTTGTTGATTTTCTGAGGTTTTTCTTCATAAAGTGCAGTGTGGTAGATTGATTCATTCAATATTCATAGTAAGTGAGAGTGTGAAAAAAGTGAAAGTGGGGTCATGAGAGTTCTTTACTTGAAAAAAATCTCATTTGCTATCATTGAATGAGAATTCACACCTCAGAAGTTTTTCTGAAGGGATGTTAATCCCTTATTTTCTGAGGTGTGAATTCTCATTCAGTGATAGCAAATGAGATTTTTTTCAATTAAAGAACTCTCATGAGTTCTTCACTTTTCCACACTTGCATTTACTATGAATATGATGAATGAATCTCTCTTCCGTCTCTTCCTTTCCTGTGGCTGGGCCGGACCCGCCGCCTCTCCCTTTCCTGCGGCTGGGCCGGTCCCGCCGCTGCCGCAGTTCCCCTCCCCGCGGCCGGTCCGATCCCGCCGCCGCCGCCTTTCCCTTTCCTGCGGTCAGGCCGGACCCGCCGCCGCAGTTTCTCCCCTCCCCATGGCTAGGCCGGACCCGCCGCCGCCTCTGCTTTCCCCGCGGCAGGGCCGGTCCCGCCGCCTCCTCCTCTGCCCTCCCCGCAGCCCGTCCGGTCCCGCGGCCACCTCCTCCGGCCTTCCTGTGGCCGGGCTGGCCATCCGGCCAAGATGGCTGCCTGGTGCTTGCGGCCGTGTCTCCCTCGGCCGTTCTGGGCATGCACAGAGCGCATGCCCAGAACAGCTGAGGGAGACACGGGTGCAGACACCGGAGGACACGGGCGCACACCCAGGCACTTTATTATAGAGGATGGGTGCCCCTTTCCCAGTGACTGTGTATGTGTGCTTGCCAGTTTGTTTTCTTTGTTGCCATCAGCCAGCTGGCGAACTAGCAGACTGCACAACAGCTGCACCAATCCACTGATGCAATCTGATCCCATCACTGAGCTGGTGTGGAGCCACGGGCCAGATCACAGCCAGTGGAGTGCCCAGTAAGGGGGGAGATGGCTGATGGTCCTCAAGCAGCAGTGGAGTGGCAGCGACCTTGCCACAGCCACACTTCCTGTCACAATTGTCCCTATGTCCCTGATGTCCCTGGCAGTACTGTTACAGAAACTGCATGAGAGCGCTTGGCTATACGCTCCGGCTATGTTTTTTGTGCTGCGTGGGGAAAATTAGCTCAGTTCAGGTACAGTTCTGACACACTATCAAATTTAAGCAAGGTATATTGGAAATATTTCAAAGGATAGAAGAGACTGGATTATAGTTTAAAAGCTTTATTCAAAGTAAAATTAGGGAATTACAGAAGGAAAATGGAGTTTCAGTTAGGAACTTCAATAAATTGACTAGCTCTTTACAGAAAATAATGGAGTGTTGAGTTGGAGATCTCTACCAAAAGTGCCTGGAAAGCAGGAGTGAGGATGGAGCCCAGAATAGAGATGGCTAAAGTGGAAATGTTACCTATCCTTCTTAACACCGTTGGTGCATAAAGTTCAATCTAGCTATCCCTGCTAACTTGACAAAGAGGCACCTTTTAACGTGGTGATTCTCTTTATTTAGCAGGGAGAGAGTAACTGGCCCTCTCCACCCCCAGCAGCACAGTACATCCAGTGACTGTTGCTGGTGTCTATCTTATGTTTCTTTTTAGATTGTGAGCCCTTTGGGGACAGGGATCCATCTTATTTATTGTTATTTCTCTGTGTAAACCGCCCTGAGCCATTTTTGGAAGGGTGGTATAGAAATCAAATAAATAAATAATAAATAAATAAATAAATAGTACCTCCTTGAAAGTAGGATTCAAAGCGAGGCAAGAAGAGGGAAAGAGGCAAGGGGCAGCAGCCACTGCTCGCTTTGTGAGATTCTGTAGTGTATCGGATTCTGATTCCACGTGGCTTGTTCATGGTAGATATACTCCAAATCATACACTGGGGCATTATCAGGTTAATCAAGCAGCTCTCCCACCCTGGAGGGTAAGGAGTGTTTGGCGAAACAAAAGTGTCCATTGCTAGGGTGGACTTAATCAATGCTGGTGTGTCCCAGAATGGCTGGGAAGACAAAGATGAGTTCAAGCTATGCAAGTGTTTACTTGTGTGATGAAAATGGGTCTGTGTTTGACTACCCTCTTTAAACTGAGACATCCGTATGCAAATATGTGAGGCTTTTGTTTATGACAAGCCCTCCTCCCTTATCTTTACCAGCCACTCAGTTAACTTTAATGTGGCTGAAAATGGCTGTGTTTACTCATCTTTACTGAGCACTTATATCTTATCGAGTGGACCAGGAGTATCCCGCCCAAGACAGCCTTTATTTTGATGGATCTATTTAGCTGGCTTGACTCCAAAGGGAGTGGTCAGCAACTGATGCAGGTGTTTTTTCTTTTTTCTTTTTTTACTCTTTGGCCTGGAGGCATGTTGCCAAACTCTGCCTGCGTTAATGACCAGCTTGTGCCAAAAGGCTGGAGCTGTGCGGGGTGAAAAGTTAACTGTGGCTTTTCTTTTTTGTAGCTTTTCTTTTTATCAGCTTTTTCTTCCGAAAATTAAATTGAAACTTATATATCTTCAGAATTTTAGGAATGACTGGTTCTAATATAGTAGCCGTTGAACATTTTGCTATATCTAATAGTACTCAATTGAAATAGTGGTGTTAGTTTATATAAAAAGGTCATTCTCCATTACAGGCAGCAGTACTCAACAGTGATTGTTGGGAGCTAGGGCTGGGTGGGAATCACCCTGCTTTAGTCTTTGGCAAGTGTTTCACAGCAAGGCATTTTCCATGATCTTAGTCTGAATTTCCTTTACTTACCCTCCATTAATGCTTCTTATTTTTCATCAAACACAAAAGCTTCTCTTTTGGAAATAGAAATAAAATACAAGTTGTTCTAGTAAGAATGAATTAGCCTACTTTGCTTTCACTGTCTCTACATCTGGACTAAATTTGGTGCAGATCAAGGTCCACAAGTTAGATCTCTTGCACCTCAAATGTTCATGTGTCCACCATCTTGGATTGGGGTGGATATCATCATTACAAATTGCACCATTGAGGTCTCCCTGTGCATCATTCACTACAGCTGTTCCAAATTTGATTCAAATTGGTTAGACAGTCTTCAAGTTAGTGCACTTGTGCCTCAAAAGTTTATGCATCCGCCATCTTGGATTGGGGTGGGTGACATCATCACAAACTACACCATTGGGGCATCCCTATGTGTCCATTCAGCTGTAGCAAATTTGGTTCAAATTGATTAGACTGTCCACAAATTAGTGCACTTGCGCCTCAAAAGTTTAGTCTAGTGGAAAAGTTCCACCATATTAAATTGAGCTGGATGACATCATCACACTCTTCACTGTTGAGGTGTTCCTATGCATCCCTACAGCTGCAGCAAATTTGGTTCAAATCGGTTAATCGGTTCACAAGTTAGCCCACTTGTGTCTCAAAAGTTTGTGTCCGCCATCTTGAATGGGCATGGATGACATCATCACAAGCTGTGCCATTAAGGTATCCATGTGTGTCACTCACTGCATCTGTACCCAATCTGGTTCAAATAGGTTAGGCAGTCCACAAATTTGCCTGCTTGCACCCCAGATGTTCATGTGGCCACCATTTTGAATTGGAATGAATGACATCAACACACTCCATGCCATTTGGGCATCCCTATGTGTACCTACATCTGTACCAAATTTGATTCAAACCGGTTAGGCAGTTCACAAGTTAGCCCACTTGTGCCCCAAAGGTTTACACATCCACCGTCTTGGATCGGGGTGGATAACATCATCACAAACTACACTGTTGAGGTGTCCACATGTGTCACTCACTGCAACTGTACTTAATTTGGTTTAAATTGGATAGAGAGGCCACAAGTTAGCTTGCTTGCGCCTCAGATGTTCAAGTGGCCGCCATCTTGAATTGGAGTGGATGACGTCATCACACACCACACCCTTTGGGCATTGCTATGTGTCCCTACTGCTGTAGCAAACTTGGTTCAAATCAGTTAGGCAGTTTACAAGTTAGTCCACTTGTGCCTCAAAAGTTTACACAACCGCCATCTTGGATCAGTGTGGATAACATCATCACAAACTTTGCCATTGAGGTGTCCCTATGTGTCACTCACTGCAATTGCACCTAATTTGGTTTAAATTGGTTATATGGTCCACAAATTAGCCTGCTTGTGCCTCAGATGTTCACATCACCGCCATCTTGATTTGGAGTTGATGACATCATTACACACCACACCCTTTGGGCATCTGTAGCAAATTTGGTTCACATCGGTTAGGCAGTTCACAAGATAGCCCACTTGCGCCTCAAAAGTGTACGTGTCTACCATCTTGAATTAGGGTTTACAACTGTACCCAATTTGGTTCATATTGGTCCAGGTGTAGTGAATTTGATGGCGGGGACACACAGACACACACACAGAATGTTGGGTAATCTCATAAGCTGAGATCATAAGTAAAGTAGGCTGTAAAGGAGTTACACCATTTGTCGTGTCAATTATAAGAATTTGGTCTGCAATTTGTGTAATGAGTTGTGGTAAGTGTCATATAAAGTTAAACCAGAGAATAAAGATGCTACTTTTTAAAAAGTATATGTCTATCAAAAAGAAAGTTGCCTGACAAACTGTCCTTAGCCAAATTTGTACATCATCTGTAGCACAGGAACTTAACAAAAAAGGCATAAATGCTTATAGAAATGTTCTCACAATGATAAAATATTTTGAATTCTGTTTTAAATAAGATCCATCTTTTCACACTTTTTCTGTCAGTAATGATTCACCTATTAATGTAGGTCATGACCTCTGTGCAACCTATGCATGTAGGTCTCACATGGATTATGCTCAGAATTTTCATAAGTGTGTTTTTGGTGAAGACTGCATGCCATAGCTGTGTTTTTAATGGTTGAGGTGAGACAGAAAGTCTCTATTCCATTGATTTTAGTTTTAATGTAAGCCTTTCTTTATACAAAGTTTTTTCATTAACTACTAAGAAATATTTGATCTGACATTCTATTTTCTAAATTCATTCTATACTGTTGCCCTAAAGAATTATTAAAACAACATTTTGGTAACTGCTCTCTTCCATGGTAGTAGTGCAGAGAAGAGACATCTACCATAAGTGTCTGAAAATTTCCTGATTCAGATTGACACAAGCATGCTCACATTCATATATAGTTTTAATGCCTGGTATTGTTGTTTTTGTGGAAGTCGTTGGCCACTACTAGAAGCCCTTCTTCAGGTGTCCCAGTCTTCAGAGATTAGGCAGGTGTCAAGGGTCTTTTCTGTGGTGGTACCTAAACAATTGAACTACCTCCCTGAACAGGTTCACCTAGAACCATCTTTGCTATAGTTAATATGCCTTATTAATTTTTATCTTTGTGGCCTATTATTGTTTAAACATTGTATTTTTATTGTATTGTTGCACTATTTGAGCCATTTGAGCCACATTGTGACTACTTGGATATAAAATATGAGATACAGATCTTACAAATAAATAAATAGTAGTTGATAGACATAATTATAAGCAGTTCAAGTATTCAAGCAAGGTTTGCATAGAAATACAAATGTGAATGCATTCTGCTTTTCCCCCTTCTAAAAGTTATTTTGTAAATCACATTTCTTCCATATTATTGTAGTTTCAAAAGATGCAGCACATTTTTAGTGTATTAAAATGCTCTTAGAGAATGTAGTAGCAATTATGGAATAGCTTAAAGCAATATACTAGCAAATGTCCAGCACTGAAATTTCAGATTCACTTAATAGAGACGGAGCAAATGTATTTTGCAAGGTGCTTTCTTAGTGTTGAACATGCATTTGAATATGTAAGGGGAGAACAGAGATTCTCTTGTGGTCATAAATTATCCCCTAAATCCAGGGACTCCTCCACACTGCAACTGAACAGCTCTAACATGCAATGAGAAAAGCAGAAGATTGACAGAATTTAGATGGATTGGTTTGATGTAATTCCAAGCTGCCTGAATTATTTTTCTCTGACAAGCTCTCTCATGCAAACCTTTTGAAGGAAACTGATGCTTTGCCTACAGTTCTCAGCTTAGCTACAGTCTCTGGCAGATTCTGCTTTGTTTTTCACATATTGGTATTTTTGGACAAAATTGAATGATCACCTATGAAGAACTAATCGTCCCAAGGCTATAAAACCAATTGCTTGTGGCTTATTCAGGTTTGACACTTCTCAGTGTGATCCTAACTGCTTTTTGTAAAACAAGCAGGCAGGTGAAAGGCTCAAGAGACTTTCTTCTATTCATTTCTGTAATAGTTTTCATGCCACAGGAGGCTTAAGAAGATTTGTACTGCCAGCTTTCTTTTCATTAACAGAGACTGCAATGCTGTTGGGTAAGTTAATGACTATAAAAAGTATAAGAATTATAAAAATCTTGTAAATTTTCTCATTAATTTCTTTAAAAGATGTTTTCGTTTGCTATATGTGGACACAAATAAAACAGAGTGGAAGAATTGACAGATTTTCAGCTTTTTCAATGGAGAACTAGAATCTAGCTTTTTTGTTTGTTGAATGCAGTATTTCACAGATTTGGAATGGAAGGATATTAACATTTCCTATATGTGTATGGCAAGGAAATGTGATGTAATTTTTCAGCATAGTCATGGTTCTTTACATGGAGTTTTACAATACTAAATTATTCTTTTGTGTTTCCTTTTTGGAAGAAGAAATAGCAACAGTCTTCCAGAAATTCATGTGGACAGCATGATGTCCAATCCTGCCATAACTTGTTTATTATTAGATTCATATTTTTTTTGCTTTTCTGATCTGTTCGCTTCAGTCAGGACATGGTAGGAAAATAAGAAAGAGACTTTGAAAATAGTTTGAGAGTAATGTTTAGACATTAATGTGGCTTCATAGTAACATGTAATTTGCTTTTAGTTTAATGGGACAGAATAGCCATCCATATAGTTATATAAAGGTTAAATTAAGCTGACATCTACAACAACTTCAGTTCTGAATGCTAAAGTTGCAAGTTGATCCATAATCCTTATGAAATTTCGATTTTAGTACCACTGAAATCAGTTAACATAACCCCACATCCTCTAAAATGAATATGAGTTGAACAAGTATATACCATGCTCAGGAAAAGTTCAGTGTTTTGCTCAAACACAATTCAGATCAATGGGGGTTTTGCCTTAAATCATCCTGAAGGACCTGTGCAATGAAGAAGTAAACCCTATTATTTTTACAGTGGATCTGAAAATTTTAAATATTAAAACAGAGGTTTAATAGTTATGACATCTGTTCCCTGCTATAAAAATCAGGTTATCTAAAGTAATACCTTGGTCAGCAATCAGACATTCATTCATATATATGAATTGGACTCAGTTGTCAGCAATATGCGGATGACACTCAGCTCTATCTCTCCTTGTCACCTGATCCTAGGGAGACAGTGGATGTCCTGAATCGGGGGCCGTGATGGGTTGGATGTGGGCTAATAAACTGAAATTGAATCTGGAAAAGATGGAGGTAATGTTGGTCAGTAGGAGAGCCAATTGGGATGAGGAGATTTTACCGGTTCTGGATGGGGTTGCACTCCACTTGAAGGAGCAAGTACGTAGCTTGGGGGTATTACTGGACCCGGCTCTGCTTTTGGAAGCTCAGGTGGAGGCGGTGGCCAGGGGTGCCTTTGCACAGCTTTGGCTCATGCGCCAGCTGCGTCCCTTTCTCAAGAAGGCAGATCTGGCCACAGTTACCCATGCCTTAGTCACGTCACTGCTGGATTACTGTAACATGCTCTACGTGGGGCTGCCCTTGAAGAATATCCAGAAACTGCAGCTAGTGCAAAATACGGCAGCTAGGATTTTGTCTGGAGCTGCCCGGTGGGTGCACATCACACCCATTTTTAAAGAGCTGCACTGGCTACCAGTTTGTTTCTGGATCCAATTCAAGGTGCTGGTTTTGACCTTTAAAGTCCTTACTGGTTTGGGCCCAGGATACCTGAGGGACTGCCTGCTCCCAAGGGTTATTGCCCATTTGACGAGGTCATCTGAGGGGTCTCTGCTCCGGGTGCCGACAATGAGGGAGGCTCGGTTGTCGTGTACACGGGACAAGGCCTTCTCTGTTGCTGCCCCCAGACTCTGGGATGCTCTCCTGGTGGCTATTTGCTCCTTGGTCTCCATCACAGCTTTTAGAAAGAGTGTAAAATCTTGGCTTTTTGCCCAGGTATTTATTTGATTCTCTGCTGCTGTTCTTTGTACTCTGTATTGCTTTTATGCTTTTGTTTTAAATTTTTAATCGGATTTGTTTAATATTTTTCACTTAATATTTTAATTGTGACTTTTTTACCATCTTGTTTTTAAATTTTGCTGTAAACCGCCTTGGGATTATTTTAATGAAAGGCGGGATATAAATTAACAATCAATCGATCGATCAATCAATCAATAAAAATATATGAATGATAGAATCACCACCAGAAACATTATGCCATAAATCATATGACTTGCATTATTTGCTTATTTTGGGTTGTATCAGCAGGGCTACAAATCAGCAGGGCTACATCAGCAGGGCTACATCAGCAGGGCTACAAATTTTCAACCACCGTTGTTAAGTTACAGTGTCTGTAGAAGATGATTCCCTCCCATTACCCCCATACTTGTGTCAGTATTGGTTAGAACAGGATTTAGGGGACATAGGAAAGATATCTTAGGGGAGCTTTAGTCATGCATATGAATGTATGCAAGGTATTTCTTTGGCCACAGTCACACTGTCTTTCAGTATGTGTAGATACAACTCCACTGGATGGATAGATGGGTGGATGGATTTTATTACGGTCACAGAACAGCAAGAAATAGAACAGAATGCCTCTATGGAATGAAAGAAGACCAATCCAAATCAATGCTCCTGACCTCTCTCAAAGTGCCGAGAGTACATGCAAATTGGTCTGACATGCAAAAAAGTGGTGTGCACAGTGCATGCAGGGGGAAGGCACAGTGTGGATTGCACAGATTCACTGTGCTTTATAGCATTCAGACTTGTGCTGATCTGCAAATACATGGTGACATGGAATTTGGTTCCTTAGCAAAGTGTTTATGAATTTAGAGAATATGTTTCTATCTCAGGGAACTAGCATTAATTAACTTTTTAATAGTGCAACACCTGGATTTCTTGTGAAGCTACCTAAGCTTCCCCTTAGCTGTGCCCATATACATAAGGCTCACCTTGACTAAGCCCACCATAAATTGTCTGATTTCTCATACATCCTCCTTTTGTCCATATAGACTTTAGGCAGGAACTCTTTTACTAATACTAAATGTTGAGGATGCTCCCATCCGACTGATTTCAGATTGAAAATAATAATCAGGGTCTACCATATTATTTTTCTGTGCACCTGTATATAATCCAGTAGACTTGATTAATTTCAGATTAATTTGTTACATTGATAATGTTACTGACCTATATTGGTGTAGCATTCTGAGCCTAGGAAGGTGCAGGCATTGCAGATGCTATACTACTCCAGCAAAGGATAAGGAGCGACTTCCTATCCTGTGTGTATTTGCAGACATTATGGTACAATTATAGTATGTCAGAAATATAGGTAGGCATACCAGATCTCAACCCAGGTTAATTGTGCCTGATGGAGGGGAAGGAAGATTCCAGACACTTTCTGGAACTGTGCATAGAATAGAACTTGATGGAAACAAAGAGGGTCAACATACTTATCTAGGCTGGAAAACAAGCCATAACATTGTACAGGTATCAGAAAGTTTGGCAAAGTAAGGCATAAAAAAGATAAATATGGTGCTAAATGAGGTGGATGATAAGCAAGGTGCTCGTTAGCACAACCAGGTAGGAAGAAGATGTTGGGAAGAGGTCAGTACAGTACCATAATCTTAGTTACCCTTCTTCACTCTTTGAAGGTGCATCTTTGTTTGCCTCCTAAATCATATGATCACTCTGGATGCATTTTGCAGCGAAAATGCCCCACATTAGGACAATGGGTACTTATTTCAACTTTCCTTTATTCACAAGGAAAGGAGAATACACTGAGAATCCTGTATGGGAGCGTTCTGACAGTAGATGCAAGATATTAAATACAGTACCAGAGGCGTATCTAGGGAAAATAGCACCTAGGGCAAGCATTGAAATTGCGCCCCCTGTCCAAACATCTGACACCCATCTTTCAGATAACTTTGCCATAATATCAGTGGAAAAATACAAGTCTGAAGGTCATATACAAGTCACATATCTGAATATGTGTACAGTGACTTATATTATATTAATTTTCTAAAAAAAATAAAAAAATACCTGTAGCCCCTTTGGGGGGCTTCCTAAAGGCTGGGGGGTGGTGGTCTGCAAAGGTTCCCCCTCCCCCCTACTGGCCGCTAGGGCTTCACAGGGACCATTTAAGCATGTGCAGTGGCCATGATTAAGATAATTTTCTTTTTTTAAAAAAAGGCAGCTGAAAACAAAATGGCCACCACGCATGCTCAAATGGCCTCTGTGAGGCCTGGTATGACCTAGGGCCTCACAGAGGCCATTTGAGCATGCACGGCAGCCATTTTGTTTTCGGCAGCCTTTTAAAAAAAATGATTGTAAGAAATGGCGTCCCCCTTCAAGTGGCGCCCGGGGCACATGCCCTGCCTGCCCCACCCTAGATACGCCCCTGTACAGCACTGTTCTGACATTAGATGCAAGATATTAAATAGCCATTTTTCTCCCAGCCCTTTTGGATATCATTACAGGGAAGGCAAAAACATCCAAGATTGTCCAGCCAATCTGCAAAGATTCTGATTCATTTTTATGTCAACTCAAGACTAATTGAGTGACTGAACTGAATCAGCTCTGACAAGATGGATGGGAAGATATGGTCAACTGATGCTGATTCAGTGACCATGCATTATTGTATTTTAGTGGGTGTTGCCCAACAGGCCTTATCCCAGCCACATATTCTAGCCAAGACATGGTCTGTGACCTGTGGCCTGGGGCTGCCTGGTAATTTAAGCTCTCACCACAGTGTGGGAAGCTGCAGCTCCTGCTTCCCATTGTTTGGCACAACCTGGTCCCATATTTAACACAAGAATCTCCAGAATCAAGATGAGTAGTAGCAAGGGGATGTATAGAAGTTGAATTGATTAAAGTGATTTGGATTATACAGGGATATCTATTTGCAAAACCTTTTGTAGTTGAAAACAAAAATATACATAAGGACAAAGCCTTAGAGATAAAGATAAATCTTTCTTCAGCTAGAGAAAAACTAGCTTTTTGCACCAAGGTCAACATTAGAATGCTTTATTCAGTCCTTCCTGGTGTACAAATATATAGTAATCTATTCACCCCTTTCATTCAGAATTACTGTTTTCCTCATATACTGCCAGGAAAGTTTTAAAAAATCAAGAGGATGAAAAATGATGCAACAATATTGTAAAAATAAGAGCCATGCCATTTCATAAGAACACAAGAACAGCCCTGCTGGATCAGGCCCAAGGCCCATCTAGTCCAGCATCCTGTTTCACACAGTGGCCCACCAAATGCCGCTGGGAACCACAGGCAGGAGTTGAGGGCATGCCCTCTCTCCTGCTGTTACTCCCCTGCAACCGGTACTCAGAGGTATCCTGCCTTTGAGGCTGGAGGTGGCCTCTAGCCCTCTGACTAGTAGCTGTTGATAGACCTCTCCTCCATGAGGTTATCCAAACCCCGCCTAAAGGCATCCAAGTTGTTGGCTGTCACCACATCTTGTGGCAGAGAATTCCACAAATTGATTATGCGTTGTGTGATAAAGTACTTCTGTTTGTTGGTCCTAGATTTCCTGGCAATCAATTTCATGGAATGACAACTGGTTCTAATGTTATGTGGGAGGGAGAAGAATTTCTCTCTATCCACTTTCTCCATACCATGCATGATTTTATAGACCTCTATCATGTGTCTCCGCCGTCATCTTTTTTCTAAACTAAAAAGCCTCAGGTGTTGTAGCCTTGACTCATAAGAACAGTGCTCTAGGTCCCTGTACATCTTGTTTGCCCTCTTCTGAACCTTTTCCAGTTCTACAATGTCCTTTCTTAGGTGTGGTGACCAAAATTGTATGCAGTACTCTAGGTGTGGCCGCACCATAGTTTTGTATAAAGACATTAAAATATTAGCAGTATTATATTCAACCCCCTTCCTAATGATCCCTAGCATGGAATTGGACTTTTTCACAGCTGCTGCACATTGAGTTGACACTTTCAATGAGCTGTCCACCATGACCCCAAGATCCCTCTCCTGGTCAGTCACCAACAGCTCAGATCCCATCAGCATATACTTGAAGTTGGGGTTCTTTGTCCCAGTGTGCATCTCTTTACACTTGCCAACACTGAACCGCATTTGCTGCTTTGTCGCCCACTCCCCCAGTTTGGAGAGATTCTTTTGGAGCTCCTCACAATCTCTTTTGGATTTCATTACCCGAGAGAGTTTGGTATCATCTGCAAATCTGGTTATCTCACTGCTTACCCCTACTTCTAGATCATTTATGAGTAAATTAAAAAGCACCAGTCCCAGTACAGATCCCTGGAGGACCCCACTTCTTTTTTCCCTCCATTGTGAAAACTCTCCATTTAGTTCTACCCTCTGTTTCCTGTCTTTTAACCAGTTAGCAATCCATACATGTACTTGTCCCCTTTTCCCATGACTGCTATGTTTCCTAAGGAGTCTTTGATGAGGAACTTTGTCGAAAGCTTTTTGGAACTCCAGGTATACTATGTCAACTTGGATCACCTTGATCCACACACTTGTTGACCCTCTCAAAGAACTCCAAAAGGTTTGTGAAGCAAGATTTACCTTTGCAGAAGCCATGCTGGTTCTCTCCCAGCAGGGCCTGTTCTTCTATGTGCTTTACAATTTTATCCTTGTGGAAAATTTCCGTCAATTTGCCTGGAAAGGATATTAAGCTAACCGGCCTGTAATTTCCCGGATCACCCCTGGATCCCTTTTTGAAAATCGGTGTTACATTGCTCAAGGCTCACCAAGCAGTGGATGTTTCAATCATTTTCTCACTTAGCAGATTAACTGAGAAGAGGGCATTTTCTCCCTTGTGATTAAAAGCACCAAATCTGGAGCCTAAACTATTATTACTATTACAATGTCAGATGGCTCCCCAGGTGAACTCAATTATAGTGACATAATGGACCAAACAAATGTAAAAGTCATTGGCTTCATTGTATTTGAAAGGTCAAATGCACCAGACTGGATAATGGTTAAAATACATTATAGAACAGAATACTAGCCTTTGACTGAGGATGTTTTGGATCATAGCCCAATGTTTTATCTGAATTTTTTAAAAAATGTCCTCTGTTGCAGCCTTGCTCTGTGACAAAGTTTACATCTGCATTTAATAACAGTACCTTCAATATGAGATGATGCCTTTCAGCATCTTCCTATATATCTGCTGCCCGATATAGGTGTTTCCCGTAGTCTGGAAAACATACCAGCAGGTATTTGAAACTGCAACTTCTTGCTCTCTAGGCAAGTTATTTCCCCGCTGAGCCATTAGGCATTTATTTTGCAAATTAATGACTTTTGGAGAGTAGCTTTATAACAGTGTTTTGTATTGGTAAACTTTTCTGTGGAGATAACAGAAAGAAGATTTGAATATCTGTGATGTAAAAGGGAAATACAGAATAGATAAAAATATTGACCAATCACAATGTGGTTTTATGACCAATTGTGATTGGTCATAAAACCACATTGAAGATACTCAGCAGGTTTCTCTGATTTCTTTCTTCAGCTCAAGATCACCCTCAAAGTTTTGACTTGTGGAGGTGACACTATGTCCCCATTATTAACTTATTTTGGGGGCCAGGTGATTCGATGGTTTTGTATTCAGAAGGGCTTTACCTAAGACCTTTTCTTGCAGGTATCCTTCCCCACAGAGTTATACTTAACTGACACAGTTCATGTCCTCCCCAACAGTTCTCCACTAACCATCACACCACCACTCCACTTACTCCGACTCCACTGACCACTACACCTTTGTCAGAGCCCTCTTGTCTCAGCTGTTTTCCTCATTTTATCTTTAGATAGATAGATTGACTGATTTTGCTTGGTTTTATTCTTTCTACTCCCCTTCTGTTGTACTTTTTTCTTTATGGTTTACAGGTTTCTTTCCTTACCCACTGAAACCCCACATGTGCCAAGTATTCCACTCTGGGAGACTCTGTCTCAGCCTGGCTTATGGCTGGAAATTTAACTTCTAGAAAGTGCACTGCATGTTGCTGAAAGCTTCCTGAACTTAATGGGCATGCATAATGCCCCTTACATCCTGGAGAATGCCACAAAATAGAAACCTGCTAGCATTGCCTCAGGTTCATCCAACAGGCCCGAAGAAACTGCTCTTCATATCTCCAGGCTCTCATCTCTCCTCTCCTCTCCAGACATGAAAAAGCTAAATGCCACTGACACTTCTGCATTGCAAAAAGAGCATCTTATGAGACATCTCGCTTCACTCCTGCACTCTACCTCAATGCAGTCCAAGGACAGCAGGACCTATTAGTAACAACAATGATTTCATTCCTTTCTATGAAAATGACAAAGCCTTCGTTGAACCTGATGGGCTCAACTGCCTTGGTTTCCCTGCCACCTATCAAAGTTCCAGTGGTCCAGTGTTCTCTCAAAAGGGGAAAAAAATTGTTTCTGTAGACCCTGTTCCCACTTTGCCTATTGTAGCTTGGATTAACAGTTATTACCATCCTTACTGAAGCCTGGTAAGATCCCACAATTTACAACATCACTGGATGTACAAAACATTCTGTATGGTTCTGAGGAGGAATCACTGCCTCCTTCCTCTGGTCCTGCAGATCTGAGAGCACAGACCTATTGGGAAGGCACAGAGTAAAGGCCTATTCTACACGGGTGGTATCAACTTTTATGGCTTTGAATAGAGGCATGGTCCATATACCAGCTATTTGCAAATAGTACTTGGACTTGGGTTTTGGGAGACCAGTATACATTCCTTCTTTTCCTAACAGACTACCACCAATCATCCTTTGGTCTGCATAGCACAGAAGACTGCAAAGAAGAAAGGAAGTTTGCTTGCCTGTAACTTCGGTTCTTCCAGTGATCTTTCTGCGCCTTTATATACCCACCCTCCTCCCTGTGGTAGCAGTAGCTACTTCTGTTGGTGCTGTGGTGGTAACTTCAACTGAGTGAAGGATGTGTACTGTTTTGGTTCAGGATTCCCACCAAAAAAAAGATCTCAGGTAAAGCTCTATAGGTTCCTGATGAGGCTTTGTGCATGCACAGAAGCCCATTATTGTCAATGCACAGAAGGACCACATGAAAAGTCACAGTTAAAAGTAAGCAACCTGCCTTTCCTTTCCACTTAAGTTTTCTAATCTATTGAACTCTATGTTCCTTTTGACATGCGGAGTTACACTACTACTACTACTACTACTACTACTACTACTACTACTACTATTCTCTCTTTTTAACAGAGAGCCTCTTCTCACAAGCATTGAGAAAGGCTCCAGAGTGGGCTGTGGGGAAGGTGGGTTAAACCTACCTTCCCTGCAGACGATCCACCTGGTGTTGCTGGGTGCGCTCCCTGTGTGCACAGATGATTCCCACCACACCCAGGCAGAGGGACGGGTTGGGATGTGTCATCCTGGCTCCTGGAAATACTATGATTCATTGTGCAGTGCATCATGGGGATATCCCCTCCTTAGGCTCCCTGCAGTCTGGCAGCTGCCTTGTGTATATATATAAAGTTCAGTGAATTCCACTGAGATCAGACAAGTTATTGGCAAGTAGGTTCCTTATATTCTAGAAAGCTAGAAGGTGAAATCAGATTATCACTTACCACATGATAGCTTTATATGTATC
This sequence comes from Hemicordylus capensis, assembly GCF_027244095.1. Lineage (NCBI taxonomy): Eukaryota > Metazoa > Chordata > Lepidosauria > Squamata > Cordylidae > Hemicordylus > Hemicordylus capensis. Next base: position 110,314,303 of record NC_069662.1, read on the forward strand.
CCTTGACAGCAATAACCGCATGGAAGGCTGTTTGTATATATAGCCTCCAAACATATGGAGTGTACATATGCTCAGGAAATATAGAACAACAGGGCATTTTTTGGATGGGGGACTTGTTTGTTCTGTGGTCAGAGCCTGCAAGACTCATTTCTTTTCCTGTCTTCTTTCTGAATTCCATATTAGCCAATTCCTGACCTTTTTCTTATTCACCTCAGTTTACATAAGCACCCTAATCCTGAATGCACTGGCTCAGCTAAGTAGTGAACACCAGTTTAAGCACATGCATTGGGTTTATAAGGCTACTTCCCTTCAAGTAGCTGTTTTAGACATAAACTTAAATAAACAGAGAATAGACAATGGTTGATTATGTAACAATGAGATTAAAAATCTGCTTTTATAGTTCCAAACAATCACCACTTGTCCTTATTCCAACCTTCTAAAATGTGTGTTTCATATTTAAAAGGCTAAATGTTTATTGGGTATCAGATCCAAATGTGCCCTGGTTTAAAATATTAATACTTTATCTGGGCTTCTTGATTGTCACAAAAAAACTATTACAAGCCTGTGATTTAGTCTTTCATGCTAGCATGCTGATTATGAATATATAAATTGCATTATGAAAGAAGCGTAGTTAAAAATTAAATCCAAATATAGCATTTTCTATATAAAGCAAATTTGTTTTAACGGTCATATTCAGTGTAATTTTTTGTCAAGCTGCCTATTTATCACCTGTTTTGAAGTAAAATAAAACAGCCTTTTCTGTTGAAACACAATCACAGTAAAATGCCACCTAATCTAAACAGATGACTGTCATCACAATGCACTCTCTTTAGAAATATTCATAATGTAAACAATTATGTTTAGTGATTTCTTGCCAATTAATTTTATTCATCTGGGGCTGCATTTTAATGAGAAAGCAAAATCGTCTTTTGCTGATATGATCGGAAACATAGTCATTGGCAGAAACATAGTCAAATGAGAAAAAGGTTTAATTACACTTTTTTTTTAATGAAGTCACTTTTAAAGTTTTCAACATAGTCAAAAACTTGGGAGAAAAGCTCTGAACAGACATTGTAGAGGAGGAATGTAAGCGGAATAATTTTTCATTAAAATTATCATGTATTAACTCGAGAATAGAAGTATGGCATCAAAAATGTGTAATAATTAGAAATAATTATTTTAATGTAATAATGACATATTATTTATTTATTAAAATTTTCTTATAGACTGCCTCCTCCAAAGACTCTAGGCGGTGAACAACAATATTACTGATAAAAATATAATGTAGAATATGCCAATACTTGCCAACACTTACTATGCCTGGATTAGTTTTTCAAGATTAGCTGGGAAATTCTAATGTATTTGTTCATAGAATCAGAATATATATTTGTAAAACAAACAAACTTTTGTTACTAGTACTTACTGAGGCTTACCATGCAGTCCTTGTGGCTCTCAGCCGTGGGGCGAGCTGCCTGGGGTCCCAGAAGATCTCTCTCCTCTGCCTGAAGATCCGTCTTCCCTTAATCGAGAAGCTAGCAGGAGTTTACATTAGCCTGGTTCTGGTTTTTATTAAGCCAAGTGGCCGTTGTGGGTTAGTCTGAGGAGATGTGTCTGGGAGAGCGAAAAAGTGGGTCTGGAGTGGGGGCGGCAATATCACGGGTAGCGGGCAGAGGGAGGTATGGCGGTGGGAGTTGGGCAGGCTGTTATAGGGGAAATCGGTCCAGGCAATTGAGGCCTGTTCCTTTTTCCGGCCCTTCTCCCAACCCTCTGACCCTAGGGAGCTCTGAGAACACTCCTTCGAGGATTAGGGTGCTGCTGCTGAATGCCAGGTCAGTTAACGCAAAAACATCTCTCATCCACAATCTGATTGTGGATTAGTGTGCTGACCTGGTATGCGTGACGGAGACCTGGTTGGATGCGCTGGGCGGGGTCGGTCTCTCTCAGCTTTGTCCCCCAGGTTTCCAGATCGTGCAGCAGCCCCGCCTCGAGGGTCGGGGAGGAGGCGTTTCAGTCATCTTTCGAGAGACTCTCCCCGTTTCCAGGTGCCCGGTCAGGCAATCTCAGAATTTCGAGTGTTTGTCCTTGAGGGTGGGCCTCCGAGATAGGCTGGGGATTCTGCTGGTGTACCGACCACCCCGCTGCACTTCAGTCTCCCTACCTGAGCTGGCGGGGGTGGTCTCGGAGGTGGCCTTGGGTTCCCCCAGGCTTATTGTTTTGGGGGATTTCAATGTCCACGCTGAGGCCCCCCTAGTGGGTGCGGCTCAGGATTTCATGGCCTCCATGGCAACCATGGGCCTGTCTCAATTGGTATTGGGCCCTACCCACGTGGCGGGACACACTCTGCATCTGGTTTTTGCCGACCGGGAAATAAATGATCTGGAGGTGGGGTAATTTGAGACCACTCCCTTGTCATGGACAGATCATCACCTGGTGGGGTTTTGTTTGACTGCTCCGTCTGCCCTCTGCAGGGGTGGTGGGCCGATTAAGATGGTCCGCCCCCGGAGGCTTATGGATCCGCTCAGATTTCAGATGGCCCTCGGGGAGTTTCCAGTGTCCAGAGCTGGTGACTCTGTCGAGGCCTTGGTTGATCTCTGGAATGGAGAGATGGCCCGGGCTGTTGACACGGTTGCTCCTAAATGCCCTCTCCGGCTGGGTGGAGCCCGTTCGGCTCCTTGGTTTTCCTTGGAGCTTAGGGCGATGAAGCAACTCGGGCGATGGCTGGAGCGACGCTGGAGGAAGAGTCGTCACGAATCCGATCGAACACGGGCTAGAGCCCATTTTAGGGACTATGCTGTGGCGGTGGGGGCGGCGAAGAAATGCTTTTTCTCCGCCTCCATTGCGTCTGCTCAGTGCAGACAAACAGAGCTGTTTTGTGCGGTGAAAACCTTGCTCCACACATCCCCCCAGACAATGGGGGAGGAGTCATCTTCAGCTCTTTGTGATCGGTTTGCCTGTCGCTTTGCAGATAAAGTTGCTTGCATCCGTGCTGACCTGGACTCCAGAGTTTTGGCAGTTCCGGCAGACGTGCCTTTGGTACCATCTGGTCCCGTTGTGTTGGATTCTTTTCGGTTGGTGCGGCCTGAGAATGTGGACAAGATCCTGGGCAGTGTGCGGGTGACTTCGTGCGCTCTTGACCCTTGCCCTTCATGGCTAATAAAAGCTGCCAGGGAGGGGACAGGCAGATGGTTGGAGGTGATCGTTAATGCTTCATTAAGGGAGGGCAGGATGCCATCGTGCCTCAAGGAGGCGGTGGTAAGACCACTATTAAAAAAGCCCTCCCTTGATCCCTCCAACCTGGACAACTATAGACCTGTGTCTAACCTTCCCTTTTTGGGCAAGGTGATGGAGCGTGTGGTGGCGTCCCAGCTGCAGAGGGTCTTGGATGATACGGATTATCTGGACCCTTTTCAATCTGGCTTCCGCCCCGGGAATGGGACTGAGACTGCCTTGGTCGCTCTAGTGGATGACCTACGCCGGGAACTAGACAGGGGGAGTGCGTCCCTGTTGGTTCTGCTGGACGTCTCGGTGGCGTTCGATACCATCGACCATGGTATCCTTCTGGGCCGCCTCTCGAGTATGGGAATCAGAGGCACTGCGTTGCAGTGGTTCCGGTCCTTTCTTGAGGGAAGGGTCCAGAAGGTGGTGCTGGGGGACTACTGCTCGGCCCCGTGGCCGTTGGCCTGTGGGTTCCCGCAGGGATCGGTCTTGTCGCCCATGCTGTTTAACATCTACATGAAGACACTGGGAGAGGTCATCCGGGGATTTGGACTGAGTTGTCAGCAATATGTGGATGACACTCAGCTCTATCTCTCCTTGTCATCTGATCCTAGGGAAGCAGTGGATGTCCTGAATCGGGGGCTGGAGGCCGTGATGGGGTGGATGTGGGCTAACAAACTGAAATTGAATCCGGATAAGATACTGTTACCAGAGGTACTGTTGGTCAGTAGGAGAGCCAATCGGGATGAGGAGATTTTACCAGTTCTGGATGGGGTTGCACTCCCCTTGAAGGAGCAAGTACGCAGCTTGGGGGTATTACTGGACCCGGCTCTGCTTTTGGAAGCTCACGTGGAGGCGGTAGCCAGGGGTGCCTTTGCACGGCTTCGGCTGGTGCGCCAGCTGCGTCCCTTTCTCGAGAAGGCAGATCTGGCCACGGTTACCCACGCCTTAGTCACGTCGCGGCTGGATTACTGTAACGCGCTCTACGTGGGGCTGCCCTTGAAGAATATCCGGAAAGTGCAGCTAGTGCAAAACGCGGCAGCGAGGGTGTTATCTGGAGCTGCCCATTGGGAACATATCACCCCCATTTTGAAAGAGCTGCACTGGCTGCCGGTTCGTTTCCGGGTCCAATTCAAGGTGCTGGTTTTGACCTTTAAAGCCCTTAACGGTTTGGGCCCCGGGGTATTTGAGGGACCGCCTGCTCCCAAGGGTTGCTGCCCGCTTGACAAGGACATCTGAGGGGGCCCTGCTCCGGGTGCCAACAATTGAGGGAGGCCCGGCTTTTGTGCACTCGGGACAGGGCCTTCTCTGTTGCTGCCCCTAGACTCTGGAATGCTCTCCATTCGTTCCTCAGACTCCATCACGGCTTTTAGAAAGCTTTTAAAGACTTGGCTTTTTACCCAGGCTTTTACATGATCGTTTTTACTGCGGCTTCTCTGTGTTTTTATCTGTTATCTGTTGTCGTGTTTTTATGCTTGTTTATATGTTTTTAGCTTGATGTTTTTATTGCTTGATGTTTTTACTGCTTTTATTGTATGTTTTAATTTTTGTAAACCGCCTTGGGGTTTTCTTTTTAACGAAAGGCGGTATAGAAATGTAAAAAAATAAAAATAAAAATAAAAAATAAAATGCAGTGTTTTGTATGTTGCCAAGATTCAGCTCTAATTCAAACTATGCTAACCATTGTTTGTTTCATAACCACAAATCAATTAATTAATCAATTAACCATGGTTTGTGTGCTCAAGCAACAGCTTGTCTGGTTTCTCTCTCACCTCCCTTAGGAATCGCAAACTGCTCAGTACTGCCCAAATCCTTGAAAAGCACAGTAGCAACCTTGCTATTGGCAGGAGCAGAAAGTAAATGTGGGACTTGGAGATTTTGTTTGTTTGTTTGTTTGTTTGTTTGTTTGTTTATTTATTTATTTATTTATTTATTTAAGTTTTAAAAAGTAATAATAATAATAATAATAATAATAATACAGGCTACCTGTAGCCAAAAATTGGTGGGACCATAAAATTGAAAAAGTGGTAGAAAATGAAGATGTAAAAATATTATGGGACTTCCGACTACAAACAGACAAACATCTGCCACACAATACACCAAATATAACTGTAGTGGAGAAGAAAGAAAAACAAGTTAAAATAATCGACATAGCAATATCAGGGGATAGCAGAATAGAAGAAAAAGAAATAGAAAAAATCACCAAATACAAAGATCTACAAATTGAAATTGAAAGGCTGTGGCAGAAAAAGACCCAAATAATCCCAGTGGTAATTGGCTTCCTGAGTGCAGTTCCAAAAGACCTTGAAGAGCACCTCAACACCATAGGGGCCACAGAAATCACCATCAGCCAATTACAAAAAGCAGCTTTACTGGGAACAGCCTATATTCTGCGACGATATCTATAACAATTGACAATAAAATTCTGGCATCCCAGGTCCTTGGGAAGGACTCGATGTCTGGATAAAACAAACCAGTCAATAACACCTGTCTGACTGTGTAAACAAGAAATAATAATAATATATTAAATAAATAAATCTTTATTTATCGGGCTGGAAGGCTGATCGGCAGGGGGTGGGCTCCCTTCTCCTTCAACTCCAGTTCGGCTGGCTGCAGTTTGTTGAATGTCTGTGGCTCAAATTGAAATTAGGAATTGTAACCCCAGCCTTGATTAACTGCTGTTATACTATACTTCTGAATGCAGTGTACGAGAAATATTGCAAACCATGCCATATTTTTTCCTCCTTTAGATATTGTGTCAGCATCTAACTTCAAATGCACAAACCAGAATTCCCCTGTGTATTGGAATGAAATTAGCTAAATGCCTAGCAGCTGTCTCCCAGGCAGGAGACTAGATAAAGCAACCAAGCTGTAAATCTGTGCAAACTGTATGAAAAGCTATATAATGCAAACTGATTACTTTAGGACTTGAATTAATGTAGCTGTGAACAAAAATAACCCAACAACAAATTCTCTTCTAATTTTAACAACCATTGATGGCAAAATCTTAACAGATGGATCCTTATGAGGTATGAATCTACATCAGGGACTAACATAGTGATCAAAGAAAAAAAATATCTGAATTCCTAAACCTTCTGAAATAAATTTTAATCTCCATACCAAAATCAAAACCTTTTAAGATGTTAACATTAATTTGACACTTCACAGAATAGAAATATTGGTGCGGGTGTATGTATGCACACGCTAAAATGAATAGAACATTTTTAAAACGTAAAAGATTTAAAGTGATATGCTTCAAGGTAGAGATTCATCATGTGGCAGGGAATCATTATTGCATGTAAAAATATTCCAACATGAAGTTTTTCACACCCGGCTTTTAGTTCTCATCTCCTCTGGAATGTATGTGTATGTTAACATATCGGCCTAATTTACCCCAAGGTCCCTGTGAGCTATCAGGGAGCACTTCACACACAATTCGGGTTTTTGATTGCATGTTAAGAGTATAGCCTGATTTATATCTGGGGTTTTAAAAAATCCACTTTTTGTGTCGGGTTTTTTGGGGGCAACTTTGAACTCCCAGTAAAGCCTCACACAAAACCCATGGTAAAGCCTGCTGTCTGAGAAAGCTCCATGAGCAGCAGTGGAGTGGGACTGCCGGTGGCCCATGTGCGGCCATGGTGGCCACCCCGCTGACCTTGCCCCCTGCATCTGACATCAGATGTGGGGCTAGCAACGCCCCCCACATCTTACGTCAGACGCGGGGGACAGGGTCTGGCTCGGGTGCGCGGGCCCCTTCGGGAGTTAAACTAAGGCTGCGCGGCGAATGCAGCGCAGCCAGGAGCAGCTCTTCCCTGCGTTAGGGTTAGGGGCCATGTGGCTAGCACCCACGTCTGACATCAGACCCGGGGGGGGGTGTCAGGGCCACGAAGTGCGGCCCCTGATTGGACGCAGCCCGGGGTCTTTGAACCCATTCGCTCAATGCTAGCTCCGCCCCTGTCCATGAGCCTTGACAGCCACCAGATATGTGCAGCATGACATGGAGATATTGTACACAATTGTGCTAAGTAAGCTCAGTTCAGATATTCTGCCCAACTTTGTAGAACACTATTACACAGAAGAATACTTTGTGATCTCTGTATGAAGTGAATAAAGTTTGGTTGCCCTTGCCCTTTTAAAATATGTAACTAATTTTAATTAGAAAAGGTTAGTTTTCTGTTTGATGTTGAAATTTCTTCCATCACAAAATTCCCCAACACCACAAAATGTAAATTTAATTTCAAAGTGAGTCGATTATTCTCTAGATACAAAGACTTCCCATGCAAGGGTGCCCCTGATATTCGTCCTTCTCCATATTTAGCCCCCTTATCTCATCTCATGCCATTACGGAGGGCCCATCAATCCTCAAAAACAGATCTTGTGGGGTGTAGTGAGCTGCAATGGGGAAGAGTAAGCATGAAGGTCTCATTGCATGGTGAAACTCCATTTACATTTTTCTGGATTAACCCATATTTCCGCCCGGTGTTTTAATTATGTTCCTTTGTTTTAATCTGCTCTATATATGATGATATGTAAGTGTTGCCTACGCAGATGCATGGAACAGGAAATATTACAATTAGAAATGAATTAAAAAAATAAAGACCCATCTAATTCTTTAAAAGGTAACATTCATATACTGCCTTCTATTGACTCAGACTGCTGTTCAGTTAATCTCAGCAGCTTTCTGAGGATTCATACTGGAGTCAATTTAGGCAAGCTACCACTGAAGATCGGAAATTAAATATGGAACTTGAGCTATGGCTGCTTCCCAGAGGTATGTATTAGGGCATTTAAAAAACAAACATAATTGCAAGTAAATCTGAAAAAGTCCACCTCCCATGGACAAAAGGCTTCCCATGAGTGAGACAAAATAGCACATGAAAGCTAGACTAACAACATCAACTATTCAACTCTTTAAACTGGGTTGAGACAGCATTCAAATGTAATCTTGCAGCACAGTGAGAAGATACATAAAAAAGTTTTTCCTAACATTAGAAACTGGATCTTTTAAAAAAGTGAATATTCCCCTTATACAAAACTATAGTGCAGCCACATTTGGAGTACTACTGTACATTTGGTCACCTCAAAAAGATTATCGTAGAGCTGTAGAAGATGCAGAACAGGGAAGCCAAAATTAACAGGAGGCAGGAGTACCTTTCTTATGAGAAAAAGCTTCACGATTTGAGGCTGTTTTGTTTAGAAAAAATGGCAAGTAAAAGGGCACAATTGAGACTTACAAAATTTTGCATTGTGTAGAGAAACAGAAAGACATCTCCCCTTCTCTCACAACACTAGAATCAGGGGCCATCTAATGAAACTGGCTGGCAGAAGATATAGGAATGACATCATGAATACTTCACACAATGCAGAATTTGCAAAATCTGCAGAATTTGCTGTCATAACGCGTGGTAGCTTAACATTCCTTTAAAAAGCAATAAGAAAAATGCATAGAGGACAAGTCTAACAATGGCCAGTAATCATGGTGGCTGTATGCTATCTCCAGTTTCAGAGCCAGTAGGTCTCTGAATACCTGTTATAGGGGAGCAACTACTTTTACTATTTTTCTGAAAATGGACATCTGTCTCTAGCCTGACAAAACCTGAATAAGAATTGGCACACATTTGCATTCCGTTTAAGTGCTGCTACTTATAATGATTTAATGGGCTCAACTCTTTTGTCCACTTCTAGCTCCCTTGATTACCTTAATAGCAGATAATTCTAATCTTTCCTGCAGTAGTGTTCCTTAGCAACAAAGGAATTAGAAAAATAACAAGTGAAACCCTGCATGAATTCACAGAAAATTTTATTCTAATTGGTTTAATCTAAATTCAGTTCTTCTTACTTTTCTGCATCCCAACAGCACAAGAACACATATGGAGGTAGTCTTCTAAACTGAACTTCTATTCATTTTTTTCTCCTAAAAATGTTATCTATCTGGAGGTAGTTGCACTGAGGAAGAAATAAATACACTGGAATTAGCTTTATTTTGCTCTTCCACATTGACTCACACCAACACTACAAATCCTCCAGGCCATCTGTAAGAGGTTTCTCCAGAATATTCTGTTGTTCAGCCAATCAGAGGAGATGAACCAAGCTTTTCCCACAGTCAAGAACATAAGAACAGCCCTGTTGGATCAGGCCCAAGGCTCTAGTCTAGCATCCCGTTTCGCACAGTGGCCCACCAGATGCCGCTGGAAGCCACAGGCAGGAGTTGAGGGCATACCCTCTCTCCTGCTGTTACTCCCCCACAACTGGTACCCAGAGGCATCTCCTTGACCTTCAGCACTCCATCCATCCCATGCTGTTTTCTTCTGTTATAAGCCCTGTAAAGATGGAAAGCAACCCTCCATCACATTGTTTGGCTATTCTCTGCCAGGAATCATTTTAAGGCAGTCCTATGAATGGCTATGTTCTAATTGCAACTACAGAATTTCAATTATATTAAGCATTAAGAAGATCTAAATTGAACTTTCTATTACTTGTCTACATTGCATCTTCTGGTTCAACACTGCATTTGCAACATGGTAAATACTAGGGATGGGCGAATCGATTCAGGTACAAATTGATTTGTACCCAAATCTAGCCAATTCAGGCGATTTGGGGACAGAACAAATGGCTTCTGTGGTTCATTGGCTAGATTTGGGTCCAAATTGAATCATGCCAGGTTCGATTAGAATCAATTCAAGATTCGGATTCCTCCTATTAATTTCCCCAGATTCCCAGCTTTCATTAAGAAAATTCACTAAGCTCTAGCCCTTGTAGAAGTGGAGTTATGGAGCAAAATGTGTGGTCACTATTTTTAAAGTTTTTGAATTCTTTGGTGTATAATAACTTTTCATTAATTAATCTCTATGAGGATTCATTATACACCTTCATTTCTTCGATTCATTTTGACTGTCTTTGGACAGTGCCAACTGTCAACTGCCATGTGCCAACTATACCCCCCTCCCACCTGCAAGGCAGTGGGGTATTACTCAGAGGAGAGCTGGCCTTGTGGTAGCAAGCATGACTTGTCCCCTTAGCTAAGCATGGTCTGCCCTGGTTGCATATGAATGGGAGACTTGTGTGAGCACTGTAAGATATTCCCTTAAGGTGATGGAGCCACTCTGGAAGAGCAGAAGGTTCAAAGTTCCTTCCCTGGCTTCTCCAGGATCGGGCTGAGAGAGATTCCTGAAATTCTTTCAAGTGTTTAGACTCTTTGGTGTCTAATAACCTTTCCTCATAATGAATTCCTGTGAAGATTCATTACACACCAAAGAGTCTATACACCTTAAAAATTCCTAAAATATAAACTGAGTACCCAGTGGCTTGCAGGTTGGGGGGTAGTTGGAACATAGGATACCACTAATTTCCCACCCCACCCGCAAAGCAGTCGGGTCAAAACGAACATAAGAAATGAAGGTGTGCAATGAAGACACCAAAGCATCTAAACACTTCAAAAATTCCTTAAAAATAAACTGAGTGTGGGGTGTGTGTAGTTGACAGTTGGGACTGTCCAATGACAGTCAAAATGAACAGAAGAAATGAAGGCATATAATGAATCTTAGAGGGATTCATTATGAGGAAAAGTTATTATACACCAAAGAATCCAAACACTTGAACAATAGTGACTGCATGTTTTGCTCTATAAATACACTTGTACAAGGGCTAGAGCTTAGCTTTTTAAAAACAATATTGAAGCTTGGGATCCATGTTAGGGTTAGGATAGAGCAACTTCGAATCCTCATATACAAAATCAGAAAAAGAAAATCATTAGAATCAACCAAGTGCCCCACTTCCATGAAATTTGGGTGGTAGGTGGCACCCATGGGGACCTACCCACCCAAATTTGGTGCCCCTGGGACCTTTATAAGTGGTCCAAATTTATTCAAATTGAATTGAATCAAATCCAAATAGAATCTGGGGTGATTCAGGTGGGACAGGTGGGACAGATTCAGACACAAAACAAAACAGTGATGATTCCATTTGGGCACAAATCAAATTTTTAAAAAATCCTGATTTGTGCACGTCTCTAGTGTCAGTAGTAGCACAGTAAATGACCAAGAGGTCAACATCAATAAACGCTTGTCTTATTTTATTTATTTATTTGTTTGTTTGTTTGATTGATTGATTTATATACCGCCCTTCCAAAATGGCTCAGGGCGGTTTACAATTAAAACAAACTTATAAAACAATGAAAAGCTAAAACAAATTAAAAACAATAACACAACAACTAACAATTTAAAAACATTTTAAAACAAAAATTAAACATTGTCCCCAGACCCCAGCTCAAGAAGACACGTAGACTTAGTATGGAAGAAAAGGGCCACAACTTTGTTAACTATTACACAAGGCATGAAAGCAGAAACCTGACAGCTATATCCCAGCCAGTAAAAATATTTAGCTGCTCTCACCTTCTTTCACTAGCCAAGATGAGCATCGTCTCATCTTGGCTAGGTCATGAGCAAGATGAACAATATATCATATTCCTGAGCCACCTTGCATATCGGGATTATCACTTGACAATTGTCACTTGAAAACCAACCTTGTCTTTCAGTACCTCCATTTCTTCGGAATAGAGCATAACAGATCTTGCTGCTTTGCAGTATATTTGAATATAAATCAAGCTACCATAGATAAGGTGAGAATTTGAGCTGGGTCTCACGATCAGTGAGACCTGGTATGTCCGGGTTTGCAGGGAGAGCAGGCTAAGCCCGCTCTCCCCACAGACGAACAGGATGGGAACTGACTGCTGGCTCCATGATGGAGCCGGCAGGGGCTGGGGAGTTTGGGGGCTGTGCGGCCCCCGGAAGCTCCAGTATGCCCAATGAGAGTGCGTAGGGCATACTAGAGAGACCCCCAGAGCTGGGAGGCGGCTTTTTGCCTCCACTCCGGGGGTCTACTTGTGAGTAGCCACACCGCGGAGCCGCACCGCGGCTACTCACCATTTAAAAAACCAGGTTTGCGGAGTGCTCGCTCCTCAAACCTGGTTTAAGGGGAGGGGTTGTTTGGGGCGTTAAGGTTAACTGCTGGGAGGCAACTGGGCTCGCCTGTGAGCCTGGTGGCTCCCACAATCAGCCGAAATTGGGCTAGACTCCCCTAGCCCAATTTCGACTGATTGTGGGAATAGCTTAGATATGTTTTTGGTGTTTCAAAGAAAACTAAAATTGAGGAGACCACCTATAGAGAAAAAGGGGCAGAGAGGGGCTTTATATTCAAAACAAATACATTGTGTAGATTAACAACATTTTGTGTGCTTTAAATCTTTATTTTGGTATTTGGATGAACATTAGCAATAAGGCCAGATTTGGTTTAATTCTGTCTTTAACAAGGCAATTTAAACATCTATTTTCCCCATGTTTGTCCTGATAAATACAGATTAGTTCACTGTCATTTTATTTTAAAATTTTAATTACATTGGTGTGTGTGTCTGTGTACGAGATGAGGTTGTCCCCCCCCCCGCTTTCTTTTTTTCTTTTTGCCGAAGAGGTATGTAACAGTACAGACATATTTTCCTGGTAGACACAAAATTAGGAAATACCAAAATAATAGTTATGGCTATAACTTATAAATTCTAGACCAATTTCAAACTGACTTTCAAGCAGGTTATGAGCTTGAGACTGCCTTGGTCTGTATGATGGATGGTCTCCAGTTAGCTATTGACAACAGGAATTTGACGATGCTGATAGTTTTGGATCTCTCAGTGGCTTTTGATACCATTGGCCATGGTATCTTTATGGGTCGCCTGAGGGAGGTGGGATTAGGTGACAGTTTTACAGTGCTTCTGTTCCTATCTCTTGGATAATTCCAGATGGTGCCACTTGGAGACTGTTGCTCTGCAAAGTGAAAGCTACCACAAAGCTCCATACTGTATCCAGTGCTCTAACATGTATATGAAATTGCTGGGAGAGATTATCAGGAGATTTGGAGCAGGGTGTTATTAATGTGCTGATGAACAAATCTATTTCGCCCTTTCAACTTCATCTTGTGTATAGGAATTAGAGTTACTGCTTTGGAGTGGCTTCAGTTCTTTCTCTGGGGGCGGGTCCAGAAGTTGGTGCTGGAGGACTGCTGTTTTGCTCTGTGGCCAGTGGGATCCCGCAGGGTTTGGTTTTGTCCCCCGTGCTGCTGAACATATACATGAAACTGTTGGGAGAGGTCATCCGGGGACTTGGACTGAGTTGTTAGCAATATGCAGATGACACTCAGCTCTATTTCTTCTTGTCACCTGATCCTAGGGAGGCAGTGGATGTCCTGAATCAGGGGCTGGAGGCCGTGATGGGTTGGATGTGGGCTAACAAACTGAATCTGGACATGACGGAGGAAATGTTGGTCAGTAGGCGAGCCAATGGGGATGAGGAGATTCTACCAGTTGTAGATGGTGTTGCACTCCTCTTGAAAGAGCAAGTATGCAGCTTGGGGGTACTTGGAACATAGGAAGCTGCCATATACTGAGTCAGACCGTTGGCCCATCTAGCTCAGTATGGTCTTCATAGACTGGCAGCAGCTTCTCCAAGGTTGCATTGCAGGTAGGATTCTCTCTCAGTCCTATCTTGGAGAAGTCAGGGAGGGAACTTGAAATCTTCTGCTCTTCCCAGAGCAGCTCCATCCCCTGAGGGAAATATCCTACAGTGCTCACACTAAGGGACCTTAAAAGCCCTTAACGGTTTGGGCCCTGGATACCTGAAGGACCACCTGCTCCCAAGGGTTGCTGCCCACTTGATGAGACCATCTGGGGTGGAGGCTCTGCTCTGGGTGCCAACAATGAGAGATGCTTGGCTGTTGTGCATGTGGGACAGGGCCTACTCAGTTGTTACCCCCAGACTCTGGAATGCTCTCCCAATGGCCATTCGCTCCTAAGTTTCCAATCCAGTTTTTAGAAAGTGTATAAAATTCTGGCTTTTAACCCAGGCTTTTATATTATTGTTTCTGTAACCAAGGCAGAGTAGTGAATACAAAGTTAGTCACTTTGGCTGTGGGGGCAGATGTGAGGAAATGGAAAATCAGGGAAGCCATGTTTCTAAAACAGTTTCACCCAACTATAAATGTCAAAAAGAAATGAGGGGAGCAATGAAATTCATTGGTTAATGAGTGTGGGTATTAACTTCATTTTATGTTGTTTATTTTATTTTATCTTTTTTTGTTGCTCTTCCCGTTATGTGAGGCTTGGAATTTCATTCCCTCCTTCTGAATATGAGACATTGGGGGTTTGTAATGAGATTGACGCTGTAACAGGATTGGCTGATTGCTGACACTCCTTTTGCTGAATCATGACTTTGGGTTGTATTTAAGATAATGATTCAGCCACTTTTGTATAGCACTGAGGCTGATATTTTACAACAAAATGTCTGCTATCTTGAACACCTGTGGGGTTTTTTTAAAGCATATATTTGTGCATTAAAGAAGTCTTGATAAATAAATAAATGAATAAATCAGGAAATGGCATAACTTCCCTAAATGCCTGCCTGGAGGCAGTAGTGGGCTGGCATAACAGTAGTGGGATAACAAACTGAAGTTGAATCCAAATAAGACAGAGGTACTGATTGTGGGGGGTGAAGACCTGAAATATGGTTTAGGTCTGCCTATTTTGGAAAGATCAGGTGCATAGCTTGGGAGTGCTCCTGGATCCCAAATTCTCTCTGGTTTATCAGGTTTAGGCAGTGGCCAGGAGCACTTTTTATCAGCTTTGACTGTCAGTATCCATTTCTGGATGTAAATGACCTTAAAACAGTGGTACATACACTGGTAACCTCCAGGCTCAGCTGCTGCAATGCACTCTACATGGGACTGCCTTCGTACGTAGTCCAGAAACTACAAGTGCTACAGAATGCCGTTGTCTCTGAGACAACCTGAAGGGACTATATCACATTGATTTTTTAAAAATTGCACTAGCTACCGATATTTTTCAGAGAAAAATACAATGCTGGTTATTACCATAAAATCCTGAATGGCTTAGGTCCAAGGTACTTAAGTGAGTGCCTTCTTTGTCATGAACTCTTCTGCCTATTAAGATCATCTGCGGAAATCCAGTTATGGTTGCCACCGGCTCGTCTGGTAGCGACAGGCTGTCTCTGTGGCTGCCGTACCGTGGGGCTTTGGAATGCACTCCTTGACAAAATAAGAGATTCTCCATCTCTGATTTCTTTTAAAAAGACCCTTAAGACACTCCTGAATTCTCAGGATTTTAATTAAAACTCATTTAAACTGTTTAATTGTTTTACTTTGTGAAATTGTTTTGTTTTATTCTGTGAATTTTTTAAAATTGTTTTTATTCTGTTGAAGCGTTTAAATGGTTTGTTTTATTTTTATATTGCAATTTGGGATTGTGTATACCACCTATATATTGGACGGCATATAAATAAGTTGGATAAATAAATAGATTACACAAACAAACTTATATAGATTGAAACAGTATTCAGAATCTCAAGGTATTTTTTCCACTTATGACAAAATATTATTAACTGGGTTTTTAAATCATTTATACTGAGGCAGTGCTTTGTGTGCCAGTTTGGCAGAGAACCTCTTATGAATTCCTAAAATAAATAGCAGGATAACTTTCCACCATTCTACCTTGCCTTATACGTTGGAACAATATAAGCTTTCTAGGTGTGGTACTGAATTATGAGTGCAAGCAACTGAGTTGTTTTCAAGTTTTCAAATTGAATACACTTATATGGATCTTTAACTGTCAGCATGAGACACAGTTAAGTGCTTTGCTGGGGTGAATTTTTTTTAACATTGATAGGAATTTCTGGGAAATGAATTTACCCAGAATGTTGGGGGGCAATATGCTGAATCATTGTAAACCGCTTAGAGAGCTTCGGCTATAGAGCGGTATATAAATGTAAGTGCTATTGTTATTGCTATGAGCCATAATTTTTAAAAATGTATAGATATACTGCTGTGGTATTTCTGCTTGGAATCAGACTCAGTCTGCTACTGCAATAGTGCAGACAAGCACTAAAAAAGTTTGAGTTATACGCTATGTGATAAAGCATGAAATTTAGAAGTACAAAAATAGCCAATGAACCCAAATTAAGATAAGCTTACTGAGAATATGTCCTACAGAACTCATGATAAGCTTACCTGAGAATAAGCCCTACTGAATTCTGGCTGACATCCTATCAGATACTCCCTAATGAGAGTAGTACCAATGCTTCTGAAATGTTCAAGACTAATGCTGCACCGATCCTAGTATGCCATTTCTTATTTATTTATTTATTTATTTATTTATTCATTCATTCATTCATTCATTCATTCATTCATTCAACACTTATATTTCACTCATCCTCCAAGGAGACCATGGGAATGTTTATCCTTACAACAACCCTGTGAGGTAGGTTAGGCTGAGAGATATGGTTGTAGTCCAACACTCTAACCACTGCACGACACTGGCTCTGCATTTGCTTACACACGTAACACGTAAGAACTTCAACCATTTCTCCTTCTCCTGGAAGCCATCTATGTCACCCACCCCCCAAAATGACTCTGATAGCTATGTGATCCTTAGGGACATATTTTCAGGTGGCACAGAGTGCTTCCTGGGGAAGAAGAGATGGTTGAAATTTGTCCCCATTGCTGAACTTGCAGTGGGTCTGACTTAGTTGAACTTTTCAGAAGCACTAGTGCTTCTTCTGAGTAGTCAGTATTTCAGTTACTGAGAGTTATTCCTGAGGATATTTTGAATGTTCTTTTGAACTTTGTAGGATAAACTTTGCAAATACAAATGTTTTGCTTTTATTACACAGTGTGCTTTTAAAAAACGTAACCTGCTGTACTGCAAACGGAGTTATAAGGCAGAGGAAAGAAGAGGCAGGGTATGATGAGATCAGGAAGATGGAATTTCAGCCATACTCACTTCCATTCACTCACTACTATGCAGCTCTGGGACTTGATTCCATATTCTGTGGAGTGTACTATAAGTACTCTTGAACGTTCACAGAGTGCCTTTCCTTCTCCACTGTGTGACTACAACTAACCACTGAATGTTTAAGATTAAAGAGAAGGACTTTCAGTATGTCCAGGTATGACTTCTAAGCAAGGCTGCATGCTAGCACTTTAAAAAAAAAATGAATCCTGAGGGCAGTGTTCTTCTGAAATGGCATATTACAAGCCTTAGGGCAAAGGAGAGCAAGGCACACACTGGTGGTCTGAACCTGAGAAGAGTATATGATTCCTCTGAGAATAAATAGGAGAATGAAAGTCACCAACAAAAATAATGATATAAAGTAACTGTGGAGTTATAAATAAGCAGGGAAAGAACTCTGTCATATCCATTTGTATCTTCATTGAGAATGTGTCTGATCTTAGATGAAGTTTAGGATTATAAATTTGTAGTTTTGTTTCTGTCAGGACCTATCTGCTTCTGTGCCTCAGTATTTGAAGTGAATGTAGTTGCATATCCTTAAAGCATGTACAACCTTAAGTGCCAAAGACACTCAGCACCAGTTTATGAAAATATTAGAGTGGTGTTCTGACTAGGTGTGTGCGAACAGGTTCGGAACCAAACTGATTCAACTTTGGGCCAGTTTGGTTTGACAGTTTGGGGTTGAGCCAAACCATCTCCAGTTTGACTCGACCCCAAACCAAATGTCCCCCAGCCGTTTGGGGGGTCCTTGGACCAAAAAATAAATAAAATATTTTTTATATATTTTTTCAACTTACCCCCTCCGGGGGGCTTCTCTGAGCCAGCAGGAGGTGGGGTGTCCATGGAGGTCCCCTCTCTCCACTCTGGCCTCTGTTATGCATCCATCGCCTAGGCCATGACCCAGGCTATGCAAGGGCCATTTGTGCATGCATGGCAGCCTCCAAAATGGCCACTGTACTGGGGGAAAGGCCCAGAAAGGGCCGAAGACTGCCTGAACCAAGCGATGGGTGCATAACTGAAGCTTGCGGGGGGGGGGGAGTGAACCTCTGTGGAACACACCCCCCCCCCCGCCACTTTGGAGAAGTCCCCTGGAAGTGGTAAATTGGAAAAAACCTTTTGGTCCACGAACCTAACTTTTTGGCCCACGGACCCAAACATATTTTGTTCTGCAGCCCCTCCTGGACTCAACTGAATGGGGGAGGGGTGTCAAAGGGGTGATGGACTGAACGGGCCCAGTCTGGTTCGGAACCGAACTAGGCCAGTCGGTTCCGTGCATATCCCTAGTTCTGACTAGAGGCAAAGCTATCTTTCTTGGACTAAATCTCCAGTGTTGTAGACAGTGCTGCACTACACTTGTAATGTGCTGATGTCATGTCCTTTTGGAGGTCTGGAGATAGGTCAGCTGTGTGTAGGAGTTTTATAAAGCTAATCAAGATAAATTGTACAGCCTAGTGACCAGTAGTATAACACAGTCACGATCATGTTTGGAGGTCACACTAGGTCACAACTATTCCATGCTTTCCCAGAAAGCATGGGTTTCACCTTTTTTATCACGACGAACTTCTTACCAGCTTCCTGGTTTTACAGAGTGGTAAATCTTGTGGGATATTTGTCATCTTGTATTTTGTAGTGAGGAAAATGTTCTGATAGTTCTTGAGTCTTTCCTGATGCTCCTGCTCTGCTCCTGAATGGATCTTCACTTGCTTGAATTTCTTCCAGAGACCAAGATGACTGAGGTCGTAAGGTTTAAATACTAAGTGTGATGCTTTGTGACTAGGTTAATGAATGTTCTAGCTGGAAATATTTGTTGTCCTTCTGGAATGGGTCTGCAGCCTAGAATGGAATGGTAATATCTTAGTACCTTCACAGAAGAAGTGTTGCTGGGGGTTAACGGTATCCCACCATCTTCCTTATTAGCTGCTTCTGATGCAGTATCTTAGACTGAGTACAGATCTTGCATTCTGTAGTGCCCAGGAATTAACAGTCCTAGCATACTTCCATAGAGGGGGGAAAGGACTGACAGCCTGATTAACATTGCCCATGTGTAGCCAAAAGAAGCATATGTACAGCAGGTGCATTCCCACCTCAGCAGCACAGGTGTGCTCGTGCATGGGGTGGGGGGATTTGCTAATCTCCCCTTCCCCTGCAATATGCAGTAATGTTGAGCTGCATGAACAGATTTGTGGGTTGCACAGAAGTCTGGCCAGGGGAAGGAGAGATTGGCAAAAATTGCCACTCCATTACTGAGCACCTGTTTTGCTGAAGTGGTAGGCAGCCTCTATGCATGCTCTTCTTTTGGCTGCATGCATGCAGCAGTTATCAGGATGTCAGCCAATAAAGAAAAGCAAAGAGAAAAGAAGCAGTTAACTAGTTCTGATCCAGAATTGCTGGGTTCTACAATTCTAAGGATCACAGAAAATAAAGCTAAAAGGGCAAGAAGACAGGCAGGCAGGCAGTGGTCCCTCTAATTTTTTTCATCTCTGTGTGGAATAAGTTTTGTTCTGGGTGGCAGTATCAAGGCATGTCTGCACACATGCATTCAGAGTGGGACATTCCTGATTCAACTTGAGCGGGATCTAAAATTACCTGAGCGGACATCTAAAAACTTGTGAGTGCATGCATGTACGCATGCCTTAGAGGAACAGTTCAGACAGGCATATATATAGTTAAGATGTGCCAGTATAGTTAAGATGGAGAGTATTTTAAACATTACCATTATTAGCCCTGAATATTCTATTACTTATAAAATCAATTCCATTTGTCCGGTGGTCCCTCTATTTTTTTTCCATCTCTGTGTGGAATGAGTTTTGTTTTGGGCGGTATCTGGGCAGTATCAAGGCACTGTGTGCGCACATGCATTCAGACTGGGGTCTTCCTAATTCAACCTAAGTGGGATCTAAAATGAACTGAGCAGAAACCAAAAAACTTGAGTGCACACACGTGTGCATGCCTTAGAGGGAACGGTACATTTGTCCAATCTGCCTGGTCAATAGCATACCTTCACTAAGTGACAAGAAACATCTCCCCTGCAAATTCAATGAAGATCCATTGATAAATGCCTTAGATAGAGCAGTTTAAAGTTTTTCTCTTTTGAACAGGGGTTTAATGGGTTGGCAACATTCTTTTGGACTGAGAAAGTGGTATTTAAATGATTTTGTAGTCTATTTGCATAGTTTCAGGCTTTAGACTTCATGCCAAAAAAGTGCCTTTTGTATATCCCTCTGGGACCCATTAATGGTTATTTCACAATTAATCCACAAAGTTGCATTTTAGGAGCCTGAAAAATGCAACTTTACAGCTAAAGGAGTCTCTGCAGTAGGATTGTTGAAGCTGCGGTGCCCACAGCATTGCCCTCAGTAAGTATCGCAAAAAGCTCCTTCCTTGTCTGAACCTTGGGAGCATAGCCCTTCAGTTTCCCTCAGGGGTGTACCAAGGTTGGAGTGGGCCTGGAGATGAAGAAGAACATTAAGGACATGTGTAATATAGTGTACCAGATTAACAGAGGACAGGAGGCTATAATTACAAGCTGTAAGCAACAGCAGAACCAAATAATACAACAGTTTTGTGAAATACAAGAGGGCAGTTCATGCTTGCTACCACAGAACCAGCTGTTCTCCCCTTCTGTGGGTTCCAGTGGAAGCTTCTGTTCCATGCTTAACCATTTTTTTGTCAAGGCTGTAGCATGATGGGATTTTAAAAACCCCAACATAATATCTTTTCATTTGGAAAAGGCAGATGAAGGGATATCCAGGCAAACCACCTTAAAATTTGCAAACAATCAGGAAGGATGCTCGGCTAGCTCTAATTTTCTCTAACCCTCAAGTATTATGAGCCATTCTGGGAGCAAGGGACATTTTTTTTTTTTTAGAACTTGTTTGGTTGAAAAACAATTGAATATATTTTCAACAACCATGGCACCGTCATTGAACCAATCAATAACCGCCCTGCCACCACCCTCTCTTTCCTTTACACAGAGAGGAAAATGACTCATTGCAAGTTGGAAGAAGATCACTTCACATAGGTCTTCAGGCCTTAGAGGGAAGAGCCCAATCATTTAAAATCATTTAAAAAGTTAAAAATAGCTCAGGCACAAACAATCCCTCCCTCCCTCCCTCCCTCCCTCCCTCCCTCTCTCTCTTTTTCCATAAATGGGGGAAGCGGGGGGGGGAGGAAACCAAACCAAAAAACCCCACAAGGATAAGAGTTGTTTGTTTGACTTACTTTTCCATTTGTGAAGCTTGCTAGCACCCAGCCCCAGCTCTGTCCTAACTGCACTCAGTTGCTGAGTGGAGGAGGAGCCAAAGAAGCCTCTCTGCTGCTGCTGCAGCCGCTGCTCTCCTCCACTCCGAATGACAAAAGGGCAATTGGGAGTCACAGAGAACCTGCTTGGGGGGACTGCAGCTCACACTCCTGGCTACGGGACTGGAGAGAGTGCCAGGACTGGCCTTGGGCCCCCCTCAGAGGCTCTGGGCCAGGAGACATTCATCTTCCTTTGTCTTATTAAAGGTACGCCCATGGTTTCCTTCTCTGCCCTCTTCTTTCATTCGTCCACTGCAACTATACATTGTAATACTGCTTCTTTGCATTAGAAAAAGCACTGTTCAACTCTGGTTCTCGGTTCCTCCACGGTCATCGGCTCTTCAAAAACACTTGTGTATCGTCCCGACTTCCAGCCAAAACCAACACTGCTCTGTGCAGCTGGATGTAAGCGGGAGGTGGGGGGTAGGAGATACGCTCTATTTTGCTAGGCAGAGAGAGGCTCCTCTGAGCTCCTCCAAGTTGTACTCTGTGTTTGTGTGTGTGTTGTGTGTGTGTGTGTGAGAGAGAGAGAGAATGGCTGCTGTGTATGTGTGTGTGTAAATTGCTACGTCACTTCTGTACAATATTTTACACTATTTTTCTGATAATACAATCCTTAATTAAAATAAAATGAAATCAGGCAGTATAACTGTGCAGTTTATGGGAAATTTCTGGGGAAATAATCTGAGTTTTGGACTTTAAGCATTTGTTGTTTTTAATTATCATTGTGTGTGTGTGTGTGTGTGTGTGTGTGTGTGTGTGTGTGTGTGTGTGTGTGTTTTAAAGGGAAAAAATGAAGTACAGATTTAAAGTGAGCACAAATTACCAATTTCTTATTTTGTCATTATTCACTGCTGGATAATAATGTGGTATATGATTATGGCTTTAGAAAGGAGGCTCCATGCACCCACACTTTGCCTTGGTCTTCCAGTTGGACATTGGGCTGGGGAAGGATGCATCCAAGGATACATTTAACAAGTGTAGTTTCCCTAATCACTTCCTAGAGATGCCCCTCATGAATTTCTGCCTGATACATCCCTGATCAAGGCTAATCTGGGTGCATGGAGCCTCATTTCGAAAGCCATCATCGTATACCAGACTATACAGCTTATATGATATGGAAGTTAAAATGGGCAACTTGCAATTTCAATTCTTTTAAAAACATCTTAATTCTCATCTTAAATGGAAGGTTTTTGGATTACTGAATATATATGTAGAATTACATGAATTCTGGCAAGTCCACATTGTTACAGGGCTGGCAGTGACTCAGTCTACAGAGTGAGGAGTTTTTTTACACCAGTGCTGAGATTCTTCTTGCGGATCCTTCTTTCTTTTTTCTCTTGGTAGTGGGTTTTCCTGAGCAGTGGCAGCACTAGACAAACAATTAAGGGGAGGGTGCAGTAGGGGTGTATTTTGGGGTGTGGGTAAGCTGTGTCCCACCTGTTAGATTTCTGAAGCAGAAATGGTGGGCAGACTACTTGTCTGAGGGGGTGCTTGCCTCCTCTGTAGCTGCCCTTGCTCCAGAGATTTTAGGCTTGGGGCTTGACTTTTACCTGTTTTCTTTTCAGCCTGCTCTCCATGGCTTCTGTCCCTCTCACTAGTATATGCTTGCTTGCTTTCGTGTCTGAGAAGAGAAATGGCAGGTGGTGACCTTCATGAATTTGGGAGCACTATTTTCCCCTCTCTGAATTACACCCTCTGCTTGCCTCCAGGCCTCTCTTCTTGATCTGTCCCGATTTTTTGTGAGTTCAGGAATCAGGCTGGCCTCACTAGAACAACTGGCCATGATGGCTCTTCCAATTTCTTGGTAAGTTTGGCGTCTGATTGCTTGTCAGAAACATGGTAGGGAGGGTTAAGCCTGGGGTTAGGTGTAGAACCTGTGGCATCCTATTACACCTGCCTCCTACCAAGAAATATCTGCCTGGCATATTTAATTATTGGTATGTTTGAAACTACTTAATTTCTAAAGGAAATTATGTGTTAAATATAGCTATAAGACACATGGGGCTATGTTTTGAATTCAGAGGCATATCAGGCATATATGGCTAACCATTTCTTTATTAGATTATATAGTTTGAAATCAAACGCTGTGGAATTCTGAGGGTGTTAACTTCTCCACCGGAGGGAGCCCATATTCCGTGAAAGCATGCTGAGAAATGCATTGGGAACTGCATGAAAAATGTATGTGGATATGGTGTGTTTGTAGATTAGAAAATGTATTTTTGAGCTCATAATCATAACAGGGTTTGAAAAAGAGTTTCAAAAGTCACATATTTTTCAGCCTCCTGGCTTTTTCAGTGATGTGTGTGTAAAGAGAAGGCTATGGTGAACCTCTTACCCCTAGTGGGAAATTATCTGGCAGAGAGCCCCCCCCCACCAAAAATATACTCATTAAATAATTTCATAGTTTTGTAGTGTTTGAGTAGCTAACTAGTATGTTGATGAAGATACAGTTCCCATATCTTGGTAAGAACTGATTTTTAAAAAATATTCTGTGTTCCCCATCAGATTTGGTCTCTCCCAGAAAACAGCGATATGCCCTTTTTCTGATTTAGCAGGAGTTACTACTGTGATTCTCTGTTATAAGAGTCCTTTGATTCAGTAGATTTGATCAAATTAACCATCTATGTAGAGAGGAGCAACATCTGAGGATGTTTTTGATATAATTCTGTTTGTCATCCTCTTATAACAATCAGCTGACCAGCAATAAGGCATTAATCTATGTCCCCCACCCCTTTTATTCTTTTTTATTTTCCTTTTGTGGATTATTTGATTTGTCATCGGCCTTTTTCTTTTTGAAAACTGATTCAAAGCAATTTGTGATAATATGATCAGAAAGCTAAATTCAGCACAAAGAGTTCATGCTGACATTGTTCTTCCTCAAAAGAGGCCCTGGTGGGGACATATAATGTCATAATTCAGATAACATGATGAAATGAGATCTTGTGTCACAAAGCATTTGTGGATGAAGAAATGCAAACATTGCCTCATTTAATATAAATTAGAAGATGTGGGGTCATATTGAAGTGCCTAGTGTATTTTAGCTACAATTTAATCTGAATGCAGACTTAGGAAACTGGTTTGCTCTGTTCATTTGACATAGAGAAATGTGCACATTTCTAAAGACTGAGATTGATTTTGGTAATAGTTTTGATTTAAAATGTTTCAATGGGCTCAGAATCAAAACACGCCTAGTCCTATATGTTTATCTTGTGGTGTAGTTGGAAATTAAATTTCATAAGCAGAGAAGCTTTTTAGCCAAATATAATTGCTTATATAGCATTTTTATGAAGCCAAAGATAGTGAGGGCAATGCTTTCTGCACCCACTCTGGCATCTTTTGGATAAGGAAGAGAGAAAAATGGCACCCAGTAGCACAGAGAAGATTGCTTCCTGAAGTAGGTGAGGCAAAATCTTCCTCTCCGATGTATACATTTTTTACAAGCAAATTTTACATATTGTTATATGGAGACGGATTAGAGCATAATGGCCGGATTCAGACGTAACACAAAAATGGAGTTGAACAGGGCAAAAGTTGGAACTTGATTTCATCTGAATTTGTGAAACGTCAGTTTTGAGCCTAAAGCAACCTGTGGTTTGCCTTGCCAAATTCCAATTTAAACCTGTGGTTTGCACAATGGTTTGCCATTTAGACCTCCAGTTTAATTGCTGAAGTGTTACGTCTGATCCCGGATGCCTCCGTAACCATGATTTTGTGCTGATTTTAAAGCCACAATAATAGAGACAGTGGTGCAGACCCATAACAGTGCCAGGAGGGGGACAGTGCGGGGGGGTACCCAGGCAGGGTTTAAAAGGGAGCCCCACCCAGGGATTCTCAAGCAGCCAAGTTCTATTTTTTTCCACCTTAAGGTTTTGGAAGGGGGGACTAAGGGGACTGTGTGGCAGTACACTCCCCCCACCTTCTGCCCTACACCCCCCTCCAAGCCTTCTGCCCCAGTCTCTTCCCCCCAATACTTCTGCCCCAGTCCCCTCCCCCGCAAGCCTTCTGCCCCAGCTTGCTCCCTCCTCTGTTTTCCCCTCTTTCTCTCTCTCATTCGTGCTCCCACCCCCGCTTTTTAGCCTGCTTGTGTTTTCCCCACTGGCCGTTGCTGCCTCTTCCTTCCTCCAGTCCCTGGTGTTGGGCGGCCAACCGCTGGCCAGCCAATCCGGCGCCTCCACCGCCCAGCCAATCCACTGGGTTGCCGGGGCGCATCCCCACAGAGGCATGTCTACGAGAATTAATATAATAGATGGCCATGAAATGCAGTTGTTGGCGGATTCTGATTCTCCATATACTATCATTTCCCATCTGCTCCTTAATACAAGAAGAAAACTCCTTAGTACATCAGAGCCTTCATTCAGTCATGGGGATGGGGTGTTTCCCTATTGCCATAAATGGATACTTCACTGAAATACAAAGGATGTTCTGCAGAAGGGAAAGTGTATGTGTCACAAAAAGGAGTCTCAATATTGGGCTAGAAAATTCAGAATGATCTATGGTCTTTCTAAATAACATTGAACCCACATTACAGATGATGGAGCATCCATATGCTGATATGATTGCTGATTTCTTGGACATTTTTGCTGATAAACCTGGCACTGCCAGCATGGTGTAGTGGTTATAGTGCTGGACTAGGACCGGGGAGACCCGAGTTCAAATCCCCATTCAGCCATGAAACTAGCTGGGTGACTCTGGGCCAGTCACTTCTCTCTCAGCCTAACCTACTTCACAGGGTTGTTGTGAAAGAGAAACTCAAGTATGTAGTACACCACTCTGAGCTCCTTGGAGGAAGAGTGGGATATAAATGTAAAAATAATAATAATAATAATAATAATAATTTCAAATGTACAGCATACTGACATAGTAGAACCTGTTGATTCATCAGAATGGTTCTCTCCCATTGTTCTTATATGAAAATCAAATGGTACAGTTTGAATATGTGTAGAAATGAGATGTGAATTCCAACATGGTAGTGGATTGTCGTATATTTCCCAATATCAATGAAATGCTGCTTACTCTGAAAGAGGTCTCAGTGTTCACAACTCTGGACTTGTCTTTGGCCTATCATCAAATTCCTCTGCTCAGAGGTTCTCACAAATACACAGCCTTCATTACCGAGCTGGTCTTTTTCTATTCAAAGACTGTCCTTTGGATTAGCCTCTGTAGCTTCTGTATTTCAAAGAATGATGCATGCAATTTTTGGGATTACGGGTGGCATCACTTTAAGGATGACATTTTAGTATATGGTGAAACCATTGAGGAGTGTGATACTAAACTGATAGAAGTCTTAAGAAAACTACAATATGGTCTTACTATCCCTGCAGATAAATGTCAGTTTTGCACACACTTGGTGGACGTACTTGGGACATACAATATCTCAGAGTGGCATACATCCTCAAACAGACTTGGTGACAGCAATTCAGGAAGCACCAGAGCCACACAACAAGGATGCACATCTGTCGTTTTTAGGACTCTGTATTACTCTAAATTTGTTAGACAATTTGCTTCCGAAGTTGCTCCATTGTGTCTTCTTTTAAAAAATAATAATGTCGCATTTAACTTGGATGCATCCTGCAAGGCTAGTTTTCAGACTATGAAATTGGCCATTGCTGAAAGTTCTGCTCTCACTTATTTTGACACCAACAGGCACACTATTGGAACCTCGGATAATTCTAAATATGATTTGGGTGCTGCCTTGACAAAGCAAAAAAGAGGAGGAGGAGAAGGAGGAGGAGAAACAGGAAATTTACAGTTGCCTTTACTTCCAGAGTGCTTACTGCATCAGAGAAGATGTTTTATGTTGTTAAAAAAGAAGCTCTAGCATGTTTCTGGGTGGTGACACACTTCAGGACTCACTTGGGGGCAGAAAATTCATTTTACAGTGAGACCATAAATCCCTATTTGCTTTATTTACTACTTGGGGATCAAGTAGAGTGACCCCAAAAGTAGCTAAATGGATCATCAACTTGTGGACTTTGATTTCCAGGTGAAATATCTTCCAGTTCTTTGGAATACAACTGCAGATTGTTTATCTTGACTTCCACTTCCAGGCCAAGAGGAGATCCCAGAAGATGAGTATGAGGTAGTAGTAATTGTGCTTTATCATGGAGTGATCATGTCTTCTGTGTGGAAAGACATGCTAATTAAGTGCTTACTGAACATAAACCTTCCATAACTAATGGATGGCCATGAAAAACAAAGTACCTAAACATCTTCAAACATACATGCACATAGTGAGTGAACTGTTCCTTCTCTCAATGAGCTGGTGTTGAGGACTGATTGTTTGGTGGTGCCATATAATCAAAATCTGAGGAGATCTTGTTGTATTGAATGATGGAAAGACATTAAATAGTTTGAGACGTTCAAGCATGTATACTATGAGATAAGAGGGAATCGAGTCTGACCTCAAGAAAGGAACTAGGGAGGAATTTGATCTTGCCTGTAGCTTTGACTGCACAGAGGAGGCTGATGAAAGTGACGGACAGTCCTCTGAACTAGAAAACAAATCACTAGCAGCTCCTGTGCCAGAGACCCCAAGAGTCAGGAGAAGTTTGAATGACAGGAGACCACCTAAAAGACTTCAAAACTTTTTCACCAAATTTTAAATCAATTTACTTCTAGTAATTATAAAGGGAAGGAATCTGTTGTATTCTATCTAGTAATCTTTTATGTTGTGTTGTTGAGAAGTTAGTCCCAGTGGGGATCTTGTAGAGCGTGAGGGAGTGGAATCAGAAAGAAAAGAGAGGGAAAGGAGAAAGAGGAAAATGTAGTTGCTTTTGAATAAAGCTTATTTAACAAACATAAGTTTGATCATGTTTACAAGGGAAGCAGCTATAATGCATTACCCCCTCCCTTTTTCTTAAATAAAAAAAACCTTGAGGAAGGTTTAGGGCAGGTACCAGTGATGCTTAGAAACTAACATGAGAAGCATCATTTCTTGCCTGGGGCTTGTAGTCAAACATTAGGATTCCTGGGAGAAAACATTCCATGAGTCAGAGTGTCCATGCTGCTGCTTGTTGGTTGGTAAAGGCTTTTCTCCCTCAAGGACTGGCAGGGGGAGGAAGTGATATGGGTGAGTTTTGACTGGACCTGCTTTGGGGCAGGCTGGTATTTTTGAGGCCTCTGTTATTCCTGTAGGGCTGCCTGCATGTTTTAGAATCCTTCCTTTGATCCATTGCCTGACCCCCAAATTCCAAATAACACACTTCTGCTTGTATAGAACACACTCAGCAAGCTGTCCTTAAAGTCAGGGATAGCTAGAGGGGCTTGAAGTGTTGGCTTCTCTTTGCCATCCCTATGCTCTTTGGAAAATATGGACAGGGTCCATATATGAGACTCAGCTGAGTGAAACTGGGGAAATAGGTAGGGTTGTGCAGTGTCAGTCTAGTAGACATGGCAGTCCAACATCTTTTCTTTTGTGGCAGAACTTAGAAGAAGTTGTGTCAATACAGCATAGAGCCTCCAACAGATTGGAACTCTTGGTGCCTCTACCCCCCACCGACACTGTCATAGTGAACTCTTTGTATTTCAACACAGCTGTCAGTCCAGACCTGCCCATATCTTTCTCTGCTTTCTTCTGCCCTTTCCTCTTCTCCCTTCTTTATCGAGTCCCCATGTGGGACCGAAGAGAGACTCCTACACCCCATGTAGGGAACACTCAGCCAGCCATTTTGCCTCCTGATGTGGCTTCCATTAAAAAGGTATTTTTGTCTGTCATTTAAATGTCCTTCGTAGGTCTCCAAGGATTCATATGTTTCTTCTGATGCTTCAATTATGGCACCCCTTGGGGACCTAAGAAGGGTATTTAGAGAGCTGACAAAAATGCCTTTTTAACAGAAGCTGTGCTGGAAGCCAAAGTGACTGGCTGAATGCTCCCTACATGGAATGAAGAGGACATCACAGAGCGTGTTTCCTGCCTCTACCCAAGACCCAGGTAGATAAGCGAGGGTCAGGTAAAGGCCGGGCCCAAGAAAGGCAACATGACTGTTAGGAGGCATCAACATGGCCCCTCCCAACAGATTCACTGTTGGGTCAGATTGGAACCTGGAAATTGGCCACTAGAGATAACAAAGGAGGAGCAAGAAACCCAGCAAGACAACACTTTCTTCTCTTTAACAAAAATAAAGGTGCTTATCCAAAGGTGAGTCTGATATAAATCAGCCTTGAGAAGTGCAAGAATGACAAAGGGGGCGGGGCGAAGCAAGCTATTTTTGCAGTTGGTGGAGAAAACTCTTCATTGTTCTCTACACATAATTCTAGTTTGGATGCATCTCTTGAGAAGACAAGGCTCAGACAAGGGGATGGAGCAAACCTTTTGTTTTCTTTCGTAAAAAAGCAAGCTATTCAATCAGTCAGTCAATCTATCTACTACAACAACAACAATTTATATACTGCTTTCCATCAAAATTTCCAGTGCCTCCAATTTGGAGGCCTGTTTTTTCCTTGCAGATTGGTTTTTGCACTGCCTTACAAGGGTGCACCTAGGTAATGTTGGCACTTGGACCTCAAGGGCTTTGGAGGCCCCCTGGCTGCGAGGTTTCCCCCTACTATGGGGCACCCCTTAAATGTTTTTTAGACCAAACCTTCATCCTGCTGGTCCTCCTGCGCTGCCACCCTGCTGCTGCCTGTGCCTGCCTCGGCTGCCGTACAGTTCCTTGTCATTTTCACGGCCACCATGTGCGTGGCCATGGGGTGTGTGTGTGAGTTGAGCAGGCCTCTGCTTCCCGCGTGGTGGCAGTGGCCGCAGTGGCTGGTGGGCCCATCTGAGTGGCCTTCAGCACCTACGCAGTGGAAGTATCTAACCCTCCTACCATCCTGCTCATCCTACACCTAGCCACGCATATGGCGTCAGTGAAAAGGCCGCAGAAATGACAAGGAGTGTCATGACAAGGCACGGTGGCTAGGGCAGCGGTGGGTGCAGGCGGCAGCAGTGCAGGAGGCCCTCAGGACATCTGGACACCACCCTGACTTAGGAGGCCACAGACGGGGCCTCAAGGTCTGCAAGTTAAAGTGCTTCTGCTGGCTTCAATAACTGTGCCTTATAATAGTTGCTCACAGAAGCAACCAGATTGAAACCGAACCTGGACTTAATCCTGAGTGGTGCCCAGGACCTGTCAGAGTTGTAGAACCACTGGGTAACAGTGACCATAGTATGATCCATTTCAGCTTATACTGTATGTGAGTGGAGTATTGCCAAGGAGGTCCCACACTGATGTATTGGACTTCAGGAGATAAAATTGCTCCAAAATGTGAGGATTGGTAAAAAGGAATCTGAAAGGGAAAGTAAGGAGGGTCAAATCATTCCAGAAAGTATGGAACTTATTTAAAACCACACGAATAGAAGCTCAGTTGGAATGTATACTAAGGTACCACCAAGTTCAGGAGGATGCCAGCATGGCTAACAAGCAGAATCAGGGAAGCTATAAACATGAAAAAGACTTCCTTGAGAAATAGTAGACCTGCCCAAATGAAGAGAGCAGAAAAGAACATAAAATCTGGCAAAAAACAAGAACACACAAACAAACAAAACCAAAACAAAACAAGGAAACAATAAGAGATGCAAAAAGAGAGTTTGGGGAGCATATGGCTAGAAATGTCAAGAGGAATAACAAAAACTTCTTTAAATATATCAGAAGCTGAAAACCTGCCAGGGAGGTGGTTGAACCTTTAGATACTGAGGGCGTGAAAGGAAGATAAGGAAATTGTAGAGAAGTTGAATGAGTTCTTTGCATCTGTCTTCATGATGGAGGATAGTGTCTATGTACCCTCTCTGGAATTGAGCGTCTCAGACTTGGAGGCAAAAGAACTGGGCCAATTTGAGGTGACAAGAAAGGATGTTCTAAACTGTCATGTAAAACTAAAAACTAACAAATCGCCAGGGTCAGATGGAATCCACCCAAGAATTCTGAAGGAACTCAAATGTGAAATTGCTGATCTAGCAAAAATATGTACCTTGTCCCTACAGTCAGGCTGTGTTTCAGAGGACTAGAAAGTAGCTAATGTAACTCCGATCCTCAAAAAGGGATCCAGGGAGGATCTGGGAAATTACAGGCCAGTTAGTTTTTCTGTGCCAGGTAAATTGATAGAAAGCTTACTTAAGGACAAAATTGTTAAATTTTATTGATTGATTGATTGATTTGATTTGATTTGATTTGATTTCTATACCGCCCTTACAAAAATGTCTCAGGGCAGTTCACATTAAAACAAACTAAAATCACTTAACTATTAAAATCAAACACTGTAAAAAACCAACATAAAACCATTATTAAAACAATTAAAACAGTTTGTAAAAACTTGGAAATCCAGGCCAAACCTTTACAGTTTAAAAACAGTTTAAAAACCTGGGAAGGCCAGGCCAAACAGATAGGTCTTAAGAGCACTCCTGAAGGTCAATAATGAACTCAGCTTACGGATTTCTGCTGGGAGTGCATTTCAGAGCCCAAGAGCAGCTACAAAGAAGGCCCGCCTCTGAGTTGCCACCAGATGTCTTGGTGGTAACTGAACACAGACCTGCTTAGATGACCTTAACGTGCTGTGGGGATCGTGCAGAAGAAGGCACTCTCTAAGATAACTGGGACCTAAGCCATTCAGGGATTTAAAGATAATAACCAGCACTTTGTATTTTGCCCGGAAACATATTGGCAGCCAGTGTAACAGTGTAACTGTTTCAAAACAGGCATTGTATGGTCTCTCTGGTTTGCCCCAGAGACCAATCTGGCTGCCGCATTTTGAATTAACTGAAGTTTCTGAAATATGTACAAAGGCAGCGCATTGTAATAGTCAAGCTTGGAGGTTACCAGCTGATGCACCACTGTTTTGAGGTCATCCTCTTCAAGGAATGGATGCAGCTGTTGAATCAGCCAAAACTGATTGAAAGTACTCCTGGCCATAGCCTCCACCTGTCGTAAACCTGTCCCACTAATCTGGAGCTATAAACATCAGCTGCCGGAGAGTGAAACAGACAGGGGCGGAAGTCAAACAACAAAGCCAGGCAGTAAGCAGTTTCTTCAAACCATAGTCCAGTCCGGGTTGTAATATCACCAATCAGTCGAACAGAGTCCAAATCGTACTCCACAAACAGAGTCCAAAATGGTCCAAGGTCAAAACACAGGCACGACAAACAGGAACACAGCCAAATATCTCAGTAAGAACAATGTTGACACCAGCACAGCTACTGTGGCAAAGCTGGCTAATATAGGCTGAAACCATGTGCTGTTAATCATGGATCCCTGACTCAGCAGCCTTGCTTGTTAGTCTAGCCATTCTGTGCATGCGGTCCTTTATCTCCTGCTGTCTCTTTGAGTGACACCTCTCCACTGCTGATACCGGCCGTCCTTCTTCCATAGGAGCTGCTACGACAGGCCTTAACTCTTCTCCAGCCTCCCGTGGGCTGGTAATGTTCTCCTCTGCAAGTTCTGGACCTTGCATTCCCACCTCTGCTGCCATCCCATCCATCTTTTCCTCCTCCTCCTTGGAGTCTGTCCACGTGCTCATGACACCACCAGAGAAACCAGGGTGAGCCTGGGTCCAGGAGTACTCCCAAGCTGTGTACCTGCTCCTTCCGAAGAAGTGCAACCCCATCTAGCGCAGGAAGATTGAACTCATCCGTCGGATTCTGGGCGCCTACAATGAGCACCTCTGTCTTGCTTGGATTCAGTTTTAATTTGCTATCCCTCACCCAGTCCATTACTGCCTGTAGGCAGGCATTTAGGGAATGAAAGCCATTACCTGATGATGAAGATGAAAAGGAGAAGTAGATTTGGGTGTCCTCAGCATACTGATAACACCCAGCACCAAATCTTCTGATGACCTCTCCCAGCAATTTCATGTAGATGTTAAAAAGCATTGATGACAGAATGGAACCTTGATGGACTCCATATAACAGCTCTCGTTTTGAGGAGTAACTGTCACCAAGCTCCATCATCTGGAATCTACACAGGAGATAGGAGTGGAAACACTGCAAAACTCCCTCAGGCGATCCAGGAGGATACCATGGTTGATGGTATCAAACGCCGCTGAGAGATCCAAAAGAACCAGCAGAGTCACACTCCCTCTGTCAATTCCCCAGTAAAGGTCATTCATCAGGCTGACCAAGGCTGTCTCAACCCATAGCCAGCTCTAAAGCCAGTTTGAAATGGGTCTTGATAATCGGTTTCCTCCAAAACTGCCTGGAGCTGGTTAGCCACCACCCTCTCAATTACCTTGCCCAACTAAGGGAGATTGGAGACTGGCCTATAACTATACTGTACATTGCTAAGGGATCCAGGAAAGGCTTCTTAAGAAGTGGTCTAATAATTGCCTCCTTCCAACAAGGAAGAACCCTATCCTCCCTCAGTGATGCATTTATGATATTAACTAGGCTACCTCCAATAAAGTAACTACAGGGCTGTCTCCAATCTCTCATGGCTGGGCAAGGTAATTGAGAGGGTGGTGGCCTCCCAGCTCCAGACAGTCTTGGAGGAAACTGATTATCGACCCGTTTCAAACTAGCTATCAGGTGGAGACTGCCTTGGCCTGATGGATGATCTCCAACTGGGAATTGACAGAAGAAGTGTGACTCTGTTGGTCCTTTTGGATTTCTCAGCAGCTTTCGATACTATCAACCATAGTATCCTTCTGGATCATCTGAGGGGGTTGGGAGTGGGGGGCACTGCTTTGCAGTGGTTCTGCTCCTACCTCTCGGGCAAGTTCCAGATGGTGTCCCTTGGGGACTGGTGTTCTTCATTATCTGAACTTTGTATGTTGTGCCTCAGGGCTCCATACTGTCTCCGATGTTCTTTAACATCTACATGAAACCGCCGGGAGAGATCATCAGGAGATTTGGTGCAGGGTGCTATCAGTATGCTGATGATAACCAAATCTATTTCTCCATGTCAGCATCACCAGGAGAGGTCACAACCTCCCTAAATGCCTGCCTGGAGGCAGTAATGGGCTGAATAAGGGATAACAAACTGAGACTTGATCCAGATAAGATGAAGGTACTCATTGTGAGGGGTTGAAACTCGAGAGACAATTTTGATCTGCCTGTTCTGGATGGGGTCACACTTCCCCAGAAGGAACAGGTACGCAGTCTAGGGGTGCTTCTGGATCCAAGTCTCCCCTTGTGTCCCAGGTTGAGGCAGTAGCCAGAAGTGCCTTCTATCAGCTTTGGCTGATACACCAGCTGCATCCATTTCTTGAGATGAACGACCTCAAAACAGTGGTACATCTGCTGGTAAGCTCCAGACTGGATTACTATAATG
This sequence comes from Hemicordylus capensis, assembly GCF_027244095.1. NCBI lineage: Eukaryota > Metazoa > Chordata > Lepidosauria > Squamata > Cordylidae > Hemicordylus > Hemicordylus capensis. The sequence continues at coordinate 110,348,902 of NC_069662.1, forward strand.
TGCTCTATGTGGGGCTGCCCTTGTATGTAGTCCAGAAACTACAGTTGGTCCAGAATGCGGCAACCAGGTTGGTCTCTGGGTCATCTCGGAGAGACCATATTACTCCCGTACTGAAGGAGTTACACTGGCTGCCGATATGTTTCCAGGCAGAATACAAAGTGCTGGTTATAACCTATAAAGCCCTAAACACCTTGGGCCCTCGGTGCTTAAGAGAATGTCTTCTAGTTACGAACACCATGGCCCATTTTGATCATTAGGAGAGGTCCTTCTGCAGTTGCCACCAATTTTTCTAGTGTCTACTCAGGGACGGGCCTTCTCTGCTGCTGTCCCAATGCTTTGGAATGCGCTCCCTCATGAAATAAGAGCCTCCACATCTCTGACAGCTTTTTAAAAGTCTTTAAAGACACACCTGTTCACTGAGGCTTTTAATTAATATTGTTTTTATGGGTTTTAATGTTGTAGCCTGGTTTTCAGGGTTTTAAAATTGTTCTGATTCTTTAATTGCTGTTTTATTTATATATAGATCCATTTTTCTCCTTCTCTCACAACAGTAGAACCAGAGATACCCCATGAAACTGATGGGCAGGAAATATAGGACCAACAAAAGAAAGAAATTTTTCACAGAGAACATAATTAATCTATGGAATTCTCTGCCACTGGGTGTGGTGATGACCATCAACCTGGATGGCTTTTAAAGGGCATTAGACAAATAGGACAGGTCTACCAATGGCTACTAGTCTGGTGGCTATAGGCCACTTCCAGACCCAGAGACAAGATGCCTCTAAATACCAGTTGCAGAGGAGCAACAGCAGGAGATAGGATATGCCCTCACCTCTTGCCTGTGGCATCTCAGACGCACTTTGTGGGCTACTTTGGAAAACAGGATGCTGGACTAGATAGGCCTTGGACCTGATACAGCAAGGCTGTTCTTATGTATGTATGTTATATATAACATGAGAACATATCGATTTGCTATTTGAACATCACATAGCAAATTGACTTGCTTCTTATGTAATGTAAAATGTAGCTCAGTTCTGAAGTGGTGCAATCCAAAATTCTGTGTGATGTGTTTCATCACAGACACAGACACAGACAGACACACCCCTTTGATGAAATTTGAGGGTCTCTGGGGATAATAGAGTAGCTTGCCAAAATGTGAGATGTTGCTGAAAGACTTTAAAATTGCACAGTCTCAACACTTGGGAGGAACCGATATGCCGAATTTATTATTTTCAAAAGCAATTCCCCCCCCTTTATCCATGCAGCCCTTGTGTGTACTGACACTGTTTCACACCTTTCAGGACTGATCCAAGTCTGCATAAAACCCTCTAAACTCTATCTTTAGACTTTGCAAGTTGCTCTCTATTGGGGTACCTTCAGCATGTTCTCCCCCCCCCCTTTTGCTTTTGTAGGACTTAAAAGTTTCTTGTTTGAAGCTTTGTTGTTGTTTTAGTACTAATAAAAGGGGGGTATGTGTGCGCGTTCATGTACATGTTTTCTTACGTGAAATTAAAAACAGAAATAGACAAAAGACCACACAATTTCAAATCCTCTGAGAAGGCAGCTTATTATGTACACACTTGCCTTATTAAGTGGCAAGGAATTGCTAAGGCTTTGTTATTTAGATGATTTTTAAAAATAAATATATATAAGCTTGATTTAGAAAAGGATTTTTATTATTTGATCTGTTATATGTACACAAAATAAAGATGAGATTTGAGGCTAACAAGGAGGAAAAGCAAAGCAAAAATAAAAAAAATCATTATTTTATTAAAAACAAGTAAATTTAATTTTTTAAAAAGTTAAAGTAAATATAGCATGGACAAACATACCAAGTTATGGATATGTGGGTGATGCTATTCCTAAAGAAATTACAGATTATTTAAGCAATAATTACTAATGTGTGGCAGGGGGGTTGAATAAAATCTGCTAAGAATCAAATCACCAACAAATTTCTGACATTCATTGCTGACAAATCCCTCTCCCCCACAAATAGGGAGGAAGGAATAAAGAGATTGGGTATCCTTGAGTTGATTCTAATCAATATAATTAGAATTAGTTCATGAGTTTGATGTAGTGGGAACCTGAGGTAAGGTGACCTCATTATTCTGGGAATATTGATACTAGAACGCTGCAGGTGTATGAAATCAGACATGCTCTTCGGATTTCAGAAAGGCTTATTTTAATAAGCTCAGAGGATTGTTAGTATTCTAAAGATATTTATTGTTTGTTCTTTATTGTTAGATTTTTATACCACTTTTCATTAAAACGATCTCAAGGCGGTTTACAAAACATTTAAAACAATATAAAAATGTTACCCAATAAAAATATTAAGTTGGAATATAAAAATACAAATCTAATTAAAAATTTAAAAAATATACACAATAAAACATAAAATACAGAGCATCAGCCACAAAAACAACACTCATATAAAAGACTGGGTAAAAAGCCAAAATTTCACTTGCTTTCTAAAAACTGTGGTGGAGACTGAGGACTGTATGCACACCAGGAGAAAATTCGAAAGTTTGGGGTTAGTAATTGAGAAGGCCCTGTCCTGTGTGCACAGCAGCCAAGCCTTCCTCATTGTCGGCATGCAGAGCAGAGCCCCCTCTGATGACCTTGTCACAGGCAGAAACCCTTGGAGCAGGTGTTAAGGGCTTTAAGGGTCAAAATCAGTATCTTGAATTTAATCCAGAAACAAATTCTCAGCCAATGTAGCTCTTTCAAAATGGGTGTAATATGATCCCAGTGGGCAGCTCTGGATAAATCTTAGCTCCTGCATTTTGCACTATTTGCAGTTTCTGAATATTCTTCAAGTTCAGCATCACATAGAGTGTGTTACAGTAATTCAGCCGTGATGTGACTAAGGTATGTGTAACTGGCCATAAATGCCTTCTTGAGAAAGGGTCAAAGCTGGCGCACCAGTCAAAGCTGTGCAAAGGCATCCCTGGCCTACGCCTCCATCTTCCAAAAGCAGAGCAAGGTCCAGCAATACCTCCAAGCTGTGAACCTTCTTTTTCAAGGAGAATGCAACCCCATCCAGAACTGGTCAAATCCCCTCATACTGATTAGCTCTCTTACTGATCAACAACACCTTTGGATTCAATCTCAATTTACTAGCCCACATCCAACCCATCACTGCCTCCAGCCCCAACTCAGGGGAACATCTACTGTCTCCCCAGGATCAGGTGATAAGGAGAAATAGAGCTGAGCATCATCTGCATATTGCTGATAGCTCAGTCCAAGTCCCTGGATGACCTCTCCTAGTGGTTTCATGTAGATTTCAAACAGTATGGGGGATAAAGCTTCAGTTACATCAAGTGATGAGGAAAGGAGCCCAAGATATGTGCAGTTCCTGACAATGGAATTATTCAAGCACAGTCACTAACAATTCCAAGAAGAAAGAAAAACAAGACACATTTAAAATTGCCAATGTGATTATCAACTAGTATAAGTTCCATGTACGTCTCTCTGCAATTATTTTATTCTGTTGTTTTTAGCCAGACTGGGAAGACTTAATCTTGATTTTGTTCAAAATATAAATATAATAATAAACAAACAATTTTAACATTTGTATTGATTGGATGGGATGGTGCTGGCTAATACCAGAGGACCACAATGCCACCTGAGGCTACAACTGATGGAGACTCTGAGGAAGGAACCTATATCTATCTCTTTTTAATATTAAAATCTGTGATAGTTTCCCTAGTTTTATGCAATGAACACCAGCAGAAAGAATATAAAGTAGCACAACAAATAGGAAGCATTGTAATAATATTCCAGATAGCACAGCCAATGAGTCTTGTAAAATACCATCAGACTGCATGTACTGATGCATAGCGTCAAGCCAGAGTGGCAGTTAATGAAAAATGGCAAATAAAATCAGCAAGAAGAAGGGTGGGGGAGATTACAAGCCATCTCATTTTTCCAAACCAAAAATGAATCTGCATTAAACAGCACTGGGGACTTTAAAAGCAATTTAACATCTTTTCCATTGCCTAATCTTTGTACCGCCAAACCATTAAACAATAAATAATGGAGTTCTTGCAGAGAAGCCGTCTTGTGCTATCAAATCAGTGACATAAATCTACCCATATGGATTAGGAAGGCATCCTTATCTACTTATAGTATAATCTGCTGATGATACATAGTATGTTCTGTTGTCATTTCTTTAATATGGTAGGAGACAGAGGACCCATTATTCATTCCTAGATAGCCATCACTAAGGCTTCTGAAGTGATATGTTAATGAAGGTAATTTTTAATAGTGAATTCTGTATAAATGGTTGCCAAGACCAACAAAAACTCAACAATGATCAGAAAGAGAACACAGCTACAATATCAGTTATTCTATTTGATGACATTTCCATTATCTTTTATGCCAGTGGTTCAGTGCCTCTCCTGGATCACTGTTCTCTTTAAAAATAGTTGTGCTGCTTTTGATCTACAAATCCCATAATAGTTGGGCCCCATCGTATTTAAGAGACTATCCTCTCCTCAGCGGAATATTCTTTATCTCACAAACACTGTCTTGTTTTATTTTTTAAATCAGGGTGAAGAGAGCTGGTCTTGTGGTAGCAAGCATGACTTGTCCCCATAGCTAAGCAGGGTCTGCCCTGGTTGCATATTAATGGGAGACTTGATGTGTGAGCACTGCAAGATATTCCCCTCAGGGGATGGAGCAGCTCTGGGAAGAGCAGAAGGTTTCAAGTTCCCTCCCTGGCTTCTCCAAGATAGGTCTGAGAGAGATTCCTGCCTGCAACCTTGGAGAAGCCGCTGCCAGTCTGTGAAGGCAATACTGAGCTAGATAGACCAATGGTCTGACTCAGTATATAGCTGTTTCCTATGTGATGTCAGTTAGCATTGTTGAGGAAGCAATGCCTTCTGGCTCCCCCAACACCCACCTTTACACCTTTAACTCTTCTTCAGGCATGATTGTAGAGAATGTATGAAACAGATTCAAGATGGCCACACATGAATGAATTTTCTGATGGGTTTTGCCACATTTAAAATGCTCTTTATTTCAAAAGGTGAGAATAAGTTCCTTGAAACTCTTACATATGTTTTAGGGATGTGCACAAACCACTGTTAGCTTTAAGAAAGAGGAGAACAGATCCTTACCTGCTCTCCACTGCCCCATGCAGCTCTTCCTGCACGCGTCCCAAGAAGCCCCATGCACTGCCATCACACACGTGGCATCTACACATGTGCAGGTGCCATTTGTGTGGTCAGCAACACCATGCTAACGCTGTACGGGGCTTTTTGGGATACGTGTCACCTCAGCAGGAAGCTGCATGGGGCGACAGAGAATAGGTAAGGACCTACTCTCCTCTTTTTTAAAAAGCTCCTGGGTCCTGCTCCCAAAATGTGCTCAAACTGCAGTTTGAACCGTGGTTTGTGCACATCCCAGATATTTTGTGTTAGAGAATTTCCAGTTTTAATCAGCTGCTACTTCTTCTATGGTGCTTTTTTCTTTAACTATAGTAGTGATGTGTGTTGTAGGGAAGAGATTTCAGTGATCCCAATTATAACAGATCAAGCCTGTGTGAGAAGAACCAAGCTCATTAAGAATATCTTGAGTTAGACATTTATGGTCCAATACTTGGAAAGGATTTTTAAGTTACGTACTTGGACGTAGAGCTCAGTCTGTGTCCCTGAGCTCTACGTCTTCATAGCGCAAGAGCAGAACAAGGAAAGAGAAGGTGAAATGCAACAAGCAGATAGGAAGAGGATGGGAAGACTTGGGAGTTCCAGTCTACCAATTAGAAACCAGAGCAGAGAGACGGGCAACAGTGGAGATCCTGTTTACTAGACTCTACCCAAACCCGTAGGAACTCGCGTACATTGCTATATTCTTTCTACCATTGCAACCACACATTCGTTAGTACGCGGCTGTGTTTTATCGGGAAATTCTATTCACTGTTGCTTTTGTAAACCATATGTTAAACATTCTCTAATAAAAGTCAATCTGTATTCCCATTGCCCCAGTGGTCAATAAGATAGGTGTAAAGCGTCGATGTGCCTGGAACTCCGCCTCCAGCAATGTGTCACAACAACAGATATTGAAGAGGCATTTTCTTTGGAAAATAAATTCATTAATTATTATATTACATAGCCTAAAATCATGACATTATAGATTTATTAGAAATATTTTTGTGAGTTTTGGTAGAACATACTTTTGGTCGAGCATTCTGTAATCTAAAATCTTGTGGAGAATTTGCTTTAAAACACTATTACCAATGCAAAATATCTGCATTAAGAATGACAACAAAGGCAGAAGCAGCTGCAAAAGATAGCAGAAAGCTGCAATATGATCATAAGGACAGGAATAAATTGATCCCTTGTGCCTGCTTGTGCATATGGACTGTCACCATGATGACTACATTTCAGCAGGATAATTTACGTAACTAAACTGTTTAGTGTTTTCAAGATCTCAGTGTTTGAACTGATAGATATTGAAGCCAGCAGGAAAGGATTTAAAAACCTTTGGGTTTTGAATACTTGTAATAGGCAAATTATCACATCAGCCGACTGTCTTGTTATTAATGAGTGAAATATGAACGATTGGCACATTTGACAACATGTAACAAATGTAGTATTTGTGCATTTTAAAATGAATCCTGGTGTTTTATAAAATATAGTTTTCAATGATTCCTGAACACCAAATACAGGTGAAACTCGGAAAATTAGAATATCGTGCAAAAGTCCATTAATTTCAGTAATGCAAATTAAAAGGTGAAACTGATATATGAGACAGATGCATTACATGCAAAGCGAGATAAGTCAAGCCTGAATTTATTATCATTGTGATGATCATGGCGTACAGCTCATGAAAACCCCAAATCCACAATCTCAGAAAATTAGAATATGACATGGAACCAAGAAGACAAGGATTGAAGAATAGAACAATATCGGACCTCTGAAAAGTATACAGTGTACTGTGCTTGACTGGCCAGCAAACTCGCCTGACCTGACCCCATAGAGAATCTATGGGGCATTGCCAAGAGAAGGATGAGAGACATGAGACCAAACAATGCAGAATTGCTGAAGGCTGCTAATGAAGCATCCTGGTCTTCCATAATACCTCGTCAGTGCCACAGGCTGATAGCATCCATGCCACGCTGCATTGAGGCAGTAATTGCTGCAAAAGGGGCCCAAACCAAGTACTGAATACATATGCATGCTTATACTTTTCAGAGGTCCGATATTGTTCTATTCTTCAATCCTTGTCTTCTCGGTTCCATGTAATATTCTAATTTTCTGAGATTGTGGATTTGGGGTTTTCATGAGCTGTACGCCATGATCATCACAATTCTAACAAATTAAGGCTTGACTTATCTCGCTTTGCATGTAATACGTCTGTCTCATATATCAGTTTCACCTTTTAATTTGCATTACTGAAATTAATGGACTTTTGCACGATATTCTAATTTTCCGAGTTTCACCTGTATGTTGGTGCCATGCATGTATGCAACAAGGAATGATAATATGTTATTATACAGATGACTAAATATAAACTTCTTTGGAGTCTAAAAGCAATGGTAATCTCTAAAAAAAAAAATCCTTGAACTTTTATGATAAAATCTACAAGTTAGACAGAAAGAAAATATGCCTGAAAAAATTAACCTGTAAGAGAGATAAGTTTCTGAAGTTAAATAAGCTTGAGGGAATGTTGTTAACCAGGTTTGGTCCTATAAATGATTAGTTTCACACTTCCAGATGTGTGCATAGATAATAGATAAACGTAGATAGAATTTGAGCTAATGGGCAACCTGATTGTGAGTGAGCAACCTGTGGCTTGCAAAACACATTCATTCAGCCGCCTAGAATAATCTTCTCAGGTTGTTATTGTGATCTAGATGAAGCCAGTCTTTTGTATGAAGATGCATAATTTCCACTACTATTCCTGTTTTAAAGGAATAGAGAACTACAGTGCTATTAGAAACTTTTTAAAATGTATGCATTTTTGATGAAGGCATCCTATAACAGCCATGCAGATTCATTATGCACTGTAAGCAGTGTTCATGCAAAAGGAAAAAAAGGTTCAAGTTACAGCATATGCATTGCAAATCTAATAACAGCATAGCCTGAATATACGGTTGCGTTTATTGGCTCTGCTTCCACTTGCCCCTGCTTCCACTTCTGCTGCCTTTGTAAGGGCTATTCAGCTAGCTTTCGACTTGACAGTGCAGAGAGAAACCTTGAACTTATAATCTTACAAAAACTAACTGAAGTATGGGCACTGTACCTTAAAGCAGAGTTGCAGCTGATACTTGAATAAGCATATGTGTTTATGAACAGACTTACAACTGCATAAATCCATTGGTTTAAAGTGTGTCTGAGACAATTATGAACACACCTGTTTTAGTGATTTGTCAACTGCAATGCATTTTTTAAAATCCTTGATGCTGACTAGTACTTTGCTTCCTTGATTATCTGCATTGATAGAAGGAACTCTACTATATATTCAGGCTATGCTGTTATAAAATTTGTAATGCATATACTGTAACTTTAACCTTTTCTTCCTTTTGCATGAACACTGCTTACAGTGCATAATGAATCTGCATGGCTGTTACAGGATGCCCTCATTAAAAATGCATACATTTTTTAAAGGTTTCTAATAGCACTGGAGTTGTCTGTATAATAACTTACTATTGATTAGCCAGGAGGATATTGCTTAATGATTCTTATTCAAGATTAAGGATGTATTTTTCTCATAAACCTACATAGAAGAAATAATGACTTCACTGGGACTATTTATTAGGGATGTGTATCCTATTGATCCGATCATTGAGTCTGCGGCAATGCAAGCCCTATTAGGGCATTGTTCAATGAAATGATTCTGGTAAAAAATGTCTCCGATACAGGCAAACCATTTGATACAATTACAAATCGTATCAGTATTGTATTGCATATTATTGAAGTTAGGGGATTACCTCTAAGAAATTGGTTGCCTTCTGCGCAGCCACAGTGTGGGCATTTCAAATCCCTGCCTTCCCTTTACCGGTATAGCCCTACCAGTATGCAGGAAAGTAAGCAAAATCATGGCTGCTCAGAAGGCAGCCAATTTCTTAGAGATGCCTGTTCTTCATTAAAAGATAATCCCCACCTTATATAATATACAATACAATACTGATATGATTTGTAATCGTATCAAATTGTTTTGCAACTTTTTCCCGGTGCAATGCTGGGGAAATAATGGCTGCAATTTACAGTTTCAGAGTGCAGACATTTTTTTCACCCAGTAAAGCCACCTAATGTTGCAGCGGGGAAATGCTTGACTAACAAGCAGAAGATTGCCATTTCGAATCTCCGCTGGTACTATATTGGGTAGCAGTGATATAGGAAAATGCTGAAAGGCATCATCTCATACTGTGTGGGAGGAGGCAATGGTAAACCCGTCCTGTATTCTGCCAAAGAAAACCACAGGGCTCTGTGGGCGCCAGGAGTCGAAATCGACTTAACGGCACACTTTACCTTTAATGCACCACGAAAAGAATGTATCACTACTTTGCTTCATTTCCTGGTGCATTTTAGGGTAATAGCAGAAAAGGGCAAGTTGGGATTTGAAAAGTGATGGTTGCCCCAAAGACAGCCAATTTCTTCCGAGAAGTTGGTTCTTCATTAAAGTTATGTATGTTATATATTACGGATGTGCTGAAATGCAATTCAGCATCCAAATCACAGCACAATCCCTACAGGTGGCTTCCACGGCCTCTTGAACACAGAGGAGGGCAGGTCCATCCCTGCTCTTCCTCTACTCGCCACCATTGCCATACCCGTGGCGCTCCCCCGTCAGCTATCAGCGCGTACTGACAGCACTCTCCCCCAGCTTCCCCCAAGCAGCTCCAGCACACACATGGTCTCTGTGCATGTGTGGAGGCCATGTGCATGCCAGCACTTCATGGAGGCAGCTGGGGGAGAGTGCCGCCAGCTGCGTTGATAGCTGGGGGGAGCGCTGCGAGTACGGATGGACCTACTCTTCTCCATTTTAAAGTGGCTGTGAAAGCCCCCAGCTTTAAACGGATTGTGCTGCGATTGGACATCACATCACGTTTCAAACTATTATATATGCCCTGTTATATATGTGTAAATCTTGGCAGAATTTAAATTCCAAATAGATAAATTATTTTTATGTGCAATTTACTTTTGTCCTCATTTTTGTGACATTTGAAAAGACTTTCTGAATATTGTTTAGGACCTTAAGGTTGTCACAGAATTGCCTGCACAAATTTGGGGGTAAATTTTAGCAGACATCAGAGCACTTAATCCAGATTCTAGATAGTTTTCTTTGCATTTCCATTCTGTCTCTCTGCTCTAAGCCACATGGAGTTCCTGGTGATGCACTTTCTAGATCAACTGTAGTCTGTAAAGCTAATAGTTCCATGTGCCCATGTGCAAACTGAGCCTGATTGTTGACTGATAATTACAAATGATAATGGAGAGATAGGGGGCTGATTCCACTGACATCTGTGAATTTTGTGTAGAAATCACAAATTAGTCAAATTAAGATAACAGGAATTCACTTGCGTAGGTAGAGGGTTGTGTTTTTTTACTTTCTCTGGTGTAGACCTCATACAATCTCAAATGAAAATTGTACAAGTAGCTCTTTTACTGGATTATGTATTCCGTTTTGAGTCTTTTGGTCATAGGGAACAATGGGGTAACTCAAAACACCCCATTGTTCCCCATGGGTAGCTCCCAGGGACACCACAGTGAGTTGGGTGGTAGGGCATGGTGGGTGCTACCTACCACCCAACCAACCCACAAAAGAAATGGCACACAGGCGATTTTAAACAAATTTTTAATTTTTCACGAAAACCCCTATAGGATTGAAAGCCAGTGCCAGAAAACCAATCAGAAAGGGAAAAACAGGCCTCCAAAATGTTGCTTGAAACACTGAAACATTTCAAATCAAAATCGGGTTGTGTTGTTCTGAGCTCGAAACAGGTCTTTTGTTTAATGGGAGCTTTGTTTTGAGCTCCAGACACTCGAAATGTCTCTACATCCTCCCTAGATAAATTTACTAATCATAGTTATTTATGAGGGCAATGGAATCAGAACCTAAACAGCTTAGTCCCAGCATATTTAAGAGAATGCCTTCTCTGTTATGAGCCCTACCGCCTGTTGAGATCATCTGGGGAAGCCTGTCTGCAGCTGCCATCAGCTTGCCTTCTCCATTGCTGCCCCAATGCTTTGGAATGTGCTCCTTGTTGAAACAAGAGTTTCCATATCTCTGACAGCTTTTAAAAGGGCTGACACATTTATTCACCCAGGCTTGTCATTAGATTTCTAGAATGTATCATTGTATAAAATTTTTTTAATGGTTTAACTTTGGCTTTAATCTTTGTTGTTTTGTTGTAAACTGCCCATAGATGTGAGTTTTGGGTTGTATACAAATATGAGAGATGTGCATGGACATCTTTTGATTTGTTTTCCAAGCTTGGAATGGAATGCAAATTTGTAGAACAACCAAGCCGGTTGTGCTGACTAAACCAACTTGGAACGTTCCGAGTTTTCTGAGCGCCATGTTAAACTTTTTTTTGAAAATTTAAGGCCAATGAGGGCAGCACTGGAGGGGCGGTGGCAAGAGTTATTTACCTTGAAGAAGTGATTACTGGTAGTACCGCCAGGCCGCTGGCACCTGTAAGTCTTCCTCCCAGTTAGAGCATTAGCAGCAGCCATCCTGCTTGGCAGCTTTGGCACTGATCTGGCCTCCCCAGAATCCCGCCCCGCGCCATGCTGTTACTCTGCCTGGGAGGGAGATTTACAGGTGCTTGTGGCCTGGCAGTACCACTGTTAATTAGTTATTAAAGGTGAATAACTCTCACTGCCATCTCCCCCCTGCCTCAGCGCCATCCACATCGGCCTTAAAGTTTTAAAAAACCCTTTTAAAATGGCACTCAGAATGTTCCACATCATAACAGGGTTGTTCCAATTTGATAGGGGTGTGTCCGAACCGGTCTGGAGGCCATTCTAAAGGCCTCCAAACTCTCCAGACCGGTTCGGACGTGGCCGGTCCGGGTCCGGGTGGGGGGTCTTTCTTTAAGGGCAGGGAGGGCTTGCTTACCCCTCCCGCCTCTTTGCCCCCTCCAGCGCCCGTATATGACCAAGTAATTGGGGCGCTGGAAACCAGCTGCCCCCGACGCCCCCCCCCGCGAGCGGATTAGGGCCCTGGGCCAGGGCTGCTGCTGCCCCCGTCGCCCGCCCGTCCGCCCTCCCAGCTGCCCGCCCTCCCTCCCTCCCAGCTGCCCGGCCCGAGTCCTCACCAGAAGTTGAGTTTAAAATAGAGAGGAGCTCACAAAGAGAGCTCCTCTCTAGGCAAAATCACAGATGGACTGAGCCTTTGCGCGGCGCGCACGCGCCGCAAAGGACGTCTGGGGAGTTCCAGTGGAGGCCCGGTCTACCCGCCGGGACGAGGCCGGGTAGACCAGGCCTCCACCGGAACTCCCCAGATGTCCTTTGCGGCGCGTGCGCGCCGCGCAAAGGCTCAGTCCATCTGTGATTTTGCCAAGAGAGGAGCTCTCTTCGTGAGCTCCTCTCTATTTTAAACTCAACTTCTGGTGAGGACTCGGGCCGGGCAGCTGGGAGGGAGGGAGGGCGGGCAGCTGGGAGGGTGGACGAGCGGGTGACGGGGGCAGTAGCAGCCCTGGCCCAGGGCCCTAATCTGCTCGCGGGGGGGGGGGCGTCGGGGGCAGCTGGTTTCCAGCGCCCCAATTACTTGGTCATATACGGGCGCTGGAGGGGGCAAAGAGGCGGGAGGGGTAAGCAAGCCCTCCCTGCCCTAAAAGAAAGGCCCCCCTTCGGTGCCAGTTCGGACTGCTCCAGACCATGCACATCCCTACAATTTGAGCTCTGAACAGGCCTGTCAGTGGTGCGCTTTCCTGCAATAAATTAAAGCAGGTGCTAGAGTGCAGAGGAGTGAAGCTGGTGTTTAGCAGCATCCAAAATGCAGTAAGGTACACGGGGGATGGAAACAAGGGAAATTACCCCTCCTAGAATCACCAGTCTATAAATCATAATCAGTGCTAAGTCCAATCAGGGTCATTGCCATGAGAAGGGTCGAGTTGCCGGTTCCGTGGTCTAAGGGTTCCAGAGAAAATCTAACGCCAATGTCTAGGCCAAGGTCGGGGGCCCAGGAGCAAACAGTACAAGGGTTCTGGGAACAATCTGCATGCCAAATCAATCAGTTGAAACCAGCGTTTCAAGAGGGAGTGGTCTCACTTTATAGTTCTTCAAGGTTCACCAGGTGAAGTCAATTAAGGCACCCGCCTGCATTTGGGGATCAAGTTCAGATGCCACCCCTGTCAGACTTTGCAGCCAACCAGCTGTTTCTACGTTGCCCAACATGATGCTCCTTTCTGTGTTCTCTTTGGCGTTCTACGTGGCGCCGGGACCAAGTCTGCTGCTTGGTCCTGGCGCCTCCCCAGCTGAAGAAAGTGACGGCTTCCTGGCAACCTCTTGCTGTTCTACAGCAGGTGAGTGCTTTGTCTGAGGGGCTTCTTCCTCAGCATCCTTCAGGAGGGTCCCCTCAAGCGTCTGTGAATCAGGCAATTTTTCATCTGAATCAGACCACTGCCTGACAAGGCCCTTCATTCCAAGGGCATTCTGTTCTGAGCTCGGAACCGGTGAAATAGCCCGTTTCAGCATGTACTCTTCTGAGCTTGGAATGTCCCGTACACCTCTGACAAATATGATAGATAGAACTAAGCTAGCTCCAACCAAGTGCAAAGAGCTGAATATGGCAACATAAACCGTGTTCCTCCAGGGGCTTCTTGGAGCAGATAATTAGTTTTTATTTTTATTTATTTTTATTTATTATTTATCAAATTCATACCCCACCCAAACCCACGCCCCAACAACCAAAACACACACAAAAGCCAAAACAGTTCAACATACAACAACACATACAAAAGCCAAAACAACAAAACAATTTAAAAACCATAAAATCAAACAAACAGCACTCTTCTAAAAACCTGAGAAAGCTTGAGCAAAAAAAAGGGGGGGGGGCTCAAATGTTCCTTAAAAATTGCCAGAGATGGGGAGGATTGTAACAGCAGGGAGCACATTCCACAATCTTGCGGCAGCAACCGAGAAGGCCCATCTCTGTGTGACCACCAGGCGAGTTGGCGGTAACTGGAGACGGACCTCAATGGACGGTGGGGTTCGTAGTGAAGAAGATGCTCTTTTAAATACCCAGGACCTATGCCATTTAGGATTTTATAAGTTATAACTAGCAGTTTGTATTTTGCCCGGAAACCTATCAGCAGCCAGTGTAACTCCATCGGCAAAGGAGTAATATGGTCTCTCCGAGTTGACCAAGAGACCAACCTGGCTGCCGCATTCTGAACCAGCTGAAGTTTCCGGACTACGTACAAAGGCAGCCCCACATAGAGCTCATTACAGAAGTCAAGTCTGGAGGTTACAAACAAATGTACCACTGTTTTGAGGTCATTGATCTCGAGAAACTGATGCAGCTGGTGTATCAGCCGAAGCTAATAGAAAGCACCCCTGGCCACCGCCTCAACCTGAGAAAACAAGGAGAGGTTTGGATCCAGGAGTACTCCCAGACTGCAAACCTGTTCCTTTTGGGGAAGTGTGACCCCATCCAGAACAGGGAGATCAAAATGGTCCCTGGAGTTCTGACCCCGCACAATAAGCACCTCCGTCTTACCTGGATTCAGCTTCAGTTTATTCTCCCTCATCCAACCCATTACTGCTTCCAGGCAGGCATTTAGGGAGGATATGCCAGCTCCTGAAGAAGTTGGCGTGGAGAAGTAGATCTGGGTGTCATCAGCATACTGATAACATCCAGCTCCAAATCCCCTGATGATCTCTCCCAGCAGTTTCATGTAGATGTTAAAAAGCATTGGAGAGAGTATGGAGTCTTGAGGGACACCATACTTAAGCTCAGATTTTGAAGAGCAACAATCTCCAGTTGACAACATCTGGAAGTTGTCCAAGAGGTAGAAGCGGAACCACTGTAAAACAGTGCCTGTCACCCTCCAACCCCCTCAGACGTTCTAGAAGGATACTATGGTTGATAGTATTGAAAGCCGCCGAGAGGTCCAAAAGGACCAACAGAGTCACACTTCCTCTGTCAATTGCCAATTGGAGATCATCCATCAGGCCGACCAAGGCAGTCTCCACCCCATTGCCCACCCGAAAACCAGTTTGAAATGGATCTAGATAATCAGTTTCCTCCAAGATCATCTGGAGCTGAGAGGCCACCACCTTCTCAATTATCTTGCCCAGCCATGGGAGGTTGGACCTATAATTGCTCAACTCTGAGGGATCTAATGCAGGCTTCTTTATAAAAGGTCTAACAATTGCCTCCTTAAGACAAGGAGGCATCCTGCCCTATCTCAGAAAAGCATTTATGATTTCTACCAGGCCACCTACGGCAGCCTCCCTGCTAGATAGAATAAGCCATGTTGGACAAGGATCAAGAGGACAAGTGGTAGGCCTCACCGCTCCAAGCAGCTTGTCCACATCCTCAGGAGTCACAAACTGAAATTGATCCAGTCGAATCGCATAAGAGGAGTTGTTAGACACCTCCAGTTCAGTCATCAGATTAATTGTGGAGTCTCCATCTAGGTCGGCCTGAATCCAAGAGATTTTGTCTGCGAAAAATTCATTAAACACATCACAGTGGGTGACTGATGCTACCAAATTCTGGTTCAAGGGAGAGGGAGCAGATACTAGTCCTCTCACAACCCTGGACAACTCCGCCAGACGTGAACTCACAGAAGCAATATGAGCAGAAAAGAATTGCTTCTTTGCTGCACTTATCACCTGAACATAGATCTTTAAGAGTGCTCTATGTAGTAATCTGTCAGATTCAAGTTGAGTCTTTCTTCACTTGCGCTCCAGTTGCCTACCTTGCTGCTTCAGCCCCTATAGATCTTCCGTATACCAAGGGGCCAGTTTTGAAGCGGGTCGGAGGGGACGCTAGGAGCAATCGTGTCTACTGCACTGGTGAACAAGTTTTTCCAATTCTCAACCAGGGCGTCAACAGGATCACCGGCAAAACAGACATTAAATCCTTCCTAGGGTTTTTGGAATCCTACTGGATCCAATAACCTCTTCGGGTGGACCATTCTAATAGGCCCCTCACCCCTGCAGAGGTAAGAAGTGGCTGTAATCCCAAGCTTAAGCAGATGGTGGTCCATCCATGACAATGGGGAAATCACAGGAGTCCCCACCCACGGAACACCACCATGATCAGAGTAAAATACCAAATCAAGTGTGTGACCTGCAGTGTGCGTCGGTCCAGAGACCTCTTGGGATAGGCCCATACTTGTCATGGCCGCTATGAACGACTGAGCTGCCCCAGACAAATTGGTCCTGAATAGGACATTGAAGTCCCCCAGCACCAAAAGTCTGGGAGACTCCAACGCAAGTCCCGCGACCAAGTCTGTGAGCTCAGTAAAGGACTCAGTTGGGCAGCGGGGTGATTGGTAAATGAACAGAAGTCCCAATCTATCCTTGGTCCCCAAACTTAAGTACACACATTCAATATAGTCCGATACCCTAACATGAACCCTGGTAAGGGAGATGTCATCATTATATAGACCACAGCCACTCCACCTCCCTGCCCATGTCCCCTCACCTGCTCCTCTACAGAATATCCTGGAGGGAGAAGCTGAGACCAAACTGGACCACTAGCTTCCCCCAACCAAGTCTCAGTAATACATACCAGGTCAGCCCCTTTTAAAAAAGTCTTTTTAATGGCTTTTGCCCAGGCAGAGTGAACTGACCCCACCCGTTCGCTACGGAAGCCTGTGTTCTTAAAGGGGCTCTAACCAATTTCTCAAGTGCTGGTTCCAGTGGAATTGAGAGATTCCTACTAGGGCTGGCAGGTCCTCTAAGGACTTCTCCAAGTTGAGAGTGTATTCTTAGGGCATGTTAGCAGTGCTGGCTCAATAGTCATATTGTGGATGTTCCTAGCAGTGAAGGGCCTGTATCGTGGGTTATTCCCCTGTTATATCCTCAGATTGGTCCAGTGGGGGATGTGGTCCCACATCTGGGTACTGATAATAGAATATATTTAAATGATGTGACAATATCTGATCTGTTGCATCAGTTTGTACAGTAATTACTTGGTGTGGTGCTTTTTACTGCATTGCTATGGAGATTACAAGTGTACTTAAAAAAACAACAACCCTGATAAATATTTTTTAGATCATATACAAAGATATGAAAATGTGTCTTTCTTTCATGTAATAGATATTTTCTGATCATACTGCTTTTTAATGTAATATTTTCTCAAGCTGCCTGAAGCATGAGATATAGCCAAGCATTCCACACTTGCAAATAGGTTCTGTTCCTGCAGGGCATTGTTTGTCTTGAGTGCCTATCGAACAAATGGATAGCATATTCTTGCTGCTGTAAAAAGCTTTCAAATGGGAAGGAACAGCTATTGCACCACTTTTTTCAATTAATTTTACTTAATATCTTGCTCTAATATATGTAGAGTCTTGAAAAGTAGATGATGTGCTTTCCTGAGCAAAAGAAATGTTCACAGCTAAGGTCGTGAAATGTCAGAATGCTCTCAGCAAAACCAGAGAAAGCAAGCTTAGATTTGTGTGTGTTGTGTGTTGAATCTATTGAGAAGAACGCTTCCAAAATCAGACAGTCTGAACAGTATTAATGGGCATACTATGAATGAACCTAAAGTAGTACCTTTTAGAAGAAATGCCAGTTAGCATTCATGATGCTGGGCATAAACATTGTTGGGACCTGAGTATCTTATGGACGGCTTGTTAGTATCTTCAGAAGATGCTCTGCTTTGTGTGCGGACATCTTCTGACTCTTAGTTGGTGAGCGTGTGGAACAGAGCCTTCTCTGTGGCTGCATCAAGAGAACTCTTACTCAGGTATTGCATCTGCACCTTCCCTTTTGTCGTTTCAGAAATTGGTTAAGAAATTGCTATTCCACTGGGTTAGGGGGACTTTATGATGTTGATGTCTCTTTTGAACTGTACTCTCTTTGCTGGTTGTACTTAATGGCTGACACCCTGACTAAATTACTCAGTGGAAGTCACATTCAAATTAATAGGAAAAAGTAGCTTTGAAGATTGGGGTCATGGAAGATTGGAGAGAGAGCAGGGGTGGAGTCATTGTGTAAACAGGTTCAAAGAACTGGGGTTGCTGTGCTCAAGGGCCATGGGTTGTGTGCCAGCCACGCCTCCTGACGTCGACTCCATTTTTGAGAAGCTTAGCCAGCGCTGGCTTCCCAGCCTGTCCAGGAACGTGGCTGCCTGACTTTTAATGCAGGGAGAGCTGCTCCTGGCCTCATTGCAAATGCAGCACTGGCTGGAATATGCTTTAAAATGGAGGGTGCACCTCCATTTGCAAGCGTGCCACGCCCCCATGTGTCTGACATCAGAGGCAAGGGGTGTGGCTGGGAAAGCCATCAGTGGCGAGCTGAAGTGGGGCTGCCGACGGCTTCCCTACGCTCCTGATAGAGAGTTTTAACACTTTTCACCTTGGCTTCTCCCTATCCACACCCCTCCAAATACTATTAGTTCCACGAAGCAAAAAACAAACAAACAAACATGTACAGCATCTGTAGCTATCTTTCCCTGCTTGGAGCTAATAGCATATTGGGAGCGGAGCAAAGTAGATTTGGGAAATGACAAGGGGAAAAATAGTTAAGCTCCCTCTCATAGAGTGGCAGTTCACTTATTGTTTTTGCAATTGCTTCCAAGTACGTGTGTGTGTGTGTGTGTGTGTGTGTGTGTGTGTGTGTGTGTCGGGGACGCTGTGGGAAGCCTAATTTTCAATCTTCTATGTCACATTTAGTTTGGCTCTGTACTAAAAAATCAGGGCTGGCTTCAGGTTTGAGGAGGCCCATGGCAAAGTGGCCTCTGGTGGGCTGCCTTCCTACCTGGGTATTACTGGAGAATAGGCGGCCCTTACCGTAGAATGGGCTGCCAGAAAGGTAGGCCACCTCCTCCTCTTTGTGTGGTGGCAGTTATGGATTTCTTTCATTCTCAGTGGCCCACTTTCATCCTCAGTGGGCCAAGAGCAGCAACAACGAGTGGCATGATCATGTCATGCTCTGTCTGATCTGGGGCTCTGCACGTTTTAGCAGGTATTTATTGCTGCCCCATAGCAGCAGTCTGCCACACTACAGCAGCCTTTAGAGCTTTTAGGTTCTAGCAAGTCCCTCCATACAGAATCAGTCATGGCTGGCTCCCTCCTATAGCAGGAAATATACGAAGAGGCTTCCTACTCAGTCCTTGCCTCTGTTTTAAGGTCTCCTTGTTCTGGTGCATCTGTTCCCTTTTGTTTCTTTGAACTGTCTGCTTGGCTTGAGCTTCTGGTTTGTTCTGTGGTTCTTGCCTGTCTGCTTGATATGAAATTCTGATATGTTTCTGATCTTCATCTATTAGTTTGCCCCTCTGACTCTTGACCGTGCTTGGCTTGACCTCTGGCGTGTCCCTGATCTTTGACTACCGTTTGACCCTTGCTACCTGACTATTTGCTTGATTTGACCACTGGCCTGACACTTAAGCCCCAGCTCATTGCCTGGCTCTCCCAGATTGTGGCTCTGCCCACAGCTCAGCACTGACACTGGTGGCGGGAACCTACCATTCTTTCCCCTATAAATGTATGATACTGTTTAGATCATTTCTGAAGAACAAAAACATGGTGGATGGCAAGGATGTTGTTGCTTCTGCCAACTCACTGAGAATGAAAGAAACTCATATCCACGATTGCAGTCATATCCACTGGGGGCATCCCCCCAGCTCCAAGTACTTGCTGGCTTGACCCAATCCTCTCTGTAAAACAAAAAGATTTACTAAGCCCTTCTTTGAAAAGTAAAGCACATTACTTTTTAAAGTTAACATCTAAGATATTTTTAACTAAATACTTAAATACATAATGTCCTAATGAAACAAAATACGTTTGCAAATATATGTCTCATAAAAGTACAGAGACTGTCAGAGACTGGCCCTTGGAAATGGCATTTTGTCAATATTCAAGCATTGATTTGTAAATATGTTGTCCACATAGAAGAATCAAAGGTCTAGTTTTGTGTGACATATTTACCCCATGAAAACATTGGTGTGTATGCTTTGTCCATTTCATGTCCCTGCACTTTCTTGAGCCCAGTGTTCTTGTAACAATCTAATATCCATTAGCCATCCTTAATAGACTGAAAAGACAAAACAAGAAGATGCATCTTACACAAATCTTGAAGGCTGGTGTAAGGCATGTCATGCATAGAGGGATTTGAAACAGTGGTACAAATTAAATTGAGCCTGTACAACTGTAGCAGACGGTCTAGATGAAATGAAAATCCTTCAACACTCCCAGCTGCATAATAATTTATTTTTTATTCCTTCATATCAGTTTACGTTGTAACTGCCAAGAATTTGTTTTGTCTTGGTTTTCATTGTGGTCTAATTTCTTTTTGCATGTTGCCATCTTAAGAAAGCACCATGGACCTCACTGCTTTAATTGGTAGTCAATCTGTACATGCACATCTTTGTGAAGTTTTTTAAATTTTTCCTTTAAAGCATAGTCAGTGTTGATAACACAACTGGAAATTATTTAGGCTTCATTTAAAGTTGTGTAACTTAATATAGTCTGTTGTAAACAGGGGGGAAGTAGGCTGTAATCCTTACTTGAGAGATGGATTGATTAAGTACAGGAATATAACCATCCCATGTGGGATAAAACTGGCATAGAGGACTCAAGTACTTAATGCTGAGCTACAGTAGATCAAATATTGGAACCTGGCCAGTCAGAAAACAGGAAGAGCAATGCTATAGAGTAGACAAAATTCTGGAATGCTGCCATGCAACAAAAGGGTTGGTGTGAACAGACAACACTGGAAGTCGATCAAGTAGTGGTTTTTTAATATCTTTCTTGGTAGTTAGATGCTAACAGAGAAAGATCATTAAGAGGAACATAACCATTCAGGAGAGACATACTGTACACTAATGAGAAGACATTAACTACTGGAGCACATCCAGCACAAAGAGAGAAGCACCATCACAGCAGTGGACAGATCAAATGTTTAGCACCTGGCTTTTTCTGCTTCAAATAAAAGTACTTGCCTAATGGGCCTTTCACCTACATGGGTTTTATATCTGCATTAACTCAGTTGATTTCAACCCGATTGCTTCAAGTGCAGCTATGAAACAAAAACCGTGCCTGCTAAATGCTGTGGCTCATTTCCATTATTCTGGGTTTTATTCCCCAAGATTAAAATCACCATCTGAATATTTTTAATAATAACAATAACAATAATAATTAATAATAGTGGATTTCAACAAAAACATTTCCAAAGCAGTGATCATAGATTTAATAGTATTAAACATTTAGTTTTAACAATAGCAATTTAGAGCATTTCACAGCCTAAATAAAGCACAGTGATATTTCTACTAAGTGAGTAATTAAACAATCATAGTCTTTATTTCATAGCCCCATTTCAGAGCATAGGAAGTGGGAAAATTATAAAGGAAAAGGGATAGGTGACAATGGCAGATGGAACAGGTATGGGAAGGGGAGGAGGAGGAGGGAAAAGAGGATGAGAAGAGAATGGATTGTCTAATCTGCACTGAATTACTGCAAGATAGAAGTCTTCTTCAGACCTTATAGAGGGCTGGCATGCTCATGGTTACAAGGGGGAAATCAGGGAGAAAGTCATGACCCACTGCTGACACCCCCTTGTGCCCAAAGAACACACTTATGGTGCTGTTTGTCTGTGGGAGGCAGCACCATGAGCAGGAGCGTATCTAGGATGGGGCAGGCAGGGCACATGCCCCGGGTGCCACTCGAAGTGGGATGCCATTTTTTAAAATTAAAAATTTTTTTAATGGCCACCAAAAACAAAATGTCCACTGTACATGCACAAATGGCTTCTGTGAGGCCCTAGGCCATGCCAGGCCTTGCAGAGGACATTTGAGCATGTGCAGTGGCCATTTTATTTTCAGCAGCCATTTTGTAAAAAAAAATTTAAATGGCCACCGCACATGCTCAAATGGTCCCTGCGAGGCCCTAGAGGCCAGCGGGGGAAGGGGGAACCTTTGCAGACCCCCACAGACTTTAGGAAGCCCCCCAAGGGGTTACAGATTAAAAAATAATTTTAAAATTTAATATAATATAAGTCACTGTACATATATTCAGTTTGGCACTATGTACACATTATCAGGGCTTGTGAATACTGAGCTGAAGCTTATGAGCTAGGATTGTATTCATTTGCTCTTACTTTGCTTCTTGTGATAAGTGAGTTAAATGTGATGTCTTAATAATATGGCTATTAATGGTGAGTTTGTCTTTAAATCAGTGTGAAATCCTTAGTATTAAGGCCCACTGGGAGTTTCTTGCTCTCTTTCTCTCATTTTAACTGTCTTTCTGAAATACTAGAATATATTCCAAGCAGTGACACAGTTTACTCTGCATATCCTTGAATTATTTTCAGAGTATCTGGGAAAAGTCAAATTCTCCATTTATTTAAAAAACTTGTGTAATAGTCATGCTACAATGCATAGTAGAGAATTAGACAGGCACTTCTGTTTAGTTTTCCAAGTACACCTCCACATAGTATTTGGGTATTTCATGAGCCCCAGCATACTGAAATTTGTAGTTTTCCAGCATTTTTTGGTCTGCCTACGTCCAGTGCTAAATAGTTTTTGAAATAGTAAAAGATTAACGAGCTTGACTTGTATTTTTCAGCTGATATTATGGTAAAGTTATCTGAAAGATGGGTGTCAGATGTTTGGACAGGGGGCGCAATTTCAGTGCTTGCCCTAGGCACTATTTCCCCTAGAAACACCTCTGACCATAAGCAAGTCCAATGAGATTCTGTGAGATGCAACCTGGATTCAGATAAGAGATCTAGAGATAAGTAACTCAGTCTATGAGCTCAGTGAAGGAATTCAGAACAGTAGGAAAGAGAAGTATCAACCATAGTTTGGCAAAGGATGGTGCCACTACAAGGTTTGGCCCAGGGATGTAGAGAAATGTAAGGGGTAATGACTACAGATATGTGTTCCAAGAAATTTTGTGATGGGCTAAAAACAGAACATATACATTCAGTAGTTATGAATGGTGAATGTGCTATAAAAGAGGGGTGGGGCAGGAGCTGAAATGTGTGGAAGGCATACTTCCTTCATTTTGCTAGTATATGGAGCATGACATAGTCTGCTTTCCAAGGCACATATAATTTATAAATCTCTTTGCTTTAGACAGAATATGCAATTACCCACTACTTCAAATGAGTGTGGAAAGCATACTCTTTTGGGATATTAAGTTTTACAACACAGAAATTTTAAAGAGTCTGCCTATTTGTCTTTATTCATATGGGAATCAGCATCTTCATAGACACAGGGAAGTCACTATGAAAAAGTTCCAACTTTCAAGTCATGGTTAGGGATGTGCAGAACATTCCATTTTGAGTGTTCTGTTCCGAAACAGAGCGCCCTTTGAATGAAGGGCTCATTCTATCGGAACAACTGGCTTGACTGATTGTTCCAATGGAACAATCACATTCCATTTCGGAACAGAACACTCACAATGGCCCATTTTGAGTGAGAATGTTCCAAGCTCGGAACGTTCTGCACCTCCCTAGTCAAGAGTTTGTGTTGATCCCGTTTTAGCCTTAGCTTATTGACCCACATGTTCCACATGTTGCTGCACTGATGACAGAAATCTTTTCTTCTCTTTGTTCACTGATGGAGCCTTCTCTTTTTTCATGGATGATGGTACTTCAGTGCAGTGGTTCCGTTCCTATCTCTCAGGAAGATTCCATATGGTGTCACTAGGAGATAGTTGCTCTCTGAAACAAGAGCTATTGTATAATGTCCCTCAGGGCTCTATCCTGTCTCCAATGCTTTTTAAAACCTACATGAAACTGCTGAGTGAGATCATCAGGAGATTTGGAGCAGGGTGTGATAAATATGCTGATGACACCAAATCTATTTCTCCCTGACTTCATGATCAGGAAATGGCATTACCCCCTCCCCCTGCATGCCTGCCTACAGGCAGTAATGGACGGGATGAAGGACAATAAATTGAAACTGAATCCAAACAAAATGGAAAGGATGGAAATACTCATGGTAGGGGTCATGCATGCTGACGTGCCGATGCCGTGCAAGGGATGCCTGGGAAGCATCCTGTTGCTGCGGTGTAGCATTTTAAAAGGGAAAGCGGCACAAGCTGCCATGTTCACACAGGTATTTAAGTTTTAACAGCTCCATGGTGGGGCAGCACAGGGTGGTGGGGATTTGGAGGACGGGCAGGTAGCATCTGCCCGCCTCCTCTTAAGGGAACCCCTCACCGCCTTTGGGATGGCACCAAAGCAATTCGGTGCACCTCCCTAATCAATATACAGCAAATTGTAATTACTATAGGAACATATGGTCAAGTGCAAAAATCTGTAGTCTTCTTTCGAATAGGGCCCAGAAGGCTGCCTGACAGTGTTGTGCTTTTGTAATGAGATTAATCTTATTGAATGGTGTATATATTGCTTGCATTACTAGCTCTTCCCCTTCTAAGACTACATGCCGCCCCTTTCTCCCCGCTTGGCTGCTCCGGTTAGAAATCGGGCGGCAGGATATCTGCCGTCCATTTCCCCACTTGGCTGAAAAAGGCTTTGAGAAGCCTTTTGCGCGTGCGCGTGCGCAAAAGGCTTCTCAAAACCTTTTTCAGCCAAGCGGGGAAACGGACGTCAGGAAGATATCCTGTTGCCCGATTTCTAACCGGAGCAGACAAGCGGGGAGAAAGGGGCGGCAGGGCGATATCCTGCCCCCCCATTTCTAACACAGCTGGAGCAGCCAAGTGGGGAGAAAGGGGCGGCAGGGAGGTATCCTGCCCCCCCATTTCTAACACACCTGGAGCAGCCAAGTGGGGAGAAAGGGGCGCCAGGGAGGTATCCTGCCCCCCCATTTCTAACACACCTGGAGCAGCCAAGTGGGGAGAAAGGGGCGGCAGGGAGGTATCTTGCCGCCCAATTGCTAAAGTAAATACAGTGACAAAGGTGGAAAGGGGTGAGTAAACCCTCCCCCCCCTTAATGGAACCCCAGTGCCAGACCGCAGCTCCGCGGTTCCGTGCACATCCCTAATGACAACACATTAATACAAAATATGTTTAAAAAACAACATTAATTACAAAATATGTAATATGTAAAGCACAATTACACAACCATAGCAATAATTTTAAAAGACAATATTAGCCATATCAGCATTACTCTTCTATAATCTGCTTCATTAAATCTTGCCTGTTAGTGGGAGTTTTGTTCTGCCTGAATTAATCATGATATTCATGTATACGTTGCTGCTTTTTTTCTCTTTGTGGTTGTTCGTTTTGGTTCTCCCCTCTGTATTTTGTTTAACTGCTAGATTCGTAATTTTACTGATGGTAAGACTGAGTCCTATGTTAACATTTCTTATTCTATAATTATACACACACACACATACACACACACACACACACAATTACTTTTTGTATCTTGCATATAGAGGAGGGTTTTTTATGATGGATATGCTTCTGTGTATCATGTATACTCTCAGAGATGTAACCTTTTCTGTTTTTTACTTAAACTTACAATAAACACATAAAATCTCAAAAAAAATAATAATCTTGCCTGTTCACAGGTGCCCTTTAGATGCATTTTGCTTACATTATATATTACATGCTTATACTAACCATACTCTAAGAATTCAGGATGGTTTGCATGGTTCTGCCTCACAACAACTCTGTGAGGTGAGGAGAGCTAGTCTTGTGGTAGCAAGCATGACTTGTCTCTTTAACTAAGCAGAGTCCGCCATGGTTGCATATGAATGGGAGACTAGAAGTATGAGCACTGTAAGATATTCTCCTCAGGGAATGGAGCCACTCTGGGAAGAGCAGGTTTCAAGTTCCCTCCCTGGCTTCTCCAAGATAGGGCTGAGAGAGATTCCTGCCTGCAACCTTGGAAAAGCTGCTGCCAGTCTGTGAAGACGATACTGAGCTAGATAGACCAATGATCTGACTCAGTATATGGCAGCTTCCAATGTTCCTATGAAGTATGTTTGTTTGAGAGTAAATTATTTACTGTATGTGTGAAATATTTGTACCCCAAGTACTAACCAAAATTCTCAAGCTGTCAAGGATTTTACAATGTTCAGTTCAATAACATTCAACAAGACCAAAAAAAAAGTAGGATGCTAGAATAACTAATAACTAATAACAGTAACTAATTGTGTTTGGGGGGGGGATATGTTTAATAGCTTTACTCAGTGCTCAGTTGTTCTAGCTGCCACTTTTCTACTGAATCACTGGGCCACTGTAAGTGTTAGAGGAAGTGACAATAGAGAAAATGAGAATTTTTATTTTGTACGCTGTTTTCCCACAAAAATTGCTACCAAAGCAGAAAAAAGCGAACCAAAATGACAACCAAAACAGAAAAACTATACATTACAGTGTATATTAAAACACAATGTCAACATTACAATGAGCATGTCAGTAACCATTCATTTCAATAAATAACCACAGTACAGAAATAGCTGACAAAAGTGCCAGGGTTTTCTCACCTTGGCTGTTGCTGAATCTTCATGACAGTTTCTGGATCTTGATGGCAGGAAATAAAATTTGAACCTGAGTTGCTCTGATGTAAGTGTAACTCACAGATTAGCATTACCCATGGTGTATGTTCTTTTTACATGATGCTTATAAGTCATACCACATGCATACCACATGCTGAGTCTTCTGCTTTCCACCTCTGGTATCCATTCCATGGATGCATATGGTGTAAACCCTATTCACATGTTATGTTCCACACTTGTACAATGATTTGTACAGTGTATACAGATACATATCTGTTCACAGGTATAGTTATGTTGAGCATTTTGTTCTATGCATTTGAGGGACCTATAACCAGGTTCATTTTTAAAATGAACACAGGTATTCACACAAACAGGCATATCTAAGGAAAATAACGCCTAGGGCAAGCACTGAAATTGCGCCCCCTGCCCAAACATCTGACACCCATCTTTCAGATAACTTTGCCATAATATCAGCTGAAAAATACAAGTCAAGCACATTAATCTTTTACTATTTCAAAAACTATTTAGCACTGGACGTAGGCAGACCAAAAAATGCTTGAAAACTACAAATTTCAGTATGCTGGAGCTCATGAAATACCCAAATACTGTGTGGAGGTGTACTTGGAAAACTAAACAGAAGTGCCTGTCTAATTCTCTACTATGCATTGTAGCATCACTATTACATAGTTTTTTAAAAGAAATGGAGAATTTGACTTTTCCCAGATACTCTGAAAATAATTCAAGGATATGCAGAGTAAACTGTGTCACTGCTTGGAATATATTCTAGTATTTCAGAAAGACAGTTAAAATGAGAGAAAGAGAGCAAGAAACTCCCAGTGGGCCCAGTGGGCCTTAATACTAAGGATTTCACACTGATTCAAAGACAAACTCACCATTAATAGCCATATTATTAAGACATCACATTTAACTCACTTATCACAAGAAGCAAAGTAATCCTAGCTCATAAGCTTCAGCTCAGTATTCACAATCCCTGATTCTGTGTACATAGTGCCAAACTGAATATATGTACAGTGACTTATATTATTTTAAATTTTAAAAAACATTATCTGTAGCCCCTTTGGAGCTCTTCCTAAAGGCTGTGCGGGGGGGGGGGTGTCTTCAAAGGTTTCCCCTCCCCCTGCTGGCCTCTAGGGCCTCACAGGACCATTTGAGCATTTGCGGTGGCCATTTTAAAAAATAATTGCTTTTTACAAAATGGCCACTGGAAACAAAATGGCCACTGCACATGCTCAAATGGCCTATGCAAGGCCTGGCATGGCTTAGGGCCTCACAGAGACCATTTGAGCATGCACGGTGGCCATTTTGTTTTTGGCGGCTATTTAAATTTTTTTAAAAAATTCCCCCCTTCAAGTGGTGCCTGGGGCATGTGCCCTGCGTGCCCCACCCTAGATACACCCCTGTACACAAAACATGTATGAGTGTACAGACATCTGTCCAACAATGTCGATATAGGGCCATGTGGTGCCAGGTTGTTATAGTGTTGTGATCATTTGCTTTATTATCACAGAGGGCATTGCTGTTTTTAACTGTTTGAGCTTGCATTTCGGTCAGGTGCATAGCTAGGGGAGAGGCGGCCCATGTTCACTTCTCCAGAGGCCCTTTGGAGTGATAATGTAGGAAATAGGGAGTGGTGGAACTGGGCACCCTGGGTTCTTTGAACCCATCCAGTCAATTATAGTGACACCCCTGATTTCAGCTCTCGATGGTTATCACAACATATTGGCATTCGCTCTGTTTGATTGTGCAACAATGTCATTTTGAAACTTCCTAGAAAACTTCCCCCTAAACAGCAAGCTACGATCATGGGATATCTTGCTGAGTATGTCAGTGTGCCACACATCTTCCTCAGTCCTCTTCAGTCATCACAATGGGCTGTACATTTCAGATTAACCGGTTTCATTTGAATGAAATTAGTCATGCATACGGTATTTGAAGTATTAATATTTTATGTATTTTGTTGTTGTTTCTTTTTCTTGTATTTATGCTGGCCCTGGGCCAAAATAAACAAATACATACATACACACACAACCACCCATATATGCATGCAATCAGTGCTAAATCTGCATTAGCCCTGAGACCAGCAGCCTTATCTACTACACCACACTGATTGGAAAGACATGTAGGAGTGGGCTCACCAACATGGTTCTGTTATTCATATGCAATGCCCAACTTAACTGGATTGCTTCATTGAAAAGCATGTCCCTGCAGCTGTGGGGATGTCTAGAGGGCACCATCAATACAATTGTAAGAAGAGTAGCAGCTTTATCTATGTATAATGCAGTATAATTCCTATTAAGCACCTCTAATGTATACCTTTAGGCATTCATATATATTTTTCTGAGTTTATATATGTACAATAAGACATTTTTGCCCATAGTGTAAAAGAGAGAATGACTTTCCTTCCACAATGTAGCCACTTTCTAAAATGTAATGACATGCTAACTCAGATTTGCTGGTAAGGCCTTTACCAATTTAGTTAGTAACAGTCTTATAGAGAGAAAAAACCCCACTATTTTTAAAATAGAATATAATCATGCTAGCATTAGACACAGCATATTCAGAACTTTTATGTCTGGGTTCATAGCATATCAAAGCAATTATGCTTATTATATTCCATTACACAAGAAGTCACATCTGTGTGGGGTTATTTCTATCAGGCACAATGTCTGCTTGCTTACTTTCTATCACAGTTAATTTGTATTTCAAATAGCTACTTTGCTAACCTATTAAAACACAAGCTTGGAATTCATGAGAAACATTAGAAAACGATAGACCCAGTTTCATGCGGTTTGTGTAAACTGGCAACTGGTATGAGAATTCAGAAGCTTAAAACAAAGTACAAAATAAACATATCCTATGCTTTAATTTAAAGCAGGGAATTAAAACACCAGTGATTAAAATGCAGTAAAAACAAAGCTGACTTTCACAGAGCCAGAAGGCTTTTGGAGCAGCTTCTGAAGCTGAGCTTAAGGTTCTGGGGGGTTCATATGGGAGCAAATTGTACATTTTTGCTGGAACAATCAAGATAAAAGTAAACGACTTATTGATTGCTCTTAATGTACCCCCTTGCTACTTAAGAAATTCGTGTTGGCTCCTGTGTACTCATTGCTTTATTTTTCTTGTATTCTTTATAAAACTTGTACTTCTTAAAGATTACCCAATTATAAGGACAATTAAGACTAAGTAAAATTAATGCTAATTTATTATTTATGTGGAGTTGAAACTGCCAACTCTACCTCTTTGAGAGATACATTTCTTGGTTGAGGGCTAATTTACTGCTGTACCACCTATGAATCTTATCTACATCCTCTAGTTGGCTATGGAGTGAAGCTGCACAAAAATGGAGTTGATCAAACCATAGCATCTTGCAATAGTTCAGCTCCTTGCAAGAGTTTCCTGCAAATTAATTAAGATGAACAACTTAAGATCTGCAAGCATTCAACAAAGATCAATTAAGATTGGAACCTAAAATGATCAGAATGAGCTGTTTAGAGCAGAGCAGAATAAAAAACCCTTTAAATCAGCTATTCTGTTTTGAAAAGTTGCACTGAAAATAGTTATAATATTTTGATCCCTAATCAATGATTAGGAATAGGATCTGAATGCCATTTTAAATATATTTCAACAAGAATTATTGGTCTAAGCTTTCATCATGTTAGAATGGTAAGAAATGTGGCTAAAGACAGACACATCCTTGTCTAGGGTGTGGAGATCTAGGTAAGGAAAGAACCTATATTTAGCTCTTTTGACTTTACTATATTGTCATGTAGGAAAGTAACCTCCTACTTTCCTAAGTTCCCTTTTCCTCTTTTTTTTTTTTTTTTTTTTAGTGAGGAAAGCTGAGAAACTGTTTTGCATCATCATGGAAGCTCTGGTTTGGTGTGCCATAAAAATCAATCTTATCACTTGTATTATTCAGCATGTACATATGCACAAGATTTTTTTGATTCAATTTGTGCCCCAAACAAATCATCCCTGATTTGTTTTGTGTCTAAATCTACCCCCCCATCACTCCAGATTCAATTTGTATTTGTTTCAATTTGATTCGGATTCAGTCTGATTTGAACCACTTAACAAGGTGGGGCACCATATCTGGGTGGTGGGTAGGTCCCCATGGGTGCTACCTACCAGCCAAATTTCAAGGCAGTGGGACACTTGGTTGATATTTAACAATTTTTTTGTTGGTTTTTACTGATTTTGAACATTTCTGCCATAGGAAACAATGGGGATTCAAAGTTGCCATATCCTAACCCTAACATAGATCCTCAGCTTTCATTTTTTTTTTTAAGCTAAGCTCTAGCCCTTGTAAGAGTGGAGTTATGGAGCAAAATGTGCAGTCATTTTTCAAGTGTTTGGGTTCTTTGGCGTATAATAACTTTTCCTCATAATGAATCCCTATTACATCCCCCCCCCCCACCACCTGCAAGACAGTGGGATACTCATTTTAATTTTTAGGAATATTGAAATGTTTAGATTCTTTGGTGTCTAATAACTTTTCCTCATAATTAATCCCTGTGAGGATTCATTATATGCCTTCGTTTCTTCTGTTCATTTTGACTATCATTGGACAGTGCCATCTGTTAACTGCCATTTGTCAACTACACCCCCCCACACACACACACTGGGGTACTCAGTTTACTTTTTACATATTTTTAAATGTTTAGATTCTTTGGTATCTTCATTACACATCTTCATTTCTTCTGTTCATTTTGACCCCACTGCCTTTTGGGTGGGAGTGTAGTGTAGTTGGCACATGGAAGTTGACAGTTGGCACTATCGAAAAGGCAGTCAAAATGAATAGAAGAAATGAAGGTGTGTAATGAATCCTCATAGGGAATCATTGGGGGGAAGTTATTATACACCAAAGAATCCAAACACTTGAAAAATATTGACCCCCCCACATTTTGCTCTATAAATTCACTTTTAGAAGCTTAGCTTTTTTCAAAAAATGAAATCTTGAAATCTGGGGGAAATAATAGGAGGGATCCGAATCTTGATTTGATTCAAATCAAATCAGGCACAATTCAATTTTTACCCGAATCTAGCCAATGGACCACAGGGGTTATTTGTTTTCTCCCCAAATCACCCAAATCAGCTAGATTTGGGTACAAATCTCTTTGTACCCCAATAATTCACACATCCCTACTGTCTTTAACTTTGTAATAAAGTGACACCAATGGATTGATGTCAACCACCGATGTATGCCACGGGTTCTAGGATCAGAAAACTAAATCTCAAATCTTCCATGTTCTGGAAGCCATGAGTTAGAAACTGTGGGGAAACAGACACTAAATCCAAGGAGATGGGAATAATGCTGGCTGGAGACCTTGCATACAGAAGGTCCCAGGTCCCCTCCCTGGCATTTCCAAGATAGGGCTGGGAAAGACTCCTGCCTGTAACCTTGGAGCTTCTGCCAGTCTGTGTAGACAGTACTGAGACAGATTGACCAATGGTCTGACTTGGTATAAGTAAAGTCAGCTTCCTATGTTCCTGTGAGATCTGGGTGCTCTGTGTAGAGTGGATTTATTCATAAATGATTATTTGTTAACCCTGAAACCTAGTATTTGTGATATGGGAGGGGGTGGTCCTTAAACTGTTATTTTGTGGGGGGGGTTGTTGTTTGTTTCTAAAGTGATGGATGTTACCAGGAGTACCTTTTTAATTACTGGTTATATCTGACCTATTAGCTGTGTCCCCCACACCCTGGAAATATGGGCCAGACTATTATTACTCACCTTTAACACTTCTTGTATTGATCTATATACTGCTTCCCATAATGGCCACTTGAAAACTTCATCTATGGCAGAAGGCTGCATCCTGCCCTCAGCCCACATTGGAATGGGGATAGAAATGATTCCATTTAATACTTTACTAAATGCACTGCATAAAATGTGTTGGTTTGATTGATTGTTCAATTTATATGCCATCTTGCATAAAACTCTTCCCAGGTTTTAATCTTTAAAACCTTACACCATCTAACTCCTGCATACTGAGAGGATACTCTCCACCAGGAATGTCCAAGACATATTTCTGCCTTAGGTGAAGATGATGTCCCCCACTTCTATGGACAGCTGCTCAGAATTATTGGGCCATGCTACAGAGGCAGAAACAAAGACTCACGAGCACTCTCAGACTATGCTACTAAGCAGGCAGGGGTATTCCTAACTCATGTGAGTGGTGTTGGTGGCACTTGGAGAGGTGTGGAGACGAAAATGAACAGCCCCAGTGGAATGAGGAAGAGCTGTGGCAATGGGCAGCAGGGAGGCCCATGGGGTGCCTTCCATGGTCATGGTCGCAACTGAGGTTACGTTCTCATCCTGTTCGTGAAAGGGCTGCCCCTTCTCTCCTCCCCTTTAATCTAGATCTGCTTGATAGACTTTGATCATATATTTCCCAGTTAAAGAAATAAGGTTTAGTAAGAGACAGAGCAGAACCTTCTCTGCTGCTGTCTCAGTAGTATGGCACATTTACTTAACAAAGCCTAAACCCTTCCCCGATGGTTTTAGAAGAGCTGAAAACCTTGATTGTAGCCAGGCCTTTTAGGACAGAAAGAAAAATAAATCTCACTGCCTGACATTCTGACTTAATTACTCAGTGGAATTCCTATTGAAATTATGCTAACTCCTGAGTATTACTATTGAGTAACTTAGTCCGGAAGTCAGCCATTGTATTTTTAGCTTATGGCTTATGAGATCACCCAGCAGTGTGTGTGTGTGTGTGTGTGTGTGTGTGTATGTGTCATCAACTTCGCAATGCCTGGACCAATATGAACCAAATTTGCTATAGCTATAGGGACACATAGGGACACCTCAATGGCGTAGTTTGTGTTGATGTCATCCACCCCAATCCAAAATGGCGGATGCATAAACTTTTGAGGCGCAAGTGGGCTAACTTGTAAACTGCCTAACCAATTTGAACCAAATTTGCTACAGCTGTAGGGACACATAGGGACACCTCAACAGTGTAGTTTGTGATTATTTCATCCACCCCAATCCACGATGGTGGTCGCAAGCCAGCTAATTTGTGTACTGTCTAAAATAAACCATTTGA
This sequence comes from Hemicordylus capensis, assembly GCF_027244095.1. Classification (NCBI taxonomy): domain Eukaryota; kingdom Metazoa; phylum Chordata; class Lepidosauria; order Squamata; family Cordylidae; genus Hemicordylus; species Hemicordylus capensis. Next base: position 110,382,515 of record NC_069662.1, read on the forward strand.
ACCAAATTTGGTGCATTTACAATGAGACAAACAGAGGGACACCTCAGTGGCATAGTTTGTGATTATGTCATCCACACAGATTCAAGAAGATGGATGAATAAACTTGTGAGGTTCAAGTGGGCTAACTTGTGAACCGCTTAACCGATTTGAACCAAATTTGCAGCAGCTGTAGGGACACATAGGGAAACCTCAATGGCATAGTTTGGGATGATGTCAGCCACCCCGGTTCAAGATGGTGGACATGTAAACTTTTGAGGTGCATGTAAACTTTTAGGCTAACTTGTAAACTGCCTAACCAATTTGAACCAAATTTGGTACAGCTGGAGGGACATATATGGAGACCTCAATGGTGTAGTTTGTGATGATGTAATCCTCCCCAAGCCAAGATGGTGGTTGCATGAATGAGGCACAAGCCGGCTAATTTGTGGACTGTCTAACCCATTTGAACCAAATTGGGTACAGTTGCAGTGAGTGACACACAGGGACACCTCAGTGGCATAGTTTGTGATGATGTCATCCACCCTGATTCAAAATGATGGAACCATAAACTTTTGAGGTGCAAGTGAACTAACTTGTGAACTTCTTAACTGATTTTAACCAAATTTGCTACAGCTGTATGGACACATAGGGATGCCCCGATGGTGTAGTTTGTGATGATGTCACCCACCCAATTCAAGATGGTGTATGTGTGACACAAGTGCACTAACTTGAGTATTGTTTAACCGATTTGAACCAAATTTGGCACAATTGTAGTGAGTGACATACAGGGACACCTCAGTGATGTAGTATGTAATTATGTCATCCACCCTGATCCAAGATGGTGGATACATGAACATTTGAGGTGCAAGAGATCTAACTTAGGGACCTTGATCTGAACCAAATTTAGCCCAGTTATAGAGACAGTGAAAGGAACGTAGGCTGATTAGTTCTCATTAGAACAACTTGTTAATTATTGTTTTGTATTTTTTACTTAAAATATGAGTTTATATGTCTTAATTAATATAGTTTAATTATTGATTCATCTTTCTTTGTAAAGTACTTTGAATAGTAGAAAAGGAGATATAAATGTTTGTATGATTATTTGTGTTTATAAATGCCATGTCTAATAATTTATTTTACATTCAGTTTGTTAATCTGTGGGGATTTTAAAGAAACTATATATGATATTTTAAAATTATATTCAGGGATATTGAACAATTGCTGTTGAAAAGTGAGCCCTTGTAGTTCTTAGGAAGAGATCCTTGCTCCACATTGTTGGGACTCTGAAAGACGCAAGTAACTGTTCAAGTAGTTATCCCTGTTCAGTTTTATGGGTTACATGGATGGCTGCCCCATATTTGCATGAGAAGACAGAAACCCCTCATTTTTATGTAGGGAATGGGATAGGTAGGGGTGTGTGTGTGTGTGTGTGTGTGTGTGTGTGTGTGTGTAACCAGGACTATATGTCATTTTGGTGTTTGGGAGGGAAAGTGTTAGTTTTGTAATTTTAAAACATTTTAGTCTTAAGTAAATTTTTAAGGCCTGTCCTCCCTTGCATTTCATAAAAATGCTCCTATTCATGTTACTTGCAAATATGTTCACTGAGACGAATGGAGCTTACTCACAAGTAAGTGTGCACAATATTGCAGTCTCAGTGTTGAAATTGCTTTTACTAAGGAGATTACCTTTATCTCAAGCTTATTTATTTTGTTGTCTTCAAATAAAATGGAGGCAGGAATGATACTTAATCAATATGTGCTGTGTAAAAACTGCAAAACAACCAACTCTGTGAGCTATAGAAGGAAGATGCTTGACAAATGAGTATAAATCCTGACAGATTGAATAGAGCATAATGTATATGTGCCAGTCTCTGTAGCAAACTCTGTAGGGGTGTATGTGTGTGTGTGAGAGAGAGAGAGAGAGAATGTAGGTTAGAATGTCAAAGTTTTATGAACAAAAACCTGTAATGTTTAAAATTATTTATTATTTCTCTGTGTAAACTGCCCTGAGCCATTTTTGGAAGGACGGTATAGAAATCAAATTAATAATAATAATAATAAGAAGAAGAAGAATAAGAATAAGAAGAAGAAGAAGAAGAAGAAGAAGAAGAAGAAGAAGAAGAAGAAGAAATCACCATCAGCCAATTACAAAAAGCAGCTTTACTGGGAACAGCCTATATTTTGCGACGATATCTATAACAACAGCAACAACATTGATAATAAAATTCAGCCATCCCAGGTCCTTGGGAAGGACTCAATGTCTGGATAAAACAAACCAGTCAATAACACCTGTCTGACTGTGTAAATAAATAAATAAATAATAATAATAATAAAAATAATGAAACCTAGTTTTTGAAGGAATGCGTCTGTAATAAGAATAAGAACAGCATAGCTGATATGCAGTCGTTTAAAGACTTGAAATAGTTGGGAAATACTAACACTATAATGATTGGGGATGTACATGGAACCGTTTGGTGCTCCATTCTAGGAGTGCTGAACCAGTTCCGGCAGCTGGCATTTGAACTGGTTTGGAGGGGGTGGGGGTTGCTTTAAGGGACTGAGAAGGTGCTGCCTATCTGCCAGCCCCCGCCCCGCCGCTTTCTCCCGCTGGTGCTCTTCCAAAAAGAGGGCATGCGGGGCTGCAGCATGCCTCCTTGCAGCCGAGATCAGCGTCACCACGCAAATGGCCAATGCGTGTGGCGGGTGGCAGAGCCTTCCCTGCCCCTTCAAGCAACCACCCCCTCCCTCCTGGGAGTGCATGGAAACAGTTCCATGCACATCCCTAATAATGATTGTATCAGATTCGTTGGACAGCAGAAGACACTATGAATCCCATGCTGCCTGGTAAGAAATTTTGCTCTTGAGCATGCCCAGAAGTATATGTTCTAGCTAGAATGGGTTGGTGGGTCTTCAGTGAGCCCTTCCAATGGCTTATTACCTTATTGCTTTATCATTGCTTTATCTGCCTGCGGAAGACATTAGGAATACTGGGAAGCAGAGCATGCTATTTCCATTTTTTCTCTGATAATTGTTTATAGTTGAAGTTTTTTCCTCATACACATGCATACAAAGTGGAGCAGGTCACTTTATTTCCATTTTTAAAAAATTAAGTCGCAAAAGGCTGAAAGAAAGTATGAATGAGATACTGATTGCAGAGAGTGATTTTGTGAATCACTCACTGGTTTGGTTCATTTCAGTCATCTTCAAAATATTTTTGGTTTTGCTCTGTGATTTGTGGAATGAGACTTTTCTTCATACATTTGGAATCTGATTCACAAAAAGAAATAAATGGTGGATGGATGATAAACTCGTTTCTTTAGACTTTCTTTTCATGAAAGCAGGAATAAATATACATTTTATTTATTATTTCTTGATAGTGTAGAGGGAGCTACTTTTCTGGGTCTCACATATTCCAAAAGGCGGAGAGGAAAATTTGCTTTTACAAAAATAGGCTGTAATTCATGAGCCATTTCAGAGTTATGGAAAAAGAAATCCAAATTTGAATATGTTTACTCATGCACAACTTGAGATGACTTGACCAAATTTATTTATTATCCAAAGCAAATTGGAATTTATGCCTCCAGGGCAAGTAACACAACATTATGTCAACTTGCTTGCTGCTGTGTTTTGGAACTTGAATAAATTGCACACTAATTCCAGCTCCAGTCTATCACACACTGTTATTTCTTTAACAGATAATGTCTGCATTAAAGCATATATGCTAAGGAAACACAAAGCATACTGAAAGAAATAAAACACAAGATTATCTTTTGACATTAAAATAAACCATACACAAGATAAAACTTTGTGGTTCATATCATGTCTTCAGTGCTTCAAAACTGTTGGTGGTGATCTAGACTGAAATCAACCTTTAAGTCTTTTGCAAATGCAGATCTGTGCACATATTTTCTGGGTTGGAAACAATAGTGTTTGCCAGAAGGCATGCAGAAAAGAAAGAGTTGAGCTTTATTATCCACTGCACAAGAACCAGAGGAATATTTCCTGAGGAATATTTCCAGGGTTCTATAAAACCTCAGAGTTCAATGGTAAAGTATCAGCTGTCAAACTGATTACCTACTTCTTCAGTATATAGGAGCCCCTCGATTATCGTGGGTTCTGTGTTTATAGTTTTAGCTATTTGCGGATCAGCTATATATTGATTGATTGATTTAGTGCTATCAAAGTCGGTGTCAACTCTTACCAACCACTTAGATAGATTCTCTCCAGGAAGATCTGTCTTCAACCTGGCGTTTAAGGTATCTCAGTGGTGCATTCACTGTTGTCATATTCGAGTCCATCCACCTTGCTGCTGGTCGCCCTCTTCTTCCCTTCCCTTCAACTTTTCCCAGTATTATGGACTTCTTAAGCAAGCTTGGGTTTTCATTTGTGCCTCGAGTGAAAATTCTGAATTTTGTTCTATGATTCATTTGTTTGTTTTCCTGGCTGTCCATGGTATCCTCATAAGTCTTTTCCGGCACCAAAGTTCAACAGCATAAATGCTTCTTCTATCTTGCTTCTTCAGATTCCAGCTTTCACATCCATAGAGTGTCATGGGAAAAGCCATCGTCCGGCCAATTCTAATCTTTGTAGGTATAGACAAATCACGGCATCAAAATATCCTTTCCAACGCCTTCATTGCAACCCTACCAAGTGCTAGTCTGCAGCATATTTCTTGACTGTTGGGTATATATAGCTGTGTGTGTGTGTGTGTGTGTGTGTGTACACACACACATACACACACACACACCCAGTTTCATTTATTGCAGGGTTAATTTTGACCATTCACAATTTCTGAATGGTGGCATTGCTGGTGGTGTTTACAGCCTAGAAGCACTTCTGGAGGCAGTGTAAAACCATGTTGGGAAGTGTTTGGGTGAAATTTGGAAGTTTTTTGTTTTTTGGAGCCACTACTAGAGGAGCTGGAGGAGCCAAGGTACAGTGCTGTACTCCTCTCCCATTTCTGGGTTTTCCCCTTTTGGGGTAATTTTTAGTACTTCCTAATGTACTGAGAAACCTAATCACATTATGTAAATTATAAATAATTTGATATTATAAATCAAATAAACAATAATTAAATATTTCCATAGGCAAAATATTTCAATTATTGCGGTTTTGGCATTCACAGTGGTATAACCCTGTGATAATTGAGGGCCTCCTGTATTATCTAGACTTTTCATCCTATCACACTGTTTCTAGAACCATCTGAAAGAGATATTGAAAGTTCAGTATCTCTTGCACTATGAAGGACTTTACTCCGTTGCATGTATTGTTTGACTTTGATATATGCAATTTTTAAATTAGCTTCACTGGTGCTGAATTAGGACTCCATTGCCCAGAAGTCAAAGAGAAGACTGCTCAGAAAAATAACTTTAATTAATTGCAATTAATTTTATTCATCTTTCATTGCACAAGTTAACGTGGCTTTGAAGATTATATAAAAGTTTTAAGTTGCTCTAATAAAGCCTATCTTACCGGGAACATGCATACAAATGGTATTTAGTAGGGTTATGCACAAAATGGATTTCACGTTTCGTTTTGAGCTCGAAATGAAATACACATGGCGGAAACGTTTTGCGTTTGTTCTGTCAAAACAGCCAGCTTTGATAGAACAAATATGAAACATTTTGAGTGTTCCAGCCTTAGGGAAAAATGGGGTACTTGAAACACTCTGTTGTTTCCCATGGGTAGCTCCTAGGGACACAGACGTGGGTTGGGTGACAGGACATGATGGGCGCTACCTATCATCCAACCCACAAAAGATTAGGGCAAGCAGGCAATTTTAAACAAAATTTTAGCCCCCCCCCCCCCCCCCGCAGGACCCTAAGGGGGTTGGGGGGAAAGGTTAAAATTCAAACCATAACCAAAGTTCTGCCTTTGTCAATCTGAGGTCAAATTGGAAAACCAAATTGTTATCATAGCAATAACATAGCATATTATACTCAGTGCTGAGGAAAGAAAACCACAAAATCAAACCTTCCTGCCTGCCTGCCTGCCAGCCATAGAGATAGGGCAGTCATAGCCTGGTGCAGACAATACTGAACTAGATGGACCAATGGTCTGACAAGAAACAAATCTTCTTGTCTCTTACCATGAGAAGAACTCTTCTTTCTTCTCTTCTTCTCCAGCATATATACCATGACATTGCTGCCAGCCTGCCTGTCTCTGGATAACACCATGGCTTCAAATTGGCGCAGGGCCCCAACTGACAGCATGGGTTAGGGCACCATTCCATCTCATCATGGGCCATGATAATGGCATACAGTATGTGCCTATCTATGTGAATCAGTAGCATTAACGAGCAGACTGTGACACATTGGGTTTTGGCGTTGGCCAGGGTGGGGTGAACTGCCAGTGGTGTTGCAGTGAGTGGGAGTCACTCATGGCCAGCTTTGGATAGCCCAGCAGGGGGAAGTTGGCTTTCAGGAAAACCAGACGCTTCACCAAGTGTAAGTGATGGGGTGTCACTTTACCAGCCTCCAAGTGTGAGTGATGGGGTGTCACCACATCCCTGGCCATGGAGAACACCCTCTCACTCTGGGCACTGCTTGGTGGGCATGAGAGGAGCCATCCGGCAACCATCACCAAGTCCGACCAGACTTGGCGATGCATTGTCAAAAACTGTATCTGCTCCATCTCCTGGCCTGCTATCAGCTCCTACAAGTACTGCAGAACACACTGCTCAGCACTGCTGCAGAGCTCAGTGGGCTCCTCCCATACCCCTGGCAAGGGTTACTATCTACCGTGGAAGTGAACTATTGGGTGTGACTCTGTGTGGAATACTGATCAGAACTTCTGGCTCCCTTGGCACTGCCAGGGACAACACGGTGCTGGACCAGGAAGCAGTGGTGATGTTCCTGCTGGGGTGGACTGCGCACTAGTAGTAGGCACTTCAGCACCTTCCTCCTGGCTGAACTCCAGCCTCCTGGGTTTGCCTAACCTCTTCAACCAGGAGGGCCCTGCAGCTGGGCAGGGGTGACAGAATTGCCCTTCATCCTTGCGTCACATAGGCAGGACAAAAAATGCTCCCAATTCACCTGAGGGTATCCTGAGCTTATCCACCAATCCTGTCCTTAGCTAATCTGCCAAGGTGATTGCTTCCTCAGTGGTCAGTGTAGACTGGAGCTCACCCATAGTCTTATCAAGGAGAAGAGCGGTGGGCAAAGCCTGGCTCAGCATTGCTGATTTGGCACACAAGTTGCTAGTGGCAACAAAGAATGACTTGAGTGTCTCAGTCTTTGCTGCTGCAGTCTCTCTGATCCATCCTCCTCTCCTAAAAGGCACACTATAAGGGCTCTCTGGCCTCCAAAGTCCCTTAAATGCATTTTGAAAACCCCTCTTTTGGCTCCCCCCCCTCACCCCAGAAATGGGGGCACAGTTGCCCATAACAACACTTTATTTGTATGATAACAAGCCAACCAAGAAGCAAGGAGATATGCTGGACTTGCAAGCCGGTCGGAAGCCAGTGCCATAAAACCAATCAGCAAGGGGAAAACAGCCCTCCAAAATGGTGTTCGGAATGTTGAAACACTCTGAGCAAAACAGGGTTGTTCTGTTCCGAGCTTGAAAGAGGTGTAAAATTCAGCAGTCCGACTGGGAAAACATGATAGCAGGGGAGAAATAAGACTGCACCAGCTATCATTATAAAAAGGACAAAACAGCAGCACATGGTGGACAGATTGACCTCACCTGAGCCATAGGGGCAAAATCGACTGTCCAGAGGGGTTTTCAAAAACCTTCCAGATAAAACTGCTGATAGTAAGGCATCCTATCTTGCTCTGAGAAACAGCCTGTGATGGCTCGGTAAATAAAGGGACAATAGGTTGCTAGCAGGTTCCTGGTTAAAGTCACCAAAGCACCCTTTTTTGGTCTCTGAGATGGAGCTTAAATCATTCTGATGTTCAGTGTCCAGGACCCTCTGTTTGAGGATCTCCTTGTCTTGACTGTAATCTAGTAATGACAAATATTCAGTAGAAAGTCCAAGTGATGACAGTTTGCCCAATAGTGCTCGTGTCCAGGTAGATTGAAATCTATTGGCCAGCATAAGAGGGATCAGTCCCAGAGAAAAGAAATGGATCCTAAATCAATTACTGAGGATTAAAACCCATGCTTTTGTTTCCACCCTCTGGAGGCCCGTTTCCAACCTCAACGCTGCATTGGAGATACATTGAGGAGCTCTAAATACTGCTCTAATAAACTTAGATTGGATGATCTCCAGTGACCCATAATTAGGTTAGGGGCCCAGTTGTGCACCATATAGAAGTTGGGGCAATGAGTTAGCAGCAAATAGCTTTAACGCAGGGATAACCTCTCCACCTTTGGAGTGAAAGAATCTTAATGTAGCTGAAGTGTGCCTTTGTACCTGTTGGGCAACGTTATCCACATGGGCCTTCCATGACCCAGTAGCATGAAAAACCACACCCAGATATTTAAAACTATTGACCTGCTCTATACGATGACCTTCTATATGCCAATTAAATTTCTTAGGTCTCTTGGCAAAGACCACCACTGGATTTCTGATATTAATTACCAAGTGATTGTCCTTGCAGTAAGTAGCCAAGAGCCTAAGCGCTCTCCTAAGGCCCACTGTGAGATGGTAGCAACAGCATCTTCGTACAGCAGCATCTTTACATAAAGATGTAATTACATAAAAGATGTAATAAAGAAATAAAGACGTAATTACATAAAAGATGTAAAAAAGAAAGCATCTTCATACAGCAGCATCTTTACAAAAAGACATTGGCTAATAATCTCTCCAATCCAGCACTACATCCCCCAACTATTGCAGGCACAGCTATAGCTGTGCCTGCAATAGTTGGGGGATGTAGTGCTGGATTGGAGAGATTATTAGCCAAGGTCTATATGTAAAGTTTGAACAGGGAGGATGAAGATCAAACACTTTATTTCAAGCTCAAAACGAGTTGGAAAATTCTGACCATGAAACGTTTTGCACGACCCTAGTACTTATAGGATTCGGAGACAGAGACGTTATCACTACATTGTAAGAACAGGATGTTAGTGTTTATGATAGTACTATTTAATGCTTCTATGGCATGATTTCACCCAGTCTTCTAGATCTACAAAACATTTTTTTCTACATTGTTTGCTTTAGATGTGGTCCCACAGAATAAGCAGTTCTTAGTTGGTCAGGTGCTTTCATCTGTAAGTTACTGCCTCACTACAACTAAAAGCCGCATTTACAGATAAATAGGCTTCCTCTGTGTGCATATTCCTAGTCAGGTAGGAAGTATTTCTGTGAAATATCCACACAAGCAGTTGCTACACGTTCTAGTCCACCACCTGGGGCTACAAGACTCAAAGTCTTTGAGTAGTGTTGATTAAGTGGGATAGCTGGGGTAGCCCTCTTGCTTTCCCTTTGATGGGATGTAGCCGATTGGTGCTGTTCAATCATGTGCTCAATCCATCATGTGCTGAGTACACATGGCTGCTTAGCCTGCGTGACGTAAGTTGAGCCCTATTAGATTACAAGAGATTGAACAATGTATAAGAAGCAGCAGCGGCCTGTGCAGGCCTCGGCAGGGGTGGGGGTTGGAGGCACCTTTAACTGTAAATTAGTAGGTGCTTACCTCTCCTCCCGCTGCACCTGAAAGCTGTTCAGAGCAGCGGCGTGCCACCCAGCACCCACTGTGGCAGTGGATCGGCTCCGCCACTCAGCTGGCGGAGGCCATTTTCATGGCCAGCAAATGGCCTTCACACGTGTGCAGAGACGTGTGCAGCTGAGTGCCGCGGGAGGAGAGGTGAGCACCTCCTAATTTACAGTTAAAGGTGCTTCCCGCCACCCCCACCCCCCGGTGGCACCAGCACTGGTGCCGCTGATAAGAAGGCCTTCATAAGTTATATCAGTAGCTTTTCTTGTCAATTATTTGATTGCTTTACATAGATTTCCTTTCATTAGTAGTTGACTTTGCTCTAAATGTAATATTACATTCATTTTTTATGAACTTGTAAGTTTGCTTAGACCTAACTCACATTCACTTCCTGGAGACAGAACTATTTACTTACTTACTAAAATACTTATACCCCACCTTTGTATTTGTAAAACACATAAGGCAACTAACAATGACACTTAGTATAACCAACACAATAGAAATAAACCATACAGTTATAAGTAATAATAAATAAAACGTACATTGAAAAAGGAACAAAGCAGAAGTTAGAATTCATAGCAACCAAGAACAGTAATAAATCTACAGAATATTATAGCCTGAATATCTGCCAGAATGGTGGTGGAAGTCTATCTGATATATACCTCGTGTAAGGGAGTTGCATAAGTTGGGAGGGACCATGGAGAAGACTCTTTCCGAAATCCCCAATACTGGAGGAACATGAAGAAGAGCCTTTCCAACAGATCTTAATACATGGACAAGTTCCTATGGCAGCAGACATTCCTTTAGGTATTGTCTCAAGCTTGTTAATATCATGTTGACCCAAACATCCTTCCCCCATTTTTGCCATCATCCTTCACAGATAGTGAAAAGGGAGTGGTGTTCTGTAATTTTGTGGAAGGTCCTATGGGACCATGGCAAGCATTTTGGGTTGGGCATGCGGAGGATGGCTTACCAGAACCTATCTTCTTCCTTTTAACAGAAAAAAGCTAGAGTGGCAGAACCACCAGCACTTCTGCTGTTCTAACCAGCGTCCTGCTCCTTCCGTTTTCCTTTCTTCCCCCTCCTGAAACGAACTAGGGAAATGTTGCTCATTGTGACATAGCATCATTCTAGAGGGAAAAAAATGGTGGTCCCAGTGTACCCACAGCAGGCTGCCCCCCCCAATGACATATTATGAGAGTGAGTGTGTGAGTGTGTGTGTGAGAGAGAGATAGCAGCCAGAAGAAGCTGGTTTTGAGGAAGAGAAGTGGAACTTAATGGTAGTGGTGTGCACGGAACCAGTCCGGCACTGGGGAGGGGGGTTCCTTAAGGGTGGGGGAGGGTGTACTTACCCCTCCCGCTGCTTTCCTCTCTCCAGTGCTCGCTGCGTTGTAAGCATTTGGGGCGGCAGGGTACCTTCCTGCCACCCCTACCCCCATTCCTTGTCTAAAGGCTTCAAAAGCCTCACTGCACATGCACATGTCATGTGCACATGCACGTGACACAGGATGTGATGCACGCATGCGGTATGCGCACGCACAGTAAGGCTTTTGAAGCCTTTTGACGAGGAATGGGGGTAGGGGCGGCAGGAAGGTACCCTGCCGCCCCAAAGGCGAGCACTGGAGGGGGAAAAGTGGCGGGAGGGGTAAGTACACCCTCCCCCACCCTTAAAGATCCACACACACCCCAGCGTCGAACCGCCGAACCGGCCCCAGGTCCGGATTTGTCCGGAGGCCCTTAGAATGAGCTCCGGACCGGTCCGTGCACATCCCTACTTAGTAGTACTGGTGCCACTGCCACCACTGTAGATTTTTCCAAGTAAAAGAAAGATGAAAAATTAAGGCAAGTCACCCGCCACAGGGTTTCTCACCCTGAAATATTTCTGAGAGTTTTGTGGGACCTTGATAATCTTTGGTGATTTTTCCTGCCCTGAACTGCCAGGGGAGGACCTGGAAAATGCTAAAACTAATTTCAGCTTTTCTTTTCAGATCTCCACTACTTTAGGACTTTGCAGGTCAAAACCAGGAGTTTGAATTGAGTTCATAAAACAAATCAAACCCAAGAATACCTATTTTGTCTGTCTGCTGCAATGTGGCATGTGTATTTGCTTTTGTTTTCTGCCTATGACTCATTGTGGTTTGGATTAGATGATTGATTCTGTGGCATTGTGGGCCTGATGTGATTTGGAGCAGGAATCTGGATGACACCTGCTCTAAAGATCAAGTGCAAGGAGTCAAGTCCAAAGTCCCCTTACAGTAGTTCTATGAACAGATATTCCAGACCCTCTTTAAGACACCGCCTTATGTATGTCATATCTTGTATTTTTATATGCCCACCTAAGGGTATATTTTTGGATGTAAGGGAATACAGATATGCATCTCCCTAGTAGTGTAGCTAGCTTTATATACATACAGAATATTTTCATTAGATACGACTGCCATTCTCTGAATGCTTTATGTGTCTGTGCCGTACATTAAACCTAATACACACTCTGAATCAGACCAGACATGTAACTGTAAACATTGCATCTTCTCTGCAAACAACCCTGAAGGCTTTGAGTGCTTTGCATGATTTATTAGAAGATGTCAGTAACTTAAATGGTGATTTTTACTCTCTGCCTTTGAAGTGGCTGGACGTCCTCTGGTTTGGTGCATTGAAAGAAGAGGGTAAACCACTTACTGTAAATTTCAGGCTCTACACTGTGAAAGTGTGTCAGCGGGAATGATAGCAAATCAAGTTCTGTATGGAAGAGTTGTAATTGAATCTTCCAAACAAATGGCTGCATCTGTGCCTGTGTTCCACATTTTTTCACCTCTACCATTTTATATTGCAAACACATAATTTGAATAGGCCACTCTCAGCCCAGTACACTTAGAGGGGGGAAATGATCAGTTGACATTTGTCATATCCAGCAGATGGTTCGTATTTACAGTAATGGGATCTTAAATTCACCTTCAATTTAAAAACCTGGATGTTTGCGATGGTGTTGTTCTCTTGACAAGATAAATGATCACTAAACCCACCCCCCACAATAGAATACAACTTATTCCTTTCATATACTTCTATTATTATTACTCTTTATTCACGCTGAAGTTTTATTCTGTACGTGCTCAAGTGCTTTGGCGTATACACACGTGTTTGCTCAATTTTAACTTTCAACTATAATCTCCCAACTTTGGAAGCAAATTTTAGTGAATGTCAGGGGTGGCCCTTTCATGAGGTGAGGTGAGGCATTCACTTCAGGCGGAATGTTATTGAGAGTACTATGAATATGATGAATATTTTATATAATGCTTTTCAACAAAAGTTGCCAAAGCGGTTTACATAGATATAAATAAGTAAATGAAGTAGCTGCCAGTCCCCAAAGGGCTCACAATATAAAAGAGAAACAAAAGATAGACACCAGCAACTGCTACAGGAGGGATGCAGTGCTGGGGATGGATAGCACCAGTTACTCTCCCCCACTGGCAAGATGCCACCTGTAGAGAAATGACAATTACCATTTAACTGCTGCCACCAAGTAGACTTTTGTGCTTTAGGCTGAGTCTACCACAACAGCCTTTCAAACTTCTGTCACAAAAACAACCTTTGGTAGTGTGGTAAGGCATATGTGCATGGGTTGGAGAAAACAGAAGCTACAAATTTCCTTTAGATGTAAACAAGAAATTTTTCTTTGCAATTAGTTTAATTTAATTTAAATATTGCTTCACAAGTTCAGTACAAAAATCAAACACACAAAAAATCAATCAAAACAGTATAGAGAACAAACAAAATGTGATCAAAAATGGTTCTACTAACCTGACTCTCACTGAGCCATAAGTTGGAGTCATTGATGATCACCATTAGCAACTCTGGCTTTTCCTTAAATCAGCCTCAGGTTTTCTTCTTTAGTTCTGTGTGATTTCAGCTCTGCAGAGGTTACACCTCCCTGCCAGTGATTTCAACAGCTATGTGCCAACAGTCCTTCAGTTCTGTAGTCTTTCTCCAGACTCCAATTGATTCCAGCTTTTCTAGCTTTGACTGCAACTATGACTGAACAGGTCTTTGGCTTGGTTTTTACCAAAACAGAGGAGCTGTGATTGGTTGGGCTGGGGAGATGTGTCTGAGAGAGCAGAAGAGTGGGGATGGTCTGGGGGCAGTGATATTACAGGTAGCAGGCAGAGGGAGGTATGGCGGTGGGAATTGGCTAGGCCGTTTAAGGGGAAAGCGGTCCAGGCAACTGTTCCTTTTTCCAGTTCTTCTCCCAACCCTGCAGCCCCAGGGTGCTCTGAGAACACTCCATCAAGGATTAGGGTGTTGCTGTTTTGTGCCAGGTCAGTAAATGCTAAAACATCCCTCATCCACAATTTGATTGTGGATGAGCATGCTGACCTGGTGTGTGTGTCAGAGACCTGGTTGGATAAGCTGGGTGGGGTTGTTCTCTGGAGTTTTGTCCTCCGGGTTTCCTGATCCTGAAGCACCTCGCTTAGAGTTATTTCCATTTGTCTTCACTGCAGATTATATTGGGCATATACCTGTTCCTGAACCAAGCTTTTCAGGGATGGAGGCTAAAGAACTGAGTCGGACAAGAGATGATGTTCTAAACTATCTGGAAAAATTGAAAACTAGCAAATTGCCAGGGCCAGACGGCTTCCATCCAAGAGTCCTTAAAGAACTCAAATGTGAAATTGCCGAGATCCTTGCAAAAATATATAACATTTTTGCCTACAATCAGGCTCTGTACCGGAGGACTGAAAAGTAGCAGATGTAATACCGATTTTGGAAAAGGGATCCAGGGGCGATCCAGGAAATTAGGATCCTGGCTGGTTAGCTTAACCTTTGTTCCAAGCAAATTGATGGAAAGCATCCCCAAGTATAAAACTGTAAAGCACATAGAACAACAGGCCCTGCTAGGGGAGAATCAGCATGGCTTCTGCAAAGGTAAATCTTGCCTCACAAACCTTTTGGAGTTCTTTGAGTGTGTCAACAAGTGTGTGGATCAAGGTGATCCAGTTGGCATAGTATACCTGGACTTCCAAAAAGCTTTCGACAAAGTTTCTTATCAGAGACTCTTGAAAAAACGTAGCAGTTATGGGATAAGGGGACAAGTACATGTGTGGATTGGTAACTGGTTGAAGGGCAGGAAATAGAGGGTAGGTATAAATGGAGAGTTTTCACAATAGAGGGAAGTAAGAACTGGGGTCTCCCAAGGATCTGTACTGGGACCGGTGCTTTTTAATTTACTTAGAAATGATCTAGAAGCAAGGGTAAGCAGTGAGGTGACCATATTTGCAGATGACACCAAACTATTTAAGGTAGTGAAATCCAAAACAATGTGAGGAGCTCCAAAGGGATCTTTCCGAACTGGGTGAGTGGATAATGGTTTGGGCCCAGGATACCTGAGGGACCACCTGCTCCCAAGGGTTGCTGCCCACTTGATGAGGTCATCTGAGGGGGCTCTGCTCCGGGTGCTGACAATGAGGGAGGCTCGGTTGTCGTGCACGCGGGACAGGGCCTTCTCTGTTGCTGCCCCCAGACTCTGGAATGCTCTCCCGGTGGCTATTCGCTCCTTGGTCTCCATCACAGCTTTTAGAAAAAGTGTAAAATCTTGGCTTTTTGCCCAGGCATTTATTTGATTCTCTGCTGCTGCTTTTTATAGTCTGTATTGTTTTTATGCTTTTGCTTTAAATTTTTAATCAGATTGTTTAATATTTTTTTTCACTTAATATTTTAGTTGTGTCTTTTTTACCATCTTGTGTTTAAATCTTTTGCTGTAAACTGCCTTGGGGTTGCTTTAATGAAAGGTGGTATAGAAATTTAACAATAAATAAATAAATGGCAAATGCGGTTCAATGTTGGCAAGTGTAAAGTGATGCATATTGGGGCACAGAACCCACAGATCCAACACTGATGGGATCTGAGCTGTTGGTGACTGACCAGGAGAGGGATCTTGGGGTCATGGTGGATAGCTCATTTAAAGTGTTGACTCAATGTTCAGCAACTGTGAAGAAGGCCAATTCCATGCTAGGGATCATTAGGAAGGGGACTGAAAATAAAACTTCTGATGTTATAATGCCCTTAAATAAAACTATGGTGCGGCCACACCTTGAGTACTGCATACAATTCTGATCACCACATCTAAAGAAGGACATTGTAGAACTGGAAAAGGTGCAGAAAAGGGCAAACAAGATGGTCAGGGGCCTAGAGCACCTTCCTTAGGAGGCAAGGCTACAACACCTGGGACTTTTTAGTTTAGAAAAAAGACGACTGTCGGGAGACATGATAGAGGTATGTCAAATCATATAAAATCATGCATGGTGTGGAGAAAGTGGATAGAGAGAAATTCTTCTCCCTCTTCCATAACACTAGAACCAGGGGTCATCCCATGAAATTGATTGCCAGGAAATTTAGGACCAACAAACGGAGATACTTTTTCACACAACGCATAATCAACTTGTGGAATTCTCTGCCACAAAAGATAGTTACAGCCAACAACCTGGATGGCTTTAAGAGGGGTTTGGATAACTTCATGGAGGAGAGGTCTATCAATGATTACTAGTTGGAGGGCTATAGGCCACCTCCAGCCTCAAAGGCAGGATGCCTCTGAGTACCAGTTGCAGAGGAGTAATAGCAGGAGAGAGGGCATGCCCTCAACTCCTGCCTGTGGGATTCCAGCAGCATCTGGTGGGGCACTGTGTGAAACAAGATGCTGGACCAGATGGGCCTTGGGCCTGAACCAGCAGGGCTTTTGTTATGTTCTTGTGTTCCTATGAGTGTGTTTGCTTAGCTTTGGAATGGGCACCAATTGCACCCCTTTCTGGAGAAGCCACATGTATCCAGTGTTATGAATGTCTAGTCACATTTAGGTCCCTGAAAACTGTCCAGAAACTCAACTATTATGAAACTCAACTATTAAGTATGTGACAGCAAAGGTCTTGAGGTCCGTGAAGGTGGAGGCAAAGAACTCATTTAGCTTATCTGCTAAATAAACTCCATGCATATCAATTTCTGTGTTAGCAACCAAGCACTCCAGCTCACCCATCTTGGCTCTGAGGATTCTGGCATTGGCATATAAGCACCTATATGCTGAATCTCTTACCTGGTGTATGCTATTTTTCTTTCGACTCTTTGACCAGCTGGCATAGCCTTCTGTCTGCTCTTTATGTGGTTCTGCTCTGCCCCCTTCTGTTTTATCTGAATCCTTTGTACCCTCACACTTTAAGGGATGGCATTTGCCGAACCGGATACTGTCAAGCTCTTGTCGGCTTTTCCACAGGCATCATTTTAAAAGCAGCTCTGCAACCTTTTTTTATTTTAAGCACCAGCAGTCTGGCTCCATTTTGGTTCAAGTACAGTACATCCCTTTTGTACAAGCCTTGCTTGCCCCAAAATGTATCTCAGTGCCTAACAAATCTAACCCCTCCTCCCGACACTAACATCTCATCCACGCATTGAAACCCTTCAGCTCTGCCTGTCTCGCTGTACCTGCACGTGGAACAAGTAGCATTTCTGAGAATGCTACCTTGGGTGTCCTGGACTTTAAGTACGCTACCTATCAGCCTTAATTTGGCTTCTAGGACCTCCCTACTACATTTCCCCACATAGTTAGAGCCTACATGCACCATGATAGCTGTCTCCTCCCCAGCACTGCCTAACAGTTTAGATGCTGCGTGATGTCCACAACTTTCGCACCAGGCAGGCAAGTCTCCATGCGGTCAAAATGCGAGTCACAAACCCATCTCTCTATAACTCTTATGATTGAATCACCCACTACAAGGAGGCCCCCACCCCCCGGAGGAGTTTTCCCTTTGCAAAAGGATATGGGCTCATCTTCCACAGGTGGGGTCCCTTCTAAAGGAGCATTTCGCTCTTCCTCAGACTGATGTCCTCCTTCCCCAAGACCTTCATTCTCCCTGACAGCAGAACGATCAGCCTTGGAATGGGTTGCCTCTACCACGTCCCTGAAGGTCTCGTCCGCATGCCTCTCTGTCTTCTGATCTTCTCCAGATCCGCCACCTTGGTCTCGAGGGAACAGATTTGTTCCCTGAGAGCCAGGAGCTCCTTACACTGAGCACACACCCATGACTTGTGCCCATGGAACAAATAATCTGTCTGTGTTTAGGGAGGAGGAATTCTCTAAGTAAACTTTCCACCCTCTTGCACTAAATTATAGGTGTGGGCATTGCCTCAGAGTTGGGGGAGGAGGGAAGTATATTCAGTCCACTCCTTCACCTATCAGCGGGAGCAAAAAGCCTGAGCTCCTCTCCGGGAATCCACCAGACCAACAAACCCCATCCCTGCTGATCCTTTCATCTTCGGCAGCCCCTGCCCTAAATAAAGCCCTACATTTAAGACACTCCTCCCCACTTTCAGCTTGCTCCTTCTTCCGTGGCCAGGCAAGTGCATTGACCACCCAATCCCTGGCCTCCAAAGGGGAGTTGTTCTCTAACTCCACCCACTTCATTAGCCTTTCTGCACCTATTTGCAGCTGTGGAGCTGATATCATTGCTATTCCCTCTCAACCATTCTGCTGCCTCTTGGACTGCCCGCGCCCATCCCCCAGCAGCTGTTGCACACCTCTCTGAACCCTGGCATCTGGAACAACCCTGTCTCACGGAGGGGGGTAGGAAATCCCAACATAGTCATACATGTGACACTCTTTGTGATACACTGGGAAGTGCCCCCTCCCCTGCTGACGTTCTATCTTCATAACTAGTTTTGTTGGCAGTTTACAGTATTTAGAGATAATTTATTAGGATATGTCTCAGCTGTATTGGTCAGCTATTTAACTGTCCAAACTGCCTTTCTCAAGAATATGATGGAGGGATCAGTATTTATGAGGAATGGATTTGTACTTACGTTCTCTTCTCCACTGGGATCCTTGTGATCACAGGGACTTATTCCAGGCTCCCTCGCTCCCGCTAAACTCCATGCAAAACTCCAATGCCCTGCTTGCTGTGCTCTCGGGCCTTCACCTCTTATGTAGAGAGTAGGCTTCAAACTGAGATACAGGAATGTGGCTCAAAGGAATGTGGGACCTCCCACAGCCCTAGCTGACTCAACCTCCTCCAGGCAGGGAGAAACAAAAATTGCATGCCACAGGAGTTTGCTAGCCCTGGCAAATGCTAGCCCTGGCAAATAACACACACAGAGACTAGGACTTATCACTGAAAGAGAACCCCCCCCCCCCAATCTACCCTCTTCCTATTAGTTAGTTTGAAGGGGGAAAGTCTTGCTGTTGTTCAAGAAAAGCTTGTTCACCTCCCGAAACTGCTTCTGCTCTTTCCAGAGTAGACTTCAAACTAAATATAGCTGCTACTTGGCCATAAAAGAGTAAAGCCAGGTTCATAAGCATGCCCAAACTGCCAACTTGGACATTCAAGAGAACTAGCTGACTTGGCGCAGAGCATCTGTGCCTCTAGTTCTCCGTGTCTCTCCCCCTTCAGCCCCATTTCATTCTCCCCCCCCAGTTCATTCTCCCCCCCTTTCCAGCTCCAGCTGCCCCCCACCAGCTCGTTCTCCTTCGGTGGCCAGCCTGCCTGGCTGCTGCTTCTCTGTGGCAGGCCGGCCTGGCCTCCACTTCTCCTCCGCAGCCTCTGCCTCCTTCTGCCCATCCACCCCCCTCTGTGGCCTCTGTCTCCTTCCGCCTGCCTGCCCGCCTGCCCCCATCTCCTTCCTCCCTCCTGTCGCCATTTTCTTCGCTGGCTGGCCTCCGCCACCGTTTTTTGGCCGGCCAACCAGCACTGCCATTTTCTTCCCTCCCACCCGTGGCTCTCCTGCAGTTCTCCAAACTCCTGCAAGAGCTGCCATGCACGGGATTAGCCATGGGAATGTCTTTGAGAATTATATATAAAGAAGATTGCAACTGTATGGTACATCTTCTCCCAGAGTAGCTCTCCTTCTATCCAGCAATGCTTCTGATTGTCTAGATTAAGTCACAGTTTATTAAGCCACATCCAGTCTATCATTAAATCCAGACATTGGTTCAAAACATCCATCACCTTCCTGGAATCAGATGGAAATGATAAATTGGACATTGTCTGCCTACCAATAACCTAAATGAATACTTTCAAGCCAGATCTCCAGACAACCTGTACCAGTGGTTGCATGAAAATGTAAACAGCATGGAGGAGAAAACAGAACCTAGTAGGTCCATTAGGCCAGAAGCATCCAGCACCATCTTCAGGGACCTGCCATTCAGGATGGATTGGACCACCACAATACAGTACCTCCTAACCATTTCCTGGCAAAGTAGTTCAGAAGATTACCATGACTGATGCACTGAAAGGCCGAGCAGAACCAATGGGGATGCACTCATCCTGTCCATTTGGTGCAGTGGGAAGAGCAGGTTTTTGAAACTAATATCCAAACAAACATTTGTCATACCACTTCTGGGAACAGAGCAAGCTTGACCTTTGTGGAATCTCTAGCAGAAGGACTTCCACTTTTATGGGAATACCATTGAGGCCTAATGCTTCTAAGGAACAAATGAAGTGGTCTTTCACTCCTGTGCCACTCAAGATTCTGGTAGGGGCTAACAAGATTGAATGTATCTCTGGCTTAGTCCAGCTTTTTCCTTGACATGACAATTTCCTTTGTGCAGGACATTTTTTTCTTTTATTTTTTATGGAGCAGTGAGCCCCTACCAGCATCCTGTAGTATTATAAAAAAGTTTACTATGCCACCTTCTGTTGTGAAAACTAGCCTAAGTCCTTTTTTTTGAACTGGTACATTTTTGTCACACTTAAGAAACTTGGTTCTCTTAGAATTGCTCTAGTTTGGATACAAACTTGCTGCTTTTTTTTTTTTTTTTTGCAGTAGTTCCTTCTGTACATGGGTCATAAAAGTTACGGTAATATTTAAGGTATAGGTTCCCTCCATATTAGGAAAAGTAAGGTTGTACTGTCGAGTCGGTGTCAACTCCTGGCAACCACAGATCCATGTGGTTTTCTTGTTGAAGTGGAACTATGTACTTACCTCTTTCTCAGATCAATCTTTATGGGAGGTTTCATAAGGAAAACAATGGACAGAAAAGTAGTCAACTGCTAAAAATAAAAAATCAATCAATTAATTAATAAGCAGCTTTATTTGTTAGCTGTCACATAACAAATTGCTCTGGGTGGCTCACAACTCAGCATTAAAACATCAAGTAAAGACACATCATGCATGAAATCAACACACCAACAACAAACCAAAAACCAATACAAAACAATTAAAAAACTTTTGTTAAAAGCAGTTTTATAAATCAAATTTAAAAATCAAAATTTAAAAGGCTTGAATGAACAAAAAGATCTTTAACTGGTGTCTAAAAGAACAAAGTGTCGAAGCCTCGCTGGGGAAGCTATTCACTAAACAGGGTGCAACCACTGAAAGGCCTTATTTC
This sequence comes from Hemicordylus capensis, assembly GCF_027244095.1. NCBI lineage: Eukaryota > Metazoa > Chordata > Lepidosauria > Squamata > Cordylidae > Hemicordylus > Hemicordylus capensis. The sequence continues at coordinate 110,403,460 of NC_069662.1, forward strand.
TAGTAGCCACCCGCTTCGCCTCATTTGGAGGGGCACTCAGAGCAGGCCCTCCAGAGATCTTACGGTCTTCTAATCGGGACATATGGGACAAAGCACTCTCTCAGGTAACCCTGTCCCATGCCATTTGGGGCTTTAAAGGTTAAAACCAACACTTTGAATTGGGCCTGGAAACGGACTTTGAGCCAGTGCAGCTGATGAAGCACTGGCATAATACAGTATTATCAAGATGTCCAGTCCCAGTTAATAATCTTGCAGCCCTGTTTTATACCAGCTTCAGTTTCTGGACTGTTTTCAAAGGCAGTCCCATGTACAATGCATTGCAGTAATCTAAACGAGAGGTTACCAGAGCATGACGAACTGGGCCAAGCTATTTCTGTCCAGGTAAGGTCACAGCTGGCATATCAGCGAAAGCTGATAAAAGGCACTCCGAGCCACAGAGGCCACTTGAGCCTCTAGTGACAGTGCTGAATCAATTAGCATTCCTAAGCTGTGGACCTGGTCCTTCAGGGGAGTGCAACCCCATCTAGAACAGGCTGAACATCATTCACCCAGGCAGAGGAACCACTGACCAGCAGTACTTCTGTCTTGTCTGGGTTGAGTCTCAACTTGTTCACCATTATTCAGTCCATTGCCTGGATGCAATGCCTGCATCCAGGCATTGATTCAGGACAGTCACCCCTTCACCTGCAGCTGATGGAAAAGAGAGATGCAACTCAGTGTCATCCGCATACTGATGACACCTCAAGCCAAATCTCTGGATTACTTTTCCCAGCGGTTTCATGTAGACTTTAAAGAACATAGAGGAAAGAATTGGACCCTGTGGAATCCCAAAGCATAACTCCCAAGGGTTGAGCAGTAATCCCCCAGCACCACCTATTGGAAATGGACTTTGAGGTAAGAGTGAAAGCACCTCCAAGCAGTGCCTCCCACATCCTACTTGTCCAGCCTATTCAAAAGGATACCATGGTCAATGGTATTGGAAGCCCCCAATGGTATTGGAGATCCAAGATAATTAGAGATCCACTCCTCTCTCTCTCTCTCTCTCTCTCTCTCTCTCTCTCTCTCTCTCTCTCTCTCTCTCTCTCTCTCTCCACTGTTTATCCTGAATCTTAGAAAAAGTTTCCTTTCCTTTCTAAGTCACTATTTCTTAGGTCCATATTTGGGTATAAATATGGTATTTTTCAAGGATATATTTAGTGTTTGATGTTTATGAAGTTTCTTTCCACATGTCTGCTTTTAAAAAAATAAGACACATTTTCAACTTGAGAATTTATGTTCAGTGACTGGTGTTTTGGTGTGTCCACATGGATGCATGCTGAATGTTTAGCATTTGCATTCAGATAGGCATGAGAACAGCTGACTCCCTCTCAGAGATTCTTCTGACAGTTTGATAGCAAAGGTCTTATTACAACATTTGACATTAATTATCTGAAATGTGTCAAGGAAAATGTCATCTGTTGCTCTTAAGTAACTTGTCTTAATCTTCCTGTCCTTAAATTTCAACTCTGTAAAGTCCCTGTATAGTCAGAAGATTTTAAAAACAATTTTGAAGTCTTCATAAATATAAAGTCTTTTATATGTCTGCATGAAGGCTATTTTATTAGGTCACTAGTTTATCATATAAATTTTATCCAAATAATATGACCTATTTTCCCTTGTGTAATGATTCACAAACATTTTAGGGGAAGTACTATTTAAAGAGTAGTCGAAATAGATTTTTCACCTGTGGTGTGAACTCAAAACCCTCCCTGCTTTATTATTTGTATGACAAATGAACATCCAATTAAGTGAAAAGTGTGGTCAGCCATCAGTTTTGCCTCTCCCACTGCTTCAGATAGACTATCTTCCTTTTAATTTTTTTTAATGCCTTCTGTAGATCGGTACACTCATCTGTAACCTGGTTTTTTTAAGGAAACATTTTAAAGAAAGTTAAAAAGTGCTGTGAGGAATGTTCATATGTGTTGGTGATGTCATAGATGATAGCCAATTGGCACTGTAGCCAATTGTTACAAAACTAGGTTTTTTCAGTTTGGAGGGGGAAATATATGGTTATACTGAATGCAATGAGGATGCTTCTTGTCTACTCTTCTGCTCTTACATTTGTCTTCACCCTCAGCTTCCATACTGAAAGGTGTAAAAAAAAAAAGGCAAGCAAAACCATTATCTGATAATGGAAATAAGGAATGAATAATTGCTTGATTCCTTGTTGGAAATATAAATGCATCTACAGTAATGTTCTTAAAAGCCAACAGTTAGTTTTAAATGAATGTAACAGATGATGATGATGATTTTTTTTGCCACAACCACAAAAATAATCTCACTTAAAAATTACTTTACACAAGCCCTGAAAATTATATTCAGAGATTTAGCTGGGGAATTTGGTTCTGGTTTGAAAGATAATGTGCCTTTATATACAAAAATGGTTTAACTCATTTGCATACTTCTATTCTTCAGTCATTGAAAAGCTTTAATGCTCGAGAAATTACTTGGAATGTTACTTCGTTTTATGAATTACCAAGCACTGAAGATATAAATGCCCTTATTATTCTGTCACATGTCACACTATACACCTCTGAAATGAAGTTATTGCACAATAGGGGGCATGTTGAAGTTGTTTTTCTCCTCCTCCTCCTAATCATGGACTACCAGCATAGCTTGATTTTGAGATAGTACAATGACTATAATGTTGATATATGATTTTGAAGATGTTTGACAGTAGTGCAAGATTTTGGATTAAAGCCTTCTGAATGTTTCCAACTTGTTATGATTGTGCTTTATCTATGGATGTCTTTATGTTCTGTAATAAAAGACACTAGGAAAATAAACATCATCTAGTCTTTTCTGAACCAGATAGGAAGTAAAGGAAAGCCAGTAAGTTAAAAAAACAACAACACCCAGCTTAAAAAGGGTGTCTCAAATCTTGCTTAAGGTGCTTACACACTACAGCCTGTTTAGAATTTCTGGCATTTTTGTACTACGATTTGGTGCAAGTGGAATTACAACAGATATTTTGGGGTTTTTTGGTTTTTTTTTCAAATTGATTATTAAATTTCTAAACTGTCTTTCCAAATACAAGTGTACAAGGTGGTATACAGGGTTCCACACAAACACTAAATATTGTCATTATCCAACAATGCCCTTGCCTTTCATATTGCTTACTATTTATTGTATTTATTTAATACTAGCTGGGCCGGGCGCAGAGCATCTAACCCTAACTTACCTCACAAATAGGATGTGAAAGGAGAAAATGGTGGTGGAGGAGACCTTTATGTTCCTTGCACTCAGCTCCCTGGGGGAAGGGCAGGAGAGACATGTAAATAATAATAGCAATAGCAATAGCACTTACATTTATATACCGCTCTATAGCCAGAGCTCTCTAAGCGGTTTACAATGATTTAGCATATTGCCCCCAACATTCTGGGTACTCATTTTACCGACCTCGGAAGGATGGAAGGCTGAGTCAACCTTGAGCCCCTGGTCAGGATCGAACTTGTAACCTTCTGGTTACAGGGCAGCAGTTTTACCACTGCGCCACCAGGGGCTCTCCTGGTAATAGCCTCCTTTTTGCAGGCTATGCCAATTTTTTTTGCTTTTCCTTTCCAGTGGGACTAGGAAAGTACTGTTGAATTGCCTCTGATCTGTTTTTTGAATACTCTCCAATAATACTATTTTGCTGTAAAAAAAAGGGGGGGGGCTCTCCCATCCACCATGGGAAAAGAAATTGTCAATAAAGAGCAGAAAATTCCTAGGCAATTTTGGAGCCTGGACCTAAAGGCCTTTGGAGGCCCCCCCCCACGCCCACATCACCCCCTTTGGAGGCCTCCACCACCACCACTCTTCACCACCACAACCCACCACTGCCACAAAATAAACTGCAAACTATTTCTTATACCAGGACATGTTTATGTAAACCTGGAAACTTTATTTATTTATTTATTTAGAGAAAAAATCTGAAGAAGATACTTCCCACTGATTATCATATTTTGCATGGAGAGTTCTGACACTTAAATTAGCTGAATGCACTATTAGCGGAGTTCACTAATACACCAGAACATGCTCAGGGAAAGCTGGAAACAATTTTTGTTTTTTAAAGAAAATATTCTGAAGAAGATACTTCCCAGTGACCTCCACAGACATACCATATTTTGCATTGAGAGTCCTGGCACTTAAATCCTGGCCAATTACACACTTTCTTGCTCATTCATCACAAACTCAGAGGTGTGGCCAAGAGTGCACTTGTAAAAAAAGACTGCACAACTCTCAATGGATTCTTGACCATTCACAAACCAATTGGGACACAACACGTGTCTCTTGCTCCACAAGTCAAAAACACACCTGGATCACAAGGCAGCTTGGACATATAGTGAATTTGTAGGGGGGAATGTTAAAACCACAACATATGTCCCTTGCTTCACAGTTCTCACTCAGATCATCTGCAGGAGTATTTAAGTGATAGGGCTGTGTGAGGCTTCAGTGGCTGATTCACTTTGAAGGAGATTTGGCTTGATTTGACCACTGAATCTTTAATTTGTTTCTGAACAAGCAGACTTCTGGATTGATCCAAATTGAAACAACCACGGCCTAATAGGACTGAAGACCATTGGAAGTGCTTTGGTCCCTCTCTCCTACCTTGCTACCCTTCCCTGAAGCTGTAATTAATTACCAGGCACAAGCAGGAGACAGGACAGGCTTTATTCCACCTTCACTCCCATCAGCAATGGAGTAGTATCTTCATGTCTTCAGTTTTAAAATGAACCCCAGAAGACATGTGTGTTTCTTCTTCCTTACTGTCCTGGGACAGGCAGTGTTTCTTGGGAATCATAGTCTTTTTTTGAGCTGCAACAATGTCTGCAGCCACAGAAAAGATTACAGTTCCAAAGAAACCCTGTACCTTTCTTGGCACTGCAGGGCAACACGTTAAAGAAAACCTTGCTGAAAGCCATGTTAAAGCTGAAAATAGCCCTGTATAACCGGAAAACTACAACTGAATCTTCTATATGTCAGTGGCAAGAGGCACTATCAGGCCATTCTGCCAGAAAATTTGTAGATGGAATTAACAAGATTCTTACTTTGTTATATGGAGAACTTGTGCTCACACCTTTGTTTGACTCAGTGTTTTCAAGCTGAAACAGAGAAGAGCAAAAACAAAAACAAAAAAAACCAGCTGCCGTAATAAATATTGCAGGCAGTGTTCCCTCTAAGGCGTGCACACGTGTGCACACTCACACTTTTAAAATGTCCGCTCAGTTAATTTTGGATCCCACTCAGGCTGAATCAGTAAGGTCCCATTCTGAATGCACATGCGCACACACTGCCTTGATACTGCCATCCAGAACAAAACTCATTCCATACACAGATGAGAAAAAGTAGAGAGAACAGTGATTGCGGGGGGGGAAAAATGTAGGCCAATAATTTCATGGTAAAAGAGTTAGAGACTTAGGTGGTGGAGATTGGAGCAAAAGACTATTGAACTGGTTTACCATATCTGAATCCATGTTTGGGGTGGGTGAGTGTGTGTGTGTGCGTGCTTTAATTCATGGACTTTGCACAATTGTTTCTTGTCTTGGGACATATGTGTTTAAGTACTGCTAGCCAATAGGATTGTGTGTGATCCTCTGTCACTACTGAGATATTTTCTTGAACTTCTGGTGTGCAGTATTCTATGTTTCCCTTTTAAAGTTTTTATATAAGTGTGTTTGTTGAAATGCAACAGTATTTTAAGATGATATCAGTAGTATACACTTCCCCCTACACTGGTTAAATTTCAAGGGGGGGAAAGAACAACAAATGTATATTTGTTTGTATGTTTATAAGTCTCATTGCCTCCTAGTACCATATGCAATGAGACATTCAAATTTGTTTAAATTTGCCTGTAAGAAGTTTTAATTTGGTCAGTTGGCAAAGCTGTTGCCATCAGATTTCCTAGTATGATTAATAAATTTTGTTCTATGATGTTGACATCATCTGGTTCTAAAGTCAGTTCATGCAGTCTCAGGAATATGATTCTTCAGTTTTCATGTGTAGAACCTTCCCAGGATACAGTGTGAACAAAACTACCAACTGGTTAGTTTTTATACCTCGCATGAACTAGGACACTGTTTGGGTTGCTGTAGAATCAGCATTCATGAGCAAAGCAGCAGTGAGATGTAGAAACTGGAATTTAACTAGTGTGATTGTGATCTATTTATTTTAAGTGCAGCTTCAGGTCAAATCATGTTTTGTGATAAGCATGTATTTTGGCCCTGGAATTCTTGTTTGTCTAACCAAAAAAAAAGCAGCAATGAGAAGGCAAATGGGATGTGGATTGTGGAACTGAAGAGGAGTTTTTAACCATTTCTCTACATCATTGTCCTGATCCAGCTGCTTTTTTCTCCAGACACCACCTGGAGGCTTCACAGATAGGGCTGTTACCCTGAATCTCCTTTGGAAGAGAGTGTGTGCATTCACACAGCAGCCAAACTTACCCTGAAGTCCCTTTGAGATCCTTGGACTCACTCCACACACAAATCAGGCTTTGTCTTGCAAATTCTAACTTGTCTTTGTGTATTTTGTTTAAAATGCTGGTTTTAAGTGACTTTTTCTGAAAACGCTGGAGCAAATAGGGAGAGATACTATCTAGGATCATTAGCAAGATAGGAGGGATACTCTCTCTAGAAATGCAGATATAGCTCTTTAAAAGCCCCCCCCCATTTTTTCCTAGAAGGAAAACACGGAGGCATGCCATGTGAACTTGTATCAAAACAAAATCCGAGATCAGAGGGGAGGGGCTGCTTCCCTCAATGTCGCGAGTATGATTCGAAAGTGGCTTCACTCAACATTTACCCCACAGCATGAAGCCATGTATGATAACTTCCTGGAGATTTTCTTCTGAAGGAGACAGATGTGAAAGGACCTGATCCAGATTTGGATCATGGCAGAGAGCACCCATCCTCCACACCATGGTCCCAATCCATATTGACCCCCATGCTGAGGCCCCTGTTTTCATTAGCGAAACTAGCACAAAAGGCCCAGCCTACTTATTTAATGCAAATAAATTATTTAATCTGGCTTTTAAAATCTGATTCTCCCTACTTGGCATGAAGTGGAATGCCTAGATTTGAATATGATGGATTAAAAATACAGAAAATTGTTTAAAATTGTTAAATTTAAAAGAGAATATTCAGAATACTTAACTTTGCATGCTCAGTACATATCTTTTCCAGTGTGAGAATACACTGTGTTTGACTATAATTGTACGTCCTTTTCATGCACATTAATGTTATGTGAGGGTTGCAAATACTTGTATATAAGCTGTAATAGTTAGCATATTTGTATGTAACATCGCAATATGGGAAAAGATATATTCTTTATGGCTGTCTGCGTTATTTTCAGCTGCAGATTCTGTCTTCAGAATTTGCATAAACCTTATTTAAGAATGTATGAGGAAGCTGATGGGTATCGGGCATCAAATAAGGGCCTGTCAAAGTGCTGACTGTTGATAAGCTATGGCAGCCATTGGCTTGGCAAATCTCAATGTGAAAACTCCTGGCAATCAATACTGTATTAATCATTTAGTCACTGCTCGCTCAAAATACACTTTTATCCATGGAAATTTCTGGCATCTGTCAATATAGCAAATATTGTCACTTTGGCAGAGCAGGTCAAAATAATTGTACTAGGAAGTTCTAAATTGAATTAGTAGAATGAGCTGCAGATTCATCCTAGGAAAACAGGAGCTTTATCTTATTTGAAGGGTTTTCCACCAAGAGGCAGACACATGGGGAACCAGCAGTGTAGATCAGTGGATTATTAAGCCCTTGGAGCCTTCCCAAGATTCTCAGACAGAGAAAAATAAAGCAAAACAAATAAAGATCTCTTCCCTACTGTTTCGTAGGACACATTCATGCATTCCACAGCAGACATTGTATTTTATCTGTTTTTAAAGATTGGTATATTACATAAAGCAATTCAAAAGTAGCACTTGTAGACAGAATGTTATCAACCTGACATGAAAGGAAGGAAAACACCTTTCAAACATAAGTCACACCACAAAAGCAATGTTTTATGGCAGATGTCTATTGCACTTTCCAGTATCATGAGCACATTATTTTACCATCATAAGAATGGATCAAAAGGTTTGTTTGATCACTTGTATTTTTTTACTTGTCTTTTCCTTTTTGCTCTTCAGAACTGAAAGAAAAGGGATTCCTACAGAGGTGGTAATTGTAGTAAATTGTGCCTTCAGAGGCCATCTTGCAGGAACATATTGCTTGGTTTCAGCTCCTTTTGGAAAGGAAATGTCTTTTAAAAATCTCTCATAAATAGCCAGTCCTTACCACAGTGCTTGTGTGGAAAGGATGGATGAAAAGACTAGATCCACTCTTATTACCCCTGAAGCCATTTTCTGATCACCAATTGTTTCAGAATCGCCCCCCACCCCCCAGGCCAAATCAGCCAATTTGAAGGATAGAAAGAATGAAGTTTCTTTAGAATGAGAATTGTGGGCTGAAAGATCAATTGGCTTATTGATCAATTGAAGTGGTTCCCGTGTTTTTCCAGATTCACCAATTTTGCTATAAGCCATAAATGAGATCACAGGCACTCTAGGCTCTGACTGAATTTGAATCTTTCATTCTTCAGAGCACATGGAACACAAAAAAAAGTCTGTTTGTGCTATTTACACTTTACTGATGGCCCATCTAAACATACCTATAATGATGCTGAAAGCTGCCTTGGAAAAGCATATCTCTATAATATAATATCTGAAACAATTTACCACATAAATCGGTCTCTGCTGATATGATGGAAAGTCCCTTGAAAAGTATTTGGTGGCATTTTACACCTTTGCAACTCAGCAGAGGATACCCCAATTCATTTTGTTGATGTTAAAGGAAGTGCAGCAATTTGGGGACATTATTCCACATATGGTGGACTTTTGAACAGGTTAAAAAATTCTGGGTGGTGGTGGTGGTGGTGGTGATGATGATGATTATTATTAATAATAATAATTCAATTTCTATACCGCCCTTCCAAAAATGGCTCAGGGCAGTTTACACAGAGAAATAATAAATAAATAAGATGGCTCCCTGTCCCCAAAGGGCTCACATTCTAAAAAAAAAACCACAAGATAGACACCAGCAACAGTCACTGGAGGTACTGTGCTGGAGGTGGATAGGGCCAGTTACTCTCCCACTGCTAAATAAAGAGAATCACCATGGTAAAAGGTGCCTGTTTGCCCAGTTAGCAGGGGATGACCTTTCCAAAAAGCCATATGGGACAAAACTTCACCTGCATCTACTGTTAAATGAAGAGGTGATTCATTACAAAGACAACTTGACCTAAAGCTTAGCAGCAGCCAGATGAAAATTACATACCACTGGAAACAACTCATATTATTCTCAATAGAGCAATGATATACTCCGCTGCAGAACATTGCACTGATGGACAATTAATGCAACAACTTCCGATTTCTCAGGGGTAGTCTTCCTCAAATTATTTTGTCAACCATTGGTGTCCTCTTATCACACAATAACAAACATTTATATATCTTTAATGATATCAGAAGACATGTTATGTTTTTGAGTAATGTTCTTCCTCTCTTTCAGAATTAAGACTGATAGCCCCTGTGATTTAACTTTCTTGATATTGTGTCCGATAAATACCTTTGCAATGTTCATATTTTGTTGCATTATTCCTATTTTTTTAAATTCTGAAGCCACTTTGTTGATATTTATTTTTTCTTCTTTAAATTTTTTAAAAAATGGATTAATAATTTTTTGATAAAAAAATAAGTCTGTGGGATGCTCTCACACCTCTCTTGGGATTGGAGTTCTACAAAAAGGTTAGATTTTTGCATTGAAGATCTGGTTCTGATTTTGATTAGGGCTAATCCAGTGGAAATGAGATGCAAGTCTCCATTTTTCTGTTGTACCCCGGTATGTGTGTCTTAAATTCTTGGCAAGAACCATCTAATTTCTGTTTCCTCTTCTTCAGCAATAAGAACAAAATTGAGCAAGAAACAATGAACTTTAGTGCTAGGAATTTTATAAACATTATAGGGATGAGCACGAATCATATATTTGCAGCACAATTCGTAACACATCCCCTGCCCCTTTTAAATGGAGGAGAGCATTTCTGCTCCTCTGCTGCTCGCTGCCACTTCCTGAATCAGTGGTGTACCTCCCAGCTATCTTTGTATGCTGCCAGCACTTTCCCACCAGTTGCCCCCACGCAGCATCAGCAGCATACACATGGCCTCCGTGCTGGGGAGAGTGCTGCTGTCGCATGAAGATAGCTGGGAGGTGCACTGCCAATTCAGAATGTGGCAAGTAGCAGAGGAGCAGGTATGCACCTGCTCTCCTCCATTTTAAAGGGGCAAGGGAAGTGTTACGAATCTCACTTCAAGCCATGATTCATGCACATCCGTAAAAGATTCTAAACAGGCTTCTGCATACCTCACAGTGCCATACTCTAATTAGGTGCATGGAGAGGTAGGTAAGGTGTTGAAGCTTGGCTTACAGGGCTCCCAGTTTGAGCCCTAAAATTCCTTACATTGTGTACATATAAACATAAATATATACTTTATACAGATGCTAAGAGTGGATATTGATGGACAATCTAACCCAAGCTTTATTCATAACTGAGCTCATCTCCTAAAGAGATTCTGTTGAGCCCTTTATAGCTCTTTTGAACTATTTTTGAACCCTTTCAGGCTTCCAGCTACATCATCAGGAGCATTATAGAGTCCAAATCTGTCTTTGATCTATCCTTGAGTTCTCCTTTCTTCCTTGACCTAAACTTTCCTATCTGGGTGCTGTAGTGGTAGGTTTCTCCCTTTTCCTTCATCTTAAAGCTGCGACAGCAGATATCGGTCCCTTTCTTTCTGCTTGGATTGTGGGCTACTTCTTTGGTAGTAACTGAGGTGCCAGACCCTTAGACATCTAACTTTTCCAGAGACCTAATGGACATCAGGGAGAAAGGGCCTACCTAGTTCTGCCATAATGAGAGCAGTAAGCTAAAAGTGGGGATGTAAGGTGGTTGAATGAGTTGAAGATGGGAGGAGGACTGCCACTGTCATGTGTAGAGAAAAGACTGAGAGGAGTACAAATACTTTTTCCCCCAGGATCATATTAAATTAGAAATAGACAAGTGATGGTCCAAGAAATGCTATTGAACTCCAGAATACCTCACAGTACTACAGACCACTTCTTTATTATGCATTTCAGATGCTTTCCTCTATAAGATAAAACAAAGGAAAAGGTCCCTCTGATTTCCATTTCTTTAGTAACAACAGTGCCCTTCCCTTGCTATGTTCCTCATTCAGGAATCAGCATAGTGAAAAAAGGCTTACCCAAAGACCTCTTTAGTAATCTCATTAGGTGGTATTATTTACACCACTTAGAAATAAATAAATAAATAAATAAAATTTACATGGCGGTATATAAATATGATAGTTTATATTAGACTAGACTAGATTAGATTAAAATAAAATAAAAATAAGAATTTGACTTGTTTTTCAGCTTGTGCAGGAATAGATCAGTGGACAAAGTCAGTGTATCCGCTGAAGGCAAAATATGGTTGGTCCCTATTAAAAACTGGTTGCTGACTAGGTTATTCACTAATAATGCAATTGTTTCTATATAAACTGCAACTTAATAAGAAGTAACTATTGCCCGTGTCATAAATGTAAATAGTTTAAAAACAATTTTAAATTAAGCTCTGCTTAGTTCAAGTATTTAAAAGATACTGGAGTAATGGCTACAGCTTTTTCCTCAGTTGATTGATACTTGTAGAAAAAAAGAATACGGTTGTAATATATAACAACCTAATGTGTGAATGGGCAAAATTCCTAAAGCCACATACAATAGTATTCTTGAAACTGAAATACAATCTGTGCATAGTCAGATGGTGACTATGTACACCTTTTTTTCAAGATAATCACTCCATGTCTGATGAAACTACTGTACTGCAACTGTCCAATGCCTTTTTCTTTGCAATGGCCAGTTTGGTGGCTTATCCGCTGGATATAAAGTAGCATCCAAATGTATGTAATTTTATACTAAAAATCCTCTATTTTGGCTTACCATACTCACTTTTGATAAGCGATGCTGGAGCCAGAGCAGCTGTGGTGTGCAGCTGAATGCGATTTGCAGCATGGCCACATCCCGATGATCAAAATTTCCACATTCCAGCCCAGATAATTCCTCATCTCTGCTGTTTCTCTGAGGTGCAATCTTGCTGAGGCAAAGATTTAGCTCTGGGTGTCACTGTGGAACAGCTTTGTTATCTTTGGAAAGATGGCAAAGATCTTAGAGGGATACATTGTTAAATAGTAGCTTGTGGGTCAGACCTGAGTATTATTTCTTAAAATGGACTCCCCCTTCAGTATTTTTTGTTGATTCAGAATTTGGCCACAGACACTGCATGCTGGAACAACTGACTTATGGATTTTGCACATATCAAGCAATATTCTGGTCAACTCCTGTCCAGAGCCTGCTAGGATTTAAGAATGAGAAAGGATGTAAAAAGCTATATGATTTATCAGAAAGCTACAGTGTTTGTGTGCGTTTTATGTGTGTAATTTTCTGATTGAAATACATTCCAAATCTGCTCATTAGAATTGTTCTTCCATGGATTTTAAGAACTGCTTTCAAGTGTAGGGCGAGGCAGGTCCTCCTTGACTAGCTGTAAAATGTTTCCGTGTCTAGCTCAGCTCTGAGAGACAAATAAGAAAGAAAGAAAAACCTGTGGTTTCCAGAATGCCACTCAGTATGCAAAAGAGAGAGAAAAGGATTTGGCTGATGCACTTTCTTGGAAACAAAAACTGATAAATGCTAATTAAAAAAACAGAAGAACAATAAATAGCAATATACTAAATAATGCTATTTGTACTATGTATAAAGGCAAATATTAGAAATATAGTTGGGATTCCATCTTGTCATCTGGACTTTCATTCATGAGTGCAAGTGAGTATGCATTTCTCAAAAAATGTGAAACTGTGAACAATTTCAGTTTCACTACCAAGCAACTGACACAAAGCAAAGCAGTGAAACCACAAAATCGGTCTTATGTTTTTAATTTCTGCCCTTCCCATCCTGCATTTTCTGCAAAGAATTTTTTAACCTTAAAAACTATATGGGCAAAATATTTCAATTCAGTCTTTATGCAAAATAAAGCTAATGCAGTGGTACTGAAAATATGTTCCTGACAAAGATCAATAAATGCCGTGTATAGCGGAGTGAAGTTATCAAAATGCAAATATTTCAAACAAAACAGAATGCCAAGATAAGCTAGTCACTCAAAGTGTATTGTGAACATTGTCTGGTTTATATAATGTAATTAAATACAAGCTTCAAGAATTCAAGAATTTTTTTCTCAACCATATTAGCAACATGATTCAGTGTGGTAATATCGGTGGAAAATGCAGCCTGTTTTAAGGGCACAGGTGTATTTATTACAAAGATGTGTTTGAAAGCTGACAATTGTTTGCAAGCTTTCTTATGAAAAACTGTTCACTGATGACTGCAGAAAAACAAGAGCTTTCCATTTCATACCAGAGTTGTGAAACGAACAGCTGACATTTTCATCCCTAATACATCTGTATTAGAGATGGGCGGCGGGGGGTGGGGGAGTTCTATCCCCATTAGAATATGTGCAGGAACCATGACATCCAGTGGGAATGAAACACATGAAATAGGAAGCTACCTTATGCTGAGACAGGCCGTTGGTCCAAGTAAGCCAGTATGATTTTTACTGACTAACTGTATCTCTTCAAACAGGGGTCTTTTCCAACCCTTCCTGGAAAGGACAGAGATGGAAACTGGAAGTTTCTGCATGCAAAGCATATGGTCTGTTTCAGACCTAGGGACCCTTCCCAGAGCATTTCCAGAGTGGGACTCATTGATTTTTGTCACGTTCCAGATTTGCTTAATAAATAATAGGAAGACTCTAGGACAGGAAGGAAAATACATTTTTGTGTCCTTCTCCCTGCTTCAAAGGGGTGTGGGACATGTGAGGTGGGAGACTGCAGTAGAGCAGTCTCTGGGAGCCAGTGGCAGCTCCAATAAATTCTAAGTGCGGCTCCTCGGTCAATTGTTTATTGGGCCTATGTGAATCTTTGGCCAAAACAGTATTCAGTCCCCCTGACACCATGCAGAGGCAACCTTTGTCAGTGTGTAGTCCTGCACTTTGTCCCAAGCTGGTGGTGCTTCTTTAAGGAAAATGGAACCCTCTTGAGCCTCTGCACCTTCTTGGATGGCATGCACAGAAGTGTAGCCCTTCCCAGTGTTTCCTCCCTTGGGCTCTTAAGAGAGGGCTTTAGCTACTTTAAAGGCCACCCCACCGCCATCACTGAGAAAAGTACAGTCATGGGCAGAGGTCAGCACAGTAGACATTGACTCTCACATTGAAAGCCCCCCCACCCCCAGCAAAGTGGCCCCCATAGCATCAGTGTTCATGCTATGCAGTAAGGAATGGGTATTTCAAATTTATGAAAGTAACAGAAATTTGCAGAACCTAGAGATTGATCTTATTTCCATTATGCAGCAAAGTATGGGTATTTCAAATTTATGGAAGTAACAGAAATTTGCAGAACCTGGGGACTTATCCCATTTTCATTTTGTGGTATATTTATGGGAGATGACCTTTCTGTGGCAAGAAGCAGAGGCAGATGGTGCTCCTCCCTTTATTGGGAACAAAGGCTTAGTCTAGCTGTGGTATCTCAATATTGCCATATCTGTTGGTCCACTTGTTTAAAAATGTCATCATCTTTCCACTAGTGTTGTTCCATGACAGTATCATCTGCATCCTTGTCATTTGTTCTGTTGGACAAGTAGTATGTTAGTCTCAAAGCAAATGGGAAGCCATTGATTAGCAATGGAGCATATTATGGTATTAGACCAGTGCGAATGAGCAAAACCAAAAGGGAAAACTATTTCATAATCTCGGCCCACTCCACCACAACAATTCATAGTATCTCTGCAGTCCTTACATACCTCTCAGTCCTGCCAAGTATCTCTGGGACTGCCTCATGGCTGCTGTATGTAATCTAAACTGAAGTGGCCTCAAGTGAAATATTGTTTGGAAAAGAGCCCCAGATCCTTAACTACAGTATATTTTATGTGAGAGTTCTTAACAATCATTCCTACCACGTGGAAAATGTCCCTAGCAAAGCAAAATTTCTTTAGCTTGAAAAAGACCTGAAATCAAAGGACAAACGTTAGTTTTTTAGAACTATAGCTGGAATTTGTACTTGTACTTTGAATTATTTGCCTTCCTTCAATTAACACTGCTCATATCTGAAGTTTTTAAATATTTCCGTTGTTAAGCCATGTGTACTCAAGACATTTTTGCAGAACAAGTGTTCTTTTTGTGCTTTCTTGCTTATATAACATTAAATTAGCTGAACCAGTTTTCTTGAATTTTCTCATGCAAATATTTTCCTTTGGATTGATACTCTTGGGATACCTAATTACCAAAGAGATTTGTTTGACAAAGTTATATGTGGCAAGTTCCCAAGAGGATTAGAACTGAAAGTCTATTTCAGTTATAACTACAGAGTGTGCAGCTGATGGACTTAATCACTCTTCTGCCATGAAGTTAAGACCACTTCACAGAAGCTACACTTGCACTGTTACTTGTATATAACAAATGTCAGATTCTTTGTGTAAGTTCAAAACCACAAATGTGTATAGAGATGCACAGACAGGAGGAAGTGTGTTCATTCCCCCAAATAAAGACATGAACATTCACTACACAGTTTTCACATACCGGTACTTCCCTACATAGGTACTTCAGTGTAGGGCATTTCATCTTTTCTGAAGTAGTCCAGGAGATGAATGATTCAGCAGTTATATTTGCTACTGTGCTTGAGAAATTACTTTTGGCACCTGCTTCTTTTGGCAACACTCACTACTTGGAGGTCTCAGACTGTTGATATTACTGTATTCCTTGCTAACCCACAGAAACATCTCTCTCCCTCTCCCCCCACCCTCTCTTTCTCTAAGGCGTACCCACCACTAATCCTATGCGTGGCAGCTGTTGCGAGATTTCTCTAGTGAGGGGAGGGGGAGAGGAAGGCGAGCAGCCAGTGAGAGAAAGTGGTGGCCGCTGGACAGCGAGAAGAAGCAGCCAGGCTGGGCAGCTGCCGAGCAGCAAGAGGAAATGGCAGCCAGGCCAGCCATTGGGGGAGAATGAACTGGGGCTGAAGGGATGGGGTGGAGAACGGTTGAAGGAATGGGGTGGAGAGATGGAGAGCTAGGGGCACAGAGATGCTCTATGCCAGATCAGCTAGTTATGATAATAATTCTTCAATTGTCACTGGTGATCTGCATTGACCTAATAGGCAGATCATTCAGACATGCAGGGAGCTGTAGGTTACTTCATGCTAGCACAACTAGTCTGGAAACAGTGTGTGAGAGATCTGATATACCCTTTGGGGAAGCACAGGTTAGGGAGTGAATTGGTGGGAACCCTGAGGTATCATTTTTAGGCTTGAAGGCATATTTCCCAGACTGCTCCTTGTGGCTGTTCAGCTTAGGGAAGTCAGAATAGGAACCTGTTTGAGGCCTGCCGGCTTCATTCACCTGAGGCTGCTTGACCTGGGAGGATTTGGCATGGACAGGCATATCTAAAGCATGTTGGCTTTGAGGCACCAGGTGTAGAAAGGATAGCTGCTGCTAAGCTAAATTGGGTTTCTGAAGGTCTGTGTTTCACCATCCAGCAGGTTCAATGGCAACACTTTGGTGGTTTGTTTTCCTAATCAGCATCCTTGCTGTAGAGTTTATGTAAACAATATGATGGTGGCACATCTACATTTCAACACCCCAGCGACCAGTAGTTAGGGATGAGGGGAGTTGTAGTCCAACAACAGTTGGTCAGCCAAAGTTGTGCAGCCCTGGGCTAAACCAAGAGGTGCTGGAATTTAGATGTGCCACCATCATAAAGGTAAAGTGTGCCGTCGAGTCGGTGTCAACTCCTGGCAACCACAGAGCCCTGTGGTTGTCTTTGGTCGAATACAGGAGGGGTTTACCATCGTATTATTTGCATAATGAAGTTGTGCAGCCCTGGTTTAAATTGTTTCCTTGTGTGGTCTCGAGCATCTGATAGGGATTCACTGCCCTCTAGCTGTCTTCCCTTTCTTTTGCTGATTTCATAGGGGGTGGGGGGACTGAAAATGAAAGGGAATGTCTTCTGTTCCTCTCTGTTGTAATGGTTTGGAAAGAGGAGAAACAATCTTCTGTATGCAAGGGCATTTTGTTGCCCTAGCAAAGAATTGTGCCATCGGCATTAGCTTTGCAACAACTGTAAACAAAATCTGATGTGTGTTTACTCAGAAGTAAGTCTCTCTATGCTCAAAAGGGCTTACTCTTTGTTTTGTGTTTATGATCGCAGTCTAAATAATATTAGTTTCTTACAGACAATACTGGATAATGCTAATTCAGTTCTGTAGTTGTGCAAACAACCACCATATAGTTGAACATTTACTATGTAGAGGAAATTGTTTCTGGTAGTTAAGATTAGCTTGTCTTCAGAAGCCAAGCTCCACTGAAGTCTTTCCATGATAAAGACTTAACAGCACTTACTGTTTTTGATTTGTAACTTGTCCTATCCTAAAGACCAATTACATAATTCAAAACAGAAGAATATCAGTTTTAAAAGTTATATGAATTATAATGACCTACACTTACACCAACTGCAATCTGTAGGAGAAGAACATACACTACCTTTGAAAAAAGGGTTATGAAAAAGAAATCCATATAGAGCAACATTTAGATAAATTTGGAAGTTTCTGCTTGGCCAAAGCATCTAAGAAAAGAAAACATTTTGAAATTAATTTGGCTGGAGAGCAGAAGGATGTTTTGTACATTGTTTGTGTGTGTGTGTCTGTGCATGTGTGTATGCACACATATACACACATATGCACATACACACTTTCATCCATGCTCCAACAATGAAAAGTTCCCTTTGAATAAGAGAGCATAGAGACTTATGGTGTTTTTGTAACATATGTTTTACTTACAAGTATACAAGTAGATCTTGAATGAAAGCAAAGAGGTACTCCTACAAGATAACCCTTCACATAAAATCTAGGGCTGGGAATTTTGAAGTGTGAAGAGTATTTGAGGATTCCTCCTGAAGAGAAACTGTTTCTCTTCAGGAGAGGTTTCAGTTCCCCCCACCCCCAGGGATGACTTTTTTCAGATGGTTTCTCCACAGTGCTATGGCACCATAAGATACCAGAGAGAGAGAGAGAGAGAGATCCTTTACCACCAAGGTACCTCTGACCAATTCATTTCTTCTTTTTGTTTTCTCCTTGTTCTCCTCCTCTCTCAAGCATGGGCACATGCACGCACACATGCCACATACACACACCTTAGTCTCAGCTGAGGCATGTTCACCTTTCCAAAGCTCTTATGGCCATCTCATTAATAAATACAGAGATTCCCAGTTATCTCTGCTACCGATTAGCTCCCACTGCAGAAACATCAACAAAGTAATTTGGGCTATTCTGCCTCAACATTAATAACCAATCATCTATATATATAATTCTCCTGGGTGTGCCCAGGAGAAATGCGTCCCGACAGCCCAGCTGATTGGCTGGGCTGCAGGGGGTGCCCGATTGGTTGGCAGCACACCCAGGAGAATTCGCTTGCTGGGCGGCTGCGGAGGCAAGGCGGCGGGCCCAGGGCCGCGGCGGCAGAGCCCAGCAAGGTGGCGGCGGCGGCCCCGGCCGTGAGGCGGGGCGAGGCGGCGGGCCCAGAGCGATGGCGGCGGGCCAGGCCGTGGTGGCAGGGCCCAGCGAGCGGCGGGCCCAGCGAGGCGGGGCAAGGCGGCGGGGCCCAGCGAGGCGGCGGGGCCGGGCCTGGCCGCGGAAGCGAGGCGGCGGGACTGGCCGGGCCGCGGAGGCGAGGCGGCGGGACTGGCTGGGCTGGGCCCGGCCGCGGAGGAAAGGCGGCGTGCCTGATGGCGGCACTCTGGGGCCAGCCGCGGCATCGGCGGCGGCACTCTGGGGCCGGCCAGGCCCGCTGGCGGCGGCGGCTGCACTCTGCCCCGCCGGAGACGGGGGGCGGGAGGAGAGAGAGAGGTAGCCTGGCCTGGCCGGGCCCGGCCGCGGAAGCGAGGCGGCGGGACTGGCCGGGCCGCGGAGGCGAGGCGGTGGCGGCCGCACTCGGCCCCCACAGGGCGGCGGCGGCCGCATGGGTCAGCTAGTCAGTAATAATATATATGTATATACAAAGCTCAAAACATCCATTGACAAAGTACCCATTAAATTTCTACATCACAAGGGCCCTTCTAGAAAAACAATTAAATCATGATTAAAATTGCTCCTTTCCCCCATTCTCCAATGAGGTCTCCTGTTTTAGAGGAGAGAAAATCATTTCTATTATTTAAGGAGTATTTATAAAGCAGTGGGACATTCTAAAAAATTAGGTTTCTTACACCAATGTTTTAAAATGGTCACAGTACATTTGAGAAACATTGCATTTAAGTGATATTTGTAAAGCATCTTTATCACAGGAACTTAAAGGAAGGTATACATGGAGATCATTCATATGCCCAGCCTTTTCTGGGTAGGAGAGGGTTAACCTGGTTACAGAGGCTTGTTTGGAGCCTCAGAACCTTCTCCTCCCTGTGCCTGTCAAGATGGGCTACCCAGCTTTTCTACCCTGCCCTTAACCTATGTAGGACAAAAACATACACTGCCATACCTTTGTTTTGGGGCGTGTGGGTGCCTGTGGGAAGGTAGGTAGGTTCCTGCCTCCCCCTGCCCCTCTGTGTGGAAATGTTGTGGTAATATGTTCAGCCAGTAGGTAGCACTAGCATTTGCTAGTAGTGATCCTAATTGGAGGCAGAGTCCCTTCCTACTTCCTGCCTGTACTTCTTGTTGAACTTTTTCCTGTTACACAATAAAGTAGACTTAGCCTATAATGGCTGCCTTTTTCTGAATTCTCATGACATGGTGTCAGAAGTCTGTTTGAATCCACCAAACCTAGAAAAAGGCTCACTTTCCTACACTAGAAGCTTTCAACTTTTACAATCCCACTGCTTTACTAGAATGGAAAGAAAGATTTGCTTGCTTCAGACTAGGTACAAAGCTTCATCATCTTTCAGACTGCTCACTGACCACAACCCCTTGGTGACCCTAATATAGGCGAAAGATTTGGATCAAGCATACTATGATGCCAGTGTCTTTTGATAAGAATGATGAGGTTCAACCCGATAGCTGGATATTTTTCAGGGGAAAAGCTGATACTTGCAGATGTCTTATCATGTAGTCCCATACACCAGGAAAACTCCTATGAACTAGAGGAGGAAGTTCAAGCTTATGTTGTTGCAGTACACATCTTCATGGAAATATCTGACAAGCGGCTTCTTCCAATCCAAACAGCTACTCAACATGATCCAGAACATCAAGAGGTCTTACAGTATATCAGAAATGGCCTGCATATATCAACAACACTTCAGAGCTAAGTGATACTTTTGTGGCCAACTTAGTGAATTAGATGGACTAACAACAAAAGGAAATAATATTGTGCTGCAAACAATGAGGAAAGAAATCCTAGACCTTATTCACCAAGGCCATTAGGGCTTAACCAAATGCCCTGCGTGTGCTAAGCAGAAGTTATGGTGGCCCAGTATTGGAAATGACTTAAAGACCAAGATCTTGTCCTGTGCTTATTGCAGAAAGAATAGATCAACTCAACAAAAAGAGCCTTTAATTACTACACCCTTGCCTACTAGACCTTGGGAGAGACTTGCAGCAGACCTGTGTGAATTTTAGGGCCAACACTACTTGGTCATCATGGACTATTTTTCCAGATATATTGGGATACTTTCCTTGTCTACTATCATGTGTCACAGTGTCATTACACAACTGAAGAACACCTTTGCCCTTTTTGGCATTCCAGAAAATCTTGTGACAGACAATGAGACTCAGTTTACAGCAGCAGAATTCGAGCTCTTTTGCACATCGTTTATCTTTAATCGTGTTACTACAAGTCCTCACTACTCTCAGGCAAATGGAAAAGCAGAGAGGGCAGTACAGACTGCTCAGAAAATTTTGTTCCTGGATAACCCACATCTTGCTTTCCTGAGCTACAGATCCACACCATTAATAGCTACTGGATATAGCCCAGCAGAACTGTTAATGGGCAAAATCAAAACACCTGTTCCAACCCTAGAAAAAAATCTGGCTCTAGGGTAGCCCAATCTGCACAAAATTGCTTCTTCTACTACTACAACGACGACGACTACTACTAAATATTTATATACCGCTCTTCAACCAAAGTTCTCGAAGCGATTTACATAGAAAAAGAATACATAAATTCTTCAGATCACAAGGCCAAGGATAGCTATGGGCATTTCTGCAATAGGTGACATTCAGTACGGCCACTCTGAAACTTAGAGCCTGGAAACAGAGTCTATATTAAGCATGATTAAGAAAAGTCATGGCAGACTCCTGCTACAGTTGTAGGGAGGAGAGAAATGCCCAGATCATATTTGGTCGAGACGGATAGTGGAACACTCAACAGAAATCGCAGATATCTCCTTGTCATACCCGAGAAAGGACAACCTTCTGATGCGGAAATGGTACCTGCAACCCTAAGTTCCTCTATAGAGACTATGATGGGGCCAGCCACCAAAAATGACAACAATACCAGTACTCAGCTCACTACTTGTTCTGGTAGAATT
This sequence comes from Hemicordylus capensis, assembly GCF_027244095.1. Lineage (NCBI taxonomy): Eukaryota > Metazoa > Chordata > Lepidosauria > Squamata > Cordylidae > Hemicordylus > Hemicordylus capensis. Next base: position 110,425,132 of record NC_069662.1, read on the forward strand.
ATCCGGAAACCTCTGAGGTTTCAAGATGAGTAATGGACCTATGAATTGCCAATTGTTTAATGTGCTGTTTTAATAATAATAATTGTTGGTTTAAGAAAGGGGGGAGGGAGATGTGGGAATGTTGTAATATGTCCAGCCAGTAGGTGGCAGTAGCTTTTGCTAGTAGTGATCCTAATTGGAGGCAGAGTCACTTCCTACTTCCTGCCTGTACTTCTTGTGGAACTTGTCTCTTCCTGTTACACCAGGCTTCCCCAACCTGTGGCTCTCCAGATGTTGCTGAACTACAACTCCCAGTATACCCAGCCACAATAAATTGTGGCTAGGGATGCTGGGAGTTGTAGTTCAGCAAACATCTGGAGGGCCGCAGGTTGGGGAAGCCTGTGTTACACAATAAAGTAGTCTTAGCCTATAATGGCTGCCTTCCTCTAAACTCTCTTGACACCCTCTGTTTGGTCATATGAATGCTCCCAGAGTTTAATATATACTTTTTTCATCCGTTCAAGGGAAACAGATAGAGTTACTAAATAGACAGAAATAGTGGCAGGGTATTTTCAGGACTCATAATTAAATTTGAAGCTAAAGAACATCAAAAGGAAACTGTATGAAAGGATATAAGTAGACAGTGTGGCACAGATATAGACCAGCATTTTGCTCTGTAAATAACTGTCAAAATTAAAGGCCAAAAGGCTCTGTCAGTCAGATAAAGGTGGGAGAACAGAAAAAGCTCTTCTTTTCAAGTTAATTCTTACAAATGAATTTGGAATAGTTCTGCACATTATTGGCAGTGTCCAAGACAGCCAGCCCCTTTGTACTGGAAGGAAAGTGAGCCATTCAAATGTTTTGAAAAACAGTTCATTGTGGCAAGTTTTTTTAAACCTCCTCATCAGCAGTAAATGGTAATAATACATTTTCAAAAGAATATTTGACCTTGTTTGTTTTAAAGGCAAATATGCTGACCATTCGGCTGCAATCCTCTGTACATTTATTTGGGAGCAAGTTCCATCTCAGTCAATAGGGATTACTTGAAGAGTATTATTTCATGGTTTGGATTCAACTCCAAGGTTTTTATTCAGTTGAAAGGATAAGTTACTAATGAACTCTTTTTAGCTGCACTTGGGAGTTATTTGCACTTGGCTTCAGGCTTCGGGGTAAACATTGAGCAAAGCCACTTTGAAGTACACTTGCGGCATTGAGGGAAGCAGCCCCTCCCGTCTGCTCCCGGGTTTTGTTTTTGCAATTTCACATGGGATGCTCCGTGTTTTCCTTCTAGCCATGGGGGGGGGGAGAGCTCCTGCAGAGATAGATCTGCATTTCTGAAGAGAGTTTGCCTTTTATCATGCTAATGATTATAGTCATTGCCTCTCCCATTTGCTCTGGCATTTTCAGAAAAAGTAGCTTAAAACCAGCATTTAAAAAACCCGGACATATGTCGAGATAAGCTACAATTCACATCAAAAAGCCTGGTTTGTGTGTGGAGTGGGTCCAAAAATCTTGAAAGGACTTGAGGTAAGTTTGGCTGGTGTGTGAACGCACACACTCTCTCCCAGAGGAGATTCGGGGCAGAAGCCCTGTGTGTAAAGCCTCTTTGTATAAGTAAAAACTCACATTAGAGTTGTGAGTTTTTACTTATACATAAGAACAGCCATGTGGATCAGGCCCAAGGCCTATCTAGTCCAGCATCCTGTTTCACACAGTGGCCCACCAAATGCCTCTGGGAAGCCCACAAGCAGGAGGTGAGGGCATACCCTCCCTCTTGCTGTTGCTCCCCTGCAACTAGTATTAAGAGGCATCTTGCCTCCGAGGCTGGAGGTGGCCTATAGCTGCCAGACTATTAACCATTGATAGACCTGTCCTCCATGAGTTTGTCTGAGCTCTTTTTAAAGCCATCCATTCTAGTGCCCACCACCACATCCCGTGGCAGAGAATTCCATAGATTAATTATGCACTGTGAGAAAAAGTACTTCCTTTTGTCAGTCCCGAATTTCCCAACGTTCAGTTTCAGGAGATGGTCCCTGGTTCTAGTGTTGTGAGAGAGGGGGGAAAATTATCTTTGTCCACTCTTTCTACTCCATACATAATTTTATATACCTCTATCATGATACAGGGATATAGAGACAAAAATCTAAATGAACCATAAAATGCAAGGTGCAATCTGTATCATTTCTAACTAAAACTCAAATGTGTATGAGGTTAGCCCAGTTACTATTCACCATAGCAGTGGTTGGCAATAAGACAACATTCCTAGCGTTGCTATGCTAAGTTGTGGTGTTTCTCACTGTATTGAGAAAGAGAACCTTGGTCTCAGCAGAGTTCAGCAATTTCATGCTGCAGTCTCTTTTTTTCCACTTACTGTATTTCCTTGAAAAGTGGTGATTAAAGGAATAAAGCAGGATGTATCAAAGGGGATTTTGATAGGGCCAGCTTGTCATACAGGTCTGACATAAAATACAGCCTTTTCTAAACAAGTATGAGTATCTTTCTTTGCATGTGGTCATCTTAAGGGTCTTGTGATAACAAATCTGAGGAAGAGGTTTGGCTTAAAGCTTATTTTCACCTAATAAGTTTTGACGAAGTCTACAAAGCACTGAAAAGATTTTATCAGGATATTCAATTTCCCGAGATCTACAGTAGATTCTTAAGGATATAAGAGCCCTATTGGATCCGACCAAAGACCTAACTGGTCCAGCATCCTGTTCCCCACAGTGACCAGCCAGATGCCTCTGCCTATCCCAGAAGCAGGCTTCTCCTTCTGTAGCTCCTGTGTAACCGATATTTAAGCATGATAGTCTCTGAACCTGGAGAAAATGTAAAGCCTTCATGATGGCTAGCAGCTGTAGATAGTAAGGATGTACACAAATCAATTTTTTAAATTTGATTTGTGCCCAAAACAAATCACCCCGATCTACCCCCTACACATCTACCCCCTCTAAATCACCCCAAATTCAATTTGTATTTGCTTTGATTCAATTTTGATTTGGACTTATTCGGACCACTTAAGAAGGTCCTATGGACACCAAAATTGGGTGATGGGTAGGTCCCCATGGTTGCTACATACCCTCCAAATCTCAGGGCAGTGGGACACTTGGTTGATTTTTAATGAATTTTTTTAAAGCTTTTACTGATTTTGAACATTTCTGCCATAGGAAACAATGGGAATTCAAAGTTGCCATATCCTAACCCTAACACAAAGTTGCCATATCCTAACCCTAACCCTAACCCCAGTTTTCTTTAAAAACATTTTTTAAAAACAAAACAAAAACAAAGCTAAGCTCTAGCCCTTTTAGAAGTGGAGTTATGGAGCAAAATATTATTATTATTATTATTATTATTATTATATTATTAAAATGTACAGTCATTTTTCAAGTGTTTGGATTCTTTGGTGTATAATAATGTTTCCTCATAATGAATCCCTATGAGGATTCATTGCACACCTTCATTTCTTCTGTTCATGTTGACTGTCACTGGACAGTGCCAACTGTCAACTGCCATGTGCCAATTACACCACCACCCCCGCACCTGCAAGGTAGTGGGGTACTCATTTTAATTTTTAGGAATATTGAAATGTTTAGCTTCTTTGGTGTCTAATAACCTTTCCTCATAATGAATCCCTATGAGGATTCATTATACACCTTCATTTCTTCTGTTCATTTTGACTATCATTGGACAGTGCCAACTGTCAACTGCCATGTGTCAACTACACTCCTCCCACACACACACTGGGGTACTCAGTTTCTTTTTTTAAGGTATTTTTGAAGTGTTTAGATTATTTGGTGTCTTCATTACACACCTTCATTTCTTCTGTTCATTTTGACCCCACTGCTTTGCAGGTGGGGGTGGGGAATTAGTGGCATCCCATGTTCCAACTAACCCTGCAACCCACAAGCCACTGGGTACTCAGTTTATATTTCATGAATTTTTGAGGTGTTTAGACTCTTTGGTGTGTAATGAATCCTCATAGAGATTCATTATGAGAAAAAGTTATTAGACACCAAAAATTTAAACACTTGAAAAAAAAGCCAAGAACATAAACTTTGTAGTACCCCACTACCTTGTGGGTGGGAGTGGGGTGTAGTTGACACATGGCAGTTGACATTTGGCACTGTCAAAAAGACAGTCAAAATGAATCGAAGAAATGAAGGTGTGTAATGAATCCTCATAGGGATTCATTGAGGGAAAGTTATTATACACCAAAGAATCCAAACACTTGAAAAATAGTGACCACACATTTTGCTCCATAACTTCACTTCTACAAGGGTTAGAGCTTAGCTTATTTTTTTAAATGAAAGCTGGGAATCAGAGGGAATTAATAGGAGGGATCTGAATCTCGATTCAATTCGAATTGAATCAGGTGCGATTTGATTTGTACTGCAATCTAGCCAAAGGACCACAGGGGTTATTTGTTTTATCTCCAAATCACCCGAATCAGCTAGATTCAGGTACAAATTGATTTATACCCAAATCAGTTTGCACATCCCTAGTAGATAGTCTTATCTTGAATTTGTCAATTTGCCTTTTAGAGCAATTTGAGCTATTGACTATCACAACTTCTTTTGACAGTGAATTTAATAGATTAATTACTTTCCTTTATTCATCCATTCAATTTCATTGTGTGTTCCATAGGTCTAGTGCTGTGAGAGGAGGAGGGGAAAAAAACCTCTCTATACACTTTTTCCACACTATGCATAAATTTGTAAGTTCCAGTCATGTCCTCCCTTAGTAATTGTTTTCCTTTGCCCAATGTTGTCAAGTATTTTTCCCCCCTTAGAATGAAGGTGACCCCTGATTATTTTGGTTGCCCTCTTCTCTGCTCTTTCCAGCTCTACAATGTCCTCTTTTAGGTGTGGTAAAAAGACCTATCTTGCTCCCAAGGATATATCCATGAGGGTCCCGCAACCCTCAGGGACATATTTTCCATAGGCACAGTGGACTGCAGAAGAAAAAGGAGCATGACAAAATTGCCCCTCCCCATTGTGCATGCCAACATTAGTCTAGATTAGCAACATTCAGCAGGCACAGAATTAGACTGATGTCAAGCAATATCTTCCATGTTAAATTACACTGCATACAGCAAACTAATTTAGTGAGCATTTTCAACTTAAACCAGTTGTAGTAACATCTGCATCATCTCTACAGATCGTTCTGATTTCCACTGAAACTGAGAAGCTGCAAGCTTATATCTTTGGGAGATAAGTCTTCAAAATTGTGCAGATGAAGCCTGTTTTGTTTTGTTTTTTAATATTAAGGAATTGGTTAAGCCAATTGTTTGACATACAGCTCAATCTTTAAAAATTTTCTCCAGAAGTAAGTCCTACTGTATTCAGTGGACTTACTCTATAGTAGTGTGCTTAGGATTGCAGCCTAAATCTTTTTGTCATATGAATGTAACATTTGCATTCCTGTGATTACATGCATTATTTCCTCTTCCATGTGCATTAACAATAATCAAACTTTCATCTAAGTAATATGTGAGAGGTTCATAGGCAATTCAAGTCTTACATCGACACAAGTTTTGGGCGGTATAGAAATATGTTAAATAAAATAAATAAAATTATAAATGTTCCCAGTCCTGAGTTTTGTTGTGTTACAGTATTCTTCCATGTATGTGGAGCAGTTTTGAAGGACTTTGGAAAGTTAAACGATGGTGTAGCCTACCACTGTTTTTAATCTCCTCTGTGCATCGGTCGGTCATCTGTACCACAGAGATAATGCTTCCCTACCTTAAAGGAGCATTGGGAAACTAAAAAATCCATTAATGATTGTGAAGTTCTTAGATGCTATAATCAGTGATGAAGCTCATATCTGACACAAACCATGTTGACAGTTTGCTGTCAACTAGTCTTGTGTGGAATATTTATACAAATATATTTGGTTTTATAATGGGAACTGTGAGAGAAAAATGTAACTTTTGTCTGCATTATTTTCCTTTGTGCAGATAGCATTACTTGCTACAAATTTTGATCAATACACATTTACTGAAGAACCTCCTTTGCTGTGTTGGAGAAAATAGCCACACAATGCAGCACAATTATTAAAAAGAAGATTTGGGGTCATTTGTTTTAACATACAAAGACATCTTTGTGGGAGATGCTTAACCTGTGCTTAGATTGAAAAGTGTTTTCTAGAAATAGGCTATTTCTGATTTTTCCTCATGCTTCAATATTAGTTATTTTCATAGTTCTCAAATCTGTGAGAAACTCCATGTTGTTACAGATATAGTCAAGCTGCTGTATGAACTATAATTGAACTGATAAAGTCTGCATGGCTAAGACTTGCCAAGACTCCTCATGTCAAAGGTGAGTCTTTGTTTACCTCCTGAAAATGCCTCTGAAACAGGTTCTGGAAAGCCATTTCCAATAGAGAAAGGGCCAGTTGATCAGATAGCAGCTAAACTAATGAAAAGCATCATGGAAGTGACAGGAAGATTAATTAAGTCCCTCCAGTTGTATTCACAGGCGACTGTGCAGAGTTCCTTTGGGTACTGCTGCAGTTAAATAGTATTCATGGTGACAAATATTGCAGATTTCCAGAACTGACACTTCTGATTCAAGGGTAAAAAACAACAAGCCGATGCATTTGGTGGTTCTGTGCAATGGAAAATGGCAAAACCCAGTGAAGAGTTCTTGTGACTAGTTAAAACACAGAGAGATGCAGCAGCCTCATGAAAAGACAATGCCATACAGGAAGTGGAGTTAACATGCTTTTCTTTGAGGATTACACTTTTAAAGGAGGCTGCTATCATGCCATTATAAGCTGGATGGAAGCTGTACAAAGCAACCCAGTGACTAAGAACACCTTAATTAATTATCCCCCCCCCCGCCCACAATGGCTGACTCTGTTGCATGGAAGTAGAGGACAATTAAAGAGTTATTTCATTACATTACAAAATAAATAAAGTAGTCTGCTGTCTGGACCTTAATGAACTCTCACAAAGCCTGGTAATAAAGACTGCATCCAGGATGTTTAGAGGGCCAGGAATGAGAATTTAGGTTAATGGTGCAGCGGGGAAATGACTTGACTAGCAAGCCAGAGATTGCCGGTTCGAATCCCCCTTGGTATTTTTCCCAGACTATGGGAAGCACCTATATCAGACAGCAGCAATATAGGAAGGTGCTGAAAGGCAGCATCTCATACTGCACGGGAGATGACAATGGTAAACCCCTCCTGTATTCTACCAGACAGCCACAGGGCTCTGAGGTTGCCAGGAGTCGACACCGACTCATGGCACACTTTACTTTACTTTAAGCATGTGAAAGGAGCACTCTTCTCTTGATGATATAGTTTCCTGTTAGAGAATGCAGTTTCATTACAGAAGGGTATGTATTCTACTTTATACCCTGGCTTTTAGTGTATGCCTGTACAGGTGCTCATCTGATCTATGCATCTTATGAAAATGTATACTTCAGAATGCGCAATTGCGATTGCTTATTGGAAAGTGCTTTTTAATTACAGAATCTCCTTCAGTGTGGAGAATGTACGTATCAGGGAGTAGATGCCTAGCCCAAACATATCCCTGATGCAGTGGCGTAACTATAATAGGGCAAAGGGAGACAGTTGTCTGGGGGCCCACTGCCTTGCCCCCCACCCCCGAGTCAAGTCACATGACTGACTCCTCCAGCCGCTCACCTGCCTGGGCTTCCTTCAGTAGTATCCATCCTCCGAAATTGATGTGAGTGTTAAGACCTGGAGCTACCAGAACTGCATGTCTTTCTCTAGTACCATTAAATGACTTGCATTGTCCACAATTTACAAAACCTTTGTAAAAAGAATTTAGGATGATATTCTATTGTGGCACATAGGAGATAGATAGATAGATAGATAGATAGATAGATAGATAGATAGATAGATAGATAGACACACCTCACTGAAGCTCAGCTCATGAAGTAAAGAAATCTTAAATAAGGCTGAATAGTGGTTTTTGTTACCACTATTCAGCCTCATTTAAGATTTCTTTACTTCATGAGCTGAGCTTCCGTGAGGGGGGTCCATTTTAATATCTTGTCTCTGGGCCCACTACAACCTTGCTACGCCCCTGCCCTGATGTGGAAACCTCAAACGTGGTGGGAGAGCCAGTTCAAAGATGCACACACAGAGATGCTACAATCTTCTTGTATGATGTGCCATCTCAAAGTGTGTGCAGAGAAACAACATGTTTGTAAGTGACTTGTCCTCAACCAGGTTTAAGCTGATACATGGTGAGAGATTTTGACATATAAGGTTTCCATATACAGGGAAGATTTTGATGTGTGCACACCTTCAAACAAATCATGCCCCATATGAATACAGTACTGACATGGCACAGTCATGTGAGAGTATTGTACCACAAATGCATGTGTGTTATAACTGGCTTTCAGTTTTTGGAGACTCATTAGTTTATATTTAGCAGTAAAGAAAATATCCACTTTTTCTTAAACAAATCCAGATAATTCAAATAAAATATTTATCTAGGGCACTTATTCAGTTTGACTTGAGGCTCCAGATTCTGCACACTTTGAAACATTTTCAATTACTCTGGCTCCTCACACTATTGTGGATGGTTTGTTCATTCACTGATCTGTTTCTCTCTCTCCTTAAAATATAAAGCAAAAAAACAAACCCATAGTCCCTCAGCTCCTAACATTTCCTAATGTTTATCTCTGTTTACCTAAGTAGTGTGTTGAGCCACGTAATGGCAGAGTGGGGGAGTAACTTGCCTAGCGAGCAAGAGCTTGCTGGTTCGAATCCTCACTGGTATGTTTCCCAGACTTTGAGAAACACCTATATTGGGCAGCAGCGATATAGTAAGATGCTGAAAGGCATCATCTCATACTGCGCGGGAGATGGCCATGGTCAACCTCTCCTGTATTCTACCAAAGACAACCACAGGGCTCTGTGGTTGCCAGGAGTCAACACTGACTTGACGGCACAACTCTACCTTTAAGTAGTGTGTTAGCAAAGAATAGACAAAAAATGAAAGGAAGGAAAAGTCAAGAAAGAGCAAGCATAAAGATTACATATGATCTTGCCTGCTCATGGCTGTTTGTTTTCTGTTATAGCTAAGCACATTTTGGTTTCCAATAGCTGTCTGGGACCAAAAGATGAAATTTATTTTAAGAAAAATTGGAAACCTCTCAAGTGTGCAAGATCTTTTAACCTACCGCACGAGGCATCTAAACTGATAATGTTGTGTCACCCTGTGTCTTTTGTTGCACATTATTACATTTCTGCCAACAAAAGGATCCCTGGATACGCTGCTGCACATACTTGCAGAAAGTCTCCTGGCCAGCCTCTCAAACTGAAATTCATCAAAGCCAGTAAGAATCTGAGTACAGATTCAATATTGGTTTCCTCCTGAGAGATATCAAGAGCCGATGCAAAGTTTTCAGGAATCTTGGAGTGTTTAGCAGCACATTTATTTGATTAAATATTAATCAATATTTGTAGCAGGCATGTCTGCAAGTGACATTTTTATTCTTAGCTTGGTTCTATGTGTAACCCATTAGTTGGGATAAATTTTAGAAAATAAGACAGGTCATGGATTCATTGCTAAAACTGATATGAGGCCCTTTCCTTTATGCCTTACTGTTGTGCCAGGTGTCACAGTTCAGCAAGTTGATATCTGGGGCAGGTCGAACCCTAAAAGGTTAATACTCACTTTTTTTGGTCACTGGTCTACATACATACAATTCACATAACATTTGTTACTTGTTGAGTCTTCTTGGTGTGGATGTCAATGCAAAACTGCTTCCCCATGAAAGGAAGCCACCTTGTGCAGGTAATATGTTAAAAGGCAGTGATCACATGGTTGCCAGTATCTCATGGATATTTGTCACACAAGTGTTGGTGTCCACTGATAGCACACAACTGATAGTGGAAGTACCTGCATGATCCACATTGCTCATGTGATCACCACGTTAATAATGTTAACAATGCCTTGTGGGCAGGGCCATCCCTAGGACAGTGCGGGACTCCCTACACACACACTCTCTCTCTCTCTCTCTCTCTCTCTCTCTCTCTCCTGATTGCAACTTTTTAAAGGAGGATCCCTAGTGGAGTCTGGCCTTCCCACCAATCCCCAGTAATTTTATTGCTTATCTCAAAGAACTCTGGACTAATGTGTGACTCCTAGTTGGAGAAAAAGATGGATCTCCTCCCCAGTAGCAAGGACAGCCCCCTGCCCCCAGCCCCATGGAATGGTCATTTTAAAGGTATGCAGGTGACTCTCAGCTGCCGACTTTACAGCTCGGGCAGGGGTGGGGGGTAGGGGGGCCAAGGGTGCATGGGGCTCAGGACAGGGGTGTAGCAAGGTCGGAGTGGGCCCAGAGACAAGATTTTAAAATGGAACCCTCCCTCACTGAAGCTCAGCTCATGAAGTAAAGAAATCTTAAATGAGGCTGAATAGTGGTAACAGAAAGCACACACACACACACACACACACACACACACACACACCCCTCCTATGTGCCACAATAGAAGATCATCCTAAATTATTTTGTTAAAGGTTTTGTAAATTGTGGACGATGCAAGTCATTTAATGGTACTAGAGAAAGACATGCTGTTCTGGTAGCTCCAGGTCTTAACACTCACATCAATTTCGGAGGATGAAAACAACAGAAGGAAACCTGGGCGGGTGCGCGGCTGGGGGAGTCAGTCATCTGACTTGCCTCTGGGGGCCCCCCAAGGCAGTGGGCCCTCTGACAGTGGGCCCCCTTGCCCTATTATAGTTATTCCTCTGGCTCAGGAAATGCATGGGGATGGGGACAGCTGCTCTCCACCCAATAAAGATGTCCGTGATTGTAGGATTTCACCAGAAGAAAATAGCTTTGTGGCTGTATCCAGAAGTAACCTAGAGGAGCCTAATTCATAAATGGGATTCTGTTGGAGCAGTACTTGGGAAATTGTGTCTTCTGTGTTTATACTCTAAGGTTGTGTAAGACTCTCCAGGTCTCTTGCATCTCTAGGAGCCATATAGATTTACATGATAAATCTCATGTAGCATACCCTGCATTTCCTGACTATTAGTGCATTCCCTTTCCCAACTAGTACTCTACATTTTGGAAGTGAGCAGCCAGATGAAGGCAGCTCTATCCCCCAAGTATGAGATTTGTGAATGGAGGTCGAGCTCCCAGGAACTTTCTCAGATACATGTCCCAGAATAGAGACCATTCTTGGCTGCTTCCCCACATGCATTTTATGAATGTGTCCAGGAAGCTCGCCTTAAAATGCTGTGGAAGACACCATTGACTGCTTTCCTGTTTTTGCTTATAAATATGCATCTCCATCAAGAGAGCAAAACTTGGCTCAAGTTAAATTGAAAATGTAAAGCTTTTTGTAAATTGATGTGAGAATGCACAGGTGAAAACAAATGTAGAATCTGACTCAGAGAAGCGTTCAGCTTGATTTGTGGATTTTTGCCAGGAGGAGAGGCTCTTGACATTTTCATGCGTTCCATAACTGAAATGAAGATAGCCATCCAAATGCTAATGGATGTTTTGAATAAATGTACAACTTGCTTTGTTTACGTATAAAAGATTTGAATGTTTTTATTGGACTTTTGTTGGATAGTAAGCCTGCGTATGGCCTTGATAATTGTATCCTTGTACAGAGTTTAGCTAATTTAGGCACGTTCATCAGCGAAAGAGAAAATCCAGCATTCCTTAACAGCCCTAAACAAGATTAAGCATGCTGTTTACATTCAAAGGATTACAACACAGTTCTAAAAAGCAAGTTGCTAGTCCTCACATATGCTGTATAATGATTGAAAACATGAGGGGTGCGTGCAGGCGACCAGCTGACAAAGCCCTTTTATGGTGCCGAGCATGTGAGTATAGCAGATGTGTGAGGGAGTGTGGAATCGTGCTCACTGTTCCTGGCCCCAGACTGTGAAAGGGGTTCTGTGCCTAATTTTAAAATATTCAAAGTAGTACAATTAAAAATAACAATAATCACATATTAAAATGTATTTTTAAAAAAGCATAAATGTAATAGAATTAAAACCAATTCAAGCCTTTACCGGCACTGAAAAGAAATCAAGGGAGGAGAGCACCAGGAGAGCTTTCCTCAGGAGAGTATTGAAAAGGCCCCTCTTCTGATTGCCAGCCACCTAATTTCTAATGATGAAAGATGCTGAGAAAGGGCTTAGTACATGACTTTATCATACCACAATGCATATGGGCAGGTTCATGGGGTGCTTTAAGCAATTTGTGAATGATGAGGGGCTGTTCTTCAGAAAGGCCAGAATTGTTGTTCTCTGTCATTAGTATGTAAAGTCTAAGGGCCAAGCTACACATCAAGGCTATTCTCATGCACACCCTAATCCAGGCTATGGAAGCCCAGCTTGGGTTAGGCTGTGCACGAGAATCGCCGGGATCAGACCCGATCCCAGCGGGGCAGTGCCGTCTAGCCCTGCTTTGAAACCAGCGTGGAGCCAGCGTGGTGTAGTGGTTAGAGTACTGGACTAGGACCGGGGAGGCCCGAGTTCAAATCCCCATTCAGCCATGAGACTAGCTGGGTGACTCTGGGCCAGTCACTTCGCTCTCAGCCTAACCTACTTCACAGGGTTGTTGTGAGGAGAGTATGTAGTACACCGCTCTGGGCTCCTTGGAGGAAAAGCAGGATATAAATGTAATAATAATAACAACAACAACAACAACCTGGCCCTTAACCTGGGCCCCGGGATTGTGTGTTTGCTGGGGCTGTGTTTAGCCCGGTGCCTAAAGAGATGGGCGCCTAAAGAGATGGGCGCCTAAAGAGATGGGCGCCTAAAGAGATGGGCGCCTAAAGAGCCCATCTCCTGGGGGAATCCCCCAATGCATCACACATGTTACGTGGTGCACTGTGGGATATCTGGAGGCCTAGCCTCTGGAGCTCCACGCTGAGGCAAGCAGCATGGATTGTTTGGGACCTTGCTCTGTGCTCCCAGCAACTTTGAAGCCAACATCGGGGGTGTGGGGTATGTGAGTTTTACCCTCATCTCCCCCACCACCACCTCCCTGCCTGGTCATGTGAACAACCTCATTGTGTTAAACTTTCCGGCCTTGCCTTTTCACTCAGTGGCAGCTATGAGGGAGCCTGACCTGGATCATGACCATGGCATAGAGGCAAGGGGGGCTCAGTGCTTTGCTTCTCCTGTGGGGTCCCCCAATAGCAATAGCAATAGCAATAGCACTTACATTTATATACCGCTCTATAGCCGAAGCTCTCTAAGCGGTTTACAGTGATTTAGCATATTGCCCCCAACATTCTGGGTACTCATTTTACCGACCTCGGAAGGATGGAAGGCTGAGTCAACCTTGAGCCCCTGGTCAGGATCGAACTTGCAACCTTCTGGTTACAGGGCAGCAGTTTTACCACTGCGCCACCAGGGGCTCAATACTGTTTACTACTTTCCCTAGAAGGGAAGCTGCTATTCCCATTTGCACCAGAAGGAAATAGCTGGTCTGATTGTCTTTGACTATGAATTTTTTGGGTCATGGAGAGGCTTTATTTTTGGAGATCTTAATTATTTGTGCCACACTTGAGATCCGCAATGATTATTCTTTGATCAGGTGCTGGCCCATGATAGTAATTGTAGAAAGATGGGTTAAGTTGTTCTCCATTGGGCAGTGGAAGCCTTTTGGGCTCTAGTTCAGTCCAAAGAAATGAAAGAGCTACTGTATGTTTTTTTCAAGAGCCAAGGACTGGAAACATCATATGGAGCCAGAATTCTCTCTGTGGGTCCCCCTAGTAAAATGTTTAGAGAAGGTATCTGCACATACCAGTGGAACAGATTAAAGGACAGATTCCACTCTCAAAACAACCCAGTCTTGAGTTTTAACTGCTGGTGTTTCTGTTCTAGTGCTCGACATAAAAAGCAAGCTATGGCTCCAGTGGAAATTCATTTATTTCATACTTAGATGGTGCCACTGCCTCTTCTGACCTTTAAATCCATGAATTTGTATGCTTTCCTTGATGGATATAGTGGTATAGTGGGGAATAATGGTTATAGTGAAGAGTAACTCTTCCCCTTGCCTTCTCTCTCTACAGTCCATCAATCCTTAGACACATGATATGCTCCAAACCCTATACATGTGGATGAACATGTTCCTTGCCTTCCTGAGTCTGTGAAGCCCATAATTTTGCTTTGCTTAAAATGTTTGTGGCCACTCCACTGCTGGGTTAAATGACTGGACTCCTCGAAGCAGCACTTATTTCATGGGCTTAAGTGGAGTTTTAAGTATATTGTACTGTATCTGTCATCTTCCCAGTGAAATAAAGCATGTATCCTACAAGGTCGTGTTTTAAAACAATAAACACTTCCAGTGCGTTCACTTATAATTTTAGGGCTCTTATTTTTGCCTGTATCTGAAAATGGTATTGCTACCCCAAGAATTCACATTGATCATAATGAAAAACAACATCCTGTAGACATAGGCAGTGCAGTCTTCCACATGCTGTCTTGTCAATTTGCATCACATCTGACCTGGGGCATCTCCTCTTAGAAGTAAGAGTGCATTTTAGTATCTATGTCTTTGATCTCTGTCCTCAGAGACCGACCGCTCCCCCATCCCAAGATGCCAGTTGCAATAATGTCTCAGATCATGTGTGAACTGGTCTAAGACATCACATTTGTCACACAGACAAGGCAATCAAATAATCATCATTTGCTAATTGCAGACCCATGCTGCCTGGAAACTGAAGACCTAGTGGGGAGAAGTCAAATTCCCATTATAAATCTCTTTCCCTTTTCTGCACTTATTTTGAAGGGGGAGGCGGAAGGGAACCTGGGTTTATCACGATGAACCCAATTTGTGTCGCGCTGCATTGTTTGCTGTGTTATTCAAAGGGAATAGATGTGGAAGAACAAGATAAGATTCATCAGAACATGTTATTGTTCATGCTGCTTCATTTGGAGCCAAGGATGTGATTCTTTAAAACAATGTAATCAGGAGTTAATGTGAAGGGCTAACAAGACAGCCTCAGGACCTTCCTTCAGAGCTGACTTATCCATAAGTGATGCTTTCTCTCTAGCCTTGCAGGGTAGTTGGAGATCACCGTGCCTCTGAGCATGTGCCGAGTGCCTTTCTTTCTCCACTGAAAAGCACAGTCAATCCCTCACACCCAGGGCCGGACTGGGGGCACTGAGAGGGCAGTGGAATGTATGTGAGGAGGGCGCCGAGTTTTGAGCAGAATAGAGAATTAATGGTGAGAGTTGGGGCGCAGGGTGCACCAGGAATATGCCCTGTTGCCCTGCGGGCCAGTCGGAGCCTGCTCACACCCAGGCTTACATCTCAAGAGGCCATCAACTTTCCTAGCAAGGGAAAGCTTTATGTACAAAGCCACTTCCTGGCTCATTGCCTTTTCTGCTGGCATCTAGTTGGTGCCTTCAACCCAGGGCACTGAGTCTGCAACCTACCACCCCTTAATGGGGGTTGATATGTGTGAAACAATAACCAGCCTTGTCTCTCTTCTCCACCCACCCACTCCCCTTAGGCGAGTGAAATGATTATGTCACTGGCTAAATTGGATGCCAAGGATGGGGTGGGGGAGTGGGTGGGGGTGTGGGGGACGGAATAAGGTTGTAAAAAGATTTGGCGAGAGGCAGGGCTCCTTCCACCACCGGCAGATGAGCAACACCCCCGGCGAAGGAGAGATGTGCTCGCCGTAGTACTCCTCGTCCTGATGTCACAGGCACAGCAAGGACATCACAAGGAGGAGTCAGATTACAGTAAGAATGGGCAGTGCAGCATGCAGCGAGAGGCAACGCTAAATCAGAGCGGGATTGTATCGGGAGGGCGCGCAGAGGCTGCTTTCCAAGCCCTGATCCCGAGGAGGCTCCCGCTGCTCTCTCCGAGGCTGGGAAATTTCCACAGCATGTAGGATGAAAGCGGCTCGCTCTGCTTGGCACGGCAGCGGCAGCAAGCAGCAGCAGCAGCTCGGTCCGGGAGCTAATGCTGGAGAAGGCACAGCGCTGGGATCCTGACTGCATGATTCATGAGAAACATAATGTATTTCGGTAAGTCTCCGACTCAGCATGCCCTTCTCCTGCGGATCGTCTTTCGCGGTAGGAAGAGAGGATTTCACCTGGGCGGGCGGGCGGGGGAGGGGGGTTTTCCTCCTGCACCCCTCAAACTGGCAAGCCGGCCCAGCCTGGTTGCAGAGGAGGACCCCCCACGGTCTGACGGCGGAGCCCCTTCCTCGGGTGTCTTGCTGGTGGCGACTTAGTTCTAACTGTGCGCCCACGTTGCTGAGAATGGGCAGCAGGAGGACGGTGGCCGCCCCCCTCGTGCGTTTTGGTCAATGGACCGGTGTCAGTCATCCGCTGCAAGGCTTGCGAAACGTGGGAAGTTGGAGGCAAACTTGCTGCCACCGCGGCACGATCGGGGACCCTGAGTGCAGAGCCTCCGGGTGTGTTTCCCTATTTTTAGTCTGCCCATTGAAAGCTTCCCGCTGGCTGCTTCGGAGAGAGGAGAAACGGAGCTTTCTCGTGATCAGCCCCCTCTTTCTGCCGATCCCCATGCCCAGCCCAGCCCAGCCCAGGAGAACCGCCAGAGCCTGGTGGGCTTTAACAGCCTGGCGAGATCTCGGAGCAGCTCGATCTTTGTGCCGAGTTTCGTGCCGAGGGAAACCTTCCTCAGGTTCCCAGCTGAGCTGGCTTCGTAGCCTAGAAACATGCTGGCTCTCGGAAGTCTCCGTGTGTTTAGCAATGTTAGCCCTGCAACGCTGTGGTGGGAGCGAGTTTGGAGCGTCAGCCCCCAGGACCCAGCTGCAACTTAACGCGGCGGGGTCCGGGTGAGAGAAGCGAGCACCAATCCGATGAAAAGGGGGCTCCGATTTTCTTCTGGTTTGGCCTCAGCCAGAGTTTAATGCCGCTAATTGATATCCAGCGATCTACAACTAGAAAGCCGGGAACTCCCGGGATAGCCGATAGCTTCATTTCATTAAATATTAAATCAAGAGTTGACTTGAACTTCAAGGAAGCATTTCTTTGATATTCTGCTAGGCTCTTGTCAATGCTAGTTGATTTCTGCTCGCCAGTTTTCTGTTACTGATGCAGTCTGAGCTGTTATTTCATAGCCTTCCCCCGCTTCCATTGCCCTAAAACCATAAGGGGCATAGGTCCGCTGCTGAGATCCATGTGCTCCGCTTCAGAAAACTTTAATTGCTATGTAAAGCCTGCCTTACTATGAAGGAAAAGTTTTTAATTCCTGTCCATCATTAGAGAAGCAGTGGGGACCACTGATTTCTGTCACACATGTGATCATATTTTGTACGATATTCTCTGTTCTGTATGCTTTGAGAATGAGATGGGTGCGAGTCATTTAGGCACCAGCACAGTGTTTCTCCCGTTATGTACGAAACATTAGGTAGTTTAATCAGTTATATTGCTTTTCCTGAAATGTCCCCTTTAAACAATGGTAGTGGGATGCATCGCTGGGGAGCTGTTGGAGTAAATTTTTGTGTACTCAGCTTTGCAAGAGTTGTATGCTTGATCTTGGCAGGGAGCTTTGATCTGTGTGACCACAGCTGCAGGTTTCAGTAATACGAGTGCAGGTCCTCTGTTCCATAAGCAGATAAAATGCATCTTTTGGGATGCTTCCATATGTGCATAATAAGAGTCCAGCAACTGAGTGTTGTTCAGCATGGCTTCACTGTTCATAGTCCAGAATCCTAAACTGGATGCTTTGCCTAGCCATTCATGAATTTATTTTGATGTGCAGTTTTTAATTGCTGAAGCATCATCATCATCTCACTTTACAGGGAATATTTCTTCTCGATGGGCTCAATTAAGCCTGCCCTTAGGTAGCTTTTTGGCATGCTTTCTTCTAGCTGACCATTTTGTTCAAATCAGGGGGAGTAATAAACCTGTTCCTTCTGAGTCACAGATCACATTCGGAACACACACCAAAAACCCTACCCTCTTTATTTCCTCCAGCTATTTTAGGGAGTCTCTTATTCATACTGTCAGGAGTCTAAAGCTTATAATCTCACCTCTCCCTATCAGGACACTATTCTAGGGATATAACAAAGTACACTTGGCTAGGACAGCATGGCCTAAAGTGAGGGTAAGCATCATACACTGCCCTCCCTCCACCCCTCTGATGAGCCAACTGTATACAATGTGTTCACTGTTAGCAAATAGACGTGCTGAAGGTTTTCTTTTTCTGTAGATGTTTTAAAACGACCATGTAAAATATAAATAAAACTGTAATGTCAAATCTGGATGGTAAATTGCGGTGTCTCTTTTGATCATTTGCTGTTTCATTTGGGTAACTTTGTATAAAATGTTGTACACCTAAATTCGTTTTAGAAGAGTCGTAAAAAGGTATCTTGTAGGTGAATGCTTGGTTTGCTCCACTAGGCCTTACTACTAAAATGCTTCCAATTAGAGTGTTAAGGTAGAGCATACCACCCACTGTGTTTCAAGACTTCAAAACTGCTAGCTAGGCAAAAGCCCTCCTTTTACACCTCCAAAGTTTCTATGGATTGAGTATAATGAGTATGATTCATGACTAAAGTAAACTTCTCTGTGTGTGTCATCTTGCTAAATCACTCTTTTGTCAGTAGAGCACCTAGTTTTGCTGCTAAGAAAATTTTGTTCCTAAGAATTGTAGTTTATATACATTTAGTTTACACTCAGATTAATATTGTGTAATCTGAAAAATGTTCCATATGCACAACATTGGACGGTTGATTTTTGTTGCTCTCCCCTTCCCTCTGAAGCTCACTGGCCCAAAAATATGTCAGAGGGTTGCAGGACCCTCAGGGACATATTTTCAGGAAGCACAGAGCTCTGTAGAAGGGGATTCAACTAAAATTGCCTGCTCTGTGCACACTGATAGTTGCTCAGCACACACAATGTTAATTTGGATGTCAGCCAATAGTTTCTTCCATTCACTGGATGTGGATTGACGTCATAGTAGATGTCACACACTTCTCTTCAAATGATTGTAGAAGATCATTTTGTGTCTAATGGATCGTCACTGTTGTTAATTTCTGCTGACTGTGTTGTGCTGCATGGACTGTAGATATTAGACTACTTGTTTTGACGATTGTGCACTCAATATTTTGAGTTTGATACAAAACAGGAACTGTTGTTTAGAAGTCTCTACATAATGGCTGGCATGTTCTCCAACATTAGCCACACTGAAATTAATCGGATCTGTGCAAAGAAACCTGTATTCTTGGACAGCTCCCATTTGTCCCAATGGGACGTAGGCAGATGAACATCCTGATCAATTATGGCCTGTGATTGTGTGGCTGGAAGAAAACCTAAAATTAATAAATATTAGCAAACAATATTTATAACAATTATTTTTAGATTTAAAAACAACAACAGCACAGCTCTGACATGGGTATCTGCTTTGAGTAATTAACATGTTGATCATTTAGCAAAAGAATCTGCTGTGAAGAAGTCTTTAAATTTAAAAATTGACCATGGGTGGTTGTCAGTGCCATGAAGGTAATGTAACAAAGTGATAGCTGGGGATATGCTCTACTCCTTTGCCCCTAAATTTTGGTTAACCCAGAAACAGTGTTCTGACGGACAGATCATTTGCTTCCAGTAGGCTCACTGTGTTGGTGAAGGTCCAACAGGTAGTTTCTACGACGATGAGAGTGTGACCTTGCAGCACAATTGATAATGTAGAAGTATATGCCATTCTTAGTCAGCCAGAAGCACCTGCCTCCTCATTTAGTACCATTGCTAGGCCTCAGTATCATGTATAGCAAATGAGTTTGTTGAGCCGAATGCAACATGCAGTTTGTTCCTTGCACTGAGGGGATGTTGCTGGAAAGGAAAGGCACTTTGTGGGGGTTTATGAGCCAGCAGCGTGTTACACAGCCGTGATTGTCAGTTTGAATAAATGCTTCAGTAATATTGCAATTACGTGATTGTGCATGCTGTCTCAGAAAATCCTCTAACCTCTGCAGTGGAATGGTGGCTGTGTGTATAAATCAGTCCATTTTGTTGAAACGTTCTTCTAAAGGGGGATGCTACAAGAGGAATTTGGTTGTGCTTTCCTCTCATGTGGTTGCTGCAGTATTGCCCTGTTCAAGGAGCTTTCATTATTCTGCCTGTTAGCAATGTGTGTTTTACAATGAAATATGTATCAATAATGTGCTTAATTTTTCAGCATCTATCTGATTTGGGAAGTACAGAGCCCCCTGTTAAAGGAAGCTACAGAGAAATCTGTCATATTGTTCCATGCGGTATGTCTGTTTTCTAGGGCTAGTTCTTTCTTCCTGCAAATACAATAGTGGATCTGATCTTGTCAGCCTTCATATTCCTTCATTGAGTATCACTTTTTACTTCTGACATAGTTTCATGAAGGAAAGATTCATGGTGAATGAGTCATGAGGAAAAAAAATGAGCCCCCTTAAATCTCAGAGGCACTTTAATGAATATATATATTGGAAATAGGAAATAAATCACTTGCCATTTCATGGAAAGTACTTCAGCAGTTCCAATTTGTTTTGAAGAAGCTGCAGCATATCGTGTGAAAGATTACATACAGCAGAGACCTCCTTTTTCTAGTTCTGCTTATCTTCATATATGGAAGAATGAATCAGGGCAAATCTTTAAGATGGCACATTAAAAAATAAAATGCCCTCAGACACTATTTATACTGAGCTGTTCACTAGATGGCATTTTACAATCAACATGCGCAATAAAACTGTGTAGTTAATACATAATGGATGTTGATTGCGACAGAAGAAAGTCATCGAAGAGAACCAAGTTGTAGAATCATGAAATCCAAAAATATCCTTCAGCGTGCTTATGTTTATTGGGAAGTGTAAAGTTTGTGTTCTGAAATAGGGAATAGATAAATACTTAAGTGGAAAGAAACCCTCTACATCCTGTGGAATAACATTCATTGGACAGACACGTTACAAATTCCTGTTGTATCTTCTGGTTACAAAGTGCTATGTTGTGTATATCCATTCAGGTCTGTTTATTAGACATTTCACTGGTTGCAGAAATATTCTGGAAATATGGTGGATTTATTTAAGAGATACATTACGTGAATTCTTTCTGATAATGGGGGTTCCCAATAAACCTCTTTGTGGGTGGCATAATCGCTCAAGCACATAAATCACGTTTCATAAAAAAAGATATCATCATAGTGGCTTTTAAGTGGAACATGTATTTACAGCAAATGTTTTAGTGAGGAGATCATGTATTTTCCTTAAGGAAAGTTATTACTGCTGTCAGAAATGCTACATCAGGCCCCCAATACACTGGCACTCTTTCTCCATTGTTAGCTGCAATAAATGCAAACATATTTCTATTTTGCTTGCTCTTATCTTGTCATGCTACTATTTCCATTCATAGCAGCAGCAGTAACAATGCACTCTTCGTATGTATGTAGCACTTTTCCTTAGTGCTCAGAGCTCTTAAAGTATATGCTGTTGATGGACCAGTATTGTTATTTCCATGTCACTGTTCTGAGGTTGAGGAAATAGTGGCTTGCTTAAGCTATTCTATTCACTTCATTACTGAAACAAAATCCAAGCTCAGGTCTGTCAGGCATATAGCTTGTGATGTTTAACCATTATACTTTTGTAGGATTATGGCATGTCCATTGGGCAGAGTGGCTGACATCCAGACTAATGTAGTGCTGGCACTGTGGAAGAGGGGTGGTTTTCAATGACTTGCCTTTCCCTCTGCTATGCGCACAGAAAATATGTCCCCTCAGAGACACTTTTCCAGGAGGAAAAGTGGGCTTCAGAGGGAAGGGGTGATTGCTGAAAACACACCCTTTCCATAGCACCAGTGCTGTACTCATCTGGATGTCATCCAGTATAACTTTTTCAATAGTGAGATTTATTAAAAATGACTATCGTGTTTCTGCTAGTGTTTCCATTGTGTGCATGTGCAAGCATGTGTGTACACATATGGACACATAATATGTATATTATTGAGGTTATACTTTGTAGTCCTTCATTTTGTTGTTACATATTATTAGGGGAGGACCACCTTATAGGGTTTTCCCCCACGAGTACAGTGGAGGAGATCATGACCCAAATTTGATTAGTTGTTTGACCTTGAGAAGTAAAATATTTGCATTTTATATTAGTCCATGAAATCCCCTTAAAAGGCAGTAAGAACTGTATTGCCTTGATTTTTACAAAATGGGCTATTATATATCATTTACTGCAAAGATTAGTGTTGCAACTAAATTTCACAGATGAATGGAAGCATTAAAAGGAGAATATGGTCAAAGAGGTTGGCCAGAAATGCAATCGCCCTAAAGTCCTCAAGTCAAATTACTAGGGCTGAGTATAAAGATGCTTCACTGAGTTGCCTCTTAATTAGTTATTAGATAGAAGAGTGTGGATCAGCCTGATTTGAACACAAGTATTGGCCTAGCAATTATTTGCAACAGAAACATAGTTCTACAAAATCAATATGAGCTGCATAATGTTACTTGTGAAACAGTCTCATTTCCTGTGGCTTTTAGGACTGCTTTGCCCACTTTTACAGTCCTCTATTATAGCAGAAAGCCACCTAATGGTGCAGCAGGGAACTGGCTTGACTAGCAAGCCAGAGATTGCTGGTTTAAATCCCCGCTGGTATGTTTCCCAGACCATGGGAAACACCTGTATTAGGCAGCAGTGATATAGGAAGATGCTGAAAGGCATCATTTCATACTGCACAGGAGATGGCAATGGTAAACCCCTCCTGTATTCTACCAAAGAAAACCACAGGGCTCTGTGGTTGCCAGGAGTAGACCCCAACCCGATGGCACAACTTTACTTTTATTATGTCTTTTAGGTGTATTCTACACACCTTTCCCCTCCAACTCAGGTCTTATTTTGTGTGACAAAGATACTTTTGTTCTAAAACCTTTTAAAAAAAATGTCTGTATCCATACATCTCCATGTTGTTAAATGGCTAAAAGAAAGTGGCTTAAGACCAGTGTTCTCTCTAATTTTTTTCATCTGTGTGTGGAATGAGTTTTTTTCTGGGCGGCAGTATCAAGGCAGTGTATGCACATGTGCATTCAGAATGGTGTCTTCCTAATTCAACCTGAGCAGGATATAAAATTAACTGGGACATAAAAAAAAGAAAGGGAGCGCACGTGCACGCCTTAGAGGGAACACTGCTTATGACAGTTCTGCAATGTAGTTCACTGCATTGGATCCAGATTCCAGCCTGGATCGATCTATCTATCTATCTATCTATCTATCTATCTATCTATCTATCTATCTATCTATCTATCATATGTATATACTGCCCAATAATGTGTGTCTCTAGGTGATGTACCCAATTTAAAACAATATAAAATAGAATAAAAACAATCTAAACAATTTCACAGGATAAAAATGTTAAAAACAATTTCACAGGATAAAAATGTTAAAAACAATTTCACAGGATAAAACCAGCTAAAAGGTTTGAAATTAATTTCAGTTAAGAGCCTGAGAGAACAGGTGTATCTTGAGGGTCTTCCTAAAAGCTAACAGAGATTGAAATGCTCTTATTTTGACAGGGAGAATATTCCAAAACTCTAGGCCAGCCACAGAGTGGCCTAGTCCCGAGTTGTTGCCATCAAACGAGCTGGTGGCAACCATAACCAGACCTCTCCTGATGATCTCAATAGGTGACAGGGTTCATGACAAAGAAGGCGCTCTCTTAAATACCCTGGCCCCAAGTTGTTGAGGACTTTATAGGTAATAACCAGCACTTTGTATTTTGCTTGGAAACATATTGGCAGCCAGTGCAGTTCTTTTAAAATTGGTATTATATGGTTCCTTCAGGTTGTCCCAGAGACCAGTCTGGCTGCCACATTCTGTACCAATGCTAGTTTCTGGACTACGTAGAAAGGCAGCCCCATGTAAAGTGCATTACAGTAGTCAAGGCTGAAGGTTACCAGCATATGTTTTAAGGTCATTTACTTCCAGAAATGGGCATGACTGACATATCAGCTGAAGCTGATAAAAAGCGCTCCTGGTCACTGCCTCAATCTGAGAAACCAGAGAGTTTTGGATCCATGAGCATTCATAAGCTATGTCCCTGATCTTTCAGGGGGAGTGTAACCCCATCAAGAACAGAGAGATCTAAACCATCTCTCTGGTCCTGACCCCACCACAGTCAGTACCTCCATCTTCTTTGGATTCCATTTCAGTTTGTTTCCCCTCATCCATCCCATTATCGCCTCTAGGCAGGCATTTAGGGAAGTTATGCCATTTCCTGAAGAGGTCGATATGGAGAAATAGATTTATTTATTTATTCATTCATTCATTCAAAATGTTTGTACTCGACCCCTCTTTACACTACTGTTTGAGGTGGCTCACAACATTTATAAAATAGTTACAATGTAAAATCAATACCTCAGCCCCAAACCTTGTAGAGCTTTGAGGTCAAGACCAGCACCTATAAAGCTTCTGTTCATGTAAGAGTCCGATACATTGCAGGATTTTGTTATAGGTTCCCCATTTCCCATAATCTTTACCAAGCTAAAGAAATGAAAATATTTTCTCTGAAAGTGTGTGCGCGTGCATGTGGGGTGTGTGTGTGTGTGTGTGTGTGTGTGTGTGTTGCTACCAAGATTTCCCAGACATGATCTTCTGGTGGTGCAAGTTATGTGCTTGCATATTGAATGGAGGCCTTGAGATGAGAGAAACCCTAAGCTTGAACCCTCTCAGTCCTGCTGTGTCGTCTATGCTGCCTGTTCTCCTGCCCATATTTTTCAACATCCGCTTTTGTCTTCAGGCTAGAGCAACTGGCAGCAGGATTTCATACAGGAGCAGGAATCTGGAAAAATAAAGCAGGTTAGAATAGAATTACGTTCTGCAGGACTTGGAATTGCTGCCAGAGACAGAAGACATTACTCCTCAGAGGGCCCAACTAGCTCCTTAAGTTGTGGAGCAGATCTGACTGCTGAAGCATCTCTTAGCTGTGAGTTTGGGAAACTTGGTTTGAAGCGCATCAGCCACACCATTGCTGTGTGGCCTATGCATGTACCCCACGTGTTTCCGTTTGGTTCAAAGGAAATGAGGGCCCTGAGAAGTCAGTGTGGTAGCAGAGCAGATTAAAACTTCCTGCCTTATTTATTTATTTATTTATTTAATATTGATTTTCACACTTATATCCCACTTTTCCTCCAAGGAGCTCAGAACGGTGTACATGGTTATTTTTATCCTCACAACAACCCTGTGAGGTGGGTTAGGCTGAGAGATACATGACTGGCCCAGAGTCACCCAGTGAGCTTCATGGTTGAATGGAGATTCGAACTCAGGTCTTCCCGGTCCTAGTCAGCACTCTAACAGCCACAGCTTTGGTGATTGAAGCAGAAATCAAATCTTTCCCTTCGGGGGATGCCACAGATTAAGATTTGCCTTAAGACTAACCCAGGAATAGTAGCAGGGTCTTTGATTTAAGACTTTTAAGAATCTAATCTCCAGGCTTTCTCAATATCAGCTTTAAAACAAATCCATTTGCACAGTCCAGATTAAATTCTCCTTCTTGTATGAAGCAAGAAGCCATAGAGGCCAGAAATCAAAGAGCATAGCTGAAGATAGAGATTAAAATAGTAGAAAGGAAAGAAGTTGTCCAGTGCAGAGAAATGCCTTCTCCTCCCTGGTATATGGGTAAGTATATACCATAGCAGCGTAAGTCCCCTGCTAACTGAGCAAAGAGGCAGCTTTTAAAAGTGGTGATTCTCTTTATTTAGCAGGGGGAGAGCAACTGGTCGTATCCATCCCCAGCATCACAATTTGTATTGTGAGCCCTTGAGCCATTTTCTTTCTATCTTATTTGTCTGTCTCTATATCTATCTATCTATCTATCTATCTAAACCACTTTGGGAACTTTAGTGGAAAAGCAATATATACATATTTGTCATTATGGGGAACATAATGCATCATGTGAGTGCGCCGTGCATTATGGAGATTTTTTTTCTAAAAAAAATGCTGGCTGGGAGGCTGCTGGTGTGTGGGTTCTGTGTGGCACCCTCACACAGCCTGGGTTAAGGGTGCCCTTAACCCTGACTAAGTGGTGGGCTCCCTAATTGGGTTTGCTGCCGTGCTTCTGCCGGGACCTGTGGGACTCCCGGCGGTTTACACGCACAGCAAAGTTTGGGCTTAGGCAGTAGGGATGTGCATGGTTTGAAAGACCAGCGGTTTGGCCGGTTCGAAGGTGAGGAGGTCTCTTTAAGGATGGGGGAGGGTGCTCTTATTCCTCCTGCCGCATTTCCCCCACTGGTGCTGCCTTTTAAAACGGTCCGGTGGGGGCAGCAGTGTACCTCCTTGCCTCCCCGGTGCCTCCTCAGACTGGAAGTGACTGGAAGTTGCCTCTGCATGTTCGCACATTGCGACGTGCACGAGAGTGACATGTGTGCGCACATTGTGATGTGCAGCAGCAACTCCCGGTCACTTCCAGTCTGAGGAGGCACTGGGGTGGCAAGGAGGTACACTGCCGCCCTGCCAGACCATTTTAAGAGGCAGCACCAATGGGGGAAATGTGGTGGGAGGGGTAAGAGCACCCTCCCCATCCTTAACGAGATTCTCTCCCCACTTTTGAACCAGCAGGCACAGGTTCTGTGGATACCACTATTAGGCAGCCAAGCCCCGTCTTTGCTGCGCATGTGAACAGCCTCATTGTGTGCTACTTCCATTACTCCCAATACTGGGTTGTACTGCCCTCGTGTGCTTGTACTGTCCTCTTGTGCAGTAGCATCACTGCATGTGTTAAAGCCCTGCCTGCACAGAACCAGGGGTCTAATATCTATGTATGTACCTCTTATTTATTTTCACCTACTTTGTGGTTAATTCATTCTCATTTCTATTGTCATAGAAATCACCACGAAATATGTCAGTTTGCACTAGTTAAAACTACTTTCTGTACTATAGAACTACTATAGAACTACTATAGTAGTATACTACTATACTACTAGAACTACTACTAATTAAAGCTACTTCCTGTACTATAGAACTATGAAGATGATCAATTGTTCCATAATGAATCCCCCCCCCCTTTTCCCTACCAGTACTTTCATTACGTGGAAATACGTTTTGAAGCGCTCTCTCTCGCTTTCTCGTTTCTGTTTTTAATTTATTTTGTTTTCCTCCATGTATGTATACATCTAAATTATAAAGGGGGAGGGTTTATGAGGCAGTAGGGTATATGTTGTGTTTTGTATTTGCATATACAACTCAAAAAATATTAATAGCAAATATGTATATACCTACTATCCAAAGTGGGCAATAAATAAAGGTAAAAGTGTGCTGTCAAGTCGATTTCAACTCCTGGTGCCCACAGAACCCTGTGGTTTTATTTTGGTAGAATACAGGAGGGGTTTGCCATTGCCTTCTCCTGTGCCGTATGAGATGATGCCTTTCAGCATCTTTGTATATCACTGCTGCCCGATATACTCTGAAGTAAAGGACTGAGGAGAAGGCCTGGATGGAAAGTGCCACCCCGCCCCACTTCTCTTCCATGCTGCACCCTCGTTGCACAGCTTTCTCTGTACTCCTAACAGTAACAATTAACGTCAGAAGGATGTGAGGATTAATTGGGGGGGGGGGGCAAGCTGCTGATTAAGTGACCACAAACAGTACAGTAATGGCAGAGGTGTTTGAATTTCACAGTGGGTTTTTTTGTTTCTATTGAATTTGTAAAAAAAAAAAAAAATCATAAACGGGACTGTGTCGTGTGCTGATAATACTGTTGGTGTCATTACTCGGTTTTATATGTCATGGAGTTTTGTTATTTTTTTCATGTTGTGGCAGAAGTATTTTAAACTGTGGTTTGGAGCATGGTTTTCCAGTGTGTGGCATGCATACCTCTGGGAGTATGCAAGATGCAGGCAGAGGCTATAAGATGAGGATGACAAGGGAAAGAAATCCAGAGAGGACGGTTGAAACAAGGCTGCCTGCTTGCCTTTGCTGCTGATTACTGCCTAGAATTAGTTTCACGTGCTCTTTCTCGCTTTTAATCTTCTTTCTCTTTCCCCATTTCTCTATTTTGCCCCATCCTTCTCTTAAAATAATAGCAAAAAAATTGGCAAAAAAATTAAAGTGCAATGTGTGGCACTTTAGATATCCCAGTAATAATTTGATGTGTTGTGCTTTCTTCTGCACTGTACCTTCTACAGTACTATACTGTACTGGCTTTAGCCAACTTAAGCCTAGGTACATACTAAAGTTGTGCAACTCTGCCCACACTAGATTGGACATATTACAGCCCTATATACATAGCCCTTCTTCCAACATATGGCACAATTACTGTAAATATAAACCCACTGGGAAATTTATTTGTTTCTTAAATTGGAGTATTGGGAAAACTTGCTATGTAAAAGGCTGAGAAACACTGCTTTGGAGAGTTAGTGATGCAGTTCTTTGAATGGCCAGCAAATGTCACTGGTTGACATGAGCATTGTGAACAGGAAAGGAGGCGGGGACCTGAAACACGGAACAGTAGAATGTTGGTGGATTCCTGTCTGTCAGACCTCCAGACCTCCACTGTAAACAAGGGCATTTATTTTAAGAGTAATTAAAGGCAATGAAACTTCTGTGGTGGTGGTTTTCTGTATGTGGGTAGAGTGTATGTCAGTTCTGAATTTTCTAAACCCGAAATATCTCAAAAGGTGAGGGGAAATAGGGGTTTTGGAACATGAACAACTAATCCATGGCACACATATTGAAATTCTATATGTTAGATTGCTAACAGGTTGCCAGGAGTCGACACCAGCTCGATGGCACATTTTACTTTACTGACATTGTGAACTGCACAGCCTTGTAAAAATGTATACAATTCACATCCACATATTTCCCATCCTATCTTCCTCCACATATTTAAGTCATGACAGTCCACTTATTTCTGTCATTATGTCATGGCCTTCACTTTTTTCCTAAAGCAAACTGAGAATACAGCAGAGCCTGCAATACATTTGTTCTGCTTTTATGACTTCCAAGAATTGACTGGTGCTATGAGATCATGAGTTCAGAATCAAAGGCAGATTAGCAATGGGAGGAGGTGCTGTTTCTTGGAGAGAAGTGTAGGGCTGGGAGAAAACCCAATCATGGTCTGTTACCCAAGGCTACATTAAACAATTAAAAACGATTAGTCAGATGCAGAGGATAGGTTTGTCATGGGACAGCTACATGGATTTCCTGCATGCAGAGTCAGTGTATGTTTGAATACTAATTGGTGTAGATAAAAAACAAGGGAGGGTAGCTATCATGCCCTTCTTGTAAGCTCCTCAGAGGCATGTGGCAGTCCACTGTTACAAATGGAATACAGGTTAGATGGCCCTGGCCTAATTCAGTAGGGCTCTTCTTAAGCTGCAGCTGGCCCTGAAGAGGGAAAAGTGTTTGGACTTCTGGTCTTCTTTCTACTATCACTGGTCTCACGCAGAGGCTTGTGCTCACACTTCTCTTCTCAGCCTATATCTGTGGCTAGATTTAGATGAGCCTGGCCAGCACAAGCCTTGGATGAGTTGTGAAAGTAGAGGAGAAGGCACTAGAGGGGAAAACCTAGCCCATGTGAATCTGTTTCCTTCCCCAACTTTACTTGGGGCCAGCTGAAATAAATTGATCATGTGGGCAGGTTTTCTGCCTCTGGCCCCTTCTCCTTTGCTCTTATGACTCGCCCAAGGCTTGTGTTGGTCAGGTTCATCTAAATCTAGCTACTGATTTAGGCTTCTGAGAGGAGCAGTGTGAGTACAAGCCTCTGAGTGAGACCACTGATAGTAAAAGGGAAGTCCAAACACTCCACTACGCTATCTTCTTCTCCAATATCTTTTCCTTCTGTGACTGGGTTCTGAGAAGAAAAGAGCAGCACAAGTTCTTCTGAAAGTAAATAAAGGGGTGCTAAAGGAGGGCACAGGGAGGCTCACTAACTGTTCCTAGTTTTGGGGCATCCAGCCACTTTAATTCTTGTATTATTTAGTAAGTAAGTGAAACACAATACAATACATGCAAACACACTTTGTGTATTTGATACAGGTACAGTAGTGTAGCGAAGTGGGCAGTGCTGCCACCACCACTGACCTCTGCAGGCTCCCATCTGCCTGCTTGCCTGCCTCCCCACTGACTCCCTCCCATATCAGGTTGGGGCAGCCACACACCACTGCCTGCCCACCTCTCTCCCTCTCCCCTCACAGAGATGAATGGCATCAAGGGCCCTGCAACGTGTCCTGGGCACTGACATCATTAGCCTCTGTCAGTGCTGGCAAAGTCAATGAGGATGGAGGGAGAGAGGTGGGTAGCTTTGCCAGTCCTGATGAGGGAGGGGGACTGGTCGCCATGGAGGCAGATGGTACATGGCTCCAGTCACATTGGGTAGCCCATGATCACAGAACATGGTCACCACTTGTAATTCCACAGCTGGCAGGAATGATTTTATGCATGCATCTTCATTATGTGAGGACAGCAACATCAAACAGTTGCTTGCATGTGTGAATCAGCCAACACAGATCAAATACCACAGACAGAGCTTTCAGACCTGACTTCAAAACACCATCCTTTTCAAAAGAGATAATTCATCAATCAATTATGAAGTATCTGTGTGCTACATAATGATGTAATGAGACGTAAGTGAAAAGAAGATGTAAATGTGCATGGGATATATCAAGTTGATTGATTGAGTGCCGTCAAGTCGGTGTCAACTCTTAGTGACCACATAGATAGATTCTCTCCAGGATGATCTGTCTTCAACTTGGCCTTTAATGTCTCTCAGTGGTGCATTCATTGCTGTCGTAATAGAGTCCATCCTATCTTGCTGCTGATCGTCCACTTCTTCTCTTTCCTTCAACTTTCCCCAGCATTATGGACTTTTCAAGGGAGCTGGATCTTTGCAAGGTACCAGTTGTTAAAGCTTTGTGTTCCTCAACTTCCTAGCATTTTGTGTGGTGTAGCTTTGCAGAGGGAACCTTGAGCTTCTATCTATAAACCTCTCATCACCTCATTCCAAATACTGTAAATTCGTTCAGTTAATCCTTTCCTACGCAATTTCTAGGACTCATCTAGATTCCTAAATGCATGATCTACCAACTATAGAGCCATTGCTAGGTTTCAAAAGAACAGCTGAGATACTTAGATACATAAGAGATCTTTTTAAAAAATTGCCTAGATCAATAGTGCAGAGAGCAATTTAAAAATACCTCTGTTTTAAAATCTCTTTTATTGAGTGTCATGAACATATTCCACCCACAAACTAAACTCTAACAATTTTAAATACTCTTACATGGAACCGTGTCTATTTCAATTGATATGTTTGTGGAAAATGGTACTATTCCCTGTGACTAATAATATGAGAATCTGGACGTTGGCTGTCAAGTGCAGCTTTAACAGCTCTTTGATTATTTTTACACCCTAAAGTTCATTGGTTTTTAAGGATAATTAACATCAGCTGCACTGTTGAGAATGCCTTTTGGTGTCTGTTAGCAATATAGTTGGCTGATACTCTATAACAGGATTCTTTAGGACCCAAATACATTGCCTTATTTTCTGAATGTGTATTGCATCTGGTTAATATGTTCTGTCTAAGCCATGTAAATTGAGACATGCATTTATCATTTTGAATTCATGGGGGAAAGCTCTTTCTTATTTTGGATAAGCAATTACGCCAGAAGGTTGGGTTTTTTTTTTTTTACCTTCTTCTTTTCACTTGTTGACCTTGCTTACTATTGAGAGTAGTAACTCATGAGGATAGAAGAAGATAATGGTTGTGTTTTCCAATACTGTTATCCATCCTTGTAGTAAGGATCAATATTTTTAAAAAGTGAAGCTTTGACAAGATCTTCAGTTGTAAATGCACAAGGAAATCCAGAAAGTTTCTTACCTTGGCACTACATTCAAGATTGCTGCATTTATATATATATATATATATATATATATATATATATATATATATATATATATATATATTTGCTAAGCCAAGTCCTTTTTCAGTGCACATCTGAGGCTCTATTGTCTCCACAGCCCAATGTTTAGCAAATGAGTTTTTGTTTGTCAGCATTTGCCTGTGAAAGCCAATCCAGTCACCTTCTGTCAAGACCAGCCATTTATCAAAAGCATTTAGCCTGTCACAGATTTGACTGTTATATAGAGAGCATACAACACTTGGACTATTCTATTATTGTTGGTAAGTGCTGCAGATAGAAGCAGCAAATTCTTCAACAGTGTGGCTACGTGAGCTTATTTGCAGCTGGGAAGCTTGAGGAAAATAAAGCTACCAGAGTCCTACAAAGGTGGTGCTTACCAGTTGTTGTTGTTTTTAACCTGATATACGTATTCAGCTCACCTGATCTTGAAAGTTCCAAGAGAATAAAAACGCGTTAGAGCATCAAGATAAATAAGAGCCAATTCTAAAAGTTCCATCACATTTTTATTGTCACATTGAAGATTAGCAGTACACAGATGAAGGAGCAGAGCTGTGCAGATAGAACCAGGCTTAGGTCTTGGTGTCTGTGGTTGCTGGACAACAATGGTCTTCCAAGGACACCTCACCGACAGAGAGCCTAGGGATGGGGTGCAGAATGTCCTGCAGAGATCCACTAGTCCTTTAGAATCCTTGCAAAATGCACACTCATTTTTGTTTTTGCTTAGTATTAATGTTTTCTTGAGACCCATCACACAATCAGTGTGTAGAGTCTAATAGGGTTCTGCAGGGAAAGTGGGTCATGCCAGCTCTGCCCACAGATGATCTGGAATCAAGCCCTGGGCGGCCAGATCAGTTGCCCACACAATTACCGGCTCCATCATGGTAGGGGTGGTGGGGATCAGGGGTCAATGAACATTGATCCCCCAGAAGTCCCAGAATGCCCCATGTGAGTGTACAGGGACATTCTGGGGAGCCTCCTGACTCTTGGAGGCTTGTTGTGGCCTCCTGGTGGAGAGGCTCCTCGTGAATCGCCATGGTGCAGCATCTCATGATAGAAAAAAATGGGGTGCTTGCTCCGCTAACCTTGTTTTAGGGGAGGGCTACTTTGGTGGGCTAGCTGCCGTTGAACCACCAGGCTCACCCGTGAGCCCAGTGGTTCTCACAATGGGGGAAAACTGGGCTGGGCTCCCTTAGCCCGGTTTCCCCCCATTGTGAGAATAGCTTCATATATTTATTTACTTATTTGTTACACATATCCCGCTTTTCCTCCGAGGAGCTCAGATGTGTACATGGTTATTTTTATCCTCACAACAACCCTGTGAGGTAGATTTGAGTTTTTAAAAATATTGTATTGTTAAAATACAAAACAGACAACAAATTATTTAAGCAGAAACAAAGGGAGGAGAGGTATGTATGTATTTATCATATTTATATACCACCTGATATGTGTATCTCTAGGCAGTGTAAACAATCTAAACACAACAAATATAAAACAGAGTAAAAACAAAACTATTTCACAGAATAAAAAGTTAAAGGGTTTTTAATTAATTTCATTTTAACGCCTGAGAAAATAGGAGTGTCTTGAGGGTCTTTTAAAAAGCAACCAGAGATGGAGGTGACTTTATTTTGACAGGGAGTACATACCAAATCCCTGGACAACCACAGAGAAAGCCTGGTCCCAAGTCACCATCAAACGAGGCAGTGGCAACCTCCCCAGATGATCTTAATAGACAGCAGGGTTCATGACAAAGAAGGCTCTCTCTTAAGTACCCTGGATCCAAACTGTTAAGGTAATAACCAGCGCTTTGTATTTCACTCGGAAACATATCGGCAGCCAGTGCAGTGCGGTAGCTGAACAGCAATGTTGATTCCCAGTTTAAGGAAAGACGTTTGGATGCAAGTTCAAGGGTGGCAGGGTCTTTGACTGAAGCATATCTCATCGGACTTCCACCCATTTTACGATTCTGCCTACAATATGTGACCATTTCATGTGGAGCAAGGGATTTCAGTTCTGTTCACTGATGTATCTTTGGAGGTCTTTCAAAATTGCAGTACAGTTCTTCTAGGAACCAAGAGAACCCTTACTATTCATTTCAACTGATTTGTTGTAAGGGAGCTATCCCAAATGTAGAAAGGTATTCCATAAGAACAGTTCTAAGGGTAAGTCAATTCAAACAGTTGTCCAAGAAGCAGACCTACCAGGTAACTCCGCATCATAGGTTCTGGAGCTTTTTGTTTTTCTGTGTCTCTAGCATTTTGACTTCTTAAACCACTGTTTAAAGGATGGTCCTGCCATTGTCCAGTATGTATGAATGGGTATATTCTACTGGTGAAGGGCATTTTTCTAGTCCTATATATGTTGGTAAATGTCCAAAATTAGGTGAATTTTGTTGACAAGTACAAATACATTTTGTGAACATCTAAACACAGTTAAGTATTTCTCCCTTTTTAATATATTAGGAAATGCTGATAGTCACATATAGGTGATTGTTTCCCCTGCGCTATTGCCTGCCTAGATTTTGGTGTGCTATGGTGTGCTAATTTACTATGAAAAGGCCTAACTTTGTTCTCTTTGTTCTCTTTACATAACAAGGAAAACATAAATAAGGGATTTTAGAAACAAAAAGAATATAAAAAGGTGATATTGATTTTTATATTCATTGAGCCCTTGACTCAATGAATATAAACACATTCGTTGAGATGTTACCGTATTTTTCGGACCATAAGACGCACTTCCCCCCCCAAAAAAGTGGGGGGGAAATGAGGGTGCGTCTTATGGTCCGAATGCTGTCCCCCGCCGCCCCCCCACCTGATTAGGGGCCAAATTGGCCCAAACAATTGCCGCCGCGGCCGCCGCTGCCAACCACCCGCCCAGCTGCCTGAGTCCTCCCCCCCCCGATTAAGGGCCAAATCGGCCCAAAGAATTGCTGCCGTGGCAGCAGCCACCGCCACCACCTGCCCACCCACCCGCCCTCCCAGCTGCCCAAGTCCTAACCTTCTAGCTGGCCGATCCAGGGACCCATAATTGCAGAAGGAGAGAGGAGCTTGCAAACAGAGCTCTTCTCTCTGCAAAGCCTAGGCCCGAACTGGCGCTTTGGCCACAAAGGACGGCCTTTGCGGCCAAAGCGCCAGTTCGGGCCTAGGCTTTGCAGAGAGAGGAGTTCTGTTTACAAGCGATTACACCTTACAGCGATTCAGCAGAAGAGGATGCTGATGATGAACAAAGGGTTCAACACAACAAAATAGAGTTCTGCCTAAGAAACTTTCCTACATTGCAAAGGGAGAAAGGTTTCAAGAAGCAAGCACGTGGAAAGAAATTGACAAGTTACCTGCAACTGAAGCACAAAACTGGAAGGAAGCTGCAAAAGAAGAAATTGAGTCATTGCACAAAAATAACTCATGGACACTCACAGAGCTACCTGAGGGAAGAAAGACTATGGGGTGCAAGTGGATTTTTTAAATTAAGCAAAGTGCAGAAGGAGATGTCCAGCATTACAAAGCAAGACTGGTGGCAAAAGGATTCTTGCAAATATGTGGGGAAGATTATGATGAGACATTTGCTCCCATTTTAAAACACTAGGGATGTGCACAAATCAAAATTTTCAAATCAATGTATGACCAAATTGAATTACCGCTGATTTGTTTTGTGTCCAAATCTGTCCCCCCAAATCACCCCAGATTCAATTTGGAATTTATTCTATTTGATTCTGATTTGGATCTATTCGGACCACTTATAAAGGTCATGGGGCATCAAATTTGGGTGGTCGGTAGGTCCCTATGGGTGCCACCTGTCACCCAAATTTAAAGATAGTGGGGCACTTGGTTGATTTTTAATGATTTTTTAAAACTGATTTTGTATATTTCCACCATAGGAAATAACTGGGATTCAAAGTTGCCCTATCCTAACTCTATTGATCCCCAGCTTGCTTGCTTGCTTGCTTGCTTTATTTATTTATTTTTAAAGCTAAGCTCTAGCCCTTGTGGTAGTGGAGTTATGGAGCAAAATGTGCTGTCACTATTTTTTAAGTGTTTGGATTCTTTGGTGTCTACCTTTCCTCATAATGAATCCCTATGAGGAATCATTACACACCTTCATTTCTACTGTTAAATTTGACTGTCATTGGACAGTGCCAACTGTCAACTATGTGCCAACTTACCCCCACCCGCTACACACACACACACACACACACACACACACACACACACACACACACACCTGCAAGGCAGTGGGGTACTCAGTATATTCTTTAGGAATATTGAAGTGTTTAGATTTTTTGGTGTCTAAAAACATTTCCTCATAATGAATCACTATGAGGATTCATTCTTTGCCTTCATTTCTTCTGTTCATTTCTTCTGTTTATTGGACAGTGCCAACTGTCAACTTCTATGTGGCAACTATACCCCCGCCCTCTCACACACGCACACACTGACACACATACTGGGTTAGTTTATTTTTTAAAGTATTTTTGAAGTGTTTAGATCCTTTGATGTCTTCATTACACACCTTAATTTCTTCTGTTCATTTTGGCCCCACTGCTTTGTGGGTGGGGCTGGGGTATTAGCAGCAACCCATGTGCCAACTACCACCCCAGCCTGCAAGCCACTGGGTACTCAGTTTATGTTTTAGGAATTTTTAAAGTGTTTTGACTCTTTGGTGTGTAACGAATCCTCATAGGGTTTCATTATGAGGAAAGGTTGTTAGAGCACCAAAGAGCCTAAACACTTGAAAGAAATACTAGAACATAAACTGAGTAGTACTCCACTGCCTTGCGGGTGGGAGTGGGGTGTAGTTGGCACATGGCAGTTGACAGTTGGCTCTGTGCAAATTCAGTCAAAATGAATACAAGAAATGAAGGTGTGTAATGAATCCACAGGGGTGATTTGTTCTGTTTCCAGATCACCCGAATCAGCTAGATTTGGGTACAAATAAATTTGTACCTGAATCGATTTGCACATCCCTATAAAACACACCTCAGTAAGGATACTCCTTAGCATTGCAGCAGCAAAGAAAATGCAATTGGATCACGTAGACATGAAAACTGCGTTTCTTCATGGAGACATCAAAGAAGATATTTATATGGAGCAACCTCCAGGATTTCTAGAACCTGGTAAAGAAAATATTGTGTGTAAGCTTCAGAAATCTGTGGACTAAAGCAGGCTGCAAGAGCCTGGAATGTCAAAATAAACCAGTTGCTAGTCAATGAGACATTTACCCAAGGAAAGCCTGGCCCTTGCCTGTACTCGAGGCTAAGATGGACCTATATACTTACTTTCGCTGATGATCTGATAATTTGTTATGAAAATAGAAAGGCCTTGAAATAATAAAGCATCTGAATAGTGAGATAGAAGTAAAATAACTCGGGCCTATTTCACACTACCTTGGGATACACACATAAAGAGAGAGAAAGATGGAAGCTATTTGCTTAACCAAAGACAGAAAATAAATGATTTACTAGAGTATTTGGGACTCACAAAGGCCAAAGAAACAAGTACACCTATGGAAACAGGTTACCTAAAACAGGAGGAGGAAATGAACTTCTGCCAGACCACAGTGAGTACAGGACAGCGATTTTTTTAAAAAAAATTATATGTAGCTATGATAACAAGACCGGATATAGCTGCATCTGTGGGAATCTTGAGCAGGAAAGAAAGCCAACCCAGTTGACTGGACTGTGATAAGGAGACTAGGCAGGATATAAAAGGGACAATCCATCTAAATTAAAATTGCCTGCTAGCACTGTACCCAAATTAGTAGGTTATATGGATGCAGATTGGGCTGAGGATCAAACAGACCGGGAGTCAACCAGTGGTTATGTATTCTTTTATGGTGGGGGGGGGGGCAGTCAGTTGGCATAGCTGCAAGCAATCAATAATTGCTCTCTCATCTACTGAGGCAGAATATGTATCTGCCACTCAAGCATGTAAAGATGTGGCGTGGCTGCACAAGTTAATGTCAGATTTCAGCATACACCAACCAAAACCACTGAGATGTTCGAGGATATAAAGGATGTTGGAGAGGAGAGCTGGTCTTGTGGTAGCAAGCATGACTTGTCCCCTTAGCTAAGCAGGGTCCACTGTGGTTACAAATGAATGGGAGACTAGAAGTGTGAGCACTGTAAGATATTCCCCTCAGGGGATGGAGCTGCTCTGGGAAGAGCATCAGAAGGTTCCAACTTCCCTCCCTGGCATCTCCAAGCTAGGGCTGAGAGAGATTCCTGCCTGCAACCTTGGAGAAGCTGCTGCCAGTCTATGTAGACAATACTGAGCTAGATTAGACCAATGGTCTGACTCAGTATTTGGCAGCTTCCTATGTTCCTATGATAATCAAAGCTGCATCCAGATCTCACAAATGCAGAAAATTAAATTTAGAACAAAATACATTGAAACAAAATATCATTATGTGTGGGATGCACAAGAAAAAGGGCTTGTATAATTGATGTATTGTTTAAGTGAACAAATGGCAGCAGATGTGCTAACTAAGCCATTGCCCAGGGATCATTTCAAAATCTTGAGAAATAATTTGGGACTTATAGACTGCAGCACAAGCCAATGAGAAGGGGTTTTGGAGCTAGGACCCTGGCAGCATCAGCTCTCAGCTGCCATGTCTCATAGTGACCACTTTTTTGGGGGGGGGGGCGGTGTTAGGGTCATGTATAAAAGTGCTGGACTCCCCCTCTTTTTCTTCCAGTGTTAGTCTCCATTTTGTCTCTCCAGAGATGGCTGCTTGTTTTGGTTTCTTCTCTTGGTTTCTTCTCTTCAGCCATGAGCTACAGCTGAAATTAAGCTGCAGGCTTTTTCACATTTGTTTGTAATCTTTTCTTTAAACAAATCCTTGTATACTAAAGAACTGTCTCAAGATCTCTTGCTTTGCTGATTTCTCACCAAACTGGTCTTGCTCTGCTTTT
Organism: Hemicordylus capensis; assembly: GCF_027244095.1. Lineage (NCBI taxonomy): Eukaryota > Metazoa > Chordata > Lepidosauria > Squamata > Cordylidae > Hemicordylus > Hemicordylus capensis. The sequence continues at coordinate 110,463,820 of NC_069662.1, forward strand.
TGGGGACTGAACTGCTTTTCTTCCCCTACAGCAAGAAGGTAGGAGAGTGTTCTTTTCCTCCTTGCCTGGGTAAAGAGCAAAGTACTTGCCTGGGTAAAGAGCAAAGTACAGAACATGAGTTAACCAGTTTTGAGGAACTTGGGTCTGAACACGGGTTCACATGAATATGAATCCCTGGGTATACTGCCTCCTACCCTCATTTTGCTGCCTGTGAGAATGGGCTTGTTGTATTATCCAAGAATAAACAGTTCATTGGACATAAAAAGCTCATTAGGAATACCATTATTGTCAAATACTAATCTCAGACATTGAAAAGACCATGGAGTGCTTCACACAATCAATGTGAAGCGCTGTTCAAGATAGTGCAGGGAGCTGCCCCTGGGCAGCCGGATCGGCTCTCATTTAAGGGGAGGGGTAGTTTTTGAGGTTTGCTGCTTGGAGCCTCGCAGCTCCCGTGGCAGCAGACGACCAGGGAAATTGGGCGAGGCTCCCTTAGCCCGATTTCCCCTGGTCGTGAGAATAGCTTCAATGTGTGTCTTCCAGATTAGCCTTCTGCCTATGCAAAGCTCCTTTCCGTTCCTACCTTTGCCTGTTTTTCCTTTCTCCCCTGCTCTTCCTGCTGCCACTTGTGCCATATCTCAGGTTGCTGCCAAGGGTACTTCAGCCCTCATGAATGGCTTTTCCAGAAACTCTGAAGGCTGTAGGGAGGTGGTAGAGGAAGGAAAAATTGCTCCCACTTGCACAAGAGTGCAGCCCAACTCTCAATGTCAACCATTCTGTATGATATACTTGAATATGAGACCTTATTGTTCTCTTTCAGGAAGCAGAGCAGAACATGTATATTATATGCTTGAATATGTACCTTACTGTTGTATTTCAGTAGACAGCTATTACTGCTAAGATTCTTAACATCAAGTAGGTCTGACTACAAATTCTCCCCATGAACACACACCAGTGTCCTAAACATTTATTTCAACATATTTTCCTGTAGCAAATCAAATTATTCATTTAGGTCCAGAGTGCCATCTACTGCGAAATGCTGCTGTGGACCACTGAGATCTAAGTCTTAGAATCAGTCTGTAAGATTCCAGAAAGACAGCTTCCCTGCCCCATGGGAAATGCCACAGGAGATCATTTATAGTGTTAGTCCATCTCCTCCACCTCAGCACAACTTCTCATAATAATATCTTATGGCAATATATTTAATGAAGCAGGTTTATACATGCAAAAATGTGTTATCACATGCTTTCCCCTCATGACATTCCTGTGTCCATATCGACAAGCTTTCCTCTATTTACAAGGTCAGTCACAGGACCTGTATTCCCTTTGCATCAGCCAGTGCTCTTCATTGTAAGGCCCAGAGGTAAATGGAGACACCCATCAACCTAAGCACAGCTCCCTGAAGAATTGTTTAGCTGAATGTTCTGCACAGTCCCCCTAGCACCATGTAGAGATGACCGTTCTCACCATGCAGTGCTGTACTTTGCTCTGTGCTGTGGTGGGGCTTCAAGGGAAACAGAGCTGAATCCCTCTTGAGCCTCTCCACCATCTTGAAAGGCATACACAGTGTGCTGGGAACTGGAGTCCTTCCCAGCTCTTTTCTCCTACAGCTCTTAAGGCAGGGCTCCATCCATCTTTCGTAAAGAGCCATCCCAGCAGTGAGAAAAGCACAGCACTGTGTGGAGGTCTGTACAGTGGGAAATGGCTCTCACACTGAAGGGATTTTTTTGTCTCCAAAAGTGGCCCCTGCTTGAAACATAGTGAAGATTGCTGATCTAGTCCCTTCCTAGTCTCCACTGAGATTCCCTTCTCCCCACTGAGAGTGCTGTTTATACAAGAGGAGGAAAAGAAAGATGTCGGAGAAAGAGGAACAGCTAGGCTACATTGCCAGTTTGTTTCCAATCCTGCAATGCGTTCCTAGCCAGTCCAAATTTATGAATCTCACAAATATATGAATATGCAGAACAATATATATATTGATATGTTCTGCAATAGTTGGTCTTAAGAAATTACCCAGATTCCATTGAGCAAGAACCAGAAAGAAAGATATATACTGTATCTTTATTTAATTCATCTGTTTCTTTAGGTCAGATTCATGAGTTTTTAACAACTAAAACTGGCTGAATGTGAAAGCCCATTATTTATATCAAGGTGAATTTGGCAATTGTGAGTTCTTTCTCCATGCCCAATCAGTTTTCAGATTTTTGTGTGAAAACTGCTGATTTGTACAGAGCGGCAGTTCTGCTGGATCTGATATCTTTGTGGAAGTGAAAGAAGAGCACAGAACCATTTGTATTTTGTCTAGCGGCCACTAGGTGGTGAAGATTTCTAAGCATGATCAATAGCTCAACGTGTATCTTTTTTGGTACCATTATTTTTAGACTTGAATTTACTTCTCTATAATGTATCCTGCATACTTGGCACTTTTTCATTAACAGTCATTTGTGTCCTAGTGCTTTCATTTTCTGCCTGTATTGTGGATTTTTATCTGTTACAATGACTACTGTTTTACATTGTTTATATAGTTCAGACTGCCCAGTCCTCTGATGCTTCTTCAGACCATTTAAATTGGAAGTAGAGATTTTGCTGCAACAAGTGCCGTAGCATTGTAACCCCAGTAGTGGAGGCAGATCAGCCCAACAAATGGGGACTGCAGAGTTCCTGCTGGACAAGGATTGTAAGCACCAGCCCAACTGCAGCACTGATGGTCCCTCAAGCCCACATTTAGATTTATAGAAGTCCCAGGTACTTTCCAAACAAAAGTCCCAAGTAACTATGCTCCAGGGTGCAACTACACGCCAAGCTATAGAAGTCAGCCGGACCATAATCATGTATGAATTCAAAATATGACTTTTTGTAAAGTTTTGAAATGTTGATAATTTGAATGAAAATATATCATTCCCCAGCTCATATCTGATCTAGCTGGAATGTTTCAGATTATAGTGACAAGACTGACACATTTATATTCTTATCAAAAAGCAGGGCTCAAAATATGACACAAAGGTCCTTGCCAGAACCACTTTGTAGTTGAGGCCAAAGGAAATGGATGTTTATGCTTAGAAAAGTTGTCTAAGGGTGAAGCTATACATTGTATTAAGCACATGCTTGCCTTTGATATGCTTGATTCCCCCACCCCACCCCGCTCCCTTCAGGAGAGGGGGGAAGCCGTATCAGATCTGTGTAGTGGGAAGATAATTTTGTGAATTTTAGGTGAACTTTCACCTCATGGTTCATAAATACGAAACTGTTTTAAAATAATTGTTCAACATGTATATTTTTGGTACTGTTATGTTTAAAAAGTATCTTACTTTGTACCATTATTTTTGGTACCATTTGGGGGGATGGCGCCATAGCCAGGGATTGGTGGGGCTGGGACGTGCCAGGATACAGCCCCAACGCTACTCCCAGCCCTGGGTCCCAGGCGGTGTGTGAGGGAAATAGCAGTCTTGTTTGTGCAGCAGTGGCATGGTGGCATGGGGGGAAACAGCCACCCATGCTGGCCTGTTGCAGCAACTGTTCCCCGCACTCAGCCCTACCAGCCCAGCAGCAGCACAGACAAGGTGAGTGAGAGGTCAGAGTGGGCTATTGTTCTTCCCGTGTTGCTGCCATGTGGAAATAACAATTGCCTGCGCTGACCTGCTGCAGCAACTGTTCCCCCCACCTCAGGCAGGTGCTCAAGTGCTCAGGCAGCGCAACTATTTGTTTCCCAGCAGGGCTGCCTGCATGGTGCACTCCTGCTCCTCCCTGCCTTGCCCTAGAGCTTTACAGAAAGGCATTTCTGCTTCGCTCTGGCTGCTGCAGGTGAACACAGATGTTTGGTGGAGCTCACTGCTGAATGACTCGGAGGCTGGGCTACCCAGAAATGTTCTCCCTGTCCCTTCCCCACCCCCCACCCCCTGCTGCTCCACTCTGGCGGTCAGTGTTTTTTGCACCCAGGCAGCCTCCTCTGATTGGTTTTGTGTTCCCTATTTGCCGCCTTCTCCTCAGTAGTCTCCTCTCTTACCCCTCCCATCAACCCCTGCTAACTGGGCAAAGAGGCACCTTTTAATGTGGTGATTCTCTTTATTTAGCAGGGGGAGAGTAACTGGCCCTAGCCACCCCCAGCACAGTACCTCCAGGGACTGTTGCTGGTGTCTTTCTTTTAGATTGTGAGCCCTTTGGGGACAGGAATACATCTTATTTATTTTTTCTCTGTGTAAACCGCCCCGAGCCATTTTTGGAAGGGCAGTATAGAAATTGAATTATTATTGTTGTTGTTGTTGTTATTATTATTACTACATTACTGGGAACAGCCTATATTCTGTGACGGTATCTATAATAATAACAGCAATAGCATTGATAATAACATTCAGCCACCCCAGGTCCTTGGGAAGGACTTGATGTCTGGATAAAACAAACCAGTCAATAACACCTGTCTGACTGTGATGATGATGATGATGATGATGATGATGATGATGATAATAATAATAATAATAATAATAATAAACTACAAACAGACAAACATCTGCCACATAATACACCAGATATAACTGTAGTCGAGAAGAAAGAAAAACAAGTCAAAATAATCGACATAGCAATACCAGGGGATAGCAGAATAGAAGAAAAAGAAATAGAAAAAAAATCACCAAATACAAAGATCTACAAATTGAAATTGAAAGGCTGTGGCAGAAAAAGACCAAAATAATCCCAGTGGTCATTGGCGCCCTGGGTGCAGTTCCAAAAGACCTTGAAGAGCTCCTCAACACCATAGGGGCCACAGAAATCACCATCAGCCAATTACAAAAAGCAGCTTTACTGGGAACAGCCTATATTCTGCGACGATATCTATAATAACAGCAACAACATTGATAATAAAATTCAGCCATCCCAGGTCCTTGGGAAGGACTCGATGTCTGGATAAAACAAAACAGTCAATAACACTTGTCTGACTGTGTAAATAAATAATAATATATTAAAAAATTCTTCCTGGTTGTCCCAGATCACTCTTCCTCCTGCCTCTCTTACCTGAGGTGAAGGGGGGGGGGTCAACCCCTTACTTTTTTCTTGTGTCCCTCCATGTGGATCAAAAAGAAGCTCAGTGGTAGAGCATCTGCTTAGCATGTAGAAGGTCCCCAGGTTCAATCTCCAGGTAGGGATGAAGCGGGGAGGGGAATATCCTGCCTGAAGCCCTGAAGAAATACTGCCAATCAGGGGAGACAATACTAAGCTAGAGGGACCAATGGTCTAACTCAGTAGACAGCAGCTTCCTATGTTCATCTGGTTTCTCCATTAAAGTGAACATTTGAAATTTGACATACGCGTTATCGCTATACATCTGCTCAGCTTTACTCACAGTTCCTGGCCTGGCCTCCAAATTGTCCATTTCTGTCAGTGAAACAGAAACAGTGCCAACTCGCAATCATAGTCAATAAAATATAGACTGTTTTAAAAAACATTCAGTGTTCCCTCTAATTTTTTTCGTCTGTGAGCAGAATGAGTTTTGTTCTGGGTGGCAGTATCAAGGCAGTGTGGGGCCTGCTTGATTCAGCCTGAGTAGGACCTTAAAATTAACTGAGCAGACATTTAAAAACTTGTTTGCATGTACACATGAGCACGCTTTAGAGGGAACACTGATATGGAGCCTTTTTCCACACACCACTCTCATTCTGGGTCAGAGCTGAACGGACTGGCTGAAATGAAAAAGGCCTTTGTTCAGAACTAGTTGAAATGAATCGACTGTATTATAATAAACTGTTCTGTATTTAGACTCTATTAAAGTACACTTTGGTATAGTAATAAACAATTATTTACTAAGGAGGATTGCCTTGGTTGAATTTTGGCCTAGAGAGTTGAGGCTCTAAAAATTTGTGGTCCTAGGCAAGTGACTGACTATCCTTGCTAAGTTGGTAAAGAGACTCTTTAGAAAGCAGTGGCTTTCTCATATTTAGCAGCGGGATAGCAGCTGTCATGACAACCTAGCATAGTGTCCCTCCAGTGGCTGTTGCTGGTGTCTACCTTTTTGTCTTTTCTTAGATTTTGAGCATTGTTGGGATAGGGCACGATTTTCTCATTCTTTTCTCATTATTTTTGCTATGTGAATTTGTTGAAGAGCTTTGCTATGTGAACTTTGTTGAAGAGCAGTATACTATTATTATTATTATTATTATTATTATTATTATTATTATTATTATTTCTTGTTTGCACACTCAAACAGGTGTTATTGACTGGTTTGATTTATCCAGACATCGAGTCTTTCCCAAGGACATGGGATGCCAGAATTTTGTTATCAATATTGTTGTTGTTATAGGTGTCGCCGTAAAATGTAGGCTGTTCCCAGTAAAGTTGGTTTTTTGTAGTTGGCTGATGGTGATTTCTGTGGCTCCTATGATGTTGAGGTGCTTTTCAAGATGTTTTGGAATTGCATCTAGGGAGCCAATTACTACTGGGATTATTTTGTTCTTCATCTGCCACAGCCTTTCAATTTCAATTTGTAGATCTTTGTATTTTGTTTGTTGTTTTCTTCTGTTTCTTTTTCTTCTATTCTGCTATCACCTGGTATTGCTATGTCAATTATTTTGACCTGTTTTTCTTTCTTCTCGTCTAGTTATATCTAGAGTTTGTTTGCAGATGTTTGTCTATTTGTAGTCAAAAGTCCCATAATATTTTTACATCTTCATTTTCTACAACTTTTTCAGTTTTGTGGTCCCACCAATTTTTGGTTTCAGGTAACATTTTTTGCAGATGTTCCAGTGTATCATTGCTGCTAACTTGTCATGCCTTTGTTTGTAGTGAGTCTGTACAATCTTTTTACAACAACTGATTAGGTGGTCCACTGTTTCATCTGCTTCTTTACAAAGGCGGCACTTGCTGTTTGTTGTGGATTTTTTTGACTTTTGCTCTTATTGTATTGTGTGGCAGATGTTGTCTGTTTGTAGTCGGAAGTCCCATAATTTATTTATATTGTGCAAATATTGAATTATTATTATTATTATTATTATTATTATTATTATTATTAAAATAGTAAAAAATCCCCTGAGCTTGAGTAAAACAGAAGGGTATAGGGCTGGAAACTAGAGATACAGTATGTTAAACTAGTACCCTACTGAGTTTTCTGTGTTTCTGACCTATGCTCCTCAATATCAGTGAAAGCTCATGGAATGTCTTTGATAACGCTTGATTTTTCAAACAGCTTCTATGCGTGCTACTTCTTTAAAATTCCAAAAGAGCAACTGCACAAATGGATGCACATTTTAGTGAGGCATAGATGTTGGCATGTTAGATGAGCAAATTCCAATGCAGGTATGGTTATTCTCTCCACAATTTATGTTTTCAGAGCTAATTGTTCATTATTCAGTGTCTGCACAGACTGCAAATAGCAGCCCTGAACCTGACAAGCTTTCCCCACTGCCACCAAGGAGTAGAGAGAAACACACCTTCACTGTAGAGGTGAATCTTACAAGGAGCTTCAAATCCCTTCCCAGTTTCACCTCTACATTTAAAGTACTTCTCAGTCTCATTACAGATGTAGATGTTTGTGTATGTGTGCGGAGGAGAGATGTGCAGATCAGTTCGAGCTGAGTAGATTTGAGCTCAAATCAGGGTGATTTGAGTGATTGATTGAATCACCCCTAAAATGGAGGGCCTAATTTGAATCAAATCACCCCCAATTCAACTCGAATAAATGTGAGTGATTTGAGCACCATTTGAGGCCTTTTTTTTTTACCCTGGGGAGAGCTGGTCTACCAATTGAGGTTCATGGGTAGACCAGCCCTCCACCCCAGACTTCGCACACTGGCTCACCTTGGAGGACTGGTCTACAGGAGAAGTCTGGAGCAGAGGGCTAATCTACTCACTGACTCCAATTGGTAGACCAGCTCTCCATAGAAAAAAATGGTGCTCAAATAACTCAAAACAATTCAAGTGTTTTGAGGTCAATTCGTCAAAACAGTCAGCCAAGCCAGCTGTTTCAACAAATCGATTCAAGGATTTTGGTATTCAATTTTCACTTGAATCAAATCACAAAAAATAATTCATGCATATCTCTAGTGTGGAGGGAAGTATCTTGTTTGTTCATCATAGCAGTTTTCAGACTTTACACACAAGTTCACAAAAAAAAGCTGTGGAACCACAATATCTTCCTCAGAAACTGACCCTGGTAGATTATCACAACATTCCAACTGAAAATAGAATCACAGTCTTGCTGCACTCCAGTCAGCCCAGTTTGACAAGTCATTTTGCACTGGTTAAGACTGAACTGTGTTGTTGTTGTTTTTACTTATGATCCGTTTTTCTTCTCCGCTAATATCCTGTATGTAATATTGAAATCCTGAAGATCTTTTTTTTTTCTATTGCGTACCTCTAGATCAAAAAGTTTGGCCCCTTTTTGATGAAAACATAAAAACCTGTGCTTTGTAATGTACTGTACTATAAAAAATCAAAGTAGATATTATTATGACTGTTGGCCAGCCATTTCTTTTGAGAGTCAATAGTGAGCATAATACCTGTGATATTTCAATGGCAGCTAGTGGTTGGGGGAGATTTGTGTCTACCCTAAGGAACAACCTTTTGGGGACAAAAGGAGCTGCAGATGGAAGAAGACAGGAATACCCCATTACATTAGCAATATTCTGTTTGAGGTTCCTTGTAATGTTCTGTGTTGAGAGCTGTAGCTGAGGAGGTAGCTGATTTCACCCCAAACAGTAGAAATTTGAGACATCCTTTTGAAACAGCAGTCTAGAGATCCAAGACTATGCCTTCCTTTTAGAAATAATGTGGCAGAGTAGATAGTGTTGTGTTTCGGTGGGGAGGTCCTCCTTTTATCCATGAACTTTGCTGGTTGGCCTCGGGCAAATCATAGTCTCTTTGTATAACCTTTCACAGTTCTTTTGAGATAAAATAAGGATGGTAATGCTATCTGACAGAGGCAGCCCAAGACATGTTAGTGTGTGAGGCAGATAATCCAAATGCCCTCCCTTCCCATGATACTTCTCGTCAGTACATAGGAATAAAGTAGATTACTGACCATTAAGTGCTTTATAGGTAATAACCAGCACTTTGTATTTTGTCTGGAAACCTGTTGGTAGCCACTCTAGTTCTTTTAAAACCAGAGTGATATGGTCTTTTCTGGACATCCCAGAGACCAATCTGGAAGCAGCATTCTGCACCAATTGCAGTTTCCGGACTGCATAAAAAGACAGCACCACTTAGAGTGTATTGCAGTAGTCAAGCCTGGAGGTTACCAGCATGTGCACCATTTTCTTAAGGTCACTCATATCCTGGAAAGGGCACAGTTGGTGAACCAGCCAAAGCTTATAGAAAGCCCTCCTGGCCACCGCCTCTATCTGAGATATCAGAGAGAGGGTGGGGTCCAGAAGTACTCCCAAACTGCAAACCTGTTCCTTCCAGGGATGTGTAACCCTATCCAAAACCGGCCAGGCCACACAGAGGCTGATTGTGCAGGAGCGGCAGACTCCAAAATGGCTGCTGTGCCAGAGGGGGAAAGTCCAAATGGGTCGAAGAGCCAACCCAATGGGCTGGTTTGGGAGGCAAGGAGGCCACCAGGGGAAGGGGAATCCCCATGGAACCCCCTCGCCACTTAGAGCAAGTTCCCCTGAGGGGGCATGTTTTGTGTGTGTGTGTTTTTAAAATTAAATTGCTAATCCCTCGGAAAGCCAGGGGGAGGGGGCTTTGGTCCAGGGTTGACTCTAATCGGGGTCGGACCCAAAAGGGGCTGGTTCAGTTCAACCCCAAATAGTTGAACCAAAGCTGAACCGTTCGATTTCAAACCTGTTTGCACATCACTGTTTTCTTTGACTTGTGTTGTACACCATCTGTGGATTGGGTGTTGTGCACCATTTATGAAATATCATCCATTCTGATTAATCTGCAGTGGTAGCAACACCTAGTTAGTGGGATTATAGACATCATTTGCTTTTGATCATTTATGTCACAGTTACAGTGTTGTTTTACATGTCATTTTCAGCTTACAAAAACCATTCTCAACGTTGTTCACTGCTAATACTTGGCCAGAGACACTGCTATTTGCTTTGCTACTACTGATTTTGAAAATGTGTATGCTAATGAACTTAAACACCACAGCTACTTGAATGTCTCTTTTAAAAATATTTTTGTTGTTGTTGCAAACTTAAATAGCAGGGTACACAGAGCAAAATGCTAGTTTTTGCATGTGCTAGCAACAGAGTCTGCATAGCAACACTCAACAGCTGTGTACTGCATATCTAAAGTCTTTTGAAGTATAATTTAGTTGTCAAAAGAATATAATAAAGAAACGGTGACATTCCGTTTGACGTCAATCTTTATCCAAAGAGCAATTCTACAGAAGTGCCTGTAGTAGTGCTGAGTGGGGACAAGAGAATGAAGATGAGAGAACACACATGGATGGATGAAATCCAGCCTAAACTTTACTGAAACATCAAGTTCCAGTGGATTTGGCAAGGACCCCCAAATACTGTTGACCAGCGCTTTCTCTAATTTTTTTCATCTGTGTGTGGAATGAGTTTTGTTCTGGGCGGCAGTATCAAGGCAGTGTGTACGCACATGCATTGAGGGTAGGGCCTTCCTGATTCAACCTGAGAGGGATCTAAAATTAACTGAGTGGACCACATCCTAGATGGAATATTGCTGTTGTTCCACCTGTAACAGTCCAGTTGTTAGGAAGGTTTGGGGCAGAAAGACTAGCTGAGGATGGAAAATGGCTCATAGGAACATAGGAAGCTGCCTTATATGGTGTCAGACCATCGGTCCATCCAGCTCAGTATTGTCTATGCAGACTGGCAGTGGCTTTTCCAAGGTTCCAGGAAGGAGTCTCTCTCAGCCCTATCTTGGAGATGGCAGGGAAGGAACTTGGGACCTTCTGCATGCAAGCGTTCAGATGCTCTTCCCAGTGGTCCTATCTCCTAAGGGAAATCTTCCAGTGCTCACAATATAGTCTCCCATTCAAATGCAAGCCAGGGCAGACCTTCCTTAGCAAAGGGGACAATTTATGCTTACTATCACAAGGAGAGCACAGTGCTGCTCCCATGAAAGGCTCGTGCCTCTCCTGCTACCAGTAAAGCATTGTGGCTGGCCTGTCAGTTCCCCAAGATAGGTTGGCTCCCACCCATTACCCGTTAGGCTCTTAAAAGAATCCCCAGTGGGACATGCAAGGAGCCCATCTGTGCAAACACCCATTCAGTGCTACTGCTTGATTCACAGTGCCCAGAATAAGCTAGTTGCAAACTGTGGTTATAGCTGGCTGTGGTTGTAACTGCAGTACTCCCGAATGCATGAAACCGTGGTTACAGACTGAAAGTTAACTCTGTTTTGCCCTGCCAAACTCCAGTTCAGACCTTTGGTTTTCTCTAAGCTTTGCTGCTAACAACTGCGGTTTTGCCACTGAAGCGTTATGCCCGACTGCAGACTCAGCTATAACTGTGGTTTTATATCCATTTCCAAACCCCAATCATAGAGGTGTCAGTGCAGACTTGCCCCAGAGACCTAGCTTTTCCATGCTTTCACCACGTCTTGCTGGCAGCCTCTTGGAAAACCATGCCCCTCCTTTAAGCCATGCAGCTACGGAGTTGCAAGGTGCCATGCCCCATCCTGGACTGGCCAGCCTGTCAAACTGCACAGCCACTCAGGGGCACTGCCCATTCCCACTCTGTCCCTTGCTCCCCACACCTGGCAAGCAGTAGGGCAAGGGCATGGGACGACAGGACGGGCACTCAGTGCTTTGCTCCCTGATAAGGGAGCAACAGCCATGTATGTTCACAAGCACAAGCACTCCAAGTGGCAGCACAAGCAGGGCACCCCATCAGGGCACTAGGAGAGGGGCAATAGGCTGTGGGGGGTACAAAAGGCAGACCCAAGTAGGGAAGCTGGAGCAGCAAAGTTTTATTCTTTTTACAGAAAGGTTGCAGAAGGGGGACCCAGCCCCTTCCCCTTTTGGGGGTGCATGACCCCAAAGGCTTGCTTGTGATCAAAGCCGGTCACCAGGGTCAGTCTTGGGTCAACTGAGATCCTTTTTAAAGGATACCGCCATCTGACACAGGGCTCAATGGCCAGGCATGAGAGTGAAAGGCCACAGGGACACCCCCAGACAGCTCATGAGAAGGCCTATCAGAGGGGAGACGAGAGAATTACCTGGAGAAATCTGTAATGATACCAGACAGCAAAACATCCCCTTCCTCTGCTAGGGTCAGGCCATGGGTGTTCTGAATAGAGCAAGGATGTTTTCTGGATGTCAACTCAGCCATGGAGAGTGCTACCCCGGAGACCGATTTTCTTGTCTTGGGGACTGCAGACAAGCTGCTGTGAAATGCTGAAACAGGCAGCCTGCCAGCCCATGTGTAAATCCCCTCATGAGCCAGGTCCTGGTTACTCATGAGCAAGGCATGACCATGAGTGTGGCTACAAAATGTTCACGAGAGTATCAGCCTATGAGTGCTCTGGGTAGAGCTGTGTTGCTGTGTGTTGGGAAGCGTTGGGTGGGGGTATCCCAGAGATTGCTCTCCTGGTCCCAGGGTTGGTGGCCAAGGTGCCTCGGAAATGAGCCCCTTGCAAGACCATTCATAACTATGCACAGGTGCGCTGTCGCCCACGGCCCCTGCAGTCAGCGCAGCTGCCCCGGGGTTGGGGCGGCAGAAAAAATTCCCCCTCCCGCGATTCCCTGCACCTGCTTATCTGCGTACAACATACATATGGAGTGGACCCAGGACTTTTAAACCTGAATAAATGTACTCTCCGGTTGGCCCACTCCACAGCCGTGCACACAGCCAGGCTATGGCACATGGGCTGTCAGCATATTCTCTTGGGTGTGTGCAAGGCTTCAAAGGGATTTGGGGAGAGGGAAGCAGTGAGGTTCCCCTCTTCTAGACAGTTGGGTGCCCCACTAGAGCGGCGCCACCTTGAATTCCCTGGTGGTTAAGTGGGTGGCTCAGGTCATGAGCTCACAATCTGTGGGTGGCGATAGCGCTGTCGTGGGCACAGACATATTACCAGTAGACTGCCCCCCTCATGAGAGTGTCAGCCCACTAGGTAGCAAGCTGCTTGCAGAGGGTTTGAAATGGTCTGGCTGGACTGCTCTGCCATGGTCTCTCCTCACAACATCTTCCCTTGTGATGCTGGGACAGACACCCAGCATCCTTTGCCCTCCCCATCTGCATACCCCATTCTAGTGAGTGCAGGGTTTCCCCTCAACTCCCGCACTTAAAGCAGGATCCCATCCCCCTGGGCCCGCAAACCCTCTGGGAATTTGAGTTTGTATGGTGCTGTGGGGGTGTGCAGCCATATGAGGGGCAGGGGGCGGTGGCATGGCTGGCAGAAGCAGCACTGGCATTGCAGGGTATTTAAAAGTCTTTCAATGCCCGACCCCTGGTGAGGGTGGAAGGAGCACTCCAAAAAGGCACAACTGCTCTCAGCATGCCCCCCTGGAGATTGTAGCTGATTGTGACTAAGCCACTGACGCAGTGACACTTTGCCCACAGTCGGCTCGCAGAGTTGGGTGGGATTGGGCTGGGAGGCCAAGCGGCAGGGATGGCTCCCCTCTCCTGCATCTGCAGTTTTGTCTGGCCGCAGTTTGTTGAACATCTGTAGTGCAAATTGAAGTTAGAGGTGGTAACCCTGGCTACGGATAACTGTGGTTATCTTGTACATCTGAATCTGGCCAATGAGAATGATATTGTAGCCAGAGGTGTGATCCTCCTGCAAAGTAACTATACGTACATGTGGTATGGGTAAAGCAAAAACTCTGGAACCAGAGGCAAAATAGAAACATAGGTAAAATGCCTCTTCACCGGACAACTGCTGACTAATGGAGCCCATAATAGAGGATTTATGAGCTAAGATAATGAACATAACAAGGAGGAGAGGCAAGCAGGGAGAAAAGAAATGGACTAGAGCAGGGGTTGTCACAGTAGGGTCATGAGATGTTGATGGATTAAAATTCTCATCTCCCTCCAGTCACAACAGCCAAAGACCATTGTGGCTGGGAATGATGGAAGTTGTAGTCCACCAACACCCTGGATTAGATAGATCAAGTTATCTTTCCAGGTTGTCCCTGCCTCCTATGGGCTAACTACCCTCAGCAGTTTGGCCCATGGGGCATCATGTGGTGGTGGCGTAGCTAAAGGAGATCTTCCCACTATTCCTCTACTACATCCACAAGATGGGCTCAAATGGAGACCCCTGCCAAACCAGGGACCCATGTTTGTTCAAATTTTTATGGCTGTAGGTTAGTCAACTATCTATACTCAAGGCTGTGGTACCATTATCAGCCTCAGGTACCATTATCAGCTTTTCAAGAGAATGCCAGTTCCCACCACCGCACCAGCATGATGAGGTGGGGTGCAGGGTTGTTCCCTGTCATATGAGGCAGGCATGGGCACCATCTTGCCTCCCCTTCCACATAGCAGGAGCTGGTGAATAAGGGAAGGAGGCAGGCCGATTGGGTCCCGTCTGCTTCCATTCCGAGCAGTTGCTCAGCAGCTTGGCACCCTCCCACCCGCCCTGTACTAAGTGAAGGATAGCTAGTTGCCTGCAGGAGCAGAGTAGGACTTCTTGGGGTTGCACCGGATTGGCACTAGGCACGGCTTTTATTTGCCTACTTCTCACTGAGTCCTTTGCCTACTCCTCACTGAGTCCTTAGGTAGGCACTGAAGGAACCGATCAATTGGCAGGAGAGTGTGTGTGGGTGTTGGGTAGGTAGTTTGATTAACGGTGTTCACCCCATTTGGGGTGAGGGACTGCCCACGGATCGCCCTTCAGTGTTTTTGAGGCCTAGAGGGGTGAGAATGGCCTCCGCTCGGGGGGTGGCTCAACTCACCAACTCAGAGTTTGGCAGCTTGAGTTGAGGGTGGGTTGGGTTGCCCCCCCCCCCCCACTGCAGGGGAAAGCCTCGCAGTGAGAGGAAGTCAGGACCTGGCGCCTGACCGAATCAATACCCTGCCCTTTGCCCTGGTGCGGGATGGCCCTCCCTAGGAATTGGTCCCACACAAGAGGAGTACCCGCACTCTGGTTAGTTAGGTACCTCGTTGCAAGTCTTATTCTGCTGTACATTAATAAAGTGGCCCTTTTTTACTCTAACTAAGCATGTCCTGTCTTCATTGGGGCTGGGGGTGCAATGGATTTGTACCTGAAAATACATTTAGTCTTTGGAATGTGGTGAGGACAATTATGGAAATTTCATTGAAATGAAAGAAACTGCATCTGAAGTGAATTTAATCCCTGGATTGTGGTGAGTGCTAGTCTTTGAGACAAAAGGTTGATACAAGCTGTTCAAACTTTAATGATATTTAATTTCAGACTGTTTGTGAAAACATTACTCATTATGTTAGCTTAGCCTGCTCTACATATGTTGGGTTTTATATTAAAATCATTTAGACAAACTTGTAAACTTTGTGATTCTTTACCACTTTGTCCAATACTTGCTTGTACATGTGCACTTGTAAATCTGATTAAGGTTTAAAGTTTACATAAATACCTTAAGAGTATCTTGTTCCATATAATCTTCTTTTGTTAGGACATGTTGATGAAGCTCTGGATCTCATTTTCTTATGAGATTAATTCTTTCTGTGTATGGAATAGAGCTTGATATGATACCACCAAAAATCTAGGAGTTCCCCAAGTTTTGGAGCACCTGCTATTTCCTCAGGAGCACCATTTCCTATGAGATCTAAAAAGCAATTGCAAGGAACATCTTTAAAACTACTTTAAATGAGAAAGAATCCAGTTTGCACCAAAAATATTATGTATGTATATATAATTGACAAATTTGTATATAAGCAATATAACAATGTAATGTGTAAATAATAAATAATGATTAGAAGTAGTGATATGATGCTCCCAACAGCAGATTTTAACTATTCTTTCAATTAATGTTATACTTTGAATGTTAGTTCCTCAGAAAGTGGTGAGTTTTTCCTGTGAGGTGTTCTTATAATTCAAATTTTTAAAAAAGGCTCCAGCTGTCCACATAACAAATAATTCTGTTTTTTCCTTCCCCGCATTCTTGTGATCTGACTAAATAAAACAGTTTGATAAGAACAAGTGTTTCATGCTCCCTTAAGCTAGTCTGGAATATCTGGACCTACATCTCTCTCTCTCTCTCTCTCTCTCTCTCTCTCTCTCTCTCTCTCTATATATATATATATATATATATTCCAGTTTATATAGTTGTAAATAAATAACTGATCATCTCCTGATATTTACTATCCACTAACTGGCCTTGTTTTGTTTTTGGGTTTTTTTGCGTTGTAATCCGGAATATATCCAAGAGCAGACTTTTGAACTTCGGCTGTGAAAATCTCCCCCATGCACTCACACATATATGCATCTGAAATGTACTGGACTGCATTCCTCATGAAGTTTATCCCTCCATAGCTTTGATGAAACACATTTGGAAAGCATTTCCATTTTGTCAAGCCTTTGGGCACTTTGAAGCAAATTTATTTCTTTTTAGGATGCTGATTAGACTGCAATCTGGCAAGGCTATTTGTACACCTAGGGGAACCTTTCTAAACAGCTGGAGTGTGTTGGATGCTATTACTGCAGTAACATTCATAGCTGCACCAGCAAGGAACTTTTCAATTTAAATGCAGCTTACTGGTTCCGATGTACAAGTAGATGTAGTCTAAAAGACACCTCTGAATACATGCACAATTGTTTTCCAAATACACTGACAGCTTTGTAGGATTGACACCAGTTTGTTTGTTTGTTTGTTTGTTTAACATATTTTTATACTGCCCCAAAACAAGTTCTCTGGGCGGTTTGCAAGACAATTTTAAAAAACCAATAAAAAGATTGACACATTTCAACAATTAAAATTTAAAAAGTTAAAACTATTAAAATACAATTAAAACAGAATTAAAACAATATCTAATTAGAAGCCTGGGTTGAACAAATGTGTCTTGACTGCCCTTTTATAAGTTGTAAGAAAGTTTCCATGTCTATATTGTATAGCTTATGATTTTTAATGTGATTTTTAAAATGTGAGCTTTAATCCTGCTAACTGGGCAAAGAAGCACTTTTCAAGTAGTGGTTCTCTTACATTTGGAAATTTATTTTTATATCCTGTTTTCTGCAAATTTGCTCCCAAGGCAGCATACAACAGTTAGTAATAACAATAAAGTTCAATAAAGCAGATTAAACACAACTAAAATACAATATCATTACAACAAAGAGGATAAAGATGTTCTAGCGGCAGCTCTCCCACAAACCAGTCAAATGACTGTCTTTTAAAAAGGGGTTTTCATAAGCCAGAGGAAATTGTCCCTATTCATCCCAGCATCACATTTTTTCTAGTGGCTGTTCGCTGATATCTTTGTGGTTGGTTGGTTGTTTTTGGTTTTTTTCTTTTTGTTTTTAAGAATCTCATTTGGGACAGGAGCCATCTTTTCAATTTTTTTGTTGCTATGTTAAGTGATCTGAGAATTTATTTGATAAAAAGAGGCATGTACATGTAAATAATAATAATTAATAATACTTAAATGCTTATAGGACTGGATAGGCAAAGTATATACATACCAGATAGATCTGCATCATCAAAATTTATTACTGTTCAATAGGCTCACATTGACATAGTTTTGAATAAATTCTGTGGGAAATTTTGTGCAGGTTTAACTACACTTGCTAATAAATAATCCAATTTAATTCTATAGAGGAGGGGATTGCCCTTCAGACTGCATAAAATAGCATGCAGAATTACTCTGGGGGAGCAGATTGGAGGTGTAATAAGAACTAGCTTAACCCATGCAGAGCATCTGCACACTAGTACTTGATTGCTCCCCTCACCCCCTCCACAAGCCCCCTCACCTCAGAGATCTCTCCACCCTCACCTGAGCCACACTCCTGCTCCTCCTCCTCCATCCAGTTACTTCCATCTCCCTCACCCCTCTTGGTCACAGCTGCAATAGTGCTGGTGCCTATTGCCCAAGCTGCCAATCCTATCCCCAGAGACCTCCTCACCTGAGGCCCGCTCCTGCTCCTCCCCACAGGAACAGCAGCAGTTGACCAGGCCCTTCCTTGATGCCACCACTGCCATGGCCACTCATTCCCCTCAGGCTGCTGACAGGCCAAGGCCTGTCCCTTGCCTGCCTGCCTCCACCAATGGCCTTGGTAGCCCCAAACAGCAGCAGTGATTGACTGGGCCCTTCCTTGCTGCCAGTAAATGCTGCCATGGCCTCTCGTCCCCCTCAGGCTGCTGACAGGCTTGGGCCCATCCCTCACCCTTCCTTCTTTCTACTCTTCCCTTCCCATCTTTCTCTCTCCTCCACTCACTCTTCCCCTCTTTCTTTCTCCTCCTCCCTTTTGTCTCTGTCTCTGTCTCTCCCTTCCTGAGTTAACAGATCTTGTTCATCTTTTTTCTTCATCTAATTCACACAGCGGCAGCTTCTTTCTCCTTAAGGAGCTCTTTCCTCCCTCACTACCCCTCTCTTTGCAGACCCTTGTCCACTATCCTTCTATATATAGATATTCCTCTCCTCTACAATCAGGAACATCTTCCAACCAGTAATAGTTGCATTCCAACTGAACTTAACCATCACAGGCTCCTCCCCCACTATGCATATGGAATCTCCACTGCCCAATCACCATGATGCTTCTGCTCTGCTCGGAGAAGCAACAGCCGACCAAGACCAGGATGCAGCTAGAAAGCAGAGGGGGAAGGATAATTTCACAGATGGGAAAAGAGGAAAGAGGCTCAGAAAGGTACATTAGTACTGGAAACTCTGAACTGAAAGCTTCTAGTAGACAAGCAATTTACCAGTCAGTCATTGTAGTCTCAGGAGGCCTTGAGAAAAAAATGCCGGGAAGGCTGGAAGCTGTCCAAGCAGCTTAGGTGAAAGGCCAGGAATGGCCAACCCAAAGGGTCAGAGGATGTCTTTCCTTTGTTCAGGGCAGATCTCCAGCTCCCTGGAGTCTGAGCGGCTTCCTTTCCCATGCTAGCCCTCCATTGCTCTGCTCCTTCTTCCCAGGCTTGGCTCTCCTGGCCTCTGTGAGGGATTACATGGTGTTTCTTCTAAGACCATCCATTCCCTACCTTCCTCCCTCTTTGTGTCACAGGGGTGTGTTCTTTTATACCCCTCCTCAAGGCTGTGGTCCCATCTCAGACTAAGATAGCCCCCTTAATTATCTCTAGCATCTCCATCCTTGACGTAAAACAGTTCAGCTTCCCATGGTTCTCTTCACCCCCTCCCAGGGTAAGGAGCCAATCAGAGAGGTGGATGCTGATTTAGACAGAAAACATCCCTACTCAGGACAACTTGACCTGCCCTAAGGTCAGCTAGAGACAGAGTTGGTGCCTGTCAGTCCGGAGTGAAATTGTTAATTAGCAGAAAATGCCATTCAGAGAGAGATAGCATATAAAGGAGTCAGCATCAGCATTTTGTTATCTAAGATGCTCCTCATAAACACATAGGCATTTCTTATCTACATATGTGGTTTTAATATATTTGCTGTTCAGCAGTTAAGCACATACCTAAACTTTATCCTTGACAAGCACAGCTCAAAAACAAATTTCAAAACCTTGAGCATAAATAAGCAAGTCCCTTTGACTTCTGTAGTTCCGCAAAAATCCAAAGGCTCACATCTGAGTTTCCACAACTGTTTCTTGCAATAGAGCACCCCCAGATATAGGCCTCAATTTGGATTTCTGTGCTCTTGGACCAGGCCCCAATTCTAAAGAGGGGTTTGCTGGCCTGTTCATATCAATAGGTAATAACCAGCACTTCGTATTTAGCCTGGAAACCTGTCAACAGCCCATGTAGTTATTTTAAGACAGGAGTGATATGGTGTTTTCAAGTTATCCTGGAGACCAACTGGGTTGCACCAATTGTAGTTTCCAGACTATGTACAAAGGCAACCCAACATACAGCACATTGTATTAGGTAAAAAATGGGGGTTACCAGCATGTGCACCACTCTTTTAAGATCATTTACATCCAGAAAAAGACTCATTTGGCATATCAGCTAATAAAAAGCACTCCTGGCTATCACCTCAGCCTGAAGGTTTGGGTTGAGAAGAACTCCCAGAATGCGCACTTTTTCTTTGTGGGGGAGTGTAAGCCCCCAGGCAGATAGATCTATTCCAACTACTGGATTATGGCTTCCAACATATTCCAACATACTTCCATCTTATTTGGATTCAGCTTCATTTTGTTATTCCTCATCCAGCCCATTACTGCCTAAATCAGACATTTAGGGACGTTGTGGCATTTCCTGATGAAGCTGACATGGAGAAATAGATTTGGGTGTTATCGGCATACCAATAGTAACCTGCACCAAATCCCCTGATAATGCTGCCCGCCCCCCAGTGGTTTCATGTAGATGTTAAAAAGCATTGGAGACAGAATGGAGCCCTGTGGGACCTCATATAAAAGCTCTCACTTTGAAGAGCAACAATTCCCAACAGACACCATCTGTAAACTGCCTGTGAGATATGAGTACTTCCCACTCTCAACCACCTCAGGCTGATCCAGAAGGGTACCGTGGTTGATGGAACTGAAAGCCGCATAGAGCTCCAAAAGTACCAACAGAGTCACACTTCTTCTGTCAATTCCCAGTTGGAGGCCATCCATCAGGCCATCCAAGGCAGTCTCCACTCTGTAGCCTGCCCCAAAACCAGTTTGAAATGGGTCTAGATAATCTGTTTCATCCAAGACTGCCTGGAGCTGAGATGCCACCACCCTCTCAATCATCTTTCCCAGCCATGGGAGGTTGGAGTCAGGCCTGTGTTTGCCTAACTCTGAGGGGTCTAATGTAGCTTTCTTTAAAAGAAGTCTAATAATTGCCTCCTTAAGACAGGAAGGCATTCTGCCCTCCTCAGAGAAGCATTTATGATAGCTACTGGGTCCCCTACAACAACCCCTCTGCTAGATAATATAAGCCAGGTTGGGCAAGAATAAAGACAACCGGTTGTAGACTGCCCCGCTCCAAGTAGCTTGTCCACATCCTCAGGAGTCACAAACTGAAATTGATCTAATTGGACCATAAAAAGATGAGTTACTGGACCCCCTCCCCATAATAGACTTTGGCTCAGTTGTGGTATCTAGGAGGCCTGTGCACCAATAAAATCAGAATTCCAATGTTAGAATTCCTTGGCCCCACTAGGAGGCAGTAGAGATTGGGCCAGTAGAACAGGTAGCGTCCTGGTAGTGGGGGCCCTTTAATTTGCTGCCAAGCACTGGCACGGGAGTGGCTGGGCGGCGCAAAGTTCCTTGGGAGTTCATGGTAGGGGCGGGTAGGGAGTGGAACTGTTCCCTGGGAAGTCCAGGTGCTTCTAGGAAAACATGTGGGCTTCTGGGGATTGTAGTCCTGTGAGGACTTCTCCCTTTGAGAATAGCATCTAGGTCAATTATTTTTGAATTTAGCTATTCATAAAAACGTGTTGCAAAATTCTATTAACATCTATTTTTATTTATTTAGCACATTTTAATACCCCCCTATACAAATGTCCTTGGATGGTTCACAATTAAAAAAACCTATTAAAACATTATCATGATTAAAACAATTTAAATACAAATAATACTCTAAAACCTTTAAACTAAAAGCATGGCTAAACAAGTGTGTATTATACACACACACACACACACACACACACACACACACACACTTGTTTCTCATTCTTATTTATAAAAATTCTTATTCTTATATATAAAATTCATATTCATATATATATATATATAAATTTTTAGTAAGAAATAAACCAAAGAGTACAAAGACAAATCACCATAAAAACAATTTAAAACCAATCATTCTTCATGATGAAAAACCATTTTTCTAATTAATTACATCAGTAGAGAAAAAGTATCTAGAACAAGATAAAGCTAAACAAGTATATTTTTTCAGGTCCTCCTTAAAAACATTCAGAGAAGGGGAGACTCTAATTTCATTAGGAAGCACATTCTAGAGTTCCAAGGCAACTCTAGAAAAAGCCTGGTTTTGAGTTGTCACCAACTGAGCCAGTGGCAACTGCAACTGGACCTCCCCAGATGATCTTAATAGGTGGTGGGGTTCATGAAGAAGACGTTCTCTTAAATACCTTAGACCCAAGCTGTTCAGGGCTTTATATGTAATAACCAGCACTTGTATTTCTCCTGGGAACTTATTGGCAGCCAGTGTAGTTTTCTTAAAATGGGAGACATGCCATAAACTGGTATTAAAATGGGACACATACTGTTGTCTCCCATTTTAACACCATTAAAATGGGAGACATACTATTGACACTGGTGCGTCAATAATGAACCATATCTGTAATAGTTATTCCTGCATAGGTAATTTCTTCCTGCTTTACAGGAGAAGAGTAATTTTGCTGTTAGGACTGAAACTGAACAGGCATAAGATTTTTAACCCCTGCTAACTGAGCAAAGAGATACCTTTTAAAGTGGCGATTCTTTTATATTTATCAGGGGAATGCTACCCCAGTACAGCATCCCTCCCATGGCTGTTGCTGGTATCTCCTTAAGTTTCTTTTTAGATTGTGAGCCCTTTGGTGACAGGGAACTGTCTTATTTATGTATTATTTATTTTTCTATGTAAAATGCTTTGTGAACTTTGGTTAAAGAGTGATATATAAACATCTATAGTAGTAGTAGTAGTAGTAGAAGAAGAAGATGACTTTTGGGTAGGGTTTTTTGTTGTATAGTCATTTGATTTATAGCAAAGCAAAATAGAAAGAATAGGGATAGAAACAGCACTTGTGAAGAACAAATCCATAATATTTCTGTGTGAATGTGTGCATCCACAAGTAGCCACATCTCTTGTATATTGCAGTCATAATCGGAGGTGTACTGTCTGAAAATGTGGTGCTTTACTTGACTGAAAATTATAATTGTTATCATAATAATAACTATGACTGCTGTAGGAAACACCAGTGGGCACGTTGTGTGTGTGTGTGTGTGTGTGTGTGTGTATGGAATGCTGATTGAGCATTGATGTACATAAATAATTGTTTAATGATGCATGTTCATAAGTATGTGATCTCCATACTTTAAGTATTTTCTAAGGAAATCATAATGTTTGAGCTGTTCTCGGTGGTAAGGGAAACATTCCCATTCATGCCCATACTGAGCTTTCTGAAACAAATTATGGCGTTAAGTCCTGGCTGAGATTAATTTTAATTGGATAGTGTTCTTTCATTGCTCTTCTTCTCTAACATCTCTCTTCAATTTCGCAGGGGCATCACTTACAAATTGTTGATCTATATTTGTTCCGAAAACACACCTTCCTTTCTTTCATGATTTGCTCCTAGTATAGTATACTCAGACGTTGTCCTAGTATCCTGTAGGAAGAAACTAATATCGTTTGCCTCCTTCCTCTGTTTTATGTCTCTGCATTAGCAATAACCACTCTGTTGATCAAAAGGCTTCATTCTAAATCAGTAACAATCTGTGGCGTTTAAGTGACTCAATCCTTAGCCTAAAGGGGCCAATGTTTTGTCATTTTTCTTTGCTTGCTTGTACCACTGTGAATCATCTATTTGTTATTTAGTTGAGGCCTGTGAGGCAGAGACAGTGTCTGGACTCCACATTTTCTGAATAAAATTAAGAAGCTAATTTGAATCATACAATTTCATGATTCAAAGTACTGGAGGGTGCTGTATTTTTCAAAAATTCTTGTTGGTAATGTTCCTATTTCTTCTTGGTGGTATGTTTTGGTTTTTTTTTGGTCGGTCAGTTGGTTGGTTGGTTTCCTTCTGAACCTTTCCCTGAATAATGTTTGTGTTCCTGAAGGAGAGATTCTGCTTGTGTTTAGTATAGATACAATAACAGATTTGAATAGGGAAAGAAGTACCTAGTTTGCCATCTTCTGTTTATCAAGATTAGATCAACCATTTTGCTGTGAGGGACCGTGTGGTAGTGAAATTACGTGGGAGCTGTTTGAATGCAAAATGCCTCATGGCTTGGCTGTCATTTCCAGTAAAATATCCTATGTGCCAACTCCATGGATTAGTTTTGTTTATGTAGAGTCTGACTGTTCACGACATCTGGGATTTATAGGAAATAATGATAAGAAGAACCCAAGAGAAGCCTTTTGGATCAGACCAAGGATCTAGTTGTGCATTCTTTCCAGCAGTGGCCAGCTATATGTTTCTCAAAAGCCAAAAGCAATGCACAAAGGCAACAGCCTTCCACTGTTGTTTGCAACAACTGGTATTTAGCAACATATCACTTCTGAATCCAAAAGTTCCATTTTACCATGATGAGCTAATATTTTGAGAGATCCATCCACTATGAATATGTCTAATTCCTTGCAAAGCCTGTGGCCATCTGGAGTGTTGCTACGTGCGTAACAATAAAAGTTCCCAGCTCCAGGCCCACATCCCCCTTTTGATAACTAAATTCAGTCTAAACACACACACACACCCCAAGAATAACAACTTTTTTTTTTTAGAACTCTCCAATATTATAATACAGCATTTATGAAGGTGGAAGCAGCTCTCTCATGCCCTGTGCAGATGCCTCCACTGCTGCACTTCTTTTCTAGAAGAGGTCACAGCAGAGGGAGGTGGCTGATGAGATTCTGGGCTCTGTGCAATTCATTAGAGGCCATCATCACATCTTGAGGCAGCAAATTCCATACGGTGTGAAGAAGTACTTTCTTTTGTCTGTGCCCTGAAGCTAATGCCAGTCAGTTTCATTGGGTAACCCTGCATTTTACACACATTGCATAATTGTATAAACCTCTATTATATCCTGTAACATGTACCCTGCTTTGTCTTTTTCTAAAATGCCTGCAATGCTTAAGCCTTTCCTCAAAGGGAAACTACTCCAGTTCCTTGTTAATTTTGACTGCCCTTTATCCAGATTTTCCAGCTCTGTGCTAACCTTTTTGGGATGAGCAACCAAAACTATACAAAGTAATCGAAATTGGGCTGTACCATAGTTTGTCCTAAAGGTATATGCTATTTGCCATCTTATTTTCAATTCCTTTTCTAATACTCCTTAACACAACATTTACTTTTTCATTTATCTCTTTCATTTCTGCTGCACAGTGAGTTCACATTTTCATTTAACTATGCACCATGACCCTAGCATCTATTTCTTGGTTAGTCATTGCAAACTCTCATGTCTATATATGAAGAATCTCCACCAGCGTTCCCTTCCCTCTAACAGGGATTCTTAAATGTTGATGACTACCACTCTCAGAATCCCCAGCTGCAATGGCTTTTGCTTGGGGGTTTTGGGAGTTGTAGCCAACAACATCTGGGAATCCCTGTTAGAAGGAACACTGGTCTCCGCCCCACGGAGTGCATAACTTTACACTTGTTACAGTTTATCTAACTAACTTTTTTTTTTTTGGCCCATCCACTCATTTTGGACCTCTTCATAGTCTGTTTTGGTTTGGAGGGAGGGGGTTGGAGAGCATTTCCCCAATACATGTAAAGTGAAGTTGTGCCGTCGAGTCGGTGTCGATTCTTGGTGACCACAGAGTCATGTGGTTTTCTTTGCTAGAATACAGGAGGGGTTTAGCATTGCCATCTCCCATGCAGTATGAGATTATGTCATTCAGCATCTTCCTATGTCGCTTCTGCTCGATATAGGTGTTTCCCATATTCTGAGACCATACCAGCAGGGATTTGAACCAGCAACCTCTTGCTCCCTAGGCAAATTACTTCCCCGCTGCGCCATTAGGTGGCTCCCCAATACAAGACATGGCTTATTTACATGAATTATGTTGACCTATTGGTCAGAAACGCACCAAAGTAATGTCCTTGCAGTTTACTTCTGGAATATTGTGATATGGAATCTTTGGGTTGGTCTCAAGTAGGGCTAATATATGGATACTCTTATATTGTAAGAAGTTGAGGTGTGCATGGAATGTGTTTTGCATTCTGCACAACCGGTCGAATGGGGTTGTTCCTATGGAGCAACCTATAGTTGCTCCTATGGTTGTTCCTATAGAACAACCCTGTTCTGACATGGAACGTTGTTCCATGTCATTCTGGACGACCGCTGGTGGCGGGGGGCAGGTTTGCTGAGAGCAGTGTGGAGGGATAGAGACTTTTAAAATGTATTATTAGCAGCAATAGTCCAAGAAGTGGTGAGGAGCCATCCCACACTGGCATCCTGTGCAGCAGAACCCCCACCTATTGATAAGACATGGATAAGAACAGAAAAGAAAATCCTTGCCATTAATAAAACACCCTTGGTTTAATCTAACTTGTGCAATCTGCATGCAGAGGTTTTTCTACAAGGTTATTTGTCCCGCCAGTAACATGAGCCGTCGTCATGTTAAGAGAAGCAACACTTTTAGCAGCCAGTGTGGTAATGTGATGTTGCTGGATGGCACAGCACAAACATTGCTGAATACGTCTAACAGCTTCTAAGTGTGGCTGATAGTCTGTAAGAGGCAAGTCTTACACCTGTGAACTCTTTTAATCCCTCCCACTTCAGTGGATCCTTAGACAGTGCTGATCACATCTTGCTGGTGGCAACTTTGCAAGCATAAACTTTCTGCTTCACACAAGGTTCCCTGGATTAGGACCCATTTGGGGGATAGAATTGGCCATAGTTTATTAAAGAATGTTTGCATGGTTAGAAGCATATTGGAGATGTGCAAATTGATACGAGTTGAAATGATTCAAGCTCAAATTGTGGCAATTCAAGTGATTCAAACTGGAATCGAATCGCCCTTAGAATAAAGGGACTGATTCGAGTTGGAATCAAATTTACCCTGATTTGAACTCAAATTGATTTGAGTGATTTAAGCACCATTTTGTCTCTGTGTTTCCCCCTTGATGATTGGTTTTCTGGCACTGGCTTCCAGTTGGTTTGAGATTGTCTTGCTTCTTGGTTGGCTTGTTAAACAAATTGAGTGTTGTCATGGGCAACTTTGGCTAGAGGGAGGGAGTAGGGAGGTGGGAGGGAAATTCCCAAAGGAGGGATTTTCAAAATGTATTCAATGGACTGCTTGGAGGCAGAGAGCCTTTTTGTGCCTCAGAGAAGAAGGATCAAAGAGAGACTGCAGCTGCTCGGCATTGGTGGTGGCCTGTGGCTGGCTTGTCTGATTTTTTTTTTTAAATTATTTATTTTATTTGGCTTGTAGCATATTTGTTTTTTTCTTTCCTTTATCCAACTGCTTATTGTATTTCTTAAAAAAAAATGTACCAGCCCCAGTGGCTTTAACTGGGTGCTGCTGCCTTGTATTTTTTTCTTTTCATCTTTGGATTTCTTCTTGCTTGCTTGCAGCCAGCCTCCAGTGGCTTTAATAATTGGGTAGCTGCTGCTGTGTGCCTACCTGGATATTTTTTTTTTTAATTTGTAGGTTGCTGTGTTGATTTCTATCATGCCCAGTCTGACAGGCTCTCTATGTTCCCCCTTTTTTCTGGGTTTGTTTTGTTTTGTTTTGTTTTGTTTTTGTTTTGTTTTGATTGGGTGGGTGGGTGGGTGAGTGCCTGACTTGTGTCCACCTGCTCTACACTCAGCTGTCAAGTCACGGTGTCTGCTCAGCCCAATAGTGCCTCTTAGAGCAACACCTGGCAGACTCCAGGCCAAGATTCCAGAAGCCACCAGCTGGAGAGGCCCCCTCCAAATTGGTCAGATTATAGAACTAGAGTTCTTTAAGTAGGGCCTAGTTTGAGAAGGGAGGGATTAGGTACTATAAGGACCATAGAACAGGAGAGGTGGGTTTGGGTTTGAAAGGCCACAGCAATCCCCTGGCCTTTGCCTTCCCTTTGACTTGCTCCATTTTTATTTGCTCCCCACTCCCCGCCATAAAGCCTGCTTCTTTGTTTGGAGGGATTTAATTTTTCTAGCTTCTGTGTGTGTACTACAGTGCTATAGATAGCACAGTGTGTGACACACACGGCTTAAATAGACCAGCCCCGACCCTTCACCACTTTTTGATATATCTGCCTTAAAGGCTCTTCTTCTTTCCCACTACCATCAGAGTTAAGGCTTCAATTTAAAAATCCCCAAAATGTCCAGGAAAGTGCAAGGCAGAGCCAGGAGCAGAGCATCAGGCAGAGGGAGGGAAGGGTGATGCTGCTGATCATGGTGGGTGACAGTGAGAGAGACCTACTCCCTGAGTTGTCCCTGTCCATGTGGTAGTGCTCATGCTCTCCATTCGGGAGAAGCCTGGTCCCACAGCACAGCCGCTGAGGTAGAAGTAGTGGGGAGGTCCTCCCTTGTCAGGGAAGAAACACTTCCCATGGCAGGAGAGGAGGAGGTTTTGGCTGCTAGCCCAGCCAGATCACTTTCTCCATCCTCCCCATTCCCGTTGGAAGTTTGACCCCCACTCCCTGTTTGAGGCTGAGAAGGAACAGAAGGATGTACTTCCATTTTCTGGACCTTCTCAGCCCTAGCCCTAGGGCAGTGTTGGCGGTCTGTCACCAGAATGAACCAGTAGTCCCAGTAGAACCACCAACAACAAAATGGTCCCAGACCAATAGCAGCCTGATGTGGGAACACTTTGAGATCTGCCATGGTGACCCACACCATGCTGCCTGCATCCACTATGGGGCACACACAGGTCATCGGGGTAAGGACCCTAAGAGTCTTATGATGACGGGGATGCTACATCACCTGGGGGTCCATGCTCCTGCAAGCAGCAGTAGGCTTGATGTGCCCTTGACTAGTGGCAAGGCTCCTGCTCCCAAGCTGGATTGCCCATTTCTTTTGTGGGTTGGGTGGTAGGTAGCTACCACCCAACCCACTTTGGTGTTCCTAGGACCTACCCATGAGGGACAATGGGGTTATTTGAGTTCCTTGTTGTTCCCTATGGCCGAATCACTCATATCAATTTGATTCTATTCTTATTGATTCATTGAAACAGCCAGCAATGGCTGCTGTTTCAACAAATTGATTCAAGTATTTTGTGATACTTGATACAACTTTATTTGAGCTTGAATTGAATTGCAAAATACAATTCCCTTTTTCAAAGGGTGTTCTGTTCCAGACTCTGAACACTCAGAACATCGCATTCCGATTTCGAACCCTTGGAACATTCTGCACATCTCTAGTAGGGAGTCATGCTTTATGAGAACTTAGTCTATTAGGATTGCACACGCATGGCACTTTCCAGAGGGGTGGTTCTCATCAGTGAGATCATATGACATCTTAGATCTTATGTATGATAGAGCTAGTCTGCCCGTGCTGACCAAGTACAATTGTGCCTTGCACACAATCACTTGCTGGTCCTCCACCCAACATTTTCACCGCTAAGACAATCAAGTATCAAGAGCACATGTGCTGCCTCTGCTTGACTTTCCTGCTCTACTTGACTTTTGGCGCTTTGATCATAAGAACCAGCACAATATAATATAAGAAAGACTGGTTCCTGATCTGAGTAGCTTATAATTGAATTTTAGACTGCTGGGGGCAAGGAGAGTTGATTTTGATGAGAGAGCGGGAGGGAGAGACAGACTGACTGACTGACCAATGTCCCCCCTAATTTTTTTCATCTCTGTTCAAATGAGTTTTGTTCTGGGTGGCAGTATCAAGGCAGTGTATGCACACATGCATTCAGAATGAGATCTTCCTGATTCAACCTGAGTGGGATTGTAAATTAACTGAGCAGACATCAAAACACCTGTGACTGCGCGCGCATGCGCATGCCTTGAAGGAAATACTGAGACAGACAGACTCTTTATTCCTGGAGGTTAAGAAATGTACGAAACTTGTTCAGCATGAGAAGCAGAACAATCATGCAATCTGCAGTGCAGCAAATTTCAATTGTGCCATGGAGGTAGCCTGTCAGTGTAGCTGTCAGTACTGCCAAAGAAGAGCCATATGAGCATTC
This sequence comes from Hemicordylus capensis, assembly GCF_027244095.1. Lineage (NCBI taxonomy): Eukaryota > Metazoa > Chordata > Lepidosauria > Squamata > Cordylidae > Hemicordylus > Hemicordylus capensis. The sequence goes on from NC_069662.1 coordinate 110,493,531, forward strand.
AGTTGTGGCATAGTAATCCAGCCAATAGCACTTGTCCTGAGAGTTCTGCTCAAAAGGACAGCAATGGTTCATATGAGATGCTTATACGCTAGAGTGGCAGATGAGCAGGTTTATGCCTGCAGGAAGTTATGTTCACATGAATGAGGCTTGAGCCTTCTAAATACTGCGCCATCCTCCGTTTCAGAAACAGCCAGTAACTCAAGCACAGAGGTTTGATTTGGCTGTTACTCAGTATCAAAATTGCCTGACAAAGAAAAAAAGCAAAGAAAAAAGCCATTTTGAAACTGGCATCAATCGTTGACTAGTTTGTGTCTGACAGCATAAAGGTTTATAACACTTGTAAATGTAAACCAAATCTAACTGTGAAACTTATAAATACCTTATAAATGTCTAATCTCATTGTGAAATCTAATCCTTTGGCCCATTTAATTTTTCCTTCTTAAGTACTAGGAAAAAATAAATAATCTTATTCCACCATCTCAGTGACAACAGCACCATGCTGTCTCTTTGTAATTTTTGTTTTTAATATGTGTCACTTAGATCCATATTTTCAATGACTTAGAATCAAAGAGCAACATGGGGGCTCCAGATTGCTGTGTGTTCCTAAGATAACATTTTAAAATAAAATAATATTCATCCTAAACGTTCCAATTAAATGCCATCCTGGGAAGAGGTGGCAGGTGAGTGGGGCTTGGCAAAGCCAGTGAATGGGTAGTGGCTGAAGTGGCAATTGTGGCGGCACACCCAGAAATTTGAACATTGATCGCCACCAATGACACTATGCCACTGAGTCTATCAATGGACTCAATCTATAGATTCATAGAACTGCAAAAGACGTTGAAAATAATTCCTCACATGACCAACCAATATAATCACAATATGTAAGCCCAACTAAATCACAGAAAGATTTGAAAAAGTGAAATTACTGGAGAAGTGCATGTAAGTATTTCTCTGGCTCCATTTTGGGAAAAGGCTACATCACAGAACCGTCACAGAAGCCAAGACTTCAGCAATTCTACTGTATGTAACAGAATACTCAATCCAACTGCGATAAACATTTTAAAGAACTATTAATTTCCAAGAATCACCTACATGTGCATTTAAATGTCTTGCTTTAAAATCAACTGAACTTTAAAATCTCATGGTTGGATTGTGCCTTCTTTCTATGTCTAGCTTGTTCAAATAAATGAATTTGAGCTCATTGATTTGAATGGCATTAAGCACACAACACCTTGTTGGGTTGGGGCCATCATCTTTGTACAGGTAACAACTATTATGCTTCTCATCTTTCTCAGTTTGTATGGTAAATTTGCATAGTGTTATATTTAACATCAGGATTTCGTTATGCAGGATTTCTGTGCAGAAATAGCACCTCATGAAATTTATTTCACTTTTTAAAACTGTAAAATAAAGACATTATAGCATCAGAAAGAAAATATTAATTTTATTTTATTATGCAAGTGTGCTCTTGGAAAAATGTATTCACAAGTTCAGAATAAAAATGAAGAAAAAAAATTAAAAATCGGTTTATAATATAATGTTCCTTTGATTAATAACACTTGCAAGTGTGTGCTTATTATACCATAAACATGACCTTTACAAAAATATTAGGAAAAACCAACTGTGGAATTTACCGGGTCAACGCTTTTTAAATGTCAAAAAGTATAATGCCTTTACATTAATGTAGCATTACAGCAGCTGTTGCTATCAATATATTTCTTCAGCTTTAGAGATTTATGCTGAAGATTTATTTTAAGAGAATCTTAATACTAATAGGGTTTTGTATTGATCACCATTTTCGATGATTCATCTGCAACTACTTTTTGTCACAGATAACCACTTGTACTAACACTTCTTGCTCATCAAGAAAGAAAAGAGGGAGAGTCTTTTTCCGTTGTGGTAGTCTGGATAATGTCAGGGTTGCTGGGGAAAACCACAACAACAACAATGTCCCAAAGTGCAACAGTCTCAACAGAAACCAATAGAGCTTTCCCAGTAAAGGTGCTTAAAATTGGGGTGACAGAGTATTAACAAGTATTAACTTATTATTATATTAACTAATTATTATTTATTTACACAGTCAGACAGGTGTTATTGACTGGTTTGTTTTATCCAGACATCGGGTCCTTCCCAAGGACCTAGGATGGCTGGATTTTATTGTCAATGTTGTTGCTGTTGTTATAGATATCGTCGCAGAATATAGGCTGTTCCCAGTAAAGCTGCTTTTTGTAAATGGCTGATGGTGATTTCTGTGGCCCCTATGGTGTTGAGGTGCTCTTCAAGATCTTTTGGAACTGCACCCAGGGCGCCAATTACCACCGGGATTATTTTGGTCTTTTTCTGCCACAGCCTTTCCATTTCAATTTGTAGATCTTTGTATTTGGTGATTTTTTTCTATTTCTTTTTCTTCTATTCTGCTATCCCCTGGTATTGCTATGTCGATTATTTTCACTTGTTTTTCTTTCTTCTCGACTACAGTTATATCTGGTGTATTGTGTGGCAGATGTTTGTCTGTTTGTAGTCGCAAGTCCCATAATAATATTTATGTAATATTTTTACATCTTCATTTTCTTCCACTTTTTCAATTTTATGGTCCCACCAATGTTTGGCTACAGGTAGCTTGTATTTTTTGCAGATGTTCCAGTGTATCATCCCTGCTACCTTGTCATGCCTTTGTTTGTAGTCAGTCTGTGCGATCTTTTTACAACAGCTAATTAGGTGGTCCACTGTTTCATCTGCTTCTTTACAAAGGCACCACTTGCTGTTTGTTGTGGATTTTTCTACTTTTGCTCTTATTGCATTTGTTCTTAGTGCCTGTTCTTGTGCAGCCAGTATTAAACCCTCTGTTTCTTTCTTCAAGTTGCCATTCTTAAGCCATTGCCAGGTCTTGGTGATGTCTGATTTTCCACTTATATTGTGCAAATATTGACCATGCAGTGGCTTATTTCTCCATTTTTCTGCTCGGTTCTTGACTTGTTCTTTCTTGTAGGCCTGCTTTGTTTCATTGGTGTTGAATAGTTTTGCATTATTGACCATTTGAAGTGCATCTTCTTCACTGTCCCTTATATATTCTTCAAGGCCTCTTTTCTCCTCCTCTACTGTTTAATGGACTTGCAGCATTCCTCTTCCACCTGGGCTGCGAGGGAGGTATAGCCTATCTACATCACTGTGGGGGTGCAGAGCATGATTGATGGTCATGATTTTCCTGGTCTTACGATCTAGCGTCTCTAGCTCTGCCTGGGTCTGGTCTATTATTCCTGCATTGTATCTGATAACAGGTATAGCCCAGGTGCTTATGGCTTGTATGGTGTTCCCGCCATTGAATTTGGACTTGAGGATTTTTCTAACTCTCCTGATGTATTCACTTCCTATTTTTCTTTTAACTTCAGTGTGTGCGATGTTATCAGCCTGGAGAATGCCCAAGTATTTGTAAGGTTCTTTCTCTTCCAGGTTCTTGATCTTGCTTCCATTGGGTAGTTCTATTCCTTCTGTTTTTGTTATTTTTCCTCTTTTCATTATTAATGCAGCACACTTGTCTAGTCCGAACTCCATTGCTATATCGCTACTGAATATACGGACAGTGTTTAGCAGTGATTTGATTTCTGACTGGGACTTTCCATACAACTTCAGATCGTCCATGTACAGCAGATGGTTGATTTTACTTGATGTTTGAGATGTTTGGTATCCGAGGCCTGTTTTGTTTAGTATTTGTGAAAGTGGGGTCATGGCGATTACAAACAACAGAGGGGATAGTGAGTCCCCTTGGAAAATGCCTCTTCTAATGCTAACCTGTCCAAGTGTCTCGCCATTGATTGTTAACTGTGTACTCCACATGCTCATTGCTTTTTTAAATAAATAACAATGTTTTTGCTGACACCAGTTGTTTCTAAACATTTTAGTATCCATGTTCTTGTAGTCAATCCATTCAACACTTAGATTTGTTTTTCTTCTCTTGCAATTTTCTAAAATCATTTTGTCAATCAGCAGCTGGTCTTTTGTGCTTCTGTTGTTGTTATTATTATTATTATTATTATTTATTAATTTATTCGATTTCTATACCGCCCTTCCAAAAATGGCTCAGGGTGGTTAACTTAAAAGTACCTTCTGTACATAACATTTATATAGTGCTTCTAAGTGTTTTTGAAATGTTTGACATACACTAGGCCTGTTCACACAATTGGCACCCTTTGGACATAACACCAAACCAGAGGCGAACTCATCTCATGTTCGCTGCCGAGTTGACCAAACTATCAGAATCACAGTTCCTGCAGTTCTAATTTTGGACCCAAACCTGGGAATGAACCCTCTGTTTGTTGTGAGTTTCATTCACCCAGGCGAGTTTCTGTTCCTTCGTCCGTTATATCCAGATTGGGATTGCACACTTAGGAAACACTGAGGAAGCTCAGTGGGCTGCCATGGTATTGGCTGGTGCTGGCTGCCCTTACAGGGTCAGAGGAAGCCCATTCAGCCAGTCCTGCCCCATTGCTGGCTCCCAGACAAGGATTGTGATAGTCTGGGAGTGCATGGGGGTGGTGGTAGAGGCAAACTGTGGGTCTGTTGGACCCGCGCTTTGCTATTAAGTGCAAAGAGGCCCAGGTTTTTAAATATATATATAATTTAATGTGGTTTTGCTGGTTGATGACTGAAATAAAGTTTGGACTGAACTGAAGTTAATGTGGGTTACCAATATTAGCATGATTGTGTGAACCCATGCCAAGGTGGGAATCTCGAGCCGTGACGTTGTCATGGGTTCACACAATCACTTCAATGTCAGTAACTCATATTAAACTTAGATTCAAACGACTGGGTGAACAAGCGTATTGTCTTGTAATGCTTACAAAAGCCATGTAACATAGGCTAGTAATATGTATCCTCCTATTTATTTTAATTTTTTTACACTTTATATCCCGCTCTTCCTCCAAGGATCCCAGACTACACACTTAGGTTTCTCCTCACAACAACCCTGTGAAGTAAGTTAGGCTGAGAGAGAAGTGACTGGCCCAGAGTCACCCAGCTAGTATCATAGCTGAATGGGGATTTGAACTCAGGTCTCCCCGGTCCTAGTCCATCACTCTAGCCACTACACCACACTGCAGCTGAAGGGCTTACATTAAGCCATCTAGTAGTGAATGATACCATAACAGCAAATTGCTATTTTCTCCTAGAGAAATAGGAATGGATGACAAATAGAGCACTGAAACTTTTCAGTCAACTGAAAGTGTTTCTTCTTATCACATAAATGTGAGAGAAGCTGGATGTGCAGAGTATAAGTGGAGACCAAAGTTGTAGACCTGGATATTACAGACTGGAAAGAGATCTGCTTATCCTGTTTGACATACAGCATGGAAGAACCACCATTTAGAAAGCTGAATTGATTACTCATCATAAAGAGATCCTACTGCTGGCTTTTAAAAATGCTTGATGTATTTGCTCCCAAGTAACTGTGCCTGGTGGACCAATGGAATAGCACTGGTTATGAGACAACCAGCCTTGAGCACTTTTTCTTCCAAGAGCGAATGTCAGAGATGATGTAATACCAGTGGTAACTGACTGTGTAGAAATTGGTCTTTTCCCCTCATCACTGGTGGCAACTGAAAATGCAGGCTGACATTTACATCGTTCACGTTGCCTGAGAGAGGTGGAGGAAGAAAATAGAGCAAATTATCAATCCCTGAATTATTTTATTATTTGTTTTATTTATCATATTCCTATACCACCTGATAAATTCATCTCTAGGAGACGTAAAGATTAAAATTTACAGCAAATATAGACACAGTATAAAACAGTTAAAATTCAAAACAAATAAAACAAGGTCACAGATAAAAACACATTGCATGATTTGAAAATTTTCAATTAAAAGCCTGAGAGAACAAGTATGTCTTGAGAGTCCTCCCGAAAGCAAACAGAAAAGGGGATGCTCTTATTTCAACAGGGAGCATATTCCTGAGAATTAGAGCTCAATTGGTTCTAAGAGAGTTTGACTCATTAACTGAGGGGTCGTTCATACATGAATGTGAATTAACATTAAACACTAGAACCAGTGGATGCTAGACAAACAAAATCCTTCACTCCCTGCAGATGACTGAAGTAATTCCTACGTACATATATGTGTGATCACAGAAACCAAGTCTGTTCAGTTAGAAGAATAGCCCACATCTCACAGAAGCACATCTATCTTCTATATATATAATTCTCTAAGATGTACCCATGGCTAATCCCATGCGTGGCAGCTCTCTCAAGATTTCCTGGCAGAGCAGAACAGAGCAGAGCACAGCAGGGGGAGCCTCTCTCTGAGCCAGCCTGCTGAGGAGGGAGGGAGATTGAGGAGGAGGAGGCGCCACTGTGAGCAGGCAGGAGAGCTCATGTTGGCTCCAACCGCCTGCTTCCTCGTGAGGAGGACAGTCGAGCAGGTGGTGACACAGGTGGCAAAACGGGCTGAAGGGATGGGGGAGACAACAAACTGGGTGAAGGGTTGTGGAGGAGAGAATTAACTGGCTGAACGGATGCAGGGGAGAGAACAAACTGGTTTTAGGGATGGGGGCTGAGAACGAACTGGCTGAAGAGATGGGGATGAAATGAAGATGGGGCAGGGAGCCGGATTGTTTGTGGGGGCGGAGAGACAGGGAGAACTGGGGGCACAGATTCTCTGCGCCGGGTCAGCTAGTTATTCTGAAATCCTTCTGCATCTGATTTCAGGTCAAGCAATCAAGATGTATCTAATCCAGATCCATCACTTGCCTGAAAACATCAAATCAGTGCTTAATATACCTTTTCATCAAATGTGTTTTAGCAAGCAACTAGGGCTGTTTATTTCTGAAGAAGTCAGGAAGACTCAACACATGGTGCACTTTTTGTTACATGACCATGAAAGAAAGGGAGAGGAGAGCTGGTCTTGTGGTAGCCAGCATGACTTGTCCCCATAGCTAAGCAGGGTCTGCCCTGGTTGCATATGAATGGGAGATTTGATGTGTGAGCATTGCAAGATATTCCCCTCAGGGGATGAAGCCACTCTGGGAAGAGCAGAAGGTTTCAAGTTCCCTCTCTGGCATCTCCAAGATAGGGCTGAGAGAGATTCCTGCCTGCAACCTTGGAGAAGCCGCTGCCAGTCTGTGAAGACAATACTGAGCTAGATAGACCAATGGTCTGACTCAGTATATGGCAGTTTCCTATGTTCCTGTGTTCCTATGAATATCAGAGGAAGAACAACGTGTTCTGTTGTCGTGACATAGTGTAATAGTTTCTACTGAAACGGTGCACTGTGTGCAACAGCATCTCATCACTTCGCTGTTCTCATCACTTCACCATTCTACACTCACTTCACTGTCCTACACTTGATTGCTTTCAGCCAAATGTGTGAACAGTCTCTGTGGAACAATATTGTGTTTGAGCTGAGATCTGAAAGTTCTGTCTGTGCTGATTAATCTTTCTTTCACACATCCAAGTCATAACTTGAAGTAAATAATGCATATATGGCCTGGCTCTTGGAAGTATAGTTTCCTGTAATGGATTTAACTGATAATAGTTTCCTTTGACTGGACTATTTTTACAGTTTCCCTTCAAAAGTATTAACCTGTGAGGATTTCAATATGGGCTACTACATTAAAAATTGTTAATCTCAATTCTGTAGTGCTGGTTCATCTATTATTTTATCTGTTTATTTGGCATGTGCATGGATACATTCATATTGGATGAGAGCTCTCCGCATGGTCCAGTTTTTTCTGTTGCAGGTTCCAGGAACAGAGTAAGGTCTCTTTACCCTTTAGCAAATTTGTCTGCTTACTCCTTTGTTCCTGTCTGTAAATATTCCATATGGGACATATTCCATATGTTCCTGTCTGTAAATATCAGTAATGTTATGATTCATTATTTTAGCAATCATGCAGGAAGTTTTTTTAAAAAAAAATAATCTTAAAAGTGTACGTTCTAATCCTCTATATGTGTGTCCATTTGAATGCGAAAACTGGATATTAGCTGCTAGCTTTCCCTGCTGGTGCATGTTTGCTCCAAATCCCATGAGGATCTCACTTCTTCAAACAGCAATGTTAGAGTAAGGAGCAGTGGGAAGCAATTATTGTGCAGTCCCTTTTGGTGTAGCCGAAATAGCAGGGACAGAGCCAAGATCTTTGCGGGCCAAACATAGCTATTATTTCATGTCTTGCCTCCCTGCAGTTTACCTTAATGCTTTATTTGTTGAACCACAGGTCAGGTTTTGAGTAAATAACAGAAGATCTGACCCAGAACATTTTTGCATCACTTTCTTAAATAAAGCCTGTATAAAAAGCTTTATAGAATAGTTAAGAGTCCCCCCCTCCAAAAAAAACCCCACGAAAAACCAAACAGGTAGTATATTTCTGGAGATCATTAATTTAAAAGAACAAAACAAAGCATGCTAGTGCACACAATGCATTGTTTCAGTGGAAACGATTACGCTATGTCACAGAACACATTGCTCTTCCTCTGATCTTCTTTCATAGTTATGTAGCAAAAAGTGCAACATGTGTTGAGTCCTCTTGACTTCTTCAGAAATAAACTGCCTTATTTTCTTGCTCAGAAAACACTTGATGAGAAGATATATTAAGCACTGATTTGATGTTTTCAGGCAAATGATGAAACTGAAACTGAAGCATTTGTTAGACACATCTTCAGACTAGATTGCTTGAACAGAAATCAGATGCACAAGGATTTCATAATAATATGGACTATTTTTCTACCTGAATAGGCTTGGTTTCTGTGATCACCTGTATATGTATGTAGGAGTTACTTCAGTCATCTGCAGGGAGTGAAGAATTGTGTTTGTCTAGTTTCTAGGGTTTAATGTTAATTAGAAAAGTATTCCAAAACTGCAGCAGTAAATGAAACAATGGGTCAGCTCCAGTTTAAACGTATCAGTAGAAATTAGTTTTAATTTAGACTTCTGATCTATTTATATAAAGCTTGTGTGGGGGGGGAACCCTCTTAGCTTTTTTGCACAGAACAGTCCATTAAATAGCAAATTTCAAGAGCATAAAAAGGTTGCTTTGGCCACTTTCTTATTAATGATTTAAATCATCAAAGTACTCAACAACTGGGTCCTTTTTCTTGTGAAAAGTAAACATAATATCAATGCCATCATTTTCAAAGAAAAGAATTTGTTCAGTCTTTTTAAGGGCATGACTTGATTGTGAATGATCATGAGGTTGCTTTATCATCACCCATCTCCCAAAACCTCAAGCTGGGTTCACTGGAATCCAGAGCCCAAAAATGGTCCTATGAATTGGATTTGAGTTTTACATAAAATTTGATTTCAGAGCGATATAAATAAAGGAAGACAGAGTGTGAATGTTCACTAGCCATGTTGCAACTGCATGAACACATTGAACAGGAAAGTTTACCTGCTTGTCAGTTTTACAGTGAAGATGTATAATTCAGTAAAGTGTAATATATGTCTCTAAAAGCTATGAATATGGATAAGAATGGTTATTTTAATACAAAGAATTAAAAGTTCTACATAGAACAGCTTAAAACTCAATTATGATAATTATATAAAAATAAAATAAAGTACCAATAAAGTACTATAAAAATGTCCCAAAGTATATGTAGTAAAATGGTACTCACAAATGAGCTAAATTCCTCATAAAAGCTAGACAATTCACTGCTTTGTTGCCAAACAATTTGAGGTCTTCTTAATATCTTGTCCAGTAGGTCAAATTTAATGTCTTCCTCAGTGATTTATCATGTGCTTATTATAAGGGCATAACTCCTCCAGACTTCAGGTTGTCCTACTCACTTAGTGGCACATTCTTCTTCTTATGTATAGGCTCTTGTAAAAATTGAAAAATTAAAATACATAAGCTGAAAATGTAGCCATCTCCTACAAAGTTACCAGGGCCAAAAAACCAGGCGCGGAGCCTGTGTCCGACCCTGCTCACCAGCCCCTCTCCCGTGTGTGATGTCACATGCACGGGGGCATGGCTTGGCCTCCAGAAGAGCCCTGAGCAAACTCCCCATGCCTGGGCTCCAGAGAGCCATGACTGAGCTCTCCCCTTGTCATTTCAGGCAGTGCTTGTTGCCTGAAAGCATGTATTCCCCTTTCTTTCCCTCCAGTGAGGGAGAGAAAGACAAGTGCATGCTGTCAGGCAACAAGCACTGCCTGAAAAGGACAGGGGAGAGCTCGCTCGGGGCTCTCCAGACCCCAGGCATGGGCAGAGGGAGTTTGCTCAGGGATCTTCTGGAGCCTGAGCCACACACACATCCATGGGGAGGGCAGCCTTCAGCGACCGTTTTTACTGGCAGCCCAGGTTCTTTGAATCCGTTCGCACAATGGTGGCTCCGTTCCTGCATAAAATAGGCCACATTTGTCCTCTGAGGAATCCTATTAGAGTGTGTTTGTTATTTATTTATTTATTTATCTATCTATTTAATACCCCGCTCCTCCAGGTCACTGGATCAGGGATACACCCAGTTTTATGTTGTAATTCAGTAAAGGACCAGAAATCAGTTGAGTAAATGTCCATCTTCGTATGTGAAACAAATTCTAAAGCTTATTTACACACCTCTTAAGATCCAAATCTTAAGATGTATCCTGGAAGCAATGTAGGAGATAGCCTTAATGGCAGAATATAACAAACTGGGATTTAGCAATTGACATCTTGGCAAATCCTAGTCCCTAGTATTTTAAAAATGTAGATTTACAATTCATGTCTCACAAATGCCAACTATTTTCAGATTTTCCAGAGTGGTGTTCATACATTTTACATTGCTTCTTTCCACGTTCTTTGGAAATCTAAGCACTATGCATGAACAAGAATGGAAAGTTTAGAATATTTCTCGCCAGTCCATCATTATTAATTATATGTATCTTTTTTTTAAAAAAAATAGTGAACAAATTTTATTTGGGCTTGTCAAAAACAATAATTTATTTTCAGTGATGACAACATTCATGGCAAATTGAACGTTTCAGATGTTTTCAGTTTAACAGAAGGACCTTGGTTGAAAACACACACTGAAAGTCCTTATTTTTATTCTATTATTTCCCAAAAAAACATTGAGAGGGAAGATCCACTTACTTCCATTGTCTAGTCTGAAATATATTTAGTTTTATTTTACAAACTGCATGCTCTGCATATTATGAACTAATTGTTTCTCCATGTTATCAATATGTGCCCCAATCAGTTTTTTCCTTAGTACTCTGGCAAAATGGAGAAACAGGATTTTACATCCACACGTTATATCTATTGGGATTGCTGTAATGATATAACATAGTTGCAGCTGGGGATTCCAGAGCGGTGGGGGGCGGCAGCCATATTGCTGTTTCATCCCCAAAGATTGTTTTAAAGTTTATAGATGAGCAATCCCATGCTAGTGTTGTTAAATGGAATGTGGTTGCCCAGCAATCCCGCTGAGGGCCATTATATTACTACACTTTACATTAATAAACTACGTATTACATTAATAACGTGCTGAGCCCTGACATGATGGCAGCTGGAAGGAGAGATCTAGATTGAAACCACAGCTGGCCAGCTGGTGGCCAACATTTTGTCCCTGTCGTAGCCCTGATCTGGAATTCCTCACCTCATGACTGCTCTTTAACTCTGGAGGGGAACTCCCAATAGCGCCAACGAGAGCTTTTCTCCTGGGTAAAATAGCAGCCGCTGTCTAGAGTGGATCTATAGCCAGAGCAAGAGGTTAAATCTCCCTTCCTCAGTCCCAGTCTGGATCTCCCCCTACAGCTGTAGCCCAGAAAAAAATGAAGTATGTCAGGGCCAAGCATGTTATTAATGTAACATTCAACTGTGAACTTCAGAGCTGGAAATACAACAGTAGTTGTTTCAGTTCTGCAAAATTTCCCTGTCCTGAAATACTAACTTGAGTGAAGATAGCTGGATCCAGTGTAAGACACAAAGGATTAAGAATTGAACATTTATTTCACAACATGCAGCATTTTAAGGGCTGAGAGAGCCTCTTAGTCTGTGGCTGACATTTTGACTAAATTACTCAATGAAAGTCCCATTGAAATTATTAGGAAAAATTTAGTCACAGCTAACTTGTCCTGTTCATTTCAAGGGGACTTCTTGTTGTGTAATTTATCTAGGATGTCAGCCTGTGACTTTAAGTGACTTTCCAACTGTTGAACTATATTGATATTTAGAGGTGGGCATTATAAAACTAAAAGTCATGTACTCTTTTAAAAAGGAATTTAGATGGGAATTATCAGCTCCAATCTCTATATCCACGCTATTAGAGTGTTTTTATTCACTCATTCATTCATTCACTCATTCATCTATGCTGGCCTTGGGCCGAAATAAACAAATAAACAAAACAATAAACGCATTCATCATTCATTCCCGCACCCCTCCAGGACACTGCTGCTCAGGGTGGTTGATTGAAGCAAACAAATAGGCAGGATCTTCTCTACTAGAATTCATATGCCATGGTGCACACAAACAGAGGCCAGTCCCTTTCTTTGAGAGCCAAATCCACATAGGTTGTAGAAGAGGAAATATAAAAAGCTCATGCTTCACCTTTTGCCACATATTGTAATTCATGAAGCAAAAAATCACGCAATGATTAAGCTGCCAAAACCACCTAAAACTTTTGGATCTCTCCTTTGGGAAGTGTCACACATTCTGCTTGTCATATTATAATAGAAGTGGGGAAATGGGAAAGTAAACCTCTTTACATGTTAGTACTCTTTGCAATATATAAAGCAGATCTAGGAATGTATATGCCATGGTCCAGCGTTCTAACCACTACACCACGCTGTAACCACCCCCTGGAGCAGTATCATTAACAGCTTCCAAATTATAAAGCACATTTGAGACTAACATTCTGATAAGATGTTTGCTACTGGAGTTGACAGGAAAGACTTTGGAAATGGGAGCATTTGTTGCAATAGGATCTATAGATTAATAAGAAGTAAATTTCCCTTCTTCTCTAGCTCACACAAGCCAGAAAACTGGATATTTATTTATTATTTAACACAATTTTATACCGCCCAAAACGCAAGTTCTCTGGGCGGTTTACAACAAAACAATGAAAACAACAGATTAAAAGATTAGAACATTTCAACAATTAAAATTTAAAATATTAAAACTATTAAAACACAATTAAAACAATATCTAATTAGAATCCTGGGTGAACTGCTTGACTGCTTTTTAAAAAGTTGTAAGAGATAGAGAGACTCTTATTTCAGCAGGAAGTATATTCCAAAGCCTCGGGGCAGCAACGGAAAAGGCCCGTCCCCGAGTAGCCGCCAGACAAGACGGTGGCAACTACAGACGAACCTCTCCAGATGTTCTCAATGGGCGGTATGGTTCATAGCAAAGAAGACGTTCTCTTAAATACTCAGGGCCCAAGATGTTTAGGGCTTTATAGGTTATAACCAAAACCTTGTACTTTGCCCGGAAACTTATCGGCAGCCAGTGTAAATCTTATAAGATAGGAGTGATATGGTATCTCCGATATGACCCAGACACCAACCTGGCTGCCGCATTCTGGACTAACTGTAGTTTCCGGACTACGCACAAAGGCAGCCCCGCATAGAGTGCATTGCAGTACTCAAGTATGGAGGTGACCAGCAGATGTACTACTGTTCTGAGGTCATTTATCTCAAGAAACGGACACAGTTGGCGTATCAGCTGAAGCTGATAAAGGCACCTCTGGCCACTGCCTTAACCTGGTATACCAGGGAGAGTTTTGTTTCCAGAAGCACCCCCAGACTATGTACCTGTTCCTTCTGGGCAAGTGTGTGGAACTTCTGGGGAAGTTCCAGAACTGGTAGATCAAAATCATCTCCTGAGTCCCGACCCCACACAATAAGTACCTCTGTCTTATCTGGATTTAGCCTCAGCCTGTTAACTCTCATCCAACCCATCACTGCCTCCAGGCAGGCATTTAGGGAGGCTATGCCTTCTCCTGATGATGTTGACATGGTGAAAAAGATTTGGATGTCATCAGCATACTGATAACACCCTGCACCAAATCTCCTGATGATCTCTCCTAGCGGTTTCATGTAGATGTTAAACAACATCAGAGACAATACAGAGCCCTGAGGGACACCATACTGAAGTTCAGTTTTTGAACAACAGTAGTCCCCAAGGGACACCATCTGGAATCTGCCTGAGTGGAAAGAGTGGAACCACTGCAAAGCAGTGCCTCCCACCCCCTACCCCCTCAGACGCTATGGTAGATAGTATCAAAAGCCGCCGAGAGGTCCAAAAGGACCAACAGAGTCATACTTCCTCTGTCAATTCCCAAATGGAGATCATCCATCAGGCCGACCAAGGCAGTCTCAACCCCATAGCCCACCCGAAATCCAGTCTGAAATGGGTCTAGGTAATCAGTTTCATCCAAGACTGCCTGGAGTTGGGAGGCCACCACCCTCTCAATTACCTTGCCCAGGCATGGAAGGTTGGAGGAAGGCCTATAGTTGCTCCACTCTGAGGAATCCAAGGCAGGCTTCTTCAGAAGTGATCTAATAATTGCCTCCTTAAGGCAAGGAGGTATCTTGGCCTCCCTCAGAGTAGCATTTATGATCGCTACTAGGCCTTCTACAACAACCTCCCTGCCAGATAGTATTGGCAATGTTGGGCAAGGGTCAAGAGAACAGGTGGTAGGATCTTGTCCACACTCTCAGAAGTCACAAACTGAAACTGATTCAGCCTAACCACATAAGAGGAGTCACTGGACACCTCCGATTCAGGCACTGCAGTAATTGTGGGGTCTAAATTCAAGTCGGCCTGAATATGAGATATTTTATCTAACCATATGCAGCCAACTAAGTTGTTAGCAGATTATAAGTGGGCATGAGATGTAAATAGTACTTCTGTTGCAAATGGCATTTGCAAAATGTGGTACATTGATGAACAACCAATAGGAGAATGGGGCTGTAGCTCTGTGGTAGAACATCTGCTTTGCATGCAAAGGTCTTAGGTTCAGTTCCTGGCATTTCCAGATTGGGTAGGGGAACATTCCCTGCTTCTGCAAGGTCAGATGCTTCCAAATGCTTTACTTGTTCCAAACACTAGGAGCCCTTTCTCATGATTCCATGAGCGGGCTTGAGGGTGGGCAGTAAGGAAAGCTGAAGCAGCTTACCTTCCCTGGATCATGCGCCGAGATGAGCTGCTACTGCCCCAGGCAGTGCAGAAGTCTGGGGGCCAGGATGCGTTGTCCAGGCTACTGGAAATCCCACAATGAACCACATGAGTATGCAGTGCATTGTGGGAATCCCACTGTCGATGGCTGGGAGCCCGCTCCTGTGTCAGTGTCAGCTGGGAACAGTCAGTGCTGATACACAAGTGCACAGTCATGCCTTTGACCATGCCTAACCAGCAGGCTCTCTAGGCGGGTTTGCCGCTGAGGTGCCACCAGGAGCCATGCAGCTCATGGCAGTTCTCATGGGCATCCAAGCCTGGGCTTAGCTGTCCTTGCCCAGTCTTGGCTGCTTGTGAGGAAAGTCTCTAGGTCTGACATAGTGGGAGGGACTAGTTTCATCTACCCTAACTCAGGAGCAGTGCCTCAGGCTGGTTTTGCAACATTATCATCATCAGGGGAAGCAAAACTGATGTTTTCAAAGAGAAACAGGGTGTTCTCCCCATCCCAAAGTGTTTAATATGGGCATGGGACAGAAATTACCCCACCATAGAAAGCCCATTCATTCCTGGGGTGGTTTTTCTCCAATTGACTTAACATGAGAATGAGACAGAAATTACCCCACCATGGGGATTCCATTCATTTCTGGGGTAGTTTTATACCTTCATCATATTTTCATTAATAACAGAAAAATAAGAAGCCATATTTGTGGATATATCGTGTACCAGATTGCAGGTAAAAGAGTTTGACAATAGGAGCAAAGCTGGGAGTGCAGTGGTTTGCTTGTTTATGCAACTTTGCGCACTTGGGGATGGAAATCCACCCACAAATCCAGATGAGGGTTAAAAAAAAAAACAGGAGGTGGGTTCAAAACTCACATAGGTTAACAAAAAAAGAAGCATCCTAGTGAACTCTATGGAATAGCGTTCTGAATAAAGTAATATCCATTCAAAAAGCATCAAGGGATGTGATAGTAAATAACAGTTTTCATATTGTTAGTAATACAGACAGAGTCATATATAATTCAACAACTATTGATTGCAAAATTAAATATGTAATTCAACAAATTTTAACATGTTACAATCACATGCATAAAGTTCTTAATACTTATCATCCAAATGTGTTGCTTGTATTTAATCTCATCACATATATGAGGGAGGGAAACACATTGCCGTCTTGGGTCTTTAAATCTGTTAATGTCCTGAGCAGTTGAGAAGCTTGAAGTTGTCATGGCTGTCCAAATGTCTTGTGATTCTTTTTGTTCGTTTACATACTCATCAAATATCTTTCTCTGAGGCTGTACCTAATCCCCTAGTCAGAAAGTTGTCTGGAACAATAGTCTTTGTTTCTGTGATATAGAATCAAAAGGAAGTGAAAAAATAATTGGAGATTATAGGGGACATTCATTGTTATCAAGTCTCCACCATATGAAGGCAGAATTGTATTATTATATTACTATAAAATATTTATAGCTTTTTAAAAAGGAAATATCTTCTCATAGTGTTGAACAATGAAATGATAGATAACTAAAATAGGAACTCCAGTGTAAAAGAAAAGGATACAAAAACTAAAGCAGCAGCATAAATCATTAAGACCAGGACAACCAATCAGCCAAAACTAAAATAAGTAACTATCAGCAAAATCAGTTCAAAGCCAAATGAAAAAGAAACCTCTCAAGATCCCTTAAAAACAAAAGAAAGTATGGCGGGCTATCATAGCTTCCTAGGGAGAGAATTTCATAACTGAAGCACCCCCACCGAAAAGGCCCTGTCTCTGGACTCACTAAACATATCTCTGTGAGTGGCAGCCCTAAGAGCAGAGTCTGAGAAGCAGATCTTAATGCTTAGGTGGGCTCATATGGGAGAAAATGACTTGGTCCCAGGTCCTGTAGGGCTTTAATGCTTTGAAGATCCCGACTATGCCCCCACCCACACTATCAGATCTGACCATCAACAACTCACCCCTCGTCCCAGCAGCAGCTCCCTGAAAAGAGGCCTTGAAGAGAAAAGAGGCCTTGAAGAATATATCAAGGACAGTGAAGAAGATGCACTTCAAATGGTCAATAATGCGAAACTATTCAACACCAATGAAACAAAGCAGGCCTACAAGAAAGAACAAGTCAAGAACCGAGCAGAAAAATGGAAAAATCAGCCACTGCATGGTCAATATTTGCACAATATAAGTGGAAAACCAGACATCACCAAGACCTGGCAATGGCTTAAGAATGGCAACTTGAAGAAAGAAACAGAGGGTTTAATACTGGCTGCACAAGAACAGGCACTAAGAACAAATGCAGTAAGAGCAAAAGTTGAAAAATCCACCACAAACAGCAAGTGCCGCCTTTGTAAAGAAGCAGATGAAACCGTGGACCACCTAATCAGCTGTTGTAAAAAGATCGCACAGACTGACTACAAACAAAGGCATGACAAGGTAGCAGGGATGATACACTGGAACATCTGCAAAAAATACAAGCTACCTGTAGCCAAACATTGGTGGGACCATAAAATTGAAAAAGTCAAAGGAAATGAATATGTAAAAATATTATGGGACTTGCGACTACAAACAGACAAACATCTGCCACACAATACATCAGATATAACTGTAGTCGAGAAGAAAGAAAAACAAGTGAAAATAATCGACATAGCAATACCAGGGGATAGCAGAATAGAAGAAAAAGAAATAGAAAAAAATCACCAAATACAAAGATCTACAAATTGAAATGGAAAGGCTGTGGCAGAAAAAGACCAAAATAATCCCAGTGGTAATTGGCGCCCTGGGTGCAGTTCCAAAAGATCTTGAAGAGCTCCTCAACATCATAGGGGCCACAGAAATCACCATCAGCCAATTACAAAAAGCAGCTTTACTGGGAACAGCCTATATTCTGCGACGATATCTATAACAACAGCAACAACATTGACAATAAAATTCTGGCATCCCAGGTCCTTGGGAAGGACTCGGTGTCTGGATAAAATAAACCAGTTAATAGCACCTGTCTGACTGTGTAAAATAATAATAATAATTTAGGACCTACTCAAGTTTTCCAACCACAAACAAAGGCAGCCCCACGTAGAGCGCATTGCCATAGTCAAGCCTAGAGGTTATCAGAGACTGCACCACAGTTCTGAGATAATTATTTTTAAGGAATGGACACAGCTGTCGAAGTTGATAGGAAGTGCTCCTGGCCATAGCCTCAACCTGAGAAACCAGAGTGAGGCTTGGGTCCAGAAGCACTCCTAAGCCACGTACCTGTTCCTTCAGAGGAGTGCAACTCCATCCAGAACATGAAGATCTATCATGTCCCTCGAAGTATGATCCCTTACCATGAGTACCTCCATCTTGTTTGGATTCATTTTCAATTTCTTATCATTCATCCAGTCCATTACTGCCTGTATGCAAGCATTTAGGGGGGTTATGCCATTTCCTGATGATGATATCATGGGTGTCATCAGCAGATTGATAAAACCCTGCTCCAAATCTCCTGATAATCTCACCCCCGGGTTTCATGTAGGTGTTAAAAAGCAACAGAGAGAGGATGGAGCCCTGAGGGACAACATACAATAGCTCTTGATTCAGAGAGCAACTGTCTTCTAGCAACACCATCTAGAATCTATCTGAGGGATAGGAGCAGTAAGGAAAAACAGCACTCCCCTATTCCCTAATTCCTCAAACAATCCAGAAGGATACCATGGTCAAAAGCCGCAGAAAGATCCAAAAGAACCGACAGAGTCAGACTCCTTCCTTCCATTCCTTGGTAGAGATCATTCATCAGGCTGACCAAGGCTGTCTCTACCCCATACCCACATTTCTCTCATGTTGCCAGAGTGAAAAGCCCAGTTGGGACTAGGAAAGTCTGGGGAGTTCTCACAAGGGTTGGAGTGCAGGAAGCCCTAACCAGGACACAGGGTGAAGGGAGGGTGTATTAGAACAGTGGGTGGTGAGGGCCGAGGAGGAGAAGCTGAACTTCAAATGCAGTCTATGGAAGCTTGCCCACAAGGAAGAGGGGGAACCATGTTAATAGAAAACAACTCTCCCGTCCATTACTTGGGAAAGGAATAAGGGACCCTAACAAATGTTAATAACTAGTGCTAGGCTGAATGGTCACCCCAATTTCTGCTACTCCTTTCACATATGGCACATTTTTTCAGTTGTTTTGTCTTGCAGTTTTATAACTTTTGGTCACTTTCATCTTTTTTTCCCCATGTAGAAAATGGTGTGCCTCTGTGCTTAGGAAGGGGTCCTTATCTGTGTTTGTTTTCTTTCTGGTTTTTGTTCAAGGAAATGCTGCACTAATATGGATGGTGGCAGCAACAACAGAGCTTTCAAGCATTTTAGGAGGAAAATTGATGCTCTCATTACCAGTGCCATTCTAGAGCTTGGAAGAATTAAGTTCATGATGTCCAAAAACTATTGCAAAGAAGAGTTATTCAGAGGGATGGACATGGTCAATATGGCCAACAGCCATGCAAGGCTTGGATAGCCATGAGCCATGCAGCTCTGTTGTTGTACCAGTAATGGTTTATCATCAACAGAAGTCCAACATACTAGTGGGCTAAAATTCATTCCCTTAGCTCCATCATCTTCTTTGGACTTCTCTAGTTTCTTAAAGATCAAAGGTCTGAGCAGCCAGACAAGCGCGTTGGTGTCTCTGTGAAATTTCAGTTTCAAGTAATGCTTTGTAACTAGTGAGTCTGTTTGAATGGATGTAGTAGGACTTGCTGGTTATTGGACAGAATGAGAGAAGCACTTTAGCTCTATATAGGACCCATGCCCTTGATGTCAGAAGGTTGTGGGTTACGGGGTGCAGAAGATAGTTCTGGAGATATGGACTTGGGTGAAATTTGGGGAATGTCTGGGAAATTCTGAATGGTGCTGTCTGGATTTCTTTATATCCTGCTTTGCAGGCCTGAAAACTCTCAGAATCCTCATAATTGAATTAGTGATACCTGGTGAGAGCTAACTCATGACAGGATATTAAGATAAATGTCTTTTCATAGTTAAAACAACAGCAGCAGCAACACCATGTGTCTTTATATCATCATCAATGGCTGAAAATTCTTCTCTGTTTTTGCATCTGTAACTAGCATCCATAGCTTGTGCATTCTGAGTTCCAGACCCCTATTCTCTCGGACAGTCATTCAGAACACTCTTCTTTAACCATTCTGTGCAATTATTACACTGAAATACTGGATCAAAGAAGCTGTCTATGCAGCCAAGTCTCTCATTTCTCACTGCGGTGTCTTAAATGCTCCCGACTCCCCCAATTTAATTTAGCCAATATTTAAGCAGCTGATAAATGACTGTCTAGTTGCCTAAGATGAGCGCAGACTTCTTGTATTATTCTTTTATCGTCTCTCCTCTCATAATGGCCCCCTTCTAAAGGTCGGATTCAATTTCCACTTTCACAAGTGTTGTAAATCACAAGAGATTCCAAGGAAGCCAGTGTAGAGTGAGAAATAAATATGAGCCATAAATTGAGATACTTGATTTATAAGACTGATGCTTCCTTTTCACTAAAACTTTTGTCAAGCTGCTTTAGAGAGGGACTGAAAAATGGTAAGAAAGTGTTGTCACATATAATTGGGTCTCCAGCTGATTTCCTACCAAAAGTGGGAGAGTTGATAATTTGATATAGCAAGTTAATCCAATCATGTGCAGTGAGCCTTCAATTAGAAGTATTAAAATGCAATTCAAGATAAGAGCTTTTCTGGCTGGATTTTAACATATTCTGAGAGAACTGTTCCAATGACTGTATATAAAAATTGCAATGGGGAAAAAACCCTATTACCAATATATTTCAAGGAATCAAGTTTGTGACCTTTTACTCTTCCTTTCTTTTTCAGCTGTATATTTGCTGCGGTGGTTAAAAATAAATCACAAATCCAATTGCATTTTGTTTTTGGATTCCCACCAGCAGGATTTTACAGTCTGCTGCTTGCCTGTCAGATTAAAAGAATACAGGCATATTTTAAGAATTTCCTAGGATTCAAAGAATCTTAATTAACAGTGAGTTGATGTTTTGGAAGTGTACCAAAATTGCAGCAGCCATTGTAAGCAGAGATAGGACTCGAATGTTCCCAGCTTTCAGACAACAGAATATGTTGTGGTCTGTGACAGAGGGACCAAACAACAAGTAAATGGGTTGGCCCTGTAAAACAGGTGCCTGCTTATCAGTATGCAAAGGAATTACTTCATTTACATCCTAATCCATAGAACTGCTCAGGAACAGCAATAACAGCAGAAGTGTCTGCTGCATTTACTTCAAGGCAATTCTTCATCTCCCTAACCTGCTACAACAGCCTACAGGATTTACCAATTGTTCTGAAGAAGTGTTCTGGCCAGAATTTGAGAGAATAGCCTTATATCACATTATGTTCTTTTAAAAATAGCGCTTTAAAACAGATCCTTTATTCAGCTTTTCAAACTGCCAGGTAAGATTAGCCTTTGAAGTTAATTGTAAAGCCCTATGATTACTTTGGATAAATACAGGAATTCATTTATTAAAAGCAAAGTGGGTTTTTTTTTTTAAAGTGCCACAAACATAAATGAGTTTTTTTAATGTCCTAGAGTAAATTGAAGAGCTTTCTTTCTTTTCTTTTCTTTTCTTTTCTTTTCTTTTCTTTTCTTTTCTTTTCTTTTCTTTTCTTTTCTTTCCGTTGATATCAAAAAGGACCTTCCTTGCTGAAACACTGTGAAAGAAGGAAAGGATTTTTCTTTAGTCTACTTAATTTGCAATGCAGTGCCAATTCTTATACTCTGGATGGATGTATATCAGATTAACACTACTACTACTACTACTACTAATAATAATAATAATAATTAATAATTAATATGTATCAGGAAGCAAACTGAAAGCATTATAAACTCTGAGTTGCCAGGCATGTATTTGGAGAACTTCCCAGAAATGGTTTAGTGGTGTACCTTAGACCATTCCAGGCTGTGGTCCTTAGCACATTCTACGAATGCACACAGAGCTGGCCGTTAGGGGTGGGTGAGCTGGACAGCCTCCCAGGGCACCTACCTGAAGGGAGTAGCATACTGAACTTGTGTTGAGTGAACTATGGTGGGGGGAGAGAATCAAAGGCACTGCTTGTCCATGGAACTATTTCTTCTAGGACTGACCCTGAATGCAGGTTGGCAAAATGAAGAATCTGATCTAAAGACCTAACTAAACCTAAATGCATGCAACCAAAATTAGTGCTTCAGGATGGTAGAGATGTGGAAAGGCCAGGTGTGGGAGAAACTATGCCTATGCTTTCCCCATCCACTCTTTCTCTACTTTGAACCACTGATCTTCTTTTACTACTGTAGTGTTTGCCTTCCAGAACAAATAAAATATTTTTGTTTATTTTTCCACATATTTACCCTACTCCTTATCTAAGAAGCCCCAACACTGTACATAGTTCTGTCCTCACAACAATGACTTAGAGAGAGTATGACTGGTCTAAAGTCATCCAGTGATCTTCATAGTTGAGTAGAGATTTGAATCCATATTTCTTCACTGTCTTGTTTGAAATGCCTTGGTCCAACCAATGGAATGAGGCTCTGAAGCTCACTTGTTGCCTTCTTTTTTCTTTCTATAGGGGGTACATGCCAGAGCCCTGCTCTTCCAGCCCTGGTACGTCCTCCAGCCCCAGCCCTGCAGCCCTCGCTGGATATCAAACCTTTTCTTCCATTCCCCCTGGACACTGCAGCAGCTGTCAATCTCTTCCCCAACTTCAATGCAGTAAGTACTATACTGAAGGGCTAATTTCCATCTTCCGTGTTACTCATGTGACTCTTAACCAAACAAGCAATCGGTGCACCCACAAACCTGTCCTTGACATGCAACAGCTGGGGTTCAGAGGGGAATTCACAAGAGAATTAGCAAGAAATCAAATCTGTACCATGGAAAAGTATTTCATGGAAATGGCATATACAAATTTGCACATGTCGAAGTAGTAATTGAAATTATTAGGACTAATACAATAACCTCAGTTCTGAATATCATTTTTCATTAATCATTAATTAATATTTACTGATATTGTTCATGGGGGTCTAAATAATTGCCTGAAATAAGTATTTAATTTTTCTTACTGAGAAATTATTAACATAGGCTGATTAAGCCTTGTGAGAGATCATGCAAACTTTTTATTTCACAAACCTTCTGAAATAACACCAATGGCTACCAATTATTGTTCTCATCATTCCTTTGCAAAGCAAAGTCCTTAAGATACAGTTTAATGGACCTTCTCAGTTTGCAATTTGCTAGAAGCAGTGGTCCGAAATGTCAGTTAAGGTCCTAGGGAGTGCCTTCATATTTAAAAATGCCATCTGCTGCACTTCAAGCAAATGGAAGTAGCTTTTCTAGTCTTCTGTACATAGATTTTATAGAGAAGGACATTATTTTCTGCTTTAATGAGATAGTAGCACTATACAAATGAAGTGATACTAATGAGCAATTGGTAAAGCAATCTTATGGCTATATAATACCAGAGAACCACTAATGTTAGCATAGTGCTAGGCTGGCAAAGGTTCCTGCTGCAGGAGTATTTTTGGAATCTGCCGGGGAAAGATTCCTGAATGTTTTTACATCCTGGTATTTGCACAATGTTACACACAGCCCACACTCTTTGCACGTGTACTTGGAAGTAAGCCCCACAGAAATCAATTAGACTTAGTAAGTGGGCATAGCTTTGCATCCTTAACTGGTATCCCATATCCTAAGCTAGCAATTAATATTATATACTTCTGCCCCTACTAGGGGTAGGATTTCTCAAATAATAAAGCTAAGGTTGATACATACATTAAGAACTCATTTTGATACTTCTGTATTCATATCCCTGACTATGTTTGTACCATGAGTATATGGATTGGGCAGATGGTGTATTATATCCAGTTCATAAATCCTTTTGCCAGTTTTTATTGCTGGGTGTAATCAAACAGCACACTTAACTATTTAATAAGGCAAGTATCATGAGTATATTTGTTTTAATTTTGATATTATAAAAGAGCTTTTAAAAGTATTTATCCCTGGCATTATGCCCACATAAGAATTATGGCTGTAAAAGATATCTAGCAGCTTCTCATGTTGGCTTGAACACGGCAAGGTTTAACATCTAACATTTCTTGTGTGATAGTTTACATGGCAACATTGTTCTCTGAAAAAAGAAACAAAAAGGAAAAAAACTGTAGTTCTACTTTATTGCTGAAGTAGCCATTTCTTATTATGCATGACAAAATAAGACACAAGTACTGAGATTAGCTGGAGAGCAGATGCTAGAAAGGGGATCCTGAGTGTCTACGTTTGAAAAGGCTAGAAGTGGCACTATCTGCATAATCGATGACTAGTTCATGGTTTCCCTAACCTATGTTAAATGCTAATGTTATCATAATATTGTGATGTTATACTGTTAGTGAAGAATAAATAATCTAACTGCGGGGGAAAGAGTCATTGCAGTTAGATCAGAAAATTAAGAGTGGAACTTTCTATAGAAACTTTCTATGGGAACTTTCATATGGGAAACAGGGGTCACCACCCAAATGCATGCCCTTCTCGCCCATCAAGTGTAATATTACATTTTCATATCATTACATTAGCAAGTGGTGGTTTCCTGTCTCCATGTCATATCAGGGGCAGGGAAATGCACAATGTCATGAGGTCATGACACAGGATAAACAATACTGCCTGTTTCGAAGGGAAGAAGGTAACTCAACATGGAGATGCTGTTTTCACTTGCCACTCTTCAATAACATGTAGTACTGTTTAAAGCAAAAGAGTTTTCTTACAACTCCTGTTGAGGAGAGATGTCAGGAACCTATTGATCTGTATGAGACATTCCTCTGCTTTCTCCTTTCCGAACCCATTATCTAATTTCTGTAACAGAGATTACACCGAGGAGAACAAACCACCTATCTTTGCTGCTTGCTATTTAAAAAATTCTCCTTTGTGGAATCGGATCTCCTTTGGGATGGAGGATCAGTCATTTCAGCTTCATCATGCATGCCAGAGTAAGACTATACTTGGCAACATGACCTTTGCATTCTGACACTGTTCACTGACGTGCTGTATTGCACTTTGAGCTCCATTTGTCTCTTTGACCTATATGGTATTGAACATAGGCTATACTGTATTGCTATGCCTGGATTGGTTAATGGCATCCTGTAAGCACCTAAACTGATGGGAAACTCAAGTGTATATCTAGAAGTTCCTCCCACCTTGACACATCTGTAGGGATATTGTCAAATCCACTGAGATATTATCAGCCTAAGGACAGGTAATTTATAAGTTACATTTGACTGAACAGGACAGTTTGACAAGGACATACTTATAACGTGTCCGAAGAGAGTTCATACTTTCAGAGATGATTTTGTATGTCCAGTTACATAGGCTTTGAGACTTTTTTGTTTCTCAAAACAGATCTATGTTCCATGAAGCATTTTAGTTGAATCAGTATAAAAAGGTCATCCTAATGACCTTCCTAAGGTTCAAAGCTAAATTAAAGAAATAATTTGCAGGAATGCCACTTCTTAGAAGATACATCTGCTCACATATATTGTGCTATCTTGTTTGCCAAGTATAAGAAATAAGGTTTAAGTAAGACGTGTCATGACTGGCATCTTTGGTAATAAACATGTGTCTGTTGTGATTGTCATGCATTGCACCGGAAGTTCCTTATCAGCTCCCTACCCTTTATGTCTTACTGTCTGCTCTTTGAGCTTCTGTCACCTTCTCTGGAACAAAATTTTACATCAATTTATGATCACGTGAGATTTCTTTCCTGCTCTTAAACTTTATCATCTCTTGCTCTCAACCAAAGTTGGTTGCTTGAGGGAGCCTTTTTCTGAGCCAGCCCCACCCAGCTCACAGAGTGTTGTGACCAAATATGTTTTTGTTTTTTGTTTTTTTAAAAAAACAACTTTATTATTACACTCTTATTTGTACCATCAGTATGGTAGGCTTCTTGATAAGTGAGCTGCACATGTTGTTTGTGCTACATATGTGTGCTTTCTGGGTGATTTTCTAGATTGAATTGTGTGAAATATTAAAGCAAATATATACACTTCTGTGGCACACTGTTCAGAGAGAGGATTTTGTTTTCATTTCCTATGTATGGCATCCAGCACGGTTGGTGGTTGGAGAGAATTATAGATGTTAGAGCACTGCAAATAAACACGTAGTTAGAAGGGGATTTTTTGTTTTCTTTAAGGCATCCTGTGCTGTGACAATTAGTGCAAAGAAGCTCTGTTATTACTATAGTGACTTTGGCAACAGAGGTTCAGACTAAAAAAGCAGAGCTATGGAGGAGGTTGTGATCACTTTCTTTCTTCACCCTTGCTCCCAAATTAACCAATGTCCTATGGGAAAAATCAGGGCTAGCAAAAATTGCTGTGGGATTAGGGCAAGCCACATGAGCTTCCTCACATAGTAGCAATTGAGTTAACTTTTAATGATCATGTCATCCAATTGCATTAAGTAGAACTTTATGAGGCAGCATATAAAAACAGCATGCTAATTAGAAATCTGGTTAGCAGAACATTTGTAGGTGCTATGCATTTAATTGTATAGTGCATGCATACCCCCAAGTCATATGTAGAAACAAATGTTAACAACTCGGTAATTTAAGCTGAAAACAGCCCCAGAGAAGTTTCAAGTTCATGGGTTCAGTAAGAGTTTAAATAGTAGAAATAATGGAAATGTTATTGATTCTAGTTCAGGACAGGCTCAATTAAAAGAAAATCCTGATTATGTTGTAAAATATAAGACTATATATATGCTATGGAATAAATAAGATGCAATCCTGAAGTATATTTGTGAGCTGCTTTAGTGTCTTGCATTCCATTCCATTATATAAAATACAAATATTTTCTTAATTGGAAACTCAGTTGGAGTTTCAAGTATTAAAAATAGTGGAAATATACTTATACACATGACTTTCCATTCCTGCCCTCCTAACATCATCCCATCCCACTCATGTGAAACAAGAAGAACTCAATTCAGATGTTTTAAAAACATCCCTCACTTATGCTTACAGGGCCAAAAGTAGGCAGGAGTCCTGCTCTGGTGCTGTCTCTCATCCCCTCCACTCCTGACTCATGGTTAAAGCACTGCATGTGTGAAGAGGGAAGTGCCATAACCCTGATGGCCGGTACTTCCGTGATCAGCAGCCTTGGTTGATCCAGGCAGCTACTAACAGAAGCGCCAACCATCATGGCTACAGTGCTTTCCTCCTCACACAAATAGCACCTTAACTGTGAGTAGGGAGCTGGAAGGAGTGAGTGGCAGCATGAGGGCAGGGTTTCCTATGTGCTTTCAGTGCTGTGAGCATGACTGGAGGGCATTTTTAAAAACATCTGTATAGGGCTTAGGTCAAAGAACTTGATACCTTCAGCTATCAAGCCTCAATGCATTCAGCCAACTTTATTTTTTAGAGTTACCAGAGTTGTGTCCTGCAGTTACATGCTGGCCCGCTGACACAAACAATTTCTTCATATTTATTTATTTCACATACTGTGAGGAAATCTCCTTGGAAAGAAGAACTTGCTGTTGAATTTTCCTTAGGGCTGGCCTACACATGGAACAGGATTCAGACAAGTATGTAGGCCTGTGCAAAGTCTGATTGGCCATGCTGGAATTGTTCTGACATTGCTGCAAGCTGTACAAAATTGACCAAATTTCAATTCAATACTGGGTCCCCAATATCGAATTGGTAGTGCCAGAATTCATGTCAGAATGTCAGAATTCATATCTGAATTCATATTAGACGGTGGGAAGAACAAAATCACACTAACTGCGATTTTGAAACCCAAAGAAACTCAGATTCTTACCCATAGAGGTCAGTGGGGAAATGGGGGGAAATTGCCAGAATTGTTATTGCCAGAATGGTGCTCTTGCACAAGCACACTTCATAAAACAAACAAAATCATTTTAAAAAATTGCAAGACTGTCTGATGCACTTCACATTCACTGCACAGAGTCCTTCCATCCTGTATTTCACCTCTGCCAAATTTCAAAAGCCTAGGTCCAGCCCTTTATTTTTTCTGATTTTTTTTTTCATTTTCCCATTTATCTCTATGGGAGATTTCCATTTGGACATCCAGTTCTAACCCAACATCCAGCACCCACTGGGGCCCATGAATCTGATATTTTCAAAACTGGATCAGATTGAATTCAGATCAGAAATGGTTTTTTTGTACGTGCACAGCCCTACTAGTATAGTGCTTGTATAATGTCAGAAAATATGTGCCTCTGTTGAGCTACTCTGCAATGTTCAACCACTATTGGAAAACCTTCTCTAAGATATATAAAAGATTCTGCAATGTGGTGTGCAGTATGTTGTACAATAATTAGCCATAGATAATGCAGCATATTATGCTAGAACAAGAAGCAATAATAAGAGCCTTACAGGATAAATTTCATTACATCTCCTGGTACAATACATCAACTCATTCTTATGGTGAGATGAAGTCTTCTCAAATGTGGCATAATAAAAGAGCCATAGAAATTTGGTCTTGCCTACATTTAATAGTGGAAAATGGAAGGAGTGTGACAAAGTAAATGTTCTGGTAAATAAATAAGAGAGATAGAACGAGGGTTTGGTACATCTATTCCATAATTTAATAGAAAGAAATTGTGACATCAGACTACGGGGAGAAATTCTAGCCATGGCTGCTACATGTGAAAAGAGGGGGCAAGCTAAAAGAGTTTCTTTCCCACACTCATGCATATATGCATAGGATGACTATGGCACCATCTGGTCCTCAAAAGAAAGAGAACCAGATAAATGACTGAACAATGGCTCATTTAATCTGTCCTATATTGGAATACTTACTGGAAGGAAAGCATAATATACTTTATCACAGATTTTTATTACTTTCTTTGGCTCAGACAATGAAAGAGATAAAACAAAACAGGTGATATCTCAATAGGCCAAGTTTTGCTGCCAGTGGTGGTGGTGAGGAATGTGTAAAGTAATTTTCAAGTGCACACAATGAGGTCTCATGACCAAAGAATGCCAGATGGCGGAGGGCTGTGGGTGAGGCAGGCTTCTGGGTGAGGCATGACCTCCCTCCCTGGTTTGGGTGAGGCATGACCTCCCTCCCTGGTTTGCACATGAGTGGTGCCGTGGCGAGTGTCAGAGCAGAGAACCTGAGGAGAAAGTCCTCCAGCATACCTCAATGCACTGTGCTCCTGGCATGATGCATTGCACCCTCCCTCAGCTGGGTGCAATTGCTGTCTGGCTCAGTGTACGCTCAGGTTGCATGCAGCCTGAGCACACACATGACCCTGCCATCTAGGTTAAGGGCACACTTGCACGCTTAACCTTGGCCACAGGCTTGGACCAAAAGTAGGCTTAGGATCAGGAATGATCCTGGCATTCTACACGAGCAGCCTAACCCAGGCTGGGCTGCCCTGGCCTGGATTAGGCTGCTCATGAGAATAGCTTCAATGTCTCAAGGGAAAGTTATACCAAATAGACATCACCTTACTTGTTTAATGAATTGAGCAAGGGAAATCAAGAAATCATATTGCTGATCAAGACATTTTGAAAATTGTAGCAAGATGCCAAAGGAGAAATTGGTTTAGAAAAGACTTCTGATCTCCCTTATTTGGGGGGGCCCAGGTTCTTTGCTTAAAAAAGAAAAACTCAACAGAGCATGTGTTGATGACGTTGGGCCAAGGACTTGTTTTTGTAATTCCTTGTTTTATTGTGAATGGGTGAAGAAAGGGGGCCTTAAGGGGTTAGGGGGAAAAAACAGAGAAGGTGTGTTTTCGACCATGCTTGGCAGCAAAGAATGCAACAAACCAAGATCTGGTTTAAACAAGATCTGGTTTAAACATCTTATTTTTCTGGGTTAACTGAAAGGAGAGCCTAAAATGACATCCCCCCACCCCCTGCCCAGCAGGGTATAGTGTCCTTCAAAATAGAATAGCGATGACATTCTGCCAAGATATTCCAGGAAGGAATAGCCATGACAAAATGCAGTGTAATGACTTCAATTTACTGTAAATCAGCACTTCATTTTTATAGGTGCATGTAGTAATAGAAAATCATTGCCAATGATTTTTAACATTACTTGGAAAGGAGGCAGCGGGGGAAATACTTCTATCAGTTGAGGAGCTTTGTGCCCTGACTATATTTTTTACAGAGCTGCTACATAGAATGTGCATGCTTGTATGTATGGATAGATGATGTTTAGAATGTATGTGGCAAGCCCCTGGCGAGTACCCTGGGATTGGGACCAGCAGCAGAGTTTTATAAAAGGTAAAGCTCAGGCTTGTGTCTAAAATGGCTGGTTTGCAAGAAACCAGAGTGTGAACTTTGGTTCTGTGAGCCAAAGTAACTGAAATGGAATTCATACAGTAACTGCTCAATTGCTTTTATGTGACATCTCCTGATAACAATTCATACATGTTATTTCCTAATAACAATTCTTTGCATGCTATCTCTAAATAACATTTCCTAGAACTGAAGGCGTCAGTCAGGTTTGAGAGCTAACCACATGCCGGTCGAGCCTGGACATAAACAGGGATGTTTTTACCTGGACTAAGTAAACAATAGTCTGGACCCCTACCACAGGCTTCAGACCAGATATGGTACATGAGAACCAAGAGGGAGACCGGGGAATTGTTTACAATAGGTTGGAGACACTCAAGAATTGATGTGGCTACCTCTGATGGAAAATATGACAAACAGGTTGGGGAAAGTTATAAGAAACCCCACCTCTCACACTCCAAAAACCTCTCTAGCCGCACACACTAGCCGGCCACACAGAGAAGGGAGAGCTGCTCAGACCCCAGGGAAAGGGACGGGTGAGACACCACCTCGGGCCCATTTGAGTCAATCTGGAAAGCCAGCCTATGCTTCCTAGCCATTGCTGGATATTTACTTACTGTAAGCTTCCTGGACAGCCTGCAGCCTCCCGGTGCTCCTCCCCACAGCCTCCTGTGAAGAAAGCCAGCGTTGAACAGTAAATATTATCAGCAAGGATGCCTTCCTTCAGAACAAATTTACCTTCTTCATCTTCTCCCTCCTTTCTTCCATCTCTGTCTTCCCTGCTTCCCAGATGGGCCGCTCTCAGCCCCTGTTAGCTGGCCTAACAGCATTCTGCCTCGGTCTGCTCTCCACATCACAATTTTCCCTCCTCTTTTCATTCCCTCCGCCTCTCATCCCCTTGCCTTCAGCTCATCTAATAAGTAATCGGCCTCCCTCCCATCTCTCAGCTCTTCCTGTCACACTCTATAGACGATAAGCTGGGCTCTCTCTTTCTCTCTCCTTTCTTCACTCATGCTGTTAACTTTGACTAAGAAAGCCAACGGAGGAATTTTTTTCATTTTGCAGGGGAACACACTGGAGATAATTGATATGGCTAAGCTTTGTTGGCTGTATTAAAAAGGAGAAAAAGATGGTTTTTAAAAACTGCTAAACTGCTTGCAAAAGTAGAAGAGATATGCCTTTTTCTGTTAGAGTTGAGCTGTGGGAATTGTTTTGGGTTGTTGCTATGCAGCAGTAGTGATAAAACTGAGTTTGGCCGCTAGCCCGGACTAGACAGGAATGTATCTCCACTGTACTCAGAGCAGAAACTGCCTTTTAGCTGTTAACTGTTTCTGGTGAGGATGAATGATTCTAAAATGTTGTTGAGAACTCTACATTACAATCTATTATATTAATTCTCCAGGGTGTGCCTTGGAATATGCATCCCAGAGCCCAGCTGATTGGCTGGCAGCGGACCAGCCTGATTGGCTGAGGCGCACCCAGGAGGATTGGTTGCCGCAGCAGCAGCCCAGCCATGGAGGCCAGAGGTGGCGGGCCTGGCCCGGCCATGGAGGCAAGGCCCAGGAGTGGGGGAAAGAAAGGGGGGCAGAAGTGGCAGTGGGGAGGAGAGGTGGCTGAACCTGGAAGCAGAGACTGAGGCAGAAGGGGGGGAGAGGTAGCCGCCGGCCCCAAAGAGCACACAGATGCTCTGTGCGGGGCCGGCTAGTGAATGAGTATTTTGCATTCATGCCTGCGTGCTTAATTGCCTGGATGTAATAACAGTTTCAATAAAGTCCTTTTAAATGTTAGTCTGTGTGGGATATTTGTTATCTCTCTCTTTCCCGAATGCACGAGATCTTATGGATAATGAATCTGAAGTAGCCTGATTGGCTACAGTTGTGTTAATGACAGCCAGGCTGCTCAGGACACCCCGCCCATGCAATGCTAAGCGCATGCGTGGCGAGAGAGCAAGCTGGGGCAGCATGATGGTGGTACCACTGCCAGAGATGAGAAGGAGGATGAGTAGGTGCAGAGGGGGGCAGAGGTTGCCACACTGGTACTTGCGCTGCCGGTTGGAGTGCAATATGGTGGGTGCGAAAGCCCTGAGGGCAGCAGCTGCAGAGCTCCGGCGCTGGTGGCCCCTCCACCAGGTAGTCATTGGCACTGCTGCAGTAGCCTTGGTCTTCCTCTCCAAGCAACAGTTGTGGGTGAGAAGCAGCAGCAGCAGCCAACCAGAGAAGGGACTCACCGCACCGCAAGGGATGCAAAGAAAAGAGGTGGTGTCTGTCAGCAGTGAAAGAGGGGAAAGGTGGTGGTGGAGCCCAGCCTCCTCTGTCATGCTGCCGGCAGACTCACCTCTGCTCCTCCTCATACAATCACCTTCTCACATAGTGAAGGTTCTCCTCATGCAAAGACCTTCACCATGGGAAAAAGTGTGGAGTCATCTTGGGCTGCTCTCTGCCTTGAACAGGCAGCTGGCTGCTAAGAGACTAAAAGGGAACTGCAGACACCTAGCCAGATTGCCAAATGGCAGATAAGATGTGCCAAAAGGAGGTGATACACTCTCCTCATTGAACCCAGGCCCTGTGGTGAGGAGAAGGCCTCTGCAATCCAGCAATAAAAGAAACGCCACATCAATTATCCCTGGAAATAGGGTGGGGAACAAGTGCTGATGTTTATGCAGCTCAGCTTCAGGGCAATCTTGGAAGGTTGCAATTTCAAACAAGAGCCCAGGAGGAGCTTAGCCTAGGCAGACCAGCAAAAACCCTTGGTCGGCCCAGTTATGTTCCTGACAACACAGATTCATGTTTTCCTGAGTCAGCTGCTTTCCAAGCTGAGAGGCATGGGCTGGGGGAGGGGTGGGGGAGCTGCTCTCCATCCCTTGTGGACTACCTGCCAGGATCCCATTGCAGGCTACAGCCGTGCAACACCCCCCCCCCCATGTCCCCCTGTTACCCTTCCAGCTGTTCAAAATGAAGGCACAGGGAAAGATGCTTGCTTGGAAGATGTAATGGAAAAGTGGCATTTCCTTTTTGGGAGGGGGCAGCTCATGAAGGATTGATTCTTTTATCCTCTCTCTCCCACCCCATCTTGACATGCTTGCCCCCATTCCTCCTTTAAGAGAAATATAGATAGCTGCTAGGTGCACACAGGTTATCTCCTCAGAAGGGTTTAGACAGCCAGGAAGATGTAAGATTTCCTCTTCCCCCACCAACCCCATGCAAGCCACTCCCAAACAATGCCCCCTCCCTTATAGACAAGTCTTTAAAATATCCTCTAAGCTTACAGCAGCTGAAAGAGAAAGGAGTCCTAATGGGGACTGAGAAAGGGGCCATGATCCAGCCCAAGCAGGAGCATGTTTGATCAATCTTTTAAAAAAAATAAATTTAAAAATATATAAATGAGAGAGAAAGAGAGCCAAGCTCAGTCTGAATCAAATCTGCAAGCATGGAATCATTGCTGATTTAAGGTGGGAGGGAGGAGCAGGAGCAGGACTCAGGTGACAGTGGGGAGGTCTCTGGGGTGAGGGGGCTGTGGTGGGGGTCAAGGGAAGCAATAGAATACTAGCACACAGGTGTTCTGTGCAGGATCAGCTAGTTTTCTAAATATTTGTTTCAAGGGAGAGATAAATTTTTTACATAAATCAATTTCACTGATTTCTGTAAATTAGTTGAACTATATTTTTCCTATTCTACCTAATAGGTTAGCAGATAAAAGTAAATTGTGAGATAGCTTTGCTGTATTGGCACAGGTTCATCTCCTTAATTTTATGCTTCCTTCTGTGACTTTACACAACACAAACAACTGGCGGTTCTTGGAGTGTGTGTAGGAGCCCATCTTCTGGTGTTGGGACAGCTATGTTAACTTTTATAGGTCATACCCACCAATGGCATCATATACAACTCTACCTGTGGTTCCAAACCCAGCTTCTATAACCAACTTCAAATCTAGATTACAGATGTTGGATTTGAAACCACAAGTAGGATAGGATATATTGAAATGGATGGGCTCAGACAACATGACTAATATATCAGTATTTCTACCCAACACCAAAAGTCAGGCCTCAGTGCAGTCTCTGGGAACTGGTGGTGCTGGTGGTTCTCCATGCTGGCTTGTATGTATGTACAGAAGTGTGTGTCGGGGGGGGGGTTGGGGTAACTTCATGGAGGAGAGGTCTATTGACGGCTACTAGTCGGAGGGCTGTAGGCCACCTCCAGCCTCGGGGGCGGGGTGCCTCTGGCTACCAGTTGTGGGGGAGTAACAACAGGGCATGCCCTCAACTCCTGCCTGTGGCTTCCAGCAGCATCTGGTGGGCCACTGTGTGAAACGGGATGCTGGACTAGATGGGCCTTGGGCCTAATCCAGCAGGGCTGTTCTTATGTTCTTATGTGTGTATTCTGTCCAGGTCCACTTAGACCTTATGCATGGTTAGTACATTTAATATGTCAGTGACCAGCCACCAACCTAACTCTTGGAAAGGTGTGTATGGGCTGAGATAAAGTAGAGCATAAAATATGATCTGTAGCTTGCAAGAGCAAGTCTACTTCTTGAAACCAGTAAGCAAAACTGACCTACCCTGGCTTGTTGGTCTAAATAGGTTTCTGTTGATTTGTGTGGCTGGTTTCCTTGCAGTTTCTTCTTTTCAACTTTTGATGGAGCTGAATCAGGTCTGACATCCTTTGGATCATCCATTCAAACCCAATTGAGTGAGTCTGGCAAGATGGTAACTGAGTTAAAATGGAAAGGCACAGAAGACACTTGGGAAGTATAAGGGAAAGCAGGAGTACAAGACTAGTCCTTCCCTCTCCTCCCCAAACCAAATCCCAAATTTTCAGTTACTGTTTCTGTAGCTCAGTGGTTTATCACATGTTTACGTGTAGAAATTTCCAGTTTCAATCCCTGGCATCTGCAAATGGGGCTGGGAAAGACCCCTGCCTGAAACCCTGAAGAGCCACTGCTAGTCAGTGTTGACAATGCTAGGCTATATGGACCAGAAGTCTGATTCAGTATCTAGTATTTTGTATGTTCACTCATTCTTTCCCATCTTATAATATGGGACACTTGTTATGCCTTTTCAGTTGTGTAGAAGGGAGCATCCGAATTCTGGTACCTAAACCCTTTCTCTGTATGAACTGTCAAAGGTACAAGTATCCTGTCTAGGGATGTACATGAAACTGATTTTGCAATTTGTTTCAAGCTTGAAACAAAATGCGGATGTCTGAAATGTTTCATCAAAGAATGTTTCATCAAAACAGCAGTTGACCTGGTTGTTTCAACAGAAGAAAACTCGAAAACCCGAAACATTTTGAGTGTTCTGGTCATAGGAAACAATGGTGTAACACTCAATTGTTCCCCATGGGTATCTCCTAGAGACACCAAAGTGGATAGAGTGATAGGGCATGGTGGGTGCTGCTTACCACCCAGTGCACAAAAGAAATGGGCAAGCAGGCAATTTTTAACAATTTTTTAACCTTTCACCAAAAACCCCATAGGATCACAAGCCAATTGGAAGCCAATGCAGAAAATCAATCAACAAGGGGGAAACAGGCCTCCAAAATGGCACTCAAAAGATTGAAACATTTCTAATCAAAACAGGGTTGTTTTCTTTCAAGCTTGAAACAGGCCCTTTATTTAAAGGGCATTTTGTTTTGAGCTAGTAACAGTCAAAATGGCCCATTTCAAGTCTACATTTCAAAAGTCAAAACATTTTGCACATCTCTAGTTCTGTCTTATGCTGAATTTAGTACGATGTGTTTAGACTGGGAAAGGGTCGCCACCCGCCCGCATGCTAGACAGAGAGGCTGTACATGCGCCACCAAATCCAGGCTAGGGCAGGCCAGCCTGGGTTTGGCTACCTGTATGAACTGCTGGAATCTATCCTGATTCTGGCACTGTGCTTGCAGGTAGCCCAGCTTTTTACCCCAGTTTTTAGCCAGGGTCGTGTGTTGGCACCTAGAGCTCCTGACTCCCAGAGGAATCCCCCAATGCACAGCGCTTATCGCACAGTGTAATATGGGATTCCTGGAGGTCGGGAAAACAAGTCCCAGCCTCCAGTGATCCATGCGGCACAGAGCTGTGCAGATTATGTGGGTGTGCACTAGCATGCCAAAGAGGAGCTCTGATGGTTGTCTGGGGGGAAGGTAGGTGAACATAAGAACATAAGAACAGCCCTGCTGGATCAGGCCCAAGGTCCATATAGTGCAGCACCCTGTTTCACACAGTGGCCCACCAGATAGTGGCCCACCAGATAGTAGCCACCAGGTGAAACCCTGCCTCCCCCTTCCCCCCATGTGCACAACCTTAGAGAAGATTAATCAAGAAGTTACTGTATGTAGATTTGGCAAAAGAGTACAGGTGGACTCCACTATATGTGAATCCAACATCTGCTGTTTCGGGTATCTGCCGGAGAATACTGAGGTTCTCCTGTATAGTGGATAACTTAATGTTATGCTGTCTTGGCAAAAGGCCCTTTTTGGTGTCATGGCTTTGTTTTGGCTGTCCCTACATCCAACATAATTGTATGAGGATGATTTAGCATGGGGACTCTTGTTTAATAAGAACCCATGTCAACAGGAAAGGATGCAAGCTGAAGGCTTCTGTTGTTGTGTTTGTACGTAAGTAGCAATGCCCAAAGCTAAAGCACAGATGAAAAAAACAGAGTGACATGCTTGTATACTATCCATACACTCAGAGGAACTCTGTAAGAAATATCCTACATACCTTCAGAATCTTGGCTAGAAATGAAGAGTGGGTTAGCTGGAGGACAGTGTGCTAGACCTAGGAAGCCTGAGAAAGAATTACAGCCATAATTTAAAGTAAAAAAAATTCTAGACTGAGGGTTAAGATTTTTACGTATAAGATGTTTTTAGTTATCCCTTCCTGCCTCCTACATGTGCTGGAAGGCATGCCACAATGGGAAGTAAGATTAACTAGTTCTCTGTAAGTTGTAGCATCCTATACAATAATAGCACAATCCTTTTCTCAGCATTGAATGTCCCTTGGGCACTCATTTGCATGCACAGAGTTAATTAAATTGAATGCTTTTCGGATTTGTCAAGTCTTGATGAGTGAAAATGCTTAAAAATAAATTTTAATAAAACATTTAAGTAATGTTTTAATCAGTTGAAGTTTACAGCTTTTGTTTTAATAGTGCCTGGCTGGAAAAGATCAATGGTTATTTTATTCTGTAAAGGGTATAAAATCTTTACTAGATGGCATAATAAGCATTGCTCTTAAAATCTACAGTTTAAATATGGATGGTAGTTATTAACCTGTTCTTAAAAAGCTGCAATTAGTCAAAAGTAATCACTTAAAGAAATGACTTAATTACGATAGGCAGAAAGGGTGAAGGAGTGAAAATTGGGGGGAAACCACAATGTAGCTGTTGATGAGGCAAACATATACATATTGGGGGAAACTGCTACTGCTGTTTAGGCTTCACAGATCTAATATGTATACATACTAGTGTGCTGATTAAAAACATTGACATCCTATAGAAAAAAGGAAGCCACATGTTGTTCAGTCCTGTGGAAACCACATGGTGCATCCCATAAAGGAAGGGAGGCGCATGACACAATTCTCATTGTTCCTCCATTCCCAAGATACCCCAAGATAGTGGAGAACCCCTGCAGTAGTGTTCTGAAAAGCCCCTTTTGTTGTATGTTAGAGTTTGTGTTCATGCTCTGGAATTTCTCATACTTTTGGCAGCTCTTTGTTATGCATTAAGCTACTGGAATAGAGCTGAACATGAAACAGATTCTGCATTCTGTTTTGAGCTCAAAATGAAAATGCATACGGCCAAAACATTTAGTCAAAAACAATGCATAGCCCACTGCAGCCCAGAACTCGTGAGCTCAAGCGATCCGCCAGTGATCCACAGTGGTTGATCTGGCTATTTCGATGAAACAAACTTGAAATGTTTTGAGTGTTTCGATCATAGGGGACGATGGGGAAACTAGAAACAGTGCATTGTTCCCCATGGGTAGCTCCTAGGGACACCAACGTGGGATGTTTGGTAGGGCATGCTACCTAACACTCAACCCACAAAAGAAGTGGGCAAGTGGGCAATTTTTAACAATTGTTTAACCTTTTCCCCAAACCTCCATGCCAATGGGACTTTTAGGGAATGGTTAAAAATTTGTTTAAAATAACCTATTTGACCATTTCTTTTGGGGTTTGGGTGGAGGTAGCATGCCCTACTACATAATCCATTTTGGTGTCACTAGGAGCTGCACCTAGGGAACAATGGGGTGTTTTGAGTTTCCCTATAGTTTATTATTTATTTATTTAGTGCCTTTTTATACTGCCCTAACTTAAGGTCTCAGGGTGGTTCCCTATGGCCAGGACAAGCTGTACTCATGGAGTGCACAAACAAGTTATGAATTGCAATTTGCAATGCATTTTGCATCCCTGTTTTGAAAAACACTGCAGAAACACATAGAATCTGTCCCTCCTAACAAAGAATACACATTTCAAACGCAGTCCAAAAATAACCATAAAATGAATCACTGACCCAGAATCCCCCGCCAGCTGCAGTGTCTGCACTGCAGTAACATCATTGACACAAGTTGCTCTCTCACACATAATTATGACTTCTTATGTTACTTCCAAGATTTGCAACAGCTGCCAGAGCAGCACCCTTACTTAGCAGCAAGTGCAGCAATACACTCAAACAGAGCAACTTCTACCACATTTGATTGAGTACACCGATTGCAGAGCAGACCAGAGCAGTGAGTGAAGCACAAGTTAGTCTCAAGGCCAGACATGGAGCTCATCACAGCAGTCACCAAAAAAAAAATAAAAAAAAATTACACACGCATACAGAGAGGGAGAGAGCTGCCATTGTCCATTTCTCACCACAACACTATCTCACAAACAAAACAAACCACAACTCAAGGAAGGCAAGCACCTAAGTTCTGCTTTTGTAAATATGAGACCCATCAAAACCAGAAAGCAATAGCAGCAATAGCACAGCATATTGTACTCAATGCTGAGTAAAGAAAACCACAAAATCAAACCTTCCTCCCTTTCTCCTTTCCTGATGTATCCTCTTCTTCAAGAGAGGCACACTATAAGGACTCTCTCCCCTCCAAGTCCCTGTGAATAGATTTTGAAGTTCTTTCCTTTTGTGTTCCTTCCTCCCTTCTCCCTCGCTCCTGCCAATGGGGGCACAGTTGCCCATGACAACACTTGATTTGTATGATAGCAAGGGAGCCAAGGTGATGTTCTCCCATTATTATGTAGTGAAGGGCTGTCATTTCTTTCAGTCCCTTTGTCACATCTTCTTAAGAGTGAACTGGCAAGAAATGCACAAGCTTCCTGTGATCTCAATTCTATATTTGCCCTCAATGATTCATTACTTTAATTTGGTGGTTCTAGGCTCACAACAACATGCTACAGCAGGCATGCATGTGAATAAATAAGCACTTTGCCTCTCCCTTTATTTTCTGCGTTGCTCCCCATCTCTCACATATTAGAACGCATGCAAACACACACGCACACACACACAACACAACACATACAGGTATAAGCACACATTAGTCTCCAATTTGTGAATACATAAAAGATTTAAGATTCTTCTCTCCCCACTGTTTTCAGCCATGGTTTGAGCTGCAAAGTGACACATAGTTAGAAACACATTCATCTTGTGTCCTTTCTTGCTGTGAATTAAATAAAATATTTCTGCATTGTCTATTTTTCAACTAGCTCACTCTATCACATTGCCATTATTTTACAATAAAATAATGACTATCCCAATAGGTCATGTATCATATGAGCCTAGTAGGAGTTAGGCATATGTAATAGAAGGGAAACTTTAGAATTGAAGGTTTTTTTACAACCTACTGCTAAAACGTGGACGTAGGAATCGAGAATAAAATGATGCCAATTGTGAAAGTTGTATGTGTATGTAAATCACTGTAGTTTTAAAATATGTGGGCCTCATCATTTCCTAGTTGCCATTTCCATTTCGTCTATCAAATGCGAATTGCTTAAAAATTAGCTAGACAGCTGATGTTGACAATTTATTCATAATGGATGGTATAAATCGCTGCATGAATTATTCAGATCATATTGTGTTCTAAGCACTGGTAACACTGAAGGTAAAAATATATTTGAATCTAACAAGATGTATGGATAGTGTGCAGCCATTCATTCTGTAGAATCTGGCATTTTCCTGGTCATGTTTCCTCAAGTAAATCCCATTGTGATCAGATGAGTTTATTTCCATGTCAGTGTGCTTAGGATTGAAGCCCATATGTTGTAGGCTTCATCATGAAACTTCAGTTGAAATTTATATTTTTTATTTTATATATCATATTTTATACTGCCTGATATGTACATCTCTAGGCAGTGTATAAAATTTAAAACAATATAGAAAAATAACATTAAAATTCCACAAAACACAATAAAAATATTTTTTTAAAAGTTATTTTAAAAAATTAAAATTAGTTCCAGTTAAAAGCCTGGGAGGGTCTTCCTGAAAACAGAGAAGGAGATGTTCTTATTCTAACATTTATTTATCATTTTAAAAAATGATTTTTAAAAAGATTACACTTATGTGGACCAGCCTTAGAGCAGGAGAGGAGGTCATACCTTCCATGGACAGAATTAAGAATGTGCATCGTCTGAGGAGGTGGGGGTGGAGGGTATATTCCAGGAGCATCAAGATAATGGGTTTGTGTAGGGCAGCTTCCCACCAGTGTGATTTTTACTGATGATGACATCAAGACACGTTCTTTGTAGCAAATAAAGAAGCTGGCATAACACTTCCTTTCATCATATTGTGGCCTCTGGAATAAGGTTGCAATAGTTATATTGACCTGGTATTGCCTCAGTTCTGGACATGCCACTTGGATAACAACTTCCTGCCTCTCTCTCTCTTTCTTTCTTTCTTTCTTTCTTTCTTTCTTTCTTTCTTTCTTTCTTTCTTTCTTTCTTTCTTTCAGAAAGCAAGTCTCTAGGACCTTGTAGATCTGGATATGAAACAAAATGTGTAAGCGGCATTTTGACCAGTCATTTACTGAGAAACAAGCCTGTCCACCACTTTTGTGTTCACTTCTTCCCTCAATGCCTTCAGCCATTCACCATAATCAGTCCTTCATAATTCCCCCCCCTCACAAAGTCTGTTTGCCCTGTCACCCCTTGACAGTGTCCCCTGAAGCCCCTACACTAAGTTATAAAGACCAATAATTTCTGCCTCTGTTACAGTTTTGGACCTGGAAGCACTGCTGCCAAATCACAGGTACATAAAAATCCTAGATATCTCACCCCATGGACAATTGTCACTTCTGCTCCAGTTGAAGAAGAATTCAAAAAATGGCACCCAAAATTAACTCAGAAGCTGGACAGTGTCTGTGTGCCTAGTTATTACAAGTCTATGCATGTACTGACCAATAAAAGAAAATGCATAATTTTTGAACATCTATGCTGGTCAATCAGAGCTCTGCTTTAGTTCTGATAACCTTTGCTGAAAGGAAGCAACAATATGATCAAATGCACTAGCCTGTGTTTTGCATACTGCAAGGAATATATTAAGGTACTTCCATGCATAAGAAAAGGAAGCCCAATTGTGAAGGATATTAGAGCCTATACAGGTGAGCTGAAGCTTACTTTTCTAGGCTTACTTTTTCTACAGTATATAATTCTTAAGTTTTTATGTATCTTTTGAGGCTTTAACTACCATTATATTAAAAAGTATGTAAGAAAACTCCAACAGCCTGTTCCATTGCTGCCTTGGAAGGGGACACTTTGGAGTGGATAATGTGATAGAGACGTTGCTTAACCCACCTCACAGCATTTTTATACTGTTGATTAGTGTTCATGTGTTATTTTATTCATTCATTCAACACATGTCTATACTACCGAATCAGAGAGTCCCATGGTGATTTACAATAATCAGCAATTATGACAAAACAATTAAAGCCCTTCAACAATTAAAGCATTTAAAACAATTAAAGCACATAAAACAATTTAAAATGAAAAGTCTGGTTAACCGGTGTATTTTCAGAGGCTTTCTGAAAGCTGACAGCAATGTTGAACCTCTTAGCCCAGCAAGGAGCACATTTGAAAGTCTCAAGGCAGCTAGAGAGATGTTTCAGTGATTCTTACAATAGCCCTTTAAGGGAGGCAGGTACATATGAACATAAGAAGCAGCCTTATACCCTAACCACTGGCCCATGTAGCTCAATATTGTCTATATTGACTGACAATGACTCTCCAGGGTAAAGATGGGGGGTCTTTCCAACCCTTCCTGGGTACACCAGGAATTGAATGTGGGAGCTTTCTCATACAAAGCATGTGCTCAACTACTGAGAAATAGTCACATCCTCGGATAATAAAGTATTAATTGGGGTAGGTGGTGGGTGAGGGTAGACATTTGCCTAAAACCATTTAGTGGCAAATGTGAGATTTGAACCTACCCATGCTTCATGAGAGAAAGAGTTATGG
Organism: Hemicordylus capensis; assembly: GCF_027244095.1. NCBI lineage: Eukaryota > Metazoa > Chordata > Lepidosauria > Squamata > Cordylidae > Hemicordylus > Hemicordylus capensis. The sequence continues at coordinate 110,536,280 of NC_069662.1, forward strand.
AAGCCAATGAAACTCGATTGAAATAATAGGACGTACTCCAAGGTGTGCATGCACAAGAGGACAGAAGCCTTTAGGCTTACTTCAGCTGGCTGAGGTAGCTCCATTTTATTCTCACCAAGGCCAAGGAAGAGTGTTGCTTTTAGTATTCAATGGGTTCAAAACTTGGGAGAAAAACAGTGATTTCCTCTCTACCAATACTTGGAATATTTACTGTAGTTGTACATTAATTGAGCTGATGCATAGCTGTATCAGCAGACTCAGAGGCAGGAGGATACAGCAGCCTGCTACATTGTCCCACAACAAGCTTTGTTGTCCGAGAAGAAAGCATAAGCAAAATCTTACAAAAGCCAACAACATGAGGAAATACCCCATGCCTCGTGGTAAAAAGAGCTTCCTTCGATTCTTCCCCACTCTCCGACAAACTGCTGTTGCCAGGAGCAGACACAAAGCCTCTAGTAGACAATTGAATAATGAATGTTCTTACATAGTTAGCAATTTGCATAATATGCAAATTAGAAGGACTTCTCAAATAGTTGGGTCCAAATATCTTCATAATCTGCATAGCCCCCCCCCCCACTCCAGGCAGTGCATGGAGGCAACCATTACCACCACTCAGCTCTGCACAATGCTGTGCTTTTCACAGTACTGGTGAAGCCTCTTAAAGAGAAGTGGAGCCCTGCCAGCTCCAGTGCTGTTTGGGAAGGCACATGGCAGAGCACTGGGAAGTGCAGTCCTTAACACTTTCCCAATATAACTCTATAAGGAGCTTGCTTAAAAGGATTCCATTTCCCAGAAATCTCTGGGGCTGGCAGGGCTCCGTTTTTCTTTAAAGGGCTCCACCAGTGCTGGGGAAAGCACAGTTTTGTGTCAAAATAAGTGATGGGAATGGAGCCAGGAGGGCAGTACAGATTATCTGGCACCAAATATTTATACAGTCCAACAAATTAGGTTGCCTAGATTTGAGAAAGAAAATATGACAAATCCTCTCTGAAACATGGTGCATATCTGCCAAGTATTCCACATGCCAAGTATTCCACAAAGCATGCAAGGCAGAATCCAGGCACTTGATGCTGGGCTGGGAGATCTTCCATCTGTGTCCCAGAAATATCTTTCCCTATCTATAAATATATAGCTTTCCCTATTGCACAGGTAGTTATGTGTGAACATTATTTATCAATAGTATAATGTGTAATGTTCTGTATCTATCTACTCCTTATATATTTTCTACTAGGTGAAATGTTGAGGTTTTACAATGGCTTCCAAGCATATTTTGAATATATATAATCATTGCAGTGGCATTTATAGAAAAGCAATTTAGCTACACCTGCAAAATAAATGGCTAAGGTGGCATTTACATAAGGTCGTTCCATCTCACAGCCATGGAATAGAAACAATGGTTATTCTGAAGATTTTTTTTTTAATTCAGTTATGTGTGTTTCCAGCAACTGTTCTCAAGATGTGATTCAAACCTCATCATAAGAAGGGTTTTTGCGGCCTCGGGGGGTGCTGGTGCTACCGGGGGTGTGTGTCTCTGGTGGTTCCCCCTCCCCCCCAGCTCTATGGTTCAGTTGGCTGCCAGCAGCCCAAAAGGAGCTGCCAGCAGCCCGAGCACCCACACAATCCAGACGTAAGGTAGGAGGTTGGTGTGTGCAAACTGACTCGACCTCGAGCCGGGTCGCTTGAACTGGCTTGCTTCAAGAGCTCGACTTCAAACTGAACTAGCCCATTTCTGCTCAAACTGAACCCTCTAGGCTGGGCCTGGTTCGGGGCTGCCAGCGATATTAATAATAATAATAATAATAATTCAATTTCTATGCTGCCCTTCCAAAAATGGCTCAGGGCGGTTTACAAAGAGAAATAATAAGATGGCTCCCTGTCCCCAAAGGGCTCACATTCTAAAAAGAAACATAAGACACACACCAGCAACAGTCACTGGAAGTACTGTGCTGGGGGTGGATAGGGCCAGTTACTCTCCCCCTGCTAAATAAAGAGAATCACCACAGTAAAAGGTGCCTCTTTGCCCAGTTAGCAAGGGTAAATTATTTTTTTAAAATTATTATTATTAAATTATGTTTTTATTTTTAAATTATTAAATTATGTTTTTTTAAAAGGTGGACTTGCTGCCTCCAAGGGCTTCAGTGACCTCAAGAGGTGCTTCTGCAACTGCAGGGGGGGCCTCCGGTGGTTCCCCTCCCCCCGCCGGCCTCTCTCTGGTTTCCCATGTGCTGGTTCAGCCCTCTGTGAGTGCACGGTGGCCATTTTTGAGGTGCACATGTGGGGCATTTGCGTGACCGGACCTAACATGAAACCTATTTGCTTTTCTGCAATCTCTTGACTATTGTCTTACCACTTAGACATTACCATAGGCTATTAGACATCTTTGCTCTCTAGTCCCCTCGTGGGACTTTGCTCTCAGTCTGCTCATGGTCACCACAACTTGTGGACTTTCCTGGACATGACAATAGTGCAAAATATAATGCGGTCCAATTCATTCTAAGTGTGCATGTACGGACAGACCTTTATATATGACATAGATTAACATGTACAAGTGAGTAATAGCTGGACTCCCCCCACCCCATCTTTATAACTATATCAGTAAAGAAGGGGCTGTTGTGAGCTTAAAAAGAGTAAATATAAAGTGCTATATAGACTAAAACAGTGCTGCAGAAATCATTGATAATTGGTTTAATCAATCCTTTAACAACACATGAACTATTTATAAAGGCTTGGGTCATTATGTCATTCCTCATAAAGTCACAAAAAAAATTTCACTATGGTTAGCTCAGACAGAGTTTAGAATAAATGAGGGGAAACCCTGCTGGATCTTAAGGCAGCCTATTGGTACTGCAGGGAAGTAAATGCTATATGACATTTTTGAAAGAAACATTTTTCCACTCCTTCTGCCCAATTTCTCCATTGTTGTTATTGGAGGAATGTTGGCTTTAAATCTAATTCCATTTGTGTGTGTTTTTGTCTAATCTCCAGAGGCAAAAATATGAAGTTATTCCACTTGTTGAACTTATCTCAAAACTCCACAAACAGAGCTCTGTTGTTTTTTTTAAGTTGGTATCTTTGAAAGAAAGTTGCATTTACATAAGGAATGAAAAATCTTGAAAAGCATAATAAAACCCCCGAAGAGAGTTGCAGTTGTGTACCCCAGCACAAGGCAATTGCTGTGACCTTGAATATTTTGACTTTAGAAAAAGAAAACACCCGAAGAACTAAGTATGAAATTGCCAATAAATGGCACTGAGTAAAATGTTCAAAGTGTTTAAGCATCTAGCATTTATAAACATTGATGAAAGCCAGTGGGATTTTAGGGTACTGAATGCTGGCAACTTGCTTTGAAATTGCTATTTAGGCTGTTGCTAATATTGTCGCTTTTAAAACTGCCTCAGCAGAGCAAGCCCTCATTTAATTAAATGGATGTCGTGCTAGCAAAGCCCTCTAAATAATGCTGTCTCCAACAGTTTCTGAATGTGGTCCACATTGTGAACATGAAATAAACATATAAAAGTATGAAGTGTACACTTACAGGAACTAAAACAGAGTGTGTAGTCAAATAAGTTTTCAAATTCAAAAAATTATGCCCAATTTTTTACTCTATAGTTGGAAGGCAAAATAAAATAAAATTGCAATTAAAATCTGTTGAGGATTGAGAACAGAACCTTGCTTCAGGGTCTCAATGCAGTATTCACCTTTCATAAGACCCTGATTGTTCTCTCTCTCCAGAATGGCAATCTGAACCCAGCTGCTTTCGGGTTTGCTTCCTGATTTTCTCCTGGGTAAAAATAATGCAATTATTAAAAAAAAAAAAAAGTTTTGTTTTTAAAGGAGAAACTGACCATTTTATAGTAAAAGTGACCATCTGTTCATCAACTTCAGTTTGATGCACCGCCCACCCCCCCAGTAAATGGAGGAATCTGTTAATCAACTTAAATGCAATGTCATGTGTTCTTTGATTATTGTAGCATTTTCTTGTCTAGCCTACTCCTGCAGTTTAGACTAAAAAAAGGAGGGGGTGACTCATTTTCTCTGTATGTGTCTGTAGCTGTGTGTGCATGTGGGTGTGTAGCTATTTATTTATTTATTTATTTATTTATTTATTTATTTAAGAAACAGCTGTGACTGACTAAATGCACACTAATATCAGAAAATCCCACTCAATACGATGTATTTTCAGAAACTGGGAATAAAAGATTAACTTACTCTCTTATTGGACCCAGAAATACTAAATAATTAATTAATGTTCTTTTGTTCTGGCAATTCTAGAATTCTTAGTAGCACGTTTAGAGAAGAGTGTGTCCCTTTTGTTTGCACAGCATGGAATTGTTTGTTTAAGACATTTCATCTTTCATTTGCAAAAATGCAATGCCCTATGTGGCACACACGGTTAAAACACTAACTACAGAGAGAGAAAGGATGGGGGGAGACAGTAAAATGTCATAAAACAACGATCAGCTCAATAAAACATCTGCAGATTGAAAGCTTTTCAAAATATCTCTTTGCCATCCGGCAGAAGGCCAGCAATGAAGCGGCCAAATGATTCTCTCTTATTCCCAGAGTCTAGGCATGACGGTGGAGAAGACTCTCTCCCAGTACCTAATACATGAATGTCAGATATTGGTGTAACACAGAGAATGGCTTTCCCTGGTGATCTTAACAGGCAGGCAGGCTTGTACAGGAGGAGGTAGCCCTTCAAGTGTCCTGACCCCTTAAATCTCAAGCCATTTTGAGATATAAAGGTTAAAACCAGCACTTTGAATTGGTGCTTGAACTAATGGCATGTTGTAACAGCCGTGTTATATAGCCCTGAAAGCTAGCACCAATCAGCAGTCAGGCTGCCACGTTCTGGACCAGTTGAAGCTTTCAAACACTATCCAAAGGAAGCCCCATGTAGAATATATTGCAGTAACCCAAATATGATGTTACCAAGACATCTGCCACCATTGCCAAATGCAGTGGCACATTAACCAATGTGTATAATCAGCTCACCAGGGCAGTAGACATGACCGCTCCTAAGCAAACTCTCCAACCCGCTTCAAAAATGGCTCCTTGGTATATGGAAGATCTGCGGGAGCTGAAGTGGCAAGGTAGATGACTGGAGCGCAAGTGGAGGAAGACTCAACTCAAATCCGACAGATTGCCCCCCTACTCCCTTGAATCCAAATTTGGAACCATCAGTTGCCCGCTGTGACGCTTTTAATGAGTTTTTTGTCGACACAGTCTCTTGTATTCGGGTCGATCTAGATCTAGATTTAGACTCCACAGTTATCGCAGTGTCAGATGCAGAGGTATCCAGCAACTCCTCTTGTGTGGTTAGACTGAATCAATTTCAGTTTGTGACTCCCGAGGATGTGGAAAAGCTGCTCGGAACGGTGAATCCTACCACCTGTCTGCTTGGTCCTTGCCCAACGTGGCTTATACTATCTGGCAAGGGGGTTGTTGTGGAGAGCCTGTTGGCAATTATAAATACCTCTCTGAGGGAGGGCAGGATGCCTCCTTGTTTAAAGGAGGCAATTATTAGACCACTTCTTAAGAAGCCTGCCTTGAATCCCTCGGAGTTTAATAGCTACAGGCCTGTCTCCAACCTCCAATGGTTGGGCAAGGTGATTGGGAGGGTGGTGACCTCCCAGTTCCAGGCTGTTTTGGAGGAAACTGACTATCTAGACCCATTTCAAACTGGTTTTCGGATGGGCTATGGAGTGGAGACTGCCTTGGTCGGCCTGATGGATTATCTCCAATTGGGACTTGACAGAGGAAGTTTGACTCTGTTGGTCCTTTTGGACCTCTCGGCGGCTTTCGATACTATCGACCATAGTATCCTTCTGGAACGTCTGAGAGTGTTGGGGGTGGGAGGCATTGCTTTGCAGTGGTTCCACTCCTACCTTTCTGGCAGATTCCAGATGGTGTCGCTTGGAGACTGTTACTCTTCAAAATCTGAGCTTTTATATGGGGTCCCTCAGGACTCCATACTGTCTCTAATGCATGAAACCATTGGGAGAGATCATCTGGAGATTTGGTGCTGGGTGTTATCATATGCTGATGACACCCAAATCTATTTATCCATGTCAACAACATCAGGAGAAGGCATATCCTCCCTGAATGCCTGCTTGGAAGCAGTAATGGGCTGGGTGCGGGACAACAAACTGAGACTGAATCCAGACAAGACGGAGGTACTTATTGTGTGTGGTTGTCACTCAGGAAGCGATATTAATCTACCTGTTCTAGATGGGGTCACACTTCCTCAGAAGGAATAGGTATGCAGTCTGGGAGTGCTTCTGGATCCACACCTTTCCCTGGTTCCCCAGGTTGAGGCAGTGGCCAGAAGCGCTTTCTATCAGCTTCGGTTGATACGCCAGCTGCGTCCGTTTCTTGAGGTTCATGATCTCAAAACAGTAGTACACTTGCTGGTAACCTCCAGACTTGATTACTGCAATGCACTCTATGTGAGGCGACCTTTGTATGTAGTCCAGAAGCTACAATTAGTACAAAATGCAGCAGCCAGGTTGGTCTCCGGGTCATCTCGAAGAGACCATATTACTCCTATATTACAGGAGTTGCACTGGCTGCCAATAAGTTTCTGGGCAAAATACAAAGTGCTGATTATAACCTACAAAGCCCTTAACAGCTTAGGCCCACAGTACTTAAGAGAACGTCGTCTTCTGCATGATCCACATCGCCCACTGCATACATCAGGGGAGGCTCGTCTGTGGCTACCTTCATGTCGTCTGGTGGGCACCCAGCGATGGGCCTTCTCTGTTGTCGCCTCGAGACTTTGGAACACGCTTCCCGTGGGAATAAGAGTCTTCCCATCTCTAGCGGCTTTTAAAAAGTGTCTAAAGACTTATCTTTTTACCTGGCTTTTTAGCTTTTTAACTTTGGATTGTTTATTATTTGTTTTAAACTGTTTTTAGTATTTAATTGATTTTAATGTTGTTTTTGTTTGTTGTGAACCGCCCTGAGACCTTGGGTTGGGGCAGTATAAAAATGCGCTCAATAAATTAATAATAAACCAAAGCTGACAAAGATACTTCTAGCCACAGCCAAGATCTGTGCATCCAGGTTCAAAGTTGATTCAAATAAAGGTAAAGTGTGCCATCGAGTCCATTTCGACTCCTGGTGCCCACAGAGCCCTGTGGCTTTCTTTAGTAGAATATAGGAAGGGTTTACCATTGCCTCCTCCCGTGCAGTATGAGATGATGCCTTTCAGCATCTTCCTATATCTCTGCTGCCTGATATAGGTGTTTCCCATAGTCTGGGAAACATACCAGCGTGGATTCAAACCAGCAATCTTTTGCTTGTTGGTCAGTCATTTCCCTGCTGTGCAACTTAACTAAGGGCTTGAACCTTCAAGGGAATGCAACCCCAGGCTGAAACCTGCCTGGCTGGTCTGGATTATGCATCATTTTGTTTGCCCCCAAACAATCCATAACTGTTCCAAGACACTAGTTCAGCACTTCAACATGCTGGTGAAACTTCTGTAACTTTTTTCCTTGAGCCATTTTAGATAAAATGCATTTGTGCAATTCATACTCCCACCACAGAATGTGGCATAAAGAAAACTAGATTAACAATTAAATAGTGCTGTATTTGTGACCATTATTTGTTCAAAATATTTTGTTTCTTGAGCACTAAATATGCCTTTGAACAGCTTGACAGGATTTGAACAGTTTGACAGGGTAGGGGGAGAGGCACAGAACAGACCTCTATTGGCTTAGATAGCTTTTTATCTGTTACTAGAGTTGTGCTTACTGTGGGGATGAAACGTGGGCTTCCAGGCAGCCAAAATATTCACTGACACCCCCCCTCAAAAAAAAAAGTTTGCCTTTTTTCACTGCTATTCATTGGTCCAGTCATGTACTTCAGCACATTATTTTGTTTGTCTCTTTTTTGATGTTTAGAAACAGTGACCGACATCCAGAACAGCAAACTGTGAGCACTAGCAATAGCAATAGCACTTACATTTATATACCGCTCTATAGCTGGAAGCTCTCTAAGCGGTTTACAATGATTTAGCATATTGCCCCCCAACATTCTAGGTACTCATTTTACCGACCTCGGAAGGATGAGTCAACCTTGAGCCCCTTGGTCAGGATCGAACTTGCAACCTTCTGGTTACAGGGCAGCAGTTTTACCACTGCGCCACCAGGGGCTCTTCCAACACCAACACCTGCTAACATTCCACACTTTTCTGCATAATGCTGTACACTCTCTCTGAAGCATGGGCATTCTGTGTAAGAGTGCAAATACTTTCCAGAGCTCAACTTTGCTCTAGAAGTACTGTGTTAGATCGCTTCCAGAGGGTCAAGTGATGCATTTCTGTTCTAATAGAGCATATCCAGGGTACAGGGGCTCTACAGAAGATATTTGTGCTCTCGTGTAAAAGTGCAAAAATGCCCATGCTTCAGGGAGAGTGCACAACAGTGCAGGCACTAGGAGTCATCCACTGGGATGTCATAGATTGCACCGCACTGGATTCAGCCAGTGTCATAATCATGTAGTCAGATCTAATGGGTTGAGATGAGGTCACTGTTCTTAGGCACAACAGGTCCTATTTGAATCAAGAATACAGCACCAAAGCAGCAACCAGCTGAACATTTGGACATTTTTGCCTCCTCTAGCACCCCACAAAGAGATGCCTTTTTCAAGAGAGACCAAATATTTGTGAAAGGTAGAAGCCCCCAGCCCCTTCTTTGGTTCAGCCTTCTCAGCTTTTACTTTATCTCTCCTTTTCTCACTAGCCATCTAATCCCAAATCCCATGATAGTTTTCGATCTGACCTCCCCGCCACAAAAGTAATACTAAGAAAAATATGAGATGTAGATGACAAGCAGATGATGAGATTATTCACCTGACCAGGTGAGCAGGAGGGGTGAGGGGGAGGTTTTGCCAACTTACCTTCCCTCCAGATGATCAGCAGACTTCTACTGGGGCACATCTCATGCTCCCAGACAATCCATGGTGCTTCAAGCATCCTGGCCTCCACGTATCCCACTTTGCTCAGTGTGACAACCGCAGTGATTGATGGATAACCCCGTGCGATGGGCGCTCTAGGCGCTTGTCTCTGTGTCTGCTTGGGCTGCCTGAGTGGTCACATGACCTCAGAACTGGGTTAAGGGTGTGCTTGCACCCTTAACCTCGCTAAAAGGCTGGGGTGAAAATCTGGGTTAGGCAGATGGGTAGTACCGTGGATCCTGGCGCTGCACACGAGCAGCCTAACCCAGGCTAAATGTCTAATATATATATGCTAAATAAATAATTTTATTACAGAATATATATTCCAAGTTGCAGTCTATGGACTTTCCCCCACCATCTGGCAGCAGACTGTAGCTAACTCTGGTTATATTTTGAAGGCTTAGCTTTCCAAATTGATTCACCATCAAGGGCTTCTCTCATGATAATAGCCACGGTATTGTTGAAGCTAACCCTATGAAAGCATTAAGCAGTCCATGTGAAAATATAATGACAAAAATATATAAGCTATCCTGGCATGTGTTGTGCTCTGTAATGTGTGCAATTAACCTTAATGTACTATGTTTATATAATTGAATGTAAGCATTCAGTGAGCCATTTTGCTTCAGTTGTTAATGCATAAATCTACTTTATGCTGTATGGTGCACTTAAGTATAGAGTTTAGTTAAGCAGGGTTTCTTCTGAGATTTCTCCTTATTTTTACAGGCTGCTTTTATCAGCTCTGTTTGTCAGAGGTATGGTGTGGGATTGCTGGCGATATTTGCATCAAAGTAAAATACCACTTGGATGTGATCATTTTAATTTTAAATATTTAGATCATCACAATTTGCCACATAGGGTTTAGAATAGAGTGGTAATAAAATATTCTATAACTATAATATTCTTCCATTGGGCAGGAAATGAACAGGTTGACAACAATAGCTGGGATTAAAATAGGCCACAATTTAGGAAGTAACATGCAATCTATTAATGTCAGTGTGGAGGGGATACCTATAAGCGTTTCCAGAGGCCCTGGGAGACTGGCATGGGCACCCAGCCAAGATGGCATAACCTTGAGCTATACCTGACAAATTATCCCATTATACTTGTGGGAAATTAGGTAAGTTCCTATCTGCAGCCCTGTTGCTTATACCTTCGACAGTCTCCCATCTAGAAAATCAGAGCTAACCTGAGTAGCTTTCCAGTTTCTCTGCCTCACTGGAGGCAGCAAATATCAGGGGGCATTTTGGCAGTTTTTTGTATTTGTGTGTGGGGGGGGATAAGTTCACCTTATCCGACAGTGTCACTACTTGGAGGCTCCCAACTGGTGGTCGCCATTTCCCCCGCCGAAGCCCCCAGGAAACAACACTACATCGTCTCCAGAGGACTTTGGAAAAGTAAAAATAGTCATCACACAGAAAAGCGCTATCACTGCTGTGAAATTGACAGGGAGATGAATTCATCTCATTTCTCCTACAGTCTCCCAAAATTTGAGCCAAAAGTCACCAACTGTCAGCTCAGCCTTTGCTAAGATTCTCATTCCATGGACACTTTTATATTCTGTTCTATAGGGCTGATATTTTCCCACATCCACATGAATCCTTCTGACAAAGTGCTGACAAAAAAAAAAAGAAAACAAGCAACTAGCCAATAGCTAAATCCATCCCATTACACACCACCACCCAACAAAGGCAACCCCCACCCCCCAAATAACCCTGCTCAGTCAGGGCTAACATGAAACATTCCTTCCTGTTTCCTACAGAGTGACCAGGGAGAGCCCAGTGCTTTTCCCCCACACAAGTAAATGGGTGTGTGATTCTGCTGCTTGTACCAAAGCAAAGGTGACATTTTAAAGGTGCATTCCTGCTTCTGGCTCCAACTCTCTCCAAAAGCTGATAAAAATCCTAAGCCTTGCTCTTGCAACACAGAGAAGCAGTCCTCCACCCCTTCCCCTTGCCCCAGCAAGCTTCCCCTCATTCTCCAGAGGCTTAGCTGTGATGGACCAGAGAAACGTTTTCACAGTCAGGAAACAGAGACAAATAACATTCAATTTTGTCTTTCTCTAACTTCCACAAACAAATATTGCAAAGAGAGGGGAAGTGGAACATATTTCAGACGTTTTCCCAGAAAAGCACAGAGTGATATATATTTTGTCAAAGCAAAGCTCAGTTAAAGTGCCTCTTCCATGAAACTGAACCAGATAATTAAATACTTATAATCAAGCAAGGGAACATTATGGAGACTTCGAAGTGCTTGAACACTTCAAGTGCATGACTTGAGTATGGTGCTCATTCCAAAAAACAATCCAGAGTGCACTATAGTACTGAAGAAGCAGTTGTGGGATTGCCATAAAAGATGTACTTTGTTTTCTTAATGAATGAATGGACTTTATTTCATTTATTAAAATAGTAATGAGGGTAGGATAGTGTACAAATGTTTGGATAATCATCAGTTTGTGTAAATAGACATATTTATTATATAGAATTGTGCGTTCACTCTGTTGTAGTGTTTTCAGGAATTTGTGTTCCAACTTTTTCCCCTTTTCTGTATAGTTTCAGAACAAGAATATGCACATCTCTTGGCCACAGTTCTGCAACTCAGTTATGTCCAAAAAAATGCCAGGGCTGGCACTGGGTAGAGAAGATTCAAAAGAGGTAGGGACTAATTTTGGAAGTCTACTGATTGGAGAAGTAAGTCTGCTGCCTCTGAACAATACGATTCCATTCTTAGCTGTTATGTCTAATAGCCTTTAATAGACCCATATTCTTTGAACTTGTCTAATCCTTTTTTAAAGCCCTCTATATTAGTGGCCATCGTCACATCCTGTGGTAATGAATTCCACATTAATTATTTTCTGAATGAAGAAAACAAATACCTGCTCAGTAAATCTACCTGTCTGAGATCTGTAAATATATACACATATAAATACCTGAAGGGGAGTCAGTAAATAAGGTGACTGTAAGTATAACATAAAAACTCTTTATTCCAGAAACATGTACTCTGTTTTTCAATGTAACCACTGCCCATCTTGACATATGTGGATGCGGCAACAGGACAATGCTCACCCCATGTTGCCAAAGCAGCATCGGAGTGCATTCAGGAGTTGAAATTTGAGACCTTACCAACAGTCCTTTTTCTAATTGTTTTAATCTGTGTGTGGATGAGTTTTGTTCTGGGCGACAGTATCAAGGCAGTGTGTGTGCACATGCGTTCAGAGCTGGGCCTTCCTGATTCAACCTGAGCGGGATCTAAAATGAACTGAGCAGACATTACAAAATATGTGAGCGCAGGCACATGTGCACACCGTAGAGGAAACATTGCTTACCACATCCTCCATTCAGTCCTGATCTTGTGCCTTCTGATTTTCACATGGTTGTAACATTTAAAGATGCACAAAGGGGCTGCAAGTTCAGGGACGATACAGACATTCAAAATGTGGTACATAATTGGCTACTCTCATTACCAAAAAGCTTCATAAAATAATTTTTAAAAGCTTGTCAGTTCCTGGAATAAATGTATTGAGATATGAGGTGGTTGCATTAAAAAACAATGCATGTTCATTTTTTTGGAATAAAGAGTTTTCATGCTATACTTAGATTCACCTTATTTATTGGGGGGGGGTTGGTGTGTGTGAATAAAATACTAATGGTTGTCATTTGTGGCATTTGGTCAAGACTGTGGGGAAATGCTTCTACAGAGATTCCAATTGTCTGTAACTCTATAGTCCAACACTCATAGGGGAGATAGGGTTTCTTGCCTTGTTGGATGCACTATTGCTATAAGCAAGAGAAGCTAGAGTTAAGACGACTCACCATTCTGGCCTTATAACAAATACTCTAGAGCAAGCTGCCCTTTTACCAGGATATCATCTGCTGAGAATTTACTGCTAATATATTTTATAACATGCTTTAGAGTGATTTATTAATGCAAGGAGCTTTGAATATAGGAAGAAGTAGGAGCTGCCATGTTTTATGTGCTGAACTATCTTTTGCCAAAATAGTTGAGCTACAAGGCCAATGTAGGTGGGAAAAACAACACAAAAAGATCCATAAGGCATATTTAAGATGAATTTTATGCCTATCATATAATTATATCAACAAATAGCAAACACTAAGCAGAAAGAGTTGAAAAGAGCATATTAGAGTATCCCAGGTTCTAGTGCTCTTCCAAAGAACTAGAACTTGGGATACCCTAATACAATTCAGAAGAGGCCAGATGTCACATTCCAGACAACTAGGTCCTTATGATACATATTGCTAATGTTATAACTGGTAAAATAATCCAAGGAATCTATTGTGGACTTGACTCCTTCAGGTAGGGGTTTGTTTGGTTTTTACTACTAGTGGTAGCATCATAGAGGAAGAAATGACAAAAATTCCATCCAGTGTGAACCCCTTTCTAAAGCACAGGATGATCCATTCACCAAGATGCCCCCAAATCAACTTAGGCATTCCAAACTACAGTCTGTGAAATGAAGAGTTCCAGGTGACTGAAGCAATCTGGCCAAGCCACATGCCACAAGATAAGGCAAACCTCTGTGATCCTCAGGAAACATTCTCTTCATTCCCAGTAAACACTGAGCCTCTAATTGTCTGTCTGTCTAGCTATCATTCAATTTCTGTACTGCCTTTCATAAGACATCACAAGACGGTTTACAAAAAATAAAATAGAATACAACTCCATTAAAACCACATTAAAGTATCAAAAGCAGTGAAAACAATAAAAACCATAAAACACCAAAAAACCCCAAACATAACAATGATAAACAGAATAGCGGAGGAACTAAGAAACCTGGCAGCTCCTGAGGAGTAAAAGCCTGAACAAATTAAAAGGTCTTTAGTTGTTTATAAAAATCAGCTGCAGATGTCAAGGAGTGGACACTCACTGGGAGAGTATTCCAGAGCCTGGAAGCAAATAGAGAAGGTCCTGACCCATGCACAATAATTTAGCCTCTGCCTCTCTCAGTGTTGGCAGGAGTTTTCCCAGATAGCAGGCGTTACCACAGGTTTACTGCAAGGTTTTACTGTGAGTTTGGATTTGCTCAAAAATCCCAATGCAAAAACTGGATTTTTTAAACCCTGGACATAACTCGAGCTAAGTTCCAGTACACCTGGAAAAACCTGAATCGTGTTTGAGGTGTTCTCTGATATATCACACAGACTTCATGGTAAATCTAGTTGATATGTGAATGCACACCAACCCTCCCAAAGTAAAGTCACCATCTGGGCAAGCTCCAGGTGAAGCAAAGCCCTCTCTGATGACCTTGTTGGGTGGGCAGAAACCCTTGAGAGCAGGCAGTCCTTCATATATTTAGGGCTCAAACTGGTAAGGGCCTTAAAGTAATAACCAGTACCTTGAATTAGATGTGGAAATAAATTGGCAGCCAGTACAGCTCTTTCAAAATAGATGTAAAATTCTCCGAGCAAGCAGTTCCAGAGAGAAGCCTGACAGCTGCATTCTGCATCAACTTAAGTTTTTGAATCGGCTTCAGGGGCAGCCCCACATAAAGCGCACTGCAGTTACAGTAAGCCTCAGTGGGTCTAAGGCATAGGTAACCATGGCCAGATCTGCCTTCTCAAGAAAGAGACAGAGCTGGCGCACTAGCTGAAGCTGTGCAGTGGCATCCCTGATCATCCAAAAGCAGAGCCAGGTCCAGAAACACCTCCAAGATGCAAGCGGAGCACAACCCCATCCAGACCCCGTGGAACCAACCTATCCCAATTGGCTATACTACTGACCAGCAGCACCTCCGTCTTGTCTGAATTTAACCTGAGTTTGTTAGCTCACATCCAGCCTATCACCGCCTCCAGCCCCCAGTTCAGTACATCCACTGCTTCCCTAGGATCTGATGTCAGAGAGAAGTAGAGCTGAGTGTCATCTGCATATTGATGACACTTCAGTCCAAACCTCCTGATGACCTCTCCAAGTGGTTTCATGTGGATGTTAAACAGCAGGAGGGACAATACTGAGCCTTGCAGGACTCCATAAGCCATTTCCATAGACTCCATAGACTCACATTGTGCTGTTCCCTTACCTTTGGGTACCTTTTATCCTGGAAACATTCTCCATTAGTCCTTAATCATGTGTTGATTCCCAAGTGGATTAAACAACACAATACTACACTGCCTTAAATAACCAACAGAAAAATACTGATGAATTTCAGTGAAATCCATGAGGTCTTTTTATGATTAAAAACATAGATATAAGTAGTAAGAACTTCTCTGCATTTCCTCTGCATTGTGCTTACTTTTGCCAACTTTGTATAGTGCTAGGACTAGCAGTGCTATTATCTACTGGGCAAGAGTGAATCAAAATATTCTACTGCCTCTTTGTAGGCTGCCCAGAAATGTCATCATGCCGGTCACTATGTAACAACATGTAACAAACATAACCAAGTGGATGGTCCACATTAGGTAAAGTCTCCCCACACAGTGTGCACAGGTCACATGGTAATGGATGCTATGTTTTACAGCTGTTGCAAGAATAATGCTGCCATGTAGATGCTGTCTGTGGGCCACTGCACTGGTGCCTAGGAAGGACTCGTACACAAAACTATTCAAAGGAAAGACCTGGATATGTGAGAGTTGGGAAAGAGCTTTTTTATGAGCCTGTCTCTGTGTGTGTGTGTGTGTGTGTGTGTGTGTATGTGTTTGATCTGCATGTTGTTACAGAGACAGAGTAAAAGATACAGAGTAAATTACAGGAGCACTCCGGTGACTTAAAAAGCATCATCTCAGAAGTGGCTGTAAGTATCCCCCATAAGCCTGATTACTGCAGCTGTCTGATTTCATCAGTATTGCTTGTAGTTAAGCTACTGGCAAAGCTTGCTTCTCTGTGTATACAGACATCCCTTAGAGCCAGTTTGGCTATTTTCTGAAACAGATATCCAGCACTTTTTAAAATATTAATTCAGAAGATGCTAGTGACAAGTCCAAGTGTGAGAGAAGCTCTGAAAAGCCAGACCTGAAAGCGCATGGGAATCAATGGGGGTTCTTTCAGTTGACTTGGAAATAATGTTCTAATTGGCTATAAAACGCTGAGAAGACATAGATTACGTCTGAAATGGGCACAGAAATAGCTCACATTTATTTATTTATTTATTTATTTATAACATTTATATCCCACTCTTCCTCCAAGGAGCCCAGAGCAGTGTACATGGTTATGTTTATCTTCACAACAACCTTGTGAGGTAGGTTAGGCTGAGAGATATTGTGACTGGCCCAGAGTCACCCAGTGAGTTTCATGGCTTAATGGGGATTTGAACTTGGGTCTTTCCGGTCCTAGTCCCACACTCTAACCATTACACCACACATGGCACTGCCCCTGACACTAAAGTGAATGGAATAGCTCTTGGTTATGCATAGCTCTGTGTGCATGTTGGAACTCCCATCTGCAACCCAGAACTGCTGAGCTGAGGCTAGTATGTCTTGCAAAAAAAATGCTACGGAGACAAAAATTAAATAGGTAATTTTGATGCTAATTCCCATCTCTCTGCATCCTCTGACTGAAAAACAAAATTGTGTGAGGAGAAAGATGAATGTGTGGTGATTCTAAAGAACAGCAAAAAGGTTTACATCAATTATTCACACACTGTTCAACTTTTTAGGGGTAGGAACCTATATTATCTAAACAGCTTGAATACTTTTAGTGGCATTTGCTGCTAAAATGTAATTCTGGAAATTATTATGCATCTACTGCCAATTCAAACAACTGTTTCTCTGCCACAAGGAAGCATTAATGCAGTTACCTCACACAAACACTGATGTTAAAATATTTGCCACTTGGCATCATTCATTTGAATCCTAGATTTACATAATAATATATAACCAATATATAACTTCTTATTTAATTTTAATGTCTTATATTTTGACAGTATTTGACATCATATGACATCAGGATACAGTAGGATTTTGTATATGAATGTATATGATAGGAGAGATATGATAAAGTTTAGTTTTTTGATGGAATTATATCATTGGTCCATGGAAGTTATCGTTATTTGTCAATGCCATTTAGTATATGCTTTTGTTGGCTGGTTGGAGACTGTAATAAATGAATGTATTGATTTATTGATTGATTATTTAGCATCTCTTGGTTGACATAAAATTGCATTTACCAATTTACTGTGACAGATAGCTGAAATTCAAATTTATTTATTTATTTATTTATTTATTTATTTATTTATTTATTTATACTTTACATTTTTATCTCACTCTTCTTCCAAGGAGCCCAGAGTTGTGTAAGTTAGGTGACCGGCCCAGAGTCACACAGTGAGTTCTGTGGCTGAATGAGGATTTGAATTCAAGTCTCCCTGTTCCTAGCCCAGGACTCTAACCACTATACTACACTGGCCCCACTACATTGGCTGATATCCAGAGTAAAGTTGTGCTTGTGCAAACAGGTTGCTAAGTCAGAAGTTGGCGTTCCAAACGCGTGCTGCACTTGCACAAGGTGCAGGAGCATAGAGCTACATTTTGTTCTGCTGTTGTTGCGCAAGTGCTGCTTTGAGCGTTCCTGCAACTTCACATAGCTAGCACAGCGTTATGTCAGCCATGATTTGGAATTTGGAATATGGCTTAAACCTTGAACATTTGGAAGTGTTTTTGGTTTTGGTACCTGACAAGAACTAAAGACAGGCTGTCAAACAGCCTATAGCACTCCATTTCTGAAGGGGATGTATGTGTGTCAAATTACTATTACAGCCCATTCTCATGCCTGGAGTCACTGCTTGCCCCACTGTTTCACCACCATATCAAGAATCCAGAAGAAAGAGTTGTGGAACACGAGGACTGGGCTGTGGTAGTAATTTTACAGTCCTTCTCACAACAGAGTAGCATTTTATAGTAATTATAGTTCATAACCCCTAGTTATTATTAGTCATTTTATAGTCATCATTTTATAGTAATTATAGTTTATAGTAATGTTCATGTAATATGGTTTTATTGCTTCATAATCTGTCCTATCCTAATGTATGAACTCCTCATAATTACTGCCTCATGCTATCTTATGCTGGTCTTGGACCGTAATAAAAATGATTGATTGGTTGGTTGACCAGGCCATGGAATATAATTAAGAATGCTACTAGTTTAAGGATATCAGTATTCTTTATAGAAAGGCAGGTGCAGACTGCTTTCTATTCTCTGCTGCTCATTCTTTGTCTGCTTCGCCTCCAGTCTACGATAGGGAAGTGCATGGAACTGGCTGGCCCAGTTCGGTTCGAGTCCAGACCAGACTCAAGACCTACTGGGCCAGTTCGGTCAGGCACCCCCTCAACCCCCCCTGGCTCATTTCAGTCCGGGGGGCAGTTAGCAGACCTTTTTATGTAAAAAAAAATTTTTTACCTTATCCCCCTCTGGGGAGTTCCTGGAGGGGGCGGGGGTCTGTGGAGGTTCCCCCTCCCCCGACCAAGTCTCCTTATTGCCCCCTCTGACTGGTTCAGCCAGCTCTTTGGCCGGTTTTTGGCCTTCTCCTGGTGGCCCAGCAGCCATTTTGGAGGCTGTGCCCCTGCATGATTGGCCTCTGCGTGGCCTGGGCCGTGCAGAGGTCCATCATGCAGGCACACGGCCTCCAAAATGGCCACCAGGCTACCAGGAGAAGGCCGAAAACCAGCCAAAGAGCCGGCGGAACTGGCCAGAGGGGGCAGTAAGGAGAGCCAGCAAGGGAAGGGGGAATCTCCTTGGACACATACACCCCTGCCATCTCCAGGAACTCCCCCGAGGAGGATAAGGTTGGGGGAAAAGAAAAAAGGTCCGCGGACCCCCCGAACATTTTGGCGTGTTCAGTCCGGGGTCGGATTGAACAGGGGGTGGTTCGGTTTGACCCCGAATCATCAAACTGAACCGATTTGACATTGAACTGGCTTGACGGCAAGCCGGTTTGCACACCGCTAGTCTAGGACTGGACTAAAAAGTAACTAAAGCTCCATTCAAGAGGTGGCCAGGATCAAGTAGTGGATTAACCAGAAAAACCACACATTTGTTTAGTGAACCCTGGTTTTCAGGGCTGTCTTTCACTTTTTTAATATACTTTTAAATGGTTGAAGGCCCCTATTTACAATACAGGGCACACATGTATCAAGCACTTTGGTAGATGGAGAAAAAATGGATAGATATAAAAAGTAATAAATAGTAAACAGTGAGTCTGTCAGTGGCGCGGCGACAAACCTGCTTATAAAGCCCGCTATTTAGCCAGGGTCAATGGCATGACGGCACCCTTATCTCAGGCTAAGTCCTTGTGTGTCAGCACCATGCAGCAGCGACACGGGAACAGGTTCCCAGCCAGTACCAGGAGGGGGGGGAATCCCCAGAATGCCCTACGCTCTAGCGTGGTCCATTGTGGGATTTCCAGGGGCCAGGCTGGAAACACGTCCTGGCTGCCAACCTTCTATGCCTCCTGGGGCAGCAGATCATCTGGGTGCATGATGTGCATGCTCAGTAACAGAGGAGGTTGTTTAAGCAACCTTCCTTGCTACCTGCCCAGTAGCCCTCTCATTCAGTCGTGATAATGGACTCAGTATTTTATTATCTGGTCTTCAGAATGCACCCTTCCTCCCCAAGACAAATTCTTCCCCATCCTCTCTTGTTAGCCTAAACCATGGTTTAGTGGTGATTAAAAATATCATACACCAATAATAATAATTTTAAACCATAGTTTTAAAAGCTAACAAATGAAGAAAGGGAGGAATTTGTGCCAGAGAGTGGATGAGAGTGGAGAGGGACTGCAGGAAAGTAGTCCTAGGGTTGTCAGGAGTTCAGATTCCAAATTTGCACATTGTGGCTAGCAGGGAGCCAACATTATGATGTTGGCCAATGTCAGAAAAGACTTGCCTAACCAAGAGAACAGGGCTTTATCTAGTAACCAGAAACATCAAGTAGCTGTTTTGTCAGCTGCACTGGCTCCCAGTAAGTTTCTGGGCATAATTCAGGTTTTAACCTTTAAAGCTGTTTTGGCCATTGGCTGTAAATAAAGGCTCTATCTATCTAACCTTTAAAGCCCTGAATGACATGGGACCAGGTTATTTGAGAGTCTGCCTTGTCCCATATGTCCCCACCCAGACCCTGAGATCTTCTTCAGAGGCCTTGCTCTTAGTAGTTTTGCCAGATGAAGTAAGATGGATGGCTACTAGGGGGAGGGCCTTTTCGGTGGTGGTACCCTGTTTATCTAATGGCCTCCCCAATGAAGCTTGCCTGGCACCATCACTTTGTTCTTTTAGATACCAGGTAAAGACATTTCTGTTCAACCAGGCCTTTCAAAAGGTTTTTAAAAGTTTTTAAAATCTTTTAATGTTTTGTTGTAATCTTTTGTTTTGTTTTGATGTGTTTTGATTGAATATTTTATTCAATTGTGTCATTGTTTTACTTTGTGAACTGCCCAGAGAATGAATGTTATGGGGCAACCAGCAAATAAAGTTGATGACGATGATACGGGTACATCTAGTTGCCAGTTACATTGAGTGGATAGGTTTATGCATAGCAGACTGCTCTCTTTTATTGCTAATTGGATTTCTTCATGAAGTAGACTACCAGGTGTAACATCTTTGTAATGCAAGTAGCTTAAAAATATATTTGCTACCATTTCAAACTAAGTGGCATTTCCCACTCAGCCATCAGACAACCCCTGGGAAGCTTCAGCAGTCACATCCAAAGCTCCAAGTCTACTCTACAGAAGCTGCATATGTAGTCCTATTATTAAGATGCAAAAGGCAGAAGCTATCAGGCATAGAAAATAGTTTATTTCCCAGCCAATTCATTACATATCCATTACAAACATACACATTCCATCTCAAGTGAAAAATTAAGGTATGAAAGTAAGTCTGTATTATTCTCTCTAGTGTTGCGATGAAGAAATTTTTCTGACTGTTAAATCCTAGTGGAAGAAGTGGGGCAGAAGTAATCATTAGGTTTCATGCACATCCAGGGTGGTGGAGAGTGGGCACTTTAAGAGGAGGAAGGCAGGTCTTACCTACCCCTCCATTACACCTTCGCTGCCCCCCACCGCCCCAGAATGGCACTGTTTGTATTAGGCAGCCGGACTCTCTAGCTGAATTTGCTTAGAAGCAGGAGGTTCCTTGTTCCCAGCAGGAAATAGCATCTTAGCATGTGTGGACACCATCTTGAGTCAGATTCAGAACTGACCACTCAAGATGGCATCCGCACATACTCAGACACCATTTCCTGCTGGGTACAGGAAACTGTACCCAATTTGTACCCGACCTGTTTCTAAGCAAATGCAATTGGGCAAACAGAGAGCCCGGCTGCTTAATACAAACAGAACTGCTCTGGTGCAGCAGGGGACAGTGAAGATGTAACGGAGGGGCAGGTAAGACCTGCCTACCTCCTTTTAAAGTCCATGCTGGTCCCCAGCCAAAACAATTAGGCTTGGGCAGCTCAAAGCGTTTCAGCACCTGGAAACAGAGGTGCCAAAATGCTTCGAGCACATCCCTAGTAATAATCAGCTGCCAGTACTGTATGATGATGGAGGGAGAGGGCAGCCCACTTTCTTGCTGGCAGAAGAAGTGAGGTGGCAGTGGTGACAGGAATGCTGCAGCCAGCGCTATGAAGATATGCAGCTGTTGACTGGCTAGCAGTGGTCTGTGAGAAAGCTGATATAAATATTCTGCAGTTGGCTGGTTCTGTAGGGCTGAGCCAAAGTCCCCACTCCCAGTCTCACCGCTTCATTCACAGGCAGTGAAATTAAAGTGTGTCATATGGGGAAGACAGAGCCAAAATTTATAAATGACAGTTGGTGGCTGCCATTTTATTTTATTTTTAACCAGCAGTTTGCTCAAGTGATGACAGAAAGTATTACCCTCCTTTTCCCTCTCCATAACTCCAGATCTGAGCTGAAGAATATCTGAGGACAGCCCCTTTCCTCCACAATTTCCTCTTGTCTGTCGGAGCACCCCCTCTCCATAAGTTGCTGCTCAGTAGCAGAAGACTACCTCCTGCTCTGCCTCACTGGCCACTTGTATCAGGACACTTAAAGCTTAAACAAATTTCAGGGTTGACAGTTTGGCAACCCTCGTTCTCTTCCAGATCACATTAAAGCAAGTAGATTTATTCAGTGATGGAGCAAGTCTGAGCACAGCATTCTGTGCCAGTTTGCTCTCACAAAGATATGACTTCCAACCCTAGCCTTAACCTATAAAAACTGTTTAAAAGCAATGGCAAGAGTGTACGTGCCTGGAAAATTAATAATGCATCATCTGCATTCTGCAGACATGGAATAGAACCTAAAATTTCAGAAGCATGAAATTTCTCATTCTCCACACATAATTTCAAATAATTTAAAAATAGCTTTAATAAAATAGGTGCCAAAAGGCATGTTCGGCAGAATGCTGACTCCTTTGCAATGCTGACTGTGCTCCTGATCTACTAAGAAGAAATCTATTTGAAGTTTTAGTATAACAACTAATCAAATGTTGTAATGCCCTATCTATAGTGCTTCCACTGTTTTCTACTATACTCATATTTCACCATTATAGTTACTATAGCCTAAGATGATCCATATATAGAACTGGATTGTCATTCATCTTGACAGAAAGAAGTGTTGTAATACGTCCCATTTTAGATTTACAGACATTTCTTTGTCAGGTGCAAATCAAGGGAGTTCTCATACAGTTTATCTTGCAAAAGATAAAGGTTCAAACAATGTATCTTGCAAAAATATTCATTTAATAAACACAAAGAGATTTCACAGATTTTAACAGTACTATAAAAGGAGTGTATGATTTTTAAAATAAACTATAGGTTCCCCCCCCCCGACTTCTTTTAAGATGTCATTTTTTAGCCTACTTTCCAGTAGACTTATGAGATCACCCGGCATTCCGTGTGTCCGTCTCTGTGTGTGTGTGTGTGTGTGTGTGTCCCTCTTCATCTTTGCAACACCTGGACCAAGATGAACCAAATTGGGTACAGTTGTAGGGACACATATAGACACCTCAACAGCGTAGTTTGTGATGATGTCATCCACCCAATTCAAGTTGGCAGATGCATAAACTTTTGAGGTGCAAGTAGGCTACCGTGTAAACTGCCTAACCAATTTGAAACAAATTTGCTGCAGCTGTAGAGACATATAGGGATGTCGCAATGGCAGAGTTTGTGATGATGTCAACCACCTCAACCCAACATGGTGAAAGCGTGAACTTATGAGGTACAAGTAACCTAAATTCTGGATGCTTAATTGATTTGAACTAAATTATGTACAGTTGTAGTGAGTGATACATAGAGACACATCAGTGAAGTAGTTTGTGGTGATTTATGTATTATTTATTCGATTTCTATACCGCCCTTCCAAAAATGGCTCAGGGCAGTTTACATAGAGAATAACAAATAAATAAGATGGAACCCTGTCCCCAAAGGGCTCACAATCTAAAAAGATACATGAGACACACACCAGCAACAGTCACTGGAGGAACTGTGCTGGGGGTGGATAGGGCCATCCAACTGATGATGTAATCCACCCTGATTCAAGATGGCAGATGCATAAACTTTTGAGGCGCAAATGGGCTAACACATGAATTGCCTAACCAATTTGAATCAAATTTGCTTCAGCTTGCTACATTAAATAGGCTAATTAGTTCTTACTAGAACAACTTGTTTGTTTTAGTAGTTGGTCAGTGAACCTTTCTGTTCTTTTAGCAATAGCAATCTATTTCTAACATTGGATTAGAGTTTTAAAATGAATGATTATATTGGTTTCATAATTCTGTTCATATTTGAGAAACTTCAGCTCTTTTCCACATAGATGCATACGAACATGTGGCAGGACAGCAGGAACATTCCTGTCGGCCAATTTCCCACTTTACCTGGGCCTCACTCTCTCTTTCTCAACTCTTCCCATAAATGTAGG
Organism: Hemicordylus capensis; assembly: GCF_027244095.1. NCBI lineage: Eukaryota > Metazoa > Chordata > Lepidosauria > Squamata > Cordylidae > Hemicordylus > Hemicordylus capensis. The sequence goes on from NC_069662.1 coordinate 110,560,085, forward strand.
TTATTTACATGCATTACAAGATCATTGATTGTACTTGTCACACAAGTACATCTTAGACCTCCATTCCACAATATTTTTGTGTTGCCTCTTGCCACCTCTCTCTCTTTTCCCTTCAAGAAAGAAGTCCCTCTTCAGGTGATCACTCTTTGAGGCAAAACTGGCCACTACTAGAAAGAACAGGACTTTTCAGTGGTGGGCTAATCCTTGTTTTGGAATCCTCCCTTCTTGCGGAGAAGATATGCCAGATCTGCTCTGTCACAGCCCTTAGGTGGCTGTAAAAATACTATCCCCACTCATGTTTTTGAACTATAGATTAATGGGAGTTAAAAAGTCTTTTTTAATGTGTGGCTTTCTGTTTTGTGACTTTTGTTGTAATCCTGAGTGTTTAATGTTTTCTAGTGAAATCATTGTACTAACTGTTCTAAACTACTTTGGGGGCTCTGAGCTAAAAATGGAGTATATTGCTTAGATGACTCCGAAAACGTCTCTTTTATTAAACCAGTCACTGCTCACCTCTGCAACAGAGACCTGCTGCAACCCAGTGATGTCTAGGAAGGCGCACAGGCAGTGCTGGGAAGTGGAGTCCTTCCAAGCACTCGCAGCATTATTTGAAGGTGAACAGTGGAAACAGTCTCTTCTGTATGGTGCCAATGAGGCTGTGTAGCGTATTCAGCTTCAAGTATTTAGAGCTAAATATTTGCACAGCCCTAATGCCTAGAGTACCCACTTTGATGAAGGTCTCTAAAAAGGGGTAGAGAAGTGAGAGTGGAGTGCAAGCTGGGCGGTTGCCCACCTATGCTTCATTTTTAAGCCAATCCAACTCTCACTCCCAAATGACATATTTTGTTCCTCTATACTTCAATTGATCTTTAATCCATTATTTTCCTTTTCATGGCTGAAACACAGGACAGATTTAAGTAGGGAAGCAGTTCATATGTGAATTGCTGCTTTTAATTAAGCCTTGACATCATTGTCCATTGGGTACATAGAAATTGCCTTCCCATCAAAAAGCAGCAGCACTTTTCAATAAATTAAAGTTTTATGTTGGCTTCAGATTAAGGAGTCATTTCCAAGAGTGCAGTGCCTTGAAGGCATGAGAGATTGCAGACTGTTTAGATATTATATTTTAAACTTCACACAGTTACTTGAGCAGAACATATGCTTGTTGCGTGCTAAAATTAAATAGACAGAAACACAGTTTGGAAGGGTTTACACTGAAAGAGAAGGTCATAATAGCACTAAGAGACATTACTGCATTATACAAAGTAGTACCCAGGTCTTGATTCTCCTCAGATGACTGACAGGCTGTTGGAAGGAAGTAATTCCTGCGCCACCAGACAGGTAGCTAAATTTTGTAGTGCAGCCCTCCGTTTGCGGAAGAGCTTAATAATGGGGAAATAGGCGATGGATTTAAGGCCAGAGCAACTTGTAGCCATAATGTGGCTAGCTGCAGGTGGGCACGCAGGTACTGGTATCACCTGTATATCAGCAGTAAATCTAATGACAATATTTTCCCAAGCTCCCGAATTGTTTAACCCTTCTCAAATTTAGGAGTCGAGAAGTCAACTGGTTGAGTTTTGATTTGTGTGTAATAGCCTCATAAGTATGAAATACTGCTGCCTCCTTTATCTCTAATTATTTCAGTAGTATTTTCAGTACCTTGATGAAACCTCCTTCTTGCTGAGGAGGTCTTTTTAAAATTTATTTGGTGTTATTGTTTGCAATAGAAGTTTGATTGTCTTCTCTTTTACATTTGTTTTAACCTCATGCTGGTTGCTGACCGAAATAAAAAGATTGATTGATACAAAGTAGTAATCATATGATGCTACTGTTACAAAACTGGAGGCAGTCTTCTTATATTATATAAGGCACATTCAATTCTTATTAATGAATATGTACTTTGATGAAGCTTGGGTTAAGGTGAACAAAATAAAATGTCTTTGATATTTATTCTAATTGGGGGTGAGGGGGGCAGAAAAACTGCAAGTTGATAAATATTCTTACACTCTCCTGATACTGCAAGATAGAATATAACTTGTGCATTTTTAAAAAGCCTTATTCAAAACAAGAAAACTAAAAGCCCACTTGTTTTTTCATCCAGTAATGGACTGGATGGGGGATAAGAAATTGAAACTGAATCCAAGCAAGATGGAAGTGCTCATGGTAAGGGGTCATACTTTGATGGACGTGATATGTTCTGGATGGGCTTGCACTCCCCATAAAGGATCAGGTGCGTGCTTTGGGAGTGCTTCTGGACCCAAGCTTCACTCAGGTTTCTCAGGTTGAGGCTATGACCAGGAGCACTTTCTATCAACTTTGACATCTGTGTCCATTCCTTAAAAATAATGATTTCAGAACTGTGGTGCATTCTCTGGTAACCATTCGGCTTGACTACTGCAATGCGCTCTACATTGGGCTGCCTTTGTAGATAGTTCAGAAACTTCAGTTGGTCCAAAATGCAGTGGCTTGATTTGTCTCTGGGGTTTCTTGGAGAGACCATATTATGCCTGTTTTAAAACAACCACATTGGCTGCCAGTAGTTTTCTGGGCAAAATACAAAGTGCTAGTAATTACCTATAAAGCCCTTAGGACCAGGTTATGGAGATAAAGGCTGGTCATGTGGTAGCAAGCATGACTTGTCCCCTTAGCTTAGCAGGGTCTGCCCTGTTTGCATATGAATGGAAGACTAGAAGTGTGAGCACTGTAAGATATTCCCCTCAGGGAATGGAGCCACTCTGGGAAAAGCAGAAGGTTTCAAGTTCCCTCCCTGGCATCTCTTAAGATGGGGCTGAAAGAGATTCCTGCCTGCAACCTTAGAGAAGCCATTGTAAGTCTGTGAAGACAATACTGAGCTAGATAGGCCAATGGTCTGACTCAGTATATGGAAGCTTCCTATGTTCCTACCCAGGAGTGCACCTTCTTGTGCATGATCATCACCTTGCATTAACCTTAAACACACATTAATTAACAAGGTCCATCTCCGGATGCCACCACCTCGTCTGGTGGTGACTCAGGAGTGGGCCTTCTCTGTACTCACTCCTGGACTATGAAATGCCTCCCTATAGACATTTGTGGTTTAACATCTTTACCAGCCTTTAAAAGAGCCCTTAAGGCACTGTTTTTTAGCCAGGCTTTTGGTTATATTTGTTTTAACAGTTTGTCTTATTTATTTTTGTTGTGTTTATTTTTGTGAACCACCTAGAGCCTTTGGAGCCAGGCAGTATATAAATTAGATGATGATGATGATGATGATGTTTTAAAAGCTGTTCTGAAAACTTTTTTATTTTATGTGCCACCAGTCTGGTTCCATCTTGGTTCATGTGGAGCCTGTCCCTTTTGTACAGGCTTGTCTTGTTCTAAAATGTATCTCAGTGCCTAACAAATCTAAAGCCCTCCTCCAAGCATCACCATCTCATCCACTCATTGAGTCCCCTCAGCTGTTCCTGTCTCGCTGGCCCTGCGCGTGGAACAGGTAGCATTTCTGAGAATGCTACCTTGTGGGTCCTGGACTTCATAATGCTACTTAGCAGCCTAAATCTGGCTTCCGGGACCTCCCAACTACATTCCCAACATTGTTGGTGCCAATGTGCACCATGGCAGCTGATTCCTCCTCAGCCCTGCCTAACAGCTTATCTCGACGCCATGTGATGTCCGCAGCCTTCACATCCAACAGGTAAGTCACCACACTGTCTACACACTGATCACAGATCCATCCCTCTATACCCACTAATGATCAAACTGCCCACTAGTAGGAGGCCTCCACACCCTGTGCAAGAAGATATAGGCAAATCACTCATGGAAGGGGTACCTTCTAAGGGAGCATTTCCCTCTTTCTCAGAATGATGTCCTTCTTCCCTGAGAGATTCATTCTCCCTGACAGCAGAGGAGCCATCAGCCTGGGAGTGGGATGTCTCTATCACGCCCCTGAAGGTCTCGTCCATGTACTTATCTGACTCTCTGACCTTCTCCAGATCCACCACCTTGGTTTTGAATGAATGAACTTGTTCCCTGAAAGCCAGGAGCTCCTTGCACCAAGCACACACCCATGTCTTCTGCACATTGAACAAATAGTCATACATATAACACTGTGCAGTGCACTGGGAAGCTCCCCCTCCTCTGCTGGCTTTCAATCTACATAACTGGTTTTATTGGCTGTTTGGAGTATTTGGAGATTGTTTATTTGAAAGTTAGGTCTTAACTGTAGTCACCTATTCAACAGTTTAAACTTTCTTTCCCAAGAATATGAAAGAGTACTTACCTTCTCTTCCCACTGGTCTCCTTGTGATCAAGGGGCCTAATTTCGAACTCCCCTGCACACTTCCCTTCTAAACTCCACACAAAACCCTGTTTGCTAATCTCTGTTCACTAAGCTCCCTGGATGTTGCCTTTTATAAAGAGTAGGAATCAAACTAAACAGGAATGTGGCTCAACAGGAATGTGGCCCCTCCCACCCAGTGTGAGTCACGTAGCTGGCTCTTCCTAGTGTCTTTCTTCACTAGGAGAGCAAGAGAAGAGAGCAAGAGAAGTCATAGGTGTAGTTGTCAGCTATTCAAGAGTTTAAACTTTCTTTCCCAAGAATATGAAAGAGGGACTAGTATTTACCTTCTCTTCCCGTTGGTCTCCTTGTGATCAAGGGGGTCTCATTTCGAGTTCCCCTGCACCCTTCCCCACTAAACTCCATTCAAAACATCTATGACCCTGTTTGCTAATCCCTGTTCACTAAATTCCATTTGCAAAATTCCCTGGCCATTGCCTCTTATATAGAGAGTAGGCTTTAAATTGAACAGGAATGTGGCTCAATAGGGATATGGCCCCTCCCAATAGGTTTAACTCACCTCAGCCCCCTGTCTCTCTCCAGACAAGAAAGAAACAAAACTGAAAGCCACACAGCCCCCAAAACAAGCCCTGGCAAAAAAAACAAGCACAGACACACTGGGACATCTCCCCTAAAGAGAAACCAGCCCCCCAAGGGTGAATCAATTGAAGGTTGAAGCACTTGAATTGACCAGATTCAAATTGAATCGATTCGTCCATGAATCAATTTGTACATCCCTAGTATTAACCTTAGATCACTTTGAGTTAATCCCTGAAAATATATTTAGTAATGTCAAATATGAACTCAAACTCAGCCTTTATGTTATATTTTTACTCATCTCTGAGAAAACCTCTGTTCAAAAAAAGTACGCTAGTAGAGGACCACCATAAGTAAAAATATATTACCTTTGACACACAAGCATTCCAGCAGAGAGGGGAACTATTATTGTTAATATAGGCTAATCTGAAAGGGGTCATATACCACCTACGATTTATTTATTTTTAAACTTCTCCTTAATTAGGTCTGAGGATGAAGTAACTGGCTCCTATTTGCATATCTTATTCCATTCATTTGGGATGCATTTCTCTTAAGAAATAGAAAACAAAGAACATGCACATAAAATCCTCAATTCCCCAAGCTTTTATTATTAGGGCCATACACTTAAATGTCTGGGCTTTTAGCCTACTTTCCAGTAGGCTTATTTATTATTATTCATTATTATTATTATTTATTGATTGATTTTATATACCACCCAGTATCAAAATCTCTAGGCAGTGTACAGAATTAAAACATAATATAAAAAACATTTAAAATTCATAAAAAGATAAAAATCATAATAGATAAAAACACATTAAAATTTAAAAAATTGGTATCAATTGAAGGCCTGGGAAAATAGTCTTCAGGGTCCTCCTAAAAATTAACAGAGAAGGAAATGCTCTTATTTCAGCAGGGAGTGAGTTCCAAAGCCCTGTGGCAGCCACAGAGAAGGCCTTATGAGATCATCCAGCATTGTGTGTGTGTGTCCCAACTCGATCAACTTCGCAACGCCTGAACCAATATGAACCAAAACAGGTACAGTTCTAGGGACACATAGGGACCCCTCAACAGCGTAGTTTGTGATGATGGCATCCACCCCAATCCAAGGTGATGGACTCATAAACTTTTGATGCTCAAGTGGGCTAACTTGTGAACCACCTAACCGATTTGAACTATATTTGCTACAGCTGTAGTGGCACATAGGGATGCCCTAATGGTGTGGTGTGTGATGATGTCATCCACTCCAATTCAAGATGGTGGCCACATACACTTTTGAGGTGCACGCTGGCTAATTTGTGGACTGCCTAACTCATTTGAACCAATTGGGTATTGTTACAGTGAGTGATACACAGGGACTCCTCAATGGTATAGTTTGTGATTATGTCATCCACACCCATTCAAGATGGTGGATGTGTAAACCTTTGAGGCACAAGTGAGCTAGCTTGTGAACCACTTTGCTGCAGTGATAGGATGACACAGGGACACCTCGATGGTGAAGATTTTGATAATGTCATCCACTCCAATTCAAGATGGCTGATGTAAACTTTTGAGGTGCAAGTGCACTAGGACAGTCTAACCAATTTGAACCAAATTTACTACAGCTGAATGGACACATAGGGATCCCCCAATGGTGTGGTTTGTGATGGTGTCATCCACTCCAATCCAAGATGGCAGATGCATTAAATTTTGAGGCTCAAGTGCACTAACTTGAGGACTGTCTAACCAATTTGAACCAAATTTGGAACAGCTGTAGTGAGTGACACACAGGTATACCTCAATGGTGCAGTTTGTAATTATGACATCCACTCCAATCCAAGATTGCATACACATGAACATTTGAGGTGCAAGAGATCTAACTTGTGGACCTTGATTTGCATCAAATTTAGTTCAGATCTCTAGATAGTGAAAGAAAAGCAGGCTGATTACTTCTTACTGGAACAACTTGTTATTTTTTCAAAAAGAGCAAAACATTATACTTGATATAAAACATATTTTCTGCATGCCTGAAGTGGAAGCTATCCGGTCTGTCAGGAATTGTTGGATGGGTCATTATATCTGTTTCTTTATAAACAAATAGAACTTGCCAGTACTTGAGAGAACTCCTACACAGCAATTCCGAACACAAAATGGATTATTGGTGGCTGTATGAGTTCTCTCAATGAATCCCTATAAAGATCTCTCCATACACATATATATACAGACCACAGAAGCTACTCTGATAGAGATAGACTTGTTAAAAGGACAGTTACTGAAAAAATTCTGGGGGGGGGACCATGAACCCCACTGGCTTGGGGCTGCCTGGTGGGAGTTGTGGAACAACCCACCATGCCTCCAGACCCTCTTCGGGTTGCCCTGGCACCCCCCAAAGGGGAGAATGGGCCTGCTGGGCCACCTCAAATCTCTATTATTCCCTATGAGAGAAATGCAAAAATTGGAAAAATCTAAAATCACACAAGTTTACAACTGCTTTGGGGTTCAGTGGGTGCTTGGCACCCCTGGGTGCTCACCACCCACCCCAGTTTTTCCCCCCTAGCAGGCCACCATACCCACACACAGTGACACAACTAAAAAGACAACCAACTGGAAACCAAAATACCACCACAGAAACAGACCTGCTGCTGTGCCCACACAACTGCAAAGCCAAGGGGACCAAACCAAACAACAGCACAGTCTACACAACAACAGCCACAAACCAACAAGACCTAACAAGATGGTGCAAGGCCATAAAACCAACCTGGCACATAAAATGCAAAGAAAGAAGGGCAAGGCAAAAACACACCAACACACTGAAGGAGAACTTAAAGTAACACATGGCATGCAGCTGGTTCTTCGGCTCTTCTCTTTGTTCAATGCATGCGTTTTGCCTGTAGGGAAAGAAACGCCTCAACATGTCTGGTCCACCACATATTTGCTGGAGGTCACACAGGGCCTCTTGCACATGGTGGCACCAGAGCACATATAGTCATCAGCAGTGTGCATGCGTGTTTGCGTTTGATGTGTACGTATGTGTGCTGCTAGCTAGAAGAGGGAAAAGAGATGGGGGCTCTGAAAAATTAAAGGGAAAGGGAAGTCCGGCTCAGAGGGGCGTCAGTGTAGGCCACACACAATGTGGTGTGGCGGGAGACCACTTACTCATTATGGCCGGTGCATGCGTGTCTGGTGTGTGTGCACATGCGTGTCAGCAGAACCAAACTGGAGAGGGGAAAGGGAGGAAACTTTTCATGAGTTTGGATTCTTTGGTATCTAATAACTTTTCCTCATAATGAATCCCTATGAGGATTCATTGCACACCTTCATTTCTTCTGTTCATTTTGACTGTCACTGGACAGTGCCAACTGTCAACTGCCATGTGCCAGCTACACACACACACACACACACACACACACACACACACACACACACACTGGGGTACTCAGTTAATTTTTTTAGGTATTTTTGAAGTGTTTAGATTCTTTGGTGTCTACATAGGAACATAGGAAGTTGCCATGTACTGAATCAGACCATTGGTCTATGTAGTTTAGTATTGTCTTCACAGACTGGCAGCAGCTTCTCCAAGGTTGCAGGAAGGAAGCTCTCTCAGCCCTGTCTTGGAGAAGCCAGGGAGGGAACATGAAACCTTACAGCCTAAACACTTGAAAAAAATCCTAGAACATAAACTGCCTTGTGGGTGGGAGTGGGGTGTAGTTGGCACATGGCAGTTGACAGTTGGCACTGTCGGAAAAACAGTCAAAATAAATAGAAGAAATGAAGATGTGTAATGAATCCTCATAAGGATTCATTGAGGAAAAGTTATTAGACACTGAAGAATCCAAACACTTGAAAAATAGTGACCACACATTTTGCTTCATAACTCCACTTCTACAAGGGTTAGAGCTTAGCTTTTTTATTTTTATTTTTAAGAAAGCTGGGCATCTGGGGGAATTAATAGGAGGGATCTGAATCTCGAATTGATTCAACTTGAATCAGGCGCGATTCGATTTGTACCAAAATCTAGCTAATGGACCACAGGGGTGATTTGTTTTCTCTCCAAATCAAATCAGCTAGATTCGGGTACAAATTGATTTGTACCCAAATCAATTTGCACACCCCTAATATTGGCTTCTTTTTGATATTCTTTGGCTTTCTCGGTTATCCAGCATGCATCAGCATTCCCTGGCCTTTTCTGAAACCAGCTTGAACATCTGGCATTTCCTTTTCCATGTAGGGTTCTAATCTGCATTGGATGCTCCTGAGCATTATTTTGGTAGCATGCTATTTAATTATTAAAATATATTGAGCAGCATTCAGACTAGTTAGTCATGACTAAGCACCCATTGAAATCAGTAATACATTTATCATGACTAACTTAATACCCATTAATTTCAGTGGCTGACATGCAGCACAGCTTTACAAGGACAGATCTATCCTTACAATGAGACTTGGCTTGCAGCCCAGTTCAGGAAGAGGGGAGTAAATGGGTTGCCAGAACCTAAGGGGTATACTCGTGAGTCAGAGTATTTGTTTATTTATCATCCCTGCAAAAGCCCCCTTTTTCTGCCAGGAATATGTTTCTGAGGGTTGTACAGCCCTCAGGGACATATTCCTGGCAGAGAAAGGGGCTTTTGGAGGAAGGGATAGAAGCAAAATTGCATCCCCATCCCCCTCCGCCTACACTGAGCTGCAAACTAAGCCTCACTCTTAGCTATTTTACTGGCTCCTTCTGCATATCAGCCACTAGGACTTAGCTGTGACTAACCAATATGGTTTTCTTTTTCAGATTTCAGCCCCCCCGCCCCCATTTCAGAGTTACACAGACATGAAAATGTATTAATTTTGCCTCTGAGCATTTTCTTTTCCTCAAATATCTATCAAAGATAAACTGAAAGTTATACCCATAACACTCTAGTATAACTGAGAAATAGAATCCAGAATGGAGCTATGCATATGAGCACAAACTTGAATTTTAACGGATGAGATAATCAAGATGAGGTTTAGGCACAAAGGTGTCCCCATATCCATCCTCTGGTTTATCTCATACAGTTGCATCTGTTCATTCTTTTGGATGAATGGAAGAATTAAGAACTGCTCTTGGAGATAATGTCACATAGAGGGCAAAACATGTGCACGGGAGTATAGGGAACTCGCCTACAGAAAGGAGACAAAGTCCTGCCAGTAGCGACCCCACCCCTTATGATTTTTAATCAAGCCATACCCTAAGCCTGACCCCTGCTAAGCCATGGCTCCCCCCCATCCCAGCCAGTGTTTCATGAAACAAAGGGGGCAGGATAGAGGCCGTGCCTCACATTCCCAGCCAGCAAGGAGCACTTCCGTCACCGGCCTTGCTGGGTGCCTTGGTGCCCCCCGCCCCAGACCCTGGTGGCTAAGGCACTGTCATCTCCCCGTGCTCCATTGTCCCCACACTCTAGCTTGTGTGCCACCTCTCTGGGTGGAATAGCCAAAACCAACAGGAGCTTTTAAGTTGCGAGCGGAAGCAATCTTCCTTCCTTCCTTCCTCCCTTCCTTCCCTAGCTCCAGGATTGCAGATTTCTGACACTTGGTCTCAAAGCAACAGGAATCAAATGCATTGTTGTAAGGCCCTGAGACTTTACCTTCTAATTCTGTTCATTCATTTACTTCTGTGTTAATAGAAATCTGCAGAGGTAACCTTGAGTGCCTCAGTGGCAACAGAACAATTATGACCATATTGCTTCCTAAGGAACCAAAACTAAAATTTGACAGCCTGTAATATATTTTTGTGACAGTATATGTAATTAATTTTTTCTTACAGGATCATCATAGCTTTCCCCCCCAAGTGACAATTATGCTATTAATTATCTGTAGTGTTTATCCAAAATAGGTGTCCACATTCAGTTCTGTTTTCTTTAATCATTTGTGTTTTCAAGACACAGTTAGAAAAGCACATTAATGTTCTAAATTTTTCTTTTATTATTTTAATTGAATACACTTGAAAGTGGCTATATTCAGTCTACAATGTGAAATGTAAATACTAATCAGTGTCACTAAAATATTGCACAGTAAGCATAACTATTTAAATAATTCTTTTCATTTTTAAACGAAACAGAATAATGTCTGTCACATTTTAATTACTCAGAGTGTTCCTATCCTACATGCTGCCATTTTTCACCCATGGTAGAAGGAGGATATTTAACTAATGATAATAAACAAGACAGTCCCTCTCTTGCATGCAACAATGTGTGTGTGTATGAGTGTGTGCAGTTCTGTGCAGTTGTGCACAGCAATACAAGCACAGAAGGAGCTACAGGAAAGAAGGTGCATTGTTTTGGTCAAATTCCCTCTGCACACTCTCTTCCAGCTCTGCATCTTCTTCACTGAAGAGATATATTAATGTCCAAATTGGGAGAATCTCTGTGCACACAAGAGGATGGGTCTGGATCACGGATCATTCCCTGTGTGTTCTCATTGGTTTTCTCTTATTTGTCTTGGATGCTGTCCTGTAGGGAAACTAACAGTATTCTAGACATTTTGAACACTGAAGTACTCAATACTACTACTTGGGTTACTCTATAGCAGGCTTCTCCAACTTGCGGCCCTCCATATGTTGCTGAACTACAACTGCCAGCACCCCTAGTCACAATTTACTGTAGCTGGGTATGCTGGGAGTTCTAGTTCAGCAACATCTGGAGGGCCGCAGGTTGGGGAAGTCTGCTCTATAGGACTATTTAATTTCTTTGAGTAATTTAGTCTGGCTGCCTATTATTTCTTGATTTATACTTCAGTTTATTAATAAATCAGGGTGGATTATTTATCCTGAGCTCAGACTACTTTTTCATAAACATCTTACAATTAGGTTTGATAATATATTATGATGTCTCTTCACTAATTGTGGAGCTTATCTTTGAAAGATGACGTCTATTCCTTGGACTTCAAAATAAAGTGATTTGGAAACAAAAATACTATTAATATGTAGAAATGACATCATTTGAGTTAATTGCCTCATATCAATTTGCTCTGTATGCAAAAACCACAACCTCAAATAACCATATCATTCTAGAATGGTGAATATAAAACAAAACAAATAAATTATACTTGAGTTTCAGTGACCTGTTCAGAAGTTAATTTATTCTGAGGTTCCTTCTAGGAATACAGCAGGAGCAAGCCTTGATTTTGTGTATTCCCTTTCTTAACCCATCTATACTTTGTGACTGACTCGGCAGATCCTGCAGTTATTTGAAGCAGAATCTCCACTGATCCTGGAAGCTCACACCTTCTTTTAACATTACCTATAGCCCTGCCAGATGGCGATTTTACTTTGGAAGGGCAGGTGTGCAACACATATTGTACAGATTTACGTTGAAGTCCTTGCAAGCTATCAGGGAGCACTCCATACGATTCAAGGTTTCCACTGTGCATTGGCGCTTAGCCCAATTTCTGTCCAGGGTTCAAAATTCCACTTTTTGCGTTGGGTTTTTGGGCAAATTTGAAATATCCAGTATACCCCATAACTTGCAGTATTTCACCTCTCTTAATCCTGTGGCAAATCCTGCTGTCTGGAAAAGGCCCTGGGAATTGCAGGCTGCTGTTGTGACTGCAGCAGTGGGGTGATTTGAGACATGCAATTCTAGGCCATCATGATTTGAACTTCCCTATCCTCTTGTGGAACCGCGAGTGGCAGGAACAACTGTTATCTTGCCGATTTGGCTCAGTTTACTTTGGAGGAGGCATTTGCATCATCGCTCCTTCTTCAATTGGAATTCCTTCCTGGGATATTGTCTGGTTGTTCCTTGTGAGGACCGTTGGAGAATTTTGACTCTCTTCCTTGATTGGCCTTTGGCAGGGAGGGTTTTGCCCCAACAGGAATGATTATTTTTTTGCTATGTTTTTGAGCAGCTGAGACTGGAGGGGGGGGATTATTTGTACTTAGTTTAATATATGTTAATGGCTGTATTCCCTTAGTTAGCTGGACTGCTTTGTTCCCTCCCCCCACACTTCTTCTGTATGCCAGCCAGATCTGATATGATCTGGCATACTTATTTACATCCTCCCTGGCAGTTCAGGCATGCACTACGGGGGAGGCATGTTAGTTAGTTCAAGGGTCTGCTGTCCTCAGTCTCTCTTGGCAAACTAACACCTATATTGTTATTGGTTTTAATAAAAGTTGCGTCAGATTTTTACCTGTGCCCGTTTACCTCCAATTTTGTGTCTGGCCCCATCATTTTCTCCTGTCATATCTACAATTAAATAATTGCAGAATCTCCTGATTCAAGTGGCCACATCTCCCCATACTGATACTCCTCCCCAAAGGAGAAGCAGGAGTGCACAAGCCAATACACCTGAGGCTTCTTCTTGATCTTCCCCATATTAGAGCTTAGGATGGTGATAAGCTCCAAGCAGACCTTGTATTTAATATAACTATATTGGACTGAGATACTCCAATACAAATGATATATAAATTTAACTCTTGATTCCCACTATATATTATTGGAAAGTAACATAGTACAGTATAATTTTAAAATGGAGGAGGTTACAAAGGTATTTTTGCAGGGAGGGTTAAAAACATTGTGTGTGTGTGTGTGTGTGTGTGTGTGTTTGTATAGCTGACAGACAAACCAAAAGCAAATATATTGATATAGATTTGGATGAACCTTACTATTTGTACAAGTAAAGATCATAATTGTGCTAAGCCATGTACAAAGAGGACACGTGACATTGGTTTTCCTTTCTTAATTTAGCTATCACATTTTACAGCTTCTCCTATTTGGCCCTCCAGTTATTAACTGAAGTTTTTATTTCCCACAAAAGTTCATCCTTGGAGGAAATAATTATCTCCTTGCTGCCATAATGGATTATTTTACAAAAAATATTTTTGCTACATTCAGTGCCAATTGGTATTTTCTTGCACAGTGGCAAACTGGATTGTACAAGGGTCCTTTGGCAGCAGTGTCCAATGCAAGTTTAGCCTTGTTGCTTTGTATGTTTTTCTCACCACAAATTATTCCTTACAGAATAATGTTAATTAGTAAGTGATAGATATAAAGATTGCCAGGGACAGCCCATTAATTCCATTTACCTTAATAGCACTTAGATCTTAGCTTGCAGTACAGCTGTATTCAGACTGGATTATAAATGTAATTTTTTGCATCATTAACTTGCCTGATTAATCTTAGACAGCAGAAGCATAATTATAGAAATCTAAGACTTTCAGCATGCTGGTTTTAAATATGTAGATTCGCTCTTTTCTATTTGCATCATTGTAACCACTGTAGATGAAAAGAGAATCCTGATAGTCTTTCTTTCTTAACAATTAACCTGCATCATGTACTAGTCATTTCTCATTTCTGCTCTTTTAAAATGGCAGCATACCATGCCCAGCTTTTAACGAGTGCAATTACAGGGTATTTGCATAGTAATTGACCACCATTAGCAGTATGTTCCTACTGCTCAAGGAGCATTAATGCAACTGCTTGTTGTACATTTCTGGTGCCCTACTTAGGAGTCACATGCTCTTTACTTTTCACTTCCCAGTCAGTTGGATGTGAGGAATTAAATTTGGGACCTTCTATTTGAAAGGCAATTGCTTGACCATGAGTTATAATCCTTTTCAGTCACTTGGGATGCCCCAGTAGGAAACCTGGGCAAAGATCTGTTAAGGCTCACAAAAGGAGCACCCACTACTATGTTGGCATTTTAACCTTCTTTAAAAATGAATAGTTGACTCCACATGTCATATCACAAGTAGCTTTTGAAACTCTTCTCAGTTTTGAAAGTAGCTGAAAGTAGCTATCCATACAGCCTGGGGGAGCTCCTCTTCAGGGGGGAGGGAAACAAGTCCCTAAAGTCACTTGGGCCTGAAAAGATCTTTTCCCATAGTTCTTTTGACCTCGTTGGGTGGTCAAGATAAATATATAACAACAAAGACCACATTTTTTTTATCGGCAGTGATTAACATTAGAGGAAACTACAGGGCTCTGTGGGCGCCAGGAGTCGAAATTGACTTGACGACACACTTTGCCTTACCTGAAGGCAGATGCTGTTGGGGAGATCCTGAATTATAGTTGTAGTTTTTTTAAGTTACAGGTTTAATAGAGTCTGTATTCTATTTTACTTGCATGTATTGTGTAATCATTTTTATTGGGTTTTTAGGTTTATTGCATTTTTATTAGGGTTTTTTGTTTTGGGTTTTGTTGTTGTTGTTGTTTGGGGGGGGGTTGTTTGTTTTTTAAAGTTTGGGCCTGTATTCTATTTACTGGTAGGTATTGAATAATCTGTTTATTGGGTTTGTTTGATCTGTTTTGCTATGGTCTGATGCAAATAAAACCAATCATTCTTTGGACCATGGCTCGATAAGCAAAGCATTATGTTGTACCAAGCATGGGCACCTATTGAAATAGAAAATTGTGAATCAGATGGGCTTACCTCTGGACTGTATTTGAGTTAGTGAGTATTTTGGAAAGCGTGTGATTGACTTGGCTTTGCATTTATCTGCTAATAATAATTAGAAAACCTGGCCTGCTATTTCAGTAAGAGCTTATGTCAATTATTTGTCAGTGAAATAAATTACAAAACCATCCTACCAGGTGACTGCTTGGTTCTTGCACAAACATTGCATTACTGAGTATTAAATTGCTGAATTGCTAAATAACACCAATTAGCATGTGAAAAAAGCGCTACAACTAATACAGTTTTGGCTGCAGGATTATTCTAAGAGTATTTTAAAACATTGCTTTAGGTCTGTTCTGCATTGTTCTCCGTGTGTGTGTGTGTGTGTGTGTGTGTGTAAACAAAAGACTAATAATAAGCAGAAGTTAGCTGAAGCTGTCAGCTGACTATGAGAAATGTATTTAAACAGTATCCTTGAGATCTTTGAATATAAAGGGAAGGGTTTAGCTCTCTGTTGCCAGATTTGGCTTTTTTAAAGAAAAATTAGGAAAATTCAAATATTCAATAGTTTTTTAAAAAGGTAACTAATTCTTTTTATAAACTTGAGGGCAAAATAGAGACAATTACAGCTGTTTAAACGTAATCTCTTCTCTAGTTCTTTTCCTATGACAGGAAAACAATCTGCGAGGCAGATGTCTGAGTAACTGCTTTAGGAGACCAATATATGACTAAAAAGATCCTGCAGTGATAAGATGAACATTGGAAACTCAGCAGGCCATTCCATTAACTGACACTAATGTTGCTCCTGTGTATTGTAATTAACTACAGTGTACCTTTTCACCAGTTTTCATTTCCTTCCATCCAAGTAGTTATTTTGCTGTGTGCTGTAGATGCTACATGCATTCATGGTTTGTACTAGCCTGCAAGATCACATGCATAGCCTTTTTGCAGGAGGATGGATTGGGAGGCTCCACACAATGACCATCTTCCATACCCAGACTAGAATTGTCAGCTCCATTCTTCTATCTCCATGCCCACAATTATAACTCATGGAATCATAATTTGATGCTTCATTTATTTATCTATTTTTTTACATTTATATCCCACTTTTTCTCCAAGGAGCCCAGAACAAGGGACATGGTTATGTTTATTCCCACAACAATCATGTGAGGTAGGATAGGCTGAGATAAAGTGACTGGCCCAGAGTCACCCAGTGAGTTTCATGGTTGAACGGGGATTTGAATTCATCTCCCTGAACCTAGTCACCCACTCCCACCACTACACCATGCTGGCTGTGTGATATGACACCAGTGTGTGGTCAGAGAACACCTGATACAACCACTTTGTTGACGCAAGTTAGGTCTGTACAGTTCCTGAATGGGGGACTGCCTGGGACCCCCACGTATTCTTCCTTGACTTCCAAGAAAAAGTGAGATATAAATGTAATAAATAAATAAATCCTCTCCTCCAAGCTGAGCTACACAGTATGTGTATGTATATGTAAATATAGCATTTCCTCACAGAATTGTAAAGGGCAGCTGGTTTTTCCCGAAGTGAAAACTAATATGTTAGTTCTTAATAGCATTATGCAGCAATGGGATATAAACACATTGTCACTTAAGTGGTTGTTGAAGCCACAGACTACAATTGACACCACATCCTTGCATTTATAAACACAATGATAATTATGAAAGGAGTAGGCTGACAGCGTGCAGTAGAGCATGCCAACAGAGCCTGTCTGAAATGTTTGGAACCTTCAGTTCTGTGTGGCAGTAGAGAAGCAGCTACAGTTTCCTGCAAACCACCACCTGCCCGCCCCGCCTCCCCGATTTACATTAATGTGGTTTGATTTAAAAGTCACGGTTGGAGACTGGTATAATAGAATTCTTTGTCTGGAGAAATCTTGGAGGCTTTTATTGCTATATTGAACTTCCTTTGTAGCTCAGATGAGATTGTCTCTCCAGGAAACTCTGCACTCTTAACAGCTTTAGAGATGCTGCAAACTCATCCCCAGAGTATAACAATAAATGTTGCTTATTTGCATTGTCGCTGATCTTGGATTCACATTGGATTACACAAGTCACAGAAGTATAGTTCACCTTGAACCATTAACTACATGGAATTCCATAGCATGAACAATTATATTTCGTTTACAGCTGATAGTAAACATGATAAAATTATTGCCCTGCTAACTGGACAAAAAGACACCTAATAAAGTGGTGGGGTCTATTTTATTTAGCAGAAAGATAGCAACTGCCCCTATTCATTCCAGCATAGCATCCCTTCTAGTGGCTAGATGACATCCAGACTAATAAAGTGCAACGACTCTGCCATGGTGCTATGGGGGAAGAGATTTTAGTCAATCTCCTCTTCCCTCTGAAGCTGAAATGTTACTTCTGAAACATATGTCCCTGAGAGCTTCACAGCCCTCGGGGACCTATTTTTGGAAGTCACCATGAGTTTCAGAGGGAAGGGGAGAATAATGAAAACCATCCCACCCCCATAGCCCCAGCATTTTGTTAGTCTGAAGGTCAGCTGGTTTTCCTTTCTTTTTAGTACTTTTGGGAAAGGGAACAATCTTCTCATGGTTTGTAAACCACTTTGAAATCTTTATTGTTGAAAAGCAACATACAAAATCTAATATATTCTGCATCATCATCATATAATATATAATACTGTGTGTTATATTTAAATATTGGTACTGTTCCTTTAAGGATAAGAAAGAGGAGGAAAGGGGGGAAATGGAAAAAGGAAAAAATAAGGATGTGTTCTTATTGCTCAGACTGAAGTACTATGGGAGGCAGTGTTACCTGTAAAAGGGATTCCCAGATGTTGACTACAGCTAGGCTTGCCAACAGACCCAGAATGGGCAGGACATCCCGCATTTGGGGGGGAAAGGGCTTGTCCCGTCCGGGACACTCTTTCTCCCGTATTTTGGCAGCTGTGGCAGCCAGCGCGAGTGCCACTTCCTAATGGCTCTTCCCTGCTTGCTCACAGGCTGCTACTGCTGCTGAGCTGCTCCTCTCCACCTGACAATCAGATGTTTGGCACGTGGGCGTGGCTTGCATGGAAGCCTGCATGTGGCTCCTCCTGACTCCTAAGTACAGCTTTAGCGCTAGCCGGCTTCTCCATTGCACACGGAAGGAGAGCACTTATCACTACAATCATGGCAACCTAAACAGGGCATGGAGGGGGTGGGGTGGGGCTGATCGGTTGGTGAGGGGATTGGAAAGGGGAGGCGTGTGTGGGAAAAGGAAAAGGCAAGCAGGGAGGAAAGGGAGCAGCACGCGTTCCATGCAGGGGCACAGCAAGGTTGGAGTGGGCCCAGAGACAAGATTTTAAAATGGGCATCCCCCCCCCCCATTGAAGCTCAGCTCATGAGACCTTGCAAGTCATTTAATGGTACTAGAGAAAGACATGCTGTTCTGGTAGCTCCAGGTCTTAACACTCACATCAATTTCGGAGGATGAAAACAACTGAAGGAAGCCTGGGCGGGTGCACGGCTGGGGGAGTCAGTCACGTGACTTGCCTCTGGGGGGGCCCTCCAAGGCAGTGGACCCCCAGACAACTGTCCCCTTGCCCTGTTATAGTTATGCCCCTGGTGCCATGTTATATATCCATCAGGATTGTTTCCACTCTCTCTCTCTCTCTCCCCCCCCCCGTCTCTTAAATAACGTACTAAAACTGCTTTGCTAAGGAGGGAGGAATTGGAAAGTGGAGGCATGTGAGAAAAGGAAAAGGCAAGTGGGGAGGAGGTGGGTCATGGATGGAGGCAGGCACGTATGGAAAAGAGAGCCCCTGTGCTTTTCACGGAGGCTCAATAGCGTAGGAGCCTTCCCAGCTGCCCTCGCCAGGTCTAGCAGCAGGAGAAGCAAGCAGAGGGAGCCCTTTCTCCCTTTCTAGGCTGCCACTGACCACAAGGCGAACAAAAAACATGACCAAGTGCTACGCGTGAGCACCTGTCTTGTTGCCTCCCGCCACTTCCATTCTTTCCTTCACCTCCTCCATCTCTTCAGTCAGTGTGGGAACCCCGCCCTACCCGAGATAGCCCTGCCCCCGTGACTCCCCCCCCACCTTTTGTCCCGTTTGGGGTCAACATTATGTTGGTAACCCTAACTACAGTTCCCAGCATCCCCAGCTGCAATAGCCTTTGGCTAGGGTTTATCGGAGTTGTAGTCAACATCTGGGAATCCCTGTTACAGGGAACACGGATGGGAGGTGCACTCCTTGGTATGAAAAATAAACTTGTTTTTACATAAGCAAACATGCTTTCTCCATCCTCTTAAAACTTGCACCTCTTATAGAGTTTGTCATTTCAAAGCATACTTATATGGCTGCTGGATTACCATTCCTTGTTAAGCTGATTGCTCATTGTCATGAATGGTAGGTTAATGGGCTCTTTTCCAGAAATAAAAGTCAATGATACAAGTACTGCACTGTTGCAGGCTCCTACCAAGCACCAGTGGTGCTGCACATTTGTGCTAGAGGGCAAATACCCTCTAGTAGCACATTGCACTCCAGAAGCACTAGTTAGATTGGAAACACATTGCTTGACTGTCCGTGGCATGTTTCCAATCTAACTAGTGCTTCTGGAGTGTGGGAGCATTGCTTGAAGTATTTGCACACCACCAGTGCTTCATTAGGAGCCTGCAGCAATGTGGATGGGTTGATGCCAGAGGCGTAACTATAGGGGGGCAGGGGGGCACGTGCCCCGGGCGCCATCTTTTTGGGTCACGTGGGGGTGCGCCGCCATGACCATTTAAAAAAAAAACAACACATTTTTTTAATACACATTTCTCCTGCTCAGTGCAGCAGCGCTGCAGCAGTCAAGGGAGTGCGTCGGTGCCCCCTCCCCCATGAGCGGTCCCTTCCGCGCCGCCCGCGCCCCCCCCATTGCTTTGCTGGTGGCCAGTCAGTGGCCTGGCTTGGCGGTGGCAGGCGCCGCGGCGGGTGCCTTTAATGCTGCTCACTGCGCCTGCCCGCCCACGCCCCCCCCATTGCTTTGCTTGCGGCCAGTCAGTGGCCTGGCTTGGCGGCAGGCACCGCGGCAGGCGCCTTTCATGCTGCTCACTGTGCCTGCCCTTGGCTGAGGCTCGCTCGCTCCGTCGCTCGCTTAGTCTGGAACAGCCAGAAAGAGGCCCTCTAGTGGCTTGCCAGCCAGAGGGTCTCTAGTCAGTGACGCACGCACATGTGACTTGGCCGGCGTGCTGAGTCGCGCTGCGCATGCGTGCGGTGCGTCCGTCCTCCTCTGTTCGCCTGCACGTGGTGGTGCGGTCGCCATCGTGGAGGAAAGCGTCGTTGCTGGGGCTGGGGCTGCACTGCAGCAGGCGCAGGCAGGACAACGAGGACACACAAGGACACCCGGCACGGAAGAAAGGATTCGGCGGCTGGCGGGTGGAAGCAGCAGACCAAGTGTCAGGGTGAGAATGAGTTGCAAAAACTACAGAAGCCACATGTGGAAAAAAAAATTAAAGAATCAGGCTTTTATTTAGCTGCCCAACTATGGTCTCAGGTGCCTAACAGGTGTTAATGTTTGCATTATACACTCCTCTCTCCGCCCCAAAAGAAAGAAAAACAATCATAAAGATTCTTTGGCACTCAATCTTAAATGCATGCATGTAGATGGAACTGAGAGTCAGTTCCCACAGCCTGGGTAGTACAGCAGTGTGAGTTGACTCAAGCAGTGTAACATAGCTGCCTGTGCATTGTTACAAGGTGTTTCAAGAGAGTTTTACCATGAGTTTTGCTTGCTGGCATGCTCGTTTTTGCACTGTGAAAGCTTGCCTTGTGATCTCAGTTTATGCTGAAGTGCTCCTATAACAGCTCCATCTCAGAAAAACCTGCAGTGTTAGCTTTAACAAGTGCCTGTGGTATCCTGCTAAAAACACAAAGTTTGGCAAGAAAAATGGGGGAGGGGGTTATATGCCAGGACCTTTGGAGATTGTCTCTTGCTTGTGAGGAAAAACCAAAGTATAATGTGGTGTGTATCATCAATCATTGCATCATAATTCTGTTGTTTGAGATACAAGCCAACTCCACAGGGTTGTTGCTTGTGAGGAAAAACCTAAGTATGTAGTGCACCACTCTGGGCTACTTGGAGGGAGAGTTCACATTTTTGGTTATTTATCGCATTTTTGGTTATTTATCGCATTTTGAAATTTTTGGTAATTTTTGTAATTTTTTAATTTTTTAAAATAAAAGTTTTCTGAAACATGTGTGTCAGTCAGATGTATGCTGGGGGGGCAGCGGGGGGCGCAATTTCAGTGCTTGCCCCGGGCGCCGTTTTCCGTAGTTACACCTCTGGTTGATGCTGCCCCTGTTATGCTGTGCAACATGTGGGCCATTGTGTTTTTTGTTTTTCATTTTTTTTGGGAACTGACCCTCTGAGCGCAAATGTTTTGGTTCTGATTTTCCAGCTAAAGTTGATCCCACATATTGTTTTAATTCAGTTGTATCTACAACCATTCTTGACTTTAACTAACTGCTAATATAGCTTGCAGAACAGCAATCGGCTTAAATTAGATAAAGCAAATTGTAATTTATGTATTATTTATTTTTCTATGAAAACCGCTTTGTGA
Source organism: Hemicordylus capensis (assembly GCF_027244095.1). NCBI lineage: Eukaryota > Metazoa > Chordata > Lepidosauria > Squamata > Cordylidae > Hemicordylus > Hemicordylus capensis. The sequence continues at coordinate 110,581,853 of NC_069662.1, forward strand.
ACTTTGGTTAAAGAGTGGAATATAAATATTCATAGTAGTCATAGTAATTATGCAGTAGATAGCTACAGTAGTATCTTGTAACGACACTGAGCCAGATCAGATGATACTTTGAATGATTACCCCTTGTGTCTTAAATTATGATTGGTAGGGAGCAGGACCCATAGCAAGAGCATGAGTTTGTTCTCGTGATCATATGGTGGTGGGCTGGAAGGGAGGAATGCTCACTCTCTCTGCCGGTCAGACAACCCAAGCCACCGGTTGGGTTAACTTACCTAACCCCCACGTGATTGGTCTGCTAAGCACTCCATGAGGGAAGAAAAACCCAAGCTGGGACCTCCAGGATACCACAAGTCATCATGAAAGCAGCAGAGAGGCAGCCCTCAGTACTGCAGCAGCTCTCCTCTCCCTGGCCCCACTTTAAGGTTGCCAACTGTCCCAGATTGCCCGGGACATCCTCTTTTCTCTGGGGAAAGTGGCGGTCCCATTTGAGATGACCTTTGCTCCCATATTTGGCGCGGGCGCCAACTTCAAACCTCCCTGTGCCTGCCAAGGTGGAGCTCCTCAGCATTCTTGGAGCTGATGCAGAGATCTCCCACAAGCCAGAAAGCCAGGTGACTGCTCCTCCCCCACTGACAATCAGCTCTTTGGCGGGGCTTTCTTTGCCTGCCAGCTGAGGAAGAGCTCCCCCATGTGGCGCAGCAGCAGGCTGGCAGAGGAGCCAGCGTTGTGTCTCCCATGGGCATTACCACCACAGCTGCTGATGCCTGTGTCTGCCTTGCTTCCTCCTTGATGTGCTGTTTAAGTTGTCAGGGGATTCTCTCTTTTGTCAAGCCTGCCCCACCCCCTTTCCCTTTCTCTCTTTCTCTTGTCAAGCCTGCCCCATCTCCTTTTTCTCTTTCTCTCGTCAGGACTGCCCCATCCCCTCTATTTTATTATAATTATTAAATAATAATTTAATTATTAAATTATAATAATTATTAATAATTAATAATTAACTGTATCTGTTTGCCTCCGCATAACAGATTATTCTCTGGGCAGCTCATAACACAGCATTAAAACATAAAATAAAAACACATAACACATAAAATCATCATAGACCAAAAAGGCGCGTGGGGTTGCGGGGAGAGACTACAAAATACCATATAAAGCAATTTAAAAACTCTTTTAAAATAAGTTTTAAAAATCAAAATTTAAAAGATCTGAGTGAACAAAAAGGTCTTTACCTGGCATCTAAATAACAAAGTGATGAACCCAGGTGAACCTCACTGGGGAAGCTATTCCATAAACGAGGTGCAGCCACCAAAAAGGCCCTCTCCCTAGTACCCACCCACCTCATCTCATTTGGCAGGGGAACTCGAAGGAGCGCCTCTGAAGAAGATCTTAAGGTCCAGGCTGGGACGTATGGGACAAGACACTCTCTTGGGTAACCCGGTCTCAAGCCATTGGGATCTCTCTTTAACTCTCTCTTCCCCACCAAGCTTGCCCCATCCCCTTTCTCCCCTCTTTTCAAGACTGCCCCATTCCATATCTCTCTCTCTCTCTCTCTCATTCATATCAAACATGTCACATCCCCTTTCCTTCTTTCTTTCTTTCTTTCTTTCTTTCTTTCTTTCTTTCTTTCTTTCTTTCTTTCTTTCTTTCTTTCTTTCCTTCCCTCTTTCTCTTTCTCTCTCTCTCTTTTCAAGCCTGCCCCATCCCCTTTGTCTCTTTTGTCTCCCACACTTGTGGGATTTGTGGTGAAGGATCAAAAAGTGTGTGGATCCATTGGGCATGATGTAATTCTTGCTTTTTGCCAGCGATCTCTCTTGATTTGGATTTGGTCCAGGACAGCTCTGGTTCTTGTTGTTTTATCTTAATTTATCTGGGTGTGTGTTCAAAGAACTCTGTGGATTCATGGGGCTTTTGTTAACTGTTTCCTTAGAAATGCTCTATGTTTCAGTGGGATGGTTTGTGTAGACAAGAAGCTGGAAACAAGTGGCTTCTGCTAACTGTTTCCTTAAGTTAGCTGCTCAAACATATTTAAAGGAGGCTGTGCTGATGATGAAGGAGGTCAAGGTGCAGTTCTGGGCACTCAGGTCTTCCCATAGAGAAGCTGAGTGAGAGCAAAGACTGGTCCGGAGGAGGGTCTTTTAAACCCGCTCCACAGCACTCTGAGGCACTGAGTGGATCCCAATGGACAGACAATTTGTGGGATGGTTTGTGTGAATAAGCTGTGTGAAACCATGGGTGCTTGTATTTCTCCCCCCCCCTTACAAATGCACTATGTTCAAGTGTTTTGTAAATTATCAAGAAGGTATATGAATCCAAGGAGCTTCTGCTGTCTGTCTGTCTGACTGTTTGTTTGTTTATTTGTTTGTTTGTTTTTATAAATACATTGCTCAAGCTCCTGAATACCCTGAGATGGCCCCACCTCCAAGATGCCACCCAAGGCACACACACATCCAGACTTCAGTCCCTTATTAGTGGAATGGAATGTTGTCAACCCTGCCCCACCTTCCACATAACTCTTTGGTAAAGCAGCCCAGGAACAGTTTAAAACATGCCAGTGCCGCAGACGACACAAATAAAAAGATAGGATGGCTCTCTTTGTGTCCTACCTCACTTTTAACCTGAGTAGTGGAGCTGGGCTACCCAGAACTGCTGGGTCAGAAGGGCTCCCAGTGCCCCAGATGCCCACAGATTCCTGGATTAACCCCCTCCTACCCAGGAATCTTTGGTCGCAAGAAAAGCCTCTGTGTCTTACTTTCCCACACCAGCCCATATGACCCACCCCTAATACCACCTGCCATTTACATGGGAGCATAACATTCAAGGGACCACCTTAAGTGACACAGTGGGGAAATGCTTGACTAACAAGCAGAAGGTTGCTGGTTCGAATCCCCGCTGGTATGTCCCCTAGACTATGGGCAACACCTACTGTATATTGGGCAGCAGAGATATAGGAAGATGCTGAAAGGCATCATCTCATACTGTGTGGGAGGAGGCAATGGTAAACCCCTCCTGTATTCTACCAAAGAAAACCACAGGGCTCTGTGGGCAGCAGGAGTCGAAATAGACTTGACGACACACTTTACCTTTGCCTTTATAACATTCAAATAAGGCCTGCACACATGCAATTGGGCACATGTAGTCCTATTACATGTAGGTAATTCATGTACTGTTTTTCAGATAAAAATCTGAAAATCGGCTGCGCACATGCATTGGATTATAAATGTGTAGGCCCCATTTGAAAGTAAATTAAAACACACAAATTAAAATTTATTAAAATTGAATTAGTTCTTTGGAATAATTGTACAGTACTGAATCACTACAATGTGTCTTAAATCATGACAGGAATGGATGCTAGTAGTACAAATATCTAATAGACAGCCAAGTTATTAATACATATTTGGGCAATATTATTGGAATAGCCATGTATTTAATAGAGTTTAATAGCCTCTTCAGGCTCAATCATGCACTGAAATGTTCCCTGTAGGGCCCAGTTGTGTAGAAATTAATAAAGTCCATATAGGAAGTTATGTGACTGGCAAAGATCATGTATTAGTTTGTCATGAATTATTAAAGGCAGTACCATCATTAAAAGCAATTATTGCATTTGGTAGACCACTTCAAAGATCTTTAATGTTTGTATATCCTATTGGGAATTGTTATGTAATTGTCATTATGCTCCTCAGCTTTTTGTACAGAAATTCACAATAAAGGTTGAGAATGCTCTGGACATCTTCGTTGTTATTTTACTCTAATTTTGCCAAATTTGATTACATGTAGTCATTGCCTCCTGTTTGAGAATAGGGCTCTAAAAAGTTCTACTGTGCTTTATTTGCTATTGGGTGACATCCAGTCATTATACTTGAGTTGTTTCATTGCATATGAGTGGACTTGAATGTTACCCATCATACTGTTTAGTCTGCATTATAACACTTTTTGACTTAAGTAGCAAAACAATAAGGTCATTCACACAACCAAAATCCCGAGTGGCTAGGAAGGGCTGGGTGGAAGGCAGGGGTATACCTACCTTCCCCCACACGAGTAAGGGCTCCACCACATTCCACTGGGCTATGCGCCTACACAATCAGCATGGTGGAGCTGACTGCAATGGGGATCTGGAAGAGGAAGTCTTCCAGTATCCCACAATGCATTGCATGGGCAGTGGAGAGGCTTCCCATGTCAATGCAGCAGCTCCTTGCTTCCTGGCCACTCTGTAGACAGCACTCTATGGTGCAGAGCTATCCAGGCTGCCAGGAGCTGGTGCAAACAGCCCTGATCACACACATAATCAGGGGTATTAAGATGGGGCTTAGTCCCTCTTACCTTGGTTAAATGAATGATAGGAGAACAGGGTGGCTCTACTCTGGAGCAGCAGGATAGGAGTGGGTCCCGTGGGTCCACATGAGCCTCGCTATCTGGGTTTTCCTGCTCCTAACATGCTGTGGCTGGTCATATGAACTGCCTTAATATGTGTTACACAATTGCTGTGCTGGGGAAGAAATCTACACAATTATAATTACGGTATGCCAGTTGATATGTTACTTGAGACAAATTTGTTACATTTGAAATATATCATATCTGTATCTCATCTATGATATTATGTATCGTCATCGATGATGCATTAGGCTTCAGGTATGTTATGTCTTGAAACTGAAGATAATTGCATTCTGATTTTCATAGTTCATCTAATTTAGTGTTTGTACATGGAGCTGTTTTTCTTTTTTATTTCCAAAATTGAGACAAGATACTGAATGCTACAATATGTACAGTCTCAGTTTTCGTGCTCACTCACTAGGATATATGGGTCAGAAAAATTAAATTATGGGACTTTGATGCCAACATAATCTGGCATTTGTGGAAAAGATGATTGGTTCAACCTCAGTCCTGTGATCTACTGATAAGATTGGATTTGACAATTAATGTAATGTCTACACCACTGAAGCCTGACTCTGGAGGCATATGCCAAACGAGCAGGCATAGCTGATGCCTGTTGATAAAGAAGTGTTGCATCCAAGATATTTTGCCTTCTGTAGTATTTATAAAATGTGTTAGTTCTGAACTCTCTCTGCTTAATTTTGTGTGTATAGACATTTTCCTAAATATTTATATATATGAATATGTAAATAATGTACACATTATGTATGTTAAAATACACATTATATGTGTTAATACTTGTATAAACAAATATATAATGCATAAATATGAGTTTATGACGTATAGATATATGTTTATATACATATGAGTTTATAAACTTGCTATAAGAATTTCAGCTGAGTTCCATATACTGTACATACATTATTTTCTCAACCATGTTTTCTTACAAGCTCTTCACTGCAATTTCATTATAACCTCCAGCTGTAGATTTCCTATTTAGCTTTGTTAGGAATTGGAAGGAAAGGAAAAGGAGAGGTGTCGATTCCTGGGCGGAGAACTGGTCTTGTGGTAGCAAGTATGACTTGTCCCCTTAGCTAAGCAGGGCCCACCCTGGTTGCATATGAATGAGAGACTAGAAGTGTGGGTACTGTAAGGTATTCCCCTCAGGGGATGGAACTGCTCTGGGAAGAGCAGGGGGTTTCAAATTCCCTCCCTGGATTATCCAAGATAGGGCTGAGAGACATTCCTGCCTGCAACCTTGGAGAAGCCACTGCCAGTCTGTGTGTAGACAATACTGAGCTAGATTGACCAATGGTCTGACTCGGTATATGGCAGCTTCCTATATTCCTGTCTACCATAGAGCCATGTGGTTTTCTTGGTAGAATGCAGAGGGGTTTACATTGCCATCTCTTGCACAGTATGAAATTATGCCTTTCAGCACCTTCCTATATCGCTGCTGCCCGATATAGGAGTCTCCCATATTCTGGGAAACACATCAGCGGGGATTCGAACCATCAGCTTCCTGCAATCTAGGCAGCTTACTTGGTAAAAACCTGGTTCTGTTTATGACAATGTCAAAATTCTGATTTCAGGCTCCCAGATTAACATCCTTTTAAAGCAGAACATTCACATCTACTAAAGTTATACAATACATCTGCTAACTTACGGTTACAACAGCAGTTAATCTTTTGGTGAGAAAAAGGGGTCAGATGCCAATATGTTCCCATTAAAGAAGAAACTAAAAAAGGGAAATTCTTTGTTCTGAATATTTTTCTTTCTGATTAAAAAAAAAAAATCAGGTCCGCTGCTAGCCATGATTCACTGAATTCAACAGTTTGCTAATTTGTTTTGAAGACTAGACTTAGACCACAACAACAAATATTTATATACCACTTTTCAACAAAAAGGTTTCCGAGTGGTTTACATAGAGAAAATGAATGAATGAATGAATGAATAAATAAGATGGATCCCTGTCCCAGAAAGACTCACAATCTAAAAAGAAATATAAGATAGACACCAGCAACAGTCACAGGAGGTACTGTGCTGGGGGTGGAGAGGGCTAGTTGCTCTTAGGGATGTGCAAAACGTTTTGGGCACAGAACGATCTGTGCCCGAAATAACCAATTTTGGGTGATTCGGAGCCAAACCGAATCACCCCCGACGATTCCCGAAAAATATCGGAACCAAAACGAATCACCCCTGTTTTGGGTCCGAATTTTTCGGGTGTTTCGGGTCTCCTTTTTGTGCCCCAGAAAAGTGCCAGCCTTGTCTTCTTCTTCCCCCTCCGTTTTCAGTTTGACGTCTCTTTGAATTTCCCGCCTTTTTGCCTCCATTGATTTCAATGCAGAAATTGCTTTCCTGTCACTTTAATTGAAAAGGTCCTGGGGCCAAAAGAGTGGGGTGGGGTGGTAGTGCCCAATGGGTGGAGGCTACCACCCAAATTTCAGTGGGATTGGGCAAAGGGCTGATTTTTGGTGATTTTTTTGAAGTTTTAGTGTCTTTGGGGCAGATCAGGGGCAGAAAGTGGGATCTGGGCCAGAAGAGTGGGTTGGGGTGGTAGTGCCTAATGGGTGGAGGCTACCACCCCAATTGCAGAGTGATTGGGCAGAGGGCTGATTTTTGGTGAATTTCTGAAGTTTACGTGTTTTTAAGGTTTCCCCCCATTAGGTAGAATGGGGGGTGTATCACTTCACGTCGTGGGGAAAGGGGTGGCCTAGAGCGGTGTGGGGTTGGTGGTAGTGCCGGATAGGGGCAAGGAAGCTACCTGAATTTTTTCAAAGGATTTGGGCAAGGGCTGATTTGTGGTTAATTGTTGAAGTTCATGTCTTTAAGGTTTAGATTCTATGATAGCAAATTAGAGTGGATTCATGGTGTGTCATTGAACATCTCATTTGCTATCATAGAATCCACACTCAGAATACCTCAGAAACAACAGAACCCTGTACGCCATGGGTTAGAAACCCATGGGGGTGGTTGGCACCCTATGTGCACTACACCACCACTCGCTCTGGGCCACCCCAGCACCCTCCCCCCCAGTGCACTTATGGGGCTGCTGAAAGCTCCATTCTATTATAATTTAGGAAAAACCTTAAAGACTCTCCCCCTGCTAAATAAAGTGAATCACCACGTTAAAAAGGTGGCTCTTTGCTCATTTTAGCAGGTGTTGCTAACTGGGCAAACTACAGGTGAAACTCGGAAAAGTAGAATATCGTGCAAAAGTCCATTCATTTCAGTAATGCAAATTAAAAGGTGAAACTGATATATGAGACAGACGCATTACATGCAAACCGAGATAAGTCAAGCCTTAATTTGTTATAATTGTGATGATCATGGCGTACAGCTCATGAAAACCCCAAATCCACAATCTCAGAAAATTAGAATGTTACATGGAACCAAGAAGACAAGGATTGAAGAATAGAACAATATCAGACCTCTGAAAAGTATACAGTGTACTGTGCTTGATTGGCCAGCAAACTCGCCTGACCTGACCCCATAGAGAATCTATGGGGCATTGCCAAGAGAAGGATGAGAGACATGAGACCAAACAATGCAGAATTGCTGAAGGCCGCTAATGAAGCATCCTGGTCATCCATAATACCTCATCAGTGCCACAGGCTGATAGCATCCATGCCACGCCGCATTGAGGCAGTAATTGCTGCAAAAGGGGCCCAAACCAAGTACTGAATACATATGCATGCTTATACTTTTCAGAGGTCCGATAATGTTCTATTCTTCAATCCTTGTCTTCTTGGTTCCATGTAATATTCTAATTTTCTGAGATTGTGGATTTGGGGTTTTCATGAGCTGTACGCCATGATCATCACAATTATAACAAATTAAGGCTTGACTTATCTCGCTTTGCATGTAATGCGTCTGTCTCATATATCAGTTTCACCTTTTAATTTGCATTACTGAAATTAATGGACTTTTGCACGATATTCTAATTTTCCGAGTTTCACCTGTAGACCACATGAACTTTTTAATGTAGTCCATGAACCAGACCCACAAATGTTAGTCAACCACAATATCATTTCAGAGGACAAATGTTCATAGTGATTTTTGGCAGTGTCTACTCACTCCTCTCCAGAGATGGGAAATAAGTGATCACATTATTGCATTTACACTTTCTGTGTGTGGTCACCAGTTCTTTATCCTAAATGATTATGGTGAAATTGCAGTCATTCTTGCAAATGATTATGGTAAAATGGCAGTCATTTTTTCACAGAGGAAAGGGTTAGGGTCAGGGTTAGGGTAACAATGATTATTCATAATCTTCATAATCATAAAGAAGATTATGAATGAACAAAGATGTTCATTCATCTTTGGTGCATCTTTGCTCATTCATAATCTTCTTTGGTGCAAAATGATGAATGAACTTTAAAAGAATCCATTGTCATTATCCAACAAAGAATCTACTCTCAGAACACCTCTAACATTTAAAACAACAAAACCAAGTAGCCTATGGGCTTGTAGTTTGGGGGTTGGTTGGCACCCTATGTGCACAACACCACAACCTTGCTCTGGGCCACCCTGGTGCCCCCCAAGTGGAATTATGGGGCTGCTGAAATCCCCATTATTCCCTGTGGGGGGGAAGCTTAAAGACATGCCAACTTCAAAAAAAAATTGAAAAATCAGCCCTTTCACCAATTCCTTTGAAATCTGGGTGGTAACAGGCACCCATTGGGGCACTACCACCTGACCCACTCTTCTGCCCTCAGAACCCCTTTTCTGCCCAACTCTGCCACAAAGATACACCAACTTCAAAAAATGTTAAAAATCACCCCTTTGCCCAATTTCTTTGAAATCTGAGTGGTAGCTTCCTTCCACCCATTGGGCACTACCACCCACCACAACCCACTCTGGGCCACCCTGGTGCCCCCCATTTGGAGTTATGAAGCTGCTGAAATCCCCATTATTCCCTATGGGGAAAAGTTTAAAGATGTGTGAACTTCCACAAACCAAAAAAATCACCCCTTTGCCCAATTTCTTTGAAATCTGGGTGGTAGCTTCCACCCATTGGGCACTACCACCCACCCCACTTTTTTTGCCCCGAATCGATTCAGATTCATAAAATTTGGGTACAAATAGAATCTGGGGTGATTTGATGAGGGATATTTGGACCCAAAACAAATTGGGGGTGATTTAGTTTGCGTACAAATCAAATAAAAAAATTGATCCGTGCACATCCTAGTCCGGACAATAAAAGCTTTACAGCACACAGAATGCTAAAAGCATTACACTACTATCAACTATTTTTGATCTCTACGGATATAGACCTTGTCAAAAATCACAGTGAGCATTTGTCCTCCCAGATGGTACCAGCCACCTTAGCAGGCTATTGTACTGTTTTATTATTACAGTAAACAGTAACAGTAAACTGTACTGTTATCTACTACTACTATTAGTGATGTGCGAACCGGTTCAATCTTGAACTGGTTCGAATTCGAACCAGGGTGGTTCGATGGTTCGAACTTGAACCAAACCAGCCATCAGGTTCGAGCTGCAGGTTCGAATTCGAACCAAACTGGGGGTGGTTCGATTAAAACTGGTTCAAACTGGTTTGAACCTCCAAAAGAGGGTGTGGTGATAGCTGGTACCCATGGATACCTACCACCCAAACCCCAAAGTAATCAGACACTCGTACGATTTTTTATGAATTTTTGAAATTTATTTTTATTTTTCTCTCATAGGGTATAATGGGACTTGAACTAGCCCATTATTCCCTATTGTGGAGCACCCATGTGTGCCAACAACCACTCAAACCCCAAAGAAATCGGACACTCCTACGATTTTTAATGAATATTTGAAATATTTTTAATTCTTTTCATCGTAGAGTGTAACGGGTCCCAAACCAGACCATTATCCCCTATTTTGGAGCACCTAGGGGCACAAATGTGGAGTGGGTGGTAGGCACCCAGGGGTGCCTACCAGGGGTGCCTACCACTCACAAAACACCAAGGCAATCAGACACTTCTCTGATTACTGGTGAATAAGTATTTTTGAATTCTTCATAGAGAATAATGAGGATTGCAGCAAATAGATAGCTTCACATCGGGGGGGGAAAGGGTGTCCTAGAGTGGTGGGTGGTGGGTGGTAGTGCCCAAGGGGGGCAGGAAGCTATCAGAATTATTTGGAAGGAATTGGGCAAAGGGCTGGTTTTTAAGTGATTTTTGAAGTTTACGTGTCTTTAAGGTTTTTCTCCATAAAGAAGAATGGAGGTGTCAGAAAATGTATAGCTTCACGTCGGAGGCAAAGGGGTGGCCTAGAGCAGAGTGTGGTGGGTGGTAGTGCCCAAGGGGGGAAAGGAAGCTATCAGAATTATTTGAAAGGAATTGGGCAAAGGGCTGGTTTTAAAGTGATTTTTGACGTGTATGTGTCTTTAAGGTTAGCAATGAGAGTGGATTAATGGTTTGTCATTGAAAATCTTATATGCTACCAAAGAATCTACACACAGAACACCTCAGAAACAACAAAACCCAGTACCCCATGGGTTAGCACCCTCTGTGCACTAGACCATCACTCACTCTGGGCCACCCAAGCATCCCACAAGTAGCTTTAAGGTTTTTCTCCATAGGGAAGAATGTTTCAGAAGTTTCAGCAGCCCCATAACTGCACTTGGGGGATGCTGGGGTGGCCCAGAGTGAGGGTGCCAACTAGGTGCCTACTACCCACCCCACTTTTGTGCCCCTAGGTGCTCCACAATAGGGGATATGGGCTGGTTCGGGTCCCATTATGCCCTATGAGAAAATAATTGAAAATATTTAAATATTCATTTAAAAAATCATAGGGGTGTCCGATTGCTTTGGAGTTTGGGTGGTTGTTGCCACCCATAGGTGCTCCACAATAGGTAATAATGGGCTGGTTCAAGTCCCATTATACACTATGAGAAAAAATAAAAATAATTTTCAAAAATTCATAAAAAAATCGTACGAGTGTCCAATTGCTTTGGGATTGGGGTGGCAGGTACCCATGGGTGCCAGCTACCACCCCACCCACTTTTGGAGGTTTGAACCAGTTTAACCCAATTCAAATTTGAACCAAACCAGGAGGGGTTCGAGCAAAACCAAAACCGAACCACCCCCTCCTGGTTCAAACCCGGTTCGAATTTGAACCGAACTGGGCAAACTAGTTTTGTGCACATCCCTAACTACTACTACTACTACTATCCAGTTTTTATGATGATAAAAGAAAAAAAAATGCCCTTGGAAACATATATTATCCTCATCATATAATATCTTTAGATATTAGCAGGTTGTCATATGAATAGGTCATACTGCCTACAATTTGTGAGGTAAACTGTAAACATGGCTAATTGCAAGACCCAGAGGAGGAGGGATCTGAACTCTGAAGCCCTTTACAAAGAGGGGCAGTTGAAACATTATTACACTATGTAAATGCTCTTTGTTCACAATGCTAAGTTCTCTATACTGGAAATATTTTTTCTAGTTAAATTATATGGCTTCAAATTGAAATGAAAATGTATAACTAAAACTGTGTTTCTATTTCTGATGTGTGAAAAGCAGCATATCATAGCATTATGCTCTTCCATTGATAAGACCAGAAACAGCAGTTCATGAAAATGCTTGAACCTACGATGCTGAATGTCAAATCACTGGCTAATTATTCACCATAATTACTGAGGCAACATTGAATCAATTATCTATAAAAGGATGAACCATGCATGATTGTATGTCTAGAACATGCATTTTAAGTACTTAGCATCATTGGTTTCCAATTGTACTTAAAAACAAATTAGATGAGTTTCTTTCCCCCTGCTCCATTATCTAGATATTTTGATGAGTAAGTTCCCTCAGCTGGCTCCCTTGTTTATTCCAAATGTTAATTAAGTATTTATCTGGCTGGCTAGAATACTGAGAATTTTAGCTGCATTTGAAAGATATAGAGATGTTCTGGATAACATTGTGTGTGCTTTCATGCTCTCCAGCCATAGAGATGAGATCCACATGTCCATGTAGATCAGCAAGAGCAATATCCTTGGACCCACACTACATCTTACCATTTGGAATTTGTTTCTGGAGCCATGGAAGTGTTTTTGTGACGGCTGGCAGATGTAGTCATGTTTACACTAGTTCCCTGCTATTCTCCATGTTCCCTGTGGGCCTATTTTTATAGGAGTTTGATTTGAATTTATGCTAACTCCCTTGCTTCCTGACTTGCAAGTTCTTTCTTTCATAAGGAAGAGGCTCAAAATTATTAAAAAGAATGTCAGAATTATTTAAAAGAATGTCAGAATTATTAAAGCCAGCGTGGTGTGGTGGTTAGAGTGCTGGACTAGGACCGGGGAGACCCGAGTTCAAATCCCCATTCAGCCATAAAACTAGCTGGGTGACTCTGGGCCAGTCACTTCTTTCTCAGCCTAACCTACTTCACAGGGTTGTTGTGAAGAGAAACTCAAGTATGTAGTACACCGCTCTGGGCTCCTTGGAGGAAGAGCGGGATATAAATGTAATTATTATTATTATTATTATTATTAATAATAAACAAACCAGTCAATAACACCTGTCTGACTGTGTAAACAAGAAATAATAATAAATAGAATGTCTAAGGGTGGATCTAATGTCTCCAAGTCAGGTTACTTGATATTGTCCCTGATACAGCTACTCTCTCTCTCATAAGTAAAAAAGACTTTTACTTATTGTGTCTTATATTCCATGGCTGAATTTTTATCTTAAAACTGATTCAGGTAGGTTCTTCAAACTGTGTTCACATAACTGTGGATGTGCATGGACAGGAAGGAATTCAGACAGTTGGCCTCTGAGTCTTGGGGGAACTTGCTGTCTACCCAACTGAGGTTTGTGGTCCCCAAAAGGCATGATCAAATTCTGGGGAAGAAAATAAGGATCAGAGGGGCTTCCAGAAGCTGGCATGGTTAGTCAGGCACAATTCAAGCTCTGGAGCTTCAAACCAGGTTGATTGGGACTACAGACAGGTTCATGGTGAAAGCTGTCCAGATCCAAAGCAGCAGTCAGGAAAAGAGAAGAGGACTTAAGCAGTGTCCTTACAGTAAAGACAAGTTGTTCTGATTGAGGAGCTACCTATAAGGCGAGGCCTAGTATGTCAAGATATGCTTGGGGTCAGCTGATTGGCAGATCAGTCAAGATGGTACTGCAGCCTTGATGGCTTCCTTGAAGGCCAAAGCTCAGTTCTCTAGACTTGCACTTGAAACAGACTGCTGATGGTGCAGGAGGAGGTAAGGCACCAAAGCATGACTGCAGTGCTAGGAACCATGGTTTGAGTTCCCTCTGGGGCCATACCAGAAAAAGTATTATCCCCAAAGATACAACATTGACTTCTGTACATTCAGTGAAAGATCTGAATGGCAGCATTCACGATTGTTCATACAGAGGTCAAAGCCAGTGGGCATGATCCTGGACAGCCCATACATACTGGCACACATACACATTGACACATAGATATGTCTCTATCGCTTTCCTACATGAACAAAATTAAGATAAGGGATATCTAATGATATCTACATAAATATATGTTGTGAACTTGGTAGGATTATTTTAGTGGAAGCTTTGTTTTGATGCTAAATTTGGGAGAATTCTAAGATTTAAGATATCTTGCACTTTCTGCAGAAAAATGCACAGTGGAACATTCCATTGGAATCCTCTGAAAAGAAAGATTATTTTGACCTCTTTTCGAGTTGGGTTATATGTCAGCTGGTCCATCCTAATCATGTGGAAGAAAAGTGTGGGTATACCCATCTCCCCACATCCAGTATTTCATCCTCTTACCACCTAATAGTATGGAGGGTGTTTTATCTCTCAATATGCTGATAAAACACTGCTTGAAAAATGATGTGCTACACCATCCCACTGCCGCCTAATGTAATACTATTCAAAAGTTGGTGGGAGGAGATGTACGTGCCCACTTCTTCTCCACCACACAATTAGGACAGGCTTTCGGATGCATTATCTGAACCAGCCATTACTCTGTCTTTAAATTGCAATGCCTGTGAAGCAGCTATAAAACATTATATGTCCTTCAGTGACAATAGCATCAAAATTAGCAAATATCAAGCAGCAATCTTATGCTAATTCAGGATGCATTTGAATTATCCAAAGCTTTGGTTATTTCTTTAACCACTGATAGATAGTGACAGTTTTTGCAATTCTTAAAAGCACTGATAGAGAATAATAGGCTATTTTAGACAATGAGCAAACTTCTTGAGTTTCTTGAGTTGTTATAGGAACATAGGAAGCTGCCTTATAGCAAGTCAAACCATTGGTCCATCTAGCTCAATACCAAGTCAAACCTTTGGTCCATCTACACTGACTGGCAGCAGCTCTCAACTGGCAGGTTAAAAGGCAGGAATCTTCACCAACCCTACCTGAAGATGCCAGGAAGTGACATCTGGACCTCAGATGTTCTTGCACTAGCTCTGGCTCCACATCCTATGGCAAAGCGAATATCTTACACCACTAACATGCAGTCTCCCTTCCAATGCAAAGCCAGGTGGACACTGCTGGCCTTGTGGTAGCAAGCATGACTTGTCCCCTTAGCTAAGCAGGGTCTACCCTGGTTGCATATGAATGGGAGACTTGATGTGTGAGCACTGTAAGATATTCCCCTTAGGGGATGGAGCCGCTCTGGGCAGAGCAGAAGGTTCCAAGTTCCCTTCCTGGCATCTCCAAGATAGGGCTGAGAGAGATTCCTGGCTGCAACCTTGGAGAAGCCGCTGCCAGTCTGTGAAGACAACACTGAGCTAGATAGACCAATGGTCTGACTCAGAATATGGCCGCTTCCTATGTCCCTATGCTTAGCAAAGGGGAGAATTCCTGCTTACTACCATAAGACCCACTCTTCTCCCCATTCATGTGACCCTAACCCTAACCAGAGACATGGTTTAAATAACCAGGACTGAAACATTGCACAGAAGCTAAGGAGGTAAGCAATGGGGAGGAGGCGACAGGCTCAGTAGACTTTGGGTCACCATCACAACCCAATAAACCACAGTTAGTAGTTATCTGAACCAGCCCAGTCTGTGGTGGGAGTGGGCTCTAAAGTGATGGGCCTATTGGCAATTCATTGTCTGTAGGATATGATTAAGCTTCCTCACATGGTTCCAGGATCAGAATATAGCTGATGAAGCTATTCCCACAATCACTAGAAAGCGAGCTAAGGGAGCTTAGCCCGCTTTCCAGTGGTTGTGGGAACCACCGGGCTCACAGGTAAGCCCGGTGCTCCCAAGGCGGCTAGCCCGACTAAATCCCCCTCCCCTTAAACCAGGTTAACTGAGCGAGCACTCCGTTAACCGCATTTCGTTCCTCGTGTGTCACCACGGCATATGGCACCACATGAGTAGACCCCCAGCCAGGAGGCTCCGGGCTCGGAGGTCTCTCCAGGATGCCCCGTGTACTTGTGCAGGGCATCCTGGAACTTCGATCCATGCAGCCCCTGCCGGCTCCGTGATGGAGCTGGCAGTCGTGTGGGTGGCCGATCCAGCCACCCAGCTGCGAGTGGCTGCTCGGCTGCGGGAAGAGCCCTCTCCCCTAAGCCCTCCTAAGTCTCTCTAAGTCCCTCCTAAGTCTCTCCTAAGCCCTCTCTCCCCATAGAACCCACTCAGGCGCTTCACACGTGTCGTGTATAGCACCTCGATATCTTTTGCAATGAATCTGTAAGATAGCTATAGAGGTCTTGTGTGTAAAATAACATTTCTGGAATGAGCCATTTTTGGAAGGGCGGTATAGAAATCTAATAAATAAAAAAAATATTTGTAAGTCACATTCTAAAAATAGATTTAACCTTAAGACAAATACATAAATATAAGCATAGAAGTTTCTAAACACAGAAGGTCAGATTCTGCCTAAAACAGGCTTGTAAATAGCCACTTTCCTGGTCACCTTTGGTGCATAATAAACATCTCCAGATAATGACAAAGTATTTCAGAAGTCGGCTCTTTTTAATGTGTGGACAAGCAACTTAGTAACATGATCTAACTAGCATATATTGTATGCTGCTACTACTGCTGCTGCTGCTTCCACTACTACTACAAGAAATATTTATATCTCTCTTCAACAAAAGTTCTCAAAGTGGTTTACATAGAAAAATAAATAATACATAAATCAGACGGTCCCCTGTCCCCAAAGGGCTCACAATCTAAAAAGAAACATAAGGCAGATACCAGCAACAGTAACTGGAGGGATGCTATGCTGAGGTTGGATAGGGCCAGTTGCTCTCCCCCTGCTAAAGAGAGAATCGCCACTTTAAAAGATGTCTCTTTGCTCAGTTAGCAAGGGTACTTTAGTGGAATTATGAACAGGGCTTCACTGGAGCCATAGGACTATTCCAAAATAAGGAATGTCAGGATTGCAAATGCAATCTTTAAACAAAGAGTTTTGAATAAAAGTGCTTAGGTTTTATGAGCAATTCTTGGAAGAGGGAATATGTAATGCTGACAAAGAATAAGGAGATTATAATGCATGTTATCTTTCTTTGTTGTGTACAGATCATTTGGGAATTATTGACAGATGATCTTCAAGCACTGATCAGATTTTCTGACCATCTCATGCATTTGTTGCTCTGGCTGTTGTTTAGTTAAAACTCCATGCCTATGATCCAAATAGATCTTTTGAATTTTCTTTTTTCTTGATTGGTATTTCTTAGACTTCACAGATGTTTCTTGTGTTATTCCCATGCCAGCTTCCTTTTGCTATAACAAACATTTGAGCAGCTTATCTAATATTTATTTAGAACTTTGTGGGTTGGCAACCATTCCCAAAAGAATATCCTAGGGAAAATGCTAGAGCCAAATATAATTCCAGTGCTTTTATTTGTCTCCTCTGACTTCATTAGGAACTGGGATTTATGGAGTTATATTTGGAAAAGTAATTCTGGCTTGTTGTATCAAAGAGCAATCGGCAGAGAAGAGATTTCGGCTTCTGAATCAGCTTGTCTTAATCAACTTGGCTGCCATCCAGACATCTTTGTATACAGAACTACAAGCAAAAATCATGAAATTCCCATTTTAGGGACAGATTTTGTAGCTGCCGCTATCCCAAATTATGGGGAGGTGGGGAATAAATGTTGGAAGCTTGGTTCTCAGTATAAGATAACCTTTTTGGTGTGCTTGTGTTGAATATTTCTGTGTATTAGGTTATTTGAGTAAGCTTTATGTCAGCCATCCCAAGCAAAGGTACAGTGCGTCAATCATGATAGGTAGAGTCAAGAGTATGTCAACAACTTGTCCTTACAGTAAATGTTTGGAGTCCTTTACATGAAGTGTGTGATGAGTAATTTGGGAATCGAGAACTTGCAGAGTGTGATGGAGGGAATAAAATAGGACTGCATGCCCATCTAGGTGAGCTCAGTGGGTTATTTTGGTGGTAAACAAGATCTTCTGGAACCAGGGTTTGAATTCCAATGCCTGTGGTGATTTCGCAATTCCTGACACCTAGTATTAAGCCCACAATAATGAATATAGTAAATGATCTACAGTATCATATGGACAGTGTTTGATCTCAAAAGGCAGCTACTTTTCTTGGGGGGGAGGCGTGTTCTTTATATATTGAATCATGTGTTTGATAGATGGTCATGGATTCAGTCTGAACATATTATAAATGCAGGTTTTGCTTATTTACATTAAATTCAGATTTAAGGGGGCTTCTATGCTTTGTTCCAGCTGATACTATTTGATCCATCAGTTATCCTGGAGAATGCAGTGACTGACTTCCTGACTGAATTTACTAGAGGAAGTTCTATTGAAATTTCGTAGTTCTTTAGAGTAACTTCTGAATAGTACTACTGTGAACTTTAGTCAGGATGTCAGCCAGTGACATTCTGACTAATCCTTTGCATTCCTATGATTTCTACATTGTTCTCCCTTTTCCTTTCAAGTACTTATTTGTTCCAATTGCTTCAGGTTGAATTACAGTTCAGTCCTTGTATGCACACATTGGCATACCGCTGTTGTCTTGCCTTAGTCATAGGAGTCTGAAGTGGGCAGTGATGTGGCTTGTGGCAGTATCTTTTATTCCACATTTCTGCTTCTGTGCTACATTCTCTGAGTTTATCTCTACCACCATCTTTCCTCCCCTCCTATATTGCATATTTTAATTCCTCTTTTCACAAAAGGGGAAACATCAAAACAAGCATTCTTTTTTTTAAATCAGGAACACGTTAAGCCATGACTGCACCAAAAATGACAGCTGATATGTCACAGAGGATTGTGGGGGCAGAGCAAGAGTGCCATCCTTGCAAACAGCCAGGAAACTAACTGCACATGAAGCTTACTCCATAACTCAGCACATGTGGAAGGAGAAGTGATTTTGTTCCTCTCCCCACTGTACAGCCCTCATAGACATATTCCTTGAAACTAAAAGGAGTTTTGTAGAGAGGGGAGAGAAGCAAAAATCACTCCCACCACTGTGTGCTGTGTTGCGAGTTCTTGTGATGGCAGAGCTCTTGCTCTGCCCTTGTAAGCCTGTGTGGCATGTCAGCCAGCAGCTTTTGCAATGGTAATCATCTATTGCAACAGCTTAGCTTTGTAATGCGGACCTAATATTTTCAGGTTAAAAAATTACATGCCGCTTGTAATACATTTAATATACCCAGCATTATACATTTGTAGTATAGATCGAGAGGTGTGTAGGAAAAATGGATAATTATATGGATATATGGAATTACAGTTCACTTCCAGATACTTGTAGAAGAGGGCTGTAAAGGGTCCTATTTTGGGAACACTCTCATTTTAAACTAAGCTCTCACTATACTTGGGTTTACCACTTCAGCGTGGTAAAGTGGGACTGTGTTGGGGCCAAACACAGTCTCCTCCTGCATCCCTACATACTATCAATATATATTGGTCACTCTCAGCCTTATCGGGTCCTGAGGCAGTTTGCCTTTCTTTCCTATGCTTTTTGCACCCCTGTATGGCAAAGTATGTATTTGTTATTGGGCAGTGATTGTGTTTGCCTTCCTTCAAAACTCCATGCTTCTTTAAATTCTCAAAGCATTCCTTCAAGGTGTATTGTTTTTGGAGAAGAAGAAAAAGTTTTTCTCCTTGTTCAATAATAAATAGTTAAATATTCAGAGAACTTTATGACTCAGAAGTATAAAACAAGTGAGATCTCAAAGTAACAGCATGTTGACTTCTTATCACCTTTCCCAGTACTTATTCTCTCCTCTTGAGATTGAAGTCTCTCATTTATATTTAGTTGTTTCATATTTCTTTCACCATATTCTTTTCATCTGAGACTCACTGCACCAAAAAATAAGAGCCAAGGAGGATGAACTATACTGATCTCTATGCCAGAACAACACAAAACAAGCCAGCATTGCAGGAAGTTGCTTTGACATTGCAGCAAGAGAGAAAAATGTTCAACCCTGGTGGTGTTTTTTTTAACTAAGTCTGTTGCTAAGGTTAAGTAAGAGAGCATTTTGACATGTCAGAATGTTCAGCACCTGTTTATTCAGGATCTAGCAATTTACAATGATGAGATTTTTCATGAACGAAATTTTGATTGTAGCCAAAAACGGCTTCAGAGTGGCTAATTTCACCACCCCCCTTTTATTGTTGCGAAAAAGAGGAAATTCAACTGAATCAGAATACAAAAAATGCTCAATTTAAAAAGATGACTTTGGCAGTGTGTAGATTTCATTTTATGCTGTAAGCAGAATTGGCAGGCTTCCAAGAGAACAGAAAAAGCTTTTATTTCTTCTCTTTTTGTTGCAGATGGACCCGATTCAAAAAGCTGTAATAAATCATACGTTTGGGGTTCCTCTTCCTCACAGAAGAAAGCAAATCATATCGTGCAACATTTGCCAGTTGAGATTTAATTCGGATGTAAGTAATACTTTTATATCTTCTTTAAAATATGTATGCATGAGATAATGTTTTCTGTTTCTCATTGGAACCTATATGATATTATTTCACATCAACCTTGTGGCTTAATGTGCATTAATGCACATGTTTACTTGATACCCGTTGGCCCAGCTTTTCTTCATGGGTTTCTTCTGTAATTTGATTTCCACTAATTGTATTGCAATATATATGGTGGAATAACTGATGCTTCATTGCTACAAGCTGCAGAAGCTTTTGCTCCTAAATCATGTGTTAGTTGCAAGTATTTAAGTTGAAGCTTCCATCATAAGTGCACCAGAGATCTGTACAGTATGTTCATTAATCCTATCCTGAAGGTGGTTTTATGTTCTTGCAGCAGATTTGTCATCAGTAGTTGGGTAATGCTGTTAGTCAAGTGAATATGTACTTCATAGAACCAATTCAGTTGAACCTAGTGCAGTCCGTTCTGGACTACAGTGTATCAGGTTGCTGGTGGAACATTGCAGCTTTGGATTCTTCTCCATGTGAAAATGCATCCAATGACTGAATAGAAAATTAGCATGTCAAGAGAAGGATTTTAGGCTAAACATAGTATTCAGATGCCTGCCTGGAATCTAAAGTCATATACTTCGAAGAAGCCTTGAATCATGTGCTTTTTATGCTTATTTGAATAACTTCTTGGCACACAAAGAATATGAGAGCAGGAAAATGCTGGAATATGAATATCAACAAGTGAAATCTTCTGGTGCTCATGTGAATCATCGGGATCACTACATCGTCCAGACAAAAAGATCCAGATCTTTCACTTCAAAGCAAATAATAAATCAGTGAGGTTTGCATTTCTGATGATGATGATGATGATGATATATTGCTTTCAATATACATGTTTTCTGTAAAATTATAAATTCTGTAAAATAAGAATAAGGTCCTTTCAAGATTAGTCTGTTGGCTAGTTCTCCATATATCAGGTCAGCAACAAAATAAATATACCTGTGAAAAATATGGAAATGCCTGGTTGCTTGCTGGAGAAAGAATCCATCATTTTAAAAATTAGAAAATTTTTAAAAGGCCTAAAATGATGTACACATCCTGTACTTAAATGGCATTTACTTTCATCCGGAAATATAACAGAGTGTTATGTCACTAGAGCCAAGTTATTTGAGGTAAATACTTACCTAATTATCCAAATATATCCATAAAATGAACACATGTCACTCCAATTTGTGTATGATTTCAAGACATGGCATTAACCACATAAGTGGGTCCTGCAAATGAATATGTAGGTTAACATGTTGAGTGAGTGGCTTGCAGAGGCAGTTTGCTTGTCAATCATAAACCCATTCTTTGTACATATACAAATTGCTCTCTAAAATTCTGGTTGCAGTTCTAGAGCCGATTTATGCAGACCAGCATTTTACATCTCATATTCAGTGTAGCAGCTGAGATGCAGATGTGGCTCATTCCTGCTCTCCTCCCCCGCCCCCCAGCCTCACTCTGCCTAGTTTTGCCCACTGCAGCATTAACCCCAGGCGAAGAGGCCAGTTTTTCACTGGGGAACTGGGCAAATAACCAGCCTGTGCACCAAGGGCTAATGCCTTGGCAGACAAAATTAGCGAGAGGGAATTGGCCAGTGCAGAGAGAGGAAAGTGAGAATGAGCCACACCTGCATCCCACCTGCTACAGTCAGTCTATATTACAGTCTTTGACCAATAACACAACTAAAACAATATAAAACTTTAAACATAGCCATATTAATAACATAACTGTACACTGGATCTAACTATTAGCGAGGAGAGTGTGATGAACTCTTACTGCAGAACAACAGAATTTTGCCAATGTGAATGTGATAGATGAATTCATGTCTATTAGCAGATATTTGGTGTAGAATTTGTCCAATCAACCTGGCAGATTATGTAAAAGCAGGTCAATTAGCCTTCGCCTAAGGTCTATATAAAAGACACACGACAAGAGCACATGTGCAATTGATTCAATCTCATCAGCGTTACGGGGCAATATCTCTGCTCAATTGGAATTCTATTGTATCTACCAGCCAAGAATTCTGAAGGGAGGGCTTTCATATGGGCCCTCGAAAAGGCCCATCTACTGTATGTTTGGGGAAAGTGAGGAGAAACAGATAATCTGCTGGGCGAGTTCTCATCCCAACCCACCTGCTACTGAATGTGGGATGAAGCTGCCCTCACTCCCAATCTCCCTTGTATTGGCTGCTACTGGTCACATTTTAAATATATATTCAGTCATATGAACATAATGTTCATATGAAGAGCTTTCAGAATTAGGTAAATATATATTTCCGGGGGCGATCAACTCTTGTTTCTTGATAAAAAGGCTTTTACTCCTTGGAGGCTTGGAAATATTGCACTAATAGATTCTTCTTACTGTCACCACCTCCGTGTTGTCACTTTTAGACAACACACTAAAGACCTTTTGCAGTGGTTCTGTAAAACTGAAGTAAGGACATCTCGCTTGCATTACAAAACATTACAAATATAAGCTTCAGGTCTAATAGAAGGGTGCTCTGATGCCATTAATTTGAGGGAAGAAGAAGAAGTTCACCCTTTTCATTCGACCCTGCTTTCCAGTTACTTCAGGTTTCTTCACCATCTGTCCCACTTATGAGGAAGTATTGACGTATTTGGTAATGCTTTCTCTTTGGCCACAATATTAATAGTTCTAATAGTTTTGTTTTCTGTTCATGTTATCCATTAATCCAAATTCCATGTCTCAATCAATTATTCTTTTGTTTTGTTTTTTGGTCTCCAGCACTTCTAGTGAAGTTTGCTATACTGGCAGCCTATTGTGGGCAAAGAAAAGTTTTATTATTTTGTGAGGTAACCACAAAAGTGGTATTATTTTTCGGAGTTGGGGAAGTGTTACCAGCACCAGTGGGACAGTGGTAATTATTTTCTTTAACTGAAAAACAGTGCTGTCTCTGCAGGTATAGGCTGCAGCTCTGTGTCTCATTCTCCCAGCAGCAATTGGCCACAGTTTTCTTTCCCAGAATGCACTGAGGGATGTGATGTTCCCAGCGCATTCCAGGAAAGAAAATGGCAGCCAGCAGCTGTCACAAGGACAAAAAGCAGTGTTGAAGTGCTGCTACAGCTGCTGCCTATAGAGACAGTGCTGGTTTTCAGTTGCAGCCATTAGAGCCCTTCTCACGATCCATGAGAAGAGCTCCGGGGCAGTCTGCGTGGAAGGAGGGTTTAATGTACCTTCCCCGCAGATTATAGCCATGGCTTCCCTGAGTGGTGGATCACCCGCCGAGATGAATGGAGGCTCACTCGGCGGCTTTTGGGGTTGTGGTGCCAGGATGTGGCACTGTGCGTTACCTCCCACCCACCCTGCCCCACCCTCCTGAGTCCCAATAATGCACCACTGGAGTGTGCAGTGCATTCCTGGGATTCCCCCTCCCTCCGAGTGTGTCAGATGTGGTTTCAAGCAGCCGCGGCTGACACACGACTGAAAAAATGAAGTTAAGGGAGCTCTCGCTCCCTTAACCTAATTTAGCCGGGAGGCTACTTAGGTGGGTTTGCCACCGTGTAGCCACTGGGATCAGGCACGATCCTGGTGGTTCACATGAGCGTGCAAAACCAGGCTGGTCTCCCTTCGCCCGGTTTTGCACACTCATGTGAATAGCCTCAGACTTTCCATTTATACCACTGCTTTCTGCAAACATGACAATAAAAACAGTGGAGAAGTTTCAGTCCAATACTATCCAAAACTGCTGTAAAAGTACTTTGCTGACATGAGTTACAGGAGTGTTCACAAACACTAATGTTGATTTTATTGGCCTCTACATACACTACTGATTTCATTGACCTGCAGCTACACTGTAAAAATGCAATACCTAAGAATGGCACCTAAGAATGGCATAACAATACTGTATATTGTTATGCTAGCCCTGAAGTAGAGCATGAGGTGTCAGACCCTGAGGGGTGTGTGTGTGTGTGTGTGTGTGTGTGTGTGTGTGTGTGTGTGTGTGTGTGTGTTGTTAAATCTAGCTATCATATTTTTCTGTGTCTGACTCAGGGACAGATGGTGTTTCAGACATGAGATCCCCTCACACAGCAATTTTTGGAGACTCGTGAGAGTGGAACAAGCACACTCTGAAGCTGTTCTCACGACCAGCAAAAACAGGGCTTGAGGTCTGAAGGCGGGGTTAGCACGCCCGTGTGAAACCTCGGCAAGCCCTCAAACAGGGCTCTGTCAAAACAGGGTCACCCAGTTGCAAGCCCCACCTCTAAGCCCAAGTTTAGCCAGCAGAGGAGGTTGCCTACCCTCTCCTAGTGCTGGTGTGGAGCCATGGGACGCTGTGGGACGCTACTTGAGGCCCCCTCTCCTCCTCTTCACAGAGGTACCATAGAGCCTGGATACCAGAGTGCCCTGCAAAGCAAGCAGAACACTTGGAAAAAGCCCACCCAGCAAAAGCACTGAGCAGCATTTGCTCCAACTTTCTTAAAGTGGCAAACACCTTGCGAATGAGCTCAAGGGTGAACAGGAACATACTCCCACCCCCATGCCATCCTCATGAGAGAGCAGCAGCCCCATCACCTGTGCAGACCCTTCAGCTACCCTCCAGTTACTTCCCCCCACTGCTGCCCCAGAAGTGATAACCTCCCAGTCACCCCCCAAGGCAAGGGCAACAGCCTCCTTGCCCTTTCCAGGTGGAAACTGCACGAGTGATGGGGCTGCTGCTCTCCCCTGCCTGGTGCCAGTGAGTGACATTTTGGCATAAAAAGGGACAGGAGCTCAAGGCAGCAGCCTTGCAGATGTTTGGCCTTGGGCAGTGCTCTCTGCACATGCTCTGAAGCACTGTAATCCATGTGAGCTTCTCCTATGAAGAAAGATGCAGGGGCCCCAAGTCACCCTTCTCCCACTTCACAGGGTGAGGTGCGGAGACACTGCCACCTTCTCCTTGGCGGCAACCTCTTGGAACACAGCCGCCCTTGTTTGTGCTAGCCTGCCCAATAGCCACCCTTGCCTGAGAAGAGAGAGGCCATGGGATAGCTGGACAGTGAAGCCTGGGGGCCTTCGGTTGGGGAATAGGCATGACTGCAGTGTGCTGCAGGATGGCATGGCAGTGTGGAGAGATAAGGCTGCTTCTTCTCAAGGGAGAAGGCTCAGCCCCGAAGCGAGATCCCTGGGAAGAAAGGGGATTCCAAGTCCCTCAAATAGATGGGTGGAGTGCAGAAGGATGGGGGGGGGGAGAGAGAGAGAGAGAGAGAGAGAACCACTGGCAATGGAGTCAGGCAGCAAGGGGCATCGTGGAGAGGATGGTGTGAGTGTGGAGAAACTGCTCGCTTACACGGCTGCTAGTTCACTCGCAGCCCATCCGCTCACCCCCTCCCGGCCACTTGCCAGCTCACCTCCTCCCCGTCACTCACCTGCTTGCTCAACCCCTTCCCGCCCACTTGCTCACTTGCTTGACTTCTCCCTGCCCCACTCCTCCCCCTGGTTGCAGCCCCACACTTGTGTCCCTCATTCTGGCAATGGTGTTGGCAACCCTACAGGAGAGTGTGACAGGATGCTGGCTGGGCCAGCCTCACCTCCCTTGGCCCCGTGTGTGAAGCACCCGCTGCCACAGTTGCACAGCACTGGCTGCTTTACCTCCAAGGCAGGCTGCACTGAGGAGGTAAAAGCACGGATCCATTGCAGCTAGCACTACCCAGCTGTTGCTGCTCCCCACTTCAACAACACCCCATTGCAACCTGCCCAGATCGTAAGGCAGAGTTGCATGAAGGAAAAGGGATGGGGAAGCTGCAACCTCAGGGGAGGGGGTCAGGTGTGTGTGTGTGGGGGGGGTCTGGATGACACTGGGCTTGGGGCCTGGGTATGTGCCCACTTGCCTCATGCCCCCCTTAGCACCCTCCTGGCTAGTGGACAGGTGTGGGGGGTGGGGGGTGAGTGAGCAGATGTTTCCCATCATCTGCCCTCCCCAAGGTGCTCTTATCCCTGGACCATGGGGCCCCGGCCTGTAGTCTCCAGGTTCCAGAAGGTCTTGAAAGGCTTGGGGAAGCCTCCCACCACTGTGGGGGACCCCTGCCACAGTGAGGCCAAACCACCAATCTTTGCAAGTATTCTAGCTGCTGTGTGCGTGGCTGGGGGTGGGTGGGTGGGGATGAGCCTGAGCAGGTCCCCTGTGGCAGGTGGAGCAGGAGTGGCTGCTGGGCTGACCATCCACTCAAGGGTCACTGAGGTGGGTGGTCAGCCCAGTGGCTGCTCCCACTCTGTCCGCCACTGCCACGGCGGGGGGGGGAGAGCTGCCACGCACATGGCAACTAGAATACTTGCAAAGGCCGGTGGTTTGGCCTCGTAGCAGTGATGGCAGTGGTGGGGGCTTGTGGGGGCTGAGGGGCTCGCAGTGCGGGGGCCTCACAGCAGGGGTGGTCCAGGTGCCCAAATTACCTGGGTGCACTCCTGCACCTGCCCTCTCACCATCATCACCACCATCACAATGCAGAGGGTAGCAGTGGCAATGAGGGTGGGCGGGTGGCGGGAGACACTTTGCCACTTGCCTGCCCACCCTGCTGGCACTGCAAGAGCAGCAAGTGGCAGCAGCAGGGCAGGTGGGTGAAGCGGGACACCCTCCCCCACATGCCCACCCTCCTACACCCACTCACCTGGTAACACGAATGGCCTCTGTGCACGCTCACAGGCCAAAAATGGGTTGCAGATTGACTGGCCTGTTACTTGGGAGGCTGGCGGGGCAGTGGTAGAGTGATGGGACAGCAGAGTCGCCACTTGCCTATAGTAGCAGTGAAAGGGGCAAGGGGGGAGTTCCCCCTTTTACCTTCTATACACCACCGCTGTGCGGTGGGATGTTGGAGGGCGCCGCCACGGAGGCCACAGCCACACCTGCGGGGAGGGGGAGGGGCCGAGAGGAAGGTTCCCCCTTCTACTTTCCCAAACCACGCTGCTGTGTGGTGGGATGGGGTGATGGGGCGGCTGCGGCAAGAGTGATCTCCTTCCAGTTCTCCATCCCACCACACAGCAGTGTGGTTTGATAAGGTAGAAGGCAGGGGACCTTTCCCCTCACCTCCCACAACTTCCCTGCAGCCACCGCTGGTGGCTTGGTTTTAAAAGTAAGAGGTACCTTTCTTCTTCCCCCTGCTGCTTATTATGGAGGAGCCTTTTACTTGTACAGGCAATCCTTGCCAGGTTTACCCTTCACAGGTATGCCTCCTTGAGCCCCTCAGGCCAGCTCGTGAATTGGGGTTTCAAGCCAGGCTTGACCTGACTTGAACTCGGGCCAGCTTCCCTCTGCATTCAAGCACGAGCCTTCAAGCTGAGCCAGCTCCTACTCAAGCCTGCTGCAGCAAGAGAAGGGGGTGGTGGCACCAGTGGCAAGGAAGGCAGGTGCACACTCCCTGTTGCCTGCCCGCCCTACTGTCCACTGTGGCCAGGAGGGAAACCAGACAGGGGTGGTGGTGGGTCCACGTCATCACCCTTTCCACCAGCTTAATGCCCTGAGTGACCATTTGCCCAGCTTTAATGTGTAGGGTGGCCCAGCCCTGCATGCCGACTGAGTGAGCAGATGTGGAGATGAGGGGAATGTGCCTTGTGCCTGGCTACTCAGGAATCCAGCAACTGCCTTCACCGGCCATTGCATCAGCTGTGGGAGTGTGATTTGGAACCAGGCAGAGGGCATCTGCCATGTCCCTCCTGGATCTGGGGTGTGTTTTGGTGTGTGTGTGTGTGTGTGTGTGTGTGTGTGTTCATGTTGCCTCTTCCTTTGGTACTGGCTGGCAGCGGCAGCTGCAGCTGCGCTTTTCTCTCCTTCCATCCTTGCCTTGTTGTGAGCAGGAAGTTTTGGGCATCAGGACGAAGTTCAGTGCCTTTGCCAGTGTTGCAGTTGCCAGGAAAGGGTTAGCTGAGGCTACTGATTGGGGAGCTGCAAAGTGGGACTGCAGCTTGGAGCCCTATGAGTGGTCTTCTTGGGTCACATGATCCTCCCTGGCCACTCACGGGGCTACTGCTGCCAGGGGCGGGGCTGGAGGACCAACATTGCTAGCTGTGGCTGCCTGCCTTGAAGGAAACCCTGTAATGTTGATCGTCAGTCTCACATGTTCCCTGCTACGGCTTCCCCAAATGCTCATGTGTTTGCTGTGAGGCTGTAAATAGAGTTGCAGCTGTATGCCGGAGGTTACCCTGTTTTCTGCATATGTGAATAGCTTCTCAATATTGTTTTACTAACCCCAAAGTTAAGAATGAAATTATGTACAGGAAGCAGATGAGATGTGGGGCTATTTGAAAAGTAGTGGTGTGATCCTTTAAGGATTCTAAAGGATCATCAATTTAGGCAGCAATTTCTCATAAAAATTTAAACAAATGCTTTCCTTCTGTTTAGGGAGGTAGAAATCCACTTTAGCACAGAGGCCATATGAGTATGTCTGCCTTGAGTCCTATGTAACTTTTGGCGAGCAGAACTCCATGTGCCATGACAAGGTTGTCAAGGAGCAAACCCTGTAAGAAGTCCATCATGCAAATCCATCTAGCTCTGTGTGGGGTAACTTGTTCCATTTATATAGGGTGTCATTAGGCCAGGGGTTCCCAACCTTTGGTCCTCCAGATGTTGCTGAACTACAACTCCCATCACCCCCAGCTACAATTTATGGTGGCTGGCAATGATAGGAATTGTCGTGCAGCAACATCTGGAGTATCACAAGTTAAGAACCCCGGGATAATGCAATAAGGGGCAGTATTTCTCAGGAATTGTGCTAGTTGTAGAATGGCTTGCGCACTAATAAAATAGGGGTGTGTGCACGCGTGCATGCGCGGGCACAGACACACCTTTAAAAACTGGGAGGAAGGTTCCTTGTTATGCAGACATTGGTTTGAAGAAAATTTCTGATAAGATTTTTGTTTATAGCAATAGCAATAGCACTTACATTTATATACCGCTCTATAGCTGGAAGCTCTCTAAGCGGTTTACAATGATTTAGCATATTGCCCCCAACATTCTGGGTACTCATTTGATGAGTACTACTTATTTGATGTTATGGTTGGTTTACCTATATTCCAAGTGCTCTTTTATAAACCATGCGTGCCTGTAACATAGTTCTATGTAGCATGTCAAACAATTTTGAGTTAACTCCATAAAGACGGTAAAAGTGTTGTGAACAAACTGCTTTATGAGGTGCAGACTTGGATAGATATAGGTGCAGCCTTTTCTTAGATCCCAGAGATGGGATTTCTCTATTAGTAGAAACCCATTTATAGTGAGATTGCATTATGAAAATGTTTACCAGCAAGCAACTATGGTTGTTCATTTCTGTTCAAGATAAGGCAGCTTCTTCTTTTGATAGAAATTCCTTTGAGTGTGGAAAAGCTCTCCTCAAGTCAGAGTTTTGAAATAAAGTTTCCAAGAGAAATGAGAAAAGACAGCGCAGAAGTACAAAACCATTTATATTCTTTTCACAGAAGTTATCTATGAATCTTCGTGGCAGCAGCTGTATGTTCAGTATTTCTTTTCGTACAAGAGAACAAGAGAAGTAAGCAAATAATTGGCAACATACTTCATGGTGCTAGAGAACAGCGGAGACAGTTTCTGTTGACCCAGCTTTAAACATTAACTTCTTCTGCCAAGTGAAATCTACATTTTATCTCTACATTCTCGGAACAACATTTTTGGCAGTTAGTACTCAATAGTAAATAAATATATTTTAAATTTTATGTAAAGCCATCTGAACCCCTGCAAAAATTCTGCCATGCAAGAGGTCTAGGAAAATACTTTAAAATGTGTACTTTATCTTGAGCATGATAGTTAAACTCATGCAGGAGCCAAATTTGAGCGTGTGTGTTTTTATAAAATCATGGAGTGGGCAGGACACAGAGACCTTCTATTCCAATCCTCGGTTCAGACATAGGGCCACCTAATTCCCCCAGATCCATGAATCCAATTCTGATTCACATTGTGGCACAAGCAGACAACAGGCTTGCTGCAGAAAAGTATCTAACAAGCAAAGAGCACAACATGACTCAATCAAGATTGACAGGGAGGCAAATTTTCCAAAGACTTTATTGACTTGGATCCAACAAAGAGATGTGGGATGGCAAGTTTTCCACAGAAAGTTTTCCAAAACGCTTTACCATGCAGTCAAAGGCAATGTCCACATGATTTGGCTTCAGCCCTTCAAAGGCAAATATTTGCAGCGCCCTACTGCCTTGAGTTTTATGATGGACAAAAACTTTGGTATATGTGCAATAAAATAAATATTAAAAATTACCAATGTGAGAAGCATAGTTTTAGCAGGATAAAGAAGGCCTGAACACCTTAGTCTGGAATAAAGATTCACTTGGATACAAAAAGGAAGAAAGGAAGAATCCAGTGTAATATAGTGAACCTGAGGCAATTGGGTTGAAGTCATACCTCCTCCATGATCTCACTGGATGATCTTGGACAACCCATTATCACTCAGCCTCCATTCCCTACAATTAAAATGGGAATAATAAATTGTTTCCTTACAAAGCTGTTGGGAGTCTGAAAATGATAAAATATTATAATGTGCTTTATAAATTAGGCAAACTATATACTTAACTAGTTGTAAATCTGAGAACTTCTTGGGGTCTTTGTTTCTCTCACTGAATCATTCACAGCACATCTGTAAAACCACCTTTTGAAGCCCAAAGGGTTTGTGAAGCCCAGAGAAGTTGAAATCAATTTTCCCTAAAGAGTATTATATCTTCTCAACATATCCTGACCTGTAAATTCATTATTTTCGTATATGCTTTGCATTCTCTTAGCAGTAGTGAATGTATCTAGCAAATGGAAATTCTGTTCTGGAAATGGTAGGAATGTGTTATGTGGTGTGTGTGGGGCGGGGTTGGGGGAGATATTGTTTGCCTATAATATTGATTATTAATATCTCTGTGGCTTGCAAATTCTTTTCCATCAGAGTTTAGAAATATCACCTTTAATTCTGCACGACAAATTTAAAAAAACAAACACCTCCTTTGTGGAGAATCTTATAAAAATGTTTTCATGTATGGGGTACATTGATAAGTCAAGTGTGACCCAAGCTTGAAGTTTTTACTACCTTGCTTCTCTGGAATGTCTAGTTTATGTTGACCACTGGAGAAAAAAGAATGAAATAAAACTAGAAAGGGGTAAATTCATAGCACAAAAAGCCTACAAGACAGTCACATTCCAGCATTGCTTTGCCCAATCATTTATGTAACCTAATCAAATAGCATAGAGTACTTTGCATTTAAATAGCATATATATGACTAATTTGAGAACAACTCAATACATTTTTGCACAGTTGGATATGTGCTTCTGTTTTTATAGGCATATGCTGCACATTTTGACACATTATCTTATCTTTCCTAAGACACAATTTTAAAAGTTGGTAATAGTATCAGAAACCACACTCAGAAACTGGATGGCACTAATGTTGTGCTTTAAAAACTAGCTGGCTTCTTTAGGCTGGTTTATTTTACCTTCTGCTGGTGTTGTCATTATTGTATAAAACCCTTATTCTAGAGTTGTAAGCAGCAATCCCTCGCACAAGCCATTAAACCCCACAGAAGACAACAGAAGTTGAACACTCTGAGGCTATTCTGATGATCAGGCGAAATCGGGCTAGGAGAGCCAAGCCTGATTTTGCCTGACCGTGTGAGCCTCTGGGCTCACAGGTGAGCCCAGTGGCTTCCAAGCGGTTAACCCGCCTAACTACCCCTCCCCTTAAACCAGGTTTGCGGAGCGAGCGCCAGAAAGAGACACCTAAACTATGCATAGGCTCCTGGCCACCATCTAGGCACAGACTAGATCCAGGAATACCTCCAGATTTTAGACCTGGTAGCAAGCAGGTCCAGGAACACCTCTAGATTTTAAACAGGTAGCAAGCATGAATGGTCCCCTTTGCTAAGTGGGGTCTGCCCTGGTGTCAGGAGCCTGTCTGTCCGGCATCCGAGTCAAGGTCTCTGTCAAGGCCGCTGGAAGTTCCTCGGCGTCCTCTGCAGTCCGTGTGTCTGACGTCTTCATTGCGGTCTTGGGCAGGGTCACAGGCAACTCCTCCGAGTCCCTCCCAGTCTGAAAAGAAAACACAAGAGAACACTTTACTGGAAGTATTCGGTTCAAACTGCCTTCCCCCACAGCCTGGTTCGCTCACCAGATATCCACAAGTCCAGAGCCCAACAAGGCGCAAGGCCTTCTCCACAGAAGGAAATAGTGACTGGGCACAGCAGTCCGGTCACGAGCAGGGAACAAGGGTTGGTCAGGAACAGCCAGAAACTTCAAAGCCAACATGAAGCTGGAATCTCTCAGAGTCAGGGGCTGGGGCTGCAGCAACACTCCAGGAATGGCACGTTACTTCTTGCAACTTGCTCGTGGTCTGTTGACAAATTTATAGCACTTGGCTAATTGCCCTCCTCCTTCATGCCAGCTGCTGTAAATTCAGCATTTATCTGCCTTGTTACAGAGATGCTCACTTCATCTCAAAGGCTGCAGCTGTGCATCACGCTGTTGCCAAAACTTGGTATGCCTTCATTCTTCAGGGGTTGTTGCTTGTACTTCTAGCAGTTCTGAGTCTGACTGCTGAACCCACAGCCAGTCTGCTTCTGATGGCCCCTTGGGACCTGCAGCCTCAACTTGGGCTGCCTCAGCTTCTTCCTGTAGCCCAGCAAATGAACTCTCCTCTTCTCGCTCTGCTGGAAGGTTGCCAACTTCCTCCTCCTTTTAACTATCTGAGTGTAAGGGCATGACACCTGGTTTAAATTTGTATGGGAGACATGAGAGGGGCAGTGAAGCCAGTTTACTGAAGATAGAAAAGAATGCCTTTGACTCTATGAATAAGGTGTTATTAAACTTAATTGACTTAGATGCATTGACCCACATTCTCCACACTGTTAGAAGGGCGGAGCTCACAGGGACCCAGAACACTAGCTCTGTTAAAGGCTTGCTACACAGCCCAGTAGCTCGTTTGCTGCCAAAAATATGTCTCTCCGGGTTGCGTAGCCCTCAGGCACATATTCTGAACAATTCTGAATGTGCTTCTGCAAGGAGGAAAGAGAAGTAAGCATTGCTTGCTTGTTCCCCTCAAGGCACACAGCTAGTGTCCTCACTCCCTGCAAGGGCAGGGCTCTTGCTTCACCCTCCTAATGGTGTGGGCCGCTGACTTTCAGCTGCTCGTGGTTCATATTAACCTCTGTAATCAGAAATATCTCCACATGAGAATTCTGACTATACGGTATTAATCTGACCTGTCAATCATCTGTTATCAATGGTATTTTAGAGCATGCATACAGATTTATATATGCATACACTGTACATAGACTTTACAAATTATGTGCAAACAGGGTTATATTGTCCTGGAAATAGTGTCTTAGATTCTCAAGGTTCACTTCATCATGCATATGTAATACTTGATTGTAGATGGGAATAAATATCCAGCTTAAAGCTATGTTTGTTTTGCACTTAGTACATTTTCATCACATGTTAAAACAATACATACGTATAAAGGAAGGTTGTCTCTTGTAAAGCGTCTCTTTTGATCTGAACTGAAAATGAAATCTTTAAAGGTTTCAAAGAGCCATGAGGGACTTGCTTCTTCTCCTGATGAAACCCAAAAAGGCAGTTCAAATGAGTTCAAAGTTATGTGGCTGACAGAAATAGGGCTTTTCTGTAAGAATAAATGTATTGACCTGTACAGTTGAACAGCAGATAGATCCCTGGAAAATGACTTTTAAATGAAATGACTGATAACTCTTTTTCTACTAGCATTCTATAGGTTTAAGTGTGCAGTTTGCGGGGGGTGGGGTGCTCTGCTGCATAAATATATTTTATTTGTACTGGGGCACTGTGTTATAGGCAAAAATGCCTCCTTGTATTCCCTATAAAGAAGCCTTCAGGGATATTCTGAGAATAGGATTTATCCTTTCCTAGCACTGCTTATTTTCTCTGCATCAGTGGTCTTGTCATGATAATCAACTTTTTTTGTCCCAACCATCAATCACTCTTGATTGCAGCTGGGTAGAAGTTCTGTACTGCTGATCATCTCATCAGCATGCATAATATTATACCTGGAGACTAGAGAAAAATCATCCCTCAGTGGGAACTCACTTCACAGCTTTTGTCAAAAGTACTTTCATCTACCTATCGTTCCCCTTGCAGTTGTCACATCTACCTTTGATTGAAGGTCTTCTGAATTCCGATTACTCTTGCTTAGATGAATTTGTATACTGAAATGTCATTCTAGGTTGTAACGTGTTCCATTTCATTGTAACAATATCGCAGTAATTATTATTACATGAATTACAAATTAAAAGATGATGCAAAACTGTCGCTCAAGGAATGGAGCAAACTTCACTGATTTCAAGAACTTACCCAGGGATGTCTTTTGATTTGGTTAAGGAAACATATTATCCTCATTTATCATTACATTAATACTCATTGAGGTCTTTCACACGACCTTGCTGGGGAGGGCAGGTGGGCTGTGAGAAAGGTAGGAGCTTGCCTGCCTTCCCCGACAGACAAATGGCCACCCTCCTCCCCTCTACCACACTGCATGCCCACACGAGTGGCAGCATGGTGAAGAAAACACTGGGAGCAGGAGGGCTTCCCCTCCCACATTTCAGGGTGCCCTGGGGCATGAAATTTCAGGGGCATCTCCTGGGGCATGCTCTCATTAAAGCATCCACTGCACTTGGCACTCCTCCTCCTTCCCCCAGGCCACGGCCGGAAGTGGCGGCAGGCCATGGGGAAGCCATCTAACCCAGCAGCAATCGCCGGCCAAGCTTAAGCAAACCACAGGTTCACTTCACCTTGGCTAAGTGCCGGGTTAAAAAGTGGGGCTTGGCACATGGGCAGTGCCGGGAGCAACCTCATTTCTGACACTTCACACGCACAGCCTAACCCAGGCTGGGCTGCCCTAGCCTGGGTTAGGCTGTGCATATGAATACCCTTATTGTATCACTGATGTTTATTATTAATATAAGTAGCTGGATAGCTATTGGTAGAATACTGAATGCAATACTGAATTAATTTCTCTAAAGAAACCTTGGAGTTTTAGCCAGAGGCAGCCTCTACACAGATTACAAGAATTGCTTAATGCTGTACCATATTACACATCCCATAATCTGAATTACCTGCTGATTCAGCTCAGCTGATATTACACCAAATCTAGTAAGAATTCCTGAGTAGTGTGTGGCAGTTAATGTAGTATCCAGTGCAATGATCATCATTATTTGCTTCTTATTTTAACTTTGCTTGCTATTTCTCTTTGTAAACCGCCCTGAGCCATTTTTGGAAGGGCGGTATAGAAATCGAATTATAGAAATTCGATATTTGAAATTTGGAAGGGCGGTATAGAAATTGAATTATTATTATTATTATTATTATTATTATTATTATTATTATTATTATTATTATTATTATTATTCAAGAGGGGGACACTTTGGCAAACAACAAACAAATCCCAGAACGTCAGTGTTAGAGGCACTGCTCACTGTGTTGACCTCTGGCCAGTACTGCACTTTTCTCAGTGCTGGGAGGGCCTGTTAAGAGAGACAGAGTCCTTTCTTAAGAACTCTAGGAGGAAAGCAAAGAAGGGCTGCACTTCCCAGCACTCTGTGCATGCCTTCCAGGATGGTGTGAGGGCTCGAGAGGGCTCCGTTTCCCTTAAAGGAGCCCCTACCTGGCTCTGGACAAGGCATGATGAGAATGGTCATCTCCACATGGTGCCAGGGGGTGTGCAAAGTATTGCACTTTGGCTGAAGCTTCATACAGGCCCAGTGAACAATTAGGGGGCCATACTTAGGGTAGATGAGGGCCAGTACTGGTCCCTGGACCTTACACTGATCGTATATAGGGCAGGGCTCTTCCGGTAGGACTGTTTTACAGATATATTTTAACAGAAGATGCTGCATGAATCTGTTTTCAGTAAGGCGTCACTCACTTTATGTGCTTTGTACTGTAAAACTTACATTACTTTTAATAAATATCATTCAGTGTTGATATAAGCTTCCTAGCTGCAGATATTCTTACCTTAGTGGTTTTTTAAAGTCCGTATTACAATGAGGTATTCTTATACAACAATAAAAGAACAATTTACAGTTATCCTATAAATATGGCACTTCAAAAGCCATACAAACCAAGTAGAAATAAAAAGCAAAGTAGAATATTGGAGAACAGCATAAAGAAGGGACTTGATAAGAACTCAGGTTTTTCTATAAAAGGTTTAATTAGCAAAAGCTAATTTTCTTCTTCCTGCTGGCCATATTTTACTAAAGTGATAAATGGTTTTATTACCTTAAGCAGTGCTGGCAAACAGAAGGTGCTACATTCCCATTAGACCTAGACACTTCAGTGTATGTTCTCCTCTTTCACCTTAATCTACACTAGAGTACAAAACCACTGCTAGATGTCTTCATTTAATGGGCCATTGAGGTGGGTGTGTGGGGAGAGAGGGAGGGAGAGAGAGAGAGAGAGAGAAGTTTTTAAAAGATATAGTATTCACTCCCAAGATCTTGGTTTATGTTGAATTTAAATAGATGGTAGTTGTTTTAAACAAATTGAATGATCACAGAATAAACATTGTTCTCCTTATGTTCTCTTTTCATGAATACCTCTTCTTGCACCAGCTTTCATCCCTTACACAAATTTTTCTCTTTTCATGAACATTTGTTTATTTTATAACTTAATAAACATGAGTTTATTATTATAGTACTGAGATTTTAAATCAATCTGTACTAGCCTCTCTCACTCTCTTTCTCTCCCCTCTAGCCATAATCTCTCTCTCTCTCTCTCTCTCTCTCTCTCTCTCATACATACATACATATATACATACATACTATGGCTGCTCAATATCCATATCTCATATTTATTTTCTAAAATAGTTCTGGTCAAACAGATTAACATAATGTATCTCTCATTGTTTGTCTATGTAACCTGTAATATAATGTTTATATCAAAATTGTATGTGGTGATAAATGCATACAATAAAGTCTTTTATAATGATAAACAGGCAGAATGCATTAGCAATAAGTGAGCTTCAGTATTTGGAGATGCAGAGAAACATGGAATAATGAAAATTAATATTTTATCTCATTTATTTGGATTATTAAATGTTACTTGATAGTGACAAGAATTAACTGTGTATTATCCAGAGAAGGGCCATTCACACGACCAGGCGGATGGGTGGGAAAGGCTGGTCCAACTCACCTTCTCCCCCCTCCAGACTGAAATGTTGCTGGAAGCACAGACCGCGCTCTCAGATGATCCATGCTGTATGGTGCAGCGTGGAGCTCTGGAGGCCAGGACGATACATCCCGGCCTCTGGATATCCCACAATGCACTGCATGACATGTGCTGTGCATAGGGGGATTCCCCCCAGGAGAGGGTGGTCTAGGTGCTCATCTTTGTATCCATTGGAGCTGAACACAGCCCCAGCAAACACACGATCCTGGAGCTGGATTAAGGACTTGCTAGAGCCTTTAATCCCAGCTAAAAGCCAGGTTCAAAAGCTGGGCTAGGTGGTGCTACCCCGCTGGGATAGGGCCCGATCCCAGCAGTTCACTTGCAGCCTAACCCAGACTGGGCTTCCCTAGCCTGGGTTAGGGTGCACATGAGAACAGCCTCAGAGTCTACTTGGTCATATTTGTGGCATATATTGGTGGCTAACTGTAGCTTTTCATATCTCATTTTTAAAGGTTCATTCAGAAATTCTGTATTCACGTTCACAGTAAACATGCATTGGGTCAGATTGCATTACGTTCATTATTCCCAGATAAAGACTGAACTTTGAGCCTTGTTGATTTAACTACATGTACATGTGGGGTTGGATGTTTAATTTCTTACTGTTCTCCAGCTGTGGCTTGGTCTTTTGTCTTCAGCCATCTTCCTCAGGCTAATTGCTGTGTCATCCACTCAATCTTCTCTACTAGCCCCCTCACAGTCCTTCCTATAGAGAATTCAGGGCCTTACCTAATCCCTGAGAGAACTGTGTCCAACCACCCTCTGACCAATGGCAGTGTCCAGTGTGTTGGACAACTGACCAATCCTCTTCAGGGAATTTTTAATCCTTTGGCTCCTATCTTTTCTGATGAGCTTCTGCTTCATCCTTCCTTCCATTCCCATACCAGCCAAAATGCAACCTAAGTAAATAACCACTCTTATGGAGGTCTTTCTTTGCAAGTTCCTCAGTTTATACAACATCCTATTACCATTAGGCCTATTCCCAGGCAACATGTACATATACACAATACAGTATATACCTTTAAAAAACATAAAGTCAGTTCTTCACAAATACATATACTTGCAAATACATATATACACAATACATATATACACAAATACATATACTTTGAGCCCTTTCTCATGAGCAGTGAGAAAGAGCTACCCAGTTTGTGGGGAGGAAGCCTGAAAGTACTTATGTCCCCACACAAGCATTCGTCTGTCCTTGGGCAGGCGGATCGCCCACCCAGACAAGCACCAGCTCCTGCCAGTAGCTCTGAGGGTCGGGGTGCCTGCATTGCCTCCCCACTGGAGCTCCGATAATGCACCACATGAGTGTGTGGTGCATTATGGGTACCCCCTCCCCTCCCCGAGTCTGCTAGCCAAAGCTGTAAGCAGCTGCAGCTGACACATGATCAAATAAACAGTTCGCTCTCCTAACCCCATTTAGAAGGGAGCCTCCGTAAGTAGGTTTGCCACTGTGGTGCCATCAGAATTGGGCCCAATCCCAGCAGGTCACACGCATGTGCAAAACCGGGCTAGGCTCCCTTAACCTGGTTTTGCACACATGTATGAATAGCCTCTTTGGTTGCATTCACACATCTTTGATTTTTAAGTACACATTGAAAATATCATAGGTGATTTTTTGTGAACTTTCAGTCATGATAGCAGTTTCACTTCTTCAGTTATTAAGTGATTACTGCAAAAATGACAGACTTACAATGAAATGTGGATTTCATTGGATAGCTTCATGGAGGAGAGGTCTATCAACGACTACTAATCTGAGGGTTATAGACCACCTCCACCCTCAGAGGCAGGATGCCTCTGAATACCAGTTGCAGGGGAGTAACAGCAGGAGAGAGGGCATGCCCTCAACTCCTGCCTGTAGGCTTCCAGCGGCATCTGGTGGGCCACTGTGCGAAACAGGATGCTGGACTAGGTGTGCTTTGGGCCTAATCCAGCAGGGCTCTTCTTATGTTCTAAATCACCTTTAGACCTCCATTTGAACAACCACCACTCTGGGTGATTTTATCTGAACACATAAATATGATAAACACAGCAGCTACTCAACTTGCCTGTATAGCTGCCGTGATTGTCTAGCTGAAGAGCTTTGCTGGCTTGAAAACAGTTTTATCACAGATTTCTTTTTTTTTTTTTAATCCTAAAATTAGTGAACAAAAACATATATAATACATATTTGTTGTTCTTGAAAATACAATAACAATCTTAATTTAAAAAGAAACTGGGTTCCATTTTGAAAAACTGGAAAACTGAAGCTGTTTAGAGGGTTGTTTTGTTTTGTTTTGTTTTGTTGTAAAAAAAAATGACAATACACTGACCCCAGTGAATGATTTAGGGGCATCTAATACTGCAGCACTGCTGAATCTCAGCAGATCTAGATTTGATCATTGTCCTAGATTAGTGACCACTGAGAGTTCTGTGTAACAGCAGCATATACATTACATTAACATTTACAGAAGCCAATGAGCGGTTGTTCAATTGAATGTTTCAAGAGAAGGAGTACCCTCCTTCCCCCCGCCCCCAAGGTGAGTTGTGAGTGCATGAATCAAAAGTCATGGTTCGTCTCATGAAAGTCATGAATCAGGAAGACTTAAAATTACAAAGTAAAGAATGAGCTATTAAGCAGATAGCTAAGTCTATAGGAATTGTATAGATTAAATTTGTATATTTAGAAGAGGATATAAAATACTTGAGACTAATAAGAATGATTGTTGTACAGGATAGAAGGGAACAGAAAGAAAGTAGTTTCTGAGAAAGAAGGCATCTTGGACAAAGGGAAAGGAGAAATGTGCAAGATAGGGAATGTAAAATATAAGAGAACAAAGGGAGAAAATCTACTGCTTTCCTGCCAACTCTACATTTTATACCCCCAAAAACCAGAATTCTCCCATTTGTCCTCTTAGGCCGTAACTGGTTTCCACCTTTTGTGTCCAAATTCGCATTGGCTCTTTGGGTTTCCCCTTTCCATAGATATTAACTTCTCATATTCTGTTTCGATCATGGCCACCTGGACCCCATCAGTCATCCAGTCACCCAAATTTTGACAGGATGTGCTAATCCTAGTCTTCCAGTTCATAGGCTCCTTCTCACCTCTTGGTCCTCCTTTTTCATCACTCCAGGTAAGGTACCAGATTAGGGATGTACAGGTTGAGCCGGTCCGCTATTGAACTAATCCAGCTCAACCTCAAGCCGACTCCCACCCACCCCTTCCACGGCCTGGCTTGGGGCTAGTTTGGGGGTTCTAAATTTTTTTAAAAAAATTAAGTTACTGCCATGGTGCCACAGATCCAACGGCCTCAGGGGGAGTCCTGGCAAAATCATGGGGGGTCTCCTCCTTAGTCTCCCCCCCCAGCCTTCCCCTGGTCCTGCAAGGGCCGTTTTGGCCCATTTGGGCACCAAAAAGGGCCAGAATGGCCCAAAATGGGCCAAAACAGCCCTTGCAGGACTGGGGGGAGGTCAGTGGGAGAGAGTGAGACTAATGAGACCCCTGCGGCTGTACCAGTACCCCCCTAGGCCACCAGACCCATGGCACCACAGTGGTGAGTAAAACAATTTTTTAAAAAAGTTTAGAACCCCTAAACCAGCTCAAATTCCAGTCTGTCCAAGGTGGCGGTGTGGGGGGGGGGGGGGCTGCTTGGTGCCACAAAACCAAATGTCTTCAGTTCTGTTCAAGTCAGGTTTGGACTCAAATGAACTGGGCAGACTGGTTTTGTGCACACCCGTATACCAGATGCCATATACCATATTAACAAGATACAGATAAAGGGGGTCTTCCAGTCTACTCCTTACACATGTTCCAAGACCTGCGGTTCCAAAATTCATGCCTTATCTTCAAGGGCTTTCTGGTTAAATGGTATCCTTGCTCAGAGACACCATTCCAGTGGTTAGTCTGAGTCTTTCATGATACAGAGCAAAATGTTGGTTCAGATTCTGGTTCCATTGTCCCTTTTCAATATGAGCTTCCACAGTCTAGCATAGTCTAGAAAACAGGGTCCTCATCAGCATATGGCATGTTTTGGAAATGTATATGAGTCATTATTTACTTACTTACAAAGGCACCCAAAGCAGTTTACAATATTAAAACAAGCAAATTACATAAGATTAATAAAACATCTGAGGCTATGGGTCTTTTCAGGCACTGAGGACAAGAGCTCGCTCACCTGGGCACCTCCTTTCTTGCCTTCCTCTCAGGGCACACAGATCTTTTAGTACTCCTGGTAAGGTTGGGGAGAGGCTGCCTCAACATTCAATTTGAAGGCATGACCTTTCATTGCACCCAGACAACAAAGACATGAGACATGAATGTGGAGTAAAATAGGGCCACAACTTTATTAATTGTAATAAATGAGGAAAGAGAGAAGATTGATGCTGCACCCCCACAGTGTGCTTCACAAGGCCCACTGCTTCTGCATGAGCCAATCAGCCTAACACCTAGGGTGAAACATCTCCGTTCCAGGCAATATCAGGCCCAATGAGGCCTAACACCTCCAGCCTCAAAAGCAGGATGCCTCTGAGTACCAGTTGCTGGGGAGTAACAGCAGGAGAGAGGGCATGCCCTCAACTCCTGCCTGTGGCTTCCAGAGGCATCTGGTGGGCCACTGTATGAAACAGGATGTTGGACTAGATGGGCCTTGGGCCTGATCCAGCAGGGCTGTTCTTATGTTCTTAATGCCACCTGCTGCCCATCTTAGCCCACCTAATGTGCAGGCACCTGCAGCAGGACTCGCCATCCCCAAGCCAGAAAGCCTTAGAGGATTTTAAGTCCCCTAGCAGGTTGGAGTAAGCTATCAAC
Organism: Hemicordylus capensis; assembly: GCF_027244095.1. Taxonomy (NCBI): domain Eukaryota; kingdom Metazoa; phylum Chordata; class Lepidosauria; order Squamata; family Cordylidae; genus Hemicordylus; species Hemicordylus capensis. The sequence continues at coordinate 110,624,024 of NC_069662.1, forward strand.
CAGTGTTCCCTGAGCTGGAAAGCCTCTAGGGACTGGCAATGGCCTCCCTTTATGCCAAAAGCGTGCCTGAAAGGTGATCACCAACGGTGATCACTGAAAGGAAAGGTAATCACTGAAAGGAAATCTATTGCCCCAGAAACTGCACTGTACCTACCATGAGAAGGGGTTAGCCTAGCTTGACCCCTTCACCACTCACCAGCCTGCAAAACCACCTCCAATCCTCACTGTAAATCTAAAATGAACAGATCGGAACCATGCAGAGTCAAGTGTACACCATTCATCCATAACAGTTCAGGACAAGAAACCTGGATTTCAGGGTGAGAAATTCAAACCCCACCATCATCTTTGATTGAGCCCAATCAATCTTGCCCAGACACTGTGCACCCCACCAGACCCTATGCTGCAACAAATCAGACCAGACCAGACCAAAATAACCCCAGGCACCCAATTCTGACTGGTCTCAACATCCCTCCTAACATGATGAGAAATGGCCAGCCCTGAGCTCTGAATTAAATCTTTCCATCCCAAATGCAATATCACAACGTCAGGAGGTGGGTTAGCCTCCAAGAAGCTCCAAACTGTTGGCAAGAGTTGCTGTAGCACCATGCCGCTCCTGCCAATCCAAACGATTGAGGCACGCTGGCTCAGACAGAGCTGGATCCCGAATTCTGTCTCACGCACCCGCTTGGAAAACTATGGAGTGGCCCACGATGATGACCCTGGCCTTGCAACGGGGCACCCGTGGACCTGCCATGAAATGAACAACGTTAAACTCTCATAAACACATATACTGTTTGTAAACATGAGAATGGCAGTGCCCAATGTGCATGACATTGCCCTCCAGGAAGGCCAGCCTTGCAGCCACAGAAGCAGCCCTGATCCTGAAGGAACTGAGAGAGAAAGCCCTGAGGGGCCAACTTTCCCACACCAGGGCCTGCCTGGCAACAGGCCAGAACTGATACTGCATCGGGGGGGGGGGGGGGACGGGGGACGGACCATCGTTGTGTCAAAAAAGGCAACCCTACCAGTCCCCCAATAGCGCCAAATATCATTCCAGTGCCCGCACAGGGCACAATGTCACTAGACCAGACCTATGGAGCTGGTCTGTCTTAGAACACTGCAGTTTAATAAACAGCTTGTCAAGATGTAGCAGCACCAAAGACCGCTGTACCACCCTGCCCAAGGGACCTGCCCGTCCTCTCAGCAAAAGTTTAGAGGCCCTAAATGTGCCAAAGAACATTACCAGGGCTACAGTGGAAAACAAAGCTAGCTCATTGCGTATCTAGGGAAAATAGCGCCTAGGGCAAGCACTGAAATTGCACCCCCTGTCCAAACATCTGACACCCATCTTTCAGATGAATTTACCATAATATCATCTGAAAAATACAAGTCAAGCTCGTTAATCTTTTAATATTAGAAAAACTATTTAGCAGTGGATGTAGCCAGACCAAAAAATGCTGGAAAACGACAAATTTCAGTATGCTGGGGCTCATGAAATACCCAAATACTATGTGGAGGTGTACTTGGAAAACTAAACAAAAGTGCCGGTCTAATTCTCTACTGTGCATTGTAGCATCACTATTACATAAGTTTTAAAAATAAATGGAGAATTTGACTTTTCCCAGATACTAGGGCCTTGCAGAGGCCATTTGAGCATGCAAAGTGGCCATTTTGTTTTAAGTGGCCATTTTTTTGAAAAACTTCATTTTAAAAAATTGTGCCCTCCTTCAAGTGGCGCCCGGGGCACGTGCCCTGCCTGCCCCACCCTAGATACACCCCTGATTGGGATAGGCATAAGACCAGGGACAGGCATAAGACCAGGAAAAACAAAACCAACTAGACTCCAGAATCTCAGGCACGATGGGCTGCCTGTGATCTCATTGTGGAGGGTGCTCGCACGACCAACCTTCAACCATCTTCTGAACACAGAAATCCTGGGTGGAGTCCTCCATGCCCAGGGCCTTAGAATAGAAAGCCAGTGCTGCTAAATGCCTGGCCAGTGAATTAGAGGACATCCCAGTGGACCATAGGTATACCAAGTACTGCATGATATGCTCAATCTGGGCAGGCCAAATGCAACTCAGCCCCACCTGCTCCTTACAAGAATATAAGACCCTAATTTTCCTGCTGTATGTGGCCCTGGTGCTTGGAGCGAGTGATGCCCACACAGCTTTTGGAGCTTCTATTCACCCAGGTTCTATAGCCAAAGTGGCATCACTTCTCGGTCCTGCCTTGCCCCCGGGGCCAGCATGCGAAAACACTCCTCCTGTGAACGAGAGAGCGTGTCTGCTATACTGTTCTGCAACCCCAGGATGTGTCTGGCAATGAAAAGTATATTGTGTCACAGGGACTGCAAGACAAATGCCTGAACTAACACCATAATCCTAGGAGACTTGGACATTTGGGAACTGATGACCTGAATGGTGGCCTGGTTATCACACCAAAACCGGACAGTGGAATCAGTCAAGGCAGAGACCCATATGTGGACTGCCACCACAATGTGAAAAAACTCTAGAAACCTAAGAAGGTTCCACCGCTCTACCCATACCAAAGGCCCCTGGTCAGCACATCAGCACCCTGAAAATAAACCCCAAAACTAAAGCCCCCTGCCACATCTGAATTAACCTGCAGTTCAGCCTCCAGGAGGCATTCAGAATGCCAGAAGGAGACCTCATTAAAGGTGTCCAGAAAACTCTCCTAAACCCGGAGGTCCTCCCTCATCTGGGCTGAAACTCTATGCCTATGGTTCAGGGCCCTGATCCTATGGTGGCATTGCAAAGGCACTGCAAACATCCCTTGCCAGGCGCAATTACCCTACAGGTGAAGCTAAGGTGCTCCAACAATCCCTGGAGCTGTCTAAGGGAAATCTTTGACGCAGATAAACCTTCCTTTATTAGCGCCCTCAGCACCCGCAGCTTGTTAGTTGGCAACCTGGTACAACCTGCCACAGAATCTAACTCAATATCGAAAAAAGTAAGCCGCACTGTTGGACCCTCAGTTTAGACCTTTGCCAAAGGCACCCCCAGTTCACTGCACAGCTCCATAAAAGAGTTGAGCAGGAAGGAACATTGCCCCGAGGCAGTGTGCCCAACCATCAAAAAAATCATCAAAATAATGCACCGTGGCATTCAGGACTGTTCAGTTACACAAAGCCCACTCTAGCCAGGTGCTAGATATTCCAAAGGCTGCACAAGAAACAGAAAACCCATAGGCAGAGCACAGTCTACATAATAATTACCCTGGAAAAAAAATCCCAGCATCTCAAAGTCCTCAGGATGTACAGGCAGAAGGCGAAAAGCCAAGAGTGTGCAAGCCCCACAGTTCCTCACAATGTTCACAGCCTCATCAAAAGACACGTAGCGCACAGAACAAAGCCCAAGTGGGATCCCATCGTTGACTAATGAACCCTTGGGAAAGGACAGGTGGTAAATTAACCTAAACTCCTCCAGGGCCTTTTGGGGAACCATCCCCAGTGGCGAAATCCACAGATTAGGCAGGGGTGGCATAGGGAATGGGCCCAGTACCCTTCCTAGTCTGACTTCCTTGTAGATTTTTCTGAGAACAACATCCTCCATTCCCTGCACTGACTTCAAATTCTTAGCAAAATATGCTTCCCTAGGAAAGGTGCATGGTATACAAAAACCTAAAGTAAAACCATTCACTAAATACTCAACTAGCTCCCGCAGTGGGTAGCCCACCAGCAGTTGCCCCAGAACCTCCACATTAACAGGACTAGGTCCCCTTTCCAGTAACCCCTGGTGTGCCCCAGCTCCCCCCTTTCTACCTTGGCCCAAGACCCTGCCCCCTCTGGAGTTCCTAATCCTGTTGCTGCTAGTGCTGTGGTGCTTACCCCCACAAAAACCACAGTCATGGTGGAATCTGCACAAGGAGCATGTACACCATGCCCCCCCCCCCATGTTGAAATCCGAGCTCAACAACTGGGGTTGAAACAGCTGGCCACTTGCCCCTACGTTGGCTGTCCTAGTGGAGGTTTTTGAAAGCATGTGGCCACTGTCAGCACGTTCCTCCTGCATAGGACAGGATGGCGTTGTAATGAGCAGCCAGAGCTCCTCTTGTTGCTTGTCCCAGGGAAGAAAGGGTTCAAGGGATGCCCCATAGCAACGCCACGCATTAATTGCAAAATTCCTGTACCTCCTGTGAATAATATCAAAATATGTTACCAGGGCAGGCCCATGGGAAGGTTGAACCTGAAGTACTATTCCCATATATATGGTGAAAGTAGACAGCCAGTTAGACCAATTTCACTCAATGACCTACTTCTTACTCTTTTCTTGATCCCTCACTTCCTCGCCTTCTTTATCAAATGCCTCAGGCTCCCTGTAAAGCAGCTGGAACACATCAAGGTATTCCCTGCACCAGAGTTTTTCTTTCGTGGCCAGTAGCAAATGTTCGCCCAAAGGTAAAGAGACCCCCAAGGCAGGATAATTTTCAGGTGAGCTGTTAGGCAACTTAGTTGCTCCCGCGAGGCTGGCCTCAGGCCAGGTGGGCTGCACCAACCCAATGGGTCCCTGCCAAACCTGATTACAAGCTCCCCTTGCCAGCAGTGGCTGACCAGGTGGATAAGGAGGCCAACCCAGGTACCCTGTGCTAAAACCTGGAATGCTGGGAGATAAAGGTGGATAAAACCCACAGGGCCCGGCAGGCCATGGCCATGACCCAGATCATTGTTCACCAGATCCAGCATCAGCAGGTGGAGTTCCCGAGACTGACACAGACACGGGCATGAAGGGTTAGCTTCTTGGGTGAGGTCAACTGGTGATGGGGCCGGTGGAGCTCTGTCACCTTCCAGCTGTGCAAGGTAATTGGACAAAGATTGGATAAAGTTGGTGCGCTTCCTAGCTTTGGTTTCCCTGCAAGGCCTAACGGGAACCCCCAAAGGCCCACCAGGATCAGGACCTACAGGCTGCTGACTCTTAGCCTTTTTCAATGCCTCCAGGAGGGCAATGAGGGCCTTTACTGGGCCTAAGTCCTCATCCAAAGAGGAGGACAGAACAGGGGTGGCCTTTTGAGCTTGTGGGCTCCCGCACCCCCCATTTTCCCTGTGGCCTTCTTTGGTGGCATGATGGCCTGGCACAACACACCCAACCCACTGAACTCCCCCCACCAAACAATGCCCAACAAAGCCCCCGCTGACAGTCAAGACCCCACCCCACAGCACTCAGGCTGGTCCCAGGGGTGCAAGGCCCAGGCAGCAGAGGTCTCCCAAACTAAGCAGTTTCTAAACCAGGGCCCTTAGGGGAGGCTGCTAAGGCAAGGGCAGAGGAAAAGGGGAGGAGACACAAGGGCCTTTGTAGGCCTGAGCTACACACAGCCCCCACCCCGGTAGCCCCCAGCTGAGGTGCCAGCCAGACAAGGTGCCCAGAACTTCAACTCCTCTGTCTCCAGACGCAGACGCTAGGGCTTCCTCAAGCCTGTACTGCCCATGGGGAGAAGCACTGGCTGAAATAGGCCGACCCCAACCCGCTCCAGGCCACAGGTGGAGCAAAGGGGGTACAGGGAGACCCAAACCCAGGCCTCCCAACCCCGCCAAGACCCCCAAACTGTCTGCACTGGTTGACGGTGGAGTCCGGACTGGCTCCTCCGCTCCCCGCCAAAGTCACTGCAACCACCGCCCAACCACACAGGGCCAAAGAAAGCATGATAGCGGGGTCTGGACTGCCTCCTCCACTCCTCACCGAGGCCGCCGCCACTGCTGCTGCTGCTGCCGCCACCAACCACACTGGGCCGAAGAAAGCAAAAAACCGACAAGAAGCTTTCCGCCCATCACTGCTCCCCAAGAAACAGAGTCTGTGATGGGCCAGTAGCTGAATGGCCGCCAGAGCCCCATCCCCTAAACTCCTGACCAGCCAAAGGCTGGCCAAAGCATGCCTCATGCCCTTTTAGGGCCGGGGCAAATAGCCTCCCCACCCACCCCAGACAAGCTGGGGAGGAATGGACCACTCTTACAAAACGTTCAAGCAGTTAAGTTGCAAGCACTGTAAACACCTTAACTTCTAACCAGAAGGAATTGTTATGGCTAGAACTAATGTGTTGCATTCTTTCTTACCTTTTTTTTTTTTTGGTATGTGTGATATTTGCTGGACTAACAGTGGATGCCTGCATTTTAATGTGCTGTGTACTGAAACATGAATTGCTGGCAGGAGGAGATTGCCCTTTCATTTCACCACAGGGTATTCAGCATGTGCAAAAGTACATTTTCCAAGTGATGAGTGATGACTTGTCACTTGTCCTTTGATATGGGGGACATGCAATGTCTGATTGTATAATTTCACTTGTATGTGCAAGGATACAATTTTCACAGACTAGGGCAGTGCCATTTTAGGCACAATGAATCCTAATCCATTTTGCCATGCTTTTTCTGTTGTGCATACATAACTGTCAGCCAGTACAGACAGACCAAATGGACAAGCCTTTTATCAATTAAAGAAACAAGTAGTTCAATCCCTAATTTTCTTTATAATCTGTATGTGAAATGAGTGGCTTATGAATGTTTCAGTAGAGCATTTGCAAATCTTATGAAACTCTGCAGATTCAAGTTAGTTCATTCTGTAGGATGAAAGAGATATGCATAAAGACAATATGTTTCTTCTTTAAGCTCTTGGAAGAATCAGCTCAGTGAAATGATGACAGGGACTTAAGCCAGAAGACATTTTGGGTCAGGGCCACATTTACCATTATGCTAAGTAGGTTATAGCCTAAAGTCCAAGCTAAATAGAATTAACCGATGTGTTAAAGATATAAGCCCTATTCAGACATTATGTTGAACCTAAATTCAGATGTCTGCATACATATACATGTTTTTGTGTGAATGACTGTACCTGCATTTATTTTAAAAGGGAACCTGGATACTAGGGATGTGCAGAACTGGTTCTATTTGAACAAGTTCGAATAGAACCATGATGGTTTGGCTAGTTCAAACTCAAATTGGACTAGCCCCCCCCCCCAAAAAGGGGGTGCCCAGTTGACCCCAGTTCTAATGGAACTGGTTCAGAACTGGTTCGGCAGTTCAAGGGATATACTTGTAAAGGAGAATCCGGTGAAGATTCCCCTTTCTCCAATGAAGATTCCCCATTACAAGCAAAGGGGGAGACCCTGCCTTTAAAGTGTTTCTAATGGGAGGAGGGAGGGCACCTTACCACCACCACCGCCAGCAGCTCCTATAAACTCCAAACTGGGTCAGGTTCTCCAGCATGGCTTGGTTCTGGCCTCTGCACATGTGTTATCGTTTGCAAATGGCACGGAGCCTGGAACCAGGTTGTGGTGGTCCACTGGAGTGCTGGACCCAGTCTGGAGTTTAGAGGAACTGCCGCTACCATTGCCGGTGGTAAGGTGCCCTCTCACGGCTCCCTGGCTGCCATTAAAAGTATTTTAATTTGCTTATAAAGGGGATTCCTCACTTGATTCCCCTTGAGAGGCATACCCCTCAAACCAGTTCTAAACTGGTTTGGCCTGGTTTTTCCCTCTAATCGAACCGGCTCGTGGACTGGTGGTCCAGTTCAAACTTGAACCTAACTGCCAGAATCAGTTCTGTGCACACCACTACTGGATACATGTCCCTCAAATACATGGTACAGATACGATGTATATTCAACATAACAAATGAATACCTGCACCTATGTATAGATTTGTAGCAGTGTACATTAGTGAATCTAATGTGTGAATTAGGATTATAGATAATCTATGGCCCTATTCAGTCATGTGTTATATCTGTGTTCACATGTCTGTACACATGTACATTAGAGATGTACGGGCTGGCTCAAAATGCTGCATGTGCAGAGAGACCCAAAATAGGCCACAGATGGCTCGGGCTGTCATTTCAGAGGCCAGCAGGAAGGTGAAAGGAGCCCTTGCCGCCATCTCCGCCATCCCCTCCAGGGTATCCAGCATGCTCTGCCATCAGAGATCCTTTAAACGGAGATCATGTTGAGGTCTGGTCCTTTTTTCTCTGTGCAAAGGATGAGCTTCAGCTTCTCCTGTATTTCACAGAGTTCTCTCTCGTGAAGTTTTTTGTAAACTGCCTTTCCATCACCAAGTCTGCATTTTGCTGTGGCCTCTGCCATTCTGCCACACAGCGGCTTGATTTTTAAAGGAAAAGGAGACCTTTTTCCTCACACCCCACACCACCCCACATATCCCTGTGGCTGCTGCAGCCACCACTGCCACCCCACTGCACAGCGGCTTGATTTTTTAAAGGTAAAGCACAGTGGAGACCTTTTTCCTCACCCCCACCCTCTGTATAGCCCTTTACAAGTATAGCTGTCAAGCCCCTCAAGTGGCTAGATGGCAAAACCAGATTCAAGCCGAACCGGGCAAGCCAATTTTCTGCACATCCCTAATCTGCATGTGTGGTTATTTCCTGAAAGACTGCATCTGTGCTCATTTCAAAAGTGAATATGCATACAGATGCCCTGAAATGCAGAATACAGATAGGAAGTTTACCGCTGTTCCTGCATTCAGCAGATGAATTAATGTACCATTGTAGGGATCTTTATACAGGTTGCACAAGTGTTGTTCATAACACGTAAATAGGGTTTATAAGCTGACATATCAATACATCCTTGGATGCTGTCTACAGCGTAAGTATGCCTTTCCTGCTTTTTCTCTTGGTTAAACCCCTCTAAAATTTATAAGTGCCCAATATCGCATTTGTTCCCTGACCACATGGCAAAAGTGGTGCAATTCAAAATACTGGCGGCTTTCCAATCAAAAGGAGCCAAATGATTTGTGCTCTTTTCTTTGCTCATTTTGTTTTCAGCTGTAGAATTAAGCAGATGGGTGAATGCTCCCTCCATTTAAGAATGTTGGCAAATTGTTCATATGTTGGCATATGAAACGTTATACCCTGGTTTAGAGTGTTGTGCTGTCTCTAACAAAAGAAACCTAACTAAACAAAATTAAAGCAATTAAACATTAAATAAATATATTGTACAGTTATAAGGTGCTGTGAGACAAAAGTGGGACTCAGGTAGGCAAGGTTGGAGAAGAGCTCTCCCTGAAAAACTTCTGCTCCTGTCCTCCCATTGTAGAAATTTCCCCAAGAACGTCTTGTACAAAACACAGGTTACTCTCTCAAAACCTTCTTTGATCCCTCTCCCCAACTTTTTCAGCCCTAATTCCATTATCCCACCACTGTATTTAGGAAACTTTCAGGAGTCATAAATGTACATTAGACTGACTGAAAGGAATGTCCTATTTCAGCTGAATAAACTGTAGATTTTAATTTATTCCCAGTAGAGAGCTTCTTGCCCTACTGGCAAATTCACACTAGAAAGCCCCTGGCTTAGCTTGCCTGCTTTAAGCCTTTCCCCTGACTGGTTATATGCCTGAAGGAGCCCATTAGTTTCACCATCTATAAGAAGCCTGAAGGTGATAATACATCCTAAGTTTGTGAGCTGGAAGGAAAAATATCTGGTTCATACTGGGAATATGATAGAGTTTCATTACTTGCAAGCATATCTGGAGCAGTTACTGAGAAGACTGGAAGGGGACTGATGGTTTAAGTGGAGAAATTCATAATGATGCTGTGGTCCTTGATGGAAAGGTTGTGTTGACATTATTGCAGAAGGAGTAAATAAACATCTGCAATTCTATTAAACATTTATAATACTTGGCATAACTATTGTTTGACTGCAAGTGGACCATGATCCTGCCCTGAGGACCATTCTTTGTCCTGTTCAATGACTTTTCACCACAACTACTGAATACTACACAATTTAAGGGGAAAGCTGTGAAAAACAGCTCTGCTACATATCTAGACAAGAACAAGAACAAATTGGGTCAGAAATAACGAGACTTCAGTAAACGGGCCAGACTACTGTGAAATCCTGAGTTTATTTAATAGTAGTTTCACTAATTCTTCACATTTGTGAAGAATGTCGGTATACCATTTAAGGTATACCATTAAATAAGTCAAAACATAAAACATCTGTAGCTCAATTATTTGGAAATTAGTCTTACATGCTCTCAAAGCAAAGGACAATTAATAGGCCCACCTACTATGGCTAATAAGAGAAGCTTGAGATTTTGTAGTTATTGAGGAATCTGTGTTTTCAGGAATCCTTTCAGAGGACTGCTATATTTGTGGTTGGTTTAGCAGAGATGTTCTGCAGAGCTAAGGAGTGAAACAGACTTACAACAGAAAGAAGACAACATATAAAATATTTTCTTTTTCGAAGCCCATTCAAAAGAGAAAATTGCACTATTTAAAACACAATGTTCATATGTAGTGGGTCACAGAATTATTATTATTATTATTACATTTATATCCCGCTCTTCCTCCAAGGAGCCCAGAGCGGTGTACTACATACTTGAGTTTCTCCTCACAACACCCCTGTGAAGTAGGTTAGGCTGAGAGAGAAGTGACTGGCCCAGAGTCATCCAGCTAGTATCATGGCTGAATGGGGATTTGAACTCAGGTCTCCCTGGTCCTAGTCCAGCACTCTAACCACTACACCACGCTGGCTCTCAGAATGACTTAGGTCATGTCCAATTGAAGTGACCTCAGTTGAATAAGTGCACTAAAAGTCCTTGACGTTCTTTTCCTTTGCATTATTCACACTGGCTCAGATGTTACCTGAGCTAGTCAGGTAATATTTGCCATTCTCTTATGTTTGGCTCCCACATTGTATTGGCAATTCCTGAAGTTCAGTTTCAAATGGATCACCCAGATTGCATGCATATTTCCCATGTCATGGGTCAGCATGTGGAAGAGCTGTAGAAGGCTAACAGATGAGCAAGAAGCATACACGTCTTTATGGATTTTAAAAATATTACTAATAGAAAAGTGATATTCTGGGTCCTCCTAGAAGAATCAGGAGGCAACATTTTTAAAAGACAGCAGGCAAAAGTTTATGAATGGAATTGTGTGAGGAATTTCAATATCATCTGAAGTGCATTCACAATCTATCCTCGTCATGTTCTCTTAATTACTGATATATGATATAATCACTTCTCTTAATGTACAATAGAAGCATAGCGGGAAAAACTAGAGTTTACTACATATAAACCAATGTTCTTGTTTGTGTGAGTGGCTCGAATATATTATAGTGTTTAAAAAATCATAAATTATAGACCAAAGTGACAGTAATGCAGGTAAAAGTTGTACATCTGTGAATGCAGACAAGCAGAGAAAAATGGTTTAGGAACCAGACATGTGGAAGAGCAAATGACTAGCAGCCAGGTAGTTGTTCTTCTGAAAGTTTTATTGTCTGTGAGCCAAGGTAGAAGGTTGAGTTAGTTGAGAACCATCTCCATGCTGAGAGCTAGCCACTCATCCAGCTAATACAAAACTCAATCATTGTGGTTCTCTTTGCAGGCTCTTCCAAGCCCAAGTTCAAGGCCCAGTGAGGATGTGAAGTCTACCACATTAAAGGCTTGCCAGAGCTACGTAATTTAGCGAGCAATGGCAACAGACAGCAATTACACTGCATACAGCTGACCAAAATTTGATGTAAAGTTTATCTCAAAGGTCACAAAGTAAGAATTACAGATGCCACAAAAAGGCCTGGATTCTGAGAGTGGGTGGTCTAGTCCTCCGTTTGTTCCTTCTTTATTTGGCTGGTGACAGAGTTATGGCGGAGAGGCAAACTCAACAAATTTCAGTGTTCAGGCAGCTGTTGTTACCACCATTTTACAGTCCTAAATACACAGACATGTTGCTATTTCTAGAACGTTTTCTGATGTGGACAAGGTATTTGCTCTTTCTAGAGTCAAGACAAACAAATGTGTCACTCTAAATCAGTGTCTTGCTTCACTGTACTTTCCGTAGAATTGTGAGAATTCTGTGCTAGTCATAGTTTTAATGGAACCATGATTGCTTCTGCTATAATAGTTTTGTGTAAGGGGGGGGATCATTTTATGTCATCTGCACATACATATCAAGTGCACAGTAAATATTTTGGCTGCTCTGCAAAATCACAAGTCTTGTATTGTGTGATAAATGTTTGCCTGCCTTTTAAATTAAAGGTTGAGATTGTGGTCTAATGGCTGATGATGTAGTTCTTCAAAACAGATCTGGCCATATAACCTGCTAGATGAGGAACAAATGGCAGTTGGCAAAGTGGACTGCAGGTAGTAGGAGAATGCTGCTGCCGAATAGCAATTGAAGGAGTAAGGCACTGCTCTTCATTATTTTCAAGCGGGGGTTGGGGGAGGCACTTGGTTAAAAGCCTTCAACGTGAGGGCCGTTTCCCATTCTGCTGGCCTGTGCATAGTACTGCCCTTTTCTTAGTGCTTTGAGGGCTCTATAAGAGAGACAGGGTTCTCTCTTAAGAGCTCTAGGAGGAAAGCGCAGGAAAGGGCTGCACTTCCCAGCAATCTGTGCATGCTTTCCAACATGGTGCAGGGGCTCAAGAGATCTCCCTTTAAGAAGCACACCGTGCTGGGCAAAGTGCGGCATTGCACAGTCAGAATTGTCATCTCCACATGGTAGCATGGGGACTGTGCAGAGTATTTAGCATCAGCCAAAGCTTCACACAGGCCCAATAAACAATTTGTCAGGGTGTCAGACTTAGGCTTGAAGAGGCTTCTGGGCATTACGATTAAGAACACTGGAGTAGGAGGTCCCACATCTCTACTGCTTGACAATTCTAACTGGTATTTTTATGTTTGGAAGTTTGTCACAGTAGAGCGTGGCGGGGTGGGTGTGGAGATAGGAAGGGAAAGGAAGGGAAAGTGAAAGGAGAAAATCAGATTGTTTCTGAACAAACCTTTAGTTAAATGCATATTTACTTTGTGTTTGTGAGAGCAGCAGTGATAATCGAAAAATGCATGGTCGTTAATAGCCAGATGCTCTTAGTGCCTCTCCTGTTGTCTCTCCTGTTTCTGCTGCTGCCACGCAATGCCTACCAGTAAAGGCACATGGATTCCCTACCCCTTGGACACATCTCAGAAACTGGAGCATTTTACTACTCTTCACTTGATGTTGAAAGATGGCCTTGGAACTTCATGTCAGCTTCTCTGAACAGAAAACTGTGTGCAAATGTAAATAAGGTGTGTAAATAAAATGTGCAGGGGATTGCCATGGAAACTTCAGTATGGATCATTGTAGCACTGCTCAAAACGTGCAAGCAGCTGAAAAACCAAGTCAGAGTTTAGTAAAGGGTTCAGGGAACCTAAAGGAACAGCATAGGATATTCTGTGGATAGGATATTCAACTGAAGAGGTTCAATCACCTACTCATAGATTATATGAAGAAACGGATGTGTGGTAGGTCAGTTTTGTCTATGAAAAAACACAACTATAAATATTCTGTTATTTCCCCGTCACTCCCATTCTTAGTGGCTTACATACAGCACAAAATGTTGTCCATGGAAGGAGGACACACAGGGGGATACGTGCATGCTGGCTAGTCCAAATTGAGTGTTTCCTTGTCCTGAGGTCATAGAGACTCCGTCGCTACTACTGACTGCATCATCGCTGTAGGAATGACACTCCAATTATTCCCAGTGGAAGCAGGGTCACTGCAGCTCTGACACAATTCTGCAAGTTCTCTAGCGGTGGCAATGTGGTTTGGCATAGCATAAGAGCCTGCACTCATGCATCCCCCTTCTGTGGACAGCATGCTGTGCTGTATAAAAGACTCTATGATTTAAAACTCCTTGCATGCTCTCTAGATACCAGTTGGTTACCTGCAGCAAGACTCTTATAAAAGTTGAGTGGTTTGCCAATTTTGTTTCTCCAAAGGAACTTAAGAAGTTAGTATGTAATGAGGGAGTAAAATTTTAAATCAATCAAATGTTCCAAACCATGTTTTTAAAAGTTGGTTAAATTATTGGAATATCAAATAGCTAATAGAAAGTTTTGTATTATTTCTCTGAAATACTGCTTTTTAAAAGTCCCACTTTTTTTGAACAGGAGAACTTGCCAAGTAATTTGTTCATGACTGATTTTCACCATAGATTTCAATGGAGCTTAAAATATTCACGCAAATAGCTCATTCTTGAAGTTCCCTTGTTTTTAACACATTAAATTAGCTCATTACAGTTGACTGTATCATGGAAAATAGCATCTGTTTACACTGTAATAATATAAAAATTACTTACAAGTAACAGAATAAGCAGCAATTTGCAAAAGCTAATCATATTTGTGCACTAGTCTGCAAAAAGTAAACTGTTAATACATACCCACAGGGGAAAACACTTGCTGGCACAAGCAATTTGGTTTTAGCATTAAGGGTAATATATTGAGCACAAAATGTCACAAAAGCACTGAAACAGGACACAAAATGTAACTATGTTCTCACCGGTACTTAATGACATTTAAAGCATTCAGAGGGTCGGCTGATTATTCAAACATTGTGCGAATATTGGGAGACTATGTGAATCAGACCTCATGAATTGCCCCAATCGAATAGTAGCACAATCTGAATGCTGGCATTTTGTCCATATTCAAGTCAGATGTAGAATTTGAAAAATATTGGATATTGTATTTCAGCATTTTAAGGCTACGGTCAAGGTTAGGAATTGCCAATATTTATTGGCAAATGCTGGATCTAGAGAGCAAGGAGAGCTTCTTCATTATTAGCCAGTCTCATAAATTGGAACTAGAATGTATCATTGGCACTCACCTGAAAGGTCATTCTCCTCAGAAGTATGGGTTGTATCTGTGAGCTGATGGGTTGCCACCAACCTTCTGCTCCGAGACAGGGCCAATCAAAGAATTTCTCCTCCCACCAGGAGGGATGGGCAATCCCCTCAATCTTGTTCGTAGACAGCTGCTATATGCTCCAAAGAGGTAAATCACAAAAAACATCAAACAGAGAAAACAGACTCTGAGGCAAAACAATAAACATCTGGAGGGAACCGCTCAATAGCTATGAGGCTAACCATGCAGGGACAACTATATCCTGTGGAAGGGTGCAGACCGAAGGAACAAGGGTAGGGACAGATACAACCTATACTTCTGACGAGAAAGACCTTTCAAGTGAGTGCCAATGATTCATTCTCCCTCAGAAGAGGGTTGTATCCATGAGCTGATGGGACCTACCAGAGCCCCTCCCTGCAATTGGGCAGGACCTCTGGTCTGATCCTAGGTAGAGACTACCTGCTGCAGGACCTGCCTGCCGAACGCTGCATCAGCCGAGGTCCAGTCATGGATTTTGTAGTGCTTCACAAATGTAGATAAGGAGGCCCAGGTGGCCGCCCATCAAATATCGACCGGGGGGGGGGGCAAGGTGGAGAAGGCAGGTGGTAGCCGCAGCGCTCCTAGTGGAGTGGGCATGATCCCTCCAGGAGTGGGCATGCTTGATGCCTTGTAGGCTAGCTGAATAGAGGCACATATCCAATGGGGAAAGGAAGATGTGTACACCTTCTTTCCCAGGGAACAGTCCCTGAACGAGACAAAGAGGGAATCCAATTTTCTGAAGGTTTTGGTATGATGCAGATAGATCCGTACCACTCTGCGGATGTCCAAAGTATGCCACTCTTTTTCCTTCAGAGAAGAGGGGTTAGGGCAGAAGGAGGGCAGCATCAGCTCTTGAGCCCTATGGAATGCCGAGTTTACCTTGGGGATGTTGGATGGGTAGGTACGCAGCGGAACATAATCTGAGAAGACCAGGCATAGTTCCCTGCGAGCCGACAACACCCCCAGGTCAGAGACTAGTCTGGCGGAGGTAACCACAACCAAGAATAGCACCTTGAGAGACAGAATTCTCAAGGACACAGACCTCAGCAGTTCGAAGGGTGGCTTCGTTAGAGGACCAGGTTTAGGTCCCACGTGAGGAACCTGTGTACCTGGAAGGTGGGTTGAGAAGGGCTGCCCCTTTAAGAAACCTTTGGACGAGTGGGTGTGTAGAGAGGGAGGGGGCCTCCCAAACCTGCAGAATGGAGGAAGTGGCAAAGACCTGTCATCGAAGGGTGTTAGGTCAAAGGCCCTTGTCTAGTTCCTCTTGCAGGAACCCCAAGATGTGAGATACTGACGTGGAGAGCGGTGCCACTGCATTCGAGATGCACCATTTTGAGAAGAACTTCCAGGCCGATTAGTAGACCCGGACTGTGGACAACGGGCAGCCAGGATGGTTTCCTAGAATGCCACAGAGTAACTACATGCCCCTTAGGAGTCCCGCTCAATCTCCAGGCAAAGCAATTGAGCCAGTCTGGCTGCAGGTGGAACACTGAACCCTGCCTTAGGAGGTAGGGGTAGTTTCCCAGGGGCATGGGTGCTGCGCTGGAGAATGCCACTAGGTCCGAAAACCACGGCAGGTGGGGCCAGTGTGGTGCCACCAGGATGGCCTCCGCTTGGAAAAGGCAGATCTTTCGGATGGTCTGTGAGATTATGGTCATGGGGGAAAATATGTGGAGTAGGCCGGCCGGCCAAGGGCAGGTCAGGGCATCCACCGCCTCAGCCCCCGGAGTCCGGTATCTAGAAAGAAACCAGGGCAGCTTGGCATTCCCCAGTGAGGCGAAGAGGTCCATGATCAGGTTGCCAAACCTCTGAACGATCAGTTCAAACACCCAAGGGTCCAGGGGCCACTCGGCCTGGTGTATATGAGCCTGGCTCAGCCAGCCTGCCACTATGTTTTGAGTTCCGCTTATGTGATTGGCCTCGAGGGACAGCAGGTTTTCCTCTGCTCATGCTAGGAGCCTGGTGAACGCCCTTATCAGGGAGCAGGACCTTGTCCTTCCTTGCCATTAGACGTGGGCCTTCACTGTTGCGCTATCTGTCTGGACTAGCACATGCTGGTTCTGTAGTAGCAGCAGTACCTCCTCGAGGGAGTTCCGTATTCCCCGGAGCTCCAACCACTTTATGGAGTTTGATCTCTCGCTCTCGGACCACTGACCCTGTTCCACCTGATGCAGGCAAAAAGCGCTTTCCACGTTCGTTTACAAAGAACTGCAGTAAGTCAGAGGAAATGCCTCTCTCTGGTCGCATTAGAGCACAGGCAGAGAGTGATGCAGAACAGACCCAATTAAAGTGAAAAGAGAGAAAGGAAAGAAATGCAAACCCTCTTTCACTTTTGATAAGCTCAAGGTCACACGGACTTTCTTACCCGTTTCTTCCATCTTGTTATCACAGTTAAGCAAGTATATGCCGGAATGCTTGATATGCCCTTCCCAAAATCTGTTCCACTGATTGCCTAGAGGAATCCATTTTTCCCCCCAGGGAACTCTCATATATGGGGAGCCAACCAATATAGCCTAATCAATACCCAATATTCTTGCCTTATCAGCAACAAGAATTCCTGAAGTCAGGAAATTCCTAAGGAAACTATCTACCAGCTTTGTCTAGCTCCAGTCAGTTCCTCAGGATATGTTTTTGTCTATAAAAACTCCCCTCAAACATAAAATCACACTTTTGCCACCTAACCTTTTTGCTGGAGTTTTTGCCCCCTACAGCTGCTACAATGGCTCCGCTCGAATTTGAATTTAATCGAATTTGAGCTGAACCACATGCTGCCGAGCCATTTCAGTCAAACTAACCGGCTGGTCCAGTCTGTTTGACTGAACCAATCTGACAGTTCAGGCAGCTAATTCTTGTAAAGGGGAATCCGGTGAGGATTCTCCTTTTCATGTAAAGGGGTGGGGGTCGTTGCTTCTATTGCTTAAGGGATGGCCGGTGGGGGCAATGAGAGAGGTTGCCAAAGGGTGTTATTATCTGCCCAGCATGGCAGCACTGACAGCCCCACTGGGCGGGTAAGAAGACCCATTGACAACCTCTCTCACTGCTCCCCTAGCCACCCATTCAGTGCCAAACTGATCCACCCAAACTGGGCTTGGTTCAGTTTGATCACAGACCAAATATCTCCTGGTTCGGTCCACAATCGAGCCGCCAAACCAGCCTGAGGCAAAGAGAGAACAGCTTGGGCGGGTCACTGACTCTGGTGTTTGCCTCTGCCCCACCTTGTTCCAGGTGTGTCATCTGTGGGGCTGCTGCTGCTCCTGCTACAAAGAGCAGGCTGGGCCAAGGGTGTGAGCCTCTTGGCGCGAGCCGAAGGGCGAGAGCACAAGGGCTCTCATCCTTGTGACTCTCAGGCATGGGGCGAGCTGCCTGGAGCATCAGAAGACCTTCCTTCAGTTTTTCCATCAAGAAACCAGAGAGTTTGACTGAATGAATCCTGGACCTGGTTTTTATCAAACAGAGGAGCTGTGGTTGATCAGGCTGAGGAGATGTGTCTGGGAGAGCAGAAAAGTGGGGATTGTCTGGGGGCAGCAATATCATAGGTAGCGGGCAGAGGGAGGTATGGCAGTGGGAGTTGGGCAGGCCATTACAGGGGGAGACAGTCCAGGCAATTGAGGCCTTTTTCTTTTTCCAGCTCTTCTCCCAACCCTGTGGCCCCAGGGTTGACTGAGAACACTTCCTCAAGGATTAGGGTGCTGCTGTTGAATGCCAGGTCGGTCAATGCTAAAACTTCTCTCATCCATGATTTGATTGTGGATAAGCATGCTGACCTGGTATGTGTGACAGACCTGGTTGGATGAGCTGGGTGGGGTTGTTCTCTCTCAACTCTGTCCTCCAGGTTTCCTGATCATGCAGCAGACCCACCTGGAGGGTCGGGGAGGGGGCATTGCAGTCATCTATCAAGAGATCTTTCCTATTTCCAGGTGCCCAGTTAGGCAATCTCAGAATTTCGAGTGTTTGTCCTTGAGGGTTGTCCTCCAAGATAGGCTGGGGATTCTGCTGGGTGTACTGACCACCCTGCTGCTCTTCACTCTCCCTACCTGAGCTGGCGGGGGTGGTCTCGGAGGTGGCCTTGGGCTCCTCCAAACCTGTTGCCTTGGGGGATTGCAATGTCCATACTGAGGCCCCCCCAGTAGGTGCAGCTCAGGATTTCATGGCCTCCATGGCAACCATGGGCCTGTCTCAGCTGGTATCGGGCCCTACCCACATGGCAGGAAATACTCTGGATCTGGTTTTTGCTGACCAGGGAATAAATGATCTGGAGGTGGGGCGTTTGAGATAACTCCCTTGACATGGGCAGATCATCATCTGGTGGGATTTAGTTTGACTGCTCCATCTGCCCTTTGCAGGGGTGAATGAATGAATTCTTTATTTATGACCAAAGGTCAGCATAACATGACATAAACAAAACATCTCATAACAAAGGAAAGTACAATTGGAAGAAGGAAATATGTAAATATGTGCATAAGTATCCACAGATAAATAATCAATAAAAATTATAAAATTAATCAAGAAGAACTCGCTGCCATAACAATACTTCAATAGAACAAAATTTGGCCACCTTAAAGGTGACATCTAAAATTCTTTCCATAAGAAGATAGGAAACACAAAAGTCTCCTGAACAGCCTGGGAAGGGTGTCAGAAGAGAAGTTAATAAGGAGCATCTTAAATCTCTATATAATGGACAGCACAACAGAACATGCTGGATGGATTCGACTTCTCCCATACCACATGGGCATAATCTATCCTCCCTGGGGATTCCCAAGGACCAGTGGTGGACTGATTAAAATTGTCCGCCCCTGGATGCTTATGGATCCACTTGGTTTCCAAACGGCCCTCGGGGAATTTCCAGTGTCCAGAGCTGGTGACCCTGTCAAAGCCCTGGTGAATCTTTGGAATGGAGAGACAGCCCAGGCTGTTGACACAGTTTCTCCTAAATGCCCTCTCTAGCTTGGTGGAGCGCATTTGGCTATTGCTCGACTCCATGGCCATTGGCCTGTGGGATCCCACAGGGTTCAATTTTGTCCCCCGTGCTGTTTAACATCTACATGAAACCACTGGGAGAGGTCATCCGGGGACTTGGGCTGAGTTGTCAGCAATATGCAGATAACACTCACCTCTATCTCTCCTTGTCACTTGATCCTAGGGAGGCAGTGGATGTCCTGAATCGGGGGATGGAGGCCATGATGGGTTGGATGAGGGCTAATAAACTGAGACTGAATCCAGACAAGACAGAGGTAATGTTGTTCAGTATAAGAGCCAATCAGGACAAGGAGATTTTACCAGTTCTGGATAGGGTTGCACTCCTCTTGAAGAAGCAAATATGCATCTTGAGGGTATTACTGGTCCGAGCTCTGCTTTTGGATGCTTAGGTGGAAGCGGTGGCCAGGGGTGCCTTTGCACGGTTTTGGCTCGTATGCCAGCTGCGTCCCTTTTTCAGTAAGGCAGATCTGGCCACAGTTACCCATGCCTTAGTCATGTCACAGCTGGATTACTATAACGCACTCTACGTGGGACTGCCCTTGAAGAATATCCAGAAACTGCAGCTAGTGCAAAATGCGGCAGCTAGAGTTTATCTGGAGCTGTCCAGTGGAATCACATCACACCCATTTTGAGAGAGCTGCACTGGTTACCAGTTTGGTTCTGGGTCCAAGGTGCTGGTTTTGACCTTTAAAGCCCTTAATGTTTTGGGCCCAGGATACCTGAGGGACCATCAACTCCCAAGGATTGCTGCCCGCTTGACGAGGTCATCAGAGGGGGCTCTGCTCTGGGTGCTGACAGTGAGGGAGGCTCGGTTGTTGTATACGTGGGACAGGGCCTTCTCTGTTGCTGCCCCCAGACTCTGGAATGCTCTCCTAGTGGCTATTCGTTCCTCAGTCTCAATCACAGTTTTTAGAAAGCGTGTAAAATCTTGGCTTTTTACCCAAGCTTTTATATGATTGTCTTGACTGCTGCTGTTTTGTATTTTGTACAGTGTTTATGCTTGTATTTTAAATCTTTTTAGTCAGGTTTGTTTTATATTTCAGCTTCATATTTTGTGTCATTTTTATAGTCTTGTTTTTAATTTTTGTGTAAACTACCTTGGGATTGTTTTAATGAAAGGTGGCATGTAAGTTTAACAATAAATAAATAAATAAATAAAACCATTTTGGCATCGGATTCTGCACCCCAGGTTGTTCAGGTGCACCACTTTATGCTTGAGCTCCCTGGAGAGGATTTCTCCAGCTAGATCCAGGTAGCTATGACAAACTCTTTTTCTCTTTCTTTTATTTCACCCTAAAGCCCCCTTCCTAGTATAGCAACTTGGTAAAGTGCCTAACCAACCACTTTTTCATTTCCTGTACCCCCATTACCCTTCAATAAAATAATTGTTTGTTTTCAAAGTTACATCTCCATTCTTTATCTTTCTCCTTCTAGTGCATCCACACCGCGGCCACAATCCCACAGGATGTTGAGTATTTTCTTTCTGTTCACAGTCTATACCCACTTGATGCTAATTTCCCCCACTTTAAGCAAAGCATATGCATGGACCATAATAGACACATGCCCAGCAGACCCTAGTAACAAGGTAATCTGTCAGGAAAGTAGACAGAAGCTGACCTATTATTACACCA
The DNA here is from genome assembly GCF_027244095.1 of Hemicordylus capensis. Lineage (NCBI taxonomy): Eukaryota > Metazoa > Chordata > Lepidosauria > Squamata > Cordylidae > Hemicordylus > Hemicordylus capensis. The sequence goes on from NC_069662.1 coordinate 110,645,275, forward strand.
CCATGTTTTAATAAACAATGATTCAACATACCATAATAAATATTATTTGAAGCATATGTTTATATTTCTTGTCCTTGTGTGAAAGCAGTGGCTGACATACTAACTAATGCTGTGAGCATGCAACCAAAGACCCTACTCCATTCCTGCTCCTAAAGCACAGGTGTTTGTTCTTTCGGGGGGGCATTTTTGCCAATCTCCCTTTCCCCAGAAGTGCTCTGTGCAACATGCAATTATGTCTAAAAGCAGTGTAACTTGGGAGAAGGGGAAGTCAATTAAAATCCCAGTCCCCATGCATCAGCACCTCCAGATGTAGAATTCCAGAAATATCTGGAATATTAGTCTATAACATAAAAAATAACAAAGTCTTGTGTAGCACTCAAAAGACTAACTGGTTAATGCTGCCATAAGCTTTCGTGGGCCAGAATCCATTTTGTCAGAAGATTCCCCTGCCCTACCAATTATGATTTTTCATTATTTATCATAATAGCAATAAATAATATAGAAACTGAGAATATTATAACTAAAACTAATGTGTAAAGCTAATATGCCATTACATACAACTGTTAAGGTTGTGGTTTTGTTGTTGTTTAAGGTTTCTAATAAATGTAATAATGTACTTGGTGGAATCTTTAGTTGGAAAGAAGAGCCAGTCTTGGAGAGGAGAGCTGGTCTTGTGGTAGCAAGCATGACTTGTCCCCTAACTAAGCAGGGCCCACCCTGGTTGCATTTGAATGGGAGACCACATGTGAGCTCTGCAAGATATTCCCCTCAGGGGATGGAGCCGCTCTGGAAAGAGCAGAAGATTTCAAGTTCCCTCTCTGGCTTCTCCAAGATAGGGCTGAGAGAGATTCCTGCCTGCAACCTTGGAGAAGCCACTGCCAGTCTGTGAAGACAATACTGAGCTAGATAGACCAATGGTCTGACTCCGTATACGGCAGCTTCCTATATTACTATGTAGCCTCTGAGGGAAGAGTAAAAAACCTTTTTTCTATCAGAAAGGAAGATAAAAGTAACAAAACACAGGAAGAAACAAGTGGAAAGGAGGAGCTAATGATTTTTATGTGCCAGCTGGGCAAGGAGTCAGATAGTACCATTTGTTGTTTTGTGGTAGTTTTGATGTGATAAAAGCACTCTAGAAAGGCATTTAGTCGATTAAATTTGTGCAAGGTATCCTTCCATATACATATAACTTGCTTTTGAAATGCAGTCTTCCTTTCTGCAACTGACTTTCTACTTCTCTAAAGCACAGAGCAAGCTCATTGGCACAGCCGGGCAGCATGGGAGTTCAGTGTCTGATGACAAAGTGCATGCAGGTGCATGGGCAGCAAGTGTAGCAGGTGCAAAGGCAACAGCAAGACGTGATCCCAAAAGCAAAAGGCATGATCCCATGTTTGACGGGGGTTCCTATAGGCAAAAACATAGCCTATGGCCTGGAGAAGTCCAGCAGATGGTTCCCTCCTGGCGCTTCATGATGATGTCAAGAGTTACTGCTCCTGATAAGGTGTGAATATTAGTTGTGTTTAGGCTATGTCTGAGTGGTGTTTTCATGTATGCGCCATGACAAAATATATTCAAAGAGGGAGATCGCTAGAGCAATCACTTGGGAAAAGGGGAGAGAGGAGACAACATCACACCCTCTGACACAGACTCACTCAATTCTCATAACCACAGGGAGGAAAAGTTAGAGCTTGAATCAACCTTGGGAGCTTCTTACCAAACAATGAGGGAAGAGAACTGGCATTCCTTTCAGGCAGGTCTGTTCTGTATTTCACTTGCTTGTGCTATAATGCAATCAGCAAGGGTATTTCCTTGGATTTGTGGCAGGTCTTTTGCGAATGGTCCTGAGTATTCCCTTTTTAGGAAAACCCCTTGTCAGAACAACAGTTTACCTGGAAGGCAGTCAGCCTTTCTCTTCCAAGCAATCATATGGCTGAGAAAAGCTGAGGCTTGAGGTTAGGAAGTACACTGAAGTCTCCCAAAATGGTGAAGCGAGCAGATCACTGCCTCTAATTCTAAAGTCCTAGTGACCAGTAGAAGTTGCAAGGTAGTAAGAGTCTATGCTTATGGAGTCACACATCCAACAGTGATTACAGCATACAAGAGATGAAGTGAGTTCTGGCCCACAAAAGCTTATACTTTATCAATTTGGTTAAGCTGCCACAAGAGCCCTGTCCAGGTGTTGGAACAACAGACACCATACACTCTTACAAGTGCTTGAAAGGGGTGAGAAATCCTGCCCTGCACATCAATAACCTCCCTCCTCTCGTTGCTCATAGAAACAGCAGCATTTGTGTGAAGAGGGAAGTTAGCACTTCCGTGACTGAGAGTCTGGATCGCCCAGAGCTCTCAATCACAGATGTGCTTACCGTCATGATGAACAGCGAGAGGAGGGAGATGATTGGGTGCTGGGGTGAGATTTCTCACCCTCTTCCAGCACTTGTAAGCATGTACGGTGTTGATTGTTTGGACGCCTGAACAGGGCTAAGCTTTAGAATGCTTTAGATTTAAAACACACGGGCCTTGAGTTGGCCAATCACATTAGTATGACCTTTTCTTCTCTTTATTTCCACACTTTAAAAAATTAATGAAGAAGAAGGCAAATGAATTCACCTGATGGCTTTATCAGTGATCCTGCATGAACAATGCTATTATTTTTAGAGTCCTCCTACCATGATTTTTGTTTGACCCACTCATAGCTCTTTAATTCAGAGTTCAACACAGCAACTGTTTTGATTCTGTATAGACAAAAGAAATGGTTTCCCTAGCAACAGGTATCATGTAAAAACATTCGAGTTAGGAACCTTATTCTCACCCACTCAAGTTTTCTTTTATTATTTTGTTCACAAGATAAAAACCCCACAGAATCAGATAGTATACAGTCAATAGGATCTTTTCCACTGAAATGAGAGGAGAGGCTCAGAGCAGGTAAGTGTGTTCCTACACTGCTCTGGCTGTACTGGAGTTGTTGAAAAGATTTTCACTTTAAAATGAGATTCAGGAAGGCACTGACTTCATCAGGGGTTATTATACTCTTTTCAACTGAAATCTGGAATGATACACTGCTCATTCCCTGGCTCCCATTCCTTCCTCCTGGGAATACCACTCCCATTCCCTCCTCATATACATCGAGGTGCATACAATTATGCATGGATTGGAGAGAGTGGACAGAGAGAAATTTCTCTCACACACAAACACACCACTAGAACCAGGCGTCATCCCATAAAACTGAAGGTTGGGAAATTTAGGACTGACAAGAGGAAGTACTTTCTCACACAGCACATACTTAATCTATGGAATTCTCTACCGCAGAATGTGGTGATGGCTACTAGCTTGGATGGCTTTAAAAGAGGCTTAGACAAATTTATGGAAGACATGTCTATCAGTGGCTATAGGCCACCTATAATAGGCCACCATCAGCCTCAGAGGCACGATGCTCTAAATACCAGTTGTAAGAGAGCAGCAGCAAGAGAAAGGGCATGCCCTCACCCAGAGGCGTAACTATAGGGGGGGCAGGGGGGGCACGTGCCCCGGGCGCCATCTTTTCTGGTCACGTGGGGGGCGCCGCCATGACCAATTAAAAAAATTTTTTTTAAAAATTTTTGTTAATACAAATGTTTCCTGCTCAGTGCAGCAGCGCTGCAGCAGTCAAGGGTGCCCCCTTCCCCACGAGCCGTCCCTTCCACGCCGCCTGCGCCCCCCCCCATTGCTTTGCTTGCGCCTGGCAGCCAGTCAGTGGCCTGGCTTGGCGGCGGCGGGCGCTTGTGAGGAAAAACCTAAGTATAATGTAGTATGTTGGGGGGGTGGCGGGGTGCCACGGTGGGGGGGCACCATTTCAGTGCTTGCCCCGGGCACCGTTTTCCCTAGTTACGCCTCTGCCCTCACCTCTTGCCTGTGGGCTCCCCAGAGGCATCTGGTGGACCTCTGTGTGAAACAGGATGTTGGACTAAATAGGCCTTGGGCCTGATCCAGCAGGGCTGTTCTTATGTTCTTGCTAGAAAGTTGCTCTTTTCACTCTAGTGCAACTCCTGCAACAGCATTTCTTTTCCATTGGTGCTACTAATTGAACATGACACATATCAGCAGATACCATACATTTCCTGAATAACGTTTATGTGATGAAACCTTATTTTTCAAAAATGTATAATCCTCCTTTGTTGAAAGAATATAAAGGGGATTTTTATATTCAGCGCTTTGCTGATGTTAGCTGCTGTTAGCTGATGTTAGCTGCCTTCACTAAAATAAATAAATAATCAAATTATTATTTTCTGTATTATCAGAAGGTTCTTCCTAGTGATGTGTTTATTATCAAAGTTTCATAATATGCACCATTCTCTCTGGACATACAGACAGATGTGCAAACGTGTAATTCTGCAGTCAGTGCCTTCCTTTCAGAATATGTAATTGAGAAACTGGAATTACATCTGCTTTAACTACAGAAATGGAGAGATTAGTGAAAGGTTAAAGTGACCATGTGAACTGTATTCTTCTACCCGCTGAAATCATGCAGGTTTTTCTCTCTCATTTGATTGCCAATTCCTGGTGGATGGCGAATTATCTTATTTTTAATAAATTCCCCATGGATAAGCGTTACTCCCACTGAAACAGGTACGACTTGTGCTAGCTGTCACAGAGAAAGCTAGTATTATGAAAGGTTGAACAAATTAGCCTATGAAATAATAATTGTAGTTGCCATGAAAAAAATAATAATCTGGTCCTGTGATCCACCCCCATATTGGTTTGATTTTCCAGGGGTGTCACTTTCTTGAGGCTTAACAGAAATATGAGTGGGAGAATGAACTCAGAGCACAGTAGTCTACCGTGGGCTGCATTACAGAGTCTGCTATGTTATGTTTCTAATTTAAATAGCAAATCCTTTAAAATTTAAGTATATATTTTTCGGATATAGAAATAATAAGACAAACCAAATGTAATTACTGTTACTTTAAAAGTCCGGAGTTTTGATATACGAAAGGGCAAGAGTGCATTTTTTAACCTTTATAAATGAATAAGCTTGTTATAATGAGGCTGTTCTCATGAGCAGCCAAGACTGGACTAGGGCAACTAAGCCTGGGCTCGGCTGCCCATAAGAACTGCCGGGAGCTGCATAGCTCCCAGCAGTGCCACAGTGACAAACCTGCTAAGGGAGCCGACCAGTTAGACAAAGTTAAGGGTGCAACCACTCCCTTAACCCGGGCTAACTGTTCATGTGTCTGCGCCGGTTTCTCCCAGCCTGCACTGACACAGGAGTGGGCTCCCGGCCATCGCCAGGGGAATCCCCATAATGCACCACACACTCATGTGGTGCATTGTGGGATTTCCAGGGGCTGGGATGATGTGTCCCAGCGCCTGAATCTCCATACTACCTGGGGGAGTAGCAGCTGATCTGGGTGCATGATCCACACACCCAGCAACTCTTCTAGATAATCTGCAAGGAAGGTAAGCTGCTGCAGCCTTTTCCGCTGCCCGCCCTCAAGCCCGCTTATGGGATTGTGAGAAAGGTTTCGATATATAGTAACTTCTCTGGGTTTATCCCCTAAAGTCTTTAAAATGGCAGCACATGTATTCTTCAGCGTAAAATACTGCACATAAAATGTGCAATGGTGTGGCCCCCCCATTGCTTTGGAGCTTTTATTTAGCAACAAAAAGAGGATAGATTTCTCTGTGTAACATTCATTTAGTCTCTTGCCTTTGCATGCAGTGCACGTTATACAGTGCACTGTATTATACAGTGCACGTTAGATGGACACAAACATGTGTGTGTGTGTGTGTGTGTTTGCTTTGCTTTATAGTGTGATTAAATCTAAGTTCAACTATTTTGGCCAGCAGGGATTATAATTGTGTAATTTTTCAGGACTACTGGCACGTAGCTAAGCTAGCAGAACAACTGAGTTAACATCGCACACTGGGACACACATTATGTTGGTATAATAGTAATTCCAGAAGACTGTCCTGGTATCTCGCAAGCTTACAATCTTGGAATACATAACAGCCCTGCTCGATCAGGCTCACGACCTATCTAGTCAAGCATCCTGTTTCACACAGTGGTCCCCAGATGCCTCTGGGAAGCCCACAGGCAAGAGCTGAGGGCATGCCCTCTCCCCTGCTGTTGCTCCTCTGCAACTGATATTTAGAAGCACTTTGCCTCTGAGGCTGGAGGTGGCCTATAGCCCTCAGTCTAGTAGCCATTGATAGACCTGTCCTCCATGAATTTATCTAAACCCTTCTTAGATTCATCCAGGTCTTTGACTGCCACTGGCAGAGAATTCCATAGGTTGATTGTGCATTTTATGAAAAAGTACTTCCTTTTGTCAATCCTAAATTTTTTGGTAATCAATTTCATGGGATGACCCCCGGTTTTGTTATGAGAGAGTGAGAAAATTTATCGCTGTCCACTCTCGCTACTCCATGCATATACACCTCAATCATGTCTCCCCTCAGTCATCTTTTTTCTAAACAGAAAAGCCACAGGTGTTGTAGCCTTGCCTTGTAAGGAAGGTGCACTAGGTCGCTGATCATCTTGGTTACCCTCTTCTGGATCTTTTCCAGCTCTTTAATGTCCTTTCTGGGGTATGGTGACCAGACAGTACTCCAAATGTGGCCACACCATAGTTTTGTATAAGGGCATTATAATAGTAGTAATAGTATTTTCAGTCCCCTTCCTAATGATTCCCAGCGTGGAATTGGCCTTTTTCACAGCTGCAGCACACTGAGTTGACAGTTTTGATGAGCAGTTCACCACAATCCCAAGAACTTTCTCCTGGTCAGTCACCGACAGCTGAGTCTCCATCAGCATATATGTGAAGTTGGGATGTATCACTTTACACTTGCTAACATTGAACCACATTTGCTATTTTGTTGCCCACCCCACCAGTTTGGCGAGATCCTTATGGAGCTCCTCACAGTCTGTTGTGGATTTCACTGCCCTAAATTGTTTAGCATTATATGTAAATTAGGACACCTTACTGCTTACCCCAACTTCTAGATCATTTATGAATAAATTTACAAGTTGGTATAGTTGGTTAATTAACATTTGTGGGATCGAGTCAGACCGTATGCCAACAGTTGCAACTGTGCGCAAGCCTTCTATCTATCTATCTATCTATCTATCTATCTATCTATCTATCCATAAACACACACACACACACACATATATACACACACACGACTTTTTAGGCAGGGTTTCAGTTTTTATGCTTATATGTTAATATTATTGCAAGATAAATTTGAATATTTGTTTCATATGGACAAGAAGTTTAAGTTATATTGATTAATAATAGAGTTTTAGAGCTTGAAAAGACTATAGGTTGTCTAGACAGCTCCAGCTGCCCTCCTTCCATGGTCCTCTATGCCTACCACTCATTTAATCCTCACAGGTAGGCTAGGCTCACCCAATCGTTGTGACAAATAACTGAGGAAGGTATTTAACTCTGGGCCTTCTGGTCCTAAAGGCAGGTATTCTAACCACTACCACAAATCTAGCTCTACTAGAAAACAAATTAACCAAAACTGTTCATCGCAGATCAAACCAAATTTGGTGTACAAGAAACGGAGAATACACAAAGTCAAAGAGGTATTTGCAAAGCAAATTGTTCCAAGAACTCAAAAGCACAATGGAAGCTTTGTAAAGTCCAGCAAAGCAACATACATACTGTGGATTTTCCCCCTCACCTGAGTTTGTTCTTTTAGAACTAGCTGTAGTATTATATGGAACCACTCTCTGCCCCCAGCCCATTAGGAGAGAGAGGCAAATATTGCAATATTGCTTTCTCTCTTACATGTACTCTGCAAAATTTGAGACATTGGTTCACATAGCACAGCAACACTAGTGGAAGAATAAAAGTAGCACTAGCAACTCTCAGCCCCACTGCAGGCTTCTGAGCCTGCCAAAAAGGGAGCCTTGGCAATGAGATGTGCTGGTTAGAAGGTGGCTGTAGTGGAGAGGGGAGCCCAGAAACTGGATGGAGCTCTGCACCTGGAAGTTTCCAGGCTCCATGTCACGTCCCTTCATATACCTGCTGGTCAGGGTATAGCTTTGGCCAAGTCACCTCAGATTAATGGCTAGAGGTCTGGCCCTGAGTCTTCTCTCTGGTCTTTGTTACTTCACCAAGGCCCCAGGAGCAATGATGCCACCTCCAGCTGAGTCACAGAGCTGTTGCCAGACCAAATTCTCTTCAGCTCTGGCTCTTCATCATAGGCAGTCTGGCCCTTAAATAGCTCTTGACAGGTGCTGCAGTTCTCATGAGATCTTGGAAGGCCCTAAGATCTCGCCCAGAAGTCTTGCAAGATTTCTGTGAGATCTCGCAGGTCCTCTCCGAAGTCTTGTGACAGGACTCCGTCCGTCGGCATTTTGCCTGTGGGATCCCTGCAGGGCCACCCATCATCGGGCGGCCCACAGGATCAGGGCTCACCAGTGCAACTGTTGGTCTCCTCCACGGGAGAGGAGCTGCCCGATCCCCATGGCCTCAAGCCTGATGCTGTTTGATTCCCCTACACTCTCCCATCCCCCTGCAATGATGCAGCCCACCTCATTGTCAATATTCCCTTAATCCTCAGCAAAGCCTTTTCGGCTGACTGAGGAAGGTGCAGTAGCACAAGAGATGCTTGTGTGAACTCTTTTATGCTGGTGTCACTGTGTATGTGAGATAGTTAGCCAAATGTGGTTTTATTTTTTACACAGAGTGGATTTATTTTAAAGGGTGCTGTAACAGCTAAGGGAAATACAAAATTTGGCAGCTCGCAAAATGAGTGCCTTTGTTTTACATTGGCAGAGAGTCAATAGTTTTTTGCTAGACCCAAAAACTATGGAAATGAAAGAAAGATCCATTTATGTTTTAAAGAAGTTATTTGATTGACCATGAGGCACTAGTTCAATCATCTGTATGAAACAGGAAATCACCTTAAACAAAAGTTCTTAATTTTATTTTTTCACCTCTCCGTTATTTATGGGACTAGCAGACACAGTTAATTTAAATTATATATTCTAGTCTCAAAGTGTGTGTTTGGGCAGGGGGGAGGTCTCTTATAGGTTGGCAAATAAGTGCACCTTTAAGGACAAGATCTTTTTAGCAGATTGTTACAAATACTTTTTTTTTAGCTTCCTTTCCCAGTACTCTTGTTATTTTCTGCCACTATTACCATAAGGAATGTCACAGTATGTATGATTCCCTCCTACCCTGGATAAAATGGTGCAATCAGTCATTCAGTCTCCTTTTTACAGTTCTGCATCACCGTTTCCACTCAGGTTCAGGCTGTGGCTCCATTTTTCCTTCTCTGCATTACATTCTGGCATAATTACATTTTTCATTCTGTCTAATTTCAGCCCTTATGCTTCAAAGAGATGTCATTGTGTGGTGAAACTTACGTTTTTGTGTGACTCTTTTTAACTCTGCAAGTACTAGTGCTGTATATTCCATATGTGCAAAAAAATGTCTGGGGATATCTTTCCACTCTTCTCCCTTTCTGTACAATTTGTTTTACAGGAAAAGACAATAACAGGTTTCTGGAAGTTTCCAGTTCAACCCAACCTAAAGTTCAGAAAGGGATCCCTAGTGTAGTCTAATTTAAAACTGGTTCAACTGTTGGCGAACAATCTATCTTCCCTACACAGCAGTAGCATTGAACTGCCAACCTTGCTTATCTTGAAACAATCCTAAATGCCTTCATATCCCTATGGATAATGAAGATTTACAGTACTTTCTAATTTTTGTGTTGTTGTTTTTTAAAAAAAACATTACTTCATGGGAAGTTAACAATTCACTGTAGCTACCATCTAACCTGTTCACTTGGAGCAGTTAACAGGTTAAATGGTAGCTACTGTGAATCTCTTGCTGGGATTCAGCTGGGAGCATTTGATTTTATGTCAGAATATTTATAAAACATTATGTATTCTTGTGCAGGGCACTGTGATTTATCGTCACATACACCATATTCTCATTTGTGTGCACCTCCCAGTGAAAAGGGGAATTCATTATATGAATACTAATTTTATAATTGGTCTGTGAAGAGGATAGCTGTGAAGAACTTAGAAGTAATCAAATTAATGTTGCTATTAACACAGACAAGAGAAACTTATTTTTTTTGTCAAATAAGATTTGCATCACTAAAGAGTATTAAAATTGTGGTCTAATAAAGGAAGAGTTGTTAAAACGTTGTTGGACCTCAGAAGCAGACACATGGCGATGATGACATAAATGTGTACGCTATGCTGCCATTTTATTGTCATCCTAATCTAACATTGGTCTTTCAGTTTAATAGTAATTAACACCTCTTAACTGTTCACATTTGGCTTATAGTATGTCTCTTAATGTTACGTGTTGTTTGAAAACTGTAAAGATGCATGGTTGTGCTATTTCTGTTCAAACTGTTTCTGATTAATATCTCCACTGTCCAGTGTTCTTTCAATAAGGGTACCTACCACAATACCTAAGTTGCTCCAGAGAAAGTGAAATTTATATTTTGGCTATGAACACAGTATGATTTGAAAGCAACACACATGCTGAAGGGTTTTTTAAACTGGGGTAACAAGTCTGTTTTCTTTTTATTGAAGTCAGTAACATAAATATATACATTCAGTTTGGAATTCGCATTTTTGTTGTTAATAAAAAGAGGATAGATCCAAAGGTTTCCTTCCTCGACAGAAGGATCCAAAGATTCCCTTCTAATGGAAGGACTCATCTAGTTCAATGCATCATGCAATAATCTAATATCCAGACTAGGATCGTGCTGTAATAAAACATATTCTTGTCACATTGGGTTGGATCCAAGGGTTCTCTTTGTCCAATGCAGGGCATTAAATCTTGGCTCTCCAGCTGCTGTTGAACTACATCTCCCATCACCCCAGCCACAAATTATTGAGCCAAGCTCCAATGGAAGGTGTTTCTTCTGGAGGAAGGACTCCTTCCTGCAGTATGAAATGAAACCTTACTACCAAAGTAAGAGAGAACCTTAAATCCAATGGTATGTGGCAAGAATAGGCACAATTATTGCGGTATGATCTCAAATCCATCAGAGAACTAATGTATCAAATTCTATGTAACAGATGCCCAGTTCTTTTCAATCTTAGTAATGCCCTGAAAATGTATCAGATTGCCTACAGAGTAATCTTGATTCATGGAGGAATAAATGGTCATCTGGACACATATGGAACACACTGTATGCATCGGAGCCTTTACTTCAAGATGGTGTTTTCAGAAAACATAGACCAGTTCAGGTGATATGTTCCCTAATGCATGGTTAGAGAGCCATAATAACTTCTCTCCATGCCCACATGCTATACCTGTCCCATCTCCACCACTGGATTTTGTGTGGACCAACATGGGTAGGACTACACAACATGATCCATAGAGAAAATGCAGGAATTGACTGCACAATCTAGCCAACACATATTGGATTTTAGGAGCATACATTCTAATGAATTGTTTTACCCATGTGTTGATGTCCAGTGGTGTCAGGTGTGGGGTATGTGCACCAAGTGAGCACATCCCTCATCATGACATAGGAGAGTGTCTATGCATAGGAGAGTACTGTGTGCTTCAGCCAGCAGCTGAGGTGTGTCTGTGTATGGCTTACAATTTTCAAGGACTTGGATGTAGGGAGTACATATCTGCCTATGATATGCATTGCAAATATGCAGATATAGAAACATCCTGTCTGTGATGGTTGGATACACAATGTCAGTGCTGGGAGGCAACTTTTCTCCCATCACAACAATGTGCCCATATATAGACCTGCCCTTTTCTCCATAGGCATAAATGTAATCATTCATTCACTTATATGAAAGAAAGTAACCATTGGGATGGGGCTAAATCTGCTCCATGGCATATTGCCCCAAGAATTGATAATCCAATTGATAAAGCCAGCTCCTATACACCTAGCCTAATCTGGTCTCTCTCTCTCTCTCTCTCCTTCTCTCCTTTTCTTTTACTCTCTTTGACATGCAGTGTGTGACAATGTCAGATCCGATGCATTTAAACAAATAAACATATAAACACATTAGCAGGGTTCTGTTGTGCAAGCAGATGATTTCTTGAAAGTAGCTTGTACAAGTAATATTGCTGGAGCTGGACTGAAACCGTTACAAATTTCTGTCTTCCTATTTGTATAACAGCACTAGAATGAAAGGAATGTGCATAGCTGTTTTATATGGTGATGGCCATGGGGTACGTTAGTCACTTACAAGCTCTCACTAATATAGCCTTTACTGGCCAGCTTCCAAACACTGCACTTGCACAATAAACAAAGCTGTTCAGGAAGATGGCGTAGTTGCAGAAAAACACAAGGGCTCAAAACTGTTCTATTGTGCAAATGTTCCCTGCAAAATGTATTAGGCACATCACAGGCTGTGTCCTCATTGTGCTAGTTCAACATTAGTCTGGAATGCAATCGCCAGGCTTCGCAAAACTAGTTAGTACAACCATCTTATGATAACACATTGTCCTTGCGCAAGCACAATGGTAGTACGTCACACTGTGTGCAAGTTTAACCCAGCAATGGGGAGGAAAGCTGCATGTTATTAGCTTATCCCATGAAAAGTAGCTGAAGCAGCCATGCGGATGCCACTTCATTCCCGTGCTCATTTGGAGATAGGCTCTAGCCATATAAATCAGTTATGATTTCCTGAAGGACTCAGCATCTGGAAAGCCAACATCTATGGCTCTCACACTGAATTCTGAAAAATGGCCTTTGCTGGAGAGCTGACTAACCATCACACAAAAAAGATAGACATGATTTCTTTCTTGTTCCTCACTATCTACTGCAACATTTTCACTGCTTCAGTTAAAATTAAATACTCCCAATCTCTATTCAAGTAAGAATTCACTTGGAAAGAAAATCCTTGCTCCTTCTCATTAAGAGGAAAAAGCCTTATTAGCCAAATTTACAAAAAGGAATGTATTTATTTTTTTGAAGTGAGAAAGTAAGATAGCCCAACACAGTATTAATAATCTGGGTGATGTAAGCATATGATATTTCATAGTTTCCAAATACAATTCTAAAAAGAATTCTGCAGTTTGGTCACTGCCTTGGTATGGCGAATGGTACCCATTATTGAAAGGTGGTCTGTATTTGTACTAATACAGAGAATGCCAGTTTAGAAATGAGCCTGATTGCATGGTTCATTTTGTTCTCCTTTGTAGAGCCAGGCTGCGGCCCACTACAAAGGCACTAAACATGCCAAGAAGCTCAAAGCACTGGAAGCCATGAAAAATAAGCAGAAATCTGTAACTACCAAGGACAGCGCAAAGACTACCTTCACTTCCATCACTACCAATACCATCAATACCAGCTCTGACAAAACAGGTTAAGCGATAATCTCTGTTGTGGTTTCTTTATTTTATTATTTTATTTTCCTTGTTTACCGCCATGTCCGTTTGGTTCTGTGCTTGCCACATTGATTCATGCTTGATCCATCATTCTGTGTAATATTGATTTCTTTCTTCTTTGCAGTACACTTATGAGAGTAAGGTAATCATAGCGAGCAGTGTAACTGATTTCTCTTGTGCACAAAGAGGCTTGTCATCATTTCAGGCATGATTGCATACATGTAAGATGAGTAATATCTACGACAAGCAAACAATTAAATAGAAACTGCTCAGAACCTTGCAGACCGTACACAGCGCCTCTCTCTATGCACTTGGCTATGACACATTTTTAGCTACAAAAGCACAGAAAAATAGCACTAATTGAGACTGGGAGCCTCTGATAATAGCATTGTTTGTCAAAGCTTTATTGTTGAAAATTTTGAGCACTCCATTATTATCCCAAATGGGTAGTACATGATTTCAAGCTGGATAATAGCTACATTACCCCCACTTCTCATAAACAGGTAAGTGTGACTGATGCCAATTATTCTGCTTGCCTCATGTGTTAGACTGGGGTGGGGGGATTTAGCTATGGATTGAGCACAGATTGAGTATCTTTTTCTCCTTGTCCTTGTAATCAAAAGCATTTCAGGCAGCTGGTGAAGGTGGAGGAATTTGAGTAACCTGGTGTTTAAAATCTGAGCCAGTGTCCAAGAAACTTCAAAGGCAGATTGTTGCAATATCTTTATAGGAAAGAATAACTTGACACTTTCAGTAGTGGTATGCAATTGATTGTGATACACAAAATCTTGAGGTGCATAACTCAAAGATTTTCTGCAAAATGAGTAAAGTTTTTGGTTCTCTGTGGCTACAGTGGAACATATGATACCAATGACTTTTCTGCACTGTAGTTAAGTACAATTCAAGCTTGCATGGCACTGGTTGCAGGATTTGCTCTGCCCTTCAACATGGCCATCAACTCTTGTAAGTGTTGTCCAGTTTAAAAGGAATTGCAATGTTTACACTGCAGTGTGCTGATTCTTGCCAAAAGGAGTGTCCCAAGGCTTTATTGGTATTTCTTTCTTTACCTGACTCATTGAAGAGGGGTCTTGCTAGGATTACTAGACAGAGATGGTCTCTTCTTATTCATTTTGCCAGCACATCATTCACATATGAATGAAGATATACAGTGCTTTTCAGCTGTCATCCTTGCAGCAAATTTGCTTTGAGACAGAGAGACAGTGATTGTTTTGAGACGGAGAGACAGTTCATCGATAGTAGTGGCAGGGTTTCTGATCTGATATTTGTGATCTTCCAAATGCAACATTATCTTAGCAAGATGATATTGGCTTGAAATATTTTCTTGTATTCTGCAGAAAAAATCATGCAGTGCAACCATAGTATCCAAATACGGAGTTATCTCAGAACTTCTGTTTTCACACATTTATATATCTTAAAAGGAACATTTGCTTCTCTTCAAAGCTGCTTGGACTGTACTAACGCAATTTCTAGTGCTGTGCTGCTTACCTTAATTTCTGCTATCTGCATATGTGGCTTGTACTGCTTTCTTGAATAATCTGGACCATTTACCCTGCAGATGGCCAGCTACATTTAGTGCTGTGCCAGTTTTTATACACTGCAGTCTTGATTGCATTAGCTGGTAGATGAGCCATCTTGTCTTTTGGATGGGGCCAGGGTGGATAAAAATGGATGGTTTTTTAAAGCAAAAAGCATTTTTTTTTATTTAAATCAAATTGTTTTTATTTAAATCAGATTTTTTTTATTCACCCCCTCCAAAACATAAATGAAATACTACATTGTTTTTTAAAATAACATGGTTAAAATTAAATTTCATCACAAACATGCTTACACCTGCACTTAGAGTCTCCTAAAAATGAATTAATGGCTCTCTTACACATATTGATTTACCTATCAATCAAACTTGGGTATTTGTTTCAGTTTCATCTCATGAAAATTGCTCTGGTTTGCCTGCCCAATAACTACCAGCTCTTGCTTCTGGAAATTTTTGGGCCTTTAGTTTCTGTTTCTAACACTGGCGGATGAAGCCAGCCGGCGGCCTGTGTTCCTCCCGCTGGTCCCCCACCCCCAACATGCCCCCTGCGTCTGACATCAGATGCAGGGGATGTGGCTGGAGCACCAGGCACGGCCCCTGATTAGCAGTGGCCCAGGTTCTTGGAACCCGTCCACTAAATGGTGGCTCCACCCCTGGTTTCTAAGTAGACTAAAGTCACATGCACAAAGACACAGACTGGATAGTAGGATTGTTGTTTGAGGCCAGAGGCCAAAAAAGAACAATTAATTAAGGCAGAGAGACAACACAGGAAAGGAGGCAGATTAGAAAGAACCACTAAAAGAAATTAAGAGTGCTGAGGACAGCATAGATGACTTAAAACTCAAACAAGATTGCAAATGTGAAACATTTATGTCACACTAAGATTATTCAGGGTGGCATCACACAACACTGGGAAAGATGAACAGCTGGTTCCTGCAGCTTGGTAGTGATCCTGACTTCCAGTGGGGGTGTAATATGCCAACATCAGTTGTGTTGACGGAACCCTCAATGTTGTCATATTCTGGTTACAGATGTTGGGTTTGGAAATACGTCAGGCAAAATATACTGATACATGCTGATATTGGTGATGTCATCTGAAACTCCAGCAGCCCCACCTCCCTGGAATTGAGCTCTCTTCCAAGCTCCAGGAACCAGTGGTTCAGCTTTTTCTATGTTGTGAAGCTGCCCTTAGTTTAACAAAATATAAGTGCTATTTTGTTTCTGTGTTATTTATGTCTTACAGTTCCTAACATACTGCCTGCATCTGTATCCTAAAGCAGGTTTTGATTGAAGTTACCCATTATATTAAAAATAGGTATTATGAACTATTTCTCAAATTAGTAAAAACCAATTAACTAAAAAAATTACACAGAGTATATTCTTAGCTGTTATAAATATTCTATTGAGTTGTAAATTAACATGCTTAAGTGTTCAGACTCACACCATTGCTTAAGAAACGTGTGAATAAGTATTATGGGAAACTTGATTTCAATCAAAGAATGAAATCTAGGTTTCTCTTGGTCTTTTAAATCATGATTTAAACCATGATTTAAATCACCTTGATTTAAATTGATCCACCCTGGCAGGACATTAAACTTTATGGCCCTTTCAACTCTACAGTTTTATTTCTTCAATTCCAGCTTAGTGTTGGTGCTGCAGGTCAGCTAGTGGTGAACTCTGTTTCACCTCTTCACTGACTTGCTATACTGGTATAGAATATTGGTTTTGTATATGGGAGACACAAAATTAAACTCCTGATCAACAATTACATTCAGTGGGCGGCAAGTCACTGGCTGGCACCCCATGCAACAGAGTGTGGATGTGCCAGGAAGATGTGTCCATGATTTGGAGATCTTTTCTAGCTGTGCATCATCAAATTCTCAGTGGGGCAGGGCAAATTTTGACAATTTGCTCTGGTCCCAGAAGTGACCTACGTCTGGAAATATGTCCCTGAGGACATTTCTGGAGTCAGAGAAAATTATCGAAATTCTGTCTTCATCCCCCCACCCCATGTGCACACAGGTACGGCAGTAGTGGGTAAGCTCTACAAAGCACAGACACAGCTTCTTGGTGCAGCCATGCTCTGCGGCTCTGGAAGTCAGCTATGCTGGTCAATGCCTGAAATAAAGTATCTATCTGTCTGGATGTCAGCCATTGTCTGTTCACTCAGCCAGTCTATAGCAGCGTAAGGATAAATGATTTAAGAATTATACAACACTCTATGGTGAAAGATGCCAATGAGATAATTACAAGTGCATTGTGCAGGCAAGCTCAACTTTTCCAAGGTCACTGACATTTGCATTGAAATGGAGACAGAAATTATTGAAGAGATTACAACAAATTGGTAAATAGTCTACACATTCATGAAATCAGACTGTGATGTAGATTCATGACATTGGGCTAGCTTTAGTCGGAATGTTTGGATTAGGGGGTAGGAGAGATTTTGACAATTATTGATATAGCATAACAGGCAGATATCAAATACGGTTGCGTTTTGTATGCCTGGGGTTCAATGTAATTTAAAATAGCACTATATCTACCAAAAACATATTTCCTGCATGTGTATGGAATACTTCAGTAATTCAGTTCAGTAATTTGTTGACTGTATACCTTAATTATACATATATGAGTGATGAGTTACCCATGTCCAGGTGATCCAAAAGCCATGTATGGTAAAGTTTGATCTATTAGAAAACATGTTTGTCTGCCTTTTTGTTGTTAATCATTGTGGCGTTCATGACAGACATCCTACCACAGAATCCCAAGATGAATTTTTCCAGCATGTCAGTTTCACAGACATGAGGCAAAGTCAGGGCTCAGTATACTTCCTTAGGCCTCTGGATACTTGCCTCTCAGATAGTTTTTGTTAAGGTGTGGGGAAAGTTTATTACCCCCTGGGCACAGGCACAGGGAATATTTTATGTATTCATTTGTTTATTGTTAAATTTGTATACCGTCTTTCACTGAAACAATCTCAAGGCGGTTTAGGAAACATTTAAAATATAAGACTATAAAACAATTATACAATAAAAATATCAAATTGGAATACAAAAATACAAATCTAATTACAAGTTTAAAAAACATACACAATAGGACCATAGAGCAGCAGCAACAAAAACGATACTCTTATAAAAGCCTAGGTAAAGAGCCAAGATATCACTTGCATTCTAAAAACTGTGATGGAGACTGAGGAGTCGGATGCCCACCAGGAGAGCCTTCCAAGGTGGGGGTGGGGTAACTGAGAAGGTGCTGTCCTACATGCATGACAGCTGAACCTCCCTCATTGTCAGCAAGTGCAGCAGAGTCCCCTCTGAAGATCTCGTCAAGTGGGCAGAAACCCTTGAATTGAAAACAAATTGGTAGCCAATGTAAAAGTAAAGTTGTGCCATCGAGTTGGTGTCGACTCCTGGTGACATACTGCCCTTCCAAAAATGGCTCAGGGCGGTTTACACAGAGAAATAATAAATAAATAAATAATCATAAATTATTTTTTTAAAGCTTTTGTAAATTGTGGACGATGCAAATCATTTAATGGTACTAGAGAAAGACATGCTGCTCTGGTAGCTCCAGGTCTTAGCACTCACATCAATTTCAGAGGATGAATACAACTGAAGGAAGCCCGGCCAAGTGCGCGGCCGGGGGAGTCACTCATGTGACTTGCTTCTTTGCCCCCCACAAGGCAGTGAGCCCCCAGATAACTGTCTCCCCTTGCCCTATTATAGTTACGCCTCTGAGAGCATTCCAAAGAAGTGCGTTGACATTCCAAAATGTTGAAACATGACCAG
This sequence comes from Hemicordylus capensis, assembly GCF_027244095.1. Taxonomy (NCBI): domain Eukaryota; kingdom Metazoa; phylum Chordata; class Lepidosauria; order Squamata; family Cordylidae; genus Hemicordylus; species Hemicordylus capensis. The sequence goes on from NC_069662.1 coordinate 110,663,931, forward strand.
TATCTGCCCTTGCAGATACAGTAGGGGCCAAAAGAGAATTGTACTGGCACAATTGTGCCAGTATAGTTAAGCTGGAGAGTGTTTTCAGCATTCCACCATTACAAGCCCTGAACATTACTTTGCTTATAAAATCAAAACAATTTGTCCAATCTGCCCGGCCATCAGCACAAATTCACTAGAGACACCTCCTCTGAGAATTTGGTGAAGCTCTGTTGGAAAATGGCTTAGATAGAGTAGTTTAAAGTTTTTTTTCTTTTGAACAGGGGTTTAAAGGGTTGGTTACTTTTTTCAGACTGAGAAAGTGCTATTAAAATGATTTTGTGGCCTATTTGCATAGTTTCAGCCTTTAGACTGCATACCAAAAAAGTGCCTTTTGTATATCCCCCTGGGACCCGGTTGATTGTTATTTTACAATTGAGCCTCAAAATTGGATTTTAAGAGATAGGAAAAATCCATTTTTAGTGCTAACGGAGTCTGTGCAATAGAAAGTTTGAGATTTCAGTGCCCACATCACTGCCCACAATAAACATGGTGGCTAGCTCACCGCTCTGCTCCTCCAGCTGCCCTGACCCCGCTGCCAGCACTTGTGCCTGCCACTCAATTTTGGTGTGCACCCCTCACTCATTCCTGCACAAACCTGGGTTCCCTGCCAGCTGCCCCAGCCTCTGCCCTAAGGGCTGAGATGGCCTCCACACATCTGCAGAGGCCATCTCAGCCCTGGGAGCAGGGCAGCTGGCAGGGAATGCTCACACCCGCCACTCCATTCTGGCACACACCCCTCACTCAGGTGGATGCACTCCTCATCCTGGCCCCCAGCCCCTGCAAGCCAGCATTCCCTGCCGGCTGCCCAGGCCTCCACCCCCTGGACTCAGATGGCCTTCATGCATGTGCAATCTCCACACATGCATGAAGGCCACCTGAGCCCCGGGGGCCAGGCAGCCAGCCAGGAATGCCAACTTGCAGGGCCAAGACAAGGAGTGTGCTGGAATGGATGAGAGGTGTGTGTGTATGTGGCTGTGCCTGTGTGGTGTGTGTGTGTGTGTGTGTGTGTGTGTGTGTGTGCTTGTATGTGCTTGTGTCTGTGTGTGAATGACTACATCACTTGTGTACAACCTTTACACTATTTTGCTGATAACACCATCCTGAAGGAAATTTAATCAAGTAGGAGAACTGTGAGGTTTATGGGAAATTTCTGGGGGAATCATATGCAGTTTTGGACACGCTTGTTCAAGCATTTGTTATTTTTAATTATTATTTGTGGGTTGTTTTAAGAAAAAGGAAAAAATGAAGTACAGATTTAAAGTGAACACAAATTACCTCTTTTTGTTGTATTATTCACTACTGAATAATCATGAGGTGGGATCACACAGTCACTATTACGGAATTTACACATTTACTTGTGTTTTTTTCAGACGGCCATGGGGGGACTTTATCTTAGTTGAAGCTTTTACAAAGTTTTTGGTGTTCAACATCAGGAAGTTTTACCATGTGGTTTGGTAAGCTCTTCCCCATAGTGTCTAATCATATTTCCCTTTTTAAAATAACTGGAAATTCAGTAGTCCAAAAACCTTCAGTTTAAAATGAGAGTTAAGCTACTTTACATTTTCATTTGTGCTCTAAGCAGAATGGAAATTGCAAGTCAAGGTGCCCATTTTAACTTCCACGCCATATAAGCTGTAAGGATTTTGTACAGTCTGGTATATGATGATTGCTTTAGAAATGAGGCTCCATGCACCCACATTTTGCTTTGATCAGAGATCAAAGGAGGAGGAGAGGAGAGCTGGTCTTGTGGTAGCAAGCATGACTTGTCCCCATAGCTAAGCAGGGTCTGCCCTGGTTGCATCTGAATGGGAGACTTGATGTGTGAGCACTGCAAGATATTCCCCTCGGGATGAAGCCGCTCTGGGAAGAGCAAAAGGTTCCAAGTTCCCTCCTTGGCTTCTCCAAGATAGGGCTGAGAGAGATTCCTGCCTGCAACCTTGGAGAAGCTGCTGCCAGTCTGTGAAGACAATACTGAGCTAGATAGACCAATGGTCTGACTCAGTATATGGCAGCTTCCTATGTTCCTATGAGATGCATCAAGCAGAAATTCATCAGGGGCATCTCTAAGAAGTGATTAGGGAAACTGTACATGTTAAATGTCTGCCTGGATACATCCCTCCCAGCCCAATATCCAACTGAAAGACCAAGGCAAAGTCAGTTCATGGAGCCTCGTTTCTAAAGCCATCATCATATACCAGACTGCACAAGGTCTTTACACCTTATATGGTGCAGAAGTTAAGACGGTCACCTTAACTTGCAATTTCCATTCTTTTTCGAGCACGAGTGAAAATGTAAATCAGCTTAACACTCCTTTTAAACCAAAGGGTTTGGGATTATTTATTTATCCAAGTTCTATACCGTCCTTCCAAAGTGAGTGACCCTGAATTTTCACTTTGGAGTTCTATCTTACAGCACCTTCAGTAATTTTGTGGATCAATAAGGAATTCCCCAGATAAGAGATATCGGCATATGTATTCTGTATTGCCAAATCTATAAAACAGCGACAACAACCTGAGATTTGTAGTATTATAGGTATGCTAACCAACATGGTCACTTACATGGTAAGAACTATCATTGTCTGGACATTACTTCTGTCTTAGGAATTATTATTATACAGATGAAAGAATTGTGCACTGTATCTTGAAGAGGCATTGAATATCAATAACCTTATCAGTAATATATAACAGCATATAAAACAATAGTCTTTCTGTTGTTGTTTTTGCCATTTCTATCTGGAGCAATGTTAATTTCAATCTATTAAATAAATTAGCTTGTGTAAGTTATGAATAGTAGTTTTTACCTCTGAGGGGTGGATATATTAGCGATGTGAGAAATAAGGGGGGGAGCTTTCTTAAAAGCACAGCAGTGCAAAATGATAGTGATTTTGTAAGTCATTTGGATTAACAAGAGTTGAGCAATGTTTTCATGTCATTTGGAACAATTAGCCTTTTCAAACTTTCTAGTTTGGTTTTAAAGCTTTCTAAATGGTTCCTTAAAAACATCTAAAATAGTGTTAAATACTCTATCAAGCTCTAGCTTTTCATTATTGTAACTGGGTAAAAATAATTTTTGATTTTAAAAAAATCCCATTAGAAATAAATATGTTGTTGTATTGTTAAACCTTAATAGATATGTAGGAGAGACCATAAATCAGTGGCAGAACAAATGTGTTGGAAGCATGAGGTCCAGGGTTCAATTTCAGATCCTTGCATTTCTAGCTGATGAATTACAGATAGCAGTGCTAGGGAGTGAAATCTCTCTCTTCCTGATATCATAGAGCTGGTGGCAGACATAATCTTGGATTACTAACCAAAATGGAGACACCTACATATTCACAGACTACACAATTAAATAGAATCAGTGGATTCAGCTATAGTGGTAGTGTGATCCCTGCTTGTGATTGCATATCTATAGGAGTAGATACAGGAATATAATAATATGTGAGCAATATGTTCAGTTTTATTGTGATCTTTGATCAAATATACAATCCAGATCAAATAAAAGAAACCTTGAAGGTAGATATCAATATAAACCCATATAATGCATATATACATGTAGAATCTATTACATAGAAAATTGAGATAAAATAGGATCGGATAAAGCAAAATTAAAAAGAAAGATAAGTGGGGGGAGGGAATTAAAATTGACCATTTATGGCACACCATGGTCGGATCTTAACTGCAGCCGTACAGAATTTGGCTACTGTGTGCAAGACATAAGTGTGTTTATTAGAAAGAAATAAGTTTATATAAAATTCATCTGAATTGTCTGAGTATCTAAGAATGAGAAGGGCAATGTATTTGGAACGCAGATCATGATAGAAAGAACAATACAGAAGAACATAGCCAACCATCTCAATATTTCCATTTCCACAGGTCTCTCCAAATAGAGAACTCTCCTAAACCTACCCTCTAGTATCGCAGGAGCAATATGTGTGAATTCCAGACTTAGTATTTGCTCCTCACACTGCCCCCGTCCCCAACTCGAAGCAAGTCATTTGTTTTCAGTAGAAAACAAATTCAGGAACCTCTGTAGATTCAGTGGCTGACATGAAGCATGTCTGTTAGTAGGGTCTGTGGGGACGCAGCAGGAGTCTTTGCGCAGTTCCCTCAGTCTTCTTCTGCTTGCACTGTTATGCAAGAGGACTAATACTTCTGAGCACTGTGTACACTCTGGAAGCACTCTGGGAGAGCAGGAAGACATCACAAAGGGTCAGTGACATGTTTCTCCTCTTTCAGAGCAATTCTGGAGCATGGGGAGTACTCAGACGCATTAGCACACTTACACAACAGTGCAAGCGCAAGAGGACTGGAGTGTGTGTGCGTGAGGGCTTCTGCTTTGTCCTCACAGATGCTACTAACACTCATTAGTCAAAATGTCACCCATTGCTCAAAAATAAAGATTATTTCTCAGAAATTATCCACCATACATTTGATATATCACAGTTTTCCTGCTTGATTCAAATCCCTTTGATGATGATAGCCAGAGATGATCTGCTGCTGCTGCCTCCTGTTCTGTTCAAGAATGAAGTCCTATTTGCAGGCTGAGCAATAGCCTCAGGCTTTCAGAATTCTCCAGACAATTCCAAGTTCGTTTCAATATTTATGTTCAAATACAATAATATGCACAATAATAATTCAACTGCAGAAATAAGAAAATAATTATTAAATACACAACCCCACCTTCAATAATAATCAGGATGGAAGCCCCTCATACCTGCAATAATCTGCAATCTCACCAATAGGCCTTAATAATACTACATTTTGCCTTAGGCATTTCATCTTAACTTATTAACTTGGCAAAGAGGCACTTTTTAACATGGTGATTCTCTTTATTTAGCAGGGGGAGAGTAACTGGCCCTATCCATCTCCAGCCACTCCAGTGGCTGTTGTTGGTGTCTGTCTTGTGTTTCTTTTTAGATTGTAAGCCCTTTGGGGACAGAGATCCATCTTGTTTATTTATTATTTTTCTGTGTAAAACGCCCTGAGTCATTTTTGGAATGGTGGTATAGAAATTGAATAAATAATAATAAATAAATAATCTTTATTTCCATTTCCATAACCCTGAACCAAGTTTATGGCCTGCTAGCATACAGCCTTGAATTCTTAGGTTTCCAAGAACTTCACTAGGTTTCACTTCCATTTTTAGAGGAGTGAGCGTTGGAGTACCATTTCTCTCTGACTGAGTGTTGAACACTTCCTTATATTGAATCATTTGCCTTTCAGCTACCTTTCATCCTCCACACACTATACTGAGTTGTTCTCTCTCTCCCTCTCCCTCTCTCTTCAAATTTTTATTGCTTGATGAAGAACAAATTGTCACCTTCTGTGAGAAAATGGATGTTGCTCCGTCCCTTTTCTGATTCAGGCCCCAGTTATTGACAGCCGAGGTCAGCCTCAAAATAGTCCAGGGGAGAGGTTGTTGAATCACTCTAGTTCTCCTCCTGGCTTGCTGCTGCTGGCTGGGTCCCTCTCCAGGAGAACTCTGGCCCCTTTCCTGAGAGCAGCCCTCATCATCGGCTGCCTTGGCTTGAAATGATTCAGTGCAGATCAGACAAGGGCTCCCATCCCTTTCCAAGGCCTACTCCCTCCCAAATCTCCTTTCTGGCTTTCCAAGTCTCCTGGATCCCACAATCGTGTGGTCCTGCCAGCATTGCATTGGGCAGCTCTTGTTGCCACGCTATATTTGGCTCCGAAAGACCCGGATCTACTCTGCTGGCACCCTCATCAGGGTAGGGAGGAAACCCCGGAGGCGGGATGTCACACTCCCCACATGCTCTGCCAGATCCCACTGGGCCATGCAGGAGACCAGGTAATCCAGCACCATGACACACACATTTAATGCTTTACAATACGGATGGTCTAGAGTATTGGGGAAAATGGCTCTGAAAAACAACTTAATAGAAACTGATCTCAGTGATTAAAACTATGTATGTGATTATGGAAGCTGGCCTACTAAAATCTGTAGGTAGTCCTTGGACATCATGCGTCTCTTTCCACCTGTGCCTTTGGAAGCATCTTTCAAACAGCTTTATAAAGCTGTGTTTGGAAGATTAATGTCTAATCCAAAGTAAGCTGAGAGAAGGTCATATTGCCATCACCGCCACTATATCATGTCCAAAAAATTGTTAAATGGTGGATAACAGCAACAGCACACTGGTCAAGATTTCAGTTGACTAGCTCCACAAATGAACAAAATGTCATCAGAAAACCTTTCACGCCTAGTCATGAAAATTATGAGAAAGACCACTCGATGTGCAACATGAAGCAGGAAGCCCAAAATCCATTTGTTGTTGTGTTTATCCCATTATCCTTCTGCAAGAGAAGAATTCCAGCAGGGAGCTGTAGGCGGCCTGAAGTGGTAACAGAGTACCAGTTGATCCAAGAAATTAACACCTCCTAGGGTGCATTCAGATGGCACTTTTAAAAGTTCTGTAAATTGTAAAATAATAGTAACTTGCCAGTCCTGTACATGTTTAATGTGAAGTAAACCCCAATGAGTCGAGTGTCACTATGAGTACTTACATTCACATCCACTCTGAATGCTTACCTGATCTGGTGGAGCTCAGGGGTACATCATGAAAATGAAACACCCAGCATTTTCCAGTGAATCTAGGTAAATCACCTTTGTTCACCATACTTAGGAGCTCGCTGGAAATGATGGTTAATCTGAGAGAAACTATTTAAAGTACTTTGTAGAATAATCATATACTTGCAGGGCAAAGTCAAACAAAATGTAAGCACTTGAAACTCCTATTTCTGCTTCCTTTCTTTTGTGGCACCAAAATGGTAGAATTTGCTTCCCAGGGAAGTCTGCTAGACCAAAGGCAAACCTGTGTGTTAAAAGAAATCCAAGCCTAGTGGTCATTCAAAATATACATAGCAGCTATGTATTAGAGTGGGTGGGGTGGGATCTTCTTTACTACAGCATGCGGGAAAGAGGCAGCTTCAGTAGCAAGGGGTTATTGCTCTTATCCCCCAACACCACCATCTCAGTCTAGATTGGGCTCTTTGCAGCTGCTTTTTGCAGTTTTAAAAAATCAAGCTGGAAGCACTGAGCGTGTGCTTCTTGTAACATCTAGGCTGTGTTCAGATGACTCATGGAAAATCAGATGGAGGGAAATGGAGCTTCTCAGGGAGTCCGCATTCCCAGTGTGAACATCGGCTTCTGGCCATTTCTGTTTTGTCTAGACCTGGATTTATCAGAGTTGTCAGTGTTGGATTCCTGCCATTGCCTGAACATTCACCTGATATCTGTAACCAAGAGCTGAAGTTGGGCAGAGAATGAATCACAACATTGGTAACCCAACATCATGACTTCGGATGTCACAAAATGAGCCAAACTTTCAGCTCACGCCAGGAGCGCACACTACATGGGAAATATCTGGTTCCTTCCTTCTGATTATCATGTGAAGTGGCTCATAGTTTGACCCAATGCTTGTTTATTTTTATTTATATATGTATAAATTTATAACTCATCTCATTGCAAGGCTTTCTTGCTTTTGATGTTTGGTTGATAGTTTCACCAGGCCTCTAGGCAGATAACTGTTTTTGGATGAAGACATTCATAGGACCTGCTGTCATAGTTTTCTTATTTCAGATATATATATATATATATATATATATATATATATATATATATATATATATATGTGTGTGTGTGTGTGTGTGTGTGTGTGTTATAATAAAATTTATATATTTCTTGTTATGCATTTCTTGATAGAAAAGCGATATAACTTTTTAGTATAAATTAAAAGAGAGATTTAAGCATATGTCCAGATCACTGGGTTCTGCAACATGGCTAATGAAACACTTACTGGCCGCATTCACATGTAACCAGAACCATGGATCCAATGGACCCGTGGTTCTGTGCCCCCTCCCCCTACTCTCCTGTCAGAATTCAGACATACTGGAGAGTGTCCTCTATGCAGTGAGCAAGACTTCAGAGAGGTGGGGGAGCTCACTGTGCGGGCTTCTTTCTTGCTTGAATGGCAGCATGCACAGCCCATCAGGGAGAGAGAGAGAGGGAGAAGCTTCTTCCTTCAACTCCAGTCCAGCTGAATACAGCCTCCAGTGATGCATTCAGACAGAATGGAGGCTCCCTGGACCCTTCATTTGGAGCAGCAAAACTCACTACAAATGAAGGGTTCAAATTGGAGTCTCCTGTTACATTGGGCCACACTATGGATGGGACTGGAGTTGCATGCATTCAGATGCAACGATAAGGAAACCATGGGTCCCTGTAACTCTGGTTCCCTGTTACGTGTGAATGTGTTGTTTCCATTAATAATCACTTGTGAATCCTATATATTATCTCAGTGCTTTTCAATGATACCTGGCTCAACTACCAAACACCCACATAAACTCCCTGAGCATAAACCTGTAAAGACGAGACTGTGCCTGCAAAACATTGGTTGAATCTACCCTCCTCCCACTAAGGATAATATTTTAGCCCTAGTGCCAAAATAAGAAACCAATGTCATCCTCAAGGATTTGCTAACTTCTTTCTGCAAGATATTCCAACTCCAAAATTCCTTCACTCTGTGGAAGCTTTTGAGTGGTTGACAAATGACAACGATCAAACATTTCTACCAAAGCCAGAAACAGCTAATAAATCAAATGTTAGAACTATGGGGCCAAATAGTCTGCTGGTATTGGTATGTGCATGTCTCTTAATTTCAGGTAATTATACTAATTTACACCCATAAAAGTAATATTGACCCTTTTTTGACTACTCTTTGTCATTTGTGCTTACCTGTCTGGGTATATATGTTATAAAATTGGACTTCACTTGGGCTAATAGGGAGTATAAAATAGCCCAGTCTGATGGAAAATAGCGGAAAAGCCTCAGTCCTTGACAGTTATCCAGCCAGGATTGCTAGTTCCAGTTTTGCTTCTGAGTTGTATAGAGTAAATTTTCAGAACTGGATCAAATTGCAATTTATGTAATGGATTTTAACAAAGAGGGAAAAGTTTCTTTTGAAAGCAGTAAAAAATTAATATCTGACAAATGCTCAGAAACTGAAATACCCCCCACCCCGCCCCCAGCATAGAATAAGTATGATCTGGAAATACGTCCCTGCTCAAACAACTGTGCCATGACAAATTACCTTCTGACAAGGAAAGTGTTGATATGTCTGTTGTTTTGCCTGAGAGTGCTGATGGGGAAAGAATGAAATACAGTAATAGATGAAGCTGAAACAATAGGTGCAATTGAGAAACACTGAAAACATTGGTGTTGTGCAGTACATGGGAATAGAGGTTTTGGGGCAGAGAAAAAGAAGCTGCCAGTGCCAATGCACATCTATTTTTAAAAAATTTTTACATTTCCACTCAAAACCTCTGATCTAAACCTATAACTGGCTACGAATGGTGAGCAGATGGGAAACAGGTTGAAGTGGCACACAGTATCAATTTGGCAGACCCATTCTCTAAGTGGAGAGTTCAGGTGAGGTAGGCTATTGCAGCAGCTGTTGCTACAAAGCACTTGACTGAGAAGGGGCAATACAGGGAAATATAGCAGTTGAGCGAACTGGTGATGATAAAAGGCAAAAGAATTGTTCGAAAGAGATCGTAATGCAGTGCTAATATTGGCATTCAGTTACTCTTTGTGGTTCTTACGAATATTCCCCTCAAAGTTCATCCGCCCATGCTTTCCTAGGATATGCTTCTAAATAAATACCTGTATTAGACAGTTTGTGTGTTGTTTTTCAGCGTGTTTTTTTAAAAACACACAAAATAAGTCCTAAAGAATGGAATCATGACCCAAGCTAAAAGCGTGAGGGAAGCAACCACCCTCATGCTAACAGCATTGGCTTCTTTAAAGACTATAATTAGGGAAAGCATGAGAAGGACCATGGTATTCTTCTAGACCACCTCTTGAGTATAGGAATTGGAGTGGCTTCAGTCCTTTGTTGTGGGGAGGGACCAGAAGGTGGTTCTGGGGGACTACTGCTTGCCCCTGTGGCTATTAGCCTGTGGGTTCCCGCAGGGTTTGGTTTTGTCCACCATGCTCTTTAACATCTACATGAAACCGCTGGAAGAGGTCATCCAGGGACTTGGACAGAGTTGTAAGCAACATGTAGACAACACTCATCTCTATTTCTCTTTGTCACCTGATCCTAGGGAGGCAGTGGGTGTCCTAAAACAGGGGTTGGAGGCTGTGATGGGTTGGATGTGGACTAATAAACTGAGTTTGAATCCAGACAAGACAGAGGTAATGTTGGTCAGTAGGAGAGCCAATCGGGTTGAGGATATTCTACCGGTTTTGGATGGGGTTGCGCTCCCCTTGAAAAAGCAAGTATGCAGCTTGGGGTATTGCTGGACCCGGCTCTGCTTTTGGATGCTCAAGTGGAGGCGGTGGCCAGGGGTGCCTTTGCACAGCTTCGGCTAGTGTTCCAGCTGCATCCCTTTCTCAAGAATGCAGATTTGGCCACATTTACACATGACTTAGTCACGTCAGGGCTGGATTACTGTAACGTGCTCTATGTGGGGCTGCCCTTGAAAAACCTTCTCAGTTGTTCACCCTAGACTCTGGAATACTCTCCTAGTGGCCATCCACTCCTCAGTCTCCATCACAGTTTTCCGAAAGCATGTGAAATCTGCTTTTTACCCAGGCTTTTATATGATTGCTTCTATTGCTGCTGCTATGTATCATTTTTGGTTATATTGTGCTTATTTTTTAATCTTTTTAAATCTTTTAATCAGATCTCTATTTTTATATTCTAGTTAATAATTTTTGTAGTCTTTTTTTTAACTTTTGTGTGAACTGCCTTGAGATTGTTTTAATGAGAAGTGGTATAGAAATTTTAAAATAAATAAAATAAAAGGCAATGCTTCTTGCTATGACAGCCTAGGTGGGACTTCTAGGCGTGCTCTTGGGAGCTGTTTGTGAGCACAGGGTCTCATTTTTATTTGTATGAACAGGGCTAAAGAGAACTGGTGTCAGAGAATAGGAGCTAACACTACTGAACCGGTGATCAAACATGGGGAGACCTCCCAGCGATGAAAGAGATCCTATTAGCATTACCCCATTAGCACCAACTTTATTTCAGGAGCCTTCACATTACCCATTTACAGTGAGGATGATTAAGTGGCAGAGTCAACCAATTAGCCATAGTGAATAATATTTTGGGGTGAATCACATTTTATTATTATTTATTTTTATTTATGTACTGCAAAAATGGCTCAGGGTGGTTCACAACAACAAAACAATTACAATCAATTAACAGTTAAAATCTAAACTAAATCAATTAAACAATTAAAATCATTTAAACATTAAAAACATTAACATGAAAATCATTTAAAACCAGCATTAAAATTTAAACCATATCTATAATTAAAAGCCTGGGTGAATAAATACCTCCAGACCTGATTTATATAATGCACTCTACATGGGGCTACCTTTGTACGTAGTCCGGAAACTTCATTTGGTTCAGAATGCGGCAGCCAGGTTGGTCTCTGGGTCATCTCAGAGAGACCATGTTACTCCTTTACTGATGGAGTTACAGTGGCTGCCAATAGGTTCCTGGACAAAATACAAAGTGCTAGTTATAACTTACAAAGCCCTAAACGGCTTAGGCCCTGGGTATCTAAGAGAGCATCTTCTTCATTATGAGCCCCACCGCCGACTGAGGTCATCTGGAGAAGTCCATCTCCAGTTGCTGCCGTTTGATGGCTACACAGAGACGGGCCTTCTCGGTCGCTGCCCCGAGATTGTGGAATGAGCTCCCTGCTGAAATATGATCCTTCCCATCTCTGGCAATTTTCAAAAACCACCTGAAAACCCATCTTTTCACCCAAGCTTTCTCAGCTTCCTAAATTTGGGTTTTTTAAATATCTGGTCTATTTTAAAATTCAAAACCCGATTTTGGGGTTTTGAATCACTGTAATTGTTTAATTATTGTTTTAAAATGTTTTTAAATTGTTAATTGTTATATTGTTTTTTAATTTGTTTTAGCTCTTTAATGTTTTAGTGGTTTGTTTTAATTGTAAACCACCCTGAGCCATTTTGGAAGGGCAGTATACAAATCAAATAAAATAACAACAACAACAACAATAATAATAATAATAAATGTGTCTTCAATGCCTTTTTAAAAGTTGCCAGAGATGGGGAGGCTCTTATTTCAACAGGGAGCGTATTCCAAAGTCCAGGGGCAGCAACGGAGAAGGCCCGTTCCTGAGTAGCTGCCAAACAAGTTGGCGGCAACTGCAGGCGAGCCTCTCTACATGATCTCAACAGGTGATGGGATTCATGGTGAAGAAGACGTTCTCTTAAATACTCACGTGATAGTCCTGGGAGGGCGTGGGGGGAAGGCTGCACTTAACCTACTTCCTCCCCCAGATGACCGAACTTTCCTTCATCAGCACGCCTCTCACAGACAGCCCTGTTCCATGGAGCTCCATAAAACACGGAGCAGGGCAGAGGGATCCGGGACCGGAACTTGTTCAACAACAAGTTCCGGCCTCAATGAAACACACGGCACATGCGTTACATTGAGGATTTCCCATCAGATGGGCACTCTATATGCCTCTCTCTGTGAATCCTCAGGCTGCACACAGCCCAAGGAATCACACGATACCCAGTAGCTGGAGTAAGGGTGCAAGAGCCAGGTTTGTTAAGGCGGTTTGTTAAGCCAGGTTTGTTAAGGCGGTTAGGTGAGCAGGAAGCGGAGGGCCCGCAAGGATCCCAGCGCTTCTCACGACCAGCCTAAACCTGCTTGGGACAGCCCAGGCAGTGTTAGGCTGGTCGTGAGAACAGCCTCTATATCTTATTAGAGCTACTTTTAATTTTTCTCTAACATTAATTTCTGTTAATCTTCTGTTTCTGTAAATTTGTCTGATGAAGTGTATTTGACAAACCTGACCTGTAGTTTTTTCCTAGTCATAAACTGATTCTCTCAGTACAGTATTCAGTATTGGATATTGAAAATATGAGCTATGCAGTTTGATACTATATCTTCTAAACCTTTTCCTGGGTTGATATACGTCATCATAACAAGATGACAAAGATGACAAAAGTTCCTGTGACATAAGCTTTTATGAGCTAGATCCTCTTTCATCATATGCAGGATAATATGTCTAACAAAATGGACCCTCGCCAATGAAATTTCATTCCACTATGAGGTTATTAGTCTTTAAAATTCTACAGGACTATTCCTACAGTTCTACAGTTTTCTTCTCTGCCACAGACAGTAGCTACCCTTTGGGAGTAAAAAGAGAGAGAGAGTATTTTGGGATTATACAGGATTATAGAAGTCAAATGAAAAGCTGCAATTTCTCCTGCCTGCTAGATTAGGATGCTTTTCCTGCTTTCACCTGCCAAATTCTCAGCAGAAGTGTGTGTGTGTGTGTGTGTGTGTGTGTGTGTAAGTAAACATTTTAGTTAATGACTTTCTCTGATTTGTTTGATCACTTTGTCCTGTCAATCACAGATTAGTAAACAGAGCCAGGAACATTGATCAAAGCTAACGATTGTTCAAAAGAATGAATCATTGAACTACGGTGAAAGGAAAGCAGAGCAATATATTTATTAAGGAGAATGGAGAACAAAAAAATGTAGTGGGAATAATTGCCATGCTGCGAGAATGAAATAGTTATTGTCATATACTTCTTCTTTGTTAAAAAATCTTCAATAAAAATAGCACTGCTAAACAAAACTCAATATACATCTGAACTTGTCACTCCCATTCCCAAAATTAAAAACTTAATGTATTTATGTGAATCCAAGACTAGGTTTTTTCCAAGTTGGGGAATCCTCTTACATTCAGGGTCCTCTTCCTTTGGGGTAAATACTATAACCTATATTTAATTCATATTTTAAGGGGGTCATCATAAATTCAGAGATGTTTGATTTGGGTAAATACAGGTACATAAGTTCATTCTTTGCTAATAATTATACTGTCTTACTCATTGCAGCATTGAATACACTGTCATGTAGGAACTCATTCTTGAAGGAGAGCTAGTCTTGTGGTAGCAAGCACAAATTGTCCCCTCTGCTAAGAAGGGTCTACCCTAGCTTGCATATGAATGGGAGACTACATGTGTGAGCACTGTAAGATATTCCCCTTAGGGGATGGGGCCACTCGGGGAGGAGCACTTGCATGCTTGCATGCAGAAAGTTTGAAGTTCCCTTCCTGGTATCTCCAGGATAGGGCTGAGAGAGATTCCTGCCTGCAGCCTTGGAGAAGCCACTGCCAGTCTGAGCTAAATGGACCAATGGTCTGACTTGATATAAGGCAACTTCCTATGTTCCTATCTTAGTCCATTTCCTACACTTACTGCAGTCAAGAATATTTGACAACATTACAATAGTGTTTCTAACTGACCTGTGCTATTATGGATGTCTGAGGAAGACGTTTTGCAAACTTGCACTTCCAGAATGCGACTTACAGACAGTGCTCAACGTAAGATGTTCTGAATTAAGACAAATAGCACTTAATATATTTAGAATTGCCACCTAGTTTCAACTTTACAACACTTTTCACAAAAGGAGAGACTCCGCAAGACAGTTACGATGAATATTTATATACCGCTTTTCAACAAGAGTTCCCAAAGTGGTTTACATAATATAAAAAAATGAAATGGCTCCCTATACCCAAAGGGCTCACAATCTAAAAAAGAAACATAAGACAGACACTAGCAACAGCCACTGGAGGGATGCTGTGCTGGTGATGGATAGGACAATTGCTTTGCCCATGCTAAAAAGAGAATCTCTACTTTTTAAAGGTGTTCAGCTAAGCAGGGAGTGCAGGGAGTTTCCAGTGTCTTTTTCCATTTGAATAATGATGCGTTATAGGGCTGATCTAAAGATTTTAAACTTAATACAATAACCCTAGACTTTTGCCCTATTTTATATCACAAAGACTCAAATTCTGTGTTCTTATAGTTTCTTGCAGTGTTCCCCATGTTATCACACTTTTGCATGCAGTAAAGCCACTCTTCTCTGGAATGAACTTTTCAGTTCATTCACCTTGTCATGGGAGTCCTGAGACATCTGTTCTATAGTTTTAATCCTTGGTAACAACCAGCGTTTCCAATTTAAGATCCAAATGTGTCTGTTTTCTACTCTGCTGGTTTAATAGCTGCAAGAAAAAATTAAAACAGCAGGAGTTAATCCTTCTGAAATACCCAACAGTCAATTATTCCTTTAAATCAGCCCTCCCCCATTCACTCATATTGGCATCATTGTGTAGTCAACATCAGTCTACACCAGTTATCTACTGGTATTTAAATAATACCAGTTTTATCAACTATTTTTTTAAATGGACACTGAGAAGGTTTTAACAGCTGTAATTGTTTCCATCTTCCATGATGATCTCATTATTCCTCAAATCCAAACAATTTTCTCAGTTCAAGCCCCAAGTCTAGCAAAGCAATGTAGAAGTCAGGCTGCTAAATTATGGGGTGGGGAGTGTTTTGGTTTTTTAAAAAGAGGATCCTTAGAAAGATTTTGGGGAAACCCTGCTTCTGTCTATGTATTTCTTTTCTATGTATTTAACTACAACAATGGGATTAACCGGAGATGTTTTAGTAGTCCAAAAGCAGGTTCCTAGCATTATCATACCAAAGTAACATAATAGCTGCAGGCTATATAAGCCATAAAACTACTGATAGCAATGGTAACTCACAGTTAATGCTGAATTCTTAATGTAACTAATTTTAAGTTAAATGCTCTGTATAGCTTTAGGTGCCTTTTTATATTCCTTTTGTCTGATAACATCCTTCATAATCCACCATCACTAAACCTTTATTGTTTTTCCAGCTTCTATTTTCTTTCTTCACTGTTGCTCTCTAATCTGCTAATATTTTACTTACTTTAAAAAAGCAAGAAAGTTGATAAACTTTAACTTTTAAAACTCATTTGTAGCAATATGATGTAGTCACAGAACTGTTCAGGACATTTTGTTTTTATCAACTTCTGTAGTTTAGTATTGCTGCTATTGCTGCTATTAGCCATTCCAAAAGACTTCAGTGCATGATATTAACTGTCACTTAATCCCTAATCGGACATTATAGTAAAGTCCTATTCACACATTATGTTCAGAGTCATTGAACAGTGTACATAGCTACACAGCCATTATGCTGAACACAGATACGGTAATACACTTCCTATCTTTACCATGCATTTGAGGGGCCTGTACCCAGGTTTGCTTTTAAAATGAATGCTGGTAGGATCATTCACATAAAAAATGTATGAGACTATACAGAGATCTGTATACTTGTACAACAGAATGTCTGATTTGCCAGCATAGTGTGGAGGTTGTTCCCCAGTGCAGCCTCCAAAGAGTGTGCTGGCAAACCACACAAACACACATACCAATGCTGGTGCATATTTTAGCCCTTCTCACACTTCACAATACAGCGTTTGTCTGAGAAAAACACTGTACTCAGGGAAAGATCCTCTCCTTGATATGAAATGCTGGGCACTAGCTTTCCTTATGAAGGGAGAATTTCTCCCCAAGTATAGTATTTCTTCCTGAGACAAACACTATACCTGGATACAGTGGAGGGTGGAATTAATAAGCAGATCAGCATTGAGCGGGAGGGGGCAAGGTCTGCTGACCACTCTTCAGGATGCTGTACTGCAGTACAGTCTCAATTCTTACTATAACATCTGATTAGAGCTTAAATAATCCTGTGAAATATTGGGTCAGATTATTCATCCAGCTAGCTCCTTTAGTCATGGATCAGGCTGAGTTAGCAGAAAGACCTGCCTCTTTTAAAAAACCTATACTTATCAAGATTTCATTAACAGTGTCATTCCCACCACTTGTGACATGAATAAATCAATATCTTGCAAGTCAGAGACTGACCACCATTCAGACATAGGACTTATGAAAAGCCAATCAGGGAAACTTAGCTATTATTTATTTATTATTATTATTTATTATTAAAACTTTTATACCGCCCTTCCAAAAGGCTCAGGGCGGTTTACATTAAAACACCATTAAAATCAGTTAATAATTAAAACAAAAATTATAAAGCATAAACAATGATTAACCATTAAAAACATCATAAAACAACAATGAAATAATCAGAACAATTTAAAAACAAGTATTAAAAAGCTGAGAAAGCCTGGCTGAAGAGATGTGTTTTCAGGTGTTTTCTGAAAATTGCCAGAGATGGGGAGGATCGTATCTCAGCGGGGAGCGCATTCCACAATCTCGGGGCAGCAGCCGAGAAGGCCCGTCTCTGTGTAGCCACCAAACGAGTTGGTGGCAACTGGAGACGGACCTCCTCAAGTGACCTCAGTGGCCAGTGGGGCTCATAGTGAAGAAGACGCTCTCTTAAATACCCAGGGCCTAAGCCGTTTAGGGCTTTATAAGTTACGACTAGCACTTTGTATTTTGCCCGGAAACCTATTGGCAGCCAGTGTAACTTCATCAACAAGGGAGTAATGTGGTCTCTCCGAGATGACCCAGAGACCAACCTGGCTGCCGCATTCTGAACCAACTGAAGTTTCCGGACTACGTACAAAGGGAACCCCACGTAGAGCGCATTACAGAAGTCCAGTCTGGAGGTTACCAACAAATGTACCACTGTTTTGAGATCATTGATCTCGAGAAACGGGCGCAGCTGGCGTATCAGCCGGAGCTGATAGAAGGCACTCCTGGCCACCGCCTCAACCTGAGAAACCAAGGAGAGACGTTGATCCAGAAGTACTCCCAGACTGCAAACCTGTTCCTTTTGGGGAAGTGTGACCCTGTCTAGAACAGGCAGATCAAAATCGTCTCTAGAGTTCCGACCCCGCACAATAAGTACCTCCGTCTTATCTGGATTCAGCTTCAGTTTATTTTCCCTCATCCAGCCCATTACTGCTTCCAGGCAGGCATTTAGGGAGGATATGCCAACTCCTGAAGAAGTTGGCGTGGAGAAGTAGATCTGGGTGTCATCAGCATACTGGTAACACCCAGCTCCAAATCCCCTGATGATCTCTCCCAGCGGTTTCATGTAGATGTTAAAAAGCATTGGAGAGAGTATGGAGCCTTGAGGAACACCATACTTAAGCTCAGATTTTGAAGAGCAACAATCTCCAATCGATACCATCTGGAATCTGTCAGAGAGGTAGGAGCGGAACCACTGTAAAACAGTGCCTCCCACCCCCAACCCCCTCAGACGTTCCAGAAGGATACTATGGTCAATAGTATCGAAAGCCACTGAGAGATCCAAGAGGACCAACAGAGTCACACTTCCTCTGTCCATTGCCAATTGGAGATCATCCATCAGGCTGACCAAGGCAGTCTCCACCCCATATCCTGCCCGAAAACCAGTTTGAAATGGGTCTAGATAATCAGTTTCCTCCAAGACCGCCTGGAGCTGAGAGGCCACCACCCTCTCAATTACCTTGCCCAGCCATGGGAGATTAGAAACTGGCCTATAATTGCTCAACTCTGAGGGATCTAATGCAGGCTTCTTTAGAAGAGGTCTAATAATTGCCTCCTTAAGACAAGGAGGCATCCTGCCCTTCCTCAGAGAAGCATTTATGATTTCTACCAGGCCGCCCACAACAGCCTCCCTGCTAGATAGAACAAGCCATGTTGGACAAGGATCAAGAGGACAAGTGGTAGGCCTCACCGCTCCAAGCAACTTGTCCACATCATCAGGAGTCACAAACTGAAATTGATCCAGTTGAATTGTATAAGAGGAGTTGTCGGACCCCTCCAGTTCAGACATCAAATTAATTGTGGAGTCCCCATCTAGGTCGGCCCAAATCCGAGAGATTTTGTCGGCGAAAAATTCATGAAACACACCACAGCGGGTAACTGATGCCTCCAAATTCTGGTTCAAGGGAGAGGGAGCAGATACTAGTCCCCTCACAACCCTGAACAACTCTGCCGGACGTGAACTCGCAGAGGCAATATGGGAAGAAAAGAACAACTTCTTTGCCGCACGTATCGCCTGAGCATAGATCTTTAAATGTGCTCCATGTCGTAATCTGTCGGATTCGAGTCGGGTTTTTCTCCACTTGCGCTCCAGTCACCTACCTTGCCACTTCAGCCCCCGTAGATCTTCCGTATACCAAGGGGCCAATTTTGAAGCAGGTCGGAGGGGACGCTTAGGAGCAATCGTGTCTACTTCCCTGGTGAGCAAGTTGTTCCAGTTCTCAACCAGGGCATCAACAGGATCACCAGCAGAGCCAACATTAAATCCCTCCAAGGCTTCTTGGAATCCTACCGGATCCAGTAACCTCTTTGGGCGGACCATCTAATAGGCCCCTTGCCCTTGCGAAAGTGGAAAGCGGTTTGAAGTCCAACCTTAACCAGATGGTGGTCCGTCCATGACAACGGGGAAATCGTAGGAGTCCCCACCCACGGAACACCACCCTGATCAGAATAAAAGACCAAATCAAGCGTGTGATCTGCAATATGCATCGATCCAGAGACTGCTTGGGATAGGCCCATAGCCGTCATGGCCGCTATGAACTCCTGAGCTACCCCGGACAAATTGGTCCCAAAATGAACATTGAAGTCCCCCAGTACCAACAGTCTGGGAGACTCCAACGCAAGTTCCGCGACCAAGTCCGTGAGCTCAGTAAGGGATTCCGTTGGGCAGCAGGGCGATCGGTACACCAACAGAAGTCCCAATCTATCCCTGGTCCCCAAACTCAAGTACACACTTTCGATATGGTCCGATACCCTAACAGGGACCCTGGTAAGGGAGATGTTATCCTTATAGACCACAGCCACTCCACCTCCCTGCCCACATCCCCATACCTGCTCCTCTACAGAATATCTTGGACGGAGAAGCTGGGACCAGACTGGACCACTAGCCTCCCCCAACCAAGTCTCAGTAATACACATCAGGTCGGCCCCTTCATTCATGATCAAATCATGGATGAGTTCTGATTTATTCTGGACTGACCTGGCATTGCAGAGGAGCAAGGTAAGGTTATGTGGGATGTTGGCAGTGCTCCCTGAGGTCAAAGAGCTGGCAGGACAGCCAGAAAGGGGGACAGCTACTAGATTTCTGACCACCCTTCCCCTAGAACAGCCTGCTGACCTGCCAACGTTTCTTCTTCTATTCCCCAACACCACCAGAATAACTGCCCCACCTTCAACGAATTATGAGGTTTCCATTCCTCATGTTAATAATGGTTGATACAAATTTACTTGCTTAATAGGGATGTGCAATTTGATTCATGTGTGAATTGATTTGCACTGAAGCAGAGGCAATTCGCAGATTCAATCACAAATCAAATCACCCCTTAAATGAACAGTCTGATTCAAGGTCGAATCAAATCAGCCCCTATTCAACAAGAATCAATTTGCTTTATACGAGCGGCCATTTTGGTGGGCTTTCCCCCCTTGCTGATTGGTTTTCTTACACTGGCTTCCTATTGGCTTGAGTTCTCCTGGCTTCTTGGTTGACTTGTCATTCACATCAAGTGTTGGCATAGGCAACTGTACTTCCATTGGCTGGGGGGAGGGAGCGGGGACACGTTTGGAGGGAATTTCAGTATTTTTTCAAAGGGACCTGGAGGCAGGGAGAGAGAGAGAGAGAGAGTCCTTATGAAGAAGAGAATAACCAGGACAGGAGGAAGCAAAGTGGAAGGTAGGTTTGATTTTGTGGTTTTCTTTTCTCAGCACTGAGTATATGCTGTGCTACTTATTGCTGCTATAAGTGTTTTGCTGGATCTCTGATTGACAAAGGCAGAACTTGGGTGCCTGCCTGCCTTGAGCTGTGGTTTGGTCTGTTTGTGAAATAGTGTTGTGGCAAGAAATGGACAATGGCCACTCAGCTCTATGTGTCTTTGTGTAATATTTTTTGGTGATGGTTATGATGAGCTCCGTGTCTGGCCTTGACTAACTTGTGCTTCACTCACTGCTCTGCTCTGCTCTGCAATCTGCATTGGAAGTCAAAGTGTGGCTGAAAGCATTGTTCTGGTTGAGCTTATGGCTGTGCTTGCTGGTTGCTAAGGGTGCTGCTGCTGTGCTGTGGCAGCTGTTGCAAGTAAGGATGGAGTCATAACTGTGTGTGAGAGAGCAACTTGTACCAGTGATATTACTGCAGTGCAACACTGTGGCTGGCAGTGGATTCTGGGTCAGTGATTCTTTTTTGACCATCTTTGGATTCTTTGTCTGGTAAAATTGTTCTGTGTTGGAAGGGACTGTGTGTGCTGCTTCTGTTCTGCAGTGCTGTTTTTCAAGGCAGAATTGCAGAATTTGTGCACTACACTCTGCTTGTCTAGCCCAAAGGGAACAATGGGGAAATTTAATCACCCATTTTTCCCCATGGGTAGGTCCTAGGGACACCAAAGTGGGTTGGGTGGTACAATGTGATGGGTACTATCTACCACCCAACCCACAAAAAAAATGGACAAGCGGGCTATTAAAACAATTAACCTAAACACCCATACGATCCTAAGGGGGTTTGGGGGGAAGTTTTAAATATTTTTTAATTGGCCATTTGCCCATTTCTTTTGTGGGTTGGGTAGTAGGTAGCGCTCATCATGCCCTATCACCCAACTCACTTTGGTGTCCCTAGGACCTAACCATGGGGAAGAGTGGGGTAATTCGAGTTTCTCACCCCTATATATTGTTCCCTATATACGAATTGCAATTTTTTTTTGCAATTTTTTTATTCAGTTCATCTAACCAGCTGGCAATGGCCGGCTAGTTCAATGAATCGATTCAAATTTTTGCAATTTAATTTGAGGTTGAATCAATTGAATGATTCGTGCACACTGTTGTTGCTTAACACTCCATGGGGCAATCCAGAGATGAATCAGTGGTGACCAGGAAGTAGTTTGCTAGAACATTGGAGGTGGGGAATTTCTTCCCCTACATGTCAGGAAGCAGTACTGAAGGCAGAGGGTTCTGCCACCAGCACATGGCGCCAGCACATGGTTTCTGGCTCAATAGTCAACCTGGCACATGTACAGGCTGCTGACATCAGCAGGAGCAATTATCCCATCAGAACCATGCACCTTCACAGTGCTGACTGTAGTACACTATGTCTGCACCTCCCACTGCCTCAGAGAAGGAATTTGCCTCACCCTTGGATCACCATGCTGTAGCTTTCAGTGGATTTGCCTAGTGAACTGCCTAACCAGTCGCTGCTGGAAGTAATTAAGACATTCCCCAGTGGCAAATAAGGATGTATTGGCAGCAGTTGGACAGGAAAATCATGGAGACAATCAGGAATTGTTGCTGGGACAAACATTACATATAGAACTGAGTTCCCCCAAAAGGAGTCTGGGTACTTTTGAAATGGATGACAGCAATGCAAAGCTGGCCAAGTCTTAGTTATCATAGCCAGTATTAGTTAAGATAATCATCACTGCTTCCCCAATAAACCTCCTGAGATAATCTGGTGAAGGCCTGCTCCAGGTCTATGCTGCCAAGGTGAGATTAGCATGGTCTTCTTAGTGCTTGTCTCTCATTTGTGGAATACAGATGAAGCAGATGTGATATAAAGCAGATGGAGACATCTTTTCATTGGGTCTTTGGAGATTAAATTTGTAGTTTTCTGCTGCTTTATGTGTAATTTAGAGTTGGCTTTACAGTGATTTTATTATTTTACGTTACAGCTGAATGATATTGTATGGTTGTCAGATGCCCTGTGCACGGAAAATGGGCGGAAAGGCAAAGTAATAAAATAAAATAACTTCATTTTGTTAGGTATAAAAATCTTATATATTGTTTTGTAGTTTCTGGAGTTCTGCAACTGTTGGGGGGGTGGGGAATAAAGTCTGACTAAAAGCTTTACCTGGCACAGTTCTGCCCTAATCTAAAATTAGTGCCGTGACTTCCTCTCACTCTACAGACAATATGTCTTTCAAAATGGCTGTCATAATAGAACTGAAGAGATGTATTGCTGACATTTCCAACCTTACACATTGGAAGAGCATTTATCTTCTTTTGATAGAATCTCGTCATGTTCTGTACAATGGACATTGTGTACCTGACTGCATTCTGATCAACAGTGCAACATTTTACAGTGTGAACTAGCCCCTTTCTGTTTCTGTGCTTCAAGAACATGCATATGTCTTGTAGACCACTGATAAACTCACAAGCAAGGAGCTATTTTTTTAAAAAAAGCAAATGAAATGATAGAACTCAATGTTGGCAGTTTCTCTTTTAGGACCACTTCATATGTTCTAACAGATGGCAACATGTTTCAATCCTCAGGTGGAGACTGTAACAATTCAATTTTATGTGTTTATCTGAAATTCCTGTCACTGAAAAAATGACACAATAAATAATGTCAGAAGGAAGAGAAGTGAAAATTAAAATTGTGTGTGTGTGTGTATAAAAGAAACAACTATGGTTAATATGGTTGATCAATCATAATGTTTTGTCAAAGTGGTTAGGATCTAAAGAAGCATAAAATTAGTGCTGTGAACTCAAGGGCTTTAGACTAAGGATGTGGTGGAGTTCTGCACCCATTAGAATCCAGTGGGAGAGAACCATTTCTGAAGCAAGAACCAGTGTGTAGTAGTTAGACTGTCAGTCTAGGACTGGGGAGGGACATCCAGATTTAAATCCCTGCTTTTCTATGAATCTCGCTGGGCACTGTTGCTGGGCGACCTTAGGCCAGCCTCTCTCTTAGCCTAACCTGCTTCACAGGTGTGTTGTGACAAAAGGATAAAAGTAGAGAAAGAACAAAATTGGAGGAAGGGCAGGAATAACAACAACAACAAACAATAATAAATATAGTGGGCTTAGGATCCTCTGCTTCTACTGAGTTCCAGGACTGTTCCTGTCCAAAAAGGATTATTCCAATACAAGAAGGAAGTGCCTTTGCTTTCCCATCACTGCCTACAGAGCCTTGGGGCATGGAAAATATAGATCCAGTCAGCAGCTGTATACCTACATGGTACAGCCCCAGCCACCCTTGACTTCATTGTATTCCAGCGATGCCTGTTGGTAAGGGTAGGCATAGTGCCCCTATCTCCCATGCTTCTTGCTCATCAGGAGCTTAGCATATTCTGCTCATACAATAGTCTGTCCTCCCTGCTCAAATATTGTTTTGGCTTCCAGCCTATTGCTAGATCAGACATACAAAGAGGCTGTTCTCAGCCTCTGGCCCTGGGCACTGTTGTTTTCAATGTCTGAGGTGTTCTGAGAGCTTATTCTCTGGTAGAAAATCTCATTCCCACCCACCACAACCCTCTCTGGGCCACCCTGGTGCCCCCCATGTGGAGCTATAAGGCTGCTGGAATCCTCATTATTCCCTATTGGAAAAAGCTTAAAGACACACCAACTTCAAAAATTCTTTTAAAACCACCCCTAATTTCTTTTAATTTGTGTGGTAGCTTTCATCCATTGGGCACTACCACCCACCCCACTCTTTTGCCCCCAGAACGCCTTTTTGCCCAGAATCGATTTTGATTTGGAAAATTTGGGTGCAAATAGAATCTGGGGTGATTCAGGGGCAGGCAGATTCAGACCCAAAACAAATTGGGGGTGATTCGATTCGGGTATAGATCAAATTGAAAAAATCTATTTGTGCACATCCCTAGTATCTAGTGCAACCGTTCTTCCTTCACACATTGCAATGGGGAAAAAATGGCATGCATTATTTCTCTCCTTCCTGTAACATACAAAAACAAAACACCATACAAAACAACACAGTAGAGTTCCACAATATTCACAATACTGGCTAGCACCCTGACTAAGGAAGTGTATGCACTTTGACTAATAGGACTGTGGGAGTGACTCTGTGGATGCATTGGAACCCTCATGCAACTGTTGCACAAGAGCCATTAGAGTTCAGAGTGATGCCTGCGCTCTGGAAGCACTCTGTAAAACTGGAAACACAACACTGAGGGTCTGCAATGTGCTTCTGATCTTACAGAGCAAATTCAGAGCATGGGCAGTACTCTGAATGCAGAGGGCTCTTGCACTATAGCTTATTCCTGTCACTGTACTCAGGATTTTGGCCCCTTTCATTTGTTTGTTTGTTTGTTTATTAAACCATCATGCATTATGCAGACATAAGAAGTGTCCAAAATGTTGGAAGGCTGAAAACAGAAGAAAAAGCAACTTTCGTGTTCAAGTTATCACAATTATCACAGATTCTGCTTGTATTAATATTGTGTGAGTGCATTATAAAGCATTTGTCATAGCTAATGCATTCCTGTCAAATCAAGTAATATTAGAAGAGGGCTTTTATAATGAATATTAATATAGAGACAGCCTAAGCGAAGTAAATTATAGAGGCATGCAAATATAGTGTTAGCTGCTATAGGAAAGGAGGCTTTCAGTGTAAATTAATTTGTTTCTATGATGTTAATTAAAAAAAAAAAAGGCCACTCAGTACTCATAGGGAAGCCGGAGAACTCTGATATGAGTTTTGAAGTAGTTTGTTCATATACCTGGCTGTAAATTAAAAGTCTTATTCACAAACATTAGTTCATAGTATGTGCACTCATGTAATCAAAATAACGTGTATAGGTCTGAAATTCTTGCTCATGTATCTGCAAGTCAGGCATCTGAGGAGTTCAGGATAACACATAGCTAAAGAAGTAGCAGAACATATAATTAAAGAGCTGGATGAATTTCAGTGTTTAATTTGATCACGCCCATTTCTCACTTGTTTATTGCCAAACAAGAAATGCAACCTATAGTGTGCAAGGCATTTTACTAATGAAGCTGTGTTTGTCCATGGAGAGCAAGGATTAATAGGAAAGGAAAGGTGGTGCTGTTGAGTTGGTCTTGACTCCTGGCGACCACAGAGGTAGAATACAGGAGGGGTTTACCATTGCCTTCTCTTGAACAGTATGAAATGATGTCTTTCAGCACCTTCCTATATCGTTGCTGCCCAGTATAGGAGGTGTTTCCCATATTCTGGTTTCTGCTGATGCTATCTATGAGGTCTTTGCCCATATTCTGGGAAACACACCAGCGGGGATTCAAACCAACAGCTTCCTGTTCTCTAGGCAGGTTGCTTCCCCACTGCGCTGACCCCAGGGATTACTAGAGGAGAACCAAATTCACTTCCATGCACAATATAATGGCCTCACTGTGTGTTGTAGGCCTGGAGAGCAGGAAGGATAATTTCACATCATGAAATTACTATCACTGTGAACACAGAAAGTAATATGCAAATCCTCCCCTTTTTGTTCAGTTCAGATTTGATTCTGGTTTGATTAAAAAACAAAGCTATTTCCTACAAAATCAGGATATAGGGAAATTATTTTCATAGACCAATTATGTTGCACCCACGATGATATGAGTAGAAACATAATGGGCCCTGATCCCTATCCCATGCCATGGATGGGAGGAAAGGAATACGTATCCAGTTTAGATTAAAATCTGGTTTCTGCTGATGCTATCTATGAGGTCTTTGCCTTGTAGCTTTTCAGGTTGCTCTCACACTGACTTGTATAGTGCAGCTGAGTTTTCTTCGCGGGAGGCGTACTGATTCTACTAGTGGAAACAACAGTAGCTCACCTCAAACTGTAGTTCACCTTCAAAGCCTCATTCACCCCTAAAAACATCACAATGTGATTTTAAGATTTTGTTTTCTCTCCCATTCATTTATCTCTGTTTTCTTTTCCCCACACAAAAGCAGCCAATTTTGCTCCCTTCATGAAGCAAAATCCTTTTTAATTCAGCAGTCTCCCTCCCTGGCTCACCCAAACATGGGGAAGAATCCCCAGTTCTTCCCAATCAGCACAAACAGAATAAGGGTATTCAGACATGCGGCCTAAGCCTAGCTAGGGCAGCCCAGCCTGGGTTAGGCAGCGTGTGTGAAGCTCCAGGAGCAAGGTCACTCCCAGCACTGCACCCATGCCACGCCCCACTTGTTAACCTGGCATTTAGCCGAGGCTAAGTGAACCTGTGGTTTGCTTAACCTTGGCCAGTGATTGTCTGGGTGATATCCACTGGGTTAAACGCCCTCTGCCCTCTGCCATTTCCGGCAGCGAGCCAGGGGGAAGGAGTGGCTGCACCAAGCACATCAGCTGCTCTAAGCATCCCGGTGGGGCACCATGGAATGCAGGAGTGGGGAATTCCTCCCACTCTCAGTGTCTCCCTTCACCACACCACTGCTCGGAGGGGAAGATGGTGGCCACTCATTTGCAGGTGAACTCCTGACTTTCCCGCAGCCCGCCCACCCTCCCCTGGAGCCCGTGTGCACGACCTTCATGTGTGCTGATCACAGGAAGAATCTGGCCACAGATACCATGATTTTATCTGCAGACAATGCAGTAACCATGGACAGTGTGGGGCAGGACTTTAGAGTGCTCTCTCGAGAATGCTGTGCTTGAGTATATCATCCTCACTTTTTATAATGCCTGAAGATAGCGTGAGGCTCAGAAATATACAACTTTGCTGGGCAAGCAACTGTGCATAGGCACACATTCAGTCTTGCCACTTGAACAAGAAAAGGAGACTAATAGACTGATCTATCATTTTTACTCAGTCACAAATGATTTCACTCTACTCTGTGTTACCATGAATGCTGGAAAGAGTAGAGAGAACCTGAACACATACAGCTTGTATACATGCATGGGTTCAGATGTTTGTTCACAGGTTCAGATGAATTCATGGAGTTGGAAGCAGGGATAGTTGACACAATCCCAACGTTTCCTCCATTTTTAAAGTATACTCCCATTCCAAATGAGTAATCAGTACTGTTATGTTCTAGAGTCCAAGGACAAGTAGAATGTATGATGCTTTTGAAAAGCAAAACTTCATTGTGTGTTATACAAAGAATCAGGTAAATAGGGTAATGAGAAACTTCACTTCCTGTTGGGATGATTATTGGTCAAGCCTGTCTCTTGGGTCTTTATTGGTTTACTTGTTAGTTTGGTTTACAGGGCAAGTGACATAGAAATATGTGTATTCTCATTATGTTTGCCCTTTGAAGACTTTGCATTTCATGGTGGGCTTTTTTTTTACCTTCTGGGGGCCACCTTTTTCATTTTAAAAGCTAAGAATTGAAATGTGCCAAGTTCAAGAAATGACAAGGCACACCAGACCACCATGATTTGCTTCTGTTATTCCCAGATGGCACACAATTTAATAACAGGACCAAGTGCACAGAGGTTGTACACAAGGGTATAGCTATAGGAGAAGGGGCCTGTGTTCACCCCTCTTCCTGGCGGCCCCTCGGAATGAGGCAGATAATGAAGAAGATGGGGTGGAGCTGGGGGCTGGGCAGGAGCTTGGGCCCAGGTTCTTTGAACCCATCTGCTCAATTATAACTACACCCCTGGTTGTACAGACCGCCTACGAGAAATAGGGTGTGTTTTAATGTGGCTTCTAGTCACAGTTGTACTCCAAGCTTATAGTACATCGGATTCTAAGATATACAGCATGTGTCCTTCATAATCTGTCAAAAGCAAATAGGAATGTATATGTCTTCTTGAGATTTCACACATGTTATCATTTATAATTGCATCAGTACAAAGGTGGACTCAAGCCAGCTGTTTCTTTTTGGAACATAAAATATTGCCTATCAGTTTCTGCGTGTTCCTTTTGTTGAATATGTGTAAGTTGTTTTCTTCTCTAGGCTTATGAGTAAATAGCAAACCGTTCAGTCAAAAGGGGTGATAGTGTTAATTACATTTTATGTTAATAGCCATCATCTTAATAACTGCTAATTTATAATGATATACAAGGATTTTATTAGATACTGTAGATTTTGATTAAATGAACACTTGATATAATAGTTATTCAAAAGCTTCAGTAAGCTTCAATAATGGTAACATTATTACCATTTAAGGTCTAAAGGAAGAACTTAATATGAACGGTGGACACTCCTCAGAAATGTTGAGAATATAGAGCTGTGTTCTTTTAAAATATTAAGTGAGAGACAAGTAAATTTGTACTGTACAAAGATAGTTACAGGGCACTGAACTTATGACATCATTGCTCAACTAGATTTTTAAAATATGACAATGTTATTGCCAGAGCCGTAGCTGGGGAAAACGGCGCCCAGGGCAAGCTCTGCCCCTGAAATTGCGCCCCCCGCCCCCCCCCCAACATACCTGCGCCCTGGCCGGAGTGAGCGTGGCGGTGGTGGGCGGTGGCAGATTGCGCAGCAGCAGCCGGCGGCGGATCATCATCGTGTGCCCCTCATGGCTTGTCGCGGCGTGGGAGTGAGCGCGGCGGTGGCGGGCGGCGGCGGATCATCATCGTGTGCCCCTCATGGCTTGTGGTGGCGTGGGAGTGAGCGCGGAGGTGGCAGGTGGCGGCGGATCATGTGGCGGTGGCGTGCGGCAGCGGCGGGAGTGAGCGCGGTGGTGGCGGGCGGCGGCGGATTGCCGAGTGCAGCAGAGCGACACCGAGGCCTGCCGTCTGGCCCGGCGTCGCTTCCCAACTGCGAGGCGCGCCTGCACAGTTCATTCTATGGGCACGTACCCTGCCTCCCCCCCCCCTATAGTTACGCCCCTGGTTATTGCAAAATTGCGTGCCCTTGTATGAATAACTGTGACGGGAGATATAAATATATGTTTCCTTTTTATTATGTTGTCCAAAGCCAGGTCTTCTTGGGTGGGGATTTCCTTGTTGCTTACTTAACTTTTATTAGGCATAGATTCAAACATTATAGTGTGTATTATATTATTTCTTTTTATTTTAGTTATATAATGTTTTATATTACCTGCCTTTGGCTTCTGAAGTCACAAGGAAATTGACAGTTGCCACCAGGTAAGTTAGAGAAAGGGTAAGCCTGGTATGGTGGCTGGTGAGATGGTCAGTGAAGGTGGGCAGTGTGCCCCCTCAGGTGGCTGTTGCAGCACACCTTATTAATGGGCTGGTCCTGTAGTGTTGGCTCGATGTTTGGAAACCATTGATTAAAAGGGTGCTTTGCATTTCTTGGGATTTTGTGTGTTCTTTTTAGCCTTCAGCATCTCAGCTAGGACAGGGCATTAGTAAGAATGTGCTGTGGGTTTAGGTCCTGAATTGGTATTCTCTTTCCCTTTCATAGACTTTTTATTTGTTTGTTTGTTTGTTTAAACACATTTGTATACCGCCCAAAACACAAGTCTCTGGGCAGTTTACACACACACACACACACACACACACACACACACACACACACACTTACTTAAAACATTACAACAATTTAAAATTTAAAATGTTAAAACTATTTTTTTAAAAAAATTAAAACAGTATGTAATTAAAAGCCTGGGTGAACAATTGTGTCTCGACTGCCTTTTTAGAAGTTGTCAGAGATGGGGAGGCTCTTATTTCAGCAGGAAGTGTGTTCCAAAGCTTTGGGGCAGCAATGGAGAAGGACTGTCCCTGAGTAGCCACCAGACGAGCTGGTGGCAACTGCAGACGGACCATTTTAAACAGTTTAAACAGAAGAACGGGTTAAACAGATGAACGGTTTTAAAGAATATCCCTGTGTTTTGCTTTTATGAAAGGAATTTCTGAATAATCTACCCTATATCTATCAATATTTATGTCACTGAGAAGTGTTAAGATGTGTCTGAACAGCAGAATGATCATCCCCGGCCCCAAAACTTAGGTTGTGTGAACGACTTTATAGTCTTTCTACTGCTTAAAAAAAACAAAACCCTTTCCTGGATATAAGTCATCTGTTTCTTTTTTAATTCAACATATATCATAGTAATCTATTTTATTATAAGCTTGGCATAAAAAAACACAAAGAAATCTCAACCAAGCCAAATGCTTAGCTGTTGTCACAATCTTTATGGAGCAATACTTGTGTATTGTCCCAAGACCCCAAGGAGACGCGGAGACATGTGATGGTGAAATGGTCAATATTTATTTTGATTTGATTACAACCATACAGGCTGGGATTGGCTAGCCACCCCCCATGCAGTGCGGTAGCTAACGGGTCGGCCACGCTGTGGCCGCCACCTCCTAAAGACCATGGCGATAGCACCCTGGCTCCAGGCGAGTCCTCCGCCAATAGCGGAGGTGCCCTTCTTAGCCAACCTAAAGTCAGGCATTTAACTAACAGCACGTCATCCCCCCCCGCAACACTGCAGAGTCATACAGTGAGGATGCCGCCTGTAGCGAGGCATGAGCCACATCCCTGATCTGTCAAGCCTCAAGGGATCGGCCCACCCTCATAGATTTACGTTACCTCAGGTGCCACACCCATAGGACTAAGCTGGCACAGGCGCTCTGGCAGATGCCTGCCTTCTGGCCCCGCCCCCCGGAGGTGAGCGGGGCCAATCAGGGCCAGCTCCCAGCCCCGTGTGCTCCTTGCGGAGGGGGCTGGGACAAGCCAGCCGTGCCGCTGGAGGGCGGCGAGCGGCTCCAGTATCTGCAGTGAATTGAAGTCCTATCTTGCTGCTTTAGAATGTCTCGCTCTTTCCCATTCCACTCCTCCTTTTCTGTTTGTGGCCAGGACATTTAAACTAACTATTGGCAGTGTCATTTTCACGAGTACCTCTGAGAAGGCCAAAATTTGTGCATACTTATGAGGAAGTTAAAGAATACAAGGATTATTTATGCTGACAAGAAGCAAAGGGCGGATTCTGTTTTTGATTGCTTTCTCTGCATGTTTTGAGAAGAAGAAAAGAACATATTCATTTGCCCAAAAGCACTAATTTAAGAAGCATTAGTGCTGAACAACGTTTCCATGTCTAAAGAGAGTTCAGTTCCTTAGCACTTGTCCACTCAAGCGAGTGAATTTATGGCCAAACACTATATTATCTCCTTTGACAGAATAGTTGGGGAACCACCATGAGGTAGTGTTGGACTAGGATTAAGGAAACCTGGGTTCAAGCATCATTTTCCTGTATTGCTTAAGGGTTTCTCTTCTGTGTTGAAGAAGCACCTTCAATGGCACAGCAGGGGGTTGAACCATAATTGAAGCAAAGAGACATGTATACCCTTGTGCCAGTATTGTGAGGTCAGTTATCTCTGTAATTTGAACAAAATGTGGTCTAACAGCAGGAATGCTAACCTCTAAATAAATATTTGCTAAATACTGGTCAGTAAGAAACAGGAGCAGTTAACTTAATTTACTTACTTAACTCACAGAATTACTAGTTTTGTTTTCAAATTTAAATAATAATTTATGACAAAATAATTATTAAGACAGACCCTTTTATGATATTTTAATGGACCTTTGCCCATTAAATAACTGATTATACAAACTGATCCTGTCTAGCAAAAGTAAAGGCTTTGATACTACCTTGAGACTAAGCTTATTTAGCAGAAAAGAAGCCCTACATTGACATTATGAGAATGCCAATGGGGAAAGACATAGTGCACTCTCACCTCAAAATGTCCAGCCTATCAGAGGCTGGAAGCATGTTAGAGAGAAAGGTTCCATCTGAGTATTTTCCTGCTGTGCTACATTTTATGGAGAAGCAACATGTTGAGGGATTTGTTTTGGTTTTGTTCTTTTGGGGTGGGTCGGGGGAGGGGGTTGAGGCATGATTTGAATATGCAGTCCCTATCTGCATCCTGGAGTGGTATGATCCAAGCTTTTTCTGATTGTGTTTTCTGATTGTGTAGTTCAGCTCACATTCACACAGCATTCTCATAGGATTTCCAGTGTTCTTGATTGGAAGAAGTAACTCCATATGTTCACATTAAGAAGTGCCCCCTTATTGAAGGGAATAGAAAAACCTAACATAACGTTGTGGTGAAGTTAAAATGCCACCTCCACTACAACAATGGTGAGAAGAGCACCTGTTATTGCTTCTGCCCTGTAAGTCCTCAGCTGCGCGCATCCATTATGGTGATAGCAATACTGCCAGGAGTCACTTATGTGGGTGGGTGGGGGGTCACAAGTGCAGAGGTTGGTGATGGCTCCCCGAAGCCTATCCAGGGCTCCCCGAAGCCTGGATCAGGACCTGTACTGCAATAATCCGTAATGGTCAGAAAGATTGCTTTTAACTACTAACCTCATAGGTGGAGAAGCTGTGATACATACGGTATACAAAATTTTTCCAGCCATAATAGCTTTGCATTTCTATCTTTATTCCTCCCTTCATTGAACCTGGAAAATTCTATTTTTAAAAGCCTTTGTACAATTCAAGTCAGAAACCATCTTGAGATTCTTAGTATTTAATTATTACAAAACAAAAGTGGTAGTCTTGTGCAGCAGAAATATTAAACACAGGTGGTCAGTCAATGCTCAACAAATAGAACAATGCTCTTTTTTTTAGGTAAATGGGTTTTTCCTTCCATAAGTCTCTTTTATGGAAGGTGCATCTCAACTCTCTGCTCAACTCTCTGTGGGGGCGATCTTAAAAAAAAAAAATCCTAAAGGGGGGCAGTTAATAGCTTCTGCACATAAAATATTCCAGGGCAAAGTGATATCACAGATGCTATAAGGGCTTGAGATCTGGGGGTGAGATAAGAAAGTTATTGTCCAGCTGGAAATAGTCCAGAACAATTTCCTAAGAAAAATTCTGGGCTTCCCCCAGAGCAGTCCTGCTGTTTATCTAAGAATGGAGGGAGGGCTGTCCTCAATTTCTGTTAGAGTACATCTGGCATTGTTAAAGTATTTTAAGAATAGACAGCCTCTTGGAACTTAGTTTAATAATGCTATTTGTACAACATGGATGGGAACCAGTGGGTAAATTTGCTATCCTATAAGGGTCTTTTGAGTTTGGATTTGAACCGACCAGGCTCGGCTTCAGTCATTGGGCCGGCTTGGGCCAGCTTGAGTATACTTGTAAAGGGGAATCCTTGAGGATTTCCCTTTACAAGTAAAGGGGGAATCTCTAATCCTCATGGTAAAGGGTGGGGGAGCAAAAGGAAGCAGCCTCCATCAGCTACGTACCTTTAGAGGAGGCTGCAGCAGATAAGCAACGGGGGTGGCTGCTGGGGTTACCCTAAAGGTATGGAGGCCAATGGAGACCACTTTCTTTCACTACCCACCCACCCACCACCTTTACCATTAGGATTAGGGATGCTCACTTTATTTGTAAAGGGGAATCCTCAAGGATTACCCTTTACAAGTATACCCAAGCTGGCCTGCAAACCAGCTCAGTTAAAATTCCCCTTTACAAGTATACCTGAGCCAAACTGTGAGCCAGTTCTTTGAACTGGAGGCTGGTCTGATTCCAATTCGGACCACCCAAACCAGGCCAGCTCGATTTCGAGCCCAACTCAAAGTGAGCTGGCTTGTACATTCCTACTGTCCTATATTCTGCAATTGTATTCCTTGCCCTCAGTAGAGGAATTTAAGTCTTGGAGCAGAGAAAACATCAAAGACTGGATCTTTAAGTGGAATGCTAGCCGATGCTACTATGGTGCAATCCTCAAAGTTTTCACCTTGGTACTTCCATCATAAGCAGAGGCGTATCTAGGGAAAATAGCGCATAGGGCAAACACTGAAATTGCACCCCCTGTCCAAGCATCTGACACCCATCATTCACATAACTTTACCATAATATCAGCTGAAAAATACAAGTCAAGCTCATTAATCTTTTAATATTTCAACAACTATTTAGCAGTGGACGTAGCCAGACCAAAAAATGCTGGAAAACTACAAATTTCAGTATGTGGGGGCTCATGAAATACCCAAATACTATGTGGAGATGTACTTGGAAAACTAAACAGAAGTGCCTGTCTAATTCTCTACTATGCATTGTAGCATCACCATTACATAAGTTTTAAAAATCAATGGAGAATTTGACTTTTCCCAGATACTCTGTAAATAATTAAAGGATATGCAGAGTAAACTGTGTCACTGCTTGGAATATATTCTGGTATTTCAGAAAGACAGTTAAAATGAGAGAAAGAGAGCAAGAAACTCCCAGTGGGCCTTAATATTAAGGGTTTCACACTGATTCAAAGACAAACTCACCATTAATAGCCATATTAGCAAGACATCACATTTAACTCACTTATCACAAGAAGTAAAGTAAGAGCAAATGAATACAATCCTAGCTCTTAAGCGTCAGCTCAGTATTCACAAGCCCTGATTCTCTGTACATAGTGCCAATCTGAATATGTGTACAGTGTCTTATATATTATTATTATTATTATTATTATTACCCATAGCCCCTTTGGGGGGCTTCCTAAAGGCTGGGTTTTTTTGTTTTTTGTTTGCAAAGATTCCCCCTCACCCCGCTGGCCTCTAGGGCCTCGCAGGGACCATTTAAGTATGTGCAGTGGCCATTTTTAAAAATAATCTTTTTTTTTTTTAAAGGCCACTGAGAACAAAATGGCCACCGCGCATGCTCAAATGGCCTCTGCAAAGCCTGGCATGACCTAGAGCCTCACAGAGGCCATTTGAGCATGCACGGTGGCCATTTTGTTTTTGGCAGCCATTTTCTTTAAATTAATTTTACAAAATGGTGCCCCCCCTTCAAGTGGCGCCCGGGGCACGTGCCCTGCCTGCCCTACCCCTAGATACGCCCCTGATCATAAGAAACATAGAAGGTTTTCACAGTATCTGATTAAGTTAACTTGTGTACCACTGAGGAAGGTATTTACCAACTTACACCTTCAAACTATGCCTACAGTGTATCTTAAAGATAGATTTCACAAACTCTCTGTGGAACAGCATCTCTGCCCTTGTGGTTCAGAGCAAGTGGCGGACATTACCCATTGTGTCCTATGCTGCCCCTTTTATGATGCAATAAGGAGGCGGGAAATGCTGAGGCAGATTATTGATTTGTTTAAGGGCTGTGATGTGGAATGTTTAAACTACCTTCTTGCGGATACAATTCCATATGTTAGTTACCAAGTTGCTACCTTTGCTTTATTGTCGTTTAAACTTAGAAAAAGATTTATATCTACCAAGTCTTCTAAATTGTAGTTTGAGGTCTCGTCTTACTTTATATGCTATATTTACTGATGTTGCTGCAGATAGGTATTTTAGATCATTATTTTAAATTGCATTTTATTAAGACTTTTCCCTTTTCTGTTATGTCATGCTAATGTTATATGTTATATTATGTTATGTTATGACCAGTGGTTACGACAATACATTTATTTACTTACTTACTTACTTAGTTTGATGTTACAATCATTATGGTTTGTATGTATGGAGCTTAATAAAGCAAATCTAAAGGATACACACACACACACACACACACACACACCAATAGCTGGTAACACATGCCTGTTTTAAGTGTTTTTAATCTAATCCCATGATGATAGTTGCCCTTTTTCGGTAGCTGATGATTAATGAAACTCTTGCTGTGGTTTTCTTTACCTACAGATTTTTTAGGAGAATAATGGTAGGATGTAGAGTTGTGCTAAAGTGTAAATTCCCTCTTGAAATTCTGCATATTTATTTAATGCTGTTTATGGGCAAATGGAGAAGGAAGACTAACTTCCTCAGGTTTATGTTTTAAAAGGCACAATTTTTAACTGTTGTTATTATATACAATAATAATAACAAATGAGTGGGTTAGTGACATTGCACAATAGTAATCCATCAGGTGAATCCATCATTGTGACTTCGCTCCATGGTAGCAACATCACTAATGGAACAAAGCTTCTAAGGCCAAAATCACTGTTCTCCAAGTTCATAATGAGAGAAAAGCCACCACTCCTTGGAAATGCTAATTTCATCCTACCCTACTGATCTCCTTGCCTTCCCTGAAATTCACAGAAAGCACTGATCTGAGAATTTTCAGATCATCACTAGTTTAAGGAGTCAAAAGGATAGACATGAAAATGAATTTTTTTAAAAAATCCTCACCAACTATTTAGTGAATTAATCAGGAAAATCTTGCTAAGGTACGGAGTACCCTTTCTCTTGCCCCCCACCCCCAGCCTTTAGGATAAGGAATGCCCCCTTTACTTGTAAAAGGGAATCCTTGCTGGATTCCCCTTTACAAGTATGTCCCCAAACTGGTTTGGCCTGGCTCGATGGCTGAACCAGACCACACCTGGTTTGGCCAGACCTGGAACTGGACCACACTGGGTCAGTTCGAATATGGTCCCAAACCCAGGGCAAAAGTTTGATTGAAAAGGGTCTAGATAATCCATATCATCCAAGACCCTTTGCAGCTGCACAGACACCAAACACTCTATCACCTTGCTTTAAAAGGGAAGATTTGAAACAGGCCAATAATTATCAAGGTTAGTGGAATCAAGGGAGGGCAGTTTTAATAGTGCTCTTACAATCGCCTGCTTGAGGCTCGATGGCATCTTACCCTCCCTTAATGAAGCATTACTAATTGGTTCCAAGCACCTATTTGTTCATTCCCTGTCAGATTTTACTAGCCATGAAAGGCAAGGGTCCAGAGTGCATGATGTTGCACACACACGGCCTAGGATCTTGTCCACTTCCTCAGGCTGCAATAACGGAAAAGAATCCATCACAATCATATCAAATGGTTGCCGAATCATGTCTCCTGGAACTGCTAAAATCCTGGAGTACAAATCGGCACTACTTCATCTGCAAAGTGACAAACAAACTGGTCAAAGTGGGCTGCTGATGCTTCTTTCCCCATCACATGGGGGCCTGTGTGAAGCAGTTACTTTGCCACATGAAACAGCTCTGTTGGCCTACACTGGGCAGAAGCAATGGAAGTGGAGAAAAAATACATTTCTTTGCTGCCTCCACCGCCTCGGAGTAGTCCCTAAAATGGGCTCTAGCCCATGTTCAATCAGATTCATTACGGTCATTCTAGCCATTGTCATTTTCCAGTGTCATTCTAGCCATCATCCCAGTTGTTTCATCACCTTAAGTTCTGAGGAGAACCAAGGAGTGGAATGGGCTCCACCAAGCCAGATAAGGCATTTAGGAACAACCATGTCAATAGCCCTGGCTGGCTCCACATTCCACACATTCACCAAGACCTCAACATAGCCACCTGTTCTAGACACTGGAAATTCCCCATGGCTGTCTGGAAACTGAATGGATCTATAAGCCTTCAGGGGCAGACAATTCTAATTAGTCCATCACCCCTGATGAGGTTGGTTGAAGCACTCAAACTAAATCCCACCAGATGGTTATCTGTCCATGAGAAAGGAGTTATATGAAACTCCTTCATCTGCAGATCATTCCTGGTTGGCAAAAACTAGATCCATCGTATGTCTCAGCACATGAGTAGGACCAGATATTAGTTGAGATAGCCCTAGGGTTGTCATGGCGACCTGAACCGCTCCTACTAGAAGTGCCTCGGCATGGCTCAGGCATAGAGACTGAGGTGCAGCAAGGTGGTCAGTACACCTACCCTATCTCATAGCCCAGTCTCATGGACAAACACTCAGAATTCTGATATCGCCTAACTGGGCTTCTGTTGAGGGGAATGGCCACACTATAGAGGTCTGCAACTCCTTCTCCCTGACTCTCAAGGCAGGACTACTGTAGGATCATGAAACCTGGAGGGCAGAGCTCGGAAAGACCCACTCCACCAAGTTCGCCCAACCAGGTTTCAGTCACACATACCAGAACTCATGTTCATGTTGGCTGATTCAACATATTAATGGCACACTACTTAACATTGTGTTAATTGGCCATTTATTTCAGTGTATAATTTGTAAATATTGGCTGACATCCAGACTAGCACTCCTGAGAGAGAGAGAGAGAGAGAGTAGTCCTAGGCAATAACCAGTAGCAAAGGCAGGCAGGCACTCATCTCTCCATCCTCATCATTGGGCTTGTTCTTCTTCTCTCCCATTCTCGTATTCCCAGGAGTACGCACGCCACACACTCATAAACTATGCATTATGCTACTCAGCTCTTCAAAGTGCTTTCTTTCACAAGGTTAGCACAACTTGTGATATTACTGCTAAAACGGAAATAGCGTATTGTTGGAAGGGTATAGAGGCAGCATGAATGAGCTGCATGTAACCAATAAGAAAAGATGGGCAACATTAAAAGAAAAAAGAAGTGGGGAAACATTTTCATGAAAGCCATAATAAATAATCACTCTTCTGCTGGATTGCTTGTGATCTGAAATACTAATACATGTGCCTTTTTAGAAATTTGTTCCTACTTGATTAGAATTACTGTTCCACTCCGTGTCAGTTGTGGTCTAAAGACAGCTTCCTGTGTTTATAAATTTGAAGATATGGGTGTAATTATGTCAGTCATTTCTCCATCCAAAACTGTGAAGTAGGAAATACTTCTAAAATGGATTCTCAGCATTCCTGTGTCTTTTTTCACCCATAGTCATACCTATTTTACACAAGGAAGTCATCTATGGGAGAGCTTGCATGACAAAACAGTAATGTGAGTGGCCTCACTCTTTTTTTAATTGCCTCTTTGCTTGGCCCATCATGCAGCCTTTACAGGTTCTACAATTGCTGCATCTTTTTTCAAAACTTACAGCCCTGAATCTGCCTGCCAGATGCCTAGTTCTGTCTTACTGCTGGCAGCAAAATCAGATTTTAATTTGTGTACTTAATCAAAATAAACTGAACCAAGGGATTTTAAAACATCAGAGTTATTTACTTTTATTAGTTAAAAATACAAATTAAAACCTATAGCTACCCAACCATAAACTCATTAGGAAGCAGTGTCCAGATGGCAAATAAAAGGTTTATTTCCATAAATACTCTATCATTTTATTGATAATACATATGTTCCTTATTTTGAGCTGCCTATTACTTCATGGCAATCACCTTGGGAAGGGGCCATTTCTCAATGGTAGAGCACATGCTTGGCATGCAGAAGAGCCCAGTTCAAAACTGTGAATTGTTGAATATTTTCATCTAATAAATATATACATTTTCGGCCTAAAAGCTAGGATGGAATGGTTCTTGTTGTTGTTGTCGTCATGGCCATTTGTATTTAAATGGCTATTTAATCAAGACAGAACACTAAAAAAAATAGTCCCTGCTTTTGGGATGAAGTTACTAAAATAGGCAACACTAAAAGATTCCGCCACCATTGCTTAAATACCAAGATTTTTCATTCTTTAGATGTAACAATTAAATCCATTAGCTTGCTGCTGTCATTGTCACTAAATTTAAATCAAGGAACATTTCCCCCATGCCTGGCATTTTTACAGGCTGCATTCCCTCCCTCCCTCCTTCCTCTAACCCTCTCAAGTATGAATTAAATCATTAGTCAGAATGAGAGAGGGAGGGAGGGAGGCCTATTTTATTACATTTCATGGAGTGGCTTAACTCATGGTTGTTAAATGTACTAAGATCAATG
The DNA here is from genome assembly GCF_027244095.1 of Hemicordylus capensis. Classification (NCBI taxonomy): domain Eukaryota; kingdom Metazoa; phylum Chordata; class Lepidosauria; order Squamata; family Cordylidae; genus Hemicordylus; species Hemicordylus capensis. The sequence continues at coordinate 110,703,938 of NC_069662.1, forward strand.
CCCTCATTGCATATTAAGAGTGCTTTTATTATCCATTTCAGCACAGTCGTGCTTATTTTAATGGCATCTCATCGCTTAACTTGTCCTGGAATGTGTTGGCATCTAAATTAGCCATATTCTGTATTAGCTGGGAATCTTTGTCTGTACCTGGGGAACAGGGAGAATCTGCTCATGCACACACAGTGGCAGCCCATGAACACGCCTCCAGGGGGCGGTGGCGGGAGACAGCTTTAAGAGTAAAGTAATTTGGGACTCACCTCTGCCGTGGCAGCACCTGAACGCTATTCGGAGCCTCAACGTGCCGCCCAGCAGCCCCTACGGCAGGGAAGCGCCTCTGCCACTCACCTGGCTTCCACGAAGCCGAGGCCCTGCCAGCAGCCAGGTGAGTGGCGGAGGCGCTTCCCCACCATAGGGGCTGCTGGGCGGCACCGAATAGCGTTCAGGTGCCGCTGCCGCGGAGGTGAGTCCTGAATTACTTTGCTCTTGCAGCTGCCTCCCGCCAACCCCACCCCCCGGAGGCACGTTCATGGTCCACCACTGTGCACAGAGTATGTGAGCACACATCCTTCACCACTGGCTTATCGAAAGTATTTTCTGAACATTTGCGCAGAGCTTCTGACTCAGATGTATTCCATCTTTTAACATAGTAGCCACCTTTCTCTCATATAACTGCTGTGGCACACATACAAAAGACGGATCTTCTCCAGATGCAGACAAAGTACTCCGCAGTAAGGAATACTCGCTTACTGCGGAGTATTCCTCCAACTGTTAAGTGAACTATCCACATCATCCAAGATGGAGTTTATATGGTGCTACTCTGGATGAGAACCAACCTGTAGTAGGATAGGCGATTTAACAAAATATATACTGAAATACGTTGCCAGAAGGTGAAAATTCCTTGTAATTCTTCCATCATTTGGTCTTATAAATATACCAGATTGTAAAACAGAAACAATACATCCACAGGTAATTCTTCCATTATACCCTAATATTACCCGATCCATGGTTTTATTTCTAATTCACATTTTCAAGAATGAGTAACCAGAGTAGAATTACATGTATTTGTCATCGCATGGTGACATTTCCTATTAAAATATTGATCACTTTAATCTCAATTTAAATCCCTTTGTTACATTCTTCTTCAATCCCAGAATATTTAGAAGTGGATGCAAGTCCTACCTACCATGACCTGTCAAAGATGTTCTTTAGCAGAAAATAAGTGATAAAATAAACATCAAGTATTCATGATTTGAATTCATAATAGGGTTCCTGGCAATGCATTAATTACAGAGACCAGACAGTATCAGGTACTGAGCCAATGCTCACAGATGATTCAGTACAACTTGATAAAATTAGAATTGGGGAATCATGGAGCTGGAGCAGCTGTAATCTGTAGAGAAACACTGGATTATGTAGAGACATTATTGGAGGTCTCTGTCCGGTAGTTGACTTCAGAACCAGAAAGCAAAAATCAGTATCCACCCTGCAAGGAGATGACAAAGTAAGGCATTAGGAAGAGTCTGAGCATGTTCTGGCCTGAGTAGGATAATACTCTGACACTGGTTATAAAGGCTGTCTTGGAAGTTTGCTAAGGAAGCCATTAATTTATGCAAAGCAGAAATGAGGAATTACCTGTCTATGACAACAATCAGAGCAAACACAGAAAAAGCAGAAAAGAAAACAACGATCCATGCAATCACAAAAATAAAGCGAGGGAGGCAAAATATTATTGCATAGTATAGAGGAAGGTATACAAGTTGGAGAAAATTACTTTAGCAAGCTGCACTGCATGGCACTTGTTACACTGTTTGTACAGCTGTGTCTAATTTGGAGCACATATAATTTGAATTTGTTGGAAGGACATTGAGAAGACTGAAATGTTTCAAAGTGGTGAAAAACCAAAGAATTAAAGCCTTAAGTTATCTTATGTAAAAGGCTTTGGTAAAAGAATATACTTAGTAGCATATGGGTGGGCCTTAATGGGGGTTGAAGGATAGAACTGTCAAATTCTAGAATAAGAAAACATGATCTCAGTGGAGAATATCTTGTTACATTGCTTTCAGTAATACTAATGGGAATTGCTCTGCATACAACTCCTAGCCTTTTGTTATCAAGGCAGAGGAATCTATAAAGTTATGCATTTTCTCAGCTTCTCTTGTGGAAGGAAGTTTTTCGATTCTTCATTTTTTTTCCATTTAGTAAACAATCTTAATGTGTCCTGCCTCGTATGTTTGGACACCAATCAGCAGAAATTAAGCACCTCTAATTAAACAAGCCTAGGTCAGGGCTGTATACTTCAATGAATGGGATAGTTAATCATATACTTAACTTTCCCAATGAAATCAATGAGATGTAAAAGTGCTTAACTTGGGCGGATTGTGCTCATTGTTGTCCTGAATTTGTCATTGTTAAATTTGGATGACTGCCCCCTTTTCAAACTCTGTTGAAACGCTACCTTGAATGAAGATGGGGAAAATAGAACACCTTCACTTTTTACTTTTTTCTTTTTGGCCACACAACAGGCCACATTTGTGGATAAGGAAGCCCAAAATGAAGCATGTATTTTGTTCAATATGCAGATGATAGCATTTATCCACTTCATTTTAGAATGATTGTCAGGCCTCATTTCTTCCTAACAGCATTTGGGAAGCTTGGGCATGATCCATCGGCATCAGTAAATGGATTTTGTAGCAGGTAGTTGGTTTCACACATACAGCTCTGAGATATGTTTGCTTGGAATGGTGCTTCATATCAAGAACGGGCCTGTGGCTGGTTTTTGCTGATATTGTGAGCTGTATGAGAGAGGCCATAGCTTAGTGGCAGAACACCTGCTTTTCATGCAGATTACCCCAGGTTTAATCCCTGGCACCTCCAGGTAAAGACTTATCTGAAACCCTGGAGAGGTTTTGCCAGTCAAAGTAGAAAATACTGACTAGTGGTCTAATTTGGTATAAGGCAAGTTGCCAAGTTCATATGTTCATGTTCTAAAAAATTATATTTGGTACTCCTCATTTTGATACATAAAAGTAAAGCTGCAATTGGCACCTTGACATCAAAGTGAAACATCCTTCCAAAGGCTGCACATTAGTCAACTGCAGCTTATTGAGCAGTGGACTCTAATGAGTAAAATTGTTTCACTTGGGCTGCCCGCTTGCAAAAGGTCAAATTAGATTATTTTACCGACTTTTTGTTTCTCAGCTTCAGATTGCTAAACAATGCATGTGGTGATGTCATATCTCCACTCCAGATGAGGAAACCTCAGTATGAGGATTGCCTTGGATTTTAGCTTTGAAAAGAGGAACTCACAGCTGTAGCTCATTAGAAAGTTGAAGGGCAAGAACGGACATATGGAATCCATTAACAGCAAAATGGAAGCCAGGAGTCTCTTCTTCACTTACAAGTTAAAACATTCACCACTTAACATGTACATTTTGTTTAATAAAAGCCCTGTAATCCATTATCTCAGTTTGCTAGTTATTGTTTCATGCTCCTGGAATAATGTGTAAATCAATGTGGCCTCATAAAAGGGTGTTTCCACTTTGTCCTTGCATTGTTCAGCTTTAAAAGCAAAGCATGCATACTACATAAATGTACATGTGTCTATTGCTCAGGGCATGCATTCAAGATCACTTAATCAGGATAAGCTACTACTTAACACTCCTTTAACTGTCTGCGGTACTCACAGTCTGGGTTGCTAAAGGATAAAGTTGTTCACCTTTCACTGCTTCTTCATGAGTGAGATGGTATTATAATCTGCTATACTATCAGTTCACCTAAATAAGCAAGCACGTTTAAAAGCTACTTTTTATTCATGGCAAGGTGCTCTGGTACAACCACTCACCCATACCACCACAATCCCTTGGGGGGGGCAGCGTTGTATTTTGTTGGTCCCAGAGTATCTGATGGTGAACTATTTCAGCTGGAAAAAAATCACCATACAGAGAGAACTGATGGTGTGAATCAGTTCTGAGTAATTATGGGAATGGGTGCAATTGGTTATTTAATACCTGGACTTCAGAGAGTTGTCAGCAAATGTCAGAAAGTCATCAGACAACTTCAGAGAGTTGTCATCCATGGGTCCCCTCACCAAAAATTTTTTTTCATGGTGGCTTACCCTGTGGATAAGATGAGAGAGTGGTTTTGCCACCAGCACATGATGTTATGGGAACAGAGATAGTCTCAGGGATTGGTAATAAAATGAAAATACAGTCTAAAAATGATTTTTTTAAAAGTAAAAAAAAAAATCTACCACCTAGGCATCAGGGGACATTAAAAACTCTCCAAAGTAGGAAGATTTTAACAGACGTTTCAGGGGTTAATGGTGTTAGGCCTCTGCGGATCTCACAAGGGAGAGAAATCTAAAAAACCAGGGCTACAACAGAGAAAGCCCTGCTCATGCTGACATTATGTTGAATTATAGACTAGTTTATTGAATAATTATGGATGTGATTAATGACTCTGTCACTCCTGTGTATCCGAATCCCCAGTATACTTCTGATCAGTTGAACAAAATGTATTATTCAACACCAATCTGGTATATAAATTATATATTTTAATCGCTTTGAAGAAAGGCATAGTAAGAGAAACAAGAAATTCTGATTTATAAAGTGCTACTAGTTAGCTGCTAAATCACAACACACTCTTAGATGGATGGTAAAGACATTCCTATTCCAGCAGGCTTTTAATTCTGCTGCGTAAAATGGTCTTTATCTCCTGCATTCTTGCCTGCTGCTGTCCACTTTAATTCATTGATTTTAAAAAACAAAACAAAACCGTGGCTTACATGATGCACAGCTCTCCCATCACTGGATGGGGGCTGCTGAGGTCTGCAGGTCTGCAAAAAGCCTTCATTGTCCCTGTGCTTACGGCTTCGGGTGCGGGGAGGGTATGATTTCTGTATCTTTCCCCTCCCTCTAAAAGCCCTTTCAGCTCGTACCCTGAGGCTCATGCAGCCCTCAGTAACAGAAAATGGGAAAGGGATTTTGGAGGGAGGGGAGAGACATGAAAATTGCTCCCTCCCTACCCTGTGCACAGAGCACTGCACAAAGAAGGAACACTGACAGCTTTGGGCAGACTCGAAGACCCCCTTCTGGCAGCAGGGACAGCACATTATGTAAGCCATTGTTGTTAGACAATGCCACTACTAGCTGACATGATGCACAGTGTTTGGTTGGCCTCATGCTGTGCCCTGGGGCTGCTGCAGAGTCCCAAAGCAGCGCTGGAGCTGCTCGGAATAATCAGCTCCACTAGCAGCAATTCTGCTGGGGTTTTTCCATTTGCTATAATGGGGAAGCATCAGAAGAGCTGCTAGCCCAACTACTCGTTCTAAGTAGCTCAAATCTGGTCTTAGGACTCAGCAGCAGCCCTGAGGCAGAGTGTTAAGGCAATGGAGGGCTGTGCATCATGTCAGCCAATACATGCATATGTCTTCTCTGGGAAGATAAAAATACATATTGGGCAGGTACCTAATGGTGCAGTGGAGAAATGACTTGACGAGCAAGTCAGAAGTTGCCAGTTCGAATCCCCACTGGTATGTTTCCCAGACTATGGGAAACACCTATATCGAGCAGCAGCAATATAGGAAGATGTTGAAAGGCATCATCTCATACTGCGTGTGAGATGGCAATGGTAAACCCCCTCCTGTATTCCACCAAAGACAAAGGCTCTGTAGTTGCCAGGAGTCAATACCAACTCGACGGCACACTTTATTTTATAATACATAGAACCATCCTGAACAGGTTGGATCCAGGTATGAAGCATTTCCCAATACTGTGACATCTAAGCCCAGGGACTTGAAGATGAAATTCTGCTGTTATTCTAAATGTGAAGTAGAGTATTATTCGTAGTTTCAGTGGAATTCTGTAATTCAAGAGCAAGACATGTGATACCAGTCTTGCTTGAATATTGTCTCTGTTTGTATCTCTCATAAATGTAATGGCTGCTCATAAGATTTTGTCTTGCAGTTGTTGAGATAGAGTCTTAATACATCAAGACTATGAAAACAAGACTATGAAACTGCTTTCTTGTAGTCACCTGTATGCGTTCACCTTTTCTGTGTTTAATTGATATGATCTTTTTTTAGTTAATTTAAAAAATGCAATCCCTTTTACTCATAAATCAGTAGTGTATGGAACTAAATCTACAAGACATAAACATACATTTGGAATTATATTACCCTATACTCCATGGCAAAGAAGACCATTGCTACTAAAGGATGCACTGAGTATGAAGTCCAGGCTAGACCACTGGTCCCAATCGACTCTTTGCCTAAACAAAAAACATGGAGAGGAAAATGCAAGCCTGACAGTCAGGTTAAATGGAGTGAGAGCTGTGCGAATTTGACAGGTGATTTAACAACTGCTGATACTAAATCTAGAAGCCATTCCAGATCAACAACTTTGGTAGTAAAGCAGCAGCATGCAAGATGTGGAACTGTCATATGGATTGGATGTGTGTGTGGGCGGGGGGTGGAATCACAGAATAAACCGCTAGCTATGCTTTCAGTGGAGGAAAAGCATGCAGCATACTGAAGACTCATGGAAGTTTAGCAGGCTATGCATGCCCTTGGACTGTGAGCCTTCTTGGGAAATTAATATATTAAAAGGTTTGCTGGAAGCTCAACTCTAAAGGCACAATCCAACCCTTAAACATTTTTTACACTGAGTTTCACTGATTTCAAGGAAAGATATAAACAGATGCTCAACTCTCAAACTAAATGAAATGGGGATTTGGGGATGTTCATGAATTGATTTTTTTTATTTGATTTGTGTCCAAATCTGGCCCCCCAAACACCACATATTTGATTTGGATTTGATTCAATTTGATTTGCATTCAGATTGATTCGGACCACATAAAAAGGTCCTGGGGTACCAAATTTGAGTAGTGGGTAGGTCCCCATTGGTGCCACCTACCACCCAAATCTCAAGACAGTGGGGCACTTGGTTGATATTTAATGGGGTTTTTTTGTTTTACTGATTTTGTATATTTCTGCCATAGGAAATAATGGGGATTTGAATTCACCCTATCCAAACCCTAACCTCTACCCCCAGCTTTCATTTAAAAAAATAAATTTAAAAATAGCTAATCTCTAGCCCTTGTAGAAGTGGAGTTATGGAACAAAATGTGCAGTCATGATTTTTCAAGTGTTTGGATTCTTTGGTGTATAATAATGTTTCCTCATAATGAATCCCTATGAGGATTCATTACACACCTTCATTTCTTCCCTTTATTTTGACTGTCATTGGACAGTGCCAACTGTCAACTGCCATTTGTCAACTGCAAACCCCACCCCCACCTGCAAGGCAGTGGGGTACTAAGTTTATTTTTTAGGAAATTTTTGAAGTGTTTAGATTCTTTGGTGTCTTTATTACAGACCTTCATTTTTTCTGTTCATTTTGGTGGGAAATTAGTGGCATCCCATGTGCCAACTACCCCCCAACCCTTAAGCCACCGGGTATTCAATATATATTTTAGGAACTTTTGAGGTATTTAGACTTTTTGGTGTGTAATGAATCCTCATAGGGATTAATTATGAGGAAAGGTTATTAGACACCAAAGATTCTAAACACTTGAAAATGTTCATAGAACATAAACTGAGTAGTACCCCACTACCTTGCGGGTGGGTGGGTAGTGTAGTTGGCACTGTCCAAAGATAGTTACAATGAATACAAGAAATGAAGGTATGTAATGAATCTTCATAGGGATTAATTGAGGAAAAGTTGTTATACACTATATAATCCAAACACTTGAAAAATAGTGACCACTCATTTTGCTCCATAACTCCACTTCTATGAGCATAGCTTTTTTTCCCCCTAAATGAAAGCTGGGAATCTGGGGGAATTAATAGGAGGAATCCGAATATCAAATTGATTCGAATCAAATCTGGCACAATTCAATTTGTACCCGAATCTAGCCAATGGACCACAGGGGTGATTTGTTCTGTCTCCAAATCACTCAAATCAGCTGGATTTGGGTACAAAATAATTTGTACCCGAATCAGTTCGTCCATCCCTATTGGGATTCAATGTGCATAACTTCAAGTAGATTATTCTGGCCTTGCAGCTAACAAATGTAACCGTTCCAAATACATAATCTTGTTGTTATTTATATCATTTTAAAATCTGTGTTTTTCTGCTGATGTAAATCTAACTCTTTGTAAACTTGAAGCTGAAATCAAGCTTTCTTACTATTTACACTTCTGAGACTGCAGTTTAAGTATGCATGATTGGAAATAAGATACCCCCCCCTCCAAAACAACAACAAAAACAACCCAACACAGGTGCCATTTAAAAATCCCACAGATACCCAAGCTTCTTGGATGAAGTACATATGAATGAAATTTAGTGAGGTATTTCTGGAATTATTTCCAAGAAAGGAGCCAAAAATACTGGTAGCTGCAAAGTAGATTAAATGCCACTCATTAGAGCTATATGTTTAGAATCTCATTTAGGGAGCGGGGGGGACTGAAAATTTTATCTAAAGCATCTTACTTGGCATTGCTAGCAGTTTGCATATTTGGGTGTTTAAAAAAGACCTGCTAAGTATAAAAATGGCACATTCTATATTCATCTGCAGGCATTTCCCCGCACACACAGTGCATATAGGCTCATTCTCAGGGTTCATGTTTTTTGTCCTTTTTAATTCTGCCCTTTTATCTGGTTGACATTTAAAGCAGCTGCCACAGCCTCAGACCCAGAGTACAAGAAGATGTGCCATATATGGACGTTTTCCAGTTCATTCATAATTACTGATACACAGCAAAAATCTAGGGTCTCTGGAGAGGTACATTGATCAGTTAGTGAAACTGTGATTAAACATCAGACATTATGTTACTATCTCTGAAGTTTGTGTGCCAAACGATTTACATCAAGCCTGCTAAATAAAGAGAATCACCATGTAAAAAGTTGCCTCTTTGCTAAGTTAGCAGGGTGTGTTATACAGGCACGGGTCACCCAAGGGAATGCAGTGCCCAAAGTGAGGCGCCAAATGCTCCCATGCCCAACAACTGTGGTGGGGACCTGTTCTTTCCAACCCCCAGTTATGGTCCCTTGCTAACTCAGCAAAGAGAAACCTTTTAAAAGTGGTGATTCTCTTTATTTAGTACAGGGAGAGTAACTGGCCCTATCCATCCCCAGCACAGCATTTCTCCAGTGGCTATTGCTGGTATCTATCCTATGTTTCTTTTTCTTTTGAGACTGTGAGCCTTTTGGGGACAAGGAGCCATTTTGTTTATTTATACCTATGTAAACCTTTTTGGGAACTTTTGTTGCAAAGTGCTATATAAATATTTATCATATTCGTATTAGTTGTATTATTTCAAACTAGCTGGGCCAGGCACAGGGTGTCTGTGCCTCCGGCCGGCCCACCCACCGCCGCTATCCCACCCCCCCGAAAGCCAGCCTGCCACATTCTCCCGCCCACTCCCAGTAGTGTCCGTCTCCTGGCGATCGGGTCAGCCTGGCTCATGGCCAATTCCTCCTTCTCCCGGCGTCCAGGCCAGGCCGACCCACCAATGCTGCTTCTTTCTCCCACCAGCCAGGCCAGCTCGCTGCTGCCACCTCCTGTTCCTGCCCTCCGAGCCGGGTTGGCCTGCTTCCTCCTCCCAGCAGCAGGCCACACGCCACCGTCTCCTGCTTCCACAGGCCGGGCCAGCCTGCTGCTGCCTCCTCTGGCTGACCGGCTGCCACCACCATTGTCTCCCCAGCCCATTGCTATCCCTCAGGCAGCTGCTCTCGCGAGAGTTGCCACACATGGTATTAGTAATGGGATTAGGATAGATAGATAGATAGATAGATAGATAGATAGATAGATAGATAGACAGATAGATAGATAGATAGAAACTTCGAAAGCTTCCTCGAAGCAGCCCTCTCTTCTCTCCTGGTGTTTCTTGCAAGCTTTGGAAAGATTGTGAGGAGAGACACTCCTTGCAAAGCTTGCAAGGTTCCGATCAGTCCTGAAGAGCTGCTCTGGTAGCAGGGGGTCATCTTCTGCTGCCTGGGGCAACCACCTCAGCTTGCTTCACAAAAGGGCCACCCCTGCTTGTAGATGACCCACTGTAGGTGGGCAAGAATAGCGCACAATCTGAATCTTGTGTTCAAGCAGAATGGCTGTCATGGCTGATCCTTGGCGGGCAGGGTGGTTGGTGGCTAATAGGGAATTATATTGCACAAAGCAGTGACTTCATATGGAAATCATGATAGCCAGTTCAACACTACACACGAAGCAGAGTGATGAGAATTCCATGTAGGACCAGGGGGCCCTCAATTTGCAAATGTTTGCACTTGCAAATACTACTTGGGGAAATGTCTGCTATTGGCTATAATTTTTCTAAAACACTGGACGAAGCTAAAGAGCAAGTATTGGTAACAATATTTTAATGTTAAGAACAAAAGTCACAGCAAAAGATCAGGGAATGGATGAATGGAAGAATGTTTATTAGTGTCTCACAACTGAAGGACGATTAAATAATTAACTACCAAGCAACAAGAATGGGGGTGTGGTAGGATTTAGTGTTTGGCAATTGGCAGCTTTGTTTCAGTCATGATTGTTTCCCTCCAATGTCCCTCGGAGACATTTCTTGTTAAGACTTTTTAAATGTATGCATTATATAAAAAAGTAATATGTAGTAAGACTTTGATTAATTCTTACCCATTTGAAACAGTCCCTTGATGAGAGCAGACTCCCAAGAGAGACTAGTGGTTTGGGTTGATTTAATCTGACAAATTCCAAAACAGGAATGTTTTAAATGGTCTAAGAGTGTTTGAGAATTGTACTTTCCAGATGTATTTCCAGCTGAGTATCCAAAAACTGGGGCAATGAATTGGACTGGGGACCCTTCTATTGTGAAGCTTGTAGGGGGGTGAGCAACAGAGAAAGCGAGTAAGTAGAAAGGTGAAAGTGAAGGTGAAGTGTGCCGTCGAGTCGGTGTCAACTCCTGGAGACCACAGAGTCCTGTGGTTGTCTTTGATAGAATACAGGAGGGGTTGACCATTGCCATCTCCTGCACAGAATGAGATGATACCTTTTAGCTTCTTTCCTATATCGCTGCTGCCCGATATAGGTATTTCCCATAGTCTGGGAAACATACCAGCTGGGCTTCGAACCAGCAACCTCTGGCTTGCTGATCAAGTCATTTTCCTGCTGTGCCATTAGGTGGTTTCTAAGTAGAAATGAAAGAGGGCCAATTCACTCGACACCAGCCCAACACATAAGGCGGGTGGCTACATGCCATGAGCATGCCTGCCCTGATGTCGTTTGAAGCATGGCCCAACAGGCTGTGGGGGCATTCGTCAATCGACAGGGGATGGAGGCTGTTCATCTGAAAGGCCCCTAAACACTTGCTTCAAAACCCAGTTTAAACATGGGTTTAGTGCGCGTGTTTAGGGCCTGTTCAGATGAACAGCCCCCAACTCATGATTGAAGGACACCCTGGCAGCGTATTGGGACGTTCTTCAGATGATGTCAGGACAGGAAAAACTCACAGCTCAGTTTTTGCAGTCCTATTTTTGAAAGCAGATAAAAATAGATTTCTCAAGTTTGGTAGATCACAATGATCTGCAGGTCTACTACAGATCATTACTTCTTTATACCCATGAGCTTTGCAGCTATTTGAGAGTCTTGTTTAGGCTAGGATCAGTGTTCCCTCTAACAGGGGTTCCCAGATGTTGTTGACTACAACTCCCTGTATCCCCAGCTGCAGTGGCCTTTGGCTGGGGATTCTGGGAGCTGTAGTCAACAACATCTGGGAATCCCTGTTAGAGGGAACACTGGATGTAATGCTAGCAATTATCTACAACACGTGGTAGCTATAGTTACCATTGTATGACATGACTGGCTCTAACTGCTGATGGGAGAATCTGTAAAATTGTGTGTTTGTTTATTATTTGTTTGTTTATTATATATGGCCAATGTCTTATAGTGGCTTACAAAATAAATGTTAAAAACAAAAGTAAAAACCAAACATTAAAAGAGTTTTAAAAATTTAAAACAACCATTTAAAACAACCGTAACAACAACAATAAAAACAAAATTACAATTGATCAAAGTCTTGATGAAATAAATACGTCTTGAGTGATCTTTTAAAACCTGCTAGACATGGGGAAGCTCTGACAACAGCAACAGGTAGTTCATTCCAGAGCCTTGGGACAGCTATGAGAAAGGCCTGGCCTTGAGTCACCACTAGATGAACCTGGAGCAGCCACTAGCGGACCTCTCCCGAAGATCTTAATAAGCGGTAGAGGTCCTGAAACAGAAGGTGCTCTATTAAATAACCTGGGCCCAAACATTTTCGGCTTTGCCCTAAACCACCCACACTTTATATTTTGCCTGGAAACATATGGGCAACATTGTAATGCTTTTACAACAAGAGTAATATGGTCTCTTCAGGTCCCAGAGACCAACCTGGCTGCCATGTTTTATACCAACTGTAGTTTCTGGACAACTTATAAAGGCAGCCCCACAGAGTGCAAGAAGGACACACAGAGGGTTTTTTTTGTTTGTTTGTTTTTTTAAGCAAGCTGACTAGCTTTTTCTTCTTATATCCTAGACCAAGGGTTCTCAACCTTGGATCCCCAGATGTTGCTGGACTACAACTCCCATCATCCTCCCCTCTGGCCATTGTGGCTGAGGATGATGGGAGTTGTAGCCCAGCAACAACTGGGGATTCAAGGTTGAGAACCCTTGTCATAGATAACTTTAGGCTGCTTCCTCTTTTGGCATCAAGCGTGTAAACAATTGTAACCACAAGACTGCTGTACAGCTCTGCTTCTGTCAAGACTTGGTGAAAATAAACCTTCGGATTCTTTACTTGTGTGGTCTATTTCCTTGTGTCCAATTGGTCATTGAGCAGCCAAGACATGAACAAGAACCTAGACTTCTGAATCATTCTATTTCCCTTAACTTGCGAAAAGGATATAAAAATCTATAACAATGTTAGAAAGCATAGCAAACAGTATGGAGCCCTGTGGGACACCATACAAAACCTCTCGTTTAGAGAAGGAATAGTCTCCAAGCAACACCATCTGAAATCTCATCTGGAATCTCACCAAGAAATAAGAGCAGAACGGCTGCAAAACAAGTTCCTTCTACTCCCAACCCCAACAGACGATTCAGAAGGATACCATGGCTGATGGTACTGAAAGCCGCTAAGAGATCCAAAAGAACCAGCAGAGTCACATTCTCTTTTCCAATTGGAAAATCATCCATCAGGCCAATGAAGGCACTCTCAACCCAAAACCTGTCTGAAAGTCTGCCAGTTTGAAATGGGTCCAGATAATCTGTTTCCTCCAAGATTGCCTGGAGCTAGGAGGCCACCAGACACTTGTTCAACCATGGAATGGGATGTTACAGACTGACCTATAATAGCTTAACTCTCACAGATTTAATGTAGGCTTCTTCAAAATTAGTCTTATAATTGGCTCCTTCAGAGATGCATATATGATGTTAATAAGGCCATCTCTAATAGCCTCCCCACCAGTTGATATTAGCCATGTTGGGCAAGGGTTGAGAGAACAGGTAATAAGTCACACCGCTCCAAGTAATTTGTCCACATCTTCAGGAGTCACAAATTGAAACGGAACCAGTCTAACCATGGACCTGGATGGACAGGAGTTTCTGGACACCTCCCCATTAGACTCTGTCACCATACAGGTATCCAGATTGGTTCGAATATGAGATATTTTATCTGCAAAAATAATAAAATCATTAAAAGTATCTCAGTGGGTCACTGAAGGATCATGATCTCGGAATTCATGGTAGAAGGCACTGAATTAGTCTCTTCACAACCTTTGATAACTCTGCCAAATGTGAACTTGAAAATGCAATATGAACAACAAAGAACTGTTTCTTTGCTGCCCATAATGCCAGAACACAGATCTTTAAATGCGCTCTGTGTTGTAACCTGTTGGATTCAAGTCTTTCTCCACTTGCACTCCAGTCTTCTACCTTGCTGCTTCAACTTCCACAGTTCTGTAAACCATGGAGCTAGTTTTGAAGCAGGTCATAGAGGACACTTAGGTGCAATAGTATCTCCTGTCCTAGTGAGCTCTGTATTCCAAGTCTCTATCAGGGCATCACAGAATCACTGGATGAATCAAATATAAACCCTCCCAATGCTTCTTGGAATCCTATTGGATCTGATTAACTTCTTGGGGAGACCATCTTAATAGGTCCTTCACTCCTGCAGAGGTGGATTGTGGCAGCAAGCCGTACCTTAACTAGGTGGTGAGCCATACATGACAATGGGGAAATCACAATAACTTGTTGTAACTATTGGCACTGAACCAGTGTAGCAGCCAAGCATATATTTCCCTTTAAGAACATAAGAACAGCCCTGCTGCATCAGGCCCAAGGCCCATCTAGTCTAGCATCCTGTTTCGCACAGTGGCCCACCAGATGCTGCTGGAAGCCACAGGCAGGAGTTGAGGGCGTGCCCTTTCTCCTGCTGTTACTCCCCCACAACTGGTACTCATCTTGCCTTTGAGGCTGGAGATAGCCCACAGCCCTCCAACTAGTAGCCACTGATAGACCTCTCCTCCATGAAGTTATCCAAACCTAGACATCCTGGCAATCAATTTCATGGCGTGACCCCTGGTTCTAGTGTTGTGTGAGAGGGAAAAGAATTTCTCTCTCTCCACTTTCTCCACAACATGCATGATTTTATAGACCTCTATCATGTCTCCCCGCAGTCGTCTTTTTTCTAAACTAAAAAGCCCCAGGTGTTGTAGTCTTGCCTCATAAGAAAGGTGCTCTAGGCCCCAATCATCTTGGTTGCCCTCTTCTGTACCTTTTCCAGTTCTACAATGTCCATTTAAAGATGTGGTGACCAGAATTGTACGCAGTACTCCAAGTGTGGTCACACCATAGTTTTGTATAAGGGAATTATAATGTTAGCCATTTTATTTTCAATCCCCTTCCTAATGATCCCTAGCATGGAATTTGCCTTTTTCACAGCTGCCTCACATTGAGTCGACACTTTCAATGAGCTGTCCACCACGACCCCAAGATCCCTCTCCTGGTCAGTCACCGACAGCTCAGATCCCATCAGCATATACTTGAAATTGGGGTTTTTCATCCCAATGTGCATCACCTTACACTTGCTAACATTGAACCACATTTGCCATGTGAAAGAAAAATTTGCCAGTGAATTTTCACTTTGCCAGTGACAGAAAAATTCCCCGGGTGCTTTTGCAATGCCACACCTGCCATTTCCGGCAATGGGAGCACTAGGTGCATGTGGAGCTCTTAATTATTCATCACTCTGCATAATGTGATTCCAGTTGGCAATAGGATATTGGCCTTTGTAGACTACAGGGCTGTGACCCAGTACAGCACAACAAAAATACACCTACTCCCACCTGAAGATGGAGAGAGATTCTTTACACATTTACATGCAGCTCACTCTATTCATCTTCCCTTTCAGATTTGATTAATGAAATCAATTTATTTTCTCTTCCTCTTTTAATGATAAATGCTCTTTGGATTCTTGAGTTATTTTCAGTCCTTTCCATCCATTGTAAGGATGAACCAGAATTTCTAGCTTGCCCACCCCCCACCCCATGTGGTTCTGCTGAGCCATGCATGATACAATGCCAGATAATAATCACAGCTATAAAAATTCATTACAAGCCCTTTGTGGGATCTCTTTACACAGCTAATACTTTATGGACAATTACTAAGACATTCCCTTGAGGGCCAGATAATGTCCAATCTTGTTTTGCATAAAGACAGAAAGGAAGCATGATGCTTTTTAATGATACTTACACCAGGTAGTAGGAACACTTTTGGAATAAACCTTGGAATAAATAGCAGAATGGCTATTTTCTTTTTTCATTTCCAATAAATGTCTGGAGTCTTCCTGGCCACTGATCTGCCCAGTGCAGGTAGGCCGTTATGCTGTTCCAAGCATGAAGAATTTCACTTCCCAATGGAAATATAAAGTAGACTTTGCTGTAGTTTATACATTCATCTGGATGGTGCTCATAAATGGTGTAGGACCAGTGTGAGCCTCTTTCCTCCTCCACATGAATGTCCAGTTGCACAGAGGTCTTATCTCATGCTCTTCCCCTTCTGAGACAGAGAATCAGCAATTCACACAGATAGCTTAGAATACACTAGAGCTTAGCTTACATCCTGTTCCATCCTGTTATTTCAGCTGCCTCTACCTAACTGTACAAACTAGGACTATGCGTTTCATGTGATTATATGCCTCTCAGACTAAGCATAAAGCTTCTGGCAAACATGTCATGTAATTCTATATGTGGAAACAAAATGCTGTCCACCATCAGGCTGCTTTAGGCCAATTTGTGGCATCTCTGAGAAAACTCTGGACAGCTGCACAGTCAGGTCTGAACAATCTAACCATTTGATTTCATCCCTGATATTCATAAATATCACTTTCACAGACTGGCTAAAATCAGGACAATTCTCTCTCCTCTGGACTGTAAAAAGAGTTTTAAAATTCAAATAGTTGCCCATCCAAATATGATAATGATCTCCCTGTGTTTATCAGCATGATGTATAGTTCTCCTTGGACAGAGGAATGACACTTTCATTCAATAGGATTCCATAACAGGACATATGGCCATAAAATTGCGATTGTCTACACAGCATGTACCTAAATTCTGAACGATACTTATTTTGTTACAGAATTTCCTACCAGTGAATCACAATTCCCCTCTTTTTGCCTAATTTTATAATTTTGCAGACCTGTAACTGTTGATTGTGAATGTCTTCTCATGTTTTAGACAGCCTCCAAAGCATCCTTTCAACAATGTTTTTCAGTGAATAAAGTTTTCTACTACTGTCATTTATAACATAGAATCATCTGATATAAGGATGTAAATGTGCTTTGTGGTTTAGCAGGAATGGAACACCTGAGTCTTCCATGACTATCCAAAGCAATGAAGTGCAGAAATCCTCTGAGAAATTCCAGCTGTCTTATAGAAGCTCTCTTGGCTTCACTTAAAAATTCTCAAATCTTATTATGTGGAAGAAATCCCGAAATGTGTTTCCAATTTCACTTTCTGTGAAATTTCACTTTCACTTTCTGTGAAATTTCAGAGCAACCCTAAAGGGGTGGAGAAAACCCTTGCAAAATTTACTTTGTCTTATAGAAACTCCTTTGGATGCTGTTGAGAAAACTCCAGTGTTTTTTGTGGAACTGGAGGGAACGGTGAAATTCAGTTTGGGTTTCACATTTTCAAAAGTTGGTGTCAATTATCACAGTGATAATTGCATTTTAGAAAAAAGGTGGATAAGTTTAAAGATGATACCCTAGAACTATTGCATATAATGTTTGGAGCCTCTTTTCGCATTATCTGTGAGTGGCGAGTGGGATACTTCCTGCTTTCCACAGCCATTATGAAATGTATACGTATTCTGAGGATCGGTGCACTCTTTTAAAAGGACTAACAAACAAACAAACTATGGAAGCTGATTTTGCATCTTGAGAAATGTTATATTTTCTCCAGTCACATTCGTTGCTATTATATTGTGCTGTGAAATATGGCTGTTCAAGTGGCCATATTTGCATATCTGATGAAATATGACTGCTAAAGTGGCATATGCTGATCAAGTGGCATAGATCCACAAACCGGTTTGTGTCTTAAAATGGTGATGAGTGATATCACATGATCCTCAGGTGAGATTCTGTAAAGTATTCTTTGATCATGGCTGTGCTTGATTTGTTTGTTTAGTTAGTTATTGGGAAGTTACACACTCCTTAATTGTAACTCTGCCTTTTCCCCCCTGCGTGACTTTTTGTTGTCACGAGTGCTAAAGTGGTAAAATAGTTCAGCAGAGGCTTCCATTTAGCCTGCTTCCCTTTTAAGCCCTTTTCTTTTCTGTATTCCTGTTTAGATTTACCCAAGTGACAGTGGAGGCTAGGTGCAGCCATTAGCAATTTTCTTCTTGCTACATGCTACAAATGATGGGTAATGCATGACATTAACACTAATGTGCTATCAAAACATTATTTTCAGATCTTGTTCCTTCTCTTAAAAGCAACATTTTGCATGATTAATCTTCTGCTGCAGCCTCCAAAATAACAATCCTACTTCCAAATTTCAACCCAGTACTTAACCTTACACTTAACCTTGATGTCAGATTCCAAATCGAAAACGTGTTGCTTCACAGAGCAGCGAAAATCTGTACGATCCTCTCCGTTCTTGATAGTAAGCAATACTTTTAAAATTCAAATAGTCATCAGTTGTCCTGATTTTAAAATTGAATTTTATTTTGCTACACAAGTCTCGTTAATTAAATGGCAAGAGCAGCCGCTTGAGTCAGCAACACTCTTCCTTAGCAGAGAAGCTTTCATTCATAGTTTCCGAAAGGCAGTTTCTATTTATGCCTCACTGAGGAGAAATCTATATTATAGGCTTGAAAAGACAGCTTCCAAATCTAGTCAAAAGCAAGGTTACTTAAAATAGATCCGGAATAAACTGGGTCTCATCCCTCTCCTCACTTGTTTGCGTTCATCTTGCTTGAAACAACATTCATCAGGAAGTCCCCAGATTTAGAAATTGCCTCACACTTTCTGGACCTGCTCTTTTCCTACCAGTTCCTCACCTCCAACTGTTGTTCCTGCCAGCTCCATTCAATTAACTTCAACAAGAATATAGGCATCTCATTTATGTAGTTAATTTCTTTCAAGATTGATGAACTGTTCAATGAACTGGAGGGACTGATAGTTGAAACAGAATACAGATCTCATTACAAAGTTGTGCACCACTAATTAATAAAAACAAGTCACTTCAGGACAGAGTCAAATAGGGTTTCACTGGAAAAACACAACACTTCAGAACTGATACGGATGGCTTGCATGATTTGTTTTCCACAAACTTTAGATTATTCCACAGAGGCATACTTTTCTATTTATTTTCCTCTAACACTTCAATAAGATATGCATGAAAATACAGTGGTCATTTGAAAGTCCGGGCCAGGACCAGCATCCAATGTTTAAGCTAGTCATGACTAACTCATGTCATTTATTTCAACAGTGCTTGGTCATGACTAACTAGTTTGAATGCTACTCCATGTGTTTCTACATGTTATTGTTCTGAGATCTTTCTTATTCAACACTTGTAGAAATGTGGTGGTGATGCCATCCACACAGTACCACTTTGTAGTTAAATACTAGAAGCTTTGATGGCAATTAAAAGTTTTTGTGAATTGATTCTGTTTTCCATGTAGGTGGCAATATATTTACCCACAAAGAATATCAACCTTGCAAACTTAATTATGAATTTATATTTGAGATAGCAATCTGTGAGTAGGGACTATAGTGCATAATGCAAGCTGTCAGGAACAAGTCATCTAGGACTTCATCGGTCATAGCCATGAATTGTGTCCTGAATGCTATATGTAGGCATTGCAGGCTTGGGAACACAATTATAATATATTTCGTACAGACCATTCTCCTGCTCTTATGGGATGAGCCACTGTGATCTACACAAGCTTCATCCTCTGAATAGTTTTCCTGACAAAAGTAGAAGGAGGAGGAAGTGTGTGTCTGTGTATGGTGTGAAATAGAGAATTAGTCTGTGGGAACCCCAGTCCTAGATCACACATTTCCCCTTGCCAGAGATATGGTTCACAATGTCTCACCCTCAGTCCAGCTTCTGGTAGCAGTCTCCAGCACACCACCCAGAACACAGGCAGCATCTACTGGGAAAACCTGGAGCTGATGCTGAAAACTCAGTCAGGGTATTCACATGTATAGCCTAACCCAGGCTAGG
This sequence comes from Hemicordylus capensis, assembly GCF_027244095.1. Taxonomy (NCBI): domain Eukaryota; kingdom Metazoa; phylum Chordata; class Lepidosauria; order Squamata; family Cordylidae; genus Hemicordylus; species Hemicordylus capensis. The sequence goes on from NC_069662.1 coordinate 110,723,674, forward strand.
GCAACCCAGCCAGTTTAGGCTGCACATGTGACATGCTGGGAGCAAGGTCTCTCTTTGTGCTGCCCCTGTGCCAAGCCCCACTTTTTAACCCAGAGTTTAGCTGAGGTTAAGTGAACATGTGGTTTGCTTAACCTTGGCTAGTGATTGGGTGATCACCACTGGGTTAAACGGTTTCCTGCCTGGCCTGCCACCATGTCCGGCAGCAAGCCGGGGGGAAGGAGCAGCTGTGCTGAGTGTGGCGGCTGCTCTAACGAGAGCAGTTGCCGTGCTCCTGCCCCAGGGCACCCTGGGATGTGGGAGGAGAGATGTTTTCCCACTCCCAGAATCTCCTTCCACCACACCACTGCTTTGTGGGTGCTCTTCTTACGACCTCTTGTAAGAATACAGTGGGTAGAAGAGGCTGAGGAGGACACAGGTTGGGCAGTAGATGGCTGTTTCCTGAGCTGCAGGGGCAGCTGAAAGAAGCAAGATCTTAAGGAGGAAGGGAAACTAGAGGGATGACAGAACCATCTCCCCTCTGCTATGTGTCTGAGGGGGTTTGTTCCCCCACTCCTACAGAGCCATCCCTTTTACCACATTGCAGTGATTTTGGAAATGGCCAGGATGGGTGCCAAGCAGCTTCTAGGGAAGTCTGGCTCCCAGTAAAGCCCATTATGAGCTAGTCCCCGTTTTCCAAAGTGTGGCTTTGGCTCATAAGGGCCTTGGGAAGGAGCTCCCAGGTGTGCCGTTCTGAACTCTCCAATTCCAAGACTTGGTGACATCTCTAGCAGCAGCTCATCCTCAGTATGGGATAAGGGGAGCAGTCTTGGTCAGCTTCTCCTTCCTTTTCTGCCTGTGCTAAAGCCTGATAGGAGGGACTTTAGTCCCTTCTATAGAATACTTAGTACTTAGAAACAGATACACATACCGATATATATATACACACACACACACACACACACACACACATACACACACACTGCACAGCAGCTTCAAATTCCAGACTGCAACTAATTTATGTGAGGCAAGATTCTAGATCTACCTTCAAATGTTAAACAGATTCTTTGAAATGTATGCCATTTGTGACTCTAAGGGGATGAGAGTGAAGTTAAAATGGCACCCTTTCTCAATATTGACAGTTCAGAAAGAGCAAGTGTTGAATTAAGTTTCAAAACCCTTAGAGGGAATTTGTGCCCACAGCCTAATGAAAATTCAGAGAAGCATATTTGGGATATAAAATTAATCCAATGTGCTTAAATCCTTAAAGAACTCACTTTCAGGTTTCCCCTTTTGAGAGCAGTTATGCAGAAAATTCATACTCACATATGCTATTTATGTTCTGGTTTGTCTTAGTATGAAAATAAGCTTTTGCATGTATTTCCTCCACTTCATGCAAGGTCTTATCTTTTAGAGACTTCATAAGGACTCTATTTAAATTAAGATAAAGAACACAAAGGGGATTGTTGTGAATTCCGAAGCATTCCTCTTTATTAGATGCTGACATCCCATTCCACGTAATATTAGTTGTTGCAGCAGTGCCAATGTAGAGCAGTGACAGTTGCAATAATGAATAATTACTGCAGGCCATTAGTATGAAAATAGCACAGTGCAGCTTGCCTGCATCACCAAAAACAATTTGTTTCATGTGTGCTCTGAATGTATTCCTAACTTATGTCCAGGGCTATGTGTCACGGACGTATTTCTTCGAGAGTTGAGATAATACCTTGCCAACAAATGCTGCTAGAAATGTTCAGATCATCAAAGTGAAATTGACTTGGGGTTTGAATCCCTTTTAGTTTTGAATTCTGCACTCTGCATTAGGCAAGCAGTTTCCACACTGATGGATAGGGGTATATCTATAATTGATCAGGGATTGGGGAATATCTCTGGGCTACTGAAGGAGTGTGAGGGGGAGAGCAAGCAGCTTGCCCCTCCCTCTCACACCTCTCTGAGGAAGAAGGAGGGGTGGCAGGGACCCACATTTGTTTTTTCTCCCAGGGTACACTTCAATCTTGCTACACCACTGTTGGTGGAATAATCAAAGGCTGTCTCTTAAAAACTATATTATGGGGAAGATGTTAACCACTTTGGGACATTGGTTACAGGTGGAAAGGAAAGGAAAGGAAGACAGTTAATGTTGCTGATGCAGTTCCTCAGCAGGAACCACCAGCTGCCACTGGAAGGTGATGACCATATGAAGCTGTCTTATATTAAATCAGACCATTGATTCTTCTAGCTCAGTATGTCTGTGTTTCTTTGTTTGTTTACATTTTATATTCCGTTCTTCCTCCAAGGAGCCCAGAGTGGTGTACTACATATTTAAGTTTCTCCTCACAACAACCCTGTGAAGTAGGTTAGGCTGAAAGAGAAGTGACTGGCCCAGAGTCACCCAGCAAGTATCATGGCTGAATGGGGATTTGAACTCGGGCCTCCCTGGTCCTAGTCCAGCACTCTAACCACTACACCACACTGGCTCTGGTGTACTGACTGGCAGAGGCTCTCCAGGGTCTTTCTCAGCCCTACGTGGAGGTGCCAGGGATTAAACCAGGGGCCCTCTGCATGCAGCACAGATGCTCTGCCACTGAGCACCAGGCCCATCTCTGGGGCAATCCAGGGGGAATGACAATTCCTACGCGTAACTCTTTCTGCAGGGAATGGCACTTCAGACAACACCGTGCAAATGCATGGTTGCTAACTGGCTAGCTGCCCTTACTTAAACCAGTAGCCTGAATCCATTGGCTTCTGCCTACTCACCTGTTCACCTTCTGCTGCTAGGATTTAGTTTTGTTCATCAGAATGTTCCCCAAATTGGGAGGAAGAAATGTTTTTAGAACTAAGGTTTTCAAAAGGTGAAGTGGATCTCACTAAAGCAGGTTTTTGTTAAGGATGGAGTAGGCTCCTTCCCAAGCTATTTTTGTTTTTGTGTGTGGCAAACTGAAATCCCACCAAAATGTATTTCTCTACAACTTGCAACAGTAAAAGATGGGTCAGATGTCAACATTACAACCTCCACATGGAGCCTGCTCATGAAGCAGTTCTACAGAAACCATCATGTTTAAAAGCCCCTTATCATGTGCATCTGCTCAGCTGGATACCAAAACTCTACTACCAATTGGATACAGAAGCTCTATAGTGCTAGCCACTGCCAGAGAAGTGCAGTACTGGCATAAGCATGCAACACACACACACACACACACACACACACACACACACACACACACAGAGGCTGGCATGTGTGTCAGAAGATTTAAAACATTATACTTGTAGAATGGAGTGCCACCAATCACGACAAGTGTCAGGTGACTTGAAACGGAAAATGCTTTTCCTAAGAGCTGAAATGCTTTTAACTGGTGCTTAGATGATGGTTCCGAAGCCAGGATTGCCGAGTGAGAAATCCTGTAACATGGATTTCTCTCCATGCATTTTGTTCCCCAAATCAAGTACTGTAACCGAACAGCCAAGAACATAGGTTGTAAGAGATGCATGCAAGTTTCAAATGCAGCTTTTCCTTTACAACACACGGAATCAACAGCCAGGAAAGTACTGGCTGACTGCTTTCATGTGTACAATATATGTGAGTTTTGTTCGTCATTAGAAAAATGTATTTAATTAATTGATTCGTTTATAACCAGATAATTAATCAGCTAAAATTCAAGGGTAGAGAGTCATTATATGTGTACATAAATAATGGCCAAACTCCACACAAACACTGCAAACAGAGAGCCCCCGAAGGCACATGTGCAATGGCTGCATGCTCACTTCTGAAGTGTGACCCTCAGGGACATAATTGTGTGTTGCACAAATAACTTTCAGGGGAAGGGGCAATCATTGAAAGGTTTCCCCTCCCCTGCACTCAAGCATGCACATTTCAGAAGAGAGTATGCAGCCACTTTCATGCAAGCTTCTTCGGGCACCATGTACACAGCATTCGTGTGGATATTGGTCAAATAATAATATTAATAATTAATAATAAAAATAATAAAAACAACTTTATTTGTTAGCTGCCCCATAACAAATTGTCCTCTGGGCAACTTACAACACAACATTAAAACATGAGATAAAAACACACATTAAATTATAACAGACCAAAAAGAGGGGAAGAGAAAATACAAAATACAATACAAAAACAATTTTAAAAAACATTTTTTAAATCAGTCACAATCATATCAAAAAAATTAACAATTTAAATTTATATGTATTTTATAAGAGCACACTACAATGAATTATATAGTGAGGCACTGTGGGTATTCAATTATATCCAGAGATGGAGGACTTGGAAGTTCTGTAGGGTTCTGCAGAGGAAACCTAATTGAAATCATTGGAAGCACGGCACAAACAGCATATTACTCTTGCACAGTTTTCTATATTTCAGTTGGCCTTTGTAGTAGAACATCTTGATAGATCATTTAAAGTTAATCATATTATGAAATTCCAGAGTAGCAGGTGTGCTTGAAGTCAAATGTCCTCTGCAGTAGCTGTTCTCAATCATGGTCCAGCCCACCTAAAGTTAGTTTTGACATGGAGCTCAGTCCAATGCATTTTTTTTAACCGCCCACTGCATTCACTGTCCAGCTTAGCACACAACGCAATGTGAACATTGTGGGCACGCAGTTGCGCAACTGTGTGCTTGCAGCATCGCAATGTGCATGTTGTATTGAGCCAATGAGACTGACTTCAAAGGAAGAGTGTAATAGGATGCAGAGTAAAGACCAAACTAGGAGTGATGTTAATCACATTAGTTGTACTTGTGTTTTCTTTGTTAAATAGCAGCAACTAGAGGACAGCAGCCCTGAATTAGTACTATAGCATGTTGCAAGGCGGCTGAGGCAGGGGCCTTTAACTCAAATAGAGTTGATCATATTCCCTTTTGAAATCCTACCAGATTCTTGCATGGTATCCAGGTTCATAGCTCATGAGACTTGATGATTAGAACAGTGGCTTATAAACTGTGCAGAGATCCATCAACTGAAGGGAATGGCACACACACACTAGTTGTGAGCCGCTTTGCAGCCCACCCACACTGCTTGTGGAGGCGAAGCTCCAGTAGTAGTGTGTCATTGCACTTGCAACGCTATTGCCATCATTCCCAATGGGAGTAGCCAGGGGTGTAGCTATAATTGAGCAGATGGGTTCAAAGAACCCAGGCCCCCGAGCTCCTGAAGGGCCCCCAGCTCCACCCCTCATTATATTCTTCATTATCTCCCTCACTCTGAAGGACCTCTGGGGAGAGGGGTGAACACCGGCCCCTTATCCCCTCGCTATGCACCTGGGAGTAGCAACACAAGTGTGACGATGCACTGCTTAGTAGGCATGAAACAGCCCCCACCTCTGCAAGCTGAGCAGGTAGGCCATAGAATGACTCAGACGCAATGCATGTGCCTCTCTCTTTGATTACTTGCCTGGTAAGTAAGCCACTGAAAGCTTTGCCCCTTCTTTTCTTCTGCACTCTGTATGTTGAAAGAGAATGATTCTTGGATTTGGAGTAGGGCCTTGCTGTTTAGACAGCGGTCTGTTATTTTGAGTGGCCTGTTTTCTTTTGATGCGCACACATCAAAATTATTTCTTCATGTGACAGGTGATTTTCAAGTGTCAATTCACGTTAACCAAATGAATTAATCAAGAGACACAAGGATGAAAAAGGACAGGAGGAGTTTTAAAGAGAGGAATAAATGGTCTATTCTTTCTTCTATTACCATACTTCACACCTTTCCCCTAGAGAGCATGACTGACTACTCTAATTATACTGCATGATTATATCTCCCGCCTATAGAGGCAATTTTTGATTCACCTCTAGGGCTGTTAGAGCTGATTGTCTCACTGCATGGAGAGATGACTTACACTTTAATCATGTTGAAACTGTAGGACTAAAAATTCAAAAAAGGGGAGAGTAACAGAATGAAGAAAAGAGAGAGAAAATGAATACATTCCTAGATGTTCACAACATAATGAAGGACTCTGTTCTACTAATGGAAGAAATGTCCTGCAGGATATTTCTGAAAGTTCTGTTTTATCTAGTTGTAAAAGCCCTAATGAGTTATGGACTTTTTCATCCCTACATTGTTCCACATTGTGGAGATTGTTCCACAAACTCAAAAGGCTGCAGTAAGTTGCTGCTTTGTTGTTTAGATATACAGTATGGCCAAAGCAGATGAGATAGCAAGAGATCCTTGCTCAGATCATGTCACTTTTTATTTAGTTAAAAGCACGCAGCCATGGAGGATAAATTGGATCAGAGGATCAAGACTGGGAAAAGGTTTTCAATCCTTGCCCTTTCACTGTTTTCCCGATCTAAATAACCATCCCAGCTCATTTTTGCCCCACATGATGAGACAGGCCTTCTTCACATGCAGCTTTAGGAAGGCAAAACTGAAGGATCATTTCCTTCTACATAACCTGCTGATGTGTTAAGATCTCCATCTCATTCCCTTCTCTGGATGGCCCTGTCCTTGATGATCAACATAGCCTAGTTTGTAAGCTACTGTTTAACTATGGCTTCTGGGTTCAGATGACATATAGAGTTGTGGTTTAACAAGTCAGTATTCCTCCATCACAATTCTGCACTGGAGCTGAGGAGGAAAGAGGAGGAAAAGAGGGGAGCACACAGGCAGGTGCTCATTCAGCTTGGGCATTGCATGAATTGAGTCTACCATGCAGATTTGCAATATATTATTATTATTATTATTTATTTATTCGATTTCTATACCACCCTTCCAAAAATGGCTCAGGGCAGTTTACACAGAGAAATAATAAATAAATAAGATGGATCCCTGTCCCCAGAGGGCTCACAATCTAAAAAGAAACATAAGATAGACACCAGCAACAGTCACTGGAGGTACTGTGTTGGGGGTGGATAGAGCCAGTTACTCTCCCTCTGCTAGGAAATGGATAGGAAGCACTGCCTATCCCCCTGCTAGGAAACGGAAAGGAAGCATTGCCTAGCATTGCTGGATAGGAAGCATTTCCTATCCTAAATAAATACACATGCCATATTTTTGTCTTTGTCAACATATTTACACCCATTTCCCCTTCTAGGGGAAAAATATTTTTGCCTATGATTTCAGCTGCATGGAACACCGTCCTGTTCCAGGAAGACAAACTCTCATCTGCAGCTCATACATGCCACTGTGTTCTTCCTGCTACGAAGTTGCATTAAAGCTTCATTGTTAATTTGATCTCCAGTTACTAAATTAGATTTTATACCTAATTATAAAGACCATTTTATTCCCAACAGGTTAAAAAAAAATTGCAGGCAATGTTTCACAGTTTTATTTGGAGAACTTAATTATAAAGTTATAATCAGAATATAACGCCTTTATCCTAAAATGCATTTTTAAAATTTATTTGACTGAACTTGTATATCTTTGTATATTTCATTGACTGAACTCGTAAACAATGTATGGATCGAATCCACTATCTCTGTCCTCTCAGTGTGTAGCAAAATAGTCACCATATATCTTTCTTTCTGTTTTTGGTCTGGCCTGAGGACATATAGATAAAAAAATAATGTTTTCTTAAGTTCTCCGGTTGGCAAGAGAGTGACTGCCAATTAAGGATTCATGTGATGGTATTTTCAACTCTAAGTGCAGTTTTTCCTGATTACTGAAGAACAAATACAAGACTGTTGGGGTACAACAGGCAAGGGATGGGCGAGTGAGGTCAGACTTTCTACAGAGGCTGGTCGAGCCCAGCCAAGGGCACATGGGCCTCACCCATTGTCCCCACTTGCCAGCAGAAGTTACGCCATGCTGCCCCAACCAGAGGCTTGCTGGCAAGAGCAGCCCAGTCAGGAGGAAAGGCAGGGACCGTGACAGCCTTAAGAACTCTTGTGAGAATAGCCGGAGCTCTTGCAGGACATCAGGACAGGATCTTACACTGGTCCTGAGTATCACGACACTTGCCACAGATGTGAAAGGCTATTTAAGAGTGAACCAGTCCATGATGCAGGGCGGTGGGGCAGTTGTCAATGAGGGCTGCTGGCTAAGGCCCCATGAGTCGACAGGCTGAAGGCCAGAGAAGGGGTCTTAAGTGGCGGAACCTCCCCTTCTGGCGGAACAAGCTCTGGGGCCATTCCCTCACTTAGAATGCAGGTACCTGGGTCTCAAACTGCCCTGAAGGATTCACTGAAATCTTGAGTATGTGGCATAGGCTGCAAATCCTTATTTAGAAATCAGATTACACTGTCCCGATGAAGGCTTTTCCAAAGTCCTGTCCTTTCCCTTTAAGATCATTTCCTTATGCAACTTGTGAAGGCTAAACTAGATGAAAAGAATATTTATTTTGTTCTGTCTTCTTTTGTATCTCTAAAGCAGATAATACAGCAGAGACACCAGCAATATCAAGAACCACAATGGTGGAAATTCGGAAGAGCAGCGTACTGACAACAGAAATCACCTCCAAAGTCGAAAAGCTCCCCTCAACGGCCACTAGCAGCAACACGTGCTCTGTGGGAGAGACAGAGGAAGAAAAGGCCAAGCGGTTGCTTTACTGTTCACTATGCAAGGTTGCTGTCAACTCTGCCTCGCAGTTGGAGGCACATAACAGTGGTGAGTTATAACAGTTTCTTTCTTGACTCTGGAGCCCTGCAATTATCTTCCCCCGAACAGATTAGATTGCTTGCAGCAGGGGGGGAAATAGGTGGTAGAAAACCAGCAATTACATTGAATCCATTAACTATTAAAGAATAAAAATGACAAGCAAAAATTCTTCCATAAAAGAGAAAAGGAGGAATTCTACTTAATGCAAGTGATCAGTTTTCTTAAATTTCAGTTTTTAATGCTTCCAAATATTACATGATGGAAGAATGTAACTGCTTCTGCTCTATCATTTTACTTCTTTGAATATTTCCATTTATTCTCAAGAACGAACTGAACATTAATTGACATTGTTGTACGTAAAAGAGGAGCACAAACTGGTATGGGTGGACTCAGAGTTAGGCAGCTTTCACAAGTGACATTTAAATTGGTTTTTGCATTCCCCACATCTGCAAATCAAGTGAAAAAGTTAATTGACTGAAATGTGCATTTGAGTTTAAATGGCTCTCTTCCACTTGCTATTCAACATGAACTGCATTCACCAAGTGACACATATGTTAATGGAACACATACCAGACTAAAAGTTCCTAGTGCCATTTTTGAAAATGCCTTATGAAGAGATTTCACAAAGCTACAAACAACACTACTTAAGGCAATATACCCTATGTCCAAAACCATAAAGCTAATGCTTTCCAACTTTTTCTTGAAAAAATTACAAAGGGAAAAACCACAAAGTTTTTGTTTCTCATTGCTGAACTCCTGTTATAGTTAAGTTCTTCCCAGTATTTAATTTAATACTTTCTGGCTGTTATCTAATCAGTGCTGGATCAAATCGCCTCCCCTGTTTTCACCAATAGTTTTGTTGGGGGCAAAAATGGAGACTTTACACTTTCATGGGACCCCACAAAAGTGTGAATGGTTTTGAAGGGGGGAGGCTTACGTAAGGCAGAGGAGGGGTTATGGCAGTGCTGTTTTCTTATTTAAAATAGCAACAGCCATCTTTGTGGGCAGTAGCAGGATCAGCAGTGTTAAATGTGTTGCTTTTGCTCCATCAGAACTCAGTGTAATTCCCTGGTGCATTCTGGGAAATATAATCAGAAGGGAGGCAAGCAGTGTGTTTAACACTTCTCTGCCTGTCACTGCCCACAGAGATCTAGACATTACCCAGAAAAAAACACCACTGTGACTCCTCCACTGCCTTTCAGACTTTAAGTTGTTCGGGTAAGAACAAATCGGCCTACACCCCTTTCACTATAATCTTAATTGATAATTACCATCCTCATAAGTTAGCCTACTTCAGCCTTAAATATTCACACATCTGCCATCTTGAATTGGGGTGGATGACATCATCACAAACTATGCTGTTGAGGTGTCCCTATGTGTCACTCATTAGAACTGTACCAGATTTGGGTCAAATCAGTCAGATGGTCCACAAGTTAGTCCACTTGTGCCTTCATGTGTCCATCATCTTGAATCAGAGTGGATTACATCATTACAAACTATTCCATTGAGGCATACCAATGTGTCCCTACAGCTGTAGTAAATTTTGTTCAAATTGGTTAGTCAGTTCACAAGATAGCCCACAAGTTAGCCCACTTGCACCTTAATCATTTATGTGTCCGCCATCTTGAATTGGGGTGAATGACATCATCACCAACTACGCCATTGAGGTGTGCCTACGTGTCCCTACAATTGTACCCAATTCGGTTCACATTGATCCAGGCATTGTGAAGTTGATGGTGTGGGATACACACAGACACAAACACACACACACACACACACAGAATGCCAGGTGATCTCATAAGCTTACTTGCCTTAAGGAAAGTAGGCTAAAAACTTGGTGGATTCTCCCCATGAAAGTGATAAGAGTTTCTAACTCCTACCAAATTGTCCAGACTATTAGAATCTTGGTGAATTATGGGGACAAAAACTTCATCCACAGCTGCAGATCTAACCAGATGCTCCAATGAAGTAAACAAAATGCAAGCTACTATCCACTGTTTATAGAGGTATTGCAAACACAACCTTGTCTCTTCAAAGAACTATATGTTTATTTATAACAATTTGAATTGTTATACAATATTGTTAGAATAAATAAAACAATAATCATAACAAAGCAAAAATCAACAATGGTTATATTGATTTGTCAAACTATTTGAAGTATAACTCGTAAATGTATGTCCGTATGCATTGGAACCTATTGTATTTGTTGGCTCATTCTGTAAATACTTAACCAAATCTTACTCATAAAACTGTTATATTTAAACTCTGATACTCAAGTTTAGACTGGCCACATTCACACGTAAGGCAAATGTGTTACGTGCAGGGAGATTCAAAGAGGAGGGGGAACTGACAGTGTGGGCTTCCTTCTTGCATGAAGGACAGCCCACACAGCCAATCACAGCCAGAGAGAGGGAGGAGCTTTGTCCCTAAACTCCAGTTTCAAACAGCTGAGCCTGCAGTTCAGCATTCACACATAACACAGGTGACTGTTAACCTTGAGTTGGGATGGCAAAACCCAAGGGTTCAGATTGGAGTTTGCAGAGCGAAACCTTGGGTTGCTCTCAGTGAGGAACTAGAGTTTCGCCGGAGTGTCCTACATTCGAACATACAGGTTTGGCAACCTCAGGCCCTTCAACTCCAGTTTCGCATTACATGCTCAAGCTTACATGCTACAGGGCTCAGGGTGTTTGTTGCATTAGTGCATCCATTATTAGAACAGTCTATAGTTTATGCATCAAACTTGCCTCTTGCAGTGCTTGGAATGACCTCCATTGTCATGCTGTGAGTCATGCAGCAAAGAGAATATGATGAATCACTCTTTATAAAGATCAGACATGTTAATCATGTCAACATGTCCCAGTGACATAAATTTTGACTGGAATTCTAACAAAAGTCTTGTAATTCCCATACTTTTCTGATTTTTGAATACAGGTTCAAAATGGCTGAATAATTCATAGGGCAGCAAGTGTTTGCATCAATTTTAGGGTTGTTATATCCTTTCCAGCATTTTGGCCTCCACTTCTTTATATGTATGTTTGATTAATTCATGTGCTGAATACCAAAATGTTATATCCTTAAAACAATTTTCCATAAAATATATAGGAATCATGCAGGTGAACCTGTCTGTATTGTAGTCCATATGCCATCCAAAGTATTGTGTTCTAAAAGTAGATTCCATTTTTCATATATGTCGTTACAGATGTAAGTTGCTACATAGAATCTCACAGTGATGCCATAAAAATACTTTGCACCATTTATCAGCCTCTCTTCTAATGCTACTATTGAATGTGTTGTTTTGGCAACCAAGGGAATGCCATGTTGCTTTCTCTCTCATAGCATTTCTTTAAAAAATGTTTGCAATCTGCTTGATTATGTGTTATTTTTGTGTTTTTAGAACCAGTTTTTGAGCTATTGTTTCTTCTCCTTAGTGGGATTATTGGGTACACTGTCCTGTTATTCAAAATGATCCTTTAGTTCCATCATGCTCAGGACTAACAATAAGTGCAAAGCTATGGACATTGGCAATCAGTAAAGCAGATCACCTTGGCCATCTGTATAGCCTGCTCACATTAATGTCCAAGGTGGGAGGAGAATCTGAAGCAGGCTTGCTCAGTCTGAGTGTGGTCTGTGGACTGAGATACCTGGAAAAGAAAACAGATTGAGAAAAGATGTCAACTGGCTGAAAAGGCTTGGGATTTCAGAGAGTTGCTTTGGGACTCATTTCTGTTTGTTGTGTGCTTTCTTCAGTAGTCCCATGAAACACATTTGATATATCTTTAATGAAACAGAATACCACAGCAAACACCAAAATGTACAATCTCCCCCCTTCCAAAAGTTAACTGACCATGTAAAAGTTCTCTGGAAGTTTTCATCATGAAAGGAAGAAGGAAACATAAAAGGATGCAAGCGTAGCTGATGCACTTATTGAAGTCTTTGTGCACAACCCACTATGGGAAGTTCCCATAGAAATGAAAGATCTTGGGAAAGAAAAATGTGCTCCCATGAAGCTTCCATTCATTTCAGTGGGTTTGCGCAATAAAATTTTATTCTCAAAGTCTCATTAAAGTGCTTCTCGGTGCCAATTATCGCAGTAGCAGTGCCAGCATTTTAGAAAACAGAGAGTGAATAAATAAATAAGTAGTCCTCTCTGAAAAGTGTGGAAATGACTCAAATCAATATTTTAAAGGGCTATCGTGGTTTTCCCTTTCAGTGGCAGCACATGTTTCATTAGCAGCAGGAGGCCATAAAAATAAGACATCCATTTAACTTCACCTAAGGCCTCCCCTATCATGTCACTGCATATTGATGGCAGCTTGCTTCAGTGCATAAATGGGCATCATTTAATAAATAAATGTGAGGTAATGCAATATTAAGCATTACTTAATTATGTTCACGCCAATAAGGGGAATGCAGACTAGTGCCTATAATACCACATGGGGCCAAACCTGAGATATAAAACAAGGAAGAGTACACACAACTTGCTAAAGGGGTTTTTCTTTCCCATGTGTAATGTCTCCAGGCACGAAGCACAAAACTATGCTGGAAGCTCGAAATGGAAGCGGAACTATCAAAGCCTTTCCCCGAGCAGGTGTCAAAGGCAAAGCACCCATTAATAAAGGAAACACAGGACTTCAGAACAAAACATTTCACTGTGAAATTTGTGATGTGCATGTAAACTCTGAGACACAACTAAAACAGGTACTTAATGCTAGAAGCTTTCATCTTGGGTTGCTTGCACTGCTTTCCAGAATTTCCAGAACTGGCAGTATGGGCTGGTCCACATATCTTGGCTCCCCCTGCCCCGCCACCCACCATAAGACTACTGAAAGGCTCATCACCAGGCTGCACCATGTATCAAAGCACTATGGTGGTGGGGGGGGGGGAGGACAGTGCCTCTGTGTGGGTGCTTTGTGGTATTCTCCAGTTTCTTGAATACAAATACTTATATACCTTTCAACCAAAAGTTTTCAACCAAAGTTCCCAAAGTGGTTTACATACAGAAATTAATTAGTTAATTAATTAAATGGCTGCCTGTCCCCAAAGGGCTCACAGTCTAAGAAACATAAGAAAGACACCAGCAACAGCCACTGGAGGGATGCTGTGCCGGGGTTGGATAGGGCCAGTTGCTCTCCCCCTGGTAAATAAAGAGAATCGCCATTTTTAGAAGGTGCCTCTGCTCAGCACCCTGGTTCTAGAACGTTCTCTCACTCTCGCAGAAGTCACACTCTTTTCATGTTTGATACCCATGCAGAAAAAGTGCTGATTCAAATGTTTACTTGAATGCAACAGTGATCCCTTGTGTTCTGTTTTATAGCTGCTTCCCTTGTAAACACAAAGAAATCTTATGCAGGTTTAACTAAGACTTTATTCAAAAGCAACTCCATTTTTCTCCTTCTCCTTTTCTTCTTGACTTCACCTCCAACACTCTCTACAGGATCCCCACTGGGACAAACCAGGGTGCTCTTAGCCCTGGACTTTGGGCCCGAGGTCCAGGGCCTCCACACCCCCGTCATCCTCTTTAGTCTGTCCTGGGTGGTGTGGTTGCCGCTGGCCTGCACTGCGCCAGGCGGCCGAGTGCGCTTGTGACCTGTGCCAGGTGCTTTAGAGACAGAGTGGGGAGTGGGGAATGAAATATGTGGGATAAGAATAGCGGGGTAATGCTTAACTTACAGTCGGAGGGGGCTCCAGCAAGAAGGGGGGGCTCCAAAGGCCTTTAGATCCAGGCTCCAAAATTACCTAGGTGCACCTCTGGGACAAACATCTAAGCAACAAAACACAAAAAAGTACTAGATAGAATACATGCTCCTGAGTAATTGTGTTCCGCCCTTTATGATATGTGAACCTGCCCTATTTTACTACACAATTCATGTTGATTTTGTTTTGATGCTTTTTTTGGTTTGATTGTTTTTGGGATGCTTTCCCATCCAAATATAAAACTGTCAATGAACATGGAAAATTTTTCTTGAGTTATATGCAGTGAAAATAATATGCCTCTTTTATAAAGTACATCGTATTTGCTCTGCAATGGTGTGTACTGAAAGATATGGGCTGTAGAAAGATGTGTACTTTTTTTAAAGAAGAAGAAGAAGGCTGAATAATTTTCTGAAGAGCACAGGTTGTTTCTTTCTTGAGTCAATTCTTTTTAATTGAGATGCATCACTTCCAAACTGTCATTACACACAATTTCCATTCCGTCACTGTCTCAGATCCCCCCCCCCCGCAAAAAACCCAGTTTCTTTGTATATCTTTTGGAACAGTGCCAACATTCAGACAAACCCTGTGTTGATGCTCCAGGATTTTCTATTGCATTGGAAGGGAAAGGGCAATTTTTGGTGACCCTCTTTCCTTCCGCAGCCGCCTCTGCCTCTTTAAAGTATGTCACCGAGGGTTGGAGGACCCTCAGGGATATAGCTTCAGGAAGCACAGAGAGTTCCAGAGGGATGGTGGATCACCAAAAATGGTCTCTCCCCCTTTGTGCAACAAAAACCTCTGGTGTGCTGTTGCAGGGTTAGTATGGACGTCAGCTAATAAACCTATTAAGGCTTTTTACAATTACAGAGGCAAAATGCGAGGAAATATAATTTGTTCATTTCTCAAAGAACAGCAAAATGCATCCTGAAATATCAAAAACATTAACACACCCTGTATACGGAAATGTATGCAAAGTATATTAACACTTTTAATGTGCTGTTGACATGTTTGTCGTTTCTACGTGTCACCACACAGAAACCATGGTTCTGCATCAGCTCAAGTTATGTGGGCAGACTGCCTGTCACTATGCCACTGTGGCCATGTGGCCGGTTGCTGCAGACACATGGATCATTCCATGGAGGCAGCTGCCATGAGGAGCAATAAAAAGAGGCTTCTGCGTGGAGGCTGGTAATGTGTATTAGCCTCCTAAGCATGAAATGACTCTGACAAACCCTCCAGATTGTGGTTTTGTTGCTGTGAGCTGGCAGGAGGTTCTTCCGCAGAGTGAGCTGCTGCAGACAAATTGTTTGCCATATGGAGGCAGCTGCCACCGGGAGCAATGTGTAGCAGCTGCCAGACCTATTCGCATGGATTGCCTCTGGCAAAACCAACAGATAAAACCCAATAGCACAAAGGTCAAGGTGGCTAACAGCCCAATCCTGAGCAGGACAGGAGAGCTTATGGTGTAACAGATTAATAGGTGCACCTGGGTTATTGGAAGCAGAGGGCAATAGATCTCTTGTGGTCTTTCAGCAGAAGAGATCATTTTGGCAGGTGCAGCTTGTCTAGCAGGGGGAGAAAAACTGCTCCTGTCAAAATTCCTTCAGTTACACAACTGTTAAAGATACATAGTATCCAACTATCTTTACATCTGCTGTTCCTAGATATACTAGCATTATAAGGCATGGTTGAATTTTGTTGTTTAGTATACTTCTACCCTGCTCTCTTTTCTAAAGTGTTCAGAGTAGTTTACATGAGATTGCCCGGGGGTCTCCTATTTAGGCCGTCTACAGCCCCAGACCTGATGCACTTTAACACTAGATCGGCATCATATGCCTTCATCATTGCAGAGAAGCCAGCAAAATGTTTGTGTGTGTTTAAAAAGAATACTGTTGTTGTGGTGGTGGTGGTGGTGGTGGTGGTGGTGGTTAATGGACATAGACCAGCAAAAATACAGACTCGGAATACAATCTTATATTCAGAGCATAACATTAAGCAACTGTCTGTTGCTTATAAGGTTGCTCCAGGGTACTTGAAACTGAAATAGATGTATTATTGTCAATAAGTGTCATACTAGAGTAGATCAAACTTGTTTTAAGGTAACTGGAAGTATTCAGCACTAACACAATGGAAAGAATGTTATTTATTTCTAGAATAGTAGAAATACTAAAGCTATACTTGCTTTTAATCAGCACATAAGCAGTAGAAGGCACAAAGACAGAGCTGCTGGGAAGCCCCCGAAACCCAAATACAGTCCCTACAACAAACTCCAGAAGGGAACACACCCTCTTGGGGTAAGCAAATGGTTTATAAAATGTTGAACTTGTTAGACTTAAAAAAAAATGTCAGAAAACAGAATGGAAGGCAGTATTTCACATGACTAGTATTTCTTATGACATAGAATTTAGTTTTGAACATAATTTTGGTTAGATAGCTTCAGTGGCACAGTTGCCATTAATGAGGGTTGATCTGAATGCAGTGCATTTAAAAAATAGGCCACTAATTAACAATATCTGTAGAGAACTCTTGGCCAAAAACAAACAAACCAACAACAACTATTTTCCCCTCCCTCCCAAAAGTTCTAAATTTAATTTATAGAATTTGGTTTTACTATATTTAATTGGCTCAAAAGCTCTCTTAAATTTTTGTCCAAGTCATGAACACTAATCTCAGCAACAGTAGAGCCAGAAGATATTCTGAACCAGGAAAATTTTGGTTTTAGCAATGTGCTAGTTGCCATGGCACAGCTAATAAACATAATAGGGACTGTGGATATTGACTGTTTTGACAGAGAACTACAAAGAAAAAAGAGCCAGCGTGGTTCAGCTTCCAAAGTGCTCAGCAGTAGAGCTCAGTGGGTGGTACTGGATAAGTCACTACCTCTCAACTTCATCTACTATTATTAATATGATTGTGACACTTTTCAGTTTAAAAAGTTCTAAAACTCACTTTATTAAAAGTTCTAAAACTCCCAGTCTTAAAAGATACCAAGGAAACACCAGGACCAGCCCCTGGACCGATGCTATGCTAGGATGAATACGGACAGTTGCTCTCCCTGCTAAATATGAGAGCTTCCACTTTAAAAGGTGCCTCTTTGCCCAGTTAGCAGGGGTTAACATCTACCTTGTTATGAGGCTAAAATTCCACCCTAAGCATCTTGGAGAAAGGGGGTGAACAAAATGTATCAGCAGATACAGATTAAGGCAGTACACAATGGGGGTTGACAATTAAGACTTGACTAAAAGCTCCCCAAAGATACATTTTGACCAATATTGGGGAGGGGCGTTCAACTTTGAAAAGCGAGTGAACTTGGCTCACTTATTTCACCACCACAATTTCCTTCTCCTGCTACCACTGCCTGTATTGCAGCAGTGGCTATGATGCTCCTCCCATTATTTGCTGCTCCCAACAATGCCTCTTGAGAAGACACTACCTCATCATGTGGTGTTCTTCCAAGGGATATTCTGGCAGGGATGGTGGGGCAGTCATTACTTGATGGCTCATAGGAAGAGCATCACTGTTTCCACATATGTTCCCCACACCAAAAAACCCTACCCCATCTCAATTTTTTTTAAAGCCCCCTTTTTGCTATTTCACAAATGCAGTAGTGAAATATTGAGGGCTAGAGCTCTTTCAGCTCATGAATATTGTTTGTTTGAAACTGTATACTGGTTTTGAGGGATTTGGCGGGCGGGGGGTGTGGCAGCATGCAAAACCAATGAGAGACCTGAACATTTCTCAAGTCTGGCCCATGTGAAACAGTGTTGTAGCTACTGACTTTGATTGTCAGGGTGCGAAAGCAATAGAGCTATCGCTTCTATTCTTTCTTTAATGGTTCATTAAAACCTTTGAGCGGCCTTACTGCCTTGAATTCCACACAGGCATGTTATGTCGTATTAGCTATTAAAAGCTATCTTCAGTGCAGCTAATACAAACAAGTAATAGTTGTTGTTTTCTTTTGGTCCCACAGGTAAAACTAGTGTTTTCAAAGGAACCTTCAAAACCAATGCCTCCACGGATCCTACCAAACCCGCTGGCAGCTGCTGCAGCAGCTGCTGCTGTGGCCGTCAATTCCCCTTTCAGTCTCCGAACAGCCCCCCCAGCAACCCTCTTTCAGACTTCAGCACTTCCTCCAGCACTTCTTCGACCTGCCCCTGGGCCTATACGGACCACCCACACGCCTGTTCTCTTTGCTCCTTACTGAACTCCACAAAGGAATAAATTGTACTGCAATAATTTTTCAGAGCAAAAGCAAAACCAGAACAATGAACTATGCAGTGTTTATTTATAGTTTAAAAGTTTTAAAAAATCCTATAAATATATAAATATAAATATAAATATAAATGAAAAGCTAGGACTTTTGATAGAGAACTGAACAAATTATAAAAAGGGGAAAGATGCAGTATTTTCTCCAGATGAGAGCATTCCTCTTGCATATTGACCATTTTAGAAGTGATCCTACAACACTGATTCATAGCTATATATATATATATATCTATTAAAACAAAACAAAAGGGTATGAAGTCATTTTGACTGTGCTTTTTGGCACGTATTTCCCCTGCAATGTCTTTCCTGCTTATGAAACAACTTAACAGAATTGTCTAAAGGGCATTAACTGGTTCCTATGTACATAAATACTTAATTCTGTAGAATAAAAGAAAAAAGAAACCAAACAAACACTGTGAATAGTAATACTCTTACCAATGCTCCTGCCAAGTCAGCTTTTCCTGGGTATTTATCTGAGTAAAAGTAGATACAATAGATGTCTTGTTAAACACTAGTATTGTGTCTCTACGTATGCCACTAGGTTTATTAATGAAGAAGATAAGAGTGCATCATCTCTCTTTGGTAAATTGCCACAAAGAATGCCATCTTATTTTCTCTCCTGTATTCAACATTCTTGAAATCATTGACATTCAGAAAAGAAAGCAAGAGATGGTGATTTCACTGGAGAAATGGAATGAGCTGTTCTGAAACCATATCCTAGAGAGCAGATGCTGCAAGGCCTTATAATGTCTTTCCAAACAGTGGTCCTGCCTATTTTGCCTCAGCACAAGCTACTTTTAAATTCCCCAGCGTTTAAAAGCATCTTGTAATATCATGTAGAGGCAGTGAGGGAGGGCACGTACGGTTCAGGAAAGAAATAAAAGCAGGCCACAAGTCTATTTTCTTGCATGCTTGTTTGGACTGGGGCCAGAATAGGGCCACCATGGTGATTACTGAAAATATACCAAGTGGCATTCAAAGGTTCTCTTGGATGAAAGATGTGCTTCCTCTGCAGAAAGAAGTCCTTTCTCTGGAGGAAGCTCTGTCCACTGGAGGAAGGACACCTTTGGTAGAAGCCAAATCACAAAGTGGTAACAGACTTTGCCCCAGTCTGCATTACAAACTTCTATTGATTTTGTATGTGGCAGCAGCAGCAGCTGGTGAAGTGGTGTAGCAGGCAGGAATTAGTTGTTGCTGATTAAAAGCAGCCAAGAGGGAGAGAGACCTTTCATCCTTCTCAGTGGTCATTATCAGCAGTGCTGGAAGTTGTGGCACCAAGGTCAGCACTGTGTAAACTGGACACAAAGCTGCTGACTGGCCAGCAGTATCCTGTGCTGTTGTCAGATTGTGTAGGATACCTCTGGCCAGCCATGCAGCACAGTATTGGCCTAGCCACCACACAATGCTCACCAAGTAACACACAAAGTAAGGGTGTGTAATTCCACTTCCCCTAAAGTTACCCCTCAATGGTGGTAGCCAATTCCCATGTTGCTGGCCAACAGTGGTGTTTATGCCACTTGAACTATCAGAGCTTTCTCCAAAGAATTCTTGGAACTGTAGCTTGGTGAGACACTGAGAATCCCGTGTTAAGGATCCATAGTGGAACTGGAATGCCTAAGGTTCTGTGGGAAGAGGAAATGGTTATTAAACCAATATTGGTCTGTAGAGAAGATATGCTCTATCTGCTTCATTAATTACGGAAGACACCGGCTGGCATCCTAACAAATGCTGTGCATGTTCGTGCCAGCTGTGTTTTTGCTTCAACAACATGGGTGGTTGTGAGGGGGGGAGATTTTTGCTGATCTCCTCTTCCCCCCAGAAGCTGTAACTATGTCACTGAGGGTCGCAGAGCCCTCAGGAACATATTTGTGTGCTGCACAGAGCACTTCTGGAGAACGGAGAGGACAGCTAAAATTGGGCCTCCACACACAAGCTCCCATGCTGCTGAAGCTGGAATGCAGCCATGCATCCTTTGGCTGCATATATGCAGTGCTAGTTAGGATGTCAGCCACTACAGTTTGCAGCAATTAATGAGACGTATACCTGTGTAGATTAGAGATGTAAGTCCTGCCTAGCATATGGAATCAAGAGCACACAAAACATGTGAATAAATTTGTTTTATACCACACAAGTGGGAGCATTACCAGAAAGAAGTTAGAATGTTTTGTTTTGGGATTGTGAAGAGTGAATAATGTAAATGGCTACTGACAAGACCTTGTTTAAATAAATATATATATATGAAAGTATGTCTTATGAGAGAACCACACATTCTTTGTGTGGAACAGCTACCACCTTGGACCCTAAACCCAGCATTTGGCCTTTATGTAATAACCTCTTAAGGACTTTTGTTCATTGTGAGGCTTAAAGAAAATGAAATATTGGAGATCTATAGAGATATATTGTATATATGATAGAATTAAAACATAACTTATAAAAAGAAAATTATATTATAATATAATTTTATGATATATAAAATATACACCCGTTCAGTTTCATATATGGGTCACAAAGTGGTTGGCAACAAGGAGCAGAGAGACAGAGACATGCACATTTTGAATCTCTGGTATTTGCTGTTGACATTTTCCCAGGGAGAGCTGAAAAAGATATGATGATAATATGAGATAGTCAGATCGGCCAGAATCAGTCATGTCCATTTGCAGCTGCAATGCCTGCAGGTAGATTTTAGCGACACGCTGTAAACCATATTTTAAGTTACATGGGGTGTGGGAGCTTAAAGGTTGTTCATAACATGCTAGTGATACAAAATATTGGTCACAGATTTGCGACATTCAAATGTTTTTAAATATTAGCACTTGGAGATGGTTAGGTTTAGAGTATATTAAAACCAAGAGTTATTCATTGGTATTTACTTTTTTAAAAAGAAAAAATACTACCCACTTACAGTTTTTGTAAGTATATATGTATACATATACATAATTTAAAAATAAAAAGGAGGAAGAGGAGAAATGATGATGTTCCAAGAATAAAATGTGCCCCCGAAATCCAAAGAGATGCATTGTCTGTGAAGTGTTAATTTTTTAAAAAGAGCTCTTCATGAATTATTTAGAAATATTTCAGCCATTTTACTTGCAAATGCTTGTGCCTTGAAGTTAAAGCACTTTTTTTTGCTATCTTAATCTTAAATCCAATATAGGCTGTCAATCAAGGATTTTTGTGGTTTTCATGCTCTTTCATTAGGCAAATTACTCAAGATCTTTAACAATAAAACTCTAAAGTTAAATTTCAAAATTCAGACTTCAGGATATTGAATATTCATTAGCTCCTTGTGAGTTGATGGCCAGATTAATTCTTAAAGTACTGGGACCTTGAAACATAGCACTTCTGAAAATAAAATCACAGAGAACCTGATCCCATGAAATTGGATCTGGATTTCTGGAGAGCCTGATCCCATGAAATTGGAAAATGAATTTCAGTCCCATGAAATTGTATACAAATATCTTACTGCACTAGAATTTAAATCAATTCCTGACATTGGTCCTTATATATAGTCTTTAGATACAGCCTTGGAGCTTGAGCACAATATGGCTGTCACTGGGATAGTACCAAAAATGACCTTCCCATGGCAAACGATCCCTGCCCTGACACAGACTAGAGCTATTATTGTGAGTATCCATGGCCTTCCCAGCATCATCTGGCAACATGGAGTGTGAGGTGACACGCTTACCATAATCTGCATTGTGAGCACCTCTATATGTTAGGGCCTATATAGGGCTGATTTTCCATCTGGAAATTGTCTTCAATGGCATCCCTCTGACAACCACAAGATGTGCTCCAACTCTCTGACACAGCTTTTTGCAATCTAGCTGCAGTATGAGCAATGACCTCACCACTCTGGCATGGGCACATATGACACTATGTTTTCAAGCCAAGCCCCAGGAATTGTTATTGGCCTGTAGAGCCTTTGTTTGTGGCCACAAATGGAAACCTCAGTGAACCAAGCCATAGAGTTTCAGGGGTACTCCAATGGGAGGGAGCCCTGGGAAGCATTTCCCCCCCAATGAAATAATATGTAGCACAGAAAAGGGGAGAAACACTAAGAGGGCAGATAATCTTGTGGGTGGCCCACCATATTTGGGGCCATGCAGCCACGCTATCAAAAATGCCATCCAGATTAATGGATTGATCCTTATAAAGTTGTGGCCTATGGCATGTATGGAGGCACAGTACAAACAGCAGAGATAATCAAAGCTTTGTTATTCTTCTCACCAGCTCTTTTAAGTTGCTTGGACCCCTATTTTGTCCTCACAGTGCTGTATGCGAACAATTTTTCTTCTTCACAACAGTCTTTCCTAAACTTCAGCTGTAAGCAACAATCCTTTTTATGTCTTTTACTCACTACCTAATAAAGGATGAAGCCTAAATGTTAAGAATGTGTGATGGCTTTTCTATGCATTATGGTCCCATCACATGCTGACATCTGCAGTCCTATTGTCAAGGTACGCCAACTAATAGGGACTATTCAGCTTTATTTATACAGGCAGAAAAATGTATTCTCACGATTCCAGCACAGCCAGGTAGAAAATTTTGTGCTCGTGGTTGGCTACAGTAGTCCTTAATGAGGAAGGTGAGCAGTATTGTAGTAATCTTTTCCTTTCAGGATGCTCCCAAATGGAAGCTAGACTGGGCGGTTCTTACACATCTTGTAAATGTTTGGACCAGCATCAAAGCTAGTGTGTGCTGAAGCCTCCTACATGCCTTCAGGACTCAGAAGTGTTCCTGAATTCAAAATTAAAGTTGTGCAGGCATGCTTGAAATCATGGCAAATCATACCATTTACATAATTCCCTGAAATATTCTGTGGTAGAATGAGTTGTGCACACCTAGTGAAGTGAAGTGGAGAAACCCAAATGGAACAGGTTAAAACCTCAAGTTCTAAGTGAAGAATTTTTCCTTTCTCTCTCCCATTCCCTCACTACAGACAAACAACATGTACTTCACCCAACACTACCAGAAGGATTTGAGTATCTTCCAGCTAAATGTCTCTAGCTTTTTAACTAACATCTTTTGATAAGACTATGGAGTCCTCAGTACCCCTCCAGTATTTCTTGCCCACTGTTACCATGATTCAGCTCCAGGCAGTCCCGCCCCAACGAACAACAAAAAACACAGGATTTTATTTCTCCCCTTTTTCTCCTAAACACAAACCCAAGCAGATGTTTTCATTAAACACATTTTGATTTTTAAGAAAATAAAAGTTTACTGAGTACTTGACTAACTCAGAAATGGTGGTAAGAAACAGATTTCTAATTGTTTAGTATATAAGTAAGGAAAATTAAAGACCATATAACAATCTCATGCTCTCTCTTGCTGCTAATTTGTTCCCTATGCTTAAAATACAGAAGGTAGAATACTCTTGAGTTACAGCGTTATTCTCCTTTAGTGTGGGTTCTCCTTCTTTAGCATGGCTTTCTAGGGATAACTTTTGTGTTCTATTCCAGTCAAAGATCCTAGCCAGCACTGGCATTTCTCTTCCAATAAAAGTTCAATAAAAGCCCCTCCACCCCACCCCACTTCACCCCCCAATGTCTTACATTCCCTTTTTAATCTCTTCTTTGACTGCACTTATTTTATTCGCTCAATTTTGTGGTTCTGTTTGTAGATTGACATTGGTAGCTCTTTGGGCAATTTTCAGGTGGGGACAAAATTCTGCAGTGCTTCTCTGGACTCCTTTCAGTTGATGGGTACCATTTTTTCTCAAGAATGCCCTGGGACAATGCTACAGAATAGTTCCTTATAGGACAATGGGTAAAATGAGGGCTGCCAGCAAGAAGAAACACTGTTATGCCTCCATCCTGAAAGTGAAAAAGAGGTAAGGGAGTTTCATCCACAAACCCAAATTTGCCCACACTCTTGAAAATTTGGCCCATCCCTATTTAATTTCTGTGTCCTCAAAGGTCTAGCAAGCCCACGGCTGACTATTTTGACTGAAGAATCTACCCCCACCTGCTACTGCAGGTGTTTACAACCTTATACGTACCAATGAGCTTTGTCACTGAGGTAGTTCACGACCTCATTTCATGGGGCCAAGGAGGACGGGGGGGAAGGCAGGATCAGTCCTACCTTCCCCCACATGACCTTTGCTGCCGCCCTGTGTGCCACATTGCACGCTGAGACAATTGCCACCACAGCAAGCAGCTGAGCAACAAAGAAGCCGAGGGAAGGATACCCAGGCTTCAGGAATCCCACAATGCAGCAAGCTATTCATGCAGTGCATTGTAGAAAATCCTGAATCTGAGGTGCACCTTCCTCTGGCCTCAATGGATAAAATGGCTGCTGGCAGCCTGGGAGAAGCTGCCTGTAGCCAAGTAGTCCACAAGACTGGGGAGTGGGGTAACCACTTTTAACCTTTCCCCCAAACCCTCATAGGATCCTTGGCAGCAAGCACAGCCATAAGCTCAACTAGAACATCTTCAGGCACATTTTGACTAAGTACACCTTGCAATGAAGATTGTAGAGCAGACCAGAGTAGTGAGTGAAGTACAAATTAGTCAAGTCCAGAAATTGAGCTCATCACGAAAATTACTAAGAAATATTACACAGAGAGAGAGAGAGAGAGAGAGAGAGAGAGAGAGAGAGAGAGAGAGCTGAGCTGCCATTGTCCATTTCTTGTCAACACCAACTCATAAACAGACCGAATCACAACTCAAGGCAGGCAGACAGGCACCCAAGCTCTGCTTTTATCAATCTGAGATCCAGCAAAACCAGATAGTTAGCAGAAAGCAATAGCACAGCAAGCATATTATACTTAGTGCTGAGAAATCCACAAAATAAAACCTTCCTTCCATCCTGTCTGCCAGCCACAGAGAGACAGGAAGAAAGAGCAGTCTTGGCCTGATGGACCAATGGTCTGACAAGAAACCTATGCTCTTACCATGAGAAGAAGTTGTCTCCAGTCTCTTCTTCTCCAGCACACATCCTGCCTGCTGCCTGTTTCTGGATAACACCATGTCCTCAGATTATTTATTTATTTAACATATATTTATACTGCCCAAAACTTATCTCTGTGTGGTTTACAATAAAACAAAAGAAATGACAACAGAAAAAATTAAAACATTACAACAATTAAAAATTGTAAAACAAAGTTAAAACTATTAAAACAGTATTTAATTAAAAACCTGGGTGAACAGATGCATCTTTAAAGACTTTTTAAAAGTTGTCAGAGATGGGGAGGCTCTTATTTCAGCAGAGAGCGCATTCCAAAGCTTTGGGCCAGCAGTGGAGAAGGCCCATCCCCGATTAGCCACTAGACAAGCTTGTGGCAACTGCAGACAGACCTCTCCTGTTTATCTCAGTGGGCAGTGAGGTTCATGATGAAGACAATGTTCTCTTAAATGATGCTGGGCCCCAGCTGACAGCCTGACTAATGAGTCCGGGCACCAGTACACCATCTCATAATCGGCCATGATGGTGGCGTGTGTGTGTGTGCCAGCAGCACTAATGGGCAGACTGTGACGCATCTGGTTTAGGGGTTGGCCAAGGTGGGGTAAGCTGCCGGTGTTGCAGTGGATGGGGGTGACCATGAGTCACTCACCCTCCACAGCCATCTCTGGATAGCCCGGCAGGGGGAGGTTGGCCTTCAGGAAGACCAGCCATGTCATACCATACATACATACATACCATGTCATACATACATACATACATACATACCATGTCAGTATCCATGCATATAAGATGGGATGTCACCATGTCGCCGGCCATGGAGAACACCCTCTCGCACTGGATACTGGTTGGCAGGCATGAGAAGAACTATCTGGCAACTGCCATCAAAACTGACCAGACTAGAAAAACATTACCAAAAACTGGATCAAATCCATCTCCCAGCCTGCTACCAACTCCTGCAGGTATTTCAGCATGTACTGCTATGCACCGCTGTAGGGCTCAGTAGGTTTTTGTTTGTTTGTTTGTTTTACATATTTTTATACTGCCCAAAACTTACATCTCTGGGCGATTTACAACAAGATAAAAACAAAAGTAAAACAAAATTAAGAAACAAAAACAAAAAATTTAAAACACAGCAATTTAAAATTTTTAAAACAATATTCTAAAACAACATTAAAAACAATCAAAACAGTATCAGTTAAAAGCCTGGGTGAACAGATGCATCTTTAAAGACTTTTTAAAAATTGTATAATACAAAAATTGTATGGGTTCCTCCCATACCCCTGGCAAGGCACCTAGGAAGCCCTCCGTGAACCACCAGGTGGAATGTGGAGGCAGAACTGCCGGCTCACTTGGCCCTGCCAGGGACACCACACTGCTGGTCCGAGAAGCAATGCTGCTGCTAGGGGTGGACTGCATGCCAATACAGGGAGGGTACCACCTGCCTGCTGAAGGTGGTGCAGGAAAGGATCTTGTAGGCAGGGGCAAGCAGTTGGAGCAGCCAGGAGAAGACAGTGTTCTCCACCACCTGGAATGGCTGGTTGTCCAAAGCGATCATCTCCCCAATGGTCTGGGTAATGAGATGAGACTCTGGGTGACCAGACTGCTTGCCCGCCAACTATACCCACTGCACAGGTAACTTCCTCTGCTTTGTGAGGTGAGATGAGATGAGATGAGACTCTGGGTGAGATGAGATGAGATGAGATGAGATGAGATGAGATGAGATGAGATGAGACTCTGGGTGACCAGACTGTTTGCCCACCAACTATACCCACTGCACAGGTAACTTCCTCTGCTTGGGAGCAGGAACAGGTGGTAATGAAACTGCCCTGCACCCCCTAGTTCAGGCGAATGTGGGGAATTTAGCTCAAAAGGGATGACAGTTCCAATCAGCCTTAATTTGTGCAAGAGTATGAACTCAAGAAAATCGGCTTGAGAGAGAGGGGGGGCTTCTCCCCTAATTGTACCTCAGCTGCCACTGGCAGCTTTGCTGTAGGACCAGGCACCTCTGGATAGGCGAGCCTGCACAGCACCACAGCAATGGGCATGGCTTGGGGAGTAGGTCCCTCTCGCAATTGCCCACAATGACCAGCAACATCACCCCCCCTTCCTGGAAATCTGATCCTGGCTCTGCCTCACACCCACCTGGAGAGCTTGGGGTTTTTAAGATTAAAGCCCTAACTCTGATTGTGGGGAGGGAGAAGTGGTGCTTTTATGGTAGGTATTTTTTTTAAAGGGCTGCAGGATTGGGGATGGCCTATTTATGCTGTGTGTGCCACACACAGTGCTATCTATAACACTGTAGTGCACACATAGAAGGTAGAAAAAAATCAAATTTCCCCAAATAAGGAAGCAGGCTTTATTTCGGGGGGGGGTTGGAGGGGAGCAACTGCAAGTCACAATGGAGTAAGTCTAAGGGAAGGGAAGTCAAAGGGCAGGGGATTATTGTGGTCTCTCTAACCCAAACCCACCCCTCCTGTCCTGCAGTCCTACTAGTATCTAATGCCTCCCTTCTCTAACCTAGGCCATATATAAAGAACTCTTAAGTTCTATCATCTGACCAGGGCAGGGGATTTTCACCTTCTAGCGTCTTCGGCTGGGGGCTTCGGGTGTCTTTGGTTGGAGTCTGCCAGGCGTTGCTCTCAGAGGCTCTCTTGGGCTGAGCAGACACCAGGAGCAGACACCACTCAACAGGGAGGGGAGATGAACACCAGTCAGGCACCCACACACCCAAAAAATCAAATCAAAACAGAACAGAACAAAAACCAAAAAAGGGGAGAGCACACTGTCCCCTAAAAACAAAAACAAAAATGAATCCAGGCAGGCACACAGCAGCAGCAAAGGTGCAGCTTGGGTCTGCAAAAGAATTTTTTAAAAAAATCAACACAGCACCCCAGTTATTAAAGCCACTGGGGGCTGCATAGAAGGAAGAAGAAGAAAAATCCAAATGGGGTATTCATAGCAGCAGCACCCAGTTAAAGCCACTAGGGTGGCTGCTGGTACAGTTTTTAAAAAAGAAAAAGAAATTAAAAATCAGTACAGCACCCTGGTTATTAAAGCCCCTGGGGCATGGATACAAGCAAGAAGAAGAAGAAATCCAAATAAGAGGGGGGAAATCAAAGCAGCAGCACCCAGTTAAAGTCACTACAATTTAAAAAATAGCAATAAAATAAGCAGTTGGCTAAGGAAAGTGAAAACAGAAAAACCACAGGCAACAAAATGGCTCTGTCTCTCTGCTTACAAGCCGTCCCTTAAATACATTTTGAAAATCCCTCCTTTGGCCTCCCCCTCTCTGCCCACCCCCCCCCCATGACAACACTTGATCTATATGATAACAAGCCAATCAAGAAGCAAGGAGATCTCAAGCCAAATGGAAGCCAGTGCCAGAAAATCAATCAGCAAGGGGGAAACATGGAAACAAAATGGCACTCAAATCACTTAAGCAGATTCAAGCACGAATCAGGGTAGATTTGATTTGAACTTGAATCCAGGTCAGTTCAATTTGAACTCAAATCCAGGTCAATTTGATTTTAACTCAAATCAGGCCCTTTATTCTAAGTGCAATTTGATTCAGATTTGAATCACTCGGATTGCCCCGATTTGAGCTCAAATCAATTCAACACGAATTGATTTGCACAACTCTAATATGCATCCAGCCATGCAAACATTCTTTATTAAACTATGGCCAATTCTGTTGTAGTTAGGGGGAAATGGGTCCTAATCCAGGGAACCTTGTGTGAAGCAGAACATTTGTGCTTGCAAAGTTGTCACCAGCAGGCTGTGAACAGCACTGTCAAAAGATCCATTGAAGTGGGAGGGATTAAAGGAGTTCACAGCTGTGAGACTTGCCTCTTACAGATAATCAGCTGTGTTAGAAGCTGTTGGAAGTATTCAGCAATGTGTGTGCTGTGCCAGTCAGCAACATCACACTTCCACCCTGGCTGCTAGATGTGTTGCTTTTCCTAATCGTAGGTATTTATGCTACTGGCAGGACAAATAACGTTGCAGAAAAACCTCTGTATTCAGATCACACCAGTTATATTAGACTAAGGGTGTTTAATTCATGGCAGGAATTTTCTTCTATTTTCTTATCCAGGTCTCTTAATCTAAAACCCACAATCTCCCATCCTTTGTGGACTCAGACTGCAGCCCTGATGATTCACAATAATAAAGAGATTAGATACTTTCTTAATTGCAGCTGTAAACTTAGGCCCAGCAAGGTCAATTCAGCAGATGCTGCACTTCACGGAAATTTAACATGAACTGGAAAATGAAAGCTCTGAGCTATTCATGGTAAGAAGGGATGTTACTTGGAAAATGATCATCTTAATTTGTCTTATTTTAAATGGCCTAAATATTTATATATATATAAATATTTAGGCCATTTAAAATAAGACAAATTAAGATGATCATTTTCCAAGTAACATCCCTTCTTACCATGAATAGCTTACCATGAATATATCTTTGTCACACACTGGCTTGGGATCACGGTCTCCAACCGCTTCCCTTCCTCTGATCCTGTTCTTAGGCTGTGAAAGTGGCCTCAGAAGTTCTGGTGAGGGGTTTAATTGTCACCCTATTCCTCCACCAGCTGTCAGGGAGAGGGGTAAGACTGCTCCACACCAGGAGGCTCAAGGTACAATTCACTCACATCTCTCCAGACCTCCTCATCCCAGGCCATCCAAGCCTTAAATAAAGCCCTGCAATCGGGGCAACTCCAACCACCCTCTCCTGACTCCGCCCTCTCGAATGTAGCTACCTGCATCCTCTCTCCTTCAGCTGCTGCCTGTCTTGCCAGCTGTTGGCCATGCCTTCTCCTCTTCGCCACCAGGAGGCAACCTATTGGGCCATGCTGGCCCATCCATGGTCTGTGGGTTCCTGTGTGTCCTGGCTCTCCCTGGCAACTGCGTAGGTTCCCAGCTGACTTTGCCTGTATCCGGGGACTGTATTGCCTCCCTCTTCTTGGCCACCTGACTGGGTGAGTACTCGGGCCCACCCGCAGCCTGAGCGAAGGCCCAACAATCTCAAACATACCCATCGCTAATCCCATGGGTGGCAACTCTCATGAGAGTTTGCGAGCAGTTGCCAGATAGTGATGGGCACGGGTGGGTGGGGGTAAAGAAACTGCTGGCCAGGAGAATGGCTGAGTGATGGCCATCGGGCAGGGAGGGTGAGAGGAAAGCCAACGGGTAGGGAGGGCGAGAAGAAAGCAGCGGCCAGGGGGAGGGCGCAAGGAAAGCTGAGAAGAGAACGAGAGGTGCAGATGCTCTGCGCCTGGTTCAGCTAGTTTGTAATATTCTGTGCTCATAAAAATTTGCAATCTTGCAGATGCAAAAATCACAAGGCCACTGTGTTTCAACAATGCATATTGTATTTAATACTTCATATCATGTATAAGCAACATGTGTTGACTTATTTGAATATGGTTTTGATTCACTGAGGTCTTGAAGTTTTTAAAAAATCTAAACTTCAGAATTCTTATAAGATCAATGGGGTTGTACCAAAGCCTCAGAGACTTCATGTGGCTTGAAGATTGCTTCTTTGTTTTTACATTAAACAAAGCCATTAATCTTTATAGACCTTACTCCATTAGCCCAATTCACTCATTATGTTCAGCAGTTGTACAACGTGTACAGTGTACACAGGTACAATGATTCCCACATTATGTTGAACACAGGTACGGCAGTGCACTTCCTATATGTGCTATGGATTTGAGGAGCCTGTACTCAGGTTCACTTTTAAAATGAATGCAGGTACAGTCATTCAGAAAAAAACACGTATGGGGTGTACACATAAACATGCACACATATGCACACTTGCACAACAAAACTAGTTGCTGATCAGAAATGCTTTCCATCATCCTGAAGGTATAGCCTTCAATATTCTTACCTCATACCTTAGGTATAGTCCATACCTAGTTTAAATTATATACCTAAAATTTTCCTCATATGGCTGATGCTATCCTTGTGCCTTCATCAAGGAAATTGAGTTAGGATACTGCTGGAAAATCACCATAGCAATAGTGGAAAAAACTACAAGTTTTAGATTATAACTGCCATACACATTGACAGTGCTAACAGATGGGAATTTCAGTATTGTCAGTCTTCAGTGCTTCTGTCTGTGTGTTACTACTAATTCATACATTATTCAATAATTTCCTTTGAACCTATGGCCTCAAATGTGGCTGTGGCGGTCCAAGCATCTATGGCCTCAAATGTGGCTGTGGAGCTCAAGCGATCCTTTTTTAGACAATTAATTTTCCAGCCATCAACTCTACAGAGAAAAGGCTTGAAGGTTTCAATTCTCTTGGCTCCAATCCCAGCAGGCCAATAGGAAGAACAAAGAGCTGCTTATTTTATAAAATGTCATAATTTTGAAAGGTTGTCTCATGAAGTCTGCATGTTAGTGGTGGTTCATGTGGATTCTTTCTCAGGCATTTACATGGAAAACAAACTTCAAATTCCTGCAGGAGTCCAAAGTGCTACGGGTCATATGAAATAAGAGCACAAGGATGAAAACTGAATGGCATGATCATATCATCTAAGATTAGACCTCATTTGTTCACGACAATGGGAATAAATACTGTAATGCTTGAAGGGCTACCACTGATTATTTACAACAGCTCCACTGCTTCCAAGTCTACAGCCAGTTGCGGATTAAGCTTTTTGCTGCCAATAGGCAGCCAGGAACTGCCGCTGGGCAGGGAGAAGTTAAATCTTTAAAAAAAAAAAAAACTTTTAAAACTGCCACTGCACAGTGGTGGCACAGCAGGGACAGCGGCGAGAGCCCCTAGTGGGCAGGGCACCCACCTCCAAGTCCAACATCATGTTGGGTGCTCCACTGCCTGCCTGGAGAGCAGCAGAGCCAGCCTTCCGCTGCTTCCATTAAAAACCAAACCGATCACTCAGGGCAGTCACAGCCAGGCAAGCCGCAGCCCCTAACTGGGAGGAGCCCTGCTGCCACTTCTGGGCAGGTGAGG
The DNA here is from genome assembly GCF_027244095.1 of Hemicordylus capensis. Classification (NCBI taxonomy): domain Eukaryota; kingdom Metazoa; phylum Chordata; class Lepidosauria; order Squamata; family Cordylidae; genus Hemicordylus; species Hemicordylus capensis. The sequence continues at coordinate 110,756,023 of NC_069662.1, forward strand.
AAAATGGTTCCCAGGCTCTTGTGAAAGCAGCCCAAGAGGTCTCAGGCAGCCAGCGCCAAACACCTCACGGGAGTCTTTTAGAACCAACACAAACGCCTCAGAGCGTGGTTTCCCCCTTGCAGTAGTTTTCTTTGCAAAGTTGTTCACAGCAGGCGAGAGGCACATGGCTTGGGCTCCTCCTACTCCTTCTGGCAACACCCAGGCCTCTCCCCCTTGAGCCTCGTTCTGTCCCCTGCGAGTCTAGGCAGGAAAGCAAGAAAGGGCTCCACAAGGTTCCTTGCCCTGGGTCACAAGCTCCCGCCTCAGGCAAAGGGACGAGCGAGGAGGAACCGCCAATCCCTCATGCAGCTGGGTTGGCAAGGCAGCAGCAGGCTCAAAGCCAGGAAGCTGCAGAAAGCCCACTGCTGCCTTGGCCATCTCTCCGCTCTGGGCTGCTGGGTCGCTCCTCTACCATTGGCCTTCTGAGCATTGAATTGTCCCAAAGTGGCAGCACACACTCAGCAGCTCCTGGGGAGGAGGGCATAAATAGTGTTTGGGCTCACTAAGGGGACCCCCAGCAGCCATGGGAGCTGCTGCCGGTAGGACCAGCCAGCCATGTTTTTTTTCACCTCAGTGTGTGGGCCAGGCTCTCTCCTGGTCATACTCGTTGTGTCCACAATCTGGGATGTCAGAGATGGTGTGGCAGTGGAGACCTCCTCACATGGGCCTGCCTTCCTCCCAAATGACACAGGTCAGGCCAATTTCAGCCCTCTGCACAGGCAGGCAGGCAGCTCAGGATATGATTTGGGAGGCAGGCGGGACGGGCCCACTAGGAGCTCTCGCTGCCACCAGTGGTGGATTAATGGAGAGGCAGAGTAGTCATTTGCCTATGGCAGCAAAATTTGAGGAGCAGCAAATTTTGCCCCTCCTCAAATTTTGCCACCCCTCTCTGTAAGCAGCAGCTGCTGCAGCAGCAAGGGTGGAGTGGGTGAGGAGAAAATCCTCTGTTTCACTTTTTTTTTTTTTAAAGGCAAACCTTTTTTGTTTACGGTAAAAGGCTAGCAAAAGCCTTTTTGCTTATGGGTGGCAAAAAGCTTAATCCGCCCCTGGCCACCACGCAGCAACAGTTTTTAAAGAAAAAAGATTTAGCAACCCACTCCCAGCTGTGCCATGGCAGTTTTAAAATATTTTTTACTTAAAAAAAAAATTCCCTGCCCCGAGATTTGCTGCTCTCCCAAGATTTGCCACCGTAGGCAATTGCCTCTATTGCCTCTGTGATAATCCGCCCCTGTCTACAGCAGTGGTGCTGCCAGTGTCTACCATTTCCATGCGTACCTCATATCATGTTGGCCAATAGAACTTTTGAATTCCAAGTATTTAATCATGTGAAGTGTGCAGTCGGCTTACACCAAATAATAAATGAGGTTTTACCAAAATGGGAGTGACTGTGTTGATACTTGTAGTGGTTCTCTACAGCGGTGCCACTGCTTCCAGCAGTGGTGGCACTGATGTCTATTGTACCCATGGGTACTGTGAATCATGTCGGCCATTGTCCCTAATGCACACATTGCAGAAACAAAGCACTTGAACACACAGCTCTGCCCAGTTCAAGTCATCTAGGTAACATGTGTTTAGGTCTAATTTAAACAGCTAACTAAAGATAAAGAATAATTGTTTTGTGGCTGGAAGGCCTCTATCGTTCTAGATTCTAAAGTTGTAAACCGCCCAGAGACGTATGTTTTGGGCGGTATAAAAATGTTTTAATAAATAAATACATAAAGGAGGTCTGAACAGTGTAGCCCTGGAAATGTGTTCACAATTGACAATGATTTATCAACAACCTGTCTAAAACATCCAGGATTGACTCATCCAAATAAATTTCAGATTCAAAAATCCAGAGATAAAAATTGCTTGCATGTTGGGTGCAGTGATTTTGCCCCACCCAGCCTCTGATAAGGCACAATGCTTGTTGGGTTATTTAACTGGTTGAGGGTTTGGGTGGGCAGAGCCAGAGGGGCTACAAAGTTCTCTCTAGCCCAAACTAGCAGCCAGCATTTGTGAGGTATCCCTCCCTGGAGAAAATTTTGGGTTCTGGCTGGCCATCCTTTTGGGGGGCTGGGTAGGAATTTTGGCTCTCCTTCGAATTGGGCAGTGATGGGGGAGGGTTTGCCTACCTCATACTGTTCTCCTTAGTTAGCTAGGCTCCTTGGTCACAACGGCAGATACAGTGAGAGCTGGAGGGTGGTTAGGCACAGCCTAACCTGTGAGCACCCTAAAGCATGTGTGTTTTGCATGAAGGGAAGTTCCAGCCATTCCCTAGAGGCTTCACGGCTCAGGGTAATTGGCCTGGGGCTTCTCTTGGCATTGGGGCATCAGCAACCTTAAAGGCTGAGCAGCTTGAGGGGGGGGGGGCAATGCTTCTTGCTGACACCTTGACCTTATCTGGGTCGGCTAAGAAGAGCAGTGCTCAGCCTTAGGGCCATGAGGCTGCTTCAAGCCTAAAGTGTAACTGCCTGGTGAGAGTTAGATATAGGGCTGGCATCTTGGCTCAGAAGCTATTAGTGCCCACACTGTGGTGGGTGGAGAGCCTATTCCCACTGCAATATTAATTGGATTTGAATTAATACAGTTGTGGCCCTTACCTCCAAGAAATCTTGCCTTGTCTTTATGGTGTGGGGGCAACAAATGATAGTTATATACCATTAGCGTCTTAATGTTCTATTCAAAGAAATATGTGATTTTTGTGACGTTTTCAGTGGTGTTCTTCGTTGGTGTTTAAAATATTGTGTATTTTTATCCACTCTTGCTTCTGCAATGTTCTTCCATGTGTCTATGTGTCATTTTCAAAGGCAACCTGGTTGGCAAGGTGCAAAGCAGAAGAGAGGTGCACATTTTTCTTCAGGGGTAACAGATTATTAGGTCCAAGCGAGGAGAAGATTTTTGTTGTACTTTGAATATTTGGTAGAACAGGGGATTTGGGCAGCTGTTCATGCAGTACACCTGAAGTACTAAGACACAACAAGCTGACTTTCAAAACAAGTATTATACATGTTTCTCATCCCTGTCTTTCACTGCATATCTAATAAATGACCATTGTACTTATGTTTCAGCCAGTATTTGGATATTAAGCAGAGAATCCTTTTTGCAATTTTCCTCATCCAAATGTCTCCCTGTATTTTGGAGTTATGTATTTTGCTGTATTGTTTTCAAGGTAAAACAATGCCTTGGGAATTCTCATTCCTTTTTCTATTCCTTACTGTTGCACAAAGAGCTGTGCATGCACAGTTTTCACAGCTTTCCATTCAGTTCATTCTTGCCTTCTTCTCCCTGTCTTCCCTGCCAATGTGCATGTGTACACTGATGAATAAGCAATTTTGATGTCATTGTGCATGACAATTCTGTATGTGCATTATGCAATTGTGCATTATGCATGACAATTCTTTTGTGCAGTTTTACCAGTGCACATGTGCATTTCTGTGCATTGATCAAACACCATGTAAAAGCAATTGTGATGTTGTACATACTAACTGTATCAAGATTCTTCTTGTGTGAAGAATTACCAATGTGCAGTGCCACATGGCATATGAATAAAACACCACACAAAAGGACTCTTGAGGCAACCATACATGCAAACACATGAACTGAAGGAACACAAACCCGAGGCAAACTTTCTTCAGCTCCAAAATTAACTTTAGACAATGCCCTAATTAAAGCAGAATCAGAAAGACTAGAATGGAGGACAGCAAAAATGCTGCATGCATTGCTTCTGCTTCACTTTTGTTCCTTATCTATCTATCTATCTATCTATCTATCTATCTATCTATCTATCTATTTATTACAGCCATGGGGAATGGGGATCAGGATCAAGATTATGGCTCATGGTGAGAGAGCATTTAATCCCTTTCCCTTTTGCTGTGTGTAGCAAAAAAAAAAAAACACCTCCTAACTTTGTTACATGCTCCAGAAAGGAAATTTCCATTGGTGCCTTCTAGAAGTTACATTTCAGGAGGGGGAAGCTGCACCTTGTCTCTAGTGCATATGTTCATGCATGCACATAAATGAAAACATCATACAGCACACAAGCAGCCATTTACATTCCACTAAGGTTTATTGTGTAGAGATGTGCAAATTGATTCGAGTCTAATCGATTCTAGCTCAGACCAGGGTGATTTGAGTGATTCGAACTCAAATCAAATCACATTTAGAATAAAAGGCCTGATTTGAGTTTGAATCAAATCAACCCTGATTGAACTCTAATCAATTCACGTGATTCAAGTGCAATTTTTTCCGGGGAGATCTGGTCTACCAATTGGGATCAGCAGGTAGACCAGCCTTCTGACCCAGACTTGGTGCATCGGCCTGCCTGGGAGGACTGATCTTCCCAGTAGTCCAGTCCTCCAAGGTGGGCTGACATGCTAAGTCCAGAGTGGAGGGCTGGTCTACCTGCTGACCCCAATTGGTAGACCAGCTCATCCCAGAAAAATAGGGCTCAAAATGGTGCCATTTCCCCAGGGAGAGCTGGTCTACCAATTGAGGTCAGCAGGTACAAAGCCCTCCACTCTGGATTTAGCGCATTGGCCCACCTCGGAGAACTGGTCTATGGGGTAGAGCAGTCATCTGAGGTGAGACGATGCATTAAGTCTGGGGCAAAGGGCTGGTCTGCCCACCCCAATTGTTAGACCAGCTCTTCCCAGGGGAAAATGGCGCTCGTATCACTCAAATAGATTTGATGTCAATTTGTTGAAACAGCCCACCAAGCCAGCTGTTTTGACAAACTGATTTGAGGATTTTGCAATCAAATTTGGGATTGAATCAAATAGCAAAATCCTATCTGTGCACATCTCTATTATTGTGAACTATTGATAACAGTTTGTAGGACAATTATGTTTTTAGAACATATCTTAACACTAATAAACACATGCCTATGTGGCTTTTAGAACACCATAGGACAGGTTACTGCAGAACAAAATACAGCATACACCAGATGTAGCAGAGCCTGCAGCAATGTATAACATGGAGAGGGAGAAGCTTGGGCAGTGATCCAGTGAAGAATCATCAAGTGTTTAATGATCAAATAATGGGATGGTGCCTGTGTGAATATGCTCTTCATCAAAATGGCATAAAACAGTTACCTTGTGGCCTCTCTACCTCTGCAGAGTAGTCTGATGAGTAGCCTATCATGTTTTTCTCAAATACAGAATGTTTTTCAGAATAAAAGAATAATATCCAATGGAGTATTTTAGACTCTGAATTAGGTAGCAGCTAGACAGCCATGAGTCTGAGTAGTTGCTCAATTGCAGATGAAGTATCCGTATGTCCATCAACAGTAGGAGTAGAGCCCTAAAATTTACATATGGGAATTTTATGTTGCTACATAGTGCAAGGATACAATACTCTGTCTTTCTGGAGGACTGTAAATGTGAACTTCTTTGCCATGTTATTTAAATGAGCTCCCCATCATTTACTTTCTATGAAGTGGAGACACTAGCAGCTGAAAAAGAGTTATTTCTGGTTCAAAGCCTTGATCTTTTATCTTGCTATATTATTTACAATTCTGTGCTGTTCTACAACCAATTGCTAAATTGATCGATGTAACCAAATTGCTGAGATTCAGATAGTTAAATGAGCCTTAGTAGGAAAAATGAATATATTTGGGGACAACTTAGCAAAATAAAGTGCATTGGCTGAAATATGGAGCCAATAAAAAAGAAGTAGAGTACTCTGACGTTAACAAGTGCCAAGTTACAATTCACATATTTGAGAAAATTCAGGATCTTGCCCTCCATTCCTAGAGTAGGGGTGTGCACAAAACTGGATTTGCTGGTTCTACTAGAATCTGAACAGGATTTGAGCTGACCTGGCCCGGCTTGGTTTTGGCCCAGTTGAGACAGATCCAGTTTGAGTTCAAACCGAGCTGGCTTGACCGGCTCTAAGCTATACTAGTAAAGGGGAATCTGGTGAGGATTCCCCTTTACCAGTTCCAGGGCAGGGGGGCTTTCCTAAGTATAGAAAGGGTAGCAGAGGATTAAATTTGTACTTATAAGTACAAGCCATGGCTGTGGCCATGGAGAGGGAGGCAGCAGTGGCTTCCCCCCTGCTGGCCTCCCCCTGAATAGCCCGGTCTGGCAGCAGCCTAGTTTGGGACTTGTCTGGCCGTGTTCGGGCCTCTGTACATGAGTGGGGGCCATCACTAATCTTCATGCATGCACAGAGGCCATTTGCATGACTATGCATACTGTGTGGGCATGCAAATGGCTTCTGTGCATGTGTGGCAGTCAGTAAAATGGCCCGTGTGCATGCACAGAGGCCCGAACCAGGCTACCGCTGGCCCAGGCTACTCAGGGGGAGGCCGGTGGGGGTGGGGTGGGAGGTTAACTCAAGCCCTTCTGTTTCAAATCTGTTTCTAGAAACAATGTCTCACTGAAATGCATTCAATGAGTTCTTTGCAGATAAAATCTCTCACATTCAGACTGATTTGGACTCCAGTATTTCTGCAGGGCCAGTTATGAAAGTGTCCAGCAATCTCTCTTGCAGGATTAGATTGGATCAGTTTCAGATTGTGACTCCCGGGGATGTTGAGAAGCTGCTTGGAGTGGTACAGCTTACCACCTGTTCTTTGGATCCTTGCCCAACATGGCTGATTTCATCTTGCAGGGAGGTTGTTGAAGCCTAGTTGATATCATTAATTGCTCGCTGAGGGAGGACAGGAGGCAAAAGGCTCTTTTTAAGAAGCCCACTCTGGATCCCCTAGTGATGGATAATTAGAGGCCAGTCCTCAACCTCCCAAGGTTGAGTAAGATGATTGAGAGGGTGGTGGCTGACCAGCTCCAATCGGTCTTGGAGGGAACTGATTATCTAGACCCATTTCAAACTTTAGGGTGGGCTATGGGGTTGAAGTGGCATTGGTCAGCCTGACAGATTACCTTCACCAGGGAATTAACAGAGGGAGTGTGACTCTACTGTTGCTTTTGGGTCTCTCAGTGGCTTTCAGAACCATTGACCATGGTGTCCTTCTGGATCACCTGAGGGATTTGGGGATAGGAGGCACTGTTTTACAGTGGTTCTGCTCCTATGTTCCAGGTAGAATTCAGATGGTGGCACTTGGTGATAGTTGTTCTTCAAAATGGGAGCTGCTATATGAGTCCCTCAGGGCTCCATTCTGTCACCAATGCTTAATATCTACAAGAAACTGTTGGGTGAGGTCATCAGGAGATTTGGTGCTGTGTATTATCAATATGCTGATGACACTCAAATCTATTTCCCCTTGTCATCAATATGAGGAAATGGCATTAGCCCCTTAAATGCCTGCCCACAAGCAGTAATGGGCTGGATGAGAGATAATAAACCAAAGCTGAATCCAAGCAAGATGGAGGTGCTTATTGTTGGGGGTTGTAATCTGAAAGACAGGATAGAACATCCTGTACTGGATGAGGTTACACTCCCCCAGAAAGAACTGGTTTGTAGCTTGAGTGTGCTCTTGGACCTGTCTCACCCTGGTGTCTCAAGCTGAGGCTGTGGCCAGGAGTGCTTTTTACCAGCTGCAATTGATTCAGCAATTCGCCCATTTCTTGAGGAGAATGACCTGAAAACAGTGGTACACCAGTTGGTAACCTTCAGGTTGGATTACTGGAATGCTCTATGTAGGGCTTACTGCTTGTTGGATTACTGCTCTATGTAGGGCTACCTTTGTACATAGTTTGGAATCTTCAGTTAGTCTAAATGTAGCAGCCACATTGGTCTCTGGGGTATCCCAGAGACACCATATTATGTCTTTTCTTAAACAGTTGCACTGGCTGCCAATATTTTTCCGGGCAAAGTACAATTTGCTGTTTATTACCTTTAAAGCCCTGTATGGCTTAGGTCTAGGTTACCCAAGGGATCACCTTTTCTACAAGATCCCCATGACCCATTCAAATAATCAGTAGGGGTCCATCTTCAGGTGCCACCAGTTCATCTGGTGGCAAACTGAGATTGGGCCCTCTCAGTTGTTGCCCCTAGGTTGTAGAATGTGCTCCCTGTGGATATAAGAGGATTACCTTCCTTTAAGGCCTTCAGGAAAGCCTTAAAGATGCATCTTTTTAGCCTGGCTTTTAATGATATCTAGTTTTAATTTTAATGAGTTTTAATCTGGTTTAAATGTCTTTGATTTCAATTGTTTTAATTAATTGTTTTTTATTTTAATGTAAACTGTCCTGAGACACTTTAGGAAGGGCGGTATATAAGCTGAATAAATAAATAAATAACTAAATAAAACACCACACTCATCAGGCGGTGCATTGTGGGATATCTGGAGGATGGGATGCATTGTCCTGGTCTCTGGAGATCTGCGCTGCCAGGAAGGTGGCATGCCAAAGAATGGAAGGTAATCATATGGGGGAAGGTAGGTTTTCCCCTGCCTCCCCCCGCCCGCGCGTCCTCCTGCCAACCCTCCCAATCATGTCAATAGCCCTACTGTGTCACAGATCTATACAACGTGCTTCAAATAAGCCCTAGATAAAACACAGAATGCCTGCCTTTGGTTGGCTTTTCGTGTTGTAAATTTTCGACCGTACTGGTTTAGATTTTAGTCTAGAGGAAAAGGAATCAATATTAATTAATGTTTGGGGAAACTATTTCTTTGTTTTAAAACATGACATTTCTATCTGAGAAATAACACTTCAAAAATAAAATAAGATAAATAAAATGTTTTGCATACATTGATGAACTCAAGTTAAAGTTAGCTGTGATCAAGTCATTGAAAGCAAGAGTTAGTTGCAACTTTTGCCATTGGTTTGTAAATGATCCATGCAGACTGATCCTATCACATCTTTGATCAGAAGGAAGTTCTACTAAATTTGGCTAGGCTAACTCCCAAAAAGGTGTGATTAGAGTGAAGCCTCAAAGTCAGCTAGGCATTACACAAGAAAAATGTGAAGAGCTTTATTTTATGATGAAAAAAAGGTTCAGAAGCTGTGATCAGCTGTGGAAGATCTTGAGGGGGTTCTTAATTCTTGCCCTTTCTGTCATAGGAGAAGGGATTTCTGTCGATTGCCTCCACTATTAATTTTTATCCCTGTGGGAAAGTAACTTGGGGAGGGATGATTTTTGCAAGGAGAAGGAGAAGAGTGATAGCTTTGACTTTGAGTGTGAAGTAGGTTTACTTCAACCTGGGAACTGTGGTTGTTCAAACCATAGTAAAAGGAACTAGAATCTTGCCATGATTTCAACAGAAGCATGATTAAATATCCATTTATTTATTTGATTTATATACCACCCCTCCAAAAATGGCTCAGAGCAGTTTACATCAAAATAAAAAACAAAACAATTAAAATCAAAACTAAATCAATTAAACAATTAAAATCATTTAAACATTAAAATCATTAACTTTACAAACATTTAAAACCAACATTAAAATTTAAAACCATGAATCTAATGAAAAGCCTGAGTGAATAAATGTGCCTTCAGTGCCTTTTTAAAAGTTGCCAGAGATGGGGAGGCTCTTATTTAAACAGAAAGCATGTTCCAAAGTCCAGGGGCAGCAATGGAGAAGGCCCATTCCTGAGTTGGCGGCAACCATAGACGAACCTCTCCAGATGATCTTAACAGGTGGTGGGGCTCATGGTGAAGAAGATGTTCTTAAATAGAATGAAATAGAAGTAGAGCAGGGCTACACAACTCCAGCTATTGTGGAGTTTACAACTCCCATCATCTCTGACTACTGGTCACTGTGGCTGGGAGTTGTAGTCTGACAACAGCTGGAAGGCCAAAGTTGTGCAGACCTGAAGGAGAGGGTGGGGGATGTTCAAGCCAATGGCTCTTTGTGGCTCATTCATTATTTTATTTTATTTTATTTATTACATTTGTAAACCACCCCATCCCAAAGCTCTGGGAGGTGTACAACAAGTTTAAGAAGACATAAAAACAAACACCATTTAAAACACACTGCTTAAAACAATATAAAAACAATTTTAAAACAATTCAAAATGATTTAAAACCAATTAAAATACTAAAAACCCAATTTAAAAATCCTGGAAGACCAGGCCAAACAAGTAAGCTGTTAGGGCTCTCTTAAAGGTCAACAGCAAACCTAAACTGTGGATATCTGCCGGGAATATCATGGGAATCAATGGTTTCCCATTACATCCAAATCCTCAATGTTATGTTTACATAATATTGTATGGAAAGTTGTAAAGAATGACCTGAGTAGCAGGATATTCCAGAACAATCTGCTAAAGGTTAAGTTTCTTTGTGAAGTGAGAATATTGGAACCTTTCAGTTTTTATGTAGCCCCTGCTGACTGGGCAAAGAGAAACCTTTTAATGTGGTGGCTCTCTCATTTTTAGCAGAGGGATAGCAGCTGTCTCCATTCCACACACCACAGCACTCCTCAGTGGCTGTTGATGGTGTCTCTTTCTGGATTGCAAGCCATTTTGACCAGGGAGCAATTTTCTCATTCCTTTTGCTGTGTGAATTGCTTTGAGACCTTTCTACCTCCATTAGTTGATTCAGTTGTTTCCAATATCCTGTTCATAGTGCTATCTAGCAAAACCCAGCCTCCTATGCCCCATAGAAAGTATAAATATTTTAATAAAATAACCATTCCCACCCATGATTGCTCAAAAGGAAGTCTCAATAAATTTAGCAGAACCTATTCCTAAACAAATGTGTACAGGACCAGGCTGATTGAGCTTTTTACCTACATGAATTGCATTGATTCAACTTTTGCTGCCTGCATCACACCTCAGGTCTTTGAGTTGCCAGTAAAATACTGGCTAGCAACATTTAAACCAGGTCAGCTGCCAGTTTTCACTATTAAATAAGATTCTATTTCCCTGGTCAAGGCTATAGACTTATTTCAAAAAATTTAGAAATCTGTGACAGCTTTTAAATGTCAGCTGCACAACAGATAATGATATTGTTATACAATCCTTCATTTTTCTCTCCTCCATACAATTACAAAGTATTCCAGGTTCCATGCCCACATGCCTGTCCAAATGAATTACATGAACATTCACTAACAAATTCATCTTGGTTATTGCTAGATATCTTCAGTATTTTACAAGACTGGTCCCTTATGAGTGGTGAAAAAGCAGAGGACAAAGAGTTCTCATAGGTAACTAGCAATATCCATGTAAATAGTAGTGCCTTAGAATTGGGCAAATGTTAGATAGATGCCAAGAGAAAGCTTCCTTTAATTCTTGCTGAAATAAGTTGATGTATTATTTGCCTGGGCAATCACTTGTCAAAATATATCCATCATGCTCAGTTGCTAAGCCCTCTTCTACTTAGAGACACAGTCTGAAAGTGAAGATTTTTTTAAAGTACTCAAAGTCGAAAATAAAACAAACTTTATTTTTATTTATTTGAATAAAATAGTTCATTCCCCGGCAGTGTCTTAATGTTTCTCTTGTCCTTAGTACCCCATAGCAATATTTTCAAAAAGGACACCTTATCACAGACCTCACAACCTTCCCTAAGGTCAATTTAAAACTGGCAGGAACAGCCCAGAATGGATCTGGGCTACACACACTCTTGGGTAGACTGAGCAGGACTCCTCTGACCCCTTCTCACTACTAAATACTAGCTGGAGTGGCACTAGTCTAATGTAGCTCCTACCTCCATAGAAAAGCCCTGTAAGGTAAGAAGTATTATTATTCACATGATCCTCTGATGAGGGTGGGGTGGGCCAAAGCGGAAGAATAGTGGCCCACATACTATGCAACGCAATGCGCATGTTGCAATGGTGGGAGCACACAGCTATGCCAAATGTATTTATACAAGAGTAATCCATTGATTTCCAATTCTTGTGATTGTTGTGATTGTGCAACAGCGCAGTTGTGCAATAGCATGCTCCCAATGTCACAACATGCACTGTGCATTGCATGATATGTGGGCCAGTAACTTTTGAGAGAGATTTGATCTGGAGACATACTTACTGGCCACACTCTTAGCCATTATGGGCCTTCTAAACCACGGGTTCCCAACCTGTGAAATAAAGTGTAGCTGTGGGTGGTGGGAGTTGTAGTTCAGCAACATCTGTAGTACCACCGGTTGGGAACCCCTGTTCTAAACCTATGGTCCAACACTTTTCTCTGACAATTGTCATGATGGACAAGCTGCCTGCCTGCTTGAATGATGAAGTCTTGGGCAAACTGATTATCTTGCCAAATGATCTCAGAAATAAAAAGGTTCTTACTGGGCTAGCTCTTACCAAATTACAGGCAGGAGTCTCTCTCAGCCCTATCCCTGACATCTCCAGATAGGGCTGAGAGAGACTCCTGCCTGTTACTTGGAGAAGCCACAGTCAGTGTAGACAATTCTGAGCTAGATGGACCAATGGTCTGGCTCAAAATAAGGCAGCTTCCTATGTTCCTATGCCCCAGCAAAACAAACAAACAAACAAACAAACAAACAAATATCAGGGCAATTCAGATACTGTAGACAGAAGAAGGACAGAGTGTTCCTCCAATTTTTTTTTAAACAAACAAATAATGTTTAAATAACCAAATACTGTTTGAACATTCAATCAGCTTATGAGGGGGGCCTCATAAGCTAGCTGACCTCCCTCCCCACACCCAATTATGAGAGACATCGCCCAACTCTGATCTTATGAGGGAAATCACACATGTCCCAATTTCCCTCTTGGCACCCTGTGCCCTCCTGCATAATTAAGTGGATGAACTACCCCCCCCCCCCCAAATATATAGAGGCACACTGGATGGAAGAGAGGGACATGTGCAACATGCACGCACACAATCTTGTGACACACATCACAAGATTCAAAGGATCAGTCAGGCAATACCGCTCCATCTGTTTCCCTGTGTTGCATTTACAGACATTGAGCTAGCTCTGTCTTAAGTTAACCTTAAATACAACCCACGCTTTAGGCTCCCCTCTCCCCTTCTTCATCTGGACTAGCAGAAATCTTGCTGCAGGCCTGTGTATTTAGAGCATGGTTAATGTGTTTTGAGCACTGAATTGAAAGTTTTTCTCAAAGCTAGTTAGCGGCTTTCAATTTGAATATTTCCTCAGGAAAAAATCCTGGGGCTTATTTTAATAGTTTTAGGAGCCTCAGTGGCCAAAATGTATGTCCTGCTGCAAACATCTTAGCTTTCTGGGCATCAGCCCATGTTGCTGTCTGCAGCTGGGTCAGCCTTCCAGCTGTCTACCTCATCTGGGATGCTTCTACCAAAGCTTTTCAGGCCATACCGCATGTACGGTAGAGTAACCAGACCAGATGCAAAAGAGGATAGGGTTCTTGTACCTTTAACAGCTGCCTAGGAGAGACAATTTGTCATCCAGGGATGGGGATATCAGTTTTTTAAAACCAGTCCTGCTTCTGTGCTTTTTGCAGCACCCTGATATAAACATATTCCATGGGCATTAAGCTTCACCTGATAAATTTATGTGCCGAACTGCTGTTAAAAGTACAGAAGCTGGACCAGTAAAAAGGTTAGTCAATCCCATGCAGGGGTGGAAAAAAAGCTGGACCGTCTATAATTCCCTACATAACTCTGAAAGGAACAGGAGCCTTCTTTGCTCTTCCACCTTACTATATATTCTTTCAAGTTTAATATCAAATGGCAAAATGCTATGTCAATCATTGACAGTGAGCTCAAGATTTCTTTAAGAGAGTGACTAATTGAGTCTTCCTATGGGCCCCTGACAAATATCTCAAATTATAGTTCTTGGTGGAGATACAGCTCCTGATGGCGACTCTTAGCACCAACAACCCTATTGACCACTAGGGACATTGGGGGTAGAGACAGCCAATAAGGGCATTCCCTCTCTGGCCATGCTTTCTCTGCTCTGATTCCACTTTGTTAGACTGATAGTCTCAGGTTTCACCTGGAGAGAATGACTTGTGTCTTCTCCCTTCCCACTTCCTGTATGTAGCTAGCAACAACGAATGTAGGCCTCCTTTATCTCTCTGATGGCTCCTAAATAAACTACTTTATTTAGAACTTTAACTCCATGTCTCCAGACAATATTGATTAGCAGTGCTCTCTTTACCTGTGCACATCTACTGCAGCTGTCATAGATAAAGAAATTCCCCTCCCAAGCTCTCTAACAGTTCCTGCCAACTGAGCAAAGAGCCCCCTTTTTAAAGTGGCGATTCTCTTTATTTACCAGGGGGAGAGCAACTGGCCCTATCCATCCCTAGCACAACATTCCTCCAGTGGCTGTTGCTGGTTTCTTTTTTAGACTATGAGCCTTTTGGGGACAGGGAGCCATTATTTATTTATTTATTTTTTTTTTAATATGTTAGCCACTTTGGGAACTTTTGTTGAAAAGCAGTATATAAATATTCATCGTATTCCTTGTATTCTTTGATTCAGGTTGCTTCACAAATGTATTCTGAGCAAGGAAAGGCCCAACTGTAGCATTTGATGGTATTCACAGTATATTGCCACATGAATTGAAATAGCAGCTTTTATGAAAACTGTGCTTCACAATGGTTGCTAAAACTAAAAGCTTTGTAAATTTTTTGGCTAAACAAGGAGAGCTTCTGTTTACCTTGCATCTGAGGCCAAAGCAATTTTATTCTTGGCTTCTTTAATTAACATCAAGCTCAGCATAGGCAGTGTTTCCTACCAAATAAATATTGAACTGTTTATAAAACTGCAGTTGTTGCTATTTTCAAAATGGTTATAATTTGGACATTCTGACAGAGAGAATAATTCTATTTGAAGTCTTCCTAGGTGCTTGGAAGTAATTGATTGTGCTATCTTAACTGCAAGTTGACATCCGTAGCTTAAACTTAATTCAAACATTATTTCCTTGATCTGCCTAAGTTTGACTGTTGCTATTTCAGCAATTTTTTGCAAGTTTAGATGGATGGTACTGAAATGTGCCTTTCAGTTTACATTCATGCATTTGTATGAAGGAGACAATCGAAGATGTTCACATAATGTTCTAGAGTTCTAGCATTTCCATCACAATAACATGGAAAGTCATACAAGAAAAAGTGTTCTGGACTCCACAGTAAGATACCTCTTGTCCGAAGCATATATGCAATTGGAAAAACATTCAGAAACTCAAATTAAACTAATTTCCTACTGTATTACCAAATATAAATGCTGCTGGATTAAGGGGTTGTATAACAAAAAAAGAACATAAGTATTGAATTCAGCATGTTGATACTTAATCAAGTTTTTAAAATTTAGTTTGAAATTAATCAAAATCTGAAAGTATATCTTACAGTTAAATTTTGAAACAGAAAATTTAAACATGATTGCGATTCAAAAACCAAATCTGAATTCCCACCCATCCTGGAAAACTAAAATCTGGGTCGGGGGGAAAACAGGACTATTTACAAGGATAGAGCGACTGTTTGTTCAACCCTACAGTTTTAAGAGTCCTGAATCTGTTGGTGAGAATTGTGTGTATGCTGCTGCATTGTATCTGAAGCATAAAACTAGGTAGCTGGTAAGAATCTGTTATTCTAAAGATCTATGTTTTTATTTTTCTCTTCCACCACCCTAGGGTCGCAGTGAAAAGTGCCACCATTTCGCAATTTTCCTCCTCTTGTGCCTTTAACAGCAGCCCAACACAAAGAATTTCACAAAAAGAGGGAAAGTAAGCTCTCCAGCTATTGTGACTAGTATGGCTGCATTAGCATCAACAAAGCTGTCACAGGAGCTCTTCTCATGATCAGTGAGAAGAGCTCCATGGACGTCTGCCGGGAGAGCAGGTTTTACTTACCCTCCCCGCAGACGATCGCTGACCCTTCCCTGGACAGGTGGATTGCCCGCCCAGATTAGCACCGGCTCCTGCCGGTGGCTCTGAGGCACAGGTGCAGCGAAGCGCCACGAGTGCACGGTGCATTACTGGGATCCCCCCTCTCCCCCCCCCGAGTGTGCCGCAGCTGCAAACAGTTGTGGCAGACACACGATTAAAAAAAATGAGGTCAAGGGAGCGCTCCCTTGACCTCATTTTAGCAGGAGGTTACTTAGGTGGGCTTGCCACTGTGTAGCCACCAGGATTGAGCCCGATCCTGGTGGTTCGCACAAGAATGCAAAACCGGGCTGGGCTCCCTTGGCCCAGTTTTGCACGTCCGTGTGTTTAGCCTCACAGTGTACATTATGGCAGGCAGAATTGGTACCGCATGTAATCCCTTTATTGTTGCTTCACAACCTGGATTAGACGCTGCAAAGCAAAAAATCACAAGCAAAAATATTTGAAATGTAAATACAATTACTAGAAGGATGACAAAACTCATGCTCTTCCTGACCAAACTGGCTCTATCCATCCTAGCTCTATTTAGCAACCTACAAAAATCTGTAACAGACATTAGTAATACATTCATTAAATTTATTTATATATTTTTAAAATTTAACATATTTGTATACTGCCCAAAAGGCAAGTCTCTTCTATAACAAGGTTAGGCAATGCACTAATAGATCAAGATCCTAAAACAGGTGGGCAGGTGGGCAGGCAAATAATCAACTGACCTGTTTCCAAGATCCTTGTTCTTAAATAGGCTAGAGGCAGACTAGAGTGATACAGTCCTCACTCCGGCCTTAACCTATAAGCAGTGGCGGCCGATGAACACGCCTCTGGGAGGGCGGCAGGAGGCACATTTAAGAGTAAATTAATTCAGTGCTCACCTTTGCTGCGGCAGCACCTGAACGCTGTTCGGAGCTGCAATGTGCTACCCAGCAGCCCCTACAGCAGGGAAGCGCCTCCAGCACTCACCTGGCTGCTGGCAGGGGCTCAGCTCCATGGAAGCCAGGTGAGTGGCGTAGGCGCTTCCCCACCATAGGGGCTGCTGGGCGGCACGTTGCAGCTTTGAACAGTGTTCAGGTGCCACTGTGGTGGAGGTGAGTACCGAATTAATTTACTCTTAAAGGTGCCTCCCGCCGCCCCCTCAGAGGTGCGTTCACGGGCCGCCACTGCCTATAAGCATTGCCCCAGCACTACCAGCCAATTGGACAAAGTATTGGACAAAGTAGTGGGCAAAAGGAAGCAACATGGCCAAAGGCCAAGCCACAAAGGAAGTCATCATATGCCATGATGCTCCCTGGCCTCACCTCCTATCATTATTCCCCCATCCAAGTGAGGCACAAATCTGCCATTTGCCCAAACAGAGGAACATCATTTATAACCACAAGATTAGGGGTTTAGGAAGTTGATTTTCATTGCAAGCTAATGGGAAATTTAAATATTTATATACCTCTAATAAATGAAATGCCATGCATAAGTTAGGATAGCTAGCTAGCTAGCTAGCTAGATAACCGCTCTACTGCAAGCAACAACTGGCATTTTAATTTTAAAGGAAGCTAAACTAGGAGGGCAAAATATAACCTTATGCAGATTGGCAAATTTATGCATATCAATCAAACTGAAGCTAATGAAGGTGGATGTTTATAGTTTGGTGAACACTGACCTTGTCACTTCCTATGTTACTCCAATTAGTATGCTAAAATGTGGCATCACTGGTGAAGAGATATTGACTGCACATCTTTTGAAATATCCCTTCTTCTCTCCCTGTCTCCCTCCCCACCAGATAAACTCAGAAGCCCAATTCATACATTCAAGCAATCACATGGTAGCAACTGGAAATAGAACCATGGAGATGGCAGTTTCACACGATAATTTATATGTACAAATTATCCACAGTGGGTTATTTTAACCATACCACAAAGCTGATTCTCTCTGGAGAGGAGAGAGGTATGATGAACTGGCTAAAGTAAGCAATATACACACTGCACAAAAGTTTTCTTCCCCAGATTCCAGTGCTCATGTTAAAACATTGCTGTGAGTTGTACTTTAGAGTATAGATAATCACTCAAACCCTTGAGTACAATGATCAGAAAGAAAAACCAGAGAACAGTGAAATAGTAGTTAGGACGGATGTCACTAATGTGGCATTAAATTTTCACATTAAGGTTTATTATGCTGTCATTAGAGTACTCACATCTTTGGAAGTAACAAACAACTATTCCTGTATGTGTTTGTTGGCATCATGACTGTTAAGAAAAGCAAGTGATTACAAGTTGCCAAGGGAACTGAAATACTGTATTAAGGGAAGAACTATACAATTCTGTTTGGTGGTTAGCGAGATGCTGCTTTTTAAATATCTATCAAATTAGACCACCTCATCAAGTTTGATGTAAGAGCAAACTTTGAACCATTACCAAAAGGACTATTAGTAAATCATGATTGTGTCACTCTATCCTACATATGGAAAATGCATAGAGACCCATTCCACTGGAGGACTTGCATAACCATTCAGAAATGTGTAAACAGAGCAATGAGTACAGAGCCCTGGCACCTTTCTGTAAGGTTCCACCCAGAGGGTGTCACAGGGAAGGATGGAATGTTGTGTGTGATTTTTTTCTTACACAATATTGCCATCTTCATTTTGCACTTTTAGAAGCTCTGCACATTTCAGGTTTGAGCAAAAGGTTCTGTTCTTTCTGCAACTCTGTGCCAGAAATTCCAAGGTTGGATCTTCCTTCAGAATGCAAGGGCAATAAAAGAGAGGAGAACCTCATGATTCCTACTTCACTTACAAATAAATAAAAGTACTGCTGCTTCCCATCTCCTCGCTAGAGTGGTTCAGAGGGTAGTGGGATTGTGCCTGACCTGAGGAAGAGGGGACACATATGGCCACCATCTTGTCTGGGGCAAGCACATGTTATTACTCACCCAATCAGGAGGAGGCAGATTGGTGCCTTAATGCCAATCATGCCTCCTCCAAGCCTCTTTGCTCTGCAGCACGGCATGGAGGACATTGCATGTGGTACTGGAGGGATTACTCAAGTGGCCTTGCGACCATTGGTGGAGCTGTGCACTCCAACAATTTCAACACCTGGTTGTTTCCACCCTTGTGTGGGAACAGTCCCTATTAGGAGGTTTTTTCCTCATGCGGAGAAGTAGCTGCACTTTGATTAGTTAAGAACTTCTGTTGCAAGTTTATTTTATGTATATCAATAAAGTGGCCCTAGTTTATTCCACTCATGTGTGTTGTGTTGTCTTTGGGGTTTGGGTGCAATAAATTATGGCTGGGGGTGATGGGAGCTGTAGTTCAACAACAGCTGAAAAACCGAATCTGCCTACTACTGCTTTAGATGCTACTCAAGCCACCTTCAATCCCAGTAATGCACCATGCACTCGTGCAGTGCATTATTGGGGCTTGGGAGGGGCAACACACAGTGGCACATCCCAGTACCCCAACTGTGGGAGCTGCAGCCATTACTTATCTGGGCGGGCAATCTGTCTGCCCAAGGACTAAGAGCCGATCGTCTTCAGGGAAAGTAAGTTAAACCCTCCTTCCCCGCAGACCGCCAATGAGCGCTTCTCATGCATCATGAGAAGAGCTCTGTCTAACTAGTTAGGATGTCACCCAGTCATGCAGGTCGTTTTCCATGTGTATTACTTCTTCATTGCTTCCTATGGAAGCAAGAAGGTATACGCAATCCTGTTTTCAAGGTATTTGAATTATAACACGGATTTTGTCCTAAGGCCTACATTTTGGTCAGAGGTAAAGGTAAGTTTCCAACTTTTCTTCACCCTTTCTTCTCTACAGGTTGTGTACACAGCCTCACAGACTTGCAGTATTTCATTATTGATTAGTGCCTCAGCTCCTTACCTGTGTTCCCTTCCCTTCCCTTCTATCTTTCTCTCTACAACACATCAGTAAGCCAAGCAGAGAACAGAAGATATGCTGCCAACCAATGCCAACACACTGCGCCAAATTGAACAGCAACAGGCACAATGTGCTTGGTGATGATGCTCATGTAATCCCTGTGGACACAACAATGTGAGCAGCACACCCCCACAGAACACCGAGCAGGGAAAACAAACTTAAAAAGCATGTGTAGGCATTGCTAATGGGATGGCTTGACTGAGCACCTGGATTTCCTTTTTCATTTATTATTGATTTTGTAAATGATGCATATTCTGTAGCATCCCAGGTAGTCCAATACAAAGAGACACCCTTCAGTGCAAAGAGTGTGAACCCAAATACAGGCTTTAACTTTAATGATGCTCATTTTATCAATGGAAAGATAAGCACCTAGTGTGTTGCCCCAAACATGCTATTGTATTGTCCACCAAACTGTGGTAGGAATGACAGCAGCTCTTTTTTGACCAGGACTTGGAAACCCCAAGTAGCATCCAGACTAGTCTTGTACTCTCATAAATGTTGTTGCACTCTGCATATAAATGTGCATAAGTGTTTTAGGCGTATTGGTTCTGGTCTAAGACTGTAATGAAGACTGAGTGATGACTGACTGTTGCACTAGCATAGGCCATAGCACAACAGGACTAGGGATATGCGAAATGTTTTGGGTACAGAACGATCTGTACCCGAATCAGGCTGTTTCAGGTGATTTGTACACAAAACAAATTGCCCGATTGCTAGTTCCGAAAGTTTTTTATACAAAACAAATCACCCGAATTTCAGCACCAAAAGATTTGTTGTTTCGGACCTCCATTTTGTGGTGATCTCATTGTAGTGTCCATTTTGTCTTTGACGTCTATTTGAATTTCCCGCCTTCAGATTAGTGAACGAAAGCATGGGCTGATCTGCTGACAATTGTCTCCTTGTTCCCGATTGGCTGTTTTGGCTCTTGCCAATCCTGACTGACACCACATTAGCGAGGGGAAGAGTTGAAGAAGGGGCAAAAGGTGGGAGGGAGTTCTAGGAGGGACTTTTCATTCAAACAAATTTAAAGAGGTAGCAGCCACCATTCTGCCTTGTTCTGCCTCCTGGTGGGGGGAGAGGGAGAGAGAGAGAGAGAGAGAGCTTTGCTTTGCCTTGCTTGCTGCCATGCCATGCCATGCCATTGTCTTGCCAGCCTGAGCCCAGCCTGCCCACCCAGCCTGCCTGCCTTGGCTGGGTAGTGGCTAGTGTGGCTACTGCATGCCAGCCTGGGAATGAATTATCTCTGCTGCATTGCTTTTTTATTCTTTTGTTCCTGAGAAGAATTCTTTTTTCACCTCCTTGAGACTGAGAATCACTGCCTATCTGAGCCTGCAGCCACCAGCCCCAGCCCCTGTGGCCACTGGCCACGTGGCCAGCCACCCCCTTTCCCCCCATTTTCTCTAGGCTTTTACCCCAGCCTCCCCAGTCCCCCCCCCACAAATCTGAAGACTGAAGAAGGAGAAGAAGATCGAAGAAGAAAGAGTAGACTCAGAGACCAGAGCACAGAAGTGGACAACTGGAAATACAATGTGGGTGATGCCCTAGACTGAGTGAGTGTACCCCATTTTCTCACAGACACAGACACACACCCCTCTGGTATTCTTGGGTTTTTCCCCCCTGTTTGGAGGGAGGTTTGGGTTGTAATTGAATTTAAAAGGTTGTGTGCTGTTTAGTTTAGAAGTTTAAACAGGGGTTTTGTGTGGGAGGGATGCCCGTTAGCTAGTACTGGTAGGTGGTTAGAAGGGTAGCGTAGCCTTGTGGTTTTAAAAAACAATTCTGTCTTCTTTCCCATTCCAAAGATTTTTTTTTCATTTTTAAGAAACAGAAGTCTGTCCTCCAGCCCTCTATGCCCATGATAATATATTAGATCAGTATTAATATTCTCTGCCCAGCAGTCTACAGGCTCTGAGTGGGCAGGAAGGCACAGACTCTAGCCTCCTCCCTGTGCCCATTTACCCCCACCCCCACCCCCAACTGCAGCATTCTGAGGCCAGGACAAAAATTAACCCTAAACCCACTAACCCTTTCGCAGAGCACACACGCACAGGTATGCTATGCTTCCCCCCTACATAATCTCAAGTCTAGCAGTATATATATTATGCAAATCAAATGCTTTGGGTGGTTTGTTGTTGTCCCTGTATTTTGGGGACCTCATGGATGGACAGAGGACAGGTTCTCTCTCACTCACTCTTTGGACTTCTTTGCAATGAAATTGGGTCATATTGTGACTTCTAGCATCATCATTTTAATTCAAACCAGATTGCTTGCATCTACAAAAGGCTGTGCTGGTGCCACAGGCTCCAATCTGTTCAGAAATGTCAAAGAATGCACCAAAAATTGTGTGCCATTGTTGTCATCATCACTCTTTTACTTGTGTAGGTGGGAGGGGAGCCAAACCTCGCTGTTCCACTGGCAGAATGTTGTTTTGCACACTTCCTTACTCAACCCACTTTTATGGGCAGGTGCCACAGATGTAGTTGTGTCTGTCTGTTGCTTGTGGGTGAAAAATGCTTGGGGGAGGGAGGGCAGGGCACATTTGATGCTGTTGTTGGCCCTAGTCTGCTGCCCTAGTCTGCTGCATCTGTGATATCTCACTTGCTTGCTTGTTGCTGGCTACTGCTGTTGCTACCCTGCACTGGGAGGGGGCACGTGGGGCAGTGCATTTCATTGTTGTTGTTTCACACTGTTGTGTGTAGATCAATTGTATTTCGGGGGGGATGGTGGGACACAGTGGATGTGCGAGACCTTTGGAAACCTTGTTCTTTGAAAAGCTCTGCTGTTGTTGTTGATGTGTGCCGCATCCACCCTATGGGACAATGGGGACTGACAGTGCCCATTTCTGCCTGTGAGTGCCTCCTACGAGTGCCACAGTCTGCCCAGATGCAAAAGGAATTGGGCAAAGGGTTGATTTTTAAAGAATTTGTGGAGTGTGTGCATCTTTGGGGCAGATTCGGGGCAGAAAATGGGCTTTGGGGGCAGACGAGTGGGTCGGGTGGTAGTGCCCAAATGGGTGCCTGCTACCATCCAGATTTCAAAGGAATTGGGCAAAGGACTGATGTTTTAAGAATTTGTGAAGTTTACACGTCTTTAAGCTTTTCCCCCATAGGGAATAATGGGGGTTTCAACAGCCCCATAACTCCACTTGGGAGGCACCGGTGTGGTCCAGAGCGAGTGGTGGCATAGTGTAGATAGGGTGCCAAGCACCCCCATACCCACAAGCCATTGGAGTACTGGGTATTGTTGTTTCTGAGTGTTCTGAGTGTAGATTCTCTGGTAGCAAATACGAGTGTTTTCATGGTTGGTCATTGAAAATGAATCCACTCTCATTTGCTACCAGACTGTTTTTATATCTGAAACCATAATGCAAAATTTTTAAATAATGACATCTGAGATTTTCACAATTCTGGATCTCCAAAAGTAGGTCTCTAGCAGGGCCGCCTCCAGGCATTGACCAAATTGGCCAAAAAAGGGGGCACTGTAGGTTTGGGGGCGCCCCCAATGCCATCCACCCCCCAGGTAGCTGTCTGTTGACTCCTGCCTCCACCACGGCTGCAGTGAGCACCTGTTCTCACTTCACTTGCCTCCGATCAGGCTCAGCTCAGCTGTAGTGAGCCCCTCCCCCATCAACCTCCCCACTCGCTGTTTACAAGTAATGGGCCATTACTTGCAAATTTCTCAGGAGATCTTTATCTTTATCACTCTCTGAGTGGCAGGGGGCAGGCAGTAATCACTGCAAGGGCGAGGGTGGCGTGGCTAGCTGGGACAGGTAGAGAAAGAGACCATGAAGCTTGCAGGAGATCCTTCTCCAGCTCCGACTCTCTCCAATGTCTCCAAGAAAAAAATGGGAAAATACTTTTTTACTTCAAGAAATCCTCAGAGGGCAGAAAGAAAAATGTTCCAGGTGAAGCTGGAGACAGTCCAGACAGGCAGATCATCTGAAGCAGAGGCTAGGACAAAATTGAAGGTGCAAGCTAGTCTTTAAAAAAAATATTGGGGAACAGGGAGTGCAGGAGAGCAGAACAAAGATACACACAGAGAGCCCAGACCTCCTCCAGGGAGCTCTTAGCCTTTGCTTCCAAAGCCTAAAGCTGCAGTTTGGTGATGCCTTAGACTTTTCTCTCTCTCTCCCCAAACACCGGCTCCACTTTCCTTCATAAAATTTCCAGTTGAGTTGCTAGTTTTGGCCAAGCGAGTTGTAGCTGGGAGGATGCACAGAGACTCTTGCAAAGCTCATACAAGACCTTGCCGGTTACTTTTCTATGCAAGTCACCCAGTCCTAGAATTTCTAATCACTACACAGTTCCACACTGGCTCTCAACTATGTGGGTATTAATTGCAGGATAAAAATCGGATGCAGGAGAAAAAACTTCTGACTGTAATTGCTTTAGTTTTGCTTGATAAGCTGCTAGCCTTGTAGTAGCAATCATGCATTGTCCCTGCTCATTTGCAAAGCAAATGCCCTGTTCTGCATTTGAAGCACTGTATGCAATGTATCTCCCTTGGGGCACGGCTGAAAGATTCCTGTAAACAATAGACTTTCTTGAGGGGTGAGTTAGGGAGAAACTTCTGGCCTCCTGAATCCTGGCATCTTTTGAGAGAATATTTCTAAAGGTCTCAAAATGAAATTGCAATGCTCAAATCACTAAGGAATGAAGCATAAGATGACAATTAAACATGGGGTAAATAAATGCCAAACCAGCAGAGGAGTGGGGGAATGGCACATATACAAAATCTGCTGGAACAACTGGAGATATGAATATCGGAAGCTGCCTTATCAGGAATCTGACCATCAGTCAATCAAGCCTAGGACTGACTAGGCACAATCACCCAGTGAATTGTATGGCTGAACAGGGATTTGAATTCTGGTCTGCCTGGTCCTAGACCAACACTCAGTAATTTCACTGTACAGTATGTGGCACTTCCAGGGTTCAGATGCATATGTTTCCAGCTGTACTATTTCTAAATGCTAGCTTGTAGATTTAAATGGTAGCAGAACTAACAGACTATATGGTTTGTGCCTTTTTACTCTGAGAATTAAAGTTAAAACTGTACCTGTTGTTGGGGCCCATGTACCACAGCATATTAGACTCAGGGGTACCAACCCAGAAGCATATGGAATTCAGGCCTGTGTCTGATTTCATTTTATATTAAGGTCAATTAAATGCCTGAACTTGAGGTGAACATGATGCCCAGATCTCATGACTGCCTGGTAAATGATTTGTAGAGGTAGGGATAATCTAGCATTGGTTATCAGTGTTTGTGGAACTCACAAGAGACACAATGGGTCAGGCTTAATTACCAGTCTCACACTGCTGAAATTAACCTGCTGTCCAGTAATCCCCTTACCTCACTGACAGGATGCTTCTGCCTTAGTCAAATGTCAACTTCTGCCTTAGTCAAATTAACTCATCTCACACATGTACCCCTTTTTAAGTTTCTTTAAATATTCTCTTGTTACACACTAGATAGAGGTACACAAGAAATAATGTTTCTCACACAAATAGAACTAATTCCCTCACTAACTCCTGACTTTTAACACCTTTTGGGACCAGGCTAGCAAATCTGGGGGCCCATTTGCAACTTAGAGATGCAGATTTGCTTTGGGCAATGTCCCCCCTTCAACATAGCAGCTAACAGAAGATGGGATTAAGATCTCCCTGGACTGCCTGAATAATTAAAAGGACATTATCCAGAAGGTAACAGCAAGTTGTCACCTTTTGGGACCCAGGAAAAGATGAGATTTGAATAGATCAAAGGAAAATACAACTATAAAGAATGAGACTACTGGACAGAGAGTAGGCATCTTGTGCCTACAGGCATCTTGTGCCTACATGCAAGATCTGCTCACAAGCAATCCCAGAGTTTGCTGCTAAACTGTGGGGCAACAAGCAGGAACTCTGACCATGGACAGGAGCTGTCTGTGACTTCTACTGCGCAGTGAGAAGTCAAGACTTCCCCAGCCATGGTGCTCTGACTCTCAGCTGTGCTCTGAGCAAACTGCATGCTTGATCCAAAGCTCCTGTCTCCAGCCCGAAGCCTCGCTCCTTCAGCTGAAAGATCCACCGCTCTCAAAGCCTCTGATCCTGGTAACATGCTGCCCCTACAAGCCTTGAATCCCTTCATTCCTTCCCCTTCGTCCCCCTTCCCTTCATCCCTCTACTAATTCCTGATCTCCCCAAACCATGCCAGTCCTCAGCCTTCCTTACCCTCCCCCCTTTTTCTGTCTATATCTGAATTATATTAGGCTCTAGGAAGATTTAATACACACACGTATGTTAGTTAGGAACACGGGTTGAACATTGGTGCTGGCTAGTATGTTCTGTTTAAATACTGTTAGTAATATTGATAGAGTGTTCTGCTTTCTGCTCAGCTAGATTGATGTTGTTATTCTTTTATACTCAATAAAGCCCATTGAATCATTTAGGATTGGTTTGATCTCCTTTCTTCCTTGCGCCCAAATCCTACATGGTCACTATATAAAAGAACTTGGTCACTTGGTGACACTATGATACAGGCCTAATTTTGTATGCTAGCTAATAAGCATATTTAGTATATAAATCAGGCCTGGACCGTAACACTGTTTTATTTGGTCCATGTTAGATAAAATATCCATTTCCTGCTAAATGTGCCTATTAAGAGAAGGCCCAGCACAGCATCTGTCCAGTGGCTGTTGTGGGTGCCTATCACATTTTTCTTTTTAGAGTGTGAGCCCTTCGGAGATTCCACTATTTACTGTATTTTTCTATGTAAACCACTTTGAGAATTTTTATTGGAAAATGGTATATAAATGTTCACTGTTGTAGTAGTACATGTGAGTTTGTGGCTTGGTCTCCAATACTCCAAAATTCCTACTTCCCCATACCTACTACCAGGACACTGAAGGGTTTATAAAATTCAGGACACTCCATCCCAACACACAAAATCAGCACTTCAGACATTTAACTATTTTTAATTACCTTAAATTAACTATAATTGTTCTCAGTGGAAGAACTTCCTGTCAGCCAGTATAGCTTTTAGGCAACCTTGAGTCATGTGCAGTGTTTTGTCCTAACTACTGCACAAAAGGCAAATTATGGCATCTTCTTTGGCATAAGAATGTTATCAGCTGGTAGAAACCTGGTCACTATTGTCACTTCCAAAAGCTATTCTTTATATGCAATCCATAGTAAATCCTTGGATGGCCCCATGTCCTCTATCATACAGAATATATAGCTACTAGAACAGTATGGCTTCTTACCATAAAGAATAGATGGCTATATCTATACATCTATACAGAATAGATGGCTAGTTATCAATAGCTACTAGTCTAGTGGTTATAGGCCATCTTCAGCCTCAGAGGCAAGATCCTTCTAAATGCCAGTTGCAGGGGAACAACAGCAGGAGAGAGGGCATGCCCTCACCTCTTGCCTGTGGGCTTCCCAGAGGCATCTGGTGGGACACTGTGGGAAAGAGGATACTGGACTAGATATGCCTTCGGCCTGATCCAGCAGGGCATGTTCTTATGAATGTGTTCGGGTAGAGTCTGAGAGGAAAAATTCTGCAACTTGCAAGTGATTCCTGCTACATAGAACCTGATGCCTGGAAGGTACTAAAATACATTTTAATATTCTGTGAAGAATGAGTGAAGTAAACAATAACACATAAAAATATGGCTTTTACTAAATAAAAACTGGGCGGGGGCAGAGCAATATGTTTTTAACTATAAGAGCCCCTGGTGGCGCAGTGGTAAAACTGCTGCCCTGTAACCAGAAGGTTGCAAGTTCAATCCTGACCAGGGGCTCAAGGTTGACTCAGCCTTCCATCCTTCCGAGGTCGGTAAAATGAGTACCCAGAATGTTGGGGGCAATATGCTAAATCATTGTAAACCGCTTAGAGAGCTCTGGCTATAGAGCGGTATATAAATGTAAGTGCTATTGCTATTGCTATTGCTATATAAAGGGGGGGGGGGGGCACACCAGAGCAAAATTGGCCAAGGGCGCCACAAACCCTTGAGCCGGCATTGGTCTCTAGAGTGTGGATGAAGAAGGATGGGGCTCAATATGTCATCGGCAACACAGTGGTGTGGAGCTGTGTATCTTTTATGTTCCTGGAAATCTACCACAAACTTGTTTTTCCTCTGCAGGCACCTGTGCCTCCTGAACGTGGAAGATTCGCCCTGTGATTCCCACAGTATTCAGGCACATAGTTTCAGAAGGCACAGAGGATTGCAGAGTAAGGTGGTGGAAATCTTGTTCCTGTACAATGGAAAGCACTGCTCCAGTGTGCAGTGTTAGGATATGGTCCAGTTTAGTCTAGTTCTGCTTTTCTGTTCCTTGTGCAAGACCCAGCTACCCTTAAATAACTTGAAGCCATGGGTGAGGGGTGTAGCTTGGTAGCAGAGCACATGGTTTGTATGTAGAAGGCATTAATCCCCAGCATCTCCATGATAAAACACCTGCTTGAGACCCTGGAGGCACTGTCAATCAGTGTAGACAATACTGAGTTAGGCGGACCAAGAATCAGATTCAGTATGATGACGCCTCACTACATTATGTGGCTGGGATACTGCAATTCTCCATAGCACTTCAGTTATGTGACCTCCTGAACACAAGTATGTTTAAGGTGCTCTGGGACAGAGGACATGGAAGAAGCATCAGATGTTCCCACCATCATGCTTCCTCTTCATCCAATTCTGTTGCGGGCACACTGAGGCTACTGCACAAATGCGACATCCTGGATTAGCTTGTGAAGCCAGTACCAATCTGGGGATACTGATGCAGCAATTGGTGTTGCCCTAAACGCCTAAATACTAATTTCTTTGCAGCAGCTCACAGATTTAGGATCCAGGATTTAGCCGTTGTCACAAGAAAAACAGATTAAGAAACTGAAACCAACAATACAGATACAATCTTGCAACACCATTATGAAACGATAAACAAATGGGTTAGGATGGAAAATAGTTTTTAAAAATATAACTAATGTCCTTCTGAAATAATTGGGGATCCAGTAGGTTATATAAAAGACATGTTTTCTAACTAAACATTATAATGAGGTTTCAGTGAGGTCTGTAACGTCATGTAAAAAAGTACCTCCAACTGAAATAATCATAGCCAAAGAATTCAAAAATCAATTATGGAAAGACAAAACGGAACTGCAAGCCCTAAAAGAATTAATCAAAGACAATAGTTACAGGATGACTTTATAGCCATCAATCAAACTTCAAGCAAAGGAAGATAGCAACACTTAACTTTATATTCAAATTTAAAGAATTAAATTATATAGCAACTTGGAAGCCTATTTCTAGATTGCATAAGTAGAATCTAGTCCATAATTTTCCCCTTTGGAATAAAGATGAAAATTTCAAAGGATTCCTTCGGGGTGAATGTATTTTACATAAATGCATAATGCAAAAGTATAAGCTACAGGGGAAAACATTCTGGCGATACACGGAAGTTAAAAATTATGACATATTAGAATATAGCTTAAAATGTTTGTCTAAAGATCAGAGTTTGTTTAAAGTTTTTGGACTAAAACCAACAACAAATTGCTTTCATGGCAGTAACTCCATGGAAAGGCTTTAGGCCATGGAAATTTCTTCTTCTTCTTTGCTATCACAAAGAAGAAGAAAAACCAGTGGCAAAGGGAACATGTTCCTCTTAATCTAGGAATCGCTTGGCATTTGGAAGATTAACTCTTCTGTGGTTGTCAACAAGAAATAATTCTGTCCAAAATCCATGAAGAGCACACTGAAGAAATTCCACTTGTAAGTGCATTGTAATGGAGGAATTATATTTGCTCAAGACATGTACAGATCTTGTGAACATGTACTCACAACACTGCAAACACAAAAGCAACCCCACACTGGTACACACACACTGGTGGCATGTTATCTTGGGCATGCTGGGTTCATTCCTCCCTCTTTTCTAGAAATCAAAGTCAGAACTGAAGGGTATGGAAGGGGAGAATTGGTGTAATCTATTAACTTGTGATACATTTGTGGAAAGAATCATTTTTTGGTATTGTGCACTCAGAACTAGTTGGGTTTTGGGATGAGGGACAGGTTTCCCAGTGATATTTCTTTGGAACCTGCACTTCTTGGATCTTATTTTATAATCCTATACATTATAAAGTATTGATATACTTTAAATTGTTTTTTTTAATGTTTTTAATTGTTTAATGGGTTTTAAACAGTTTATTTGGTTTTGTATTGATTGTTTTTTAAATGATCGAGTCGTGGGTTTTGTTTTGTCCCTGTGCACTGCCTAGAGCCTTTTGTATGGGGTGGTAGAAAAATGTAATAAATAAATAAATACTTCATCTTCTCTCCCCAGCCCTCAATGTTCTTCTAAGGTAACAGCAATAATCACAAATGTGAAGTGATTTTGTTAGCCTGTTCCTTAATTGCTGGCAGTCAATGTGCTCTTATGGTGATAGGAGAAATGAGAACAGAGAGTTGTTCTTCGCCTTTCTCAATTAAGCACGTGTGATGACCACTGGGATCTAAAATTACATTAGCCAACTTTAGACCGACTTCTCCATCCAAATTATCCAAGTTATATTGGGTGAATATACTGATGATTCCAAAACTGTAGAAATGAAGAAAAATATTTAAATAGAGAAAGTAGAGATTGGGGTGAGATACAACAGGAGAAAGAACAATATGAGATTCAGTCATGCCAATCATTCAAAACACTTATACCTCTCTAATGGAGTGCATGATTTGTGAACTTGTTTGTGAACC
The DNA here is from genome assembly GCF_027244095.1 of Hemicordylus capensis. Taxonomy (NCBI): domain Eukaryota; kingdom Metazoa; phylum Chordata; class Lepidosauria; order Squamata; family Cordylidae; genus Hemicordylus; species Hemicordylus capensis. Next base: position 110,786,355 of record NC_069662.1, read on the forward strand.
GCCAAGGGACTTTACCATTTGGGGTGGTTTAGACATGAACTAACTCACTCACTCACTCACTCATTCACTCAATAAATAAATAAATAAATAAATAAATAAATGATTTCACATGAGCAAACCTGGAAGCAGTAAACAAACAGTACCAAATCATGGGATACAGTGAGAACTGTGGGTCCTTGGTCCCTTCCGGACCCTGAAATGAAGACATGTGAAATCTAGCTTGGATTTACTAGGGCCACAACTTCATGGGACTGCTGATTTGTAACTCCTACCATGGCTACCAACCCATTGCCTTACCCAGTGCAGATGCCTCCTGTTCTTGGTAAGCTAGTGCAAATTTTGTCCACTGATAGCTACCTGGCTTTGAACCTCAAACCAAATTAGATTGGATTAGTTAAAGCAGCACACAACCTAAATAACTTAATGGAGTGCTGAACAAAGCCTGCAAGTGCCATGCCCCCCCCTTTTTGACAAGGTACCCACCACTTGGGCTTTTGAATATTTATTTATTTTATTTATTTAACATATTTTTATACCACCCAAAATGCAATTTCTCTGGGCATTTTACAGGACAATTAAAAAAACCAATAAAAAGATGAAAACATTTCAACAATTAAACTTTTAAAAGTTAAAAATATGACAGGTCCCAAGCATGTTCCTGCTCCAATTATATTCTCAAGCTAATAAGCATGAAGCATCGGTTCAGGAAGCTCACCCTTCACTCTTTTGATGTCTCTAGATGTTTACCAAGATGCCCTAATTTTTCTCCTTCAGTCTGGACATTGATTCACTTGTTGTGACTTCAAATTAAAAATAATTTAACCATATATATGGATTGCTAACATATTCTCCATGCCTATCAAGCTAGTTATGAAATTTCTCCAATCTGAGAGTGCAAAGTAAAATTCGATTTAAACAATCTGTTACCAATAGCAGTGCAGGTAAGAGAACAAGAAACACCAATTGGGCCAGCTAGTTTACATCCATATGACGAGAGAGGATGGGTTGTCACAATCAGAAATGGCCGAGAGACCTCTGTTAGAAGCCCTTCCATTGGCTGCATTGTGTGATGCAGCCTGATATGACACTTGTTCCTACCCTCCCTAGATCGAAGGCTGGAACAAAGCTGCCCAGAACTTAACAGAAGGCAGAGGAGCAGGATTGTGTGAACTCAGCACATGAAAAACTGCTGGTGCAGACAGCCTGAGTGGATCCATAACCTTTGGTGTAATGATTAATTTCCTTTGTTTGTCGGGGAAAATAATTAGTCAATGAATTGGAATGTCTGCAGCTGTGCACCTTCCTTGAACAAGCTATTCTTCTTTCACCAAAATGTTATAATATAATTGTTAGGGTTGGCATAACTTCTGACTCCCCAAAGCCAGGCTTCCAGCTTCAGTACAGGAGGCAATAGAGACTGCTGTTGGAATTTATTAGCAACGCATGTAATACAGCTCGGCCCACAAGATGACTATTCAAGCAATATGTTAATCAGGGGAAGTACATTTGGTTATTACAAAAAATAAAATAAAATAAAATCATTCCAAGCATTCTAAATTCTGAATGAAAGAGCAGTTTTTCTTCTTGATAAACAAGATGCAACAAATGGGCCAATTGTCTACCTGTTGAGTAAAGCTGAGCTGAGCTTTCATCTTTTTTGAGGTAAAAGAGATGTACAAAATCAAGTAAAAACCCAAATTTGTGGGTTTTTTGGCATTTGTTTACGGTTGTTCATAGCCACTGCATTCCCTCTCTCTGCTGCTCTGTTAATGCCAGTTTTTAGAAGGGGCTTTCTTCCTGCTCATACCATTGTCCAAGCCAGTCAGGGATCACATTGTGAGTATGATGACATCACAGCACCATGTAGCCTGTCATATTTGGCTATGCAACAATCTCACTGAGGGTAAATGAAGTCCACTCATTGCCATCACTACGAATGGGGAAGGGAGAGGGAATATATTCACATAGTGTTCAGCAATGGAGAGGAAACACACTGAAGTTGTTCTCACGACTGGCCTAACCTTGCCAGGGCTGCCCTTGGCATGACCCTGGGCATGACCCAGGCCACGCAGAAATGACCGAGGCCACACAGGCCACGTGCAGGCACGGCGGTCCAAAATGCCCGCTGTGCTGGGGGAAAGGCCCAAACGGGCCAAAGAACGGCCAAACAGGGCTGTTTTTGAAGGAAGGCCATCTCAGAGAAGCCCCCCAGAGGGGGTAATTCCCCCCCTATAAAAGATCTGTGAACCTAGGTGGGCAGATTTGGCTTTTTTAAAGCCAAATTCTGGCTTATGGCCCATTTGACCCACGAGTATACCCCTTAGGTTCTGGCCACCCTGCTGTGACCCCCCCGAACCGAACCAAATTGGGTTTTTTTGAGTGGGTCCCGGTCCAAACTGGCAAGGTCAGGTCTGGGTCCAGTTCGGACTCGAACCAAGCTGGACCAGCTGGTTCCATGCACACCCCTAACCCTCAGCTGATGAATCCCTTACAAAATATGTATTTGCTGGTGCAAGCATTTTAAAGAATGGGCAGTTACACTTTAATGAGGTCTACTTCAAAACAGTCCCTGCTCATGTGTAATTGATTCACTTTGAGTTTTTTGAATGCTTAGCAAGTAGTGCAACGTATCTAGAGACCTATATATCAGTTTATGAGTCTACATTTTGACATATATTTCTTTAAAAATCTCATGTTCAACTGTATTAATATCAGCTGTATTTTTTTTAGTGGTTCATTCTTTTGGAATTACCAGCTGTCTGAGTAGAAACAGTGTAACCCTGACATATTAGAATATATCTCTGTGGAAGTTTTAAAATACATGTTTGATGCCAAAAGTTGTCAAGTTATTTTATATCTGAAAAATGTTTTTAAACATTGAATAGTTTCCTACTTTCTACCATGTGGGAAAACGTTGTACAGAGAGGTAAAAAAAACCCTCCAAGTATTAAAAGTTATGGGAAATTATATGAGAGAAGAATTGAGAGAAGAATTGAGAACCTTAAGCATCACCATTATCCTGTCCCTCCCTCTTTTTCCACTGTGTCATATCTCAGGGATACAGCGTTAGTTCTCTCCTTACAATTATAAATTGTGTTCAGAGAAATAGATTAAGCAGGAAATCAGATAGAGTTCATGTGAACCATCTCTGTGGTAGATCAGGAATTTGTGTTGCATTGAAAGTAACTTAGTTTATGAATACTTTCTCCATCAGTGCTCCATTCAGCTACAGAAGAGTCAGCTTTGGAAGAAAAAAACACCTATGAAAACTGTTCAAAAGAAAAGAAAAGCCCATCTTAGTCCCATGTGTGAAGTATCCTTTGTTTCATAACTGACCATATGTCTCAGACATGTGGCTCTTTAAGCTTCTCACAAAGTGATATTTGTATAGGATGATTCATGTTATTTGAAAGACTCTCATTTGAAAGAGTTTTATGCGATTCCCTTACTAGGATGTTATATAAAGCCTTGAAGGTCTTTCAGGCATTCTTTTACTCTCAACATTTTTAGTTAGGGTTGCAAATCGTTAGTACTATACTTTAAATTGAAAGGGTTTATTACTTGAGAGCATTACAATTTAAAACCATGCTCACATCCAAAAATAAAATTGTGGTTTTCAAAAGGATGCAAAGAACAAAGGAAGGCACTATTAACTGTTCCATCTGGGGTAAAAAAGAAAAGAAAAAGTAGACGTCAGAAAATTTGTTTTAGTACTTGAAGTCTGACACTATCCTTCTTTATAACCATTGCAAAACTAATGGGACAAGGGCTAAGACTTGAGAGCATTTAAAATTATGCACCTCCATTAATTTCTTCTTAAAATAGGTTTCCCTACCATAATTCAGTGCCCTTTAACTGTTGAGGGAATTCAGAGATATCTGAATTTATGGTAATGAGTTAGAATTTTGAGATTTTCTTTCCCCTCTCATTTAGTGTCATTCAGAAGAGAGTTTTCCTGTCAGATTATTAAAGATGCAAAAGGTCCTGATAAAACCACCCTGTCAGACATGATGCACTGATTCAAAATTATATGAAGTTATTAAAATTTGTGTAGTGTATGAAAGTTTTGGATGGAGATATAGATAGGCAGAGAAAACTGTTTCCTCTCCTTATGTGCAGACTGTAAAGTCTATGGATCAGAGTTGGCACATGTACATCTTTTTTCACATTGTCAAAGCTATGATGAACACACAATTCATTCTATAGTGGAATTGCAGCTGTGAAGGGATCAATATAATGGCTGATACAATGAGGAAAATTACTCAAAGTAGTCCCATTGAAATTAAAAGAACAAATTAGGCAATGAATTTCAGTGGAACTATTTTGGGTAATCTTCTTCAGTGTGTCAACCACCAGTGGCTTCAGGCTTGCAAGGGAAATAGCAGCAGCAATAACAACCCTGAACACCCTCCTCAACTTCCTTACCTGACAGAAGGGAGAATGAGCTTGGAGTCTTGGGCCCATGGGACACAACGGCTGTGATGGAACAGGCATCTTGGCTTTAGGCTTGCAAGGAAAATTCTATTAAAATTCTGGTCTCCATCCTCAGATAACCTCTCCCACGTGCCTCTTGAGGGTGGAGGTGAGGAAGAGGCAGGAGGTCTCAAGGTCTTAGCTTGATAGAAGTCCGTGGCTATGATAAGATGGATGAGTATTCCTCCACCATTAGCTCCAAAGCACTGAGCCTGCCTGGCCCTTCCTCTCACCACCGGGGTGAAGCAGTCAGGGTTGTTGTTTCTATTGTTGGTTTCCTCACTAGCCTAAAGGCAACAATTCCATCCCATCACAGGCCCAAGGCTCTGAGTCCTTCTGCCCAGACCTTCCTCTCCACTCCCCGGGGTGATGGACCTTTCTATTTATGATGGTGTGATCTATTGCATGGTCTGTTTCCCCCCCTTCAAGTTATACTCCAAGTATGATGCTTTAATAAACAGCTATTGATTGAGACTATTCACATGGTCCATGGAAATTGGGCTAGTGGAGCTTAGCCCGATTTCGGTGGACTGTGAGAACCACCAGGCTCACAGGTGAATCCGGTGTCCTCCAGGCGGTTAACCCTCCAAACTACCCCTCCCCTTAAACCGGGTTTGCGGAGCAAGCACTCTGCAAACCCAGGTTTTTTAAAATTGTGAGTTGGTGTGGTGTGGCTCCACGCCGCAGCAACACACGCAGAGACCCCTGACCAGGAGGCTAAAAAGCAGCCCCCTGGCTCGGGGGTCTCTCTAGCATGCCCTGCGCGCTTGCACATGGAATGCTGGAGCTTCGGGGGGCGACGTGGCCCCTGGACTTCCAAGCCCCCGCCGGCTTTGTGATGGAGCCGGCAGTTGTGTGGGCAGCCGCTGCGGCCACCCGGAGCAGACTGACTGCTCGTCTGCGAGGAGAGTGGGCTTAGCCTCACAAACCCCCTCAGTGCTCTTCTCACCAATTGTGAGAAGAGCCTCATTATTTATCAGAAGTGTGAATAAAAATGCTTATTTTGTTTACTTGTTCTGATCTCTGTCTCTTGCGTTTCCAGTTTGGTTGCAGTTAGAGGCTTCTGTACATCCAAACATATCTGAAGTCCTAGATTATTATTATTTTTAAATCAAAAATACATTTGAAAGAAAGTGAGATAACAAGCACTACGATCCACATGTCTACCTCCTCTTGAGTCTCTTTTCCAAAAGCAGCTTGGAAAAGATACTCAAGAGGAAATATTTGCTAATTAAAATTTACTATGTCAGCTGCAGGTGCCTGGTTCAAAAATCAAAATACAGTTGCTAGCATGCATGAATCTCTCTCAGCCCTGTCTTGGAGATGCCAGATATGGAACTTGGAACCTTCTGCATGTAAGCATGCAGATGTTCTTCCCAGAGCCTCTCCATCCCCTAAGGGGAATATTTTACAGTGCTCATACATATAGTCTTCCATTCATATGCAACCAGGGCAGACCCTGCTTAGCTAAGGGGACAAGTCATGCTTGCTACCACAAGACCAGCTCTCTTCCCATCATGCAACAGGAATAGATAGATAGATGGATGGATGGATGGATGGATGTTGATCACTGATGGCAATCTGTGTAGTTTGGGAAGGCCTAAAATGCTAACACAGTAGAAACCAAGACACACAGGAGATAGCTAGTAATTCAGTTCAAAACTGAGTAGTATATGCAGAATTTTGAAAGGATCATTTTTGTTGCTTTTTATTAAGGTTCTGGATCAAACCCTTTAAAGATTTTAGAAGGAAAATAAAAATGTATGTCATACTTATGAAGAAGGCAATTATAAACTTCATTAAAGCTCTGTCTAGAATGTACAGTAGAAACTTACATATCATGTCTGTACAAGCCATTACACACACTGCATGTGCTACGGCACTAGGGAAAGGGAAAGTGTTTTGAAACTACGGCATAATTTAGGCCTGTGTAAGTGATCATGTTTCAGGCTCAGCATGAATGCTGACAAGCTGAACACCTCCTCTTTGGTTGAGAGCACTGAAATGCAGTTTATAATGTTCCTCATCATGAGAGGAGGCTGAGAAAAACAGCTCACTGTAGTTTTTTTGGAAGCAAGGGTGATATAATGGATACAACAGAATAAACCACACTGAAAGTAATGGAGTGAGGTTGTCCACACCATTACTTTTCCATACATCCTTTCTCTTCCCACCTCCCAGAAAAGCCAAAATCAATGTATCACTTCTTCTGTATTTTTTTTTTAAGAAAAGAAAATGAAAAAGATAGAAGCAAGCATACAAAAACAAAATCCCTTTATCTTGATGAAAATGATGGAACACTATTTATGACAGTAATAGAAACTGGTACTATCTGTCTGTCTGTCTGTCTATCTATCAAGAGAATACATTTGCGACATACATGCCTAATGGACCCAAGAACAGTGGCAGCCGTGAGGGCAGTGCTGGGGGTGCAGCGAGATGTACATTTAAAAAGTGATTACCAGCAGTACTGCCAGATTACCTGCAAGCCACCGCAAGCAGTGGCACACCTCCCGGCATCTCATTGGTGCTACGGCATTCGCACTTTCTTGGCCTCTGTACTTGTGCAGAAACCACATGAGTGCCGCAGCCATTGCAGCCGCCATTCAGGATGTTGGGTGGGGTGCTGCAAGTGCTGGCGGTACCACTGGTAATCACTTTCTAAAGGTACCTCTCATCGCCTCCCCACCCCCCCACCCCGTCCCCAGCACCACTCTCATATGGCTGCCACTGCATCACAGGATTGGAGCATACAATTGTGGCTAGGTCAATTATCTTGTCAAAACAAAGACAAATATATAGAAGCTGTGGACATATAAAATCTAGCACACCCCCCCTAGTACACAGTGCTTCCCTAGTTATATGAAAAGAATGTTCCACATGCTCATTCTTTGGGAAGGAAATAACATTCCCTAAAAGTTGACCACACCCTGGAAATTGAAAAGTATAAGGCCTGGTATTCAGTTCCTTCCTGCACCTATTAGGGCCAGACCCTAAATTCCAACCTTCTTCTATTCTTCTGTGCAGACATCTCTAGAAATGTCTAGTTTGTGATTTTAAAACAGAACATAAACCAGTCTGCACCATACAAGCTTCTACCAAAAAAACTGGTAACCATCTGTTATAGATTGCAATGATGAAGTTATTGCTTAGTCTTGGTCCAAAATGAGTATTCACAAATGTAGTGTGAGACCAATATGCTGTCCTTGAAGGGAGGGGAAAAAACAAACACAATTGCCTATCTGGAGAGGGGAGCGGGAATATTGATCTTAAGCTGATTGTTTAATACAAAGGTCAACTGCAAATCTACAGTTATACATTTGGGGAAAGCTTTTGAACATGGCCAGAGGGCCTTTTGCTATGACTGAAAGTTTATTACAAATGCAGAATAAATGTTGAAAAATACTTACTATAGTACAATTGGCAAAGACAGTGAAGAATGTAAATAACAAGAACTGAATTAGTTTCAACTATTATATCCAGAAATGCATGCAAGGAGAGCTTCTGAAGAATATTTATTGATTCACTATCATCATGAGAAATTAAACGGGCCTGCCCACTCCAGTAGGGATGGGGGAGAGCCACTGCCATTCAACCCTGACCACCCCAGCAGCTGCCCCAGCTAGCAGCAACAATGAAGTAAATTTTTACTCCCCTCCTGCCCCAACTGTTTAATTAAGTCTCCTGGTCCCCCACTTTACTGGTAAAAGCGAATTCTTACTGGATTCCCCTTTACCAATATGTTCCAAGCTGGTTCGAGCCAAACTGGGCTCGGTTCAGCTCAAGTTCAGGCCTAACCAGGCCTAGTTTGGCTCAAACTGGAACCCATCAAGCTAGCCGGTTCGACATTAATCTGGCTCGACATCAAACCAGTTTGCACATCCCTAATCACAGCCTGGGCAGGGTTCAATGAAGAGGCAAAATGGATTAACATGGAGGCCAAAAAATGTTTTAAGGATGCAATGCTATGCACATTTCCCACGGATCACAGTGGAACTTGCTTCAGGGCACTTCCAAAAAGGAATTTTAGTCTGGAATTGTCACAGCTTGTTTACTCGTTTTTTATGGGCGAGGGTTTACATGATGTCATCATCCACTCACTGTCAATTTGTACTTATATCAGCACATTTATTACAGAAAATCCTGTTTGTTAACTTTTGTTAGTCCAGCTTTTTCATCCTTTTTTATAATGTGAAGTTTTGGTGTTTGGAGGGAAGGCTAAACCAAATTGCTCGGTGACAAAACCCATCTATAACTTTGCAATTTTCTTTCTTTTCATTTCTGGCTGCTACCATTTGAAGTTCTTAGTGTGGGGGAAAGGAAGCTATACCCATTACTCTCTTCTTCTTCACCATAAATGTTTTGTGATATATCAGCTTGCTGCTCCTAATATTGGACCATATTGAGTTGACTTGTTAGCTTTCACGTTTATACTGTGCTAGTGCCTACAATAATAACTGGAATGGGCAAAAGGAATAGCTGTGGTATTTCCTGGTGGAACATAGATACTATTGATCTGCTGAACATCTGGGGAGAGCAGAAACAACTAAGAAACACCTTACAGAAACAACTGAGTAGTAGGCAGTGTTGGAAGTTAAAGGACTTTGCGCTGTCTCTTGTCTCAGACAGTGGAGGACACACTAGTGAGTCAGAGGGCTAGAGCGTCAAGACATTCGTCATCCCTTCTCCACTGCTCTGACACTATCCAAAGAGATTGCTAATCTCAGGGATTAACTTCCTTCCTCTCTCTCTTCCCTACCTGCCCTTCTACCTTGCAACATGGCAAGCTCCTCTCTCCCTGCACCATGTGTGCAGAGAAGATGCAGAATCCATCTGCATCCAGCTAGATAGATAGATTAGAGATCCTAACTCCTCACTTTCCTATCTAGAATGGAGTTCCTTAATAAATGCCTTATACTGTATATTGATTTGAAACTATGAATTGGCTCCAAGTTACTTTACTCTCAGCATACACGCATGCCTAACTAAATTCCGCTGTGTTGTGCCTCTGTGCACTCTGCTATAATGAGAAAGGGATTCTCTCACCACAGAGAATTTCCAACAGGCACTACAATATTGACATTTGTAAACATTGTGAATCAGATAAGGTACTTTTTACAAAAAGGCAGTCTATATACATTCCAACATCAACAAAAATATGTAAGAATCTTCCTGGTATTCTTTCAGTGCAGCATTCATTGTGGAAGGTGATTCATGATCTGTGTTTGGGGGTGGGGGAGTTTCCCCTTTTGCAACATTAATATCTGACGATTTGCAAAATAACACCATATTGACTAAATGCTCATAGGATTGGCAATATAACTGCATATCGACTTAATGTTCACAGTGTTTTGGTATCTGTACAGGCCCAAGTACAACATTCAAGACTTTTTTAAAAAAAGTAGTCTGGGTGCCAGGTCATAGACCAATCCCTGGGACAGATCCACTTCACTTTCTAGAGCCATATCAGGTATGACATTTCTGATGTATAAGCAATATGGCAATATGGTCAGCAACAATTTAAAAATTATTGCCAGCCATGCCAACTTTACAACATAAACAGCAGGGGGAAAGTCAGTTATAGCTTCTTAAGCTATAGCTGGCTCACTAGTGTGGATGGATAGTGCTATAAAAACAAAAGAAAGCACTCCGATACGGAAGTGAAGATGCAATTCAACTTATACCTCCAAGGGAAAAGCAACTACTGATGGTACTACAAAGAGGACACTGGGAAATGCCCTAAGTAAACAGGGCACTTCCCAGAATACACACTACGTGTCCATTAAGTGTGCTTCCGTACTGCCTGTGTTTCTACATTGCAGTCCCTGCGCTGTCAGCAAGGTTCCATCCACATTTCCAATGCCCTCTTTCAGGTTTTATCTTTGTGTTACAGTGCTACAATGTTGCAAAAATAGCTGTATTTTTCCATTGAAAGTTTGTGCAAGCTGGAAAAGATTGCTCCCCCTGCTGGTGGCTTTGCGCAACAACCTTTATTTATGGTTCAATACGATCCTGCCAAGCTGAAATAAATTACCACTGTTTTAACGTATAATCTGGAAATCGCCCAGGTCTAAGATTCCACAGTTTTGAAAGGGCCAGTTGCTTTCAAACATCATGCTCTTCATTGTAACCATTTGTAATTTAAACATGTTATTTTTTTCATCTGGATGACATTTCTACCATTCATTTCCTTCTTATATAGTAGGGTTGTATGCATCAGCCCTGATTCAACAGGGGGCTGCTTTGGTGCCTTAGAGTGGCTCCTGATTAGATTCAGGGATTGGCAAAGTGGTTCAGTTTAGTCCAAACCACTTCAGCAGACCTTCCTCTAACCCTTTTATTAATGGGCAGAAGATGAATACAGCTGCAGTGGTGCAGATTAAGTTTGAAAAAAACTGCCGGAAGAGGTTTTTATTTCCTCTAGCTGTTATCCTGGGAAAGAAATGAGGTCTTTGGGGAATCAATTGTTTCTGGGGTTGTGGCCATTGCTAATGTTAATAATATTTCAAAAACACTACTGTCAGTCAAATGTCAACATACTACACTACACAATACTACACAATTTCCTAACAATCATAATGGAATGGATTGACACATACATATAAGCAACCAAAACACCATGCACTGGTGATAGATAGATAGATAGATAGATAGATAGATAGATAGATAGATAGATAGAGTTGTAAACCTCCCTGAGCCATTTTTGGAGGGGCAGTATATAAATAAAAGAAATCAAACAAACATTTAAACTAAACCCCAGAACTAGATAGTTATGTCTCACAGATATTTTTAAAACAGAGCTGTCTATTAGTTTTCATTGGGTACTTCTAATTTTAGTATTATTTTAAAAGGTAGTGTTCTGATCAGGGATGTGCATGAAATGGATTTTGTGTTCTGTTTTGAGCTTGAAATGAAATGCAAATGGCCGAAATGTTCTGTTGAAGCAACTGGTCTGACTGGTTCTGTTGTTTTGATGGAACAAACTTGAAATGTTTTGAGTGTTTCGGCCATAGGGAACAATGGAGAAACGCAAAACACCTCAGGTAGATCCTAGGGACATCAAAGTGGGTTGGGTGGTAGGGCATGATGTGGGTTGTGAGTTGGATACCTACTATCCAACCCACAAAAGAAATGGGCAAGTGGGTGATTTTAAACAGAATTTTAACCTTTCCCCCAAACCCCCATAGGACGTGTTTAAGCTTGCCAGCTTACCAATTTCTTTTGTGAGTTGGGTGTTAGGTAGCACCCACCATGCCCTACCAAACAACCCACTTTGGTGTCCCTAGGAGCGACTCATGGGGAACAATGGGGTGTTTTGAATTTTCCCATTGTTCCCTATGGCTGAAACAAGCTGCACTCACAGAGTACACACACAAGTCTTGCAACCCTGCCTTGAAAAACACTGCAGAAGCACATAGTAAAGGGAAATCTGTCCTTCGCAACACAGAACACACATTCCAATCACAGTCCAAATGGCCAAAAAAGGCTCACTGACCCAGAATCCACTACCAGCCACAGTCCCTGTGCTGCAGTAACATCATTGGCACAAGTTGCTATAACACACACAATTATGATTCCTTATGTTCCTAGCAGTGCAACAGCTGTCACAGCAGCACCCTTAGCCACAAGCTTAGCCATAAGCTCAACTAGAGCAATTTCAGCCACATTTTGATTGAGTATACATTGCACTGCAGATTGCAGAGCAGACTAGGGCAGTGAATGAAGCACAAGTTAGTCTCAAGGCCAGACCACTGTTCCCTCTCACAGGGATTCCCAGATGTTGTTCACTACAACTCCCAGCATCCTCAGCTGCAATGGCCTTTGGCTGGGGATTATGGGAGTTATAGTCAACAACATCTGGGAATCCCTGTTAGAGGGAACACTGGGCCAGACATGGAGCTTATCATAGCAATCACCAAGATATCACACACACAAACACACAGCTGCCACTGTCCATTTCTCGCCACAACACTATCTCATAAACAAAACAAACCACAAATCAAGGAAGACAGGCACCATAGTTCTGCCTTTGTCAATCTGATACACAGCAAAACCAGATATTTATAGCAGCAATAGCACAGCATATTATACTCAATGCTGATAAAGGAATCCACAAAATCAAACCTTCCTTGATTCCTTCCTCCTCTCCTGATGAATCCTCTTCAAGAGACTATAAGGGCTCTCTCTGCCTTCCAATCCCTTTGAATACATTTTGAAATTCCCTCCAAATGTGTTTCCTCTCCCACCAGCCAATGAGGGCACAGTTGCCCATGACAAGCCAAACAAGACACAAGGAGATTGCAAGCCAATCAGAAACCAGTGCTAGAAAACCAATCAGCCAGGGAAAAACAGGCATTCAAAATGGTGCTCAGAAAGTAAAAATATTTCTATCAAAACAGGGGTTGTTCTGCTCCAAGCTTGAAACAGGCCCTTTATTTTAAGTGGTTTTCTATTTTGAGCTCGAAACACTCGAAATGGCCTGTTTCGAGTCAGAATGTTTAGCTGTCGGAATGTTTTGCACATTCCTAGTTCCAATCCTTTTATCTATTTTCATAGGATTACAGGTGATAAAAGTCCATGGCATCCTTTTAAGCATGACACATTCACACTAGATGAGACTGTGACCCATACAATTTAATTCCATAAAATAAACTTTCTGAGAATATAGTACAGCTACTTCTGTTTCTTAGATCTTTTTAAAAATAGTCTCAAAGTCAAGAATTTCCCACAAGCTAAGTAGTAAGGAAAGGAGCGAGAGGAATAACAAAATGTTTCACCTAACAATGTCATTTATCAAGCACCCAAAGCTGCCCATCCCATAAGACACTATCCTGGGTAAAACAATTAGATGTGCCCAAACAAAGACAATTTGTATTGATGAAGCCATTGTCAAACCGTTATGTGCTTTGGTTCGCAGCAGGTCACTTTGACATTCTCTTAGTCCTGTGTCATCAATAACAAAAGCAACAGAGACCCCCCAGCCGAGTTTGAATCTTTCTTAGGCCGAGCTATCAGGGGAATCTTATGATACTTCTTTTCTAATGTAAGTAATAAGAAGAAAGTAAATGCATGAAGCAGAGCAATAACTGAAACTGCTGTCTCCTTTGTTTGCTGGCACTTGGGACATGAACTAAAAGGAGAAGATAATAGGACAGCAAAGAACCTCCTGAAAGAAAACAGGACTGCTTTATGTTTTCTTGGTCTTTTTGACATAAAACTTGATCTCACGGTCGTTTGAAATTAGCTTGCAATTCTCACAACCATCAGCTTTGGCTGGAAAAACTGCATTCACAAAGGAAACACAAGGGAAAGAAGTCAACCTGACCCATCGTACTTACAAATACTTAAACTGGCATCACTTCTTAAACACTGCACTGCACACAAGTCCTTGAATAAGTGTAGGTGTTGCATCAGCCTCGAGCTATTTCTCCTAATTATTTTCACTAAAATTATTTTTGAAATTCCTGCAGATATTTTGCAGGAGCAAGATCCTCTTATGTTTAGCTCAAATTTCACTTTGGGCAAAAATCTACTGGTGAGTAGACATGTGCAAAACCCTTACTAAAGCTGCCAAATTCTTTGGATGGCTCTTAGGATATTTTGCCCTCTTTGGCCAAAGTACACATGGCCTTGAACGAATCTTGAAGATGCACTTTACTCAGAAGTGCACCAGAGATGGTTCTTTGGTTTTTACAAAGTGGTCTAACAGGAACATAATCTAGGCCAGAAGTGTAGTACATAATGAGGGGAGTACAAATCCCCCACAAGCTTCATCAGATCCAAAATAGTCCCTGATGTAATGATTTGCAGCCAGCTCTCACTTTGGGGATGATTTTCAGAGCAAAAAATTGTATTGAAGAAAATACCACTCTCCCTCGCTGCTTGCTACACTCCCATTCTGGATCAGGGCCCTATTTGGTCTATTTTAAAATATAAAAGTATCACTCCATGTCCGCTTTGAGTTAAGCACATCTTCTAAGGATACATTCAATACCACACGTATTTTGACCATCGAATTTGTCCTCAGTTTCACATTTGGCCACATTCAGTGGCAGCACTACAACCCACATACATTTTGCTGAACCCTCCTGTCTCTACTTCCAAGATCAAAGAAAATGGCCCGTACAGACGAATATTTCAACATTTATACTTGTTGGCTGACATGGTGAGCAATACTAACAGGATGGGTGAGTATTGTTGTGCCACTGCTGTGGACAGAGAAGCAGCACAATGGGGAGAATGCTAGTTGCGCTATCAGCGTTCCCACATTTTCTCCCATTCACCACAATAGGGAAAACTAGTCATTCTGGAAGTGCAACCGGTATTCTCCTCAGTGGCACTGCTGCTTCCACGTCCACAGCAGCAGTGGAGTGGTGCAATAACCTCCCGTTCAGGGGCAGAGCCAACTTTGAGCAAATGGGTTCAAAGAACACGGGCCACCACTCCTCAGGGGCCATGCCTCGTGCCCCTGACACATCCCCCGCATCCAATATCAGATGCGGGGGTGTGGTTTGGATCCCAAACAGGGATGTGTGGCCCCATTTGGGAGCTAAATTGACCAGCACTGCGTTTGCAGTGCAGCTGGAGTGGCTCTCCCCGCCCGCATGGCCCCATTCGTGAGCTAGATCCTCCAGTACCTCATTTGCAGAGTGGCTAGGAGTAGCTCTCCCTGCCTTTAAAAGGCAGGGAGAGCTGCCCTGGCCACGCTGTGAATACAGCGATGGGTGATTTAGCCTCCAAATGGGGCCGCACAGCCCTGTTTGGGAACTAAACCATCCTCCCGTGTCTGATGCAGGGTGTGTGGCTAACCACTACCTACCTCAGACACTGATGCAGGGGGTGGGGCTAGAGGGGCCGTGGCAGCGGGCTGGACCTGGGCCACCTCTGGCCTCCCACCACGTCTGCTTCCGTACCCATTAGCACTGTTCATCATGCCAGTCATTTATCGCAAAGGAGTGGTCTGGTTATTGCAGCAGTGATCCCGAGACATCAACAATGGAATATATGAGTACCTATATTCAAGCTATTCTGTTCTAACTTATTTTCATTTTCTCCTTTGCCTCCACTCTCCATTCCCATTATTCAACTGCACTCCTACCATCTTCTGTTCCCATATTATCCTACCCTCATCATTTATTCTGTGCTACATGTATGGAGGTAACATCAGCATGATAAACTTTACAAGCAATTAAGGTATGTTTATCACACGCCTCCTATGTGTACACACGACATCACCCACGTTGAAGCATATAGATAGAAGGAAGCAGTTTTTCCTCCTCTCCTTTTGAATCATTCTTCTCACCCATGGAAATTAACCCTACATCCTGATGTCAGAGGTGCACTAACCCCCAGACCTTAGGGACCCAGTCCAGTTCTGCAAGGTCCGGGGGGGGGGGAGCCTCCAAATGGCTGGGAGGCTTTGGCAGCCACCCTGCCCCAGCCCCACCAAACCTCCATTCTTTGGGGGATTTAAAAACTTTTTTTCTTCCTTACCACAACCAAGGGGTACCTGCGGTGGGGGGGGGTGTTTAAAACTATGTTTTCTTCCTAACCGCAGCCGAGGGGTGCTTACGGGGGGGGGAGCAGAGCAGTCCTTTCCCCTCCCTTCCCCCAGTGGTGGAGAGACCGGAAGGACACTGTCTGCGTCTGTTCGGGCCAGTGTCTTTAACAATGTGCGAGGTACCCCTGCACAGTTTAGAGATTGTTCTCTAAACTCTGTGGGCACGCCTCACACTTTGTTAAAGACACTGGCCCGAACGGATGCAGCCAGTGCCCTTCCGGTCTCTCCGCCACTGGGGGAGGGGAGGGGAAAGGACTGCTCTGCTCCCCCCCTCCCGTAAGCACCCCTCGGCTGCGGTTAGGAAGAAAAAAATGGTTTTTTAAAAACTGGAGTTTTGGTGGGGCGGCCCCCCCAAAGGAGGTTTTGGGGGCCTTCGTGTGGGGTGGGCTCACAGCTGGGGGATCCAGGCAGTCCGAACACCGAAATCATCTTGGTGCGCCCCTGCCTGATGCAGACTTGCTGTGAACACTTCTTCAGTTACATCCAGTAGTGATATTTCTGTATATAAAATTCTGTAATGTTGTAATTTAGAAGAAATTTATCCATCTTGAACTTAGTAGGATATTTAGAATGTGTACTGTATAGAGTATCCTGAGAACAGACCTCTTCTAGCCATTTTCCAGCCAAGAATGGACATCTTCCAGCTCAGGATGGGAGGAAGCTGGAAGGCTCCTATCATCAAAGATAGGGAAGATATGGCCATTCCATGACAGAGTATTTATTTACAGAGTTGAGAGCCACAGGAATGGAGTTTCAAGTTTCTAGGGAAAGGGAAGATTTTTCTCTCGAACTGCTACAGCGGATCCTGATCTTATCAGCCTTAACATTCTACTACCCTCCAGTTCCAGGACAAATTATTGTCAAGGCATGACATTATCATGAGGCAGTATCTCAGGACCCAACAATTTTTTTAAAAAATGGCCCTCAGTCTTTTAGCAGGTGCTCTGGACTGTCAGTTGGGTGAGATGATGTTACTATAGCTCAATGGACTTGCTGCTGAGCAGGTCAGCACAGAAACACGATATCAGGGAAGAGAGCTGGTCTTGTGGTAGCAAGCATAACTTGTCCCCTTTGCTAAGCAGGGTCCACCCTGGTTGCATTTGAATGGGAGACCACATGTGAGCACGGTAATATCACCTTAGGGGATGGGGTTGCTCTGGGAAGAGCATCTGTATACTTGCATGCAGGAGGTTCCTAGTTCCCTCTCTGGCATCTCCAAGATAAGGCTGAGAGAGACTCTGGCCTGCAACCTTGGAGAAGCCTCTGCCAGTCTGTGTAGACAAAACTTAGCAAGATGGACCAATGGTCTGACTTGGTATATGGCAGCTGCCCACGTTCCTATGTTCCTACGTTCCTACATTAGTTTCCATATCTTGGTGGGGCATGACACCAGTCCAATAGACATTACTGGTCTCTCTAATCTTTACTGGGTCTTGATCAGAGTCCAACACAGCTATGCTTAAAGATACCAGTCAAATGGGACATTCTGAATTTACTTCAGAATGAGCTATTTATTCCTGCTAAAATTAGGGAATCATATAAATTGGAAAGCTGTGTTTGGAAAGCCAGCCTGCTGCTAATCTCCATAAATCAATAACCACAAGAGCTTTCCAAATGCTTCCAGAGGAAAATTAGTCTAGTTGAAACTGAGTGGTTACCACTGTAAGCTGGCCAAGTGCCCATTTACCACCTTTCATGATAATTATTTCCTGACATTATTGGGAGGGATCCAGTTATCGTAATTTAGCTTGAGTGCTCTATAAAAAAAACTCAAGCACTATAATTTTTTTTAAAAGGAGCTATAATATGCTTATTGATTTGCATGCATTGTACACACACTGAGTAGTATACCTCACCCTTTAATTTATAAAGGGATTATGAGAACAGCCTAAGCAGGTAGTTGATAGTCAAATTCATTCTAACTACAGCACTAAATGGAAGATATTAGTAGTGCACACATCCCATGGGACCTCTTCCCTTTGATTAGCCTTGCTGGCCAAGGAAGGTCATTTTTTGTTCTACAGAAAAACAGCTGCAAAAGTCTTTATCTAGCTCTAAATAGGGAGCAGAAGAATGCTAAAGTTCCTAAGGGAATGTATTGTGCATTCAGTGTTTCCCTTAAATATTGAAGCAATACTAAATAATATTTTATGTTCTCTGTGCAGGAGGAGGGCAGATTGTCTGCATTCATTGTTTATCTCTGACATAAATATCCATAGTAAAGATGTCTCTTTTGTATTCAGTACTTTTATAGACAAGGTCCTAAAAGTAAATAATGAGGCACAGTCTGATATGTTTGTGAAAGGTTCTTCAAAAGTATCTGTAGGATATGGTTTCCCACTTCTTCATCATTACTTTTTCATCATTTGGAAGCCCTATTCAGTGCATGCCTAATCAGGTGGCATGCCTAATCAGGTGGTACCCCTGCTAATTGAGCAAAGAGACACTTTTAAAAGTGATGATTCTCTTAAATTTAGCAGAGGGAGAGTAGCTGGCCCTATCCAACCCCAGTACAACATCCCTCCAGTGGCTGCTGCTAGTATAAAACACTTTATGTTTCTTTTTAGACTGTGAGACCTTTGGGGACAGGGGACCATCTTCTGTATGTATTATTTATTTTTCTATGTAAACCGCTTTGAGAATTTTGATTGAAAAGTATGAATAACATGAGTATGACTACTAATATAAATATTAATAGTAGTAGTAGTATTCTTAAATAGCTTGCTGTTCCCTAGCTCTTAGATATTTAAATAGGAACAGCCCTGGTGGATCAGGCACAAAGCCCATCTAGTCCAGGATCCTGTTTCACACAGTGGCCCACCAGATGCCTCTGGGGAACCCACAGACAAGAAGTATGTGCATGCCCTCTCTCCTGCTGTTGCTCCCCTACAACTGGTATTGAGAGGCATCGTGCCTCTGAGGCTGGAAGCAGGGGCGTAACTATCATTAGGCAAGGGGAGACATTTGTTTTGTTGCCCGCTGCCTTGAGGGCCCCCCTCAGAGGCAAGTCACATGATCATCGCCCCAGCTCCCCATCTATCTAGCTCATGATATCTTAGCATCTATCTAGCTAAGGAGCATAAATACTCTTACCTCTACTGTTTCTAGTGTTTTCTAGCGTAAGTAGCACAAATGTATATTATTCAATGTATATAACTATATATTGTAAAGTGTGTGTGTGTGTATATTCAGTGAAATGTATTTCCAGACAGCATACTTATTTTGAAATATCAGACTTAAATCCTTGTATTAGTTGGTTCTGCTGTTATTTATACCTTGTAACTAGTCGGGATAATTAGCAGAGACATCGGGCCAGGAGAAGGAGAAGAAAGTAGTGGTGGTGGTGGTGGCCCATTTAAAAATCTCATCTCAAGGGGCCCACTCCAATCTTGCTATGCCCCTGGCTAGAAGTGCCCCACAGCCACCAGACTAGTAGCCATTGATAGACCTGTCCACCATGACTCTGTCTAAGCTGTCTAAGCCCCCTTTAAAGCCATCCAAGCTGGTAGTCAACACCATATCCCATGGCAAAGAATTCCATAGATTAACTATGTGCTCTGTGAAAAAGTGCTTCCTCTTGTCGGTCCTAAATTTCCCGACCTTCAGTTTCACGGGGTGACCCCTGGTTCTAGTGTTGTGAGAGAAGGAGAAAAATTTCTTTCTGTCCACCCTCTCCATTCCATGCATAATTTTATACACCTTGATCATGTCTCCCCTTTGTCACCTCTTTTCCAAGGTTAAGAGCCCCAGATGCTGTAGCCTAGCCTCATAAGGAAGGTGCACCATGCCCCTGATCATCTTGGTTGCACTCTTCTGCACCTTTCCCATTTCTACAATATCCTTCTTAAGATACAGTGACCAAAACTGTATGCAGTACTCCAGATGTGGCCACACCATAGATTTGGATAAGTGCATTATAATAATAGCATTATTTTCAATCCCCTTCCTAATGATTCCTAGCATGGAATTAGCCTTTTCCACAGCTGCCATGCACTGAGTAGACATTTTCAGTGAGCTGTCCACCATGACCCCAAGATCTCTCTCCTGGTCAGTCAGCCACAGCTCAGATCCCATCAATGTATATGTGAAGTTGGGGGTTTTTTGCCCCAAAGTGCATCACTTTACACTTGCTTACATTGAACCACATTTGCCATTTTGTCGCTCACTCCCCCCAGTTTGGAGAGATCTTTTTGGAGCTCCTCACAATCTGCTGTGGATTTTACTACCCTAAATAGTTTAGTGTCATCTGCAAATTTGGCCACTTCACTGCTCACCCCAACTTCTAGTTCATTTATGAACAAGTTAAAGAGCACCGGTCCCAGTACAGATCCCTGGGGGACCCCACTTCCTACTTCCCTCCATTGTGAAAACTGTTCTTTATTCCTACTCTCTGTTTCCTGTCCTTCAACCAGTTACTGATCCATACATGAACCTGTCCCCTTATCTCATGACTGCTAAGTTTACTCAAGAGCCTTTGGTGGGGAACCTTATCAAAAGCTATTTGGAAGTCCAAGTATACTATGTCAAGCGAATCACCTATATCCACATGCCTGTTGACACTCTCAAATAACTCAAAAAGGTTAGTGAGGCAAGACTTGCCCTTGCAGAAGCCATGCTGGTTCTCCTTCAGCAAGGCCTTTTCTTCTATATGTTTAACAATTTTGTCCTTAAGTATGCTTTCTATCAATTTACCCAGCACAGAAGTTAAGCTGCCTGGCCTGTAATTTCCTGGATCCCCCACCCCCACCCCGGAACCCTTTCTGAATACTGGAGTTACATTGGCTACTTTCCAGTCCTCTGGTACAGAGCCTGATTGTAGGGACAAGTTGTGTATTTTTGCTAGGAGATTGGCAGTTTCAAATCTAAGTTCCTTCAGAACTCTTGGGTGGATACCATCTGGCCCTGGAAATTTATTATTTTTTAGTTTTTCCAGACAGTTTTGTACATCTTCCCTTGTCACCTCAAATTGGCCCAGTTCTTCAGCCTCTAACCCGAAAAGCTCCATTCTGGAGAGTTCTGCTGCAGCAACATACAAAGGCTCTCCACACAAGCAGTGTGGAGAGCCTGCAGGGGGGTTGCGGGGAGAGCAGACTTGATCTACTCTCCCCTGAACACAAGCAGGCAGCTCGCCCTGGGCAGCTGGATCAGCAGCCTAGATGATTACCGGCTCCATCGCGGAGCCGGAGGGGCAGCCGGGATAGGGGGCCTCTTGGCCCCCGTAAGTCCCAGAATGCCCTGCGTGAGTGTGCAGGGCATTATGGGGCGCTCCATGACACCGGAAAGCTTGCTGTAGCCTCCCCATTGGGGATCTACACATGAGTTCCCGTGGCACGGAGCCATGCCGACATGCAAGCAGCAAAACAGGGTTAGTGGAGCGCGCGCTCCACTAACCTCGTTTAACGGGGGAAGCAATTAAGCGGCCTTGCTGCTGGGAGCCTCGTGGCTCCCATTGCAGCACACGACCTGCCGAAACTGGGTTGGGCTCCCTTAGCCCAGTTTCAGCAGGTTGTGAGAATAGCATCACAGTGAGTGGAAACTAGTTATGTTTACAAGTGCTTCAATCTTTTGTACTTCTGCAAGTTCTTCTAATATGTCTATTTTTATTTTTTTTTAAAGGTGGATAACTGTTTTTGCTGAAGCTGCAACACTGTCTTCCTCTCAGTTCTTTATCTCGCAGACATCAACCAATCTGTTCAATGTGAGAGAGGGCAACAACAATGCTACATACCTAAGGGCAAAACTAGATGTGATGTTAAATGCATCAGCATCTAATTTAAGGGAGGCACTCTTAAACCAGCACCTGTGTGGAGTCATGATCTAAATAGGGAAGTTTTCTACCAAAAATAAAGTCTTCAAACTACGATCAGTTCCCAAAGGTGTCATTCTCTGCAATGGCAGCTTCAGGAGCCTATACCAACCTCAGGGAATTTTGGTCAATTAATGGCACAGAATGAAAGGATTAAAACCCCAGTTGCATGGTCTTGATCCAGACTGGGATCCTCCACGATACTGTGGTTAGATGTACACAATACAGGCGCGTAACAACGATCGGGCAAGGGGAGACAGTTGTCTGGGGGCCCCACTGCCTGGAGGGGCCCCCCAGAGGCACCTCACGTGACTCCCCATTGCCCCCTGCCCAGCCCCAAGGCCCCTCAGCCACTTGCCCTGTTCGCCGTCTCTCCAGCTTGTTCTCCTGGCCGGCAATCCAGGCAGCAGACAAGCTGCAAAGAGCTCCTTTTCTCCCGCCTCTCAGCTGATTGGCGGGTGGGCGGGGCTTCCACGGAGGCCTCGTGTAGGCCTCTGTGAAGCCTGAACTCCAGTAGGGCCCAAGCCAGCCAGGAAGGAGGAGGCAGCCAGAGTGGCCACCACTGTTCTCTGCAGCAGAAGACCCCTTGCTGTCCTGCCAAACCCAGCATTTGCCAGGTAGAGTGTGAACTCCTTTTTGTGGTTACCTTTCCTGCCCCCCCCCCGATATATAGGGATCTGCTTGCCATAGGGCTTTGATATGGGGGGTGGGACTGAGAAGTCTCTGATTTATTTTAAAACAGCTTGGAAAATTTGCTGGCTTTAAAAAAAAACTATCTAAAAAGTCCTATAAGTGGCTTGTTTTATGGCAGAAAATTACAAAAACTATTGGAACAAACAGTATTATATTTATTTTATTCATTCATTCATTCATTCATTTATAAATAGACTTATGTTCAAGTTGTTTTGCAACCCAGAAGGTCTGAGTGAGAACTGTGAAGCATGTGTGATGCTTTTATTTTATTTTTCTTGTGTGTGAACTGCTCCCCAATAACTCACAGGGACTTCAGGGTAAATCTGGCCATGTGAATGCAGCACCTCTATTCCAGAGGAGATGTGTGTTAAAGGGCTTTAAAAGCCTCCTGTGAAAAACCTCCTGGAATTGAACTTGACTGAATTTGTTCAGAATTCTGAGAAAACAAACATAGGCTCACCCTGCATGGTTGAAAGTCTCCTTTGCTAATCTGCAGCAAGGGGTCCATTTCAATCATTCATCTTTCTAGTGTATTCTAGGCATTAAAAGTAAAACAAATGTATAGTACTCAATGTATATCACTATATATTGTGACGTGTGCGTGTGTGTATTCAGTGAAATGTATTTCCAGGCAGCATACTTATTGTGGAATATCAGACTTAAATCCTTGGGGGCCTGGGGTGTGCGGAGGCCCTGGACCTTGAGTGGGGGGGCATTTTAAAATCTCGTCTCTGGGCCCACTCCAACCTTGCTACGCCCCTGACACAATAACAACAACAACAAAACCCCAACTAAAAATGGTGCATTTAACCTCACACCAAGTTTGACCCTAAGGCATTTAAAAGGGGAAAAGCTAGGTATGAATGGCTGTCTATGGTGAACACTTGGGAAGGATGATGACAACAGTCAGTTTAAAAGGTGTTTCTTTGATGTAGTACTTGCATAGCATAGCACATATAGGTGGACTTGAGATACCTGCTCTCAAGCCAGTAGACTAGAGGCTTAGAATTAGTGGGAAAACTATGGTTAGGAATGACAGCTAAGATTGATGCTAGTGAAGTTCCATATCCTTATGCTGTTTGTATATTATTGAAAACTTATCAAAATGGATGATGAAATGGTCTTAGGGAACTGTTTCTGGGAGAAAGCAGAATCAAACCCAGAAACAATTGGATATCTCAATGCAAATAGAAAATGTAGGTCTGGCCCTTCCATTCAACAGGGTAAGGAGGGTCTTTTCAGGTAGTGAAGCAGCCTTCTGTAGGAGCAGCAGATTTGGACCAATCCTCCATTTGTTCAACTGCTGCAGCTGGCAGGCCCAAAGAGCTAACAGCACCACTCTATGAATGGAAATCTCTCTCCTGCCTTCTCTTCCATTTTCTCTCTCTATCCTCTGACAGATTCTCTCTGCGTTCCACGGCTGCCACCATTTCTGGAAGCAACAACATTCTCACTCACCACCAACCCCTTGTGAAGAGCAGAGGCAGTGCAGCAGGAAGAATCAGGTAAGGGGGCAAGGGATGAATATGAGTTTACATGGGGAAAGGGGGGACATTTGGTACTTTGCTTCAGGCACCAAAAGGTTTTGGGCCTGTCCTGAGAAAATATATCTATCCTGAAAATCTAAAAGATGCTATGTAAAAAAACAAACAATACCTTACAAGACCTAAATTAAGAAGACACATCCAATCCACATATGGGAACAACTCACTCTCCCCTTCCACCACCCCCACCTTTGTTTATCAAAGCAGAACACATTCTTGAAAGATAGTACCATAATTTAATATTTTTGCTCTAAGGAAAGCTTTTGCTTTAAAAAAAAATTGCATTGAGATTCCAAACCACATCTTGAGGGACTATATAAGACAATTGCTTCACACCAACAGCTTCACTTCTGTGTATCTTAGGCTACTGAGAGCATTTGTCATTATGTACTTCATGGTGACATTTATTCTGAACCCAGGAGGAAATTAATTAATTGAGCTGTTATTGGATGGTTTGGCAATTCTGATAATGCAGTTAAAATAATTTTCCTTCTGCCTAACTGAGTGAGGTTCCCCCTGCTAAATGAGCAAACACCTTTTAAAGTGTCAATTCTCTTATATTTAGCGGGGGGGGGGCAACTGGCCCTATCCAGCCCCAGCACAGCATACATCCAGTGGCTGTTGCTGGTATCTGCCTTATGTTCCTTTTAGATTGTGAGCCCTTTGGGGAAAGGAAACCATTTTATTTATGTATTTTTCTTTGTAAACCGCTTTGTGAACTTTGGTTGAAGAACGGTATATAAATATTTGTAGTAGTAGTAGTATACGACATTTACAGTTGTAATACTCACTGTAATCACACAGAAAGTGAGAATAAAATTCATGGAGACAAATGCCATTCCATGCATATCTATTAAGACATATTAACAACTTCCATAAGTTTAAAACATACAGGAGAGCCTATATGAAGCCTGCTTATTTTTACTTTGGGTGTAGCCTTATTTAATCCTCACCTTTATTCACTTGGTAACTGTTCAGCAAAGGTCCCCCAGCTGTTTTTGGACTACAACTCCTATCATCCTCAGCCACAGTGGCCAATAGCCAGGGATTATGGGGATTGTAGGCCAACATCTGCAACAGGGCCGAATTTGAGCAGCCCTATTTCACAGCAATTGCCTAACTGGTTCATTAATACATCTTTCACTGACTGACTGACTGTTGTGCAACCATAGGGGAGAAGAAGGCAACACATAGATCACATTAGTTGTTCCAGGATAACATATTTGATATAGAAATTGAGGTAAGACAACATACATATCTTTCCACAATTCCTTTTTCCAAACTATTTTTGAAAGTAGAACCCTCTCTTCAAGAAAAAAATGTTGATGGGGTATAGCCAGGGGTGTATCTAGGGTGGGGCAGGCAGGACATATGCCCCGGGAGCCACTTGAAGGGGGGCACCATTTTTTAAAATTAAAAATTTTTTGCAGATCCCCCCATGGCCTTTCGGAAGCCCCCCAAAGGGGCTACAGGTTAAAAAAAAATTGAAAATGTAATATAATATGTCACTGTACACATATTTAGTTTGGCACTATGTACAGAGAATCAGGGCTTGTGAATACTGAGCTGAAGCTTATGAGCTAGGATTGTATTCATTTGCTCTTACTTTACTTCTTGTGATAAGTGAGTTAAATGTGATGTCTTGCTAATATGGCTATTAATGGTGAATTTGTCTTTGAATCAGTGTGAAATCCTTAGTATTAGGGTCCACTGGGAGTTTCTTGCTCTCTTTCTCTCATTTTAACTGTCTTTCTGAAATACCAGAATATATTCCAAGCAGTGACACAGTTTACTCTGCATATCCTTTCATTATTTTCAGAGTATCTGGGAAAAGTCAAATTCTCCATTTATTTTTATAACTTATGAAATAGTGATGCTATAATGCACAGTAGAGAATTAGATAGGCACTTCTGTTTAGTTTTCCAAGTACACCTCCACATAGTAATTTGGTATTCCATGAGCCCCAGCATACTGAAATTTGTAGTTTTCTAGCATTTTTTTGGTCTGGTTACATCCACTGCTAAATAGTTTTTGTAATATTAAAAGATTAATGAGCTTGACTTGTATTTTTCAGCTGATATTATGGTAAAGTTATCTGAAAGATGGATGTCAGATGTTTGGACAGAGGGCACAATTTCAGTGCTTGCCCTAGGCGCTATTTTCCCTAGAAACACCTCTGGAGCAGTAGGAAGCAGTTCAGCTTCACTGGTCCCAAGAGACAGCTTCATATTAATCAGAGTGGATGGTGAGTGATTTATGTTAATGTGCATAGAAACAGAAATTGGGTTAGGGGGTGTGTCCCGACCAGCACTCCTCTCACATTTTATATCATTTCATCTTAGTTTTGCCCCATTACAGGTTATCATGGTTTTTCCTATTCATATTCAATTTCCCCCTTGTAATTCTGGGCTTGGAATTTTTTTCTTCCTGCCATTTTGTGAGTTTGTGCAACTGAACTCATACAGCAAATTGGATGGTTGGCTGGATGGATGGATGGATGTACTATTAAATTAGCAAAGGTGTGTGTGTGTGCTTGGAACAGGATTATGTAGCTAGATTTAGCATGTCCAAGAAAAAATTAGTATGACTTCATGAATGGATGTAAGGCTGCAATTTATCACTGGCAGAGAAATGCTCTGACAATAGAGGATATAGGGCAGGACAATGGCCAGGAAGAGGGGCCTTGCAAAACCTGAGCCCAGAAAAATCACCCAAACACTTTTTCCTCTTTATTAAAGTACAACCTTTTCTGGTAAAAAAAAAAAGAGGAAGTGGATGCAGAATGGCCTGAACAGAATGCAGTATGGATTACTCCATTCCCACAAACTTCTGTAGCAAATTACATAACAAATTACTAGTATGCTTCCTTATAAAATGATATGTTCCATTTGTTCTATTCTTGCATGACATTAATTCACTCTTTATGATGCAACAATACATGGAAATAAATGAACAAGTACAGCAGGGGAAGGCATTAGATAACTTGGGAGCTACTGGTATATCCTGGGTTTAAAAGATGCACTCTTCCTTTTCAGTCAATATTGCAGATCTGATTGGCTGGCCAAGGAAGGGTATAGCTGTGCCATTTTTAATTTCTGTCTTTCTCTCTTTGGGTGCTAAAGGGTTGCTTTTAATTTCTCTTCCATTTCTTTCTTTCCATTTTCTTCTCCCACAGGGCAGACTAATACGCTTTCCTCAGGGGCAGAGCTATAATTAAGCAAGCATGTTCAAGAAACACTGGTCAATCCCCCCACCAAAAAAACCACCCCACACAAGCTGTTCACTGCCAGGGGCCATCTCCCAGGCTGCCCCTCCCTGTCCCTGGCTTGCCTCTCCCCTACCATAAGAACATAGGAACATAGGAAGCTGCCATATACTGAGTCAGACCATTGGTCTATCTAGCTCAGTATTGTCTTCACAGACTGGCAGCGGCTTCTCCAAGGTTTCAGGCAGGAATCTCTCTCAGCCCTATCTTGGCAAGTTGGCAACATACTGTATGCTTTGGTAGTTTGTTGGTTCAATAAAAAAAATCTTGTCCTATAAAAAAAATCTTGTCCTATCTTGGATAAGCCAGGGAGGGAACTTGAAACCTTCTGCTCTTCCCAGAGCGGCTTCATCCCCTGAGGGGAATATCTTGCAGTGCTCACACATCAAGTCTCCCATTTAGATGCAACCAGGGCAGACCCTGCTTAGCTATGGGGATAAGTCATGCTTGTTACCACAAGACCAGCTCTCCTCTACCCTTTCACACCCACACGCACGTCTTCACTCACCACTTCCATGGCAACTCCTAAAGCTCTAGGAGCCTCAGTGGCAACTCCTAAGCTTTCCCCAGCCACAGTGCCAGGAATAGGGGCTCCCAAACCTTCCCAGCCACACACTATAAAAATGTCAAGGCCCAGCACACCTGGCTGTGATGTAGCACACTGTGGTCAGGAAAAGCTTAGGAGCTGCCGCTGTGAATCCTAGAGCTTTAGGTGCTGCCACCATCACAATGGCTCCTAAAACTCCAGGAGCTGCTGTGTCAGCTCCTAAATTTCCCCTGGCCATTGGCGCTATACACACATCAAGGCCCAGCACACTGGTCCGTGATGTTTTTATAGTGTGCATCTTGGAAAGTTTAGGAGCCCCCACTACTGGAGTGATAGGTGCTGTTGTGACAGAGGCAGCAACAGCAGTAGGGGGAGGAGGAGAAGGCAGTGGCGACATCAACAAAAAAGAGAGTTGAGCCGCCATAGAAGCAGTGGGGTAGCAAGGGCAACAGAGACCTGGTTGCATGACTGTGGTGGGATCCACATTCAGAACACAGGCCGCCGCCAATGTCACCACGCCCCTGGCTTTCCTTTCCTGAAGCAAAATTCTTCCGGAATTCTGGGGTTTGACATTGAAATTCCTTATTCTATTGAAGTCCATTTATGTACAAGCTGCCATTTTGTGACGGGCTCTGCCTCCCCAAGCTGCTCTTTCATGATAGTAATTCTCAAGACTCTGACACACACAAAAGAGTACAAATATTTCTTAGCATGGCTGTACTCCAGGAGCACTAGTTAAATTGGAAACTTGTTGCTGACAGTCAAGCGGCATGTTTCCGATCTAACTAGCGCTTCTAAAATACTAGCTAAAGTATTTGAACTCTTGCACAAAAGTGCAATATTGCAAGCACTTCACTGTGAACCCACAGCAGTACCCACATTATCCTGCATTGGCTGTTGGCCACTGATTTCTGATCATGTATCTTTAATATTGACAATAATTTATTTGTGTTGGCTATTATTTCCTTCCTGAGTGTACTTGCTGCATCCTAGGAACATCTTTTGACTGGAAGAAAGCATGTGAAAGAGAAAAGAGAAGCTCATTTATCAACAAAGTTGCCACTCTTCTACACTCTAATTAGAATTAATCTTCTATCTCATGCTGACTTTCAGGTTTGGGTTTTTTTGTTTTTTTCACCCTCTCTCAGCCTGATGAAGAAAAATTTGTTTGATGCTGTTTCAAATTAAACAGTTAGACCATTCTTCTAGCTTATTTTGATGTCATTTAAGTTGAGAGCAAGGAAATTCTTGGCATTAAACCAATTCCTACTCCTGTGCAAAAATAAATTGCATCATTCATGTTGGAAAGAGAGGGAGAGCATGGATGAGAAAAGAATGTTTGAGTCAGATATGAAAATGGAAAACTTATTCTTTTACAATGAACCTGCAAAAATTCTGCATCTCAAAGGCAGACTCTTCTGGTTGATGGTTTGTTGCAACGCTCCCTATGGTAGCTCTTTAAATAACACACAAATAATGTTTGATAACTGTGATACAGTGGTACCGGTGAAAACATTTTCTACACACACAGCCTTTCAGTATTCACTCTAACATACTCAACCTGGTTTAATTGGTTTTAACCAATCATTTATTTGGTTTTAAAGGGTTTTTAAAATGAGTTTTATATTAAGATTTCAACTTCTTTTCTTTTATGCTATATATGAACCTCCATGCACCATTCTGGGATGAGCGGTATATAAATTAAATAAACAAACTTAATCAAACCTCATGCTGTTTTTTTGAAGTTGCATCCATTTCTGCCCATACCAGGCCTAATTCAGATTCAGCTCACTTTATCAAGTTAATCTGAGCTTGATTCAGACTGTGCTTACAATTATTAATCAATTTAAGCTCAGGCCTCATTTAAAGAAGCCCTTTTACCCTTAAATCCCTGTTGCAGCCCCTCCTGCAATGAACAGGCCCCTGCCGCCTTACTCTCTTCCTTTTCCTGTTCAAGCTTAACTGGCAGCAGTAGGGGATTCTAGCGATCCCTGTCACCCCAGAATGTCAGAGATCACAGGCATCTACATTTTCCATGGCTTTTGATGCTCCAGATGCTGTACAACTGGTGCTTAGGGTCTAATGAAGGCATCCACTGTGAGCCCTCTCTGTTGCTGTGGCAAAGGAAGGATGCAGTAATGGCAGGTAGCCACAGACTATGCTCACTACAAAACCAAGTATGCAACCAATTTGTAATAGCAATAGCAATAGCAATAGCACTTACATTTATATACTGCTCTATAGCTGGAAGCTCTCTAAGCAGTTTACAATGATTTAGCATATTGCCCCCCAACATTCTGGGTACTCATTTTACCGACCTCGGAAGGATGGAAGGCTGAGTCAACCTTGAGCCCCTGGTCAGGATCGAACTTGCAACCTTCTGGTTACAGGGCAGCAGTTTTACCACTGCGCCACCAGGGGCTCCTAATAGTCTGGGCATTTCATTTCCAAACCTTTCAGTTCTGAACTTCAGCGTCATCACTTGTAGATACTAGCTGTTGATACTAGCTGTACTCAGTGGCAGGCAGAAGTCCTGTTCTGAAGTGGCTGACGTAAGTTTCAGTTCCTAACTTCAGCATCATCACTTGTACATACGAGATGCACTCAGTGGCTGACATGATGAGGAAAAATCTCAGAGTACTAAGCACAGCCATTTTAATTTCTATGAGATGACTTTGAGTAATTTTCCTCATCATGTCAGCCAATAACTGTTTGCCCAGTATGGAGTTACATATAAGATATCTTACCACACATGTATTCTGTCTAGATTCTAACTGTTGCTGTTAGTAAATAGAAAATTCAGTAATTTATATTCTGCCACCACAGCTGGCCCATTTCCTATCTGTTTACTTAGAACTGCACTGCCTGCAGCAACAAAGAACCTTGCAGTAGAAGGAGTCTGTTGTCTGTTTGACTTGTTTGGCGGTTTCTTTGTATAAATCCACTCAGAGGTTAACATTTCTAAGAATCCAACTCAAAGCACCACTTAATGAGAGTTAGTTTTATTGAAAGCAACAGGTCTTGATTCCAAGTAAATATACATAACACTGGCAGGTTAGGATTTCATACCATGACCAGATAAAACAAACAAGGGCAGCTCAGAAAAACATGATGGATTATGCAAAAATGTCACATTCTGATATAAACAAATTCACATTACAGATATTTAATTATTCATATTTGCATGTTACATTCAAGTTGGGATTTTTTGAAAGTTATGTTCAAGTTGCAAATGTGTTTTTCCTTCTACCTCCTGAAATTAATTTGCTGTTGTTAAGGAAGAATGCCCTACCAAGTCCTGCTATGCTGCCTCATTGTGACGTGTGTGTGTGTGTGTGTTCCTGAGAGGGATAAGCAAAGTACGCTGGGAGGTATACTCCCAGTAGGGTCACCCAAAGTGCAAAAGTCATCCCAGCTGCCCAGCTAATGCAAGAAGGCACCTATATTGGGCAGCAGCAATATAGGAAGGTCCTGGAGGCAGACAATCACTTCAGTGACAACGACAAAGGCAGCATTTCATACTGCATGGGAGAAGGCAATGGTAAACCACTCCTGTATTTTACCAAGAAGTTCCAAGTCAAGCTAAAGTGGAAAAACAAAGCTATCTAGCTGCCACAATATGATCTTGAGAATGTACCCACCATTCTCAAGGAGAACATCAGGAACCACTTTGAAGTTTTAAACCTCATTGATAGGGAACCAGAAGAACTGTGGAATGAAATCAAAGAAGTTGTTAAGGACGAATGTGAAAAGAGACTTCCAAAGACCAAGAAAAAGAAGAAAGAAAAATGGATGTCCAAACAGATGGTAGAAATTCCCAAGAAGAGGAGAGTAGCCAAAGTCAAGCAAGATAAAGACCTCAGGAAGGAACTTAATAGGGAATTTCAGAAAGCTGTTAGAAGAGACAAGGAGCAGTACTACAATGACATCTGTAAAGACCTTGAGGATGGAGATAGACATAGAAAATCAAGGAATGTTTTCAAAAAGATCTCTGAACTCAGAAGGAGGTTCCAACCTCAAATTGGTATGTTAAGGGATGCCAAAGGACAGAATCTGTCTGACAGATAGTAACCGATTCAGAGAAGATCAAACAGAGATGGAAGGAATATACTGAAAATCTGTACAGCAGGGATGTCAACAGTGAAGATACTCGAGAAGATATTCCCTACTTGCAAGAACCTCTAGTACAGGAAGATGAAGTTAGCTCAGCAGTCATTACCAAGTGGGAAGGCTACAGGAATTGACAGAATAGCTACAAAAATATGGCAGGCAACAGAAGAAGAATCAGTCAAGCCTCTAATCAAACTATGCCAGCAAATTTGGAGAACGACACAGTGGCCAACAGATTGGAAGAGGTCAGTCTACATACCCATACAAAAGAAAGGAGACTTAACAGATTGTGTAAACCATCGCACAATATCCTTAATTTCACATGCTAACAAAATAATGCTCAGGATCATCCAACGTGGATTAGAGCTCTAAGTGGAAAGGGAAATGCTGGATGTTCAAGCTGGTTTCAGAAAAGGCCGAGGAACAAGAGACATAATTGCTGATGCACACTGGATAATTGAGAAAGCCATAGAATACCACAGAGAAGTCAATATGTGCTTTATTGACTACAGAAAAGCCTTCAATTGCGTTGACCATGTCAAGTTGTGGAATATCTTTAGGAAAATGGGCATCCCAGAATATCCCATTGTTCTCATGAGAAACCTATACACAGGACAGGAAGCCACAGTCCAGACAGAACATGGTAAAACAGACCGGTTCCAGATCGGCAAAGGAGAAAGACAAGGCTGTATACTTTCTCCTTCTTTATTCAATTTATATGCTGGACATATACTGAGAGAAGCTGGATTGGAAGAAGATGGGCATGGTTTTTAAGTTGGAGGAAGAAACATCAATAACCTGCGCTATGCTGATAACACCACTCTGATAGCTGAGAATGTGGATGATCTGCAAGTTCTAGTAATAAAAGTCAAGAAGCACAGTGAAAAAATGGGACTACAACTAAATGTAAAGAAGACTAAATTAATGACAAGGGTACAGCAAGCAGCCTCAGAATTGACAATGAAGTGGTGGATAGCTTCTGCCTTTTAGGATTGACTGTCAACAGTCAAGGATCCAGGAGTCAAGAAATACGCCACAGACTAGCACTTGGTAGGGTTGCAATGAAGGCCTTGGAAAGGATATTTAGTAGGGGTGTGCAATTCGGATTTTCGGGTGATTCGGCTCGGACCCGAGCCGAATCACCCCCGTTCTGTTTTGTGCCCGAATCTGGGTCACCCGAATCACCCTTGATTCGGTTCGGATTCGGATTTAATCCGAATCCGAATCCGAATCGATTCGGGGGGGGGTAAAAAGGGTCCCAGGGGCAAAATTTTGGGGTGGGGTGGTAGTGCCCAATGGGTAGAGTCTACCACCCCAATTTCAGGGGGATTGGGCAAAGTCCTGATTTTTTGTGAATTTTTAAAGTTTTAGTGACTTTGGGGCAGTTCGGGGGCATAGCATGGGATTTGGGCAAAAGGAGTGGGGTGGGGTGGTAGTGCCTAATGAGTGCAGGCTACCACCCCAATTTCAGGGGGATTGGGCAAAGGGCTGATTTTTGGAAAATTTCTGAAAATTTCATGTCTTTGGGGCAGATTGGGGCATATTGGGGCAGAAAGTGGGGGCTGGGGCAGAATAGTGGGGTGGGGTGGTATTGCCTAATGGGTGCAGGCTACCACCCCAATTTCAGGGGGTTTGGACAAAGGGGTGATTTTTTGAGAATTTTTGAAGTTTTGGTGACTTTGGGGCAGTTTGGGGGCAGAAAGTGGATCTGCCCCAAAAGAGTGGGGTGGGGTGGTAGTGCCTAATGGGTGGAGGCTACCACACCAATTTCAGGGGGATTGGGCAGAGGGCTGATTTTTTGAGAATTTTTGAAGTTTGGGTGTCTTTGGGGCAGATTGGGGGCAGAAAGTGGATCTGCCCCAAAGGAGTGGGGTGGGCTGGTAGATAGTGCCTGATGGCTGGAGGCTACCACCCATCCCCAATTTAAGAGTGATTGGGCAGAGGGGTGAATTATGGTGAATTTATTTGTATGAGGTTTGTCTTCATAAGGTGAAGTGTGCTAAAGTGATTACTTCCTCATATTATTCATAGTAAAGGAAAGTGTGAAAAAGTGAAAGTGGGGTCATGAGAGTTGTTTAATTGAAAAAAATCTCATTTGCTATGATAGAATGAGAATTCACACCTCAGAAAAAACTTCTGAGGTGTGAATTCTCATTCTATCATAGCAAATGAGATTTTTTTCAATTAAACAACTCTCATGACCCCACTTTCACTTTTTCACACTTTCCTTTACTATGAATAATATGAGGAAGTAATCACTTTAGCACACTTCACCTTATGAAGACAAACCTCATACAAATAAATTCACCATAATTCACCCCTCTGCCCAATCACTCTTAAATTGGGGATGGGTGGTAGCCTCCAGCCATCAGGCACTATCTACCAGCCCACCCCACTCCTTTGGGGCAGATCCACTTTCTGCCCCCAATCTGCCCCAAAGACACCCAAACTTCAAAAATTCTCAAAAAATCAGCCCTCTGCCCAATCCCCCTGAAATTGGTGTGGTAGCCTGCACCCATTAGGCACTACCACCCCACCCCACTCTTTTGGGGCAGATCCACTTTCTGCCCCCAAACTGCCCCAAAGTCACCAAAACTTCAAAAATTCTCAAAAAATCACCCCTTTGTCCAAACCCCCTGAAATTGGGGTGGTAGCCTGCACCCATTAGGCACTACCAACCCACACCACTATTCTGCCCCAGGCCCCACTTTCTGCCCCAATATGCCCCAATCTGCCCCAAAGACATGAAATTTTCAGAAATTTACCAAAAATCAGCCCTTTGCCCAATCCCCCTGAAATTGGGGTGGTAGCCTGCACCCATTAGGCACTACCACCCCACCCCACTCCTTTTGCCCAAATCCCATGATATGCCCCCGAACTGCCCCAAAGTCACTAAAACTTTAAAAAATCGCCAAAAATCAACCATGAACCGAATCACCCGAATTTTTTTTGCCCGAAATTCGGGTGATTCGGCTCGTGTCCGAAAAAATTCGGGGGACATCGGGGGTGATTC
Source organism: Hemicordylus capensis (assembly GCF_027244095.1). Lineage (NCBI taxonomy): Eukaryota > Metazoa > Chordata > Lepidosauria > Squamata > Cordylidae > Hemicordylus > Hemicordylus capensis. The sequence continues at coordinate 110,821,366 of NC_069662.1, forward strand.
GGTTCGGCCCCGAATCACCCGAAATTGTTCATTTCGGGCACAGATTGTTCTGTGCCCGAAATTTTTTGCACATCCCTAATATTTAGATGCCATTATGTGTCTACACCTACGAAGATTAGAATCATTTGGACCATGGTTTTTCCTGTGACACTCTATGGATGTGAAAGCTGGACTTTGAAGAAGCAAGATAGAAAAAGCATTAACGCTTTTGAACTTTGGTGCTGGAGAAGACTTTTGAGGATACCATGGACAGCCAGGAAAACAAACAAATGGATCATAGAACAAATCAATCCAGAATTTTCACTCAAGGCACAAATGACCAGGCTCAAACTATCATACTTCGGACACATTATGTGAAGACCCAGCTCCCTTAAGAAGCCTATAATGCTGGGGAAAGTTGAAGGAAAGAGAAGGGAATGACCAGCAGCAAGGTGGATGGACTCAATTACGACAGCAATGAATGCACCACCGAGAGACCTTAAAGGTCAAGCTGAAGATAGATAACCCTGGAGAGAATCTATCTATGTAGTTGTTAAGAGTCAACACTGACTGGACAACATTTAATCAATCAATCAAAAGGAAGAAAGAGGAAAAGACATGCTGGTTTGGGAGCAGTAATAGAATTCAGTAAAAGGTCTTTTACTGGAGATCTTTGGCTATGTTCAGAAATATGTGTCATGCAAAAAAGGGGGCCCTTGGCAACAGGAAGTATTTCTCTTATGGCTTGTGTTTATCTAATACTTGTCCCAGTCCAGCAGATCTATCTTTGGTCAGGTGCCTTGTGCCTATACAGAATTACTACACGTACAAGCTTCTGCCTTTTAGGCAGAACTTCCATAGTCATTCCTATGGAAGGAAAAGCAAAGACACGTACATGCTTCATTTCCCCTCTCAGTTAAAATAAATTTATGGCTTATTCATGGGAAAGGTCTATGGAGCTTTGGAACTTTGGTTGAGCTCCAATTAGGAACATAGGTAGCTGCCATATACTGAGTCAGACCATTGGTCCATTGTCTACACAGACTGGCAGTGGCTTCTCCAAGGTTGCAGGCAGGAATGTCTCTCAGCCCTATCTTGGAGATGCCAGGGAAGGAACTTGGAACCTAGATGCTCTTCCCTGAGGAGAATATCTCACAGTACTCACACATGTAGTCTCCCTTTCATCTGCAACCAGGGCAGAGCCTGCTTAGCTATGGGGACAAGTCATGCTTGCTACCACAAGACCAGATCTCTTCTCAACTGAGGGATAAGAATTCTATATTTCTATGGACACTTTTCTTCAAAGGACAAAGGTGGACAATAATTAAACACTGTGTTAGAAAACTAGGTTCTGAATTGCATGGCAAGATTAGGTCCTGTTTTATAGACTCCTGAAAGAAAGGTCATCTGGGAAGCTCTGAAAACACATAGCACTAATGGTACATGATAGTTTTGAATCCCTATGCCTACAGGACAAAGGAAAAGGTTTTTATACTTCATTCACAATTACGTAACTTGAAATGTACTAGATGAAGACTATTTGGTTTCCCCAGTAATTTAATGGTTTTTACATGGCCTTTAGTACTCTTATGGCATTAACAGATCTTCTAAGGTTTTACATTTTATTTGCTACTGTATTTGATTTTAAAATCGTGTTTTAAAATTTTGATTTTATTGGCTTAGATGATGAGATGTAATGCTGTAGCCTGGGCTGCTGTGGACTCCTAAAACAGTCCAGATGCTGCTCTGAATGAGTGGTTGCACAAGCAATGCTACTACAATTTTCTTAGCTCTGCTTGCACAACCACTTGTTCAGTGTCTCGTCGGGGCTGCCTGCGTAGTCCGCGGCAGCCCCAGATGCAATAATACATCTCCGTAATGCTGTGTATAATGTAAGCCATTTATTTAAAATGATACACACCTCTTTGGTAATTTTCAAAGACTTAAAGCAAGATTTTTGAAAAATTCAAATAAATAAATGCATTCTTCCGTGAAATTATTTCTCTCTCTCTTTCTTTTCTCATTACTACCTGGTGAAGGTAATCATAGCTTAGAATGAATTTCTTTTGTAATTAAAATATACCTGATACTTATTTAATATGTATCAAAATATAATTCTTTCTCAAAATCTTGTTCTTATCAAAGCCACTTATTGGAATGTCACTGTTGATTCAGTTACAACAAAGGCATCCAATGAAAATGAAGACACAGGCGGAAAAGGCTCATTTCTCCTTTGTTAATATTTTCTTTGAGAAGGCTAATATAGTTGCTTGTCCTGCACTTGCACTTTTAAGAATTGTAACTTTTACTGAAAGAAATGGAAAAAATGTTCAAAGAAATCTTATTTCTAGCTCTGCTTTATTTTATACAAAGGTTTGGGGTTTAAACCACTCTGTTTGTGAATACTAGGTCTGAGTGGTCCCCCCCCCCCCCCCGCCCTGCCTTTGGTATTACTCTATAAAGTGTGATCTGGTATTTGTGCAGAGAAGATGTAATGCCAAGAATAGCATGCAGTTGTCCTAAAAGCACAATCCCACCATGATTCATGGCTCTTGGCCCTGATTTGGCTTTTCATCACTCTTAAGTACTCATGGTATATGAGAAAAGACAAACTGTAATGCCCAATGACTTTAGCTTATAATACAGTATGCAGGTTTCCAGCAGGATTCAGAAAGCTCTGAAGAAGAGCTTTCATTTCAACTTTCAATAGATGAGTGCAGAGACAGGGAAATGATAGCAAGTGATATACTTACAGTATAGATAAGAAATATAAGGAAGACCCACAGTTCTCATTGATCAAGAGGAGCCATAGTTCAGTGGTGCAGCATATGGTTTGCACCCAGAACACTGCAGGTTTTCTCTAGGCAAGGGCTGGAAAAAGCTCTCTGGAACCCTACAGCAGGCCTACTCAACTTTGGCGCTCCTGCAGATGTTGGCGTACAACTCCCATAATCCTTGGCTATTGGCCACAGCTGGCGGGGGGCAAAGTTGAGCAGGCCTGCCCTAGAGGTATGTTGCCAGTGAGTATAGGACAATACAGAGCTAGGTAGACCAGTATGTCCATCAGTAGATCAGCATCTTACATTCTTTGAGCAGAGTTAGGGGTTGGATATTGCTCTGTCTTGGTTGCTGAAAGGGAAAACAAAGCATTGCAATGTTTTGGTAGCTAGCACTGCAGGCCCACTGCCGGGTGAGGTAGCCACTTCAGGTGCAGACTTGTAGAAGTAGGTTGTTCACCAGCTGCCTCTGGCAATCTGCCACTACCATCAACCACCCTTCTCTTCTGTGAGGGCTGGCATACTGCAGGACCATCACCCAGTGATGTACCATCTTTTTTCAGGAAATCTACGGGTTACTGTTTGCATGATTTGTAACTACAGAGTTACAAATAAAAATGAAATAGATCACTCCCAAAGTAATCATACAAAAAGCTGTTGTATTCTATCTTGTAATCTTTTTGGTTTTGTTGCTTGGACATTTGTCCCAGTGCGGATGCTGTAGAGAATGTGGGGGTGGAATCAGAAAGAAAATGGAGGGAAAGAAGGAGATAAATGGAGATGTTTCTGAATAAGCCTTAGTTAAACCAGCATAAGATGTGAGTGGAATGCAATGAGTGGAAGCTACCACAAAAATATCAAAGGAATTGGGTAAACTCCTGATTTTTGGTGAATTTTTGAAGTTTGCACATCTTTCAGATTTTCCCCATAGGGTATGATAGAGGTTTCTGGAAAAGTATAGCTTCACGCAGGGGTGGGGGGTGGCCCAGAGTGGAGTGTGGTTGGTGGTAGTGCCCAGTTGGCACAAGGAAGCTACCACAATTTTTTTCAGAGGAATTTGGCAAAGGGCTGATTTTTAAAGAATTAATGAAGCTACGCGTCTTTCAGATTTTCCTTGTAGGGTATAATAGAGGTTTCTTCAGTCCCATAACTCCACTTGAGGGGCCCTGGGGTGGCCCAGAGCAAGTGGTGGTGTAGTACACATAGGGTGCCAACCACCCACATGGGTTGCCAACCCATGAAGTACAGGGTTTTGTTGTTCTAGAGGTATTCTGAGAGTAGATTCTCTAGTAGCACATGAGAGTGGATTCATGGTTTTTCATTAAACATCTCATTTGCTACCAGAGAATCTAAACTCAACACCTCAGAAACAACAAAGCCCAGTACCCCAATGGGTTAGCAATCCAGAGGGGTGGTTGGCACCCTCTGTGCACTACACCACCATTCGCTTTGGGCCATCCCAGTGCCCCCCAGGTGGAGTTATGGTGCTGCTGAAACCTCCATTATTCCCTATGGGGGGGAAAACCTTAAAGACGTGTAAACCTCAAAAATTCCTAAGAAATCAGCCCTTTGCCCTATTTGGAATCTGGGTGCACCACCCTTGGGGCACTGCCAACCCAATCCACTGTTTTGTCCCTGAAGCCCCACATAAACAAGTTGAAAGAGTGAAGAGAATGATGAACAACAACGACACTTGGCACAGTTACTTGAGAATTTTGCAGCGGGTTGGGAGCCTGCCCCTGTGGCACTAGCACAGCAGCACAACCCATTTGTGGATTCAAGCAATCTTTCAATAAAAACACTCCCTCCCCATGGAACAGTGACCACAGGTCATTTGAGATAGCAAGATAGACCAATGAACTGCCTTGGTACTATGGAACAGCTTCAAATGTTCATTTAACTGAAGTGGAGTGAGCTGTAGCCCAAACAAATCAACCTACTGTTCAGAATTGTTGAGATTTATCATCACTGCATTTAAGAAAGTGAAAAACCATGGATCATGGTTACAAGAAAGAGGGAAGCAAAAAAGATTCCTGGGGATGTCAATAGATTGACAGGAGTATTCCCCACCCGCCTCCTTTTGTCTCCTGTAGTCCCATGTGGATGACCTGTCCCTGCTATGGCAAAAATTGTGAACCACTGGCTTAAACATCATGTCCCACCAAATTACCTTGTGACCTAAATTACATGAGACTGCTCAACTTGGGCAACAAAACTTAGACACCACTATAACTCATAAAAATCAGAAGAAAAACAAAATCTCTTCAAAAGACCCCTGAACAAGTCAAGAGATTCTTTCTAAACCTTTGGAAAGAAAAACCTGTGTAATTTCAGAACTTTCCTAACCAGCTTCTCGAAAAGCTTCTCCACACAATTTATACCATGGCTTTTAGCAAGAGCTTTGGAAATGCATTGAGCTCCCAAATATCTTTGGGTATTTCTGTCTCAAAATGCTGTCTTCCAGATACCTTTGCAAGGTCAGTTTGCATGTCAATCACACTGAATACAACACATACTTAACTAAACCATTCATGCTCAACAGCTTTTACATATCTTATGCTAATCACTCAGTGCCTCAGCTGGAGTGGAGAGAGTCAGAGAAGTCAATTTGAATTGCAATGCTTTTCCAAAGAACAAAGCATTCTGTCTGAAACACAGTCATTTACATTTGGAAACAAAAATCTCTGTTTTTTAATTCTTGATTTTGTTTTGGTTACAAAACCTCCGAAATTGCCACTTTCAGGTACAAAACGTTTTGTGGTACATTTTCGGGTACAAAACGTTTTGTGGCCATTTTCGGGTACAAAACAAATCGAAATGCACAAGTCTATTATCCACATTCCTGGACACTCTCAAAGAACTCAAAAAGGTTAGTGAGGCAAGACTTGCCCTTTCAGAAGCCATACTGGTTCTCCTTCAGCAAGGCCTTTTCTTCTATATGTTTAACAACTTTGTCTTTAAGTATGCTTTCCATCAATTTACCTGGCACCCAAGTTAAGCTGATCAGCCTGTAATTTCCCAGATCCCCCGGGATCCCTTTTTGAATACTTGAGTTACATCGGCTATTTTCCAGTCCTCCAGTACAGAGCCTGATTGTAGGGACAAGTTACATATTTTTGCTTGGAGATCGGCAATTTCACATTTGAGCTCCTTCAGAACTCTTGGGTGGATGCCATCTGGCCCTGGCAATTTGTTAATTTTTAGTTTTTCAAGTCATTTTAGAACATTTTCCCTTATCACCTCAAATTGGCCCAGTTCTTCAGCCTCTAAACCTGAGAAGCTCAATTGCGGAGACAGTATATGGTCAATATCCTCCACCGTGAAGACAGATGCAAAGAACTCATTCTGCTTCTCTTGAATCCTCTTACCCTCCTTTATAATCCCTTTCACGCCTGCATCATCTAAGGGGCCAACCGCCTCCCTGTCAGGTTTTCTACTTCTGAGGTATTTAAAGAAGTTTTTCTTATTCCCCTTGACACTTCTAGCTATATGCTCCTCAAACTCTCTTTTTGCATTCCTTATTGTCTCCTTGCATTTCTTTTGCCAGAGTATATGTTCCTTCCTGTTCTCTTCATTTGGACAGGACTTCCATTTTCTGAAGGAAGTCTTCTTCCCTCTTATAGCTTCGCTGACTCTACTTGTTAGCCATGCTGGCGTCTTCCTGAACTTGGTGGTACCTTTCTTCCTTCTTGGTATATATTCCAACTGAGTTTCTAGTATTGTGGTTTTAAATAAGTTCCATGCTTTCTGGAGTGATTTTACCCTCTTGACTTTCCCTTTCAAGTTCTTTTGTACGAGTCCCCTCATTTTTGAAAAGTTTCCTCTTCTGAAGTCCAACGCATCTGTGTTGGACTTTTTTTGATAATTCTCCACTCGTATATATGCTGAATTGGGTCATACTATGGTCACTGCTACCCAATGTTTTTGCAACTCTGACATCTCACACCAGGTTCTGGGGACCACTCAGGATTAACTCCAAGGTCGCCATCTCCCTGGTTAGTTCTGCAACTAACTGTTCTAAGGCAAAGTCATTTAGCATGTCTAGAAATTTGGCCTGTCTACGTATAACAGCACAACAAAAGTCGCAGTCCAGCACAAAACAAGCAGCACAAAAGAACAGCAGCATGAAATTAAACACTAATAGCCTGGGTAAATTTTTAAAAAGTCTTAACCTGGTGCTTATAGCTCATCAAGCTGGTGTCTGCTGAGCAGTCCTATGGGCAGTATTACAGAGTCAGGGTCCCACCAGATAAATGACTCTTTCACTGTCCCTCACCTACTTAATTTCTGACAGCATAATGTTTCTCTGATGACAATCTTGATGACAATGGTCAGGTTCCTGTGGGAATACATGACCCTTCAGATATACATGTCTCAAGTCACATACTAAGTCTTTAATAAAACCAGCATTTCAAATTGTGCCCCGAAACAAACGTCAGTGAAAATATATTAAAACCAATCTTGTTTCTTAGACATTTGGTAAATCTAACGAGAATTTAGGCAACTAAATGTATTTTGTGACCATGGCACCGACACCTGTTCTTAAGAAAATGAAAAAAGTATTTATACGACCTCAGCTGCAACTTCTATTATTGCTGCTTCGATGCACAACGAAGATAGGCAAATGTCCTTTGGGGTATTTTGTGTCTCAAAAAGATTGAATGGTTTTGACTTCAGTTCATTCCAGTGGCCATATAGATCTAGAGGTTAGTGGTGATACCAGATTGCTATGTATATTGTGTGTGGAAGGGGGATATGGATTAGTTGAGCACGACCCTTCCCTTGGAGTGTGGCTTCAGACATGCCATAAGAAAGCATGACTTTTCTCTACCGAAACAGACTATGTCATATGCACTATTGCAGGCCCATTTGCTTGTGGTTCCTTGCACAATATGACCTCTTCCTGGGCTTTTATTATTGTAATATTAAAGCATTGCTGAAGGGAGACTTTGTTTCCCCTTTTTTTTCCACATTCTGCTGTTTTGCAAATGTCTGCCTAATTGGCCACAGCTGTGCAATGGTGCAAAACCTACCAAGAAATGAGAGTTTTGATAATTTCACATTTCCAAAGCACCTCTTAAATGTCTCGTGTGAAAATTCCATCCATAATACCTTTAGAGTTTAATGGCAAGAGACTAAATTTATCATCCTGAGCTGTCTCCTGGAGGCATTTAGAACAATCTACTTTCAAGAAGTGTTGACAACAATGCCATTACCCACAACTTCCCTGAAACATAAACAAAATGCATAGAAAGATTGACAAACTTTTCCAGACTTCTTTTGAAAAAGGAGGGAGCTTAATTGTAGTTTTACTTTGGCAATAAAAGATTTTTTTAAAAAAACCAGTCTTCTCTGTGTCAGCTATACACTGGGCTTCTGGCCAATAGAATAATATACATTCTTCTGCAGTTTTCTAAAGTACTTCATTATGTACTGTCTTTTGTCAACATCCTGTCCACAATTTCCAATCCCACTTTATGAGCCAATATCTCCATTATACTCTTTGGGATAAATCCTTAAGTTTTGTATATTTGCTGATTTACAATATCTCTAAATATGACTTATGTTCGTCCCACCACTTGATAGATTTTTTATAAAGTTCTAAAATCTCTTTGCAAGAGATTACTTCCAAAAGGTCTGCTTCTGATCTCCCCCCGCCCCGCCACTTTTGTGGCTATCATACTGAAGCACTTGCAAAGTTCTTCAACACTTGATCCCTGCTTTGCTTGACAGCTCAGCGGTCACAAACCTGGCGCCAAAATCCACATTCAGAATATAGCACCACACTTACAGCGTTGCTTAAAATTCCACCCTGTTGAGATTTAATAACTGGGAGGAGGCTGTTTGACAGTGCAAACCACATTATTCAGTAGGTCACTTGGTGTACATTAAAGTGACTTTACCCTCCTGTGACTTTAGTAATATATCATTCAGGACAGTAGTTCTGCCCCATTATAAATGGTTACTTATCTTGTGGCTGACTGACATCCTGATGAACAGGGAGGAGGAGGAGGAGGAGGAGGAGGAGAACAACAACAACAACAACAACAACAACAACTGCACTAGCAATCTTGCATGGACTGGAGGGAAAATTCCAACAACCTCCCATTCCTGTAGAAGCCCTTGTGCCAGCTAAAAATATGCCTCTGAAGGCTACAGGGACATATTTTCAGGTAGCATAGAATTCTTCTAGGGAAGGGGGAGGTCACTGACATCTCCCCCTACCTGCGCACACGTGCTGGTGCTGTGTTAGTTGGGAATTCAGTAGCAGCACAAACAGATTATTAATAGCTGCACCAATGCATAATGAAGCACCTGTGCTTCATTAGTCAGGATGTTGGCTGGTATTAGTAGTAATAATAACAACATTTATATACTACTTTTCAACAACACATTTTTTTTTCAACAAGTAGTTCACATAGCAAAAGAAATAAAATAACCACTTTCTGTCCCCAAAGGGCTGGATCTTTGCATAATGTGTCTGAAGTATGAGAGTTTGAGCCTGGCCATTTGTGCCTCGAGTGAAAATTCTAGATTGATTTGTTCTATGATCCATTTGTTGTTTTCCTGGCTGTCCATGGTATCCTCAAAAGTCTTCTCCAGCACCAAAATTCAGAAGTGTCAATGCTTTTTCTATCTTGCGTCTAGCTTTCACATCCATAGAGTGTCACAGAGAAAACCATTGTCCAAACTATTCTAATCTTTGTAGGTGTAGACGTGTCACAGCATCTAAATATCCTTTCATGGATGTTAGCCCCTGCTAACTGGGCAAAGAGGCACCTTTTTAACATGGTGAGTATCTTTACTTAGCAGAGGGAGAGCAACTGGCCCTATCCACCCCCAGCACAGCATTCTTCCAGTGGCTGTTGCTGGGGTCTATCTTATGTTTCTTTGTTTTAGATTGTGAGCCCTTTGGGGACAGGAAGCCATCTTATTTATTTATTATTTCTCTATGTAAACCGCTTTTGAAACTTTTGTTGAAAAGCGGTATATAAATATTTGCTGCTGCTGCTTTTGTTGTTGTATGTCCTATTAATTTCAATGGGACTTAGTCATGACTAACTTAGTTGGGCGTCATCCACTATATTTACCCACTGCATATATAATATATGGTTATATATTATAATATCTTTACAAAATCTATTGGGTTTTTCACTCTGTGTGACTGTTCATTTTGACTAGGAAATTTGAAGGTTGAGAGGTATTTCTCCAAGAAGGCCTATTTAATAACAAATATCCATGCATCTCTCTTGATTAATCTTAATATAAGAGTACTGCCAAAGGATTAGCCATGTTAGTCTGCAGCAGCAAAAATAATAAAGAGTCCTGTATAACCTTAAATACCAAGACATTTCCCCCCACCCCAAATAATAACATAAGAATAAATGTGTTGGTCTGTAACATGGAACAAGACTTTTGTTTTTACTGGCTGGGACCCCAAGAGTTACTTGGCTATTGACTGGTTCCTTTTAAGTAGCAGATTTCCCATGCCACATCACAAACTAATTTTCAATGTTTCCTCCATTTCAGATGAGATTTGACTGCAGCTATTGTTCAAGAAATACAAATCCATTAGTCTCCTCAAAGGCCGTGCTGCAAACTGATGATAAAGGATGATCCAATCCGAAATGACCTCCCCACTTTCATCAAGCACCTCAGTGTGAATTTCACTGATCCCCAGGTCACCACCACTGCAAACTGTAAGTTGAGACAGCTACACCAAGACCGTGGTTGAGTGGCAGAACCACTATGTGTCGGAGTTACAGCTGCTTCATGGTGTCCTGGCATGGAATGAAGCTGTGCTAATGGACCAATTTCTTGAAGAGCTGTCTGATGACATTTTGGATAAACTTGCCTGCACAGACAGACCCGGTACCCTGTCTGATCCTATCCTGCTTGGCCTCAAGATTTATGTGCATCTGGAGAGTTGCTGCCAGACACAGTGAAAGCCACCATCCTCCTCCAGGAAGCCACCATCCTCCTTGTCCATCACTCCAATACTTGGACCTCAGTCCCAGGACAAGCCCCCTTCTATATCACTTGAGGGGGAGTCCCTGCAGATAAGGGGAACCCACCTGCATCTATCCTCCGAAGAAAAATCCTACCAACAGTGACTCAACCTCTGTCTCTGTTGTGGGACCCCATGTCACTTTTCACAAGAGTGTCCAGAAAAAAAACACCACTTTTGCTTTTGGTTGGGAAACTTGCTGTCTTATACCCAGTAGGTCCTGGTGTCTAGGGTTGTTTCCAGGACATCTAAAGGAATTGACCTTCATCTAATAGCCCCATAACCCTTCATCTTCAAAATGACCATACCCTGGAGACCGTCACCCTGGGTTGCTACAAGCCCTTCATAGACCAAGACTTTGCAGTTGCACAGCAGCCACTTGCCTCCAGCTCCGGCTGATCCGCGAGGCCTAGGATCGGCAAGGCCTACAAACTGCAGAGCTCTTCTCTCCTGCCTCTCAGCTGATCGGCAGGTGGGCGGGGCTTCCAGAGAGGCCTCTGAGTAGGTTTCCCTGAAGCCTGTACTCGGCAGGCCAAGCAAGCCATTAAAGAATGAGATGAGACAGAGAAAATGACACTTGGAATCCTCGCATAACTCCTGACTGTTGTTCTAAGTCTTTTACAGAGATGGCTCATGTTTTCAGGTTTTGATCAACAACCATGTCTAGATAGTACAATGTTCCTTTTAACAGGGATTTCCAGATATTGTTGACTACAAGTCCCATCATTCCTGTTTGGACAGGGGCACAATTTCCGTGCTTGCCCTAGGTGCTATTTTCCCTAGTTACACCTCTGCATCTACCCCAGGCTTGACATACACGGTGCATACAATCTGGTGAAGATAAGGGAAGGAGATGAATGGAAGACAATACTTTAACATGCTATGGACATTTTGAGTACCTTGTTATGCCTTTTGGACTTTGCCATGCTCTTGCAGTGTTTCACATTTAATGAATGACTTGTTCTGCGACATCCAGGATCACTTCGTGATAATATATCTTGATGACAAGATATATTCTATCCTTCTAGCCTGTTCCAAGAACCTGGAGAAGCATAATACCCATGTGAGAATGGTCCTGCAGAGTTTGTGCCAATACCACCTCTATGCCAAACTAGAGAAATGTGCACTCCATCTCTCTGAGGGGGGTAGTATCAGGAACCATACTGGCCCTGAAGCAGGCATTTACCCCTTCGATGAGCGAGACTTGACATCTGATGATGAACCCTCAATCAAGGATCTACCTGAAAACACTGATGGACCCCACAGGAACCCTTGCCTGCTCCAGACCCAGAGGATGCTCCAGACGGCACCCCACTGCCATCAGACCCTCCTTTACCTGACCTTCCCATGCCTGACTCTGCTCCTGAAGAGCTCACAACTTGCTGAGCCCCGAGACCCATTTCCCACCTCTCAATTACCCAGAGAAACTCCTCCTAGATCCTCCAGCACTGGCATTGCAGGGCCTGCGAAACACTGCAGGAACAGTGATGAAGTGCAAGGCTGGCCAGCAGAAATTTACCCCCAAAGGATCTACTCAGGATAACGACTAAGGGAGGTCTACTCAAGAGTCATGTTTGGAGGAAACAGAGTGTAGCACTGACAGAGGCTATATAAGCCTCTTCCTCTTCCTTACCGGCCTTGCTGGTAAGGACAGTTTGCTATAGGAAAGTTTGCTCTATATATACTGCCTCATAAAACCAGCCTTAGGCTCTGGACTCTGACTCCCTGGCCTGTACCAGCCCTTGTGGGGAACCCTTGTTGTATCCTGACCTTGTGTGCCTCCTGCCATCTTGCTCCTCTGCTGCCCTTGGCCTTCTTCTATACCTCTACTGCTGCTGGCATCCTTGGATCTGAGGGGAGCTACCATTTTGACCCTCTTCAGACTTTCTGGAATGGTGGGCACAACACTGTTCCACCACAAGAGCTTCCCAATTCATTTTTATACATGGAGCTTTCTCTTCCAGTTGAAGTCAATGGGGACATGGACATGATTAGAAGTTCTTTCTGTGCATTGCAGCATACACGGGACTCTGGGATGGGGTGTATCTCCAGAATACAATAGGTGTGGTCTGTTTCTAGTAACACTGAGGCTCACATACTTTTTAAAAAGTTGTATTTCTTAAATAAAAACATTAGATGTTTATCTAGTATTATTTTCCTTGTTCATGTTACAGCTGTTTTCATAAAGGCCAATGTAACAGGCACCCTGGAGCAGTATATTGGTTTTAAGAGATATTTGAAAGAGCACTTCATTCCAAGTAATTCAATAAAGCCCATGTTTTGTTTCAAAAGGGGGGAAAAACACACATATATACTAAATCTCCCAGAGGTTTATAGATTTCCCCTGTATGCAATGGAAGTCTTGCTTCTGAAGGTCTATGTGTATTGTTTCCAGGAAATAATTATTCTGAATTTTTTTACAGACAGGATTGACTCAAATTATACAAAATTCATCGAGCATTTCTGACATCATTATCCTAGCTTCATACATAATCACTTTTGCATGTGCTGAATAGTGTGGGACCCAACCGAATTATTTTTTGCTACTTTATGGAAATATGGAGCTGTTTAGCAGGTTTGTTTTGCATGGGAAAAATGCATCTGGCCAAGCTTAGGTGGAATTGGTTAAGTCTGCAGAAGATAAAATTAGCAGGCTGAAGTGGCAATGGACTGGATGAACAGAATGCTTCCCTTACATTGGGGGTTGGGAATGCAGTGCTGTTATGTTCGCAGAATTAGAAGACAGTAAAAGCCATCTAGTGCTGCCTACCAGCCCTGTACAGAGCTATCCACATGACTCCAAAGCACAAGATAATCACAGATACTTCACAGAAAGGTGTTGACAAAGCAAATATATGCAGATAATAGAAGCATATATGCCAAGCCACACACTATAGATAAAGACAAGACAAAACTAAGTTCACTAATAGAAAATTTATGGGACCCACATGGAAAATGTTTGTAGTCTTATGGTACACTGAAATTAGTAGACCTGACCATTAAGTGGAGAAAGCTAAAAATAGCAGGGTATACTTATTTCATAGTAATGATAAACATATGAAAAGTTTCAAAAAATACTGGTTAACCCCATTACCCATGGGGATTCCATTCCTGCAAATTACCGTGGGTAATGAAACAGCGGGTAACAGAGCATTGGGTCAATGGGGATGGGAGGGGGGTTAGGTTTCTGGAGGTTGGGAGACTACGGTTAAAATAGGCAAAAATGGAGGGGAGCTAAGCAAAAACCTTGCTGTGCTCTGCGGACCTCCAGCTATCCAGCAATGCCCCCGCAAAGTCCAAATCCTTCCATTAGTCTGTGATTTTTTCACTGAAAGCAAGGGGTTTTTTAAAAACCAAATTAGCCATAAAATGGCTCCCTTTTAGAAAATGGCGGCCATAAATTACCTCCAAACCACTGATATGTGAAAATTAACCGTCTGTTTTCCACCTATGCCAAAGTTTGGTGTCAATTACCCAGCCATGGATATGCAAAACCACAGATATCAGATCCGTGGATAACAATTTTGCCTGTACAGCTTGAGGGAAAGCTGATATTTTAGAAAATGGAAGCTATCTTACTGTTTAGCTAAAAGGACTCATATCTCTGAAAGTAACCAAACTGGAAAATATGATAACATATATTTTGTTTACAGTGTTATGTAGTAGGCACTACTGATGGTTCTGTTTATTTGTGGAGGCAGCAGTTTGTGATACAGTGGAGAAGTACACCTGACTAAATATTGACCTAATTATTGATCCTCAAGAAGACCCTAATATGCAATCTTTGTGAAGAAAACAAAGAGGCTGTTCACATGAGCAGCTCTACCCAGGCTTGGACAGCCTTAACTTGGTTGGGCTGTTCGTGTAAAACTCCCTACCTTTCTGGGTAGCCTGAGATTCTTACCCAGCCTTTTATCTGGGTAAAAGGGCATGAATGCATCCTTCCACTCAGCTCCATGGTTGTGTGAGTGCTCAGGCTGCAGGCATCACAAGCAGACACACAGCTGGGTGCTCTCTTTTTTAAGGGGGTTGCCTTAAATTCAGAGTCTTCTATTTCGATAACAGAAAATATGATAACGTATATTGTTATATGTTATCAATATATGTTTAACGCACTCCCTGCACACAAGGCTGTGCAGCAAGCCTTCGGTGTTCTGGCTCCCTACAAAGGCAGAACTCTTGCTCTGCCCCCTTAATACTGTGGAGAATATGAGCCACTATGAGTACTGGGATGCATATCTGAATGTTAATGTTATTGTTGCTGTTGTTTTGCACGACTTTACTTCTAATGCAATCCACATTTGGATATGTAACCTAGTGCAATGGAGTATTGGTTCAGTTGCCTCAGCTGTGAGGAGTTGTCTCCTGCCACTTCTTCCCCAGCAGCAAAACACAGTAGGTTTGAACAGGTGCAGAAATGAGCAAAAGATAACGATAGCTTTGAACAGGTGCAAAAATGAGCAAAAGGATGAAAGGAAGGAATGAAAGGACGGTGCCAATGTTTTTGTGTTTCCCCTCCTGAAACGGCAATACCTGAATTAAAGATCGATTTTTGTGAAGGTTAGGCACAGCAGCACCTTGGAATTACCTGATTGTTGGACCAAAGGTAGTTTTGAAGGATGATACTGTTCTCCAGTGAGCCACCACACTTCTGCAGAACAGGAATTTTGAATCGGAAACCTGAATCAAGTTGTTATCAAGGCAGGTCCCACCCCAAACTGTATACATGATTGTTTTCCCCATGGTGTGTGTCTGAGTGTGTGTGTTTCAGTTTAAGCATCTAGGCTAGCTACAGCTGAAGATGGTATATTAAATGAGGTGAGCTTATACTGGGGCTGGGAAAATTCCTTTCTGCATTTGAGCTTTGCTTTAATGCTTAGCATTACATATTTAAGAGAATGAAGGTATTTTTCTCCCAGGTCTCTGTAACGCTTTCCAGTTCTGCATTTGCCACATTAAATATCTATAATGCTAGACCTTTTTTGTTTATATAAAGTGAAAATGTAAGCTATCAAACAATTATAATTAATAAATACTACTATGTTCAGTATTCCGTATTCCCTGTCATACCGACCACAATATGTTAGATAGCTTAACATGCCACAATGTTTGTTTTCCTATAATCGAATGGGATTATAATCAAATGGGGTACTTCCAATGCTTTATAGTACCCTATAATCATTATACATACAGGGCCTGGTATTTTATAAGGGGCAGAAGCAGCTGACATATGCTAAAGAACACACAAGATTAATCATAAGCTCAGTAATAAGCTTGAACTGTGCTGCTTTTCATCTTTACTCCATAGGCTCTTTCAACAGTAAGAATTTAACATTTGAAAATAGAAGCAGATTAATATAATTTATATCATCTTTTCTTTTCTAAAAGCAATAAGCTAAGTTTGAGGTCTAAAGTTCATTAACCATTCTGCACTGTACCACTATTTTATTGAGTTGATGGCAGAAATCTCATTTCATTTTCTTTCACTGCATTCATTTTTATCAGATGCCATTTACCTGGCAGCTTGCAATGTTCCTGCGTGAAGTTTTCTCTCTGACCTCCATTGGCTAGCTTTGTGAACAGGATAATGGGGAGATAATTTCTGTTTGCAGAATAAATCACATTTATATTTTTATCTGCTTTGGAATGTTAGTGACTGACAAATTTCAAAATGATTCAAAAACCTGATTTAGATAAGTATCTAAAAGAATTTCTACAGAACCTTCTAGGCAAAGAGAAGGAAGTGTGTGTGAATTTTGGAACAGATACATCTTAAACACAGGTATAGATTAAGCAACTTTGAAAACCTAATTAAAATAGCACCCCGATGTCCTCAGTACCCTTGAAGTGATCTTGAAAATCTAAGATTTCATTCTAGGGCCCCTTTGATAACCATCAAAGATGTGGGCCTTGTTCCAATAGGTTTTTCTGACTCTCAGATAATGTCTGTGCCAAGTTGCTCCCTACTTCTGACTCATCATGTTTCCTCAGTGTTTTGTAGTGAATCTCCAGAGTGTGATTTTCTTCATTTGCTTAGTCACCCATTTCTTTCTCTAGGGACACTGCACTCTTAAGTTCTTCCTACTTTTTAAAATCCCCTTTTAAAAATTCATATATTTCGATATTGTGGAGGCCATTACAACCTATGTGCAGGCCATCAGAATCTAGTTATAGGATACACTTCCTCAGACTGCTACTGTTGTCTGGCAATGAAGAGAATATCCTTGTAATTGCTCGCTTGGTGACTGAGGTTGTAAAAGACTGCATACACACGACTGTTTTAAGGCACTGGGGGGTTCTGGGCAGACTAATCTCCCCCCCCCCCCCGCACACATACACACACCTTGCTTTTAAGAAAATATCATACAAGTTGATTAACTCAATTTATTGGTGACAAAAAGGAAAGGAAAGGAAAATGTATATACTGGTATATTGTTATGTCATTTAACAATTATATTTTATTATTTGGCCTGGAAGGTCAGGAGGCAGAGCCCACAGAAAACAGTCTGTTCATCACAACAATTCATTGCAGACTATGCCACATCATGTTATGTATAGAGCTACTGCCTGTGTTTATGAGTCCTCTACCCTTGTGGTCCAGGCCTGATTTATATACTAAATATGCTCATTAGCTAGCATACAAAATTAGGCCTGTCTCATCAGTTTCACCAAGTGACCAAGTTATTTTATATAGTGACCATGTAGGATCTGGGCGCAAGGAAGAAAGGAGATCAAACCCTAAATGATTCAATGGGCTTTATTGAGTATAATAGAATAACAACATCAATCTTCTGAGCAAAAAGCAGAACATTCTATCAATATTACTATCAGTATTTCAACCCTAGCCAGCACCAATATTCACCCAGTGTTCCTAACTAACATATGTGTGTGTATTAAATCTTCCTAGAGCCTAATATAATTCAGATACAGACGGAAAAAAGTGGGGGGAGTAAGGAAGGCTGAGGGCTGGCATGGTTTGGGGAGATCAGGAATTAGTAGAGGGACGAGGGGAAAGGAGAAGTTGCCTGTTACCTTCTGGATAATGTCTTTTAATTATTCAGGATATTGGCCCGTCCAGAGAGATCTTAATCTCATCTTCTGTTAGCTGCTATCTTGAGGAGGGGACATTGCCCAAGGCAAATCTGCATCTCTGAGCTGCAAATGGGCATCTTCCCTTGTCCCAGATTTGCTAGCCTGATTCCATGAGGTGTAAAGGTGTTAGTAAAGTAAGAATTAAAGTCTATAGGTGTTTTCTTTGTGTGCATTTACCTATGTTGAATTTCTATAGAGAGCAATTGAGTATAGCAGAGCAATCATTGACAAAGATTAACATAGATCTCTTGCAACAGGAAAGGGGAGATCAGCCTCTGGCCTCTCCCACAGACATTATCTGCTAATGGGTTAGATTTTAGCATTTGGATTGTTCTGGCCTGGCTTTTGTGCTTCCTTGAGTACCCATTTCACAGTACAATGCTGGATCGCCTCTTCCCTCACAGACCAGTTGAGATCTGGGGTGTCAATTCACCCTGAGCCCAGGCATTTAATTGAACTCTTAATATAAAAGGAAATCAGACACAGGCCTGAATTCCATATACTTCTGGTCTGGTACCTCTGGGTCTAATATGTTGAGGTGCCCCTAACACTACCACCAATCAAGCATTAACATATATTTCTGGCTACCACATAAAATCACAATGCATTGAAGACTGGTGAGCCCTTTCTTGCAATTGAGTGAGAGAGCTTGAGGGCGGGCGGTGGGAAAGGCAGCAAAGGCTCATCTTCCCCTCAGACGATCCTCATGTTGTTGCTGGGTGCACGAATCATGCACCCAGATGATCCGCTGCTGCCCCAGGCAGTGTGGAGGTCTGGGGGTCAGGATGCATCATCCCTGTTCCTGGCAATCCCACAAGGCAACGCACAGGTGCATTATGGGGATTCCTCCAGAGACGTGTGGGCGCCTGTCGGTGTTTCAGCACCTGCTGAAAGTAGCTGGCACAGACACACAATCAATTAAATGGGATCAAGGGAGCGCTTGCTCCCTTAACCTCATTTAACTGCCCAGCTTCTTAGCTGGGTTTGCCACCAAGGCACTGCCATGAGCCCTGCAGCTCCCGCCGGTTCCTGTAGGCATCCAAGCCCAGGCTTAGCTGCCCTAGCTTGGTCTTAGCTGCTTGTGAGAACAGCCTGGGTGGCTAGCTTAAAACCACACAGTGCATTGGGCAGTGCTGAGATTTCAGGTGGATATCTGAAGCTCACAGACATTTGGCCTTCTCTGTGGCTGTCCCTCTTCTTTGGAACACTCTTCCCCCCGCCCAGATTTGTTCAGCACCTTCTTTGGTTGCCTTTGAGGCCCTTTTCAAGACTTACCTGTTTCATCAGGTGTTTGCCCTTTAATTTTATGTATGTATTTATTTATCTTAAATGGTTATTGGTATTGTTGTTGTTCACCACTTAGAGTCTTTGGAGGAGATGGTATATAATAAATTTTTAATAAATAATAAATAAATAAATCTTGTACTATATACTGCACCAGCTTCTCATGATTTTGAGAGAATTCTCACCACATTGCTCACAACTAGCCAAGATCAAAGCAGACAGATTCTGAATATCGGTAAAATGCCTCTTTCTCTCCAACAAAAAATTAACTAGGGCTGGAGCATAAAGTCTGCCTCACCATATAATAACCCAAACCAGCACATGCTAATTTGGGCAGAATCCCTCACTGCATAGTAAGCAAAAGCGATAGACATCTTTGTTCACATGTCTGTACTGCAGGCATCTCCCTCCATTTTCACTCCCTTCTATCCCTTTCTTCTCTCTCTTGGCATCCCCCTTCCACATTTTCATAACATGTGTTTGGAACATTATCAAAATAGTTAAATTAAATACCTCTTCCCAAACATTGCTACTGTGTTAAAATCAATTCAGAGCCATTTAGGCCTAGCAGATAGCAAAGTGCCCATTATTCTCCAACAGATTTCTGGGGGGTTCCCCCCCCCCCGACCAGGAAAAAAATGTGTTGAAAGAAAAAGGTGGTGATTCCAGCCTATTGCATATTAATCAAATAACCTCATTTCCAAGCAGCCAATCATTGAAAACCTCTCAAGTAACTGACGAATGAGGCAGAAAAAGTTCATTGCACAGAACAGCCTTCAAACTAAGGGTAAAGAAAGCAATTAAAAATAATTGACTGGAGCAATTGAGGAAGCAGCCATAATGCCAGTGAACACATCACAGTGAGCAGCAGTTTGCCAGCTTGAACAGGGGCAGGGTAAGAGAGCGATAGAAGGTGCTATCTTCAAGACACCTGTGAGACAATAGATAGGAGCATGACACTAATGCATTTTTTGCTGGCACAAAACTTTAGTGAAGTTCTGTAAGGCTGATGGGTCCTAATGGCAACAACCTGAAAGTACATTCTGTTTAGATCAGTGAGATTTACTTCTGGGACAAGCATGACCTGTCCCCTTAGCTAAGGAGGGTCTGCCCTGGTTGCATATGAATGGGAGACTTGATGCGTGAGCACTGTAAGATATTCCCCTCAGTAGGGGATGGGGCCACTCTGGGAAGAGCATCTGAGGCTCCAAGTTTTCTCCCTGGCATCTCCAAGATAGGGCTGAGAGAGATTCCTGCCTGCAACCTTGGAGAAGCCGCTGCCAGATAGACAATACTGTGCTAGATGGGCCTTTGGTCTGACTCAGTATACGGCAGCTTCCTATGTTCCTAATGACAACATGTTTAGAAATAGGATTAAGCTGCAAATGACTTTCAGTCCTCCTAGTTATGTTTTACTGGACTGGGCTGTTGCCACCCTAACTATATTTCTGACTTAAATGTTTTTGCACTCCACTCCCACTGTATGTAGCCAATTTGCAATAGTTCATATGAAAGACCTACTTCATCATTATTTATAGTGCCCATTCAACAACTTGAATGAGGATGATTTATTCTGATCTGTGATTTGAAATCAAGGTTAATACCATCACTTTGTGTAGCATGTTAACATTAATTTTAGGCTGTATTTTTGGAAGTTTCCAAGAGGCATGTGCCAATCAAAACAAATTGGGGTGATGCTGCTCCCTAGGTGTATAGCTTTCCCCTGAAATTTATGCAAAGAAGGAGATAATGTCTGGACCAAGGTCAGAAATATCTAAATCTCACCAGGAGAAACTGTGTGCAGGCAGCTGAGGAAATAATTATGTATGAATTTTGTTTTTAAAAAAGCATGGCTGAGGTCAATAACTATTCCAGTTCTTTTAACCCTGGAGAATTATAGCAGTTCCAGATAATTCTGGAAACTCATTAAGAGCCTAAAGGATTTCTCTCTCTCAGCTGAATTTCTGTACGGAAATTATAAACCAGCAAAGTTAAATGCAGTCATTGCAAAACATGCCACAATCTACCAACTATATTTTCTCACTTGGAAGACTTTGAAATCTAGACCTGTGGAAGCAGTAGGCTAAAGTTCCACTGGTACAGGAAAGCGTATACATTATCTGGAAGTTCAAACACAGACAGTATGTGAGTTCAGAAATATGAAGTAAGAAATCATACAATTTATGTAATTATGTTTTAACCAACAACTCCTATGAGCTACTTCATTGACATAGAAGCTGACATAGGCGCAAGTAAACATATGGTCCATCCATCTGGTGTAGCATCTTTCATCATCAGGGCTGCTGTTCGCAATTCTGCTGATCCCCCCACACAAGCAGCCTCCAAGCCCTTGGCGGCCGCACATGACTATGGGGGGGGGGGTCTGAGGGGACTGTGGACTGCCTGGCCCCCAGAAGTCCCAGGATGCCTCGCACGAGTGCACGGGGCATCCTGGGGAGACCACTGAGACCAGGAGGCTTGTTTTAGTCTCTCGGCGGGGGTTTTTCTCATGTGTTGCCATGGTGCTGAGCCATGCCACAGCAGCACATGATCAACTAAAAGGGGTTAGCGGAGTGCTTGCTCCGCTAACCTCATTTAAGGGTAGGGGTAGTTGGGGTGGTTTGCTGCCAGGAGCTGCGCGGCTCCTGTGACAGCAGATGACCAGGATAAATTGAGCAAGGCTCTCTTAGCCCGATTTCTCCTGGTCATGAGAATAGCCCCATTGCCTTCAACTTCCTGCAGATATATAATTGAGAATCAAAATTATGTGCTTTAGGGGCTTATAATTGTAAGATATTTTGTAGTATTCACACAGAACAATTCTAGGCAGACACATTCAAACATCTCTAACAATAATGCTTGCCTCAGAACAGCAACAACATGCACATCTGGAGTCCTAGAAGAAGAGCAGGGAGAGACCTTCTTCCTACTTGGCAGCACCAGAGCAGCAGCCAGGAAAATGGAAGGGAGATCAGGTGGGTTTGTGGGCTGGGTGAATTGGGGATGGGCTCAGAAACAGGCAGAACTATTTTCCAACTTAGAGGCAAAGAAATAGACCTGCTTATTCCGAGCCAACCCAGTTCAGGTTTGGAAGGGCCTGTCCATCTTTTCTTTATTGTTTTGCAGACCACTATTCTACCAAAGACAACCACAGGGCTCTGTGGTCTCCAGAAGCTGAAACTGACTTGACGGCACACTTTACCTTTATTCTGATTTGCTTGTTCTTTGCAAATTACCACATGCTTTTACACTATGACTACTGTGTGGGAGGCTGGTTTTAGATTTCTGTATCAAAGCTCAGTTTCTTCTGCACTCTGATACAGCTGTGCTGTGTTGAGCACACCGGTAAACAAAAAGAGGAAGCATTGCTAGGCAGCAGGCAAGCATTTCTAAGCTGATGCCTGCTCAGTGTCACGAAGATTGTCAGAAAGATGCAGCTATTGAGAGACATTTTATATGCAGCATGCAATGTAACACCTACCTGCTATCTTACTATACATTCTCTTTCCTGCATTTTATGAGTTCAATATAGTTGCTTATAGTATAGAAGGTTGTATTTTGTATCAGCACTGTTTATTCTGAGAAAAGGCCTCCAACTTTCCCATCATAGTTTCCAACAAAAGGAAACTATTACCAAATGATTCCATCCCAGTCCTGAACCGAGTCCTCCAAGCCTTGTTAAACTCCTGCTGAACAACTTTAATCATTCATTCTATCTAGCAACTGAAGAAAGCTGAGGTTAAGTTGCTCTCTGTGCAAACCAAAGCTCCTGAGCCCACAAAGGATCAATGGGCACCTGAATGGTTGGCATCCAGGACATTAAAGGAATGAATTGTGTTATAACATATCTGAAGAATACACCCACATATCTAAAAATGAATACTATTTATAGGTCTTTCTTTCTGGAGTCTCCTAGCAGGAACTGCAAAGGCAGGAAAGTTTGAGGAACAAAGATAATTAGGAATCTTCTGGTGCAGGATCTGGAGGAAGGAGTGGGTGGAGTAGCTGCTATTCTGATGGAAATCCAAACAAAAGGGCCTTAATATGCCATAAGAAAAGAAGAACAGCCCTGCTGGATCGGGCCCAAGGCCCATCTAGTCCAGCATCCTGTTTCACACAGTGGCCCACCAGATGCCACTGGAAGCCTACAGCAGGAGTTGAGAGCATGCCCTCTCTCCTGCTGTTACTCCCCTGCAACTGATACTCAGAGGCATGCTGCCTTTGAGGCTGGAGGTGGCCCTCCGACTAGTAGCCATAGATAGACCTCTCCTCCATGAAGTTATCCAAGCCCCTCTTAAAGCCATCCAGGTTGTTGGCTGTCACCACATCTTGTGGCAGAGAATTCCACAAGTTGATTATGCATTGTGTGAAAAAATACTTCCGTTTGCTGCTCCTAAATTTCCCGGCAATCAATTTCATGGAATGACCCCTGGTTCTAGTGTTATGTGAGCGGGAGAAGAATTTCTCTCTATCCACTTTCTCCACACATGAATGGTTTTATAGACCTCTATCATGTCTCTTCACAGTCATCTTTTTTCTAAACTAAATAGCCCCTGGTCTTGTAACCTTGCCTCATAAGGAAGGTGCTCTAGGCCCCTGATCATCTTGGTTGCCCTCTTCTGCACCTTTTCCAGTTCTACAATGTCCTTTTTTAGATGTGGTGACCAGAATTGTACTCAGTACTCCAAGTGTGGTCGCACCATAGTTTTGTATAAGGGTATTATAATATTAGCCTTTATTTTCAATCCCCTTCCTCATGATCCCTAGCATGGAATTGGCCTTTTTCACAGCTGCCGCACACTGAGTCGACACTTTCAACAAGCTGTCCACCACGACCCCAAGATCCCTCTCCAGGTCAGTCACCAACAGCTCAGATCCCATCAACGTATACTTGAAGTTGGGGTTTTTCATCCCAATGTGAATCACTTTACATTTGCCAACATTGAAGCACATTTGCCATTTTGTCTCCCACTCCCTCAGTTTGGAGAGATCCTTTTGGAGCTCCTCACAATCTGTTTTGGATTTCACTACCCGAAAGAGTTTGGTATCATCTGCAAATTTGGCTACCTCGCTGCTTACCCCTGCTTCAACATCATTTATGATTCTACTTAACTGTCCTTGTCCTTGCTTTGATTGCCTTTTGGGGTTATAGTTTTGACCAAGACCTTCTTGTCTGCTCCATCCAGAATTGGGTTTCATTAAGTATGCAAATAATTCAGGCAACTCTCCAAGCAACACACTGGCCCCATTTGCACCAGCCCCATTTGCATGGCATAACTGTTTCCTCCAAACAGAGGCCAACTTTCTCCTGGCATCATATGCTTTTCTATGTACCTTTTTGCTTAGGTTTACTTGGGGTCAAAGACAAAATTTCCAGGCTGGAGGAGAGACTGTCTGGCAACAATGGCTTCATGGACTGGTGAATGTTTTATGAAGATAAGCCCTAGTGTTAAAATAGTGCTTGGTATCACAGAGCAGAATTATGGAGATACCATTATAGACTTATCACACAGTTGTGTGTCGTGGGATTGGTAGCAACACAAATATCATTCATTCTTTGGAAGAGGAAGTCACAAGACAGTCCCAGAATTCCCAAACGAGCATAACTTTGCAAATATGGAAGAATACAGGATAAGATAAGATATGGCACTAGAAGTAAAAGCTGAAATATGACCCCTGTGAGTCTGAGAAAGGGTATTAAGTCAATACCAACTAATGCAGACTGTAAAGCTCATAAGCACTGGCAGTGATCTAGAAGGGCTGTCTTGAGTGAAATACCTTTCTTCATCCAATTCAAAGTAACAGCATTGTACACAGGCAGCCAGCTGGCTGCCCTTTCCATTAAAAACAGCAGAATATTCAACTTATTATACACTAGTGCTTGTTATACCAATACATCTCAAGGTGCTCCCAAAGGATTCACAGTAGTTCAATAAAGCAATCTGCTATGCCAAATTAATTACTGAAATAAAAAGCAAGCACATATTCTCAGTTGGCCCAAATGCCAACACTGAGGGAGGGTAGGATGCCTCCTTGTTTGAAGCCTCAGACAATGATTAGACCACTTCGTAAGAAGCCTTCCCTAGATCCCATAGTTGGGCAAGGTGATTGAGAGAGTGGTGGCTAACCAGCTCCAGCTGGTTTTGGAGGAAACCGATTATCTAGGCTCATTTCAAACTGGTTTTAGAGCGGGCTATGGGGTTTAGTCTGCCTTGGTTGGCATGATGGATTACCTTTACCAGGGAATCGAAAGAGGGAGTGTAACTGTTGGTTCTTTTGGATCTCTTGGCGGCGTTTGATACCATCGACCATGGTATCCTTCTGGATCGCCTGGGGGAATTGGGAATAGGAGGCACTGCTTTGTAGTGGTTCCTTTCTTATCTCTCAGGCAGATTCCAGATGGTGGAGCTTGGTGACAGTTCCTCTTTAAAATGGGAGCTATTTTATGGAGTCCCTCAGGGCTCCATTCTATCACCAATGCTTTTTAATATTTACATAAAACAGCTGGGTGAGGCCATCAGGATATTTGGTGCAGGGTGTTATCAGTATGCCAATGACACCCAAATCTATTTTTCCCTATCATCATCATCATCATCATCATGAAATAGCATTCACTCCCTAAATGCCTGCCTACAGGCAGTAATGAGCTGGATGAAGGATAACAAATTGAAGCCGAATCCAAGCAAGATGGAGGTGCTCATTGTGGGGGATCAAAATTTAAGGGATGGGTTAGATCATCCTGTGATGGATGGGGTTACACCCCCCCAGAAGGAACAGGTATGCAGCTTGGGAGTGCTCTTGGATCCAGGCCTCACCATGGTATCTCAGGTGGAGGCTATGGCCAGGAAAGCTTTCTATCAGCTTCGGGTGATTCGACAGCTGTGTCCATTCCTTGAAGAGAACAATCTCAAAACAGTGGTGCATCAGCTGGTAACCTCCAAGCTTGACTACTGCAATGCACTCTACGTGGGGCTGCCTTTGTATGTAGTTCGGAAACTTCAGTTAGTTCAAAATGCAGCAGCCAGATTGGTCTCTGGGGTATCCCAGAGAGACCATATTATGCATGTCTTAAAACAGCTACACTGGCTGCTGATATGTTTCTGGGAGAAATACAAAGTGCTGGTTATTACCTTTAAAGCTCTGAATGGCTTGGGTCCGGGTTATCTTAGAGAGCACCTTCTTTGGTATGATCCCCATCAGTCGCTGAGGTCATCTGGGGAGGTCTGCCTCCAGTTACCACCGGTATGTCTGGTGGCGACTTGGAACCAGGCCTTTTCTGTAGCTGATCCTGGTCTATGGAATGCACTCCTGGCAGATATCTACAGTTTAGGCTTGCTGTCGGCCTTTAAGAGAGCCTAAAAACTTATTTGTTTGGCCTGGCATTCCAAAGCTTGTAAAGTTTGTTTGTTTTTTAAGCATTTTAATTGGTTTTAAATGGTTTTAATTGTTTTTGAATTGTTTTATATTGTTTTTAGCACTGTGTTTTGAATTGTGTGTTTTTATGTCTTTTTAAAAGTTGTTGTACACCGCCCAGAGTCTCTGAATGGGGCGGTTTATAAATTAAATAAATAAATAAATAAATAAATAAATAATAGTTGTTGCTTCATATGGTAGGGACTTTCTAATGGATAAAACTTCTGGATGTTAAAAAACATTTAAGGATGCCTGTGGCGTGCCATGTATGTCTGTGTAAAGTGCAACAGTGTGTTGCATGAACTGTGTCAACAGCTGGAAGTATTTGTTTGATAGGCTATAGTTGATACCTAGAATGTATGACGTGCCTAGGAGCTGGTATAAGCAGTGCAAATTGTTTTCACATGAGAAGTATGCAATGTAATTGTAAGGATAGAGTTCATGTATCATATACTTAAGCCCTTAGAAGGAATTAATACTCTCTTTATTGGTAAAATTAATAGTATTTTAAGCCATTTGGGAAGACAATTGTATATTGGTTGATTGTAACTGTTGTAAAATCATTGTGGGGGGGGGGAGGCGGAATTCAAGCAGTTTTTTTCTAACTATAACTTGCTTGCAAACATTTGCCTAATTCAAAATTGTTTTCAGCATTACCAATTATACTTATAGAGTAGGTATAAAAATACTAAATCTGGCAAGTTCTTATTTAGCATTGTTGTATTAATATTAAACAGTTCTTAATGTGTAGGTTTTTAAAAGATTGCTTCAATGTGATTGAATTTCAAAAAGCAATATTTGAAATGATTAAAAATTCAGCAATTTCATTTTTAATTTGTTTGACATTTTGTTTCAGTTCCAGATAGTAACGCTCCCTTTGTAATTAAAGTTTTCTCTGCCTGCCATCCATTACAGCAGACCACAACTCCAGAAATCACTTCTTTCCCCACCATAATTATTCTGGCTCTTATTTGCAACCATTATCTCCCACACTACCAAACCCATGCTTAAAGAATTACATGGCATGCAACCTGATAGTCATGGTAGTACCACCAGAGGTCTGGTGAGAAAGGCTCAAATGTTGCAAACAGCCAATAAGCTATAGTTTACCAATATCTACTAAACTTTTAGAATCTTTTTTTTAAAATCTGCAGTTTCGTAAAGCATTTGTTTAAAATATTCATAAGCACAGCGCTTGTGTGAAATATAGCTGTGCCCAAAAAAAGCTCTTGAAAGGAACATCAAGTTTATAATTGGTTTTATTGTGTCAGCATTTAGGAATTAATCTGAGCCAGGCCTTGCCACACAATATGTTTTCAATACCAGACTCAGCATGGTGCCTTTGAGCTCATGCAGAGAATGTCACTCTCCCTCTATTATGTAATCATAACTTGATCCTGAGGGATCAGTTATACCGGTTTCAAGGCTGATTTGAGTCCTCTCATTTGGAAATTGGCACTGAACACGGTTTAAGTAAGTAACAGCCGAATCCTAGGTATGTTGTTTACTGAGAAGTAGGGATGTGCAAACCAGTTTGATATCAAACTGGTTCAGTTTTACACTTCACGTTCGAGCCGAACTACCCCTAGTATGGCTTGACCCCAGACCTAACACACACACCCCACCATTCGGGTGGTTTGCAAACATTTTGCCTGCCCCCCCCAGCATCCATTTTGCCCAAAACCACCTGCTTTGGGTGTTGTTCAGCCCTTTTGGAGCCTTTCCCCATTGCAGTGGCCATTTTGGAGGCCACTGTGCATGCGCAATGGGCCCCTGTGTGGCCGAGTTATGAAGAGCACCTGAACTGGGTGGTGGTTGGCAAAATGGAGGCTGGCGGGGGATGGGGAACCTCCACGGACACCACCTATGGCCGTGGAGATACCCCCCAGAGAGGAGAAGTACTTTTAAAAAATTAAATTTAAAAATGCTCATGAACTCCCTCCTCCCAACTGGGTGGGGTTCAATGGGGGGCAAAACTGAACTGGCCCGGTTTGGACTTGAACCGAACCGGGCCAGCCGGTTTTGTGCACAACCCTACTGACTAGTCAGTCCCGTTGGCTAACACCCAGACTAATGATGCACCAGTGCTATAAGAGAAGCACCATTGCTCCTGAAGAGTTCA
Organism: Hemicordylus capensis; assembly: GCF_027244095.1. Taxonomy (NCBI): domain Eukaryota; kingdom Metazoa; phylum Chordata; class Lepidosauria; order Squamata; family Cordylidae; genus Hemicordylus; species Hemicordylus capensis. The sequence continues at coordinate 110,850,041 of NC_069662.1, forward strand.
AGCAACTCAGCCACCACTCATGTGATAGGGGAAGGGAAATCTCAATGACCCCTGCTTCCCCAGAAGCTCTCTATGCCACCAAAAATATGTTCCTGAGGTTGCGCAGCCCTCAAGGATATAGTTTTCAAGTGTCAGAGTGCTTCAGGGGAAAGGAAGGTTGTAGAAATCCACCACCACCTTGCACATGCAAGCACTAGTGCAGCTTTAGAGCTTGGAATTCTTCAGAAGCACTGGTGCTACATCATAGCTCTGGTGCTTCATTAGTCTGAATGTCAGCCACTGTATTCAGTGGGGCTTCATCCCAAATAACTGTTTAGTATTGCTGTCTAAGAAGCAAAATCAAACAGTGTCCTCTGTTTCCCCCCGGATAATTTGACAAACCAGATACATTTGGCTGTCAATACACCAGTCTTTCATGGTCTTGCATAAAAGACCATCTGCACTTATATCAGGGCATCTTTATTGCTTTTTCGTATTTTTTGGCCAGTCACATGGTAATGTCAAATTACCCTGCCCTGGTGTGCTGAAAGACTTCTTTATTAGTATTATAACTATGATTATTTTTTTGCCCTTCTTAAAATCACCAGTTAAATCTTCTAAAATGTATCAATGTGTTGAGCGACGCTCCTAAGTCTACCATTTGACAAGAATTTTCATTACAATAAGATAGATTCTGTCTGTGGTTTCAGCACCACAGTAATCAGATTTCTGATGCTATTAACTTATTTTAAAACATTAAGGGGAAAACCATTTCTCTGCTGAAAAATGAATATATACTATTAGTCTGGAAATATATAATACATTGCAATATACAGTAAACAAAGAAATCTGCAGTACATTAAAGAGATTTCAGTATTGTGAAGCCAGGCGCTCCAAATCCCAGAACCAAAGCTGCCATTCTGTAGTGTCTTCCTGCACATGTTTTGGGTCTATGCCATTTATTTATGTATTTGTTTATTTAAAGCATGTTTATTCCACTCTCCAGGCACCAGAGTGGCTTACATAAAATCAAAAACAGGAAATCATTAAAACAATACAAATTTGTTGTTGTTCTGTGTGTATGCTTGATGGTTTTTGTGGTTCTCCTCTTCTTCCAGTACTGTTCAATGGCAGGTGGTGGGTCTGTTGGCCTCTGTGTGGGGAGCCCAGATCCAGCTGGAGAAGTAGGAGAGATAGTGATGGTGACATGTTCCCTTGCTGGCTTCTTTTGCTTTTCATCTTCCTCATGCTTACACAGCAGTTGGTAGCTCTGCTTGTCTTTGTGTGAGCCCTGGTACCTGGAGTTTATAGGAACAGTTTAGGAGGAAGATGTGGTCTGAACCAATGAATTGCTATACAAAGACAGTAGTGTCCTGAATTCTGAATGAACACTAGGTCAGAGGTCCCCAGCCTGTGGTACTCCAGTTATTGCTGAACTACAACTCCCATCATCCCCAGCTATGATACATTGTGGCTGGGGGTGGTAAGATTTATAGTTCAGCAACATCTGGAGTACAACAGGCTGGGAACCCCCACACTGGGTGATCTTCAAGAGGACAGGTTCAAATGATCTGTGAGGAAGTGGCTGTGCATTTCACGGAAGAAGAGGAGTGGGCTCCGCTGGATCCAGCCCAAAGAGCCCTGCACAGAGAAGCCATGGAGGGGAATGCTGGGAATCTGGCCTCTCTGGGTAAGAGTTGGGTAAATGATGGAAAACCCAGCGGAGGAATTTTGGGAGTTACAAGATGGAAAAAGAGGGAACAACAGAAACAAAAAACAGGAACAAAATGGAAGAAGAGGAATGGCTCATCCCCTTCTAATCATGGAATCCAACAAATAATGCAGAAGGGGAGAGAGAGAAGCCTGTGCCCTCGAGGTAGGAAAAGGTCTAGTTCAGAACCAAGCTCTCAACCTCTGTGGGAAATGAATGCAGGGGAGAAACCACATAAATGCTTGGAGTGTGGAAAGATCTTCAGCACAAGGAGAGAACTGACTATACACCAAAGAACCCACACCAGGGAGAAGCCACATAAATGCTTGGAGTGTGGAAAGAGCTTCATGACAAGAAGAGAAGTCGGAGGAGAGCTGGTCTTGTGGTAACAAGCATGACATGTCTCCTTAGCTAAGCAGGGTCTATCCTGGTTGCATATGAATGGGAGACTAGAAATGTGAGCACTGTAAGATATTCCCCTCAGGGGATGGAGATGCTCTGGGAAGAGCAGAAGGTTCCAAGTTCCCTCTCTGGCTTCTCCAAGATAGGGCTGAGAGAGATTCCTTTCTGCAACCTTGGAGAAGCTGCCACCAGTCTGTGTAGACAGTGCTGAACTGGATGGACCAATGGTCTGACTCTGTATATGGCAGCTTCCTATGTTCTTCCTATGTTCCTGTTTCCCTGAAGTTGTAATTCTTACTAGTGGGGAGTGGATATGAGTGTGCACAAAACCGGTTTGCTCGGCTCAGTTCAAGTCTGGACCAGACTTGAACCAGACCGGGCAATTTTGTGCCCCACAAACATCTTCCTGGCTCAGCTTGAATTCAACCTGGGCATTCAAATAGCCTGTGCGCATGCATGGCAGACTTCAAAATGGCCACCGCAAGGCGAGAGAGGGCTGGAAAGGCCTGGAAATGGGCCAATTCAGCCCAGAAAAGACCGGGCGGAGGCCAGCGGGGGAAAGTGGAAGCTTCAGAGACTCTCCTATGGCAGTACCCCCTGGAGGCAGCAGAACAACCCCGGCCCAGTGGTGAGTTTTAAAACAAACACATTTCAAACCCTGGACTAGCTCCGAACCAACCCGGTTCAATGGTGAACCGGCTCAACCTCGAGCTGGTTTCCACATCCTAGGAGTGGGGTGGTCTGTCTTCAAACTAAAAATGGCACTCATGTTGTAGGCAATTGGAATGGAGCAGATAACTGACACAAAACAAGTAAGACAGCCTTTTGAGAAACATTTTGTCTTCTGTGAAATTTCCTTTATATGCTAAAATGCTCTCTCCTGAAGAATTGGTTCAGCCATAGCTTAATTAGGGTTCTAACTATGAATGGGGAAAGGTATCCATGGTACAAGTAATCTTACAGGCTCTGCTCAATGTACTACTGAACAGAGTGCAGAAATGAAACAAGAATCATAGGATATTAGTACTGCCATTTTAAAAATCTGTTTGAGTGTGTTTACTGTTTGCAGTCATATAATGTACTATTTTTCCTTGGGAATCACAAATTTTACCTAGTGCTTTCTAGCATCTCTTAAAACCTTGCTGATGACAGTACTGCTGTGATAAACAGAACTGCAAATGAAATACACATCTATGATGAACTGTAAATTTCAGAGAGAAATGTTGGTAGAAATTGTTATATGTGTAGTGATAATTAATTATTTGAATGTATAACATGATGAAATATATTTGATAACACATTCAAAAATCTGAATAGAAAATAGCTTCTGGTATATGACAGCTATTACTGTAGTCCATACAGATGGCCATATACTACTTTGTAGCCCGTACTTATATAGCTAGAATGAAAAAGTAGTTTTCTCAGGCAGAAAACTGACAGCTGCCATCCCAGTAAAAGGAAAACATATGCAGTGACATTAGATAAAGTACAGTCTACAAGTAAGAGATGTGTTGCTTGTGAAAACATGACTGATGAAGCCCCATCTCAGTGTGCATGCTTTGTTAGGAATGTCTGCACTCTAAGCTTTTTTTCTCAGGTAGTGTTGGCTAGGGATGTGCATAAAACCGGTTCTCCCGGTTCGGTTCGGGTCCGAACCGGGTCCGGACCGGACCGGGGTGGTTCGGTTTTGGTTTTGCCAGACCACCCCCCCGGTGCGGTTCGGTTTCGAACCGGTTCGGATCCGAACCGAACCGGTTCGGATCACAAAAAGTGGCTGGTTTTGAAGGGGACATTGTGTTCTACCTGCCACCCAAATTTCAAGTCGATTGGACCTTCCTCTGATTTTTTACAATTTTTTTTCAAAAAATAAATTTTTGCCCATAACTCACAATGTGGAGCCCTTAGGGGCAAAAAAGCTGGGGTGGGTGGTAGCCACCCATGGGTGTCCTCCACCCCAAAAATCCCAAGGCAATTGGTGGCTCCTAGTATTATTGGTGAATTTCTGAAGAAAATTTTTTTTTCCATTGGCTAGAATGGGGGTTCGGGGCTGCCCCAGACCCACCTCTGTGGGGTGGCAGCACCCCCAAAGTGGGTCCGGGGCCATGGCAAAAATGCCCTCAGTCCCTCCCAGCAATCCCCGTAGAGATAGGAGTGATGGTTCTGTTGTTTTTCTGAGGTATTCTGAGTGTTGATTCTATGATAGCTTATGAGATTTCCAATGAGACACCATGAATCCACTCTCATTTGCTATCACAGAATCCACACTCACTCAGAACACCTCAGAAAAACAACAGAACCATCACTCCTATCTCTACGGGGATTGCTGGGAGGGACTGAGGGCATTTTTGCCATGGCCCCGGACCCACTTTGGCGGTGCTGCCACCCCACAGAGGCGGGTCTGGGGCAGCCCCGAACCCCCATTCTAGCCAATGGAAAAAAAATTTTTCTTCAGAAATTCACCAATAATACTAGGAGCAACCCAACAATTGCCACCCCATCTTTTTGGCGCCTCTCTCTGGGCGCCCTAACACGTAACACCTAGTCAGTCCATCTTAATGCCTACCTACTACCACCACTCCTATCCAAGCAAGTAAGAGGAGGACACTCAGAGAGACAACACCCACTCTCTGATCTAACAAAAAGGCCACTGCTGTGCTGCCTGCCAGCACAGCAGCAGCAGCGGAGCAGCACACTAAGCACAAGAGCAGCACACACAGAGAAGAAGCAGGAGGCGGAGCAGCAGACCTGCCGCTCTGCATGATGGGTGACGTGATGCCCAAAGAAACCACCGCCTCACTCAGTGCCTGCCACTGACTAGGCCCGACAGACAGAAGCCAGCCAACCTGCTCTGCTCTGCTCTGCTCTGATGCTCCCCATGGATGATGCACACACACCCTACATCTGCATCCCAATGACCAGACCAGACCAGACCAAGTGCGCAGAGTCAGCACAGGCCAGCAGCCACCAGCCCAGCAACAACAACAGCTACTACTGCTACCACCACAACCAGTGTTGCCGCTACAATAACATTCCCAGTCCAGTCACGCGCGCCACAGCCTGAGCCTAGCACACAGCCAACAGCTGCTGCCAGCCAGTGCCTGGCAAGCCCAGCCAACATGAGGAGGAGAGAGCTAAGTAGACGGCGCACGCACATCACCAACCCATCACGACGGCGCAACTGCAAGGGGAGAGGGCACAATTACAGGCAGGAGGAGGAGGAGGAGGCAAGGCAATCCTAGCACAGATTTGAAAGTTTAAAATCCACCAGGACATCTTCTAGAATCTAGACTTCTGTTTTTTCTACCACCAGCTGTAGTGTCTAGTTAGTCAGTGTGCTGTGCAGCTGAGCTGAGCTGAGCTGAGCTGCATGTGAGGAAGGGTGATTGTAGCTAGTTCTTTAGTTTCAGCAGACTGAGCATTGAGCATGGGCAGTGGCCTTGGGAAGCAACACAATTACACGACACTCACCTGCTGCTGCTGGTTCTAGAAGTTGCCTCTTCTCGTCTTCACCTCTTCGTGTGTGTGTGTGTGTGCAGTGAGTGCATGCCTTTTGCCTTGCTGGAAAGAAATGCTTCTCTGGTCCACCACCACATATCTGCTCAAGGACACAGAGGCCCAAGGCAGAGGTGGTGGCACCAGTGTGAGTGCATGTGTGCTGGTGGTGTTTGCCACCACAGGTGTTTTGTGTGTGTATGTGTGCGCTGCTAGCTAGGAGGGGGGAGGGAGGCAGGGAGGGAGGCTGGGAGGCAGGGGGGAGGAAAGGGGAGGGGGAGAGGGATGTAGAGGGGATTGAAGGGGGGAGGGTCCGGCTCAGAGTTGGTCAGCCACATATTTGTGCACACACGTGCTCACGTGTGTGCTTCGGTGGGAGAGACCAGACTCTCATCATCTGCCAGACCGGGATTGGGGGCAGGTGAGGCGGTGGTGGGCTGGAAGGGAGGGAGGATGGAAGGTGGTGAAGAGGAAGGGGAGAGGATGAGAGGGGAAGGATGGAGGGAGGCATGGGGGGGAGGAAAAAAAACACGTAGACAGACACACACCACACTACACACAGAAAGCATCCACACACAGAGACAGTGCTAGGCATCCATTCACACAGACAGACAGACAGACAGACACACAACAGGAAGAGACAGACTGAGCCTGCACCACACACACACACAGACCCAATTCCCCCCCTGCACAGTTATCAATCAATATGTTGTGTTGGCAGCCAGTTCATTGCTATTCTGATGGTTTTGGGTTTTTTGCCATCAGCCAACATCAACAGTGACCACAATCAAGATGAACATAAGATGATAATAATTCATTCGTTTCATTTCAAAAAATCACCCAATCATTTTCTCCATGTAAACCAAGCCCCCCACACATGATTTCTGGTGACATTTTCAATAAAATCAATTCATTTGGCATTCATCATTTTGTTCTCCCTTTGTCACCTTTTTTTCTTTCTTTTGCATAATTTTGAGGCTTGATTTTGACATGGGGTTTTTAAAGAAAAAATTATTTACATGTTTATTTACATACAGTATTTACATATCTACACTGCATTTTTGAACGTATACCCGCCGCTGCCGCTAAGTCTAGTACTCCGTGGGCTGTGCTACTTTGGGGGGGTGTGCCGTGCCCACGCCAGGTCCCCAAATGCTGACAGGTGGATAGATAAAGGGCCTGTGCTGGTCAGCATTGGGTTTCTTTTTAGGTGGGCGTGGGCATTGTAAACATCTGGCCAGTCGCAGCACTACAACTACTACTACAACTGCATCTCTGTGTGGGCACACTACACGCTGCGACTGGCTGGCACGGCTCAGCATCTGTCACGTCAGCTCAGCTAGAGGTGGAAGGGGGGAGGGTAGGGATAAGCAGAGGTCGAGCCAGGCAGGTGACCAACCATGGGGCAACCCACGGTAATCACTCGCCCGTCTCAAACTGCAGCTTGGGGTAGCCCAACAGGGGGAGGTTCACCTTAAGGAAGACCAGCTGCTCCACCAGACCAGGGTCCAAGCGGGAGCGAGAGGGTGTCACCACGTCCCCGGCACGTGAAAACACCCGCTCGCTCTGGACACTGGTTGGGGGGCAGGAGAGGAGGCGCACAGCCACCACCGCCAGGTCCGGCCAGACTTGGCGGCGGCTCACCCAGAACTGTGCGCAGTCCACGCCGTCTCCCTCCACAGGCTCCTCCAAGTACTGCGCAACGCATTGCTCAGCACTGGAGGGGGGCCTGGCAGGTCGAGCCTCCCGCATACCAGGCATGGCGCCATAGCAGAACCGCTGAAACCACTGGGTGGATCTCGAGTCGGTAGCAAATGGCTGCTGCGATGGCGCCGCCTGGGATGCCGCGCTGCTGGACTGGGAAGAGGGAGGGGAAGGGGAAGCTGACGCCGGCTGGCCGCCCATGCTGCTGCTGGGTGCGGGTTGGGCCGCGAGGGCTGCCCCCGCACCACTACCAACACCCTGGTCTCTGCGGGCCCTAGCGGCCTCCTCCTCCCTAACCTTCTCGACCAGGATGCCCTTCCACCTGGGCAAGTCGTCGGCACTCACGGCATTGCCCTTGAGGGCTGGGTGACAGAGACAAGCGAGGACATACTCCTCCCTGTCTCCCAGCACATCAACGAGCCGCTTGTCAACCCCAGACCTCAGCCTCCCAGCCAGAGCACGACCCTCTGGCATGGTCAGAGAGATATGGAGTCCACCCATCAGCTTCTCGAGACCAACAGCTGTGGGCAGCGCCTGGCTCAAGGGAGTGGTGTCGCCACACAAGCCCTTCGTGGCAAGCTGGAAGGGCTCGAGTGCCGACACCGCCTCGGACATCTGCTTCCACTCTGCGTTCGAGAAGTCGCAGACATCCAAGGACTCGTCCCTCGCCAGGGCGACAAGGGCTCTCTCCTGCTCCAACAGGCGCTGGAACAGGAGGAAGGTGTAGTTCCACCGCGTCTCCACATCCGTAGGGATGAGATGGCGAGGAAGGACAAGGTCATCCTGCTTCTGGCGAAGCAGTCTCCTGGACTTCTCGCTGCGGTGGAAGTGGGCGGCCAGCTTGCGGGACTTATCCACAAGCGTGGCCGTGGCAGCAACAGCACCTGCGATGGGGCGGGCCCCCTTCTCCTGGGACGCCCTCAGCTCCTTAAGGCCAAGGGCGTCCCTGACGGTCAGATGGAGCGTGTGTGCCATACACCGTATGTTCACACAGTCCATGACTGTCTCGACAGCGGCGGTAACGTTGGCTCCATTGTCGGTGACAATGAAGCCGCGGGAGAGGTGTGGACACCCGCCAATCCACTCCTCTATCTGGCGGTCGAGTACGGCCACCACCTCCTCCGCGGTGTGCCTCGTGTCCATCGTCTCCACGTGCAGGATGGCCCACCTGTGCCGTAGTGCATCGGGAGCCGCGCCGGACCCGGAAGCATCGCCCGCGGAGGTCCCCTCACTCTCCGGTCCCCACCAGTGGGCAGTGAGGGCCAGGAAAGAAGCGTGCATCCCACTGACACTGGTCCAGAGGTCAGTCGTGAAATGCACGCTTGTCCCGGCTGGAGCTGCACACAGCTTGGCCGACACGAGCTCCCTGCACCGGCGGTACAGGGAGGGGACCACGTTCCGGCTGAACGTCGTCCTTGAGGGGATGACGTATTCGGGAGCCAGGTATTGGAGAATACGGCGGAAGCCGTTGTTCTCGACCACCTGAAACGGCTGGTCATCGGTGGAAATCATCTCCCCTATGAGGCGGGTGAGGTGATGATGGTCCACGCGAACAATACGCTGGCTGCCCGAGGACTGCGTCCACCGCTGGACGGGCAGTGTAGCCTGCCTGCTGGCTGGCACACTGCCGCTGCCCGCCCTAGTGGCAGATGCACAAGGCGCACTAGCGCTGCCAGCCTGTCCCCTGAGACCTGGGTGGTGACGCTCTAGGTGTCTCCACATAGGCGTCGTACCCAGGTGCGCAGGGTCCCTTCCACGGCTGACAAGCATCCTGCAGTGGACACAGCGGGCGTGGAATGGGTCATCTTGAGGGACCTCAAAATGCACCCATGCACCACTGCCCTTGGCCTCCTGCGCCCTGGGCGCCGTCCTAGGCCGTTTCTCGCAGGGTGGCTGCAGTCCTAGGGGGGGGCGGCCGCTGCTGCCTGCCCACTGCTGCCACCCAACCCGCCCCTTCCGCCCTCCACAGCGGAGGAAGGGCCTGGCTCAACTGGCATCGGAGAGGCAGGCCTCTCCTCCACCACCTCGCCAGACCGCTCCCCACCAGAGTGTTGGGCTTCACGAGGGGGGGCCCCACTGAGCGGCGAAAGGATAGGGGGAAGGGGCCCCAGAGGGAGGGAGAACCTGGCTGCATCGCTGCCAGCCGCACGGTCCTCACCGCCCTCTACCTGCTCTTCCAACTCCACAGTCTCCTCCACCTCAACAACTGGCGGTAGCTCAGCAGCACCTGGTGCCGCCGGCAAGGAGGGACCCGCCACAGCCCTAACAGTGCCTCTGCCTCTGCCGCGATTGGCGGCAGCAGGCATGGGGAACTGAATCCTGCGCACCAAAGATGGGGCCGGAGCAAAGAATTCTCCAATGGGGAGAACTGGGGTGTCCTCAGGCTCCCCGCGTCCTCTCCCTCCCCGTGCCGCAGGCGCACCCCGCACCTGGCCTCTCCCACCTCTGCCTGCCAGCCTTGAGCGAGCCCTGCCCGCCACACGGCGCTCAGACATGCTGCTAGGTCAGAAGGAGGGAGACTTTAGGAGGAAGGCCAGACAGGGTCAAAAAAATAATTTGGAGGGGCTTAGGGGCCAAAAAAAAGGCAGCTGATTTGGAGGCGGCGGGGGGGAAGTTTGTTTTCAAAAAAGGAAGCCAATTGGGGGGAAAGGAAGACTTTTTGATATGGGGGGGGAAGCCAATCGAAGTGAGGGGGAGGGTGTCCTTTTTGAATTTGGGAGTCAACCACCAAGCCAATTGGGGAGATGGGTCTGGGAGGGTTTTTTTTTAGAAAAATAGGGGGTTAAAGGGTGGAACCCCGGTGTGGGAGGGTGGCACGGGCAGTTGGGTGGAGTAGTTGTGGTGTGGGTGGCAAGTTTTTAGCTTTTTTTGGGGGGGGAGTGGATGGGGGGAGGGCACAGCACCTACCGGGGGTGGGGGAGGGATGCAGTCAACGCTTGGGAACCTGCAGATCAAAGGAGGAAACCCTTATTTAGTGAACTGGAACACAAAGTGTGGGTTCTGGGGGGTGGTTCTCAAGTAATGCTCCTGTGGGGGGAGCATCAAACTCAATGCAGCCTATTTAGTGACTCTAAATTGCACACAACCAAAACCAGAACCCAGTCACACCAACACAGAGGTTGAACCCACCCACTCTGTGACTCTGCCTGCCCAATGCCATGGCAAGCAAGCAGCAGCAAACACTTGATGGCAGCCTCATGGATTGAACATCATGATCATCATCATACGTGTGTATTGGCCCAGCATGTAGTGGCAGCATCAGAGCCCAGCCAGGACCCCACTCAGACTGCCCCAGAGGCAAGGAAGCACTCTGGCATGGCATGGGCCCAGCATGTAGTGGCAGCATCGCATCAGAACCCTGGACCCCACTCAGACTGCCCCAGAGGCAAGGAAGCACTCTGGAAGGCACCTGTTCAAAAACCACCTGCAAGACGCATGCAATGCAACGCAACACACAGCAGCAATTTCTTTACTGGGCATGGGCATGAAGACACAAGTTTTACAACAGTACATCTCCTCTCCAAGGTTCCCTCCCTCCTCCCCACACCCAAATGCATTTCAGAATAGGGGTGTCCCTATTTAAAACCGCCAGCTAGGGAGAGAAAGGGGCAACAAAAGGTGCACAATCGCACACGCACTAACCCCTCTTCTTCCGGTCCTTCTCCTGCCGCTCACTGCTGGTCACGGATTCGCCGCCGCCAGCCAGCCACCCTGGGCTGAGACACAGCAGGGCGGCCGCACGAGGCACACAGGCAACCGGGGTAGTTCAACAACGATGGAGGGGCAGAAGTGAGGAGACAACACTATTTGTGTCGCTCAACTCACCCCCAAGCAGAGACAAAATCAACCAAAAACTATAAAAAGAAAAAAAAAAACCGATGGCAGCCGCCAGGTGGGTAGGCTACTGTGTGCGGCTGCAGCTGTGGGAGAGGAGGTGGAAAGTGAAGGGGAGCAGAGAGAGAAAAGACTAAGAGAGAGAGAAAAGAGAGGGGGGGCAGGGACAAAGAGAAAGAGAGGAGAGAGAGAGAAAAGAAAGAGAGAGAGAGGAGAAAGAGAGATGATAGAGAGAAAGAGGAGAGAGGAGAAGCGCAGCGCAGCGCAGCAGGGAGGGGGGATTCAGGTGTGGGGGGAGGACACAGCAGTAGCAGCGGTCCAAAGAGGTGGGGGGAGCAGAGAGGGTGTGTGTGGTTGGGGGCTAGTGTGTGGCAGGGGGCCTGGGGTAAGTGGAGAGAGTCGGGGGCAAGGAGGAAAAGAGGTGGGGTGGGGGGAGCAGAGAGGGTGTGTTTGGTTGGGGGCTAGTGTGTGGCAGGGGGCCTGGGGTAAGTGGAGAGAGTCGGGGGCAAGGAGTAAAAGAGGTGGGGTGGGGGGAGCAGAGAGGGTGTGTGTGGTTGGGGCTAGTGTGTGGCAGGGGGCCTGGGGTAAGTGGAGAGAGTCAGGGGCAAGGAGGAAAAGAGGTGGGGTGGGGGGAGCAGAGAGGGTGTGTGTGGTTGGGGGCTAGTGTGTGGCAGGGGGCCTGGGGTAAGTGGAGAGAGTCGGGGGCAAGGAGGAAAAGAGGTGGGGTGGGGGAGCAGAGAGGGTGTGTTTGGTTGGGGGCTAGTGTGTGGCAGGGGGCCTGGGGTAAGTGGAGAGAGTCGGGGGCAAGGAGGAAAAGAGGTGGGGTGGGGGGAGCAGAGAGGGTGTGTTTGGTTGGGGGCTAGTGTGTGGCAGGGGGCCTGGGGTAAGTGGAGAGAGTCGGGGGCAAGGAGGAAAAGAGGTGGGGTGGGGGGAGCAGAGAGGGTGTGTGTGGTTGGGGGCTAGTGTGTGGCAGAGGGGTGTTGGGGGGAAGGGGAGGGGGCAACAACAAACAGCAAAGGAGAAACTGGAACAACTCGGGCAGCAGCAGCGATTAGGCTGGATGGGGTGGTTGGGGGAGGAGCTGGGCCTGGGCTAGGGTAGGGTCTGGGAGGAGGGAGGGTGGGGGGGGCAGGCAGGGGGGGGAGGAGGAGGAGGAGGGTAGCAAAATATATAAAGCAATATCTATCAAGAGAACACAAGCCAGAAGTTTAAAAAAACAAATTTAAAGAAAGACTATAACCAGCAGAAAAAACTTGGGGGTGGGGGTGTGGGGAGGGGGAACCAAACACAGACTCTGAGGGGGGCCACTAAGTGAACAGAGACAATGAAACCACAATTGCTGCAAATTAATAATAGCAAATGAATAAGTGGAACCAAGCAAAGAAAACTGGACTCGGTTTGGCAGCAGCAAACTTGGGAGAAGGCTGGATGGGGTGGGGTTGGGGTGGGGTGTGGTTGGACTTGGAGGGGCAAGTTTGGAGCAGGGAACCAAAACTGATTATATGGGACAACAAGAAACAACAACAGAATCCTCTGGGGGTGGGGGGGAGGGATTCAGGGAACCAACTCGCAGGGCAGCAGCAGTCAGCAGAAACAAACAAAATGGTACAATTTAAGCAAAACCAGCAAGCAATATATAACTGAAACCAATGGAATGCAATGTGAAAATCAAAAAGTTGGACAACAACAAGGCAGGACAAAGAGCAATAATTAATGGAAGAAGATTTAAAGCAATGAGGATGCAGTGGGTGGGAGTGGGGGAGGGGGAGGGTAGGCCCAAAGGATGAGAAGGGAAAGGGGGGGAGGGGGGGGGAGAAAAGCAGACAGACAAGGAACAGGGAAAATTGGGGGAAATTAAGAAGAAAGTAAAGTGAAGTAACACACAGTATACAGACAAGAGACAGACAGAGAGAGGAGACACACAGAGAGTCACAAAGGGCAGGTGGACAAAGGATTAGACAGAGCACACACAGAGAGACACAGGACACAGTCAGGACTCACAGAGACACCAGAGCAGCCAGCAAAGGGCAAGCAGGTCTCAGAGATGATCCCACAACTGCAGCCAAGAGAAGTTTCCAGAGAAGAGGCTTGGGTTTATATAGGTTTGAAATTCCCTCCTTTGGGAGCCCCCACCTTTGCACTCCCCCCACGGCCAACAGGGTGCCAGCTCTCAACAGTGCAACAGCCAAGCAGCCTACCAGACCAAAGGACTCATTCTGGCCAATCAAGGATCAATAGCGCAGCCAATACAATGCCTGGAAATAGCATCACAAAATGGATGCAAGGAGGAGCAAAAGTTTCGGGAAGGAGACACAAAATGGAGGACAGACTTGGAACTTTAAAGAGACACTCCAGAGACTCAATTTCATTCCCGAACCGGTTCGGGAAACCCGAGCCGGTTCGGTACCGAACCGGCTCGAATTCGGTCCGGCTCGGTCCCGGAAGGGCCCGATTCGGTCCGGGATCGAGCCGCCGGATCCGGACCGGTTCGGACGAACCGGTCCGGATCCGAACCGAACCGCACATCCCTAGTGTTGGCTTGCATAACTTGCATTGCATGCTACCTAGTTTAAATGAAAAGAAAGCATTGTTCAAAGTCAGGATATTAGCATTTGATTTGGGAAATCCAGGCTTAGGTGGGGTTTTTTAACTCTTGTTTGAATAAAGACACCACCCACCCTACAAGGCCATTCTAGCTGAAGAAGACATGCTCACAACTTCTGAGGACTTGATGAACCAGAACAAAGTCCAGCCAGTCCAATATTATGTTCCAGCCATGGCCAGCAGGTGGTAGAGATGGCAGAAGTAGCTGTTTGCTGCTTTTTATTACCGGCATCTGACAATCAATTACCTCTGAACAGAGCATAATAGTTCTGTTCTTGGATCATTATACAAGGGATTGACCTATCCTCCATATAACACTGAATCATATATATGTTTATGTGGAACTAATGTCCCCGTTGGCTGACATTCTAATGAAGAATGGCATAAAGAGGGACTGTGGAGACATCACAAAGCTCCTCCAGTACCGTTAAGTTTGCAGTTCCACAAGAGCCATTAGAGTTCACGGCACTCCTGCTCTCTGGAAGCACTCTGTAAGAGCAGGAAATTGTTCGTGACTCTCAGCAACCTGTTTCTGATCTTACAGGGCGCTTCTGGAGCACAGGGAGCACTCTGGAGTCGAACGGCTCTTCTTCAGGAGCATAAACACGGGGGCACTGGCGGAGTCCTGCAAAAGATCCTGGCATTTCCCACTGTTCCTTGATTTGTACACACTTTGTTAGGATATCAGCCACTGAGGAGATTCTCACAATCGGGCAAAAGTGGGCTAAGGGAGCCTAGCCTGCTTTTGCCCAATTGTCTGCTGCCACGGCAGCTGCATGGCTCCTGGCAGCAAACCCTCCTTATTCCCCCTCCCCTTAGATGAGGTTAGCGGAGTGAGCACTCTGCTAACTCCATCTATTTGATCGTGTATTGCTGCGGTGCGGCTCTGCGCCGCAGCAACACATGAGGGGACCCCTGCTAGGAGGCTGAAACAAGCCTCCCGGCCCTGGGGGTCTTTCCAGGATGCCCCCCGCACTTGTGTGGGGCATCTTGGAACTTCTGGGGGCCGTGTGACCCCCAGATCCCCACAGCCCCCGCCGGCTCCGTGACGGAGCCAGCAGCCGTGTGGGTGGCCAATCTGAGGATCGTCTGATGAGAGAGCGGGCTAAGCCCCTTCTCCCCACAAACCCTTTTAAGGCGGGTCTCACTGATCATGAGACTCGCCTCACTGACTATAGTGGAGCTTATTCCTAAGTAAGTGAGCAAAGGATTGCTGCATATTCTTTTTTTAAAAAGAAATTGGAGCGATTAGATATTAGAGCATCCTAGGGCTGATGTTAATAATGTGTTCCATGAAGAGACAATTTCTTTTAACAATGAATTTAATTAAACGACCCATTTTCTAGTTTTTGAGAAACAGAGAATAATTTCTCCCTATTTCATTCTCTGCACACTGCTCATAATTTTACAAATTTCTATCATGTTTCCCATAGTTGCCATTCCTGATAAGAGTAATCATAACCCATGAGTGCTACATTTCCTTAGGAGTTTTTAGTGAAGGATTTTGTCCACAGCATTTTGAATCCAAGAATGTTAACTACTTAGCAATGTCTGGAGCAGTCCTATCAAATGCCTTTGACATTGTCAAAGAATGCTTGTTTAAGAACAGGCAAGAAAGATTGTCTTTTACAGAAGACATGCCAATTCCTCTTTGACAAGGCATGTTCCATTATATAGTATAATTGGTGCAAAACACAGCAGCCAGATTGGTCTCTGAGGCAACCCAGAGACCATATTACTCTTATTCTAAAAGAACTACACTGGCTGCTAATATGCTTCCAGGCAAAATACTCGTTATTACCTATAAAGCCCTAAGTGGCATGGGCTTTGGGTAAGAGAACGCTTTCTTTGCCATGAGCCCCACCACCTATTAAGACTGCCTGAGGAGGTCCATCTATGGTTGTCACAAGCTTGTCTGGTGGCTATTCAGGGCCAGGCCTTCTCTATGGCCACCCCAGTGCTTTGGAACACTTTCCTTATTGGAATAAGAGCCTCACTTCTCTGACAGCCTTTAAAAAGTCTTTAAAGAATAACCTATTCAACCAAGCTTTTAATTATATTTGTAAACCATTTTTAGATGTTTTAATTCTTTTAATTTTTATGCCGTATTTTATTTTGTAAACAACCTAGAGATGTGAGTTTGGGACAATATACAATTGTGTAAAATGAGTGAATCTATCAGCCCAGGAGTCCTCTGGCTGGCCACTTAGAATCTGCCTACTGCCTGGGTCAGGCCTTAGAGACAGGGGAGAGGGTTTGAGTCACCGGTCTTCTCCTCCTACTACCAGTGGGAGAACCACAACCCTCCCATCCACACTGCTCTGCTTTCATCACTGGCTTGCCTGCTTTTAAAGTCTGATGTACAGGCTGATCTCCCCTGGTCCTGGCCGCTCCCCACTGATCTTTATTAAGCCCTCTTGTGCCTGCCTGGTCCTTTTTGCCTTCCCTTTCTCCACCATCCAACCTGGCCTCCTGCGCCTTGCTTTCATCCTCTCCCCCACGTCATCGTATGGTGCCGGCTGCTGCTTGATGCCATTGCCAAGTGCCCACCATGTCGTCCTGGTGCATGGGCCAGTCCGGTCACCCAAGACACAGGCCCATCCTGGGTCAGGCGTGGCAGTGGTGGGGGAACAGTCTGCTGCTCTTCTGGAGCCATGTGGCGTGTCGGCACCTGCTATGGGGTTGCCCTGAGAGAGGGTGAGTGTCGAGTCCGGGCTGGCCGGACAAAACCATACATATTTAGAATATTTGTACAGTGGCAACTTAGAGACTACCACACTTGTGTCATGAGCTTTCATAGCTAAAGAAATGCATTCATCAGATGTTCTATAATAACCTTTAATGTCAAGTGCCAGCAACTTGTATTATAATTACATTTTTATCCTTTCTCCAAGATGCTCAGGGCAGCATACATAGTTCTTGCGCCCTTTATCCTTGCAACAAGCTTGTGAGGTTAACTGGGCTGAGAGAAAGCAACTGGCCCAAGATAATCACTAAATAAAAATGTGAACCCAGATCCCTCCAGTCTAAATTAACATTCTAATGACTGCGCCAAACCACTATTATAGTTCAAAGGGAGTCCAGCTCTTTGATACAGTCGACCTGTAACTAAATATTTCCAGTGCCAAACAATTTTCTTTACCGCCACCATATCACCACCACCACCACCACCACCACCACCACCACCTATATATCGAAACACTACTGCTTCCCCTAGTCTGGCCTTCTTTGTTGGAGATCTGCCTTTAAACTGAGACAGACAGACTCAAGCTGGCAAGCTGGTCCATTGCATGGTATATATTCTCACTGCTCGGCACCTGGGTGCCAGGTGATGACATCATTATGCTGTGCTGTGTGTTGGCTTGTTTCCCAGCTACAGAGGCTAGGAGAGATAGTGGGTGAGCCAGGGGAAGGCAGTGGGGGGCTGCAGCGGCAGTGGTGGTGGCATGGGGGGGGGCAGTGACCCACCAAACATTTTGAACATGGGCAGTCACCAATGTTCTATGCAACTGGAGATATCCGCTCACTGGAGATATCATATCACTTTGAATAGATATAGCTCTATTCAAAAGGATTTTGCATGTCTTTAATAAAATGCATCCTGCCCAAAGACCTCATATACTACAGCAGCTGCTGATCACCAACACTTCAGAAATATTTCTCTATAAGGTCCTTGCAGGTCTCATTGGTAACATTCAGACATAATGTTAAACCATGGTTTAGTGTTACAAGCATCAGCCTCAGTCCTGTATACTTCTCTTCTGCCCATTCCTCTGCTCATCCATGGTGATCAAAAACATCCCTTTCCTGCTTAAATGGCAAGCTGCAGTTTGCTGTTAGAATTGACATTTTTAATCACCATGTGTGGGGGAAGAGGAAGCGTGTGAGCCCAAGACTCATGATTGTTTCCGCTTATAAATCAGGATAGGGATGTGCAGAGCGTTCTGGTCTTGGAACATTCTAACTCAAAACAGGCTGTTTTGAGTGTTCCGAACTCAGAAAGGAACACCCTTCAAATGAAGGGCCTGTTCCAAGCTCAGAACAGAATGACCCCTGTTCTGAGTTGGAATGTTCCAAGTGTTCTGAGCACCATTTTGGGCTCCAAAATGGTATTCTTCTGGCCTCTGGGCACATGTGGCTGCCATTTGTGTGGTAAGCACCACCACACAAATGGCTGCCATGCATGCACAGAGGCCAGAAGAGTGCAATTTTGGAGTCCAAAATGGCGCTCGGAACATTTTGAGTGTTCTGAGCTCAGTCCGTTGGAACAACCAGCTTGACCGGTTATTCTGTTCTGGGGCATTTGTGTTCCATTCCAAGCTTGGAATGGAATGCAAATATCGTCCCATGCACATCCTAATCCAGGGTTGGGCATTATGTCTGGCACATTGACATACTTATAGGCTGACTTCCAGACTAAAGATGTAACAAAAACTCAAGAAGGCTACAGAGCCAAGTTCTGTAAAGTTCTGGGGAATGCTCAAATCTTTTGCACTTTAGGAACCAGGAACATAGGAAGCTGCCATACACTGAGTCAGACCATTGGTCTATCTAGCTCAGTATTGTCTTCACAGACTGGCAGCAGCTTCTCCAAGGTTGCAGGAAGGAATCTCTCTCAGCCCTATCTTGGAGAAACCAGGAAGGGAACTTGGAACCTTCTGCTCTTCCCAGAGCGGCTCCATCCCCTAAGGGGAATATCTTACAGTGCTCACACTTTCATTGCATTTGCACTACAAGGATAGTGGAACAGGATGTGACCATTTTACAGCAGGAGGCATCCCACAGGTTCCACACGTTCTTGCACAAGCACACATTATTGCACAAGCACAACTCTAATCTGGAACACAAGCTCCCTTCTTAGTGGAACTAGCTTTCAAAACATCCTTGCACTAGCACAGCATTAGTCTGCTTGTCAACCATTGTCTTTTCCATCAGCCCTTCTAGGGCAGCCAACTTTACATTATATTAAATTACATTTAGCCCTGTATTTAACAGTCAAAATGTGATCCAATATAATGAAAAGGTAAAGCATCTGTATGGCCACATTTTCCTACTATTAGAAATATTGAACAGACCTTTCATCTGTTCTCTGTTTCAAAACTTTCTAATTTGTTTCTTCATCATTTGTTTTCATCATGTTAAATTCAGGAAAATAAAATAAAATTAAGCATCAGGAAAATAATATATTTCTTTGGAATATTGACAAGAACAATTGACTTTAAAAACCAGGACTTGTCTCTTCTTCTGGGCTTAAATCATTTCTTATAACTACACTTCTACTGTGATTGTTGGAAATGGTATTCCATAACATTTTAAACCTGAGCTGTGTGGTTTCTGCCTGATGACATGCAATTTGGCTTCTAATGCTGTTGGACAGCGGAAACAAGACTTGTTTTGCTGATTGCCTTCCAGCTTTAAAGCTATTCTTAAAAGAAAAGAAAAGGTAAAGTGTTTTGCATCTTGTTGCCAATCAGTCATAAATAGTGCATGCAAAGGATTAAAAAAAAAAAGATGCTAAGAGCAACATTTGATCATGGTGTGACTCAAAACAGGGAAGGGAGCCCCAGCAACTGTTCCACCACATTAGAACTGTTGGATGCAGTGCATTAGAAGAAGCATTCACCTTAACAGGGGATTAAGACTTCCTGCTCTCCCATTGGAAAACATAACTTCCTGCTCTCCCATTGGAAAAGATGTGCATGTACATTGTCATTTAACCTGTAATTTCTTCCATATAATGCAAAAAGAATTAGCACATGCTTGGTCCTATGCTAATGTTGCATGTATACAGTATGTTTTCCATTAGACTGTCGGGATGCCATGTTACCTGGTTGCCTGAGTGGCCCAGAAGATTCCGACAGGGAGTGCAGGGAGCATGGTGTCCCTCCTTTGGGGTTTCTGCCCCCCCTGAAGGGAGCGGGGGTGAGATGGTTCCAGGATGGTCAAGTCCCAGTGGGGTTGAGCAGGTGAGGCAGTGGTGCTGCAGGGAACAGCTCCAGTGTTGGAAGTGGCAGGAAGCAGGAAGTGAGACCAGGGAGGGGGCAGGTCTTGGAGTAGTCTTTAAGCCCTGACAGCTCTGTACGAGGGCATTTAAAGCCAAGGCAGCCAATGAGGAGGGCTGCTCTTAAGCATGGGACCGGAGTTCCCCTGGAGAGGGAACTGACTGGATGTAGCAAGCCAGGAGGAGGGCTAAGGTGATAAATTAACCTCCTCCCCTGGCTTACTCTGACCTTGGGTGTTCTCACCCTGGGATTCTGGAGTCAAAAAGAGCCAGGAACACACCTCTATCCTTGGAGAATGACAGACATTCATAATTGTCTCACCCAGCTCAGCACTAACACAACAGCAAAGCCACAATGCCTCCTCTACAGCACAGACCACAGGTATAGTCTTGGCTCAAATGATCATTGGCCCAATAGCCTGACTGAGATTAAGAAGTGTAAAAAAAAGGCAGTGTATAAATAATAATAATAATAATAATGTCCACAACTCTCTAGGGCCTCTCATACTAGGTATGAATTGAGAGTTTGTTGTAATCAGTTTCCCATACCGGACTTCCCATGCCTGAGACACCGGTTGCTCCCTGAGTCATCCAAAATTATGCTTTTCTCAGAAATGATGTAAGAGCCAGTGTGGTGTAGTGGTTAGAGTGCTGGACTAGGACCGGGGAGACCTGAGTTCAAATCCCCATTCAGCCATGAAACTAGCTGGGTGACTCTGGGCCAGTCACTTCTCTCTCAGCCTAACCTACTTCACAGGGTTGTTGTGAAAGAGAAACTCAAGTATGTAATACACCGCTCTGGGCTCCTTGGCGGAAGAGTGGGATATAAATGTAATAATAATAATAATAATAATAATAATATAAGCCAGAAAATAGTTTTCATGCCAGTATAGGCTGAAAAGGCAACTTGGCTCCCATGCTCCACACATGAGTCGTTTACATACATACATTCACATCTTACACATACATGAAGAAATGCAATATTACCTTGCTACTGCATATATTGTACAGGTTTATACACCAAAAAAATGAGCCTGGCCACTTCCTCCCATTTCCCATATATGTGACAGAGTGCATGTGCCTACAGCTTTGTCATGTGTGAAGCTGACCTCAGTCTTGTTTCTTCAAACTGTATTGTGCATCTTAATACATCAGGTTTGAAACAACATATGACCACATTCTAATTGCTTCACATGCCATTCTTTTAAAGTTCAAGAAGTGCTGCACTTTTTAGTAAGTAATTCTCTAATCTTGCAAGCGTTCCAAAAATTACTTTTCATGATTATGAAGACTCATTTCTTTTTTTAAAAAAAGGAGGTTAAATTCAAAATATTAATCCAATGGATAAATTGAAATCTCCAATGTATGGATGTAGTGCTCATTGTCTGAGATGGGGCAGTCCTCTGAGATTTTACAGTCCTCTCATGGGTCAACAATCGCTTTCCAAAGGAAATATCTGCAGCAAGATCTAGTGGCACAAACGTTTTCCCTGCATTTTTCAACTGTGATGCCTAATGAAGTCCACATGAATGAAGAACTGCATATTGGAAAACAGTGTAGGTCCTTTAGCATACTGAGCAGTTACAAAGAATGTGGGAATAATACAGAACAGCTGTGGATTTTGTGGAGTCTCTTGTTTAATACAAATGAAATTTGAAAACAGGAAAAAAGAGATCTGGCACAGCATGTCAACTGCTTTTATTTATCTTAATACCTCTTCCCTGCTTTCTCACCATAGGTTTCAATTCCCTGTTGTTCCATCAAAAAAGATGATGTTCCTGTCTTGAAATTGCATACTACTGAGCCATCTCATTGATAGTAGTAGGTCTACTTAAAAAGCAAGAGCAATCCCCTGCTAACTGGGCAAAGAGGCACCTTTTACCGTGGTGATTCTCTTTATTTAACAGGGGGAGAGTAACTGGCCATATCCACCCCCAGCACAGTACCTCCAAGTGACTGTGGCTGGTGTCTATCGTGGTTTTTTTTTAGAATGTGAACCCTTTGGGGACAGGGAGCCATCTTATTTATTTATTTCTCTGTGTAAACCGCCCTGAGCCATTTTTGGAAGGGCGGTATAGAAATCAAATTATTATTTCGATTGTGGTTTCTGGATCTTGCATTTGCATTTTGATGCTTTAGTCATTTTGTTTGTGTCTATGAATAGTCTCTCTAGAACCATTCATTATTTGCAGGGTGGCTCTTAGGAAATGTTTTCACTGCTAGCAAGAGATTATGCAGGTAGATTTCTCAGTTGGATCTGTGGCAACCCCTGTGGGACTAGATGGACCTTTGATTTGATCTAGCAGGGCTGTTCTTATATTCTGCAAGAAATTATTTCACTCCTATTTCAGTTCAGACCTACTTAATTTTGGAATCCCCAAAACCACTTATTCATGTTTACAGCTCCCTGATAATATACCATAATTTTGGGAAGAAACGCCACATCGGTGTGAACGTCGCAGTAAGGAAAAAAGACTGAGAAACTGCAGAAACCCAGCAGAAACACCACATCAGCATAAATGCTGCCATTAGAGGGGGACATTATGCATTTTTTCGGTTGTGTTGAACGCTTAAAATTTTACTACAGCTTGATCCTGAATTCTAGCATAAACGCCGTATTGGCGTAAACAACGCAGGCAGCAATAAACAACTTTTAATAACATACCCACCATGGCCTTTCTACCCAAAATTATGGTAGTAATATTTAGAAGCAGCATCCATGCCTTGTATGGGGCACTATCCTCTCAGAACCTTATCTGCACTGGCTCACTGAAGTGAATGAGAGCTGTGCATCATCACTACTGTGCTGAATTTCTAGGTGGATTGTGCCCAGGGCTTCTTCCCCCACCAACACCTTCCCTCCATGGGGAAGCCTCCATGAGGCTGACCTGGGTCATAAATGGAAGGAAGGTTCTGCAACTCCCAAGACTTTTCCCAAAGTGCTTCCCTGTGGTCAACTATCTCTATCTTGTACAAGTGCCTTTGACTCCTCCTCTTTGTAACAGTTTATATATTTCTGGGTTGAATTTTATTTTGTCACATCCAACTCTACATTTTACTTATTTCTCCCCCACATAATTGTTGGCAATCTAGTCGATGGAAAGCTAAGACTTGCAGGAGATAACCTAGAACAATTTTAGTAACAAGCCATAGAAAAGCTTTTCTTTTTATATAGCTGAAGATAGAGTATAAAAAGCTTAATATCTGTATATTAGGCAAACACCAGATTCTTTCATGCATAAGGGTATATATCAACATCTTGATGACAGGGAGAATGCATGTAAACCACAAAGGTTGAAATTATTATGATGACATCTATGATGGCCAAAAAAACCCCCACCTAAAAAAACCCCACCCCCCAAAACCCAACACCACTCTCAGGTTTTATATTTAGTGATAATAAATAAATTCAGCTATGAAATGTCTCTTGGTCAATTAGCCCTGTGGAGAACATACACGTGTTTTTAAAATGAGCATTCTTTACTCATGACATTTCTTAAAGTTATATGTCAAAACCTTCCTCCCCTCCTCTGACAGGCCAATATTATAGCAGTGTCTTCCTTTTTTGGTATAAAAAGAAAACCAGTAGCTGATCTGAGTGTTTCATTTCTATTCTCTGTCAGATACACTTACAGAGGAAGCTGCCATATACTGAGTCCGACCATTGGTCTATCTAGCTCAGTATTGTCTACACAGACTGGCAGCAGCTTCTCCAAGGTTGCAGGCAGGAGTCTCTCTCAGCCCTGTCTTGGAGAAGCCAGGGAGGGAACCTGGAACCTTCTACTCGTCCCAGAGTGGCTCCATCCCTTCAGAGGAACATCTCACACATCAAGTCTCCCATTCAGATGCAACCAGGGCGGACCCCGTTTAGCTAAGGGGACAAGTCATGCTTGCTACCACAAGACCAACTCTCCTCAGTATGTCTGTGCTTCCAAATTTCGGCTGTGTAGAAGGATAGCAGGAGGAAAACAAGAGTAGATTTTCCTCCTACCTTGATTACACACAATCATTTCTACCCAGGTTTTCTCCTACCTTGCTTCACACATCCAAAAATTGGGAGCTCACACAGCTCCCAAACCCAGGTAGAACACAATTTTCACTTGAGTTGATGGCCTCATTGTCTTTAATTGTGCTTTACAATTTTTCAAAATCTTGGATTTTTTGTTTTTGTGCTTTTATTGTAAGCTGCCCCGAGCAGCAGTGTTCTGGAGTGGCAGGATATACATATGTTAAACAAACAAACAGATAAGTAAGCAGGCAGTCATTTACACAAAAACATGAACATATGTATAGAACCTGAATACATGTACAACATAATAGGGGTATTGCGACTGGTCCACAGACATTTAGTGCTCTTCATAGCTAAGCAAGGATTTGCACTCAGGTCTACCTGGCAGTGTTCCCTCTCACAGGGATTCCCAGATGTTGTTCACTACAACTCGCAGCATCCCCAGCTATAATGGACTTTGGCCGGGGATTATGGGAGTTGTAGTCAACAACATCTGGGAATTCCTGTTAGAGGGAACACTGCTGCCTGACCCAAACTTCATCCACTACACTAGTACACACACACATACACACACTGTAAGAAAAGGACATAAGAGCAAACTATTACTGCTCCATCCCACAACAGTTCCTTAGGAAGGTGGTCAGGTATAGCTGACTCAGCCTGCAGCTAAATCACCTGCTTCCCAGCTCTCATGCACTCAGCAGTGTACCAAACTGGGCAGGAGCCCGACTTCTACAACCCATTCTGAAACTGGTGAGGAATTAGCAGCTGCAGAATGGCAGGAAGGGTCAGAGCCACTGTGTGGGGGCAGCTAAGCAGGGATTTAATCTAGCTGTCCCTAAGCTGGATTAGACTACTGTCTGTCAGCATGGATGTCCATGTGCCCAGAGATTGTTCATCCTGACATTGGGGGATCCTTTAATAGTGTGAGGGTGTGTTCGTCTGAATTGCCTCTCTACACACATTCCAAAACCTGGGCTTAGGGGCACATAGGGAGACAATTCAGATCAACATCATGATTAAATGACAACCCAACTGTGCATTGGGATGTCCTGCAGTGATGTCAGGATGGGCGTTCTGCCATCCTGATCATGTGTGCCAGCAGACAATTGTCTGAACTGGTTCCTTGTCTTTCAGGAGCAGTGTAGCTGAGGACTGGACAGACCAGAATTCAGCAGCTTGTAGCCTGAGCAGCGCGCTTGAGCCAACCATGGAGTAAAGCACAACTCTCAGAATCCTCCCTCCTCCTAAAACTTGAGTAGGCTGGCTGAAGGCAATTGGTCTTTGACAGTGCTAGAGTAATGGAACTTCTGGCTGCCTATTGACATCTAAACTAGACTGTGGTTTATTATTTTTGCTTTGATGTTTTCCCTTCTTTTCTTTAAGAAACCGGGGGCTCCCTGTATACCAGTTCTTGACCTAGTCTTCCATAATCTGCGGTACCTACTTATGCTTTGTTATGAGCTGTTTCTCACTCAGGCAGTGGCTGCCTTCCCTGAGATGACAAACCTGGACTCCCTTTCCCCATTCCAGTTTCTGTTCACAAGCTTTTGGGAGAAGCTTGTCTCACCATTTCCTTTCTCGTGGAAGATTAGTTACTGCCAAAGATGGGTTCAGACGTTATGTGGAATTGTGATTTATTTCTTAAACAATGAGCCCTTTCTCACAATCAGTGGGTAAGGACTTGAGGGAGCACAGGGAGGAAGGCTGCTAACACTTACCTTCCCCACAGACAATCTCCCGGTCCATGTTGGGCATGTGGATTGCCTGCCTAGATGGACACTGGTGTTCCATGGCAGCATGGAGGGTTGGGGGCCAGGACACGGTGTCCTGGTCCCTAGAAATCCCATAATGCACCACACAAGTTGTGCATTGTGGGGATTTCTCCAGCACTGGCCAGGAGGCTGCTGTTCTGTCGGAGCCATGCGGCACTGTGAGGCACTGACACATGATCATTTAACCCTGACTAAGCGGTGGACTTGGTTGGCGGGTTTGCAGCCATGCCACCACTGGGAGCTATGTGGCTCATGGCAGTTCTTACAATCAGCCAAGACCGGAATTCCTTAGCCTGGTCTTGGCTGAGCATAAGAAGAGCCTTAGTAATTCGTATGTATGTCTGAACCTATGCCAGCCAACAAACAATGATTTATTTCAGGCAGTGATCTGAAACCAAGGTTGAAGTTGGTTGGTTTGTTCTAACTAGTCTTATGTGACACCTGAGCTTTGGTTCAATTTCTGTCTGCTTCAGCAGCTGCACCATCACAAGGCTCTTGTAAAGAGAGTGCAAACCTAGATCATGGAACAAACTGTAAGCAGATGAGACTCTACTAAGCCATGATATGGCTTAACAAACCAAGATGTGGTGATTGTGGGAGGTGCGAATCCAGGTTTGTTAAACAAACCTTAATTAAAATAACCTGTGGTTCTGTGTGATGTCTGAACCTGCTCACTGCAACTAAATAATACAGCAAATAACCTACACACAATTTTTAAGGAATAAGGGTATTCATGTGCGCAACCTAACCCAGGCTAGGCAGCCCAGCCTGGGTTAGGCTGTGTGGGTGAAGTTCTGGGAGCGAGGTCGTGCCTCGTGCTGCACCCGTGCCAAGCCCCATTTTCAAACCCGGCATTTAGCTGAGGTTAAGTGAAACCATGGTTCACTTAACCTCAGCCAGCAATCATCTAGACCACGGATTCTAAACGTTGGGTCCCCAGATGTTATTGGACTTCAACTCCCATAACCCACAGCCCCAGTGGCCTTTGGTTGGGGATTACGGGAGTTGAAGTCCAATAACATCTGGGGACCCAACGTTGAGAATCCCTGATCTAGACGATCACCGGTGGGTTAATCAGCTCTCCCCGCCACCTGCCGGCCCACTGCCATTTCCATCAGTGAGCCGGAGGAAGGAGCAGCCATGCTGAGCACGGCAGCTGCCCTAACAAGAACAGCCCCCCTGCTTGTGCCCCGGGGCACTCTGGGATGTGGGAAGCGGGAAATCCTCCCGCTTCCATTGTCTCCCTTCACAGCACCACTGCTTGTGTGCTTGCATGGTGCAGCGGAGGGGATGACAGTAGCTTCTCATCTGCCGGGGAAGGCAGGCTCTTGCCATCCCCATAGTATTCCCATTTCCCCCGGTGATGTTATGTGCATGACCTCAATGTCTATGTGGCAATAGCTGGATAATATTTATTGCTGGGAGGACAGAGCAAGGGAAATGGTATTGGAAACAGCCTTCAATAATTGCAAGGAGTACTAGAGAAAAAGAGACAATGTGGTGGAACCTGAAATCCCAGATTTCCTTATTAATTGTTCAGCATGTTTATCATCACAGCTGTACATTGCTCCTTTATTATAGGGAGTAAGCAGCCAATTAATGGGAAAGAAAGTGTTTCTGGAAAATTTACCTGAAAACACCTTTATTTGTATGCATTGCAGCGCCAATTCCGTTTTCAGATTATTTTCCAAGATTGGCAAATACAGACTCTGCAGTTTGCAGCATTGCCTAAGGGTTACTATATCAGTTCAGCTTAAGCATGGAAGAGTGATTTTTTGCAAATGTGCTCATCAGTGGGAAGCACCTGCCTCATTGAAAATAAATGGACTGTGCTCCTAAATCACTCGGGTACTTATGAAAAAGGCAGCCATGATTCAGCTTAATCAGGCATTTACATTTCAGTCTAAATAAGGAAAGTCTTAATTGCTTTCTGAATGAATGCTTAATTTGCACAAACAAAGGCCAAAGGCGGGGCAGTGGGGGGAGATGTTACCTTGTTTTAAAGATGAAAGGCTGAAACTACTGACTAATTTGTTTGGTTAGGGTGAGAGCAGAAGATAGATTCAGATGGTATTCCAGCCACTTTGGGCTACATTTTGAGTCACATGAACAGACAACTTTCATGAGTTAAAATAGCAGCCCCCACTGCAATCAACAGCAAAACATAAACTAAAGCTCAGATTTCATTCCTGGTTGTCGGTTTCCAAATCAGAAAGCAAAAAACTGCTTGGGTTACAATTGTATTTCAATTTCCAACACTTGACCACACAGACATAAGCAGAAATAAACACTGACTTTCATGGACTGGTTTCCATTTTAATACGATTTTAATATGATTGGCTTACTCTGTCAGTCCATGGTTCAGACAGTATTAAACTCACTGGCTGACATCCTGATTAAAACTGCTAGCAAAGAAAGGATGTGTGCAGCGGCAGCAACCCTGCTTCGGAGGGTTGCATAATCCTCAAGGAATAATTGCACATTACTCAGAGTGCTTCCAGGGGAAGGACAGATTGGCAAAAATTACAAATCCTTTCCCACACACATGTACTTCAAAAGTGGGGATGCTGTCACAGCGCATGTGCTTTCTTTGCTTGCCCTTTAGTCCCTCTTCCATTACATAGATTTGCTATTCATGTTAATGGGAGTCAGGGGGCTTCAGACAGGGAGGGAAAGCTTGAGGAGCAACTCCTTTTTCTGAGGGGAAGAGGAAAGACAATTTGGGGGAGAGAAAAATATGCTTTGGGGAAAGTTCATTAAAATGAGAGGAGCAACACCATAAAATGCTGGATCTGCACCCGTTATGGGAGTTAGGTATGTTTCACAATCATGGATACAGGAGACATTCACATGGGACCAGCTTTTATAGATTCATAGTGTGGTTGACATTCAAAGGGTTGTTACAGCAGTGTTTAAATCTCACTCACTGATATTCAGAAAATTGAATGCATACAAACAACAGTTAAAAAGATATTGAGGTAATTCTCACGACCAGCCTATAAGAACATAAAAACAGCCCTACCGGATCAGGCCAAGGCCCATTTAGTCCAGCATACTGCTTCACACAGTGGCCCAACAGATGCCGCTGGAAACCACAGGCAGGAGTTGAGGGCATGCCCTCTCTCCTGCTGTTACTCCCCTGCAACTGGTACTCAGAGGCACCCTCCCTTTGAGGCTGGAGGTGGCCTATAGCCCTCCAACTAGTTGCCGTTGATAGACCTCTCATCCATGAAGTTATCCAAACCCTTCTTAAAGTCATCCAGGTTGTTGGCTGTCACCACATCTCATGGCAGAGAATTCCACAAGTTGATTATGCGTTGTGTGAAAAAATACTTTTGTTTGTTGGTCCTAAATTTCCCGGCAATCAATTCCATGTGATGACCCCTGGTTCTAGTGTTATGTGCGAGAGAGAAGAATTTCGCTCTATCCACTTTCTCCACTCCATGCATGATTTTATAGATTTCTATCATGTCTCCCTGCAGTCATCTTTTTTCTAAACTAAATGGCCCCAGGTGTTGTAGTCTTGCCTCATAAGGAAGGTGCTCTAGGCCCCTGATCATTCTGGTTGCCCAATTTGTGTAAGAGATGTGTAGCCTGGGTCGCGCTAATTGTGAGAATTGCCGGCATCACTCCCAATTCCAGTGCTCCTATGCCAGGTAGCCTGGGTTTTAAACCCAGGCTAAACGTGAGGTAGGAGGATGCGTGCACCCTTCCTACCTTACCTCCTGGTTGTATGGAAGCTCAGCTGCCAGCAGCCTGAGCTTCCATAGAGCCAGGCGGAAGGAGTGGCCCAGGAGTGGCTGGGAAATCCCCCAATGCACCACACCTCTTGCACACTGCATTGTGGGATACCGGAGGACACAGCCTGCTTTCCCCCTCCCCCTCTCTGCTTTGGGATCACTAGTGTGCTGGTTGTGTGGGAGTGCTGTGCAGCAGAGCCCGGGAGCAGCCAGGATCATATGGCGGGAGGTGGTTAGTGTCCTGCCTTCCCACCAGCCCTCCCCAGCCCCAGCGGTCGTGAGAATGACTTCATTATTTTGCAGATATTATGAAGCAATATTTTTTGGGATTTGGAGATTTGGAATGTGGTCTGCCCACAATACTAAAATAAGATAACATCTTCCCCTGCCCTCAATTTTGTGCAGCAGATCATGATTTGGAACAGAAGAAGTATTCAGGACGTCCCATGATCTTGGTGGGAAACTGACCGTGCCAACTACAAGCCCACACCAGTTCACAGGGTATGTAAATCTGTCCCCTGCAGGCTAAAGCATTCCTCAGGTCTGTATTGAGAAGTTTTGAGCTGCAGAAACAGTTCTTTGAGTCCATGTGGTATGAACTATTAGGAAGTGCTCTAGAAGCCGATGTTTATGCACTGAAATCAGCGTTGATTGCCTTCATTACATTGCATACCAGTTGTGTGATTATTTCTACACATTTCCAGATTGCATTCACTTTGCTTACAGTTCAATTTCAGAAATACCTACATGGTTGAAACTTTGACATTATGGTATTCTTCATGGCATGCTGAATGATTACTTTCCCCCTTTTTCTTTTTAGTGGGAGGAGGTCTTCTCTTTTAATGTGGCAGTTTTGAAAGAGTGTCATTTGCAAATTCTGCATTTGGGCAAACCAATTCATCCTTTAGTCACAGCAATTTAATTTACTACACATAATAATTGCATGACTTACCTTCAAATTACAGTGCTTGTCTGTCCATCAATGACTGTGTATTTGAATTTTTTTTAGAATTAATGTTACTTGACCACACGATGTAATTCTTTTAGAGATGTTTCAAACAATGTTAGAAGTGGAAATTCTGCAAAAAGCACCTGATATTCTAGGATATTAATACCTTTAAAAATATTATTATTTTCATTTTTTAAAAAAATCCTTTTATGTTGAAAAACACATTTATTTGTTCTGAGATTCAGTGCCCAGAATGATTGGTGTTCACGTTGTTTTATGGTTATGTTAGTAAATGCTAGTTTCCCTTGATACACATAAGTCATGAACTGTGGAATTCAGTTGTGGTTCATCCCAGATTTTTGCTGAAAAGGAGAAAGGGACCCAGTGGAACTATTAATCCAATCCATTGGCTTGGTTTTCATATGTCAAATGTAACTCAGCATGCCACTAAAGCACTATCTATGAAAGCTGTTGGCCTTCATGATAAATGCACCTCACCTGTGTTGGAATCCAAGGTTCCTAATAAAAATTTACAGTTTATAAAACACTGCCTTAAAATATTGATGTGACTCATTGGGTGCACTGAAGCTGGATTTTCCATTCTGGCTGTAATTATGAAGTACAAAATGTGGTGTTTTTGCCGGAAGGACATGTTTTTCAAGAGAGTGTACTTGCCAAATGAGATGATGTTTACTGGTAATTTGTTTTATGTATCCAACGATTACATAAAATGTTTAAGCCCTCTTTTCATGAACACGGGTTCATGAAAAGAATACAGGGAGAAAACTGGGGCTGTGCCTGTTGGCCTCATTCCCTGATGTTAATGCACCCACCAGCCATTAGGGGTGTACACAAATTGATTTTTTCATTTTGATTTGTACCTGAATCGAAACACCCCCCAATTTTTTTGGTCCGGATCTGACCCACCCAAATTACCCCTGATTCGATTTGTACCCGAATTTTCCAAATCCAAATCTGAATCAATTTGGATTTTTAAAAGGGTCATGGGACCAAAGGGGGGGGGGTTGATAGTGCCAATGGGTGGAAGCTACCACCCAATTTTTTTTTTTTAAATGGGTGATTTTAAAAGAATGTTTGAAGTTTACGCATCTTTATGATTTTTCCCATATGGAATAATGGGGATTCCAGCAACCTTATTGCTCCATGTGGAGGGCACCGGGGTGGCCCAGTGTCGTGGGTGGTAGTGCCCAATGGGAGCAAGGAAGCTACCACCCATATTTCAAAGGAATTGGGAAAAGGGCTGATTTTTAAAAGAATTTCTGCAGTTGGCATGTCTTTGTGGCAGATTTGGGGCAGAAAGGGATTTTGGGGGGCAGATGAGTGGGTCGAGCGGTAGAGCCCCAATTGGTGCCTGCTACCATCCACATTTCAAAGGAATTGGGCAAAGGGCTGATTTTTAAAGAACTTGTGAAGTTTGCATGTCTTTAAGCTTTTCTCCCATAGGGAATAATGGGAGTTTCAGCAGCCCCATAACTCGACTTGGGGGACACCAGTGTGGCCCAGAGTGAGTAGCTGCATAGTGCACATAGGGTGCCAACCACCCCATATCCACAAGTCCATGGGGTACTGGGTTTTGTTGTTTCTG
Source organism: Hemicordylus capensis (assembly GCF_027244095.1). Taxonomy (NCBI): domain Eukaryota; kingdom Metazoa; phylum Chordata; class Lepidosauria; order Squamata; family Cordylidae; genus Hemicordylus; species Hemicordylus capensis. The sequence continues at coordinate 110,881,847 of NC_069662.1, forward strand.
AGGTATTCTGAGTGTAGATTCTCTGGTAGTAAATGAGAGTAGATTCATTGTTTGTCATTCAAAATGAATCCAGTCTCATCCACTCTCAGGTAAAGGGAAGGGAGGAGAAGAAGAAGGCAAGGCAAGGGGAAGGGCGGGGGGGGGGCATCTAACATAGATGTAGGATCTCTAACAGAGTTCCAAAACAACAGCATGGAGATTCCTGATAGTCCTGACTGTCAGAGACTCCCTGCTATCATTTTGAAATTCATAGGAACATAGTAAGCTGCCATATACTGAGTCATTGGTCTATCTAGCTCAGTATTGTCTTCACAGACTGGCAGTGGCTTCTCCAAGGTTGCAGGCAGGAATCTCTCTCAGCCCTATCTTGAAGAAGCCAGAGAGGAAACTTGAAACCTTCTGTTTTTCCCAGAACGGCTCCCCTGAGGGGAATAACTTAACAGTGCTCACACTTCTTGTCTCTTCCAAGGAGCCTAGAGTGGTGTACTACATATCTGAGTTTCTCTTTCACAACAACCCTGTGAAGTAGGCTAGGCTGAGAGAGAAGTGACTGTCCCAGAGTCACGCAGCTAGTTTCATGGCTGAATGGGGATTTGAACTCAGGTCTCCCTGGTCCTAGTCCAGCACTCTAACCACGACACCATGCTGGCTCTCATTCTTATGTAACCAGGGTGGGCCCTGCTTAGCTAAGGGGACAAGTCTTGCTTGCTACCACAAGACCAGCTCTCCTCTTCATTTTGGACCAGCATGACTGCACAGGTCTAATATCTGCAAGAGGTTCTGCAATCAAAAGAGTGTTATAATTATTAATAGTACAAATAGTACAGATGTGCATAATTATCTTACTTGCCTCTGCTTCAATATTAGTCTCTGTTATTTCATTCATTCATTCATTCATTTTATATACTGCTGTTGCTAAAGTGGCTCAGGGCAGTTTATATTAAAAAAAAACACACATATTAAAACAATTAAAATTAGAAAAGATTTAAACCAGATTAAAACTAATTAAAATTCAAATTCAAACTAGATATCATTAAAAGCCAGGCTAAAACATTGGCTCTTTAAGGCCCTCCTGAAGGCCTCCAAGGAAGATAATCTCATATCCACAGAGAGTGTGTTCTATTATTTTTTATTATTTTTCACATTTCTATCCTGCTCTTCTTCCGAGGAGCTCAGAGCAGTGTACATGCTTATTTTTATCCTCACAACAACCCTGTGAGGTAGGTTAGGCTGAGAGATACATGACTAGCCCAGAGTCACCCAGTGAGTTTTCATGGTTGAATGGGGATTCGAACTCAGGTCTTCCCTGCCATAGTCCATCCAGCACTCTAACCGCTACACTATGCTGGCTCTCTAGCATGGATCCTGACCCAAAGAAAGAAAGGTTACACCTAGATCATGGGGCTGAACAGCTGCTCCTCATACATAGAGTGCCTTGCCCTGCATGTGCATTAATGTCAGGGCTCTGGGTCATTGAGTCATTATAGTAGATGTGTAGTTGAAATGGGGCTGTGTACATAATGGGACAAACTACACCGACACAGCTAGCAGAACCACCAGTCGAGACAATGGCACTGGTGCTTCCAAGTACACAGCGCCGCCACCGATGTCTTTGACCCTGTTTCAACTGCACATCATATCAGCCAGCCTATGTAGTTAATTTATCCTTGTAGAACTGATAGAATGTATATGCTTGCATGGAAATCTAGGTCTTGAAGAGTCTAGATAATGTTCAACAGATGCTCTTCTCCCAATGCAAAACAACTGACTCATGAAACATTGGCAGTGTAACGTTATGAAGAACATTTTCAGACACGTGGTGTACACATGGTTAAAGAAAGTGATTTTTATCGGCTTCTTTAGCAACCCACTGAACATTTTTCCCCATTAGGTGGCCAACTTTCCCATCATTTCATGGGGCGCATTTCAGTGATTCTGAAAATAAAACGTTAGTGGTTCATTGGAGCCCTGTGGATGGATGGCCATCAGACCAAATCCTATTTTTAAATATATGCTACAAGTAAAAACGTTTTACAGATGTATCTTGTCATACTTTAAAGTCGGACAGAAGTTTTTATTATCCTCTTCTCTTTGTAACTTCTAGACTAAACTCCGCTTGCAGATTCTGCTTGTAAATCTTATACCTGAGTAACCCAAACACCTCAGATTTAGCAAATTTACTTTGATTACTGTATGGTTGTGCAAAAAAGCACTGACATTTAACTGTGGTTTTCACTTTACGAGACTGAGGTCTTTATACTGAAATGTAACTTTACAAGACAGGTATTTTCATTCAACTTTAGCTGTACAACATTTAGCAGCTCAGTTGCTGCAAGGCTTAATAAGACAAATGGTTCAAGAGCTCATCTTGCTAGGGCAAAGCATTTGGCTTTGCAAAGCAAAGTATTTTGCAACGCAATTGAGCTTCTTTGCAAGATAATTTACTTACGATAGGAGCGGAACTGTTTTGTGATGCACTTCTTAGGTTGCAAGGCAACTGTGTAATGCAGAGGTCTAGTAATCCCAGTGCTTGGATAGTTTATTTATTGCCAATAGCAATTAGGAAATTTGTAAGATGAAACCAGAATATCATATTTAACAGTGAAAGTGCCATCCAAAGAGGAGGTATTAGCTAATCTAATCCTAAAGAATGCTCTTGGACTGTAATGGACATATGCTGGGGTGTAGCTATAAATGAGCAGATGGGTTCAAAGTACCCAGGCCCCCTAGCTCCTGAGGGCCCCCCCTCCGCTAGCCTCCCTATTTTTTTCATTAGTTCCCTCACTCTGAGGGGCCAAGGAGAGGGGCAAACAAGGGCATATGTTCCTGGACATATGTGAAATCATTGCTTTCGTTCTCCTTTCCTGCTTACTTTTATATACTAAAGAAAATGGCTTGGACTTGGATCTAAAATTTCTCCTCCTCTGATGGGAAAAACAGGAGAAGCTTCTTCTGTCAAAGAAGGGAACCTTTTGGTCCAGCTCATGTCAAACTTTCCCCATAAATGATATCTTTCCTGATCTGTATAATATCCACACCCCAAAAGGCCCGCTCTTGTGCCAGTTTGTAGGCTTCTAGCTAAGCTCGTTTCTTTTATATAGAACTAGTACGCGAGGCCCTTCGTTGACCGGGCAAAGTCATTTTGTATAAATTACACTGCTAGGAAAGTTCAAGAAAGTAAATATATGTAATATATGTCATACAATGTTTTATGTATGTGCTTGCAAAAGGGAAGTAAAAGAACAGTTTTAAATTTGTAGCATTTTCAATTGCAAACATTATTCGTTTTATTGAATAACTACCATACATAGTAAATTTGAATAACAGTAAATTTGAATCTGAGAAAGGTCTTCTGCTTCTCTTCGTCATGATGTCGTGTTTGAATTATTGACCTGATTATTGAGTGTTAAAAATCTGTTGAGAACAATAACAAAATATTATTATATTCAGAATGTCACCTAAAAATAAAGTATTTAATGCTTTTACCCAGCATATTCTGGTGTAAAAGGTAGTGCATTCAGTTAATTTAAGTGGCAGTATTTTATATGCAAAATTCAGTATCTGTAGGCAATTGACAAATTATGATTTCATTTTGCACAAACAGATCCACAAACAAATGGACTGTTCAAAATATATAATAGATAACAGATTGTGCCATTTTATACTCACAAGGAAAGGTAGACTTAGTCAATAACTTCTGTTCTGAATCAAATAACAAATATACACTGGGTATTTTATTTGTACTTTAAAAATTTAGCAAAGATTTCTTCTCCTAAATTAGATTCATATTCAGAAAATCTGCAACTTTGCCAATTAATGGCAACAAACCAATTAAACTATTGACCAGGTATTTCATAAGCATGATGATGCCAAGAGATCTTGTCCAGTCAAATGTGGATAACTCTCTTCAAACTACCACCACCCCAACTTTCTTGGCCATTAATTCCATCTGTGTGTGTTTAGCACAGACTATGCCAAGTTTTCATAGTAGAAATAATGGCCCATCTTTCCCCTTCACATTCAGGACACGTACAAAGCATAAATAAACCTATTACATTTGGAACTCATTAAATTAATTACATTAAATAACAGCAGCATTGAAGGAATAACATTAACTGTTCCATGTAACTTGACAAACTCGCCTAACCTACACTGAAGACCATTTCATTTTTATGTATTTGTCAGTACATAATTCTTTTTCCTGAGAAGCAACATACCACTTAGCAAGTGGGGATGCATTGCACAACTCATCCCTGGTTAGATAAGGAATAACATTTATCAGCTGTTCAGAAGAAGAAAGGGCCAGGGATGGAAACCCAAGTGCTTGACTGTTGCTTCAAGCAGTTTGCTGAAGGAGCAGAGTAGATTTTTATTTTTATTTTTTAAAACAAGACAAAACACAAAGGGTTGGTTCCAATGAAATACAGAACTGCGGATCCAGTGGACCTATGGCTTCATACTCCCTCCCTCCGCTCTCACTTCTGCATTCAGGCCTTCTGCAGAGAGGTGTGGAGTTAGCTGGGCAGGCGTCCTTCTTTTCTGAAGGGCAGCCTGCACAGTTAATAGGAGCTGGAGTGAGGGAGGAACTTCCTCCCTCAACGCTGGTTAGAGGCAAAGGCAAACTGCACTTCTGGATTGGACGTAATGAGAGTGCCACCGAAATGCAGTTATCGGAAGAGTAACTCAGTACAAACCAAAGGTAACTAATGGAGTGAGGGGAGAGAAACCGTGGGTCCATTTTTCTTTTAACTGTAGTTCCTTGGCTTCAGACATTCGGCCAGCGAAACTGGAGGTGAATGAACCTCCAGTTTTGTGTTTCGTCTCAATCTGACCAAACAAAAAACCTTCAGCATTTAATGGATGAAAATAGGGACATGACTGTGAATGTGTGGGCAGTGTGCAAATAACCAGGGAGGTGGTTGTGCAGTGTTCCCTTTAACAGGGATTCCCAGATGTTGTTGACTACAGCTCCCATTATCCCCAAGCAAAAGCCACTGCAGCTGGGATTCTGGGAGTTGTAGTCAACAACATCTGGGAATCCCTGTTAGAGGAAACACTGGTGTGGTGTATAATATGTAAGGGATGTGGCCAAGCAACCAGGTAGGCATAATGTACAGTTCTGACTACAAGCATGTCACAAATGGAAAGCAGATAACAAAGTGCATGCAGAGCACATTATTTCAGGCTACCAATTGAGAAGATTCAACTGGCATTATCACAAGTTTTGTTATAGCATGTGTTATGGGTAGAATGCTGGCCTAGGACTAGGGAGGCCCAAGTTCAAATTCCTATTCAGCCATAAAAATTACTGGGGTTGTTATGGGGATAAACATAAGCCTGTACACTGCTTTGGGCTCCTTGGAGGATAAGTGGGATATAAATGTAATAATAAATATTCATGCCAGGTAGGGTTGCCAACTGCTCAGGAAAAGAGCCTGTTCGTCCCCCTCCCCCTTTTAGACCGGGGTTCCCAACCTGTGACCCTCCAGATATTGCTGAACTACAACTGCCATCATCCCCAGCTACAGTTAATTGCGGCTGGGGAGGATGGGAGTTGTAGTTCAGTAACAGCTGGAGCACCACAAGTTGGGAGCCCCTGTTTAAGATAACTATTGCCAAGGAAGAAAGGGAGAAAGCTACTCTTGCCCTGCTTCCTGGTTCCTTCTTTACTGAAGTACTTTCATTTTAAATTGTTTTGCTTTGGAGCTGGGGGCGGAAAGAGGCCAGGCTGGTGGTGGTGGAAATCTTTTTGCTCACACAGAGGCTGCTACAATGACCATCCTTGCTACATTTCAGTTCTTGCCAAAGCAATGGCCACAGACAGTAATCAGTGTGGGCAGACAGACAGCAATGAGAAGGAGCCCTTTATGTACCTATGCTGGTGGCTAAACTGACTCATTATTTTGCTAGATGGCTTCTTCATTTAGCTGCCATGGGGAGCAGCAGTGAGGCCCCTGCTAGTTAGTGGCTGGCAGGCGGCGGGGTGGGGGGAGTTCCATGCAGAGAAAGATCTGCATTTCTGAAGAGACCATGCCTCTTATCATGCTAATGATTCTGTGTCAGAGCTTCTCCCTCTTTGCTCCGGCTTTTTAAAAAATCCAGAAAAAGTAGCTTAAAACCAGCATTTTAAAAATCCGGAAATACCTCAAGATAAGCTAGAATTCGCATCACAAAGCCGACGTGTGCGGAGTGGGTCGAAGGATCTTGTTGGGAGTTCAGGGTAAGTTTGGCTGGTGTGTGAACGCACACACTCTCTCCTGAAGGAGATTCGGGGCAGAAGCCCCATGTGTAAAGCCTCCTGGGGAACAAAAGAAGACACAGGATAGGGAGAGCTTCAGCTCAGATATAGATATTTAACACAAAACATGTCAGTGGGATCAATATGTCAGAGCTTCAGCTCAACCAGCAACAGTCTCAGAGGTAACTGTCAGAATAGCAGCCGCTGCGCATGCCCTTGTGCATGATGAGACATTGAAATTGTTTGTGTTTCCCTACCTGCTTAATCTCTGATTGTGTCTTTTGCTGAGCTGGCTTTAATTTGCAGCCTCTGTGGCTACATTTTGTAAAACAACAAAATATGTCGGAGACAAATTCCACATGACTGAGGATCACGTGTATTTTGGCCCAGGCTGATGGCACAAGCCCCCATTTGGGTTTCACCCAAAATGTTTTATGCATCATTTATCAAAAAGGTCACTGCATGGAATTTATTTACTCAAATATATAAAGTATGTGAACTACAAAGCTAGGCTCTAGTATTGGGAAGCAGTAACAATTTAACATATAGTACATCTATTTTCCTTCTTTTACACATGATATAACAAAATCTGCCCCAACAGAGCCAACACAAGATCTTCCAAATCCAATTTCATGGTGAAGAAAAGCAGTAATTGGGCAAGATGGTAAACAGATTGGATGATTAACTTTATCCTGGTTTTTGTGTTTTGATTTCTCTTCCTGCCTGGGAAGCCTGAAATAGCATTAACAAGAAAAAGAAAATAAACCCTGCACACAAATAAATAACCAGAGACTTGTTAATGTCCCCCCCCCACCCAAGTGGGAAAACTTTAGGCTTCAAGAATGTACAGTGTTTGTTAAGAGCTGAACCTATTTAGACATGTTTTCATTAGGTCCAAAATATAAACACAATAACAAGAATTACAATCGAACCTAGGCAAACAGTTATTTGGTGAAATAACCCTTCAGCTATCCCCTGTGTTTTTTAACAGTGTAACATTAAAAAGTTTCATTGGCCTTAAGTATTACTTTTCTTCATCATTACTTTTATTTCCAAGGATATGCCTGCAAAAAAAAAAAAAAAAAGCAGCATCTTCTGTGAGCAACAAATGTGTAATACAGCAAGAAGTCTATGATCAGAAGCAACTCTGGTAAAAGTTAACTCCTAGATTAATGTGATATGTGCACTCCTGATTTTCAGTTATGTGAACCTGAAAATGTTTGATGATGTGGGAGTTGGCAACACACTAACCTAGCAGTTACCCAACACAGTTAATCTAGGATTTGATCTATAGCTATTGATGTTGGGTAAATGTTGACTCAGTGCGTTTCCACTTTCACATCACAGAAAATTTCCAGGTTCACATGTCTCAAAATCAGGACTGTGCACGCCATGCTAATCTAGGATTTAATGTTTACCGGTGATGCTTCTGATCGTGAGAAGCAACTCTATGTTAAGACAGCAATCTAGCCATTCGCAGTATTTAAGAAAAATACCCTGAAGTGCATTGGTACATCTAAAATGGAACCCTTAGTTATAAACAGTCTAAAATGGAAAATGGAGTGTGAATTCAGTAGAGCTGAAGAAAGAGTTTCTTTTATGTCCAGAAGTGCATGCATAATGGGCTAATACATCTATTTTAATTTAATACTGTGAAACAATTGATATTCTAAAACCATTTACCTTGTGTGATTTTCTCATTGAACTGAAATGATAGTAGAAAAACTATGCTTAGAATACATATTTATTTTTCCAACCTGAATTTAAATCTGCATATGAAATCATTTATTGCAGCAAGTGATTGCTTAAGGAGCCTTTGATGAGCTGTAATAAATATATAAAAGATAAACCATTTCCTGTATAATCTTAACTAAATTGGCAATAAATGGTTAGTTGTCCTTTATACTGATTCATGCAATGTTTAAATTAAATTTACTTGTAAGGCAAAGTTTGTATATAATATAAAAAGATACTGTACTGCAGCTATAGGATATTGGATTTTAATTACCTTTCTTATAAAATATAAATTAGCATTGTTAGCAGTTCACTTGAAATCTAATTAACTTGCCTGAGCTATCTTGTCAGATGCTTCCAATACAGAAATACTCCTTACAAGGCTAACATATTAATAAGGATGTGATTATGCAATTTTGCTCATTTAGTTTCATTACAAACTTGGTTAGTCTCTCAGATGAGTATCAAACATCAATTCAATAACTGTTCCTTTAACAAATCATTTGATCATTGACTTATGTAATCTGATGTATTCGTTCCATATTCATTATTAATTACTTTTGGACTTAATGTCCAATTTGCATGGTACTGTCATTTTGTATAAAGACTTCTAAAGACTTTCCAGGAGTCCTTTTCAAAACCCACAAGTCAGTTTCTTAACTACAAAGGAGGAATGCATCTGCGTATTCTGCTGCCTAGTGCTCAGGTCGAAGTAGAAGCTTGGGAAGCATCAAGAGGAGAGTGGAGACCCACTAGTACACAGGTAAGAAGTGAATTGCAGCAGAAAATTTCAAAGAGCAGAGGAATTTTATATGTCATTTATCAGATAAATTGCTCAAAACAATTACCCAAATCCAAACAAGTCCAACACTATGAACCATTAATACAAATACAAATACAATGCACATTTATATACCGCTTTTCAACAAACGTTCCCAAGGTAGTTTACATAGATATAAACAAAAAACAAACAAACAAAATGGCTCCCTGTCCCCAAAGGGACCACAATCTAAAAAAGAAACATAAGATAAACAACAGCAACAGCCACTGGAGGGATGCTGTGCTAGGGATGGATAGGGCCAGTTGCTCTCCCCCTGCTAAATAAAGAGAATCACCACTTTTAAAATGTTTCTCTTGGTTCAGTTTAGCAGGGGACAAATGAAAGCTAGAATGTATATCATTTTAAACCCATTACAACGTATGAGAGTGTTGTGGAAAGTAGAAACAAAAGAAATGCCTATTCTGCATATACAATTGCCATGAATTTCCAAATTACTCTTCAACTGTTGCCCTTCTTTTTATGAAGGTTGTGCGAGACTGCTTCAGAATGAGTGGAAAAAGCCAAGTATTCGATATATCAAGGTTCAAGCCAATCTTAATCCACCCCTGAGGTGAAAAGTTAGTTTACATGACCTATGAGAGTATGGATGGACACGCAGCTCCTTTATGAGGACATTTATTCCGACATCTCAGTTCCTGTTATGTCTGCAAATGAATGCCTGACATTCCAGGCAGATGTAGCTATTTAGTAGAGGTGAATCAATAAGTCTTTACAATAGGCAGCATATTGCAATGGAAATGGAAAAGCAAGCCAAGATTGTTGATGTGACACATTGCTAGATAAGCTAAAAATATTACCTCACAATGTCAAAGGAAACAGAACTATAATATAAATGTAAGCTGTCTGTAAATCAGATTTTAGTTTTACTATCGGCTACCAAAGAAGCATATGCATAATCTAGTGTTAGAGATGTGCCTGAAATAGTTCACCGCTTCCTTAGGGAAGCGCAGAACTGGCTCAAGCACCTGCATTCAAACTGGTTCGGTGGGGTGGGGATCAGTTCCTTTAAAAAGCAGTAAGCAAGTCCTCACCAGTGTTCCCTCTAAGCCGTGCGCATGTACGCACGCTCACAAGTTTTTTTAATGTCCGCTCAGTTCATTTTAGATCCCACTCAGATTGAATCAGGAAGGCCCCAGTCTGAATGCACATGCGCACACACTGCCTTGATACTGCTGCCCAGAACAAAACTCATTCCGTACACAGATGAAAAAAATTAGAGAGAACACTGGCGCTCACCTGCTCCTCCTCCTCCCCACTGCTTTTCCAGGCATGGCACCCACTTTCCAAAAGGCCGTGCATGGCTACAGCGTGGCTCCCGGCAGCCTGCATGTGCCGAGACCGCATGCAGGCTGCTGGGAGCAGCGCTGCAGCCACATGCTGCCTTTTGGAAAGTCGGCACCATGCCTGGAAAAGCAGTGGGGGTGGAGGAGCAGGTGCTGGCCTTGTAGCTACATATTTCTCTCTCTCTCTCTCTGTGAAAGGGAGAGAGAGAGAAAGATAGATAGTAAAGGGAAAGTAACCTATAAATCCTCAATGGTGGTTGATGAGGTGATGAAGCAGGTAGTGAATGACCTCTACCACTGAATGGCCCCATGACCTTAATAGCGGAGGCAGGGAAGTGAAGTTGGCACCATGCAGGACAATCATATCATTGTTAATACCTGCTAGGAATGATAAAAGATTTGACATTTCCACCTGTCTTTTTGACATTCTTTTTCATATTTTCCCCAACTCACAGAATTATCAGAAATACATCTCGACACTTTGTTTATGGTGAAAAATTTGGGCTCCAATTTAGACAGTATTCTGGACTTCTGGACCAAGTTCAGGCATGGATGAACATTCACTTAAATCAACTGGGCTGCTTAACTGTTCAAGTTGAATAGTTGAAACACCTCAAACTTCTTAAATTGTTAACCTATGAAGAGTCCAATTCTCTATTTTCCAGGCTTCACATTCTGCCCCACCCTGCCTGCTACTCCCTGCCCTTCCCCACGGGGAAAATGGAGAAGGAGATGCCAGATAGCAGAAGGTAGGAAAAAGCTATCTGGATAATTCCAGGACCCCTGGGCTGTGCAGGGTTTGTCTATAGATGAAAAATTGTGGGTGCTTGCAAACTCCCATGAACATGAGCTGCAAAAAGCACCCACCCAACAGGCCTGGAATATGTGGGGCTGTCTTGTTACCAGAACTGCCCCGAGGTCTTGGCTAGACATCTCAGCTATGCTTTTGGCTTAAAGTGGGAAAATATGCTTGGGTTGGGGAGCAGGTTGACTCCAGGATCAATTTAGGCAAGTTTGGTGTATTGGAAAGGATGAGATGTAGGTACAGCTCAAAGTGTTATTAGGGGTAAAATTGGGGATACAGAAAGCAAAAGGAAAGTTTGGTTAGGCAATTCAATAATTTGGCTAAAGTTCTAAATGAGAGTCTTGGTTAAAGGCTTGTAACAATTTGGCTAAAGTTCCAAATTAGAGCCTGCTTTGGAGACTTGCAATAGCAAAGTGCCTGGAGAGCGGGGGAGGGAAAGCAGAAAGAGAAGTAAAAGGGGAGCTTAGAGAGAGAGACGAGAAGTTAGTTATTAATGGCCCTTTCTGGGCGCATTCGGTGTGTGATGGCCGGGCACTCTTTCTGGAGCAAAGTGTGGGGTAGGAGCGGGGAGAGAGAGTGAGGGGGCAGTAGCAAACACAGCTTGCTTGTGAGAATCTGAAGAGTCCAAGCTGAATCCGAACAGGATCTGGGCAGAATCTGAGACCATTGTGCCAGGCTGTGGTATTTGTATCCAAAAACATGCCCTGAGGCAAAGGTTGTTATTTACTAAGCAATTTCCCCTTCCTTTTGGGTGGGCAAATCCATGCAAGACAAAAGTGTCTATAGTGGGCTGGACTCAATAACTTTAGGTATGCCTTGTCAAAGAAAGGTAAAAACGGCTATGCAATTGTGGACATGAGCTTGTGAGTTGAGCTAGTGTTTGTTTACTTATCTTGAGCCTCCAGTGTCTCCCAGGTACAAAGATATGCACCTATAGTTTGCTAATGAGTGACCTTTCCTGGTCTTATCAGTCAATTCATTAATGTAAATAGGTTGGGAAATGTGCTAGTTATCTTGCTCCTTCTTGAGAGCTTCTCAGGTTATCTCTGAGGTGGGAGGATTCCTCCCTAATTGATTTACTTTCATTTCAATGGGTCTGTATAGCTTTGGTCATATCTCATTAGTGAGGCGCAGGAGCATCCTGTTTTGCAGCTTGACCTGAAGGCATGCTGCCAGCATAGCCTGCACTATTGACCTTCTCTGAACCAAGTCTTTTCGACTAGGCAAAGTGAACAGTTCACAAGGATCGTGAAGAACCCGGCCCACCAATGGAAAAGGCCGCCGAAGTTCTGTGGCTCGGGCTCCAGAGGAGACCAGAACGAACTCCCCCCACCACACCCAGACCGCTGAGAGCCCGGGCAAACTCTGTGCCAGTTATTTCAGGCAGCGCCAACTGCCTGATAAAATGTTTTTCCCTTCCTCTCCCTCTAGAGAGGGAGAGGAAGGGGTAAAAGTCCTATCAGGCAGCCGACGCTGCTTGAAATGATGAGCTGAGAGCTCGCTCAAGCTATTGGACATATGAGGTTTTCTTTCCTCCCTCTATGCAAGATGAACGGAGGAGCAATACATTTAGAAAAAATGAAGCCCACTTCATCTTAAGACTGGCTAAAAATGTTCATTGTGTTAAAACATAATTCATTGTCTTAAAGGATTCTGGCATACTCTAAATATAATTAACCCCCCAAGGGGTGTCAACAACATTGTGGGGGAAATGCCGCTCTCTGTAAAATGATTGATTGATTGATTGATATACTACTGTATGGGGAATGACATCACATTCTTTTCCTACCAGAATTATACCAGGGGGATAATCTATTGCAGGAAACAGACACTTGTTAATCTCATGAAATTATCCCCCCTCTAGAGACTAGAGTTCTTCCAAGTATTCCGTCTAGAATTTTAAATAAATGAATAAATGTGATTTAATGGGAGCACACGCCTGATTATTACTGTTCGTATTTTATTTGTGAAAGCAGGGTTGGCAGTGCACACACCTTGCTTGCATATGAGAGATGCTATTGGATACCTGCAGGAGACGCTATCTCTTCCAAATCTGATTAAATATGTGTTCTTCCTTCTTCCAAATTGTTATTTCCTTAGGAGCAGAGATTTATACTGTGTTCCCTCCACCCAGTTTCCTGATTAATATGCATAATTAATCATCCAAGTGAAGGTTGAGCTTATTATTTCTATGTATAATGAGCCACATGACCATTAATACTGCAAAGCAAGTAAAAGTTTTCATATGTGCTTGTTAACAATGACTTTAATTAAAAGGAAGAATTCTACATTTAGGGCCATTAATTTGCTGATTATTGCTGACTTGCACATTTGTAAGTCTACTTTTTATTAATTCATTTGCATGGGTCTGTTAGTACTTTAGCATTACCTTAAAGATTTCCTTATAATGATGAGCTACACTAACAGTCTCAAATAAGTACATAAAATAATGAGGGAGTTGTTTACAGTATAGAAGACACACTTTTTCTGTTATTACCACAATCATTTTCACTGTACAGCTGTGAAATTCATATGTAGTATAGATAGTATTTTAGCTCTGTTGATTCTTAGATTTGCTGGTGCAATTTAGCTAAAAATGAGGCTGCTAACTGGCATAGACTATACAAATCACGTATCATCAGTTTTGAAACTGTAACGCTTGCTTCTCAAGCATTTCTGAGCACAATTGGAAGAGCTGGTGTTAACCTTTTAAGCCCTATATGACTTGTGACCGTGCTGTTTGAAAGGCCATCTACTCTCCTGCTCTTAGGTCATCAAATGAGATCCTTCTGCAGGTACACCTACCTGTTTTCAGGTGGCCAGGGATTAGTGTTCAGAGAGCTGGGCGGCCTTCAGGAGCTAGGCGCCTGATGGTCTGGGTTATTTGAATCCTTTCGCTCAATTATAGCTACACCCCTGGATGGAAGTGTGTGTTATAAACAGGAAGTCGAAGACGGAGGGTCTAATAGGAACATTGGATGTAGAAAGGTGAGTGGGGAAAGGATACAGGAAGTGTTGGGATTTTTCCATAGACATTGTCTCAGTATTTGTATGAGGCATGCTTCTTTAATTTGAATGTATCTATGTACTGGCTTGGGGGTGGAGTCACAGTCTTTGTTTTTGTCTGCTCTTCACTTGTTGACTTAAATTCAAACTGAGAGGTTCTCCCTCTCTCTGCATAAGAGACAGTTAGTTTATTGTTTTCTTAGCCTTTGTTTAATTAGAAATAAATATCAAACTCTTGGTTTTCAGTTAAAGTAAGCTTCCTGTATAATCAATGATTCAAGATAAATTACTCTGCAACTGGAAGAAGGAAAGCTTAAGGGTGTGGAAGCCAGAAATAGTGTAGCTCATAGGAAGAGGAACTGAGAACCAGCAGACCGTGAAGAAGAAAGAAAAGGAGCCAGAGCCCTAAAGAGAGAGAAAGATGAGGCATGAGTCTGCAGAAAGGAATGGTTGGTGGTGGGATTGGGGGTGAGGGTAGAAATAATCTGGAGAAAAACTTTACATGTTAGGTAAAGTGTGCCGTTGAGTTGGTGTCGACTCCTGGTGACCACAGAGCCCTGTGGTTTTCTTTGGTAGAATACAGAAGGGGTTTTTCATTGCCTCCTCCCGCGCAGTATGAGATGATGCCTTTCAGCATCTTCCTATATTGCTGCTGCCCGATATAGGTGTTTCCCATAGTCTGGGAAACATACCAGCGGGGATTTGAACCGGCATCCTCTGGCTTGCTAATCAAGTCATTTCCCTGCTGTGCATGTTAGGGAAAGCTTATTAGCAGGAAGCTTCTTCTTCTTCTTCTTCTTCTTCTTCTTCTTCTATTATTATTATTATTATTATTATTATTATTATTATTATGAGCTAGGAAGAAAACTTGGGAGACTGGGAAAATGAAAGTTCAGTTTAGTTGTGGTTGTGATTAGTGTGTTAAATTTCACATATTGATTTGAACTAACTAGTCAAATGTGTAGCAGCAGGTATTAGGGACTTAATTCTGCTTACCTAAGTGTGACCATATGCCTGTAGGAAAGCACATATAATGATGGTCAATTTTATCATTGTTTAGACAGTTATAATTTTCTAAACTTGTTGTTGCTTTAGTATTGAAGCAGAATTCTCATTTTGAGCTCGAAAATGTCTGGTTTTCAATAATACAAAAGAGAGGTACCCGTTATAACTGTATGGTAATATAAAGAATCACACTCTAAGGAGATAATTACAATTCATTATTTTCTAAATGCATAGATTTTGACCTTAAACAAATAAATGGGTACATTGTTACATAATCCTTATCCTAGTTCCAGTTTTTCAGCATAACATGCAAAGGACAAAAAATTAAATTCACCAATGTGACAGGAAGGTTTAATTTGACTTTGATGGAAATTTCCATCATTTGCAGATAAATAGAATAGCTGTTTCATATCCATTTGTATAAGGGGTAAAGTAAATTGTGCCGTCAAGTCAGTATAGACTCCTGGTGACCACAGAGCCCTGTGGTTGTCTTTGGTAGAATACAGGAGGGGTTGACCATTGCCTCCTTCCGTGCAGTGTGAGATGATGTCTTTCAGCATCTTCCTATATCGCTGCTGCCTGATATAGGTGTTTCCCATAGTCTGGGAAACATACCAGCGGGGATTTGAACCGGCAACCTCTGGCTTGCTAGTCAAGTCATTTCCAGGCCCTTTATACCTTTTGAAGGCTACCCAGCTCCTGTTCTTGGAAATAACTTGGATGCTTTATTCATTTCCTTTCAAACTATATGTTATTCATAGATAGATAGATATGGATATAGATATGGATATAGAATATATTTTACTAGCATATTAGTGGCTATGATAGTGGTGGTCGTGGAAGCAAGGAGAAGCCTCCCTAGGATCCTCTAGGATCTTGGAGGATCTTCCTCCCTCCATACTGATGTTATTGTTTCATGGATTTATAATTAGGATATATTTATGAGAGAAACTGGAATAAACTATGATGGAGTGAGATTGAGTGTGCGCAAGCGTGTAACAGTGTGTGACTGAGAGACTGAGCAATTGTGCCCATTATACTGAAATGATTCCTCTGTAGGAATTTCACTGTGCCCCATTCTCAAATTGTTGTAGATGTTCTGTCATTCCAGCTCTAGCTTGTGTCTGGTGAATCCATCCATCATGATATGCGTCCCAAACTGGCATGCCTAGTTCAGTGCATTAATTCTTCAAATCCTCACAGACAGACACCAGTGCAAGTAAGAAAAGAGTTATACACTGGAGGAAAGCAGTAAGGTGACCTAGTTCTGGACTAGGCCATTGCTGCTAATTTGATGTACTATTTATTTCCACAGATAAATGATTTTTTCATCAGATTTGATCCATTCCTCCTGCTGTTTTTAAGGCATCAGTATCTTTCTGTTTCCTGATATCTAATCAAAACATATTGGCAATAGTGATGCATCAAGCTCATCCAGCTGTGGCAATAGCAGAGTTATGAATTTGTAGTGAGATTGGATTTGAGTTAAAATGTAATAAAGTGCTATCTTTGTTTACTGGGCTGTTCCTTAGCACTGTACTTTTAGCTTTTTCCAGTGATGAATGCCCAAATGTTCACAGCCATGATCCAAAATAGCTAATGCAATAAAGCTGGGTTTGTAAAAGCTTTTGGTGGTTTCTATTTTACTAAATTTGTGTGGTTTTGGTAATCTTTAGAAAAAGAAATGCGGCATGGCACACTTTATAATTGAGCAAAAGCATCTTAAAAAGATAAAATATTGATTCAGGCTGTTCTGGGATATGTGCTAATTCCACTGGGAAATGGGAAACCATCCTACCAGAAATATGATATGCAAAAATAATTCTCACCACAGTGCCCACAATGACAACTGTGGTTTTTAAAAATGGTATTAAGAACACAAACCATGGAAGATCTGTTCTTCTCCCTGTAGTTTTACCCTTAAATAAAGAAATGTCCCACAGAAATGCAAACATTTTGCCCCACAATTCCTATATTACCATAAATATTGTAAATGTTTTGAAAATTGCAAAGTACATTGGATCAAAAGATTCTTTCTCTGGAGGAAGACTCATGCTGCCAGAGAAACCCCCTGCTGCTGGAGAAAGGAAACCTTTGAGTGCAACTCAGAGTATTTTGACAAGAAAAAACATCACTGATTTTCTATCAGTCTCTGTGAGCTCTGGATCAATGTTTTTTACTTGTAATAAACTCCTTTCACCATCACATAGAACAGTGTTTCGAAAACATTTTATACTTTCTCTAGATTTAAATTGGTAGCACCCTAGATTCGTGTATTCTAAAAGTTGGGCTAGGGACACTGGCCATAAAAGGACATGGTTTAGGCCTACTTCGAGGTCATTTATTTATTTAATAAATGGAGTGCATTTTCTGCTGCAGTATGAGACACTCGGCAACTCACAGTAGTGAGTTGCCGCTCACATTTCTTTTGGTGGCCTTTTAAAAAAAAATGGCCACTGCATTTGTGCAAATAGTCTCTGCGAGGTCATGGGCCATGCCAGGCCTCACAGAGGCCATTTGTGCACTCATGGCGGCCGCCATTTTGGCCACCCTGCCACTGTAGGGAGACCCAAATGGGCTGAAAAAAATGGGCTGAAAAGGCCTGAAGGGGGCATTTCAAAGGCCAGCAGGGGGAGGGGGAACCTCTGCAGACACCCCCCGCTACCCCAAGGAACTCCCCCAGAGGGGAGAGAAAGTAAAAAATATGTTTTTTAAAAATGTGAACTGGTCGGGGGGGGTTCGGTTCTGGTCCGGATGGAACCGGGGGGTTGTTTTGACCCCAAACCCCCGAACTCCAAACCATCAAACCCCTGGACCAGTTCACACATCCGTACTGCTGGCCTTCCCAACTTCAAGAATGGCTCCATTCAGCTATTCCTCAGCCTGTTTGAGTCTTTCATCTGGCATGGTGGTCATTTTGGAGGCCACTGTGCCTGTGCAATGGGCCTCTGCGTGGCCTGGGTCACGTATGAGCTAAGTACCCCTCTGTATTGCCTGTGTTTCTACATCAGTGCTGCTGTGTTGTCAGCAGGGTGCCATTCATATTTCCAATGCCTTGATTCAAATTTTAATGATGCGTTTTTGCCCTCAACATTGTAAATATGCTGCAGGAAAGTAGCTGTATTTTTCCATTGTAGGGAGGCTTTCCCCACATTCTATGTGTTGTAGCATTTTTCAGTATGGACAGTTCTTTGCTGCCACCACCCGTGCTTGCTTCCTCTGCCCCCTCGCTGCGGGGAGAAAAACAGGCAAAGAGAAACCTCGGCTCTCTCCTCCTTTCCTCCCCACAGATCCCAGATGACATGCCTCCCTCCTCCTCAGCTTGCTTCCAATATAACTTGAGCTTGTCAACACAGAAGGGGAGGGGAGAGCAACTGAGCAGATTTTTGAATCCAACCCTTTCCCATGCACTTTTTACTGAAGAGGAAGCCTATTGAACTAAATCATTTACTTCTGTGCAATCCAACATACTTCAAGGCAAAGGGCAAGGAGTGAGAACAGTCACTTAAAAGGAAGCCCATTGAACTGAATCATGATTCATTTACTTCTGTGGAATCCTACAGCCCTCACTGGAGGAGCACTTGCCTCCCCTCCACCTCTTCCATCTTATTTATTTATTTATTTATTTATTTATTTATTTATTTCTCTCTCTAGTGGCACACTGCTGCCATCCTTCCTCCTTAGGAGAAGGCCCGGCAGGAGGGAAGCAGAGAGGGCGATGGTGGAGAATTGAAAATTGCCCCATAGCCGCAAGGCCCCCCAGCCCTAGAGAGGCTCTGCCTGGGGCACCGACTGAGGAGGAGTGGTGGAGGCATCTGCTGCTGCTGCTGCTACGGTCACCCCCAGCAGCCCTGGCCAGTTCATCTCTCCCCCCCACTTCCAGGCTTACCACAGGATTCTCTTTCGCTCCCCATTTAAAAAAAAAATATTTTTTGGAAAATTTATTCCTGGAATCTCTTGCACAAGGATGCAACGATGAAAGGTTTTATTTTGGAATGGTGCTTTCCCCTGCTGGTGGATTAGTGCAAGGCAGCCAAGAAATTATATATATTTTAAAATGGTCATCACGTCACGTACACTCCACGACACCATTGGCCCTAATGGAATAGGAGGATGGGCAGATAAATGCGTTTCAATGAGAATATGGACAATCCTGCCTGGAAAATATGTTTCAGCAGACAGAAAATATGAATGGTCACCAGCTTACAATGAAGTAATAAACAACCCTTTACTCTCATTTTGAAACTGTTGCACTGTGCTGTCACAGTTTGCAATGCATTAACCGTTGCGAATCTCGTAGACCAGAAAACGCCATGGTGGTGATCCTCCACCATGCCCCAGCCTTGTTGAGAAGGGAATTTGGCATAGCTTCTCTCCCTTCTGTCAACTTCTTTTCTTATCCTGGTGCCCAAAGATAGTAAAGGTTTCTTCAGTATCAAAATTCCTTCCAAGATCTCCCATTTTAGCCATCACTTATTGATTCCTATTTGATTCTTGTCTTCTGTCTCTTTATTTAGCAGGGGGAGAGTAACTGGCCCTATCCACTCCCAGAACAGTACTTCCAGTGACTGTTGCTGGTATCTATCTTATGTTTCTTTTAGATTGTGAGCCTTTTGGGGACAGGAAACCATCTTATTTATTTATTATTTCTCTGTGTAAACTGCCCTGAGCCATCTTTGGAAGGGCGGTATAGAAACTGAATTAATAATAATAATAATAATGATGATGATGATTATGATGATGATGATGATGATGATGATGATAATAAATGACCAAAATAATCCCAGTGGTCATTGGTGCCCTGGGTGCAGTTCCAAAAGACCTTGAAGAGCACCTTAACACCATAGAGGCCACAGAAATCACCATCAGCCAATTACAAAAAGCAGCTTTACTGGGAACAGCCTATATTCTGCAACAATATCTATAACAACTGACAATAAAATCCAGCCATCCCAGGTCCTTGGGAAGGACTCGATGTCTGGATAAAACAAACCAGTCAATAACACCTGTCTGACTGTGTAAACAAGAAATAATAATATCAAAGATGTCAAAAGAGTTGTGTGCAAGGTGTTAGGAATACCAGTGTTAGGAATACCGATGAATACCCAGTGGTGTTAGGAATACTGATGTTGAGACACTTCTGGAAAGCACTACTCACTAGAGCCCTAATGTATTTCTCTGTGTGAATACAAAAGCTGCAGTAAGCAAGCTGCAAGATAAGAATGTCAGAAAAGCCCTGGTGGATCAGGCCAAAGGCCCATCCAGTCCAGCATCCTGCCTTGTGCAGTATCCAACCAGGTCCATCTGGAACCCACAAACAAGGGAAAGAAAGCAACCACCATCTTCTTTTGGTGTTAGCACTTGATGTTCCGGGGTATTCCTCACTAGATACAATCACCAGTACCCACTGACAACCTGATCCACCATGAATCTGTCTAATCCTCTTTTAAAACTGTTGGAATTGGTGGCCCAGGTAATGGGAACTGCCCCATCTCTTGCTTGTATTGAATGAGGGAGCTTCAGTATCCCACAACCGCTTCTGAGTCACTTCCTAGGAAAGAGGAAATAAATTCATCCAGCATCATTATAGGTGGAATATTTCCATTGTTCTCTGAGCACACTCTGGGAATCACTAGCTTAGGTGATAGGAAGCTGGCTGTGTGTTATCAGCCAGCTTCCTATCAGGGAAAGGAAGGATGAGCTGCCCCAAGATTGCCCCCTTTATCCTGTTCAGCTCCACTTCACACGCAATCCGATGCACAATAATTTTCTAGAACTTTAAGATTTACATTCGCTGCAGGTGTGGAGGAGGCCAGTGGCGGCCACCGTGATTCCCCTAGCCCCGCCCCCTGTGTCAGCGTCTGACGTCAGATGTAGGGAGCAGTTAGCCACGCCCCTGCATCTGACATCAGATGCAGGGGTGTGGTTTAGCTCCCAAATGGGGCCACGTGGGACCATTTGGGGGCTAGATCAGCCAGTGCTGTGTTCACAGCGCAGCCAGAGTGGCGCAGAGTGAGCTGCTCCGGCCATGGCCGATTTAGCTCCCAAACGGGGCTGTGCAGCCCCATTTGGGAGGTAAACCACATACCCCACATCTGATGTCAGATGTGGGGGGCATGTCTGGGGCATGAGGCATGGCCCCTGACAGGCAGCGGCCCAGGTTCTCTGAACCTGTTCACTCAGTGATGGCTCTGCCCCTGGTTCCTTGCTTATCCGAAGAATACAGAAAGCATGTGAAACAACCAAGCAAATATATGTGGGGTTATCTGGTTAGCTGCCAGGATGCAAATAAAACTAGTTTAGAGGTTATCAAATTCATCCAGCAGCTTAATTCAAAGTATTACATTCGGAGTGGTCATTTAATTTGGCATATTTTGCTCTTTAAATCATCTTAAAAACATTAGAACATAAGAACAGCCCTGCTGGATCAGGCCCAAGACCCATCTAGTCCAGCATCCTGTTTCACACGGTGGCACACCAGATGCTGCTGGAAGCCACAAGCAGAAGTTGAGGGCATACCCTCTCTCCTGCCATTACTCCCCTGCAACTGGTACTCAGAGGCATCCTGCCTTTGAGGCTGGAGGTGGCCTATAGCCCTCCAACTAGTAGCCATTGATAGACCTCTTCTCCATGAAGTTATCCAAACCCCTCTTAAAGCCATCCAGGTTGTTGGCTGTAAGATAAAGCCAATATCTTCTTGGATATTGTTCAGAGGCATAACTCCAGCCATGTGGGAACTGCTCATCCAAGAGAAGATTCCACAAAGAAGGGCAGTTCTCACACTGGAGGTACACTTAAAGGACATATTATTGGAATTTGTAATGTTAAAGCAGCAGCTGTATTCTGAATGAAGTCAGTGTCATTGAGGCTATTCACACGATGGGAGAAAATTGGGCTAGTGGAGGCTAGCCTGATTTTCTCCCATCGTTTGAACCACCGGGCTCGGCTGTGAGCCTGGTGGTTTGCAAGCAGGTCACCTGCTTCTGTAGCCTGGTGCTTAAACCGGGTTTGTGGAGTGAGCGCTCAGCAAACCCGGTTTAAGCAATCATGAGTAGCCATGGCTATTCACGAGTAAACCCCCGGTGGGAGGCTGAAAAGCAGCCTCCCAGCTCAGGGGTCTCTCCAGTATGCCCTGTGCACTTGCGCAGGGCATACTGGAGCTTCCGAGGGCCATGTGGCCTCCGATCCTCCCAGTCCTTGCCGGCTCCATCACGGCCAATCCGGCTGCCCAGGGCTCCCTCCCTGCTCGTCTGTGGGGAGAGTGGGCTTAGCCCGCTCTCCCTGCTTACCTTCACAAAGAAGGTCTCACTGATCGTGAGACCCGGCTCATTGTTTACTTGCTTTAAAATACGAACATACAAACTTTCCTTACACCAGCAAAGAGTCAGAGCATTGAAGACAGTACTGTCACTGACAGCAGCTCTGCAGGGTCTCAGACAGGGCTGTTTCCAAGCCTATCACCAGGGATTGAACCTGGGACCTCCCGCATGCAAAACATGTGTTCTGCCAAGCAGCTGTTCCCCTGAATATATAATGAGCTTTTGCTTCCAGTGGTAATTCACGTCTGCTTTTTCTGCAGACAATCTCCTAGTAGGGCTCTCCTACAGCTGACAAAACCTACAGCTGACAAAATCCTTATGGAAGAAGCTTTACCATGATTTGGGTTGGCTATGCTCTTTGGGATCTAAAGTACCATTTTGGGTGGAGCTGGTCTTGTGGTAGCAAGCATGACTTGTCCCCTTAGCTAAGCAGGGTCCACCCTGGTTGCATATTAAAGGGAGACTAGAAGTCTGAGCACTGTAAGATATTCCCCTTAGGGGATGGAGCCGCTCTGGGAAGAGCATCTTGGTCCCAGGTTCCCTCCCTGGCTTCTCCAAGATAGGGCCAAGAGAGACTCCTGCCTGCAACCTTGGAGATTCCGCTGCCAGTCTGTGAACACAATACTGAGCTAGATAGACCAATGGTCTGACTCAGTATATGGCAGTTTCCTATGTTCCTATGTTCCTAACGTTTCTGTTAGTCCAAGTTTTTCAGAGGACAATTTTTGCCCCCCTTCTCTCCTCAAGGCTTGTTTCACCCTCAGCCTTTTTACTTCTCTCAGGAGGCAGACTTTTAATTATGTCATTACTTGTTTGCAGCTCCTTTTTTCTGTTTGTTTAAATGTTTCTGTTTGGGCTTTGAATTGATCGCCTGTCGAGTCCAGCACTGAGCCTTTGGTGTGGCTCTGAATGAATTTCACCCGCTGTTGCCCTGAGGGCATTCATTGAGAACATGATGTTGCAGCTGATAAGGATTCATAAGATTAAAAAAGCATTTGACAGGAAACACACTCAGGAGCTTAAATAATTTAAAATAAAAACCCATAGCTCCAGCAGATGATGTTTTTCTCTTTCTGACTTCTAGTTTCAATTATATCTTTAATTTTTTATTTTTTATTTTTGCTTTATTTAAGCAAACTGAGACAATGGCCATACATATAACAGTGAAGCCCTGCAAAATAAATGTCTCATTTCTATTGCTTCTCTCTATAGCTATCTCAAAGCCATAACTGCATGCTTAAGTCAAATGTTGCTATTTTAGTCCCAGAACAATTTTCTTCCTCCTGCAAAGAAACACATTTTGCTGTTCAAGTTAAAAGAAAATTGATACTTTCAGCCACTCTTGTAGTGTGAAGCCTATTCCTTTCAATACACTGTGCGACTCGCTTATGTGCCACTTGGCTCTGGAAGAATTATCAAAGAAATGATTGTCTGAAACTTTGCTACAGCATTTTTTTCACTTTCACTTTTGTATTGGCTTTGGTTTTTCTGTATGGCAACAGTTGTACATCGCTTCAGTGTGATAGGAATGAGAGAAGTTGCCCAATTTTGTTACCATTCCTCTGACCAGGGGCATATTAAGCTTTTTGCTGCCTATAGGCAAAAAAGGTTTGCCCCTCCGGCTCAAGGGCTTGCAGGGGGGTTGGGGAAAGTGGAATCTATTTTTAAACTTTTTTCAGCTGCCTCTATGAGGTGGGGATGGTACTGCAGACAGGGGGTGGCCAGTGGGTGGTGGGTACTAAAGGAGATGAGGCGAGACTGGGGAGGGGGAGGCAATGGCAAGAGCTCCTTCCCTGCATATGCAGAGGCCAAGAAATGGGCAAAAAAATGGCCCAACCTGACATTTGGGTGGCAGGCAGGCTCAGGGAAATAGTTCTTGCCACCGCCTCCACTACCATCCATGATGGCCACCCTTCTCTGTGCTCCCATCCCTGCTGCACAGTGTCAGTTGAAAAAAGTTAAAGAAATATTTAACTTGCCCCCGACTCCCCAAATTTGCCGCCTCTTAAGAATTTGCTGCCATAGGCAAGTGACTATTTTGCCTTTGCAATAATCCGCCCCTGCCTCTGCCCTTCATTCCAGTCTTCTTGAATTCTGGTTTATCTCTAGGACAACTTATAAAATTAATTCTGGAATTGCAGCCTGTGCTGTTTGTCAAAGTCCAAGTGCTTTCAGCTCATTTCCCTCCTATGCCATCAATATATATGCACATGTGAATAAAAATGAGATCTTGATGTGATTCTATGTAGGATTGCACTTTTGCCTGATATTTTCTGATGCTCACATGTGCTCCTGCACACTAGTAAAACACTACACAAAATGGATCTGGATTGAATTAGACTTACATTTACATCAAAATAGCATTTTTGCAGTGTTTTATCAATGCACACATGAGCATTGATAAGGGCATTGAGGGTGGGAAGGTAGAAAGAAATGGAAATTGATACAAAGAAATGGAAATGGAAAATTTTAACAAACTACATACACAGAGCTCCATATCAGTTTTGGAAACAAAACAAAACAGTGGAGAATCCCTGATACATCAATTGTGGTTTGGAAACAAGACCAGGTAATTCAGAACTCCAGATCTGGGGGGGGGGACTAGGGATGAGCAGAGGCAGCTCTCTACTAAGGCAAGGTGAGGCAATAGCCTCAGTGAGTTCAGCACCCCAGAATGGTGAGTACAGGCATCCTGCCTTGCCCCCACCGTCCACAGGCATCACATCACCTGCCTGCATGCCACCTGCCACTTTTGTCTTCTCCTGGCTGCTTTCCTCAGCAGCTACAGTGTGAGAGATGCTTTTAGCAAGGAGTGGCATCTTGCTTTCTATCCCTCTGCTTTGCTAGGTGGATACCTCACTCTCTCCCCCATGCCTCTTGTGTCTTAAAACTGCGTCCCCAGTGTGCCCAGAGGGTAAGCAGCTAGAAGAAGGGGAAGGTGTGCAAGAGTGAGGCAGGTGGAGCTGGCCCAGCTGGCCTGGCCCAGTCCATTGACACTGACAGGGTCGGCCCAAGGGTCAGGGGTGCCGCAGGCAAAGCCTGCCCTGACAACTCTGTTGCTCACCAGGGCACTCTCCTGGCTACAGCAGGCAGTGGGCAGGAGGGAGGGTGCCAGGTGGGCAATGATGACGCGCACTTGCACTCCTTGCCACCTTCTGTACCTGCAACTTTGCAGTGGAAGCGGTGGTGGCAGGCAAAAGAGAGGGCAACGAGGAACACCCAACTGCTTGCCTGCCCTCCTCACTGCTGCCTCCACTTGCTGCAAAAGCGGTGGGTCGATGTGACGGCAAAGAGGGCGGCACACACTCCCCATTGCTCACTCTCCTGTCTTCCAGCTGTGGTGGGCACAAGCTGCAGGTGATGGGGTGGGCAGGGGCCCCCTGGAGGACTTCACCTGGGGCACCCCTGGCCCTTGGGTGGGGAGGGGGCAGAGGGTGATGACCCTACCTAGGCTGTCAGTGTCACTGGCCCTGTGAGCTTTGGTCCCTAAGTGGGCGCTTCGCCCACTTTAATGGGCGGGCTGGCCCTGGATGCTGGCACCTGCAAGCTGGAGTACGTGGGAAACTCTGCCTGAGGGGGTGCATGATGTAGGTAGCTTTGTTTATTATTTCCATAATTTATGCTCCATCCAAACTGCCGCACAATATTAGCTTAAAACTAAAGACCATGTACATTGAAATATTTATCTAATGTGGAGGTTTCTATATTCAGAGGCAGACATATACTTAAAAATTTGGTTTTATATGCTCTCTCTCTCTCTCTCTCTCTCTCTCTCTCTCTCTCTCTCTCTCTCACACACACACACACACACACACACACACACACACACACACACGGGGGGGGGGAGATCCAGAGATACTATATTTATTGTGAACATTGAATGCATTGAACTGTGAACTTTTTCCTGAGCAATTTCCTTGCATGTTATGAAAGAGAGAATTCTAGCTCCTCTGCCTCTCTTTTCCTTTCTATTTCCAGGCCATGGCAGAGAGTGCACTTGATGCCTTGCTTTCAGAAAGGCTTCCAGACATTGCAGGTGCTTTTGACTGTTAAACAGAGAGTCACCTTCTGTACAGCTATGTACTAATCCCCAAGTAGCCAGCTATGCCACTGGAAAGCCTTTTTCGAAGACAACGGGTTCATTTAAACTCCCTGCTGCTGACAATCAGTGTCAAACCTGACAGGTTGTGGAAGTTCTATGCCTGGAATTCTTGGCATTCTCTTTCTTTCTTTCTTTCTTTCTTTCTTTCTTTCTTTCTTTCTTTCTTTCTTTCTTTCTTTCTTTCTTTCTTTCTTTCTTTCGCAATTACAGGAGCCACCCCCCCCCCATTTGGATTGGAGCTGTGGTGTAGTAGCAGGGAAGGGTGGTTAGGTCTTTGCCCTGCACTAATTCTCTGACTTCAGTGGCCCTCAAAGTTGCTGCTATAAACTGTGTGCATATAACTTACAAGTTCAGTTTGTCTGAAAATGTTCACTTCTGTGTCTTAGAGGATTTGGAGTGGGGCTTAGGAATGTCGGCAAACAGCTACCACTTGCCCTCTGCACTGTGGTCCCTATCCAGAGCAGATGGCCACAGGCTGCTGCTTGACAAAGAAATCCGCTTCGGGAATTCCAGGCATGGCACTTGCATCTTTCATCTAGTTTGCTATGTAGGCTGCTCCCTCTTTCAGGCCCTCCGACCTGCTAGAGGTCCAGAGTGATGGGGGAACTCTGTGCATGGAGCGAGACCCTATCTTTCTGACATCTGGCTTTTGATTACAAGTTTGAGGGAGTGGGATACCGAGAAGTTTAAATCACAGTTCCTGTATGTTTAGAAATTAGCCACTATAAGACAGGCCTTATTTGCCATGTAGTGTATTTGTCTTTAAAGAATGAGGCTGTTCACACAGGCAGCCTAGCCCAAGTTAGAGCAGCCCAGCCTGGGCTAAGCTGCAAGTGTGAAGTGCTGGGATCAAGCTGATCCTGGCACTGCCCAAGCACCAAGCCAGAGTTTTTAACCTGGCATTTGGTTAAGCAAAGCTGAGGCTATACAAACCTATAGGAACATAGGCTACTGCCATATACTGAGTCCGACCATTGGTCCATCTAGCTCAGTATTGCCTTCACAGACTGGCAGTGGCTTCTCCAAGGTTGCAGGCAGGAATCTCTCTTGGCCCTATCTTGGAGATGCCAGAGAGGGAACTTGGAACCTTCTGCTCTTCCCAGAGCGGCTCCATCCCCTGAGGGGAATATCTTACAGTGCAAAAGCTTCTAGTCTCCCTTTCATATGCAACCAGGGTGGACCCTGCTTAGCTAAGGGGACAAGTCATTCTTGTGTCCACAAGACAAGCTCTCCTCTCCTGGTTCACTTAACCTTGGCTGGTGATCATCTGGGTGATCTTGGCTCCCCCCACCCCGGTCGGCCGTAGCTTTTTCTGGCAGCGAGCCGGGGGGGGGGGAGTGGCCATGCTCATAGTATGGGGCACCCTGGGATGTGGGAGGTCCTCTTGCTCCCTGCTCCTGTCTTCGCTGCGCCGCTGCTCATGTGGGCACATGGCGGGGCAGAGTGGGGGAACTGCTGCTGCTCACCTGCCAGGGAAGGCAGGCAAGCCCCTGCCTGCCCCTCAGCCCTTCGCAGCTGCTGCTGGTGGTCATGTGAAAGACCTCAATATTCCTTTACTTTTCTTTCTGTTTTGGAAGTTCTTTCACACGGCTGTCACTTTCCCAGGCAGTCATTTTCTAGGGCCTGGTAGAGTAGCTCCAGTTTTCACCCATGTGAGATTGCTGACATGAGAAGGTAAATTACTCAAGGCAGTGGTGTCCAGTGAGGGGGCCCCTGGGGAGGGTGGCAAGAGGCACCTTTGAGCACAAATGAGTAGGTACTTACCTCCGCTCCAGCTGCACCTGTAAGCAGCTCCAAGCAGCAGCGCGCCACCAAGCACTCCCTGCAGTGGGGGATCGGCTCCGCCACTCACCTGGCTTCCAAGGAGCCAATCCCCCGCCAGCAGCCAGGTGAGGGGTGGAGCCGATCCCCCACGGCAGGGGTGCTGGGACGTCATGCTGCTGCTCAGAGCAGCTTGCAGGTGCAGCCAGATTTGGAGGGAAGCACCAAATCTTTATGCTCAAAGGTGCCCCTCGCTGCCCCCCTTCTCCGTGGTGTCTGCACTGCCTGTTACTGACTCAAGGTAAAGGTGAAGTGTGCCGTTGAGTTGGTGTCAACTCCTGGCACCCACAGAGCCTTGTGGTTTCCTTTGGTAGAATACAGGAGGGGTTTGCCATTGCCTTCTCCTGCACAGTATGAGATGATGCCTTTCAGCACCTTCCTGTATCACTGCTACCTAATATAAGTGTTTCCCCTAGTCTGGGAAACATACCAGCACGGATTTGAACCAGCAACCTCTGGCTTGCTAATCAAGTCATTTCCCCACTGCACCATTAGGTGGCTATGCTGACTAAAGGTAGTTTGATTGAAATTAAAAGGACAAGTTAGGCAATGGGACTACTTTGAGTAATTTTTCTTATCATGTCAGCCTATATATGAAATTATATTGCTGGGCAGTTAGTTAGTTAGAGTCATGGCAAGTAGTACTGATTAAGAAGAGAGAGTTATTTTGATTCATGCAAATTGTTTATCCTTTCTGAAATGTGAGCTTCAAATGACAAGGACAAAGAGTGGAAGTTTGTTTATTTTATTTTATTTTATTTTTACATTTTATATCCCGCTCTTCCTCCAAGGAGCCCAGAGCAGTGTACTACATACTTAAGTTTCTCCTCACAACAACCCTGTGAAGTAGGTTATTGCTGGAAGTTGCTCGAAGTTCATCAGTTTTAGTCTGTAAACCACCTAAAGACACGAGTTGAGGCAGTATATAAATGCAAAGTATAAAAATAAAATAATAGCAGGTATCTCCAGTTTTACAAAGGTCTGACAGTAGCTGTAAGTACAGTCTGGCCATGTTATCAAGCAACCCAGCTGCCTGCAATCGAAGCGCTGCTGCAGGCATCAAAGAGTTACAGGTTTACAGAAGAGAGAATAGAAATAACAGGTCGTCAAGTTCAAGCCTCTCGTAGTGAAGTGCGGTTTCTTATACGACTGTATATTTTCTCTTCCTTTCTCTAGTCTGTGTCAAGAGCAACACACCCCATGGAAAACCATTCTGCTGTTCATTAGATCTTACTGTTAGGAAGTTCCCCCTGATGTTCTGTCCAATTGCTCAATTTTTGAGGCAGTGCTGAGCACAACCAAATTAGCCCTCTGTCTTTTCCGGTGTGGAGAAAATGCAGCACATGCCCTCCTTTTAAACCTCTCCCTATCGGTCTCGGTAATGAAAAGATAGCTTTGCTTTATCTTTCCTTTAGTTCTTCCCAGCAGACAAAGTGAAGTCAAAGCAAGCGGTGTCTTCCCAAGTTTGTCAGAGGAAAATACACTACTTATACTTCATAGGAGGCAATACATGTGCATAGCCACCATTCAACTGGGGAAGGCAAATGACCCCCTGCTGTGGGGTCCCCTCACCGACCCTCAGGGCACCCAGCCAGCAAACAAAGTGCTCGCTGGCTGGCAGAGGGCAACAGGTGGTGCATCCATGCCCTGATGCCAAGTAGGCCCCCTGCATTGGTGTGCTTCTTAAGGGGGTTGGATGGTGCAAAGTTGGGGCTGAGCATAAGTCTGGGGACGGTGAGGCTCAAGCCCCCTTCAGGATTTCTCAGAGGGGGCAATGACCCCTGCCAGGCTGCCAGGTGGGGATGGCGGGGCTCAAGCCCTCTTCCAGATTTCCTGGGGAAGGCAATGCCTCTCTCTGGCTGCCAGGTAGCATTGGCAAGCTCTCATGCTCAAGTTCACCAGTCAGTTGAACCACACAGTCAGTCCGGTGTCGTCTTTGTAGCAACTCAGCAAGTTCTTAGGAAGCATGGCTGCCTCTCTGATTCTCTCTGATTTTCTGATTCTTTCTGATTTTCACTCTGTGATTCTCTGATTAGAAGTAGTATAACAAGGAGAAAAGCTAATGGTGCTCTATGCATGCAGGTATTCTGCCCAGAGCGACCCCATCACAGGACATAGGGACATAGGAAACTGCCATATACTGAATCAGACCAGTGGTCTATCTAGCTCAGTATTGTCTTCACAGACTGGCAGCGACTTCTCCAAGGTTGCAGGCAGGAATCTCTCTCAGCCCTATCTTGAAGAAGCCAGGGAGGGAACTTGAAACCTTCTGCTCTTCCCAGAGCGGCTTCATCCCCTAAGGGGAATATCTTGCAGTGCTCACATATAGTCTCCCATTCAAATGCAAGCCAGGGTGGGCCCTGCTTAGCAGAGGAGAGAATTCATACTTGAAAACACAAGACCTCTCCTCCCATGTTCCCTGTGCCCGCCCCCGCCCCCCGGAAATTGAGAAGTCTACTCCCCTGTAAGTTTCATCCCCAAACACCACTGCCTGGTGAAGACAGGCTGGTCACAGGTTGATAGATGGGACCCACCCTCAGATCTTTCCCCAGAGCTGCTGCCAACCTTCCTATACCCCTGAGGAAAAAATTAGCCCCTCAATGGGAAGGGGAGCCCCAGTCCAGATCAGGGTTGTGATGGAAAGTAGGGAGGGATGACTTTGAGGTTATACCTTGCCATGGCCCAAATCTAGATCTGGGCCCCACACATGCTGTTTGCTCCGGAAAGTGGTGTTGGAGACGCAGCTCCTGATGGCATTGACTCTTAGCAGCAGCAACCCTATTGACCACTAGGGGCACAAGGGTAGAGACAGCCAGTAAGGTCATTCCCTCTCTGACCATGCTTTCTCTGCTCTGATTCCCCTTTGTTACTGATAGTCTCAGGTGTCATTCTCTCACCTGGAGAGAGAGACTTCCTTCTTCTCCTTTCCCTCTTCCTTTATGTAGCTAGCAGCAAGGCATGTAGGCCTTATCTATCTCCCTGATGGATTTCCTAAATAAACTACTTTATTTAGAACTTTAACGCTATATCTCCAGAAAATATTAATTAGCAGTGCTCTCGTTACCTGTGCACTTTCACTGCAGCTGTGGTAGACCAAAACAAAACAAAAAAAATCTTTCCTCCAAGCTCTCTAACAGAAAATTCCCAAAACGACCAATGCAAGTTTTGTTTCCAGGACAAATAGCATGCATGGGGGAGGACAGACTGGATGTAGATTAGGATTAAAGGCCATGGTCCTCATCTAAACAGCCTCTCTACATGTGCTATTTACAATAAAAACAACAAGCATACCAGGGCCAATGATGTGATATAATCACGTCTATTTTCACCCACACTGATCTCAAATCTATTTAGGCTCCTGCTAGGGGCTTGCACACTAGAATTGCTGACTTTCTGCCTTTCAACCCTTGCCATCTCACCAACAGCCTTTGAACTCCCTTGACTTTCAAAAGCAGTGTGTTACTCAGCATCTTGGAGCTGTTATTTAAGAAAAACAGGTCTAGAGTCCCCTTAGGCTCACAAAATGACATTCACAATACTTTTGATGCTGGCCAAAGGCTACAGTTGGCAACTAACTCATGTCAATGGGCCCAGTGGCTTGATAGCTGAACATCTGTTCCAGGAAGACACCGTGGAGAGTGGGCTTCTAGATACGGCATCAAATATATGGGGTCAAACAAGATGAGATGTTTTATGTCCCTCCACTTAAAAGAAAAGCAACAATACAGCTGTGATATATGACAACTTAAATCAGAACAGGAGTGTGTGTACACTTGTGCACACACATGTATCAATCAGCATGAGCTTAAAGTCAGGGTTTCTCAAAGTGTGGGTCTCAGCTCTTCAGGGGATCACAAACAACAGAAAAGGGACTCAGGAGGGAGTTGTCAGAAGGCAGGGACCTCACCCCGGAGGCATGGGAAAGGTCAAGGGCAACGGGAGGGAGGTGAACAGAGAGATAGAAGCCAATAACCACCTGCCTCTTCTGCAACACACAAAGCGGAGGGTAGGCACAACACTAGTATTCCTTTGGCCAACAAGCTAGAAGAAAGCTTGTCTCTCGAGTCAGAAGTCTTGTCTGGCCCATTAGCCAAAGAAGCACTGCTGCTGTCCCTTCTCTCAGCTTTGTTGGTGCCAGGAAATCAAAAGCTGTGTGTGGATTTTAGTCAAATCAAATCATTTCAATCTTTATGATGGTCTTTGACCAACATAAAGTAGTCACACAAAAATGCAATGTATTGTTGAAAAGATTTTCTATTTCTGTCTCAGATAAAGTACCAAAATTCAGAAGAAAAATGTAAAAATATGAGCATTTAAAAAAACAAAAAAAAAATCCTAAATATTCAAAAACTAGAACCAGTGTACAAAAATTAGGATTAGGATTTAAACTTAATTTTTGAACACTAGCTTTAATCATAGGGAGAGTTCATGTAACTTTATACATTATTTTAAATGGGAGTCACAGGAACAAAAAGCTTAGGAATCCCTATCTTAAGCCTTTCCCTAGGTACCATTTTTCTGATTTCAGGCCTCCGTTTCCTGAAGAACAATCTCCAGTGCTGCAAGGCAAACTGCTCATGACACTGACTGACATTTCAAAAGCAGTTTTAATTAGAAGCATCAAACACCTATCCTTTGCAATTTGTAGGAGGATGTGTGATGTATAAGCCAGTTCCACTGATTCCAGCATCTTAACTGAAGTTCACAAAGTGGGCTCTCTTCTTTTGCCTTCTTGTCTGTGAACTAAATGGATTCCAGTCTTGAAATCTTAGGATGTAGTTAGAGGTTATTGTGGTACTTGTCAGATTCCAGTTAGAACCTTGAGCTACTAACTGGCGCCCTGATCATGACTTATTTTCAGGAATTCAATTTTTTAAAGGCCAATAGAATCATATTTACATATTGTACTAGGTAGGTGTTTTTATGATTTTGTGAAGGCTTGGAATTTAACTGTGTGATAAAAAATTATATCAAATGTATTTATTTATTTAAATTTGTATCCCACTCTTCCTCTGAGGAGTTCAGAGCAGTGTACATGGTTATTTTTATCCTCACAACAACCTGTGAGGTAGGTTAGGCTGAGAGAGTGTCGTGAGTTGAGTGAGTGTCGTGGTTGAATGGGGATTTGAACCCTGGTCTTCCTGTTCCTAGTCCAAAACTCTAACCACTACACTATGCTGGCAGTAGTACACTTAGAAAGTCTTTATTAGGTACTATAACTGATACAAATAGATTTTAATTTATAATACATTTCATTGGTATAAGTTATAGTTACCTAATAGCCTGGTTTAGACTTTCCTTTACCAAAAATGGTTTTGTAATCACTTCAGTTGCCCGAAAGTCTTGCATTTCACTGTCTATTTTCTATTTTTACTGTTCTATTTTCACTGCTCTGCCTAGTGTAACTTTAAATGAGGCAACTACCTCAACTCCCTTTAGGATACCATTCCACAATCTGTTACATCACATTGTTAACATGCTGTATTTTAAATTGTTCTTAAGTATTTTAATTGGGTTTAAATGGCTCTGAACTGTTTTAAATTTGTTTTATATTGTTTTATTTAATTTATTTTATTTAACATATTTTTATACTGCCCAAAACTTACGTCTCTGTTTGTTTTAAATGGTGTTTGTTCTTGTATTTTACATGTTCGTGTACAACCCAGAGCCTTTGGAAGGGGCAATATTGAAATGGAATGAATGGATGGATGGATGAATAAATAAATAAAGTGCCTGAGAGAGCACATCTGGGCCAACTGTCTGTTAAGAGGCTCCAACCTTTATCCTTACCATTTTTATAGTAGTAACTAGCTACATTTTGGTTCATATGTGCATGTTGCTTGTTAGTAATTTATATAACTACCTTCTAGTTGTCTTGTGTTTTCTAGCCTGAATGCCCTACAAAAGGCTTTGCTTACTGAGTCAGGTAGATAGTCTAGTTAGTACAATCAGATATGCTTTCCCATGTGAAATTGTACTTAACTTTGTTCACAATGTCTTCTTGCATTATACTTCATCTTGGGTACTTTTCTGCTGAAGAGCAGGTATTGTTCATATGTTTCAACAGGGAGCGGAGAAAGTGCCATTTTGCAATATCAATCCAGTCCCAGTTCACTAGCTCCATCATCAGTGATGAGCATAGACGTATAGACATAAAGTGCTGCTAAAAAGCCTAAGGAGTGGAATTCCATGGTCCAGTCAGTCAGTAACTTTTCTTGGACAGGAAGGCCTTAATGCTAGGTTACTGCCTAGGGTGGGATTTTGTAGGGAGCCTTTATTGCAGCAACAGATGGAAGGGACTTTGATTTCCCAATGCCATTTTGAGGCATGTACTTCAGCTGCTCAGGAATGAAACTCAGCAGAGGGGATGAAAGGGCTAAGGGATTGGTATGCAAGCATGTTCTTTTACGAAATGTACCACTTCTAACACGCATCTATGAAAGTTCTGTTTCTTTTATATCAGCAATGCATATCATAGTTCTAAGTAAGTGTGCTTAGAAGGTGTTCTCATTCCCTTTTCACTGCATTATCACAGTGCAAGTATGAAAGAAGTAGTTGAAAAGGCAAGTACGATATGTTGCAGGAAAACTCCACACCAACATCATATTTGGCTACTTGGATGGATAAGCCTGTCTTGGCCCCATTTTTGTAGGTACATGAACTCAACTCAGAGAGCATCAGGTTTACAGGGACTGGAAAATGGGTACATCTGATGCCTCAAAATAGTCTCTTAAGCTTTGTCGGAAGGATTCCTAGAATCTCAGTCTTAACACTAGCCTCTGTATAATCCAAAATGGTATGTTTGTAGCAAATAAAATAAATGATTTATCAGCAAATGAGTATTTCCAAAACTTTCTGGATATCCATTTGAACACAATTTCTTTTTGAGGTCCCATATATTATGCATTTATGGCAAGTTACTGAAAAACAATAAAGGTATAAGATAGTGCCTAATCATAATAATGTATACCATATCTTATTTACATAACTAATCTGCTAGCAACTTGCTTTTAATTAACCTCCCATCAATGTTTCAATCAAATTGTAATTTAGAGTGGTATATTGAAAAAGTTGTCAAATGTTGCACTTAGTCACGCAGCTATGAGTTTCATTGTCTATTCCGCAAGATTAAAGACCTTACCATTAAGAGGATGAATTTAATCTATGAATTCACCATGCCTATATAAACCTTTTCCTTCCTTCTCTAGGCTGTGTGAATATGCCGTGCTGAAATATTGTTGCTAATCCATCTATTTATTTTGTTTAGAGGAAGAGACAAACACTATGGCAACTGGGGATGTACTGTTGGATGTACTGTTAGTGTCTTGAATACTAAGGATGTCAAATTACCAAATAATATTAACTAGCTGAACCAGGCGCAGAACATTTGTGCCTCTAGTTCACTGGCACCCCCACTGTTGTTGTCACTGTCTTCTTCCCCACCTGCCTCTGCCATTCCCCCACTCGTCAGTCTCCGCCACTTCCACTCTGGTGCTTCCCTTACCCACCCTCTTCCCCGCCTGCCTGCCTGCCGGCTGCTACATTCTCTGCCCGCTGCCATCATCACCACCATTTTCTTCCTGCCTGCCTTCTTCCCCCGCCCACTGGCCAGCCAGCCAGCTGGCTGCTGCCATTTTCTTCTCTCCCACCAATCCCCGTTGCTATCCAGCAGCTGCTCACGAACTCTCGCGAGAGCTGCCACACATGGGATTAACGATGGGTATTCCTAAGGCAAATATATATAAAGAAGATAGTTAATATTACCAAATATGGTTCTAAAATGGATCCACAGCCTAAATGGGTATACCTGTGAGTATACCTGGAACTGGTCTGACCCCTTTATGTATTTTAGGCAAAATGTAGAAGATAAGCATTCTTTGTTATGATTCCAATAGAAAATCATGAGTTGCTTTTGATAGGTAACCCATGGTGATTCTTTCCTCTACTAATATAATAGCCTTCTGTATCTGACTAGTGGGATTCTGAGGAGTATTACAGTAATGCAGATAATTGCTCAGTTGACATTCAACTTTGCTCACATAGTCCTCATTATCTAAAATGACTGGGGCTCCCTCTTTGCAGGCTTAAAAATGTTATCTAATTCAACTTTAAGATTATTTAATGCCTGTCATTCTTTGCTGGTCAAATTATGCCATATAGGTATGGCAGCCTCTTCCCATTGTTGTACTTTTTAATGACCAATTCTTGAAATACCTTGATGCTTGGATTGGTAGGAGGATGATTAAAAGTGGACCTAGGTTTGAATGTTACTCTGTCTAAGGAATTGTTATCAATACTACCCTTTTTAAAAAAAATCACTTAATCTAATTTCCCAAAACAATTGCTGTAATTCTATCATAGTAGTAAATGTGTGTTTAGGAGCAGGAAAAAGAAAGAAAGCCCCTTATTCAAAACTTTAGATTCAATCTCTGTCAATCCATAGCTAGATAGATGGACTATTGTGGTGTCCTTGACATTCTCTGTTTGTAAAACTCTTTGTTTTCTTTCTCCCTGTTGTGTTTGCTGGATTTCCTGGGCCTTGATTGACCTGGACTCAGAGGTGTAACTATAGGGGGGGCAGGGGGGGCACGTGCCCCGGGCGCCATCTTTTCTGGTCACGTGGGGGGCGCCACCATGACCAATTTTTTTTAATTTTTAATTTTTTGTTAATACAAATGTTTCTTGCTCAGTGCAGCAGCACTGCAGCAGTCAAAGGAGCGCGTCGGTGCCCCCTTCCCCACGAGCGGTCCCTTCCGCGCCACCTGCGCCCCCCCCCCATTGCTTTGCTGGCACCTGGCAGCCAGTCAGTGGCCTGGCTTGGCGGCGGCGGGCGCTTGTGAGGAAAAACCTAAGTATAATGTAGTATGTTGAGGGGGCGGGGGGGCGCGGTGGGGGGGCACCATTTCAGTGCTTGCCCCGGGCGCTGTTTTCCCTAGTTACGCCTCTGCCTGGACTGTGTTTGCTGTTCATGGAGGCCCAGCCTGGGTTAGGCTGCAAGTGAGAACCGCGGGGATTGGACCCTATCCCAGTGGGGCACACGTAGCCCAGCTTTTTAACCCAGCTTTTAGCTGGGGTTAACGGCGTGAGCTCCAGCTTTGGGATCATGTGTTCGCTCAGGCTGCATTCAGCCTGAGCAGATACAGAGATGGGAGCCTAGCACACCTATCTCCTGTGGAAATCCCCCAATGCACTATGCACATTACATAGTGCATTGTAGGATATCCAGAGGCCAGGATGCATGGTCCTGGCCTCTGGAGCTCCACACTGTGTTGCACAGCATGGATTGTCTGGGAGTGTGGTCCGCGGTCCCAGCAACATGTGGTCATTTGTCTGGTGAGGGGAAAGTGATTTGGCCTAGCCTTCCCCCACTTTTGCCCTCCTCCTGCCTACACAAGTAAAAGAGTGACGATGACAACAGTGGCACATAATTTTTTGGTGCATTTTTTGACAATTCTGCAACAGATCAGAACCTGTGGCACCAGCACAACAAACACTGATGGTGCTAGAAGTCACAATATGACCCAATCTTAATTGCAAAGAAGTCCACCGAGAGAGAGAGAGAGAGAGAGAGAGAGAGAGAGAGAGAGCGCCTGTCCTGTGCACATCCATGAGGTCCCCAAAATATAGGCACAATGACAAACCACCCAAGGTATTTGAACTGCATAATATATATACTGCTAGACTTCAGATTATGTAGGGGGGATGCATAGTATACCTGTGCATGTGTGCTCTGCGAAAGGGTTAGTGGGTTTAGGGTTAATTTTTGTCCTGGCCTCAGAATGCTGCAATTGGGAGTGGGGGTGAGGGTAAATGGGCACAAAGAGGAGGCTAGAGTCTGTGCCTTCCTGCCCACTCAGAGCCTGTAGACTGCTGGGCAGAGAATATTAATACTGATATATTATCATGGGCATAGATTGTTGGAGGACAGGCTTCTGTTTTTTAAAAATGCAAAAAAAAAAATAATCTTTGGAATGGGAAAAAAGACAGAATTGGTTTTTTAAACCACGAGGCTACGCTACCCTTCTAACCACCTACTAGTACTAGCTAATGGGGATCCCTCCCACACAGAACCCCTGTTTAAATGTCTTCTAAACAACACACAACTTTTTAAATTCAATTGCAACTCAAAACCTCCCTCCAAACAGGAAAAAAACCCCAAAACACACAATTCCAGAGATGTATGTGTGTGTGTGTGTGTGTGTGTGTGTGTTTGTGTGTGTGTGTGTGTGTGTGTGTGTGTGAGAGAGAGAGAGAGAGAGAGAGAGAGAGAGAGAGAGAGAAAGAAATAGGTATTCACTCAGTCTAGGGCTTCACCCACGTTGTGTGTCCAGTTGTCCACTTATGTGGTCTGAGTCTATTCTCTCTTCTTCAATCTTCAGTTCTTCTCCTTCATTTTGGGTGTGTGTGTGTGTGGGGGGGCAAAAATCTGGAAAATCTGGGAATCAGGTGGGGGGATGGCCAGGTGGCCAGTGGCCACAGGGGCTCTGGGGATGGTGGTTGCCTGGCACAGACAGCAGGCAGAGGCAGGCAGTGATTCTCTCAACAGCAGGAAGGGGGTGAAAAAAGAATTTTCTTTTCTTGAATCAGCCATATACTGAGTCAGACTATAGGTCCATCTAGCTCAGTATTGTCTACACAGATTGGCAGTGGCTTCTCCAATGGTCTGATTCAGTATATGGCAACTTCCTATGTTCCTATAGGTTTGCCTAACCTCAGCTTTGCTTAACCAAATGCCAGGTTAAAACCAGGTTAAGCAAAGCTGAGGTTAGGCAAACTTATAGGAACATAGGAAGCTGCCATATACTAAGTCAGACCATTGGTCCATCTAGCTCAGTATTGCCTTCACAGACTGGCAGCGGCTTCTCCAAGGTTGCAGGCAGGAATCTCTCTCAGCCCTATCTTGGAGTTGCCAGGGAGGGGAACTTGGAACTTTCTGCTCTTCCCAGAGTGGATCCATCCCCTAAGGGGAAGATCTTACAGTGCTCACACATCTAGTCTCCCTTTCATATGCAACAGGGCAGACCCTGCTTAGCTAAGGGGACTAGTCATGATTGTTACCAGCTCTCCTCCCTTCATTAGAACCAGTCGGGCGGTTTGGTTTGTGCACGTGAACCGGTTTGGCCCGGTTCAGGATGCTTGTAAAGGGGATTCCCCTTTTCAAGCATTGGGGGGATCCCCAGCAACTGAATAAGGGTTGAAAAGAGTGGCAGGGTGGGTGGAAGGTCACCTTACCCACGGCGGCTCCATTGCAGCAGTCTTGGGCCAGCGGCAATTCCTCTAGGCTCCGCTGGTGCTCCCCGCCATCAGAGCGGGTTGGCATGCACTGTAGCTCAAATGGCCTCTGCACATGTGCGAAGGCCCAAACCAGGCCCTGACCAGCCTGTGCTGATGGCAGGGGGAAGTATTGACAGGGCCTAAACAAGCTGCCACCAGGCTGCCACTGCCACTGTGGAGCTGCCATGGGTAAGGTGAACACCCGCCTGCCCCACCACTCTTTTCAACCCTTATTCAGTTGCTAGGGATCCCCTCTGATGTTTGTAAATCGGGGTAGAAACAGTCCCAAATAGGGCCAAACCAATTTGATACAAACCAGGCCCAGCCTGGTTTGAGCTCCAACCAGTTGAGCCAGGCTGGTTTGAATCAAACCACTGTGTTGATGCTCACATTAAGAGTGCCTAGACTCTGGATGACATCCATTGTATGGTGGTGGAGGAGCATCTCTCTCAGTCAAGAGTCAATCATCACCTGCTCGCTCCCATAGTACCTGCAAACATAAGCCTCTCTACAAATCTCACGGATGGCCCATCAAAGTAGAAAGGGGGGCATGGAGAGAAGTTTGCCAAGGGCATCCTGAAAGGTAGGTATTATGTTCCATATATGTGACTGGCCTGAGAGAAAAAGCTCCTTACCTATTTATTGCACTTCTGGTGGAGATGCTACAGTGTCTAATAGGAAATCAGGCAGCTGACTTGGAACAAGTCTTAAAAGAAAAAAAAATGTGTTCATGAATTCCATTCCTATAAAAAGTTTTAAAGGTCCACAGCTGAAGCAAAAGCCCCATTAACAACAGGATACTCTTCACTGGTCACTAAACTGCTAGCTCTGCACCATCAATCAGTTCAACAATCAGGAGCAAGCAGACTATGGAGCATTTATATCTTGGCCCGTTCAGGACATACAGAGGAATCAGACCAGGGAAGAATGTATACCTTTGCATACAATTGCCCATGATCCAGAACAATGATCTGCCTAGACTTTAAAAAGCCAGGGGCACCAGAAACAAATTTCCCAATATCTAAAGATGTCCGGGTTTTGTACCAATGTGCTAGTCGATTTTCAAAGATTTGTATGAAATCTTTACAAAGATTCAAGATGGGTTCAAAAATAAAAAGAAAGGAGGCAATTCAGAACACCTATCATTTTTGCCTCTTTCTCTTGACCTAAAATGCTTGCTGTGCCTCTGAAATTGCTACTATCTCAAGTTCTCAGACAGTATTTCCTGTAATTTTGTCCATTCATGCTCCAATGCATGTTTGAATGGGGGTCATCTTATTAGCAACTTTTATTGTAATCATTTGCAGAATAAATTACTTCCTGACAATGCGAGTCTTTTCAATTGTTAAAGACTTTAAAACACTTTCTCGAGCTTGCAAAAATTTCGTTCTAGCAAATGGGTCATATACCACTTTATAACACTGCTGCAAGTCAATGAGCAGCTCACTATAAATCAAGGCAATGGCCTTTGATTTTCCCTGATTTTTAACGGGCTGGAAAAAATATTATGCTTTCCACAGCATTGAGATGCATAAATGACACCAGCACATGGCAAGTATTCAGTATCACAGAAGCTGGTGGACAGCAGGACTTGTTGAGTGTGTGCTCTTCCATTTTTGCCCAAAGGATAGAGTTGATTTTGCCGCTAGTCAGAAAAGAGGGGTATGTCATTAGAAAATAATCTCTTGTACTAAACTAAGGAATTATTTTGATCCACCCCCCGTTTCAGATCTTTTCACTCCTCTTATGCTACATCAGGACATGCAAGGAACCACCTTTCAACAAAAAGTTCTCAAAGTCTATATAGAGGAGGAGGAGGAGGAGGAGAAAGATGATGATGATGATTGATAATCTGAAGTATCTCTTATATGAGCATTAAACCGAACTGACTTGGATAAATCTCTACTGAAAAACACAACTATGCTTTGTTGGTCTTTTTTTTAATTATTTTTTTAGAGTGAATTTTTTTAAAAAATTATTTTTTTGACTTTTGGTCTTTATTCTTCCTGTCCTATTGTTCCAACCACTATGATGTTGGATTTTCACTTACTTTTCACTTACCAGCTATTCTCTTACAGCTGACGACAGTTTATAGGCCACATTCACATGTAACACAAAACCATAGTTAAATGGGGCAGAGGTTGGAATTTGTGTACGTCCAAATGCATGAAACTGCAGTTTCACGACACAAGCTACCTGCAGTTTCCCTTGCCAATCTCCAATGTGAACCTTTAGTTTGTAGTGAGTTTTGCCTCCCCAATCTGCAGTTTTGTGGTGGCAGCATTACAACTGAATGTGGACCAGATGGACTATTATCATGGTTTCATGCTATTTCTGGAACCATAATAATAAAGACGGTGGCCCAGACCCACCTGGGATCATGCCTGCTCCATGCCTGTGGCACTTCTGACTGGCTGCCTCTCCAAGCACTTGTCTCACCTTCTGTCGCCGATCTAAGAAAGCAGTTACCCGGCAACAGGGATGCTGTCACGTCCCATTCCAAGCTTGTAAGTCTGTCAAGTGGGAAAGTCACATGGGGGCTTGCCCTCTTCCCACGCTGTTGCTGTTTTCCCCCTGCTGGAAATCAGGAGAGAACGGGGACAGGATGGAAAGATGGGCACTGTGCTTTGCTCTCCAAAAATGAAATGATAAAGATGTGTGTTCACAAGCACATGCAGTTGCAGTGGCAACATAAAAAGGGCAACCCCATTAGATTGCTAGGACAGAAACATATAGCAGGGTGGTGATACCCCGGGTTGGGTTTAAAAGGCAGCCCCACCCAGGAATTCTTGAGTGGCTCAGGTCTATTTTTCGTACAATGATGTTGGGGAACCCTTCCCTTTGTGTGAATGTGTGCAGTCCCTAGGCTTATTTATGAGAAAGCCTGGACAGCAGGAGCAGCACTGCCTCTCCAGTGAAAAGAGTGATTCTACAGGTGTGATGGACAGATGCTGCTCCTGAGCAGACCGCCCTCTCATGAGAGTGGAAGGCCATGGTGATACCCCTTCACAACTCATGACACTTCTGCTTTACTGCTAATTTTAAAATTAAAATTTAAAATTTAAAACACATGTTAAAATGTGTTAATTGTTAATGGTTTTAAGCTGTTTTTAAAATTGTTTCATATTGATTGTTTGTAAAATGACCCGTTTGCGGGTTTTTGTGTTTGTTTCTGTGCAGAGCCATTTGGATAGTGCGGTATGAAAATGCAAATATCTATCTATCTATCTATCTATCTATCTATCTATCTATCTATCTATCTATTATAAAAGGAAACATGAGTGCTACCAACCACGTAGCAATTGGGCACTTGGTTGGTTTTTGGTAAATTTTAACAAATTTTAAAAGGTAGATCTAATTTTACTAGGGAGACTTGGTCTACCCATTGAATTCTATGGGTAGACCAGCTCTCCAAGAAACCCAGTGGGAAAGATGATGG
Source organism: Hemicordylus capensis (assembly GCF_027244095.1). NCBI lineage: Eukaryota > Metazoa > Chordata > Lepidosauria > Squamata > Cordylidae > Hemicordylus > Hemicordylus capensis. Next base: position 110,924,714 of record NC_069662.1, read on the forward strand.
CTCCGTATACTGGGCCATTACAACTCCCTGATCTGGAATGACCTAGATAAAAATTTAAAAATTCACCCAAAATCAACAAAGTCAGCAATTGCTATGTGATTGGGTGGTGGGTAGTACCCATGATGCCCCACCATCCAACCTGCTAGGTGTTCCTAGCAGCCACCCATGGGTGACAATGGGGTGTTTCAAATCCTCATTGTTCACTATGGGTGAGGCAAGATGCTGCACACCCCACAAGAAGCTTAGAGGGCTGGCATTGCAAAAACAAAATGGATACTCAAATCACCAAACCAATTCGAGCCTATTCTAGGGTGATTCTATTCTGCCTCAAATCTGGTCAATACCCTCAAGGGTGATTCAATTCGAGGTCAAATCACTTGAATCAAGGAGAATTAATTTGTCCACAAACTGTGACAAAATATTTGTCACATATCTCTACTGGAATGGTCTTCTAGTGGGTGTCCGTACTCTGGGATCTGTGGCTACTTAAAAAAAACCCTTAAAACAATTTTATACGTTCAGGCTTTTACCCCTTCGGGGTTGCCAATCTGTCTGTTTTCTGGCTGTTCTATCTTTGTCTTTTTATGGCTGCAGCTTTTGGTGTTTTTATGTTTTTTATGGTCTTAATTGATTTTTACATTTTAATGTGATTTTTATGGAATGCTATTGTATTAACTTCTGTAAACCGCCTTGTGATGAGTTTTATAAAAGGTGATCTATAAAATGAACACTAAAATAAAATACAATTTGATCTCTTACACTCCTTAAGGTGATAGCTTTTGCAAGTCATTATGCAGCTTGCTGACAATAGGGTGGAATCAGAATTGATCCTTTTTCAGACCCCTTTAGATAACACTGTTTCAAGTATTCACTTTCATGTGATGAGCATGCAGAATTACTGCACAATTAGAACGTACAATAATCTGAATCCAACCTTGTATATGTAGTTATTTCTCCAAATCATTAAGAAACAGCAGTCATAAGGAAACAGTTGACAAGATTGAGTTAATATAAAATGGGAGCTTTATTCTTGGGCCATCAAGATTTATTCTAAGAGCCTCATGCTAAAATGGCATTGTTTGCAATAGGCTTGCTGCTATGATTCACAAAAACATTAATATGCATTGCTGGGGATTAATGAAAGCTATATTCATTTTAATAAATTTAAAGTGCTTTATTGCTGATTGCCCTCAGTTTAAGCGGTTTTTATTTCTACTATTAACAGAAACATATTCTTAGCATATTTTAAACTTGATGAGAGCACGAATCTTTTCTGACATAACTACATGTATTCTGTTTATCTTCAGTAATCCACAAATATATTCCCAGAATATCAGGAATCTGTACAAACTGAAACAGGAAAAAAGATATCAAATCTTCAGTAGAGTCCACTGGTTTAGTTACATCTTGAGAACTGTGCATGTTCATAAAGTGGAAAATATAACATATAAGTGGAAACTCTTATGATAGGTTCTTATCAGATTGATTGATTGATGTACATCGATTGCCATGGAATTATGTAAGTTTTTAAAATACAGGAATATTAGCAAAGGAAAGAAAATGAAGGCACTGAGAAAAGAGAAACAGGCTTTGGCAAACAAATAAAAGGCTTGGACAGCAAAAATGGGCTATTTATAGTTCTTTTTGAATCATGAAATGAGTAATTTCTGTAGAACTCCATCAGCTTTGGTTCACAAATAGACTTTACAATTACCATGCAGCAGTTTAAAACAAACAAACAAACAAAATGCCAGATTGTTTCCAAAGGTCCACAACTGCGCAAGGAACTAATCATGGCAATGGACTGCTTTTTTACAGTGCGGATCAAAGGCAGAATCTGATGACCCAGTTTAAATCTTTCATCACAAGCCATGAAACACATTATAACGATGCTGCTTAAAATGACCTTAGCATGGTGAAACATCCCCATCCCAGTGGCAGTACTTAATGCACATGTAACCTTCTATGGATATGTAACCCACTAAAGTGACAAATTAGTGAAAATCCTTACAATTGGTTAAATCTTTTCACCTTTGTATATGTAATGCGGTACATGGAGACAGTAGGGGTGTGCAAACAGGTTCAATTCTGAACCAGTTCGATATCAAACTGGTTTGGTTCAAAGGTTTGGGGTTGAGCCAAACCACCTCCGGTTTGGCTCGACCCCGGACTGAACACACACAGCCCAGTTTGGGGGTTTATCGGATCTTTCCCCTCAATTGCTTTCTTTTAAATTAAACTTACCCCCTCTGGAGGGCTTCTCCAAAGTGACAGGGGGGTCCACCGCAGAGGTTCCCCCTCTCCCACCAGCCTTCCTTTTTTGTAAAATTGCCCCATTCGGGCATCTTCAGTAGGGGTGTGCACGGAACTGGCTGGCCTAGTTTGGTTCAAGTCCAGACCAGACTAGAACCTGATCGGCCAAGTACAGTCCAGCCCCCATCGAACCACCCCCCTGGTCCGGTCTAGTCCAGGGGGCTTCATGAATGTTTAAAAAACAATTAAAATAAATTAAAAATACCTCTAGCCCCTTCAGGGGGCTTCCTGTAGGCCACGGGGGGGGGCAGTCTGTGAAGGTTCCCCCTCCCCCCGTTGGTCTCTTAAATCACGGCTGCGGCCTGGGAAAATGCTTGTTTTTGGCCTGTTCGGGCCTCTGTAAGTGCGAGTGGCACTTTGGGGAAAAAATGGCCACTGTGCATGCACAAATGACCTCTGCAAGGCCCTGGGCCATGCCAGGCCTTGCAGAGGCCATTTACGCATGTGCAGTGGTGGCCAAAATGGGCACTGTACACACTTACAGAGGCCCGAACGGGCCAAAAACAAGCATTTTCCTTGGCCGCAGCAGTGATTTAAGAGGCCGGTGGGGGGAGAGGGAACCTTTGCGAAACAACCCGCCCCCCAGTGGACCAGAAGAAGCTCCCCGAAGGGGCTAGAGGTATTTTAAATTTATTTTATTTTTTTAAAAAAATCCACAGACTTGTCTGGAGGTTCGGTTCCAGTCCAGATGGAACTCAGGGAGGGTTCAGTTCGATCCCGAACCCCCAAACCTCCGGACCAAACCCCTGAACCCCCGGACCTCTGGACTGGTCAGCCTAATCCCTATTCTTCAGCCCTTTCTGGGCCTATTCCCCAGTGTGGTAGCCATTTTTGAGGCTGCTGCGCTTGCACAGTGGGACACTGCTTGGCCGGGTCATGGCCTAAGGCTGTTTTGGTGGCTTGATCTTCAGGCATTAGCAAATGATAATACTCACCTCCATCATGTGAAATGCTTCATCTAATGATTTTTGTAGATCTGGCTAGCAGCTGCTGACCAAACCTGGAAATTTCCCCAGTCAGTAGGCAACTCTGTCACATGTTTTCAGCTCTCAGTCTGAGAGGTTATATAAAAATGGAAGAGACTATTGCTAACATATTATAGAATCTCCTGTTAGAAGAGACCATTAGCATAGATAGATGATACCAGAAAGGATAGTTTGATTGTAGTTAGGGTAAATTCTCAGATTATTACTTTTTCCTAATGTGGATATTAATCAGCCTATTGAAAAATACAATTACAGCAACTACAACAAATATTTATATACCACTTAAAAAAAAAAAAGAATAAATCCAAAGCAGTTTATATAGAGAAATAATAAATACACAAACAAACAAGATGGATCCCAGTCCCCAAAGGGCTCATAATCTAAAAAGAAACATAAGAGAGACACCAGCAATGGTCACTGGAGGTGTACTGTGTCATGGGTGGAGAGGGCCAAGTCTGCTAAATACAGAGAACCACCACTTTAAAAAGGTGCTTCTTTGCCCAGTTAGCAGGGGCAAAATAGCATTATTCAAGTAATGTGAAAAAGTTTGCCTTAATCTCCAGACTAAAACAGCACCCTCACGTCCTCTGGCTGCATTGAAGGGTAAATAATCCATACATCAATATACACCAGTTTCTGTGGTCTGGATTGAATATCAAGGAACTGAGAGGCTGATCAATTGAATGTAAAGCTGACATTGCCTCTAATTCCTGAGAGAAGACATAGATTAGTCTAGGTTTTATCCAACTTATAAAGGTCAGAAGGAATTACTTTCTCTGTAACTTGCCTAGTGAGCAAGAGGTTGCCGGTTCGAATCCCCACTGGTATGTTTCCACAGCTATGGGAAACACCTATATCGGGCAGCAGCAATATAGGAAGATACTGAAAGGCATCATCTCATACTGTACAGGAGATGGCAATGGTAAACGCCTCCTGTATTCTACCAAACACATGGTTCTGTGGTTGCCAGGAGTCGACACTGACTCGATGGCACAACTTTACTTTTACCTCTGTCAGAAGATGGATGAATAATCTCATAGTTACTATGCATGACTAGAAATAAAGGGCCAGAAAGAAATAGCAAGGAGGAAAGAACTCCTGTTTGGAGATTCAGGCAGACACAACATGGGGCTTAGCACTGTAAAAGTCAGAAACCTGCCCCTTAGTAGCAGTTTCATGACTGAAAATGTATCATCAGAAGTGACCTTGAGTCACTGCCAATTTTCTCTTATCAATTGTATTTTCCTTTTGATCTCTGGGTCTGAATGTCAGCAGCACTCTTAAACACTTATGACTGTTCTTTCATCAACAGGATAAGAAGCAATAGCATCCACTTCTTTCATTCAGGAGTCTGTTTTCTTTAATCGAATGGAAACTGGAAAGACACTTCTTTCCATCAGTGACAATGATGCAGACCTCCATATCTGTGGGTCCAATCTGAGCATCTGCTCTGACCATTCTCTCTCCCTTTCCAGTGATTCATTGTTGCAGTGATCAGTTCAAAGAGAGGCACGAGTCAAATAGGGACGACATGTGGTACTACTCAAATGTACAACTTATAAGGTATGCGGGATTTTTGTTCCTAAGCAATTTGGCGGTGTCCTTATTTTCTGCCTCACTGATCACCTTTTATCTCCTCTCCTTCTCGTGTTTTAGTTAGGGGTCCCCGCCCCCACCCGCTTATTCCTCCTTCAAGCTGTGTCAGTGACAGTGAATGCTGATGAGTAAGCCTTGTCCCCAGCCACTCATTCTCAGGTAATCACTTTTGGCATGGAACACTGACTGCATTGTTATGGGAACCTGCATCCTGAGCCAGCTCTAAAAGGCAGGCTAGCTAGTTAGCTTGCCTGCCAACACTGTGTATTCTATACACATTTATTTCTTACTGTAAAGGAACAAGGTATCTGAGATGAGGCTTTGCTTTAGAAATGGCAATGCCAATGTGATATTAGACTGGGCCTAATCAGCCAAAGTCACTACCGAAGATTCTGCATGCCATGAATGGGTTGCGAATCTTTTTGTTTGATTTATTTTGGTAGGTTTTTTAAAAATATAAGAATAAGGGAGGAGAGCTGGTCTTGTGGTAGCAAGCATTACCTGTCCCCTTTGATAAACAGGCTCCACCCTGGTTGCATATGAATGGGAGACTACATGTGTGAGCACTGTAAGATATTCCCTTTAGGAGATGGAGTCACTCTGGGAAGAGCATCTGCATGCTTGCATGCAGAAGGTTCCACGTCCCCTCCCTGGAATCTCCAAGATAGGGCTGAGAGAGACTCCTGCCTGCAACCATTGCCAGTCTGTGTAGACAATACTGTGCTAGATGGACCTATGGTCTGATTCAGTATATAGCAGCTTCCTATGTTCCTAAGAAGTGATATTTGGATTTTCAACAAAAATCTTTGTGGGTTTTTGCTGTTGTTTGTTGTTTCGCATCCAAGTCGTTTGGTTGGTCCAAAACATCAAGTTATCTTTGTCCTCCTCCCATCTCCAGAATATTCTCATTCTATCACCTGCAGGCTGACATTATGTGGGAACATAATTCATTTGAAGAAGAACTTGAAAGTCAAACATCATATAATTATGCCACAGAAACGAAAGGTTAGGCTGCTACCATTAAACTTTGTAGGAGCAAGTGGTAAGGTTATACATCGTTGGGCTTGATTCTTTACTGGTGCAAATCAGTGTAATAATGGAAGCAAAGGTCAATGGAGCTACACTTTGAAAGTTTAGCTTCCAGCGCTTTTCAGTGTTGGAAATGTTAGCTTTGGATTAATAAGGGTCAAAAGAAGTCTTAGAACAAAGTGCAAAGTTTAAAACAGCTGATATTTGACAGCCCTTTTTGTAGCAGCAATATCTACATGCAGATCAGAGCACTTGCAGCAGAGGCAGACAATGTTGGCATGCCTCCCAGGGTGCCAAATGCTGCTTCCCCTGCGCCACCTCTTTTTTTGTTTGCAGTGATTACAACAGCACAAACACCCACCTCCTTCTCCACCCCCTTCTCCTCTGGAGCAGCAACACTTGCTCCCATTGCTTTCTTTTGGGGCACATCTTCCTACCCTGCTGACAGTATGGAAAGGAGGAATTGGAAGAGGAATGATAGAACAACAATAGAGTACAGGAGACTATCTATAGAACATGTACTGCACTCTCTGGAAAGGATAGTATTAGATGCTCTGTAAAGCATCTCCTGTACTCCTTTCACCATTTCTTCTTTTACCTGCATCTTTATTAGCCTAGTGAGGATGTAGGAAGGTTCACGACAAGCTAGGAGGAGGTGGCATCAGCAGAGGACCATCTTGGGGTGGTTAGCATGCAATGGACAGTAAGAAGAGGGAGATGTTGGTCGTCTTTCTACCTCCATGGCACCTCAAAAACCCAGCACTTGAGGTGACCAGCTCTTCTCTCCTCATGGGAGGTTTGCTCTGTGCACTGTTAAATTAGTTACTTGAATTAACATCTCTCCAAAAATTGTCCAAGGTGGGTTACAAACACAACATAGAAACACGAAAAGCACAATCCATTAAACCACAGAGGAGCTATAATGTCATTTCAGCAGATGAAGAAAAATCTGGATAAAAATTCAGTATAAACTAATATTTCAAAGGGATAGCCATACATGACATTATAGAATATTTAAAACCTGAATTTGAATACCTGGGCAAATATTATAACAACATTTTTACCTGGCACAGAAAGGGCAGAAGAGTAGGTGCTAGGCTTATAAAACTAGGCAGCATGTTCCAGAAACTGGGCACCACTAGAGGAAAGGCCCATGGAGAGGTTTACCATTCGCCTTATCAAATCGGGCAGGGGAATTGGGACAAGAGCCTCAACATTTATTCTTAAAGCATAGGCGAGTTTGTATGGAGCAATTAGTCCTTCAAATATGCTGATCCAAAGGACTTTACTTGGAATTTACCTGTACTGAAAGGGACTTTACCTGTACTTACAAGATTAGTGTGGCTGTACCATCTGGAGATCATAACCCTATAATTTGCATGTAGCTTCTGATTGAATGTCCTAGTGGTCCTAATTTTCATCTTAAGCAAAAAGTAGCCATTTCCAGAAAATGGGCATGTCTTTAATTTGAAACATATACTTAAAATGAAATACACAATGGGTGAATTTGACTGAAGGATACACTATGTATGAATGTTTGATTTGCTTTTCTGGTGGTGACCTCCTTAGTTATAGCTTGACAATATTTGATTTGCATCTTTGTTTATGTTTCATTTGCGTCTGATCCACTCATCATCCAAAGAGCTCAGGGCATCACAACACCCCAACAGATTAGATTAGAAAGAGTTTAGAATAAGAGATACGTACTGATGTTCTTAACAGCAGAAATGCCTTACTGTTCATCAGCATACACAGAGGCACTCTAACCCCTGGATTTCCAGGCTGAAGTCCAGAGCCTCCACACCCCTTGGGGGCCTCCAAATCCTCCTTAGTCTGTCCTGATTGGCGCTGGCCTGCCACTGTGCTGCGCGGCTGAGCAGGACCTCTGCTTTAGAGACAGAAGGGGGAGTGGGGAAAGAAATATGTGGATGGGAATATGTTAAGCTGCATGTTGAAATGTTTCTGCTAATGCATATTTGCATAAATATATCTTCTTATAGTCTTGTGAGTTCAGTTACTGTTGGAACCTCGAGAAACATGTTAAAAATACTGAGAGTGTCATGGTGTGTGTGTGTGTGTGTGTGTGTGTGTGTGTGTGTGTGTGTGTGTGGTTGGAGGCTCCAAAGCAGGGGGAGAGCCTCCAAAGGCCTTTAGATCCAGGCTCCAAAATTACCTAGGTGCACCTCTGAGTATACCATTATAATATTATTATTTTTATTTATTACCTTTCTTTACTGCCCAAATCTTGCATCTCTGGGCGGTTTACAATTAAAATTTAAAACATCAAATCATTTAACAATTAAAATAATTTAAAACATTAAAAAGTTTAAAACATTTAAAACTCAGTCTTTTTTTTAAAAAAATCTGTTTTTTTGTTTTTTTTTAAGAACCATAGATCTAATTAAAAGCCAGGGTGAATAAATGCGTCTTCAGTGTCTTCTTAAAAGTTGCTAGAGATGGGGAAGCTCTTATCTCAGGGAGCACATTCCAAAGTTCAGGGGCTGCAATGGAGAAGGCCCGTTACCGAGTAGCCGCCAGGCATGTTGGCGGCACCCGCAGACGAAACTCTCCAGATTATCTTAGCAGGCAGTGGGGCTCATGGCAAAAAAGACGTTCTCTTAAATACCCAGGGCTGAAGCTGTTTAGGGCTTCATAGGTTATAACCAGCACCTTGTATTTTGCTCAGAAATGTATGGGCAGCCAGCGTAGTTCTTTCAACACAGGAGTAATATGGTCTCTCCTAGATGACCCAGAGACCAACCTGACTGCCACATTCTGAACCAACTGCAGTTTCTGGACTACATACAAAGGCAGCTCCACAAAGAACGCATTACAGTAATCCAACCTAGATGTTACCAGCATATCTACTACCATTTTGAGGTCATTCATTTCAAGAAACGGACGCAGCTGGCGTATAAGCCAAAGCCGATAAAAAGCACCTCAGGCCACCACCTCAACCTGGGATACCAGGGAGAGGTTGAGATCCAGAAGCACCCCCAGACTGAGTACTTGTTCCTTCTGGGGGAGTGTGAACCCATCCAGAACAGGCAGATCAAAATCATCTCCCGAGTTCTGACCCCTCACAATAAGTACCTCCATCTTATCTGGATTCAGCCTCCATTTATCATCCCCCATCCAGCCCCTTACTGCCTCCAGGCAGGCATTTAGGGAGGTTATGCCTTCTCCCGATGATGTTGACATGGAAAAATAGATTTGAGTGTCATCAGCATACTGATCACACAGCACCAAATCTCCTGATGATCTCTCTCAGCAGTTTCATGTAGATGTTAAACAACATTGGAGACAATATGGATCCCCGAGGGACACCATACAAAAGTTCAGATTTTAAGAACAACAGTTTCCAAGAGACACCATCTGGAATCTGCCCATAAGGTAGGAGCGGAACCACTGAAAGCAGTGCCTCCCACCCCCAGTCCCTTCAGACATTCCAGAAGGATACTATGGTCAATAGTATCGAAAGCCGCCGAGAGATCTAGAAGGACCAATAGTCACACTCCCTCTGTCAATTCTCAATTGGAGATCATCCACCAGGACAACCAAGGCAGTCTCCACCCCATAGCCCACCCGAAAACCAGTTTGAAATGTGTCTAGATGATCAGTTTCCTCCAAGACTGCCTGGAGCTGAGAGGCCATCACCTTCTCAATCACCTTGCCCAGCCATGGAAGATTGGAGACAGGCCTGTAATTGCATAACTCTGAGGGATCCAAGGCAGGCTTCTTCAGAAGTGGTCTAATGATTGCCTCCTTAAGACAAGGAGGCATCCTGCCCTCCCTCAGAGTAGCATTTATGATCTCCACCAGGCCCTCTACAACAGCTTTCTTGCCAGATTTTATAAGCCATGTTGGGCAAGGATCAAGAGGGCAGATGGTAGGCCGCACCATTCCAAGCAACTTGACCACATCCTCAGGGGTCACGAACTGAAACTGATCCAGGGTCATCACATAAGAGGAACTGACTCTGTAACAGTTGTGGAGTTTGAATCTAAGTCGGCCCGTATATGAGAGATTTTGTACACAAAAAACTCATTTAAAAGGTCACAGTGAGTAATTGTTGGTTCCAAGTACTGATTCAAGGGGGAAGGGGCACACATTAACCCCTTCATAACCCTAAATAACTCTGCCGGACGTGAACTTGCGGACGTGATACAGGAATAAAAGAATCGCTTCTTTGCCATACGTCTCGCCCGAACATAGATCTTCAAATGCTCTTTATGTAATAATCTGTCAGATTCGAGTTGAGTCTTCCTCCACTTGCGCTCTAGTTGTCTATCTTGCTGCTTCAGTTCCCGTAGTTCTTCTGTATACCAAGGGGCCAATTTCGAAGCGGGTCGGAGAGGATGCTTAGGGGCAATCGTATCCGCTGTCCTGGTGAGTTGATTATTCCAATGTCGACAGGGTCACCAGCAGAGCCAACACTAAATCCCTCCAAGGTTTCCTAGAATCCTATAGGATACAGAAACCTTCTCGGGGAGACCATCCTAATGGGCCCTCCGCCCTTGCAGATGTGGACGTGGTCGTGAGTCCTAACTTAACAAGATGGTGGTCCATCCATGACAATGGGAAAACCACCGGAGTCCCCACCCACGGAACATCACCCTGTTCAGAATGAAAGACCAGATCAAGCGTGCGACCAGCAATATGCATTGGTCCTGAGACCACTTGGGATAGACCCATAGTTGTCATGGCTGCTATGAACTCCCGAGCCACCCCGGACAAATTGGTCCCAAAGTGGACATTGAAGTCCCAGAGCACCACAAGCCTGGGAGACTCAAATGCCAGGCCCAAGACCAAGTCTGTCAGCTCATTTAGGGACTCTGTTGGGCAGTGGGGAGATCGGTATACCAACAGAAGTCCCAGTCTATCCCTGGTCCCCAAACTTGGGCACACACATTCAATATGGTCAGACACTTTGACAGGGATCCTGGCAAGGGGATATTGTTTTTATAGACCACAGCCACTCCACCTCTCCACCCATGTCCCCTCCCCTGCTCCTCAAAAGAGTACCCTAGAGGTAGAAGCTGGGACCAGACCGGGCCACCAGCCTCCCCCAATCAAGTCTCTGTAATATATACCAGATCGGCCCCTTCATCCAGAATCAGATCAGGGATAATTTCAGGTTTATTCTGGGCTGACCTGGCATTACAAAGGAGCAAGATGAGGTTCTGTGGCTGGTTGACATTGCTTTCCAAGGTCAAAGAGCTGGCAGGACAGCCAGAAGGGGAAACAGCAATTAAGTTTCAGATCTCCCTTCCCCTACAATGGCCTGCTGACCTGTCAATGTTACTTCTATTCCACACCACCACTGGAATAGCTGGAGCCAGCGTGGTGTAGTGGTTAGAGTGCTGGACTAGGGCCAGGGAGACCCGAGTTCAAATCCCCATTCAGCCATGATACTAGCTGGGTGACTCTAGGCCAGCCACTTCTCTCTCAGCCTAACCTACTTCACAGGGTTGTTGTGAGGAGAAACTCAAGTATGTAGTACACCGCTCTGGGCTCCTTGGAGGAAGAGTGGGATATAAATGTAATAAATAAATAAATAAATAAATAGCTGCCCCATAGTCAGTGGATATATCCCCTGTCTCCACATCTCCAGATAGACACATTAAACCTCAGCTCACCCAAGATTTTAGACAGAAGCTGAATTAAAATACCCACCCACCTTCACACACCACGAGGGCTCCAGAGCCAAACAGACTGGCCCTCGCCCTTGTTATCCCCCAAGTGGCTCCCACAAAGGGGCCACCCGCTTTGGTGTTGTCCCTTCGGTGGCGACCCCGCCGCCACAGGCAACGGGGTCCAGATAAACGGGGTCCAATAAAGCCCAGAGCTAGGCAGCTGACCCCAGGAACTGCCGTTTCACCCACCCCTGGCCCTAATCCTGCACACATTCCCCAGATGTTACCCAGAGGCAGCAGGCTGCAGTCTCACAGGGGGAAGCAGAAGCAGGCAGGTAGTAGCAGAAGGCGCCAACAGCACACACTCGGTCTCTCACCCCAAGCAGCACTGAAGGGGAAGCAGATGATGATCTTCTCACTCCTCTGCTGGGCTTCTAGGGCTTCTACTACAGCCTGAACTGCAAACCAAGTCAATAAAGGTGTTGCTACCTCTTGGTAATCCACCATGGGTGTTAATTAGACATGCAAGAGTAAGACTGGCGGAAAAATTGGTCTCACATTGCTCTCAAATTGACAAAATATTGATATGAATATGAGCTTGTTTTGGCCCCAGAAACTGAACAATGTGATAAAAATGGGATAAAGACTGTTTACCGTATCAACAACATTTTCTAGCTCTGGCATTTTTCTCCTTTCTAATAGCCTGTTGTTCTGTTTACTTTCACCAAAACAACATAAATGTTGTTCGTATCAATCACTTGACTTTTGTTTCACTACAGAGAACATCAACCCGTTTCCCTAATGTGTTACAGTGTAAAGCTAATAGTATGGAAGAAAGCTGCCAATGTGATAAAGGGGAGTTGGGGACAAATTTGACAGAGGTGATCTGTATTTTGCTTTCAACTTGTTCACTGAACACAAAGTACAGAGTGACTTAGCACATGCATCTCTGACACTCAAGATCCACATCTCTTCCAAAGTCATGTCACTTTTTAGAACATGGAGGGTCAATTCCAGAATGTAAGAGGCATGTAGGGCTAGGGGTGGGCCTGTTGCTTTTTGAGAGAGCACCTCTTTGCGTGCAAAAAGCCCCAGGTTCAGTCTTTAGTATCTCCAGGTAGGCCTGGGAAAGACCTTTATCTGAAACCCTCGGGATCAGTACAAATCTGAACAAGATGAATTGATAATCTGATGTGACATAAGATGGTTTTGTATGTTCAGCTCTGTGTGAGTGTCTGTGTGTGAAAGAGAGATCTCACCCAGAGAGAGAGAGAGAGAGAGAGAGAGAGAGAGAGAGACAGGCAGGCAGGCAGGCAGGCAGGCAGGCAGCGCTGAACATAGGAAACTGCCTTACATTGCATCAGATTATTATTCGTTAGTGGATAATAGTTTAATGCAGCTTTATTGTTTTGTTGCTTGTTTACTGGTGATTTTGCTACTGTTTTATTTTTATTTTGTTGTTTTCATGCTTTATTTGTTTTAAATCAATTGTCTTAATTTTTGCCGATGCCACCTTGGAAGTTCTTTTACTAAAAGCTGAGATGGAAACATGTTAAATTCTATATAAAAAGTTTACATATTTTGATGTTTCAGAAATTTACAGTGGATTTCCAAGGTTCCATCCAAACTAGCACAATGCAGTTATTATTTTGAAAATACTAGAAAGCCAGCTACAAAATAGGCCACCATTGTGGAACAATGTCACCAGACTGTCACCAATGCGACTGGCCAGTACAACTCCTATTATTGTATTATGAAGAGTGTACAATTACAGCCGATCATATTCAGCACCAGGAGCGGAGCGAGGCTGGCGTTGCTCCATGTGCAGCCGCCGCCGCCGCCCCCTGGCCCCACTCCCACGCCTGACATCAGTCACAGGGGCCCAGCTAGCCACGCCCGACGTTAGATGCAGGGAGCATGGTCTTCCTTCCAAATGGGGCCGCGCAGCCCCGTTTGGAAAGGAGATTGGCCTGCACTGGGTTGGGCAGCGTGGGCTGGAGTGACGCTCCCTGCCTTAAAGGCAAGGAGAGCCGTTCCGGCCACGTTGACAATACAGTGTGGGCCGATCTCTCTCCAATGCCACATGGTCCCATTTGGGAGGGAGATCGATCAGCCCTGCTGTGTTGGCAGCAAAGCCAGGAGTGGCTCTCCCTGCTTTTACAGCAGGGAGAATCACTCTGGCCAATGCAGCGCGGGCTGATTTCAGCTCCAAACGTGGGCTGCGTGGCCCCGTTTGGGACCAAAATAATGCCCCCGTGTCTGACGTGGAACATGGGAGGTAGAGCAATCTTAAAAAAATAAAAATAAAAATCTCAGATCTCCTGTGTTGAATTTGTACCCAGCAGTTTTCACTAATACCAGAAAATTATCATAATTCTGATTTCATACATTAACTCTGCTTCCATTTCTTCTCATGCTCCAGTAATGCACAGGATGCCAAGCATTGCTAACAGTCCTGTGGTATCATTAATAGTAGAAAAATGGAACTGGTGACAATATGCTTCCTCACATAAATAAGTCAGCCTGGACTCATCATTAGAAAGGGTTGCACTTAGAGCATCATAGTGGAAAGACTTTGGACCCAAAAGATCTATAAAGAAAACTTAAGAATATAAGAATCTACTGCCAGGTTTAATATGTTCCCAAATTACATTATTCTTTCTATTCGTCTCTATTTTTGACACAACCTCAGCTGTTATTCACCCTCTATAAGGAGCCCTGAAGTATGTCAGCATGATTAGCATGATGTCTATGTAATTTGTCACTGTGGGTGCCATAATTAGTAGTTATAATCCAGATAAACTGGAAAGAGGTGAGATCCTACCTATATAAAAATCTCAGAACATCCCTTTCTTGTAGCAGATTCATGTTGCCAAAGGTGGTCCTCTCTTGAGAGTAGAGAGGAATGGACCACCACTCTAAGGTTAGTTCTATATTGTGAACAAAAAGGTATAGATTACAGGATATGCCCAATAACCAGAATCAATTTAACAAAGAAGATAATAGGAATTGAATCTAAAGTATAAAGCAGGTTACCGATTTCAGGTGGTGGACAAGGGTTTACATCTAAAATGTGTTTCCCTGTTACCACACTGCTCTCTAAAACCTAAATTTTCTATCATTAGCAAATTCACCTCATCTTTTGGATGTATGTATGTATGTATGTATGTTACACACATACACCTAATGTATGTATGTGATACACCTGCATCTAATGGCACAGTGGGGAAGTAACTTGCCTAGGGAGCAAGAGGTTGCTGGTTCGAATCCCCACTGGTACAGTATGTTTCCCAACAGGGGAGTAACTATACTAGGGCAAGGGGAGACAGTTTTCTGGGGGCCCACTGCCTTGGTGGGCCCCCAGCGGCAAGTCACATGACTGACTTCCCCAGACACGCACCCACCCAGGCTTCCTTCAGTTGTATTCATTCTCTGAAACTGATGTAAGCGTTAAGACCTCTCTAGTACCATTAAATGATTTGCATCATCCACAATTTACAAAACCTCTGTGTGTGTGTGTGTGTGTGTGTGTGTGTGTGTGTGTGTGTGAGAGAGAGAGAGAGAGAGAGAGAGAGAGATATGCTTTTTGTTACCACTATTCAGCCTCATTTATGATTTCTTTACTTCATGAGCTGAGCTTCAGTGGGGGGGAGGCATTTTAAAATATTGTTTCTGGGCCCACTCCAACCTTGCTACACCCCTGACTATGGGAAACACCTATATCAGGCAGTAGTGATATAGGAAGATGCTGAAAGGCATCATCTCAGACTGTGTGGGAGGAGGCAATGGTAAACCCCTTCTGTTTTCTGCCAAAAGAAAACCACAGAGCAATGTGGTCAACACCGACTCAACGGCACAACTTTACCTGTATGTATGTGTGTGTTTGTGTATGTATGTATGTTTGTTTGTATTTGCACACTGCCCCTTCCTTCTCTGGACGGTTTACAGAAAGGGGTTTAAAGTTGTTAAAGGTTTGAAGTTCTAGTGTTATGTTTGAGATTTAAACATGATAAGATGGTATTGAATCTAAATAAAAACAAATGCCATTTCTAATGTCATATCAAATGCCTATACTCTGCAATGAAGACCACTATTCATTACCATAATCGCTTTTTGGATTTAGCCTGGATGATGAAGCAGCAGGTTCTGTGTAAGTGCGAAATCGTCAAACAACTTTTCTCTTTATGTAGGCATACCTTTTGCATTACTGCTGACATTTCAGAGTTGACTTTGTTATGGAATAATGACAGTGGCACAGGGCTGTGTGAGTGAACTACTATTTCAGTAGGACGTGGGGGACTGGTTGTCCAGAAAATATATGCAGTTGAGAAAAATGCAGTGAGATGGTGAGGCAGCAGATTTGTCTTGGTGACCTGCTTGTTGCAGTAATCAGAGTGGCTTGGTTTTTTAATAGAACTAAATAAAATATGTAGTGTGATCAAGGTCATATTTACTTATGACCTTACATATTTACAAACATACACATTCTGTGGCAAACACAATTGCTGCGATTACACCAGAGTTACAACTTATTTCATTCATTGTAGAGTTTTATAGGAAAGCTCGAGGAAGGACTACATTTCCAAGCATTCTGTGTGTTCCATCCTATATGGTTCCCACAACATCACTAGGCTTCCCATGGCTTTGGATTCCTTTAACAGCCCCTCCTGCAAGTAGCACAGAGGAATGCTGTTACGCAGGTGAGCACTGGCAGTGGACGCCTCCACATGGGGTGAGGGCTGAATCCTTGCCCTGGGCCTACTAGAAAGAATGACACCATTACGGAATGATGTCACCAGGGCTATGATAAATTACATTAACCAAAAACATCACATCTGATGACAACAGGAAGTCTGTGTTATGACAGCCAATTGCATTCAGCATAGCATTATGACATCACCAGTGGATGTTAGTGCACCACAATGATGTTAACCTGTGGCTCAAGAGTCAGAGAGAACTCTCCGCCTTTCTGTGGTTGAATTATTTTATTTTTAAAAGTTCCAGCCATATTGTCAATACTTTAAAAATTGAAGATTAAGTGTATGGAGAACATTGATTGAGTGAGGAATAGCTAAAATGTGGAAGAAGATATAAAAAGCAAATTTCTTGCCTTGGACAGAAACTCAGAGAATACACTGAGCTCCATATTACATATCATGTTAAGCATATGACTGGGGCTGGTGTGCTTTAAAAAAATTCAATAAATAGCTGTGGCAATCCAGATCAGGACTGTGGCGGGGGGGAGGGAGAAGAGAGAGAGATCACCTTTATGACTATTTGCCCCAGGTGGGAAATCCCACTGGCCCCTCCCTCATGTCATGGTCCTGATCCAGATTCTCCCCCACTCATATGACTGCAGTGTTGTTTAAGAACTATCACACTGATGGGCGGCAATCAAGAGCTTAATGGTCATGTAGTCTGACCCGGAGTCATGCAATAAAGTACTTGCTTACAAGGTGCTTGGAACCTGTGCTTTAGAGCTCCAATTCTGTGATAATAAAACTGTGATATCAATAAATCCACAACACACACACACACACACACACACACACACACACACATATAAATGTAAAAAAAAACACCTTATGGAACTGTGTTCGAAAATTCATATTTCTTACTAAGGAGCTGACATCGCTAGAATGCTGCTTGAGAAGACCCACTAGATAATGTAAATGGAGCCTAAATAAAGATTTCCTTCTAGTACAATGTTAAAAAAGACACTTGAGAGTAGGAATGGGCACAGAATGGGATTTGTGTTCTGTTCTGAGCTTGGAAAAGAATGCAAATCGTTGGAACATTCTGCCATAACAACCGGTCAAGCTGGTTCTTCTGACAGAATGACAGCGATGCAACTTGGAACATTTCAAGTGTTCTGTCCCCTGAGGATGTCACCAGGGTGGGTGGCAAGGGGCAGTGGGAGATACCTTTTAACAATCATTACCTGGTTACTGCTCAGCCCGCTCAAGCAGCAACGCCCTGCCCTGTATCTTGTGCTGAGACTTTCCCTCCTACAGTACTCTTCTGGCTGTCACGCATGCACTGAGGCCAGTAGGCGGAGCAGCCTCGGTGCAAGATGCCAGGCGGGGCACCACTGCTCGTGGGAGATGAACAGTAATCAGGAAATGATTGTTAAAGGTACTTCCGGCCACCTCTCACTGCCCACCCTGGCGATGCCCTCATGGGCTAGATCACTCAAAACATTTTGACTAGGAATGGGTTGTTCCATTCTGAGCTTGAAACAGGCCCTTTATTGGAAGGGCATTTTGTTTCAGGATCGGAACACTAGAAATGGCCTGTTTTGAGTCGGAACGTTTCAAGCTTGAAGGATTTTGCACATCCCTACTATAGAGGTCCTGATTGCATCTGTGTATTCTGGAATTCTTTTTATTGTATTTTGTCACCTTCATAACACTGTGACTTATCTTTGCTCATCTTCTCTTATTGCTGGGGAAGAATAAAATGACATTTGGGAGTTTGGTACAAATCATCATACTAATTCTCAACTATGTGGTAATATTTATGACCTTGCAATTTCATGTTCATTTTATAGATTAGCAATTTCCTTTAGTTTCCCCTCATTACTGCACTTAGTGTGGGTGACTTCAATGTGCAATACTGGCTTTTGTATTCTCAAAGTGTCTGTCATCTACAATGAATAACCTTTTGCAGAAGTATCTCATGAGCAGAATATTCAGCTGATCATGATGAGACTAAGGCTGCTTCTTCAACACAGTTCTACAATGATAGAAAACCATGAATGATTGTCATTTATAGGGCAGTAACTATCTTTGTCTATTAGAAACAGTTGGCAGATGCATCAGCGTTTTGATGGGCTTATTGCTTTGAAACAGATGTTGAGGAGAAAGGCACAGCTGTCATAATTAGACATCTTGTGGGCATTTCAAAGTCTTTGCCCATGTTGGAATCCACAGTATAACAATGGTGTAACCAAATTTCACTAGCAACAAATTATTGTTCCTAATTTTCAGAGGACCAGTTTGGATGAAATAGATTTACAAGTAAACACATATTTTTCCTCATCTGAATTACTGCCATTTTCATTACTCTCTGAAGAGAGAGCATGAGAGTGGTGCTTAAAGTTCTGTGTGGGTTTATATGAAAATGTTCAGTTCTTTCCAGGTGATTTTCAGGTTTTATTGGATAAATCAATATTTATCTTAGGACACTAAGCATGAAGGCTGGATTGAGCAAAGTAATGCAAAGTAGGAAGGCAGAGAAAAGTAGAGTGCAGGTGAAGCAATAGGACAAGGCTAGCCAACAAACTAGTAGCCATCTGGTAACAGTGGCACACTTTGGACCGGACTTCCAGTCCGAAGTCCAGTACTTCATGGGGTGGGGGCACCAAATGTCCCACTGGGGACCTGGGTGATAGTCGTATCACCAATTTGTATTGCACCGCTGCTGCTAGGCACCCCGCTAGCAGCTCACCCACCGATGCAGCCTGCCTGCCCGATCTCCTCTGCTGTGCGCTGGCGGGGGCATGCACTGAGGACCGAGAATGGCTGGGCCTGCCCACGCCTTAATACCGTTGTCATTGGTGGAACACTATCTGGTGAAGATTGGACCCAATACACCTCTGCAAGGGTGGGGGAGCAGTTATAATGGTTCATCCTTGGAAGCTTATGGATGGCTCTGGGGGATTTTCCTGCTGAGAGAGTGGACAATCCTGTTGACACCCTGGTTTCCCTCTGGTATGAGAAGATGGGCCAGGCGATTGAAGCAGGCTGATAGACGAATTGAGTGTCATTGGCGGAATACTCAGAATGAATGTGACCAAACAGAGGCTAAAGTCCATATTAGGGCCTATTCTAAGGCAGCAAAGAAATCCTACTTTTCCGCCTCCATCATGTTTGCTCAGTGTCATCCAGTGGAGTTTTTCTGAGTGGTTTGGGGCCTCCTATGTGAGAGCCCCAAAGACCATCAAACAGAACACTTGGCAGCCTGCTGTGATCAATTTGTGTTACATTTTGCAGATAAAATTGCTCATATCCATTCTGACTTGGATGCTAAAGTTTTTGTAGCACAACTGGTGGTGCCAATCACCGTCAGGTCTTGTTATATTGGATGGTTTACAGAATGTGTTGCCTGAGGAGGTTGACAGTTTGCTTGGAAGGCTGAGGCCTATCATGAGCATGCTCGGTCCATCCTTGCTCTTCATGGTTGGTGAAGGCTGCTACAGAAGGACTGGGTCAGTGGGTGGGTGGGGGCCCCAGCTGAATGAGACAGACATTGGGCCCTTCCTAAAAAAGCCCTATTGGACCCAGATTATTTAAATAACTTTCAACCAGTGTCTAACCTCTCCTTCTTTGGCAAGGTGTTGGAGAGCATGGTAGCATCTCAGCTCCAGGCAGCCCTGGATGAATCTGATTACTTACATACTTTTCAGTCTGGCTTTCAGCCTGAATACAGGACAGAAAGTGACTTGGTCACCCTGGTGGATGACCTACACTGGGGGATAGACAGAGGGAGTGGGACTCTCTTGATTCTCCTGTACCTCTCTGCAGCTTTCAGAACCATCAACCATAGTATCCTTCTGGGACTCAGGAACATGGTTATATGGTTATATGGTGACCTTGCTCCTACCTCAAGGGTCATACTCAGAAGATGGTGCTGGGGGCTGTCTGCTCCACCCCTTGGCCGTTGGCCTGCGGGTGCCACAGGGATCTATTCTGTCCCCTATGCTGTTTAACATATACATGAATCCTCTTGGAGAGGTCATCCGTGGATGTGGGTTATGGTGCTATCAATATGCTAATGACAACCCAGCTCTACCTGTCTTTTAAGTCAGCCGATACCGAGGAGGCAATGGATGCTCTGAACCAGGGTTTGGATAGGAGCAAACAAGCTGTAGCTTAATCCAGATAAGAAGAAAGTGCTTTGTGTTGGATATGGAGTTCCAGTGCATCGACCTTTTGCACCAACTATCCTAATGACCACTAGTGGTATTGGGAGTAGAGACAGTGAGTAAGGGTCTTCCTATCTGTCCCTACTCTATGACCCCTGAACTGACTGTTCAGCACTTCCTGTGCTGAGTCACAATGCTTCTTTTCCTCTCAGAGAGCAGGCCAAGGTAGTGCAGCATTATTATTATTATTATTATTATTATTATTATTATTATTATTATTAACATTTTATATCCTGCTCTTCCTCCAAGGAGCCCAGAGTGGTGTACTACATACTTAAGTTTCTCCTCACAACAACCCTGTGAAGTAGGTTAGGCTGAGAGAGAAGTGACTGGCCCAGAGTTATCCAGCAAGTATAATGGCTGAATGGGGATTTGAACTTGGGTCTCTCTGGTCCTGTTCTAGCATTCTAACCACTATACCACACTGGCTTATAAATGGTAGGCTTTTTAAAAGTTTTTTCTCAGATTTTAGCTTTTCTGTTAACTTTTAATTTGAAACTTTTAAAATTTGTAATTTTAAATGCAGTTTTAGTCTGGTCTTCTAACTTGCTTAACTTTAATAATGTTTTAATTTACAATGTATCTGTTTTGTTGGTGTCATGAGCCGCCCCGAGAAGTTGTATACAGGAAAGGCATGGTATAAATATTCTAAATAATACTAATACTTTTAGTTCATCTGTTCTCAGTATTATAGTGTCTATAATGCAGTGGAGGCAACTTCCCTTGGTTCTCTCTCTCTCTCTCTCTCTCTCTCTCTCTCTCTCTCCATCTTATTGAGAAGCATCTGTGGGAGTTCTCACTGATCTACAGGGCAACCAGAGAACAGATTCTCTTACCCACTTTCCAGCCAAGACACCAGATAACTGATCTGAAAGACACAGCACCTTATTGAAAGATGAAGCTAAGCTAGGGTTGCAGTCGCTTTCCATGCAGCTGTATGCATTCACATTTATTTATTTATTTAACATATTTGTACACTGCCCAAAACACAAGTCTCTGGGCGGTCCACAACCAATCAACAGAAACAACAAGTAAAATGGTTAAAACATTACAACAATTCAAAAGGCAAAATGTTAAAACGATTAAAATAATCAAACTATTAAAACAGTGTTAAAGCTATTAAAACAATATCTAATTAAAAGCCTGGGTGAACAAATGTGTCTTGACTTGACTGCTTTTTTTAAAAGTTGTAAGAGATGGGGAGGCTTTTATTTCAGCAGCCATGGAGCTGTGTGGCAGCTCCCAGCAGTAAACCTCCCCAAATACCCCTCCCCTTAAATGAGGTTAGTGGAGCATGTGCTCCACTAACCCCATCTAGTTGATTGTGTGCCACTGCGGTACAGCTCCACGCTGCGCCGACACATGAGTTGACCCCCGACCAGGAGGCTACAACAAGCCTCCTGGTATTGGGGGTCTCCCTGGGATGCCCCATGCCCTACATGGAGCATCTTGGGACTTCTGGCGGCCGGGCGGGCCCTGATCCCTGCTGCCCCTACTGGCTCTGTGATGGAGCTGGTAGTCATGTGAGCGGCTGATCTGGTCGCCCAGGCCAAGCTCCCTGCTCGTCTGCGGGGAGAGCGGGCTAAGCACACTCTCCCTGCAGAGCTCTGTTAGGCTCTACACACAGATCATGTGTAGAGCTTCAATGTCATGAAGCAGTTCAAATACCTAGCCTGAAAAATATAAGTTATGTTTATCTTCACAATAAAGACTGTCCTTGAGGAAAAGAAGCATTATCTGGCAACACTTCTCTGAAAGGGGCAGCAAAACAACCTTGGAGTAAATGGCCCAGAGTCACCCAGTGAGAATGGAGATCTGAATTCAGGTTTCCCCAGTTCTAGTCCAACGCTCTAGCCACTATACCACACTGGTTAGCCACTACTGCATAAAGACTATACAGTGTATAACAGATAAATGGAAACATGTTCATTCAATATCATAGATTATAATTATGGTCAAGTGGACAGATGTTGTTGGGAGCCTAGGCTTACATCCTGGGTAAGTAATGAATGCATTGGATGGCCTTTACTGTGTTTTGAGAAGGGCGGAAGCTAGCAACAATTTATTGGTTTCAAAACTCTCTGGAACATCCAGGGCAAAAATTCTGACTGTTGCCATTAAAATAAGAAAACATTTAAGTTAACAAACCATAGTTCTCAAATAACTTTGTCTTTTGGGCCAAGTTCACTTGCTCTCCTGGTTCAGACATAATGGCAGACTAAGGCTTAATGGTATGTGTACACAGCCATGATCACTCATGACTCTTCCCTCCAGTCTTTTCTCATACACAGAAGGAGAGTAAAAGCTTCTACTCCCACCCACCCCCAAATTAAGGATGAACTGCATTTAACAGTTCATGTGGTTCCCTTATGCTCATTTCTGTGGTGCTAAACCATAGTTTAACATTGTGTCTGAACTGGGCCACTTTGTCCTGGAGAAGTCTCGCACTAGGGCAGCCTCGTTGCCCTATGACTGAGCTACCCTTCTTAGCTGACCTAATATCAGGCATCTGCAACAGGCATCACCCCACTGCTGAAGCCGTAAAGCCTTTCAAGTTGGTGATGCCCCAGCAGTCTAGAAGAGAGCTGGTCTTGTGGTAGCAAGCATGACTTGTCCCCATAGCTCAGCAGAGTCTGCTCTGGTTGCATCTGAATGGGAGACTTGATGTGTGAGCACTGCAAGATATTCCCCTCAGGGGATGAAGCTGCTCTGGGAAGTAGTGATGTGTGAAACGTTTCGGATACAAATCGTTTTGTACCCAAAACAGCCTGTTTCGGGTGTTTTGTAGACAAGACAAAACACCCATTTTCCAGATACAAAAGTTTTGTATACAAAACAAAATGTCCCTGTTTCGGCTACAAAATGTTTTGTTATTTTGGACCTCCATTTTGTGGTGATCTCTGAGTCAGTCTCCATTTTGTGTTTGACATCTCTTTGAATTTCCCACCCTTCCAGCCTTCTGATCGGTGACCTAAATCATGGGCTGACCTGCTGACAATTCCCTCCTTGTTCCGTATTGGCTCTTTTGCTTCTTGCCACTCTTTACTGACCCCACATTGGCCAGGGGAAGGATTGCTAACCCATGGGGTGCTGGGTTCTGTTGATTCTGTGGTGTTCTGAGTGTAGATTTTCTGGTAGCATATAAAAGTGGATTCTTGTTTTTCACTGAAAATCTCATATGCTACCAGAGAATCTACAATGAACACCTCAGAAACAACAAAACCCAGTACCCCACGAGCTTGTGGGTATGGGGTTGGTTGGCACCCTATGTGCACTACACAACCCCTCGCTCTGGGGAACCCCAGTGCCCCCAAGTGGAATTATGGGGCTGCTGAAACCTAAACCTCCATTATTCCCTATGGGAGAAATCTTAGACATGTAAACTTCATCAAATCACAAAACATCAGCCCTTTGCCCAATTCCTTTGAAATAATTCTGGAAGTTTCCTTGCCCCCATTGGGCACTACCACCCACCACACTCCACTCTGGGTCATCCCTTTCCCCTTGATTTGAAGTGATGCATTTGCTGGAATCTCCATTATTCCCTATGGGAAAATTCTTAAAGATGTGTAAACTTAAAAAAATCACAAAAAATCAGCCCTTTGCCTAATTCCTTTGAAATTTGGCTTGTAGCTTCCACCCATTGGACACTATCACCACCACCCACTCTTTTTGCCCTGGGACCCTTTTTAAAAATCCAAATCAATTCGGATTTGGATTTGGAAAATTCGGCTACAAAACAAAACAGGGCTGATTTGGATTCAGAAAATTTGGGTACAAAACAAAACGGGGGTGTTTCGATTCGGATACAAATCAAAACAAGAAAATTCCAAAATGCACACCCCTACTGGGAAGAGCAGCAGGTTTCAAGTTCCCTCCCTGGCTTCTCCAAGATAGGGCTGAGAGAGATTCCTGCCTGCAACCTTGGAGAAGCCGCTGCCAGTATGTGATGACAATACTGAGTTAGATAGACCAATGGTCTGACTCAGTATATGGCAGTTTCCTATGTTCCTATGTTCCTAAATCATCTGGCAACATTGTTCTGAAAGGAGCAGCAAAACAACCTCAGAGTTATGAATTATCCCTTTTTGCTAACCACCTGGTTTGCATTTGAATGGGTGACTACATGTGAGAGCTGTAGTATGAATTCATTTCTTTCTGGGGGAAACGTGGTGGAGGGATTGTATATGACTTAGAATACTGCTCAAGACAAGTTAAGATGTAGCTTCCTTTGCCCATTCCTGAATCCATCCTGTGGAATTTTAGTCTAAATGAGATGATCATCACTAATATAATGTAGGAACCAGAGAATCATTGATAAAATCAGTAGATTTCCCATGTTTGCAATGGCTGGGGGTAAATGGTGTGAAAATGGGAATAGCTGCCGATTTTATTGGCAATTGTCTGCTTCATATTGGTTCACCCATGTGAGTGTATACCATAAATGTTTGTAGAGGCTGTAAAATATGTAAACCAGCCCTGATACTTTCCTCTAGTGTATTTAAAACAAACTGATTCTAGCTTAAATGCAAGTGGTATTTCAATGGTTTGTTGATTGGACTACCCAATGGAAAGATTCCTTGCTGCAGGTTTGGTGAACGTCTTAAGTGCATTTTATTCCAAAAATTATCAGAAAATGATTTTTTATTATTTGGCTCATAACAAGGTGGGGGGCGGCCCCCCCATAGTAATCCCAATAATGTCTTAGTTGCTGTGTAAAATTAAGAAAAGCTGCAGAGAAAACTGACCAGTAAATAATGGTCACTGAATAGCCATAGATACTAGTTCAGAAGCTACTGTGAATCCATTAGGTGAGATTTTACTAACGTGCAGTATTCTGGTGTGTGTTTGTGTATGTGTGTGTGTGTTTTACTTTTGACTCCCTGCGCCCCATAAGAACTTCCTTGCCAAAACAAGGAACAGAAATTAAAGAAATGAAAAGCTTGTTACAAAAGCTGAAGCCAACAGTGCATTATTAGATGGGGAGAGTCAGTGAGGCAGGCAGCTATTAACACACGACAGGCTTTTAAAAGTTAGCCTTTCCTTTTATCTTTAGAGGGTGGGGGGAAGAGCCATTTTACATACACTGCTGAGAATCCACATTCTCAAATCAATAAATCATAATAATTGGTTTGGCAATCTCCCCAGATGCCGGTCTGAATTCTAAGTCACTCTTCAGTAGCCTGTAGCTCAAATACCCACAATTAGTACCAAGTGTATTCATCTGAAAACAGGCTAGTTCTGACATGACTTTAAAAACCATCATATTGCTGTGCAAGTTATATATGGAACCCAGCTTTGACTTGTGGGAGCCTGAATCTTTGCCAAATGCAGCCAGGGAAGTGTTATGTTGAGTTTGTTTATATGAGATTCACAAAGCTGTTTTCCCTTTAAGGGATCAAGAGATACAGAGAGTTATCAGAATGGGGATTTCAACTAGCTTTTAAGTCACAGAAAAATGCTAGGCTACAGAATGGATCTGATCAAATTTCCTATTGTAAATATAGACTTTTCCTCAGTTTACAAAAGAAGATTTATTTATTCTTTGATATGTTAGGGGGGAAGAGACTGATTTAAACAGCCAGCTTACTCAAACTGAAATCCCTATGTGGATGTGTTAACTTGCATATAAACCTGACTTTGGTTTGTTAAACTTAAGCAACACAAGCTAGTAGTGGTGGGATTCGACTTAGGTCTCCAGCACATGACCACCACCAACATGGGGTGCCACTGAAACACATTCAGCACACGCTGAGTTCCAGAGTCAGCAAAAGGTTATGTGACTGCCTTCAGGGTTTAAGTACATGCTTAACTCAGCATGGCCTGGTTAGTGTACCCAGACTAAATTGGATCTCTGTGGGGGTATCCTAAAAGCCAACTTGCACAGTGGTTGTACAGCCTGTCCCATGATAGGCAGAGGCGTATCTAGGGAAAATAGCGCCTAGGGCAAGCACTGAAATTGCGCCCCCTGTCAAACATCTGACACCCATCTTTCAGATAACTTTACCATAATATAAGCTGAAAAATACAAGTTGAGCTCGTTAATCTTTTAATATTTCAAAAACTATTTAGCAGTGGACGTAGCCAGACCAAAAAATGCTGGAAAACTACGAATTTCAGTATGCTGGGGCTCATGAAATACCCAAATATTATGTGGAGGTATACTTGGAAAACTAAACAGAAATGCCTGTCTAATTCTCTACTATGCATTGTAGCATCACTATTACACAAGTTTCAAAAATAAATGGAGAATATGACTTTTCCCAGATACTCTGAAAATAATTAAAGGATATGCAGAGTAAACTGTGTCACTACTTGGAATATATTCTAGTATTTCAGGAAAACAGTTAAAATGAGAGAAAGAGAGCAAGAAACTCCCAGTGGGCCTTAATACTAAGGATTTCACAGTGATTAAAAGACAAACTCACCATTAATAGCTAAGACATCACATTTAACTCACTTATCACAAGAAGCAAAGTAAGAGCAAATGAATACAGTCCTAGCTCATAAGCATCAGCTCAGTATTCACAAGCCCTGATTCTCTGTACTTAGTGCCAAACTAAATATGTGTACAGTGACTATATATATATATATATATATGTATATGTGTATGTGTGTGTGTGTGTATATATATATATATATATATATATATATATATACACACATATACATATATATATATATATATATATATATATATATATATATATATGTGTGTGTGTGTATATGTGTATGTGTGTGTGTGTGTATATATATATATATATATATATATATATATATATATATATATATATAACCTGTAGCCCCTTCGGGGGGTTCCTAAAGGCCATGTGTGGGGGGTCTGTAAAGGTTCCCCCTCCCCCCCGCTGGCCTCTAGGGCCTCGCAGGGACCATTTGAGCATGTGCGGTGGCTGTTTTTTAAAATATATATATTTTTAAGAATGGCTGCTGAAAACAAAATGGCCACCGTGCATGCTCAAATGGCCTCTGCAAGGCCTGGCATGGCCTAGGGCTTCACAGAGGCCATTTAAGCATGCATGGTGGCCATTTTGTTTTTGGCAGCCATTTTAAAAAAGTTTTTAATTTTTAAAAATGGCGCCCCCTTCAAGTGGCACCTGGGGCATGTGCCCTGCCTGCCCTACCCTAGATACACCCCTGGATATGAGTCACATGACATCCTCAGAGGCTGAGCAGTTTTTAGAGGAAGCCTGAGATGGAACTGAACCAGGTTTGTGTTTTTTTACAATAGAGGTAAAGCCTACCAATCAAAGTAAAATATATTAGTCTGAGACCTTTTGAAAGTGACTCACTCCACTCTGAAATGCCCTAATAGAAGCTCTTCTTCATCCCCACCCTCCAAGAGTGGGAGCAGAGAGAGGAGTTGCAACTGAACGACTTACAAGCAGCTCCTCTTAAATCTCGCTCTACAAGGGTGGGAATGAAGAAGAGTCAAAGCCTAGACCTTCAACAGCAACTCCTCCCCACTCCCACTGGCCAATTTTGTATAGCCCCAACAGCATGGAAGACGTCCCCATTGGGCAGTAGAGTATAGCCAGTTGCCACTGGCCAGTCCCAGGTAGGCCCTTGCATGGGCAGATGTGGGCCCTGAGGCCTGTGCTTAATTTGACCTGTCTGTGGTGATGGCCATGCAAGGCACCATACCTGGGTTTCCCAGGCAGTTACTCACTGAGGCACTGTCCATACCTACATCTAGATCATGATTCCTAGCTTCAGAGAGGTATCATGTTCCCTCAGACTATGCCAGGCATGTAACAATGATAGGGCAAGGGGAGACAGTTGTCTAGGGGCCCCACTGCCTGGAGGGGCACCCCAGAGGCACCTCATGTGACTCCCCATTGCCCCCTGCCCAGCCCCAAGGCCCCTCAGCCACTTGCCCTCTTCGCCGTCTCTCCTGCTTGTTCTGCTGGCCCGCAATCGAAGCAGCAGGCAAGCTGCAAAGAGCTCCTTTTCTCCCGCCTCTCAGCTGATCGGCGGGTGGGCGGGGCTTCCACGGAGGCCTCCGTGTAGGCCGCAGTGAAGCCTGAACTCGAGTAGGGCCCAAGCCAGCCAGGAAGGAGGAGGCAGCCAGAGTGTTCTCTGCAACAGAAGACCCCTTGCTGCCCTGCTCAACCCAGACCAGCATTTGCCAGGTAGAGTGTGAACTCCTTTTTGTGGTTACCTTTCCCGCCCCCCCCCATATATAGGGATCTGCTTGCCATAGGGCTTGGATGGGGGGGGGAGGGACCGAGAAGTTTCTGAATATTTATTTTGAAACAGCTTGGAAAATTTGCTGACTTAAAAAAAACTATCTAAAAAGTCCTATAAGTGGCTTGTTTCATGGCAGAAAATTGCAAAAACTTCTGGAACAGTATTTTATTAATTTTATTCATTCATTCATTCATTTATAAATGCACTTATGTTCAAGTTGTTTTGCAACCCAGAAGGTCTGAGTGAGAACTGTGAAGCATGTGTGGTGCTTTTATTTTATTTTTCTTGTGTGTGAACTGCTCCCCAATAACTTGCAGGGACTTCAGGGTAAATCTGGCCAACATGTGAATGCAGCACCTCCATTCCAGAGGAGATGTGTCTTAAAGGGCTTTAAAAGCCTCCTGTGAAAAACCTCCTGCAATCAAACTTGACTGAATTTGTTCAGAATTCTGAGAAAACAAACATAGGTTCACCCTGCATGGTTGAAAGTCTCCTTTGCTAATCTGCAGCGAGGGGCCCATTTTAATAATTCATCTTTCTAGTGTGTTCTAGGCATTAAAAGTAATACAAATGTATAGTACTCAATGTATATCACTATATATTGTGACGTGTGTGTGTGTGTGTATTCAGTTAAATGTATTTGCAGGCAGCATACTTATTTTGGAATATCAGACTTAAATCCTTGGGGGCCTGGGGTGTGCGGAGGCCCTGGACTTTGGGAGGGGGGCCCATTTTAAAATCTTGTCTCTGGGCCCACTCCAACCTTGCTACGCCCCTGGACTATGCCCATTGCTTTAATAGTGTTGGGTCTTCTAAAAGGTCCTACCAGCCTTGCCTTGCTTTGGATGCCTTGCCTTGCACTTTAGCAACATAGGAAACTGCCTTATACTGAGTCAGACCATTGGTCCATCTAGCTCGGTATTGTCATCACAGACTGGCAGTGACTTCTCCAAGGTGGCAGGCAGGAGTC
This sequence comes from Hemicordylus capensis, assembly GCF_027244095.1. Classification (NCBI taxonomy): domain Eukaryota; kingdom Metazoa; phylum Chordata; class Lepidosauria; order Squamata; family Cordylidae; genus Hemicordylus; species Hemicordylus capensis. Next base: position 110,954,378 of record NC_069662.1, read on the forward strand.
TGTCTCAGCCCTATCTTGGAGATGCCAGAGAGGGGACTTGGAACCTTCTGCATGCAAGATTGCAGGTGCTCTTCCCAGAGCAGCCCCATTCCTTAAGGGAATTTTTTTACAGTGCTCATGAAATATCCCATTAAAATGCAAACCAGAGCAGACCCTGCTTAGCAAAGGGGACAATTCATATTTGCTACCACAAGAACAGCTCTCCTCCCCTAACCAGTGGTGGTGCAAAGGTCTGCTTACTCCCTGCCATAAAATCAGCTGAGATTGAGTGGTTTGTTGTTGTTTTTTAGACCAAAGACAAAACAATGAGTTATGACAATGAATATGTAAAGGTCCTGACAGCTGCCTTAGGCCCAATGTATTGATTAATTAGAAAGGGAAAAAAACCCATGCCTTTGCAAGGATATGGTTGCTGTGTACATTTGCTTTCAAAGAAAGGGCAAAAACTGTTTGTTTTCTAGCTCTGAAGCACTACTAAAGAGTCCTGAAATGTTAACAGTACAGAAGATGAAACAACACACGTTCCAAATGTGTTTCCTTTGTGTCTCCTTAAATCCAAAACGTAAAACATAAGACGCACAGAATGTCAGGATTTATCTTGACTATCTGCCTTCGGTTTGGATCAAAACCGTGACTCCTGAGCCAAAGATAACACTAAGCATCTACCTCTAAGGTTGCTGATCTGCAATTTGTTGTGGTGACAGATCCAATATTGTGCTAAGGAAATAGTGTGGATGGCTGGTAATGCACTATTACAGACACTGTTGGGAAATTGGCTGAGCCCTACTTAATGGGAAGAAACAGAGCTTATTACACAGGTCTAGAAGGAAAGATATAAGCTATGTGTTGACTGATATCACAGAAGTACTTTTAAAACTATGATTGATTTCTAAAGCAATTGATTCCCATCCAAATTAAGTTGAAAATCAGTTAGAGAGTTACATTACACCCCGCCCATCCAGAATGCATTGTAGAAAAAATCATTCAATTGCTTTACAACTTAGTACTACCTTCTTCTTTTTTGCTGATTCAGGAGGGTGCGTTTTACTTTTATTTTCAATATTTTAATTCAATTTAAGAAGTGCCTTGGTGACCCCAAGGTGAACTGTTAAACTTCTCTATCTAGTATTTCCTCCATAATTCCTCCCATAGTACTATTTGTAAATCAGATTATATCTGCTCAGCAGCTGTGATGTATTTTGGTGTTCTTGGTCTCAAACTTCAATTTCTAGCTCTGTATTTAGCCATATTTTCCTTGAACACATGGAGCTTCCTTATGCTGAGTCAGATCATTGGTCCATTTATCTCTGAATGGGAAAATAGGGTGATGTTGGAAGGTTAGCAGCAATTTTCCAGGATTTCAGACAAGGATCATTTTAGCTTCTTGAACCTGGATCTTCTGCGTTCAACCTGAGCTGTACCATTCAGCTATGGCCCCTACACACACACACACACACACACACACACACACAAATGAGAAAGTTGGTCTGGTGGTAGCAAGCATGAATTGTCCACTTTGTTAAGCAGGGTCTGCCCTGGGTTGCATTTGAATGGGAGACTACACATGTGAGCACTGTAAGATATTCCCCTCAGGGATGGGGCCACTCCAGGAAGAGCACCTGCATGCTTACATGCATAAGGTTCCAAGTTTCCTCCCAGCATCTCCAAGACAGGGCTGAGAGAGATTCCTGCCTGCCATCTTGGAGAAGCCACTGCCAGTCTGTGAAGGCAATATTGAGCTAGATGGATTAATGGTCTGACTCGATTTTAGGCCATTATATGGCCAGTTTGGTCCAGCACCCCCTTGAGCCCCCTCATTTGGTTCAGTACGGGGGGCGGAGGCGTTCCACGAACATTAAAAAAAAAATTATAAAGTTTTTTTAACGGAATCAACTCCGAACCTGTTTGCACATCCCTAGCATGGACTAATACAGCAAAATTGCTGCGGCTGAGTGGGGCACAAAAACAGCAGGATCCCTCCACAGTTCCCCCCCATTTGGCATAATGGGGAAAACTGCAGGGACGCTGCTTTCATGTGTCATCAGCAGCATCCTTGTTACTTAGGAGTCTTCAGCAGCATTCCTGCACCTCTCTCCATCTCTGTAATGGCTGTGGATCACGTCAGCCATTATTTCCATTTTGGGTATTGGTTCTCCTAGGCAGTCTTTCCCCCACCCTGTGACACAGCATAGCTCAATGGATTACCCATTATTGGAAAACAACACACTCTGACACTGCTGTTGTACATGATTAATGGACCTTGTGTGTCCGCTTAACAGGCAAAAGGCAAAGTCATTTACTCTAAAGAATAATTTAGAAACAGCTCTGACCCATGAAATTATACATTTAACTAACATTTTACTCTAACTACTTTGCCATAGTATTTGTTTGCCATTTAATTTTCATTAAATTGAGTACAATGTTTTTCTGTTCTTGATTGTGTGTGTGTGTGTGTGTGTATGTGTGTGTACCTCCCCTCAAATGTATTGTATATACTTAGTTAAAGTGGTGGTGTTCGCTCATAAAAGTGATAGCCTACATGGTAGCTATAGTGCTGCTATGTGGAAAATTCAGAATGAGACCTTGCTCATCTGAGAAGCTTACAAGGTTGCCTTCGACAAGTTATTCAATAGAGGTTAATGCATCCCATAGGATAAAATAGCACATCAGATTCTTTGAATGGGAGGTGGGGGGCAGAATCTTGCAACAACTTAAAATGACAGGAATACCACCACTGCAGCTTTAAAAAAATTTAAAATGCTGATAACAAAACAGCAACAAAGCAGCATCACAAACAAAACATAGCAATAATGGAGCAGCATCAAAATACGCTTCATTTCAGTTGTAAATTCTTCACAATTATTTCCATGTGTGCCCAGGGTTCTTTAGGTTGCACTGTACTGATGGAGATTCTTGTATTAAAAAACCTGCTCCCTATCTTTTCCAGATCCTTGATACCAGCTTGTTGGATGTCATGGGAACAGCTGGTTTTTTGTTTTGTTTTTTGGAAGTGAGGTAGATAAGCCTTGTTGAGAACATAAATGGAACTCCTAATGAAGCTAATAGATTTATAAGAGGTGTATAAAATTATGCATGGTTTCTCTCACACACAGGGGTGCACCTAGATGATTTTGGCACCTGGACCAGCCCTTCTGCAAGGCTCCCCACCAGACCCCCTGCCAGGCCCCCAAAACCTACTTTTGAGGGGGCCCATGCTGCGGCTAACCTACATGCCTTTTTTAAAAAACGAAGCCACCACATGGCCAGGGGATGGCTGGGGGGGGGAGCTGAGTAGTCGACCTCCTCCTCCCCCACCCCCAGCGGTGGTGGAGATGGTGGCGATGGGGGGAGTAACTGCTGAGCATGTCCTCTCTGCCCAGCAGTTGCTGTGAACTGTGAGGCACACCTGCACAGTTCAGAAAAAGATCGTTGCAAGCCTGTTACATCACAGGCTTACAACGGTCTTTTCTGAACTATGCAGGTTCACAGCAACCACTGGGCAGAGAAGACGTGCTCAGCGGTCACTCCCCTCATCATCGCCGCCACCGGAGGGGGAGGAGGTCAACTACTTGGCTCACCCCACCCCCCAGCATCCACCCCTCGGCTGTATGGTGGATTTGATCTTTTTTAAAAAAAAACAACAGGCATGTAGATTAGCCATGGAATGGTGGGCAGGTGCGGTGTGGCTGTAGGAGGCCCCCTGGCCATTTGGAGGCCCCACTGGAGGCCATGGACCAGGGCCCCAAGGCCCAGGGTGTAGGGCACCTCTGCTCACACACATGCAACCAGAGCTTGTAAGCTTCTAGAACCAGGAGTCATCCCATGAAACTGAAGGCCAGGAAATTTAGGACTTACCAAAGGAAGTACTTTTTCCATACAGCACCTAATCTAAGGGATTCTCTGCCACAGGATGTGGTGATGGACAGCAGCTTGGATGGATTTAAAAGGGGCTTAGATAAATTCATGGAAAACAGGTCTATCAATGGCTGCTATTCCAGATAGCTATAGCCTACCACCAGACTCAGATATAGGATGCCTCTGAATACCAGTTGCAGGGGAGCAACAGCAGGAGAGAGGCCATCTCTTGCCTATGGGCTTCCCCAGTGGCATCTGGTGGGCCACTGTGGGAAACAGGATGCTGAACTAGATAGGCTTTGGACCTGATCTAGCAAGGCTATTCTTATGTTGATTCTGTTTGAATGCTAGATGATGCAAACCTCCGCAAAGTCCAATACACTCACAATACTCCCACCCAAGTAGCACTTCCTCCTGTATTCCATTATAAGTGGCAAGACATAAAGGGAAATAAATAGAAAAAACAGAAAGCAAATTATTCCTTTAAATACTCACAATCTAAAAAGAAACACAAGGTAGACACCAGCAAGAGTCTCTGGAGGGATACTATTCTGGAGACAAAAAGGATGGCTGCTCTCCTGCTGCAGACTGCACGAGAAATGCCACTTTAAATGGTGGCCCTTTCCCCAGTTGGCAGGTGATGGCGAGAAGCAGTCCCCCTATTCCCAATACTTTGCATTTTAGTGAGAAGCCTGCATGCCCAAGACAACAGAACTCCAAACAGTACACCCCTGACTACCCCAAATGCCATCAAATCAAAACCTAACCCTGATTAATTGGCTCATGAAGAGCCATGCCTACTTTTATGTACTTCCAGTCAGTACAGCTACCCCCTTTTTAAGATTCTGAGAGGTCAGAAAGTTCATTTGAGTTCCCTCCACTTTCCTGTGGCTTACATACAGTGCAACATGATTCATGAGGCGGAATGTAACATCTGCAAGTGCAAAAGCAGAGCAAGTGGAGTTACGCAGCTGTGTTGGCCATCGTATATAATGTTGGCACTGTCACACAGCTCCATTTGTGCAATTTTTGTGCTTGAGCAACAGCGCAAATGTTACATTCCACCACATATATAACAGTGCACATTATGTCAGCTACTGCATCCTGTGTCAGTATAATAAGCCCAAATAGTGAAATAACTCTTGGACCTGGAGCTATATTTTAACTGATTAGTTTTACTGCCTTCAGTGGACAATATCAATCTGATCATTATAAATATTGAACCATACTTTGGATGGGCCCCTGCTCCATGCAATTGCTGTCCTTCCCCTCCCAAAGGCCTTGGCTATATCCGTATGTCATAGAGAATTCCCTTTTTCAGAATCCTCTCCTGCCTTTTGTTGCCTTTGTTTTTACCCCCTACAGTTGTCCCTGGAATCCTAAGTTTAGTGAGAGTTGGCTATTAGCACATACATTCAGAGGCGTATCTAGGGAAAATAGCGCCTAGGGCAAACACTGAAATTGCGCCCCCTGTCAAACATCTGACACCCATCTTTCAGATCACTTTACCATAATATCAGCTGAAAAATACAAGTCAAGCTCGTTAATCTTTTAATATTTCAAAAACTATTTAGCAATGGATGTAGCCAGACCAAAAAATGCTGGAAAACTACAAATTTCAGTATGCTGGGGCTCATGAAATACCCAAATACTATGTGGAGGTGTACTTGGAAAACTAAACAGAAATGCCTGTCTAATTCTCTACTATGCATTGTAGCATCACTATTACATAAAGTTTAAAAAAAAAAATGGAGAATTTGACTTTTCCCAGATACTCTGAAAATAATTAAAGGATATGCAGAGTAAACTGTGTCACTGTTTGGAATATATTCTAGTATTTCAGAAAGACAGTTAAAATGAGAGAAGGAGAGCAAGAAACTCCCAGTGGGCCTTAATACTAAGGATTTCACACTGATTCAAAGACAAACTCACCATTAATAGCCATCTTAGTAAAACATCACATTTAACTCACTTATCACAAGAAACAAAGTAAGAGCAAATGAATACAATCCTAGTTCATAAGCTTCAGCTCAGTATTCACAAGCCCTGATTCTCTGTACATAGTGCCAGTCTGAATATGCATACAGTGACTTATATTATATATTTTAAAAAATTATCTGTAGCCCCCTCAGGGTGCTTCCTAAAGACCGTGGGGGGTCTGCAAAGGTTCCCCCTCCCCTCGCTGACCTCTAGGGCCTTGCAGGGACCATTTGAACATGTGCGGTGGCCATTTTTAAAAATAAGTTGTGTGTTTGTTTTTTTTAAAAAGGCCACTGAAAACAAAATGGCCACCGTGCATGCTCAAATGGCCTCTACAAGGCCTGGCATGGCATTTCAGTGGCTATTTTTTTTAAAAAAAAATTTAATTTAAAAAATGGCGCCCCCTTCAACTGGTGCCCGGGGCACATGCCCTGCCTGCCCTACCCTAGATACGCCCCTGCATACATTGCCTCAGTTTCCCTTCTTAGAACCTTCAGACTAAGTGACTCTCATTGCACTCTAGCTGTCCCATGGATGCCACTTCCATCCAGGCTTGTTGGCACACACTGAGAAAAAGTCTCACATGAACTCCATTGGGGTGCCTGCTAGGGATGTGCATGAACCTGTCCGGAGGCCCTTTTACGGGCCTCTGAACAGGTTCGAACCCCAGGGCCGGTTCAAAGTTAGAAGGTGGTGGGGGTGCCTCTTTAAGGGCAAAGGAGGGTGCACTCACTCCTCCTGCCGCTTCCGCCCCCCGCTGGCTCTCCTTCCCAGTAAAAACCTTTGGGACAGCAGCGTGGCTCCCTGCCACCCCTTCCCCATCCTCAGCCGGAAGTACTGGGCATGTGTGCGCCCATGCACATGCACCCGGTACTTCTGGCCACTTCCAGCCGAGGACGGGGAAGGGGCAGCAGGGAGCTATGCTGCTGCCCCAAAGGTTTTCACCACGAAGGAGCACTGGTGGGGAAAAAGCTGCAGGAGGGGTGAGTGCACCCTCCCCCACCCTTAAAGAGGCACCCCGCTGCCTTCAAACTGCAAAGGCTCAGTTCTGTACACATCCCTAGTGCCTGCCAGATGGCCCAGATGCTTCCCAGGCCCCTTTGGATGATGTGTGCATCAAGCACCTTAAGACATGGCTCCAGCCAGAAAGAAGGCCTTATCCAGCCTTGGGACTCTGATTTCCTGCTAGGGATCCACTTGAAGTTTTTGTCATCTCAGGAAAGAGGATAATTAAAATCTCCACTCTCCCTTTCCCCCTCTTCTTTCTCTCTTTCTCTCTCTAATTTCATTTTCCTTACAGACACTTATTCTCACCCACTCCTCCTTGCTCTTCATGCGCTCTTGAAACAGCCTCAACCCCTTACAATCCGTTTATTCACTGCCTGATTATTGGATTTGTCTTTCATTAATAAAAGGCAGTCTTTGAAAAGTCCTGGCCTCTCGACACTGTTTGTCTCTTTGAGACACTCTGCTCTGACATTCTGTTATCTAGACCAAAGTTCCCTAACTTACACATGCTGCTCTTGTCAACTCAAAGTGTTGGTATTCTGATCAGGCACTATTGGATGGTCAGCTGTCGATCAGAACTTGGCTTCTGCAGGAGGGAGTGGTTCCCCCAACATCAAAGTAACTGAGCAATTTACCCAGAATTGACTAGGTTCAGGGGAGCTGCCCCAGGATATTAGATGCACACATGCATGGGATACACAGATTTGTGCAAACATACTAACAGACTTGTTACAGTATAATTACTTTATTTATTATACTTTGTACTGAAACATATAATGTGTACTTAAGGTTCTCAGGTACACATTGATCCAGGCACTCACCAGACTAGAGAGGCTTAGTTTCAATAAGCTGGCTGTATTATATGTCTGCAGCCTATGCCTTGGGGCCTATTGCTTCTTTGCTGGACAAGTGGCTATAGGATTTCTTGATAATATTGCACAGATGGTCATACAGATCATGCAACCAAGTTTCATGATGCGGAGGACATCATTAGGACTTCCACAAAATCACCTGCAAGGATCAGTGTTCTCATCAGAATAAACAGACTTTTGGTCATTCCCAGTGCTGGCCCAGCAGGGATGTGCATGAAACCAGTTTTGCTGGTTTGGTTCAAAGCTGAAGCAGATTTGAGCCAATTCAGCTCGGTTCCGGTTCCAGTTGAGCTGAACCCAGTTTGTGGACCAATTTGGGGGTCTACTGGTAAAAGGGAATCTGGTGAGGTTTTCCCTTTACCAGTAAAAAGGGCAGTGGGGGTTCTCTAAGTCTACTGAGGGGGCAGGAGTGGAGTCAGGGGTACTTAACTCTATTTTTAGTGGCGAGGGCAGCAGGAGCTCACCCCCACCAGCGCCCGCCTCCCCCAGAGTAGCACAGGCCAGTGGTGGCCCAGTTCATCTACTCTGGGGGAGGCTGGTGGTGGGAGCCACACCCATGTCCCTGCTGCCACCGAGAATTAAGTACCCATTGTTGGAAGTTAAAGGACTTTGCGCTGTCTCTTGTCTCAGACAGTGGAGGACAGACTAGTAAGTCAGAGGGCTAGAGGGTCAAGACATTGGTCACCCCTTCTCCACTGCTCTGACACTATCCCTTTGGATATGTAGATTGCTACTCTCAGGGATTAACTTCCTTCCTCTCTCTCTTCCCTACCTGCCCTTCTATCTTGCAACATGGCAAGCCTCTTTCCCTGCACCATGTGTGCAGAGAAGATGCAGAATCCATCTGCATCCAGCTTGCTCCTAACTCCTCACTTTCCTATCTAGAATGGAGTTCCTTAATAAATGCCTTTTATATTGATTTGAAACTATGAATCGGCTCCAAGTTACTTTACTCTCAGCATACACGCATGCCTAACTAAATTCCGTTGTGTTGTGCCTCTGTGCACTCTGCTATAATGAGAAAGGGATTCTCTCACCACAGAGAATTTCCAACACCCATGACTCCCCTCTCACCCCCTCTAGCCTTAGAGAAGCCCCCCTGCCCTTTTACTAGTAAAGGGGAATTATCACCAGATTCCATTTTACCTGTAGACCTCTGAACCAGTCCAGTTTGAACCAGGGCCAGTCCGGTGAACTCGGACTGGCCGAACCGGGCCAGTTAGATTCAAACCACATCGCTATGACTCAGTCAGGTCTTCACCACCTTCTTCTTTCTATTCTCATTCTGCACAACAGCTTTGTTTGATGCCACTAAGGGCCAATTCATGTGTTTCAATCAGCCACTTACTTGCACATTTAATTTAGTCGTACGCTCATAAGGAGATGAGTGTATGCCCCAAAGGTATCACTTTTAGAAAAAGGCATTTCATTATTACACAGTGTCACAATAACCAGGAAATTAAGACCATCTTGGGATAAGAGAAGCAGTCTTGAAAAGTGTCCTAGCAGGGTGGGGTGGGCAGTCTGCAAAGCTGATTGCCTGCTATAAATGAAGAGGGATCCCTGGAGAGGGTGGACCTGATTTTTTCTGGGACACTTCCCATGCTACTGCTTGCAAATTATCAGACAGCTGGCACTAGGATGGATAAAACTGTGCATTTACAATGCCGAGTCTTTGATTTTAAAGACCACATATATACTTTTGACTACTGGAATTGGCAACATTGCAAGTGTATGCCCCTCTTTTTTGCTTCTTGGTACAAATCACATAACAGCCCGACTTGCTTTGCTCTGTAAAATACTTTATCTTTTCTCTGCTCAACAGATTGGATTTCATGTGTCACAAGGCCTGAAGCAGCTGCAGAATTGACTGTGTTCCTTTGTTAACAGTGCCAGGCACAACTTTATTGACACGACAAAGGGAGAGCGAAGCTTTCAAAACTCAGGACAAGTGAGACTGCTGCTTAGCAATTCAGCCCTATCTTTTCCTTCCTGGAGAAAAAAGCAGCTGGAGGAGGGTGACTTTTAGAAGAATCACCAAACATGCCAGTCTTCGGCCACGGATTATGCAGTTGTACCTGAGCATCACGTGTCTCCTCAGACACTTCTTGTGCTGTTGCATTTGTGAATGAGGCTCTTCATGGTTCAGCTGGAAGAATGTGGTAGGATCTACAAGGTTAATGGCTGTCAAACCATACATTTCCCTTGCTTAAAAGTGGAAGAATCTCCTTTTTTTTTTTAACCTAAAGCATTCAGGGATGGAGAGAGAGTCAGACTGGGACCGTGGTGATCAGGGAGGGAAGAATTCACTCTTTCCCCGATGCCATTTTCTGGCCCAAAATTAGTCCCCTAATCTGCTTCTTCCCTCCAAAATGGTTATTTGCAGCAAATAACTATGGGATTTGTAGAGTCAAGGCTGGAGGTACAGGAAAAAAGGTTATGCAAAAGCCTGCCCAACATAGTGCCTCCTTTTTTGTGGTACCACTTTCTGCAGTTCAAATTAGCACGGGGAGCAAGCCTGTATTCTCACTGGCACTGCCTTTCTGTTTGCCATTACCATTTTCAGAACAGCAATCAATGCACCTTTATCCTCCCACTTAAAATCAATAGAAAGTTTACAGCGGTGAACATTATCAGAGCTGTGCACTGTTTGCCTCATTGCCTCTTTAAAGACACCTGTGCTCAGGGCATAATTACACTTTTCCATATGATTTCATGCCATTTTTGTTCATCAAGAGGCGACATGCCTAAGCAAAGGTGTTTGCGCCGCCCAAATGCTTTCCTCTAATCTCAGATCCTGGGAAGATCGTATGATCATAGCGTTTGTGATAATCAGCACCACTTTTGTGGCAAGAGGTTGCAGGGCATGCAGAGAGCAGCAATTTCCACACAGGTGGAGAACGTGGGTGGCTGTGCCTGCAAGAGAGAGCTTCAAACACAAATGCTGGAGGCAGTGGGGAAATGGTGATGGGATGCTGTGACAGTAGGAAAGTTCAAAGTTTCTGTGTTCCCTGCCAGCTGGCACTGAGAAGCTGATACAAGAAGGGTTTGGGGGAATACTTCCTGAAATCCTCTCACTTTCTATTAGTTATTTATGACAACATATTTCTACAGTGTTGTGCTTTTTTCCTGTATAAGTTAATGTTGCAGATAAATTACTTATACTCTATAAGTAATTGTGCAGGGAGCAACATTAACTGAGAAACAAGAGTTTGATATTTATTACTAACATAGGCTAAGAAAACAATAAACAGACTAAGCAGCTTATACAGAGAGAGGGAGAACCTCTCAGTTTGAATTCTGAACAAGTAAGGAGCAGCCAAACAAACTGTGAGTCCCACCCCAAGCAAGTACATAGACACATTCAAACACAGAGTAGCATGCCCCATTCAAAATACTTAGGCAATGTCTATGGCAAAATCCCAACAGTTAAGTATATGTATTATAATGCTGATACCTTCCAGTTAGGGCCTATTAAAGACCATCTCTGGGACATCATCTTCTGACACACATGCCTGCCATGTTTGGGAGGATGTCACCATGGGAGGAAGAGGTCCATCACCCAAACAGCTTGGTCTGAGAGAATTTGGCACCTTAGGCAGAAGAAGGTAGTCTCATAAGAAGAGTCCTGCTGGATCAGACCAAAGGTCCATCTAGTCTTCAAGGAGAGCTGGCCTTGTGGTAGTGAGCATGAATGAGTGAAATTTTCATTCCCATTGTTGGGGGCATATCTCACTGCAAAGGCACCAGCATGCTTGCATCCTGAAGGTCCCAGCCATTTCCAGATAGTGCTGAGAAAGATTCCTGCCTAAAATACTGGAGAACTGTTGCCAGCCACCAGTGTAGACAGTACTGAACTAGATGGACCAATGGTCTGACTCAGTATAAGTCAGCTTCCTATGTTCTTAGTCTAGCATCCTGATTCTCACAGTGCAGCCAACCATATGTGACTTCAGGAAGTCCACAAACCAAGCATGAGGTTTGTAGCTCTATCCTGCAGTTGCTTCTGCTATTCAGTTGTATACTGCCTTTTAATCTGGAAGATCCATAAAGTAAGGAATAACCACTGACATTCCTGTCCTTTACAAATTTGTCTAATCACTTTTTAAAGCCATCTAAACTAGTGTTTTATCACTTTATCCAATGACAGTATAGTCTATAAACTAGTTATGGTTGTGTGAAGAAATTGTGGTCAACAAACAGACTAATCAATATACCAGGGGTTTCTGTTGCTTGCTGGGCAATTTTCAACAGTGCCCCCTTCCCTCTGAAGCCTCCTGTGCATCCTGAGAGTTGGGGAATTCTCAAGGCAGGGGTGTAGGAAGCCAGGGGACAAATTCCTGCCAGTGGCCCCTCCTCCACTGAAATGGGTGTATGTGAGAGCGCACACCCTAACCACACATCCCACACTCTAAGTCAACATCAGACATAGGGGTCATGGCCAACACTGGGAGAGGGTGTGCTCAGACCCTCTCCAAATCCTCCCCAGTTGGCACTTCATTCATGTGCTGCCTGAGAACTTCTTTCTCTGCCTCACAAGGTGAAGGAGAGCTGGTCTTGTGGTAGCAAGCATAACTTGTCCCCTTAGCTAAGCACGGTCTGCCCTGGTAGCATATGATTGGGAGACTTGATGTGTGAGCACTGTAAGATATTCCCCTCAGGGGATGGAGCCCCTCTGGGAAGAGCAGAAGGTTCAAAGTTCCCTCCCTGGCATCTCCATGATAGGGCTGAGAGAGATTCCTGCCTGCAACTTTGGAGAAGCCACAGCCAGTCTGCATCAACAATACTGAGCTAGATGGACTTATAGTCTGACTCAGTATGTGGCAGCTTCCTATGTTCCTAACCAAGTGCTGACTGGCAAGATTGGAAGAGGGTCTGAGCACACCCTTTCCTGATATTGGCCACACATCCTGCATCTGATGTTGATATGAGGCGTGTGGCCAGTACCAGGAACAGGGTGTGCTCAGACCTTCTCCCAATGCTCCTCAATCGACAATTTGTTCAAGTGTTGATTGACCGGGTTTCCTCCCTTCTGCCTTGCTGGGAGTGCAGCAGGCAAAGAAGTCCCCAGGCAGCCAGCACTTGAATGAAGTTCCAGCTGTGCATGAGAGAGGCATGCCTCACTCTCCCAGATGGTGAATGAAGCAAGGAGCTATCCTGAGGGAGGGGTCGGGGTGCTCCCTGACCCCAGCAGGTCAGGGACTGTCATCCCTGCTTGTCCAATGGAGATAATTTCAGGAGGCATAGGAGAAAAAAGTCCTGGATTAGCCTTGGTATCAGCCAGTTTTTAAAATCTGTTCTGAATCTACTGCCTTTCCATGATGCGGCCACATTCTCCTAGATGGAGATCAACTAGGATTTAGGCAAACAGTGAACAAGGGCACCAAACATAAGTAGGCAAATCTGCATTGCCCAGATAGCCTACAGTCCCAACAGAAGAGAAGAGAGAAGATGGAACCATTAGATAAAGAATGATGAGTGAAAAGGAGATTTAAATTACAGCAGATAACACAGAACAGATGAGGTAGCAATAGATACGGGAAATCAACTCTTGAGCAATGAATTCAGAAGGGTGAAGGATCTGATTAAGCAAACAAAACAGGGGCAATGTTTCAGGCATGGGAAACACCATAATGGAAGAAAGAAGTGGCACTATGGGACTGGGGTGGAAGGCAACAAATGAATTTGAACGGACTCAAATTAGAAGAGAGGCAAGAATAAAGGGAGAGGAAAGCAAATGCTTAATCAGGACTAAGTACTTGGTGCTGATACACAAAGTGATCAAGAGCAAATACAGAGATATAACGAGCAGGAGGACATAACTGAAACAATGGGGGAAGAGGATGGTGTTATGCATACAGAATGAGTTGAGCTGAATATGCAAAATAGAAAAAGCGAGGTTGAGATGATGAAGAGGATGAAGCATGGGGATATGGGCACAAGTTATATACAAATTGGAAGGCTGAACATCTACCCCGAATGAACCCCTTCTTCAGTTTTTTAACATACATACATTACAATGTATGAAAAAATATCAACGGAATTTGCTTTTCTGTTAGCTGGTCTCCTCATAAAATCTGAAGCCGGGAGTTCCCAAGCTGTGGTACTCCAGATATTGTTGAATTACAACTCCTACCATCTTCCACAACAATAAATCATAGCTGGGGATGATGGGAGTTGTAGTTCAGTGACATCAGGGGTACCACAGGTTGGGCAGCCCTATCCTAAGCTCCTCTTAAACTACTCAGTGTACCCCAGATGTCGTGCATCCATCTTTGCATTAATGATGCATGTGTGCTGTATGCCATCATATAGACTATTATCCCTTTCCTAGGAACTTTGGGGACAGGCATGCTGATCCTAAAGCTGAATGAGACCCAAAATGTTAAAATAGCATTCCTCCCCATCTTCTTTCAGCAACAAATGCATTCTATTCCAACAAGGAAAACATCAGGTAATCTTGGCTGTAATTTTGCTCCACAGTCCTGTCCAATAATTTGAAAGGCATGTGTGTTATGGGCTGCTGCCTATTTTTCCTCCCAGGCATCTCACTGCAGTCTCTTTACTGAACTGACAGATTCCTATTTAAGTGAAGCTCAATCAGGCCTGTTATAGTTGAATTTCCTAGGTATTGCTCTCAGATGGTGATGGGAATAGGAAGTGCATTGCATTGTAATTCAGATCAGCTCCATTGCCGTATTTTCAATTAATTGAATTTTAATTATTCTGTCAATTTTCATGTTGAAGGAGAAAGCCTATTCTTTCAAATTTGTTCTTCGTTGTTGAACTTGTTTCAGCACGTGCCTGATATGCCAAAAGACAAGATACATGTTTCACACAAAAAAACCAAAAACCAAAATCAAAAACCAATTACAGGAACGATCACTTCCTGCTTCCTTTATAATATTTACTGTAAAGTATGTTGGAATGTTGCTATCACTATCATCCACCAAGGTGTATAGTGTAGAAAATGCAGCCTTGAATTCAAGGTCGTAACCTCTGAAAACTCCAGGAGCAGAATACTTGAATGCTATAGATTCCAGCTGTGTATCTCCACCTTGAGCACTTCGTGCTCAACTTACCTGCCCAAAAACACCTCCAAAAAGCAGAGTAAAAAAGCACCAAAACATCCTAGAAAGCAGGTCTTTTTAAAGGAAAATTTAGAACTTCACAGTGGTATGAGTATAATTCACATGCAGAGCATTTGTCACAACAATAAACATCTGTGATTTTTACTTGTCTCTGCACATATGTGTTGTTGCCTCATATCCTTTTCCATGATATTTATAAGCTTACACAGAGAGGCAGAAAAATCTGAGAACTGGGAATAAGAGCATAAGAACAGCCCTGCTGGATCAGGCCCAATACTCATAAAGTCCAGTATCCTGTTTCACACAGTGTCACAGCAGACGCCCCTGAGAAGACCACAAGCAAGAGGTGTGGGCATGTCCTCTTTCTTGATGTTGCTCCCCTGCAACTGGTATTTAGAGGCAGTTGATATCACCATTGCAGAATAGTGTTTGTTATGAACGGTCTATAACATATCAGAACCAGAGGTATGAACTCAGAAGCATGTGAAATATAGGCCTGTGTCTGATTTATTTTATATTAAGAGTTCAATTCAATGTCTGAACTGGAGGTGAATCTCATGACTGCCTGGTCAATGATTTGTAGAGGCAGGGGAATCTAGCATTGGTTATCTGTGGAAACTCACTGAGACAATAGGTCAGGCTTAATTACCAGTCTCACACTGCTGACATTAACCTGTTGTCCAGTAATCCCCCTTACCAGGATGCTTCTGCCTTAAGTCAAATTTGTTAATTAACTTGCCTCACACAGGCATACCTTTTGATGTTACTTTGAATACACAAGAAGTAATGTAATTGATGTCTCACACCAATAGAACTAACTCTCTCCCACTAACTCCTGACTTTTTAACACCTTTTGGGACCAGGAAGATGGGATTAAGATCTCTCTGGACTGATCAAATATCCTGAGCTAATTTTGGTAATTAAAAGACAATATTCCGAGGATAGCAGGAATAAAGGCCCTTTGTGATCCAGAAGACTCAAAAGGGACATCAAAGGATGGAATCACTATAAGAAGGAGTCTCTGGACATGGCAGTTTAGCTATCTTGTGCCTACAGCAAGATTTGCTCAGGAACTCTGCTCATGAACAGGAACTGTCTGTGACTTCTACTGCACAGTGAGAAGTCAAGACTTTTCCCCAGCCATGGCACCTTCACTCTCTGCC
Source organism: Hemicordylus capensis (assembly GCF_027244095.1). Classification (NCBI taxonomy): domain Eukaryota; kingdom Metazoa; phylum Chordata; class Lepidosauria; order Squamata; family Cordylidae; genus Hemicordylus; species Hemicordylus capensis. Next base: position 110,970,347 of record NC_069662.1, read on the forward strand.
TCTCTCTGAGCAAACTGTCTGCTTGACCACCAGAAGCCAGACCATCGCTCTGTTGCTGCTCCCAGCTACAGTCTCTCCTCTTCGGCTGAAAGATCCACCATTCTCAAGCCTGGTAAATATGCTGCTCATACAAACCTGGAATTCCCTCATCCCTTCCCCTTCTCCTACAACCTTCACCTCTCCCCCCTACTAACTTCTGACCCCCCAAAAACCATACCACCCCTGAGCCTTCCTCCCTCCCTCCCCCCTTTTCCACCTGTATCTAAACTGTACTAGGCTCTAGGAAGATTTAATTGCACACACATATGTCAGTTAGGCACACTGGGTGGAATATATTGGTACTGGCTAAGATGTTCTGTTTAAATACTGTTAGCAATAGTGATAGAGTGTTCTGCTTTCTGCTTTGCTAGATTATGTTATTCTTTTTATACTCAATAAAGCCCATTGAATCTTTGAGTGGTTGGATCTCTTTTCTTCCTTGCTTCCAGATCAAACGTGGTCACCAATATAAAAGAACTTGGTCCAGACCTATTTTATATACTGGCTAATGAGCATATTTAGTATATAGATCAGGCCTGGTCTGTAACATGTTCTATTCATTGATGAAAGAGTGTTCTAGTCACTTCATTCATCTCATCAGCTCACTTGAGGAGCCTGGACTACTCACTTTACTTTTCTCATTATTTTTTGTCACTTTTACATCATCTAACATAATACCACTTCTGCAATGACTCAAATTTTTGAACTGCACAAATGTTCTTTTAGCCCAGCACTTTTATTTTTATTTTTGGAACTGCACATTTTGTTTCTGGTTGCAGATTTTTTAAAAAGCCCCATTAGAAAGGAAACTAAAATCCTGCATTCCAAATAAATGAAATAAGCTGGGCAAATCTGCAGGCTTAAAAAGGCTTACAAGATTTCCCAGCCATCTGAATTGGATATGGGAGCAGAAGGGTTAGGGAACAGAGAAGGTTAGCCAGGAAGAAACACAAGGAACTATGCAAAGCATGAGATAACCATGTTCTAAAACTGGGAAGGTCTTTCTCCCCATGTGTTGTCTAAAACCCTTCTTCAGTTACTTGCAGATCCACAGATCTCCTTCCATCACTGAAGGGTTGAAGATCGCATCAGCTGGAACCATTGCAATCTACTATAGCAACCACTAAGGCATGTGCTCCCTCTTTCAATTCTTGGTGCACACACACACACACACACACACACACACGATATAGGACTTTTGTCGGCTGCTGGCTTTAAAGACAACCCTGGCCTTCCCTCTTGGACTGAAAGGACAAGAGTGAGACTACTTATTGCTAGGGGTATATGAGTTGGCCTGGGCTGTCATTCAGGAGGCTGGCAGGGGCTGCCGCTGCCACTCCTGCTGTCTCCAATGTCGCCACTGCTGCCTTGCCCCCTCTGCTAAAGGTACAGGGGCCCCTTTCTCTCCCCACCCTCCTGGTGCCTTTAGGATAGGGATTAGGGATGCCCCCTTAGGGATGTCCCTTCAAGGATTCCCCTTTACCAATCTCCCCAAATCAGTCCATGAACTGGTTCTTAGAACCAGGGCTGGTCTGGTTCAAACTTGGGGGGGGCGCCCTTTAAGGGGCCGGGCTGGTTCAAACTCGGACCGGCCAAACCTTGCCAGCTCAATTTGAACCATGGTTTGAATCAAGTCGGCTCGCACATCCCTACTTGTTGCTCCCATGTCCTTCACTGCTCCTTCTTTGGGCTTGTAAGTCCATTTTCTTTCCACATTTCAAAATGGACAAGTAGCAAATATAATGTCATGGTGTTTATTTTTCTGCTGGGGAAAGATCTATGAAATGGGCAAAGCAAGTGGTTAGCTTATTTATTTATATCCTACCTTTCTTTCATCATTGAGCTCAAGACAGCATAAATGGGGTTCCCAGGTAGTCACTCATCCAGACATTGATCAGACATTCTGATCAGTCACATTCCATGATTCAGACTTAGACTTGCTTAGCTTCAGCAAGTGGCTATATCATGTGCCCTCCTTATCCAGGACTCAACTGCTACTCAGTTTACGTAGGTAAACAGGTGAGTTGTGAATTGCTTTCCTGCACAAGCATTACCACTAAGCACATTATAACATGTGGAGACCATCTAGTCTAAAAATAAGAATTTCAGCCACATCACTGTTATGAACAGTCTATAACATATCAGAACTAGAGGTATCAGACTCAGAAGTATGGTGAAATATAGGCCTGTGTCTGACTCCATTTTATATCAAGAAATGAAATGATACCTGAACTCTGGCACCCAGGTCAAACTGCTCTCTGGAGCAGGAGACAATATAGCTTTGTGTTGCAAAATGGATATGCAAGGGAACACAAAAGCCAGGTCTGAATGCTGAATGCTGTAATCCATATGCTAATACCACTGGCTACCAAGTGTCTGTGAAAGGAGCCAGGGGGCTGATCCCCCCCCCCACTTCCTATTAGTGTTAAATCTTTGTCAGTGATTTGTATTGTTCTCCATGGAAGTTCAACATAGCCAAATGCATACAGAGATCCGTCTGTAGATTTTAATCACACCTCACTGATGCTACATATGTATTGAATGTCTCACGTACATATATGTTACTTTAAATATAATTACACACTAGATAAGAGGTACACAAGAAGTAAGAATGGCTGTCTCACACCCAAATGGGATCAATTCCATTACTAACTCTGAATTTTAACACCTTCTGGGGGCCAGACTACCAAGATGTAATTTGCAGCATCTTAGATGCAGATTTGCTGTGGGCAATGTCCCCCTCCCTCCCTTCCTGAGCGCACAGAATTTACAGAAGATGAGATTCAGAGATCTCTCTGAATCTAGCCTATATCCTGAATAATTAAGATTTTGTTCAGAAGGTAGCAGCACGTTATCACCTTTTGGACATCCAGGAAAAGAGGAGATCTTTGAATAGATTCTATTCAAGGATCAAAGAGAAAATCACTATAAGAATGAGGCTTTTTGAGACAGAGAGCCAGCAATCTTTGCCTACAGCAAAGCTGCTCACAAGATCCCAGAGTTTGCTGCTAAAGCTGCGGGGCTAAGCAGGAACTCTGTTCATGAACAGAAACTACAGCAATGCCTGAGTTCTGCTGCCCTAGCTGCCTGATCTGAGCAACTGCACAGCTCCTGTCTCCGCCAGCGCCTCACTCCTTCAACTGAAGTGATTCTTCTCTCTCCAGCCTCGGATCCTGGGTAAATATGCTGCTTGGGATCCCCTCATCCCTTCCTCTTTCCCTGCTCCCTTCTCCTCCCCCTTTTCCCTCCACTAATCACCCCAAAACCATGCCAGCCCGCAGCCTTCATCTCCCCCCCTTCTTTTCTGCCTGTATCTGAAATGTATTAGGATCTAGGAAGATTTAAATACCCACACATATGTAGTTAGGCACACGGGTGAATATTGGTGCTGGTTAGGAAATACTGTTAGCAATATTGATAGCGTGTTGTGCTTTCTGCTTGCTAGATTATGCTGTTATACTCAATAAAGCCCATTGAATCTTGAGGACTGGTTTTGATTTCCTTTCTTCTTTGCATCCAGATCAGACGTGGTCATCAATATAAAAGAACTTGGTCCAGACCTGTTTTATATACTAGCTAATGAGCATATTTAGTATATAGATCAGGCCTGGTCTATAACTAATGGTGGCAGAGGTGGGATTTTGGTGACACCATGGCTTTCTGGAAGCGCAAAGAGAAAGAGAGCAGATCCAAACCTGAGAGCAAACCCAAAAATCAGCCCTGGGAGGACAATGATATTGATCTGGCATTTCAGGGACCTAGGAAGGGGCACTGGGAACAAGCACTGGATGAACTGGCTATTCCCTTCCCCAGCTTGGCATTTGTTAAGCAGAGGATCAATACTCTTGAATACTGCAAGGCAGTCTTTGAGAGATATTGCATTAAGGTAGCTCCCACTAACAAAGACAAACGGGCTGCTTTAATGACTCTCCTTAGAATTCTGGTGTGCAAACAGGGAGAACAAGCTGATCTAAGAGAAGGGAAAATCAGAACTTTGACAGAAAAGAATGAAGATTTAATGTCAGAAATTAAAAGCTTGACTTCTGACACAGAATCTCGCATGGCTGATCTGCAGAGACAGCTAGATGTAGCTCAGGAAGAGATACGCCATGCAAAAACCAGGGAATCTCTGGCTCTGAAACAGCTGGAAGATTCCACATATAGTTACAAAGATAACGTCCAAAGTTTAGAAATTGCTAACCAGCGATTAGCCACAGAATTAGCAGAATTAGAGAAAAGGAACTCTGCCATCCTTGGCTACAGAGATCTCATTAAAGAACTTTCAAAACCGAGGCCAGACACAAAAAGGCCCTGCACGTGCCAATCCCAAATCCAACAATTAAAACAGGAATTGCAGCAAAAAACCCTTCACATCGCCAGCATAACCGATATTGATCCTAGCTGGGAAGTAATATCAGCCATAGATGAACCAGCTGGTGAAATTCTTAGGGAGATTGAACCCCAGCAAGTTAGGGAGACAGTGGCCGCCCTCACTTCTAGCATCACTACATGAAGAGACGTAAATGGTCTGATCCAGGGACAATCTGTCACTATTAGCCATATGGGCCTTGTGGAAGTCAAAGAATTGGCAAAAACCTTGCCAATTCTATGTGCAGACACCATTGTAGAGTGGATGGCTGGGTTTGTCAGGCTTCAAGCTGACATGAGGCTGACCCTAGAGGAAATGAGAACTTTGCTAAGAGCTGCTGCTCCAGCAGGATTGCAGGCCAGACTCTTACAAAAATTCAACATGCATGTAACAAGGGTTAACCAGGCAGAGATCTTAGACTTATGGGGTGCGTGCCAGGCCATGTGCTCTGTAATACTACCCGCTGGAGCACTGCAAGAGAAGGCAGTAATGGCCAGACAAAAACCTGGAGAGGACCCAGTCAGTTTCTTCTTCAGAGCAGCTATGGGACGATTTTTGGCTGGTTTACTGACTGTGCCACACGGAGTCCCTAGTCTTGCTGATGCACAGTGGAATGTGAGAGATTTAAAATCTCTCTTGCGGGGTCTCTTACCCTGGTATAGAGATAAATTGGGCCTCCTAAGAGAAAATGAGCCAGCAACTTTTGAGGCTATGCTAGACTTAGCTCAGAGAGTGACCTCCCAATATGGTTTTGATCCAGAGGGAACAGAGAAGCTTGCCCGCCAAAATGTAGCAGCAGTCACTGAGACTGTGAGCTACAGCAACAAGGGAGGGGTTGTCCCAACACAGAGAGAAAGCCAAGGATTCGATAAGCAGGGAAAGTACCTACAAAAGCCAGTGTCTGAAAGGACCCAGCTTTGGTTTTCGCTATGGGGAGGATATGGAAAGGTGGAATGGGGCTGCCACAGCAGATCTCAGATGCCGGGTTGAGGAACTGGCTAGCCGTCCAGTTCAAAACCAGGCGTGGGTTCCCCCAGAAAGATATCAGGAGAAGGGAAGGGCAGTGCAGGCTGTTAGAGAAAATACTGGACCTCGTGACTCAACCCTGTCTATCCAAAATCTAGAGACATCCCTAACGACATCCCTAAGTAAGATCTTAAGCAAGGTGGAGGCACTAGAGAGGTCACAAAAAGCTTCCCCACAGACTGCTTCAATTGCAGCCATAACTGAGAGGGCCCAGGTGGCCCTAGCCTACCCACAAATGTTAGCTAACAATCAGTTAGCTTCCCCACCAGTAACCAACCGATTTACCACAGTAGCTGGAGTCAGCTACGGGATGCAACCCCAAGTGGGGATGCAGACGACAGAGACATACTTCCCTCCCCCACACACCTTTGCCCTGTAGGGGTCCCCTGATGCCAGGGAAGAAACTGAGCAAAGCCAAGAAAACTGGCATCTTTTGGGGAAAATTTCTTGGGATCAGAATAGACATAGTATAGAGGAGCCTTTGAAACAGGGTGTGGCCAAGACTGATGGCAGTTCCACCACACCACCACACAGAGAGAAATTTATAAGAACTTGGCACGCCAGCCAAGTTGTCTCTGCCTTGATAGCAGAGGGGGAGGAATTCTGGAATAGCCAAGTTCCCAAGTTGGTTTCCACAGAAGCAGGGGCTAGAGTGGCCCCTGCTACTGAGGAATTGTTGCAGCAGAAAGACTGGCACACCAGCCAAGTTGTCTTGGCTATGCCAGCAGAGAAAGAGGAATCCTGCGAGCAGGCCTCTGAGGTCAGTCCAGGGTTGAGCTGTGAACTGGCTGCTGAGGAGGCAAAAGCAGGCCCTGTTAGTGAGGAATTGGTACAGCAGAAAGTTGTTTCTGCTTTGCCAACAGAGAAATCTTTGAACTGTAGGCTGGCTTCCGCAGAGGCAGCCCTGGCCACTGAGAAATCTTTGCAACAAAGGGTGTTGCCAGTATTGGAATCAGACAGGTGTGAGTGCACACAACAATCTGGCGTACTGGCAGAAACCCAGAAGTTTGGAGAAGTCCAACTGGCCCCAGTCCAATCACAACAGGAAGTTGATGGGTTGGTATTGGTTCAATTGAACACCCCTGAAAGTAGTTGTTTGAGAAATGCAAAAGTGCAGGAAAAAGCACCTCTCAGACACAGCACTAGCCAGATCACACTTTGTACAAAAGAGCTGTGTCAGAGAAAGGAAATCACTAAATTAGCAGAGGAGGGAAACAAACCTGAAAGATCCATTCAAGAGATCTTTGGAGGAAGTGATTGTAATGCAAACAAAAGACCCATTGATCCAGGAGGGGTTGAGTAAGACACGCCCCCCTTCAGGACATTTAGGCACATTTTGCCTCCTCAGCAGCCGTTTCACAGCACAACTCTGGACTGACCTCAGAGGCCTGCTCGCAGGATTCCTTTTCTCTGCTGGCATAGTCTTTCTGCTGCAGTCTTTCTGTGCCAGTCTTTCTGTGCCAGTCTTTCTGCTGCAACAATTCCTCAGTAGCAGGGGCCACTCCAGCCCCTGCTTCTGTGGAAACAAACTTGGGAACTTGGTTGTTCCAGAATTCCTCCCCCTCTGCTATCAAGGCAGAGAACATCACCATCAGAGACATTAAAATTGGGAAGATGATATAAACGGACATCTGATAGGCTAGAAAAGGTAATTATAAATTACAAGGTTACAAGTCCCCCCCCCCCTTCCTGGTATACCACAAGTAGCACATGTGGTATAAATGGAGCATCCTAGTTTTTTTCTTTTGACTTCTATCATCCCCCGAGGTTTCTGCTTACAGAAATGCCAGCCATCATGCTTATGGCACTTCCCTTTTCAGACAAAAAGCACAGTAAGCATGAACGCTGGGCTCAAGGGTGTGACAGTAGTGGGGCAGGACTTCCTCCCCACTTTTCATGTTGTAAGCATGTGTGTGTGTGAGAGTGCTTTGAATAGGGTTACAGAAGCAGCCAATGGTAGCAAAGTTCCTCGTATCTCCAGTGTGAAAGCAATGGCTCCATTTTACATTACAAGTCCTAATACACTCTGTTTCCATCACTGGAATCACGTTGAGCCCTTCTTGCTAAATAGAAGGGTACACTTAGCATACCTCAATGCAAGCATGAAGGAACTCTAATGAATCTTCCATGAGTTTCACTTTGAGGTCCTGAACCCGCTAATCAATGATTCGGAGAAGTCACTTTCAGTGTTCTGACGGTGCCACCGTATGTTTTATTTTTTATATCACCACACATAGATTTTGTTTCAACTTTCCTTGTTTCCCACCATCTCCCTCACCTAGCAGTTTCCTTTCAGGCAACACTAAGTGCACAGTAGTCAATCAGAAGCTAAAAAGCACATGGCAATTTGACAAATGCTGACCATTTGTCATTCCACCAGGTTTCAGTTCATGTTATAAATATAAAAGCCCATGTATGAAAGGGACACAAACAATATTTTACTGTCAATTGCCACGACAATTTCAATTATTATGGGTACCATGTTTTTCATCATTTGTGGTATTTCAAATGTAATAGGATTTGCATGCACTAGAAAATAGTATTTGCTTTCTGCTGTTAACATTAGTCATTTGTAGTGTCATCAGTGTAGATCTGTGGTTCAAGCTTAGAGGTAATAATTCATTGACATTTCCACCACCCCATCCCTTTTGCTTTTGCTTTTAATTCAATCACATAATGCAATTTCAGATGGCATTCTGGAAAGAAATCTCTATTGGTTCGGATCCTGATTCCACATTCTACAGTAATGTTCTGTATGCAGGCTACACAACAGATGGTTAACACCAGCACTGACAGCTTTTATTACACACAGTCGCCTGTTAGGGAGTCAATTCAAGTTAAGTTCTGGTCATTCACAAGGCAAGGCCAAAGGACCTCAGAAAGCTCCAAGGAAGTATGCTGAGTCAACAGCAGATGAAGACTGAGCTTCTTAATACGCCTGAGCTCAGACTATCCCTTTTGGGCTCTCTGCCTTCCTGCCCGGAGAGTGGAAGCCTTAAAAGGGCAGCCTTATAGAATTTGGCATCTCCTCCTCCATTCAGTCCTCCCCACACTTGTTCCTGGTATGCAGATATTGGGGAATGCAAAAGTGTGGGAGGGCTGGCTCTTCAGGGGCCTTGGGTTCCAACTTGGGCACCATCTTAGGGGGCTCAAGCTCTGCTGTTTCAAAGGACTCCAGCCCCAGGGCTCTTTCAGGGTTTGGCCTAGTGTTAAGACCTGGTATTGGGTCAAGTTTAATATAACCACATTGTATGGCCCCCTCTACAGCAACTAGAAACCTGCTTCTTTATTAAATCAGAGAAACTAAATGTGATCCAAATGTCCACAGACCTCTGTGCTGCTCCATTTACTTCAGTGTTTGGGAATGCTATATATAAGCACATAGTACTTTCTTAGATATATCAGTGAAGCATCTCTTTTCTCATCAGAGTTTCATATCTGCATCAAACATGTATGGTTAAGCTACTAGACTGAAGCCAGCATCATCGGGATGTGAGATCAACAACCTGCAAAACAACTAGTATCTCTAAGACCAGCTATGAGACTGTCAGACTCCCAGGGGATGAGGTGGGCTCCTAGCCCTTCTTAAATTCCAGAATGACTGGATTAACACCCAAAAGGTCAGCCTCAGAAACAGCCAGGGGAAGAGGTTAGCTTGTCACCTGTCCTCCTCCTGGCTTGCTGCATTCAAGCCAGTTCCCTCTCATGGATAACTCTTGGTTCCTGTACTCAGAAGTAGCTCCTCCTCATCAGCTGCCTTGTCTTTAAATGCCCCAATGCAGAGCTGACAGGGCTTAAAACATACTTCCAGCCCCACCCTCTTCCTACTTTGCTTCCTGTTTCCTGCCACACCCAACCTAGCTGTCTCCCTTGAGTTGAACTGTTTCCTGCAGCTCTCCCTGCCTTGTCCTCTCAATCCCACTGGGATCCGACCAGCCTGGGTCCCTCTCATCCCCACTGCCCCCTAAAGGGAACAAAAGCCTCAGAGGAGGGATACCACACCCTTCTCTAGCCTCCACAGGGCCACCCAAGTGACCAAGTGACATGGCATCCCGACAAAGACTAAGCAAATGAAAATTCAATATATGATTTGGGGAGGGTTGGGGGTTTTTTGGGTTTTTGTTTTGCAGACACAGGGCAAGTTTATAAAAGCCTTTTTCTTTGCACATCTCACGCCCTCAAAAAAAAAGAAGAAGCAAATGCTAGGTTACTTCATCAAAACATCTACAATATTAGCATGAGATCTCCTATAAACTAAGACTAAGATTAGGATATATTTGGTTTGGTGGTTCTATTAATTATTGGGATTAGCACTGATATATACATATACGCATATTCTCTCTCTCTCTCTGTTGATTATTATATCACATGATCTCTGTTCTATGACCATAGCAATAAGCTTACTTACTCCTATAAATTCATATAATTCCAACAGAATGTAATGGTTGAAACAGATTTCTCTTATACTAATCACAGTTTCTGCTGAATTTTTAGAGGAGGCTGAATTATTTTTCTTTAAAAACAAATAACCTCTCCATAGCTCCTTGTTTTTATACAACTGGTAGGAAAGACTCTAGGCTATAACTCAGATCTGCAGGGGACTCTCTTTGCCAGCCATAGTGGATGAAGGGCTCTTTCCTTTTAAACAGTCCCTCATCTGAACAAAAGTGGTTTCTCTCTTTAAATACGTTTTGGCTCAAGGGCCCATTGGAATTATAAATGTCTTCTGCTTTCTATCTGCATTAATAACTACATATGTGCACATCAATAGTGCAAGAGAAGCTCAAAGGTGATTTAAGCCACATGTGTGAAAGCAACCTCAGCATTTGCATATTGTGTATTCTAGCCTAGAATCTAATGTGTATCCAATTAAGCAATTACAAGGATTTGGTGGGGGGGTGGGGTTGGAAATGGGTCATGAGCAAGTGTCATCCTAAACCTCTGAAAGTAATGGAAAATGTTGGGTTACTGGTTCTAATGTGGAGATTTACTTCAAGGGCTTCTCTACCTTTGAATGAGCCCCTTGACTCCATATTGTTAATTAATTATCAACTGGAAAAACATGAATTGACTGTTGAAAAGCAGTGCATACCTTCCTGCTTCTGCTCAGCTTGCTATTGTCTGGTTTCCATTTAGGAAAGCCGCCTTCTGGAACTGCATTAGAAAGGAATTGTTATAGAAAATCATGTTGCTATAATGCTGCTTTAACATGCTGAAAGTCCTATGAAGACATGAAAAGGTGTTTCCAGACAGCATTGGGATGAGCTCCATTTCATTGCTACGTCTTGACTGTGTGCCAGATAGAGAGGGGAAATAATCATAACAAACCCCACCCCATATATTGTATTCTAAAACCCTTTATTTCTCACATCAGTGTGTACTGCCTGTTATCTCAAAATATGTAACCAGGTTTCCAGCTGAAAGGAGAATGGCTTCTGGAAACGTACAATAAGATGCTGCCCTTTGTGGTCCTTAATAACATTAGAAATGTGCAAGTGCTACCAAAAGGATTCACACAAAGCAATCAGAAAATACCATGTTGCCTTTCAACATGGATAACGTTTGTGGATGGGCCTGAATTCAATAACAGGTTTTGCTACAAAATGTTTGATCAAGCTGAAATTAGTGGGAAAGATATAATTACTTCCTCTGGAAGCAAGGAAGCCAATGCTGAGGGTGCAAAAAGGTAGTATCCCCTGTTCTCTCTCACAAGCACAATGCTGCTTTTTCATGTAGGGGCTAGATGGTGCTGGTGCATACCTGCAAGCACGTTCCATGTTAAGCCAGCCCAAGGTGAGGAAACACTCCAAGGGGAAGTCTCCAAAGCCCCTTGGATCCCCACTGCTCTCCAGGCAGGGGCTCTGGAATGCGGACGGGGAAAACAAGCTCGAGTTACTTGCTCTAGCCACCCAGGCACAGCTGTCACAGGGCTCATGATGTGAGGAATGCAAAGTGGGAGGATTCCATTACTGACATATTTTGCATGTTTCAGACACTATATACAATTCGTAAAAAGGGATTTGTAAAAAGAGGAGCCATTCTCTAGAGAGCTGGTCTTGTGGTAGCAAGCATGAATTATCCCCTTAGCTAAACAGGGTTCACCCTGATTTATATTTGAATGGGAGACTACATGTGTGAGCACTGCAAAATATTCCCCCTAGGGGATGGGGCCATTCCGGGAAGAGCAGCTGCATGCTTGCATGCAGAAGGTTCAAAGTTCCCTCTCTGGCATCTCCAAGCTAGGGCTGAAATAGACTCCTGCCTACAACCTTGGAAAAACCACTGCCGGTTTGTGTAGACCAATACTGAGCTGGATGGACCACTGGTCTGATTCGGTAGAAGGCAACTTCCTATATTCCATACCACTCTAACTGACTACTTCCTGTTGGAATTCCAGTGTATTGATACCTTTTGCATCAACTATCCTAATGTCCACTAGGGGCATTGGGAGTAGAGATACTGAGTAAGGGTCTCTCTAGCTGTTCTACCTGTCTCTATTCTATGACCCCTGATATGACTCTTCAGGTATTTCCTGTTGAGAGTCAGAATCCTTTCCTTTCCTCATAGAGAGCAGATGGAAACATCTCTCTCTCCCTATTCATATTCATAGGCCTATTCATTATGTAGCCTATAGATTAGGATTAGGTCTTTCCTATCCAAAGTATACTTCACCAATAAATCTACTTAGTATTTTATTCTACAAGAATCACCATGCGTCTTCTCTAAATAGCTGCAACAACTAAGCTCTGCATTCTAACAACTAAACTCTGCATTCTACTCTGTAGCTGGAGTGGGTAGCTTCTTTAGTGCTCTGCTAATTAACTGAGGGATAAAAATTACAACCCCCAACACTCCCCCCCATTCCATCCTGGTAATACAAAAGGCCAGATCTGAGGGCTCCTTTGAGCTGACACGCTCAGTAGGACCCATTCTGCTACAGCTTTGTCCCAGCTGACTGTGAACAGCATAAGTCTATAGGCTGGTTGAGGCTTGTGGAATTGGGTTACCTTTAGGGAGTACAGAGGACCTTCTACTGCAACCCACTGTGGCCTGGTACACATGGGTGTCCACAGGACTTTTTTTGGTGTTGGGGGTGGGGGTGGGGAGGGGGAAAGCCAGCAACCCAATATCCAATACCCCCATCTCTGAGAATATGTCCCATTGAATTCAATGGTAACTGGCTTGATCGGTGGGGGGAATGAAGATTTCCTGTGCAACCATGGTCAAACTGCTGTGGTTAAACTACATTTAAATAGGATGGATAAGCAGGGACTGAGCCTGGTTATCTATCCTGGTTAAATGCAGTTTATCCAGTTTGGTTAAATGCTCATTAACTAGGATCACCATGATTGTGAGGATGCAGTCATTGTTAGTTTTACCAATAGTTCAGATATGGAGGGCTTTGGGTTTTGTTTTTCATTTTTTTGCTGATTTAATACTACTTAGAACAATTAAAATAAATATTGATTTATTATTAATAATAATAATAATAATAATAATAATAATTCAATTTCTATACCGCCCTTCCAAAAATGGCTCAGGGCGGTTTACACAGAGAAATTAGACAGAGAAATTATATAAAATAGATAATTTCCCCCGGTTATCTTAAAGCTTGTGCCATCATTCTATGTGCATTAAATGCTGAGGCAAGAGTAGATGGCGTGCCCAATTAATTCTGCCTGGCCCTGAAAGTGGTACGTAATGTTTCACTTTGTCTTATGATTACTGGCTAGGTGAAAGCCATATTGATTTAACACTCAAGCTCATTCTATTTCCTAGGTGCATTCTGACAAAGTTTAAACCAGACCTGTCATGCTATGTTTATTTACTAGGTACTAGAGGAGACTGTTCTTTGTTTCTGGAGATATCTGTTCTGAGAACAAAAATGAAAGTAGTGAGAAAAATGATTTAACGCTCAGTTTACAGTTTATCTATTCCTTAGAGTTTCTGATAAACTGTCCAGATTTTGGCCCAGTCTTACTTGGTCCTTTATTCTAACATGAACGAAACAGTAGATCATTCCAATCTGAGACCGATAGAAAATTCTACATCACACAGGAGAATGAGGGTTGTCTAGTCCAGTGCAGATATAGAGTCCTATTCTCTACACTCACTGGATGGGGATAGAAAGCATAACTCCTGAAGGGACAAACTACACTGCATTAAATGCATAGTTTTGCCCTGCAGATGTGTCCTAATGTAAAAGAATAAGCTTCAAGATATACTGAATTTCTCTGTGTATTTGCTATATTTATTTATTAATTAAATTATATTCATTAAAACTGAATCAGAAAAGAACTGCAACTGGATAACAAGCTGTACAGTGACAATAATTAGGAGAAACTGGCTGGCAGTCAACTGAATCAGGGAAGGGAGGAGGTACATGGCTGGATCATGAATAAGCCAAACAGTTACCTGAGCAGACTATTGGCTCATGTGCTAATCACTCTGGTTGACAACTGGGGCTGCAGGACCCTTAGGGACATGTTTTTGGGAGGCACAGTGAGTTTCAGAGGAAGGGTGAGAGATCAGTGAAAATTGGCCCTTCCTTGTAGCACCAATGTAGCATTCATCTGGAATCAGTGTCAGCCTCTGATTGGCTGTCACATTTGGTTGTCTCAGATGTGTGCTCACCTGCATCTTTTCAATTTCCCCCCACTGACAAAACCAAGGGACCGAACCCAGTCGTTCATATATGCTAAGCATAATGTCCTTCTACTAAGCCATGACTCCATATCAGATCACTTTGCTACTGTCACTAGACATAACTAGAGATACGAATGCCTGAGGGGCAGACCCAGAAAAATGTGGGGAAATTTGGGTTTTTTCTCCCCCCCCCCTTCCACGATTTTGTTTTTGAAAGAATGAAACAAACCAAATTTTCCCAATTTTTTTTCAAGCTCCCTCCCCCCAGACATATGGGTTAGATTCCTGGAAACTACAAGGGCCTCGTAACCCTTGCTAGCTGCCAGAAGCACCTTTTTAAAAGTGGGGGCTCTCTTTAGTGGGGGTGGGTAGGTGCACAACTGTCCCAGTTCATTCCAACACATCTCTTCAGTGACTGCTGCTGGTGTCTCCTGTGTGTGTGTTTAGAGTGTGAGTCCTTTGGGGGGTAGGGAACTATTTTCTCATACCTTTTGCTGTCAACCAGTTTGAGAACTTCTTGTATTGAAATCATCATCGTCATCATCATCATCATCATCATCATCATCATCTCTCCTGTCTATTTGTGTAGCTGTTTGGTTTTCAGGAATGTTGTGAGACTATGTTAGCTCTATGCTAACTTGTTTTTGCTGTTACAGGTGGCCCTTGTTATTTGCACAGGTTCTGATCTTGCCTGTAGGCATGAATACAGAAACTGTGAATATCAAAACTTTACCCCCTATGTGAATCCTATGCTTAAGGGTTCCTATACACTAAAAAAGGCTAAAAATGGAGCGGGGCATAAATAAGTACTCTACCTTGTTCTCCAGCTCTCCAGCAATGCCCCACCCCCACCCCCAATTCCTCCAATTTCCCACCAAAAAATCATGGGATTTTTAAAAGAGTCACAAAATGGCTCTGCACTGTAAAATGGTGGCCAGAAATGAAATCAGAAGTCATTTCTGGGTCATTTCCAGCCACTCAAACCTGCAGATAGGTAGGTTTTCATTCTACAGATAATGAAAGCAGGTCTCTGACCCATCCGTGGACATGCAAAACTGCAGTTGTTGAAACCGCAGAGAACAAAGGCCACCTGTATTGTTGTATTGTTGACTGTGCTCCTGGATGTACATAGTATTACAACTACATTATGCTAGTGTTAGCCCTAACATAGCAGGAGCTGAATGCTCATCTGTCAATATCATCTACCTGCTAAGTCCTTCAAAATATCTTTTTCAAGAAGAGAGCAAAGGAAATGACCCCAAAAATCCATAAGTTAAAATGGATGGTGTTGCACTCATGAATTTATTCCATGGCAATAAGTCAGCCTTTCCAGATGGGACATCTCCAAATGTACTTCAAAAGTTAAAAATAGCACAATTTTAACCAACTTGGAAAAATTATTCAGACATGTATTGGCACCAGATTTTAGAGCTTCTTTCCCACCATTTAATCCTTAAAACCTTTGTAGTAACACATCACAGAATGTGTCTTTTGCAAAAGCTTCTAAGGCAGCAATGACAAGCTTTCATTTATCTAGAAATCAAGAGAGTTCATTTTAATAAATTAAAAGAACAATAATATTTTCCTAGTATCTGCAGACCTCTCATTCTCAACAGGTTAAACTGCCATGGAACAGGACATCAATAGGAATTTTAATCCTACTGGGATGTGGGACATTTTTATCTTTATGTTTCAAAAACAATATCTTGATCATTTTCTTTGAGGCTTTGAACTGTAATCCAACATCCAATTATGAACATTGAAAGCCAATTGCTTTCAATAAGAGTTAACCATGCATAAATAGGTACAGGAGTTGAAGATGGTGTTAGCAGATCTCAGTTTTTGGACTAGTGTTGGATAAAAATCCAAACACATTCTGTGACAATATGATAGGATCAGGACTGGGCAGGGGGCGGGTGTGTGTGTGAACTCTGTTCATTAGAAGTATTATATCTTGATAACATCCTTTTGGACTCAAATTTTGTATCTACATCATTTTGGAGTTTACAAATTTTGAGATATAGGGATGAACATAAAGCATGTAGATTTGCCACAAACAGTAGCTTTGCCAGTTTGCAAATAGAAAAATGGGACCACCTGAAGGACCTCTGTTCCCAATTGTTTCTGCCTGCCCAACAAGGGTAAAATGCTAGTGACTGAAAAAAGCCAGTAATTGAAATCCTGACTGAATTATTTGATGGAAGTCCCATTGAGACTAACAGGGCAGGTCAGTCATGACTAATTTATTCTATTAAGTGGGACTTCTGTCAAGTAATTTAGTTAGGATTTCAGCCACCAGATGCTGTTATCTTCTTTTGTTTCGTATAGGTTTTGTAGTGTGTTGAGAATTAGGGTTTTGATTTATTTTAAAAATGCCAATGTATCCACTTTGGTGCTTGTGAGGGAAGTATCTTATAAGTAAATAAACAAGTCCCCCAGTTATCAGGCAGTTGGGAGTACATTCATGCATCTATTCACACCTTCTAGTTTGCAACTCATTGACCAATATCCATGTCCCTCTCTTTCAGTTTACCCCCCTCATTCGCATTTTATGTCCCTCTAAGGAGATGTCAGTTACAGACTCTGAAAGGGGCCACACAAACATCAGCAAACAGAAGAGCTACTAAAGGCATTCTGTTGGTAAAATCGATTGAAGTGTGAAATGGTATTTCTTGGACAAGATTCTCAAAACTAGAAGCCAAATGTTCCTGATACAGTGCCTTCAATAATAGCAACAGGTGATGTTGTTATCTGTTTTACATCTGCAGTAAGGCATATACACCCAGCAACAGCAAGATAGATATCAGCACTACATTTTTCAAATAGGAATCAGCTTGCACTGATGGAGGAAAAATGCAGAATCCCTGTTTGTTTTCTACTTCGATAAGCTTTTCTGAACAGCAACACCATTCAACGTGAATTAAGTTTGTTTTATTTCCAGAGCTACACAATGTTTCTGCCTAAATTCATATTCATGCATACCTGGCCTTGCAGATTTTTGTTGCAGCTGTTTATTTGAGCTGGATGACTTGAGGGATTATCATCTGCAAAGCAACAATGAACGCAGTGCTAATATTTGGTGTTCCCTCTCTGTGTGTGTGTGTGTGTGCTGCATGAGAAAAAATCCTAGGCCACTTCCTAAAGGTCAATAATGGATCATCTGACTTGGCTGAGAAAAGCAATGTTATGGAAAAAGGATTAACTCTGCAACTAAACACAGCACAGCCGACCAAGGAAGGTCTCACTCATCTAAAGAAAGGTAAGTTTTCAGAAAGCTACTCATTACAATTAATTTGCACAGCCGACCAAGGAAGGTCTCACTCATCTGAAGAAAGGTAGAAAGGTATGTTTTCAGAAAGCTACTCATTACAATTAATTTTCCCTGAAGAGCCATTTGAATGTATCTCATCGAGATGATGGGAGCTGTATCAAGTATAGCCGTCAAAACTTAGCCAAGAATGCATTTGAAGCACATGACCCATACCGAGGACAGCTTCAAAGCAAATAGAATGGCAACTGCAGTGTATGCCTCATATGCACTAAACATCAGGAATGCCTTGGGGACATAATGTTTCTGTAACCTAGAAATGTAAATGCTAATGTCACACGCCTATGTGCCCAAATTACTCAGCTCAGAGGTGTCTTTAGGGAGCAGCCCATGGGGCACTGGCCCCAGTGAATTGCTCAGCACCCCAAATCTCATCAACCACCTCCCTCCTCATCTCGCTCCCCCACTTCCAGTGGGGGCACCTGCACAGAGCACAGGAGAGAGCTTCTGGCCTCACCTAGCTCTCTGCTGTTTCTACCTTCATTCATGCTGTCTTATCATATCAGAGACTTTAAAAGACATATGTAATTCTCCTTGGTGGGGTATGATTATTTTATTTAATTGAGGATGGCTGTCCTTACTTCTGAGGATGGAGTGGTGAGAGGGTCTGAGGAGGCAGGGATGGGTGGCAGCCAGGGACAAGCAGAGGAAAGACTGCCAGTGGGTGAGGGTTTGGCTCCAGCGGTCCTCCATGACCTGCGGTGGGCTCAGGCTTTGGCTGTGGAGCCAGAGGAGGAGGGGCAGAGCCTTGAAATGGCCAAAGGGGAGGTGTGCAAGGATAACATCAGCAGCATGCTTCCCGAAGGGAGGGGGTCTGAGCAGGAGGAGGGAGGAGGGGGAGAGGCATTAGCAGCAGCTGTAAAGGGTAGACA
This sequence comes from Hemicordylus capensis, assembly GCF_027244095.1. NCBI lineage: Eukaryota > Metazoa > Chordata > Lepidosauria > Squamata > Cordylidae > Hemicordylus > Hemicordylus capensis. Next base: position 110,988,627 of record NC_069662.1, read on the forward strand.
ATTACAGGGAATAAAGAGGGGCGTTGGCCCCATAAGGGGTGGGTGGGTGATGCATAGCCTGTGAGGAGGCATATAAGGGGCTGAGAGGCTGGCTCATGTGGAGTGTCAGGGGCTCCCGGAGAGGGTCAGACAAAGTTGATATGGTGAAATAGATCTGCGTGTCATCAGCATATTGATAGCACCCAGCACCAAATCTCCTGATGATCTTTCTCAGTGATTGAGTTTAACTATCAAAAGGAAGGTGGCGGGGTCCAGGCCCCAGCTCTTAAGTATCTAACAATGTCCATGACTCATCTACAATATATATTACATTTTAAGCTGCTTGATTCAGGTGGTTTGGGGCAGTGTACATAATTCATCCTCATTTTATCCTCACAACATCCCTTTGAGGTAGGGTGACTCCAAAAGAGTGTCACTGAGTACCCAGTGAGTTTCATGGCTGAGTGGGAATTTGAACCTCCATGGTCCAAATCCAACACTAACTCAGTGGTCTTTGCTATTTTTCAAGTGGGGGTCATAAGAACATAAGAACATAAGAACAGCCCTGCTGGATCAGGCCCAAGGCCCATCTAGTCCAGCATCCTGTTTCGCACAGTGGCCCACCAGATGCCATTGGGAGCCTACAGTCAGGAGTTGAGGGCATGCCCTCTCACCTGCCATTACTCCCCTGCAACTGGTACTCAGAGGCACCCTGCCCTTGGGGTCATTTTGGTACAAACAAACCTGCCCTTGAGGTCATTTTGGTACAAACAAACACCGTTCAATGTGAGCGCCATTTCCAACTGTGCTGACCTCCACAAAGTACTGCTGAAGGGCCCTTTCAAAAAGATGAGTCCCTCTCTTTCAGAGCTCTATGGGCTCTGAAAGAACTCCACACACCTTCCAAGATGGTACAGGGACTCAAGAGGGCTTCATTTCCCTTAGGAACACAGGAAGCTGCCATATACTGAGTCAGACCATTGGTCCATCTTGCTCAGTATTGTCTTCACAGACTGGCAGTGGCTTCTCCAAGGTTGCAGGCAGGAATCTCTCTCAGCCGTATCTTGGAGATGCCAGAGAGGGAACTTGGAACCTTCTGCTCTTCCTAGAGTGGCTCCATCCCCTAAGGGGAATATCTTCCCGTGTTCACACTTGTAGTCTCCCTTTCATATGCAACCAGGGCAGACCCTACTTAGCTAAGGGGACAAGTCATACTTGCTACCACAAGACCAGCTCTCCTCTTCTTAAAGGAACCCTACTGGAACTAGGCAAAGAACAGCACGGCATGGGTCAGGAGCACCTCCGCGTGGTGCCAGGAGGACTCTGCATAGTATTCCATTTTGGCTGGAGCTTCACACAGGTCCAATAAGCAATTAGTCAAAGAGCCACACTAAGAACTGGTGGGAGTCACCACTGACTCCAGGCCTTACAATGGAGAACACTGCTGTAATTGGTAAGTCCAGCACAGGGGCATATCTAGGGTGGGGCAGGCAGGGCACATGCCCCGGGCACCACTTTAAGGGGCGCCATTTTGTAAAATTAATTTTTTTTAAAAAAATGGCTGCCAAAAACAAAATGGCCACTGTGCATGCTAAAATGGCCTCTGTGAGGCTCTAGGCCATACCAGGCCTTGCAGAGGCCATTTGAGCATACACGGTGGCCATTTTGTTTTCAGTGGCCATTTAAAAAAATATATATTAATTTTAAAAATGGCTACCGCACATGCTCAAATTGTCCCTGCGAGGCCCTAGAGGCCAGCGGGGGGAGGGAAAACCTTTGCAGACCCCCCCATGCCCCCACGGCCTTTAGAAAGCCCCCTGAAGGGACTACAGGTAAAAAGGTTTTTTTTTAAAAAAAAAATTAATATAATATAAGACACTGTACACATATTCAGATTGGCACTATGTACAGAGAATCAGGGCTTGTGGATACTGAGCTGAAGCTTATGAGTTAGGACTGTATTCATTTGCTCTTGTGATAAGTGAGTTAAATGTGATGTCTTAATAATATGGCTATTAATGGTGAGTTTCTTTGAATCAGTATTAAATGAGCCCCTGGTGGCGCAGTGGTAAAACTGCCGCCCTATAACCAGAAGGTTACAAGTTCGATCCTGACCAGGGGCTCAAGGTTGACTCAGCCTTCCATCCTTCTGAGGTCGGTAAAATGAGTCCCACTGGGAGTTTCTTGCTCTCTTCCTCTCATTTTAACTGTCTTTCTGAAATACTAGAATATATTCCAAGCAGTGACACAGTTTACTCTGCATATCCTTGAATTATTTTCAGAGTATCTGGGGAAAGTCCAGTTCTCCATTTATTTTTAAAACTTATGTAATAGTGATGCTACAATGCATAGTAGAGAATTAGACAGGCACTTCTGTTTAGTTTTCCAAGTACACCTCCACATTGTATTTGGGTATTTCATGAGCCCCAGCATACTGAAATTTGTAGTTTTCCATCATTTTTTGGTCTGGCTACGTCCACTGCTGAATAGTTTTTGAAATATTAAAAGATAAACGAGCTTGAGTTGTATTTTTGAGCTGATATTATGGTAAAGTTATCTGAAAGATGAGTGTCAGATGTTTAGACAGGGGGCGCAATTTCAGTGTTCGCCCTAGGCGCTATTTTCACTAGATACAGCTCTGGTCCAGCGCTCTAGCACAGTGGAGGTTCTGTATTTCGCAACAAAGACGTGTGCATGAGCCAAATTAGGTGTGCCAGTTCCCATGACTGGAGCTCCTTGTGTCTTTTTTCTTTTTCAAAAAGCAGCCTTGAGGTAGCCAGATTTGAGTTGAGGCTGAGGTACAAGGGAGGGAGTGTAATCCTTTCCCTTTGCACATTATATGAATCTCACTTTCTCCACAGAAGGGAACACTTCTGCATTTGTAAGTTTTTCTTCTGTGTCTGGCAGCCATTTCAAGAAGGGATTTAAGTTAGGAATCATCATGGGTCCAAGGACTTAAGCCCTCCTCTCCCCACCCCAGATATCATGGCCCTGATCCAAGTTGTCTCCCCCCACTGCTGATTTTGAGAAATAAAATGACATGGGGAGTTCCAGTCACAGAATTCCTGTATCATGTCTAGTTTGGCCCGTCATTTCCTCCATCCAGGGCAAAGAAAGTGATCTCTGACACAATTTTGAATGCTGGATCCTTATCGTTCATATCGTTGCCCCGATTGTGGGCAACCCGTTCCTTTCTGGGATTTAGCCTCCTAAAGATGGCTATTTTCCCCACTGCCAGGAGAATCAACTAAGCTTGGTGGTGGCCAGCAGCCATGATGCAACCTCTGGCTTCTTTCCTACCACACAGTATTCTGTGTCAAGGGAGGATTTCCTGTCACCACCCCTGAAGCCTCAAAGTTCTAAGTGTGTGAGATGAGCATCTTCCCAAAGGCAGAGGCACTCTAACCCCCAGACTTTGGGGCCCCGGTCCATGGCCTTCAAGGTCCGGGGGGGGGCACCAAATGCCTGGGTGTGCCTCCTACAGACACCCCGTGCCTGCCTGCTGCACCACGGCTAACCTGCATGGCGTATTTTTTAAAACAAACCTGCCGCAAAGCTGAGGTGTGGCTGCAGGTGGGGGGTGAGCTGAGTAGTCAACCTCCGCCCCCCATGGTGGCGGTGATGATGGGGGAAGTGACCACTGGGCATGTCCTCTCTCCCCAGTGGTTGCTGTGAACTCTGAGGCATGCCTGCACAGTTCAGAAAAAGATTGTCACAAGCCTGTGTCACAGGCTTGGAACGATCTTTTTCTGAACTGCACAGGTGCACCTTGCAGTTAACAGCAGCAGCTGGGCAGAGAGGACATGCCCAGCAGTCACTCCCCCCATCGCAATCACCACTGTGGGGGGGGGGAGGAAATTGGCAACTCGGCTCACCTCCACCCTGCGGGCACCCCTTGGCCACAAAGTGGCTTGTTTTTTTTTTTAATGGCATGTAGGTTAGCCATAGCAGGAGCTTCCCAAAAGTAGTTTTGGGGGGCCTTGAGGTGCAGGGGGGGGCTTGGTGGGGATGGGCCTCACAGAAGGGCTGGTCCAGGTACCAAAATCATCTAGGTACACCCCTGCCAAAAGGGGTTCTATTCCCAGACCACACAACCCTGAGGTGCTGTTCCATGGAAACCGCTTCACCATAAAGGTGCCTCCGGTTGAATACCAATAAGGCACACTCCCCACCCCCAGCATGCACTCACCTGCCAGTGTGACCAGGCTAGCCTATTTAATGGCAGCACCCCTAATGAAAAGCCAGAACAATGATCCAGTAGGGAGTAGGCAAAAATGCTTCCACTACAAGCCAATCAGGTGGACACAAAAAATTCCTACTCAGCTCTGTCAGTGGTGACCAGCTGTCCCCCACTAGTCAGGGTGGATGCTGAGCTGCGTGAAGCACTGTTAGCGGGCAGGCAGGGGCCTGCCATACGTGACCATAAGGTGGCCACCATACCTGCCCTTCATTGAGCACACAAGCACTTGCGAAATGGGCAGATGGCCACCCATGTGGCCAATCTCCCTTGGTGCTGGGCACAACCCAATCCTGCTCAGAATGCGCTTGATGCACTGGGGGAAGAAGCATTCCTTTATCACTTTTCTGACCAACTATGATAGTTTGTCATTGTCATAATCATGTTAGCCATATCAACTATGTTACTTAATCAAATGTTAATATCATTTACATAATCTCTGATAACACAATTTGATATGTAACGAGCAGGGGTGTAGGGTCCATTAGACAAGGGGGGACAATTGCACCTGGGCCCACAGGGTCAGAGAGGCCCCCAAGGCCAGCCCTTCATACCCCCCTTACCCATGAGTCACCCTCCTGCTTAGCTTGAGCTATGAGCTAAGCAGCCTGCTGTGCTCCTTCTGCCCTTGCTGATCAGCTGCTTCCGCCTTTCTCCCACCCTTGCCCACCCAAAAGAGAGAGTGTGTGAGCCCGGCACGAGGTGAGCAGAGCAGGGAGGAGAGAAGAGGACCAGTCCACACCAGCAATTGTTTTTCTTCAGACAGAGAAGTTCAGTTCCAAATTGACATGCTTGGTAATTTTTCTCCCCTCCTCCTCCCATATGTACCATTCTCTCTCAATTCTAAAAAGAGGGGAAGCAAGCAGCTTTTGTTGTTGAGTTGCTGTTGTGCTAGGGTTGCCAATGGCATGCTAGCAGTCAGCCTGAGCTCTTTAGAGCTCTTCCCTTGTTGCTGCTGCTCTTTCCCTCTAGGCTCTTTCCTTTGCTTCCCTGCTGCTGTAACTTACTTGAGCTGAGCTGCTGGGACCCACTGCCTACCAGCTGTTAAGCAGGTGGGTGGGGTTAGGGCACATGTCACTGGCTGCTTAGGTTGCCCAGCTATGGTTTTATGTTTTTCTTGTTAATCATCAAAAGTGAGGAGTGGGGAGAGAGAGACAAAAGAAGAAAAGGGAATCAAAATTGCATCTTGGCGATTTACCCCAGAGCAGGATTTCCCCAAAACATTCCTTCTCTGTTGGTCCAAATAAATATGTGCAAGCTTCTATATGTTTTCTCAGAAGTCAGTTCCAGTGGGGCCAATGGTCATTTCAAGTAAGCATGACGGGGGGAAATGTAGCTTTACTATGCAACTGTGTTTAGTGGGGATTTACTCTCAGTTTATGTGGATAAGGTCAATGAGCATATTTGGGTGGGGAGAGGTGAGGGGGAGAGTGACAATGAAATTTGCAAGCCCCTCTGCTGAGGACTCCTAGAGGCGGGTCTCACAATCACTTTTGGCGGTTTTGCAGACGAGCAGGGAGGGAGCCCTGGGCAGCCGGATTGGCTGCCCACATGACTGCTGGCTCCATGATGGACCGGCGGGGGCTGGGGAGTTTGGGGGCCACGCAACCCCTGGAAGCTCCAGTCTTGTCATGCGCGCAAGGCATACTTGGGAGACCCCCGAGCCGGGAGGCTGATTTTCAGCCTCCCACTGGAGGTGTACTCATGAGTAGCTGCAGCATGGAGCCATGCCGCGGCTACTCACAATCCCAAAAACCGGGTTTGTGGAGTGAGCGCTCCGCAAACCTGGTTTAAGGGGCGGGCTACTTGAGCGGGTTACCCGATCAAGAACCACTGGGCTCGCAGCCGAGCCCAGTGGTTCACACGATTGTAGGGAACTGGGCTAGCAGAGGCTAGCCTGATTTTCTACAATCGTGTGAATAGGCTCCTAATTATAGTCAAATGATCCCAGCCTTCAAAAAGCAGTAGCGAAGGGGACAGTCCCAAAAGTTGAGGCTGACCTGAATGATGGCCTCTCTGTCCTCCTGTAATTTGAGCACTGCTACTTTTCTGCTTTATGCAGCAAAAGTCTACATATTTGTGCATGCTTTAACTTGCAAATGCATGAAACTCCTTTACTTTGTTGTAATTTGGCTTCTGCCTTGGATATTGATTGATTGATTGATTTGATTTGATTTGATTTGATTTGATTTGTATACCGTCCTTCCAAAATGGCTCAGGATTATGTCAGGGGTTCTCACACACACACACACACACACACACACACACACACACACACACACACCCTCTTATCTGTCATTGGGTAGCACTACTAGCAGCTCTTCTGTGATGATGCACTGTAGCCTCTGGTGCATCAGCCAGAAGGGAAGAACTTGAAGAGATTAGAGGGATGAGATTTCAAAATGGCCAGGAGAAGAAGAGGAAGGTAGTGAGGAGCCCATTTTGAAATCTCATCCCTGGGCCTGCTCCAACCTTGCTATGCTCCTTGTAACGAGGGTGAAGAATTGAGCTTTTAATGGAATAGCAGCTTCAAGGGGGTGATTTTCACCAGGATTGCAGTACAGGGGTAATGGGTTAATCCCCTCCTCCATGCCATTGTCCTGATATAAAGATCAACCCCATCACTGCTGTTATTCATTTTAAAGAAGTGTGGAAGTAGAATTATGCTTTTAACATCATGTCTGGTCTGACTCTCCAGTGTATAAATTGAAAGTGGGGAAATAAAATTTAGGTTTTCAACTCTCTTCTTTCTTTCCATTTCTAATGAAGGGATAAGTAAAAGCCGACAGAGCGGCTCAGATTTCTGCTCTGTCATTTAAATGTGTCATTTTAGGGCAGATTAAAAAGTTTGGAAAAGCAGGTCACTTGTAACCTTAAGAAGGAAATCTCAATGTAAAGGCTGCTGGCTTAAACTCTGAAGTTCTCTTGGGAAATTGCTGAAACACATAATTGAATCCAGCCCTCCCGGGAAGGAACCCTAATAAACTGGAGGACAGCTTGTCAGCAAGTGCTTTCATGGACTTTGCAGTGCTCAAGCCTTGATAAAATTACAATAAATGGATTCACTTACAGTACCAATTATCCCATTCTCTCCCATTACCAAAATGCAAAGGAAAACGTTATCATACAACACTACTGCTAGAAAATAGAGCTCATCACTAGTGCCAGAAAATATGCCTGCAAAGCAGTTTTTGCCATGAATGCACATCTATGAACTGTCACTGCAAGAGGAGAGCTGGTCTTGTGGTAGCAAGCATGACTTGTCCCCTTAGCTAAGCAGGGTCTGCCCTGGTAGCATATGAATGGGAGACTTGATGTGTGAGCACTGTAAGATATTCCCCTCAGGGGATGGAGCCGCTCTGGGAAGAGCAGAAGGCTCCAAGTTCCCTCCCTGGCATCTCTAAGATAGGGCTGAGAGATATTCCTGCCTGTAACCTTGGAGAAGCCACTGCCAGTCTGTGAAGACAATATTGAGCTAGATAGACCAATGGTCTGACTCAGTATATGGCAGCTTCCTATGTTCCTGAGTGCGCTATCACCCAAACTGTAGCTGACACCTGTGGCACATTTGGATATAGCATTTGCATGCAAAAAACTACAGTTAAATGGGGCAGAGGTTGAAATTTGTGAACATCCGAATGCATGTAATTACAGAATTCACAGCAAAAGTGACCTGAGGTTTCCCTCACCAAACTCCAGTATGAACCTCCAGTTTGTAGTGAGTTTTGCCGCACCATCCTGAGGTTCTGTGGTGGCAGCATTGCATCCGAAAGTGGACACCACAATAACCGTGGTCCTGTGCAGTTTCTGGAACCACAATCAGAAAGAGGCCAGTTCAGACCCGCCAAGGATTGTGCCTGCTCCATGCCTGTGGTGCTTCTCACTGGCCAGCTCTCCGAGAACTTGCCCCACCGTCTCTGATCTAATAAGGCAGTTGCCCGGCAACAGGGAAGCCGCCGTGTACCGTCCCAAGCTTCCAAGCCTGTCAAATGGGAAAGTCACACGTGGGGCATGCCCTCTTCCCACTCTGTCCCTTGTTACCTGCTCCTGGCAGTCAGGAGAGACAGAGGATGGGATAGCAAGATGGGCACTATGTGCTTAGCTCCCCAAAAATCAAGTGATAAAGATATATGTCCACAAGCACATACAGTCACAGTGGCAACATAAACAAGGCAATCCAATTAGATCACTGGGATGGCAGGGCACCGAAACTGGGAGGTAGGTTTAAAAGGTAGCCCCACCTGGGAATTCTTGAGTGGCTGAGGTCTATTTTTTGCACAGTGTTATTGGGGAAGGGGGGGCCCAGCCTTGTGGGCCTGGCCTTGGCATGCAGTCTAGGCTAACTTATAAGAAGAGCTGGGCAGCAGGATCAACATTGCCTTCAGTGACAGGGGAAATTTGTCCTTTGTGATGACAATGGATGCTGTTCCTGAGCAGACCACTCTCTCACGAGAGTGGAAGGACATGGGGATACCCCTTCACAACTCATGAGAAGAACCGTCTGTGGTGACAGAAGTGTCAGGCAGAATCACTAGTAATGCGCAATGACATCCCTTCTCCCATGGACCGCTCTCTCATGAGAGTCTCAGGCTATGGAGACATGCATGCAGGCCAGACAGCTGATGCTACCCAGCCTGGTTGCTTGACAAAAGCAAGATGGGTACCCTGGCAACACCTCTCCCTGTCTTAGCAACTGCCATGAAGAAGCAGTAAAAGTAGGCCCTCTGCCAGCCCGTCCACCAACTTGAACATGTCCTTCTATATTTTTGCCTGCAACAACGACCCTGCTCTCCTGAGATCACTGGAAATTGGTGTTCCTCTCCCACAATTCCCTGCGGCAGCAGATCTACATACGGTGCAATGCTGATCCAAACCCGGGAAATTTGAATGAGAGTTAAGATCTGGCTGCAGTCCCAGTGTTTTCCCAGTCTGCCCACCAAAAGAGGAGGGGGTTGCAACACAAAAGATCTATCATTAATCAGAGAGAATGGGAGCCCCATGCAAGCAGCCCCCCCTTTTTGATAGCTCAAGTCATGATCACACAGTCCAATGGAAGACCAAAGGCTGGCAAGCCTAAGGTCCTCCCCAGTAGACTGGCCCTCTTATGCGAGTCCTAATCCCCTGGCAGCAAGCTGCCACAGGGGCAGGAGTGTAGTTTGGTCTCCATGGATTGGTTTGTTGGTGTGAGCCATCACAAGAGCATCCTTCCCCTCTTTGGAAATCCTCATGTTCCCTTCCCTGAGTAACAGAAAAATAGTGTTGCTCAGCATCCCCACCCCTGGCAGAAATTGTGCTTGTGCAAGACTGTTTGTTGTGGGGCTCTTATGAGGTGGCAGTACAATCACTGTCAGATGAAGTGTTTGAATGGCATATAAAGGGATTTAAATCCCCTTTCCCTGCCGATGTTGGATGGCCATTCCAAAAAGGCATGATCATGTTCGGCATGCCCCCTTGAAGATGATGGTCAGTGGCTGCCGCCCTGGAGATGTTCTGAAGCCTTGCCCACAGTTTGGTGATATGAGCACTAAGGAGCTTGCTAGGATGCAGCCTTGTCAGACCAGAAAGAGGGAGGGGCTTCCCTGCCCTGCCTTGAAAATGGAGGTTGCCAGGCTGCGGTTGGATGAATGTCTGCAATGTGATTTACAATTAGAAAAATTACAGTTTCGGCAAACTCCATTTTCATGATAGGTGTGAATAGTGAAACTGCGGGTTGACAGACCTGAGGTTAAATCTTGAACCCAGGAATCGTCCCATGAAAATCTTCCAACCCGGGTCAGGCATCCTCCAGTTTCATGGCAGAGGAGCTCCTTCCTCTTCTTGGTCCACCAAGGCTACATTCCACAAGCTCCATAGTGGTCACGTTGCCAGATAGTGGGCAAGGTCTCAGCAGGGTGGCACCCATTGGCCACGATCTTCAAGGGAGTGTGCCCTGCACAATCCTGCCTTTTCAGCATGGACTGCACACCCTCGGCAGGAAAAGGGCATTTAAACCCTTCCCTTCATAACACTTGTACCACCACCCTTGCAAGAGTCCCACAGCCAAACAGTCTCGCATAAGCATGATTACTGGTAATGGGGGGAGGGGGGAGGGATGGAGAGGGGAACTATTTTTCTGTTACTCCAAGAAGGGATCGTGATGACTTCCTAGGAGGGTATATGTATATGAGAGCAGGCAAAGGATGCTGGGATCTAGTCCACTGTGACAAAGAATACTATTGGACTTGTAGACCTGGGCCCAAAGTCCAGGAAGCCACAACACACTACTGCTTCTGTATTGGCTTGCCGGCCAGGCATTAGAGGTAGGAAGAACTGGTTCAGTTTGAACTGAGTTTGAACTGAACCGGCCCAGTTTGAGTTTGAACTGAACCAGCCTTGCGTTTGAACTGAACCTGAAAAGCGGGGGCTGGTCCGAGTTCAAACCAAGTTAAGCCCGGTTCAAATTGTACTGGTTTGATGGATAAAACGCGGCGGCTGCCATTACTGTGTGGTCCAATGACCATTTTTCTGTCTTACAGATTGGTTTTCAGCCACTGCCTTCTGATTGGCTCTTTTGCTCTGTTTGGCTTGTTGTCATTCAAATCTTTCTGTTGTCTGGGCAACTCTGCCCCCATTGGCTGAGGGGTAGGGATTTGAGGTGGTGGTGAAAGAAGGTGGGAGTTTCAAAATGTATTTAAAGCTTTAAGGAAGGCTTCTGAGGAAGAACTCGGGCTGTGCTGCTACTGTGCCTTGGTGGACTTGTTGCTGCAGACCCTTGCCTGCTGCAGACCACTGGATTACCTGCCTTTTTCTTTGAATTACCTGCCTAACTTTTGCTATGGATTATCCTACCCTGTTGGATTACCGCCTGCCTTTAAAAAATTACTCTTCCTGTGGATGATCTACCTCATCACCACATGATATTGGTGAGATCCCTACCCCATTTTGTATATTTTCCTGGTTGGTTAGTTTTATAGTTTGGTTTTTTAGGTTTAGAGTTTGGGAGGGTTTGTCCATTTGTTTTTCTGAGGTTAGGTTTGGCGTTCTATTAATTGGTTTTTAGTGTCACTGTTTTCTAACTCTTGTTGTTAATTCATTTAAAGTTTAGTTTTAGGTTCAGTAGTGGTTTGGTGTAGTTTTGGTTCAATCTTTGTTTCTTTGTCCGTTTGGTGGAGCTTTGGTATTTAGTTGGTTTCTTTTAAAATAGGGCCTAGTTTGGCGGAAGGGATGTTCAGAAACGTGCAGTGCAGGGTAGGACTTCGAGCAGAGGGAGGGTTCCGGGCAGAGGGAGGGTTCCGGGCAGAGGGAGGGGTGAGGGCTTGTTTGGGGTGAGGGCTGGTTTGGGGTGAGGGCTGGTGGTGGCCAACCAGCAGGCCCAGTAGTGCCACCAGCACCCAAGCAGTCCAGGACCGCTGGCAGCATTGTGTGGGACCATGCTGAGCATGGCTAAAGTGAGCCTAGATTTGCTGGCTGTGTCCACTGCAGGGCACAAGTCAGCAGGAGAAAGGATGCCAAGCAACTGGAGATGTCATCAATGTTGAGGCACATCAAAAAGTGTCATCCAGGCATCCTCACTCCTGCTGGTGCTGCTAGGCCACCTGCTGTGCCCTCGATTAGTGGTAGGAAGCGACATGCTCCTGCTCTCAAGCAGGGCACATTGCCTTTCACACAGTGGGCGTGTCCAGGCGTCTCCCAGAGGCACACCTCATAACCCAGGCCATTGGAGGGAAGATGACGTTCGATGACCAGCCCTTTCAGATGGTGGAGAATGCTGGCTTCTGTCAGGTGCTCCAGCTGCTTGCCCAAGTACTAGATCCCCTCACACACCACCTTCAGTAGGAGGGCAGTGCCTTCCCTGTACTAGGCATGCAGGGAGGTTGTTTCAGGGTTGCTGGAGTCAGCAGTGCCTGGCACCAGTTTGCACTTCACTATCGATGTGTGGGCCAGCTGTAGTGGAGTGCAGACTGTTTTCCTGTCCCTCACAGCACACTGGTGGGAACAGGAGAAAGAGGGGACAACATCTGCTGCTGTTGGCATGGCCAGCTCATTCTCCCAGGCAGCAAAACCCAGGTGGGCTCTGCTGCATGTGGAGCCGCTGGACACTGACCACAGGTCAGATGAGGTGTCAGCTGTCATTGGGCACCAGGTCCAGGTCCAGGCAGCCAAACCTCCACAGGAGCTTCATGGTCACCAACAATGATGCCAACATGCTGAGGGTGGCACATCAGCTGCAGTTTGTGTCATGCTGTATGGCACACATTCTGCACCTGGTAGTGATGGATGCCCTTGGCACTAAGGAGGCAAGGGCCAGGTAATGTAGGGAGCTCTCCAATGCAGGGGTTGTTGCTGCTGCCACAGCTGCTCTTGTGGAGAAGTGCTGCAAGATAGCACCCTATTTCCATGGCAGCAAGAAGGGTAGTGGAAGCTCTAGTAGAGGTCTCATGAGCTCAGCATACCTGGACACATAATCCCTAGGGATGAGACACAGTTGAACTCCACTTTTCTCTTGCTCCATCACCTGCAGGAGCAAGAAGCAGCCATCCACACCCTGGCAAGAAACTGTGGCTAGGGAGTGTGCAACCTGTCCACCATGGACTGGAAGCAAATTTCTGGGCTGTTCTTGGTACTCGAGCTTTTCCTCCTCGTGACAAGCAGCATGTGTGACCCCATTGCATGGTTCTAGGCTTTGCCCACCACTCTTCTCCTGGAGAAGTCCATGGGTGAACTCCAGATCACTCTGACCACTGGGGAGTCATGTGCTCTGGCAGGTCGTTTGAGGACTGTAGTTCGTTATCAATCAGCTCAGCACCATGTTGGGTCAATTGACAGATAATGTTTTAGCCTGCTTGTGTGACTCAACCATGAAGGGCAATGCCATCGCTCTTGCCAAGCCCTCCTGGTTCAGGGCCCTCCTAGTTCAAGAGGTGAGGCAGGCAGAGGAGAGTAGACTGGGTCTGATTCAGGAGAAGGGTGCTGGAGCACCTCCTTCTAGTGTGCAGTCCACACCCAGCAGCAGCAGCACCAACACCACTTCCCAGTCCAGCAGCATGGTGTCCCTGGCAGCATTAATGTAGCTGGCACTTCCACCTGTTGGTTCCACCCTGTGGTTCAAATGAGGGTGCCTTTGTGCCTTGCCACAGGTACAAATGGTGCCACCCATGCCCTGCACTGGTGCCGAGCAGAGTATTCTGAAGTACCTGCAGAAGCCATTGATGGTGGAGACTGAGATGGAACTCATCCAGTTTTGGGCAATGCATTGCCAAGTCTTGCCAGACTTGGCAGTGGCTGCCTGAGGGCTCCTCTCCTGCCCCCTGATCAGTGTCCAGAGCGAGAGGATGTTCTCCATGGCCGAGGACATGGTGACACCCCATCACTCACACTCGGATGCTGGCCTGGTGGAGCAGCTGGTCTTCCTGAAGGTCAACCTCCCCCTGCTGGGCTTTCCTGAGCTGGATGTGGAGGGTGACTCATGCTCACCCCCACCTGCTGCAACATCAACTCACCCTGGCCAACCTAAAACTGAATGTGTCACAGTCTGCCCATCAGTGCTGTTGACATGCTCAGACATGCATGCATGCCAGCACCGGGCAGCAAATGATGGACTGGTGCCCCTGGGCCAGCACCCATCAGAACCTGTGGTGGAGCATAGGTGGTTTTTCAGGTGGTTTTTCAGATGTTGGTTGTTTTGTTTGGTTGTTTGCTTCAGCACAGCCAGATACACAGGCCCATGATGAGTCTAGGCTGGTTCCCTGACATGTGTCAGTCAGGGCCCAGCCCAACTTGAGGCCCATTTACTGAAGACACAAAGAGAAGAAAGACTTCTCATCAAGTATGTGGTTTTCTTTTTTCAATCTCTGTGAACACGCACATGCGCGTGCACATTCACACACAAACACACACTCTAATATGCTTGCATTTGCTGGATGTCAGATGGACAAAGGCAGAAGAACTTGGTTGCCTTGCCTGCCATTCCTTCCTGAGATTTGCAGTTCGGTCTGCAAGATGGTGGTGTTGTGGTGAAAAATATTTTGATTTTTAGTGTGAGATTAGCTCAATGTGTCTGTCCTCGTAGCGCCCTCTGGACTGTGGTCTGGGTGTTCTGACTCTGTGCTGTGTCTACATTATACATTCTAGATGTACACTCTAGAAGCACCTGGTGGGCCACTGTGAGAAACAGGATGCTGAACCTATGATAGGATGCTGACATATGATCAGGCTCAAGACCTATGTTTTGAGCTGAAACTGTAATCTGTACCTTCAATTTGTAGTGAGTTTCACTGCCCCAACCTGAGATTTGAAGGCGGCATTGTATCGTCCAAATTCTGCTGCCACTGTAACCTGTGTTTTGTGCTGTGGCTGCTTCCAAAACCACAGGGAGAGTGGCTCAGACCAACCCAGAAGCAGCAGGCATAGACCTGGCACATCTCTGGGTCTGAGCCACTCTCTCTATGGTTTTGGCAGCAGAACTTAACCCCACCCCCACCCCCAATTGCTTGACTAACAAGCAGAAGGTTGTTGGTTCGAATCCCTGCTGGTACTATATTGGGCAGCAGCGATATAGGAAGATGCTGAAAGGCATCATCTCATACTGCACATGAGGAGACAATGGTAAACCCCTCCTGTATTCTACCAAAGAAGACCACAGGCTCTGTGGGCGCCAGGAGTTGAAATCAACTTGACGGCACGCTTTACCTTACCTTTTATCCTCGGTTTTAAATATCCATGGAAATTGGTGGGAATGGAACCCCTGTGGATAATGAGGTCCACCTGTATAGAGTCACTATCAGATGGCTCTAGGATGAAAATCTAGAGGTTCATTCACATGTTCTGATTCCAGGCATGTGGTAGCTTTAGTAGCTGGAAAAATGTGGAAAATCAGTACAGAAAAAGCAGAGATGCTAATTGATTTGACAGTTCCATGAAAAAAAAAATTATGCAATGTCAGCTATGGATAACTGGCAAAAAGGGAAGGGGCAGGGGGCAAAAATTGTATGAATGCACTTTTATTGACTTGTTTGAGTTGCCTATAGCCTAATATCAGACAACACAGGATCTCATATGCTAGAGCTCCATGGTACTAACATAGTACAGCTGCTGCAGTATTTGTAGCTACTGATGTAGACTAGAATTTATACATTTCCCTTAAGTAAACTTGTAAGCCATAGACCATTTAAACACTTTGATTCCATCTTGGGGATGGGGCCATAGCTCAATGGAAGAGCACATGTACTGCATGAAGATCCAGATTTAGTCCCTGGGATGTACAGGTAAGTCTAGCCAAGGCCTCCATTGGAAGTTCTGGAAAGCTGCTATCAGTCAGTAGATAGATAGATAGATAGATAGATAGATAGATAGATAGATAGATAGAGCAAGAATCTGACTCAGTATAAAGCATCTCCCATATTTATTCGTGATGGTGGAATTTGCAACCTGGCATTTCATCTGGATCAGAGCCACTACTCCAATTAAATTAAATAGTAAGATTAAGAGGTAATTCTCATGACCACCTCTACCCAGGCTAGAAGAGCTCTACCCTGGTAGAGCTGCTCATGGGACTCGCTGGGATCAGTCCAGATCCCAGGAGTCCTTGGCCAGGTGGCCAGGATTCTAAACTTGGGATAAACGTGTGGTAGGAGGGTGCGCATGTGTGACCCCATTGCACTAGCAACATCTTGGACCCCATTACACAGTTGTGTGTGTGACTAGAGACTCCCAGCAGCACCTCCTAGGCAGCCAGCAAACATCTTGATCACAGAGGCCAGGAGAAGAAGTGACCTAGCATCTGGAATTTCTACAATGTACTATACTGCTCATGTGGTGTATTATCTGGAGGTGTATTATCTTGGATATCTGGAGGCTGAGTGTCCTTCACCTGGCCTCTAGATTGGTGAACCACTTGCTGGAGGGCTGATCATGTGGGTGAATTAACAGCAGCACCCTGAGGATGTTGGATCATGTGGGGAGTAGGTAGGTAGGATCCTGCCTTCCCCAAAACCCTCCCCAATGCCAGGCAAACAATCGTGTGAACAACCTTTAAGGTTCACATAATCACTGACCAGTCAGTAAGCCAGTACTCTCTAGTTCCCAGTGGGTGTGTCATTTGACATCACCAGCTGCCAGTTCCTGACCCATCTACATAAGATTCTACCAACTTTCTCAACCCACCTGGGACCAAGATTTGAAGTTAGGCATAGAAAGTCAATAGAATCTCAGGCAGTCGAATTGAGAACTGGTGGGTTTCCATCACACCTTCTGGGAAATGGAGGTTTCAGGTTTACTGATTTACTGGTGATTATGTGGATCTACCCACTATACTAAACAAACAATCAAACAAGGTCAATGTGGTGACTAAAAGAGGTTTTGGTTGTTACTGTATTTTTCATTTTGCTTTGCATCCTTTTTTATTGATCCCAGTTATAATGGTCTTCTATATATTATCATTACAGTGATACTTCTGAAACTGGCAGCCCCTAACATTTGTCCCTAGAGATAGCTTTAGATGCCAGAGATTAAAGGACAAGTTTCTTTCTACTACAGTATGACATTCAATTTAAAAACACACACACACAAAAACCCAGCTGATTCACACAGTACTCTTGCAGAATTAAATTCCACTGTGTGTTCATTTCTGGTTAATGTCGTGTCTTAAACCATGATTAGTTTGGGTAAAATCAAAATGACTTTTTTTGTACATTTCATGAATACAGGAAACCAGATTTCTTATTCTCATGCTTCTTATGAAACATTTAATGTCCTAACCATTTGCACACAATTATTTTTAGCCAGTATATTCCCTCCTTAAAGTTTGGTTTTGTCTCTTGCATGTTGCCCAATATACATTACCAGTCTCTTCACGTCAATCAAATGCTAATTGTTAAATCGTGATGTTACTGAAACAATGCAGCAAAAGACCCCTCGAGCCATTTTGTCACAGGAAAGAAAAAGCTACTGATGCCAACATTTAATTAAAGAGCAAAGTGAGAGTTGTAAACACCAGTCTGACCCAGCTTTAGTACAAATTCTGTGAACATCTTGCTAGTGTCATGAGACAACTTTAGTCTCTCGTAGTAAGCTGTATATGAACACCTCTTTCCCATCAGAATGATTGTGTAAACTCACGCTATGGGAGAGGGACCGAGACTACCTATTCATTTTATGTTCATCCATGGAATCTCTTTTTTGGAGCTTCAAAGCAAGATGTGTGCCCTTTGTTATATCCTAATTGCTGCATGCTAATTAGTGAGATTGCCAAACTTGTGTTTGTAATGTATAGAAGGTTTAGCAGGTGGTTGGGTGGGATCATTAAGCTTATGAGTGGGGTAGGGGAACAGAGATTGGAAGATCTTTCACAAGATTTCAGAGAGAAGGAGGACTCTAGAATTGGGACATCTATATATGTCAACAATGTTTGAAAATTTTATATGTCCTGATACAGGTGGCCCTCATTATTTGTGGGGGTTCTGTTCCCACCAATTTCTGTGGATAATGAAACCATGGATTGAGAAACCTTAACCCTATGGGGATTGGCGGGTGTGGGATAGGTGCCTAAGCACACTGAAGTGTTCTGAAATTACAAGAAAAAGAAGGGGAGAACAGAAATATCCAGCAATGTCCCCCCAAATTCCAAATACTCTGGTTTTTGTTTATTTTTAGGTGCTTAAAAACAAACAGAAAAGAGCACAAAATGGCTCAGGACTACAAACATCAGAAATCATTTCCAGCCACTCAAGAATCATGGATAGTCAAAAACAACCCTATTTTAATCCTGAAAATAAAGTAATTGGGTTCCTCCTATGACCCAAGCGCAGATACATGGAACCGCGAGTGCTGGGGCTGCAGGTAACGAGGGCCACCTGTAATATAATGGAACAACAATGATAATCTATCAGAAGGTTAAATGATGTACAATCATTGGTCAGTACTGGTAATTATAGAGATGCAAACGTATGCAATTATGCTTCCATCTTTAAAGCTTTCTATTCAGTTACCAAATGTCATGTATTAAGCCATTTTGTCTAGAACTGAAGCTTTGTAGTGAATTCTCTCCAGTGAAATTTGCCAATGGCAATATTAGCATAGCCAACTCTTCCCATGCGGCATGTTTCAGCATATAATATTAATTCACCATTTAGTAATGCACTAGTTTTAGCAATCTCCTATGATCTCCTTAATTACATAGCAGCCTGGAATGATCACTCATCTTTACCACTTTACTCACAAACTGAACTTTAATTGCATGTTCGGTTGTACAGTCATCACAACATTTTAAGAAGCCAAAAAATGGTTATTTTATGCACCAACACATGTGCACATGCATGCATGAGTGCACACACCAGGCACTGCAAATAAAGGATTAAAATACAATTTTAAAATTAAGTTTAAAAAATTTAAAGGAATTAAGTAAAGGTTGAAAGTAAGGAATGCAACATCAAAAAGGATATTGCAAATAGCTTTACTCTGTTTTGCACCCAAATGATTTCATCCATCAACATCTTACTCAAAACATTTACAAAAACAAAATCCCCTTAACTTTTCCTTTGTATTAGTATTTTATAATACAATTCATTAAAAGGTTGCACTTCTTTTGATGACCTGCAGTACACAAGTATTTAAAAATACATTAACTACCGACAATTAAGGTGGGTGAAATTTGTGTGAACTTCTTTGAGGAATACTTTGATTAGATGTAAACAGCAGTTTACAACTAAGAGCAACCACCACAAAACAAAATTAGCACAGAAAATTAACAACCGATGGGGGAAAAAACCATCCATAACTCAAAAGCAGTACAATAAATCAGAAATGCAATAAGGGCTAGGAACAGCCAGTCAATGGACCCAACTCAAAACTTAGTAAATGAAATTTAAAATTTAAAAAGTGTTTAGATTATTGTGGAAAGACCACAGACACAAGGCAGAAAAGAGCTGTCTTAGAAAAGAGTTCCAGAGCCTCATGCCCTCAACTCCTGCCTGTAAGCTTCCAGCGGCATCTGGTGGGCCACTGTGTGAAACAGGATGCTGGACTAGATGGGCCTTGGGCCTGATCCAGCAGGGCTGTTCTTATGATGGCTGCTACAAGATGGCCCTGGTTCTAGTAGAAGCTAATCTAGGCACCACATAAGATCCATCTTAGACTTGCAAAAGGAACAAAGGAGAAATGAATGCAAGCTCTCTTCCTTTTAATTTGATAAGAGTCTTCAAGGTTGAGTTGAAGTCCATAGCCATCGATTCCTCCCCATTATTATCAGAACCAAGGCAGTATATGCCAAAATGTATGATGTTCCCTCCTCCCTTCTCTGTCAAAGTGATTGCTCCAACCATCTCCCTTTTATGAATATCCCTTTTCAAGGAGCATAAAAGAAGAAGCCACCCAGACACAACCTCAAGCTAATTGATACTCAATAATTCACACTAGGGGATGTGAACCTGGTTCGAGTCAATCACACCTGGTTCAATTTGAACCAAAAAGCGGGGGGCAGTCCAAGTTCTAACTAAACCCAGTTTGGATCAAACCGGTTCAGCCCAGTTTGGATGCTTGTAAAGGGGAATTGAGTAAGGATTCCCCCTTACAAGCATTGGGGGATCCCTAGTGACTAAATTTGGGCTGAAAGAAGATGCAGAGGGGGTGGGCAGGCAGGAGGTCACCTTACCCATGGTGGCTCCACAGCAGTGGCGAGCTGGCGGTGACTCCTTTAGGCCCTGCCAGCACTCCCCCACTTCAGCATGGGCCAGTTTAGGCCTCCACACAAGCAGCCTGCACCAATGGGGGAGAGCACTAGTGGGGCCTAGAGGAGCCTCCCCATGGCCACTCTTTCTAGCTCCAGTTTAATTGCTAGGGACCCCCCAATGCTTGTAAAGGGGAATCCTTATCGGATTCCTCTTTGCAAACATCCCAAACTGGTTCAACCTGGTTCATGTGCATGAACCTGGGTTTTAAATTAGGGCTACCCAGGGGAGGAGCAGTGGAATCAGGACCAATCCCGGGACTTCACATGGCCAGCCCTACCTGGGTAGAGCAGGGCTAGCCCAGGTAGGGCTCATCGAGAGGATTGGGCTCAATGTTTTTCAATTGAAGCAGTTCCTATATTCAGTCATATGTGATGTACATGCAGGTCTGCACAAGTTCTCAAAGAGATTTATGATTGATCAGGTGTTTGCACCTATATCTCTTATAAAGAAACCCAATAAGCATTCCACTGAATGGGTAATGTTATGTAACCCACTCGGATGAATTCCAATACGCAGAGTGAGACTAGAAGAGTGATGCTGGCTGTTCCTTATGGAACAGTTTTATACTGTATATATACTCTGCATGTATTAAGCCTCAATTGTTTATACCCAATTTAAAAAGTGTAATTTTTGAATCAAGTAACACCTTTCACAACAGGACCTGTAGTTACCTCCTGGGAGGAAAATCTGGGTTTCTTATTATCTTGCTCCTCCAAGCGAGGTGAAGCAAATGCTGTAAATAATAATAGAAAATAATAACCAGCAGAAAACACAAAATGAGCTAAGTGCTAAAAGTTGTATTTGTTGCCAGAGACAATAAAGCACAAGCAAGACAGAAGAAGTCTTATACTAGTGGAGCTCAAAACACTCTCTTTTTTCCTGGAATAAAGGCTGGAAGGTGATTTGGAAGACTTTGGGGAAGTCTTAGAAACCTAGTATATTTTACATTTTGCCTACTGAGCTTTGCTTCTGTTTTTCTTTTTAATATTCTGTTCATTTTATATCATTCATGTTACCTCCACCAGTCTTCCTCTTGTCGGCTTTTGTTTAGTTACTACCTATCTCTGGATACAATATCAAGCCAGCTTGTAAGGATGCAGAGCTGTCAGTATAAAGCTGATTCCAACATAGAGTTTCTGAAAAAATAAATGGCAAGAGGTGTTACACTAAAGAAAATTGTGATTTTATCATCTCTCCGGTACCCATTAAGCTCAACAGCTTCAGCCATTTGAAAACCTGAGGTGTCATTTCTAACACCTAGGTGTTTTATAATACATAATAAAAATCCATAATTTAAGCAGTGATCACTGTTCAACCCATTCTGACATCGCATTTGTCTAAGTCAAAATTTCAGAGAAGTGTGCTTGAGTATTTTAAGCTGTTAATGCCTAGTAAGGTGGTTTATGGGTCCCTCTTCCAAAATATATATTTGGATCACATACCAATGCCAACAAGCTCATGGTGGCATCCATGCAATATATATATTTTTAATCCTTATGTGAGGTAGTTTAATAGTTTGATATCTTGGCTTGTTAACTAACTATAGTTTGTACAAAATGGGAAACTGCAGTTTGTTGCAAAGGTCAACAGGAAACTTTGAATCTCCCCTCAGGTACAAAGGAGGAGGTAAGGAATGGGGAAACACATAAGCCTGAGGCTCATGCTGGCTTGTGCTTACCCTTTAAGGAGACACTTTTCAAGTGATGATTCTCTTATATGTAGAAGAGGAAAGAGCAATTGTCCCTATTCAAATGGCCTGATCCAGGAGAGTTGTTCTTATGTTCTTGAGAGCTATGCACACTCCCGGTTTGGGGTTGTGAGTAAATGAAAAACAAGATAGGAGGTGGGAAGCATGATTGTCTGCAAAGTCCCAGCTGCTTAGGATAGTTTTTCTGGGAGATGGAATCTGGATAGGGCGTACTCATCCTACCCAGCTGGAGCTTAGCAGACAAGCTCCCTGGGACCTACTTTGTTTTTCACACACACACAACTGAAAATTGGGAGCACACACAGCTCCCCAAACTGGGTAGGATACTCATCATACCCAGTTTGTGTTGTATGAAAAAGCCTATTGTTGAATAAAGTTGTGCCATTGAGTCGGTGTCAACTCCTGGTGACCACAGAGCCATATGGATTTCTGGGAAACGTATCAATGGGGATTCGAAAAGGCAGCCTCTTGCTCCCTAGGCAAGTTACTTCCCCACTGTGCCATTAGGTGGCCTATTGTTGAATAGTGATATATAAATTATATTGGCACAGGGTTGAGCAGGTTGCTTGTTTCACATACCGGGGGTAGTCCTCCATGACTCTGGCTCAGGAAAGGCCCATTGCGATCACATTGCCCTCATGGCGCAGAGGAGCTCAACTGCCATTCTGAAATTGTTACAGACTGGAGGTGGCCAATACGTACCCGAAGTGCTCAAATTATTCGAGGCCAAGCCACTGGCGCAATTACTCTATGGTGCCCATCTGGGGGGCCCCTCCAATTTTGCTTCACTAGAATGAGTCCTGTCCAAATTGCTAAGAGCGGCCTTCCAAGTGCCCTGCTATGTCTCCAGTGGTATCCTATGCTTGGAAACTGGTATGATAAAGGTTGAGGCCAGAATGTGGATGACCATTCTTAACCTCTGGCTTAAATTATCCCTCAGCCCTTGGGGCCTGGCCCCTTTGACCCTGCAGGACAAATTTCAATCTTCCTGGAAACGGGCCATTTGGACTAAAGTGGCATTACTGGGCTTCTCCCCTCCTCTCCTCCTCGCTATGGGCTGTGACCAGGCAAAAACAGTCACCAAATAGAGGATATTGGACACTGAGCACCAGGTCAACCTTGACAGGGCTCCAAGCTTCCTGTCCTCAGAAAGACTTGGATACTCTGTCTCCCCCACTGAGTACTTGTCACAGTTGGAAATCTGAAGCCACAGAAGGGCCTTCGCCCTTGCCTGTTGTCATGCCCTCCCCTCCACTGTTTTAGCAGGCAAATATAGAACGATTCCAGTCATGGAGAGGCTTTGTCCCTGTGACGCTGGGGACGTTGAAACCACAAGAGCATGTTCTCATCTCTTGCCCCTTCTATAGAGACAGTCGTGCCAAACTTATACTTCCACTACTCCCCAATTACCCTGGTTGCCCAAGCCAAGCCTGCACCTGGATGCTGCTATCAGACGAAGACTGGGACTTCATGTATAACACTACCAAGTTCTGCACAGCATTGTGTAAGATCCATTGGGCCCTGACTGCCAGCCCATAACCATATATCAGCCTTTTATTGTTTTTAACTACTGGCTATTTTACTTGCCCGCTCAATTCTCCCAGTTAGCCAATCTATTTTACATATCTTGTTTTAGCCACTTCATTTTACATCTTTCTCCATTTCTGTGTCTTACCCTATACATATTTTATATATTCTATGTTCCTTTTAAATATAGATCCTTACAATTAGGGCTATAATCTTAATGATTTTACAGTTTTGTTCCCTGTCTCGCCACCTCTGTTTTAAGGTGCAGTCACTTTATAGTACTACAAAACTGTATCATAGTATCAATTTGCTCATTTTTTTAAAAAAAATACAGCTGTTTAATAATCTCATAGCTACCCTCTTTTCTAAGGGTAGCAGCTTTATAGCATTATAATATAGCTTTATATATTAGAGTAGTAATTTTAAAGTAATATGGTTTTATGGTTCCATAATTTGTTTTTGAATCATGCTCTACAGTTCTATCCTATGCTGGTCTTCAACCGTAATAAAGATGATTGATTGGTTGATACTGGCACAGTCGTGCCAGTAGAGTTAAGATGGAGAGTAGTTTCAACATTTAATAATTATAAGTCCTGAGCATTCTATTGTTTATAAAATCCAAACAATGTGTCCGTTCTGCCTGGCCATCAGCACACATTCACTAGGTGACAAGAGATTCCTGTCCTCCAAATTTGGTGAGGATCAAATTTAAAATTTAAAATGCGTTTAAAAATGACTTAGAGCAGTTTAAAGGTTTTCCCTTTTGAATGGGTTTAAAGGGTTGGCAGCATTCTTTTGGACTGAGAAAGTAGTATTTAAATGATTTTGTAGTCTATTTGCATAGTTTCAGCCTTTAGACTGCATGCCAGAAAAGAGTGTTTTGTATATCCCTCTGGGACCCAATCAATGATTTTTTTTCACAATTGATACTCAAAATTGAATTTTAAAAGACTGAAAAATGAATCTTTACTGCTAAAAGAGTCTGTGCAGTCAAACTTTCGAAGCTGCGGTGCCCACAGCATTGCCCACAACCAGTATGGTGGTCAGCTCCTTCCCAGTCCAAGACTTGGGAGCCCAACCCTGCTTGTACTGGTAGCTATACCTTGCAATATAATGCTTCTTTGACTTCATCCCATTATATATTTTTTTATTTTCTGCTTAAAGTGCCCACTTCAGGCATGTAAAGTCGTTCAGTTTAAAGTGGTTCGACAAACCACTTGTACAGTAGTCATATGATACTTTGCTTTTTCAGAGGCTCCGAGAACATAAAATGGCAGACAAATGAAGAAAAGCCTTTTAAAGGTGTCGTTAAATTTAATTTTGAAAACATGCCTTTGCCAGTAGAGGCACTTCATCCAGAAGGTTGCCTCTCCAACACAGAATAGGTCCCTATCCCTCCTCCTATGGAGGTAAGCTAGCCTTTCAGTAATGAAGCATTGTCTGCTCTCCTCTCACCTCCACGCCCTGCCTTCCTTCTGTGCAGCTTCTCATTCCACTGCTGCCTCAGGCTTTACTCTCCCAGCTCCACCCAGTCACCCAGCCAGCCACTGATCATTACCAGTGGCATAGGGAGGCTGGTGGTGGCCCCAGTTCAGCCCGCCGCCAGCAGCCCCCCTAGCCACACCCTGTGCATCTGACGCCAGACACCGCGTCTAAAGTCAGATGCAGGGGGAGTGGCTGGGGTGCCAGGAGCGGCCCCTGAGCATGGCAGACTGGGTTCTTTGAACCCCTCACACAATGGTAGCTCTGCCCCTGTTCATTACATTTCCTCTCTCCCAGTCTCCCTCCCTGTGGAAGTCTGTAGTTATCTGCCTCCCACCTAGCGCTTAAACCTCCTGAACTCACAGCCCTTCAGGTTAACCTTCCATCCCCACGTGGCTTTAGTTCTCTCCCTGCACCACCAGGCAGGGCAACCCTCCCTTACCAACTGTAGTAAATCTCCCTCTCATGAAGAGCCTCTTTAACTTCCTTTCAGCGTCTCTTATTGCCCCACCCCTTTGAAGCAGTTATGGTTGAATGGCTGGTGTGTGTGTGTGTGTGTGTGTGTGTGTGTGTGTGTGTGTAGAACCTGTGAAGACTTTGTACAGTCTCCTATATCATTCTGGCTTTAGAAATTAGGCTCCATGCAAGCATACTTTGCCAGGATTTTTCCTGGAGTCATCCAGGGCAAGTTTCCAGGACTCAAATGGCCTATTGAAGCTATTGCAGTTTATTTTCAGACTTCAGGTAAATCGGTGGCCTTTGAGGGTAGTACTATGCCTTGAAGAGACATATCAGGCCGAAAATCATCAGGGACATCTATAGGAAGTGTTTGGGGAAGCTGCATCTGTTGAATGTCTGCCTAGATGCATCCCTCCCCAGCCCAATGTCCAGCTGAAGGACCAAGGCAAATTGTGGGTGCATGGAGCCTCATTTCTAAAGCCAGCATGATATACGATACTGTACAAAATCTTTGCAGCTTTACAGTTAAGACAGGGACCTTAACTTGGAATTCCCATGCTTTTAAGAGCATGAGTGAAAATGTAAGCCCATCTTAACTCTCATCTGAAACCGGAGGGTTTTTTTATTACGAATTTGCAAAATTTTTGGAATTGAATATTCTAAACAAACAAATAAAC
The DNA here is from genome assembly GCF_027244095.1 of Hemicordylus capensis. Taxonomy (NCBI): domain Eukaryota; kingdom Metazoa; phylum Chordata; class Lepidosauria; order Squamata; family Cordylidae; genus Hemicordylus; species Hemicordylus capensis. The sequence continues at coordinate 111,014,400 of NC_069662.1, forward strand.
AACCAAACAACCACCTTTCATGGATTGTTATTTAATTTGAACCAGGCAATTGACTCTGAAGCACAGACCCTTTGTAGCAAAGAGCAACTTCTTTGTCCTAATTCAGCAGCTCCAATTCAGCATTTTCAGGGACTGCACCATTCCCTTCAATATGTTGAACTCTTTTGTGTTCACAGAGGAAAATCTATGAAGAACAGTTCTGATACCAAATTGAACGGATCAGTCTCTCTCCTTATGGGGCTCCAGATGTGCATCAAATTAGACTTTGCATTGTCAAAATGCAGCCAGCATGAAGCAGGAAAGAAAAAGAACAAAAAAGATAAAGCTTCCAATATGCCTCTATCAGCAAAGCTCATTGTGAAGTCCTCAAATCAGTCTGTGTCAGAAGAGCCAATTCTGTTTGATATGAGTCACTTTCCCTTGTGACAAGGGCAGTCTTCTACTTCCAATACTGTCAGAATTAGGGCATTGGTTTAATATCAAAGCTTTTAGCATAGGGCATATAATAGGCAAATGTTGTTAGAAAGCATTCCCAGTTTCAAATTTGCCTGTTTTAAAAATCATTTCGATGTATTTCACAATCTTAGGAGTTAGTGGAAGGAGTTAGAGAGCTGTAACATTTCCCAGGAATTAACAGCATATATTTTTAAAAGGTACATATTGTACAGTATGTAGGCCCAACAATGAATACGTTACGATGAAAATTGCTTGACCTGCACACAATTGTGCTTAAATGCTCTTCTGAACAGGGTGGATGTATGCCTTTTTTATTCCTCCTCCTTTATCTTTTTTGGAGGATTGTCAATCTTCCTCTGAATGTTTATGAAATGGTCAAGAAAACTTAAGTTGAGAAATTACTCCTTTTATATGATGTTCTCTCTCACACACATGCACTACATTAGGTCTGATATCTTGTGAAGACCCTGTATATAGTCCCAACAGTATACAGAACAATGTAGGACTGTCTGTTCAGCTGTCCTCGAGAGAACTTAATCCCTAAAAAGATCCAGGTGCTTCTTTCTTCTATTTAGGGGGCAAAAATGAAAAACCCATTTCCCTCCAGCAGGTTTTCCAGGGAGTTTAAAGGGCAAGATATTATGCTGTTGCTGCTTATCTTTATTGTTCTCTATCGGCTATTTTAGACTGAAGTATTAATTAGATAATGGCTTGAATGTGCTTTATTACTGGTGCAGAGAGGCAGGAAACACCATTATTAAATGAATAAATACACACTAATAAGGAACAAATAGTGATTTAGAAAGCATTGACGAGCACTGGTGGAGCATCAGGCCTTTCCTTGGTCATCACTTCTGCTGAACTGTTGCATAGTTCTAGGCAAATATCACAAAGTGGAGAGATAAACCCTGCGAGCACAGAGACCTTTGGAAGTAATTCTATGAAGGGCAAAGTTATGTGGATAAAATGTCCCAGATGACTGACACAAAGCAAGTGGTAGATTTAGCAGGTCTTTGTCTGAACTACTGATCTAGCATGACAGCATTTCAGCGGGCTGCCAGTCCTTTTTATATCTCCATTCCTGACTCTAGCAGTAGCAGCATGTCCAGCCTCCCCCACTATCGCTAACCCCCTAACTCTCACAGATATATAATTTATACAGGCAGATGAAACAACATAAACAGCTGCTTTTCATCATATGCCAACAAGTATCTGAAATGTTGTCATCTTGTGGCTGGTGAGTGGTATAACAGACAAATGTCACATTTCCAAAATACATTAACACAGCCATCAGAGTATATTTACCATCTTGGGCCCTGTGAAATAGATTCCTTCCAATTTCACAAATTGCTTTCATTTAAAACCTTCTTCTGTTGTAAAATACTGGGTACCTTCATGCAGATTCTGTATAATCCAGTGTAAGTAGATTGGGCAGTTACATATATACCTAGCTAAATGTTTTGGCTAAATCCCTGGCCACCCATGCAAGTAACATAAGATCATATTTTCACTTGACAGATGAAGAAATAAAGGTAGAGGGACCAAATGAACTGCCTAACTTTGCATCAGAAATCTATGCCAAAAGCCACATTTCTAATATACGTTCCTAATTTTCTGCCTTATCTACAAAATCATCATCCCTTCACATTAGAGTAGCTGCAAAGACAGAAACAAATTATCTCAGATGGCTCTTAATAGTGCTTCCTCTCATTCATTCCACTTATGCGAGTGGTTACCAGAACAGTTCCAGCTTAATATCTGCTAAATAATATGTTATACTAAGCACATCCTTTTTAGCAATCATGCTGCCCATAGTAATTATCCAAGAGAACATTTTAAAAAAAAAAACAACCCAACAACTTCTGAGTCATTTGTGAGTCACAGTTTTGCATCAATGAAGACCTAGTCTTGGCTCCACTTCCCCTCACCCCCAAAACAACAATATGAGATGACTACAATATAGATATTTGCTTTGGAAACTTCATTTGTGAGCACAACTCCAGATAGTCTCTAGTCTAGATGAACAACTCTAGATGTTCAGCCACAGCAGCACAAAGTGACTCTTTTCTAGGCAATGTCAAGTGAGACCCTGAATCTATATATTAATTCCAAACTGAGGAGCTATGGGAAACACCCTGTAGGTGACACTAAATATATATTTGGGACCACTGAGCCACCCACTCCCAATATCTGATCATCAGCTGAGGTCAGTGGAATTGAGTACAGCTACACTCCCAAAAGAACGTTAGTCTCCACAAACACTACCCTTGAGGCCTTCTCACTATGGTAAAGTACCATAGTTCATTTCCTCCTATGCTACCATGATTAATGCATCAAAGTCATTCCACACAGCAAACCCCAGTTTCTGCTATTGACTGCTAGGTCTCTCTGTGAGTCATTGTGAAAGCAGCTTGTGGATGAACTTGTGAGTGGAAAGATATGAGGATTTGTGGAAGTGTGAGGTCAAAAGGAGGGATGGATAGACAATCTATTCATCCAACCGGGCCAGGTCGGTTTGAATCCACTTTGGATTCTAACCAAACCAACAAATTTGGTTCTGTGTACACCTCTACAAGATGCCTCTAAAGACCAGTTGCAGGGGAGCAACAGCAAAAGAGTGCATGTCCTCACCTCTTGTCTGTGGGCTTCTCGGGGGCATCTGGTGGCCCCTATGGGGAACAAGATGCTGGACTGTATGGACCTTGGGCCTGATCCAGCAGAGCTGTTTTAATCTCATTTCATCTCATGAGTGTCCATCTGCAGTCTGAAATAGTACATCCCAGGCACCATCTCAGTGAAACCAGGACTTGGTTTTACAGAATTAAACAAACCATTTTATTGAGCATCACATGGGAAATTGAAATAATATAATTTTCAATTATATTATTTAAATTATTTCAGATAAAATAATTTTCACATGGAGTTGACAGCAAGAATCATTCAAGGGACGAAAAGGATTGATTTATGTGGAATTTTCTTTTCCTGATATTTTGTTAGAAGCCTTGGTAGTGGAAATAGGCATATCCTGATGAAATGTTGTGAATACCACCAAACTGGGAAACATTGCAAATAATAACAATGATCATAATGCTTTAAAAGACGGATGCTGGGACCAACCTTATGGACTGGAGGAAAATAAGTTGGATGAGATGCAGTAGCAGCAACCGAAGAGTTGTCAAACTGGGAACTCATACTAATGACTTTTTGCTGTTTTGTTTTTTTTCCCATTTTCCTTGCAGCTAATTCTCTGGAAATGGTAAAGGAAGAAAGAGACCTTGAGGTACTGTTTGATCACAAATGGCTGTGAGAAACCAGTGTGTTTTACTCATAAAAAGAAATATACTGCTAGCATCCTGATCCTATTCATGTTAAAAACTTGATTTCAATGGGATTTACCTTCAGTTATAGGAGCTAGCCCCCCAACATCAATATTCCATTCACAGACAGCAAACAGCTCCCACCAGTCACTCTGAATACCCTGGGGATAACACTGTGAGGCGGTTCCCATGATCAGTGGGAACCGCTAAAATGGGGTTTGCGGGGAGAGTGGGCTTAGCCCGCACTCCCCGCAGATGAGCAGTCAGTCTGCTCCAGGCGGCCAGACCAGCCGCCCGCACGACTTCCAGCTCCGTTACGAAGCCGGTGGGGGCTGGGGGGATCAGGAGCCATGCAGCCCCCAGAAGTTCCAGCATGCCCTGCATGAGCGCGCAGGGCATGCTGGAGAGACCCCTGAGCCAGGTAGGGGTGTACATTTTGGAATTTTCTTGTTTCGATTTGTATCCGAATCGAAACACCCCCGTTTTGTTTTGTACCCAAATTTTCTGAATCCAAATCAGCCCTGTTTTGTTTTGTAGCCGAATTTTCCGAATCCAAATCAGAATCGATTTGGATTTTTAAAAAGGGTCCCAGGGCAAAAAGAGTGGGTGGTGGTGGTAGTGTCCAATGGATGGAAGCTACGAGCTAAATTTCAAAGGAATTAGGCAAAGGGCTGATTTTTTGTGAATTTTTAAAGTTTACACATCTTTAAGAATTTTCCCGTAGGGAATAATGGAGATTCCAGCAAATGTATTGCTTCAAATCAAGGGGAAAGGGATGACCCAGAGTGGAGTGTGGTGGGTGGTAGTGCCCAATGGGGGCAAGGAAACTTCCAGAATTATTTCAAAGGAATTGGGCAAAGGGCTGATGTTTTGTGATTTGATGAAGTTTACATGTCTAAGATTTCTCCCATAGGGAATAATGGAGGTTTAGGTTTCAGCAGCCCCATAATTCCACTTGGGGGGCACTGGGGTTGCCCAGAGCGAGGGGTTGTGTAGTGCACATAGGGTGCCAACCAACCCCATACCCACAAGCCCGTGGGGTACTGGGTTTTGTTGTTTCTGAGGTGTTCATTGTAGATTCTCTGGTAGCATATGAGATTTTCAGGGAAAAACAAGTATCCACTTTTATATGCTACCAGAAAATCTACACTCAGAACACCACAGAATCAACAGAACCCAGCACCCCATGGGTTAGCAATCCTTCCCCTGGCCAATGTGGGGTCAGTAAAGAGTGGCAAGAAGCAAAAGAGCCAATACGGAACAAGGAGGGAATTGTCAGCAGGTCAGCCCATGATTTAGGTCACCGATCAGAAGGGTGGGAAATTCAAAGAGATGTCAAACACAAAATGGAGACTGACTCAGAGATCACCACAAAATGGAGGTCCAAAACAACAAAACGTTTTGTAGCCGAAACAGGGACATTTTGTTTTGTATACAAAACTTTTGTATCTGGAAAATGGGTGTTTTGTTTTGTCTACAAAAGACCCCAAACAGGCTGTTTTGGGTACAAAACGTTTTGTATCTGAAACGTTTCGCACATCCCTAGAGCCAGGAGACTGCTTTTTAGCATCCCAGTCAGGAGTCTACTCGTGAGTTGCCGTGGCATGGATCCGCACTGCGGCAACATGCAATCATAGAGCATAGGTTAGCGGAGGACTCGCTCCACTAACCTGGGCTTAGGGGAGCGTTATTTAAGTGGGTGGCCCGCTTGAGAGCAACCAGGCTCGCCTGCGAGCTCAGTGGTTCTCATGGTTGCCAGAAAGTAGGCTCGTCTCCCTTAGCCCGCTTTTTGGTGACTGTGAGAATCGCCTCTATGTCTGTCTCTTGTTTTCATGTATTGATCATGTAGCAATATCTATCACTTTCACATAGAAAAGTGGCATAGGAACATAGGAAACAGCCATATACTGAGTCAGACCATCTAGCTCAGTATTGTCTTCACAGACTGGCAGCAGCTTCTCCAAGGTTGCAGGCAGGAATCTCTCTCAGCCCTATCTTGGAGAAGCCAGGGAGGGAACTTGAAACCTTCTGATCTTCCCAGAGCGGCTCCATCCCCTGAGGGGAATATCTCACAATGCTCACACATCAAGTTGCCCATTCAGATGCAACCAGGACAGACCCTGCTTAGCTATGGGGACAAGTCATGCTTGCTACCACAAGACCAGCTCTCCTCTCTATATGGCGTGAATGCCATATAGCTGTTTTGCTGTGCACACATACAGTAGGAAACTGTAATGGGCCATTAGTTCCCAATGTATATAAACCAAATAAAACAGACCTTTAGTATATGCTGATCACATGTCACATATAAAGAATATGTGTGACTGTATTATATAGAAGAGAATTCTGTTTCAAAAAACTGCATGTGATTGGAGCCTCATTAATACAAATCAAAGGCTGGCCTCGGAGGTGCAGGATGAGTCACAGGACCCCTGATTTGAGCCCTGCTATACCTGCTTCCAAAACACAGAACAATTTAACATGGCCTTAACTCAGTCGTGAGAACCTACTTTGCAAGCAGAAGGACCCAGGTTTAATCCCCTCCCCAGCATCTCCAGGAAGGGTGGGGAAAACCCCTGTCTAAATGCTTAGAAAGCTGCTGCCAGGCAGTGTAGACAATACTGAGGTAGATGGACGAAGGATCTGACTCAGGAGAAGGCAGCTTTATATATTCAGAAATGACTTGTATAGCAAAAACAGAGCAGACTTTACTAAAGCATGGGCCAAACGCCAAGTTTTAAAGGTGAGGTTTAAGGTAAGGCAGCAGTTATCACATCCACCTCACACACAGAAGAAGTTCAAAACCAGGCAGCAGCATCCCTTTGAGGTCGAGTCATCAGCCCAGTGGTAGAGCATCTGCTTTGTACCATAGAAGGTCCCAGGTTCAATCCCTAGCATCTGCCAGGTAAGACTGGGAAAGACTCCTGTCTGAAGCCCAGAGAGCCACTGTCACTCAGTGTAGGCCAGAAGTTCCTAACCTGTGGTACTCCAGATGTTGCTGAACTACAACCCTCATCATCCCCAGTTACAATTGTGGCTGGAGTTGATGGGAGTTGTAGTTCAGCAACAACTGGAGTACCATAGGTTAGGTAGACAATCCTGTTGTGTAGACAATACTGAGCTAGACAGACAAGCATATAAGGCAGCTATCTATGTATTATTATTTTTATTTATTATTATTTATTTATTTGATTTGTATGCTGCCCTTCCAAAATGGCTCAGGGCGGTTTTATTTATTATTATTTATTTATTTGATTTGTATACTGCCCTTCCAAAATGGCTCAGGCAAAGGACGCCTGGGAGTTTTGAAGAGCAACGTCAGGAAAGGGGCGGCAGGGAGGTGTCCTGCCACCCCAATTACTCTTAGAATTACGGGTGCCAGAGCGGGAAAGCGGCGGGAGGGGTAAGTAAACCCTCCCGCCGCTCTTAAAGGTACCCCCCCACCCCAGTGCCAGACCGCAGTTGGCAGTTCTGTGCATGCCCCTACTTTCCAGCGGTCGTGAGAATAGCCTCAGTGTCTTCTTGCAGGAGAATCATACTCCTTCAATTGCTGTGTCATGCATTTTGAAACATGAAGGTGACTGTTTCCTATAAGCTGAAATATGGGGCATGGGTGGAAGCACATTCTATTCTAACTGAATTTAAAAACAAGATAACTGATCAGCAATTTTTTGGACTGAGAAAGAGAGCCAGCTAATCCATACCCTGTGATACCTTCACCTTCTAATTTTATCTTTTCATTGCTGCTGTTTACCAGGTTATCTAACAGATCAAATGCCAAAATGTTGGGCTGGCAGTTATTCAAGCAACATAAGCAAGTTTTGCTGCAACCAAGGGGAAATACTTAGACGACACTATGGTGAACAGCAGATGTCTGCAGTTTATTTTCCATGATTGGATTTTAATAGAATTTGCATGAGGTCTTATTTATGTTCAAGATATCACATTAGGGACCTGAGGTTCTCTGTGCAAACTTGATATATGCTGAAGAAAACTAGAAAAAGTCCAGGGAAGTTTATTTTCTGCAAATGATTCATGAACAGCTCTCTGCTAGTTATTGTCATCAGCAGCTGTGTGTTTTGTCCTATTAAATCATATTTCCCACCACCACATCTTTGGCAGAGGTCTTTGGCAGGTGTAGAGTTCTCTTCAGAAACTACTTCCTGCCAGCCACCATTTTATTCTCAGAATGCCCTGGAAATGATTTTATATCATAATGCAATGACATTCTGAGGGTACTTCTGGGGAAAAAAATTTGGCTGGCAAGGACTATAGAGAAGTGCTGTAATGCAGTTTCTGCTGCTGCCGACCAGCGGGCTGCCATTTGTTTCCCAGAAGCCATCTTTTGAATAATGCTATGTCATGATTAAAAGTCCTTTCAGCATGCAGCATCCAAACAATTCCCAGTCTGCCGTTCGATCAGTGAGCTAGAAAGGGAGAGAGTCCTTGAGAGAGGGGTAGTGATCCTCTCTGCCTATCACTGCAGTTCGAACAATCTACCACAACTCAGTGGTGGGTATTTTATACATAGTGAAAGGCATACACAGTGAATTACTTGTGGGTGGGATTTCTGGACAGGTTGTTTCCTGCTCTCCACGTTATGTGGCACAACTGGACAAGAAAAACAGTACACTACTGGATGTAACAACCCTGCCCAAACCGAAGCCAATATAAATGGTTTCCGGCATATCTAAACCATGCGGTTGTCTGGGATTACAAGGCAGTCATGGCAGGTGGGAGCAATTAGGCCAGCTTTCATATGGCTAACTCCCAATTCAGGCTGCAGATGTAAGAGGGTAGAGGATTAAATCACTGGCTGCATTTGCACGTAACACAAAACCAGAGGTCAGCGGACCCGCGGTTAAATTTTCAAACCACACCACAGACGTTCGTCCAACCATGGTCCAGCAACCTTCAGTTTCTGGGCAGGGGAGCCCTTCGCTCTTCCCTGCCCACCGAGGCTGCATCTCAGCAAGCTCCACAGCACTGGCATTGCCCAACTGTGAGCAAGGCATCAGCATGTCTCAGAAGTGGCTGCCATTGGCTATGATCTTAAAGTGGGGGGGGTGCTGAGGGCGATCGTGACTTTTTGGAATGGTCTGTATGTCTTTGGCATGGAAAGGACATTTACATCCCTTTAAATGCCATGCCAACACTTCTGAAGAAAAGCACTGCCACACTTCTAAGAGCCCTGAAACACAACTGTCTTGCAAAGCATGATTTGGGTGGGAGGTCTTGTGGGGGCACTATTTCCCTTTTACTCAGGAAAGGGAAGGGATCCTGGGAGGGCCTGACCCTCTGCGACCAAGGATTCTCTTGCCAGGGTTCACCCCAGCAAAGTTCACCCCATGAAGAAGACCGAACCACACTCTGGCTCCCCAAGCAGTTTGCTGCCAGCAGACTTGCATTCTCATGAGAAGGCCAGTCTACTGGGGAGGACCTTAGCTTATAACACCCTTGGTCTTCCTTCAGACTGCGCACTCATGAGTTGAGCAAACCCAACAAAGCAAACCACTCTGTCTGCTTAACAATAGCAATTTTGGACCGGAGCCCGCTCCTCCCCTGGGAAGCCTTGCATGGATCCAAAGGAGATTTGGACACCCAATGTGTCAGAGCCTCACCGTGTGTGCAGACAGTATAAACACCAGGTGCAGGGATCTTTACTGTGATTCAGAATTTCTGGATTGGGACCAACATTGCACTGTATGCAGATCTGCCCCATTTTCCAGCAGTGGGGTCACTGTTTCTGGGCATGAGCAAGGGTGGACATGTCCAAATGTGTGAATAGGCTGGCAGAGGGCACAATTCAAAAGCTTCTTGGTGGAAGTCACCAAGACAGGGAGAGCAGTTGCCGGGGTACCCGTCCCCACAGCTTTCCACTATAGAGCAGCCTGGCTGGGTGGGCATCTGCCCTCTGGCCCCCATGGCCTGACACTCTCATGAGAGACTGGTCCATGGGAGTAGGGGATGTCAGCACATTATTAGCGATTTGGCTCGACAAACCTGTCCCCAAAGATGTTTCTTCTCATGGGTTGTGAGGGGTTGTCCCATTGGCCTTATACTCTCATGGGTGAGTGGTCCGCTTGGGATCAGCATCCATCATTATCATAGAGGACGAATCGCCCCTCTCAGTGTTGGCAATGATGTTCCTGCTGCCTGGCCCTTCTCATGCGTAAGCCTAGGGACTACACAGGTAACCCCACATCCTGCTGGGGTGCATGACTCTCTGCACAACGTCAGCCAGTGGCTTCTATTCTGCACCCAGTGCTAGGACTATGTAACAAGAGCTGCATTGGTGGAAGACAGCACAACGTTCAAGGACATGTTCCTGGAGTCAAAAAGGTTGTTTTGGAGGGAGCAGATAGCAGTGAAAATTAGTTTTCCCTCCCCACCCCCACATGCCTTTACCTATTTGGCAACATGCTGGGCAGAGCTGCAATGCAGAGTCTTCCACGGGCACAGCCCTTGTTCCACGGTTCTAAGACTGCACAGAATGTCAGCCATTGGTCTGATCTTGGCCACGGGGAAGGGCACTGCTGGATAAGATAGAAATATGGAACATCGGTTTTAATTCCTCACCCAGTTGATTGTGGAAATGAAATGCCTTAGCAGTGCTAAGGGGCCCTTGTGTGGAAGCAGCCCTTCATAACAGAATTCTTGCTTAGAAACAACTGGATGTGGTCCTCCAGGTGGAGGATTTATTTGGAAAAGGTTGCCAGACTACATGCGTTTTTGCCTAAGACAATTTGAAGGCAAAAGTAGCTTACAGTATATTATATTTGGAACCAGTCCGTTCTGGAAGAACCTCAAGCATTCATGTTCAAAAAGCCTTCTATGAGCTACAAGGCAAGATTTAAAACCTCTTTTAATGTGTAGATAAAACAAATAAAAACAAAGATCTTGCAAACTCGAGCAATGCTCGAGTTTGTAAGATCTTTGTTTTTATGTGTTTTATCTATGCATTAAAAGAGGTCTTAAATCTTGCCGGGAGTAGGGGAGTATGTGTATGTCATTGCCACTATATTGCTTTATGAGCAAAAAGTTACAAAGCAGAGTTTATATCAGGCAGAATGGATCTAAAAATATACAGAGAATTAGTACACTGAACAGGCTGTATTTAGTCTGAAGTAGTTGTCCTCCAGTTCTGGAGGGCAAAGATGGCACCTCCACTTTTAACTGAGATAATCTAATCATGCAAATATCCATGTCAACACATATAAATTTATTGGCACTACGATAAAATGCTGGAAAGTGCTGAGCTCTGCTTTTGAAGCAAGGCCTAAATGTATGCATGCTTTTAAATGTAATGCGCGTTCAATAATTTATTCTAACTCTACATCATGTTAGCCCAGTCCAAAAATTCTTAGCACAGTCATGCTAAAGTCATTTTGAGAAACAAAGGCATCTATTTGTATTAAAATGCCCAAGGGACAGATAAGAAGAGCCAAAAAGTGTTTGCATTCTTATAACAATGATATGCTTTATACAGGGAAAGGTATTTATAGGCACACTTTGGTGTAATCCAGAGCACTATCCTCCACCCCAAAAGCTCAGTACATTCACGGTTTCTCCATTCATTTTAATGGAGATAAATTTCACCCGGGAAACATCCCTTGCTTTTAAGTGAATTGAGAAGACCTGTTTGCATATTTTATTTATTTTAAACAAATAAAGTTAAGCATACTTTGTGACTGACTTACATGAAATCAACAAAAATAACATTTAATAAAATCAGTAAATGGTTTTTAAATAGCCTATGTAAGAATCCTAAAGTCACAATCTGATAAAACCTGCATTAATACCAACCAGACACAGGGTTGTGAGCGGCAAGCTTTCAAGTTCTCAGGAACTCAACTTTTTCTACTGACCTACATTATTTAGGTATTTGTTTCCCTGTTTAAGGAGCTGGTGATGGTGGCCCTTCACCTTGCTGGCTTCTTCTTCTCCTCCTGCTCACTGGGCAATTCATTCTACTGGCCTCTGAAGTGGAAGAAGGGCCACAGCTGGAACGTAGCCACAGAGGTGAGAATCACTTTTTGCCTCACTGACTTCTTCAATTATATTGAAATCCCTGTCATCACAAAAATATTATGGACATATTACATTTCAGAAGACAGAAGATTTCATCCTTCATGCAAATAAACTGCTTCTTAAGGTACATATGATTTTTTAAAAAGTGTGTTCTACATGCTGTATCTTTATTCACACTTAAATAGCTCTCCAGGTCATATTTCTTTATCTCTGTTGAGCTCCTTGACTGTAACTCATCTAAAGGGTTAAAAAACAACAACCAGTACATGGTCTGGAGAAAGAGAGTAGCTGTTCATATATCTGTTGGATCACGACTACTACTATTTTACATAGTGAGTTTTCACAATAGGAGACATAAAGAAACATTTCTTCACATTACTAACTTCTGAAATTCACTACCACAAGTTATATAGGTAGCCTCTAGCTCAGGTGCCTTTCACTTAATAAAGAGCTATACTAATTTAATTAAATAAAGAATAATGTAAATTAATGGCGTAACGGTAATTTGAAAGGTCATTCAAATGTATAGGTTGATCAAAAGTCATTAGCTATTCAGATGGCAACACCAAAAAGCAGAGGGGAAAACATGAAAGGAGAAACTCCTGAAATTCTAAGGTGTCTAAAACCTTAGATGGCCAACATCCAGAATAGCACTGCGCTAGTGCAACACTGCTGCGTTCCAGAAGAACTGCATCATTTATTATTTATTATTTATTTATTATTTACATTTTATATCCCACTCTTCCTCCAAGGAGCCCAGAGCGGTGTACTATATACTTAAGGTTCTCCTCACAACAACCCTGTGAAGTAGGTTAGGCTACATGAACCCTCAAGGATGTATTGTTGTGATGCACAGTGGGCTTCAGAGGGAAGGGGAGATTGTAAAAAAACCGCCCCGTGCCCCACTCACATGACACCTGCCTACTGCCTCTGACTACATACAATCTGTTTCATGGATTATCTAATGGCATAGACTAGATAAGAACTGCTGTAGACAGTGATGCATCAGTATTTTTTAATTGTGAACTGGATTCTTGGGCAGAAAGTTATCCAGATAGTCAACTTATTGTTAATACAATTCCACATGGGCAATTATCTTCTGATAGTGTGGTGTGATTGTTCTGACAATGACTGAATTTTTGTTTTGCTGAAAACCAACCACTCCTTAATATTTCAAGTCCTTTTAAAGGCAATAATAGGCTTCTTTTCACATTCTATTATATTTTCCAACAAATGCCAATACCAATGCATACTCTCCTACAGAGCTTTGTTAATACAATCAAGTGTAAAACACATTCACAGATATGAATCACTTTATATAGTTAGAATTTTGTCCACATTATGCATCCAGACCACCTATGGGCATAATCACAAGTGAAAATCTAATATAGTATTTAGATTTTCCAAAAATATAGCCACAGCCTACTAGAAACATTTTCCATTATCACAGAGACAAATTTTTCAAGAGGTCATGGCAGAATCAATGCATCTCGGGGGATGATTAGGAAGGATTAATCAGATAAAATTTTAAATCTCAACTATCGCTGTCTTTTGTTTCTGTACATACATGTGATCTTAATATTAACGTTTAATACTGAGTTAGACTCACTCTGGCCACAATTTTATAAACTTTATATTTATTCTCTCTAGCTGGTCTGTGTGAATTTCTGCACTTTATTCCACAAAGAAAGAAAAGAGTGTTAAAATAGAAACTCTTGTATATATAGAAATGCTTTCAATATTGAAAATGAATGACACAATTTAATGATGCTGATTTGATTCATTTGAGCTGGATATCCAACAGGAACTGGGTGGTTTCTGGTTCAGCAAGCAAAATCCCATACGGTGTGAGGGTGCAAACTTTTCAGATAAACCAGAAGGGGACAGAAGAGAATCAGGAGTAAAGCAGATGGGAACACATGACAGCTGGTCAAAAAGGTCAAATGACAGTAAGGGAGATAGCACAAAACAAGGCTTGTCGTATAGGTACCAATGCCAATATATTGGTATATACCAATCCTGAAGCCTCTAAGCAAAGATGGGAGAGCTGGAGTGTTTGGTTGCTAACCACAACATAGACAGTGGACATACACCGCCTAGAGATGTACACACCAAGTGATATAAAAATATGATAAACAAACAAACAAACAAACCAAACAATGAAAACCTGGTGGAACAGTGAGTGAATGAGAACCAGTGTAACACTGTTATTCCTGGATACAAACACTACAGAAAAGACAGGGAGAGGCAGATTCGGAGCGGAGTAGCACTGTATATTAAAGAAGGGATAGAATTCAACAAGCTAGAAAATCTAGGAGGACCAGATCCTTCACAGAATAATTATGGGTGACAATATGAGGACTGAAAGGAAATGTGTTACTAGGGACATGTGTTACTATCACCCTTGGGATCAAAACACTGAGGGTGACCTGGAGTTGGTGAAGCAAATCAGAGAGGCATCAAAGAGAAACAGAGCTGTAATAATGGGTAACTTCAATTACCCTCACATAGACTGGGCAAATTCACATGCAGATATTGACAGAGAGGCCAGATTTCTAGACATGCTAAATGACTATGCCTTAGAACAGTTGGTTGCAGAACTAACCATAGAGACAGCAACCTTGGACTTAATCCTGAGTGGTGCCCAGGACCTGGTGTGAGATATCAGAGTTCTAGAACCATAGTGTGATCCAAAGTGGAGTATTGCCAAGGAAGTACAACACAGATGTGTTGGACTTCAGAAAAGGAAACATCTCAAAAATGAGGGGACTGGTAAAAAGGAAGCTGAAAGGGAAGGCCAGAAGGGTCTAATCACTCCAGAAAGCATGGAACTTATTTAAAACCACAATAATAGAAGCCCAGTTAGAATGTATACCAAGAAGAAGGAAAGGAGGACACAAACATGGCTAACAAGTAGAATCAGGATAGCTATAAAAGGGAAGAAGACTTCCTTCAGAAAATGGAAATCCTGCCCAAATGAAAAGAACAGGAAGGAACCTAAACTCTGGCAAAAGAAATGCAAGGAGACAATAAGGGATACAAAAACAGTTTGAAGAGCATATGGCTACAAGTGTCAAGGGGACTAACAAAAACTTCTTTAAATATATCAGAAGCAGAAAACCTGCCAGGGAGATGGTTGGACGCTTAGATGATAAGGGCATGAAAGGGATTATTAAGGAGTACAAGGAAACTGCATAGAAGCTGAATGAGTTACTTGCATCTGTCTTCGTGGCAGAGGCTACTGACCAATATACCCACGCTGGAACTGAGCTTCTTATGCATGGAGGCTGAAGAACTGGGCCCATTTGAGGTGACAAGAGAGGATGTTCTAAACATCTGAAAAAATTAACAGATCACCAGGGCCAGATGGCATCCACCCAAGAATTCTGAAGGAACTCAAATATGAAATTGTTTTGTAACTTGTCCCCTACAATCAGGCTCTGTACCAAAGGACTGGAAAGTAGCTAATGTAACTCTGATTTTCAGAAAGGGATTCTGGGGGGATCTGGGAAACTACAGGCCAGTTAGCTTAACTTCTGTGCCAGATAAATTGATGGAAAGCATATTTAAGGACAAATTTGTTAAATACATAGAAGAATGGGCCTTGCTGAAGGAGAACCAGCATGGCTTCTGCCAGGGCAAATCTTGCCTGATTAATTTTTTGGAGTACTGTGAGAGTGTCAACAGGCGTGTGGATAAAGGTGATCCAGTTGACATAATATATTGAACTTGCAAAAAGCTTTTGATAAACTTCCCCACCAAAGGCTCTTGTGTAAACGTAGCAGTCATGGGATAAGGAGACAGGTTCATGTGTGGATCAGTAACTGGTTGAAGGACAGGAAACAGAGGATAGGAATAAATGGACAGTTTTCACAATGGAGGGAAGTAAGAAGTGGGTCCCCCTGGAATCTGCACTGGGACCAGTGCTTTTTAATTTATTCATAAATGATCTAGAAGTTGGGGTAAGCAGCAAGGTGGCCAAATTTGCAAATGACACTAAACTATTTAGGGTAGTGAAATCCACAACAGATTGTGAGGAGCTCCAAAAGGATCTCTTCAAACTGGGTGAGTGGGTGACAAAATGGCAAATGCAGTTCAATGTAAGCAAGTGTAAAGTGATACATATTGGAGCAAAACACTAGGGATGTGCACAAAACCGGTTTGCCTAGTTCTGTTCAAATTCTAACCAGGTTCGAACCAGGAGAGGGAAGTTTGGTTTTGCTCGAACCCCCCCCCCCCCCACAGTTTGGTTTGAATTCTAACTGTTTTGAACTGGTTCGAACTGGTTTGAACCTGGGTGGGCCAGTAGCTGGCACCCATGGGTACATATCACCCAAACCCTAAAGCAATCAGACACGCATGATATTTTTGAATTTTTTTTTTCTCATAGGGTATAATGGGACTCGAACCATCCCATTATTCCCTATTGTGGAGCACCCATGCGTGCCAACAACCACCCAAACCCTGAAGCAATCGGACACTCCTACGATTTTTTATGAATATTTGAAATATTTTTTTAAATTTTTCTCATAAAGTATAATGGGACCTGAACCAGCCCATTATCCCCTATTGTGGAGCACCTAGAGGCACAAAAGTGGGGTGGGTGGCAGGCACCCAGGGGTGCCTACCACCCACAAAACCCCAAGGCAATCGGACACTCCAATTATTGGTGATTTTTAAAGGTATTTTTGAATTCCTCATAGGGAATAATGAGGATTGCAGCAAATTTATAGCTTCATGTCAGGGGGAAAGGGGTGGCCTAGAGTGGAGTGTGGTGGGTGGTAGTTCCCAAGGGGGGCAAGGAAGCTATCAGAATTATTTGAAATGAATTGGGGAAAGGGCTGATTTTTAAAGTGATTTTTGAAGATGTGTCTTTAAGGTTTTTCTCCAAAGGGAAGAATGGAGGTTTCAGCAGCCCCATAACTGCACTTGTGGGGGTACTGGGTGGCCCAGAGTGAGTGGTGGTATAGTGAACAGAGGGTGCCAACCACCCCAATGAGTTACTAACCCATGGGGTACTGGTTTTTGTTGTTTCTGAGGTGTTCTGAGTGTAGATTCTCTGGTAGCATATGAGATTTTCAATGACAAACCATGAATCCACTCTCATTTGCTACCAGAGAATTTACAGCTCAGAACACCTCAGAAAAAACAAAACCTGCTGCTCTAACCTGATGGCTGGTTTGGTTCGAATTCGAACCATCGAACCGAATGGGTTCAGATTTGAACCGGTTCGCATATCCCTACAAAACACCTTAACTTCTCATATAGCCTGATGGAGTCTGAGTTGTTAGTGATTGGCCAGGAGAGAGATCTTGGGGTGGACAGCTCATTGAAAGTGTTGACTCAATGTGGGGCAGCTGTGAAAAAGGCAAATTCCATGCTTGCAATCATTAGGAAGGTAATAAAACTGCTAATATTATAATGCTCTTAACCAAAACTATGGTGTGGCCACATTTGGAGTACTGCCTGCAGTTCTGGTTGCCATTTCTGAAGAAGGACATCACTGTAGAACTGGAAAAGGTGCAGAGGAGGGCAACCAAGATGATTAGGGCATAGAGCATATTCCTTATGAGGCAAGGCTACAACACCTGGGGCTTTTTAGTTTAGAAAAAAAGGCAACTGAGGGGAGACATGATAGAGGTCTTTAAAATCATGCATGGTGTGGAGAAAGTGGATAGAGAGAAAATTTTCTCCTTCTCATGTAACACTAGAAGCAGGGATTATCCCATGAAACCAATAGCCAAGAAAGTTAGGACCGACAAAAGGAAGTACTTTTTCAGACAAAGTATAATCAACATAAGTGGACCTTAAGTGGCGCAGTGGGGAAATGCTTGACTAACAAGCAGAAGGTTGCCGGTTTGCAACAGCGATATAGGAAGATGCTAAAAGCCATCATCTCATACTACGCAGGAGGAGGCAATGGTAAATCCTTCCTGGATTCTACCAAAGAAAACCACAGGGCTCTGTGGGTGCCAGGAGTCGAAATCGACATGACAGCACACTTTACTTTACTTTACTTTACTTTACTTTATAATCAACCTATGGAATTCTCGGCCACAGAATGTGGTGACAGCCAACAACCTGGATGGCTTTAAGAAGGGCTTAGATAAATTCATGGAGGACTGGTCTATCAATGGCTACTGGTCTGAGGGTTATAGGCCACCTCCAGCCCCAAAGGCAAGATGCCTCTAAATGCCATTTGCAGGGGAGCAGCAGTAAGAGAGAAGGCATGCCCTCAGCTTTTGTCTGTGGGCTTCCCAGAGGCATCTGGTGAGCCACTGTGTGAAACAGGATGCTGGCCTAGAAAGGCCTTGGGCCTGATCCAGAAGGGCTTGTCTTATGTTCAGTTCTGGTCACCATATCTTAAGAAGGACATTGTAGAACTTGGAATGGTGAAGAAGAGGACAATCAAGATGATCAGGGACCTGGAGCACCTTCCTTATGAGGCAAGCTACACGGAGACATGATAGAGGTGCATAGAGTAAAGAGAGTGGACAGAGAGGAATTTTTCTTCCTCTTTCAAAGTTCTAGAACCAGGGGTCATCCCTTGAAACTGAAGGCCAGATAATGTGGGAAGACCAACAAAAGGAACTACTTTTTCACACAGTGCATAATTAATCTATGGAATTTTCTGCCACAGGATGTGGTGATGGCCACTAGCTTGGATGGCTTTAAAAGGGGCTTAGACAAATTTTTGGAAGACAGGTCTATCAATGGCTATTAGTCTGGTGGCTATAGGCCACCTCTAGCCTCAGAGGCAAGATGTCTCTAAATACCAGTTGCAGGAAAGCAACAGCAAGCAAGGAGGCATGCCCTCACCTCTTGCCTATGTGATTCTCAGAGGCATCTGGTGGGTCACTGTGAAACAGGACACTGGACTAGATAGGTCTTGGGCCTGATCCAGTAGAGCTGTTCTTATGTTCTTATGAATTTATAGTGCCTGAATGGTGTCTGCTGAAATTATAATTAAAAGCCTTAACAGGAATGATGACAAAAGGAAAAATGGGCCCTCACACACATATAGGATGTACTGGGGAATTGTACAGCAGTTATTAGTTTTTCACAGAATAAACAGAATATAATTATCTCAAAAGAGCAGCCACATCATTTAAGGCAATAAAAGAAAGGAGCTCTTCTGCTTGAACTCTCAGTGTCTATTTACAACCCAATTTCTCTTTCTTGAAGACATGGCAGTGTCCTGTTTTGTTTGCTTGTTTTTTAAATACTCCTCTAATGCTAACTCTAAAGCAAAGAAAATTATGATGCGAGGAAGACTGAAAGTTTGTCTCTGGTGTTTCTGTAAAAGGGATGCACTTAAATGCTAAAGCTGAGTGACTGCATTTCAAATGATCTCAAATCAGAGGACCACATACCTCTGTCTGCCTTGAACATGGCTATTATGTTGGGCCATGAGGAACACATTATATTCCTCACTTCTTCTAGACGTAAATGCCTTAACAATACCACAGTGCTGAGTTGAAAATGGCTTAGAATCAGATTGACTGGACGTGGACTTATAAAAGAAAGTCCTTCAACTGATTTCAATTGAAACGTAAATAGGGCTGTGTTGGACATTTCAGTCTTTTCAATTCTCAGGCCAAAACCAGAGTAAGCCATGTGCAAATATTTCCTAAATATCTGGTTGGTGGAGACTAGACACAGGGCCTTTTTGGTTGTGGCCCCTAGGCTTTGGAATAGTCTCCTGGGAGAGCTTCGACATGCTCCCTCCTTTAGTGTTTTTTTTTTTTTAAAAAACTAAATACACTCCTTTTTAGAGACTTTTAAATGTTTTATCTGCTATCTATATGTGGTAAGTTTTTAGTTCTTAGTCTTTAGCTTTTTACTAATAACTTTTAATTGGAAACTTTTTTATGAGTAAAAGGGCTTCCCTAGCCCAAGAAGGGGGAGGGCAGCAAATAGGGAATCTTTACCTTTAGTTTTCCACCAGTGGGAGCTGTTGTGGCAACATCAGAGGCAGTGGGAAGGGCTCCTCCAAACCCACTGCCTGTTTCCCAAATGACAGGCTGAGTCGGTTGCCTCTGCACACAAATGGAGGTCCTTAGAGTTTTTCCATTGCCACCACCAACCACTTCCAGGAGGGATGGCCCAGGTTGGTTCAGGAGACCTTAGGCTCACCTGAACCCCACAAACTAGGCAAGGGCTAGTCAGTCATGCAACCTGGGTTTCTCAGAAACCTAAAAGAAATGTCCCAAATGTCAGAAATTCTATGTTGTGTGTAACCATAGTATGTGCAGGTAGGACAAGCATAGTATAAAACCCACCAGAGTCTAATGTTATAGTAGAAAGGTAAAGAACATGGTTTATTAGAATAAAAAATCAGGATAAAACTAGAAAAAAAAGTATTTAAAAAATCCAAAAAAAAAATCATCCTTACTTGCTTGCTGATCTAAATGTCATTGGATCAGAAAGCAATTTTCTTACAGTTGCAAAAGGCTGAGTCAGAATCTATGCTCCCAAAGAATGACTATAAGTAGTCCTTTATTATTATTATTATTAATAATAATAATAATAATAATAATAATAATAATAATTCAATTTCTATACCGCCCTTCCAAAATGGCTCAGGGCGGTTTACACAGAGAAATAATAAATAAGTAAGATGGATCCCTGTCCCCAAAGGGCTCACAATATAAAAATAAACATCAGATACACACCAGCAACAGTCACTGGAGATACTGTGCTGGAGGTGAATGGGATGAGTTACTCTCCCCCTACTATATAAAGAGAATCACCATGTTAAAAGGTGCCTCTGTGCCAAGTTAGCATGGGTTAGCCCAACCAGAACAAAAAGGAACATAGCAAGGCCCCCACAAACCTTTGAGTCAGGAAGAGATAACCCTGAAGAACACTCTGAAGAGAACTAATTTGTATCCCATTCTCCTTACACCAGAGGTTTCAATCTACAGATTTAAAATGGCATTCCCAAGGATTCCAATTTTGTATTAGCTAAAATATGCCCATTGAGACTAATGAAAGTACTATCAGAATTTCACTGTTCATTGTACCCTAGATTTCAAATGAACTCTTAGAAGTTTACATCTAACATTAAGTGCTTTTACCATGACCCAGAGCTTCATATGTACTGTAATGCAAATAGAGAGCTCCTGCACACTTGAGTTTTCTCATTCATGTTGGAGAGAAGAGAAAGACAAAGAAAGAACGCTAGTTCAGATGTGCTTCCTCCATGGAGGCAAACTGAAGAGTCCTTACAGACAAAAGAGTTCTGTGCTTGGATCAGAGCCCCCAACAATCTCCTATTGTATATGGATGGATTGATGCCTTCAGGTTTTTTTGATTGAACAAACATGCAGCCAACGAAATCAAATCTTATACACACATTACTTCAACAAACAAATATATCCTGCTTGGCCTATAATCAAACTGCTCAAATATGAAAAAAGCCTTTCTCTCTCTCCAACCTTATGTCTTTAAATCATTTTTAGAATAATCTCTTTTACTACTACTACTACTATGATGATGACGACAAATATTTATATACTGCTCTTCAAGCAAAGGTTGCAAAGAGGTTTACATAGAAAAATAAATAATACATAAATAAGGTGGTTGCCTGTCCTCAAAGGGCTCACAATCTAAAATTAAACATGAGGCAGATACCAGCAACAGCTATGGGAGGGATGCTATGCTGGGGTTGGTATGCTCCCTGAGCTGGCCCGTGAGCCGGCTTGGCCGGTTCAGTGGTCAAACCGGACCTGACCCAGTTCAGCCAAGTCCAAGCTTGGGCTGGGCTAGGGTTGGATTTTTATCAATTTGCTGTGCCTGTCTGTTGCTCACAAACTCGAAAATAAGTTGTTCCTCTTTCCCACACATTAAAAATTTGGAGAAGTAGAGGCTGTTGGTCTGTACAGCTCAGTATTGTTGGTCTATCTAGATCATTGTCATCTACTTGGACTAGACATGGTGTCCCAGGGCCTAGACAGGGGTTTTCATAGTCCTGCTACCCAAGATCCTTTAATGCAGGGATTCTCAACGTTGGGTCTCCAGATATTATTGGACTTCAACTCCCATAATCCTCTGCCCCAGTGGCCTTTGGTTGGGAATTATGGGAGCTGAAGTCCAGTAACATCTGAGGACCCAATGTTGAGAATCCCTGCTTTAATGGTATGTGCCAGGGCCTGAAACCTGTGTCTTATGCATGAAAAACATGTGTTCCACCTCTGAGCTAAGTTCCCTCTTCTTTGAAAGGTACAGGTTTACTCCAGGGATGTAGCAAGGTTAGAGTGGGCCTTGGGACAAGAAATGATGACTTCACCTTGCCTTCCTCTTCTTCCCCCACCCCACTATATCTTTACGGTGAAAATACTTAAGGACACAATGAAAAACAAAACAAGAAGTTATGGTAAGAACTAATCTGCCTACTTTCTTCTCACTATAATCTTAATTGCTAGTAACTACCTATACAAGTTAGGTCACTTCCACCTCAAATATTCATGCATCTGCCATCTTGACTGGAGTGGATATCATCATCAATAATGCCATCGATATGTCCCTATGAACCACTACAACTGCACCAAATTTGATCCAAATTGGGTAGGCAGTTCATAAGATAGCTCACTTCCAGATCAAATCTTCATGTGTCCACCATCTTGAACTGGGGTGAATAGTAGCATCACAAACTATGCTGTTGAGAAGTCCCTATGGGCTAACACAACTGTACTAAATTTGGTCCAGATTGGTTCTCACTTGTGCCTCAATCATTAATGACTTATCCATCTTGAATTAGAGTGGATGCCAACACCAAAAATTATGCCATTGAGGTGTGTCTATGTATCACTACAGCTGTATAAGATTTGGTCCAAATTGGTCCAGGCATTGCAAAGTTGATAGAGATACGGGGGGGGGGGGGGGCTCATACACCCCTGGGTAATCTCATGAACTTACTTTCCTTAAGAAAAAGGCTAAGATGAACACTAATAAAAAAGACTCATATTGTATCATCCAGGCAGTTTTGAATGATACAGGTTATCTAGACCCATTTCAAACTGGCCTTTGAATGGGCTATGGGGTTGAGACTGCCTTGGTCGGTCTGATGGAGGATCTCCAATTGTCTATTGACAGAGGAAATGTGACTTTGCTGATCCCTTTGGATCTTTCAGCAGTTTTCAATACCATCGACCCTGAATCCTGCTGGATTGTCTGAAGAGGATGGGATTGGGTGGAATCGTTTTACAGTGGTTCTGTTCGTACCTCTTGGGTAGATTCCAGATAGTGTTGCTTGGAGATTGTTGTTCGGCAAACTGAGAACTAAAGTAGGGAGTTCCACAAGGCTACTGTCTCCAATGCTCATTAACATCTACATGAAACTGCTCGGAGAGATCATCAGGAGGTTTGGTGCAAGGTGTTATCAATATGCTGATGAAACTCAGATATATTTCTCCATATCAACTTCATCAGGAAATAGCATAACTACCCTAAATGTCTGCTTGGAGGTGGTGATGGGCTGGATGAGGGATAACAAAGTGAAGTTGACTCCAAATAAGATGGAGCTACTGGCTGTGGAAGGTTGTGACCCAAGAGAAGGTTTAGGTCTGCCTATTCTGGATGGGGCTAGATTCCCCTGATAGATAAAGTATGTTGCTTGGGAGTGCTCCTGAATTAAAAACTGGTTTCTCGGGTTGAGGCAGTGGCCAGGAGCACATTTTATCAGTTTTGGCTGATATGTCAGCTATGTCAATTTCTGGAGGTAAATGACCTTAAAACAATGGTGCATATATATGCTGGTAAACTCCAGGCCTAACTACTTCAATGCACTCTATTTGGGGCTGCCTTCATATGTAGTCCAGAAACTAAAATTGGTACATAATGTGGCAGCCAGACTGGTTTCTGGGACAACCCGAAGGGACCTTATAACACTGATAATATAAGAACTTCACTGGCTGCCAATATGTTTCTGGGCAAAATACAAAGTGCTAGTTATTACCTATAAAGCATTAATGGCTTGGACCCTGGGTATTTAAAAGAGAGCTTTCTTTGTCATGAATCCTATCACCTATTACGATGTTCTAGAGAGGTCTGGTTGTGGTTTCCGTCAGCTTCTCTGTGGCTGCCCCATGGCTTTGGAATATTCCCTGTTGAAATCAGAGCATCTCCTTCTTTGCTTGCTTTTAGGAAGACCCTCAAGATGCACCTTTTTTCTCAAGCTTTTAACTGAAATTACTTTTAAATTGTTTAATTCCTTATTATTTTATGAGATTGTTTTAACTATAATTTGTGAAAAATTTAACTATTTTTACTCTGTTTTATATTGTGTTTTAAATTTCATACTTTGCCTCTCTCTCTCTCTCTCTCTCTCTCTCTCTCTCTCTCTCTCTCTCAGGTGGTATAAAAACATGATGAATAAATAAATAATGAATAATAAATCTACTCCAACTATGATGCCACAACTAGTCATTTTAAAAGTGAACCAAGATATAGACAGGATACAGATAGGAAGTATATTACTCTTTATGCATTGGACAAAATGTGTAAATAACTGTATGTGTGAGTGTACAGTTTGGTACATGCATACACTGATAAAGATTGTATATGCATTGAGCACAACAATGTGACTAAGGTTAGATGGGATGTATCTTGAACATAATGTCTGAATAGGGTTCTAGCTTCCAACAAAAAAAATGTTGGCAAAATGTTGGGGCGGGGAAGGGAAATGGCCATTTTTGTTTCTTTGTCTAAATGTCTGAGAAGACATTTGTAGAAGACCTGTGTGTATCTCTCTCAGTCTTATATGGAGACACAGATTCTCTAGTCTCCTCTGCTACACCTGTTTATTATTTATTTATTTATTTTATTTATTACTGAAGTCTCTAGGCAGTTTACATCATAAAACAAACCAAGAATAAAACAACCAAGAATGTAACAGTTAAATCATGAAGCCAGATAAAAATCTCCATAAAAATCTCCAACTAACTAAAAAGCTTGGCTGAAGAGATCTGTCTTCAGTTGTTTCCTGAAAGTCAATAGGGTTGGAGCTGCTCTGATCTCAGCAGGAAGTCCATTCCATAGTCCCAGGGCAACTATAGAGAAGGCATGCCTTTGAGTTGCCACCAGACGAGCTGGCGGCACCCTCAGCCGAACCACCCCTAAAGATCTTAATAGGTGGCGGGGTTCATAATGAAGAAAGTGTTCTCTTAAATACTGTGGTCCCACGCCACATTAAATACCATGGGCTCTACTGTTAAGGGCTTTATAGGTAATAACTAGCACTTTGTCTTTTGCCTGGAAACCTACTAGTATCCAGTGTAGATCTTTTAGAATTGGAGTAATATGGTCTCTACGGGATGTCCCGGAGACTAATCTGGCAGTAGCACTCTGCACCAATTGCAGCTTCTGGACTACATACAAAGGCAGCCCCATGTAGAGAGCATTGCAGTAGTCAAGCCTGGAGGTTACCAGCATGTGCACCACTATCTTAAGGTCATGCACTTCCAGGAAAATGTGCAGTTGGCAAACAAACCAAAACTGATAGAAAGCACTTCCGGCCACTGCCTACACCTGAGGTTTCAGAGAGAGGGTTGGGTCCAGAAGTACTCCAAAACTGTGAAGCTGTTCCTTCTGGGGGAGTGTAACACCATCCAGATCTATTCCATTTCCTGAACTGTGGCTTCCTGCACAACGGGGGGGGCGGGGGCGGGTACCGCATAGGCAGTATAGGCAGCCGCCTACAGCAGCAAATCTTGGGGAGCAGCAGCTTGGAGGGAAACTTTATATATATATATATATTCACAGGTGGTGAGGTCAGGCACTGGAGGACGGTGGCAAAAGAGGTCCTCCTTAAGCCCAGCTTATTCACAAATGAGACAGAGCGGGAGATTTCAGGCCTCTGCGTGCTCGCTCTGTTTCATTTGCGAGTAAGCCTCCGCTGCTACACAGCAGCATTTTAAAAGATAGAAATAAGTTGCCCTCTCCACCAGCCCCCTTACTTTTGTCCGTGGGGCGGCAAATCTTTGGCTGCCTATGGGTGGCCAAATGATTAATCTGCCCCTGTTCCCACAGTGATCACTTCCATCTTGTTTGGATTCAGCATCAGTTTGTTATCCCTCATCCAGCCCATTACTGCCTCAAGGCAGGCATTTAGGGATGCTGTGCTATTGTCTGGTGAAGCTGACATGGAGAAGTAGATTTGGGTGTCATCAGCATACAGATAACACCCTGCACCAAATCCCCTGATGATTTCTCCCAGTGGTTCCATGTGGATGTTAAATAGCATTGGAGACAAATGGAGCCCTGAGGGACACCATACAGAAACGGTAAAGCAGCAGTCTCCAAGTAACACCTTCTGAAATCTGCCCGAGAGGCATGAGCGGAACCACTGCAAAGCAGTGCCCCCTACACTCAGTCCCTGCAGGTGATCCAGAAAGATACCATGGTTGATGGTATCAAAAGCCTCCAAAAGATCCAAAAGGACCAAATCCCTCTGTCAATTCCCCTTTGAAGACCATCCATCAGGCCAACCAAAGCAGTCTCCACCCCATAACCTGCCCAGAAGCCAGTTTGAAATCTGTTTCATCCAAGACTGCCTGGAGTTGAGGCCACCACCTTCTCAAGAACCTTGGCCAACCATGGGAGATCGGAGACCTATAATTGCCCAACTCTGAGATCCAGTGTAAGCTTCTTTAAAAGAGGTCTAATAATTGTCTCCTTTAAACAAGGAGTCATCCTACCTTCCCTCAGAGAAGCATTTATGATCTCAACCAGGTTCTCTCCAACAATCTCCTTGCTTGATAAAATAAGCCATGTCGGACAAGGGTCAAGTGAACAGGTGGTAGGATGCACAGTTCCAAGCAGCTTGTTCACGTCCTCAGGAGTCACAAACTGAAACTGATCCAATATAACCCCACAAAAGGAGTTACTGGATACCCCCCCCCCCCCCGCTAAAGACTCTGCACCAACAATGGAATCCAGGTCCGCTCGAATACAAAAGATTTTGTCCACAAAAAACTCATTAAGTTTTTTTATCATTGGCTAACTGATGGTTCCTAAGCTGGAGCAGAAGGGGCCTGTATGAGTTCACCCACCACCCTTGACAACTCCTCTCAACATCAACCTGCGGATGCACTATACGTAGCAAAGAATCGCTTCCTTGCTGCACATATGTATTGCCAGAGTGTGGGTCTTCAATTTTGCTCTTGCTTTAATAAGTCAGATTCGAGCCGAGGCCTTCTCCACTTGTGCTCTTGTTGTCTACCTAGCTGCTTCAGCTTCTGTAGTTCTACTGTATACCATGGAGCTAATTTAGAAGCGGGTCAGAGAGGACATTTAGGAGCGATCGAGTCTATCACCTTAGTGAGCTCATTATTCCAATTTCCCACCAGGGTATCAACATGATCATCAGTAGAGCCAACGTTAAAACCCTCCAAGATTTCTTGGAATCCTATTGGATTCAACAGCTTCCTCAGGCAGATCATCCGAATAGGCCCTTCACCCCTGCAGAGGTGACTAGTGGCTGCAGATTGAACCTTCACCAGGTGGTGGTCCATCCATGACAATGGGGAAATCTTCAGTGTCCCCACCCATAGAACACCTCCCTGGTCAAAGCAAAATACAGTCATCCCTCATCAACCGCTAGGCAAAACCTCTGGCAAAACCTCGCTGTTGGCAAATTCACGGGTGGCGAGGCATTACAATCTATGGGAAACAGGGGTTTAGAGGTAGGGATGTGCAAACAAGTTTGACGTTGAACATATTTGACATTGAACTGGTTCAGTTTGATGGTTTGGGGTTGAATTGAACCACCCCCTGTTCGGTCTGACCCCAGCCTGCACGAGTTGTTATTTTTTTAAATTAGTTTTTTTTAAAAAAACTTACCCCTTCTGGGGGTGTTCTCCAAGGTGATGGTGGGGGGGGGGGTTGTCCATGGAGGTTTCCCTTTCCCCACCGACCTCCCTTTCGTCCCAAACCGGCCTGTTCAGCCTTTCTCCCCATGGTGGCCATTTTGGAGGCCACCACACCTGCTCAATGGGCCTCTGTGTGGCCTGGGTGATGCCAGGTGATGCTTCTGCCCCACCTCTTTCTCCAGGTGTGTGCCATCTACCCTCAGCCTCTGTGGCTTTAAAGCTGGGGCTGGGCCAGGGGCGTGAGCCTCTTGGCGTGAGCCGAAGGGCGAGAGCATAAGGGCTCTCGTCCTTGTGGCTCTCAGCCGTGGGGCGAGCTGCCTGGAGCCCTGAAGACCTTCTCCTCCTGCCTTGACGATCCATCTTCCACCAAGCAAGAAGTCAGCAGGGACTGTATGAGTCTGGTCTTGGTTTTAAATTAAGCCAAGTAGCCGTGGTGGAATAGTCTGGGGGGATGTTTCTGGGGGAGCAAAAAAGTGGGTCTGGAGTGGGGGCGGCAATATCACGGGTAGCGGGCAGAGGGAGGTATGGCGGTGGGAGTTGGGCAGGCCGTTACAGGGGAAAACGGTCCAGGCAATTGAGGCCTGTTCCTTTTTCCGGCCCTTCCCCCAACCCTCTGACCCTAGGGAGCTCTGAGAACACTCCTTCGAGGATTAGGGTGCTGCTGCTAAATGCCAGGTCAGTTAACGCAAAAACATCTCTCATCCACGATTTGATTGTGGATGAGCGTGCTGACCTGGTATGCGTGACGGAGACCTGGTTGGATGCGCTGGGCGGGGTTGGTCTCTCTCAGCTTTGTCCTCCAGGTTTCCAGATCGTGCAGCAGCCCCGCCTCGAGGGTCGGGGAGGAGGCGTTGCGGTCATCTTTCGAGAGACCCTCCCCGTTTCCAGGTGCCCGGTCAGGCAATCTCAGAATTTCGAGTGTTTGTCCTTGAGGGTGGGCCTCCGAGATAGGCTGGGGATTCTGCTGGTGTACCGACCACCCCGCTGCACTTCAGTCTCCCTACCTGAGCTGGCGGGGGTGGTCTCGGAGGTGGCCTTGGGTTCCCCCAGGCTTATTGTCTTGGGGGACTTCAATGTCCACGCTGAGGTCCCCTTAGTGGGTGCGGCTCAGGATTTCATGGCCTCCATGGCAACCATGGGCCTGTCTCAGTTGGTATCGGGCCCTACCCACGTGGTGGGACACACTCTGGATCTGGTTTTTGCCGATTGGGAAATAAATGATCTGGAGGTGGGGGAATTTGAGATCACTCCCTTGTCATGGACAGATCATCACCTGGTGGGGTTTAGTTTGACTGCTCCGTCTGCCCTCTGCAGGGGTGGTGGGCCGATTAAGATGGTCTGCCCCCGGAGGCTTATGGATCCGCTTGGATTTCAGACGGCCCTCGGGGAGTTTCCAGTGTACAGAGCTGGTGACCCTGTCGAGGCCTTGGTTGATCTCTGGAATGGAGAGATGGCCAGGGCTGTTGACACGGTTGCCCCCAAGCGCCCTCTCCGGCTTGGTGGAGCCCGTTCTGCTCCTTGGTTTTCCTCGGAGCTTAGGGCGATGAAGCAACTCAGACGACGGCTGCAGCGACGCTGGAGGAAGAGTCGTCACGAATCCGATCGAACACGGGCTAGAGCCCATTTTAGGGACTATGCCGTGGCGGTGGGGGCGGCGAAGAAATGTTTTTTCTCCGCCTCCATTGCGTCTGCTCAGTGCAGGCAAACAGAGCTGTTTCGTGTGGTGAAAACATTGCTCCACACATCCCCCCGGGCAATGGGGGAGGAGTCATCTACGGCTCTTTGTGATCGGTTTGCCTGTCGCTTTGCAGATAAAGTCGCTTGCATCCGTGCTGACCTGGACTCCAGAGTTTTGGCAGTTCCGGCAGACGTGCCTCTGGTACCATCTGGTCCCGTTGTGTTGGATTCTTTTCAGTTGGTGCGGCCTGAGGATGTGGACAAGATCCTGGGCAGTGTGCGGGCGACTTCGTGCGCTCTTGACCCTTGCCCTTCATGGCTAATAAAAGCTGCCAGGGAGGGGACAGGTAGATGGCTGGAGGTGATCGTTAATGCTTCGTTAAGGGAGGGCAGGATGCCATCGTGCCTCAAGGAGGCGGTGGTAAGACCTCTATTAAAAAAGCCCTCCCTTGATCCCTCCAACCTGGGCAACTATAGACCTGTGTCTAACCTCCCCTTTTGGGGCAAGGTGATGGAGCGTGTGGTGGCGTCCCAGCTGCAGAGGGTCTTGGATGATACGGATTATCTGGACCCTTTTCAATCTGGCTTCTGCCCCGGGTATGGGACTGAGACTGCCTTGGTCGCTCTAGTGGATGACCTACGCCGGGAACTAGAAAGGGGGAGTGCATCCCTGTTGGTTCTGCTGGACCTCTCGGCGGCGTTCGATACCATCGACCATGGTATCCTTCTGGGCCGCCTCTCGAGTATGGGAATCGGAGGCACTGCGTTGCAGTGGTTCCGGTCCTTTCTTGAGGGGAGGGTTCAGAAGGTGGTGCTGGGGGACTACTGCTCGGCCCCGTGGCCGTTGGCCTGTGGGGTCCCGCAGGGATCGGTCTTGTCCCGCATGCTGTTTAACATCTACATGAAGCCGCTGGGAGAGGTCATCCGGAGATTTGGACTGAGTTGTCAGCAATATGCAGATGACACTCAGCTCTATCTCTCCTTGTCATCTGATCCTAGGGAGGCGGTGGATGTCCTGAATCGGGGGTTGGAGGCCGTGATGGGTTGGATGTGGGCTAACAAACTGAAACTGAATCCGGATAAGATGGAGGTACTGTTGGTCAGTAGGAGAGCCAATCGGGATGAGGAGATTTTACCGGTTCTGGATGGGGTTGCACTCCCCTTGAAGGAGCAAGTACGCAGCTTGGGGGTACTACTGGGCCCAGCTCTGCTTTGGAGGCTCAGGTGGAGGCAGTGGCCAGGGGTACCTTTGCACGGCTTCGGCTGGTGCGCCAGCTGCGTCCCTTTCTCGAGAAGGCAGATCTGGCCACGGTTACCCACGCCTTAGTCACGTCGCGGCTGGATTACTGTAACGCGCTCTACGTGGGGCTGCCCTTGAAGAATATCCGGAAACTGCAGCTAGTGCAAAACGCGGCAGCGAGGGTTTTATCCAGAGCTGCCCGTTGGGAACATATCACTCCCATTTTGAAAGAGCTGCACTGGCTGCCGGTTCGTTTCCGGGTCCAATTCAAGGTGCTGGTTTTGACCTTTAAAGCCCTAAA